>NC_069503.1:831460391-834122891 GCF_027579735.1 Bombina bombina | reverse complement strand
TATCCTGCTGGATGCTTAAAATAAGTCATTTTTAAATAAATAAATAATTCTATTTTCAAGATGCAAACATCAATTTATTGTCTTTTTGTAAACTGGGGTAATGTTGTGCATTTGTTTTCTTGCTTAGTCATTTATATTACTGCTGATGGGTTTGGAGCAAATAGATTGAATTGGACTTATGAAGTGTTGATTATACTACGATCTAAATGAAATTAGGTTAATGAAGAATAGTAAGATCAGGTTAGTGAATTATTATTAAAAATATTGATGCTGCAAAATATGTTGGGACTTAGGTACACATTGACTTCAGAAATGTCATTTATAAAACAAACAGAAAGACAAACAAAATAAAACCAATTACAAAACGTTGGCTATTTCTCACCAGTCTAAAATACTGGTTGATACAAATGGTATCTTATTAGTTTTATGACTGATGAATCTCAGAGGAAGTATCTGTGTTGCCAAAAAGGGGGGCAGCAGAACAGAAAGCTGATCAGTTCAGGCTAAGGCTTCCTATGTTTGGACAATGTTGGTTTCTTTAAAGTCACAATTAAACTGTTATCTTTCTTATTTACATTACTTCTTATTTACTTCCTATTATCAATTTTGCTTCCTTCTCTTTGTATCCTTTGTTGAAGAGTAATATAAGGTTGGCTCACATTACCTCAGGGGTGTGCACATGTCTTTAGTTAGCACTCTATACAATGTTCAAAACAATGTTTATTTTGCACCCAGTTAGTGCCTGTATTACAAGTTGAAAGTAAAAAGTTAGTGTACGAGAAAAAGACTCAGAACTTTAGCTATTGTGACCGCACTAGCGTCCTCATCTCATAGATTTATATGGGGCGTGCTAAAGAAAGCCATTTCTATTAATTGGTCATGCCCTAGCCTAAAACAGTGGTAGGAGAACTGCGCTAAAGCCGAAGGTGCATTAGGTAATCTTTAAATTCCTATGTTCTTCACTTAGAAAAAAAATATTATTTGTATATATATATATATATATCTCCAGTACAAATAACAGCACTCTCAGGTCTTTCGTTAAAGTGAGAACAGCAAAAGTCTCTTTTTTTATTGAAACGTTTTCAAGGAGCTTGTCCCCGTCATCAGCATCTGATGACGGGGACAAGCTCCTTGAAAACGTTTCAATAAAAAAAGAGACTTTTGCTGTTCTCACTTTAACGAAAGACCTGAGAGTGCTGTTATTTGTACTGGAGATATTCAAAACATCACTGCACCCAGGCAGACAACCTTGGGAGGGTATATCCTGTGATTAAGGGACGGTATTATATATATATATATATATATATATATATATATATAAAAATTTTGGTAGAATATACAGTATATATATACCTATATATCTATATATCTATATATATATATATATATATATATATATATATATATATATATATATATATATATATATATATATATATATGTGTGTGTGTGTGTGTTTGTGTGTATTAATATATTTATATGTCTCTATATGTATGTGCTCAACTCATACATATTATAAATCCATAAATACACATGTATACACATATATACACATATATAGATATGGTTACATACACAGATAAACATAGAAAATACAGGCATGTTTAGAAATACAAAAAACGTCTAGTATGCTTTACAAATTATTGCTTTCTCCTGATTGATGTGATGAACACAAATTACTTCAAAGAATATTCAAATTGTACATGTGTCTAAACTTACATAGCAATAAATAAATATATGTAATATTAAAAACAGATATTATCTAAAACATTGGCCTTACATTCATAGAAAAAGCATACTGTATATACTATATGCTGTATATATATATACACTGTATCCCAAGGAGGGAGAAGCAGAGACAAGAGGCTCAAAACTTGGTATACCAGGGGGGGAGGAGCCAACTCTGAAGCTGGAAGGTCGCACATCTTAACAGCTCTGGCTATAACATGACAATTTGCAAACTTAGCGACCGTTCCAGCTCAAATATTTCAACACCATTGTAGATCAGAAAGTCCAGTCGATCTACACAGCTAATTTTCAGAGGGCTATATATGATTGACAGGATCTTACAACCCTAATGTGTATGAGGCTGACAGCAAATTCGGGGAGCAGCCATCTTGCGGCCTGTGCAGAGTTTGCAGTGGAGAACGGGACCAACCAAAAGCTATTACTCTATTCTTAAGCCAGATAACTACTCCATTGCCTAAATATGGAGGATCCGGAGTGCATTATAGAGGAGATACACAATTTTCTACATAGCTGCCTGACAGTGTTTGAACATTCATTCGCATTGGCGTCTCAGCAAGTTACAACAAAGTCTACAAAACATGCTTCCTCCACTCTTCATTCTATAGATACTCTTAAGACAGAACCTCCAGAAGCATCAGTACCGAGCATACAAAGTACGGACACTGCTGACAAAACAACTTCCACAGACCGCTCAAAACTCTCCTGCATTACAGACACTAACTCCAGGATGCTAGATGCAGCAGACCTCTTTACTGCAGTGAGACTCCAGGAGGCCGCAATACCCATAGCGAGGACATGCCCTCAATTAGTGAGGGTGCTACCCTACAGTCATTACAATTGGGAGCGCACTCTGGGTAAGGGAGTTCCCAAGACTAATACACCAGCGAGCCTGCCTTCTCAACACAGGACTCCTTCCATGGCGGCAGGGACACCTTTTCCTCCAAAACTGGGAACACCTCTTCCATACCAGGTAATTGCGGAGGGCAACGAGGCGCCACACCACTTTACCTTCGATTTTAAGATTGAGGCTGTCTACTGGAAGGGGCTACCTGAGACAGTTTACCAGATCGCTTCCCTCCTGCGATCTGAGCTGATGCCTATGGGGCTCCGGCTCCACAAGTGGACTTCCTTTTTAGTGCTAACTGATTTTCAGGCCACATCAGCCTCGATATTAGCGCCACAAAGACCAACATTACATTCTCACAGGTCCGGCATTGGCTAGAGTGTGCTCTCCTGCAGAGGGAGTTCATTCTGGGACAGTTATCTGTGCATTACCAGTTCGCTGTTTTGTTAAGTTTAACATAGTGTGTGGAGCTGCTCATATAAGTATAGTTCCTTTGCCTTTATATGCTCAATGTTTATTTTTGTTACAATGCAACTTGTATTTCCCAAAACTTTCCTAGTCCTCTCTGGGCTAATGAGTGTGGGCTAATCCCTCACTTATAGCATCTTACTAACAATGGAAACACTCACTTAAGGAAAATACTGAGTTATTCTCTATATGCAGACTAGATATAAATGACTGTCTATCTCTATACTTTACACTCACAAGTTTGGTTAAAGTTATCGGTTATGTTGTGCATGTCAACCTAAGTTTTGTGTTAGGGGACATGGGATCCTCTGGTACATACTTATCAGTTTGAATTTAATCTTGACCCTTAATGTAGTTGTTTGAGTGAATATGTTAATATCCTGTTTAATAAGCTGTCATATTCTGTTATTTAAAACCTCCACATCGTGCTTATTTTTCAGAACATTAAATTTATGGAGTTTGTAACCTAAGATCATCTCTATAATACACTGCCAGTTCCCTTGTTAAGCCTTGAAGGTTGCAGTGAGGTCTGGGGATATGCCCACTTTACAGCTCTGGACATACTAGTTAGGGTGTCACATACAAGTATTAATCCTTTACTATAGCATATTATGGGTTGTTATAGCCTCCTTTCCCTAGGTGCTGTTCATATATGACCTTCTGTTCCTGGATGGTGGGCCCACATCCGGGAATTAGAGTATTTTGGTTCTTTAGGAGGAGCTATTTAATGGTTTAAGTGACACCCATTTATTTTTACCTGGTTCCGATCTCCTATAGTCTGTTCAGTACCCTGCCCTTCAACAATGCCAAACACTGCTTATTTATACTGGGAACTGTTACCTGTATTTTACATACCCTTCCTGTTTACCAGATAGCATTAGGTTATCACATACCCAGGTTTAATGATTTGAGCACTATATTTTCAGCATTCTACTCCTAAAATTTAGAGTCTGTACAGTAGATCATCTATAATACCTTACTCAGTTTAACCCACCTTGCAAATTGAATTTAGACAGTCATGTCAAACAGCTGTAGAAGACTATTGATATTGTATTAGCTGTCCTAACCAAACTTTCTTACATGTATAAATATTTGGTGCACACGGATGATAGTCAGACATCTTATCTGCTTAACATATGCAACTCATCACCTCCTACCCCCCCCACCCCACATAATAAGCATCCCTTAGCAGGAGGATTAAATAAATTAAATATTGGCACCACAGCTCATTTTCTAGTCCTACAGGTACTAAAATGGGACATGCAGTCTTGTATCAAAACGCCCCTTAGATGTCTAGCGCGGGCTGGACCTGCCAAAGCCCTACTATCTCCTAGCCACAATACCCTCCGCGACTTATGTTACCCATTACAATTGGTGTAGTTCAGTCCTTAGACCTCTCTAAATTGAGTGCAATCACAATCCAATATACAATCAGCTAACTATCGCATATAACAGCTGACAATTTATGCACTCACGAGTCTTCCACCTAGACCATTAAACTTGAATTACCACCTCCTCCCCCCCCCCTCCCTCCCTTTTTTACTTAATGTGCCTCCTGTAGTAGGAGGACTAAATAAGCGGTCTCTCTAACCTATACCGCACCCCCAAACTCTCTATAAGTATGCCCTGCTACATAACTGAATTCAACATTTACCCTTCTTTTTTTTCTAATTTAGCAGGATAGTTTGATTGTTTCGCATTCAAATATGTAGAAATATAAAATTACTATAACTTTAAAAAATAAATAAAACTGAGGTAAATAGCATAAGATCCATGAGTGATCTCCTACATAGTTTGTAGCCCCCTACCATGGTAAAACTTACACTTAGTCAGGGGTCCAAGAGTGGCCCTTTT
The DNA here is from genome assembly GCF_027579735.1 of Bombina bombina. Taxonomy (NCBI): domain Eukaryota; kingdom Metazoa; phylum Chordata; class Amphibia; order Anura; family Bombinatoridae; genus Bombina; species Bombina bombina. The sequence goes on along the minus strand of NC_069503.1, from coordinate 834,117,976 downwards.
TATAAGAGGAGAGGCTTAAATCATCACAGGCAAGACTGTATTGTGTTCTTACAAAACTTTTTTATTTTTCTAACCTTATTTACTTTGTTGTTATACCAGTTTATATCACTGTTAACACTTTGCAGCATTTTTACTATATGATGAACCTTGCACTATGTTACTTGCGATGGCAATTATGGAATGTTTTACATATCTTATTTGTATACCAAACTTTACCTCAATAAAAATATTATAAAAAAAAAAAAAAAAAAAAAACTTGGTATACCAGTATTTATTCAGCAACGTTGCCAGATACAAGGTAGATAACCAGGATGACATCTGAAGCATTTCGCGCATTGAGTTAGGTCTCAAGTTACAGTTAAATAATGAATATGGGCTTAAAGTGAAGTCTCTCAGATTTAATCTGAAGGTATTCATATCCAAATTGGAGGAAGGGTTTATTAATTATTGCTCTTTAATATGTAGCCCCCTCTTTTTCAAGTAAGTAAATGGACAATTGACTCAAAAGCTGTTTCATGGACAGGTGTGGGCTATTCCTTCATTATTTCATCATCAATTAAGCAGGTAAAAGGTCAGGAATTGTTTTCAGGTGTGAGATTTGCATTTAGAAGCTGTTACTGTGAACCCACAACATGCGTTTAAAGGAGATATCAATGCAAGTGAAACCGGCCATCCTTAGGCTGCATAAAAATAATAATCCATCAGAGAGATAGCAGGAACATTAGGAGTGGCGAAGTCAACAGTTTGGTACATTCTGAGAAAAAAAAAGAACGCACTGATGAGATCTGCAACACAAAAAGGCCTGGACGTCCACGAAAGACAACAGTTGTGGAAAATCGTAGGATCTTTTCCATAGAAAAGAAAAACTCCTTCACAACATCCAGCCAAGTGAAGAACACTCTCCAGGAGATAGGCATATGATTATCTAAATCTACCATAAAGAGAAGACTCCACAAGGTGTAAATGATTCATAAGGGTCAGGTATAGAAAGGCCAGATTAGACTTTGCCAAAAAATATCTAAAAAAGCCAGCCCAGTTCTGGAACAGCATTCTTTGGACAAATCAACCTCTACCAGAATCATGGGGGGAAGTATGGAGAAGGCTTGGAACAGCTCATGATTCGAAGCGTACCACATCATCTGTAAAACACAGTGGAGGCAGTGTGATGGCATGGCCATGCATGGCTTCCAATGGCACTGGGTCACTAGTGTTTATTGATCATGTGACAGAAGACAGAAGCAGTAGGAGGAATTTTGAAGTGTATAGGGATATATTGTCTGCTCAAATTCAGCCAAATTCAGAGAAGTAGATTGGATGGCACTTCACTTCACAGATGGACAATGACCCAAAACATACTGCGAAAAAAACCCAGAATTTTTTTAAGGTAAAGAAGTGGAATATTTTACAACGGCTGAGTCAATCACCTGATCTTAACCCAATTGAGCATGCATTTTACTTTCTGAGACAGCTGCAGTAAAGGCCTGGCAAAGCATCACAGAGGAGGAAACCCAGCGTTTGGTGATGTCCATGCATTCCAGACTTCAACCAGCCATTGCCTGTAAAGAATTCTCAACAAAGTATTAAAAATGAACATTTTATTTATGATTGTGTTAATTTGTCCAATTACATTTGAGCCCCTGAAATAAGGGGACTGTGAATGAAAATGGTTGCAATTCCTAAACGTTTCATACAATCTTTTTATTCAACCCCTTGAATTAAAGATGAAAGTCTGCAGTTCAATTGCATCTCATTTGTATAGTTTCAAATCCATTGTGGTGGTGTACAGAGTCATTATGAAAATTGTGTCAGTGTCCAATAATTTACAGACCTCACTGTATATGTATGTGTGTTTACATATATATGTTCATATATTTTATACAGAAAGACCAATGGCACAACTTGTATTGTAACACAATTGATACTATTAGAAAGAGCAAGAAGGGACTTACTCTTAATAAAAATACACTGGTTAGCACTCAAGGTTTATAAGTTTCCAATAAAATTCATATGGAACAGCAGATAGTAATGAACTTGTGGGGCTAAAATAAAAACTTAACTTTTAATAAGTATATTAGGAAAATTAGGAAAATAATTTAAAAACACACCTAAGTATCCCTTAGTAGTCATATTTATTTATGTATGATTTGACATTTTGTGTCAAATTGATGAGAACCATAAGTTGGAAATACGTGGAGTACCTTAATGATGTAACTTTAATCAAGGCTCTGTATATTGTACAGGCCCAATACAATTGTATACAGTGGTGGCATTTAAAGAGCACAGTCAGAGTTTTGGCTGCTTATGAATGTGTAAACTACTATTGTATATATTATGACAGTACTTTACTCTTAATATTGTCAGTTAGTAAGTAGCCTTTAACATTCAAAAAGCAGCTGAGAGGTATATCGTTTTGCACAGTATTTTAATCTGATTGTATTAGATTGGGTTATGTAAGGATGCAAATCCAATAACGTTTCTAGACTCTTAGTCTTATGTTGGTATAATAAATATTTTTACAAACAACCCTTCTATAACTGAAATATAGTGCACAAAATATTTATAGAGGGGAACCTCTTATTGGTTAACTCAGAGAGGGTATATACGAGGATTTGTAGTTTTATTAGTTTCTTCTATCATTAAGTCTGTAGCACTAATATAATCTTAGCTGAGCCTTAATTACGGCTTGTGACGATTGTCTCTTAGTTATGTGCTTTAAACATCATTTTAATGTATTCACTGTCGCAATAGCGTAATGATTCTTTCAACCCACATGTTTAGTTGCTATAATGGTGGTGCTATAATGGTACATATATTATCTAATCATTCCTTTGATAAAACCGCTTCACAGCAAAACATGTCAGGAAGGTCAGGGTCTTGGTGAGGAGTCCTAGGAGCTCCTGTGTTTTTAGCTAGCCTTAAGCTATCCCTCTCTTACTGTAGTCAATGATGATATTTTACTACTAATATGATCAGTGTCATTCTTACAGGAACGGTATAGGTTATATAAAAAGTAACCTTACTCTTACACAGTGAACTCAGGTGGTTTTTGAGCTTAGTACAAGTCAGAGCCAATACTAAAAATTAGCGATCACTAAAAAGGATCCGCAGGGAGCCATAATTTGAGATATAAAAACCCTTATATATCAGAATAAGAACAAGCTAGCAAGAAAATAGCTGGCATTTATTAAGAGGCGATTATCCTCAATATTACTATTACAAGATACCGGAGAGAGGGGATTGTAGATAATATATGTACCATTATAGCAACTAAACATACCATTGTGGGTTGGAAGAATCATTATGCTATTGCTACAGTGAATACATTAAACTGATGTTTAAAGCACATAAATAAGAGACAATCGTCATGAGCTGTAATTAAGGCTCAGCTAAGATAATATTAGTGCTGCAGACTTAATGATAGAAGAAACTAATTAAACTACAAATCCTCGTATATACCCTCTCTGAGTTAACCAATAAGAGGTTCCCCTATATAAATATTTTGTGCACTATATTTCAGTTAAAGAAGGAATGTGTGTAAAAATATTTATTATACCAAAGTAAGACAGTGAGGCCCATTTATGAAGCTCTGTATGGAGCTTGAAGGGCCATGTTTCTGGCGAGTCTTCACTCGGCAGAAACACAAGTTATGGAGCAGCGGTCTAAAGATCGCTGCTCCATAACCCTGTCCATCTGCTCTGATGAGACGGACAGGAATCGCCGGAATTCAACACGATCGAGTACGATCGGGTTGATTGACACCCCCCCTGCTGCTGGCCGATTGGCCACGAGTCTGCAGGGGGCGGCGTTGCACCAGCAGCTCTTGTGAGCTGCTGGTGCAATGCTGAATACGGAGAGCATATTGCTCTCAGCATTCAGCGATTTCTGTCGGACCTGATTCGCACTGTCGGATCAGGTCCGACAGAAATTTGGTAAATTGGCCTCTAAGTGTCTAGAAACTTTATTGGATTTGCATCCTTACATAATCAAATCAAGTACAATCAGATTGAAATACTGTGCAAAACGATATACCTCTCAGCTGCTGCTTGAATGTTAAAGGCTACTTACTAACTGACAATATTAAGAGTAAAGCACAATAGTGCCAGATTGAAACACTGTGCCAAACAATACATACCATAGATGCTCTTTGAATACTAAAAGGCTACTTATGGACCAACAAATATCAAGAGCTAAGTACTATCATAAACAGATATAAGCAGCCAAAACTCTGACTGTGCTCTTTAAAAGCCACCACTGTATACAGTTGTATTGGTCCTATACAATATACAGACCCTTGATTAAAGTTCCACCATTAAGGTACTCCACATATTTCCAACTTATGGTTCTCATCAATTTGACACAAAATGTCAAATCATACATAATAAATTTGACTACTAGACGATGCTGGAACAACTTTCACAGCAACATTATATGTCTAAGGTAATTAGTGAGCCGTAACTTAAATAACATAAAGTCTCAATTTGACTTTGTAGCAGACTAGCACTAGGTGCATAAGTATCAAAATAAATACAATTATTTTGATACTTATGCACCTAACATCGTCTAATATAAGTTTGTTCCACTACACGTTGTTCTAATATTTGCTAACAACTCTGCTAGATACAGTCTGTAGTGTGGCTGTTAAATAGAAGCTATCACTTAAGAGCAACAGTATTTTATCGGATGCATTTGCACTCACTGTTAGTTCAAAAGCAACAATATTTAATTTGATACATTGGTATTCACTGTTACTTGAATACATAATGCTGCTGTGAAAATTGTTAAAGCAACTCGTGGAAAGAATATGTACAATCAAGTACCACTAAAGCAACCATAACTAAAAAGACAGTGTCTGTGAACAATCCACAAAGATTCTACACGAATCAATAAGAATGGGTACATAAAACGTTACAAAGATACATGTTTTGAAGCATTACATGAATGCTTAACATTACACGAACGTTTAATATCACAAGTCCCTATATGTCAATATACAACTCCAACAACATACTAGAGGAGACTTTATTGTCAAGTTAGAAACTACATATTAGACAGTTTCTATCTGATTATTTATTATGATTGCTTGATACAGTACACAATATTTCAATCTTTGATTGTAGGTGCCTATGCACTATTACCTTCTATAACGATATCATATGTGAATAAGAGTGGCACTTATTATAATAGTGGTAATCATTTTTCTATTTCACTGACTGTAGGCAGTATATCATGTTCTTTAAGAACCGTTAGTATCCTATCATAGTACTAGACCTTTTACTGATACTGATTTATTAAGACCACAACCACTCTCTCTACCCCAACTAATCTCATATATTAGCCCTGACTATCCTCTACTATAGTAGAATAAATTCTTGTCTCTGCATCATATGCTAGACCGCACAGTGTAATTTCCTGTTTTAATGTATCACACCTCAAACGCACTAATAGTACACTAACAGGAATTATCATCAACAGGTCTTTGGTTGTTTTTAATGTGTTTCACATTAGGTCCCTATTTTTTAACCTGTCAACATTAAAAGTTATATTTTATTTTCCCTTTTTGTTCTCTCCACTCATAAGTCTATGCCCAGAGTACTAGTAGCGCAGCTTGTTTTGTAGGGCCTTTCCCTCAGTTGTTTGAAGTTTAGTTAGTGTGTTGGCGATGTGGGGGTCGGCTGTTTAGGGGTTAATAGGTTTAGTTAGTGTTGGCAATGTGGGGGGACGGTGGTTTAGAGGTTAGTAGGTTTAGTTATTGTTGGCGATGTGGGGGGATGGCGGTTTAGAGGTTAATAGGTTTAGTTAGTGTGTTGGTGATGTGGGGGTCCGCTATTTAGGGGCTAATAGGTTTAGTTAGTGTTAGCAATGTGGGGGGGTGGCAGTTTAGAGGTTAATAGGTTTAGTTAGAGTTGGCGATGTGGGGAGACGGCGGTTTAGAGGTTAATAGGTTTAGTTAGTGTTGCCGATGTCGGGGGGGGGGCGGTGTTTTAGATAATTTCATTTCGGCATGATCCTTATGTTAAGTTAAATCGTTTTTCGGAAACTTTAGAATAGAATAATGAATATGAATAAATAATGGATCCGAAGTAACAAATGGATCCGAAATAACGAATGGATCCGAAAAACGATTTAACTTAACATAACTAATTTGCCGAAGGAAAATTAGTTTTTCAACTTAACTAATTTGCTGAAACGGAATTATTTATTTAACTAATGAAAACAAAATGAAATAAAACAAACTCTTTCACTGTGCACATGTCTAGTGGCGATGTCTCTACAAAAGAAGTCAATGATAGCATGACATCACCACCCACATTACCGACATCGCTGCTCATCTGCATTTTTCTGTGGAGGGGGGCCCCTATTCCAAGAGTGCCTACGCGGTGCAGACAATGCGCTCACTGAAACTTAGGGCTCGATCACAAAACACAGCTTGGCAAATTTTTTGTCTAATTAAGCGATCACATATACGGCGCAGCAGAAAATTTACGCTCGTATATTTAAACATCAGACGCAGTTTTTACTCCGATAAACTAGCATAGAACTGTCGTCGCCAGTCGGTATCACATATGCAACGCAAGGACTTACAAGCACAGAATGGAGATATTTTACTCCATTTTCACCTCGCCACACAAAGGCAGGGGGCAGCAAGCCTTGTGCTTAGTAAAAAAAAGTACCATAACTCCCTGGAAGCCTTTACAAACACATAACGCATTCGTAATATCAACCCCTAAACCGCCATCCCCCCACATAGCAATCACTAATAAAATCTATTATCTGTTGCCGCTCTACAAATAACCGATAATAATAATATTAACCTCTAAACCGCCATCCCCCCACATCGCAATCACTAATAAAATGTATTAACCTCTAAACCGACATCCCCCCACATCGCAATCACTAATAAAATGTATTAACCCCTATATACCACCATCCCCCACATTGCAAAGTACCTAAGAAATGTATTAACCCCTAAACCGCCAACCCCCCACATCGCAAAAACTAAATAAACCTGTTAACACCTACAGCACCAACCCCCCACAATGCAAACACATAATTAACCCTTTTAACACATCAATCTCCAACCCCCCACAATGCAAACGCCTAATTAACCTATTAACGGATCATTAGAATCCTTCAATAGCTCAGCTGGTAGATTGGAGGACTGTAGTGCTAAAGCAGTAAACACCTCAGCCACCAACCCCCCACAATGCAAATATTGTGTACTGTATCAAGCAATCATAATAAATAATCAGATAGAAACTGTCTAATATGTAGTTTCTAACTTGACAATAAAGTCTCCTCTAGTATGTTGTTGGAGTTGTATATTGACATATAGGGACTTGTGATATTAAACGTTCGTGTAATGTTAAGCATTCGTGTAATGCTTCAAAACATGTATCTTTGTAACGTTTTATGTAACCTCTAAACCGCCATCCCCCCACATCGCAATCACTAATAAAATGTATTAACCTCTAAACCGACATCCCCCCACATCGCAATCACTAATAAAATGTATTAACCCCTATATACCACCATCCCCCACATTGCAAAGTACCTAAGAAATGTATTAACCTCTAAACCGACATCCCCCCACATCGCAATCACTAATAAAATGTATTAACCCCTATATACCACCATCCCCCACATTGCAAAGTACCTAAGAAATGTATTAACCCCTAAACCGCCAACCCCCCACATCGCAAAAACTAAATAAACCTGTTAACACCTACAGCACCAACCCCCCACAATGCAAACACATAATTAACCCTTTTAACACATCAATCTCCAACCCCCCACAATGCAAACGCCTAATTAACCTATTAACGGATCATTAGAATCCTTCAAAACATGTATCTTTGTAACGTTTTATGTAACCTCTAAACCGCCATCCCCCCACATCGCAATCACTAATAAAATGTATTAACCTCTAAACCGACATCCCCCCACATCGCAATCACTAATAAAATGTATTAACCTCTATATACCACCATCCCCCACATTGCAAAGTACCTAAGAAATGTATTAACCTCTAAACCGACATCCCCCCATGTTAAGCATTCGTGTAATGCTTCAAAACATGTATCTTTGTAACGTTTTATGTAACCTCTAAACCGCCATCCCCCCACATCGCAATCACTAATAAAATGTATTAACCTCTAAACCGACATCCCCCCACATCGCAATCACTAATAAAATGTATTAACCCCTATATACCACCATCCCCCACATTGCAAAGTACCTAAGAAATGTATTAACCCCTAAACCGCCAACCCCCCACATCGCAAAAACTAAATAAACCTGTTAACACCTACAGCACCAACCCCCCACAATGCAAACACATAATTAACCCTTTTAACACATCAATCTCCAACCCCCCACAATGCAAACGCCTAATTAACCTATTAACGGATCATTAGAATCCTTCAATAGCTCAGCTGGTAGATTGGAGGACTGTAGTGCTAAAGCAGTAAACACCTCAGCCACCAACCCCCCACAATGCAAATTATCTAATTAACCTATTAATTCTTAATCCGCCATCCCCCCACAATGCAAAATATTAAACTAAAAACTAAGCCCCCTAACTTAACCCAAATTTAAATACACTGAAATAAATTAAAAAGATTCTAACTACGTTAAAAATAAAAAAGTTGCAAAAAATAAAAAAAACTAATTTACATAAAAACCTACCATTGCAGAAAATAAAAAAAATTTAAAATTACTATAAAAACCTAACATTACACAAAATAAAAAAAATAAAAACTTAACATTACGCAAAATAACAAATAAAATTATCCAAAATAAAAAAAGTTATTCCTATTCTAATACCCCCGTAAAAAAACACCCCAAAATAAAAAACAACAACTAATCTTTCAATAAACTACCAATAGCCCTTAAAAGGGCCTTTTGTAGGGCATTGCTCTAAAGTTAACAGCTCTTTTGCCAATAAAATAAAACAAATACTCCCTAACATTACAACCCCCACCTCCCCCAAAATAAAAAAAAAACGATCTATTTATGGGCATTGCCCTTAAAAGGGCAATCAGCTCTTTTGCAACCTATGAAAAATAAAAAAAATCTCAAATCAGCCAATATGATGTAAGCAGCTCTCATCCTATTGGCTGATTTAAATTTTTCAGGCAATGGGAATGCAAAAGTACCCCTAAATAAAAGGTGTACCTTGCATTCAATCTTCAGTGTGCGGCGGAAGATTGCATGAAGAGGACCTTTGTGTCGCCGATGACCTCTGCCGAATGCTCCGCATCCGCTGACCACCCCGCAACTTTGCCATGAAGATAGAAGATGGATCTGCGGTGAATGAAAATGGAGCCGCCTGGATGAACTTCTTTTGCCGCTGAGATGAAGATGTTTCACCGGACTTCACAATCTTCGGCTATTCAGCTCTCTTCAGGAGCCTTGGTATTCATGCGGTCGCCACCGTACACTGAAATCCCGGGAGTGCGGAATCCCAATATATAGAGTACCACTTAACTCAGATTGGCTGATTTTAAATCAGTCATTCCATATTGGCTGATTTTAATCAGCCAATAGCAAGAACTTTTTTAAATTTAAATCCTAATTATCCTTTTCTATTGAAAGATTAGAATTTAACCATGTTTAACATTTAATTCTCTGGTCCATATTATATTTAACTGATATAAGTTTTTCACATATATTTTTTCTCAAATAAGGAAAGAAATTTTGGAAAAGCCCTTTAGCAAATTTTGTTCAAAGGCTAAATTTGTACCAAACATCAGTATATACAATATACCAAAGTTATTAAAAGTGTCACTCATCTACAAGGCTGGACTGGGACCAAAAATAGACCCTGGCATTTTAAGGCAGAGCAGCCCCCCCCATTTTGCTATATAGCTATACCCTAAAACTGACAGGTATAATGCACTACTTTGATTTGCAAAAAACATTTGTAACACCCTTCAGTCCCCTATTATATTATTGCTCATCAAGTTGTGTCACACTTGCTCAAAATAACAGGCACTGAGCACTTGTCATGACATGTTAGCTGCCAGAGAAAAATAACACACAGGCACCAACAGGCACCATCAAGAGTAGCAGCTTCTTTGTGATTGTCTTCCTTTCCCTTTGTCTAGCTCAAGACAGAGACTATTCATTTTTGCAGTCTTTCTGTACAAATATGATGGCAGCTTTTCTAGTACAAAAATACTGTGGCAGCCATCTTTGAAATCTTGCCACCATGAATGCAAATTCATTACATTTTCATATACTGTGATTCCTCTTTTGCTGGGTGATAGGGGCACACCGAGGGGCCAGACATGATACAGGTGGAGCCTGACTGAAGGGTCAGAAATGGCCCCCAGATGTGTGAGCTCAGTCTTAATTAAGATCTCTGAGACACAGTAAAACTCAAGAGGCAAGACACAGTAAAACTCAAAATTACACATAGGTGAAATGTTGTAAAGAAATACTAAGAGGACAGACAACAGGCAGATATCAGAGGAAAAGACACACGCAGACCCAAAGAACAGTGCTATTTGGATATAAGAAGCAACAAATATTGTATAATTCTTGCCTGTTCAGGTGTGATGTTGTCGGAAGCAGCCACAGACAAATCCTGTTTTAAATGTAAATCCATCAGAGAAGACAGTTTTGCAAAGAACCATACAGCAGCCTACTGAGCTAATGTTTGTGCGGTGGATCATTTTGATGTTATCGTAGGGTGGAAAGACCTGGCCCAGAGCAGGCTCACAGAAAAGGGACAGGAGACATGATTGGTCCATACCGAGCTTGCAGACACAGCAAGGCAGTAAAATGTAGGGCAAAGCCCCCCTTGTATCATGTAAAAATAATAATGCTGGTGACTGGACAGGGTAAATGCAAATAGCCCCAGCGCACAACAGGCTCCAGCTCACTGGACAGTCCAGGCATCAGGGCCACCACTAGAAATTTTGGAGCTCCTTACTAAAGCAGTGTCTGCCACCATGTCAAGGTAGACTCTAGCAAGGGGAAAATAAAAGACTTTCTAATAAAACATTTTTTTACATATAGTAATTTGTAAACAAGAGTCCTTTAGATTAATCCTTATACACTGAAAGGGACATGAAACTTAATTTTTTTATTTCACAATTCAGATAAAGTTTACAATTTTAAACACCTTTGCAATTTACTTACCTGTATATTGTCAAATTTGCTTTGCTTGCTTGGTATCCTTTATTATTATTATTAATAATTATTTGTACAGTGTCAATATATTCTGCTGCCCTATAAACATAGGTATAAAATGCATTTTTAAGAGACAAGTTGGATAGGGGTCCTACCAAGTGTTGCACTGTTGCAAGGTCATTGAAGGTGATCTATAAAGCAGCTGGGCTTGTATGCTTACGTGCTTGTTCAGGAGCAGCAATGCACTACTGGGAGATAGCGGCTGATTGGTGGCTGCATATATATATGCTTCTTGTCATTGTCTCGTCTGATGCTTTCAGCTAGCTCCCAGTAGAGCAATGCTACCCCTCTAAAAATAGATACCAAGAAAATGAAGCACATTTCATAATATAAGTCAACAGAAATGCTTTTATAAAACTGTATGTTCTATCTGAATCATGAAAAAACGAACAAAACAAAAAAACATTGGGTTTCATGTCCCTTTAAATGGACAGTCAACCTAAAAATTACTGTAACTTATTTAGATTAGTTAATTAATGATCTTTACAGTAAACTGTAGCCCAATTTTCATCTCAATAAACTTTGGCAGAAAATACACTTACTAGATCTCATCTGGCCGATTTGAAATGGCTGTCTGACCCCTCCTTTTCTGACGTCTCCCAAAAGCTCCCACTAATACAGGATCCTTTCCTTTCATCCCTGCACGCTCCTGTGTCTTCCTTCATTCAGTTCAGTGAGACACAGGCTGTTACACGCACAGGGCATCACTGAGATCATAAATTTCAAAAGGACGATTAAAAACAAAGAGTTAGCAGCACCGCTGCCAGTACATAATCTCCGGGTTTTATATTTCCAGGGACATCAGCCATAACTCCCACCACTGTCTAATAAATCTCATCTATTGTATATCTTGTAGCATTAATTAAATGGTCTGTTCACTGCCTGCATTTAAACCTTTAAATATTTATTCAACCAGTTCGCCATGATCAGTCCGGACAGTTCCTGCTGTGTGATCTCTTGCAGCAGCTGATCCGCTGACACTCCTCCAGCACGCTGGGCTTACATGGAACCCCGCACAAGTTTGGTTGGGCAAATTCCCAAAGCAGGGATAGTTGCTGGGCTCAATAACCGAGGCTAGGGCACCACGGGCTAGTAGATTCTAATATACGTTTTGCAGTTGTGGTGCTGACTGCGTGACTTTTAATGGAGGATATTTATTAGTTTTAACACAAGCTGCATCGATCCAGATATTTCCATAGAATGTTTCTTCTTACTGTTAGTGGATATTAGAATCTACTAGCCCGTGGGGCCCTAGCCTCGGTCATTGAGCCCAGCAAATATCCGCTAACAGTAAGAAGAAACATTCTATGGAAATATGTGGATCGATGCAGCTTGTGTTAAAACTAATAAATATCCTCCATTAAAAGTCAGATACAGTGATCAGAATAAGTTGTGAACTGCAATTGTTGTGCAAGTCTCAAAAAGTTGAAGGCAAAAAAGTAAGGAGTGCAGATTAAAAAAAGCAAAAGCACCTTCCATATGATTTCATATAATACACGCAGTCAGCACCACAACTGCAAACCGGATATTAGAATCTACTAGCCCGTGGTGCCCTAGCCTCGGTCATTGAGCCCAGCAACTCTCCCTGCTTTGGGAATTTGCCCAACCAAACTTGTTCGGGGTTCCATCTAAGCCTAGCATGCTGGAGGAGTGTCAGCGGATCAGCTGCTGCAAGAGATCACACAGCAGGAACTGTCCGGACTGATCATGATGAAATGGTTGAATAAATATTTCAGCCAGGGTAACAATAATAACAATAAAACCAAGAGACCTCCACAGCCCCCCAGACCAGATTACAAGAGGAACTGGGAAACCGAGTGATCTTTCCACCTGCCACAGCAGCAGTTTACCCAGTATCACCACCACACGTCCCCCCTACCCGGACACTGCAGACAGGAGAGTGACCTTATAAAAGCTTACCATGCAAAGAAGGAGAGAGTTTGAGGATCCTTACAATGGACCTGGTTCGTCTCTCTCCACAAGCTGCGGGCTATGTGCATGGAAGAAAAGTGGAGGGCAGGGGGGACAGATGAGAGGCAGTGAGTGCCGGGCAGGTGGCGATGTGATGTGGATCTGTGCTTGTAACAGCGATAACTGGGTCTACAAGCTGTTCCTGTGAAATAAATGTGATAACAAAAATCATAAAAGGAAAACCAAATAAAGTTCTGAATAAAGGATATGTCTGTGTCCTCTGGATGAGTTTTTCAGCTTGTTAGCATTCCTCAGTGAGATCCCATAAAAAAGGAAACAGAAAATTGCAACATAGTGTGAATCTGTAATGGCACTTTGAGGAAGTAGTTGTTTTGTAACAAATGACTACTCACATTTGTTGGAGCTTTCCACTAAGCTCAAGGATATGCGCACTCCCACTTTATACTGATGGGAAAACAGTACACTAGGCAAAACTTGGATACAAATTTATTTTAAAATATATAAAAGCGTCACATAAGCCTTGATAACACCACAATGTAAGGGTACAAAAGCAGATATGCTGTAATAAATGCTTCAAATCGCCAAACTTGCAAAGAGGTAAATGGATCAGCAGGAGTGTGACCGCCGAAACCAAAACCTTTTTAGTAGCAAGACAGTAGCGCTAAGCCCCCAGGTGTCCTGGCTAGTGTAGAGACGTGATAAAACTCAATATAGAACAGTTCAGTTCCGACGTACGTTTCGCAGGTATGCTTTGTCAAGGCACTCACTGCCTCTCATTCTCTGTAACACACAGCGCTAGAAGCACAGATCAGCCCTGATGTATAAATGTATAATATGCCTATATCTCACCGTGAATAGAGCAGCCCTTTCCTTATATACATGGTTTAAATGCAGGCAGTGAACAAACCATTTAATTAATGCTACAAAATATGCAATAGATGAGATTTATAAGACAGTGGTGGGAGTTATGGCTGATGTTCCTGGAAATATAAAACCCAGAGATTATGTACTGGCAGCGGTGCTGCTAACTCTTGTTTTGCGTGTAACAGCGTGTGTCTCACTGAACTGAATGAAGGAAGACACAGGAGCGTGCAGGGACGAAAGGAAAGGATCCTGTACTAGTGGGAGCTTTTGGGAGACGTCAGAGAATGAGGGGTCATTTCAAAACGGCCAGATGAGATCTTGGCCTCGATCCGATATAAATTGTCGCCCGCATAAGCCGGCGACGCCAAATTTTGCGCTGGTTTGGTATCACATATACAGCGTAACATAGAAGTTACGCTCGTATATTTCTGCCTTCGGCTGTAGTTTTTTTGGCGAAAATGGAGAAATCTTACTTCATTTTCACCTTGTCACAAAATGCAGGCGTAGTAGGCCTTACGCTGTGTATTGGAGCCCCGTAACTCCCTAAACTACCTGCAAAATAAAACCTAACACATGCACAATGTCTATCTACCTGTCAACCGCGATCCCCCGCCGCAATCCCTAATAAAGTGTTTAACCCCTAACCCGCCGCTCCCGGACCCCGCCGCCACCTACATTAAATGCATTACCCCCTAATGTGATCCCCCTACACCGTCGCCACCTATATTATATATCTAACCCCTAATGTGAGCCCTCTACACCGTCGCCACCTACATTAAAATTATTAACCCCTAATGTAATCCCCCTACACCGCCGCCATCTATATTAAAATTATTACCCCCTAATGTGAGCCCCCTACCCCGCCGCCACCTAATTTTAACTATATTACCCCCTAATCTAATCCCCCTACACCGCCGCCACCTATATTAAATGTATTAACCCCTAATCTAATCCCCCTACACTGCTGCCACTAATATTAAATGTATTAACCCCTAATCTAATACCCCTACACTGCCGCCACCTATAATAAATGTATTACCCCCTAAAATACTAAAATGTCCCTACCCTAAACTAAATTAAAAATAGCCCTGAAAAGGGCTTTTTGCGTGGCATTGCCCCAAAGTAACCAGCTCTATTACCAGCCCTTAAAAGGGCCTTTTGCGGGGCATTGCCCCAAAGTAATCAACTCTTTTACCAGCCCTTAAAAGGGCTTTTTGCGGGGCACTGTCACAAAGTAATCAGCTCTTTTACCTGTAATCTAATCCCCCTACACCGCCGCCACCTATAATAAATGTACTACCCCCTAATCTAATCCCCCTACACCGCCGCCACCTATATTAAATATATTAACCCCTAATCTAATCCCCCTACACCGCCGCCACCTATATTAAATTTATTAACCCCTAAAATACTAAAATTTCCCTACCACTAAACCTAAGTCTAACCCTACAAATAGCCCTGAAAAGGGCCTTTTGCGTGGCACTGCCCCAAAGTAACCAGCTCTATTACCAGCCCTTAAAAGGGCCTTTTGCGGGGCATTGCCCCAAAGTAACCAGCTCTTTTACCAGCCATTAAAAGGGCTTTTTGCGGGGTATTGTCACAAAGTAATCAGCTCTTTTACCTGTAATCTGATCCCTCTACACCGCCGCCACCTATATTAAATATATTAACCCCTAATCTAACCCCCTACACCCCTGCCATCTATATTAAATATATTATCCCCTAATATAATCCCCCTACACCACCGCCACCTATATTAAATGTATTAACCCCTAATTTAATCCCCCTACACTGCCACCACCTATATTAAATGTATTAACCACTAATCTAATCCCCCTACACCGCCGCCACCTATATTAAATATATTAACCCCTAATCTGACCCCCCTACACCGCCGCCACCTATATTAACTATATTAACCCTAATTATATTAGGGTTAATATAGTTAATATAGTTATTATATTATATATATTAACTATATTAACCCTATCTAACTCTAACACCCCTAACTTAATTATTATTAAAATAAATCTAAATAATATTAATAATATTAACTAAATTATTCCTATTTAAAACTAAATACTTACCTATAAAATAAACCCTAAGATAGCTACAATATAATTAATAATTACATTGTAGCTATTTTAGGGTTTATATTTATTTTACAGGTAACTTGGTATTTATTTTAACTAGGTACAATAGCTATTAAATAGTTAATAACTATTTAATACCTACCTAGTTAAAATAATTACCAATTTACCTGTAAAATAAATCCTAACCTAAGTTACAAATGCACCTACACTATCAATAAATTAATTAAACTACAAATATCTAAACTAAAATACAATTAAATACACTAAACTAAATTACAAAAAAAACAAACACTAAATTACAAAAAATAAAAAAAGATTACAAGATTTTTAAGCTAATTACACCTATTCTAAACCCGCTAATAAAATAACAAAGCCCCCCAAAATAAAAAAAATTCCCTACCCTAATCTAAATTACACAAGTAATTAGCTCTATTACTAGCCCTTAAAAGGGCCTTTTGTGGGGCATTGCCCCAAAGTAATCAGCTATTTTACCTGTAAAAAAAACAACAACCACCCCCATTACAACCCACCACCCACATACCCCTACTCTAACCCACCCAATCCCCCTTAAAAAAACCTAAGTCTAACCCCCAAGTTCTCCTTACCTGTCCTGAAGACCGGCGGAGAAGGTCCTGTTCCAGGCGGAGAAGTCTTCTTCCAGGCGACGACCTCTTCTTCTTATAGGTTCCAGCCAGCGTGGAGTGGAGGAGTTGAAGACCAATGACCGCGGAGCTGAAGACCGTCCATCTGGAACTGAAGACCAGCGATGCTGGAACTGAAGATCGGCGACGCTGGAACTGAAGACCGGAGCCGGAGCCGGAACATGGAGGATCCTCTTCATACGATCGCTGCCGTACACTGAATAGGAATTCAAGGTACACGATTAAAAATGGCATCCCTTGAATTCCTATTGGCTGATTTGAATAGCCAATAGAAAAAGTAGCTCTTATTCTATTGGCTATTCAAATCAGCCAATAGAATTAAATTAGCTCACATCCGATTGGCTGATTTGAATTTGAAGGCTCAAATCAGCCAATACGAATTCAAGGGACGCCATTTTTAATTGCGTACCTTGAATTCCTATTCAGTGTACGGCGACGATCATATCAAGAGGATCCTCCACGCTCCGGCTCTGGTCTTCAGTTCCAGCTTCGCTGATCTTCAGTCTTCAGTTCCAGATGGACGGTCTTCAGCTCCACGGTCATCGGTCTTCAACTCCTCCGCTCCGGCTGGATCCTGGAAGAAGAAGAGGTCGCCGCCTGGAAGACGACTTCTCAGCCTGGAACAGGACCTTCTCCGCCGGTCTTCAGGACAGGTAAGGAGCACTTGGAGGTTAGACTTAGGTTTTTTTAAGGGGGGATTGGGTGGGTTCGAGTAGGGGTATGTGGGTGGTGGGTTGTAATGGGGGGCGGGGGGTTGTTGTTTTTTTTACAGGTAAAAGAGCTGATTACTTTGGGGCAATGCCCCACAAAAGGCCCTTTTATTTTTTGTAATTTAGTATTTGTTTGTTTTTTGTAATTTAGTTTAGTGTATTTAATTGTATTTTAGTTTAGATATTTGTAGTTTATTTAATTAATTTTTTGATAGTGTAGGTGTATTTGTAACTTAGGTTAGGATTTATTTTACAGGTAAATTGGTAATTATTTTAACTAGGTAGGTATTAAATAGTTATCTAAATTACAAAAGTAATCAGCTCTATTACCAGCCCTTAAAAATGCCTTTTGTGGGGCATTGCCCCAAAGTAATCAGCTCTTTTACCTGTAAAGAAAACAACCCCCCCATTACAACCCACCACCCACATACCCCTACTCTAACCCACCCAATCCCCCCTTAAAAAAACCTAAGTCTAACCCCCAAATGCTCCTTACCTGTCCTGAAGACCAGCGGAGAAGGTCCTGTTCCAGGCGGAGAAGTCTTCTTCCAGGCGGCACGGAGCGGAGGAGTTGAAGACCGATGACCGCGGAGCTGAAGACCGTCCATCTGGAACTGAAGACCAGATAAAATAGTTATTAACTATTTAATAGCTATTGTACCTAGTTAAAATAAATACCAAGGTACCTGTAAAATAAATATAAACTTCTAAAATAGCTACAATGTAATTATTAATTATATTGTAGCTATCTTAGGGTTTATTTTATAGGTAAGTATTTAGTTTTAAATAGGAATAATTTAGTTAATATTATTAATATTATTTAGATTTATTTTAATAATAATTAAGTTAGGGGTGTTAGAGTTAGATAGGGTTAATATTATAGTTAATATATATAATATAATAACTATATTAACTATATTAACCCTAATATAAGTAGGGTTAATATAGTTAATATAGGTGGCGGCGGTGTAGGGGGGTCAGATTAAGGGTTAATATATTTAATATAGGTGGCAGCGGTGTAGGGGGATTAGATTAGGGGTTACTATATTTAATATAGATGGCGGCGGTGTAGGGGGGTCAGATTAGGGGTTAATGCATTTAATATAGGTGGCGGCGGTGTAGGGGGATTAGATTACAGGCAAAAGAGCTGATTACTTTGTGACAATGCCCCGCAAAAAGCCCTTTTAAGGGCTGGTAAAAGAGCTGGCTACTTTGGGGCACTGCCCTGCAAAAGGCTCTTTTAAGGGCTGGTAATAGAGCTGGTTACTTTGAGGCAATGCCACGCAAAAGGCCCTTTTCAGGGCTATTTGTAGGGTTAGACTTAGGTTTAGTGGTAGGGAAATTTTAGTATTTTAGGGGTTAATAAATTTAATATAGGTGGCAGTATAGGGGGATTAGATTAGGGGTTAATAATTTTAATATAGGTGGCGGCGGTGTAAGGGGGTCAGATTAGGGGGTAGTACATATAATATAGGTGGCAGCAGTGTAGGGGGCTCACATTAGGGGTTAATATAGTTTAAATAGGTGCTGGAGGTGTAGGAGGATCATATTAGGCGGTAATATAGTTTAAATAGGTGGGGGCGGTGTAGGGGGATCATATTAGGGGGTAATATAGTTAATGTAAGTGGCGAAGGGGTAGGGGGTCAGATTATGGGGTAATATAGATAATGTAGCTGGCGGCGGAGTCCAGGAGCGGCGGTTTAGGGGTTAATATATTGATTATTAGGAGTGAGAGGGGGGATTGCGGATAGAGGGGTATTCGTGTCGGGCTATGTTTGGGAGGCGTGCAGTTTCTAAAGTGCCGTAAGTCACTGGCGACTCCAGAAATTTGTACTTACACAGATTTCTGGACATCGCTGGTTTGTCAGACTTACGGCACTTTAGCATCTGACGGCGCTGTATAAGGGATAGCCCGGGTTGCGAGCTGAAACTACGCTTGCGCAGAAACCTGCGCCGTATATCGGATTGCGCCCCTAGTAAGTGTATTTTCTGTCAAAGTTTATTTAGATAAAAATTGGGCTACAGTTTACTGTAAAGATCGTTAATTAACTAATCTAAATAAGTTACAGTAATTTTTGGGTGACTGTCCCTTTAAGTTACAGATTAAAAATACTGCAAGAATGCAAATGCAATCAAAAGCTCCAAAATGTATGCACATGTTCCATAACTTAAAGGGACATGAAACCCATACTTTTTCTTTTAAGATTCAGAGAGAGCACACATTTTAACAATTTTCCAATGTACTTCTACTATACATTTTGCTTCATTTTCTTGGTATCCTTTATTGAAGGAGCAGCAATGCACTACTGGGAGCTAGCTGAACACATTATTAAGCCAATGGCAATAGATATATATGTGCAGCCACCAATAAGCAGCTAGCTCCAAGCTCCTGAGCTTATCTAGGTATCTTTTTCAGCAAAGGATACCAAGAGAACTAAGCAAATTAGATCACAAAAGTAGATTGTAAAGTTGTTTAAAATCGTGTGCTCTATCTGAACCATGAAAGTAAAATAATGGGGTTCATGTCCGTTTAATACAAATGCTTCAGGAAGCTTGTTTTTAGATATTCATCATAGAAACCAAGAAATTAATAACTCAGAGAAAAAAAAACAGCACAGGCACAGTTAACACTAATACAACATGCTTTTAAAAGATATTTCATATTTTTTTCAGAAGCTCATTTCTTTGTACACCAAAGTATTGAAACTTCAGTATTTATCTAGATATTTAGATCAACACCTACCTAGAAAACTACATATAGATTGCAGATATATAGAAAACGACATATAGATTGCAGATATGTAGAAAACTACATAGTCGGCTAGATTGCAAGTGTTGCAGTACGGCTTTTAACGCTGAAAAATGGCCATTTCAGCGTAATGACCAGGAACGCATATTACGAGTCGTGTCGGTATAGTTTTACTGCAAACATTTTAGCCTGTAACGCAACATCCATTCCGCACTCAAAAAAAAGATGTTTTTGTGTAGGATTTCCATAGCGCCGGTATTACAGGTTGTGCGTTGAGGCTAAAATGCTTGCGTTACAGCCTATACCGACACGAGCCATACCACCATCTGAGAGCAGTAGTTATAGATTTTGTGAAACAAAAATGTTTCACAAAACTCATAACTAAAGTGATACAAAGTACACTAACACCTATAAACTACCTATTAACCCCTAAACCACTGCCCTCCTGCATCGCAAACACTATTTAAAACGTATTAACCCCTTATCTGTTGCTCACCCACATTGCGACTATAAAATAAACCTAATAATCCCTAAACTGCCGCTCACCCACATCGCCAACACTATTTAAATATATTAACCCATAATCCGCCGCTCCCTGACATCGCCGCCACTATAATAAAGTTATTAACCCCTAAACCTCTGGCCTCCCACATCGCAGACACTAAATAAACCTATTAACCCCTAAACCGCTGACCCCCCACATCGCAAAACACTAAATTAAACTATTAACCCCTAAACCTAACACCCCCTAACTTTAAATTAAAATTACAATATAACTATATTTAAATAAATAAAAACTTACCTGTGAAATATAAATAAACCTTACATTAAACTATTATTTAACCTAATATAACTATTCTAGTAAAATAAAAAAAATACTACCAATTAAACAAGTAAATTCCAAATTTAAAAAAGCCTAACACTACGAAAAAAATAAAAAATCTAAAATTACAAAAAAATAATAAATACTAAATTACGAAAAATAAAAAACACTAAGCTTACAAAAAATAATAAACAAAATGATGAAAAATAAAAACAATTACACCTAATCTAATAGCCCTATAAAAATAAAACAGCCCCCCAAAATAAAAGCACCCCTAGCCTACATTAAACTACCAATAGCCCTTAAAAGGGCCTTTTTTGTTAAACGACCCTTTTACCTGTAAAAAAAATACAAGGTCCCCCAACAGTAAAACCCACCACCCATTCAACCCCCCAAAATAAAAAAAACTAACTCTGAAAAATCCTAAACTACCCATTGCCCCTAAAGGGGCATTTGTATAGGCATTGCCCTTAAAAGGGCATTAAGCTCTTTTTCACTGCCCTTAAAAGGGCATTCAACTCTTTTACAAAAGTCCAAAGCCCTAATCTAAAAAAAAAAAACACCCAAAAAGTCTTCATCCAGGTGGTGACACCTTCAATCCATTTCGGGGATGTCTTCTATCTTCATTCCGGTGGCGCGTAGCGGAGACATCCTTCTGAAAGTAGCTCTCATCCTATTGGCTGTTTTGAACTGGGGTTAGTGTTAGTTTTTTTTTTCATTTTTTGGGGTGTTTTTTTTTTTTTTTTAGATTTGGGCTTTGGGCTTTTGTAAAAGAGCTGAATGCCCTTTTAAGGGCAGTGAAAAAGAGCTGAATGCCCATACAAATGCCCCTTTAGGGACAATGGGTAGTTTAGGATTTTTTAGAGTTAGTTTTTTTATTTCGGGGGGTTGGTTGGGTGGTGTGTTTTGCTGTTGGGAGGACTTTGTATTTTTTTACGGGTAAAATAGCTGTTTAACTTTGTCCTACAAAAGGCCCTTTAAGGGCTATTGGTAGTTTATTGTAGGCTAGGAGGTGTTTTTATTTGGGGGGATTTTTTTATTTTGATAGGGCTATTAGATTAGATGTAATTGTTTTTATTTTTGATAATTTTGTTTATTATTTTTTGTAAGCTTAGTGTTTTTTATTTTTCGTAATTTAGTGTTTATTATTTTTTGTAATTTTAGATTTTTTAATTGATTTGTAGTGTTTTTTAAATTTGAAATTTAAGTGTTTAATTGGTAGTATTGTTTTTATTTTATTAGAATAGTTATGGTAGGTTAAATTATAGTTTAATGTTAGGTTTATTTATATTTCACAGGTAAGTTTTTATTTATTTAACTATAGTTATATTGTAATTTTAATTTCAAGTTATGGGGGTTTTAGGTTTAGGGGTTAATAGTTTAATCTAGTGTTTTGCGATGTGGGGGGTGCGGTGGTTTAGGGGTTAATAGGTTTATTTAGTAGCAGCGATGTGGGAGGCTGGAGGTTTAGGGGTTAAAAACTTTATTATAGTGGTGGCGATCTCGAGGAGCTGATGATTAGGGGTTAATAGCTTTTATTAGTGTCAGTGATGTTGTGGAGCGGCAGAATAGGGGTTAATAACTTTATTATAGTGTTGGTGATGTCAGGGAGCTGCGGAGTAGGGGTTAATAGCTTTTATTAGCGTCGGCAATGTCGGGAGCGGCAGATTAGTGGTCAATAATTTTATTTAGGTGTCGACGATGTCGGGGAGCAGCAGATTAGGGGTGTTTAGACTCGAGGTTTATGTTAGGGGGTTTAAACTTAACTTTTTTTTCCCCATAGACATCACTTCAGGTGTTTTTTTTTCTAACACTCTCTCCCCATTGATGTCTATGGGGGAAAGGGTGCACAAGCACATCAAATCAGCCCTTGGATTTTGTGCGGTATGGAGCTTAATGCCAACATATCGCACACACAAGGAGGCTTTCAGTAACTCGTAATGGCAGCGCTATGCAGAGTGAAATAGCGCAACTTTTTTGCCGTTAGTTTTGAACCCTGTTTAGCGCAAAACTCGTAATCTAGGAAATGGATTGCAGTACTTTGGTCTTTGGTTTGCTTTGTGTACAAACTAATGATATGCTTCAAATTAATTTTTTCCAGACACTCGTTATTACTGTACACCAACCAAACACAAAAGTTCTGCGATCTATATATAGTTTTCTAATGATCTGCAATCTATATGTAGTTTTTAGCACTAACAAAAAACTTTAAAAAAATAGATTTATTTCATTATATTAATTCACCAAGACACTAAAGTACTGCAATTTATGCTTCTAATTTATTTTTTAGAGGCTCACCTTTGAAAAAGTTCCACACTTCTAAAAAAATTTGTTGATATTAGTTTTGATTTTTTTTTTTTCCCAAAGGCGACGAGCTTCTGAAAAATAAATTGGAACTTTGAAAGCATTTCATTACTTTTGAGTAGTGTGTGACCTCACAAAAATAAAGAAAAATTATATATATATATATATATATATATATATATATATACTATATATATATATATATATATATATATATATATATATATATATATATACTGTATATATATATATATATATATATATATATATATATATATATATATATATATATATATATATATATATATATATATATATATATATATATATACACAATGTTCAAGAGAGAGCACTTTTACCTCAATTTCAGCTGCCAGGGTGCCAACGGTTGAATATATGAACAGAAGGAGGCACTCACTGGTCTTTTAATAAGTGAATTTAATCTCTAAAGCGTGAGTTTTCGGGGTCACACTCCCCCTACTCACCCTCTCTGACTGAGGTAGTGCCGGGCCAGCAGTAGTAAGTAAACTCTGGGCACAGTGTGTGGTTGGGGCCCAGCAACCCCCCTCAGCAAACTTATTTCTTTCCTCTGCCTCTGCTGCGGTTCCCCACTGAGTAAGTTAGGGCCACCCTACCCTGAGCTCATCACTGCCCTCCGGTCCCCTACTCACCCTCTCTGAGGGAGCTAGGCTAGTGCTGCTTGCCAATCCAGTAGTAGTGCAGAGCAGTTGGTTCAGTTAGGGCCTGGTAACCCCTTAGAAGGCTCTTTGCTCTTCCCTCTCTGCTTCCGCTCCCTCACTGAGGCAGTCTGGAAGTTGGGCCTGGCCTTTTAACCACACCCCCTGGCCCTAGCAGAGCAGAGTGAAGCTTCCTGTTCCCTCTGCCTGCGCGTGTGGTCCCTACTCACCCTATCTCTTTGAAGTCACTGAGGCAGTGTTGAATTCTTCACCGCCCTCCTCTGGTCCCAGTGATCCCAACAAAAATGTGCTTTAACCCTTTGGCTGCTAAGCCATTTCCCACCTTGATGCAAATATTTTCTTTTTCTTTTTAGAGGTCTGTAGGTCTGTAGCTGCTTAGATGCCTGAGATACAGGCTTCTAAGCAGCATGCCCCCTCCTCCTATACTTAACATTGTTAAGTATAAATAAAGTTGGGCGGTGACGTCATCACGTAATTGCGTGTGACGTCACCACGCATCACGTGAAGCCACGGCGATGCCAGTCAATCTACAGGCAAGATCGCTGGGGTAGGAGCAGTAAGGAGCCCCCAGATCTCCCTCAAGGTGGGAGAGTGCTCATGACGGCTCAGAGTCGTCATTAGCACTGAAAGGGTTAAGGCAGTGCTAGCAAATGCAGCACTTACCTGGTGGTTGGAAAATTTGTATAAATAAGCATTTACACCACTTGACAAATACGAGACCATCACAAATAAGCATTTACATTTACAGATACTACTTTTGGAGAATGTTATGCAAAATGATCGCTATGACATCATCACATTTACACACATTACACAAACACAAAATCAATATGAGCATGCGCAAATTCAAACAACTAATACACATTGCACACATACTAATTACAAAGAAAGCACACGTGAACCTCCTTTACTTTGCAAACCGGTACATCATTAAACATTTACATAGGTTATAAAAGCATGCTCTAAGCATGACTTCTTTGACTGTATTGCTTTTTCGAGTTAGGTGCAGGTCTAGGCGTTGGAGGGTTTGGATAGATTTGAGACTAGAGAGATTTGAGAGTAGAGAGATTTAGTGACAGTTCATGTGAGAGTTAGTGTGAGTTAGTGTGAGAGTTAGTGTGAGAGTTAGTGTGAAAGAGTGAGTTAGTGTGAGAGTTAGTGTGAGTTAGTGAGTGAGAGTTTGGGTGAGTGTGTGAGTGTTTTGTTCCTATATTCATTATATAAACACATTTAGATGCACACACATTCAATACATACATGCACTTATCACTAACACTACATACACTCCATACCCCATTCCCTCTCATCCTACACTCCATACCCCATTCCCTTTCATCCCATACCCCATTCCCTTTAAGCCCATACCCCATTCCCTTTCATCCCATAGGTTTTATTTTTGTTAAAAAACTTATTGTTTACATATCCTCATTTTCATCTTTTTCCACATATATGGCTGTCTGTTTAATACCCCTTACCCTCTTTTATTTATATCCCATTCACACTTTCAGCACTTTTTACTTTTTGTTCATTATTTTGACCCCCTTTCATTTGGGCACCTTCACATTTTGTTTGAGTATGTCGGGGGGGGGGGGGGGGGATAGGGGGCAGATTAGCTCGCAGCTGTTAGAACTCATTAGGCTCAGAGTCGTCATTAGCACTGAAAGGGTTAAGGCAGTGCTAGCAACTGCAGCGCTTATCTGGTGGTTGGAAAATTTGTATAAATAAGCATTTACACCACTTGACAAATACAAGACCATCACAAATAAGCATTTACATTTACAGATACTACTTTTGGAGAATGTTATGCAAAATGATCACTATGACATCATCGCCGCCGCGGACCTGAAAAATCTCGCCAAAGTTATCAAAAAAGCTGTCAAAAAGCCGCACACCAAGTACGGGGCGATGAGCAGTGGACTGTGATAGTTATCACTCATCCGATCGCTCTGCTGTTCGGCTTTTCTACAGCTTTATTGATAAGCTGTCACTAAGCACTCACACTAAACTACACTGTTCTACCCCCTACCCCCTATACCGGTGCCCCCGGAGCCCCCAGCAACTAAATAAAGTTATTAACCCCTAAACCGCCGCTCCTAGACCCTGCCGCAACTATAATAAATGTATTAACCCCTAAACCGCCGCTCCCGGAGCTCACCACCACCTACATTATACCTAGTAACCCCTATCCTGCCCCCCCTATACCGTCGCCACCTATAATACATTTTTTAACCCCCATCCTGCCCCCCTACACCGCCGCCACTAAAATAATATTATTAACCCCTAAACCTAAGTCTAACCCTAACCCTAACACCCCCCTAACTTAAATATTAATTAAATACATCTAAATATTATAACTCTTATTAACTAAATTAATCTTATTTAAAACTAAATACTTACCTTTAAAATAAACCAATCAGATTGAGTTTGCATTCTATTGGCTGTTCCGAACAGCCAATAGAATGCCAGCTCAATCTGATTGGCTGATTGGATCAGCCAATCAGATTCAACGCCAATCTGATTGGCTGATTCAATCAGCCAATCAGATTTTTCCTACCTTAATTCTGATTGGCTGATAGAATCCAATCCAACAATCAGCCAATCAGAATTCGAGGGACACCATCTTGGATGACGTCACTTAAAGTAACCTTCATTCGTCGTCTAGTCGTCGGTGGAAGAAGATGGCTCCGCGTCGGCTCGTCTGAAGATGGCTCCGCTCCGGATGGATGAAGATTGAAGACGCCACCTGGATGATGACTTCAATCGGATGGAAGAACTCTTCAGCGCCCCTTGGATGATGACTTCAATCGGAAGGAAGACTTCTTCAGCGCCCCTTGGATGATGACTTCAATCAGATGGAAGACTTCATCAGCGCCCCTTGGATGATGACTTCGGCCGCTGCGGATTTCCTCTTCTGTTCCATCGGTGGTAAGCTGGCTGAAGACGGCTAAAGGTAGGATGATCTTCAGGGGGGTAGTGTTAGGTTTATTTAAGGTGGGTTTGGGTTAGAGTAGGGGTATGTGGGTGGTGGGTTTTAATGTTGGGGGGGGTTGTATTTTTATTTTACAGGCAAAAGAGCTGATTTCTTTGGGGCATGCCCCGCAAAAGGCCCTTTTAAGGGCTGATAAGGTAATAGAGCTGTTAACATTTTAATGTAGAATAGGGTAGGGCATTTTTTTATTTGGGGGGCTTTGTTATTTTATTAGGGGGCTTAGATTAGGTGTAAGTAGTTTAAAATTGTTGTAATATTTTTTAAATGTTTGTAACTTTTTATTTTTATTTTTTGTAACCTAGTTTTTTTATTTTTTGTACTTTAGTTGGTTTATTTAATTGTAGTTATTTGTAACTAATTTATTTAATTAATTTAGTGATAGTGTAGTGTTAGGTTTAATTGTAACTTAGGTTAGGATTTATTTTACAGGTAAATTTGTATTTATTTTAGCTAGGTAGTTATTAAAGGGACAGTATACTCCGAATTTCCACAGTCAAAATTACATGTGCAACATGTATTTAACCAATGTTTAATTCATCAAATGTTAAATAACAGTTTTTATCTTATCTATTTTCAACTCAAACTTGTACCACTTGTGTATTCACTGTCCGCCTCCATGACCGCCGCTTTTTTTCAATATACTGGAAGAATCCCCATTCATCCAATAATGTTGATATCGGTCGCGCTATGTACCTGCTATGCGAACGAGCGCATGATGACATAATCTGCTTCTGGGTTCCGCTATTCCTAGTTCTGCGCATGCCCAAAATCATAAGTTCACGTCAAGCGCTCGATGCTTCTATATACTAGATACAGGAGCGTGAGCGAGCAATAGTGGGAGGTTAAATGTGAGTCACATCATTTGCATGTGGGAAGTACAGAGTTGGTCTATACCTCCCACATTGGAGATGCCGTGGAGGGGTTGGAGAACGGACATAGAGTAACGGTTAGGCTGCAAAACTTATGATTTAATAAAACATATCAATTTTATTTTTTGTCAAAATTAACAATGCGGTTAGAGTATAAGGATATAGAGGACGTTAGCATTTGCTTTTACATCCTCTGAGTTTACTGACCCTTTAAATAGTTAATAACTATTTAATAACTATTCTAACTAGCTAAAATAAATACAAAGTTACCTGTAAAATAAATATAAATCCTAAAAAAAGCTACAATGTAATTATTAATTACATTGTAGCTATCTTAGGGTTTATTTTACAGGTAAGTATTTAGTTTTAAATAGGAATAATTTAGTTAATGATAGTGCAGTGTTAGGTGTAATTGTAACTTAGGTTAGGATTTATTTTACAGGTAAATTTCTCTTTATTTTAACTAGGTAGTTATTAAATAGTTAATAACTATTTAATAGCTATTGTACCTAGTTAAAATAAATTGAAATTTGCCTGTAAAATAAAAATAAATCCTAAGATAGCTACAATATAATTATTATTTATATTGTAGCTATATTAGGGTTTATTTTAAAGGTAAGTATTTAGTTTTAAATAGGATTAATTTAGTTAATAAGAGTTATAATATTTAAATGTATTAAATTAATATTTAAGTTAGGGGGGGTTAGGGTTAGGGTTAGACTTAGGTTTAGGGGTTAATAATTTTATTATAGGTGGCGGCGGTGTAGGGGGGGCAGGATAGGGGTTAAAAAATGTATTATAGGTGGCAACGGTATAGGGGCAGATTAGGGGTTAATACATTTAATATAGGTGGCGGCGGGGTCCGGGAGCGGCGGTTTAGGGGTTAAACAATTTATTTAGTTGCGGTGGGGTCCGGGATCGGCAGGATAGGGGTTTAAAAATGTATTATAGGTGGCAACGGTATAGGGGGGGTAGGATAGGGGTTACTAGGTATAATGTAGGTGGCGGTGGGCTCCGGGAGCTGTGGTTTAGGGGTTAATACATTTATTATAGTGGTGGCAGGGCCCGGGAGCGGCGGTTTAGGGGTTAATAAGTTTATTAGAGTGGCGGTGGGCTCCAGGAGTGGCGGTTTAGGGGGTAATACATTTATTTAGTTGCGGCGGTGTAGGGGGGGACAGATTAGGGGTGTTTAGACTCGGGGTACATGTTAGGGTGTTAGGTGTAGACAACTCCCATAGGAATCAATGGGATATCGGGCAGCAGCGAACATGAACTTTCGCTATGGTCAGACTCCCATTGATTCCTATGGGATCCGCCGCCTCCAGGGCGGCGTATTGAAAACCAGGTACGCTGGGCCGGAAAAGTGCCGAGCGTACCTGCTAGTCATTTGATAACTAGCAAAAGTAGTCAGATTGTGCCGAACTTGTGTGCGGAACATCTGGAGTGACGTAAGAATCGATCTGTGTCGGACTGAGTCCAGCGGATCGAAGCTTACATCACAAAATTCTACTTTTGCCGGGCAGCAGGGCTTGATAACTTAGGCGAATCAGCCTCGCCACAAATACGCTGCGGAATTCCAGCGTATTTGAGGTTGACGGCTTGATAACTAGAGGCCTAAGCCTGTATGCCATATTTCTCTCGCCGGGTTAAATAAAGTCGATTTTTTTAAAGCTACATTATAGTGTTTACATTTTTTAAGAAAGACATTTCATTTAGAAGGTGTATGAAAGCAGAACATTCGCGTACATGATTTTGAGAGAGTCTAACATTTTAAACAACATTCACACTTATATTCTTTGATTCGTTATATTGTTATCCTTTGCAGAAAGGACTAGGACTGCTCTGCTGATTGGTGGCTGCATATACCTACCGATTGTCATTGACTCACCCATGTGTTTACTTAAAATATAGTAGTGTATTATACCAAGAGACTAAAGCACATTTGAGAATAGACGATAATTGCACACCGGGTTAAAAATGTATGTGAAAGAGTCCTTTTAAGAGTTACATAAGAAATATATGCTCACTGGACTATATTTAAAGATCAACAATGTGGAAGCCATACATGACACGATACTGAGCATTTACATTAAGAAAAAATATCAGGACAAAACATCTAGAATAAGTAGACATCTCATATAGTTATCATATGATAAAGGTCAATGCATACTGATTATTTTATTCAAATACAAAAGCGCATCTTTAGGAATTATATATGTAGAAAATTCAACACAACACATTAATTATTTTGTATATTGAAAATATTGTTGACAAACATATTAAACAAGATGAAGTATATTCATGGATTTGCACTTGCTTTAAAAATTTATTCTGCATGAAAAACATTTTGCCTTCATTCGTTTCTTCAATGAGACAGCCATCAAAATATATTTTTGTGTTCTTTATCAGCTATGGTTCAACAATGTACATGATTGACACAATCCATAATCCAAGAAAGTCATAGTTTTAAACTTGTGTTCGCATTTGCAAACGTGGGTTACGTGACAAATCAAATATTGAATGAGAACGTAATCCAATCAAATGGATTTAACACCTTGGCATGTGACATCTTAAGCAACATGGTGCATCCGAGATCACGTTAAAATGTCATCCAATCAAAGGACGGATTTTACAGTTTTGCATGTGATGTCTTAATCAACATGGCGCATCCGAGATCGCGTAAAAATGTCATCCAATCAAAGATGCATCCGAGATCACATAAAAACGTCATCCAATCAAAGGACGGATTTTACAGCTTTGCATGTAACATCTTAAGCAACATGGCGCATCCGAGATTGCGTAAAAATGTCATCCAATCAAAGGACAGATTTTACAGTTTTGCATGTGACGTCTTAAGCAACTTGGCGCATCTGAGATCACATAAAAATGTCATCCAATCAAAGGCGCATCCGAGATCGCGTAAAAACGTCATCCATTCAAAGGACGGATTTTACAGCTTTGCATGTGAAGTTTTAAGCAACATGGCGCATCCAAGATCGCGTAAAAACGTCATCCAATTAAAGGACGCATTTTACAGCTTTGCATGTCAATAAGAAATGTATTTATATTTTAAAAACTAGTATGTGCTATACTGTTATCTATGAAGCGTGTTTGTTTCTTGTAATACACAGCTTCACATAATGTCACGCTAGATAACGTAATACTGTTATATATGAAATATAATACATTGTTGGTAATAAGTATATATTTCATTATAATAGGAGGATTCAGAACTATTTAGGAAGCAGCAGGGTTTAAATGGACATGAAACCCACATTTTATGTTACACGATTATTTAAGAGATTGCAATTTTAACTACCTTTCAAATTTACAGATATTATTTAAATTTGCTTCTTTCTCTTGTTATCTTTTGATGAAATGTGTTTCGAGGTAATCTCAAGAGCAGCAAATAACCTATGTTCTAACTGCTGATTGGTGGCTACATATATACCGATTGTCATTGGTTCACCTATGTGTTCAGTTAGAAACCAGTAGTGCACTGCTGCTCCTTAAAAGAATGATACAAAGAGACTGAATAAACTTTGAGAATTGAAGTAAATTTTAAATTTGTTTAAAATAGTATGTTATACCTAAATGATAAAATACATTATTGGGTTTTATGTCCCTTTAACTGAGAAAGAATGCTACGAGATACATTATGAAAATGCGGATTGGTTATACATTATATGTTACCTATAGCTCTGATGACCATCTTTCTGCTTTAAAAAGGGACACATGAGAAATACATATGTCAGGGATGTTTTCAGTGCTGTTTAAAGAATTTTCTGGAATAAGAATAATGACATATGTATTTATCATAAGTGTCACTTATTTCAGCGGAAATATGGTCAGTCTTCCTATAGCAATATATTGTTGGATAATTAAAGATAATCAATAATAATAGAAAGATATTAATCATCTAAAATATGTGCATTACACACAGTGATTTATTTTGTTATACTACAACAATAAGATGTAAGTGAAATTGGAATACATGTGCTGTCAACATTCAACTAATAGTCTGTTTTAAACATATTATATATGTATGTTGATGTCAAAAGAAAATAAATACATTAGAAATGCATATCCATAAATTAAGGATTGTGGTCAGCATCACTTAAAGGGACATGAAATACAAATAATTAAGTTCAGGATTCACAGAGAGGATACTATTTCCATCAACTTCATAATTTACATCGATTATCTCATTAGTTTAAAAATCTTGGGATCATTTGTTAAAGGTGCATCAATTCACTAATGGTTTCTAAATGAACACATGGATCAGCCAATACCAAACAATATATATATGCAACCAACAATCAACATCTAGAACCTAGGTTCTCTGCTACTCATGATTTTGCAAAGATAAACCTTTCAGCAAAGTATAGCAAATTAAATAATAGATGTAAATATGAAAGTTTGTTAAAATTGTATTATATATATGAATCATGAAAGACCATTTTTTGGTTTCATGTTCCTTTAAAAATTAAACACATAAAATATAGTTTTTAATAAATGACATGAATAAATAAAGATGAAAAATAACATATTAAAACTTTATTTTTATTATGATGAATATGATATAGGAATGTCATAAAACATAAAGAAATAAGATAACTTTAAAACAAGTCATAATGATCAATCAACCCAATTGGAGCCATCTGATAAGGTGGCATAGTGCATCACAGTCCTTGGAGGGAGTTGACAAGGCAAACAAAGGCCAACACAGCCCAATTGGAGACATCTGACAAGGTGACATAGTGCATCACAGTCCTTGGAGGGAGTTGATAAGGCAAACAAAGGCCAACACAGCCCAATTGGAGCCATCTGACAAGGTGACATAGTGCATCACAGTCCTTGGAGGGAGTTGACGAGGACAAACAAAGGCCAACACAGCCCCACTGGAACCATCTGACAAGGTGACATAAGGCATCACAGTCCTTGGAGGGAGTTGACAAGGGCAAACAAAGAGCAACACAGCCCCATGGGAGCCATCTGACAAGGTGACATAGTGCATCACAGTCCTTGGATGGAGTTGACAAGGGCAAGCAAAGGCCAACACAGCACCATTGGAGCCATCTGAAGAGATGACATAGTGCATCACAGTCATTGGATGGAGTTGACAAGGCAAACAAAGGCCAACACAGCACCATTGGA
Organism: Bombina bombina; assembly: GCF_027579735.1. Classification (NCBI taxonomy): domain Eukaryota; kingdom Metazoa; phylum Chordata; class Amphibia; order Anura; family Bombinatoridae; genus Bombina; species Bombina bombina. The sequence continues at coordinate 834,084,930 of NC_069503.1, read as the reverse complement.
GCCACCTGACAAGGTGACATAGTGCTTCACTGTCCTTGGAGGGAGTTGACAAGGGCAAACAAAGGCCAACACAGCCGCATTGGAGCCATCTGACAAGGTGACATAGTGCATCACAGTCCTTTGAGGGAGTTGACAAGGCAAACAAAGGCCAACACAGCCCTATTGGAGCCATCTGATAAGGTGACATAAATTCATCACAGTACTTGGAGGGAGTTGACAAGGGCAAACAAAGGCCAACACAGGCCCATTGGAGCCATCTGACAAGGTGACATAGTGTATCACAGTCCTTGGAGGGAGTTGACAAGGCAAACAAAGGCCAACACAGCCCCAATGGAGTCATCTGACAAGGTGACATAGTGCATCACAGTCCTTGGATGGAGTTGACAAGGCAAACAAAGGCCCACACAGCCCCATTGGAGCCATCTGACAAGGTGACATAGTGCATCACAGTCCTTGGAGGCAGTTTAAAAGGCAAACAAAGGCCAACACAGCCCTATTGGAGCCACCTGACAAGGTGACATAGTGTATGACAGTCCTTGGAGGGAGTTGACAAGGCAAACAAAGGACAACCCAGCCCCATTGTAGCCATCTGACAAGGTGACATAGTGCATCAAAGTCCTTGGAGGGAGTTGACAAGGCAAGCAAAGACCAACACAGCCCCATTGGAGCCATCTGATAAGGTGACATAGTGCATCACAGTCCTTGGAGGAAGTCGACAAGGGCAAACAAAGGTCAACATGGCCCCTTAATAAAAATCTGACAAGGTGAAATAGTGCAACAGGCACAACAATTAACACAAAATAGGCCAAATGGCAACAGATTAACAAAACAAATAACATGTGGATAGAGGATTTATTCATTCTCCCTCAGTCCATCGATGGATCCTCCGCTTTTGGAGCATCAGCATCACCTTCATTGTCCTGTGCATGTCCAGCTGCAGCTTCATGAGGGAGGCTGATGCCCAGAGGTGGAAGGTCCATCTGAAATATATAAAATAATTCTATAAATACATATCTGATATGAAAATATATTATTATCTTGAAAGAAATCTAGATTCAACATTATTTAAAATCTGGATTCTTGTTCTCATAAAATATTTAGACAAAGTCACAATAATGACTATGTTTTAAGTTTTGATTGATTTGAATCAAATATAATTAATAAGAAGACTGTTCACTGTTATTTTTCATTTAACATTTCATAAATACATTACAATAACAAATCATATTTTTCAAAGTCAACAATATGTGCTAATCTTTATGATTTTATAATATATTTATCTTTTGGATAATATTTTGGTAAGCATTTATGCATTTGAGATTGAAATGCAATAGAGTTCTTTTAGACACATGCCCAAGGATTGATTTTTTTAAAATCCAAAAATTGAATAATATGGGAGTGTGTAATATGATCAAGTCTAAATGGCCACTCCACCTAGCCTTTGAAACCAGGTAAACACTGATTTACATATATATTTCAGTGATTGCCTTTGTAATCTTAAATTGAATAATTTGAAGCTTGATGGTTCAATCAATTACTATGCAGAATATATACACAGTAGATACTACCGTTCATATTAAATATTAAGAATATAATTTTATCTATCTGCTATTACATTTTCAATATTTTTTGTGAATCTCTCTTTTATGTTGGGATTAAATGTATGTCATCCCAATATTAATAGACACATTCCAAAATTCATGCTTTATTTTTTATGAATATTAATATTTGTTTGATTGAAATGGACAGTCTACACATAAATCTTTTTAAAATCCATTTACATATCATACATCATGAAATTAAATAAAGGAAATTCAACACGTTATATTAGGGTGACCATATTCCTGCTTTAAAAATGGACACATGAAAAATACATAGGTTAGAGTTCTTATACAAAACATTTCTTGAAACAGTCTTGAAAACAGCCCTGACCTATGTATTTTTCATGTGTCCCTTTTTAAAGCGGCAATATGGTCAACCTATGTTATATACATGTTATAAATATTTGACGTACCATCAGACTCCAAGGGAGCCACTTCCTCCTCCATCGCACATGTTACATCAATCTCTGTAAAACATAATATGTTGTGTACACGTTAAAAACAAATATTTTACTGTGTTACTGGTGCTCAAGTACACACATCAATGTTACATTAAAGAGATACTGAACCAAAGTTAGGAATTACATCATTTTGATGGAGCATGCAAATTAAATAAGATTTATAATTATCGATGAGTAATAATTACATTTTAGTGTCTGTATTTTGAAAATATTCACAAAAGTTGAGTACATGGAATATTTAAGAGTTCTCATGTGTGTATCACTTGATGATTGTTGTCTAAATTTATACTATATAAACATGTGCTAGCCATGTTCTGAAGCACAAAGGTGTAGACTAAGAAGCTTTGACATCTTAATATTAAACTAATAAAACATATATATATATATAAAGTTCAAAGTAGACAAGCACTCCAGAAATCCAAAATCACATGCCCGGGGTGCAACAGATAGGCAAATAGAGTAATGAAGAGTGCACTCGCCAGGACTTTTCAAAGTTTTATTCCAAATATGTGAACGTTTTCAGGGGATTAGCCCCTTCCTCAGACATTCAAAATTACAATATGAACAAACCCACACCAGACAACCCTTACATAGGAGAGCATGTGATTGGCTGGCCTACCTATGTAAGGGTGTCTGGTGTGGGTTTGCTCATATTGTAATTTTGAATGTCTGAGGAAGGGGCTAATCCCTGAAAACATTCACATATTTGGAATAAAACTTTGAAAAGTCCTGGCGAGTGCACTCTTCATGACTATATATATATCATCAGAGGAGTACATTATAAGATTTATTCAAATGGAATGTTTCATCAGAATCATGATCATAATATTTATGAAAAAGACACCTTCAATGAAATATGAATGAGTCAATGGACTTACCAGAAGCCTGCAAAGGCAGGTCACCATTAGTGCTGGATCCCTTTGTGCTCATCACAATAACTAGTTCTATTAATGATATTTAAAAATATTAATGAACACAGTTTGGACATCACTAAATCACATTAGTCTAAAATATTCTAAATAATATATTTAGAAATGTGAAGACTAGAGCACTAATATGAACAATAAATTTATTAGTTCATCAAGGTGATTGTAAAGAAAATGATGTCTTTCACATATGTTGGATTTCTTACTATATTAGACAGCCAATTCTTATCATATTAATCAATGGCATATCTAAATATAACTATTGTTCCCTGTTTTAAAAATAATACAGACACACACACAACACTTTGAATAACAACTGGTGACAACTACAGGGAGTGCAGAATTATTAGGCAAATGAGTATTTTGACCACATCATCCTCTTTATGCATGTTGTCTTACTCCAAGCTGTATAGGCTCGAAAGCCTACTACCAATTAAGCATATTAGGTGATGTGCATCTCTGTAATGAGAAGGGGTGTGGTCTAATGACATCAACACCCTATATCAGGTGTGCATAATTATTAGGCAACTTCCTTTGCTTTGGCAAAATGGATCAAAAGAAGGACTTGACAGGCTCAGAAAAGTCAAAAATAGTGAGATATCTTGCAGAGGGATGCAGCACTCTTAAAATTGCAAAGCTTCTGAAGCGTGATCATCGAACAATCAAGCGTTTCATTCAAAATAGTCAACAGGGTCGCAAGAAGCGCGTGGAAAAACCAAGGCGCAAAATAACTGCCCATGAACTGAGAAAAGTCAAGCGTGCAGCTGCCAAGATGCCACTTGCCACCAGTTTGGCCATATTTCAGAGCTGCAACATCACTGGAGTGCCCAAAAGCACAAGGTGTGCAATACTCAGAGACATGGCCAAGGTAAGAAAGGCTGAAAGACGACCACCACTGAACAAGACACACAAGCTGAAACGTCAAGACTGGGCCAAGAAATATCTCAAGACTGATTTTTCTAAGGTTTTATGGACTGATGAAATGAGAGTGAGTCTTGATGGGCCAGATGGATGGGCCCGTGGCTGGATTGGTAAAGGGCAGAGAGCTCCAGTCCGACTCAGACGCCAGCAAGGTGGAGGTGGAGTACTGGTTTGGGCTGGTATCATCAAAGATGAGCTTGTGGGGCCTTTTTGGGTTGAGGATGGAGTCAAGCTCAACTCCCAGTCCTACTGCCAGTTTCTGGAAGACACCTTCTTCAAGCAGTGGTACAAGAAGAAGCCTGCATCCTTCAAGAAAAACATGATTTTCATGCAGGACAATGCTCCATCACACGCGTCCAAGTACTCCACAGCGTGGCTGGCAAGAAAGGGTATAAAAGAAGAAAATCTAATGACATGGCCTCCTTGTTCACCTGATCTGAACCCCATTGAGAACCTGTGGTCCATCATCAAATGTGAGATTTACAAGGAGGGAAAACAGTACACCTCTCTGAACAGTGTCTGGGAGGCTGTGGTTGCTGCTGCACGCAATGTTGATGGTGAACAGATCAAAACACTGACAGAATCCATGGATGGCAGGCTTTTGAGTGTCCTTGCAAAGAAAGGTGGCTATATTGGTCACTGATTTGTTTTTGTTTTGTTTTTGAATGTCAGAAATGTATATTTGTGAATGTTGAGATGTTATATTGGTTTCACTGGTAAAAATAAATAATTGAAATGGGTATATATTTGTTTTTTGTTAAGTTGCCTAATAATTATGCACAGTAATAGTCACCTGCACACACAGATATCCCCCTAAAATAGCTATAACTAAAAACAAACTAAAAACTACTTCCAAAACTATTCAGCTTTGATATTAATGAGTTTTTTGGGTTCATTGAGAACATGGTTGTTGTTCAATAATAAAATGAATCCTCAAAAATACAACTTGCCTAATAATTCTGCACTCCCTGTAGAGCCTAATCCATGTGACACATAGATCCATTTGTGCAATGTACAGTAATCTGTTTTAGGACACAACACATATTGATCACAATGCAAGACATAAGATATATTTAAAACTATGTCATCATGGTGCTGTTAGAATATGCTTTTATATATATATATATATATATATATATATATATATATATATATATATATATATATATATATATATATATATATATATATATATACGAAGGTAGTACAAGAGTGAAATATGTGATTTATATATCAATATTGCTTCATCAAAACAGTGTAAGGATTAATTAAGATATGTTGTATTTATATTAAAAATACAAATTTATTTATTTGACAATGTCACTGTTAATAAATTGTCTACAAGGAAGAAAAAAAGTCTATGCGCTGGAAATAGATCAAACTCCACATAAAAAACAGGTAATCCCAAAAAACCTGAATAGTTACTATACAAAAAAAGGGGGTCATATATGTGTGCGCCTATGTTACAAACACTGGCTTAAGATCTATAGAAATGGCAATATATTTAGCAATGTTCTATAGCTGTATTTGATACAGGAAATGACCAGTTAAAAATATCCAATTAAAAATATACTTAAAATAACTAACATTGATATAAATTGGTTTAAAATGACAATTTATTAACATAAAAACAGGGTATAACAATTAATAATATGTGTCTTACTATATTGGTACCAATCTCTATAAAAACAATCTTATGTGTATTTAAGAACCTATACTTTAAGATGTCCTGTACAGCCTTGTACAGCCTTAAAAGTGTACAGAAATGTTAGTTGCTGCTATGAATCACAGGTATATATCGTTTTTATACAATATAAATGCTTAATATTAATATTAGTATATATATATATGTATATATATATATATGTATATATATATATATATATATATATATATATAAGACAATTGCAATAGTTGTGCAAATTCAGAGATAAATCAGTTAATTTTTGCATTATTTGTGTTTATCCTTATTACTGGTTTTCAGGATCTTGCAGACATGTTAAAGATGCAGAGTCTCGGAATTAGCTGAATTATTTGAATTAGCTGAATTATTAGTGCTAATGTTGTTTTAAGCATACATGTGCTACAGTCTTTAACTTGTTTATACCTCCTTTTGTACCTGGTAGTTGTTCTTAAGTGCTGGTTCGCCTTACTTCTTATTTGAATAGTAAGTTATTTCCCTTGTACGAGGTCCAGCAAGTGTTCCTTGGGCGCCAAAATTAGCCTGTGTACTGTTCCTGACATGCCTACTAATGAGGGGATGGTGTACGTATTTCTGGTAGTTCCGGATGGTTCCAATGGTTCAAAGAAAAGCAGTCTGTTATCGGCAATGCGTTTCAGCTCAAAAGAGCCTTTGTCAAGTCATAACAGACCTGCTCCTGGTGTTTCCTTAAATACCTTTTTAAGGATTGTAATTGATGGCATCAATCAGCTGTTTTCAAATGATTTATTTCCGCTCTTATTGATGTGTCATAAAGTCCTGCTGGCAACATATATAATATATGTATAGAAAACATGGACCAAGATAGAAACAAAGACCTACCGGTCCCAAAACATTTTAAACGTTGTAATAAAGGTAATTTAAAGTTTTTTAACTATATGGGCATAGCTAAACTGCCAAAACAAAAAAGAGGGGGTGATACATACAAAAGATTATTACAGTTAGAAAGTAAATGGATTTACAATTTAGACACATTACACCCACAAGCTTTAAATTTAGAAAAAGAATTAGGTCTTTTTTTAAATAAAACATTTTTTTAAATATTTTTTTTTTTAAATAACTACTTTGAATGATTTTTTTTGTAAATAACCCTAGTCATTTTCTATGAATTTAAACCAAACTTTATAAGTGCCTAATACTTCATATATATAGATCTCCTACTTTTCAGAATAAATTAACGCCTAAAATGTAATCTATACTGAATTATTTATGGCCCCCAAAATCGTTTTTATTAACTTTTTTAATAACCTCTATTTTAATGTTTTACTGTTTTTATTAATTTGACTTCTGCCACTAATCTTTTCTATAAAATGTTATGATATACCCCCTGATGTTGTTGGTTTTATACACAATTGCCTCTTCCCTTTATATGTTAATACTCTTTAACAAAATACTCTTTAACAAAACAATATCAACGAACATAGCCTGTGATAATGATGTATGAATTTATTTGGAAATAAATAAAAAATAACCATAATAGTTGGAAAATCTAACAGTACTGAGAATACATATATTATATATGTTGCCAGCCGGACTTTATGACACATCAATAGGAGCGGATATAAATCATTTGAAAACCGCTGATAGATGCCATCAATTACTATCCTTAAAAAGGTATTTAAGGAGACACCAGGAACAGGTCTGTTATGGCTTGACAAAGGCTCTTTTGAGCTGAAATGCGTTGTCCATAACAGACTGCTTATCTTTGAACCATTGAAACCATTTGGAACTACCGGAAGTACGTATGCCATCCCCACATTAGTGGGCATGGCCGGAACAGAACACAGGCTAATTTTGGTCCCCAATGAACACTTGCTGGACCTCGTACAAGGGAAATAACTATTAATAATATAATAATAACTATTTGAATAAGAAGTAAGGCAAACCAGCACTTAAGAACAACTACCAGGTACAAAAGGAGGTATAAACAAGTTAAAGACTGTAGCACATATATGCTAAAAAATATATTAGCACTAATAATTCAGCTAAATTCAAATAATTCAGCTAATTCTGAGACTCTACAAGATCCTGAAAACCAGTAATAAGGATAAACACAAATAACGCAAAACGAACTGATTTTAACTTTGAATTTGCACAACTTTTGCAATTGTCTGGTTTCTATACTGTATATATGATATACTATACCCAGTTAAGCATTTATATTGTATAAAAACGATGTATACCTGTGATTCATAGCAGCAACTAACATGTCTGTACACTTTTAAGGCTGTACAAGGCTGTACAGGACATCTTAATGTATAGGCTCTTAAATACACATAAGATTGTTTTTATAGAGATTGGTACCAATATAGTCAGACACATATTATTAATTGTTATACCCTATTTTTATCTTAATAAATTGTCGTTTTAAAACAACTTATATCAGTGTTAGTTATTTTTAGCATATTTTTAATTGGATATTCTTAACTGGTTATTTCCTGTATCAAATACAGCTACAGAACATTGCTAAATATATTTCCATTTCTATAGATCTTAAGCCAGTGTTTGTAACATACGCGCACACATATATGACCCTCTTTTTCTTGTAATGAATTGTCTAGTCCATATGTTGATGTAATGAATCAGATAGAGCATGCAATTACAATCAAATATATAATTTCATGCTATCATCAAGAATCTTTAATTATCCTTCTCCTTTAAAGGGACATGAATCTCAAAATGTGTAATTTTATTAATTTTCATGATTCAAATACAGCATGTGATTTTAAACAGCTTTCCAATTTACTTATTTTATCTAATTTGCTTCATTGTCTTAGAATCTTTTTTTAAAGGAGCAACTATGCACTACTGGGAGTTATCTGAAGATATCTGTTGAACCAATGAAAATAGGCAATTTTGTGCATCAACCAATCAGCAGGTTACTCCCAGTTATCCATTGCTGCTCCTGAGCCTACCTAGATATGCTTTTCTACTAAGGATACCAATAGACTGAAGCAATTTAGATAATAGAAGCAAATTGGAAAGTTGCTTAAAATCACATGTTGTGTCTAAATCATAAAATAAAAATGTTGGATTTCATGTCCCTTTAATGATAAGAAGAAAATATCAAAGCATATGAGATGTATATTTATATAATATGCACATCTGTAAAAATGTGTTAGTGTTGTCTAAATGTAGCCAAAAAATGTCAAGCACTACCCAGGGGCAGAATAGAAAATGGCCATGACCCATTAGAATGAGACATAATACACTCTGACGAACACAGGCTCGAGGTTCCAGCACCAACATCCATATCTGTAAAAGATTCAATTAGGATTGGATATCATTAATAAAAATCAGGCCATGGACACGAACAATCAGCTATTATTTTTCATTGTTTTCAAAATTAATTTTTAAATAAAGACATCATGTATTCTTATTTACAATCTATTATGTTGTTGACTGTCGCTTTAAGTCATTTTTTGTCTTCTTGCATTGTCATTAATTGTTAGACATTGTTCAATTTATTTTCTATTGTAGAAGATTGTAAATAAGGATACTGTATTCTTAACATATATACTTATTAACGTATACATTTGACCAACATGTCTAAAGTAAAGCCATTGTTACAGCAAACACATGTTCACGTCTCTGCGCAATTATATCTTTTGTGATTATTGCGCAATTATTCAAAGCGTAATTGCGCATCCGTGATTCAGAATTAATTTGGATATAGTAGTGTGATGATTATAATTTCTAAAGACTTCAAATATATTTGCAATTGGGTGTATTACGATATTCCAATCGGATATTTGTAAAGATTGAATGATACCAATTAATATTTAGAACTTTTGTATGATTCGATATTCAATGTATGAAATGACGGATGATAGGGATTTCACGGATGCGCAATTCCATTTTACCTCTGTAACGCATATTCTGGAGAGCGCAAGAAACATCATTCCTATTTCATGTGTGACGAATCTAAATTCAGATATCTAAACATCATATGTAGCGTGTGTTGTGAGATCTATATAGGTTGAATATATGACTATATACACATTTCTTAAATATATATACTCAAATATTAATATATCATATGAAGTCTGATATTTACCTGGTTCAGCCTCTCTACTTCCTTCTCCCAGGTCACTAATTGGAGAAATAGCTGCACTGGGCTCCGGGTCTTGAGTGTCAGAGCCAGCAGCTGGGGATTGAGAAGAAGTCGAGGAGTATGCGGATGCAAATCTCCTGGGGAAATGGAGATTGAGGAGGGTGCATAAAGTCTCCTCATAAGCTTGCAGGAAAAGTTTCCCTGGGGGTGGATCCTGCTTTCCATCCCTCTGACCGGCTTTTACTTACTCCCTCATGAGCCGCAACCTCATATCCCAAAATCTCTGAATGGTTTGATCTGGGGTCCTCTGGAGGTTACACTCAGAATTAACATCTTGGGTGATAGACACCCAGAGGGCCCTCCTAATTTTCGGCTTCATCGACTTCTTATTCCCAAACAGCTGCGGATAAAACTCCTCGACCGCGTTGACCAGTGCAGCACTTTCCGCCCATGTGAACCTGGGAGACGGCATGACTGCCGAGTTGTATATTTTTAGATATAATATTTATAAATCTAAATATATTAAAATAAAAAAGTAAAAAATATTTTAAGATTTAATGAATTACGTATGTTAAATATGCGTCACACATATACGCATAACAGTCCCATAAATTACAAATAAGTCTACATGCCAAATGTACAGAAAATAGAATTCTGAGAGGCACTAATTACAGCTGAGGGAGATTTATCTAGTTAATAATATAACTTTTTATGTAGGTATTAATTACCATGTATCAGATGTAAATGACCTGTAAAATATATAAAAAATAAAATGAAAACTCTGTACAATATACAATAAAACGTAATATTGTATATTTGCCCCCCAAAATAGTTTTTTTTAACATATTTAATATAAAATATTTGTTTTCTGTAGTGTAGCTGGCCCCCCTAAATAATCTTCATCCCTCCCCCTCCCAGATCCCTTATAAAAGAACAGCGATGCCACTGCATCTACATCGATCTTTTTTTTTTTAAGTGGGCAGTATATTTTGCACCAGCCCCACCCGCACCCCCCGGCCGCAAACCCGGCACCGGCAGCAAATGCTTATAAAGCAAGATCGGTTAGTAAAGCAAACAATGAAGTTATACTAGGTGAAACCAGCTCCCACCCACCAACTAATATGGACAGATACATAGCCGATGCAGATGGGGCCACAGAGTGGCCCTTTCTGCATCGGTATGTAAAATGGGGGATTGTAGTGATGCCTCAATATTGAGGCATCACTACAATCCCTTGTTTGCAGCTGGAAGCGATCATGATCGCTTCCAGCACTTCAGACAACAGAGGACGTACCAGGTACGTCAACTGTCATTAAGGGAAGTTTTTTCTATGACGTACCTGGTACGTCCTCTGTCATTAAGGGGTTAAACAGACTTATCTAGCTTAGCCAACGTAAATGCTATACGCGGCGGAAAGACTCTCAGCTGCTTCACTGTCTGTTGCAGCCCCGGTCCTTCTGTTAACCGCTTGGCTTGATGTGTTAGCGGAACCAGTCGATGTGTCCTTGATTTTCCTTGTCCTCCTAGTACCTATCGATAGTGGTTTGTTCAGCCGATGAACAGATGAATTTTAGATGACTCCACAGATTACTTTTCTATGCGTTTTAGCACAATGCGTGCCTTTATTAAGATTCGCTCAACATATGTTAATGTAAGGTTTTCAATGGATTTGTGGCATAGTACATACGTTATTGATCTGCACGCAGAAATTTAGACGGAAATAGTCACGAAGACCTTGCAGACAGCTTAGTACATGGAGCCCAGAGTATTCATTTTATTTTTGATATATTTTACAGGTCATTTACATATGATACATGGTAATTAATACCTACATAAAAAGTTATATTATTAACTAGATAAATCTCCCTCAGCTGTAATTAGCGCCTCTCATAATTCTATTTTCTGTAAATTTGGCATGTAGACTTATTTGTAATTTATGGGACTGTTATGCGTATATGTGTGACGCATATTTAATATACGTAATTCATTAAATCTTAATATATTTTTTACATTTGAACTCAATTTTATTTTTACTCACGATAATATATATAATCCAGTTACATTAGTAAATGTTTTACACATTTTGATGTTTAATATTGATCAGGTTATTTAATAAATATCTATTTTATTCTAAAAATTAAACATTGTATGTATTCATTGTTTATTAAAGAAATATTCGGCTAGATTTGGAGTTTTGTCGGTAACGACCCGAAAAACAAACGCCGGCTTTTTTCTGGCCGCACCATAAAAATAACTCTGGTATTGAGAGTCCACATAAAGGCTGCGTTAGGCTCCAAAAAAGGAGCGTAGAGCATTTTTAACGCAGCTTCAACTCTCAATACCAGAGTTGCTTACGCAAGCGGCCAGCCTCAAAAACGTGCTCGTGCACGATTCCCCCATAGGAAACAATGGGGCTGTTTGAGCTGAAAAAAAACCTAACACCTGCAAAAAAGCTGCGTTCAGCTCTTAACGCAGCCCCATTGTTTGCTATGCGGTAACCCTTCCTACGTCTGCACTTAACACTCTAACATGTACCCCGAGTCTAAACACCCCTAACCTTACACTTATTAACCCCTAATCTGCCGCCCCCGCTATCGCTGACCCCTGCATTTTATTTTTAACCCCTAATCTGCCGCTCCGTAAACCGCCGCTACTTACATTATCCCTATGTACCCCTAATCTGCTGCCCCTAACACCGCCGACCCCTATATTATATTTATTAACCCCTAATCTGCCCCCCTCAACGTCGCCTCCACCTGCCTACACTTATTAACCCCTAATCTGCCGAGCGGACCTGAGCGCTACTATAATAAAGTTATTAACCCCTAATCCGCATCACTAACCCTATAATAAATAGTATTAACCCCTAATCTGCCCTCCCTAACATCGCCGACACCTAACTTCAATTATTAACCCCTAATCTGCTGACTGGAGCTCACCGCTACTCTAATAAATGTATTAACCCCTAAAGCTAAGTCTAACCCTAACACTAACACCCCCCTAAGTTAAATATAATTTACATCTAATGAAATTAATTAACTCTTATTAAATAAATTATTCCTATTTAAAGATAAATACTTACCTGTAAAATAAATCCTAATATAGCTACAATATAAATTATAATTATATTATAGCTATTTTAGGATTTATATTTATTTTACAGGTAACTTTGTATTTATTTTAACCAGGTACAATAGCTATTAAATAGTTAAGAACTATTTAATAGCTAAAATAGTTAAAATAATTACAAAATTACCTGTAAAATAAATACTAACCTAAGTTACAATTAAAACTAACACTACACTATCAATAAATTAATTAAATAAACTACCTACAATTACCTACAATTAACCTAACACTACACTATCAATAAATTAATTAAATACAATTCCTACAAATAAATACAATTAAATAAACTAGCTAAAGCACAAAAAATAAAAAAAAACTAAGTTACAAAAAATAAAAAAATATTTACAAACATAAGAAAAATATTACAACAATTTTAAACTAATTACACCTACTCTAAGCCCCCTAATAAAACAACAAAGCCCCCCAAAATAAAAAATGCCCTACCCTATTCTAAATTACTAAAGTTAAAAGCTCTTTTACCTTACCAGCCCTGAACAGGGCCCTTTGCGGGGCATGCCCCAAGAAGTTCAGCTCTTTTGCCTGTAAAAAAAAACCTACAATATTTTTTGTAACTTAGTTCTTTATTTTACAGGTAAGTATTTATCTTTAAATAGGAATAATTTATTTAATAAGAGTTAATTAATTTCGTTAGATGTAAATTATATTTATTTATTTATTTTTTTAAAGTAATTTTTATTAGATTTTTCATATGAGATAAAGAAGTACAACATTAGTACGACCAAAGCGTACTATTTCAGTAATAATGACAAAAGAAATGGATACATAAGAAAACACAATATATACATTAATAGATTAACTAAACATCTGTAACCTCAGTATCTGAGGTAAGGGTATGACAAAATTGTTCACTTATGTCAGAAGTAACTGAAGAAAGGGAGAATGGGAAAAGGAAAGAAGAAGAAAGAGAAAGAAGGGGGGGGGGATCATCCTTAAAAGAGGAGAGGCGGGGGGGATTCATCCATGAGAGAGGGGAGGGGGGGGGAAGGATAGGGTCTAAGGCCAAGGGAACAGACCTGTCATGGTCACCAAATAGACCTAGATAGGTGTGGGATGTTGTACCGACATTATTGAGTGAGGGTATAATAGGCTAAGTCTTAAAGCTAGGGAGCCAAGTCGTGTCAAATCTATCTTTCCATTCTGCCCAAATCAGTTCGAAGAGGTCAACTTTACCCTTGGAATAATAGATAGGTTTTTCCATGGCGTAGATGTAGGCCATGGTTTGGGTGATGTCAGACCAGGATGGGGGGGCTAGTTCTTTTCCAAGCTTTAGCTATATTAAGTTTGATAGCTGAAAATAAATATATGCTCAGGGAAGCATAGTGTCTAGGGAGCTTGCAGGTACCTATGTGTAGTAAGGCGACTTCTGGTGTATTGGGAAGGGAGATGCCCATAGTCCTAAGAGTTGAGAAACACTTATTCCAAGTGGGCCTCAATTTGGAGCAAGTCCACCAAATGTGTGTCATGTCTCCTACTCTACCGCAATCTCTCCAACAGACAGGAGATGCACCAGGGAAAATTGTGGCTAGCCTAGCAGGCACAAAGTACCACTGTGTGAGGAGTTTGATATAGTTCTCATGCATAGTGACACAGTGGAGAGTTTTGTTTGTGAGGAGTAATGTACGGTGCCACTCTTTGGTGGGGGCACAGAACTCAAGTTTTTGTTCCCATTTAGTGACATGAGTAGCTTTGTCTGCAGGGGATGCGCCCTCCATAATGGAATAGTGGAAAGATAGTGGCCTACCCAGTCTCAATCCCTGTTGCCATCTGGCTTCCCAGATGGTTAGTGGTCTAGAGAGAGATGATTTAAAGCCCCAGCTAGTAAGAAAGCTGAGGACTCTTGTATATTCAAAGCGCATATAGCGCGGGGGGGGGGGGGTGCTGAACCGCTAATGTGGGAAAAGGATATAAACGAATCTCGGGATGATGAGGACCATAGGTCAGCCACCTTCGCAACACCAAGTCTCAGCCACGTTGAGGGATGGGAGTCTGGGAGGCCAGATAATAGGCCAGTTAATGAAGTGATAGGGGATGGGTGGGGGGCCACCTGGGAATAATGTCTCAGGAGTTCCCAGGAGGCTAGGCATTCTCGGACCACCTGATTCTCAATGCCTAAGGTTTTTCGGCAATGTGGAGGGGTCCAGATCAGGTCCCTCAGGGTAAGGTCGAAGGGTAGGGAGGCCTGTTCGATTGACCTCCATTTGCTATCAGAATCTTTTATACCCCATTGGGAAATGTGTGTGAGCATGGCGGCCTCATAGTATCTAAGTATGGACGGGGAGGCCACTCCTCCATACATTCTGGGGTATTGCAGGAGTCTGTGGGCCACCCGTGGAGGTTTGTTTTGCCATATATACTTGGTACAGGCGCCTTGAAACTGAGTGAGCAGGGCTCTAGGTACTCTAATAGGGAGGCAGCGCATGATGTATGTTAATTTTGGAAGAAAGCTCATTTTAAGGGCTGTTATCCGACCTAGCCAAGATATGGAGCGAAAATTCCATTTATTGGACAAAGTGTGTAATTCGGTTAAAAGGGGCTTATAATTGTTTGAGATGAGGTTGGGGATGGAGTTGGAGAGTTTAACTCCTAAGTGGGAGACATACGTATTGTTGATAACAAATTTGTATGTGTCTCTTAGCGAATTAGTGACAGATTCCGGGAAACCCTGAGTGTAAAGTACGGTTTTAGATTGATTTAGCCTATAAAAGGATAGGCTACTGAATGCTTCTAGTGTAGATAAAAGTTTAGGAATCTCACTGAGGGGGTTTGCGGAGAGTATGGTGGTGTCATCTGCGAACAGAGCCACTTTGTGGACCGTTCCGTGCAAGATAACTCCAGATATCTCTCTGTCAGCTCTAATGGCAGCAGCGAGCGGTTCAATGACCAGCGCAAACAGGATGGGCGATAGGGGGCAACCCTGCCTTAACTGAGGCCGTAGGGGCCGAGTACAAAGCTTGTATTGCTTGAATGATGGAGGTCGGGAAGCGGAAGATCTTTAGAACTTCCCATAGGAAGTCCCATCTGACCCGGTCAAATGCTTTCTCAGCATCAAGAGAAAGCACTGCAATTGGTTTGTTGAGTCTTTTGGCTTCTAGAAGAATATTAAGGAGCCTTCTCGTATTGTCGGGACCTTCTCTTGCAGGGATGAAGCCAACCTGGTCAGGGTTAATAAGTGAGGGGAGGAGTCTTGCGAGTCTATTCGCGAAGATTTTTGCATATATTTTAACATCGGTATTAATCAAAGATATGGGCCTATAGCTAGTGCTGAGTGTTGGGTCTTTGTTGGGCTTGAGAATTGTGGTGATGGAAGCCTCTAGGAACTCTTTTTTAAATTGTCCTTCGTCTCTAGCCAGGTTGAAGAACCTGGTCAGGATGGGGACAATCTCCCGGAGGTATGTTTTATGTAAATTATATTTAACTTATGGGGGTGTTAGTGTTAGGGTTAGACTTAGCTTTAGGGGTTAATACATTTATTAGAGTAGCGGTGAGCTCCAGTCGGCAGATTAGGGGTTAATAATTGAAGTTAGGTGTCGGCGATGTTAGGGAGGGCAGATTAGGGGTTAATACTATTTATTATAGGGTTAGTGATGTGGATTAGGGGTTAATAACTTTATTATAGTAGTGCTCAGGTCCGCTCGGCAGATTAGGGGTTAATAAGTGTAGGCAGGTGGAGGCGACGTTGAGGGGGGCAGATTAGGGGTTAATAAATATAATACAGGGGTCGGCGGTGTTAGGGGCAGCAGATTAGGGGTACATAAGGATAACGTAGGTGGCGGCGCTTTGCGGTCGGCAGATTAGGGGTTAATAAGTGTAGGCAGATGGAGGCGACGTTGAGGGGGGCAGATTAGGGGTTAATAAATATAATACAGGGGTCGGCGGTGTTAGGGGGAGCAGATTAGGGGTACATAAGGATAACGTAGGTGGCGGTCGGCAGATTAGGGGTTAAAAAAAATTATTTGAGTGTCGGCGATGTGGGGGGACCTCGGTTTAGGGGTACATAGGTAGTTTATGGGTGTTAGTGTACTTTAGAGTACAGTAGTTAAGAGCTTTAGAAACCGACGTTAGCCCAGAAAGCTCTTAACTACTGACTTTTTTCCTGCGGCTGGAGTTTTGTCGTTAGATGTCTAACGCTCACTTCAGAAACGACTCTAAATACCGGAGTTAGAAAAATCCCATTGAAAAGATAGGATACGCAATTGACGTAAGGGGATCTGCGGTATGGAAAAGTCGCGGCTGAAAAGTGAGCGTTAGACCCTATTTTGAGTGACTCGAAATACCGGCGGTAGCCTAAAACCAGCGTTAGGAGCCTCTAACGCTGGTTTTCACGGCTAACGCCAAACTCCAAATCTAGGTCATTGTGACTCATCAGTATTGACATTGCTCTATTAAATGTATTTACAATCCCAACAAGGTACATTGATTGTGTGCTAGTGCGTGAAATTTAAATATAATTTTTAAAGATGCTAATCTCGTGTTGCAAGATACGTTTAGCACGCTATATTTCGAAAATGTTGAAATGCGGAATTAGTATTTATAATGGACGTAACTTGGATTAAAATGTTTTTAAATTTAAATATCAACGTTTGTTCATTATTAGTAAATTAAAATAGAGCTTGCATTGGTCTGAACTGCTCACATATATTTATTTTCGCAACGGCATCTTTATTTTTAAAGGAACATTACACCCAAATATTTTCTTTCATGATCCAGATAAAGAATACAGTTTTAAGCAACATTAAAATGTAACTCTATTTAGCTTAATTCTTTAGATATCCTTTACAGAAGAAATAGCAATGCACATGGTTGAGCCATCACACAAGGCATCTCTGTGTAGCCACCAATCAGCAGCTACTGAGCATATCTAGATATGGTTTTAAAGGAAAGTATATCAAAAGAATGAAGGTAATTAGATAATAGAAGTACATTTGAAAGTTTAAAATGATTTTTTTTTCTATAGGAATCAGGAAAGAAACGTTTTTGGATTAATGTCCCTTTAATGAGCTGATATGAAATTTTTAAATTTATCTAAAGACATCTGCCTAAACATTGTAAATATGCAGTGTTGCCCACCCACATATAAGTAGATATTTCACAGTAATGCTTTGCTTATCATAAGCCATTGGGGCCTATCTATCAAGCTCCAAAAGGAGCTTGACGGCCCGTGTTTCTGGTGAGTCTTCAGACTCGCCAGAAACAGCAGTTATTAAGCAGTGGTCACAAAGACTGCTGCTCCATAACCTGTCCGCCTGCTCTGAGCAGGTGGACAGACATCGCCGGAAATCAACCCAATCAAGTACGAAATAAATACAAAGTTACCTGTAAAATAAAACCTAACCTAAGTTACAATTACACCTAACACTACACTATAATTAAATTATTTCCCTAATTTATATACAATTAAATACAATTAAATACAATTATCTAAAGTACAAAAACAAACAAACACTAAATTACAGAAAATAATAAACAAATTACAAGATTTTTAAACTAATTACACCTAATCTAATCCTCCTAACAAAATAAAAAAGCCCCCCAAAATAAAAAGCCCTACCCTACACTAAATTACCAATAGCCCTTAAAAGGGCCTTTTGCGGGGCATTGCCCCAAAGTAATCAGCTCTTTTACCTGTAAAAAAAATGACAAATTCCCCCCAACATTAAAACCCACCACCCACACAACCAACCCTACTCTAAAACCCACCCAATACCCCCTTAAAAAACCTAACACTAACCCCTTGAAGATCACCTTACCGGGCGAAGTCTTCATCCAACCGAGCTGAAGTCCTCAATGAAGCCGGGAGAAGTCTTCATCCAAGCCGGGTGAAGTGATCCTCCAGACGGGCAGAAGTCTTCATCCAGACAGCATCTTCTATCTTCATCCATCCGGCGTGGAGCGGGTCCATCTTCAAGACATCCGACGCGGAGCATCCTCTTCATCGAACGGTTAAGACTGAATGAATGTTCCTTTAAATGACATCATCCAAGATGACATCCCTTCAATTCAGATTGGCTGATAGAATGCTATCAGCCAATCGGAATTAAGGTAGAAAAAATACTCAGCCAATAGGATTGAAGTTCAATTCTATTGGCTGATGAAATCAACCAATAGGATTGAGCTGACATTCTATTGACTGTTCCAATCTACCTTAATTCCGATTGGCTGATTCTATCAGCCAATTGGAATTGAAGGGATGCCATCATGGATGACGTCATTTAAAGGAACCTTCATTCAGTCTTAGCCATCGTATGAAGAGGATGCTCTGCATCGGATGTCTTGAAGATGAACCTGCTCCACGCCGGATGGATGAAGATAGAAGATGCCATCTGGATGAAGACTTCTGTCCATCTGGAGGACCACTTCGCCCAGCTTGGATGAAGACTTCTCCTGGCTTCTTTGAGGACTTTGGCCCGGTTGGATGAAGACTTCTCCCAGTAAGGTGATCTTCAAGGGGTTAGTGGTAGGTTTTTTAAGGGGGTATTGGATGGGTTTTAGAGTAGGGTTGGTTGTTTGGGTGGTGGGTTTTAATGTTGGGGGGATTTGTAATTTTTTTTACAGGTAAAAGAGTTGATTACTTTGGGGCAATGCCCCGCAAAAGGCCCTTTGAAGGGCTATTTGTAATTTATTGTAGGGTAGGGCTTTTTTTTTATTTTGGGGGCCTTTTTATTTTGTTAGGGGGATTAGATTAGGTGCAATTAGTTTAAAAATCTTGTAAATTATTTATTATTTTCTATAATTTAGTGTTTTTTTGTACTTTAGATAATTCTTTTAATTGTATTTAATTGTATTTAATTTAGGTAAATCATTTAATTATAGTGTAGTGTTAGGTGTAATAGTAACTTAGGTTAGGTTTTATTTTACAGGTAACTTTGTATTTATTTTAGCTAGGTAGTTAATAACTATTTAATAACTATTCTACCTAGTTAAAATAAATACAAACTTGCCTGTAAAATAAAAATAAATCCTAAGCTAGCTACCACGTAACTATTAGTTATATTAGGGTTTATTTTATAGGTAAGTATTTAGTTTTAAATAGGAATTATTTAGTTAATGATAGGAATTTTTATTTTGATGTCTTTTAATTATATTTAAGTTAGGGAGTGTTAGGGTTAGGGTTAGACTTAGATTTAGCAGTTAATACATTTAATATAGTGGCAGTGACGTTGGGGTCGGCAGATTAGGGGTTAATAAATGTAGGTAGGTGTTGGCGATGTTAGGGTCGGCAGATTAGGGGTTAATAATATTTAACTAATGTTTGTGAGGTGGGAGTGTGGCGGTTTAGGGGTTAATATATTTATTATAGTGGTGGCGATGTCCGGTTCGGCAGATTAGGGGTTAAAAATGTTCTTTTAGTGTTTGTGATGCGGGAGGGCCTCGGTTTAGGGGTTAATAGGTAGTTTATGGGTGTTAGTCTACTTTTTAGCACTTTAGTTAAGAGTTTTATGCTACGGCGTTGTAGTGTAAAACTCTTAATTACTGACTTTAAAATGCGGTACCAGTCTTGACAGAAGAGGGTGTACTGCTCACTTTTTGTCAGACTCGCTATTCAAGTCCCATTGAAAAAAGAGGATACGCAATTTACGTAAGTGGATTTGCGGTATTTCCAAGTCTGGCCAAAAAAGTGAGCGGTACACCTGTACCTGCAAGACTCGTAATACCAGCGGACGTTAAAAAGCAGCGTTAGGACCTCTTAACTCTGATTTTTAAACCTAACGCACAACTCGTAATCTAGCTGCTTGTTTGTAAAATGTCCACTTATCTCCATCCTTTCATGGAGCTTTTAAATGATTCATTGCAGACTCTTAAAGGGACAGTATACTATAATATTTTAAGAAATTAATGTGTTTACAATTCATTATTATTTTATTATCAGCAGAGTATATAATGAATAAAATTAAATGGTTCATGTTGGTCTATAAATTATTATTGGAAATTGAAAACCACAAATATGTGTATTAGCTTGGATAGATAGTCTGATCTCCTAACTTTGTCCCATTTTTAGACATATACATCATACTTCTTATATCTGACAAACAATCAATATAAAACATTTGTAATTTGTATTACCTTATGTATTGTATGCCCCACTCGGAGTGAAATATCTTGCAATGGCTGTATTTATACAACTTTGCCTTAAAGGGTCATTAAACCCATTTTTTTCTTTCCTGGTTTTGATAGAGAATACAATGTTAAATAGCTTTTTAATTTACTTCTATTATCTCATTTGCTTTTATCTCTTGATATTCTTTCATGAAAAGCATATCTAGATAGGCTTAGGTGCTGCTGATTGGTGGCTGCACATAGATGCCTTGTGTAATTGGCTAACCCATGTGCATTGCTATTTTTTTAAAAAACAATATCTAAAGAATGAAGCAAATTAAATAATAGAAGTAAATTTGAATGTTTTCTGTCTGAATCATGAAATAAATTGTTGTGTTTAATGTCCCTTTAAGGACAAAACCATTAGGAATAGGTGGAGATAACATTAGAGAAATAAACTAAATTAAAATCAAGGGTAACAGAAATACTTATATAAATTTGATACACTCCAACAGGTAAAGAGAATAATTGTGAGAGATTTTATTTTGCTATATCTATAGTTAAATGACCCTACAAATGTCTCCACTAGAATGAAAAGTCATCAATATGGCATACAATACCTAGCTTGGTATCAATGTGAAATTAACTTATGTTTTCTTTAAAGATAATTTAAACTAGATTACCTTTCAAATAATGAAAGCATAATAAATAACCTATATTTATTTTAAGAATGTTTTTTTTTTTACCTAAGAAAGATTATAGATATTAGAATGTAAATATTACATTAAACAACACTGTCACTTTAATGTAACAAGTTAAACACTTTCATTTCTTAAAAGTAAAAAGAGAAAAGTTGTTATGTATAATTTATACTGCATATCCTCGTCATAAACATTTTATGATTTTGACATCTCTAAATCACACAACCAAATCATATATGCTGTTTATAATTCCACCTTAACTTTTGTAAGATACTTGACTTAAATATTATCTGCTTAAGCTGTGTTGATATTTTTTCATTCAATAAATTAATCAAAATTAGTATATTTGATATCAGGCATATGCTTGTAAAATAGATTCTTTAACAGTCATGGGACTAATATTTTGTTTACATGTCAGAATATTAGATGGATGTATTTCTTCTTATCTTACTGGTATAGAGATATGTATCAAATATGTATTTCAATAAATAAAATATAAAAATATACAGCCAGATTACGGGTTTTGCGGTAAGAGGGGTGCACTGCTAATTTGCATGTTATTTTCACCGCTGATTTACCTACAGCGCTGGTATTACAGGTTTTCATAAATCCGGCGTTTAAAGACAAGAAGTGAGCGTAGAGAAAAATTAAGCTCCATACTGCACTAAAATACCAGCGCTACTTAAGTCAATTTTCCCATAGACATCAATGGGGAGAGCCAGCTGAGAAAAAGTCTAACACCTGCAATAAAGCAGCGTAAAGCTCCGTAACGCAGCCAAATTGATTCCTATGGGGAAACTAAATTTATGTTTACACCTAACACCCTAACATGAACCCCGAGTCTAAACACCCCTAATATTATACTTATTAACCCATAATCTGCCACCCCTGACATCGCTGCCACCTACATTATAATTATTAACTCCTAATCTGCCGCTCCGGACATTGCCGCCACTATAATAAACATATTAACACCTAAACCTCCGCACTCCCACATCACGAACATTAGTTAAATATTATTAACCCCTAATCTGCCACCCCTAACATCGCCGCCACCTATCTACAATTATTAACCCCTAATCTGCCGCCCCAATGCCACTGCCACTATACTATATTTATTAACCCCTAAACCTAAGTCTAACCCTAACCCTAACACCCCCTAACTTAAATATAATTAAAATAAATCTAAATAAAACCTACTATTAATAACTAAATAATTCCAATTTAAAACTAAATACTTACCTGTAAAATAAACCCTAAGCTAGCTACAATATAACTAATAGTTACATTGTATCTAGCTTAGGGTTTATTTTTATTTTACAGGCAAGTTTGTATTTATTTTAACTAGGTAGAATAGTTACTAAATAGTTATTAACTATTTAAAAACTACCTAGCTAAAATAAATACAAATTTACCTGTGAAATAAAACCTAACCTGTATTACACTAACACCTAACCTTACACTACAATTAAATAAATTACCTAAATTAAATACAATTAACTAAATTAAATACAGTTACCTAAATTACAAAAAAGAAAACACTAAATTACACAAAATAAAAAACCAATGACAAGATATATAAACTAATTACACCTAATCTTATAGCCCTATCAAAATAAAAAAAAACTAGCCTAAACTAAACTGCCAACAGCTCTTAAAAAGGCCTTTTGCGGGGCATTGCTCCATAGAAATCAGCTCTTTTACCTGTAAAAAAAATACAAACAACACCCCAACAGTAAAAACCACCACCCACACAACCAACCCCCCCAAATAAAACCCTAAATAAAAACACCTAAGCTCCCCATTGCCCTGAAAAGGGCATTTGGATGGGCATTGCCCGTAAAAGGGCATTTAGCTCTATTGCAGACCAAAGCACTAACCTAAAACTAAAACCCACCCAATAAACCCTTAAAAAAAACTAACGCTAACCCCTGAAGATCCACTTATAGTTTTGAAGAGCCGACATCCATCCTCAACGAAGCCGGGAGACGTCCTCAGCAAAGCGGCAAGAAGTCCTCAACAAAGCCAGGAAAAGTCTTCATCCAAGCCAGGAGAAGTGGTCTTCCAGATGGGCAGAAGTCTTCATCCAGATGGCATCTTCTATCTTCATCCATCCGGCACAAAGCGTGTCCATCTTCAAGACATCCGATGTGGAGCATCTTCTTCTTCTGACGACTAACCGATGAATAAACGTTCCTTTAAGTGATGTCATCCAAGATGTCATCCCTTAGATTCTGATTGGCTGATAGAATTCTATCAGCCAATCGGTATTAAGGTTGAAAAAATCATATTGGTTGATGCAATCAGTCAATAGGATTGAACTTCAATCCTATACGCTGATCCAATCAGCCAATAGGATTGAGTTTGCATTCTATTATGAATTCTTTGAACATTATTCCTCTTTGAAAGGCAATTTGATTCAAAATATCAGTTTATCTTCATTATGTGTCCTATTCATCATTTTCAAAATAGAGGATTGTGAAATACCATCTAAAAATAAAAATAACATTATGAACCATAAGTTTCTCCCATAGGATGCATCCTGCATCCCCAGACTTGTTCCAGAAAATTGTAGCCACTTACCATGTGATCGTGTCATTGTATGTTTTTTAAAGTCAGCACAGTTGAAAGACAATGCCACAGACATGATCACATTGGTATTCTTCACTTTCAGTCTGGGATTCTTCACTTTCAGTCTGGGATTCTTCACTTTCAGTCTGTAGATTAAGTCATCTCCCTAATGGAAAATAAAGTGTAAATAAAATCATTAATAAAAATGTGTTACTTGGTTCTGCATCCACCCCCTAACTATTTCTGAAACTATTTAGATTAATAGCTTGCTAAGAATCTTTTGTGTTATGTTCTATCAATCAAGTGTGAAGCTGAGTCATATACATTGTGCAGACTTTTACTTTGAATACATAGTATTGCTAGAGTATCCCTTTCTGACTATCTAAAAATCTAGTAATGTGTAAACTAAATAATACATTTAGAATTGTATGCTATATGATGGATCATTATGCAAAATCCCCCCCCCCCCAAAGTCCATACCGTGTGTATACTTACCATCTGATGTTGTCTTTGAAAATCAGGGGGCAAAGTCATTACAGGAGCCAATGCCAGAATCATCTGATGTATAAATTATCTAAGATAAGAAAAATATAAAATTATATTTTGATCTAATCATTTGTTGAACAATCCTAACATGTTTACACAATTCTCTACTTCTCATTTCCCCAAAATTCACACATATTTACAATGCTCCTACTTACCGTCTGAAGTTGCGGATGATGATGTTGCCTCTGACATTGAGCCCCTCATCCCAGAATGGCCCCTCTAGAACTGGGTTGTCCTCCTCATCTTGGAGGAGGTCTCGGGGCGCCTGGATGGCCTGCAGTATACCAGACCACTGAGATATGTTATGCTGGATGCTACAGGCTATAACAATCTTTGCCACCTTCCTAGGGCTGTATTGGAGGGCTCCTCCAGACCTGTCCAGGCATCTTAAGTGCATTTTGAGGAGCCCAAACATCCATTCCACTACAGCCCTAGTCCGCTTGTGCGTCCGATTGTAGCGCTCCTGGGCCTCGTCTGCAGGGTTACGCAATGGCGTAATGAGCCAAGGCTGGCTCATGTAACCCGAATCACCTATAAATAATGTACATAACAAAAGGTCAAATATTAAAAATATCTTAAAAATTATTGTATTAAAATACATTTCAATAAGATACAATGCATTTGTGTACACGGAAATCGCATAAACTAGACATTTGCTGAAAGAGAAAGAAATGGTTAAATCGCATCCTATAGGTGCACATTTAAGCTAGGACATGCTACATATGCGTTTTTTCGCATTAACTAGACATTTGCTGAAAGATAAAGAAATGGTTAAATCGCATCCTATGGGGCATATGTATCAAGCTCTGTATGGAGCTTGATGCCCCGCGTTTCTGGCGAGCCTGCAGACTCACCAGAAACACCAGTTATGAAGCAGCGGTCACAAAGACCGCTGCTCCATAACCTGTCCGTCTGCTCTGAGCAGACGGACAGACATCACCGGAAATCAACCCGATTGAGTACAATCGGGTTGATTGACACCCCCTGCTGGCGGCCTATTGGCCGCGAGTCTGCAGGGGGCAGCATTGCACCAGCAGCTCTTGTGAGATGCTGGTGCAATGTTGAATACGGCGAACATATTGCTCGCCATATTCAGCGAGGTCTGGGGGACCTAATCCGCAGTGTCGGATCAGGTCCACCAGACCTTCATACATATGCCCCTATAGCTGTACATTTAAGCTAGGACATGCTACAAATCTGTTTGGAGCTAAAGCTAGACATTTGCAGAAAGACAAATAAATGGTTAAAGCACATCCTATATCTGCACATTTAATCTAGGACATGCTACATATGCGTTTTTCACATAAACTAGACATTTGCTGAAAGAGAAAGAGATAGATAAATCACATCCTATAGCTGCACATTTAAGCTAGGACATGCTACATATGCGTTTTTCGCATAAACTAGACATTTACTGAAAGAGAAAGAAATTGATAAATTGCACCCTATAGCTGTACATTTAAGCTAGGACATGCTACAAATCTGTTTGGAGCTAATGCTAGACATTTGCAGAAAGACAAATAAATGGTTAAAGCACATCCTATATCTGCACATTTAAGCTAGGACATGCTACATATGCGTTTTTCACATAAACTAGACATTTGCTGAAAGAGAAAGAAATTGATAAATCGCATCCTATAGCTGCACATTTAATCTAGGACATGCTACATATCTGGAGCTAAAACTAGACATTTGCAGAAAGACAAATAAATGGTTAAATCTCACCCTATATCTGCACATTTAAGCTAGGACATGCTACATATGTATTTTTCCCATAAACTAGACATTTGCTGAAAGAGAAAGAAATGGTTAAATCACATCCTATAGCTACACATTTAAGCTAGGACATGCTACATTTCTGTTTTGAGCTAAAACTAGACATTTGAAGAAAGTCAAATAAATGGTTAAATCACATCCTATATCTGCACATTTAAGCTGGGACATGCTACATATGCATTTTTCGCATAAACTAGACATTTGCTGAAAGAGAAAGAAATGGTTAAATTGCATCCTATAGCTACACATTTAAGCTAGGGCATGCTACATATCTGTTTGGAGCTAAAACAACATTTGCAGAAAGATAAATAAATGGTTAAATCACATCCAATATCTGTACATTTAAACTAGGACATGCTACATATGTATTTTTCGCATAAACTAGACATTTGCTGAAAGAGAAAGAAATGGTTAAATCACATCCTATAGCTGCACATTTTACAACTGTTTTCGAACATACAGTGGCAATTGTCTAAATTCTGAACCATGCTGTGCAAAAATACTCACTAACAAGCCACCCATAGGGAAACTGTCTGCCCTTAAACTGCCGCCACAGTGACAAACCCGCCAAAATTCGCCCACACATTCATAATCCACATCCGTGAATCGCAAACGAACTGCAGGTTAAGACTATGAAAATGTTTGCGATTTTGGATGGGCTGATCATTTGCTGGAGCACGCAGCGCAATGGGGGTGCAATCTATTGCTCCCAACACATTGGGCATTCAAGCTATTGCATAGAATGTCTTCTTCAGGCTCCTCCAATCACCATCATTTTGAGGGAATCCTATGTAAAGCTTACAAACTCATACCATGGCCTCCAGAAAATTGTCAAAAAACACAGAGAAGGTACCCTGAGACAGCCCATGCATGTACCCCTCTCCGGATTGAAAACTCCCAGAGGCCAGGACCTGTATGCAACTTAGCATCTTGGTCATGCCAGGGATTGCAGTCCGCATACGTTTACGTGGCTCCATATGAGGTTTAAGTACATCATAAAGGCTAATGAGCTGTTCGCAATTGAGCCTATATTTGTCATAAACCTCAAAGTCGCTCATGTTATCCAAGGTGGGCCTCACCCTGTGAACAGGAGGACCTCTGATCAGACGAGCCCTACACCTCTCTTGGAGACGCCGAGCATGCCTGATTCTGTTATACACAATTCGTGCAACAGCACCAGCACCAACTAACTGGGGATCATCCATATTTGCCAAGCAGCACAAAGCTAAACAGCAGAGCAAACACACAAGGAGTAACAAGGTATGCAAAAACACAAAAGCGATTTGATACAATGTGGATCACAAGAGCACTTTGGCCAGGGAGTTTGTGGGATTTAAATATGTCCAATGGTAGCGTCTTCATAATGATTGCTGATTGTATACACTTGATTGTATGTGAGCAGCACGAATGCTTTCAAATTGGCGGATTTTCTTGTGTTTGATGAAATGTAATTTCCCCCCAATTAATCATAATGTGAAAGTGTAAAATGTAACATATACAGTGCACCTTCGTAATGTTTGTTCATATGCGTAACAAATATAGTAAAAGTGATCTTATAGTAAAAACCACAAGTCCACACTAGCATGAATGGAAGTGCATACTTGTGTATAATGTGCATAGATATGGCATAGAATATCATCGATCAATGTTGCTGTAATATTGTTGCCAAACGATAAAGTAACAGGTGACATCTATAATATTCTATATATAAGTGATTGGGGAGATGTCAATATTTTATGTGTCCCATTTAAAATAATAATGAAGATCTTCCAACCCTCTCATTTACGTAGTAGTATTGTGTGAGAAAATGATGAAAGGGGCGGTACAGTCCTAATGTTGTAATCTGTATGGTTGACGCTTAGAATAATGTCATCATATTAGCTACATGCCTGTCTAGTTTGCAAATCTTCATTGTCTTGTTGTATTTTGCAACAGTCTTATTGTGTGCTGATTAAAAAGATAAATGTATGCTTTGTTGTTGTGTGATGTGTGTTATGTACATCTATGTATGTATTGTGATTTTCTCCCACATATGCTGATTTACATAAAGCAGTATAACATTGTTGTTCCTTCCAAAAAAGCGACAACTCTAATATTTTCTAATGATATGTTATTATTGTACGTAATTCCTAATGGTATATTATGAGTGAATCATGATGTTAAAGGTACACTAAAGCCATAATTTCTGTTTCGTGATTCCAAGAGAGAATCCAATGTTATCCAACCTTCCAATGTAGTTGTATGATGTTCATTTTTTATATCTGTTTTTTTGACTGAATATCAATGCACATGTATGAGTCAATGCCAAAAGGCATGTATGTGCATCCATCAATCATCATCTGGTGAGCCTATCTTGATATGCTGTTCATCCAAGAGTATGAGTTGAATAAATGAAATGTTATAATAGACGTAAATGAGACGTGCTTACAATTGGCTACTGTATAAATATGATATAATTTTTTAAACCGATTTCGTATTGGTAAGGATAGAATTGATGGTGATTTCTAGTTGATGTAAAGTAATTTCATAAATGAATTTGATGTTGTAGTGATGTTCACACATGTAAAAGCCATAACTCCATAGGGAAATAGCAATTTCTTGATCTATTTGTCATAGTGGGACCAACGCAAGAATGAATTCTAACGTTTGTATTATGAGTTTTAAAGTAAAATATTTTACATGCATTAGGTAAATCTGCCGGTCGCGTGCACGAACACGTATTCCCCATAGAAGTCAATGGAGGAGAGAAATTTCAAGAGAAATAAAATCCAAAACTTGTGTTGAGCGTAAAGTGAGTGACGTCATGTTCTTCAGTGAAAAAGTAGCTAAATCGTGTTAAGTTCATAATAAACTAATGTTTTGTGTACGTAATGTGCTGTATATTGTTTGTATGTATCTATTTCTGTATGTATGTGATAATATTTGTAGTTAGATGTAGCTAGATGAGTGTATCTTCATGTATGTTTATGTAAGTCAATGTAAAATGGGTTTGTGTGCATTTTTTTTCAAACACCGAGATCTCGTAACTTTGATCTGTTATATTTTGACATTAAAAATTTTAATTTAAAAATGAAATATTGTAGAGTGTTTGTATGAGTGTAAGTGTACTTTGTGTAATGTTTTTGGAGTGATTTGTGGATGTTTTTGTTATCGGTATATCATTAACTACTCGGTCAGGGTGAGCGTTAGGTATTTGAGCGTAGATGTGGATATTTGTGGCACTAGGGAAACTTGTAATAGCAGCGGTAGAGAAAATGAAGCATTATGGCCCATAATGATGATATTTGAGACATAATGCACAACTCGTAATCTAGCTGAATGTTTTTTGACATCTGAATAAGGGCTGAATTCTAAGACAGCATTCATTTGATAGTGGGAATAGAGCAATAGATCACATTTCCTTGCACATGACATAAGGTGTATTCATTTTTTTTACTTGATTATAAATTATCAGCCCATGTGAAATTGTACTAGCTTAGAGACATTCATCTTCCTTCCTGATCAGTCCTTTTATTTCGGACTTAGTATGATGTCTGCAGTTTTAATTCAGACTTGCTACAGTTTATATTGATTAAAACTACATGAAGTCTGTTTAGATCCATCAGGCAATAACACTGCTTAGAAGGTATAAAACTTTCTTTTTTTAAAAGTTACTTTGTTTTCTTCATTTTAAATATGATAGATTAACAAAGATACTTTAATATATCTAAAATTACAAAATTATTAACTTACTGCTTAAAATGTGTTATGTTAAAAGATAATGGACCAGTTTACAAATTGAGCAGTATTTAATGCTCCCGCTTAAGCTTTAAAGCCACTAGAAGTGAGCTTTTTGCATGCGTCGGGTAACGCTCATATTACAAGTTGAAAGAAAACAGTTTTCTATTTCGCACTAACCCGATGCACGTTAAAAGCCAAACTTAGAATATTGCTCGTGCGATAACATATTCCCCAATAGAAGTTGGAGCAAAACAATGGAGCAAGAAAAGTGGCAAAAAACACCCTTCTCACTCGTAAACCCGATCGCATAGATATATACAGATTTAGTAATATCTATTTTTAAATACTTAGAACATATTCTGCTATGTGCAGAACATTGGAATGTGAAATATTTACAGCAAATACACAATATAACACTTCATTAAATTTGAATATTGCATAAATATGATTTTACATGTTCTCATCTACTTAACATGTTCTCATCTACTACTGATTGGCTGATGGAATCAGCAAATCAGAATCAAGATCAATCCGATTGGCTGATCCAATCAGCCAATCAGATTGAGCTCGCATTCTATTGGCTGATCGGAACAGCCAATAGAATGCAAGCTCAATCTGATTGGCTGATTGGATCAGCCAATCGGATTGAACTTGATTCTGATTGGCTGATTCCATCAGCCAATCAGAATATTCCTACCTTAATTCCGATTAGCTGATAGAATCCTATCAGCCAATCGGAATTCGAGGGACGCCATCTTGGATGACGTCCCTTAAAGGAACCATCATTCTTCAGTTGGACGTCGCCGGATGAAGATGGGTCCGCGGTGGAGCCGGTCCTCATCGGATGAAGATAGAAGATGCTGCTTGGAAGATGATGGTTGCCGGACCGGATCTACTCTTCTTCCCGGATAGGATGAAGACTTTGGAGCCTCTTCTGGACCTCTTCAGCCACCGGATGATGGATCGCCAGCCCCCGCTT
This sequence comes from Bombina bombina, assembly GCF_027579735.1. Lineage (NCBI taxonomy): Eukaryota > Metazoa > Chordata > Amphibia > Anura > Bombinatoridae > Bombina > Bombina bombina. Next base: position 834,053,770 of record NC_069503.1, on the reverse strand, counting down.
GGGTTGGATGAAGATTTTGGAGCCAGGACCGATTGGTGATACCCGGTGAGGTGAAGACAAGGTAGGATGATCTTCAGGGGCTTAGTGTTAGGTTTATTTAAGGGGGTTTTGGGTTAGATTAGGGGTATGTGGGTGGTGGGTTGTAATGTTGGGGGGGGTATTGTATGTGGGTTTTTTTACAGGCGAAAGAGCTGAACTTCTTGGGGCATGCCCTGCAAAAGGGCCCTGTTCAGGGCTGGTAAGGTAAAAGAGCTTTGAACTTTAGTAATTTAGAATAGGGTAGGGCATTTTTTATTTTGGGGGTCTTTGTTATTTTATTAGGGGGCTTAGAGTAGGTGTAATTAGTTTAAAATTGTTGTAATATTTTTCTTATGTTTGTAAATATTTTTTTATTTTTTGTAACTTAATTCTTTTTTATTTTTTGTACTTTAGTTAGTTTATTTCATTGTAGTTATTTGTAGGTATTGTATTTAATTAATGTATTGATAGTGTAGTGTTAGGTTTAATTGTAGGTAATTGTAGGTATTTTATTTAATTAATTTAATGATGGTATAGTGTTAGGTTTAATTGTAACTTAGGTTAGGATTTATTTTACATGTAATTTTGTAATTATTTTAACTATTTTAGCTATTAAATAGTTCTTAACTATTTAATAGCTATTGTACCTGGTTAAAATAAATGCAAAGTTCCCTGTAAAATAAATATTAATCCTAAAATAGCTATAATATAATTATAATTTATATTGTAGCTATATTAGGATTTATTTTACAGGTAAGTATTTAGCTTTAAATAGGAATAATTTATTTAATAAGAGTTAATTAATTTAGTTAGATTTAAATTATATTTAAGTTAGGGGGGTGTAAGTGTTAGGGTTAGACTTAGCTTTAGGGGTTAATACATTTATTAGAATAGCGGTGAGCTCCGGTCGGCAGATTAGGGGTTAATAATTGAAGTTAGGTGTCGGCGATGTTAGGGAGGGCAGATTAGGGGTTAATAGGGGTTAATACTATTTATTATAGAGTTAGTGAGGCGGATTAGGGGTTAATAACTTTATTATAGTAGCGGTGCAGTCCGCTCGGCAGATTAGGGGTTAATAAGTGTAGGCAGGTGGAGGCGACGTTGAGGGGGGCAGATTAGGGGTTAATAAATATAATATAGGGGTCGGCGGTGTTAGGGGCAGCAGATTAGGGGTACATAAGGATAACATAGGTGGCGGTCGGCAGATTAAGGGTTAAAAAAATTTAATCGAGTGGCGGCGATGTGGTGGGGCCTCGGTTTAGGGGTACATAGGTAGTTTATGGGTGTTAGTGTACTTTAGAGTACAGTAGTTAAGAGCTTTATGAACCGGCGTTAGCCCAGAAAGCTCTTAACTACTGACTTTTTTCTGCGGCTGGAGTTTTGTCGTTAGAATTCTAACGCTCACTTCAGACACAACTCTAAATACCGGAGTTAGAAAAATCCCATTGAAAAGATAGGATACGCAATTGACGTAAGGGGATCTGCGGTATGGAAAAGTCGCGGCTGAAAAGTGAGCGTTAGACCCTTTTTTGAGTGACTCCAAATACCGGAGGTAGCCTAAAACCAGCGTTAGGAGCCTCTAATGCTGGTTTTCACAGCTACCGCCAAACTCCAAATCTAGGCCTTTGTAAGGTGTGCTAAAAAAACAAATTTTGTATTTATATATATATATATATATATATATATATATATATATATATACACATATAAATACATACATACATATGTAAACACTGAGCTCCTTGTTTTCCCCTTTTCTTCCAAAATCTCCACCCCCAATCTCTCTATAACTGTTGAGAACTCCATCAATACCCCTACACCGCATGCCCGATGTCTTGGAGTCACATTTGAATCAGATCTTTCTTTCACTCCTCACATTCAGTCTTTAACTAAATCCTGCCAGTTACACCTTAAAATCATCTCTAATTTTAGACATTTCCTTACACAAGACACAACTAAGATTTTAATCCACTTTCTCATCATTTCCCGCCTCGATTACTGCAACTTTGTCCTCGCTGGTCTCCCATTTAGAATCCATAATGAATGCCTCTGCCAGGCTCATCTTCCTTACACATCATCATCATCTTCATCTGCTGCACCTCTCTTCCAATCCCTTCCTCTTGCCTATAGGATTAAACACAAAATTCTCACTCTGATATACAAAGCCCTTAACTGCACTACTCCCCCTATATCTCAGACCTTGTCTCCAGATAATGCATACAAACATGTAACGACGCTCCAAGCAACATCTGGGGACCGGGCAAATGAACCGGAAGTGGTACCGGTCAAGGAGAAAAAGTACAACCTACTAGGACAAACAGAGTGCCATAGCAGTGGCGAAACCAAGCCACTTAGAACAGTCTATACATACGGCAAGAAGCAGGCACTGCATCAAGGAATCCTTAAAACACAAAGATGCTTTATTAAATCAAGTTAAAAAGTACACAGCAACATCCGCTGTAATCACGCACAAAGTACAAGGCAGGAGTGTAGGAGACACAGAAGCTGTCTGACTAGTTTTGCGTCCCTTTAGCAGGTAAAAGTGGATCATTGGGAACAAATTAAAAGGGAGACATTTTTGAGTAATCTGTCCCTATTCTATACTATATAGACATATACGTTGACCATAATATTCTGGCCCTTTATTACCATGCAAAATTTTATAAATGTATATTTTTTAAAATACATCAGTTTTAATGATCCATGAAATTTGCCTGTATATCCTCCTGATATATTAGAGTATTGAATGCTTAGGATAGTCTTATGTATATATCAAGCACTATTCCCACAAAGTATTTGTATTAACCATCTCTCGGCGGCGGTGGTCCTCGGCGGCATGGAGGCTTGTCTTCATCCAATGTCCATCGTATACTGAATATTGAATGCAAGGTAACACAATCAATTTGGGGTACCCTGCATTCCTATTGACTGAATTTTTAAAAACAGCCAATAGGATTAGAGCTACTGAAATCCTATTGGCTGTTCAAATCAACCAATAAGATTTCAGTAGCTCTCATCCTCTTGGCTGATTTTGAGAATTTCAGCCAATAGAAATTCAAGGTACTGCAATAAATATGGGGTACCTTGAATTCAATCTTCAGTGTGAGGTGGACGATCGCATGAAGAGGAACCTCCATGCCTTCACTGTGGACCGCGGCCGAGGAGCGCTGCTGCCGATGACCGCCGCTGAGGAGCACCACATATAGGAAGACCACTCCAGACCTCTGCTCCATGCCGCCTCTGCTCCACGCACATCTGGGAAGACCGCTCCGGACTGCCTTTGCTGTGGATAAAGATGATGGACCTGTCTGGAAGAAGACCTTCTCTGCTGGACTTCTAAAACCGTGAGTACCTATTTGGGGCTTTAGTGCTAGTTTTTTTTTTTTTTAATTTTGGGGGGGGGGGTTGTTTTTCTAGATTAGGATTTTTTGGGCAATTTGCAAAAGAGCTAGTGAAAAAGTGCTGAATGCCCTTTTAAGGGCAATGCCCATACAAATGCCCCTTTAGGGGCAATGGGTAGTTTAAGTGTATTAGTGTAAGTTTTATTTTTATTTTGGGGGGTTTGGTGGGTCGGGGGTTTTACTGTTAGTGGCGACTTTGTTTATTTTTAATGTAAAAGAGCTGATTTCTTTAGGGCAATGCCCTACAAAAAGACCTTTTAAAGGCTATTGGTAGTTTATTCTTAGATTAGGGGGTGTTTTTATTTTGAGGGGCTTTTTTATTTTCATAGGGATTAGGTTTAATTTTTTTATTTTGGATAGTGTTGTTTATTATTTTTTGTAATGTTAGCCTTTTTTTATTTTCTGTAATTTTAGATTAATGTAATGTAATTTTATTTTATTTGTTATGATTTTTTTTTATGTAACTATAACGATAATTTAGGGGGTGTTAGGTTAGGGGTCTTAGTCATTAAATTAGTTATTTGCGTTGTGGGGGTTGGCGGTTTAAGCTTAATAGGTAAATTAGGTTTAATGAATTGGGGGGGATTGGCGGATTAAGGGTTAATAGATATATTAGGAAGTTTGCAATGTTGGGGTTGGCGGATTTAGGGGCTAATAATTTTATTGGGTAGTTTTAAAAGCAAATTCTTAGTACTTTGTGTGAGCGGTTAGTTTGTTTTTTTCTTAATAGTTCATACGGGCGGTTATTTTTTTTTATTACTTATTGCGGACGGCTAGGCTTTTTTTTATTGCGGACGGTTAGGTTTTTTGGGTTTTTTTAATACTTCTTGCTGGTGTTTTGTGAATAAGTTTCGCTGCTGTTCAGGAGAGGAAAGCACCGCCATTTCTATACAGACAGATTTACAAACAGACAAGGTAGATTCTGAGGCCAGCAGCATCCTTCCTGAAGGGAATTTGTTTTTGTATCTATTTTTTTCTGTTACATTTTCTTTTTCTTCTTACAGTATTATGTTATACAAATTAAATAAAAATCAGGGACATATTTTGGCCTACGCCCTCACCAAAAAATATAATGGACATAAAAGACCCCCCCTATGTTTTAGGCTTTTTTTGGCCATAATATTTTTTGGTAATTTTTTTTACAAAGCAGAATTTTGAATGCCTAGGACAGCACAAAACCTAAATACGCCACTGATAAACATGTTATGTGTAGCAGCAGGGGTAGATAAATGCTTATTGAAATCACGAGATAACTCAGTGGTACCAAAAAGTAATTTAAGTTGGCGATTTTGCTTAGAAATATGGAGCATTAGTCCCTCTCCTCCTTCCCCTGGAGACCCAAAATGAGTATGTTCTATTAGTCTTAAAATGGAATGAGATATTAGGAGGTAGAATCATATGGTACATTGTGGACATAGAGGGAAAACATTTTATATCAATATTGAAAATTATTTTTAAATCTATTGTCCCCATTAATCCCAACAGTTTGGGAGTTGTCCCAAACTGTCTATTAAAATGTATGCATTATTATGCACTATGTATTTTTGTTAATTTCAGTAAACAAATATATTTTAAAATTAATAATTGCTACTTTTTCAAAGGCATAGTTCAAGTAATTACCCTTTGCAAACTTTGACATAAAAAAAAGTTTTTAGATATTTCAGGCCTGCAATCATGTACAGATGATTTAAAGTACTATAGAACAACAAAGAATGGGGGGGGGGGATCTGGATTAATATAGTAGATAGAATAATGCATTCATAGAAAAGATTAGTGTGAGAATAATTTGAATACTGACAAAATAAGTGCAAAGTTTTAGTGTCTATAAAACAACGACAGCTGCCATGTTATAACTTAGGTTACCTTCTCTGCTGTGGCCAATTAGGGACAGTTATAAATAGGTCACTAGAGTGTGTAGCCAATGGCTGTGTGGAATATAAAAGTGTTCTGCACTACCATTTCTAACAAGAACTGAAAAACTCACAATTTCAGCATGGAATTACAGTAAAAGGGGACAAAATAAATAATCAAAGCATGGTGTAAAACATTTTTTAAATATACAATTTATCATTTTATATTACCATCTCAAAGTCTTTAATGTTCCCTTAAAACTTTAAAATTTGCAAAATCCTAATCCATTATTTCTCTACTCCTCTCGGTGTCCTACACTAAATACATTTAAACTTTACTCTAACAAACACATTCTCATAAAAGATTACTCAGCAATGTGCCAAATTCAGCTTGGTACAGAAAACTTAGATCAATTCACAAGGGAAGCAGTAATGTAGACAGCTTAGATTTCAAACACATGCCAGCCTGTGATTTGTGACACCTGGAAATATATAATGAGAAAGTTACTTTATAGGAAAAGGTGAATATTTTGAAAAACTTTTTCTCAGCAAAAAAAAAATTAGATTTCAAACACACAGTAGTAACCACCCCCTGGAGATTGCATGTAAGCCTTTGAGATTTATTTTGAATAAAACATACACACACACACACACACACACACACAAAAAAAAACTTTTGGAACTCTGAAAATTGCTATTGTAATGCATAATAGATCATGTGGCAACTGCATGTTTCTTTACTGCAATTAGAAGAAATGATTACTAGCTGAAAATAACATTTAAATGCTTTTCTTTAACATTTTTATTAAAGGGACAGGGAAAGTGATGCAGCAAATCTGTAATAAGCTGGCAAGCAAATATCACATGATTATCTGTTTTAAAAAGGAAGATATTTTACCTCAAAAATCCTTCAGCTCCAGAGAGTAAGTGCTCTGTGAGCAGTTATCCTTTAGCTATTCTTTTTACTGCCATCTGTATAGTAAATAAAACTACAGCAGTCTATCAGAATTATCAGTGCTGAGTTCACATTTTGCCTTACTTACGGCTAGATTACAAGTTGTGCGAGTTGAGGCCCTAACGCTGCTTTTTTTACGCCCGCTGGTATTATGAGTCTTTTTAGGTTTAGGGTCACCGCCAGGGCCGGCGCTTGCATACAGGCAGATAAGGCCACCGCCTTAATGCGCCCAAGCAGGGGGGCGCAATCTTGGAGCGGCAACACTGTCTGATATATATTTTTTTTCATTTTTATTTTTTTAGCCAACACCATGGCAGCCATCAAAGCCAAGTGCTGAATACATTTCATGACGGCCGGGCTATTATTGGCAATATATGTTGCGCTGCTAATCGCACAAAGTGTTGGCTGCCTGTCTGGGGTAAAAAAACTTAGTCTGAATGTCAGACTGAATTTTGTATGTAACTGACATGCAGACTAAATTTTTTACCTCAGAAGATAGGCAGCCAACACTTTGTGCGCTGTGCAGTGCAACATATATTAACATTCAATGTGCCAATAGAATAGCTGATCATCATGAAAGTTATTCAGCTGAACCCCTTGGCTGTGATGAATTGGCTCAGGCTGCCGCTAGTTTTTCAAAACTGCAAGCGAAGCCGCTGCGTGCGCGACGCCAATGATTAAAACTTGAGCTGATCATTGAAGACTGAAGTATCAGGTGTCACGGCCATGCACGCTTTGGACACTGGGCCCAGCCCCCCATGCAGTGATGCTACAACATGGCCACTGAGAGAGAAATGGAGGAGGTAAGTCCTCTGTCTCACAACTTTAGGTATTCCTTGCTTTTCTTGTTAATCATGTTTCTGAATGCAAGAGAATGATGGGTTTCATAATTTTATGGCGTGTAAAATTATTTCAGCAGATCATACACTGAGTCAGCTACAGAAGCATTTGAATTGCTACTGACACAGTGACATGTGGCCCAACTTAGCTTTCCACGCACTGATCTTCAAATGTCAGTGCTGAGCAGACGAGAGCGAGTCTTAGATTTCATGGTCAGCTCAGTCATCAATTTTGTGAATGGATTGTAATCTATAGTGCCTATAAAACTAAAGGTGCATTAAACAAAATTTTATTTATAATAATGACGCCTATCTGTGGTTCAATATAGGTTTGCATTGTAACTAATGACTTATTTATAGGAATACTAAAGTGAGTTTTTTTATGTATCATAAATTATTCACTGTATAGTGAAAGGTTTGCTTGAAAAGTAAATGTTTTTAAATTATATTTTTTTGTTAGAAAAATATGCATTGCTTTGCAGATCTAGGATAACCCTATGCAAAGCCTATTGAATGTTGTTTATCTGACTGTCTCTGCTTTAGCCAATTAGTGAAAAATAAAAAAAAAATCCTTTACATATAAACAAATTACTGAGAAGCAAATAGAAGCGGAAACTCTACAATGTTCTTATTTAAATTTCAGATAAAGCAGGCAAAACAAAGATAAATGCATTGCAAAGTTTGCTTGTTGTTTGATTTTTTAATTAAACATTTTTTTGAGGAGCAAACTTTTGTGTGTAATATCCCTTTAATGGAGATAATGTAAACAGATATTACTCTTTTCTGCTAATATGAGAAATATCTAAATGTATATCTATGAATAAGAGTTTAGGTCCTGGATGTGGTCAGTGTGTAGTGGGGGCAGTGGTTCTATCTCCATGTCATCCATGTCTATCTTTATTTATCTCCATCACATGTCAGTCATACTTAGCCCCCTCATTCACATCTGTCACTGGCAGTGCCAGTTAGTAATAATAAATCAATTAGATTTAGAGGTATTTTTAAATATATCTGTGTGTATATAAATATATATAAATATAATTAGTTATGCAGCACAACCACTGTCTGATTTGCTATGCAGCACAACCACTGTCTGGTGTGTAATGCAGCTCAACCACTGTTTGCTTTGTGGTACTACCAATGTTTGGTATGCTGAACTGCCACTGTTTGATTTGCATTTAGCTACCAATCAGCAAGTGCTGCTCCTAAGCTTACATTCCTGCTTTTCAAATACAGATGCCAAGAGAATGAAGACAATTTCATAATAGGAGTTAATTAAAAAAAATTCTTAAAATGTCATGTTCTAGCTGAATCATGATAGAAAAAAATCTGGGTTTCATTTCCTTTTAACTAGCAATGGGATGGTATGTAATGGGGGGGGGGGGGGGGCGGCAAAATTTATCCTCGCCTGTGTGGCCAAAAATCCTAGCACCGGCCCTGGTCACCGCACAGTTCTTTGTCCTTACCGCAAAACGACTTACGTAAACTTCGTAAAGTCTTTTTTCTATGGGACTTCAATAGCGCTGGGAGGCCAAAAAGTGAGTGGTACACCCTACCCCGTCAAGAGTCCTAACGCATTTAAAAGTCAGTAGTTAAAAGTTTTATGGTGCAACGCCGTAAAATAAAACTCATAACTAAAGTGCTAAAAAGTACACTACACTCATAAACTACCTATTAACCCCTAAACCAAGGCCCTCCTGCATCGCAAATACTATAATAAAAATGTTAACCCCTAATCTGTGGCTCCGGACACCGCCGACACCTACATTATATTTATGAACCCCTAATCTGCTGCCCCCAACATCGCCGACACCTACATTATATTTATTAACCCCTAATCTGCCTCCCCCAATGTCGCTGCAACCTACCTACACTTATTAACCCCTAATCTGCCGCCCCCAGCGTCGTTGCCACGATAATAAACATATTAACCCCTAAACCACTGCACTCCCACCTCGCAAACATTAGTTAAATATTATTAACCCCTAATCTGCCGTCCCTAACATCGCCGCCACCTACCTATATTTATTAACCCCTAATCTGCTGTCCCCAACGTCGCCGCCACTATACTAAATGTATTAACCCCTAAATCTAAGTCTAACACTAACACCCACTAACTTAAATATAATTAAAATAAATCTAAATAAAATTACTATAATTAACTAAATTATTTCTATTTAAAACTAAATACTTACCTATAAAATAAACCCTAAGCTAGCTGCAATATAACTAATAGTTACATTGTATCTATCGTAGGGTTTATTTTTATTTTACAGGCAAGTTTGTATTTATTTTTACTAGGTAGAATAGTTATTAAATAGTTATTAACTATTTAATAACTACCTAGCTAAAATAAATACAAAAGTACCTGCAAAATAAAACATAACCTAAGTTACAATAACACCTAACACTACACTATAATTAAATAAATTAACTAAATTAAATACAATTACCTAAATTAAATTAGCTAAAGTACAACCCCCCCCCCCACTAAATTACGGAAAATAATAATAGCCCTATCAAAATAAAAAAGCCCCCCCAAAATAAAAAAAAAAACCTAGCCTAAACTAAACTACAAATAACCCTTATAAGGGCCTTTTGTGAGGCATTGCCCCAAAGTAATCAGCTCTTTTACCTGTAAAAAAAAAAAAATACAAACAACCCCCCCAACAGTAAAACCCACCCCCCACACAACCAACCCCCCAAATAAAATACTATCTAAAAAAAAACTAAGCTCCCCATTGCCCTGAAAAGGGCATTTGGATGGGCATTGCCCTTAAAAGGGCAGTTAGCTCTTTTGAAGGCCCAAACCCTAACCTAAAAATAAAACCCACCCAATACACCCTTAAAAAAAACTAACACTAACCCCCTGAAGATCGACTTACCGAAGAAGTCTTCATGCAAGTTGGGCCAAATTCCTCAATGAAGCCGGGAGAAGTCTTCATCCAAGCCAGGCGAAGTGGTCCTCCAGACGGGCAGAAGTCTTCATCCAGACGGCATCTTCTATCTTCATCCATCTGGCGCGGAGCGGGTTCCAATCAGCCAATATAATGCAAGCTCAATCCTATTGGCTGATTGGATCAGCCAATAGGATTGAACTTCAATCCTATTGGCTGATTGCATCAGCCAATAGGATTTTTTCTACCTTAATTCCGATTGGCTGGTAGAATTCTATCAGCTAATCAGAATCTAAGGGACGCCATCTTGGATGACGTCACTTAAATGTACCTTCGTTCATCTTTAGTCATCAGATGAAGAGGATGCTCCATGCCGGATGGATGAACATAAAAGATGCCGTCTGGATGAAGACTTCTGCCCGTCTGGAGGACCACTTGGCCCGGCTTGGATGAAGACCTCTCCTGGCTTCATTGAGGACTTTGGCCCAGCTTGGATGAAGACTTCTCCCGGAAAGTTGATCTTCAGGGGGTTAGTGTTAGGTTTTTTAAGGGTGTATTGGGTGGGTTTTATTTTTAGGTTAGGGTTTGGGCCTGCAAAAGAGCTAACTGCCCTTTTAAGGGTAATGCCCATCCAAATGCCCTTTTCAGGGCAATGGGGAGCTTAGTTTTTTTTAGATAGTATTTTATTTGGGGGGTTGGTTGTGTGGGTGGTGGGTTTTACTGTTGGGGGTTGTTTGTATTATTTTTTACAGGTAAAAGAGCTGATTACTTTGGGGCAATGCCCCACAAAAGGCCCTTTTAAGGGCTATTGGTATTTTAGTTTAGGCTAGGGTTTTTTTTATTTTGGGGGACTTTTTTATTTTTATAGGGCTATTAGATTAGGTGTAATTAGTTTAAATATCTTTAATTTGTTTATTATTTTCTGTAATTTAGTGTTTTTTTTTTGTACTTTAGCTAATTTAATTTAATTAAGTAATTGTATTTAATTTAGTTAATTTATTTAATTTTAGTGTAGTGTTAGGTGTTAGTGTAACTTAGGTTAGGTTTTATTTTACAGGTACATTTGTATTTATTTTAGCTAGGTAGTTATTAAATAGTTAATAACTATTTAATAACTATTCTACCTAGCTAAAATAAATACAAACTTGCCTTAAAATAAAAATAAACCCTAAGCTAGATACAATGTAACTATTAGCGGCAGATTAGGGGTTAATAAGTGTAAGTAGGTTGCGACGATATTGGGGGCGGCAGATTAGGGGTTAATAAATAGTATGTAGGTTTCGGCAATGTTGGGGGCAGCAGATTAGGGGTTAATAAATATAATGTAGGTGTTGGCGATGTCAGGGGTTGCAGATTAGGGGTTAATAATTGTAAAATTAGGTGTGTTTAGACTCAGGGTTCATGTTAGGGTGTTAGGTGAAGACATAACTTTTATTTCCAAATAGGAATCAATGGGGCTGCGTTAGTGAGTTTTACGCTGCTTTTTTGCAGGTGTTAGACTTTTTCTCAGCTGGCTCTGCCCATTGATTCCTATGGGGAAATCGTGCACGAGCATGTACGACCAGCTCATCACTGACTTAAGCAGCGCTGGTATTGGAGTGTGGTAATGAGCTAAATTTTGCTCAATTCTCACTTCTTGTCTTTTAACGCTGGGTTTCTGAAAACTCGTAATACCAGTGCTGTAGGAAAGTGAGCGGTGAGACAAAACTGCTCATTAGCACCGCATAGCCTCTAACGCAAAGCTCCTAATCTAGGCCTTAGAGATTTCACTATTATTTTGCAGGATTTCATGGTAAACCTCCATGGATGGAATTATAGTGAATGAGCCTGCACATGCCAGATGCATGCTCCTTTGCAAGTCCCAGGACAAGCATCCTAAGTGAATGCTTAAAGTCTCATTATAATAGAATGTGGCCATTTTGAGATAACATATCTTCTTATGTTACATGGGAATGCTCATGATTTATTTCTAGTATGCTTTTCACAGATAAGTACTTTCAAGTGGTTCATAATTTTGCCATTATGTCCCTTTAATATGTGCTTATTTTATTCATCCTACTTTTAATTTTACTTACTTATCCTACATTTTAGCTTTTACTTCTTATCAGTCCTTTCCATTGGATGTACCACAATGTACCACAAAAAAGAAGCGTAAAACTCACTAACGCAGCCCCATTGATTCCTATTTGGAAATAAAAGTTATGTCTTCACCTAACACCCTAACATGAACCCTGAGTCTAAACACACCTAATTTTACAATTATTAACCCCTAATCTGCAACCCCTGACATCGCCAACACCTACATTATATTTATTAACCCCTAATCTGCTGCCCCCAACATTGCCGAAACCTACATACTATTTATTAACCCCTAATCTGCCGCCCCCAATATCGTTGCAACCTACTTACACTTATTAACCCCTAATCTGCCGCTAATAGTTACATTGTATCTAGCTTAGGGTTTATTTTTATTTTACAGGCAAGTTTGTATTTATTTTTACTAGGTAGAATAGTTATTAAATAGTTATTAACTATTTAATAACTACCTAGCTAAAATAAATACAAAAGTACCTGCAAAATAAAACATAACCTAAGTTACAATAACACCTAACACTACACTATAATTAAATAAATTAACTAAATTAAATACAATTACCTAAATTAAATTAGCTAAAGTACAACCCCCCCCCCCCCCCACTAAATTATGGAAAATAATAATAGCCCTATCAAAATAAAAAAAAGCCCCCCCAAAATAAAAAAAAACCTAGCCTAAACTAAACTACAAATAACCCTTATAAGGGCCTTTTGTGAGGCATTGCCCCAAAGTAATCAGCTCTTTTACCTGTAAAAAAAAAAAATACAAACAACCCCCCAACAGTAAAACCCACCACCCACACAACCAACCCCCCAAATAAAATACTATCTAAAAAAAAAACTAAGCTCCCCATTGCCCTGAAAAGGGCATTTGGATGGGCATTGCCCTTAAAAGGGCAGTTAGCTCTTTTGAAGGCCCAAACCCTAACCTAAAAATAAAACCCACCCAATACACCCTTAAAAAAAACTAACACTAACCCCCTGAAGATCGACTTACCGAAGAAGTCTTCATGCAAGTTGGGCCAAATTCCTCAATGAAGCCGGGAGAAGTCTTCATCCAAGCCAGGCGAAGTGGTCCTCCAGACGGGCAGAAGTCTTCATCCAGACGGCATCTTCTATCTTCATCCATCTGGCGCGGAGCGGGTTCCAATCAGCCAATATAATGCAAGCTCAATCCTATTGGCTGATTGGATCAGCCAATAGGATTGAACTTCAATCCTATTGGCTGATTGCATCAGCCAATAGGATTTTTTCTACCTTAATTCCGATTGGCTGGTAGAATTCTATCAGCCAATCAGAATCTAAGGGACGCCATCTTGGATGACGTCACTTAAATGTACCTTCGTTCATCTTTAGTCATCAGATGAAGAGGATGCTCCATGCCGGATGGATGAACATAAAAGATGCCGTCTGGATGAAGACTTCTGCCCGTCTGGAGGACCACTTGGCCCGGCTTGGATGAAGACCTCTCCTGGCTTCATTGAGGACTTTGGCCCAGCTTGGATGAAGACTTCTCCCGGAAAGTTGATCTTCAGGGGGTTAGTGTTAGGTTTTTTAAGGGTGTATTGGGTGGGTTTTATTTTTAGGTTAGGGTTTGGGCCTGCAAAAGAGCTAGCTGCCCTTTTAAGGGTAATGCCCATCCAAATGCCCTTTCAGGGCAATGGGGAGCTTAGTTTTTTTTAGATAGTATTTTATTTGGGGGGTTGGTTGTGTGGGTGGTGGGTTTTACTGTTGGGGGTTGTTTGTATTATTTTTTACAGGTAAAAGAGCTGATTACTTTGGGGCAATGCCCCACAAAAGGCCCTTTTAAGGGCTATTGGTATTTTGGTATTTTAGTTTAGGCTAGGGTTTTTTTTATTTTGGGGGACTTTTTTATTTTGATAGGGCTATTAGATTAGGTGTAATTAGTTTAAATATCTTTAATTTGTTTATTATTTTCTGTAATTTAGTGGGGGTTTTTTTGTACTTTAGCTAATTTAATTTAATTAAGTAATTGTATTTAATTTAGTTAATTTATTTAATTTTAGTGTAGTGTTAGGTGTTAGTGTAACTTAGGTTAGGTTTTATTTTACAGGTAAATTTGTATTTATTTTAGCTAGGTAGTTATTAAATAGTTAATAACTATTTAATAACTATTCTACCTAGCTTAAATAAATACAAACTTGCCTTAAAATAAAAATAAACCCTAAGCTAGATACAATGTAACTATTAGCGGCAGATTAGGGGTTAATAAGTGTAAGTAGGTTGCGACGATATTGGGGGCGGCAGATTAGGGGTTAATAAATAGTATGTAGGTTTCGGCAATGTTGGGGGCAGCAGATTAGGGGTTAATAAATATAATGTAGGTGTTGGCGATGTCAGGGGTTGCAGATTAGGGGTTAATAATTGTAAAATTAGGTGTGTTTAGACTCAGGGTTCATGTTAGGGTGTTAGGTGAAGACATAACTTTTATTTCCAAATAGGAATCAATGGAGCTGCGTTAGTGAGTTTTACGCTGCTTTTTTGCAGGTGTTAGACTTTTTCTCAGCTGGCTCTGCCCGTTGATTCCTATGGGGAAATCGTGCACGAGCATGTACGACCAGCTCATCACTGACTTAAGCAGCGCTGGTATTGGAGTGTGGTAATGAGCTAAATTTTGCTCAATTCTCACTTCTTGTCTTTTAACGCTGGGTTTCTGAAAACTCGTAATACCAGCGCTGTAGGAAAGTGAGCGGTGAGACAAAACTGCTCATTAGCACCGCATAGCCTCTAACGCAAAGCTCCTAATCTAGGCCTTAGAGATTTCACTATTATTTTGCAGGATTTCATGGTAAACCTCCATGGATGGAATTAAAGTGAATGAGCCTGCACATGCCAGATGCATGCTCCTTTGCAAGTCCCAGGACAAGCATCCTAAGTGAATGCTTAAAGTCTCATTATAATAGAATGTGGCCATTTTGAGATAACATATCTTCTTATGTTGCATGGGAATGCTCATGATTTATTTCTAGTATGCTTTTCACAGATAAGTACTTTCAAGTGGTTCATAATTTTGCCATTATGTCCCTTTAATATGTGCTTATTTTATTCATCCTACTTTTAATTTTACTTACTTATCCTACATTTTAGCTTTTACTTCTTATCAGTCCTTTCCATTGGATGTACCACAATGTTATTAGAATAGCATAACCACACATAACATGGGGCATGTTTATGTTAGTTACTTAACTTAAACCATGCTGCTTTACAATCAGCCATGTATCCAAGGTGTTGCATGAAGAAGACTTTCTGCTCCTGCCCAACAAATAACTCCAGCCCTCTCTCTCACCTCATTGATATGACCTGATACTGATTTTCCCCACCCCTATGTAATGCAGGGTATTGGTACAGGGCCTGGCTGAACATGTCTATCACCCCCAATCCACGTATAGCTTCGGTGTGACATTGCTCTTGCCTCCGATAAAGATAACTGACGTCATCATTGCATGATGTTGCTTGCATAATCAAGGCTCATTACTAACATTAAAGAAAGCATGTCCTTTGGGGGGAAAAAAAAACATTTTAAAGATAGAGGAAGTGTCATCCCTGAAACATCTTGATTGCCTTGTAGCCCTTTTTAGCATGCTCACACTCATGTGTTCTAAATCACATTGCTAATGACACTAGCAATTGGACACAGAGGTCATCATGCAATCACTTTGTCTGTTTCTTCTCTTGTAGATACTAACGGCTAGATCACGAGTTTTGTCGGTAGAGCCGTGCGGTGCTAGTAACGATCCTTTTTGTTTCACCTCTCAATTAAGCCAACGCTGGTATTACGAGTTTTCTGAATGGCTGCGTTAGCTTCAGAAAAGTGAGCGTTGAGCAAAATTTTGCTCCACATCTCACCTCGATACCAGCGTTGCTTAAATCAAGCTGGCTAAACGTGCTAGTGCACGATTTCCCCATAGGAAACAATGGGGCTGAGCCAGCTGAAAAAAAAACCTAACACCTGCAAAAAAAGCAGCAATCAGAATATTCCTACCTTAATTCCGATTGGCTGATAGAATCCTATCAGCCAATCGGAATTTGAGGGACGCCATCTTGGATGACGTCATTTAAAGGAACCGTCATTCGTCGTTCAGTCGTCGGCCAGGATGGATGTTCCGCGTCGAAGGTCTTCAGGATGCTGCCGCTCCGCTCCGGATGAATGACGATAGAAGATGCCTCTTGGATGAAGACTTCAATCGGATGGAAGACCTCTTCTGCCCCGCTTGGATGAAGACTTCTACCGGATGGAGGACCTCTTCTTGCTCCGCTTGGATGAAGAATTTGGCTCGGCTGGGTGAAGACAACTCAAGGTAGGGAGATCTTCAGGGGCTTAGTGTTAGGTTTATTTAAGGGGGGTTTGGGTTAGATTAGGGGTATGTGGGTGGTGGGTTGTAATGTTAGGGGGGGGGGTATTGTATGTTTTTTTTTACAGGCAAAAGAGCTGAACTTCTTGGGGCATGCCCCGCAAAGGGCCCTGTTCAGGGCTGGTAAGGTAAAAGAGCTTTGGACATTAGTAATTTAGAATAGGGTAGGGCATTTTTTTATTTTGGGGGCTTTGTTATTTTATTAGGGGGCTTAGAGTAGGTGTAATTAGTTTAAAATTGTTGTAATATATTTCTAATGTTTGTAAATATTTTTTTATTTTTTGTACTTTAGTTAGTTTATTTCATTGTATTTATTTGTAGATATTGTATTTAATTAATTTATTGATAGTGTAGTGTTAGGTTTAATTGTAACTTAGGTTAGGATTTATTTTACAGGTAAATTTGTAATTATTTTAACTATTTTAGCTATTAAATAGTTCTTAACTATTTAATAGCTATTGTACCTGGTTAAAATAATTACAAAGTTACCTGTAAAATAAATATTAATCCTAAAATAGCTATAATATCATTATAATTTATATTGTAGCTATATTAGGATTTATTTTACAGTTAAGTATTTGGCTTTAAATCGGAATAATTTATTTAATAAGAGTTAATTAATTTCGTTAGATTAAAATTATATTTAACTTAGGGGGGTGTTAGTGTTAGGGTTAGACTTAGCTTTAGGGGTTAATACATTTATTAGAATAGCGGTGAGCTCCAGTCAGCAGATTAGGGGTTAATAATTGAAGTTAGGTGTCGGCGATGTTAGGGAGGGCAGATTAGGGGTTAATACTATTTATTATAGGGTTAGTGAGGCGGATTAGGGGTTAATAACTTTATAATAATAGCGGTGCGGTCCGCTCGGCAGATAAGGGGTTAATAAGTGTAGGCAGGTGGAGGCGACACTGTGGGAGGCAGATTAGGGGTTAATAAATATAATATAGGGGTCGGCGGTGTTAGGGGCAGCAGATTAGGGGTACATAGGGATAATGTAAGTAGCGGCGGTTTACGGAGCGGCAGATTAGGGTTTAATAATAATATGCAGGGGTCAGCGATAGCGGTGGGGGCGGCAGAATAGGGGTTAATAAGTGTAAGGTTAGGGGTGTTTAGACTCGGGGTACATGTTAGAGTGTTAGGTGCAGACGTAGAAAGTGTTTCCCCATAGCAAACAATGGGGCTGCGTTAGGAGCTGAACGCGGCTTTTTTGCAGGTGTTAGGTTTTTTTTCAGCTCAAACAGCCCCATTGTTTCCTATGGGGGAATCGTGCACAAGCACTTTTTTGAGGCTGGCCGCGTCCGTAAGCAACTCTGGTATCGAGAGTTGAAGTTGCGTTAAATATGCTCTACGCTCCATTTTTGGAGCCTAACGCAGCCTTTCTGTGGACTCTCAATACCAGAGTTATTTTAACGGTGCGGCCAGAAAAAAGCCAGCGTTAGATACGCGGGTCGTTACCGACAAAACTCTAAATCTAGCCGTTAGAAAGCTAACAAAAAAGACATTCATTATGATACTGTTTTTAACCTCTCTATTTCCCATTACTGTCATCTTCTTATTACTTTACAGTGGGGATACCATCAGACTGAAGTCACAGCAATAGTGGACTCTGGCACCTCAGGTGTATTCATAGACACATCACTCATCACTGTAAATAAAATACCCACTGTTAAAAAGTAATATCCAGTCGTTTTGCGTGTATTTGATGGTACTTCTACATCAAATGGTCCCATCACACATCAAACCACACAGTTACTTCTCACTACAAAGGAGGGTCATACAGAACATATAGTATTTGATGTTACCTGTTCACCATTATTCCCTGTAGTATTAGGACTATCATGGCTTAAACTCCACAAACTAGTTATTAACTGGGACAATCTCACTATCACACTAGATTCAGACTATTGCAAGGATAATTGTTGCATCAGTCACATTCTAGCTTCCACCACTAATGACACAATTCCCACACAATACCTAGAATACACTGACGTATTCAGTAAAATGGAGGCAGAAACTCTGCCTCCACATAGGACATACGACTGTCCCATTTAATTGCTTCCTGGTTCACTGATACCAGTAGGTCGTGTATACCCCTTATCACAGCCTGAGTTACAACACCTCAAGGAATATATAGATGAGAATATTAGGAAAGGATTTATAACACCATCCACTTCCCCTGCAGGTGCCGGAATATTTTTTGTCCATAATAAAAACAACTCATTACGCCCTATAATTGATTACCGAGCACTAAACAAGGTTACAAAAAAGAACAGGTATCCGCTACCGCTGATACCGGAATTAATAGAAAGACTTTCCTCAGCCAAGATATACACTAAATTAGACCTAAGGGGGGCCTATAATTTAGTGAGGATCAGAAGTGGTGATGAGTGGCTCACCGCCTTTCGCACACAATACGGCCTATATGAATATAGGGTGATGCCGTTTGGGCTGTGTAATGCCCCCACCACATTTCAGTTTTTTGTGAATGACGTATTTCATGATTTATTGGATGTATTCATTATTATTTACCTAGATGACATACTGATATACTCAGAGACACTAGAACAACACATACAACATGTAAAAATAGTGCTGGATAGGCTCAGGAAGCATCACCTATTCGCAAAACCAGAAAAATGTATATTTCATACTACTCAATTATCATTTCTTGGTTATAACCTCAGTCCCCAGGGCATACAAATGGAAGATAATAAGATCACTGCAATCACTAACTGGCCTGTTCCCAACTCAAGGAAACAAGTTAAAAAATTCCTGGGTTTTTATAATTATTATAGGAAATTTATACAGGGTTTTTCTGGAATAGTAAAACCACTAACCAGATTGACCAGTACAGCTACAAAATTCCAGTGGACTCCCCAGGCACAACACTCATTTGACCACCTAAAACTTAAGTTCACCACTGCTCCTATCCTCCGCTTTCTGTACCATAATCTACAGTTCATTCCAGAAGTGGATGCAAGTGACTACGCCATTGGAGCCGTTTTATCTCAACGGGAATCTTTGGAACATCCTATGCATCCTATCGCTTATTATTCCAAGACGATGTCCTCCTCAGAACTTCATTATCCAATAGGTGAGAAAGAGCTATTGGCAATCAAAGTTTCATTGGAACATTGGAGGCATCTCCTAGAGGGTACAGAAAAACCAATTATAATATATACCGATCACAAAAACTTGGAGTACCTACAAACCACTCATACCTTATCTGCACGTCAGGTTCGCTGGAGCCTCTATTTCTCCAGGTTCCACTATCTTATAATGCATAGACCCAGATCTTGTAATGGAAAACCTGATGCACTCTCTAGGTTGCCACCTCAACCAACTAAAAATACTACACCAGGTTCTGTTATACCAAATACTCATATAATTGCTGTGAACATATCCTTCCAACAACAAGTTCGTGTAGCACAAAATCAAGATAAGGAAAAACCTCTGCGTAAACTAACAATACATCCAGATATATTGTATTACCATGACCAGATGTTGTACATACCTCCACAACTTCAAAATGAAGTACTATCTTATGTTCATGATTCGGTTCTCTCAAACCATCCGGGTGAGAAGAAAACCTTAGAATTATTACAGCGTAACTTTTGTTGGCTAAACATGACCCACACCATTAGTAATTACTTAAAAACTTGTCCAATCTGTATACAAACTAAGACACAACACAAAAAACCTTATGGTTTGCTACTCTCTCTACCAATAGCAACTAGACCATGGAGTGATATAGCTAAGGATTATATCGTTGAATTACCATCCTCTTCAGGATATACAACCATACTAGTTATTGTAGATCTATTCACAAAGATGGCTTATTTTATCTTTACAGAAAGACTTTCAACTGCTTCCATCACTGCTCGCCTATTCCTTGCTAACATAGTAAAACTTCATGGATTACCTGATACCATAACATCAGATAGAGGAAGCCAATTTACCTCCAGATTCTGGAAGGAGCGCTGCAGCCAACTAAACATTAACCAAAGACTCAGTTCTGCTTTCCATCCTCAGTCCAACGGACAAACTGAGAGAGCCAAACAATGGTTGGAACAATACCTATGCTCTCATTGTAATGAACAACAGGATAAATGGGCAGATTACCTTCTTTATGCAGAGTTCGCTTATAACAATTCTGTCAACTCCTCTACTAAATACTCACCCTTCTATGTGAACTACGGATACAACCCTACTTTTCACCCTCTTACGGAATCTACCACCAATACCTTAACTACTGAACAACTTGTGAGGGATCTCGCCAAGATCCATGAGGTCATGAAGTATAAGATTCAAGAAGCCCAAGCAACCTCAAAGTTTTATTATGATCTCAGGAGACATGAACCACCCACCTACAACATAGGTGATAAAGTTTGGTTGTCAACAAAGCATTTCAACCTTCATGTCTCATCAAAGAAACTCACCTCTTTATATATAGGTCCTTATTCAATCAGCAAAATAGTAAATAAAAATGCTGTGACTCTCAGCCTCCCATCAACTATACGTATACACCCGACTTTCCACGTCTCCTTACTAAAGCCTTACCATCAAATTCGGGGTAAACCTTTGCAGGTCCCACAAGTTGATCTCTCGGATCATCCGGAATATGAGATTTCTGAAGTTCTGGACTCACAACGACGTGGGCGTATTCTTGAATATCTCGTTCATTGGAAGGGCTACCCCCATGATGAAGATTCATGGGAGCCCTTGACTAATCTTCATGCTAACCGTCTGGTATCTCTATTCCATCGTCGCAATCCGGACAGGCTGTCTCCATGAACACCTTGGGCGTTCCTTGTGAGGGGGGTACTGTTATGCCACTGTCCCTTTAATTAGAGGCATGCACCTTTTTCTCACTCTGCCTATTTAACCACACCTCTGATAACTTTTAGTTGCTTGTTTTTGTGGCATGTGTTCACTTCTCTGGAATACAGCACCTAAAGCCTATTCATTTGTATTAACTGAAGTACAAGACTTGCCTGCTCATTTTCTGAGCATTCTGGATTTTCATTTACTCAGTAGCTGCAATCAGCTGTGTGCAGCTCTGCCTTTCTCTGACACACCTTTCTCACAGCCTGGATCACAACCAGACCTGCAGACTGCATCAGCCGCCATAACAGCGTGTCTCCTCTGAGCAAAGCCTGCTCTATCTGGGATCCCAGCACCGGTAACTACACTATATGCAAAATTGTGTGACAAATGTAAGTTATTTTGCTACAAGTCTAAAGTAACAACTTATAACGTGTAATTTGTATTATTCTAACAGCCTCAATAGTAATCCACATACCAGTAGCCTGATTTCTATTCCTGTGGTTTCCTACCTGTATCCTTAACCAGTGTTGATAACAATTGTTATTCTATTAACCCTTTGTGACACTTTAGGCTATGTGAATATATGACCTGCTCTCACATGTTATCAAGGGTTAACATACTAAACTGCCTATTTACTGACACTTATATAAAAGGTTGTATAAGGATCATAAGCAGGCTACAAATACATAAGAAATTAGATTAACCCCTAATTCCTTAACTCTGTAAAAATAGATTCAGTAAACAGCATTACAACTATTAACCCCTAATCTGCCGCTCCGGACACTGCCGCCACTTACATTATACTTATAAACCCCTAATCTGCTGCCCCCAACATCGCCGACACCTACATTATAGTTATTAACCCCTAATTTGCCCCCCAACTATATTAAATTAATTAACTATATTAAATTAATTAACCCCTAATCTTCCGTCGCCAACGTCACCACAACTATAATAAATTTATTAACCCCAAAACCTAAGTCTAACCCTAACACCCCCCTAATTTAAATATAATTTACATAAATCTAAATAAATAAATACAATTAAATAAATTAATCCTATTTAAAACTAAATACTTCCCGATAAAATAAACCGTAAGTAGCTACAATATAACTAATAGTTACATTTGTAGCTACCTTAGGATTTATATTTATTTTACAGGCAACTTTGTATTTATTTTAACTAGGTACAATAGTTATTAAATAGTTATTAACTATTTAATAACTGCCTAGCTAAAATAAGTACAAAATTACCTGTAAAATAAATCCTAACCTAAGTTACAATTACACCTAAAACTACACTATCATTAAACTAATTACCTAAACTACCTACAATTAATTACAATTAAATTCAATAAACTAAATTACAAAAAAAAAAAACACTAAATTACAGAAAAGAAAAAAAGAATTAAAAGAATTTTAAACTAATTACACCTAATCTAATCCCCCTAATAAAATAAAAAAGCCCCCAAAAATAATTAAAATTCCCTACCCTATACTAAATTACTAATAGCCCTTAAAAGGGCCTTTTGTGGGGCATTGCCCCAAAGTAATCATCTCTTTTACCTGTAAAAGAAAAATACAATACCCCCCCAATATTTAAACCCACCACCCACACACTCCTACTCTAAAACCCACCCAATCCCCCATTAAAAAAAACTAACACTAACCCCCTGAAGATCACCCTACCTTAAGCCGTCTTCACCCATCCGGGCACAAGTGGTCTTCCATATGGCAGAAGTCTTCATCCGATCAGGGCAGAAGAGGTAATCCAGACGGCAGAAGGCTTCATCCAAGTGGAATCTTCTATCTTCATCCTTCCGGAGCGGAGCGGGTCCATCTTCAATCCAGCCGATGCTGAGCCATCCTCTTCAAATGACGTCCTAACGAAGAATGAAGGTTCCTTTAAATGACCTCATCCAATATGGCGTCCCTTGAATTCCGATTGGCTGATAGGATTCTATCATCTAATCGGAATTAAGGTAGGAAAAATCCTATTGGCTGATTGGAACAGCCAATTGGATTGAGCTCACATTCTATTGGCTGTTCCAATCAGACAATAGAATGTGAGCTCAATCCTATTGGCTGATTGCATCAGCCAATATGATTTTTCCTACCTTAAAGGGCCACTGTAAGTAAATATTTTCTATGCCTGTTACTAACTAACTACCCCAAATACGCTTTTTATCAATAGCATTTCATTAACATATCTCTATTGGTTTAAGTATTTTGAACACTCAGTGCTGAAAATAGTGGGCAGGATAACGTGACATCATCGGCGAATAAAAGATATAACTTTTAGAACGTTATGAAACTTCGTTTTGGAGAAAATATAGGTCAGTAGGTTTTAATTAATGTTGATTAACTTTAATATGTTAGTTGTTTAGCTTAAAAATTATAACAGAAAGTAATCCTTTAATTCCGATTGGCTGATAGAATCCTATCAGCCAATCGGAATTCAAGGGACGCCATCTTGGTTAACTTAGGGGTTAATAAATGTAGGTAGGTGTCGGCGACGTTGGGGGGGCAGATTAGTGGTTAATAAAATTTAACTAGTGTTTGCGAGGTGGGAGTGCAGCGGTTTAGGGGTTAATACATTTATTAAAGTGGCGGCGATGTCCGGTCTGATTAGGGGTTAATAATTGTAGGTAGGTGGTTTATGAGTATTAGTGTACTTTTTAGCACTTTAGTTAAGAGCTTTATGTTCCGGCGTTAGCCCATAAAACTCTTAACTACTGACTTTTAAATGCGGTAGGAGTCTGGACAGGAGAGGGTCTACTGCTCACTTCTTCCAAGACTCGTAATACCGGCGTTAGGCAAGTCCCATTAAAAAGATGGGATACGCAATTGACGTAAGGGGATTTGCGGTAGCCTCGAGTCGCGGAAGAAAACTGAGCGGTACACCTGTACCTGTCAGACTCGTAATACCAGCAGGCGTTAAAAAGCAGCGTTGGGACCTCTCAACGCTGCTTTTTAAGTCTAATGCCAAACTCGTAATCTAGGCGATATATTCCTCATGGGCAAAAAGCCCACCAACAATATCTATCAACGACAGTCCACAGCAGTAACCGCACATCATATATTGTGATTTAGATCACCACTCACAGACTGGCATACAATAATGATCAATTAAAAAGTTGCTGGGATGACACTTCCTCTTTCTTTACAAATTTTTTTTGTTTGTTTGTTTGTTTATCCAGAGGACATGACATCCCTGATTTCTTTGAAGTTAGTGATTAGCCTAGATTATGCATTAAATTGTCCATCATGACCCTTGAAGGTCTAAGTTGTTAAGTTAAATATTTTAGAAAAAAAAAATGAATTGACCCACCAAGACACCAGGATATTTCCTGGTGAAGCTAGGGCTGGCAAGTAACAATTTAAGTGGGAAGTGCTGGTAGTGAGACGATGCTGCTAAATTATTACCTCTCTTCTTTTTTCCATCTGATCTATATGTAATAAGTTCATGATTTATACGTAATAAGTTCATGATCTATATGTAATAAGTTCATGATCTATACGTAATAAGTTCATGATCTGTATGTAATAAGTTCACAAAGTATTTATCTGCAAGTTTTAGTTTCTAGACCATGTAGCATTTATTAGCTCTTCTTTGAATGGGTTCTATTGTCTAAGTATGTCACACTGTTAGACACACT
The DNA here is from genome assembly GCF_027579735.1 of Bombina bombina. Taxonomy (NCBI): domain Eukaryota; kingdom Metazoa; phylum Chordata; class Amphibia; order Anura; family Bombinatoridae; genus Bombina; species Bombina bombina. The sequence goes on along the minus strand of NC_069503.1, from coordinate 834,028,858 downwards.
GTTTGAGTGTCTTCTCCAGATCATACAATGGATAATCACTGAGTCATGGATGAAACTGGGCTTTAGGCTGCCTATATAACAACAATCTGGCTTTTTTAAATTACAAGCTTATATAATTTAATTGTGAAAACAAATATTGGGAGAGGGAGTATCCCAGTACTCCCTTGAGAAACATGGGGAATGTGCATTCTAAACACTCCAAAAGTTTGCTTTTTATTTTCAGGTCCTGATCGATAGGGATGTGATGTAATTATAGTAAGTATAGAAATGTTGTATGCTTGTTGAACAGTTTAAATTCCTTTTTATTTATTTAGATCTGTCTATCATATATCTATCTATCTATCTATCTATCTATCTATCTATCAATCATCTATCTATATATCTATCTATTTATCACATAGTTTATGTTTCAGGTTTAATAAAGGCTCAGTACTATATTTGTTAATATCAGGGAAATCAAGTGTAGTTTCATTAAATGTTTTCCCTTTTTTTAATATTTGAATTGATTATTTAAACCAAAAAAATTAAAACAAACTGCTTTCTCTATATACAATGATTATCATAGATTATTGGTTTTTTAATTGCAAAATCTTTAACCATAATCTTATAAAAATGAATTATATTTTTTTCATATTGCAATTTGTGGATGAGCATATCAAAGTTCATTATTCACAATTAATAGTTTGCCAATTCACAGAAAATCCAATTGAAAAACCCCAAACCAATATAGAAATTCAAATGGTCCAGCAGAAGCAATATGTTGTCAGATACACAGTTTTTCCCATGTTTGGTGAAATGCAGCATGAAAATATACAATAATTCACACTTAAAACAGCCACACTTGTATTCTCAAAGCAAATGTTTCCCCTCTGCTTTCTATGTGAGATTAATAGTAAGCCATGGAACAAACAGAGAAAAAGAGCAGTTCTGAGAAAACAGTACCTGTATATGCATCATGCATAATTTTATGTTTGGTAATAAATAAAGGTATGTAATCCTTTTTATGTCTTTAGGCATACAAAAAATATTTTCAGTTAGAAAAAGTAGGACGTAGTACTGTCCATAATCTATATATGTTGACCTGAGTATTTTGCATTCATGTGCTGTTATTTAAAATCAAGTCTGATTCACCATTTAAAAAGACTAGTGGCCAGATTACGAGTTTTGCATTAGAGGCTATGCAGTGCTAACGAGCAGTTCTCTCTCACCGCTCAATTACCTGCAGTGCTGGTATTACGGGTTTGTACAAACCCGGCGTTAAAAGGCAAGAAGTGAGCGTTGAGCAAAATTGTGCTCCTTACCGCACTCCAATACCAGCGCTGCTTAAGTCAGCGGTGAGCTGGTCGTACGTGCTTGTGCACGATTTCCCCATAGAAATCAACGGGGAGAGCCAGCTGAGAAAAAGACTAACACCTGCAAAAAAGCAGTGTAAAACTCAGTAACGCAGCCCCATTGATTCCTATGGGGAAATAAAATTTATGTTTACACCTAACACCCTAACATGAGTCTAAACACCCCTAATCTTACATTTATTAACCCCTAATCTGCCGCCCCCGACATCGCTGAAATTTACATTATACTTATTAACCCCTAATCTGCCACTCCGCACACCGCTGCCACCTACATTATATGTATTAACCCCTAATATGCTGCCCCCAACATCGCCGACACGTACATTATATTTATTAACCCCTAATATGTTGCCCCCAATGTTGACACAACCTACCTACACTTATTAACCACTAATCTGCCGTCCCCAACGTCGCCACCACTATAATAAACATATTAACCCCTAAACCGCCATACTCCCGCCTCACAAACATTAGTTAAATATTATTAACCCCTAATCTGCCGTCCCTAACATCGCCGCCACCTACCTACATTTATTAACCCCTAATCTGCTGCCCCAACATCGCCTCCACTATACTAAATGTATTAACCCCTAAACCTAAGTCTAACCCTAACCCTAACACCCCCTAACTTAAATATAATTACAATAAATCTAAATACAAATTAATATTATTACCTAAATAATTATTATTTAAAACTAAATACTTACCTATAAAATAAACCCTAATCTAGCTACAATATAACTAATAGTTACATTGTAGCTATCTTAGGGTTTATTTTTATTTTACAGGCAAGTTTGTATTTATTTTAACTAGGTACAATAGTTATTAAATAGTTATTAACTATTAATAACTACCTAGCTAAAATAAATACAAAAGTACCTATAAAATAAAACCTAACCTAAGTTACAATAACACCTAACACACACTATAATTAAATAAATTTACTAAATTAAAAACAATTAAATAAATTAAATTAGCTAAAGTACAAAACAAACCCCACTAAATTACAGAAAATAATAAACAAATTACAAGATATTTAAACTAATTACACCTATTCTAATGGCCCTATCAAAATAAAAAAGCCCCCCACAATATAAAAAAACCCTAGCCTAAACTAAACTATCAATAGCCCTTAAAAGGGCCTTTTGCGGGGCATTGCCCAAAGTAATCAGCTCTTTTACCTGTAAAAAAAAATACAAACAACCCCCCAACAGTAAAACCCACCATCAGCCAATAGGATTTTTTCTACCTTAATTCCAATTGGCTGATAGAATTCTATCAGCCAATCGGAATCTAAGGGACGCCATCTTAGATGATGTCACTTAAAGGAACCTTCATTCGTTGGGTAGTCGTCGGAAGAAGAGGATGCTCTTGAAGATGGAGCTGCTCCGCGTTGGATGGATGAAGATAGAAGATGCCGTCTGGATGAAGACTTATGCCCGTCTGGAGGACCACTTCGCCCGGCTTGGATGAAGACTTCTCCCAGCTTCGTTGAGGACTTTGGCCCGGTTGGATAAAGACTTCTGCTGCTTCCTTGAGGATGGATGTCCGGTCTTCAGAACAGTAAGTCGATCTTCAGGGGTTTAGTGTTAGGTTTTATTTTTAGGTTAGGGTTTGGGCCTGCAATAGAGCTAACTGCCTTTTTAAGGGCAATGCCCGTCCAAATGCCCTTTTCAGGGCAATGGGGAGCTTAGGTTTTTTTTAGTTAGTATTTTATTTGGGGCGTTGGCTGTGTGGGTGGTGGGTTTTACTGTTGGGGGGTTGTTTGTATTTTTTTTTTACAGGCCAAAGAGCTGATTACTTTGGGACAATGCCCTGCAAAAGGCCCTTTTAAGGGATATTGATAGTTTAGTTTAGGCTAGGGTTTTTTTTATTTTGGGGGAGATTTTTTTATTTTGATAGGGCTATTAGATTAGGTGTAATTAATTTAAAGATCTGTAATTTGTTTTTTATTTTCTGTAATTTAGTGTTTTTTTGTTGTGATTTAGCTAATTTAATTTATGTAATTGTTTTTATTTTAGTTCATTTATTTAATTGTAGGGTTAGGTTAGGTGTTAGTGTAACTTAGGTTAGGTTTTATTTTACAGGTCATTTTGTATTTATTTTAGCTAGGTAGTTATTAAATAGTTAATAACTATTTAATAACTATTCTACCTAGTTAAAATAAATACAAACTTGCCTGTAAAATAAAAATAAACCCTAAGCTAGATACAATGCTAGCTTGGGGTTTATTTTATAGGTAAGTATTTAGTTTTAAATAGGAATAATTATAGGTAAGTATTTAGTTTTAAATAGGAATAATTTAGTTAATGATAGTAATTTGTATTTAGATTTATTTAAATTATATTTAAGTTAGGGGGGTTAGGGTTAGACTTACTTTTAGGGGTTAATACATTTAGAATAGTGGCGGCGAAGTTGGGGGTGGCAGATTAGGGGTTAATAAAAATAATGTAGATTTCAACAATGTTGGGGGCAGCAGATTAGGGGTTACTAAGTATAATAAAGGTGGCGGCGATGTCCAGAGCAGCAGATTAGGGGTTAATAATTATAATGTAGGTGGCCACGAAGTTAGGGGTGGCAGATTAGGTGTTAATAATATTTAACTAGTGTTTGCAAGGCGGGAGTGCGGCGGTTTAGGGGTTAATATGTTTATTATAGTTGCGGCAATGTCCGGAGCGGCAGATTAGGGGTTAAAAATTGTATTTTAGTGTTTTCAATGCGGGAGGGCCTTGGTTTAGGGGTTAATGGGTATTTTATGGGTGTTAGTGTACTTTTTAGCACTTTAGTTATAAGTTTTATGCTACGGCGTTGTACCATAAAGCTCTTAATTACTGACTTTAAAATGCGTTAGGAATCTTGGAGGTAGAGGGTTTACCGCTCACTTTTTGGCCTCCCAGGACAGACTCGTTATACCAGCGCTTTTGAACTCCCATAGAAAAAAGGGTTTATGAAGTTTACGTAAGTCGTTTTGCGCTAAGGCCAAAGAAGTGTGCGGTGCCCCTAAACCTGCAAGACTCGTAATAGCAGCAGTAGGAAAAAAGCAGCGTTAGGACCTGTTAACGCTGCTTTTTCAGCCTAACGCACAACTCGCAATCTAGCCGATAGTTTGCCTTCTGAACCTGCTTTCCATTTAAAAAAAAAACATTCATATTGTAATGTAGGTGTCTCTCCTTCACATCCAAGTGATTACAAGTGGTCCTAATTTTTTTTTTCATATATTACAAGTTGAAAGTAAAAAGTTAGCATGTGAGCAGAAGACTCAGGCGTTCTAACTTCAGGACTTCACATACTGCGACCTTGCTAACTCCCTCTCCCTATAGACTTCTATGGGGCCATCTACAAAAAGCCTTCACTTTATATCGCTCACGCATTGACCCGAGACTGTACTAGAACAACTGTGCTAAAGACAAATGTGCATTATGAATACTTAAAATTCCTATGTTCTTCACATAGAAGAAAATTTTATTTTTATTTTCAACATATATTTCTGCATATATCTTTATATGTTTTTGAAGTAATATTTATCTACACCTATTTATATGGATATATACATACAGTATGTAGATATATACTGTTGTGAATAATATCCTTATCATTATCATTGTTATTATTTCAGTAGTGTACCTGCAAAGTATTATATGTGTTAATAATTACAATCTGAATTATATCATTTGCAAAGGATAATACATATAAAACCTGAATTCTTTCAGTTCTGATTTGTCTATTAATTAAACTGAGACCAGATCAATAAACAAACAGTTTATTAAAATTATTATTGGAATTAATAAGCAATATTTGAATAAAGCAAATCAATAACATACATCATCACAATGATTTAATGATGATCAGGTTAGAACTAACTAAAACAGTCAGTAATTATTTATTTTTTTTGCAGTAGCTTGGGTGTATAATAGAGAAACAGAAACATTTGTTATTTAAATTATAAGCATAGTTGGCAAGAATCAGGTAAGCTAATAATGCTGGCAAACCATGAAATAATATTGTTAACACATTCCTGATTGACCCAGTGTTATTGTCGACAGATAAGACCAGGTTAACAGGAATTACCTAACAAAAACATTTGTGACTGTAAGGGCAAACCAGAATTAATTAACTCACCTGATTCAATAAGAAAACTTTGAAAATATATGTAAAGAGAATAAATCATTTTAACAAACTGTTTCATGTGGAATCATAAGCAATATTTGAATTAAGGAAATCAATAACATACATCATTACAATGATTTAATGATGATCAGGTTAGAACTAACGAAAACAGTCAGTAATTTTTTATTTTTTTTGCAGTAGCTTGGGTGTATAATAGAGAAACAGAAACATTTGTTATTTAAATTATAAGCATAGTTGGCAAGAATCAGGTAAGCTAATAATCATGGCAAACCATGAAATAATATTGTTAACACATTCCTGATTGACCCAGTGTTATTGTCGACAGATAAGACCAGGTTAACAGGAATTACCTAACAAAAACATTTGTGACTGTAAGGGCGAACCAGAATTAATTAACTCACCTGATTCAATAAGAAAACTTTGAAAATATATGTAAAGAGCATAAATCATTTTAACAAACTGTTTCATGTGGGTTTAATTCATGCTCAATATTGTTGGATCCTTCACTGGAGTTCAGTGTAAAAAACATCTTAGGTTGCTCCTGGTCCCTCTCTTGCCATTATCCTGACTTTTCTATCTGGTCAGCTTAGCCTGCCATCTCCTCTGGACAGGGTATGGTCATCATGCATGCTCAGTGTGGCCCCTTGTGCTGTCTGCTTATGTCCCCTTGTGCCCCCTCTTGTGGGTAAGTGTGTATTTTATGGAAAACGTTTAACTTCACCTCCACTGATAAGTTAAGGTTCACATAAATTATTGGCTAACTCTAATTACAGATTAATTAACATTATTGTTAATGAGCTTCGATTTAGCAGTCAGAATTGTGGAAGATAGCACTTCTCATTAAGCTATAATAGGCAAATATAGAGTATACTTTGTAAATATAGTGATAAAAACAAGTCATTATCTCTATTTGACCGTTAACTTACTGAACTCACTGTAACCATGTATGAATAACATGGGGATATTTGTGGATATTTATACCAATAATTTAATTATTGGAATCATACAGCTAAGTTGGGGACCTTGAATATCATAATAACTAAATATTAATTGTTTTGCTAAAGTACATAAACTTCACCGTAAGCAATTATATACAGACAAGCAACACTAGTTAATAGTTACATATTAATACTGATTAATAATATGTATGTGTACCTGAATATTTAAGTAAATACACATGATCAATGTTACACCTATATAATATAGCACAGACACTTGTGATTAATATGCATTATCAAAATGGTGAATTTTCCCTGACAATTGTCCTGACATAATCCCCCTCTCAAGATGGCCTGTCATGAGTGAGTGGGACAAGGTGATCTCGATAAATGTCCTGTTATCAGGTACACAGTGAATTATAACCTAAATGGGGAAACATTCCACATGTAAAATATTTTGACATTTATTGGTGTAGGAGAATATCAAAAGTCAAGCAATGCCCACTTGTGTATATAGTCTGATGAAGAAAGAAAATTGTCCTGTGCTGGATGAAGATAGAGCCATCTGGAAGAAAACCTTCACAGCCGGACCTCAGTAATAGTGAGTATCTATGTCGGGGTTAGTGTTAGTTTTTTTTTTTAGATTAGGGCATTTGTTTTAATGGGCACTAAAGAGCTAATAGCCCTTTTAAGGGCAATGCCCATACAAATGCCCCTTTAAGGGCAATGGGTAGATTTTTTTAGTTTTAGATATTTTTATTATTTTGGGGGGCTGGGTGGATGGGTGATTTTACTGGTAGGGAATATTTTTTTAATAGATTTTTTTTATTTTCATATGAGATTAGTTTTTTTTACTGTTAATGTTAGTTTTTTGTGGTAATTATTAATTAATTTTTTAGGGAGATAGTCTTTTTTATTTTATGTAATTGGGGTTAATTGGGGTTAACTTAGGGGGTGTTAGGTTAGGGGGTTTAGTGCTTAGTGATTAGATTAATACTTTGAATTGTGGGGGGTGGCGATTTAGGGGTTAATAGTTTTAATAGGTAGTTTGCAATGTTGGGGGTTGGCAGATTAGGGGTTAATAGGGTAATTAGGTACTTTGTGTTGTGTGGGAATTGCGGTTTAGGGGTTAATAGTGTTGATAGGTACTTTGTGTTGTGGGTGGATGGTGGTTTAGAGGTTAATACATTTTATTATTAGTTGCAATATGGGTGGATGGCGGATATAGGGGTTTTCACATGTCGGGTTCATTTTTTGGAGGTGGGTTAGACTTTTAGGGGCGATTAACCATTTTTTCCTTTTTTTCTTTGGCACCAGCAGTTCATATACTGCCATAAGTCACTGGCGACTCCAGAAATGTGTATTTCCACACATTTCTGTACCTCACCAGTTTATCCAACTTACCGCAGTATATGATCTGCCGGCGCCATATATGTGATTCACCCGATGTGCAAGGTGAACTTATGGGTGGCGAGGGTTTCAGCAGTTGCGCTAAACCTGCGCAGTATATGTATTCTTGCCCCCAGTTTTTCCCAGTAGGGGTGTGATTAACAAGAATCCTAGTTATTCAGCTATTATGCTAGGCCTATAGATGTATTTTAGTCTTAGGTTAATAATCTTTTCATGTGGAGGAAAATAAAATACTATTCCCCCCTCTAGGTTTCACCCAAATAAAGTATAGAAAAACCACAGTATGTTTAATACAATAATGATTTGAAAATCAGGTACTACCTGATGTCATCAGTTCCAGGCAGGACATTTGGCCTCTAAGCACGACTGAGGAATGTAGATTTCTTCTTGCAGCCTTCAATTTCACGTTACCCTTAATTCAGGATAAGAAGGCTTATATTTCTAATGAGAACGTCTTTTTTCTATTAAACAAATAGGGAAAATGTTATTTTCTGTAGTAGTAACACAGTTCCCTGGAAAAAATGTATTATTAAGAAATTAAGACTCATCCAGCCTTGTCACTGTAAAATAATTCAGTTTTGTTAGAGCAAAACTATCATCAGGTAAATTAACAAGTTATATAAATTCAGTAGAATCAGATAAATCTTGCATCCCTTGCTTGTTGTCCCCTATTGCCTTAATTAGGCGTGTTTATTTGTAGACATTTACTTATTATAGACCACAGCTTAGTTGTTGAGCAGCAATAAAACTTATTGCAGTTATAGTTTGAGGCTGGTTAGTAACCAAATAACGATATATTTGTTTGTGTCCCTTGAATCAACTCATTAAATTATATTGCATTTATTTATTGAACTCTAAGGTGGTATTTTAAATAACAAATAGTTCTGTTACATCTGTGAGATTTAGTTTGTTAGTAAACTGCAAATGAAATAAAAGTATCCGTTTTAAGTTAGATTCTGTGGCAGAATATAGTCTAAATACTTGTTTCTTGCAGTTAGCAATTTATAGTTATTATTCTTTATAATATAGAACACAAGTTATGTATTTGACCGTTAGCCAAGGTTAAACCCCACTAATGTTTATAGACTAACGCCTAGAGTTAGAGTTCTGCGGCCAAAGGGGTGCGTAGCTAACGCTGGCTTTTTTCTGGCCGCACCTTTTAAATACCGCTGGTATTGAGAGTTCACAGAAGGGCTGCGTTAGGCTCCAAAAAAGGAGCGTAGAGCATATTTAACGCAACTTCAACTCTCGATACCAGCGGTGCTTACGGACGCGGCCAGCTTCAAAAACGTGCTCGTGCACGATTCCCCCATAGAAAACAATGGGGCTGTTTGAGCTGAAAAAAAACCTAACACCTGCAAAAAATCGGCGTTCAGCTCCTAACACAGCCCCATTGTTTCCTATGGGGAAACACTTCCTACGTCTGCACCTAACACCCTAACATGTACCCCGAGTCTAAACACCCCTAACCTTACACTTATTAACCCCTATTCTGCCGCCCCTGCTATCGCTGACCCCTGCATATTATTATTAACCCCTAATCTGCCGCTCCATAAACCGCAGCTACTTACATTATCCCTATGTACCCCTAATCTGCTGCCCCTAACACCGCCGACCCCTATATTATATTTATTAACCCCTAATCTGCCCCCCACAACGTCACCTCCACCTGCCTACACTTATTAACCTCTTATCTGCCGAGCGGACCGCACCGCTATTATAATAAAGTTATTAACCCCTAATCCGCCTCACCCCCGCCTCAATAACCCTATAATAAATAGTATTAACCCCTAATCTGCCCTCCCTAACATCGCCGACACCTAACTTCAAACATTAACCCCTAATCTGCCGACTGGAGCTCACCGCTATTCTAATAAATGTATTAACCCCTAAAGCTAAGTCTAACCCTAACACTAACACCCCCCTAACTTAAATATAATTTAAATCTAACGAAATAAATTAACTCTTATTAAATAAATTATTCCTATTTAAAGCTAAATACTTACCTGTAAAATAAATCCTAATATAGCTACAATATAAATTATAATTATATTATAGCTATTTTAGGATTTATATTTATTTTACAGGTAACTTTGTATTTATTTTAACCAGGTACAATAGCTATTAAATAGTTAAGAACTATTTAATAGCTAAAATAGTTAAAATAATTACAAAATTACCTGTAAAATAAATCCTAACCTAAGTTACAATTAAACCTAACACTACACTATCAATAAATTAATTAAATAAAATACCTACAATTACCTACAATTAAACCTAACACTACACTATCAATACATTAATTAAATAAAATATCTACAAATAAATACAATGAAATAAACTAACTAAAGTACAAAAAATAAAAAAGAACTAAGTTACAAAAAATAAAAAAATATTTACAAACATCATAAAAATATTACAACAATTTTAAACTAATTACACCTACTCTAAGCCCCCTAATAAAACAACAAAGACCCCCAAAATAAAAAAATGCCCTACCCTATTCTAAATTACAAAAGTTCAAAGCTCTTTTACCTTACCAGCCCTGAACAGGGCCCTTTGCGGGGCATGCCCCAAAGAATTCAGCTCTTTTGCCTGCAAAAAAAACACATACAATACCCCCCCCCAACATTACAACCCACCACCCACATACCCCTAATTTAACCCAAACCCCCCTTAAATAAACCTAACACTAAGCCCCTGAAGATCTTCCTACCTTATCTTCACCATACCAGGTTCACCGATCGATCCAGAAGAGCTCCTCCAATGTCTTGATCCAAGCCCAAGCGGGGGGGTTGAAGATGTCCATGATCCGGCTGAAGTCTTCATCCAAGCGGGAGCTGAAGAGGTCCATGATCCGGCTGAAGGCTTCATCCAAGCGGGAGCTGAAGAGGTCCATGATCCGGCTGAAGTCATCTATCAACGGCATCTTCAATCTTCTTTCTTCCGGATCCATGTTCATCCCGCCGACGCGGAACATCCATCTTCACTGACGACTTCCCGACGAATGATGGTTCCTTTAAGGGACATCATCCAAGATGGCGTCCCTCGAATTCCGATTGGCTGATAGGATTCTATCAGCCAATCGGAATTAAGGTAGGAAAATTCTGATTGGCTGATGGAATCAGCCAATCAGAATCAAGTTCAATCCGATTGGCTGATTCAATCAGCCAATCAGATTGAGCTTGCATTCTATTGGCTGTTCCGATCAGCCAATAGAATGCAAGCTCAATCTGATTGGCTGATCGGATCAGCCAATCAGATTGAACTTGTTTCTGATTGGCTGATTCCATCAGCCAATCAGAATTTTCCTACCTTAATTCCGATTGGCTGATAGAATCCTATCAGCCAATCGGATTTCGAGGGACGCCATCTTGGATGACATCCCTTAAAGGAACCGTCATTCTTCAGTTGGACGTCGTTGGAAGTAGATTGGTCCGCGCTGGAGGTCTTCACGATGGAGCCGTTCCTCATCGGATGAAGATAGAAGATGCCGCTTGGATAGGATAGGATGAAGACTTTGGAGCCTCTTCTGGACCTCTTCAGCCGCAAGATTATGGATCGCCAGCCCCCGCTTGGGTTGGATGAAGATTTTGGAGCCAGGACCGATCGGTGATACCCAGTGAGGTGAAGATAAGGTAGGAAGATCTTCAGGGGCTTAGTGATAGGTTTATTTAAGGGGGGTTTGGGTTAGATTAGGGGTATGTGGGTGGTGGGTTGTAATGTTGGGGGGGGTATTGTATGTGGTTTTTTACAGGCAAAAGAGCTGAATTTCTTGGGGCATGCCCCGCAAAGGGCCCTGTTCAGGGCTGGTAAGGTAAAAGAGCTTTGAACTTTTGTAATTTAGAATAGGGTAGGGCATTTTTTTATTTTGGGGGTCTTTGTTATTTTATTAGGGGGCTTAGAGTAGGTGTAATTAGTTTAAAATTGTTGTAATATTTTCTAATGTTTGTAAATATTTTTTTATTTTTTGTAACTTAGTTCTTTTTTATTTTTTGTACTTTAGTTAGTTTATTTCATTGTATTTATTTGTAGGTATTGTATTTAATTCATTTATTGATATTGTAGTGTTAGGTTTAATTGTAGGTAATTGTAGGTATTTTATTTAATTAATTTATTGATAGTGTAGTGTTAGGTTTAATTGTAACTTAGGTTAGGATTTATTTTACAGGTAAATTTGTAATTATTTTAACTATTTTAGCTATTAAATAGTTCTTAACTATTTAATAGCTATTGTACCTGGTTAAAATAAATACAAAGTTACCTGTAAAATAAATATAAATCCTAAAATAGCTATAATATAATTATAATTTATATTGTAGCTATATTAGGGTTTATTTTACAGGTAAGTATTTAGCTTTAATTAGGAATAATTTATTTAATAAGAGTTAATTTATTTCGTTAGATTTAAATTATATTTAAGTTAGGGGGGTGTTAGTGTTAGACTTAGCTTTAGGGGTTAATCCATTTATTACAGTAGCGGCAAGATTAGGTCGTCAGATTAGGGGTTAATACTATTTATTATAGGGTTATTGAGGCGGGAGTGAGGCAGATTAGGGGTTAATAACTTTATTATAGTAGCGGTGCGGTCCGCTCGGCAGATTAGGGGTTAATAACTTCATTATAGTAGCGGTGCGGTCCGCTCGGCATATTAGGGGTTAATAAGTGTAGGCAGGTGGAGGCGACATTGAGGGGGGAAGATTAGGGGTTAATAAATATAATATAGGGGTCGGCGGTGTTAGGGGCAGCAGATTAGGGGTACATAAGGATAACAAACAACATAAGTAAAGTAAGTAGCACTCTAATTAATCAATCAAAATATATAGGTGCATCCTAGAATGATAAATGTGTAACAACGTGAGAAAGGGAGTAGGAACCTAAAATACAGGTTACTAAAAGTCTACATACATAAGGATAACGTAAGTAGCGGCGCTTTGCGGTCGGCAGATTAGGGGTAAATTATTGTAGGTAGCTGGCGGCGACGTTGTGGGGGGCAGTTTAGGAGTTAATAAATATAATATAGGGGTCGGCGGTGTTAGGGGCAGCAGATTAGGGGTACATAAGTATAACGTAGGTGGCAGTCGGCAGATTTGGGGTTAAAAAAATTTAATCGAGTGGCGGCGATGTGGGGGGACCTCAGTTTAGAGGTACATAGGTAGTTTATTGGTGTTAGTGTTCTTTAGAGCACAGTAGTTAAGAGCTTTATAAACCGGCGTTAGCCCAGAAAGCTCTTAACTACTGACTTTTTTCTGCGGCTGGAGTCTTGTCGTTAGATTTCTAACGCTCACTTCAGCCACGACTCTAAATACCGGAGTTAGAAAGATCCCATTGAAAAGATAGGATACGCAAATGGCGTAGGTGGATCTGCGGTATGGAAAAGTCGCGGCTGAAAAGTGAGCGTTAGACCCTTTAATGACTGACTCCAAATACCAGAGGGCCGTAAAAACCAGCGTTAGGAGCCTCTAACGCTGGTTTTGACGGCTACCGCCAAACTCTAAATCTAGGCCTAAGAGACTTACTGGAAACATGTATAAATAACATGGGGATATTTGTGGATATGTAATATGTTTTGTCAGGACAATTGTCTGGGGAAATTCACCATTTGTCACATAAATATATATATATCCTATATTATAAAAGACAAGTGTTTGTCTGAAGCCGTCATGCGCAGTACAAACAAACACTTGGCCTTAGATTCTATTCTCGCGCACCTTGGCATAGCTGACAGCTGACAGATTGGGAGCGCGAGGTACACAGCATACAAGCAGCTGTGAGATAGGGAGCGCGAGCTACTCAACAGCTGTGAGGTCTGCTGCGTGAGAAGCGGCAACGCGCTCCCCAGACCTCACAGCTGTTTGTGGCCCACTGGAGCGCCGCGATGGGGCGTGGCCAGGTGGGGTCCCGCGAAGACAGAGCCAGAGAGGGAGCAGGAGGGGGGGGGCAGAGAGCCAAAGAGAAGGGGGGGGCAGAGAGCCAAAGAGAAGGGGGGGGGCAGAAAGCCAAAGAGAAGGGGGGGCAGAGAGCCAAAGAGAAGGGGGGGGGGCAGAGAGCCAAAGAGAAGGGGGGGGGCAGAGAGCCAAAGAGAAGGGGGGGCAGATAGCCAAAGAGAAGGGGGGGGCAGAGAGCCAAAGAGAAGGGGGGGGCAGAGAGCCAAAGAGAAGGGGGGGGGCAGAGAGCCAAAGAGAAGGCGGGGGGGCAGAGAGCCAAAGAGAAGGCGGGGGGCTCAGAGAGCCAAAGAGAAGGGGGGGGGGGCAGAGAGCCAAAGAGAAGGGGGGGGGCAGAGAGCCAAAGAGAAGGGGGGGCAGAGAGCCAAAGAGAAGGGGGGGGGGCAGAGAGCCAAAGAGAAGGGGGGGGGCAGAGAGCCAAAGAGAAGGGGGGGGACAGAGAGCCAAAGAGAAGGGGGGGGCAGAGAGCCAAAGAGAAGGGGGGGGCAGAGAGCCAAAGAGAAGGGGGGGCAGAGAGCCAAAGAGAAGGGGGGGGGGCAGAGAGCCAAAGAGAAGGGGGGGCAGAGAGCCAAAGAGAAGGGGAGGCAGAGAGCCAAAGAGAAGGGGGGGAGAGAGAGCCAAAGAGAAGGGGGGGAGAGAGAGCCAAAGAGAAGGGGGGGAAGAGAGCCAAAGAGAAGGGGGGGGAAGAGAGCCAAAGAGAAGGGGGGGAGAGCCAAAGAGGGGGGAGAGAGAGAGCCAAAGAGGAAAAAGAGCCAAAAAGGAGAGAGAGCCAAAGAGGGGGGAGAGAGAGCCAAAGAGGGGGGAGAGAGAGCCAAAGAGGGGGGGGGGAGAGAGCCAAAGGGGGGGGAGAGAGCTAAAGGGGGGGGAGAGCCAAAGAGGGGGGAGAGAGAGAGCCAAAGAGGAAAGAGAGCCAAAGAGGAGAGCAAAAGAGGGGAGAGAGACAAAGAGGGGGGAGAGAGAGCCAAAGAGGGGGGGGGGCAGAGCCAAAGAGGGGGGGAGAGCCAAAGAGGGGGGGGAGAGAGCCAAAGAGGGGGGGAGAGCGCCAAAGAGGGGGGAGAGAACAAAAGAGGGGGAGAGAGCCAAAGAGGGGAGAGCAAAAGAGGGGGGGGAGAGCCAGAGGGGGGGAGCCAAAGGGGAGGGGGGAGCCAAAGGGGAGGGGAGAGCCAAAGAGGGGGGAGAGAGAGCCAAAGAGGGGGGAGAGAGAGCCAAAGAGGGGGGAGAGAGAGCCAAAGAGGGGGGAGAGAGAGCCAAAGAGGGGGGAGAGAGAGCCAAAGGGGGGGGGGGAGCCAAAGAGGGAAGAGAGAGAGCCAAAGAGGAGAGAGAGCAAAAGAGGGGAGAGAGCCAAAGAGGGGGGGGGGGCCAAAGAGGGGGGGGGAGCCAAAGAGGGGGGGGGAGAGCCAAAGGGGGGGGGGAGAGCCAAAGAGGGGGGAGAGAGAGCAAAAGAAAGGATGGAGAGAGCCAAAGAGGGGAGAGAGAGAGCAAAAGAGGGGAGAGAGGGAGCAAAAGAGGGGAGAGAGAGGGGGGAGAGAAAGCAAAAGAGAGGGGGGAAAGAAAGCAAAAGAGAGGGGGGAAGAGAGAGCAAAAGAAAGGGGGGAGAGAGCAAGGGGTGGGACAGCTGTTCTGAAAAAAATGGCCCGTTTACACGGACTTTAGTACTATATATATATATATACAGGAAAAAGTTTAAACATATAGGTGCACTTCTCAATTCCAATCCGTATACCAAAACAGTGCTAGCAGTCCCAAAATACTACAAAACTATACTTGCTAAGAAAGGATTGATTAAATACCAATATCAATCAAAGAAGGACAAAGGCTGCACAGTGGAATCTAACGCTTTATTACTACTTGTGGGTGTGACTTGACAAATCAGACCGTCTATCCTCCACCCAGAT
Organism: Bombina bombina; assembly: GCF_027579735.1. Taxonomy (NCBI): domain Eukaryota; kingdom Metazoa; phylum Chordata; class Amphibia; order Anura; family Bombinatoridae; genus Bombina; species Bombina bombina. The sequence goes on along the minus strand of NC_069503.1, from coordinate 834,013,190 downwards.
TTCAAATGATATACTCTTGCATTAAATAAAGTACAAGCACCACAGGATATGTGTACACATTATTCGGGATATCCCTTGAAACAGACATGTTAACTGCAAGCAGTTACTAAACTGGACCAGCATTAATCATAGTGTGCAAAGAAACAAACAGTTGTAAAAAACAACACAATGATAATCTGCAGTATAGAAAATTTGCAACAGTTGCCAAGTAAGAACATGGGGTCCCAATTCTTAAAGTAGAGCAAGTGAAGTCTCCAAAACCAGGCACAACAGTGTAAAAAACACGCACTGGTATAAACGCTCAAAAAGATGACTGCTAATTCCCAACAGGGACGGATTTATCAAAGCAACTTTTTCCTTCCTTCCAATCTGTGTAATTATTGTAGTAGGCAGTCACTTAAAGCCGATATAGGCCAATAAAAACTTGGATTTGTAAGAAACTGTTGCATCAGATATCCCACCAGGGGGCTAACAGTCCGTGCAGTGTGGAAATAAATCCAGACTATTGGAGAGTTTCTGCAAGACTATAAATCCAAACCTTACCGTAATTTCAACATATTCATTCACCGCTGAACAGCACACCGGCTACCTTGTTATACAAGCGGTTGCTTGAGAGTTCACTCTGTAGGTTGGCGTCTTCACTTGCTGAGCTCAAAACTGAAATGTTGACCTCTCCTGGTGCAGTGTTTTCCACACTGCACGGACTGTTAACCCCCTTGTGGGATATCTGATGTAACAGTTTCTTATAAATCCAAGTTTTGATTGGCCTATACCAGCTTTAAGTGACTGCCTACTACAATAATTACACAGATTGGAAGGAAGGAAAAAGTTGCTTTGATAAATCTGTGTCTGTTGGGAATTAGCAGTCACCTTTTTTGAGCGTTTATACCAGTGCGTGTTTTTTACACTTATGTGCCTGGTTTTGGAGACTTCACTCGCTCTACTTTAAGCATTGGGGCCCCATGTTCTTACTTGGCAACTGTTGCAAATTTTCTATTCTGCAGATTATCATTGTGTCGTTTTTTACAACTGTTTGTTTCTTTGCACACTATGATTAATGCTGGTCCAGTTTAGTAACTGCTTGCAGTTAACATGTCTGTTTCAAGGGATATCCCGAATAATGTGTACACATAGCCTGTAGTGCTTGTTCTTTATTTAATGCAAGAGTATACCATTTGAAATCTGGGTGGAGGATAGACGGTCTGATTTGTCAAGTCACACCCACAAGTAGTAATAAAGCTTTAGATTCCACTGTGTAGTCCTTCTTTGATTGATATTAGTATTTAATCAATCCTTTCTTAGCAAGTATAGTTTTTATATATATTATATTATATATATATATATATATATATATATATATATATATATATATATATATATATATATATATATATATATATATATATATATATGTATATATATATATATATATACCACCATTTGTCGAAAATAATAATATATATATATATATATATATATATATATATATATATATACTGTATAATTATAAATATATATATCTTTAAAAATAAAATAAAATTTCCTTCTAAGTAAAGAACAGGTATTTCAAGTATTCAAAAACACATTAAAACATATTTTATATATATATATATATATATATATATATATATACAGACATACAGACAGACATATAGATAGATAGATGATTGATAGATAGATAGATAGATAGATAGATAGATAGATAGATAGATAGATAGATAGATATATATTGATCTAGATAAATATATATATGTAAAGATTTATAGATATATAAAATTAAAAATAACATTTTCTTCTAAGTGAAGAACACTTGTATTTAAAGTATTTCTATTAAAAAAAAGTGCATTTACTTTGTTTTAAATGGATATTTTATATGTCAAGGTGTTTGACTGGGAAGGGCTCAAAAGTGTACATATATATATCTTGTGAGCAAGAGAAAAGGGGTTTATCGCAGCTCTTTGTGCGTTCCAGGTTTTCTGTTCATATTACACGTTGAAAGTAAACGCGATCACTTTAACGAAATTTAAGTTAACTCTCATAGGGATAGCACAACGTCAAAACTCTGGTTAACTATCAAAAGTATATGAGCTATCAGCAGATAAATGCTACGAGTGGCCACCTGCTATACTTTATCTTTATTCAGATCCTAACAAAGGATACAAATGCATATCCCTACTCATGCGTACTACAGAAGGCTCAGCAAAGTGATATACATAGAGTCGTGTTGTCTGAGTTGTATTTGTTTATTTTGCGTAGTCCAATTTAAAACATAAATAGAAATAAATATTTAAAAAAAAATAAACTTGTGCATGTGTCCTTTTATTTGCAATATAAAGTTTGTATTATCTGAAATTACTCTAAACAAAAGCTGTATCAGTGGCATACACATGTATTCTGTGAATACCCTCTGTTATAGTTTTCAACCATAAATACTCAGGGATTTATTAGTGGTATTAGTAAATGATGACTCATTTTTCATTATAGAAGCCTCTATTGGCTCTCTATAAATGTGTGGTGTTTGATTATAGTTGCATATTTGTCTATGCTGCAGAACAGTAATTTTCCTGCAAACATGTTTTGATAATGAAAGTTTATTTTTTTTTAAAAATAAATAGTTTAAAAATCATTAAAGGACCAGTCAACACATTCGATTTGCATAATCAACAAATGCAAGATAACAAGACAATGCAATAGCACTTAGTCTGAACTTCAAATGAGTAGAAGATTTTTTTATAACAAATTTGAAAGTTATGTATATTTCCACTCCCCTTGTACCATGTGATAGCAATCAGCCAATCACAAATGCATATACGTATAGTCTGTGACTTCTTGCACATGCTCAGTAGGATCTGGTGACTCAAACAGTGTAAATATAAAAGATTGTGCACATTTTTTTTAATGGAAGTAAATTGGAAAGTTGTTTAAAATTACATGCTGTATCTGAATCATGAAAATTTAATTTAACCTGAGTGTCCCTTTAATGGTGATGAACAATGGTAAATTCAATCATTGAATCCTTACATATTAACAATTATGCCCTGCCATATATGCTGAATATGAAGTTTCTAACGCGATATGTGCATTTGGATGCTTCATTAGCACACTGTGGTATGTTGCACTTTTACAAGAGTAAATTTGGATCCAAAATGAGACGAATGCCACAAGCGACTTCCTTCTTCCACATTCGGAGGCTAACAAAGCATCTTAATGAACATCTATATTCATATATAGTATTAAAAAATTGTTAAGAATTAACAAGTCAATAATTCTATTAACCATTGCTTAAAACCATATATGGTAATAAACATATTATTTAATATACAGGGAGTGCAGAATTATTAGGCAAATTAGTATTTTGACCACATCATCTTCTTTATGCATGTTGTCTTACTCCAAGCTGTATAGGCTCGAAAGCCTACTACCAATTAAGCATATTAGGTGATGTGCATCTCTGTAAAGAGAAGGAGTGTGGTCTAATGACATCCACACCCTATATCAGGTGTGCATAATTATTAGGCAACTTCCTTTCCTTTGGCAAAATGGGTCAAAAGAAGGACTTGACAGGCTCAGAAAAGTCAAAAATAGTGAGATATCTTGCAGAGGGATGCAGCACTCTTAAAATTGCAAAGCTTCTGAAGCGTGATCATCGAACAATCAAGCGTTTCATTCAAAATAGTCAACAGGGTCGCAAGAAGCGTGTGGAAAAACCAAGGCGCAAAATAACTGCCCATGAACTGAGAAAAGTCAAGCGTGCAGCTGCCAAGATGCCACTTGCCACCAGTTTGGCCATATTTCAGAGCTGCAACATCACTGGAGTGCCCAAAAGCACAAGGTGTGCAATACTCAGAGACATGGCCAAGGTAAGAAAGGCTGAAAGACGACCACCACTGAACAAGACACACAAGCTGAAACGTCAAGACTGGGCCAAGAAATATCTCAAGACTGATTTTTCTAAGGTTTTATGGACTGATGAAATGAGAGTGAGTCTTGATGGGCCAGATGGATAGGCCCGTGGCTGGATTGGTAAAGGGCAGAGAGCTCCAGTCCGACTCAGACGCCAGCAAGGTGGAGGTGGAGTACTGGTTTGGGCTGGTATCATCAAAGATGAGCTTGTGGGGCCTTTTCAGGTTGAGGATGGAGTCAAGTTCAACTCCCAGTCCTACTGCCAGTTTCTGGAAGACACCTTTTTCAAGCAGTGGTACAGGAAGAAGTCTGCATCCTTCAAGAAAAACATGATTTTCATGCAGGACAATGCTCCATCACACGTGTCCAAGTACTCCACAGCGTGGCTGGCAAGAAAGGGTATAAAAGAAGAAAATCTAATGACATGGACTCCTTGTTCACCTGATCTGAACCCCATTGAGAACCTGTGGTCCATCATCAAATGTGAGATTTACAAGGAGGGAAAACAGTACACCTCTCTGAACAGTGTCTGGGAGGCTGTGGTTGCTGCTGCACGCAATGTTGATGGTGAACAGATCAAAACACTGACAGAATCCATGGATGGCAGGCTTTTGAGTGTCCTTGCAAAGAAAGGTGGCTATATTGGTCACTGATTTGTTTTTGTTTTGTTTTTGAATGTCAGAAATGTATATTTGTGAATGTTGAGATGTTATATTGGTTTCACTGGTAAAAATAAATAGTTGAAATGGGTATATATTTGTTTTTTGTTAAGTTGCCTAATAATTATGCACAGTAATAGTCACCTGCACACACAGATATCCCCCTAAAATAGCTAAAACTAAAAACAAACTAAAAACTACTTCCAAAAATATTCAGCTTTGATATTAATGAGTTTTTTGGGTTCATTGAGAACATGGTTGTTGTTCAATAATAAAATTAATCCTCAAAAATACAACTTGCCTAATAATTCTGCACTCCCTGTATATGTAATTAAACAATTGTTAAGATGTAATGATTCAGTTATCCTTACAATATTATTATTTACAACCATATATGAGAGAATTTTTTTTTTAGCAATCTGTTTAATTGAACATTCGTTAAGAGCAAATAAGTATCTTTTTTATAATACAAGCCTTTTTTTAATTCATAACTTATCAGGCAATCACAACAACATGTCTGAAATTTTTTTAAAGAAAGAAAGCTGTTAATCAAAGGCAGAAATGTGTTAAGACTAATTATTTTAAAATGTATGTGTAACATATGTAAGAAATTAATAAAAAAAATGTTAAATCTTGTTATTAAAGGGGCAGTAAACCTACAAAATAATGTTATATAATTCTGCACATAGTGCAGAATTATGTAACAATAGCTGAGCGCCAACTTTATACAACAAAGTATTAGAGAGCTATTTTACTACGAAGTTCAGTAGAGCCAGGAGCTGCTTTCTGCAAAACTGAACTTCATAGTAAAATAGCTCTGTAATACTTTGTTGTATAAAGTTGGCGCTCATTATATAACATTATTTTGTAGGTTTTAAAGTACTTTTTATTAATTTTGTATTATACACATCCAAAAAAGAAAAAGCTAATTTAGAGGACAGTCCCCTCTTGAAAAAAAGAAAAAAATCAGTACATAATACAAGGTGAGATAAAAATAATAATTTGAATAAACCAGGGTTACTAGCTTCCTTTCCAGTTGGGGTTTCAAACCCTCACTTTCCTGCCAACTAACCAATTGGGAGGCCAGATGGCAGCAGGGGCTTAGGTTAGGTAAACCTCTATCCCTACATCAGTGATGTGCAGTCACTAGAGGCAGGTGAGGCAGTGCTTCACCTCTCATATGGGCAAAAATATATATTTTTTTATTGGCTTTAAAAAAAAAAAAAAAAAATGCAATTTTTTTTCCCCCAGCATTTTTTTCACAGCTACATGTTGTGCAATGGAGAGGCACAAGCAGGTTTGCCCACCATTACACAACATGCTGCGCCACCTACTGGATTAAAGTGGTTAAGCTCATTGCATGGCCCATAGTTGCTTATTTGAGGCAGTCCTATTTGGGCTGACCCAATCTAATGAGAGGCATTAGTAAGTGGAACTTAGGGTTGGGGCTGGATGTTAAATCATAGAAAACAAAACAAAAACGGAAAAAAACTACTTTCATTTATTTTGTTACTGTCCTGTGAAGCTGCCAGCTTTGCTAAAGTGAAAAAGAGAGTTCTGTACTACCCCTCTAAGTGCAGTGGAATGTGCCACTGTTACTTCCTTAATACAGACAGAGGCAGAGCAGGAAGAGATGCAGTCAATGAGCAGTGTTTAAGACACATCTTTGAAGTAAGTTCTACAACCTTAGATTTCACTGAAAGGCATTCTGTTAGTGAAAATTATAATTTAATGAATGTGGTTTAGTGTTTTTTGTTTTTTTACTCTTTAACAGCAGTTGAAGGATCGTTTTTGTATTTTGTTTCCTAAACCTTTACACCCACTAACTTAACAGCTTGCCTTCACTTTCTGAGCATGAAATTTTAAGCAACTTTCTAATTTACTCCTATTATCAAATTTTCTTCATTCTCTTGGTTTCTTTATTTGAAATACAAGAATGTAAGTTTAGATGCCGGCCCATTTTTGGTGAACAACCTGGGTTGTCCTTGCTGATTGGTGGATAAATTCATCCACCAATAAAAAAGTGCTGTCCAGAGTACTGAAACCAAAAGAAAGCTTAGATGCCTTCTTTTTCAAATAATGATAGCAAGAGAACAAAGAAAAATTGATAATAGGAGTAAAGTAGAAAGTTGCTTAAAATTGCATGCTCTTTCTGAATTACAAAAGAAAAAAATTGGGTACAGTGTCCCTTTAAAAATGCAGTGGTCTCCCCCCCCCCCCCCCACCCTTGCAGGGATAGGCACGGACCAAGGCTGTGGCGGACATTTTCCAACGTACAGACCTAAGTGAAGGACACCAAGGTACATTTGAAATTAAAAACATCAAAAAAAGTGGATGCATGGTGGAATAGCCATCCAGCAGAAGTGGTAGAGAAAGTGAATGAGCTTAAACATGCATGGGATAGGCATAAGGCTATAATAGGTATAAGATAAGGTCAGGAACTATTGTAAGCAGACTAGATGGGCCGAATGGTTCCTATCTGCAGACACATTCTATGTTTCTATAAGTCAGGAGAGCGGCACTTTGCTGTCAAATGGGCTGCACGTTGGTTGCCCCTGGTCTAGTTCCACAAGTACAAATTAGTCTAATCAAACAAGTTTAAAATAACATTAAAATAAAGATTGCTTGTGGTATACTAATATAAAATGTTTTCAGAATTCTAACCTTTTTTTTTTTGTTGTTGTATTGAGAGTCTGCAACTCCTAACCAAACTCACCCACAGGTTTATCAGAGTAGGCGGCCATCTTCTACACACAGACACCAGCACCACGCTGCCGCACAGATCAAGGAATCGGGATGGGTCACAGCTCCCGCATGGTTGACACAGGCTGCACTGCAGGCAGCTTGCTTCTTCCCTCTCTCTCACTCACTTTTCCACTACTAGGCGGCATCCCGTGGGGGCAGCCCCAACCTTGCAAAATGTGGTGCCGCCTGTGTCAAGGAAGAGTCAGGTCCAGAATTAATCTGTCCTACTCCTCCCTCTCCACTGCAAAACAGGTGGTGGACACTGCAAGGGCCAGTCACGGACACCAGTGTCCGTGTACGGACACCTTGCCTATCCCTGCCCCCTTGTGTGTCTCTCTCTCTATCTATCCATCTCTCTCCTTATGTGTTGTTCTCCCCCATGGTTTCTTTCTCTCTCTGTCTCTCTTCCTCCCCCTCTGACTCTCTCATCCCTTATGTGTCTCTCTAACCCTCTGTGTTTGTGTCTCTCTCTCTTTCTCTAACCCTCTGTGTGTGATTGTGTGTGTGTCTCTCTCTCTTTCTCTCTCTCTAACCCTCTGTGTTTGATTGTGTCTCTCTCTCTTTCTCTAAACCTCTGTGTGTGATTGTGTGTGTCTCTCTCTCTTTCTCTCTCTCTAACCCTCTGTGTGTGATTGTGTCTCTCTCTCTCTTTCTCTCTCTAACCCTCTGTGTATGATTGTGTCTCTGTCTCTCTCACCCTCTGTGTGTGATTGTGTCTTTCTCTCTAACCCTCTGTGTGTGATTGTGTCTCTCTCTTTCTCTCTCTCTCTAGCCCTCTGTGTATGATTGTGTCTCTCTCTCTTTCTCTAACCCTCTGTGTGTGATTGTCTCTCTCTCTCTCTCTCTCTCTCTCTCTCTCTCTCTCTCTCTCTCTCTCTAACCCGGTGTATGATTATGTCTCTCTCTCTTTCTCTCTCTCTCTAACTCTGTGTATGATTGTGTCTCTCTCTTTCTCTCTAACCCTCTGTGTGTGATTGTGCCTCTCACTCTTTCTCTCTCTAACCCTCTGTGCATGATTGTGTCTCTTTCTTTCTCTCTCTAACCCTCTGTGTATGATTGTGTGTCTCTCTCTCTTTCTCTCTCTCTAACCCTCTGTGTGTGATTGTGTCTCTCTCTCTTTCTCTCACTCTCTAACCCTCTGTGTATGATTGTGTGTGTCTCTCTCTCTCTCTAACCCTCTGTGTGTGATTGTATCTCTCTCTCTTTCACTCTCTAACCCTCTGTGTGTGATTGTGTCTCTCTCTCTTTCTCTCTCTCTAACCCTCTGTGTATGATTGTGTGTCTCTCTCTCTTTCTCTCTAACCCTCTGTGTGTGATTGTGTCTCTCTTTCTCTCTCTCTCTAACCCTCTGTGTGTGATTGTGTCTCTCTTTCTCTCTCTCTAACCCTCTGTGTGTGATTGTGTCTCTATCTCTTTCTCTCTCTCTCTAACCCTCTGTGTATGTGTTTCTGCCTACCTTTTATTTATTTAATTAATGAATTGGTAGTGCCATCTGATGGTGTGGCTTTATTTAAAGGGGTGGGGTCAAGCGCCCCACCATATTTAAATTTCACCAGCCGCCACTGGATCAAGACATTTTTATATTTACTGAATAATGAAAGAATCTATAATCATAATTTGCAGCATTAAAGTAAAAAGTATGTTTTAAACATATTTTAATGGGCATGGATTTCTAGATCTCATAATCAGAGCAAGCATTTTGTTATCTGGCAAGTGTTTCTGTTACAATCCTTTAGACTAAAATCAGATGTTGACCAGTTTTCCAAGACACCATTTAAAGGTACATGAAACCCATATGTTTTCTTTCATGATTTAGAAAGAGCATGCAGTTTTAAATAACTTTCCAATTTACATATAATATCTAATTGTCTTCATTCTTTTGATATCCTTTGTTGAAAATCATATCTAAATATGCTCAGTAGCTGCTGATTGGTGGCTGCACATAGATACCTCATGTGATTGGCTCACCCATGTGCATTGCTATTTCTTCAACAAAGGATATCTAAAGAATGAAGGTGTATCCTACTGCCACTGCCTCACCAGCCTCTGACGTCACTGCACGTCACTGCCCTACATTATACAATAATGGAGGGTGCGACACCGGTGGACAAGGCCCACACATTTATAAATGGGAGAGGAAATTGGACTTTACAACCCCAACCAAGGAATGGCAGCGTTCACTCCTATTTACGAAAAAAGCAATACATTGTGTCACTATTTACGAAACCTACATTAAATTACTCGCGCACTGGTATTATGTTCCAGCGCGGCTGGCCGCAAACTTTCCTAAGGCCTCCCCGATATGTTGAAGAGACTGCTCTTGCGTAGGCAACATGACTCACATTTGGTGGAGCTATCCCAAACTTAAGCCTCTTTGGAGTAGATGCTTTTCCACACTTGCGAATATGGGCATTTCCCACACTAGAACCCCAGAGACAGCCTTATTTCACTTAGGCACTTGTAAACTGCCCAGACATTACGGTACACTTTGCATATACCTTTTTCAGCGGTCAAACTTAACATAGCCAGATCATGGAAAAGAGCGAATCCCCCCGCGTGGTCAGAGATTATCCGAACAATGGCATACATCTACACGATGGAAAAAACATATATTACACTATGGGTAGATCAGACTTCTTTGAATTAGTGTGGACTGAATAGAAGAGTAGATTCGAAACCTTATGGCTCCCCACCTTTGTGACTTGAGTTAGGGTCCCCTTCCACCCCCTTACGGAGGGCCCGCTGCCCCACACAAGTTCTACCTGACATGAATAACTTACAGTAGGCTCTGTCCCCCTTCCTACGTCAGTTCCCCTTTCCACCCCCCCTCAGGACCCCTCTCCCCTATCCCCCCTTCCTTCTTCCCCCTCACTTTCTTCTCTGAATAGTACAAATGGATCCAACCATCCCTCTTAGGTGTATGAGGGTGAGTTGGGATCTATAATTGCATGTTATTTCCATCTGAAGTTATTCTATGTGTTATATTACAGCTATATAATTGTATTTTTATGTGAAACTGAAATTGCAGTACGCTTTGGTCGTACAGTTGTTGTGCTAATCTATTCTTTTTGAAAAAAAAATATTTATAAAAAAAAATACATTATATCTGTAGATTAATCAGTTTCAACAGACTAAGTTCCTTCTCATGGCAATTAGTCGACTTACTTTGAAAAGATACACTTTATCAAAAGAAAAAAGGCAGATTTGGCCAGGTAGTCGCTATTTAGGTCTAATATATTTAAAACGTAATGCGGAGGGAGAGAAAGGGGAGAGAGAGGGGGAAAAAAAGGGAAGAATTCCCTTTAGTAGATAAAGTTTACCATATTCCCAATAAGACTATCTCTGAGTGCCTGAAAGGATATATTAAAAGATCTATTTCTCCAGGGGAAAAAGTTCTAATAAATGCAGACCACTTTTTTTAAAAAAGAGGACTATTTCACGTTCAGAGGTTAAGTTGGTATCTATTTGCTCAATGATACATTGTTTTTTCAGATATTTTTTAATTTCTGTAATAAAAGAAAAATAACCTCTGTCAAGGAAAGAGAGACAATATTTATTTTTAGAATATTAATAAGCCAATATTCTATTTTCAGCCATAGCTGCTTTATCAATGGACATGACCACAACATATGGATTAAGTGTGCCGTGGAGTATGCACATTTTGGGTTTTTATTAAATTTAGGATTATGCCAGTTGAAACCCTTCTGCGGAGTATAATAAAATCTATATAATAATTTAATGTGGGATTCCCTCAAGCTTGAAAATAAGGTAGTTTGCCCTACTAAGGCTATAGAGGGTTTTACTTGTTCTAATCCTATATTGATTCCGGGTAACAAAAGATTCCACTTTTTTGCTATATTCATCAAATTAGAGTCACCAGACTGACTGACTACCAGATCATACCAAATTCAGATAGAAGATAGATCATTTCTGACAAGAATAGACCAGCTGTCCAATGTCCCCATCTCCAAGTCCAGCTAAATTTCCTGGTAAGTTCAAGGAAATGTCTGAATTGGAGATAGGCAAAAAAATCCTTATTAGTTAAATTTAATTCCTGTTTTAAACTATTAAAAGACTTGATTGATTGAGTATCTTGAGCTATTAACTGAGTAAGAAAGGAAAGGCCTACTTCATGCCAATTTTGAAAAAATCGGAGCTGTGTACTTCCCTGAAACTCAGGATTGCCCCATAATACCTGAAATTTGGGAATACAGAGATTGATATCTAATTTCAACCCCAATTTTTTCCAGGCCTGGATTACTATATATATAGAGCTAAATGATTTCACTTGTTTCGGGATTGTACTAACTGGGCAGTGAATAAGAGCTGCTGGATGATATGGGTAAAGCATATTTATCTCAAGGTTATTATTAGTGAAATAATCTTTATTCAGGATCCAATCTATCACGATACGTGATAAAAAGACCAGACTATACTTGTTGAGATCTGGAAGAGGTAATCCTCTGAATTTCCTAGGTAGATAGAGTTTACATTTCCAAATAAAATACCGTAGGGCAGTATTCCGACTCCTCCAGTTCCTACTATTTAAAATGACTGGGACGTTCTGCAAGGCATATAGAATTTTCGGCAGCAAGATCATTTTAAACAGGGCTATGCGGCCTGAAGTTAGTGGGAGGTTTTGCCAGTTTTTCATATATTCTTTTATTTTAATATGAATCTGAGAAATATTAAGTCTATACCATTCATGGGGATTTAAGGAAATATTAATTCCAAGATATTTAAATGAAGAGGTGACAAATTTAAACAGTATTTCAGTTAGAGAGAGCTTTTTTTTTTTTAATCCATAGCAATTCAGTTTTAGAGGTGTTGATCTTACAGCCAGAAAAAGATCCAAAGGTATTTATAAGTAAAAGTAATTTTGGAATATTAGTTCTCGTATTTAAAATATATACAAGTACATGATCAGCATACAGGGCTATTTTTTGTTCTGTGGATCCAATCTTAATTCCTTACTTTCTCTCTTCAAATATACCAACCCTAATTCTTGGGGACTTCAACATTCCCATTGACAACCCATCTGCCCCTGCTGCCTCTAAACTTCTTTCACTCACATCCTCCTTTGGTCTCTCACAATCTACCCTATTCCCGACTCACCGTGATGGAGACTCCATCGACCTGGTATTTTCCTACCTCTATTCTATATCTGACACCACCTGTCACCCTTTTACCATTTCAGACCATCACCTGGTCCATCATGCACCCACACCTGAAGAAATACATATACTCTGGATCCGCTCCAACTTACAAAAATCATTAAAAATCTCCTCCCTCACACTTCCCTCACACTTCCACTATAACCTGCTATAACCTGCCCTGATCTCGCTACAGCCCACTATAATAAAACTCTCTCTTTTGCATTAGACACACTTGCCCCTCCCCAGCTGCGCAAAACACCATGCCGTCAGTTACAGCCCTGGCATGCTCAGCAAACATGCTATTTGCAAAAATGCTCCCGTACTGCTGAGCATGTGTGGAGGAAAAGTCACTCTGAACCTGATTTTATACACTATAAGTTCATTCTTCGTTCATACAATTCTGTCCTTCACTTAGCCAAGCAAACCTACTTCTCTTCTTGATTGGTATTCCCAATGTCGGTATTGAGACTGAGGTCTACAGAAAGCCAATAACTGGCAACACACTCCTCCACGCTAGGAGCAGTCATCCGCAACAGGTCTTTAAGTCTGTTGCAAAGGGTCAGTTTACTAGACTCAAAAGGAACTGTAGCAAGGCCGAACAGTATGAAATGCATGCGGACCAATTGTCTGACTGCCTTAAAAAGAGAGGGTACAAGTCACATGATATTTGTAAAGCTAGAAAGGACTTAGTATCCAGCAATAGAGAGAAATTACTAAACAAGGCTGGACCAAGGAAAGACAAAAATGAAGGTGTTTTCTTTGTAACGGATTTTAGTGTACAATATCACAAAATCTGCCAAATAGTAAAAAAACATTTTAAACTATTGGCTGCAGACGATGCTTTGGCAGAGACAGTGGAAAAAGGATGCAAATGATCCTTTAGGAGAGGAATTTCCATGGGCAATATTCTTGCCCCCACACAACTTAAGAGCATACAAAAAGATGAGCCCAGTTCTTGGCTTATATTTTCAAGGGAGTATACAAATGTAGCAATTTAACATGTAAGGCATGTGAACACCTTTTGATAGGTGAAGGGTTCAAATGCAGTGTCACCAACAAAAGGTATAGTCATAAGAAATGCATGAATTGCAGAAGTAAATTTACAGTGTATTTAGCAGGCTGCACAGCATGTGACCTACAGTATGTAGGAATGACGATCAGGGAAACAAGAGTACGCATTAGGGAGCACCTTTCTGACATCAAGGCAACCAGCGGTGACGTCACACCTGTGAGCCAGGGAGAACAAGAGGCGGGCGGCGTCTGACGCAACAGCTTGTTTGAGCGTGGAGGCTCCAAGCACGGTGCATGGCACAGTAATCGCCTAGGAAGCAGGCCACCCCACCAGCGGTTCTGATACAGGTAACCGCTACAGAAAGGATAGGTGGATTTCCTCAAACCTTAAATGACTCTTCTCCACCTTTAACTCTCTCCTCTACCCACCTGCTCCACCCCCCCATCTGTCTTTAGTGCTCAAGACCTGGCAGACTACTTTTTAAACAAAACACATACTATCCGAAGCAACATCCCAACACCAACCTGCAATATTCCAACAACAGGCCAGGTTACTCCCTCTGCCACTCTCTGCATCTTCCATCCAACCACTGAGAATGAAGTTTCTTCCTTACTATCTTCCTCACGCCTCACTACTTCCCATTTGACCCTATCCCTTCCCATCTAATACACTCCCTGTCTTCCACCCTCACTCCTGCTCTTACTCACATCTTCAACCTATCTCTCTCTACTGGCTCATTCCCATCTTCTTCAAACATGCAAAATTCACTCCCATACTCAAAAAACCCTCCCTCGACTCCAATTCTCCTGAAAGCTACCGTCCCATATTACTGCTTCCACTAACATCAAAACTCCTTGAAAAACTAGTTTACAATCGCCTAACCCACTTCCTGTCCAACAACTCTTTGCTTGACCCCCTGCAATCTGGATTCTGCCCCAAACACTCAACTGAGACTGCCCTTACCAAGGTTACTAATGATCTTCTCTCTGCTAAAAATATTGGCCACTACTCTATACTCATCTTACTTGACCTTTCAGCTGCTTTGACACAGTTGATCACCCCCTCCTCCTACAGACCCTTAGCTCTTTTGGCCTCTGTGACACTACTCTTTCCTGGATTCACTCCTATCTTTCTCACGTGATTTTTTTTCTGTGTCATTTGCTGGCGACTCCTCTCCTATGCCTCTGTCTGTTGGAGTACCTCAAGAATCTGTTCTGGGTCCTCTACTCTTCTCCATCTATACTTCTTTGCTGGGTAAACTTATCAACAGTTATGGCTTTAAATATCACCTCTATGCTGATGACACCCAGATCTACCTCTCCACCCCTGCTCTCTTTCCATCTGTCCTTTCTCATGTCAGCAACTGCTTATCTGGTATTTATTCCTGGATGGCCTCTCACCACCTAAAGATTAACATGTCCAAGACTGAGCTCCTTCTTATCCCTCCCTCAAGCTCTACACCGACTTCTCTATCCCAGTTGATGGTATCACCATTTCCCTATCCCCCCAAGTCTGCTGCCTCGGAGTTACACTTGACTCAAATCAATCCTTCATCCCCCATATCCAATCACTTTCTACATCCTGCCATAACCATCTATGTAATATTTCCAAGATTCGCCCTTTTCTGAGCGCTGACACCATAAAGCAAATACTCCACTTGTTATTTCTCAACTTGACTACTGCAATAACCTACTCGCTGGCCTTCCTCTTTTACGCCTCTCTCCCCTTCAATCCATCCTAAATGCCTCGGCCAGGCTGATCCAACTTTCCTGTTGCTCTGTATCTGCTGCACCTCTCTGCGAGTCCTTTCATTGGCTCCCCATTCACAGCAGAATTAAATTCAAAATTCTCACCCTTACATACAAAGCTCTCACCAATGCTGCTCCCCTCTACCTATCCTCTCTAATACACAAGTATACTCCATCCCGCCCACTAAGATCCAACAATGACCTGCTCCTTGCATCCACGACTATCACCTCCTCTCATGCTAGACTGCAGGACTTCTGTCGTGCAGCACCTACCCTCTGGAACACTCTCCCTCATGCTGTCATGCTTTGCCCTAATCTTTCTTCCTTTAAATATTCCCTGAAGACTTTTCTCTTCAGAGAAGCCTACCACCCAACTAAATAATAAATTAATTTCACTTACCTAACATTTCCCTCATCTAACTCTGTATTAAAATCTTTCTCAATCTTGCAGTCCTCACCTCCTGTTTCTCAACCTCCTACCCTTCTAGATTGTAAATTCCCACAGGAATAGGGCCCTTGATCCCTCCTGTATGTGTCTGTAAATTTTGTCCTATCTCTTACAAGTCTTGTATTGTTTTATTTATATGAATTGTATCCATGGACAGCGCTGCGGAATAAGTTGGTGCTTCATAAATAAAGTATAATAATAATAGCGTTTTAGGTTCGATCGCAAGGTTGAATAGGAGAGGAGAAAGCGGCCACCCTGTCAGGTGCCTCTTTGAAGATTAATTAATGTGGACTCTAAATAATTAACGCTTAATCTTGTTGAGGATTTTTTACACAAATATTTAACAAAGGATAAAAAGTTATCTTTAAAGCCAAAACAAACAACGTATCTAAGAGATGATGATAGTGCAAAAAAAAGTCAAAAGCTTTTTCAGCGTCAATTGCGATAATCGCAGAGTCTACCTGGTCTTCCCCAGTCTCTTCTCAAAGAGTATGATAATAATCAAGGACCAGAAAAACCTCTCTGATCTTAGCTGCCAAAGTACGTTTAGATAAGAATCCTGCTTGGTCTTTATGTATGATACTCCCTATTTCCCGCTGCAGCCTCTTAGCTAAGATAGATGTAAGTGGCTTATAGTCAGAATTAAGCAACGCAATAAGACGATATGATTCCTTTTTCAAGGGATCTTTTCCTTGTTTCAGGATTAAAGTTGTAGAGGATGCAGCGAAGGTCAGGGGATTTGGGTTATTCTCTATATAAAAATAGTTGAAAAGAGTTTTTAGGTGCAGAGTGATAACAGGGGCCAGGATCTTATAAAACTCATAAAGTCAAAGGAAAAGAGTAGCACCAATATGACGTGGTATCTGTTGTGGTAAGAAATATTTATTGTACAATCCAATAGTAGTGTACAAACAAAGTCACAGTGGAGAACGCCTGACGTGTTTCGTCTTATAAAACTCATTCAGCAGTGCATCCGGTCCAGGTGCCTTTTCTAAGTGCAAATCTTTAATAGAATGGATTATCTCTTGTTCCGTAATAGAAGAGTTAATTCTAGCTATTGAATCACTTTTCAGGGATGGATAATTGACATTATTCCAGAATTGTTTCATGGCAGCCAGTTCAGAGTCTCTAAAGGAATATATGTCTTTATAATAGTCAGAAAAAATATCCAAAATTTCATTTAGGGTTTTAAGTAAAGTATCGTTATCTTGAATTAATTCAATAGTGGAATTTCCTTGAGTGTTTTTCACTAAATTGGCTAACAATTTGCCTGCTTTATTACCATATTATTAAAATGTAGTTTTTTTTAAATTAGCCTGGGCTGCTGATTGCATTAAATAAGTGTCTCTCTCTTCCTTAGCTGAGGTATATCTTCCCCAATTCTCAGGTGTAGGCTGATTTAGATATCTATTATAAGTAGTATAGTAAGAGCTCTTAATACTTCCTTCTCTCTAAAAACGGCTTTCCTCTTAAATTCTGCCATATAGGCTATAATGCCCCCCCTTACCACTGCTTTTGCGGCTTCCCAAAACGTAGTTGGTTTTTCTACCAAGCCTATATTCAAGGTGATAAATCCGGTCATCTTAATATTTAACCAGTTTTTAAACTTCAAGTTATTGATTACAAATTTGGGAAAGAAAAAACGCAGTGAAAAGGACCATGTTTTATGTAGAGGAATATCTAAAATAATCAGAGCATGGTCTGAAATGCAGATTGATGTGATTCTAGCTTTTGCCCCACTCTTGTACAAGCTATCGTTAACCAGAAATAGAACGATTCTGGAGAGGGAGTTAACATTTCTAGCCTTACAAGTAAAATCTCTTAAATCTGGGTGCTGTAGCCTCCAGATATCTCTGAGTGCTAAATTTCTATACATTTTGGCCTCTAAGATATCTCTTTTTGACTTAGGTTGATTTGGGGATTGTCTGGATCTGTCCAAAGGGACTTGCGGAGCCATGTTAAAGTCCCCTACCAAAATTTTATTCCATTCACAATTCTGAAGTATTTTGCCAAGTCATATAGAATTTACAAGTTTCATTTTTAAAATAACATACCTACTTTTGGAGTCCTGAATTAACAAAATTACTTCATATACTAGCTTCTTCCCCAATAAAATGGCCACCCTTCTTTTCCTGCCTATACTTGGGTTAGCAAAAATCTCCTTTACCCAAGAAAATCTCAGTTTCAGGGACTCTTCGGCGCTGAGGTGAGTTTCCTGTAGGAAGGCAATATCTGAATTAAGTTTCCTCAAATGTGATATAACCATTTTACGTTTTATTGGGGATGAGATACCACCAATATTCCAGGAAGTTAAGACCAGTTTCTTTACTCTAGACATATCCTAAAGAAAATATTGGGAAATTGATGAACAAAAAAAAAGGATACAAAATGTTTTTTTTATGCCCCTGTTTTGCTCTTACTGAACCTGTCTTATGATATATGTCAGAAGTGAACAAATCAAAGTTTCGGCAATACCCTGCCTTTATCAAGATCTTGATAAAGGCAGGAGACTGCCAAAACGCATAGATTTGCTCACCCCAGAACTGATTTGTTCCCTTCTGACATATATCATAAGAGAGGTTCAGTAAGAGCAAAACAGGGGCATAAAAAAACATTTTGTATCACTAATGAGTGTTAATTGCCACAACCTGTGCAAGTGCTCCAGCTGACTCACTTTCATTCCAGCATTGCTCTAAGGAGCACACAGAGCTTTCAGGGCCACACAGGTTCACAAAGCACTTTGTATATTAACAAGTGACTTTATAATTCCTGCTGTAGTGCTCTTTAAAACACCTTTACTTGAGAACTAATCCTGTGTAAAATTGCAAACAACGGTAATAAAACCACAGGGACATCGTTTCATAGAAACAACGGCAACAAAGTTAACAGATATATATCGTTTTATAGAAACAATCACAGAAGAATCTGTTAATACCAACCTCAGGACAGATTAAAGGTCAGGTGACTGGGATTCATTTGCAAAACAGACTTCACCCAGCGTTTTCACCTGTAAAGGGACTTGGAGATTGTTTGTACTGATGAAAAACAATCCGGAGAAAAAACAAATTTTCACACACACACACGGGTAAAGGTACTTTTTTTAGCCACACTTGCTGGAGTATTAATAAGCCAGACGTATAACATAATAAATATTTCAGCATAGTAACCTTCTCAGCACCAAACTGTGTTTAAGATAATACACGGATCACATTATTTGGTACATTGTATCAAGCAACGGCACTTTACTCCATCTTTTATTTTTGGCCTTTTTCAAAAGATTTTTTGTGAACATAGTTCATTTTTATACATTTTAACTTTTTACTCATAGATGCCAGCATCTTTCATTATTACCAATTATATTATTATATACTTGTTATGATATGGAATAAATGTTATTTGTTTTTAATTAGTTGTTTTTAGATTCTTTATATTTGCCCAGTTTGTATAATATAGGCCTATAGCCCTCAATCTATACCCAGTATTGAAATCACCTATAGCTAGCTTTAAAGTGAAATGTAACACTTTATTACAATTAGTATTCTATTTTGCAACATAGTTTGTATTTTGGATATTATCCACAGTATTTTATATATATATAAACATAAGAAGACAGTCAGCTCTTTCGGAGCGCTTCCCCATATCCTCCTATTGCTCTTTTTACATTGTGTCTTAAATTTTTTGTAGATTTGTGTGTAGACATTTTGGGGTTTTAGCATTACATTGTCACTCAGTAAGGCACTCACACCATTCAATTCACATGTTCTGGGTATCTGTAAGGTCCTCTAGATCAGACACCCTTTGCTCAACTTCTTGAATTCTTTTGGAAAACTGCCCATCCTCATTAGAAAGGTTAAGCAAATCTTGTTTGATTTCTGTTTTAAGTGACTTTTTGGCTTCTAAAATATTGCTAACTAAAGTTTGTGAGTAGATTAAATCATTATGTTTTGTATTAATTGCTGGTTCAGAATGTAGTTCAACAAGGGTCTCAGAAGAGTTGTTGGTCTTCCTTTCCCTAGGTCTGGAAGCCATGGCTGGAGAAGTGATTTTACTGTGTATAGGTTAGCTTAAAAATTTCTCAATATGTGAAGTGGATAGTGAGAGGGAAAAAAAAATAAAAGGAAGTAATTAAGTGTGTAAGTGGGGGGGGTGGAAGGAGGGGGGAAATGGGGGGAAGGGAAGTGAAAAAGTGCTTAGGGAAGAAGTGTGATCGAGGAGTGGATAAAGACCAGCTGTGGGTTCCTGACACAGGGAAGGAGGCCAAGACAGAGAGAAAAGCAAGTAATCCCTCTTGCCTAAAGAATAATTTGCCTCTGTGGCCGTGATATCCTTTATCCAAAAATAGTCAGTCTGCGTGTGTAACTAGGTTATAAAGGCGCATATTGTTAAACCTAGTAACAAGTAATGCACTTTAGAAAGCAAACAATAGGGCAGTTTATATGATTTAGGGGCCCTGCTTAACTACCGAGATCAAACAGAATCAAGTGCCTTTAGGACAATATATAACATGAAAATGCATATACAATAAATTCCCACAATTTTTGACAGCGTTTCTGAGCAGCATTCACTTATTTAATAATAACAATGATTTTAGACATAAATTGTAGGGTCAACACTTATAAGTTTGGCGGGTTTAGATAACCAGATATACCCAAGAAACTATGCAAGAATGGTTATTGAATCAGACCCCTTGTATATAGATAGGTAACCTTTGAACCCCCCACAGGTATAAGGGAGAAAGAGTCCTCTTCATAGTTTAACAAGACCAGGAGAGCGTCTCTGCATTGCGGGAGCACACCTACTATGTATATGTACTTTGTTTTCAGGATAATGGCAGTAACTTTTAGCAAAAATTCTAAGTTCAACAATATGTAGATTCAAAATAGTTTACATAGCCAGGTACATCTAAAAGACAGTGCAGGGGTAATTATTAGAACAGGAACCTTGCACATCAATAATTAATGCTTAAGTACCCTCTCAGATGTAAGGAAAAGAGAGTCCTTTTCAAACAATGACAATGCCGGGAGAGCGTTTCTGTAGAGTAGGAACACACCAGCCATGCACAAGCATCTTAATCCAAAAATAGACGATTGTAGTGACCCTTAATCTTTTCTTTTCCTCCCTTCTCTCCCTTTTAAGATCTCCTAACCAAAAATGGTACAGCGTTCGTATCGCCCCCTTAGATAACCATTAAGGCATATAAATATAACATGCAAATGTAGGATGGCTATTGGCCCCTAACAGGAATTTTCAACCACAAGTGCCACAATGTTAAAGAGTAGAACTTGTTTGCTGTATTGCAAAAACTTCAATGCGGCTTATAGTTAAAAGATGGGCTCTTGATACTGTGATTACGTTTAATGTTCTAGACACAAATCTAAGACTTTTCTTTTGGTGTGGAGAGTTTTATTCAGGCCACATTCATCATAGGAGGAAGGAACTTAAAAAACCCTCTTTACGTCTTTTTTAACGATATAGGCAGCCTAGGCAAGAGATGGCCAGGGGGATAGTCAGCTCATTTAAACCACAAACAATGTAGAACGCTGGAGGGTGAACTGCCAGCCTTACCACCTCTCGGGTAACCTTAGGCTCTCCGGACTGAAGAAAATGCTTTCTCTGAGATGTGCCAACTTTTCTGGTAGGTACTCAGGATAAGTCCTCCCTCAAACAGCACCAGTGGGAGGGGGGTAGTTGCCAAAAAATAAAATCTATATCCGGACCTCAGCACAGCTCCTCCGGGCTCTTAGGCAGCAGACTCGGCCACTGTTAGGGAAAGATGACTGGGCCCCCTCACGCAGCACCAGTGGGAGGGGGGCTGGTTCTCAGCAAGAGTAAAAGGTATCGCTATGACAGCGGCCCCTGGAAGAGAGAGTTAGCAGGGGTTCCTCCGTCAAACTAGCGTGATGGAACAACACTTACAGGAGCTCCGGGTGGATCTTGTCTACACTTCCTTGCCTGCCTGAGTCACACAGGCTTCCTGGCACGAGTATTGGCATCCTCCGCCACAGGTGCAGGACTGAATTAACCTCCAGATGGGCATCTCAGCATGACCTCCCCTGGAAACTCAATATTTGATATTTTTGTAGGTTTACTGCCCCTTTAAGACATGTAGATAAAGAATATGGCAACACCAAAATAGTTTAATAGTGTTTAGTTTTGTAATTAAGACTTTTAGGAAGATGGCAACATATGTTTCATGTCAAGACTTTTTCAGAACAGATTTTAATAAAAAAGATGATGACACAAGATTCATGTAAAATGTTTGTATTCAGATAATGTTTTCTTTAAAAATGTTCTTTATTTAGTTGTGGCGGGGTTCGGGAGTGGTGGTATAGGGGTTAAACCTTTTAGTATAGTGTGGGTGTTTAGTGACAGTATACAAATAAAGCTGGGAAAAAAGCCGAAGAGCAGCGAAATAGATGACTGTTAGTTAACAACAGTCAGCTGCTCATCGCCCCGTACTTGGTGCGCAGCATTTTGTCAGCTTTTTTTTTAAATATGGAGAGCGTATTCAGGTCTGCGGCAGCGAAATTAGGCGATGTCAGGCGAGCGTATTGGTGCCGGTGAATGCAGCACAGTTGATGGCTTGATAAGTAGGCCCCTATGTGTGTTGTGCCCTGTGATAAACTTTTTTTTATCTACGAGGATTAAATAAAGTAATTTTCTGTTTTGAAATTCTGACGTCAAACTCTCTTTGTTTCACTTTGTATGTTGTCTCTTGGAAAGTTGATATTTGGATGTAAAATGATGAAATGTTTGATACATGTATAATTAATTTGTAAAACTTAATAAAAAACTATTTCAACAAAAAAAATAATATCTGAAATATAAATATTATTAAAGGGCCACTGTAAGTAAACATTTTCTATGCCTGTTACTAACTAACTACCCCAAATACGCTTTTTATCACTAGCATTTCATTAACATATCTCTACCGTATATCAGAAATCTTGTCTGCAAATTTAATTGTTTTCCAAACCCACTACGTGGGTATCCTTTGCTCTGTACCAATCCGTTTACAATACCTAGGTTTCAAAATGGTGCTTTAAACACAAAGTTATTGGTTTAAGTATTTTGAACACTCAGTGCTGAAAATAGTGGGCAGGATAACGTGACATCATTAGCAAATAAAAGATATAACTTTTAGAACGTTATGAAACTTTGTTTTGGAGAAAATATAGGTCAGTAGGTTTTAATTAATGTTTATTAACTTTAATATGTTAGTTGTTTAGCTTAAAAATTATAACAGAAAGTAATCCTTTAAAGAGACATCATGGTAAATACATTTTAGAAGTTATTGTAAATTAATTATTAACATGTTAACATAATTTTAAATAATTAGCTAATTATGTCAATAAATATTTGAAGCGAATATTTATGCACAAATTATTCTTTGATATCTAAGTGTTATTGTCTCATATGAGAAACTTCCTCAACTACTAAGTTTAACTTAGTTCAATGGCAAACAATTCTTCCATCACAGTACTGTAGCTTTATTAACAATCCATATTGCATGAAACACATGCAATTTAATTGTACAAGTTATCTTTAATAATAACAACTGCAAGTAAATTGGTCTAAGAGGGCAAAAAGTCAAAGAAATTTGAAGAAAAAAATAAATAATATGTGCACACCACGATCTCATATATAATTATAGTAGTACATATATTACACAATGAATGTAGGCAATATTCAGAGGGGCTCCAGCACCAATAGTAAGCCAACATGTGAACACCAACATTAAATAGTACATTACATTTGTCCATATTATAATTATTTTGAATCACCACAATTCATTAGCATGTTACCACCATCACTTTGTATCAAATCTATCATTGTAAAATAGAAAATTATTTAATAACAATCAGCCTAAAGTTGCATGGGACCATTATAGCGAGGGAAAAAAATATTTGATCCCCTGATGATTTTGTATGTTTGCCCACTGACAAAGAAATGATCAGTCTATAATTTTAATGGTAGGTTTATTTGAACAGTGAGAGACAGAAGAACAACAAAAAAATCCAGAAAAATGCATTTCAAAAAAGTTATAAATTGATTTGCATTTTAATGAGTGAAATAAGTATTTGATCCCCTATCAATCAGCAATATGTCTGGCTCCCATGTGTCTTTTATACAGGTAGTGAGCTGAGATTAGGAGCACTCTCTTAAAGGGAGTGCCTCTAATCTCAGTTTGTTACCTGTATAAAAGACACCTGTCTACAGAAGCAATCAATCAATCAGATTCCAAAATCTCCCCCATGGCCAAGACCAAAGAGCTGTGTAAGGATGTCAGGGACAAGATTGTAGACCTACACAAGGCTAGAATGGGCTACAAGACTATCGGCAAGCAGCATGGTGAGAAGGTTACAACAATTGGTGTGATTATTCGCAAATGGAAGAAACATAAAATAACTGTCAATCTCCCTTGGTCTGGGGCTCCATGCAAGATCTCACCTTGTGGAGTTTCAATGATCATGAGAACAGTGATGAATCAGCCCAGAACTAAACGGAAGGATCTTGTCAACAATCTCAAGGCAGTTGGGACCATAGTCACTAAGAAAACAATTGGTAACACATTATGCCTACACTTGCAGCACCCTCAAGATCCCCCTGCTCATGAAAGCACATGTACAGGCCTGTCAGTAGTTTACCAATGAACATCTGAATGATTCAGAGGAGAACTGTTCAGAGGAGAACAGGGTGAAAGTGTTGTGGTCAGATGAGACCAAAATCAAGCTCTTTGGCATCAATCAACTCGCTGTGTTTGGAGGAGGAGGAATGTTGCCTATGACCCCACGAACACCATGCCCACCGTCAAGCATGGAGGTGGAAACATTATGCTTTGGGGTGTTTTTCTGCTAAGGGGACAGGACAATTTCACTGCATCAAAGGGATGATGGACGGGGCCATGTAAAGCTTAATCTTGGTAAGAACCTCCTTCCCTCAGCCAGGGCATTAAAAATGGGTCGTGGATGGGTATTCCAGCATGACAATGACCCACAACACATGGCCAAGGTAACAAAGGAGTGGCTCAAGAAGAAGCACATTAAGGTCCTGGAGTGGCCTAGCCAGTCTCCAGCCCTTAATCCCATAGAAAATCTGTGGAGGGAGCTGAAGGTTCAAGTTGCGAAACGTCAGCCTCGAAACCTTAATCACTTGGAGAGGATCTGCAAAGAGGAGTGGAACAAAATCCCTCCTGAGGTGTGTGCAAACCTGGTGGCCAACTACAAGAAAAGCCTGACCTCTGTGATTGCCAACAAGGGTTTTGCCACCAAGTACTAAGTCATGTTTTGCAAAGGGGTCAAATATTTATTTCACTCATTAAAATGCAAATCAATTTATAACTTTTTTGAAATGCATTATTCTGGATTTTTTGTTGTTATTCTGTCTCTCGCTGTTCAAATAAACCTACCATAAAAATTATAGACTGATTATTTCTTTGTCAGTTGGCAAACGTACAAAATCAGCAGGGGATCAAATATTTTTTTCCCGTACTGTATGTCAATTTACTTTTCAAGATCAGCCATCCTTCCCTCATAAAGTTTAAACAAAGAAAACAACATGAGAGCAAGTGTTTGTGTTAGAGTATGGTATAACACAGTCTATAGGGCATACAAGAGGTTAATTGTTGATCAATAACACTGTCCATGATGTGAACTGTTTGGCAAGTTGAAGCACAAGTATGGCAAAACACAGTCCATAGGCCATACAAGGAGATAGTTGCTCAACTTTGAAATGCACAGACCATGATGCCAAGTTATTTCCATGTATTTTACAGTATTCCACAATAAGAAAAACTATTTGACAGTACAACACTACATTAAGTTGAGCCATTAAATATCAAACCTCTTAAAATATATGTTCTAGAAAATAATTGATATGATGGAATATCTAAGCTATATCTAAGACTATTATAAAAGTCATGACTCTTATATGTCTGCAGCACAAAGGGAAGGAGCAAACAGAGAATAAATGATGACCATAATATCTGCATTTAACTAAATCACCCACAGAAGTCTTCAAGTGCAGATGCAGATGGTAAGAGAGCTGCAAAGTTACTGGCCATATTTGTTATACACTGACTTAAGTTTTTTAGATATAGTTTAAATACATGCATATATTAAATGCAATACCAACAATACCATATTAAAATACATTTTAGTATGTAATGAATACAGGGATATCATTTGTGCATGAGTGAGGAAAAAAAAAAAAACTAATTCAAAATTCATAAATTAAAGAAAAAACAAACAAAAAATCCCACTTGCCTCAGAATTTAGGAGAAGCAGGAGGGATAATGTGAGGGAGCCTGGTTCCTAAACCAGAGCCTGGCTTTAGAGGCAAAAGTGGCAGGAGGTGCAGGAAGGCAAGAAGACCTAAACAACAGGCTTAGGAAGGGGGTGCATAAAGGGAGGTGCCACCATTGATTGCAGCTCTCTTACCAACCATCTGCCTCTGCACCTAGAGACTTCTGTGGGTGCATGTGGTTAAAGCAGGCATTATGACCCCCATTTGTTCTCTGTCTGCTCCTTCCCCTTGTGGTGCAGCTTGTGGTGGTGGTGTACCCTGTGTGTGGGTAATGTTGCAGGAGGTGGTGGTGTTGGGTAGAGCACTGGTGGGCGGTAAAGCACAGTTGAAGTAGGTTGTGGTTGAAGTGGTGGAAATTATGGGGAGGCCATGTAAATTTGGAAAGGTACAATGACCGAGGGTAAAGGGTTTCTGATGTATCTTTCCCCAGGGTGAGCAGGGTGTAGTCATCTTCCAGGTTCAGTGGAGACACATTAGCTGCTAGTTGAGGGAAGGGTGGCTGATCCTGCAATCCACAAGTGGGGTCCCCAGCTTCCTCCAGGAATTGCAAGAATGATCCTCCATGGTACGGCCAATCCTTCTTCTTGAGGTTCTTCCTTATGAAGGGCCTCTTTGAACTGCTCTTGGGATGCTGCATGAAACATAGAAATACAATAATCATTTTTGTTCAGATACTAAAAAAATCTTTACTTTAAAATGTGAACAAATAATAAGTTTATAAAAAAACAGAAACATGTATTAATCCAAGAAATTACAGATATATGAATGACACTGCACAATGTATATTAATACATTTAATCAACTTGGGAAGTAGGCATCTTTTTCAGTGCAAGTTTAAACAAACGTATTATAGTATGTAATTGTAATACTAGTGACTCTTTGATGCTGTATGTTTACTCAAAACAGCTTGGAACACCAACAATTGTCTCTTTAATAAGGGGTGAATGCTACAGGTCTTAGTACCTAGAACTTGTAATAGAAGCAATATGATATAACACAGCAACACTCTTCCAATTGCTTACAAGTTTTTTTTTATAAAACTTAAATTTGTACAGACAATATTTTGCTCATAAGATTACACTGCTGGATAGGTTTACCGGTGGAACCGCTATAGGAAATGCAATATGGGAAATCCCTACACCAAGAGAGCCCCGGTGCGTACATCACGTAAGTCGGATACAGATACCAGGTCATCATCGAGCTCTGACTAATCAAAAGGTGCCACACCATACATAGACAACGCCCATTTTTTGGGGCCAACCCATGTACCAACGGGAGAAGGAGGAAGACGTGACGGGCTGGTAAAATAAATACAAGGTCCCGGAACGGGAAGAAGAGGTAAATGTTGTTAATCTGTCTTCATGGACACTGACTACCTTAGAGAAAAAGACTTTGAACAAAGGACTTTTGTTTTGTCCTACCGAGTCACCTGACTTCTTTGCTCTGCAAATTGACTTGACACGATTTTACAGACTGCTCAGACAAGCTCATTTTGGATGCGGAGGTGATAAGAGATGGGCACCATCTCAAAAAACATCTGATACTTTGGACAATAGTGACTATGGTTTATATAATAAAAGCTTATTTAGTCCCCCTTTTAATAATCCAGGGGTTGAAGCATTTATTAAAGTGGTTGATCGACAATTCAAAGCACTAATGAACAAAAAGGGTAATTCTAAGTTTAAAAGTTCCAATCTGACAGGTATTGAGAAGACAATATTGAGTGAATTGGAAAATGATAGATCCATTACTATTAAGCCAGCTGATAAGGGTGGGGCTATTGTCCTGATGGACACAGCCAAATACAATGCAGCAGTATATAGGCAATTAAATTATAGTGACGTGTATGAACAACTTAGTATGGATCCCATGCTGAGAATTAAACAGCAATTAAAATCTTTTTTAGATCAAGCCCTGGAAGATTTGGTAATCAGTAAAAAATGGTATAATTTCATTTTGGTTAAACAGCCCATTGTACCAGCATTTTATATCACTCCAAAAATCCATAAGGCCCAATTGCACCCCCTGGGCACCCTATTGTGGCAGGTATCAGATCTTTATTAAGTAATGCAGTCACATTTTTAGATTGTGTTTTAGCACCATTGTTAACACAAGGTAGATCCTATATTAGGGACACAAGCGATTTCTTGGATAAAATAAAGGGTCTCCATGATATTGGTGATGAGGTTATATTGGTCACATGGGATGTAACAAGGTTATATACAGTAATTCCCCATGAAGTTGGCATTGAAATAATTGATGATGTACTGACCAAAAGTGGCCAATATAACACATCCCAGGTACTGTTTATGGTGGATCTTTTGAAATTGATTTTGAACAATAATTATTTTTTATTTACAAAGACAGGCACAGCTATGAAGTCAAATGTGACCCCATCATATGCTTGCCTAGTGATGGATCAGATTGAAAATTATTTTGTATATATCAACCCCATCTTCAAAAGTAATTGTGTTGCCTGGTTTCTCTATATAGATTACCTTTTCCTCCTATGGTGTGGGTCACAAGAATCACTAGATCAATTAAAAATTTCTGTTCAAGATAAGGTCCCCTTCTTGATATCTGCATCTAAGTATAGCCAATTGAACATAGAGTTTCTTGACACTTTGGTATAAAAGGAGGTGACAATTTATCAGGGTCAATAGGATTGGATTTGATCCCACTCAAATGGAATTAAAACTTGATAATATGCAAAATAAATTTGAGCAGAGAGGGTGCACTACAACAGAGTTATAATCTATTAGAAGCAAATTACATGAAACACAGCGCAAAAGAGGG
Organism: Bombina bombina; assembly: GCF_027579735.1. Taxonomy (NCBI): domain Eukaryota; kingdom Metazoa; phylum Chordata; class Amphibia; order Anura; family Bombinatoridae; genus Bombina; species Bombina bombina. Next base: position 833,984,418 of record NC_069503.1, on the reverse strand, counting down.
AGAGATAGGGATGATAATACAATTACTTTTGTCAGTTCCTTTAACATTTTGTGTAAGGGCATACATAGGAATCTAATTAAAATTTGGCAAATCTTAAAAAAACACTTGCCCAGACATTAAGCGTGTTAGAGATCATAAAGGACAACACAAATCTATTAATTAGGAATCCTCACCTTAACCACCTCCCTGTATCCAATCTTTTTAAAATAATTTTTATTGAGAAAAAAGAAAAATAAGTCTACATACATAATGATCATATACATGCCAGAAAAAATACAAATCTCGCTAGAATGCTTAAACCAGATATGTACTGAACAAAAGAATCGGTAAACAGAGTATTTCAATATAATGGAAGGATGTTAAAACCCAATATACATCATAAATGGTAAACACCAAAGGGAGACACCAAAGAAAAAAGAAAAAGAGAAAAGACAATAAAACCGTGATTTCTGGCTTCTAAATATAAACTGAGTAGAAATGTCCCAATTCAGCTTAAAGTTTCTCATTTTCAATTTTAAACCATGAGTTACAATAGCTCTCGTATAATTATAAGGCAAGGAGGGGAGGGGGAAGAGAGGGGGGGAAGAGGAGGGGTATTGGCAGTAATTATCTAATAGGCTTAGCAGGGGAATTTTTCTAACCAGGGTGTCCAAATCTCGTAGTAGGCGTCCATTTTATCTAAAACCGAATAGGAGTATGACTCCATTCGTAGAAGTGGAAAAATATACAAAGGGCGACTCCTAGTGCAAATCAGTTGATACAGTTGTTAACCCCAAATAATCCCTTTAGAGAGATACTCACATATTATGGAGCACACTATAGTGCTAATGAGGCAAGCTTGGTATATTATGGTGGCCCAGCGCACATAACACTCTGGCAAGCAGTAGATCAATGTAGCAAATAAAAGATAGGAGACTCCAGAAGTATATCAAAATAAGTTTTATAAAAATAAATAAATGAATATAAAAACAATCAGTAAAACACGCTACGCGTTTCTCAGAGCTCACCACTCTGTTTCCTCAGGCAAGTTCTACTGAGATATGACTGAAGTCTCCTATTTAAACCCAAAAAAACTAATTGGGATGTCGGTTACACCCATTACACACCCTTTTAATTAGCTCTTGCTACTATTACCATAGCAACTCTGCTGACTACACCTAACATTCCTTAAATGACATATACAACATGTTTGATACATTTACTACAGAGATCTGATAAAATAACTTTGTATGTTATTCAACATTGGTTAAATTCTTAGTACAATGTAACAGAACATCATCCTATAAAAATAAGGAACACTTACATTTATATAGATAGATCTATCAACCAAAAACCTATATTTATCACAATATAGACTGTATTTATTTGTAGTATATATACTCTTCAAATAAAAATAAGTATAAATCTGTAAGGAAGGAATGTTAGGTGACTTCAGTCATATATCAGTAGAACTTGCCTGAGGAAACAGAGTGGTGAGCTCTGAGAAACGCGTAGCGTGTTTTACTGATTGTTTTTATGTTCATTTATTTATTTTTATAAAACTTATGTTGATATACTTCTGGAGTCTCCAATCTTTTATTTGCTACATTGATCTACTGCTTGCCAGAGTGTTATGTGCGCTGGGCCACCATAATATACCCAGCTTACCTCATTAGCACTATAGTGTGCTCCATAATATGTGAGTATCTCTCTAAAGGGATTATTTGGGGTTAACAACTGTATCAACTGATTTGCACTAGGAGTTGCCCTCTGTATATTTTTCCAGTTTTCCAGATTTTTTCCATTCAAGAGGAGCAGCCCTTCTCATGGTGCACAGTCAACTGGGACACTGATAAGTTTCCAGACCATCTACCTAGGCATTATCGTTGCCTTCACCACATGTGAGTACAAAATCTGCTAATATATATATTCTACTTACAAAAATTGGCTACACTAGGAGGCGCCCTTTCTTTTTTTGTCTCAATCCATTCGTAGAAGGAAATTTACCGTGGCGATAATTTGAAAAATAGAGGGGGGCGACGTTTGCTTCCAGGCCTTTGCAATTTCAATTTTAATGGACATAAGTAGGTAGATAATTAAGATTTTTGGGTAAGGAGGAGGGTAATATCATCGGCATATAAGGTGATTTTATGTTGGGACTCTCTTATAGTGAAGCCTGTAATACCTGGATCTAGCCTAATGGCCTGCACAATAGGTTCTATGACAAGAGTGAACAATAGCGGTGAGAGGGCAACCTTGTCTAGTTCCATTAGACATTTCAAAATAGTGAGACTGAAAGCCTATTCCTCTGACCTTGGCAACTGGGGCGGAGTATAGTGCCTGGATGGAGATTATAAATTCACTTGGTAGTTTAAAGGCTCAGTAGCGTTTCACAAAGGAATTCCCATCTCACCCTGTTAAAGGCTTTTTCAGCATCAAGTGACAGGGTGAGCATGGGCACCTCTCTCTCGGCAGCTTTGACCAAGATATCAAGTACTCTTCTCGTAGCATCTGGACCCTCTCTTTGGGGGATAAACCCCACTTGGTCCGGGTGTACTAGGGTGGATATGATTTTGGAGAGGCGATTAGCGATAATATTTGCATTTAACTTAGGCCTAGATTTAGAATTGGGCGGTAGCCGTGAAAACCAGCGTTAGAGGCTCCTAACGCTGGTTTTTACCGCCCTCTGGTATTTGGAGTCAGTCAGGAAAGGGTCTAACGCTCACTTTCCTGCTGCGAGTTTTCCATACCGCAGATCCCCTTACGTCATTTGCGTATCCTATCTTTTCAATGGGATCTTTCTAACGCCAGTATTTAGAGTCATGGCTGAAGTGAGCGTTAGAAATCTGACGACAAAACTCCAGCCGCAGAAAAAAGTCAGTAGTTAAGAGCTTTCTGGGCTAACGCCAGTTTATAAAGCTATTAACTACTGTGCTCTAAAGTACACTAACACCCATAAACTACCTATGTACCCCTAAACCAAGGTCCCCCCACATCGCCGCCACTCGATTACATTTTTTTAACCCCTAATCTGCCGACCGCCACCTACGTTATCCTTATGTACCCCTAATCTGCTGCCCCTAACACCGCCGACCCCTATATTATATTTATTAACCCCTAATCTGCCCCCCTCAACGTCGCCTCCACCTGCCTACACTTATTAACCCCTAAGCTGCCGATCGGACCGCACCGCTACTATAATAAAGTTATTAACCCCTAATCCGCCTCACTCCCGCCTCAATAACCCTAGTTAAATAAATAGTATTAACCCCTAATCTGCCCTCCCTAACATCGCCGACACCTAACTTCAATTATTAACCCCTAATCTGCCGACCGAATCTCGCCGCTACTGTAATAAATGGATTAACCCCTAAAGCTAAGTCTAACCCTAACACTAACACCCCCCAAAGTTAAATATAATTTAAATCTAACGAAATTAATTTACTCTTATTAAATAAATTATTCCTATTTAAAGCTAAATACTTACCTGTAAAATAAACCCTAATATAGCTACAATATAAATTATAATTATATTATAGCTATTTTAGGATTTATATTTATTTTACAGGTAACTTTGTATTTATTTTAACCAGGTACAATAGCTATTAAATAGTTAAGAACTATTTAATAGCTAAAATAGTTAAAATAATTACAAAATTACCTGTAAAATAAATCCTAACCTAAGTTACAATTAAACCTAACACTACACTATCAATAAATTAATTAAATAAAATACCTACAATTATCTACAATTAAACCTAATACTACACTATCAATAAATTAATTAAATACAATATCTACAAATAAATACAATGAAATAAACTAACTAAAGTACAAAAAATAAAAAAGAACTAAGTTACAAAAAATAAAAAAATATTTACAAACATTAAATAAATATTACAACAATTTTTAACTAATTACACCTACTCTAATCCCTCTAATAAAATAACAAAGCCCCCCAAAAGAAAAAAATGCCCTACCCTATTCTAAATTAAAAAAGTTCAAAGCTCTTTTACCTTACCAGCCCTGAACAGGGCCCTTTGTGGGGCATGCCCCAAAGAATTCAGCTCTTTTGCCTGTAAAAAAAACACATACAATACCCCCCAACATTACAACCCACCACCCACATACCCCTAATCTAACCCAAACCCCCCTTAAATAAACCTAACACTAAGCCCCTGAAGATCATCCTACCTTATCTTCACCATGCCAGGTTCACCGATCCGTCCTCAGAAGTCTTTATCCAAGCCTCGGAAGTGTTGATCCAAGCCCAAGCGGGGGGCTGAAGAGTGACGTCCATCCTTGGGCTGAAGTCTGGATCCAAGCGGCGGCTGAAGAAATCCATCATCGGGCTGAAGTCACTCTTCAGCCCCCCGCTTGGGCTTGGATCAACACTTCCGAGGCTTGGATCAAGACTTCCGAGGACCGATCGGTGAACCTGGCATGGTGAAGATAAGGTAGGAAGATCTTCAGGGGCTTAGTGTTAGGTTTATTTAAGGGGAGTTTGGGTTAGATTAGTGGTATGTGGGTGGTGGGTTGTAATGTGGGGGGGGGATATTGTATGTGTTTTTTTTACAGGCAAAAGAGCTGAATTCTTTGGGGCATGACCCGCAAAGGGCCCTGTTCAGGGCTGGTAAGGTAAAAGAGCTTTGAACTTTTTAAATTTAGAATAGGGTAGGGCATTTTTTTATTTTGGGGGGCTTTGTTATTTTATTAGGGGGCTTAGAGTAGGTGTAATTAGTTTAAAATTGTTGTAATATTTTTCTAATGTTTGTAAATATTTTTTTATATTTTGTAACTTAGTTCTTTTTTATTTTTTGTACTTTAGTTAGTTTATTTCATTGTATTTATTTGTAGATATTGTATTTAATTAATTTATTGATAGTGTAGTGTTAGGTTTAATTGTAGATAATTGTAGGTATTTTATTTAATTAATTTATTGATCGTGCAGTGTTAGGTTTAATTGTAACTTAGGTTAGGATTTATTTTACAGGTAATTTTGTAATTATTTTAACTATTTTAGCTATTAAATAGTTCTTAACTATTTAATAGCTATTGTACCTGGTTAAAATAAATACAAAGTTACCTGTAAAATAAATATAAATCCTAAAATAGCTATAATATAATTATAATTTATATTGTAGCTATATTAGGGTTTATCTTACAGGTAAGTATTTATCTTTAAATAGGAATAATTTATTTACTAAGAGTTAATTTATTTTGTTAGATTTAAATTATATTTAATTTAGGGGGGTGTTAGTGTTAGGGTTAGACTTAGCTTTAGGTGTTAATCCATTTATTACAGTAGCGGCGAGATTCGGTCGGCAGATTAGGGGTTAAAAATTGAAGTTAGGTGTCGGCGATGTTAGGGAGGGCATATTAGGGGTTAATACTATTTATTATAGGGTTATTGAGGCGGGAGTGAGGCGGATTAGGGGTTAATAACTTTATTATAGTAGCGGTGTGGTCCGCTGGGTAGATTAGGGGTTAATAAGTGTAGGCAGGTGGAGGCTAAGTTGAGGGGGGCAGATTAGGGGTTAATAAATATAATATAGGGGTCGGCGGTGTTTTGCGCAGCAGATTAGGGGTACATAGCTATAATGTAGGTGGCAGCGGTGTACGGAGTGGCAGATTAGGGGTTAATAATAATATGCAGGGGTCAGCGATAGCGGGGGCGGCAGATTAGGGGTTAATAAGTGTAAGGTTAGGGGTGTTTAGACTCGGGGTTCATGTTAGGGTGTTAGGTGCAGACTTAGGAGGTGTTTCCGCATAGCAAACAATGGGGCTGCGTTAGGAGCTGAACGCTGCTTTTTTGCAGGTGTTAGGTTTTTTTTCAGCTCAAACAGCCCCATTGTTTTCTATGGGGGAATCGTGCACGAGCACGTTTTTGAAGCTGGCCACGTCCGTAAGCACCACTGGTATCGAGAGTTGAAGTTGCGGTAAATATGCTATACGCTCCTTTTTTGGAGCCTAACGCAGCCATTCTGTGAACTCTAAATACCAGCGGTATTTAAAAGGTGCGGCCAGAAAAAAGCATGCATAGCTAACGCACCCCTTTGGCCGCAAAACTCTAAATCTAGGCGTATGTGTCTAAATTGAGTAAGGAGATAGGACGTTAGCTACCACAATCAAGAGGGTCTTTACTAGGTTTGAGGATGGTTGTGATCGTGGCTTCTAGGTATTCTTTCCGAAAAGATCCCTTACATTTAACTTCATTGAAAGTTCTGCATAGGATGGGGGAGATCAAAGGGTCATAAGATTTGTAAAATTGTCCAGTAAGCCATCTGGGCCCGGGGATTTAGAGACCTTAAGTTCCTTAATACTTAGGCGAACCTCTTCGAGTGAGATCGGAGAGATAAAATCCGGGACAGTCTCCTGGTCGAGCTGGGGTAAGTTAAGAGAGTTTAGAAAAGAGCAAATGCCATCCATGGAGAGCAGCCGGGTAGGGTCAGAAGACTCCAAATAGTATATCTTAGAGTAAAAATCTCTAAAGGTGTCTCCAATTGCTCCATGGGAGGACACTACACTATTACCTGAACGGAGACGGGTTATATTGGTTTGTGTGGTCCGATTCCTTAACTTTATTGCTAAGAGTGAGGAGGCATTGTTACTTTTATAATATGAGATCTGCTTGAGTTTTCCCAAGTTGGTCTGGGTTTTGTTGAACTCCAAAATTCTTATCTGTTTAGAGATGTCAGTGTATTTACAGGGATAGTATAGGAAGTGGAGATCTGATTTTGTAAAGATCTAAGTTGACAGGTTAAGTACTCTAATGAGATGCCCTGGGCTCTTCTAATTTGTGAGGCTTTCGTAGTGTAGTGTCCTCTAAGATAAGCCTTAAGAGAGGCCCAAAGGACCTCAGCAGTGACGGATGGAGTGTCATTTACTGTTAGAAAGTTGGAAATGATATTGTGTGTTTCTATTTTGAGGGTAGGGAGAGTAACCAAAAAAATCTTTAAGGCGCCACGATGAGGGGAGGGCATGTGATGGTATGGAGCCTAGAATTATGAGGAGGGATTCATGATCAGACCACGATATAGGCGAGATTGTGGCGTGAGTGGCAAGTTCTAAGGTGCGAGCGCTCAGGAAAAGAAAATCAATTCTTGTATAGGATTTATGCGGGGCAGAGTAAAAGGTGAATTATTTGTCCTCAGGGTGAAGTGCTCTCCAAGCATCATATACATCATATTGTTTAAATAAATTCTGGAATGCAACCGAGAGAGGGTTCATCGATCTTTCGGCTTGAGAGACCTTGGGGCCTGTTCTATCCAGAGAGGGGTCCCAAATCAAATTAAAATCCCCACCCAAGATGAGCTCTCCTTGTTTTACTGCTGACACTGAACATATTAGTTGTCTAAAGAATTTAATCTGCCCGAGTTGGGCGCGTAAATATTAACTAGGGTGAACAGTTTTTCATTTAATTTCCATATTAAAATAATGAATCAGGCCTCTGGGTCCCGTTCGATATATATGGGTTCATATGTGACATGGGCGTTAATAAAGATCGCAACCCCTCTTGACTTAGACAAATAGGAGGCCATTATCACAATAGGGTATTTTTTATAGGAGTGTACAGAGTCAGAGGTAAGAAGCCAATGAGTTTCCTGAATAAAGGCGACGTCAATTCTGGAGTGATGTAGCATATTAATTAAGAAGCTGCATTTTGCAGGTGAGTTGAGGCCTTGTGAATTTAGAGTCAAGATACGTAATTGTGCCATTATGATAAGGTAAGGGGGGGGTTAAGGGGTTTCAAAAGGGATCTGGGTTATACGATAGGGAGAAGCTCTGGTCTACAAGAGGTTAAGGTTTTAGCGTAGATTTTAAATAAGTTATGTATGAGGTTAGCTGGAGTGGGGGAAGCAGCGGGCAAGATAATGTAGGAAAGGGGGATGGGGGGGAAGGGAGTTGCAAATATAAAATTTATGTAAAGTTCGGGGTGGTCGCTGCGTAGTATATGTATGTGGCAGACCAAGTGCTATGGGGTCTGTAGTAGAATAAAGGGGAGGATCTATAGGGGAAGGGCCAATCGCCCTAAAGTGGGCGTTCAGAATTAAAGATGTATCGAAATAAAGGAGGTAAAGGAAAGGAAAGGGGAGTGCCGGAGAGGAAATCCCCACTCTGGGCTGGGCTTGTGTCAACTCAATTAGAAGATGGTAATAGGCAATGAACAATAAACATTACATTTCACAATAAAAAACTAGATAACCATAATAACCTTAGTCAATTTTTTGTAAATGCCAGATGTTTTCTCAGAGTTACATATTATACAGGTGATTAGAGGCATAACCATTGTGAAGAAATATAGTACATTCGTAATAAAAATATATTGTTGTGAAGGTTATGTCTGTGGAGTAGCCTAGGGTGGAAGTGGCGTTAAACTAAGCTTTGAAAATATACATTTGAGGTGCTGAAATAAGGAGTGCGTCAAAGTCATCAGAGAAGTGACATAAGTATATCATATGAAGACTATGATTTTGTGAAGTCCTACAGAAAGATGTATTGTTATAGTATTGTAGAAGCGTCGGTCTTTGAATAATCTCCTCAGGGACCACTACTTACTATGTGAAAGAGGGGTGGGAGGTGTAGAGTCCCGTATATGCAATAGATTCTGGAACCTGTCGTAAGGAGTTGTATGAGAAATAATTTTTCTTTAGTTGAGAAGTGGACACTGTCAAGAAGTATTTCTACAGCTGACTGAAGTATCCAATCATTTTTACTCTATGGGCCACCAGGTGACCCAACTAAGCTCTACCTCTCTAATTTATCCCACAAGCTCCTCACTAGCAAAGCTCTACCTCTAATTTACCCCACATGCCCCTCACTAGCAAAGCTCTACCTCTCTAATTTACCCCACATGCCCCTCACTAGCAAAGCTCTACCTCTAATTTACCCCACAAGCCTCTCACTAGCAAAGCTCTACCTCTAATTTACCCCACAAGGCCCTCACTAGCAAAGCTTTAGCTCTAATTTACCCGACATGCCTCTCACTAGCAAAGCTCTACCTCTCTAATTTACCCCACAAGCCAATCACTAGCAAAGCTTTACCTCTAATTTACCTGACAAGCCCCTCACTAGCATAGCTCTACCTCTCTAATTTATCCCACAAGCCCCTCACTAGCAAAGCTCTACCTCTCTAATTTACCCTACAAGCCTCTTACTAGCAAAGCTCTACCTCTCTAATTTACCCTACAAGCCTCTTACTAGCAAAGCTCTACCTCTCTTAGTAACCCCACAAGCCCCTCACTAGCAAAGCTCTACCTCTCTAATATATCCCACAATCCTCTTACTAACAAAACTCTACCTCTCTAATTTACCCCACAAGCCCCTCACTAGCAAAGCTCTACCTCTCTAATTTACCCCACAAGCCCCTCACTAACAAAGCTCTACCTCTCTAATTTACCCCACAAGTCCCTCAGTAGCAAAGATCTACCTCTCTAATTTATCCCACAAGCCTCTTACTAGCAAAGCTCTACCTCTCTAATTTACCCCACAAGCCCCTAACTAGCAAAGCTTAACCTCTAATTTACCTCATAAGCCCCTCACTAACAAAGCTCTACCTCTCTAATTTACCTCACAAGCCCCTCACTAGCAAAGCTCTACCTCTAATTTACCCCACAAGCCCCACACTAACAAAGCTCTACCTCTCTAATTTACCCCACAAGCCCCTCACTAGCAAAGCTCTACCTCTCTAATTTACCCCACAAGCCCCTCGCTAGCAAAGCTCTACCTCTCTAATTTACCCCACAAGCTAATCACTAGCAAAGTTCTACCTCTCTAATTTACCCCACAAGCCCCTCACTAGCAAAGCTCTACCTCTCTAATTTACCCCAGAAGCCCCTCACTAGCAAAGCTCTACCTCTCTAATTTACCCCACAAGCCAATCACTAGCAAAGCTCTACCTTTCTTATTTACCCCACAAGCCCCTCACTAGCAAAGCTCTACCTCTAATTTAACCCCACAAGCCCTCACTAGCAAAGCTCTACCACTAATTTACCAAACAAGACCCTCACTAGCAAAGCTTTAGCTCTCTAATTTATCCCACAAGCCCCTCAGTAGCAAAGCTATACCTCTCTATTTAACCCACAAGCCACTCACTAGAAAAGCTCTACCTCTCTAGTTTACCCCACAAGCCCCTCACTAGCAAAGCTCTACCTCTCTAATTTATCCCACATGCCCCTCACTAGCAAAGCTCTACCTCTCTAATTTATCCCACAAGCCCCTCACTAGCAAAGCTCTACCTCTCTAATTTACCCCACAAACACCTCACTATCAAAGCTCTGCCTCTAATTTACCCCATAAGCCCTTCACTTACCAAACCTCTACCTCTCTAATATATCCCACAATCCTCTTACTAACAAAACTCTACCTCTCTAATTTACCCCACAAGCCCCTCACTAGCAAAGCTCTACCTCTCTAATTTACCCCACAAGCCCCTCACTAACAAAGCTCTACCTCTCTAATTTACCCCACAAGTCCCTCAGTAGCAAAGCTCTACCTCTCTAATTTATCCCACAAGCCTCTTACTAGCAAAGCTCTACCTCTCTAATTTACCCCACAAGCCCCTCACTAGCAAAGCTTAACCTCTAATTTACCCCATAAGCCCCTCACTAACAAAGCTCTACCTCTCTAATTTAGCTTATAAGCCCCTCACAAGCAAAGCTCTACCGCTAATTTACCCCACAAGCCCCACACTAACAAAGCTCTACCTCTTTAATTTACCCCGCAAGCCCCTCACTAGCAAAGCTCTACCTCTCTAATTTACCCCACAAACCCCTCACTAGCAAAGCTCTACCTCTCTAATTTACCCCACAAGCCAATCACTAGCAAAGTTCTACCTCTCTTATTTACCCCAAAAGCCCCTCACTAGCAAAGCTCTACCTCTCTAATTTACCCCAGAAGCCCCTCACTAGCAAAGCTCTACCTCTCTAATTTACCCCACAAGCCAATCACTAGCAAAGCTCTACCTTTCTTATTTACCCCACAAGCCCCTCACTAGGAAAGCTCTACCTCTAATTTAACCCCACAAGCCCTCACTAGCAAAGCTCTACCACTAATTTACCAAACAAGACCCTCACTAGCAAAGCTTTAGCTCTCTAATTTATCCCACAAGCCCCTCAGTAGCAAAGCTATACCTCTCTATTTAACCCACAAGCCACTCACTAGAAAAGCTCTACCTCTCTAGTTTACCCCACAAGCCCCTCACTAGCAAAGCTCTACCTCTCTAATTTATCCCACATGCCCCTCACTAGCAAAGCTCTACCTCTCTAATTTACCCCACAAGTCCCTCAGTAGCAAAGCCCTTCCTCTAATTTATCCCACAAGCCTCTTACTAGCAAAGCTCTACCTCTCTAATTTACCCCACAAGCCCCTCACTAGCAAAGCTTAACCTCTAATTTACCCCATAAGCCCCTCACTAACAAAGCTCTACCTCTCTAATTTAGCTTATAAGCCCCTCACAAGCAAAGCTCTACCGCTAATTTACCCCACAAGCCCCACACTAACAAAGCTCTACCTCTTTAATTTACCCCACAAGCCCCTCACTAGCAAAGCTCTACCTCTCTAATTTACCCCACAAACCCCTCACTAGCAAAGCTCTACCTCTCTAATTTACCCCACAAGCCAATCACTAGCAAAGTTCTACCTCTCTTATTTACCCCAAAAGCCCCTCACTAGCAAAGCTCTACCTCTCTAATTTATCCCACAAGCCCCTCACTAGCAAAGCTCTAACTCTCTAATTGACCCCACAAGACCCTCACTAGCAAAGCTCTACCTCTCTAATTTACCCCACAAGCCAATCACTAGCAAAGGTCTACCTCTCTAATTTACCCCCCAAGCCCCTTACTTAACAAAGCTCTACCTCTCTTAGTAACCCCACAAGCCCCTCACTAGCAAAGGTCTATCTCTAATTTACCCCACAAGCCCCTCACTAGCAAAGCTTTAGCTCTCTAATTTATCCCACAAGCACCTCACTAGCAAAGCTCTACCTCTCTAATTTACCCCACAAGCCCCTCACTAGCAAAGCTCTACCTCTAATTTAACCCACAAGCCCCTCACTAGCAAAGCTCTACCTCTCTAATTTACCCCACAAGCCCCGCACTAGCAAAGCTCTACCTCTCTAATTTACCCCACATGCCTCTCACTAGCAAAGCTCTACCTCTCTAATTTACCCCACAAGCCCCTCACTAGTAAAGCTCTACCTCTCTAATTTACCCCACAAGCCAATCACTAGCAAAGCTTTACCTCTAATTTACCCCACAAGCCCCTCAATAGCAAAGCTCTACCTCTCTAATTTACCCCACAAGCCCCTCACTAGCAAAGCTCTACCTCTCTAATTTACCCCAAAAGCCCCTCACTAGCAAAGCTCTACCTCTCTAATTTACCCCACAGGCCAATCACTAGCAAAGTTCTACCTCTTTAATTTACCCCACAAGCCCCTCACTAGCAAAGCTCTACCTCTCTAATTTACTCCACAAGCCCCTCACTAGCAAAGCTCTACCTCTCTAATTTACCCCACAAGCCAATCACTAGCAAAGCTCTACCTTTCTTATTTACCCCACAAGCCCCTCACTAGCAAAGCTCTACCTCTAATTTAACCCACAAGCCCCTCACTTAACAAAGCTCTACCTCTCTAATTTATCCCACATGCCCCTCACTAGCAAAGCTCTACCTCTCTAATTTATCCCACAAGCCCCTCACTAGCAAAGCTCTACCTCTCTAATTTACCCCACAAGACCCTCACTAGCAAAGCTCTACCTCTAATTTACCCCACAAACCCCTCACTAGCAAAGCTCTACCTCTCTAATTTACCCCCCAAGCCAATCACTAGCAAAGTTCTACCTCTCTTATTTACCCCAAAAGCCCCTCACTAGCAAAGCTCTACCTCTAATTTATCCCACAAGCCCCTCACTAGCAAAGCTCTAACTCTCTAATTTACCCCAGAAGCCCCTCACTAGCAAAGCTCTACCTCTCTAATTTACCCCACAAGCCAATCACTAGCAAAGCTCTACCTTTCTTATTTACCCCACAAGCCCCTCACTAGAAAAGCTCTACCTCTAATTTAACCCCACAAGCCCTCACTAGCAAAGCTCTACCACTAATTTACCAAACAAGACCCTCACTAGCAAAGCTTTGGCTCTCTAATTTATCCCACAAGCCCCTCAGTAGCAAAGCTATACCTCTCTATTTAACCCACAAGCCACTCACTAGAAAAGCTCTACCTCTCTAGTTTACCCCACAAGCCCCTCACTAGCAAAGCTCTACCTCTCTAATTTATCCCACATGCCCCTCACTAGCAAAGCTCTACCTCTCTAATTTATCCCACAAGCCCCTCACTAGCAAAGCTCTACCTCTCTAATTTACCCCACAAACACCTCACTATCAAAGCTCTGCCTCTAATTTACCCCATAAGCCCTTCACTTACCAAACCTCTACCTCTCTAATATATCCCACAATCCTCTTACTAACAAAACTCTACCTCTCTAATTTACCCCACAAGCCCCTCACTAGCAAAGCTCTACCTCTCTAATTTACCCCACAAGCCCCTCACTAAAAAAGCTCTACCTCTCTAATTTACCCCACAAGTCCCTCAGTAGCAAAGCTCTACCTCTCTAATTTATCCCACAAGCCTCTTACTAGCAAAGCTCTACCTCTCTAATTTACCCCACAAGCCCCTCACTAGCAAAGCTTAACCTCTAATTTACCCCATAAGCCCCTCACTAACAAAGCTCTACCTCTCTAATTTAGCTTATAAGCCCCTCACAAGCAAAGCTCTACCGCTAATTTACCCCACAAGCCCCACACTAACAAAGCTCTACCTCTTTAATTTACCCCACAAGCCCCTCACTAGCAAAGCTCTACCTCTCTAATTTACCCCACAAACCCCTCACTAGCAAAGCTCTACCTCTCTAATTTACCCCACAAGCCAATCACTAGCAAAGTTCTACCTCTCTTATTTACCCCAAAAGCCCCTCACTAGCAAAGCTCTACCTCTCTAATTTATCCCACAAGCCCCTCACTAGCAAAGCTCTACCTCTCTAATTTACCCACAAGACCCTCACTAGCAAAGCTCTACCTCTCTAATTTACCCCACAAGCCAATCACTAGCAAAGGTCTACCTCTCTAATTTACCCCCCAAGCCCCTTACTTAACAAAGCTCTACCTCTCTTAGTAACCCCACAAGCCCCTCACTAGCAAAGGTCTATCTCTAATTTACCCCACAAACCCATCACTAGCAAAGCTCTACCTCTCTAATTTACCCCACAAGCCCCGCACTAGCAAAGCTCTACCTCTCTAATTTACCCCACATGCCTCTCACTAGCAATGCTCTACCTCTCTAATTTACCCCACAAGCCCCTCACTAGTAAAGCTCTACCTCTCTAATTTACCCCACAAGCCAATCACTAGCAAAGCTTTACCTCTAATTTACCCCACAAGCCCCTCACTAGCAAAGCTCTACCTCTCTAATTTACCCCACAAGCCCCTCACTAGCAAAGCTCTACCTCTCTAATTTACCCCAAAAGCCCCTCACTAGCAAAGCTCTACCTCTCTAATTTACCCCACAGGCCAATCACTAGCAAAGTTCTACCTCTTTAATTTACCCCACAAGCCCCTCACTAGCAAAGCTCTACCTCTCTAATTTACTCCACAAGCCCCTCACTAGCAAAGCTCTACCTCTCTAATTTACCCCACAAGCCAATCACTAGCAAAGCTCTACCTTTCTTATTTACCCCACAAGCCCCTCACTAGCAAAGCTCTACCTCTAATTTAACCCACAAGCCCCTCACTTAACAAAGCTCTACCTCTCTAATTTATCCCACATGCCCCTCACTAGCAAAGCTCTACCTCTCTAATTTATCCCACAAGCCCCTCACTAGCAAAGCTCTACCTCTCTAATTTACCCCACAAGACCCTCACTAGCAAAGCTCTACCTCTCTAATTTACCCCACAAGCCCCTCACTAGCAAAGCTCTACCTCTCTAATTTACCCCACAAGACCCTCACTAGCAAAGCTCTACCTCTAATTTACCCCACAAACCCCTCACTAGCAAAGCTCTACCTCTCTAATTTACCCCCCAAGCCAATCACTAGCAAAGTTCTACCTCTCTTATTTACCCCAAAAGCCCCTCACTAGCAAAGCTCTACCTCTAATTTATCCCACAAGCCCCTCACTAGCAAAGCTCTAACTCTCTAATTTACCCCAGAAGCCCCTCACTAGCAAAGCTCTACCTCTCTAATTTACCCCACAAGCCAATCACTAGCAAAGCTCTACCTTTCTTATTTACCCCACAAGCCCCTCACTAGCAAAGCTCTACCTCTAATTTAACCCCACAAGCCCTCACTAGCAAATCTCTACCACTAATTTACCAAACAAGACCCTCACTAGCAAAGCTTTAGCTCTCTAATTTATCCCACAAGCCCCGCCCTCAGTAGCAAAGATATACCTCTCTATTTAACCCACAAGCCACTCACTAGAAAAGCTCTACCTCTCTAGTTTACCCCACAAGACCCTCACTAGCAAAGCTCTACCTCTCTAATTTATCCCACATGCCCCTCACTAGCAAAGCTCTACCTCTCTAATTTATCCCACAAGCCCCTCACTAGCAAAGCTCTACCTCTCTAATTTACCCCACAAGCCCCTCACTAGCAAAGCTTAACCTCTAATTTACCCCATAAGCCCCTCACTAACAAAGCTCTACCTCTCTAATTTAGCTTATAAGCCCCTCACAAGCAAAGCTCTACCGCTAATTTACCCCACAAGCCCCACACTAACAAAGCTCTACCTCTTTAATTTACCCCACAAGCCCCTCACTAGCAAAGCTCTACCTCTCTAATTTACCCCACAAACCCCTCACTAGCAAAGCTCTACCTCTCTAATTTACCCCACAAGCCAATCACTAGCAAAGTTCTACCTCTCTTATTTACCCCAAAAGCCCCTCACTAGCAAAGCTCTACCTCTCTAATTTATCCCACAAGCCCCTCACTAGCAAAGCTCTACCTCTCTAATTTACCCACAAGACCCTCACTAGCAAAGCTCTACCTCTCTAATTTACCCCACAAGCCAATCACTAGCAAAGGTCTACCTCTCTAATTTACCCCCCAAGCCCCTTACTTAACAAAGCTCTACCTCTCTTAGTAACCCCACAAGCCCCTCACTAGCAAAGGTCTATCTCTAATTTACCCCACAAACCCATCACTAGCAAAGCTCTACCTCTCTAATTTACCCCACAAGCCCCGCACTAGCAAAGCTCTACCTCTCTAATTTACCCCACATGCCTCTCACTAGCAAAGCTCTACCTCTCTAATTTACCCCACAAGCCCCTCACTAGTAAAGCTCTACCTCTCTAATTTACCCCACAAGCCAATCACTAGCAAAGCTTTACCTCTAATTTACCCCACAAGCCCCTCAATAGCAAAGCTCTACCTCTCTAATTTACCCCACAAGCCCCTCACTAGCAAAGCTCTACCTCTCTAATTTACCCCAAAAGCCCCTCACTAGCAAAGCTCTACCTCTTTAATTTACCCCACAGGCCAATCACTAGCAAAGTTCTACCTCTTTAATTTACCCCACAAGCCCCTCACTAGCAAAGCTCTACCTCTCTAATTTACTCCACAAGCCCCTCACTAGCAAAGCTCTACCTCTCTAATTTACCCCACAAGCCACTCACTAGCAAAGTTCTACCTTTCTTATTTACCCCACAAGCCCCTCACTAGCAAAGCTCTACCTCTAATTTAACCCACAAGCCCCTCACTTAACAAAGCTCTACCTCTCTAATTTATCCCACATGCCCCTCACTAGCAAAGCTCTACCTCTCTAATTTATCCCACAAGCCCCTCACTAGCAAAGCTCTACCTCTCTAATTTACCCCACAAGACCCTCACTAGCAAAGCTCTACCTCTCTAATTTATCCCACAAGCCCCTCACTAGCAAAGCTCTACCTCTCTAATTTACCCCACAAGACCCTCACTAGCAAAGTTCTACCTCTAATTTACCCCACAAACCCCTCACTAGCAAAGCTCTACCTCTCTAATTTACCCCCCAAGCCAATCACTAGCAAAGTTCTACCTCTCTTATTTACCCCAAAAGCCCCTCACTAGCAAAGCTCTACCTCTAATTTATCCCACAAGCCCCTCACTAGCAAAGCTCTAACTCTCTAATTTACCCCAGAAGCCCCTCACTAGCAAAGCTCTACCTCTCTAATTTACCCCACAAGTCCCTCAGTAGCAAAGCTCTACCTCTCTAATTTATCCCACAAGCCTCTTACTAGCAAAGCTCTACCTCTCTAATTTACCCCACAAGCCCCTCACTAGCAAAGCTTAACCTCTAATTTACCCCATAAGCCCCTCACTAACAAAGCTCTACCTCTCTAATTTAGCTTATAAGCCCCTCACAAGCAAAGCTCTACCGCTAATTTACCCCACAAGCCCCACACTAACAAAGCTCTACCTCTTTAATTTACCCCGCAAGCCCCTCACTAGCAAAGCTCTACCTCTCTAATTTACCCCACAAACCCCTCACTAGCAAAGCTCTACCTCTCTAATTTACCCCACAAGCCAATCACTAGCAAAGTTCTACCTCTCTTATTTACCCCAAAAGCCCCTCACTAGCAAAGCTCTACCTCTCTAATTTATCCCACAAGCCCCTCACTAGCAAAGCTCTACCTCTCTAATTTACCCACAAGACCCTCACTAGCAAAGCTCTACCTCTCTAATTTACCCCACAAGCCAATCACTAGCAAAGGTCTACCTCTCTAATTTACCCCCCAAGCCCCTTACTTAACAAAGCTCTACCTCTCTTAGTAACCCCACAAGCCCCTCACTAGCAAAGGTCTATCTCTAATTTACCCCACAAGCCCCTCACTAGCAAAGCTTTAGCTCTCTAATTTATCCCACAAGCACCTCATTAGCAAAGCTCTACCTCTCTAATTTACCCCACAAGCCCCTCACTAGCAAAGCTCTACCTCTAATTTAACCCACAAGCCCCTCACTAGCAAAGCTCTACCTCTCTAATTTACCCCACAAGCCCCGCACTAGCAAAGCTCTACCTCTCTAATTTACCCCACATGCCTCTCACTAGCAAAGCTCTACCTCTCTAATTTACCCCACAAGCCCCTCACTAGTAAAGCTCTACCTCTCTAATTTACCCCACAAGCCAATCACTAGCAAAGCTTTACCTCTAATTTACCCCACAAGCCCCTCAATAGCAAAGCTCTACCTCTCTAATTTACCCCACAAGCCCCTCACTAGCAAAGCTCTACCTCTCTAATTTACCCCACAAGCCCCTCACTAGCAAAGCTCTACCTCTCTAATTTACCCCACAAGCCAATCACTAGCAAAGTTCTACCTCTTTAATTTACCCCACAAGCCCCTCACTAGCAAAGCTCTACCTCTCTAATTTACTCCACAAGCCCCTCACTAGCAAAGCTCTACCTCTCTAATTTACCCCACAAGCCAATCACTAGCAAAGCTCTACCTTTCTTATTTACCCCACAAGCCCCTCACTAGCAAAGCTCTACCTCTAATTTAACCCACAAGCCCCTCACTTAACAAAGCTCTACCTCTCTAATTTATCCCACATGCCCCTCACTAGCAAAGCTCTACCTCTCTAATTTATCCCACAAGCCCCTCACTAGCAAAGCTCTACCTCTCTAATTTACCCCACAAGCCCCTCACTAGCAAAGCTCTACCTCTAATTTACCCCACAAACCCCTCACTAGCAAAGCTCTACCTCTCTAATTTACCCCCCAAGCCAATCACTAGCAAAGTTCTACCTCTCTTATTTACCCCAAAAGCCCCTCACTAGCAAAGCTCTACCTCTAATTTATCCCACAAGCCCCTCACTAGCAAAGCTCTAACTCTCTAATTTACCCCAGAAGCCCCTCACTAGCAAAGCTCTACCTCTCTAATTTACCCCACAAGCCAATCACTAGCAAAGCTCTACCTTTCTTATTTACCCCACAAGCCCCTCACTAGAAAAGCTCTACCTCTAATTTAACCCCACAAGCCCTCACTAGCAAAGCTCTACCACTAATTTACCAAACAAGACCCACACTAGCAAAGCTTTGGCTCTCTAATTTATCCCACAAGCCCCTCAGTAGCAAAGCTATACCTCTCTATTTAACCCACAAGCCACTCACTAGAAAAGCTCTACCTCTCTAGTTTACCCCACAAGCCCCTCACTAGCAAAGCTCTACCTCTCTAATTTATCCCACATGCCCCTCACTAGCAAAGCTCTACCTCTCTAATTTATCCCACAAGCCCCTCACTAGCAAAGCTCTACCTCTCTAATTTACCCCACAAACACCTCACTATCAAAGCTCTGCCTCTAATTTACCCCATAAGCCCTTCACTTACCAAACCTCTACCTCTCTAATATATCCCACAATCCTCTTACTAACAAAACTCTACCTCTCTAATTTACCCCACAAGCCCCTCACTAGCAAAGCTCTACCTCTCTAATTTACCCCACAAGCCCCTCACTAAAAAAGCTCTACCTCTCTAATTTACCCCACAAGTCCCTCAGTAGCAAAGCTCTACCTCTCTAATTTATCCCACAAGCCTCTTACTAGCAAAGCTCTACCTCTCTAATTTACCCCACAAGCCTCTAACTTAACAAAGCTCTACCTCTCTAATTTACCCCACAAGCCCCTCACTAGCAAAGCTCTACCTCTCTAATTTACCCCACAAGCCCCTCACTAGCAAAGCTCTACCTCTCTAATTTACCCCACAAGCCCCTCACTAGCAAAGCTCTACCTCTCTAATTTAGCTCACAAGCCCCTCACTAGCAAAGCTCTACCTCTAATTTACCCCACAAGCCCCTCACTAACAAAGCTCTACCTCTCTAATTTACCCCACAAGCCCCTCACTAGCAAAGCTCTACCTCTCTAATTTACCCCACAAGCCCCTCACTAGCAAAGCTCTACCTCTCTAATTTACCCCACAAGCCACTCACTAGCAAAGCTCTACCTCTCTTAATTTACCCCACAAGCCCCTCACTAGCAAAGCTCTACCTCTCTAATTTACCCCACAAGCCCCTCACTAGCAAAGCTCTACCTCTCTAATTTACCCCACAAGCCCCTCACTAGCAAAGCTCTACCTCTTTAATTTACCCCACAAGCCCCTCACTAGCAAAGTTCTACCTCTAATTTACCCCACAAGCCTCTCACTTAACAAAGCTCTATCTCTCTAATTTACCCCACAAGCCCCTCACTAGCAAAGCTCTACCTCTCTAATTTACCCTACAAGCCCCTCACTAGCAAAGCTCTACCTCTAATTTACCCCACAAGCCCCTCACTAGCAAAGCTCTACCTCTCTAATTTACCCCACAAGCCCCTCACTAGCAAAGCTCTATCTTTAATGTACCCCACAAGCCCCTCACTAGCAAAGCTTTACCTCTATTTTAACCTACAAGGCCCTCACTAGCAAAGTTTTAGCTCTCTAATTTACCACACAAGACCCTCACTAGCAAAGCTTTACCTCTAATTTACCCCACATCCCTCTCACTAGCAAAGCTCTATCTCTAGGCTTACTATAATTTTTAGAGGTGAAACTGGGACCACCTGGTGCGGTGCCAGTGGGGGTTTGGTCAGGAGCGTGGTCAAGTGGGCGCGGCAATTACCAGTCCTTTTAAAGTAGTAGCTTTTATGTGTGTAATGTTTCGTGGATACTCTACCCTTCCTCAGTCAAACAAGTGAATCACACAGTTTAAATAGACCATAACACCACCCCCTAGTAAAAAAGGCACCATTACGTTGTCATGGCAAATAAATCATTAAATCTAAATCTCAGATTCTAAATAATGCCAAACATCAAGCATAATTATCACTTTCATAATTATCAATTTCACAATTTAATATCTGCAGTGTACAGGTAGCCCTCAGTTTACGCCGGGGTTAGGTTCCAGAAGGAATGGTTGTAAATCGAAACCATTGTAAATTGAAACCCAGTTTATAATGTAAGTCAAAGGAAAGTGAGGGAGATAGGTTCCAGGCCCCTCTCAAAATTGTCATAAGTAACACCTAATACATTATTTTTAAAGCTTTGAAATAAAGACTTTAAATGCTAAACAGCATTATAAACCTAATAAAATAATCACACAACACAGAATATATAATTAAACTAAGTTAAATGAACAAAAACATTTGCTAATCAGCATTATAAACCTAATAAAATAATCACATAACACAGACTTGACTTGCATTTTTCTGCAAACAGTTATTTCTATGCATTCCAATCTGGACTGATTTATAGACAGGAAGATCTTGTTCCTTTGAAACCTGCTCAATAGCTCAGGTCTGGTTAAACTGATCAATTTCAGCTTGCTTGGCTTTGCTGCAACACAAGCGGACAGCTCCACCTACTGGCTATTTTAATAAATGCACTGCTTCTCAATGCTTTTCAACAGCAGTCACATGACTGGAAAAAAAGGTTGTTATTCTGAAAATTGAACCGTTGTAAAACGAGGGTAACCTGTAATGTGTTTTATGTGTCTAATTAAGGAACAGAGCCAAATACTGATAAGGCATAAATACAACATTGAATGAAAGTAAAAAAGAAACATGTACCTGCTAAAGCTGTTTAACCCTTTTGTGTCAGGGCTAAAGTGCCTACATCGGAGCAACTGTTATGATGTAGACAAATTGAAACCAAGCGATCGTGCACGAGATTTCAATTATTGGATCGCGTCTGGGGGGCGTCCCTACAACCCTAGGAACGCCCTCCAGACCGCGATCAAATCCTGACAGCACAGAAGGCTTCAGGACAGCCGTTAGCTATGACGTTCTATTCCGTTATAACGGCTTTAAAGCCCAGTCTAATTATGACGGAATAGAACGGCATAACGGCTTTAAAAGGTTAAGAGGCTACTCTATACCATAATGCAGGAAGATTATAGCCAAAATGCTATCCTGCATGAAGTAAAGCAAGATCCAGGCCAAAAATCCTGCCTGTCTGTACTTCCTAGCCATACCCATATGATTCCCTTAAATGTGTTTTACCGGCAATGACACCAGGGGTTGGGCGGGGTGAGGGTGTTAAATTCTTAGAAAAATAAACCAAGTAGTACTACAAAATTAAAAAAACCCCTATTCTGCTCACTCAGCCTGTATTACTAAATGTACATTTTAAAGGACACGAACGTTAAGCGAAGCAGGGCTGTATGAAACAAAGGAACAACATCCAACTATGCTGGAGAGCCACAGTCCAGTCATTTTGAATAATGTGTCCGGGTTTCAGGTGGTCTGAAACCCGGACACATGATTTGAAACCTGGAGGTGGCAACCCTACTGGGACAGAATGAACAACCGGGTGGGACACTGGGACAGCGCCTCCAAAACGGGACAATCCCAGTAAAAGTGGGACTTCTGGTAAGCCTATAGTCTATCTCTCTAATTTACCCTACAAGCCAATCACTAGCAAAGCTCTACCTCTAATTTACCCCACAAGCCCCTTACTAGCATAGCTCTACCTCTCTAATTTATTCCACATGCCCCTCACTAGCAAAGATCTACCTCTCTAATTTACCCCACATGCCCCTCACTAGCAAAGCTCTACCTCTCTAATTTATCCCACATGCCCCTCACTAGCAAAGCTCTACCTCTCTAATTTATCCCACATGCCCCTCACTAGCAAAGCTCTACCTCTCTAATTTATCCCACAAGCCCCTCACTAGCAAAGCTCTACCTCTCTAATTTACCCCACAAGCCCCTCACTAGCAAAGCTCTACCTCTAATTTACCCCACAAACTCCTCATTAACAAAGCTCTACCTCTCTAATTTACCCCACAAGCCCCTCACTAGCAAAGCTATACCTCTCTAATTTACCCAACAAGCCCCTCACTAGCAAAGCTCTACCTCTAATTTACCCCACAAGCCCCTCACTAGCAAAGCTCTACCTCTAATTTAACCCACAAGGCCCTCACTAGCAAAGCTTTAGCTCTCTAATTTACCACACAAGAACCTCACTAGCAAAGCTTTGCCTCTAATTTACCCCACAAGCCCCTCACTAGCAAAGCTCTACCTCTAATTTAACCCACAAGGCCCTCACTAGCAAAGCTTTAGCTCTCTAATTTACCACACAAGAACCTCACTAGCAAAGCTCTACCTCTAATTTACCCCACATGCCTCTCACTAGCAAAGCTCTACCTCTCTAATTTACCCCACAAGCCAATCACTAGCAAAGCTTTACCTTTAATTTACCCCACAAGCCCCTCACTAGCAAAACTCTACCTCTCTAATTTATCCCACAAGCCCCTAACTAGCAAAGCTCTACCTCTCTAATTTACCCCACAAGCCCCTCACTAGCAAAGCTCTACCTCTAATTTACGCCACAAACTACTCACTAGCAAAGCTCTACCTCTCTAATTTACCCCACAAGCCCCACACTAGCAAAGCTCTACCTCTCTAATTTATCCCACAAGCCCCTCACTAGCAAAGCTCTAACTCTAATTTACCCCACAAACTCCTCACTAACAAAGCTCTACCTCTCTAATTTACCCCACAAGCCCCTCACTAGCAAAGCTCTACCTCTCTAATTTACCCAACAAGCCCCTCACTAGCAAAGCTCTACCTCTAATTTACCCCACAAGCCCCTCACTAGCAAAGCTTTGGCTCTCTAATTTACCACACAAGAACCTCACTTGCAAAGCTTTACCTCTAATTTACCCCACATGCCTCTCACTAGCAAAGCTCTACCTCTCTAATTTACCCCACAAGCTAATCACTAGCAAAGCTTTACCTCTAATTTACCCCACAAGCCCCTCACTAGCAAAGCTCTACCTCTCTAATTTATCCCACAAGCCCCTCACTAGCAAAGCTCTACCTCTCTAATTTACCCCACAAGCCCCTCACTAGCAAAGCTCTACCTCTCTAATTTATCCCACATGCCCCTCACTAGCAAAGCTCTACCTCTCTAATTTATCCCACAAGCCCCTCACTAGCAAAGCTCTACCTCTCTAATTTACCCCACAAGCCCCTCACTAGCAAAGCTCTACCTCTAATTTACCCCACAAACTCCTCACTAACAAAGATCTACCTCTCTAATTTACCACACAAGCCCCTCACTAGCAAAGCTATACCTCTCTAATTTACCCAACAAGCCCCTCACTAGCAAAGCTCTACCTCTAATTTACCCCACAAGCCCCTCACTAGCAAAGCTCTACCTCTAATTTAACCCACAAGGCCCTCACTAGCAAAGCTTTAGCTCTCTAATTTACCACACAAGAACCTCACTAGCAAAGCTTTGCCTCTAATTTACCCCACAAGCCCCTCACTAGCAAAGCTCTACCTCTAATTTACCCCACAAGCCCCTCACTAGCAAAGCTTTGGCTTTCTAATTTACAACACAAGAACCTCACTTGCAAAGCTTTACCTCTAATTTACCCCACATGCCTCTCACTAGCAAAGCTCTACCTCTCTAATTTACCCCACAAGCTAATCACTAGCAAAGCTCTACCTCTCTAATTTATCCCACAAGCCCCTCACTAGCAAAGCTCTACCTCTCTAATTTACCCCACAAGCCCCTCACTAGCTAAGCTCTACCTCTAATTTACCCCACAAACTCCTCACTAGCAAAGCTCTACCTCTCTAATTTACCCCACAAGCCCCTCACTAGCAAAGCTCTACCTCTCTAATTTATCCCACAAGCCCCTCACTAGCAAAGCTCTACCTCTCTAATTTACCCCACAAGCCCCTCACTAGCAAAGCTCTACCTCTAATTTACCCCACAAACCCCTCACTAGCAAACCTCTACCTCTCTAATTTACCCCACAAGCTAATTACTAACAAAGCTCTACCCCTCTAATTTACCCCAGAAGCCCCTCATTAGCAAAGCTCTACCTCTCTAATTTACCCCACAAGCCCCTCACTAGCAAAGCTCTACCTCTCTAATTTACCCCACAAGCCAATCACTAGCAAAGTTCTACCTCTCTAATTTACTCCCCAAGCCCCTCACTTAACAAAGCTCTACCTCTCTTAGTAACCGCATAAGCCCCTCACTAGCAAAGGTCTACCTCTAATTTAGCCCACAAGCCACTCACTAGCAAAGCTTTAGCTCTCTAATTTATCCCACAATCCCCTCACTAGCCAAGCTCTACCTCTCTAATTTACCCCACAAGACCCTCACTAACAAAGCTTTACCTCTAATTTACCCCATATGCCTCTCACTATCAAAGCCCTACCTCTCTAATTTACCCCACAAGCCCCTCACTAGTAAAGCTCTACCTCTCTAATTTACCCCACAAGCCGATCACTAGCAAAGCTTTACCTCTAATTTACCCCACAAGCCCCACAATAGCAAAGCTCTACCTCTCTAATTTACCCCACAAGCCCCTCACTAGCAAAGCTTTACCTCTCTAATTTACCCCACAAGCCTCTTACTAGCAAAGCTCTACCTCTCTAATTTACCCCACAAGACCCTCACTAACAAAGCTTTACCTCTAATTTACCCCATATGCCTCTCACTAGCAAAGCTCTACCTCTCTAATTTACCCCACAAGCCCCTCACTAGTAAAGCTCTACCTCTCTAATTTACCCCACAAGCCAATCACTAGCAAAGCTTTACCTCTAATTTACCCCACAAGCCCCTCACTAGCAAAGCTCTATCTCTCTAATTTACCCCACAAGCCCCTCACTAGCAAAACTCTACCTCTCTAATTTACCCCACAAACACCTAACTAGCAAAGCTCTACCTCTCTAATTTACCCCACAATCCTCTTACTAACAAAGCTCTACCTCTCTAATTTAGCCCACAAGCCCCTCACTAGCAAAGCTTTACCTCTCTAATTTACCCCACAAGCCCCTCACTAGCAAAGCTCTACCTCTCTAATTTACCCCACAAGCCCCTCACTAGCAAAGCTCTACCTCTCTAATTTACCCCACAAGCCTCTTACTAGCATAGCTCTACCTCTCTAATTTACCTCACAAGCCCCTCACTAGCAAAGCTCTACCTCTAATTTACCCCACAAGCCCCTCACTAACAAAGCTCTACCTCTCTAATTTACCCCACAAGCCCCTCACTAGCAAAGCTCTACCTCTAATTTACCCCACAAGCCAATCACTAGCAAAGCTCTACCTCTCTAATTTACCCCACAAGCCCCTCACTAGCAAAGCTCTACCTCTAATTTACCCCACAAGCCCCTCACTTAACAAAGCTCTACCTCTCTAATTTACCCCACAATCCTCTTACTAACAAAGCTCTACCTCTCTAATTTAGCCCACAAGCCCCTCACTAGCAAAGCTTTACCTCTCTAATTTACCCCACAAGCCCCTCACTTACAAAGCTCTACCTCTTTAATTTACCCCACAATTCCCTCACTAGCAAAGCTCTACCTCTCTAATTTACCCCACAAGCCTCTTACTAGCAAAGCTCTACCTCTCTAATTTACCTCACAAGCCCCTCACTAGGAAAGCTCTACCTCTAATTTACCCAACAAGCCCCTCACTAACAAAGCTCTACCTCTCTAATTTACCCCACAAGCCCCTCACTAGCAAAGCTCTACCTCTAATTTACCCCACAAGCCAATCACTAGCAAAGCTCTACCTCTCTTATTTACCCCACAAGCCCCTCACTAGCAAAGCTCTACCTCTAATTTACTCCACAAGACCCTCACTAGCAAAGCTTTAGCTCTCTAATTTATCCCACAAGCCACTCACTAGCAAAGCTCTACCTCTAATTTACCCCACAAGACCCTCACTAGCAAAGCTCTACCTCTCTAATTTATCCCACAAACCCCTCACTAGCAAAGCTCTACCTCTCTATTTTACCCCACAAGCCCCTCACTAGCAAAGCTCTACCTCTCTAATTTACCCCACAAGCCAATCACTAGCAAAGCTCTACCTCTAATTTACCCCACAAGCCCCTCACTAGCAAAGCTTTACCTCTCTAATTTACCCCACAAGCCCCTCACTAGCAAAGCTCTACCTCTCTAATTTACCCCACAAGCCCCTCACTAGCAAAGCTCTACCTCTAATTTACCCCACAAACCCCTCACTAGCAAATCTCCACCTCTCTAATTTTCCCCACAAGCCAATCACTAACAAAGCTCTACCTCTCTAATTTACCCCAAAAGCCCATCATTATCATAGCTCTACCTCTCTAATTTACCCCACAAGCCCCTCACTAGCAAAGCTCTACCTCTCTAATTTACCCCACAAGCCAATCACTAGCAAAGTTCTAACTCTCTAATTTACTCCCCAAGCCCCTCAATTAACCAAGCTCTTCCTCTCTTAGTAAGCCCACAAGCCCCTCACTAGCAAAGGTCTACCTCTAATTTACCCCACAAGCCCCTCACTAGCAAAGCTTTAGCTCTCTAATTTATTCCACAAGCCCCTCACTAGCAAAGCTCTACCTCTCTAATTTACCCCATAAGCCCCTCACTAGCAGAGCTCTACCTCTCTATTTTACCCCACAAGCCCATCACTAGCAAAGCTATACCTCTCTAATTTACCCCACAAGCCCTTTACTATCAAAGCTCTACTTCTAATTTACCCCACAAACCCCTCACTAGCAAAGTTCTACCTCTCTAATTTACCCCAACAAGCCCCTCACTAGCAAAGCTTTACCTCTCTAATTTATCCCACAAGCCCCTCACTAGCAAAGCTTTACCTCTCTAATTTACCCCACAAGCCCCTCACTAGCATAGCTATACCTCTCTAATTTACCCAAACATGCCCCTCACTACAAAGCTCTACTTCTCTAATTTACCCCACAAGCCCCTCACTAGCAAAGCTCTACCTCTAATTTATCCCACAAGCAACTCACTAGCAAAGCTCTACCTCTAATTTACCCCACAAGCCCTTCACTTTCAACGCTATACCTCTCTAATTTACCCCACAAGCCAATCACTAGCAAAGCTCTACCTCTCTTATATACCTAACAAGCCCCTCACTAGCAAAGCTCTACCTCTAATTTACCCCACAAACCCCTCACTAGTAAAGCTCTACCATTAATTTACCCAACAAGCCCCTCACTAGCAAAGCTCTACCTCTAATTTACCCCACAAGCCAATCACTAGCAAAGCTCTAACTCTCTTATTTACCCCACAAGGCCCTCACTAGCAAAGCTATACCTCTCTAATTTACCCAACAAGCCCCTCACTAGCAAAGCTCTACCTCTAATTTACCCCACAAGCCCCTCACTAGCAAAGCTCTACCTCTCTTATTTACCCCACAAGGCCCTCACTAGCAAAGCTTTAGCTCTCTAATTTACCACACAAGAACCTCACTAGTAAAGCTTTGCCTCTAATTTACCCCACAAGCCCCTCACTAGCAAAGCTCTACCTCTAATTTACCCCACAAGCCCCTCACTAGCAAAGCTTTGGCTCTCTAATTTACAACACAAGAACCTCACTTGCAAAGCTTTACCTCTAATTTACCCCACATGCCTCTCACTAGCAAAGCTCTACCTCTCTAATTTACCCCACAAGCTAATCACTAGCAAAGCTCTACCTCTCTAATTTATCCCACAAGCCCCTCACTAGCAAAGCTCTACCTCTCTAATTTACCCCACAAGCCCCTCACTAGCTAAGCTCTACCTCTAATTTACCCCACAAACTCCTCACTAGCAAAGCTCTACCTCTCTAATTTACCCCACAAGCCCCTCACTAGCAAAGCTCTACCTCTCTAATTTATCCCACAAGCCCCTCACTAGAAAAGCTCTACCTCTCTCATTTACCCCACAAGCCCCTCACTAGCAAAGCTCTACCTCTAATTTACCCCACAAACCCCTCACTAGCAAACCTCTACCTCTCTAATTTACCCCACAAGCTAATTACTAACAAAGCTCTACCCCTCTAATTTACCCCAGAAGCCCCTCATTAGCAAAGCTCTACCTCTCTAATTTACCCCACAAGCCCCTCACTAGCAAAGCTCTACCTCTCTTATTTACCCCACAAGGCCCTCACTAGCAAAGCTATACCTCTCTAATTTACCCAACAAGCTACTCACTAGCAAAGCTCTACCTCTAATTTACCCCACAAGCCCCTCACTAGCAAAGCTCTACCTCTCTTATTTACCCCACAAGGCCCTCACTAGCAAAGCTTTAGCTCTCTAATTTACCACACAAGAACCTCACTAGTAAAGCTTTGCCTCTAATTTACCCCACAAGCCCCTCACTAGCAAAGCTCTACCTCTAATTTACCCCACAAGCCCCTCACTAGCAAAGCTTTGGCTCTCTAATTTACAACACAAGAACCTCACTTGCAAAGCTTTACCTCTAATTTACCCCACATGCCTCTCACTAGCAAAGCTCTACCTCTCTAATTTACCCCACAAGCTAATCACTAGCAAAGCTCTACCTCTCTAATTTATCCCACAAGCCCCTCACTAGCAAAGCTCTACCTCTCTAATTTACCCCACAAGCCCCTCACTAGCTAAGCTCTACCTCTAATTTACCCCACAAACTCCTCACTAGCAAAGCTCTACCTCTCTAATTTACCCCACAAGCCCCTCACTAGCAAAGCTCTACCTCTCTAATTTATCCCACAAGCCCCTCACTAGAAAAGCTCTACCTCTCTAATTTACCCCACAAGCCCCTCACTAGCAAAGCTCTACCTCTAATTTACCCCACAAACCCCTCACTAGCAAACCTCTACCTCTCTAATTTACCCCACAAGCTAATTACTAACAAAGCTCTACCCCTCTAATTTACCCCAGAAGCCCCTCATTAGCAAAGCTCTACCTCTCTAATTTACCCCACAAGCCCCTCACTAGCAAAGCTCTACCTCTCTAATTTACCCCACAAGCCAATCAATAGCAAAGTTCTACCTCTCTAATTTACTCCCCAAGCCCCTCACTTAACAAAGCTCTACCTCTCTTAGTAACCGCATAAGCCCCTCACTAGCAAAGGTCTACCTCTAATTTAGCCACAAGCCACTCACTAGCAAAGCTTTAGCTCTCTAATTTATCCCACAATCCCCTCACTAGCCAAGCTCTACCTCTCTAATTTACCCCACAAGACCCTCACTAACAAAGCTTTACCTCTAATTTACCCCATATGCCTCTCACTATCAAAGCCCTACCTCTCTAATTTACCCCACAAGCCCCTCACTAGTAAAGCTCTACCTCTCTAATTTACCCCACAAGCCGATCACTAGCAAAGCTTTACCTCTAATTTACCCCACAAGCCCCACAATAGCAAAGCTCTACCTCTCTAATTTACCCCACAAGCCCCTCACTAGCAAAGCTCTACCTCTCTAATTTACCCCACAAGCCTCTTACTAGCAAAGCTCTACCCCTCTAATTTACCCCACAAGACCCTCACTAACAAAGCTCTACCTCTAATTTACCCCAAAAGCCCCTCACTAGCAAATCTCTACCTCTCTAATTTACCCCACAAGCCCCTCACTAGTAAAGCTCTACCTCTCTAATTTACCCCACAAGCCAATCACTAGCAAAGCTTTACCTCTAATTTTCCCCACAAGCCCCTCAATAGCAAAGCTCTATCTCTCTAATTTACCCCACAAGCCCCTCACTAGCAAAGCTTTACCTCTCTAATTTACCCCACATGCCTCTTACTAGCAAAGCTCTACCTCTCTAATACCCCACAATCCTCTTACTAACAAAGCTCTACCTCTCTAATTTAGCCCACAAGCCCCTCACTAGCAAAGCTTTACCTCTCTAATTTGCCCCACAAGCCCCTCACTAACAAAGCTCTACCTCTTTAATTTACCCCACAAGCCCCTCACTAGCAAAGCTCTACCTCTCTAATTTACCCCACAAGCCTCTTACTAGCAAAGCTCTACCTCTCTAATTTACCTCACAAGCCCCTCACTAGCAAAGCTCTACCTCTAATTTACCCAACAAGCCCCTCACTAACAAAGCTCTACCTCTCTAATTTACCCCACAAGCCCCTCACTAGCAAAGCTCTACCTCTAATTTACCCCACAAGCCAATCACTAGCAAAGCTCTACCTCTCTTATTTACCCCACAAGCCCCTCACTAGCAAAGCTCTACCTCTAATTTACCCCACAAGCCCCTCACTTAACAAAGCTCTACCTCTCTTATTTACCCCACAATCCTCTTACTAACAAAGCTCTACCTCTCTAATTTAGCCCACAAGCCCCTCACTAGCAAAGCTTTACCTCTCTAATTTACCCCACAAGCCCCTCACTTACAAAGCTCTACCTCTTTAATTTACCCCACAAGCCCCTCACTAGCAAAGCTCTACCTCTCTAATTTACCCCACAAGCCTCTTACTAGCAAAGCTCTACCCCTCTAATTTACCCCACAAGCCCCTCACTAGCAAAGCTCTACCTCTAATTTACCCCACTAGCCCCTCACTAACAAAGCTCTACCTCTCTAATTTACCCCACAAGCCCCTCACTAGCAAAGCTCTACCTCTAATTTACCCCACAAGCCAATCACTAGCAAAGCTCTACCTCTCTTATTTACCCCACAAGCCCCTCACTAGCAAAGCTCTACCTCTAATTTACTCCACAAGACCCTCACTAGCAAAGCTTTAGCTCTCTAATTTATCCCACAAGCCACTCACTAGCAAAGCTCTACCTCTAATTTACCCCACAAGACCCTCACTAGCAAAGCTCTACCTCTCTAATTTATCCCACAAACCCCTCACTAGCAAAGCTCTACCTCTCTAATTTACCCCACAAGCCCCTCACTAGCAAAGCTCTACCTCTCTAATTTACCCCACAAGCCAATCACTAGCAAAGCTCTACCTCTAATTTACCCCACAAGCCCCTCACTAGCAAAGCTTTACCTCTCTAATTTATCCCACAAGCCCCTCACTAGCAAAGCTCTACCTCTCTAATTTACCCCACAAGCCCCTCACTAGCAGAGCTCTACCTCTAATTTACCCCACAAACCCCTCACTAGCAAATCTCCACCTCTCTAATTTTCCCCACAAGCCAATCACTAACAAAGCTCTACCTCTCTAATTTACCCCAAAAGCCCATCATTATCATAGCTCTACCTCTCTAATTTACCCACAAGCCCCTCACTAGCAAAGCTCTACCTCTCTAATTTACCCCACAAGCCAATCACTAGCAAAGTTCTAACTCTCTAATTTACTCCCCAAGCCCCTCAATTAACCAAGCTCTTCCTCTCTTAGTAACCCCACAAGCCCCTCACTAGCAAAGCTCTACCTCTAATTTACCCCACAAGCCCCTCACTAGCAAAGCTCTAGCTCTCTAATTTATCCCACAAGCCCCTCACTAGCAAAGCTCTACCTCTCTAATTTACCCCACAAGCCCCTCACTAGCAGAGCTCTACCTCTCTATTTTACCCCACAAGCCCATCACTAGCAAAGCTATACCTCTCTAATTTACCCCACAAGCCCTTTACTATCAAAGCTCTACCTCTCTAATTTACCCCACAAGCCCCTCACTAGCAAAGCTTTAGCTCTCTAATTTACCCCAACAAGCCCCTCACTAGCAAAGCTTTACCTCTCTAATTTATCCCACAAGCCCCTCACTAGCAAAGCTTTACCTCTCTAATTTACCCCATAAGCCCCTCACTAGCAAAGCTATACCTCTCTAATTTACCCAAACATGCCCCTCACTACAAAGCTCTACCTCTCTAATTTACCCCACAAGCCCCTCACTAGCAAAGCTCTACCTCTAATTTATCCCACAAGCAACTCACTAGCAAAGCTCTACCTCTAATTTACCCCACAAGCCCTTCACTTTCAACGCTATACCTCTCTAATTTACCCCACAAGCCAATCACTAGCAAAGCTCTACCTCTCTTATATACCTAACAAGCCCCTCACTAGCAAAGCTCTACCTCTAATTTACCCCACAAGACCCTCACTAGCAAAGCTCTACCTCTCTAATTTATCCCACAAACCCCTCACTAGCAAAGCTCTACCTCTCTATTTTACCCCACAAGCCCCTCACTAACAAAGCTCTACCTCTCTAATTTACCCCACAAGCCAATCACTAGCAAAGCTCTACCTCTAATTTACCCCACAAGCCCCTCACTAGCAAAGCTCTACCTCTCTAATTTACCCCACAAGCCTCTTACTAGCAAAGCTCTACCTCTCTAATTTACCTCACAAGCCCCTCACTAGGAAAGCTCTACTTCTAATTTACCCAACAAGCCCCTCACTAACAAAGCTCTACCTTTAATTTACCCCACAAGCCCTCACTAGAAAAGCTCTACCTCTAATTTACCCACAAGCCAATCACTAGCAAAGCTCTAACTCTCTTATTTACCCCACAAGCCCCTCACTAGCAAAGCTCTACCTCTAATTTACCCCACAAGCCCCTCACTAGCAGAGCTCTACCTCTCTATTTTACCCCACAAGCCCCTCACTAGCAAAGCTATACCTCTCTAATTTACCCCACAAGCCCTTTACTATCAAAGCTCTACCTCTAATTTACCCCACAAACCCCTCACTAGCAAAGTTCTAACTCTCTAATTTACCCCAACAAGCCCCTCACTAGCAAAGCTTTACCTCTCTAATTTATCCCACAAAGCCCCTCACTATCAAAGCTTCTACCTCTCTAATTTACCCCACAAGCCCCTCATTAGCAAAGCTCTACCTCTCTAATTTACCCAAACATGCCCCTCACTACAAAGCTCTACTCTCTAATTTACCCCCACAAGCCCCTCACTAGCAAAGCTCTACCTCTAATTTATCCCACAAGCAGCTCACTAGCAAAGCTCTACCTCTAATTTACCCCACTAGCCCCTCACTAGCAAAGCTCTACCTCTCTAATTTACCCCACAAGCCAATCACTAGCAAAGCTCTACCTCTCTAATATACCTAACAAGCCCCTCACTAGCAAAGCTCTACCTCTAATTTACCCCACAAACCCCTCACTAGTAAAGCTCTACCTCTAATTTACCCCACAAGCCCCTCACTAGCAAAGCTCTACCTCTAATTTACCCCACAAGCCAATCACTAGCAAAGCTCTACCTCTCTAATTTACCCCACAAGCCCCTCACTAGCAAAGCTCTACCTCTAATTTAACCCACAAGACCCTCACTAGCAAAGCTCTACCTCTCTAATTTATCCCACAAACCCCTCACTAGCAAAGCTCTACCTCTCTATTTTACCCCACATGCCCCTCACTAACAAAGCTCTACCTCTCTAATTTACCCCACAAGCCAATCACTAGCAAAGCTCTACCTCTAATTTACCCCACAAGCCCCTCACTAGCAAAGCTTTACCTCTCTAATTTATCCCACAAGCCCCTCACTAGCAAAGCTCTACCTCTCTAATTTACCCCACAAGCCCCTCACTAGCAGAGCTCTACCTCTAATTTACCCCACAAACCCCTCACTAGCAAATCTCCACCTCTCTAATTTTCCCCACAAGCCAATCACTAACAAAGCTCTACCTCTCTAATTTACCCCAAAAGCCCATCATTATCATAGCTCTACCTCTCTAATTTACCCCACAAGCCCCTCACTAGCAAAGCTCTACCTCTCTAATTTACCCCACAAGCCAATCACTAGCAAAGTTCTAACTCTCTAATTTACTCCCCAAGCCCCTCAATTAACCAAGCTCTTCCTCTCTTAGTAACCCCACAAGCCCCTCACTAGCAAAGGTCTACCTCTAATTTACCCCACAAGCCCCTCACTAGCAAAGCTTTATCTCTCTAATTTATCCCACAAGCCCCTCACTAGCAAAGCTCTACCTCTCTAATTTACCCCATAAGCCCCTCACTAGCAGAGCTCTACCTCTCTATTTTACCCCACAAGCCCATCACTAGCAAAGCTATACCTCTCTAATTTACCCCACAAGCCCTTTACTATCAAAGCTCTACTTCTAATTTACCCCACAAACCCCTCACTAGCAAAGTTCTACCTCTCTAATTTACCCCAACAAGCCCCTCACTAGCAAAGCTTTACCTCTCTAATTTACCCCACAAGCCCCTCACTAGCAAAGCTTTACCTCTCTAATTTACCCCACAAGCCCCTCACTAGCATAGCTATACCTCTCTAATTTACCCAAACATGCCCCTCACTACAAAGCTCTACTTCTCTAATTTACCCCACAAGCCCCTCACTAGCAAAGCTCTACCTCTAATTTATCCCACAAGCAACTCACTAGCAAAGCTCTACCTCTAATTTACCCCACAAGCCCTTCACTTTCAACGCTATACCTCTCTAATTTACCCCACAAGCCAATCACTAGCAAAGCTCTACCTCTCTTATATACCTAACAAGCCCCTCACTAGCAAAGCTCTACCTCTAATTTACCCCACAAACCCCTCACTAGTAAAGCTCTACCTCTCTAATTTACCCCACAAGCCCCTCACTAGCAAAGCTCTACCTCTAATTTACCCCACAAGCCAATCACTAGCAAAGCTCTAACTCTCTTATTTACCCCACAAGCCCCTCACTAGCAAAGCTCTACCTCTAATTTACCCCACAAGACCCTCACTAGCAAAGCTCTACCTCTCTAATTTATCCCACAAACCCCTCACTAGCAAAGCTCTACCTCTCTATTTTACTCCACAAGCCCTCACTAACAAAGCTCTACCTCTCTAATTTACCCCACAAGCCAATCACTAGCAAAGCTCTACCTCTAATTTACCCCACAAGCCCCTCACTAGCAAAGCTCTACCTCTCTAATTTACCCCACAAGCCTCTTACTAGCAAAGCTCTACCTCTCTAATTTACCTCACAAGCCCCTCACTAGGAAAGCTCTACTTCTAATTTACCCAACAAGCCCCTCACTAACAAAGCTCTACCTCTCTAATTTACCCCACAAGCCCCTCACTAGAAAAGCTCTACCTCTAATTTACCCCACAAGCCAATCACTAGCAAAGCTCTACCTCTCTTATTTACCCCACAAGCCCCTCACTAGCAAAGCTCTACCTCTAATTTACCCCACAAGCCCCTCACTAGCAGAGCTCTACCTCTCTATTTTACCCCACAAGCCCCTCACTAGCAAAGCTATACCTCTCTAATTTACCCCACAAGCCCTTTACTATCAAAGCTCTACCTCTAATTTACCCCACAAACCCCTCACTAGCAAAGTTCTAACTCTCTAATTTACCCCAACAAGCCCCTCACTAGCAAAGCTTTACCTCTCTAATTTATCCCACAAGCCCCTCACTATCAAAGCTTTACCTCTCTAATTTACCCCACAAGCCCCTCACTAGCAAAGCTATACCTCTCTAATTTACCCAAACATGCCCCTCACTACAAAGCTCTACTTCTCTAATTTACCCCACAAGCCCCTCACTAGCAAAGCTCTACCTCTAATTTATCCCACAAGCAGCTCACTAGCAAAGCTCTACCTCTAATTTACCCCACAAACCCTTCACTTGCAACGCTATACCTCTCTAATTTACCCCACAAGCCAATCACTAGCAAAGCTCTACCTCTCTAATATACCTAACAAGCCCCTCACTAGCAAAGCTCTACCTCTAATTTACCCCACAAACCCCTCACTAGTAAAGCTCTACCATTAATTTACCCCACAAGCCCCTCACTAGCAAAGCTCTACCTCTAATTTACCCCACAAGCCAATCACTAGCAAAGCTCTAACTCTCTTATTTACCCCACAAGCCCCTCACTAGCAAAGCTCTACCTCTAATTTAACCCACAAGACCCTCACTAGCAAAGCTCTACCTCTCTAATTTACCCCACAAGCACCTCACTAGCAAAGCTCTACCTCTCTAATTTACCCCACAAGCCCCTCACTAGCAAAGCTCTACCTCTCTAATTTACCCCACAAGCCCCTCACTAGCAAAGCTCTACCTCTAATTTACCCCACAAGCCATTCAATAGCAAAGCTCTACCTCTCTAATTTACCCCACAAGCCGCTTACTAGCAAAGCTCTACCTCTCTAATTTACCCCACAAGCCCCTCACTAGCAAAGCTCTACCTCTAATTTACCCCACAAGCCCCTCACTAGCAAAGCTCTACCTCTCTAATTTACCCCACAAGCCCATCACTAGCAAAGCTCTACCTCTCTAATTTACCCCACAAGCCATCACTAGCAAAGCTCTACCTCTCTAATTTACCCCACAAGCCCCTCACTAGCAAAGCTCTACCTCTCTAATTTACCCCACAAGCCCCTCACTAGCAAAGCTCTACCTCTCTAATTTACCCCACAAGCCCCTCACTAGCAAAGCTCTAATTCTAATTTACTCCACAAGACCCTCACTAGCAAAGCTTTAGCTCTCTAATTTATCCCAAAAGCCCCTCACTAGCAAAGCTCTACCTCTAATTTACCCCACAAGACCCTCACTAGCAAAGCTCTACCTCTCTAATTTATCCCACAAACCCCTCACTAGCAAAGCTCTACCTCTCTATTTTACCCCACAAGCCCCTCACTAGCAAAGCTCTACCTCTCTAATTTACCCCACAAGCCCCTCACTAGCAAAGCTCTACCTCTCTAATTTACCCTACATGCCTCTTACTAGAAAGCTCTACCTCTAATTTACCCCACAAGCCCCTCATTAGCAAAGCCCTACCTCTAATTTACCCTACATGCCCCTCACTAGCAAAGCTCTACCTCTAATTTAACCCACAAGACTCTAATTTAACAAAGCTCTACCTCTCTAATTTACCCCACAAGCCCCTCACTAGCAAAGCTCTACCTCTAATTTACCCCACAAGCCTCTAACTTAACAAAGCTCTATCTCTCTAATTTACCCCACAAGCCCCTCACTAG
This sequence comes from Bombina bombina, assembly GCF_027579735.1. Classification (NCBI taxonomy): domain Eukaryota; kingdom Metazoa; phylum Chordata; class Amphibia; order Anura; family Bombinatoridae; genus Bombina; species Bombina bombina. The sequence continues at coordinate 833,946,853 of NC_069503.1, read as the reverse complement.
CAAAGCTCTACCTCTCTAATTTACCCCACAAGCCCCTCACTAGCAAAGCTCTACCTTTAATGTACCCCACAAGCCCCTCACTAGCAAAGCTTTACCTCTATTTTAACCTACAAGGCCCTCACTAGCAAAGCTTTAGCTCTCTAATTTACCACACAAGACCCTCACTAGCAAAGCTTTACCTCTAATTTACCCCACATCCCTCTCACTAGCAAAGCTCTATCTCTCTAATTTACCCTACAAGCCAATCACTAGCAAAGCTTTACCTCTAATTTACCCCACAAGCCCCTCACTAGCAAAGCTCTACCTCTCTAATTTACCCTACAAGCCTCTTACTAGCAAAGCTCTACCTCTCTAATTTACCCCATAAGCCCTTCACTTACCAAACCTCTACCTCTCTAATTTATCCCACAATACTCTTACTAACAAAGCTCTACCTCTCTAATTTAGCCCACAAGCGCCTCACTAGCAAAGCTCTACCTCTCTAATTTACCCCACAAGCCCCTCACTAACAAAGCTCTACCTCTCTAATTTACCCCACAAGCCCCTCAGTGGCAAAGCTCTAACTCTCTAATTTACCCCACAAGCCAATCACTAGCAAAGCTCTACCTCTAATTTACCCCACAAGCCCCTTACTAGCATAGCTCTACCTCTCTAATTTATCCCACATGCCCCTCACTAGCAAAGATCTACCTCTCTAATTTACCCCACATGCCCCTCACTAGCAAAGCTCTACCTCTCTAATTTATCCCACATGCCCCTCACTAGCAAAGCTCTACCTCTCTAATTTATCCCACATGCCCCTCACTAGCAAAGCTCTACCTCTCTAATTTATCCCACAAGCCCCTCACTAGCAAAGCTCTACCTCTCTAATTTACCCCACAAGCCCCTCACTAGCAAAGCTCTACCTCTAATTTACCCCACAAACTCCTCACTAACAAAGCTCTACCTCTCTAATTTACCCCACAAGCCCCTCACTAGCAAAGCTCTACCTCTAATTTACCCAACAAGCCCCTCACTAGCAAAGCTCTACCTCTAATTTACCCCACAAGCCCCTCACTAGCAAAGCTCTACCTCTAATTTAACCCACAAGGCCCTCACTAGCAAAGCTTTAGCTCTCTAATTTACCACACAAGAACCTCACTAGCAAAGCTTTGCCTCTAATTTACCCCACAAGCCCCTCACTAGCAAAGCTCTACCTCTAATTTAACCCACAAGGCCCTCACTAGCAAAGCTTTAGCTCTCTAATTTACCACACAAGAACCTCACTAGCAAAGCTCTACCTCTAATTTACCCCACATGCCTCTCACTAGCAAAGCTCTACCTCTCTAATTTACCTCACTAGCAAAGCTTTACCTTTAATTTACCCCACAAGCCCCTCACTAGCAAAACTCTACCTCTCTAATTTATCCCACAAGCCCCTAACTAGCAAAGCTCTACCTCTCTAATTTACCCCACAAGCCCCTCACTAGCAAAGCTCTACCTCTAATTTACGCCACAAACTACTCACTAGCAAAGCTCTACCTCTCTAATTTACCCCACAAGCCCCACACTAGCAAAGCTCTACCTCTCTAATTTATCCCACAAGCCCCTCACTAGAAAAGCTCTACCTCTCTAATTTACCCCACAAGCCCCTCACTAGCAAAGCTCTAACTCTAATTTACCCCACAAACTCCTCACTAACAAAGCTCTACCTCTCTAATTTACCCCACAAGCCCCTCACTAGCAAAGCTCTACCTCTCTAATTTACCCAACAAGCCCCTCACTAGCAAAGCTCTACCTCTAATTTACCCCACAAGCCCCTCACTAGCAAAGCTTTGGCTCTCTAATTTACCACACAAGAACCTCACTTTGAAAGCTTTACCTCTAATTTACCCCACATGCCTCTCACTAGCAAAGCTCTACCTCTCTAATTTACCCCACAAGCTAATCACTAGCAAAGCTTTACCTCTAATTTACCCCACAAGCCCCTCACTAGCAAAGCTCTACCTCTCTAATTTATCCCACAAGCCCCTCACTAGCAAAGCTCTACCTCTCTAATTTACCCCACAAGCCCCTCACTAGCAAAGCTCTACCTCTCTAATTTATCCCACATGCCCCTCACTAGCAAAGCTCTACCTCTCTAATTTATCCCACAAGCCCCTCACTAGCAAAGCTCTACCTCTCTAATTTACCCCACAAGCCCCTCACTAGCAAAGCTCTACCTGTAATTTACCCCACAAACTCCTCACTAACAAAGATCTACCTCTCTAATTTACCCCACAAGCCCCTCACTAGCAAAGCTATACCTCTCTAATTTACCCCACAAGCCCCTCACTAGCAAAGCTCTACCTCTAATTTACCCCACAAGCCCCTCACTAGCAAAGCTCTACCTCTAATTTAACCCACAAGGCCCTCACTAGCAAAGCTTTAGCTCTCTAATTTACCACACAAGAACCTCACTAGCAAAGCTTTGCCTCTAATTTACCCCACAAGCCCCTCACTAGCAAAGCTCTACCTCTAATTTACCCCACAAGCCCCTCACTAGCAAAGCTTTGGCTCTCTAATTTACAACACAAGAACCTCACTTGCAAAGCTTTACCTCTAATTTACCCCACATGCCTCTCACTAGCAAAGCTCTACCTCTCTAATTTACCCCACAAGCTAATTACTAGCAAAGCTCTACCTCTCTAATTTATCCCACAAGCCCCTCACTAGCAAAGCTCTACCTCTCTAATTTACCCCACAAGCCCCTCACTAGCTAAGCTCTACCTCTAATTTACCCCACAAGCCCCTCACTAGCAAAGCTCTACCTCTCTAATTTACCCCACAAGCCCCTCACTAGCAAAGCTCTACCTCTCTAATTTATCCCACAAGCCCCTCACTAGAAAAGCTCTACCTCTCTAATTTACCCCACAAGCCCCTCACTAGCAAAGCTCTACCTCTAATTTACCCCACAAACCCCTCACTAGCAAACCTCTACCTCTCTAATTTACCCCACAAGCTAATTACTAACAAAGCTCTACCCCTCTAATTTACCCCAGAAGCCCCTTATTAGCAAAGCTCTACCTCTCTAATTTACCCCACAAGCCCCTCACTAGCAAAGCTCTAACTCTCTAATTTACCCCACAAGCCAATCACTAGCAAAGTTCTACCTCTCTAATTTACTCCCCAAGCCCCTCACTTAACAAAGCTCTACCTCTCTTAGTAACCGCATAAGCCCCTCACTAGCAAAGGTCTACCTCTAATTTAGCCCACAAGCCACTCACTAGCAAAGCTTTAGCTCTCTAATTTATCCCACAATCCCCTCACTAGCCAAGCTCTACCTCTCTAATTTACCCCACAAGACCCTAACTAACAAAGCTTTACCTCTAATTTACCCCATATGCCTCTCACTATCAAAGCCCTACCTCTCTAATTTACCCCACAAGCCCCTCACTAGTAAAGCTCTACCTCTCTAATTTACCCCACAAGCCGATCACTAGCAAAGCTTTACCTCTAATTTACCCCACAAGCCCCACAATAGCAAAGCTCTACCTCTCTAATTTACCCCACAAGCCCCTCACTAGCAAAGCTCTACCTCTCTAATTTACCCCACAAGCCTCTTACTAGCAAAGCTCTACCTCTCTAATTTACCCCACAAGACCCTCACTAACAAAGCTTTACCTCTAATTTACCCCATATGCCTCTCACTAGCAAAGCCCTACCTCTCTAATTTACCCCACAAGCCCCTCACTAGTAAAGCTCTACCTCTCTAATTTACCCCACAAGCCAATCACTAGCAAAGCTTTACCTCTAATTTTCCCCACAAGCCCCTCAATAGCAAAGCTCTATCTCTCTAATTTACCCCACAAGCCCCTCACTAGCAAAGCTCTACCTCTCTAATTTACCCCACAAACACCTAACTAGCAAAGCTCTACCTCTCTAATTTACCCCACAATCCTCTTACTAACAAAGCTCTACCTCTCTAATTTAGCCCACAAGCCCCTCACTAGCAAAGCTTTACCTCTCTAATTTACCCCACAAGCCCCTCACTAACAAAGCTCTACCTCTCTAATTTACCCCACAATTCCCTCACTAGCAAAGCTCTACCTCTCTAATTTACCCCACAAGCCTCTTACTAGCATAGCTCTACCTCTCTAATTTACCTCACAAGCCCCTCACTAGGAAAGCTCTACCTCTAATTTACCCAACAAGCCCCTCACTAACAAAGCTCTACCTCTCTAATTTACCCCACAAGCCCCTCACTAGCAAAGCTCTACCTCTAATTTACCCCACAAGCCAATCACTAGCAAAGCTCTACCTCTCTTATTTACCCCACAAGCCCCTCACTAGCAAAGCTCTACCTCTAATTTACCCCACAAGCCCCTCACTTAACAAAGCTCTACCTCTCTTATTAACCCCACAAGCCCCTCACTAGCAAAGCTCTACCTCTAATTTACTCCACAAGACCCTCACTAGCAAAGCTTTAGCTCTCTAATTTATCCCACAAGCCACTCACTAGCAAAGCTCTACCTCTAATTTACCCCACAAGACCCTCACTAGCAAAGCTCTAACTCTCTAATTTATCCCACAAACCCCTCACTAGCAAAGCTCTACCTCTCTATTTTACCCCACAAGCCCCTCACTTGCAAAGCTCTACCTCTCTAATTTACCCCACAAGCCAATCACTAGCAAAGCTCTACCTCTCTAATTTACCCCACAAGCCCCTCACTAGCAAAGCTTTACCTCTCTAATTTATCCCACAAGCCCCTCACTAGCAAAGCTCTACCTCTCTAATTTACCCCACAAGCCCCTCACTAGCAGAGCTCTACCTCTAATTTACCCCACAAACCCCTCACTAGCAAATCTCCACCTCTCTAATTTTCCCCACAAGCCAATCACTAACAAAGCTCTACCTCTCTAATTTACCCCAAAAGCCCATCATTATCATAGCTCTACCTCTCTAATTTACCCCACAAGCCCCTCACTAGCAAAGCTCTACCTCTCTAATTTACCCCACAAGCCAATCACTAGCAAAGTTCTAACTCTCTAATTTACTCCCCAAGCCCCTCAATTAACCAAGCTCTTCCTCTCTTAGTAAGCCCACAAGCCCCTCACTAGCAAAGGTCTACCTCTAATTTACCCCACAAGCCCCTCACTAGCAAAGCTTTAGCTCTCTAATTTATCCCACAAGCCCCTCACTAGCAAAGCTCTACCTCTCTAATTTACCCCATAAGCCCCTCACTAGCAGAGCTCTACCTCTCTATTTTACCCCACAAGCCCATCACTAGCAAAGCTATACCTCTCTAATTTACCCCACAAGCCCTTTACTATCAAAGCTCTACTTCTAATTTACCCCACAAACCCCTCACTAGCAAAGTTCTACCTCTCCAATTTACCCCAACAAGCCCCTCACTACAAAGCTCTACTTCTCTAATTTACCCCACAAGCCCCTCACTAGCAAAGCTCTACCTCTAATTTATCCCACAAGCAACTCACTAGCAAAGCTCTACCTCTAATTTACCCCACAAGCCCTTCACTTTCAACGCTATACCTCTCTAATTTACCCCACAAGCCAATCACTAGCAAAGCTCTACCTCTCTTATATACCTAACAAGCCCCTCACTAGCAAAGCTCTACCTCTAATTTACCCCACAAACCCCTCACTAGTAAAGCTCTACCATTAATTTACCCCACAAGCCCCTCACTAGCAAAGCTCTACCTCTAAATTACCCCACAAGCCAATCACTAGCAAAGCTCTAACTCTCTTATTTACCCCACAAGCCCCTCACTAGCAAAGCTCTACCTCTAATTTACCCCACAAGACCCTCACTAGCAAAGCTCTACCTCTCTAATTTATCCCACAAACCCCTCACTAGCAAAGCTCTACCTCTCTATTTTACTCCACAAGCCCCTCACTAACAAAGCTCTACCTCTCTAATTTACCCCACAAGCCAATCACTAGCAAAGCTCTACCTCTAATTTACCCCACAAGCCCCTCACTAGCAAAGCTCTACCTCTCTAATTTACCCCACAAGCCTCTTACTAGCAAAGCTCTACCTCTCTAATTTACCTCACAAGCCCCTCACTAGGAAAGCTCTACTTCTAATTTACCCAACAAGCCCCTCACTAACAAAGCTCTACCTCTGTAATTTACCCCACAAGCCCCTCACTAGAAAAGCTCTACCTCTAATTTACCCCACAAGCCAATCACTAGCAAAGCTCTACCTCTCTTATTTACCCCACAAGCCCCTCACTAGCAAAGCTCTACCTCTAATTTACCCCACAAGCCCCTCACTAGCAGAGCTCTACCTCTCTATTTTACCCCACAAGCCCCTCACTAACAAAGCTATACCTCTCTAATTTACCCCACAAGCCCTTTACTATCAAAGCTCTACCTCTAATTTACCCCACAAACCCCTCACTAGCAAAGTTCTAACTCTCTAATTTACCCCAACAAGCCCCTCACTAGCAAAGCTTTACCTCTCTAATTTATCCCACAAGCCCCTCACTATCAAAGCTTTACCTCTCTAATTTACCCCACAAGCCCCTCATTAGCAAAGCTATACCTCTCTAATTTACCCCACAAGCCCCTCACTAGCAAAGCTCTACCTCTAATTTATCCCACAAGCAGCTCACTAGCAAAGCTCTACCTCTAATTTACCCCACAAACCCTTCACTTGCAAAGCTATACCTCTCTAATTTACCCCACAAGCCAATCACTAGCAAAGCTCTACCTCTCTAATATACCTAACAAGCCCCTCACTAGCAAAGCTCTACCTCTAATTTACCCCACAAGCCAATCACTAGCAAAGCTCTAACTCTCTTATTTACCCCACAAGCCCCTCACTAGCAAAGCTCTACCTCTAATTTAACCCACAAGACCCTCACTAGCAAAGCTCTACCTCTCTAATTTATCCCACAAACCCCTCACTAGCAAAGCTTTACCTCTCTATTTTACCCCACAAGCCCCTCACTAACAAAGCTCTACCTCTCTAATTTACCCCACAAGCCAATCACTAGCAAAGCTCTACCTCTAATTTACCCCACAAGCCCCTCACTAGCAAAGCTTTACCTCTCTAATTTATCCCACAAGCCCCTCACTAGCAAAGCTCTACCTCTCTAATTTACCCCACAAGCCCCTCACTAGCAGAGCTCTACCTCTAATTTACCCCACAAACCCCTCACTAGCAAATCTCCACCTCTCTAATTTTCCCCACAAGCCAATCACTAACAAAGCTCTACCTCTCTAATTTACCCCAAAAGCCCATCATTATCATAGCTCTACCTCTCTAATTTACCCCACAAGCCCCTCACTAGCAAAGCTCTACCTCTCTAATTTACCCCACAAGCCAATCACTAGCAAAGTTCTAACTCTCTAATTTACTCCCCAAGCCCCTCAATTAACCAAGCTCTTCCTCTCTTAGTAACCCCACAAGCCCCTCACTAGCAAAGGTCTACCTCTAATTTACCCCACAAGCCCCTCACTAGCAAAGCTTTATCTCTCTAATTTATCCCACAAGCCCCTCACTAGCAAAGCTCTACCTCTCTAATTTACCCCATAAGCCCCTCACTAGCAGAGCTCTACCTCTCTATTTTATCCCACAAGCCCATCACTAGCAAAGCTATACCTCTCTAATTTACCCCACAAGCCCTTTACTATCAAAGCTCTACTTCTAATTTACCCCACAAACCCCTCACTAGCAAAGTTCTACCTCTCTAATTTACCCCAACAAGCCCCTCACTAGCAAAGCTTTACCTCTCTAATTTATCCCACAAGCCCCTCACTAGCAAAGCTTTACCTCTCTAATTTACCCCACAAGCCCCTCACTAGCATAGCTATACCTCTCTAATTTACCCAAACATGCCCCTCACTACAAAGCTCTACTTCTCTAATTTACCCCACAAGCCCCTCACTAGCAAAGCTCTACCTCTAATTTATCCCACAAGCAACTCACTAGCAAAGCTCTACCTCTAATTTACCCCACAAGCCCTTCACTTTCAACGCTATACCTCTCTAATTTACCCCACAAGCCAATCACTAGCAAAGCTCTACCTCTCTTATATACCTAACAAGCCCCTCACTAGCAAAGCTCTACCTCTAATTTACCCCACAAACCCCTCACTAGTAAAGCTCTACCATTAATTTACCCCACAAGCCCCTCACTAGCAAAGCTCTACCTCTAAATTACCCCACAAGCCAATCACTAGCAAAGCTCTAACTCTCTTATTTACCCCACAAGCCCCTCACTAGCAAAGCTCTACCTCTAATTTACCCCACAAGACCCTCACTAGCAAAGCTCTACCTCTCTAATTTATCCCACAAACCCCTCACTAGCAAAGCTCTACCTCTCTATTTTACTCCACAAGCCCCTCACTAACAAAGCTCTACCTCTCTAATTTACCCCACAAGCCAATCACTAGCAAAGCTCTACCTCTAATTTACCCCACAAGCCCCTCACTAGCAAAGCTCTACCTCTCTAATTTACCCCACAAGCCTCTTACTAGCAAAGCTCTACCTCTCTAATTTACCTCACAAGCCCCTCACTAGGAAAGCTCTACCTCTAATTAACCCAACAAGCCCCTCACTAACAAAGCTCTACCTCTCTAATTTACCCCACAAGCCCCTCACTAGAAAAGCTCTACCTCTAATTTACCCCACAAGCCCCTCACTAGCAAAGCTCTACCTCTAATTTACCCCACAAGCCCCTCACTAGCAGAGCTCTACCTCTCTATTTTACCCCACAAGCCCCTCACTAGCAAAGCTATACCTCTCTAATTTACCCCACAAGCCCTTTACTATCAAAGCTCTACCTCTAATTTACCCCACAAACCCCTCACTAGCAAAGTTCTAACTCTCTAATTTACCCCAACAAGCCCCTCACTAGCAAAGCTTTACCTCTCTAATTTATCCCACAAGCCCCTCACTATCAAAGCTTTACCTCTCTAATTTACCCCACAAGCCCCTCACTAGCAAAGCTATACCTCTCTAATTTACCCAAACATGCCCCTCACTACAAAGCTCTACTTCTCTAATTTACCCCACAAGCCCCTCACTAGCAAAGCTCTACCTCTAATTTATCCCACAAGCAGCTCACTAGCAAAGCTCTACCTCTAATTTACCCCACAAACCCTTCACTTGCAACGCTATACCTCTCTAATTTACCCCACAAGCCAATCACTAGCAAAGCTCTACCTCTCTAATATACCTAACAAGCCCCTCACTAGCAAAGCTCTACCTCTAATTTACCCCACAAACCCCTCACTAGTAAAGCTCTACCATTAATTTACCCCACAAACCCCTCACTAGTAAAGCTCTACCATTAATTTACCCCACAAGCCAATCACTAGCAAAGCTCTAACTCTCTTATTTACCCCACAAGCCCCTCACTAGCAAAGCTCTACCTCTAATTTAACCCACAAGACCCTCACTAGCAAAGCTCTACCTCTCTAATTTATCCCACAAACCCCTCACTAGCAAAGCTTTACCTCTCTATTTTACCCCACAAGCCCCTCACTAACAAAGCTCTACCTCTCTAATTTACCCCACAAGCCAATCACTAGCAAAGCTCTACCTCTAATTTACCCCACAAGCCCCTCACTAGCAAAGCTCTACCTCTCTAATTTACCCCACAAGCCTCTTACTAGTAAAGCTCTAACTCTCTAATTTACCTCACAAGCCCCTCACTAGGAAAGCTCTACCTCTAATTTACCCAACAAGCCCCTCACTAACAAAGCTCTACCTCTCTAATTTACCCCACAAGCCCCTCACTAGAAAAGCTCTACCTCTATTTTACCCCACAAGCCAATCACTAGCAAAGCTCTAACTCTCTTATTTACCCCACAAGCCCCTCACTAGCAAAGCTCTACCTCTAATTTACCCCACAAGCCCCTCACTTAACAAAGCTCTACCTCTCTTATTAACCCCACAAGGCCTTCACTAGCAAAGCTCTAATTCTAATTTACTCCACAAGACCCTCACTAGCAAAGCTTTAGCTCTCTAATTTATCCCAAAAGCCCCTCACTAGCAAAGCTCTACCTCTAATTTACCCCACAAGACCCTCACTAGCAAAGCTCTACCTCTCTAATTTATCCCACAAACCCCTCACTAGCAAAGCTCTACCTCTCTATTTTACCCCACAAGCCCCTCACTTGCAAAGCTATACTTCTCTAATTTACCCCACAAGCCCCTCACTAGCAAAGCTCTACCTCTCTAATATACCTAACAAGCCCCTCACTAGCAAAGCTCTACCTCTAATTTACCCCTCAAACCCCTCATTAGTAAAGCTCTACCATTAATTTACCCCACATGCCCCTCACTAGCAAAGCTCTACCTCTAATTTACCCCACAAGCCAATCACTAGCAAAGCTCTAACTCTCTTATTTACCCCACAAGCCCCTCACTAGCAAAGCTCTACCTCTAATTTACCCCACAAGCCCCTCACTTAACAAAGCTCTACCTCTCTTATTAACCCCACAAGCCCTTCACTAGCAAATCTCTAATTCTAATTTACTCCACAAGACCCTCACTAGCAAAGCTTTAGCTCTCTAATTTATCCCACAAGCCCCTCACTAGCAAAGCTCTACCTCTAATTTACCCCACAAGACCCTCACTAGCAAAGCTCTACCTCTCTTATTTACCCCACAAGCCAATCACTAGCAAAGCTCTACCTCTAATTTACCCCACAAACCCCTCACTAGCAAAGCTCTACCTCTCTAATTTACCCCACAAGCCAATCACTAGCAAAGCTCTACCTCTAATTTACCCCACAAGCCCCTCACTAGCAAAGCTCTACCTCTCTAATTTATCCCACAAGCCCCTCACTAGCAAAGCTCTACCTCTCTAATTTACCCCACAAGCTCCTCACTAGCAGAGCTCTACCTCTAATTTACCCCACAAACCCCTCACTAGCAAATCTCCACCTCTCTAATTTTCCCCACAAGCCAATCACTAACAAAGCTCTACCTCTCTAATTTACCCCAAAAGCCCATCATTAGCATAGCTCTACCTCTCTAATTTACCCCACAAGCCCCTCACTAGCAAAGCTCTACCTCTCTAATTTACCCCACAAGCCAATCACTAGCAAAGTTCTAACTCTCTAATTTACTCCCCAAGCCCCTCAATTAACAAAGCTCTACCTCTCTTAGTAACCCCACAAGCCCCTCACTATTAAAGGTCTACCTCTAATTTACCCCACAAGCCCCTCACTAGCAACGCTTTAGCTCTCTAATTTATCCCACAAGCCCCTCACTAGCAAAACTCTACCTCTCTAATTTACCCCACAAGCCCCTCACTAGCAGAGCTCTACCTCTCTATTTTACCCCACAAGCCCCTTACTAGCAAAGCTATACCTCTTTAATTTACCCCACAAGCCCTTTACTATCAAAGCTCTACCTCTAATTTACCCCACAAACCCCTCACTAGCAAAGTTCTACCTCTCTAATTTGCCCCTCACTAGCAAAGCTTTACCTCTCTAATTTATCTCAAAAGCCCCTCACTAGCAAAGCTTTACCTCTCTAATTTACCCCACAAGCTCCTCACTAGCAAAGCTATACCTCTCTCATTTACCCCACATGCCCCTCACTACAAAGCTCTACTTCTCTAATTTACCCCACAAGCCCCTCACTAGCAAAGCTCTGCCTCTAATTTATCCCACAAGCAGCTCACTAGCAAAGCTCTACCTCTAATTTACCCCACAAGCCCTTCACTTGCAACGCTATACCTCTATAATTTACCCCACAAGCCAATCACTAGCAAAGCTCTACCTCTCTAATATACCTAACAAGCCCCTCACTAGCAAAGCTCTACCTCTAATTTACCCCACAAACCCCTCATTAGTAAAGCTCTACCATTAATTTACCCCACAAGCCCCTCACTAGCAAAGCTCTACCTCTAATTTACCCCACAAGCCAATCACTAGCAAAGCTCTAACTCTCTTATTTACCCCTCAAGCCCCTCACTAGCAAAGCTCTACCTCTCTAATTTACCCCACAAGCCCCTCACTTAACAAAGCTCTACCTCTCTTATTAACCCCTCAAACCCTTCACTAGCAAAGCTCTAATTCTAATTTACTCCACAAGACCCTCACTAGCAAAGCTTTAGCTCTCTAATTTATCCCACAAGCCCCTCACTAGCAAAGCTCTACCTCTAATTTACCCCACAAGACCCTCACTAGCAAAGCTCTACCTCTCTAATTTATCCCACAAACCCCTCACTAGCAAAGCTCTACCTCTCTATTTTACCCCACAAGCCCCTCACTTGCAAAGTTCTGCCTCTCTAATTTACCCCACAAGACAATCACTAGCAAAGCTCTACCTCTAATTTACCCCACAAGCCCCTCACTAGCAAAGCTCTACCTCTCTAATTTATCCCACAAGCCCCTCACTAGCAAAGCTCTACCTCTCTAATTTACCCCACAAGCCCCTCACTAGCAGAGCTCTACCTCTAATTTACCCCACAAACCCCTCACTAGCAAATCTCTACCTCTCTAATTTTCCCCGCAAGCCAATCACTAACAAAGCTCTACCTTTCTAATTTACCCCAAAAGCCCATCATTAGCAAAGCTCTACCTCTCTAATTTACCCCACAAGCCCCTCACTAGCAAAGCTCTACCTCTCTAATTTACCCCACAAGCCAATCACTAGCAAAGTTCTACCTCTCTAATTTACTCCCCCAGCCCCTCAATTAACAAAGCTCTACCTCTCTTAGTAACCCCGCAAGCCCCTCAGTAGCAAAGGTCTACCTCTAATTTATCCCACAAGCCCCTCACTAGCAAAGCTCTACCTCTCTAATTTACCCCATAAGCCCCTCACTAGCAGAGCTCCACCTCTCTATTTTACCCCACAAGCCCCTCACTAGCAAAGCTATACCTCTCTAATTTAGCCCACAAGCCCTTTACTATCAAAGCTCTACCTCTAATTTACCCCACAAACCCCTCACTAGCAAAGCTCTACCTCTCTAATTTATCCCACAAGCCCCTCACTAGCAAAGCTTTACCTCTCTAATTTACCCCACAAGCCCCTCACTAGCAAAGCTATACCTCTCTAATTTACCCCACATGCCCCTCACTACAAAGCTCTACTTCTCTAATTTACCCCACAAGCCCCTCACCAGCAAAGCTCTACCTCTAATTTATCCCACAAGCCCCTCACTAGCAAAGCTCTACCTCTAATTTACCCCACAAGCCCTTCACTTGCAACGCTATACCTCTCTAATTTACCCCACACGCCAATCACTAGCAAAGCTCTACCTCTCTAATATACCTAACAAGCCCCTCACTAGCAAAGCTCTCCCTCTAATTTACCCCACAAACCCCTCACTAGTAAAGCTCTACCATTAATTTACCCCACAAGCCCCTCACTAGCAAAGCTCTACCTCTCTAATTTACCCCACAAGCCCCTCACTAGCAAAGCTCTACCTCTCTAATTTACCCCACAAGCCCCTCACTAGCAAAGCTCTACCTCTCTAATTTACCCCACAAACCCATCACTAGCAAAGCTCTACCTCTAATTTACCCCACAAGTCCCTCACTAGCAAAGCTCTACCTCTCTAATTTACCCCACAAGCCCCTCACTAGCAAAGCTCTACCTCTCTAATTTACCCCACAAGCCCCTCACTAGCAAAGCTCTACCTCTCTAATTTACCCCACAAACCCATCACTAGCAAAGCTCTACCATTAATTTACCCCACATGCCCCTCACTAGCAAAGCTCTACCATTAATTTACCCCACAAGCCCCTTACTAGCAAAGCTCTACCTTTCTAATTTACCCCACAAGCCCCTCACTGGAAAAGCTCTACCTCTCTAAACCTCTCTAATTTACCCCACAAGCCCCTCACTAGCAAAGCTCTACTTCTCTAATTTACCCCACAGGCCCCTCACTAGCAAAGCTATACCATTCATTTACCCCACAAGTCCCTCACTAGCAAAGCTCTACCTCTCTAATTTACCCCACAATAATATATATATATTGGATTATTTAGAGTCTCTATAATATTTTTTTATAACTATTATTATTTTTGTATATTTTATAATTAATATAACGCACATTTAGGTTAGCAATTCTTCATGTGCAGTAACCCAACAACACGTTAGACCTAAAGCGCTTACTTTGATGCACATATATCTGATAATATTAATGTAAAATAGATATTTATATCTATATTTCTATAGAAATATACAGGCATTAGTATATAGATACATAGAGAAATATTTATTTACAATAAAAAATACATTGTTCTGTATTTGAAGGAAATTTTAATATTAAATATGTACAGTAAATATACAATAAAAAAATATAAATACATAAGTCCTTTCCAGTCAAACACCTTGTCATATACCATATACTTTTTACTGCTTATAACTTTTCTCAATATTTATAGAAATAATTTTAATCAAATAGTGTTTATATGAGGGTAACTGTATTTTTAAATGTATTTATGTTGTGTTTAGTGCAACTTTTTTTTAACGCACTACCCTTTATGCCAGGGCTTAAGTAGCGCTAACCCAACAAGTGTGAAATGTGACTGCTCTCTTGCAATCACGTTTACTTTCAACTTAAAATATGTACACTATTTCCAAAGCATGCAAAAAGCCGATATCGCTTGCATGCAACAATTAGCTCGCCACTTGTAATCTAGTCCATAATATATTGATCAAAAACAGATTTTAACTATTGTATATATTTTCCATTAAATCTATACTTTTTCCAACATTCAACTTGCTTTTTTTTTTACCACATACCATATGTGCTTTTATAAAGGAACAATAGATAAAAGATCTATATGGTGAGCATATCCGATTCGAACAAGCCATTTTCCTTAAACCTATGTACGTTCAAAAGCACTACACGCAAGCTTGTCCTTCAGACTTGTTAATTCATGTACTATTATGAATACATGTCGTAGTTCCTTGACATCATCTTAAACTACGAGGTTCTTTTTTTATCTTAGAGAACCATTGGCATTATACTGTGTAACAAATGTTATCACTATATTTTCATTTACTTTTTAGTTTTTATTACATATTAGTATATTATAATTGATCTATAAAATTATATGTGTATGTTCCTTTTCAATTAAAATTTGCCCTTGAAATTCCAACTCATCAAAAGTGTCTGCTTCTGAAAGTTAATAATAATCAAGTAATTCCAGTAAAAATGCAGGAAGTGACTCACTGGTATTATCTGTGGTAATGATTGGGTGTGATAATTCTATGCTAACAGAAGGATTTACGTAACAGTTTCCTTCTTGTATAGATCAATCATTTGTTTAGTCCCTTCTGTTTTAAAACAATATGTAAATGTTAAAAATACAGTGTATTCGTTTACTTGAGGTTACAGGGTTAAAATGTCACCCACATATCAAAAATTGACTACTATATTACTATTACTGTTTTTTTTTAAAAAAAAGTACTGCAATAAAACCATTTACATTTTCTTTCTCTTATAAAGCTGGTCTCAATTTTCCAAAAAGATTCAAGGTGAAGTGTACAGTGCATCCAAATACAGGTATCAAACATGTCACACACACATATATAGACAGCATTTGCAGGGAATACCATCTTTCTTAGCTCCCATCTTTCTAAGTCACATTTGTTAAGTTATAGCACTAAGGATTATACATAAATTGAACAAGATTTGATGAAGATTTGAACTACTGTTTTCTGCATTTACTGGTTTGATATGTTTTCTCTCCTGCTTTTTCTTTTTGCAACTACATGCCTACTTTTAGACACACTCACTCACTCACTCACTCACTCACTCACTCACTCACTCACTCACTCATTCATACCTTACCATTCTCCACATGCAGTTGTTATAGATCCCTCTCTCCTTGTCATTACCTCAGCTCTCATGAACTACTTTTTATTTTAAAATCTTTGTCAATTACCTGCACCACCTCACATAAATACCCCCACTGCTACAAATCTCCTTCCCACCTACTCTTTCTCCCCATCTTGCTGCTATTAGCATCCGTGGGCATGTCTCCTAATCCTGCACCCTCTTAATCCCACACTTACCCTGTCACATACACCTTACAGAAACTTTAATAAAGGGAACACACATACCCTCATTTCTACCCCATGAAACACACACTCCTGTCACTTGTGCACTATGGAACTCTTTCTCTGTCTGCAACAAACTTACAACCATTCACAACCTGTTTCTTTCTATCACTGTCACCCATTTGGCAATTACTGAAACCTGGCTATCTTCTTCTGACACTGTTTTCATTGCTGATCTCATGCATGGTGGTCTCCACTTTAGCCATACCCCTAGGCCAGGTGAGAGATATGGTGGCGGTGTTGGGATCCTGATCTCACCCTCCTGCACCTATCAGTACCTGCCACCTCTCCCATCTCTTTCCTTCTCTTTCATTGAAGTTCACTGCTTTCACCTGTTCTCCTTCCTCTCAGAGTAATCTATTGCCCTTCTTGACCAACCTGCCAATTTTTTGACAACTTAGCTGTCTGACTTCCTTATTTTCTATCTATGAATATAGCCACTCTAATACTTGGGGACTTCAACATCCCCATTGTTAACCCATATGCCCCTGCTGTCTCTAAACTTCTTTCATTCACTTCCTCTTTCAGTCTCTCACAATCCACTCTATCCCATACTAACCATGACAGATACTCTATTAACCTGCTATTTTCCTACCTCTGCTCTATATCTAGCTTCACCTGTCTGTGAGGGGTAAGGGAGGTGTGTGTAACTCGGTATGCAGGAATAGAGACACAGGACAAAGAAAGTCTTTCTTAGTGAATACTTTACTGAAGCAAAATATAAAGAACAATATTCTGGTGAAAGGGATAAGGGAATAGAATTCCCAAAGTAGAATAGGATCAACTCTCAACAAGCACAGACTACCCAGTGGGTACTGTTAGTGAGGGTACGGATTACAGGATGCAGACAGATGAATACAAGAATCAAGGCACAGATGATAAAGTTCAGGATCAAGGTACGCATACATCGGTATCAAAGCAGAAGTATTTGTTTTCAGGAACAAGGTAGGCATACACAGGTATCACAGCAGAGATGCTTGGTTTCGGGAACAAGGTAGTCATACACAGTTATCACAGCAGAGGTGCTTGGTTTTAGGAACAAGGTAGGCATACACAGGTATTACAGCAGAGGTACTTGGTTTCAAGATCAAGGTAGGCATATACAGGTATCACAGCAGAGGTGTTTAGTTTCAGGGACAAAGTAGGCATACACAGGTATTAAAGCAGAGAGGCTCAACTTCAGGAACAAGGGAAGAATACTCAGGAATCACTGTAGAGGTGTTTGGCTTCAGGAGCAAGGTAAGCATACACAGGTATCACAGCAGAGATGCTCAACTTCAGGAGCAAGGTAAGCATACACAGGTATCACTGTAGAGGTGCTTGGCTTCAGGAACAAGGTAAGCATACACAGATATCACTGTAGAAGTGCTTGGCTTCAGGAGCAAGGTAAGGATACACAGGTATCACAACAGAGAGGCTCAACCTCAGGAGCAAGGTAAGCATACACAGGTATCACAATGGAGAGGTGCTTGGTTTCAGGATCAAGGTAAGCTTACACAGTTATCCCTGTAGAGGTGCTTGGTTTCAGGAGAAAGGTAAACATACACAGGTATCACAGCAGAGATGCTCAACTTCAGAAGCAAGGTAAGCATACACAGGCATCAATGTAGAGGTGCTTGGCTTCAGGAGCAAGGTAAGCATACACAGGTATAACTGTAGAAGTGCTTGGCTTCAGGAGCAAGGTAAGCATACATAGGTATCACTGTAGAGGTGCTTGGCTTCAGGAGCAAGGTAAGCATACACAGGTATCACTGTAAAGGTGCTTGGCATCAGGAGCAAGGTAAGAATACACAGGTATCACTGTAGAGGTGCTTGGCTTCAGGAGCATGGTAAGGATACACAGGTATCACAACAGAGAGGCTCAACTTTAGGAGCAAGGTACACATACACAGGTATCACAGCAGAGAGGTACTTGGCTTCAGGAGCAATGTAAGCATACACAGGTATCACTGTAGAGGTTCTTGACTTCAGGAGCAAGGTAAGCATACACAGGTATCACTGTAGAGGTGATTGGCTTCAGGAGCAAGGTAAGCATACACAGGTATCACCGCAGAGGTGCTTGAATTCATGAACAAAAAAAGGAGTACGTTGAATAGGCAATAACTCTGTGCAGAATGGAAGTTGAACTGGATTTTTATAGGAAATCCTACACCTTAGTCCTCCAGGTGGGAGTTCCTGTAATCAAGGATTTGGCCCTATAAAGTAGCAGCCGTGCGCACGTGCTAAGGAGACTGCAGATGCAATTGAATTATGCAGGTCTTGCCGTCCCACATGGAGAGATGCCAAGACGGAATGCAGCACTATTGCTGTCTGGCGAGGCTGCGTCTGGTAAGGATAATGACACTGTTGCCCCATTCCCATTTCTGACCACCACCTGCTCACCTATAACCTTAATGTGTCGGCTAAACACACTTCTCCTTCTGTAGAAATATGAACACTACTGAACTGCTCCAATTTTCCAAATGTATTCAACATCTCCTCCCTCACAATTCCACTATAACCTGCCCTGATCTTACTAAAGCCCACTATAAAAACACTCTCTCCTCTGCACTAGACATTCTTGCTCCTCCCCAACTGCGTAAAAACCCATGCTGTCAGTTACAGCCCTGGCACTCTCAACAGACATGCTACTTGCAAAAATGCTCCTGCACTGCTGAGCATGTCTTGAGGAAATCTCACTCTGAACCTCATTTCATCAACTAAAAGTTAATTCTTCTTTCATACACATCTGCCTTTTACTTAATCAAGCAAACCTACTTCTCATCTCTTATATAAACTCTATTCTCAAACCCTAAGTGACTCTTTTCTACATGCAACTCTCTCTTCTACCCACCTGCACTACTCCTCCATTTGTCTTTAGTGCTAAAGACCCGGTAGACTACTTTTTAAACAAAACACATACTATCCAAAGCAACATCTTGAAACTAACCTACAATCTTCCAACTCCACCCACTCGCCCTGATATTCAAAATCTTGCTGCTCAAGTGAGACATTCTAAGAAGTCATGTCAGTATGGCGAGGCCCTTAAAAGCAATTTAGAAAAACAAATGTTATCTTGAGAAATGTTTGTGCTGCAATGTACTGTTCTTTATGTGAAATATAGAGTCCTAAATTACAATACAAGGTCTAAAAAAATTCCAAAGATTTTGTGTGATTTCTCTCCATGCTAGCAATGTTTTTAATATCAGGGCCCCTGTTACTCCTTCTGCCACTTTCTACATCTTCCCTCCAGCCACAAATAATGAGGTTTGTTCTTTACTCGCTTGCTCACGCCTCACTACCTGCCTGTTCGAACCTATCCCTTCCCATCTAATACCTTCGCTGTCTTCAACCCTCACTCCTGCTGTTACTCACATCTTCAATCTATATCTCTTAACCGGTTCATTCCCATCTTCTTCCAAACATGTAAAAGGTCAAACCCATACTCACAAAACAGTCCTTTGATCTTAATACTTCTGCAAACTACCACCCTATATCACTGCTTCCACTAACATCAAAACTCCTGGAAAAACTAGTTTACAACTGCCTAACCCACTTCCTGTCCTCCAAATCCTTGCAATCTGGCTCCCGCCCCTAACACCCAACTTAACCTGCCCTCACCAAGATTACTAACAACCTCCTTTCTGCTAAAAGTAATGGCCACTACTCTATACTTATCTTACTTGACCTAGCAGCTGCTTTCGACACTACAGACCCTTAGCTCTCTTGGCCTTTGTGACACTGTTCTCTCTTGGATCCACTCTTATCTTTCTCACAGGTACTTTTCTGTGTCATTGCTGATGACTACTCCTCTTCAATGCCTCTGTCTGTTGGAGTATCTCAAGGTTCTGTCCTCTGCTGTTCTCCATTTATACTTGTTTGCTGGATAAACTTATCAACAGCTATGGCTTCAAATATCACCTCTATGCTGATAACGCCCAGATCTACTTTTCCACTCCTGCTCTCTCTCCCTCCATCATTCCTCACATTAGCAATGGCTTATCAGGCATTTCTTCCTGAATGGCCTCTCACCACCTAAAGATTAACATGTCCAAGACTGAGCTCCTTCAACCCCCATCCCCCCAGCTATACTCATATTTCTGACTTTTCTATCCCTGTTTACGTCACTATCACCCCATCAACCCAAGTCCATTGCCTCAGAGTTACACTTGACTGCAATCTGTTCTTCGTTCTCCACATCCAATCACTCTCTTCATCCTGCTGCAACCAGCTACACAATATTTAAAAAATTTGCTAATTTCTGAAAGCTGACACCACAAAGCAAATAATCCACTCCCTTATAATTTCCTGACTTGACTACTGCAATAACCTACTTACTGGCCTTTCTCTCTCCCACCTCTTCCACTTCAATTCATCATATATGCCTCTGCCAAGCTAATCCACCTCTCCTGTTGCTCTGTATCTGCTGCACCATGTGAGTCTCTTCACTGGCTCCCCATTCACAGCAGAATTAGATTAAAAATGATCCCCCTGACCTACAAAGCACTTACCAACACCACTACCCACTACCTATCCTTACTAATCAACAAATATACTCCAACACGCCCACTAAGAGCCAACAATAACTTGCATCTTCGATTGTCACTTCTTCCCATGCTAGACTGCAGGACTTCTCTCGTGCAGCACCTACTCTCATGCAGTCAGACTTTCCCCTAATCTGCTTTCTTTTAAATGCTGCGCAAAGACATTTTTGTTCACCCACCCAACTCAGTAAAAAATTAATTCTACCTAATAACTGTTCTCATCTAACTCTCTATTTAGGTTATTCTCACCCTTGCGGTCCTTACCTACTGTTCCCATGAGAATAAAGCCCTCAATTACCCCTGTATTTGTTTGTCAAATTTTGTCTTGACTCTAACAAGTATCATTGTTTTATTTAAATGAATTCTACCCATTGACAAAGTTGAGGAATATTTTGGAGCTTTATAAATAAAGCATTACATATATATATATATATATATATATATATATATATATATATATATATATATATATATACAGTATATATATATATATATATATATATATACACACACACACACAGAAACAGTAGAAAACAAGAGGTTGTGTCAAGCAAGCAGTGCATGTAATGTGAGGATATTTAGGAAGGGTCTTTTGACAACATTAAATAGTTGATATAATCTTTAGTACATGCTAATCATATGCTTCTGTACTAATCCTACCTCTTCTATACATAGAAGTACTTTCTATTCAGGCCTTGTTCAATTACTCTCTTGACACCTCTTACTGAATTTCTCTATTCCATAATTCACGGTTTCTTAACATGTGACTGGCCCGGAGTAACAAATTTGTTTTCTGTATCTAATGGTTTACAATTATCACTCCAGTATATAATCCAGTAAATATTGTCCTTTAACTCTGATTATTTATACAGTATAGGAGAATAACCTTTTCAGTATTTGGACATTTGGTATTTTTAAGGGAGTTCAATATAATTAGAATAATAGTTGGACAACATGGACCCTTCTGTAGTTAGTTAATGTCAGCACAGTTAACATTAAACTGAGGTAAATTAACAACTTGAAATTGATCATAATTAGATAATCACTCAAAATAGACTCATTAAACTGTGCTACTATATGTTATGCTCTTGTATTGTCTTTGCTGACCATGTTAAGCTTGCCTTCTGTAATGAGACCTTCTTCAACTTTCACTTTTGAAATAATTTTTAGAATTTATTTCAAACCAACATTATATATATATATATGTTAAAGCCCTACAACAAATATGCACTCCATAATTCTGCTGAAAAGTATGCAACTGATTATTTTTATAATCATCACAAAAACACCATATTCTTACTAAACCCCTGGTGAGTGTTGCTTTTCCTTTCTTCATTAACTCCTGACAAGTGTTAAAAGCTTCAATGAGATCAATATTCCAATGCTATAATCAATGATGAACAGCACTACTATTAGTCCGCCTCAGCATGAATATCTCTAATTAATTTCCAAGAGGTGTCTCTCTGTTACAAACATAAAATCAAATTAAAAAATGAATTTACTTCTTATAATGGCATTTCAAGTATTTTGTGTTGAAACAAGAACTATTATTTTTTATTTGTTTATTACATTTTTAACATCCAAACAGGTATGTGTTTAATGTAATTAATTAGGTGATGAATATGGTATGGTATACAGGGAGTGCAGAATTATTAGGCAAGTTGTATTTTTGAGGATTAATTTTATTATTGAACAACAACCATGTTCTCAATAAACCCAAAAAACTCATTAATATCAAAGCTGAATAGTTTTGGAAGTAGTTTTTAGTTTGTTTTTAGTTATAGCTATTTTAGGGGGATATCTGTGTGTGCAGGTGACTATTACTGTGCATAATTATTAGGCAACTTAACAAAAAACAAATATATACCCATTTCAATTATTTATTTTTACCAGTGAAACCAATATAACATCTCAACATTCACAAATATACATTTCTGACATTCAAAAACAAAACAAAAACAAATCGGTGACCAATATAGCCACCTTTCTTTGCAAGGACACTCAAAAGCCTGCCATCCATGGATTATGTCAGTGTTTTGATCTGTTCACCATCAACATTGCGTGCAGCAGCCACCACAGCCTCCCAGACACTGTTCAGAGAGGTGTACTGTTTTCCCTCCTTGTAAATCTCACATTTGATGATGGACCACAGGTTCTCAATGGGGTTCAGATCAGGTGAACAAGGAGGCCATGTCATTAGATTTTCTTCTTTTATACCCTTTCTTGCCAGCCACGCTGTGGAGTACTTGAACGCGTGTGATGGAGCATTGTCCTGCATGAAAATCATGTTTTTCTTGAAGGATGCAGACTTCTTCCTGTACCACTGGTTGAAGAAGGTGTCTTCCAGAAACTGGCAGTAGGACTGGGAGTTGAGCTTGACTCCATCCTCAACCCAAAAAGGCCCCACAAGCTCATCTTTGATGATACCAGCCCAAACCAGTACTCCACCTCCACCTTGCTGGCGTCTGAGTCGGACTGGAGCTCTCTGCCCTTTACCAATCCAGCCACGGGCCCATCCATCTGGCCTATCAAGACTCACTCTCATTTCATCAGTCCATAAAACCTTAGAAAAATCAGTCTTGAGATATTTCTTGGCCCAGTCTTGACGTTTCAGATGTGTGTCTTGTTCAGTGGTGGTCGTCTTTCAGCCTTTCTTACCTTGGCCATGTCTCTGAGTATTGCACACTTTGTGCTTTTGGGCACTCCAGTGATGTTGCAGCTCTGAAATATGGCCAAACTGGTGACAAGTGGCATCTTGGCAGCTGCACGCTTGACTTTTCTCAGTTCATGGGCAGTTATTTTGCGCCTTGGTTTTTCCACACGCTTCTTGCGACCCTGTTGACTATTTTGAATGAAATGCTTGATTGTTCGATGATCACGCTTCAGAAGCTTTGCAATTTTAAGAGTGCTTTATCCCTCTGCAAGATATCTCACTATTTTTGACTTTTCTGAGCCTGTAAAGTCCTTCTTTTGACCCATTTTGCCAAAGGAAAGGAAGTTGCCTAATAATTATGCACACCTGATATAGGGTGTTGATGTCATTAGACCACACCCCTTCTCATTACAGAGATGCACATCACCTAATATGCTTAATTGGTAGTAGGCTTTTGAGCCTATACAGCTTGGAGTAAGACAACATGCATAAAGAGGATGATGTGGTCAAAATACTAATTTGCCTAATAATTCTGCACTCCCTGTATTGATGACTCAGAACTACAATACCTAACAAATCTTTTTCTATATATATAATCATCAACATTTCTATAAATTGAGGCCAGTCATAGACGATTTTAAAATAATGGCATTAATCTTCCCTAAAAATAAATAATTAATATGAAAATAAGTTAAAGACTAAAGTTTCATTTTCTTGATTAAAGATAATATAGTATTGTGCAACACTATATTGTTTTATATGCGTGTGTGTGTTTGTGTGTGTGCTTGTATGTGTATCTGTGTGTTTGTGTGTGTGTCTGTTTGTGTGTATCTGTGTATGTGTAAGTTAGTGTTTGTCTGTGCTTGTGCGTGTATCTATGTGTATGTGTGTGTGTATGTGCTTGTGTGTGCAACTTAACATACATTAAAATGTATGGACCTATGAAGGCACAATAGTTCTAGACATGAATGTCTAGTTAATCCATCTGGAGGGTTTTGCTGCAATTCTGATTAAAGTTTGTCTTGAAAATCTACTGTATTAATTTGCTTGAAATGTGCTGGAATTCAAAGAATCCGCAATGATATCCAATGTTTAGACACAGCATTTGACCAAATTGCTCTACTACGTTGACAAGTTGAAAACATGCCATAACATCCTATTCTTCAATCAGACATGTGTGAAAACACAGAACACAAAAGCAAGACAAAAACAGATCAAATTTCAAACCACAAACAATACTATATAGAGTACTCCACATTAACCCCTGTGTATCAGTTATGTCAAGAAGAAAAAAGTGCTAGTAAGAGGATACAGTTGAATAATTTAGTTGCAGATACACAAGAGGGACACTAATTCATGTTATCTAGGCACAATTATCTATATACAGCAGTTGGCCTTGTCTTAATAGCTGTACTCTGCACTCTTTTTTTTTCTGGCATCTTGCATTGTCAAATTTAAATGAACAAAAGAACAATTTACCAATTATTTATAAAGGAACAATATTCTATAAAAAATCTCTAAAATATACTACAATGGCTTCTTAGAATTTTAACAGAAAAACACAAAAATATCAATCACTACTGAAAAATAGATCTAGCATGTTATGTAAGGTATTCTACAGATATTCTACAGTAAAGATACTTTACATGCTTGAAGATAATTTTTGGTCAGGGTCTTAAACTCTATTATATCAGTTGTTTTCTTTGTAATTGTGTTTTACTCACTATTGTTTTGTAGAAGAACAATTAAACTTAAAAGAACATTAACAACATCTTGCTGTTGTGTCAAAATTGTGCTTTTTTTCATACTCACTAGGAGGGCAAAAAGCAAATTCTTTGAACTGCAAATGCTGCAAATCAAATAGCTGTTTAAGGCTATTTTCAGAATTTTAAAAACCTTACTTGCAGGTTCTGCTTTTTGGCCTCTCTAATTTGGAGTGTGGAACAAGCACATTTTTAACACAAAAACAATATGGACTAGATTGCAAATTGAGCGTTAAATTATTGCGCTCCCGCAAACAGGCAAATTTGCCCATTTGCGGGCACAGGATAATTAATCAACCATTACAAGTGGCTGATTATTGCTAACCAGTGATGTTGCAAACATAAAATTTTGCGTTCGCGAGCCACGAACGTGAACTTCCGCAAAAGTTTGCGAACGGGCGAACCGGGTGAACCGCCATTGACTTCAATAGGCAGGCGAATTTTAAAACCCACAGGGACTCTTTCTGGCCACAATAGTGATGGAAAAGTTGTTTCAAGGGGACTAACACCTGGACTGTGGCATGCCAGAGGGGGATCCATGGCAAAACTCCCATGGAAAATTACATAGTTGATGCAGAGTCTGGTTTTAATCCATAAAGGGCATAAATCACCTAACATTCCTAAATTGTTTGGAATAACGTGCTTTAAAACATCAGGTATGATGTTGTATCGATCAGGTAGTGTAAGGGTTACGCCCGCTTCACAGTGACAGACCAAACTCCCCATTTAACGCACCGCAAACAACCGCAAACAGTCCATTTGCACAAGGTTGGATACCAAGCTAGCCATGTCCCGTTCCTTGTACTCACTGATATCATTGAAGGTCTCTTCCTCCACCCAGCCACATACAACACCAAGGGTCCCCAAAAGGTGACAACAAGCCCCCTGGGACACCTGCTGTGTTTGGTCTTCCAACTCCTCAAAGCCACCTTCCTCCTCTTACTCCTCTTCTTCAGACTCCTCTCTCTCTGCGTTGCCTCTCTCTGCGTTATTATAAAGTGTGTTAAGTAGTACTATTCCTATCAGTTTAATCCCTGTTACGTCTCCTATCAGGGGACGTGTATATGGCATGGATTTTAGGAACCGGGAGATGGAAAAAGATGCTTGGTCGGTCCTCCTACTTCAAATTTGGGGCACTGCGTGTGCAATCTCCTGTGCCACCAGATATGAGTGATGTGTTAAGTAGTACTATTCTTATCAGTTTAATCCCTGTTACGTCCCCTATCAGGGGACGTGTATATGGCATGGATTTTAGGAACTGGGAGATGGTAAAAGATGCTTGGTCGGTCCTCCTACTTCAAATTTGGGGCACTGCGCGTGCAATCTACTGTGCCACCAGATATGAGTGGTGTGTTAAGTAGTACTATTCTTATCAGTTTAATCCCTGTTACGTCCTCTATCAGGGGACGTGCATATGGCATGGATTTTAGGAACCGGGAGATGGAAAAAGATGCTTGGTCGGTCCTCCTACTTCAAATTTGGGGCACTGCGCGTGCAATCTACTGTGCCAACAGATATGAGTGGTGTGTTAAGTAGTACAATTCTTATCAGTTTAATCCCTGTTACGTCCCCTATCAGGGGACGTGTATATGGCATGGATTTTAGGAACCGGGAGATGGAAAAAGATGATTGGTCAGTCCTCCTACTTCAAATTTGGGGCACTGCGCGTGCAATCTACTGTGCCACCAGATATGAGTGGTGTGTTAAGTAGTACTATTCTTATCAGTTTAATCCCTGTTACGTCCCCTATCAGGGGACGTGTATATGGCATGGATTTTAGGAACCGGGAGATGGAAAAAGATGCTTGGTCGGTCCTCCTACTTCAAATTTGGGGCACTGCGCGTGCAATCTACTGTGCCACCAGATATGAGTGGTGTGTTAAGTAGTACAATTCTTATCAGTTTAATCCCTGTTACGTCCCCTATCAGGGGACGTGTATATGGCATGGATTTTAGGAACCGGGAGATGGAAAAAGATGATTGGTCAGTCCTCCTACTTCAAATTTGGGGCACTGCGCGTGCAATCTACTGTGCCACCAGATATGAGTGGTGTGTTAAGTAGTACTATTCTTATCAGTTTAATCCCTGTTACGTCCCCTATCAGGGGACGTGTATATGGCATGGATTTTAGGAACCGGGAGATGGAAAACCGGGAGATGGAAAAAGATGCTTGGTCGGTCCTCCTACTTCAAATTTGGGGCACTGCGCGTGCAATCTACTGTGCCACCAGATATGAGTGGTGTGTTAAGTAGAACTATTCTTATCAGTTTAATCCCTGTTACGTCCCCTATCAGGGGACGTGTATATGGCATGGATTTTAGGAACCGGGAGATGGAAAAAGATGCCTGGTCGGTCCTCCTACTTCAAATTTGGGGCACTGCACGTGCAATCTACTGTGCCACCAGATATGAGTGGTGTGTTAAGTAGTACTATTCTTATCAGTTTAATCCCTGTTACGTCCCCTATCAGGGGACGTGTATATGGCATGGATTTTAGTAACCGGGAGATGGAAAAAGATGCTTGGTCGGTCCTCCTACTTCAAATTTGGGGCACTGCGCGTGCAATCTACTGTGCCACCAGATATGAGTGTTGTGTTAAGTAGTACTATTCTTATCAGTTTAATCCCTGTTACGTCCCCTATCAGGGGACATGTATATGGCATGGATTTTAGGAACCGGGAGATGGAAAAAGATGCTTGGTCGGTCCTCCTACTTCAAATTTGGTGCACTGCGCATGCAATCTACTGTGCTACCAGATATGAGTGGTGTGTTAAGTAGTACTATTCTTATCAGTTTAATCCCTGTTACGTCCCCTATCAAGGGACGTGTATATGGCATGGATTTTAGGAACCGGGAGATGGAAAAAGATGCTTGGTCGGTCCTCCTACTTCAAATTTGGGGCACTGCGCGTGCAATCTACTGTGCCACCAGATATGAGTGGTGTGTTAAGTAGTACTATTCTTTTCAGTTTAATCCCTGTTACGTCCTCTATCAGGGGACGTGCATATGGCATGGATTTTAGGAACCGGGAGATGGAAAAAGATGCTTGGTCGGTCCTCCTACTTCAAATTTGTGGCACTGCGCGTGCAATCTACTGTGCCACCAGATAAGAGTGGTGTGTTAAGTATTACTATTCTTATCAGTTTAATCCCTGTTACGTACCTTATCAGGGGACGTGTATATGGCATGGTTTTTAGGAACCGGGAGATGGAAAAAGATGCTTGGTCGGTCCTCCTACTTCAAATTTGGGGCACTGCGCATGCAATCTACTGTGCCACCAGATATGAGTGGTGTGTTAAGTAGTACTATTCTTATCAGTTAAATCCCTGTTACGTCCCCTATCAGGGGACGTGTATATGGCATGGATTTTAGGAACCGGGAGATGGAAAAACATACTTGGTCGGTCCTCCTACTTCATATTTGGGGCACTGCGTGTGCAATCTACTGTGCCACCAGATATGAGTGGTGTGTTAAGTAGTACTATTCTTATCAGTTTAATCCCTGTTACGTCCCCTATCAGGGGATGTGTATATGGCATGGATTTTAGGAACCGGGAGATGGAAAAAGATGCTTGGTCGGTCCTCCTACTTCAAATTTGGGGCACTGCGCATGCAATCTACTGTGCCACCAGATATGAGTGGTGTGTTAAGTAGTACTATTCTTATCAGTTTAATCCCTGTTACGTCCCCTATCAGGGAACGTGTATATGGCATGGATTTTAGGAACCGGGAGATGGAAAAAGATGCTTGGTCGGTCCTCCTACTTCAAATTTGGGGCACTGCGCGTGCAATCTACTGTGCCACCAGATATGAGTGGTGTGTTAAGTAGTATAATTCTTATCAGTTTAATCCCTGTTACGTCCCCTATCAGGGGACGTGTATATGGCATGGATTTTAGGAACCGGGAGATGGAAAAAGATGATTGGTCAGTCCTCCTACTTCAAATTTGGGGCACTGCACGTGCAATCTACTGTGCCACCAGATATGAGTGGTGTGTTAAGTAGTACTATTCTTATCAGTTTAATCTCTGTTACGCCCCCTATCAGGGGACGTTTATATGGCATTGATTTTAGGAACCGGGAGATGGAAAAAGATGGTTGGTTGGTCCTCCTACTTCAAATTTGGGGCACTGCACGTGCAATCTACTGTGCCACCAGATATGAGTGGTGTGTTAAGTAGTACTATTCTTATCAGTTTAATCCCTGTTACGTCCCCTATCAGGGGATGTGTATATGGCATGGATTTTAGGAACCGGGAGATGGAAAAAGATGCTTGGTCGGTCCTCCTACTTCAAATTTGGGGCACTGCGTGTGCAATCTCCTGTGCCACCAGATATGAGTGATGTGTTAAGTAGTACTATTCTTATCAGTTTAATCCCTGTTACGTCCCCTATCAGGGGACGTGTATATGGCATGGATTTTAGGAACTGGGAGATGGAAAAAGATGCTTGGTCGGTCCTCCTACTTCAAATTTGGGGCACTGCGCGTGCAATCTACTGTGCCACCAGATATGAGTGGTGTGTTAAGTAGTACTATTCTTATCAGTTTAATCCCTGTTACGTCCTCTATCAGGGGACGTGCATATGGCATGGATTTTAGGAACCGGGAGATGGAAAAAGATGCTTGGTCGGTCCTCCTACTTCAAATTTGGGGCACTGCGCGTGCAATCTACTGTGCCAACAGATAAGAGTGGTGTGTTAAGTAGTACTATTCTTATCAGTTTAATCCCTGTTGCATCCCTTATCAGGGGACGTGTATATGGCATGGATTTTGGGAACCGGGAGATGGAAAAAGATGCTTGGTCGGTCCTCCTACTTCAAATTTGGGGCACTGCGCATGCAATCTACTGTGCCACCAGATATGAGTGGTGTGTTAAGTAGTACTATTCTTATCAGTTTAATCCCTGTTACGTCCCCTATCAGGGGACGTGTATATGGCATGGATTTTAGGAACCGGGAGATGGAAAAAGATGCTTGGTCGGTCCTCCTACTTCAAATTTGGGGCACTGCACATGCAATCTACTGTGCCACCAGATATGAGTGGTGTGTTAAATAGTACTATTCTTATCAGTTTAATCCCTGTTACGTCCCCTATCAGGGGACGTGTATATGGCATGGATTTTAGGAACCGGGAGATGGAAAAAGATGCTTGGTCGGTCCTCCTACTTCAAATTTGGGGCACTGCACATGCAATCTACTGTGCCACCAGATATGAGTGGTGTGTTAAATAGTACTATTCTTATCAGTTTAATCCCTGTTACGTCCCCTATCAGGGGACGTGTATATGGCATGGATTTTAGGAACCGGGAGATGGAAAAAGATGCTTGGTCAGTCCTCCTACTTCAAATTGTGGGCACTGCGCGTGCAATCTACTGTGCCACCAGATAGGAGTGGTGTGTTAAGTAGTACTATTCCTATCAGTTTAATCCATGTTATGTGCCTTTTTTATTGCTTTGGTTTTTGAAGCCACAGTGCTGCACCAGAGGCCAGAAAAATTAGGCATGTACACATGCCTGAAAAATTAGATATTTTTGCAGCTGCTGCTGTAGCAGCGGCCAGAAAAATTGATGTTTGTTTCCCAGTCAGAAAGTGCCCTAAAACATTGCGGCTTGAACCCTAGTTGGTGGCGGATAAGTCACGCAAGTCATCCGACATTCAGAGATAAAATACAGCAGCGTGTGGACCATTTTTAGCCCAAGGCAGCTCATCTCATCAGGCCTTTTTTAGTCGAATGTATCGCCCAATGTCAGTCCCTTCAGGATCCATCCCTCATTCATCTTAATAAAGGTGAGGTAATCTAGACTTTTTTGACCTAGGCGACTTCTCTTCTCAGTGACAATACCTGCTGCACTGAAGGTCCTTCCTGACAGGACACTTGAAGCGGGGCAGGACAGAAGTTCTATCGCAAATTGGGATAGCTCAGGCAACAGGTCAAGCCTGCACACCCAGTAGTCAAGGGGCTCATCGCTCCTCAGAGTGTCAAGATCTGCAGTTAAGGTGAGGTAGTCTGCTACCTGTCGGTCGAGTCATTCTCTGAGGGTGGACCCCGAAGGGCTGTGGCGATGCATAGGACAGCACCGCATGTCCTCCATCAACAACACATCTGTAAAGCATCCTGTCCTTGCCGGCATGGTCATGGGAGGAGGAGGATTACTTTCACCTCTTCCCCTGTTAGATTCCGTTGTGCTGTGACATCACCCTTATATGCTGTGTAAAGCATACTTTTTAATTTCTTTTGGAACTGCTGCATCCTTTCCGACTTGCGGTAATTCGGTAACATTTCAGGCACTTTATGCTTATACCGGGGGTTTAGTAGCGTGGACACCCAGTACAGGTCGATCCCCTTCAGCTTTTTTATACGAGGGTCCCTCAACAGGCACGACAGCATGAAAGACCCCATTTGCACAAGGTTGGATGCCGAGCTACTCATGTCCCGTTCCTCGTCCTCAGTGATCTCACTGAAGGTATCTTCTTCCTCCCAGCCACGTTCAACACCACAGGTACCAGATAGGTGACAATGAGCACCCTGAGATGCCTGTTGTGCTTAGTCTTCCTCCTCCTCCTCAAAGCCACATTCCTCCTCTGACTCCTCTTCCTCACAATCCTCTTCCAGCATTGCCGCTGGTCCAGCAAGCGATGCTGATAAGGCTGTTTCTGGTGGTGATGGTGACCACAACTCTTCCTCTTCCTTTTCACGCTTATCTACGGCCTGATCCAGCACTCTTTGCAGGGCATGCTCCAGGAAGAAAACAAATGGTATGATGTTGCTGATGGTGCCTTCGGTGCGACTGACTAGTTTTGTCACCTCCTCAAAAGGACGCATGAGCCTACAGGCATGGCGCATGAATGTCCAGTAATGGCAAAAAAATTCCCAGCTCCGCAGAGGCTGTCCTAGCACCCCGGTCATACAAATACTCATTAAAGGATTTTTCTTGTAGGAGCAGGTGCTCAAACATTAGGAGTGTTGAATTCCAACGTGTCGGGCTGTCGCAAATCAAGCGCCTCACTGGCATGTTGTTTCGCTGCTGGATATCTGAAAAGTACGCCATGGCCGTGTAGGAATGCCTGAAATGGCCACACACCTTCCTGGACTGCTTCAGGACGTCCTGTAAGCCTGGGTACTTATGCACAAAGTGTTGTACGATCAGATTACACACATGTGCCATGCACGGCACATGTGTCAACTTGCCCAAATTCAATGTCGCCAACAAATTTCTTCCGTTGTCAGAAACCACTTTGCCGATCTCCAGTTGGTGCGGAGTCAGCCACTGATCCACCTGTGCATTCAGGGCGGACAGGAGTGCTGGTCCGGTGTGACTCTCTGCTTTCAGGCAAGTCAACCCCAAGACGGCATGACACTGCCACTGTATGTGGAATAGTACCTGGGGAGCTGGGGGGGTGCCGTTGATGTGGAGCAAGACGCAGCAGCAGAAGAGGACTCATCCGAGGAGGTTATGGAAGAGGATGGAGTAGGAGGAGTAGAGGAGGTGGCAGCAGGCCTGCCTGCAAGTCATGGTGGTGTCACCAACTCCTCTGCAGAGCCACGCATTCCATGCTTGGCAGCCGTCAGCAGGTTTACCCTGCCCTGACCATGCTTTGCAGACCAGGTATCAGTGGTCATATGGACCCTTGCCCCAACACTGTGTGCCAGACATGCCATTACTTCCTTTCGCACAATCGAGTACAGGTTCGGGATTGCCTTTTGTGCAAAGAAATTTCAGCCGGGTACCTTCCACTGCGGTGTCCCAATAGCTACAAATTTTTTTAACGCCTCAGACTCCACCAGCTTTTATGGTAAAAGCTGGCGGGCTAAGAGTTCAGACAGCTGTCAGATGCCGGGCAGGGGGGTGACTTTGTGACATTGGCTT
This sequence comes from Bombina bombina, assembly GCF_027579735.1. NCBI lineage: Eukaryota > Metazoa > Chordata > Amphibia > Anura > Bombinatoridae > Bombina > Bombina bombina. Next base: position 833,914,028 of record NC_069503.1, on the reverse strand, counting down.
CTTACGCTCAAACATGTCCTTGACAGACACCTGACTGTGGGCTGATGAGCAGGAACTGCACAAGGCGAGAGACGGAGTTAACGGATGGTTGAGAGGGGGCAAGGAGGACAGCAGTGGTTGACGTGGCTGAAGATGCTGGACCAGGAGGAGGATGGCGGCTTTGAGTTTGTGTGCTGCTTGTACTCATGTGTTGATCCCATAGGCGTTTGTGATGTGCGATCATGTGCCTTTGCAAAGCAGTTGTACCTAGGTGGGTGTTGGACTTCCCACGACTCAGTTTCTTTTGGCACAGGTTGCAAATGGCATCGCTGTTGTCAGAGGCAGACACACACAAAAAATGCCACACTGCTGAGCTCTGCAATGACGGCATTCTGGTGGTGGCAACAGCATGCGTTGATTGGCATGCTGTCTGGCTGACCCCGGGTGCCGATGCATGCTGTCTGACTGTGCCACTAGCTCCTTGCGACAACCTCCCCTGCTTCCAACTCGTCTCCTCCTCCTACTCTCTGTCTTCCCATCTGAACTTTCCCCCTGTTCTTCTTCTCTTCTAGCGGGCACCCACATGACATCCACGGACGCATCATCATCATCAACCGCTTCACTTGTATCTGACAACTCAACAAAGGAAGCAGCAGCAGGTACAACATCATCATCATCACACCGTACGTCCATGTCTGTAATGCTGCCTGACTGAGACATATCACTGTTATCTACATCCTCTGTCAATGATGGTTGCACATCACTCATTTCTTCCAACTGATGTGTAAATAAGTCATCTGACAGATCAAGTGAAGCGGCTGTGGTGCTAGTGTTGGTGGTGGCGGCAGGCAGGCGAGTGGTAATTTGAGAGGTGCCAAAAGCTCAGCTGGAGGAGGATGGTGTGTCAAGTTTCCGAGCTGAAGCTGTAGAAGATTGGGTGTCCTGTGTTAGCCAGTCAACTATGTCCTCAGAACTTTTTGAGTTCATGGTACGTGGCCTCTGAACACTGAGCATTATTCTAGGGCCAAATGGAATCACAGCACCATGACCACGACAGCACCTGCAAGGTGGCCTGCCTCTGCCTGTCATTTTTTTTTAAATGTACACTTACACTACTATTAAACAAGATATGAGTGGTGGCACTGGGCAACTGGGCACAGTATACGCTGTGAACCTGAGACAAAAAAAGCAGACTGATGTTTCACAGTCAAAAAAGTTTTGTTTTTTTTAAATGTACACTTACACTACTATTAAACAAGATATGAGTGGTGGCACTGGGCAAGTGGGCACAGTATACGCTGTGAGCCTGACACAAAAAAGCAGACTGATGTTTCACAGTCCAAAAAGTTTTTTTTTTTTTTTAAATGTACACTTACACTAAAAATTACCAAGATATGAGTGGTGGCACTGGGCAAGTGGGCACAGTATACGCTGTGAGCCTGACACAAAAAAGCAGACTGGTGTTTCACAGTCAAAAAAGTTTTTTTTTTTTTTTAAATGTACACTTACACTACTATTAAACAAGATATGAGTGGTGGCACTGGGCAAGTGGGCACAGTATACGCTGTGAGCCTGACACAAAAAAGCAGACTGATGTTTCACAGTCCAAAAAGTTTTTTTTTTTTAAATGTACACTTACACTACTATTAAACAAGATATGAGTGGTGCCACTGGGCAAGTGGGCACAGTATACGCTGTGAGCCTGACACAAAAAAGCAGACTGAGGTTTCACAGTCAAAAAAGTTTTTTTTTTTTTTTAAATGTACACTTACACTACTATTAAACAAGATATGAGTGGTGCCACTGGGCAAGTGGGCACAGTATACGCTGTGAGCCTGACACAAAAAAAGCAGACTGATGTTTCACAGTCAAAAAAGTTTTTTTTTTTTTAAATGTACACTTACACTACTATTAAACAAGATATGAGTGGTGGCACTGGGCAAGTGGGCACAGTATACGCTGTGAGCCTGACACAAAAAAGCAGACTGATGTTTTACAGTCAAAAAAGTTTTTTTTTTTTTTTTAAATGTACACTTACACTACTATTAAACAAGATATGAGTGGTGGCACTGGGCAAGTGGGCACAGTATACACTGTGAGCCTGACACAAAAAAGCAGACTGATGTTTCACAGTCCAAAAAGTTTTTTTTTTTTGTTTTTTTAAATGTACACTTACACACTACTATTAAACAAGATATGAGTGGTGGCACTGGGCAAGTGGGCACAGTATACGCTGTGAGCCTGACACAAAAAAGCAGACTGATGTTTCACAGTCAAAAAAGTTTTTTTTTTAAATGTACACTTACACTACTATTAAACAAGATATGAGTGGTGGCACTGGGCAAGTGGGCACAGTATACGCTGTGAGCCTGACACAAAAAAGCAGACTGATGTTTCACAGTCCAAAAAGTTTTTGTATTTTTAAATGTACACTTACACTACTATTAAACAAGATATGAGTGGTGCCACTGGGCAAGTGGGCACAGTATACGCTGTGAGCCTGACACAAAAAAGCAGACTGATGTTTCACAGTCAAAAAAGTTTTTTTTTTTTAAATGTACACTTACACTACTATTAAACAAGATATGAGTGGTGGCACTGGGCAAGTGGGCACAGTATACGCTGTGAGCCTGACACAAAAAAGCAGACTGATGTTTCACAGTCTAAAAAGTTTTTTTTTTAAATGTACACTTACACTACTATTAAACAAGATATGAGTGGTGGCACTGGGCAAGTGGGCACAGTATACGCTGTGAGCCTGACACAAAAAAGCAGACTGATGTTTCACAGTCCAAAAAGTTTTTTTTTTTTAAATGTACACTTACACTACTATTAAACAAGATATGTGTGGTGCCACTGGGCAAGTGGGCAGAGTATACGCTGTGAGCCTGACACAAAAAAGCAGGCTGATGTTTCACAGTCAAAAAAGTTTTTTGTTTTTTTTAAATGTACACTTACACTACTATTAAACAAGATATGAGTGGTAGCACTGGGCAAGTGGGCACAGTATATGCTGTGAGACTGACACAAAAAATCAGACTGTTGTTTCACAGTCCAAAAAGTTTTTTTTTTTCCTAAATGTACACTTAAACTACTATTAAACAAGATATGAGTGGTGCCACTGGGCAAGTGGGCACAGTATACGCTGTGAGCCTGACACAAAAAAGCAGACTGATGTTTCACAGTCAAAAAAGTTTTTTTTTTAAATGTACACTTACACTACTATTAAACAAGATATGAGTGGTGGCACTGGGCAAGTGGGCACAGTATACGCTGTGAGCCTGACACAAAAAATCAGACTGATGTTTCACAGTCCAAAAAGTTTTTTTTTTTAAATGTACACTTACACACTACTATTAAACAAGATATGAGTGGTGCCACTGGGCAAGTGGGCACAGTATACGCTGTGAGTCTGACACAAAAAAGCAGACTGATGTTTCACAGTCAAAACATTTTTTTTTTTTTTTTTTAATGTACACTTACACTACTATTAAACAAGATATGAGTGGTGGCACTGGGCAAGTGGGCACAGTATACGCTGTGAGCCTGACACAAAAAAGCAGACTGATGTTTCACAGTCCAAAAAGTTTTTTTTTTTTTAAATGTACACTTACACTACTATTAAACTATTAAACAAGATATGAGTGGTGCCACTGGGCAAGTGGGCACAGTATACGCTGTGAGCCTGACACAAAAAAGCAGACTGATGTTTCACAGTCAAAAAAGTTTTACTTACTATTAAAAAAGATATGAGTGGTGGCACTGGGCAAGTGGGCACAGTATACGATGTGAGCCTGACACAAAAAAGCAGACTAATGTTTCACAGTCAAAAAAGTTTTTTTTTTTTAAATGTACACTTACACTACTATTAAACAAGATATGAGTGGTGGCACTGGGCAAGTGGGCACAGTATACGCTGTGAGCCTGACACAAAAAAGCAGACTGATGTTTCACAGTCAAAAATGTTTTTATTTTTTTAAATGTACACTTACACTACTATTAAACAAGATATGAGTGGTGGCACTGGTCAAGTGGGCACAGTATACGCTGTGAGCCTGACACAGAAAAGCAGACAGGCAGGCAACTGCAATTAGATTACTCAAGCAGACTGATGTTTCACAGTCAAAAAAGTTTGGTTTTTTTAAATTTACACTACTGTTACACCAGATATGAGTGGTGGCACTGGGCAAGTGGGCACAGTATATGCTGTGAGGCTGACACACACGCTGGCAGGCAGGCAACTGCAATTAGATTACACAAGCAGACTGATGTTTCACAGTCAAAAAATTTTTTTTTTTTAAATTTACACTACTGTTACACCAGATATGAGTGGTGACACTGGGCAAGTGGGCACAGTATATGCTGTGAACCTGGCACACACGCTGGCAGGCAGGCAACTGCAATTAGATTACACAGGGAAAAAAAGCAGCCCTAAAAAGGGCTTTTTGGGGTGCTGTCCTTACAGCAGAGATCAGATGAGTCCTTCAGGACTGTAGTGGACACTGAATACACTAGCCTAGCTATAGATTTCCCTATTAATCAGCAGCAGCTACACTGTCCCTCCTCTCCCTAAGAATGCAGCTTCCGAATGAATCTAAAATGGATGCTGTCCAGGAGGTAGGAGGGACTGGGAGGGAGGGTCTGCTGCTGATTGGCTGGAATGTGCCTACTGACTGTGAGGTACAGGGTCAAAGTATTACTCAATGATGACGAATAGGGGGTGGATCGAACATCGCATATGTTCGCCCGCCGCAGCGAACGCGAACATGCTATGTTCGCCGGGAACTATTTGCCGGCGAACTATTCGCAACATCACTATAATGCTAACATAAGCTTGCGGTAGCAATTAGCACTTATAAATTAAATCAGATTTCTTGTTAATTTTATAAAGCTGCCCCAAATGGCCCCAAAATACAGCCTAATGTATTTTATTAACAAATAAGATAGCAGCATCTTTATTTTTTAATAAATTGAATGTACTAGGCAGTATTTTGGGGTTAAAGTTGGTGGGAGTGGGGTGTTAGAAAAAACATGGCAATGAAAAGTGTCTTTACATTTCGATCGATGGGAACTGTATGTTTCCAGTAAAATATATATGTATATACTTATATACATATATGTATTTGTTAATATGTGTATATACACATATAAGGAATTGGATACAGAGAGGGAGTAATACAAATAACACAGTGTGCTAAAAATATATAATGACTTTGCTAGTAGTCAAATTATTGGAAAACTTCTCTTAGATGGACTCTCTCACAGCAGTCCAAAAGACAGAGATAAATGAAAAAAAGGGAAAGGGATGCACTAAGTTAGATAAATCCAATAAATAACACATTAGATCTGATATATAAGAAAAAAACAATTGATCTAATAGGGTAAACAACAGGGTTTATTCATATAAAAACAGACATATACAAGTGAAAAAAGCTTATCTATTGATAAAATCAATATAGAATGAGACCTATATCTCTAAAACAATTGTGTCTAAAATACATTGGTTGGCTCTAAAAAACTAAAACAAATGAATGAGTAAAAATAACATACAAATGAATGAGTAAAATCAATAACATTCAACAAGCGTGTACGCAAAGACAATGTCAAATGGTTGAAAAAAAGCTGAGATAAATAATTCCTATCAGTAACAGCTCTTAAAACAAGAATGCTCAAAGTCAATGTCTTATCAACATTAGACATTGAGAGGAGTTATACTTGCAGTAATGGGATCCGAAATATAAAGCTGCTGATATAATGCTGCTGATTTCATGAGCACAATGTTCCCCAGCAATTGCTGACAATTTTAAATACTAGCGCACATTATCGTGTGCTGGTATTACACAGTGGAGCGCAAATATCACTTTCATCAAAGCAATATTTAGCGATCCACTTGTAATCTGGCCCTATGTGTTTAAAGGGATAGGAAAGTCAACATTAAACGTGCATGCTTCAGATAGAGGGTGTCATTTTAAGACACTTTTAAATTAACTTCTATTTTCAATTGTACTTTGTGCTCTTGGTATCCCTTGTTGAAAAAGAATACGCACATATCCTAAGCTAGTGGGAACTAGAGACTGAATGGTGCCTGCCCACATTTGTCTTTTGTGATTGGTTAACTAGATATTTCATCTAGCTGCCAGTAGTGCAATGCTGTTCCTTCAGCAAACAATGACAAGAGAATTAAGGAAATCTGATAATAGAAGAAAATTGGAAAGTTGTTTAAAATGATATGTTCTCTCAAACTTATGATTAAAAAAAAATGTGGGTTTCCTGTCCCTTTAATGTTCTTCTAAATGGACATCCCAGACAAAATTGAAATGCACATCAGTATATTTGAGTTTTCAATAGATTTTTTGCATCATGCCTGCAAAAAATGCATCCAGTAAAAGCTAGTTCTGTTTCATTGGGAGATTTTACTGTGCATAGGCATGTGGCGTATAAGCTCTGTGCGTTAGCATTTTTATCAGTGCATCTCCTCAGCTCAGAGAATCAGTTGTGCCTTGTAGTGTCAGCAATGACTCAATTTTCATGATACAACAAGCCAATAATGGCTCACCGAGCATACATGCTGTTTAAACTGCCGGTGCACAGATGATATTCCACATGCACTTGCTAGAAGCATTTTAGCTAATACAAGTGTACTGCTAAACCATTGGTTTTCAAACCTGCCCTGGGGCCTTCTTAACAGACCACAGACAATATTTTGCAGATCAGCCAGAGAATACAGCTTTTTAAAAAAAAAGTTTTTAATTTACTTCTAATATCAAGTTTGCTTATTTCCCATGGTTTTCTATATTAAATAGATTTCTAGGCAGTTGTCTGGAGAACTACGTGGCAGGGAGTGGTGCTACCATCTAGTGCTCTTGGAAATGATAGCATGCTTGCAAAACTATAGTGCTCCAGATATGTGCACCTGCCTAAGCTTTGTGGACAAAAGATACCAAGAGAACAAAGATAATACCATAAATTAGAAAGTTGTTTAAAATTGTATGCTCTATCTGAATCATGAAAGTGCACCTTTAATATATATACAGTATTTATTGAATCAAGACAAAGTCAATACATATCAGGATACTGATGTATGTTTAGGGGAGTTTGTGAGGTAAAATGCTTTGTTTGCTATGTGTTTTCATGTAGTAGATTAATGGTTGCTTTTCAAACTAATTTGCAAAATGCTTAATTTCATTAAAGTACATAGAAAACATAAATATAAAACTCCTTTACTGTAGTGATCTTGAATGGTCATATAATATCCTGTTTACTCACCTCGCTACACCTCCAGTTTTACTTTATTATATTAATGCAATGTTGGCCAACCTAACACCTCACTCCACAATATTCCCCCTATATATTTGATCTGCCCCTATAGGACCAAAAGTAGGACTCACATTTCAGCAATACACCGCATCTGTTTAGGCATAGAAATGGGTGAATAGTACCAGGGTCTCAGTATTTGCAACACCAATGTTTCTCATTCAAGAAGAAGTTGGTAAAAACAAAAATACAACAAAAAAAAACTTACTTCTGCTTCTTGCCTTTAGCTTGTCCAGTATTTTCCAGGTAAATAGTACAAAGTATGCCTTTAGTTCTAAAGGGTATGGTTGTTGTACTTGGTAAGCCGTTCTACCTTGCTAAAGGTTATTCCTAGATCTATTACGTTTTTCATTTATACGATGTATAATGTTTTACATTCAATGTCTTTGAAAGTGAAAACAAATTCCATTGTTTAAGAAGGGTTGGAAAACTAAATAAATAGCAATTAATCAATTGTATTGACCATAAAGTAAGTAACATTAGATTTGTTTGACATTCTCTTACTTCTAAACGTAAAAGGTAACTAAAATCAAACGGTCACTAATAAGATTTTTTTCCCCATACATTTAGAAAATTCTAAAAGGTTTGCAAACTCCATCTTAGTTAATGTGGGTGTCAATACATTTTGCACTCGCTTTCCTCACAATGATGACATTGCAGCAAATCAAATTTCTTACAAGAAGTGACTCACACAAGAAAGCTGCAGACAATACTCTTACAAGATTTATAGGATTTAGTATTACACATATTTTCTTGTAATAGAAAAGAAAAAAATCTCAGAGAGTTTGGCTACTAATGTGGCCCTACAAATATCAAAGTAGGCTAAACTTTGCTAGGGACCCTGTGCATTTCAATATAATTTGTAAAAGATTAGCCTAGAAAACGCTTTATCTATTAAAAACTATTCCGACTTCAAACTATGACACACGTTGGCAATGTTACCATATATGTATCTGTTTTTTTTTTTTTTATATATCCACGAATTCCACACAAGTTCCCTACCTGCATAATTTCTGAACGCCCCCTTGATTGGATCTCAGGCAATCTTCATTAAGTGTAAAGAAACTGCCCACATGATGGCACCCTTTCCTCGCTTGTACAAAAAGCAATGTTCTCCTTGTGCAGTCATTCCATAAATCGTCTAAAGGAAAAGTTGAGAACTGTTGAAAGGTCTAACTTACTAACACTATAACTGTTATCAGTATTTCTATAAACAACGTAGCTCAGGTTTAGGAAGCAATATTAAAAATGACGATGTATCAAATCTCACTCTCTCTCTCTCTCTCTAATTAGAGGTCCTATTACACAGTGACAGGGACAATATAATAAATATATTGTCCCTGTGTAATAAGACCTCTAATGAAACCTAAAATAATATACATAATTCGGGTATCCAACCTTTTAAATGTGTCTATAAATCATTTTGCTCCTTCACTGAATTTTAAAAGATATACCTGAAGGGTACAATAGTCAGAAGTAAAAGTATTGAACAATTTCATAATTTTCCATACTATTGGAATATTACTTTGCGGCTATTAGTCAAACAAGAATAGCATTCACTGAGCACAGTCATGGTGGTCTCCCACGTAATTTCAGGATCAAACGTCATTTTCAGTAATAAAAAAAAAGAAAAAGGAAAATACAATACTCCAATTCTAGTTCACCTAATGCAGGGAATTCCCTGAAGATTGCTATCTTAATCAAGTTTTGATGGTCACTATAATTACTGTAACGATATATATTCAAAGAGATTGCAGAAAGTAATCAAATAAAAAACAAATATTGCCACTGTGACATACTAAATAACGAGGGGTTGTAATATGGGCATACATCGTTAAATAACATGGAAAGGGGGGAAATGGACATATGAACCCTATAACTTAAAAAGCTGGGTTGACTTTTATGTATTGATATAGAAATGTATTTGAACTTATTATGGTTTAGCAAAACCATTAGTTTCTCATTTCAGCACCACCTGAATGAACAGCTCCTTGAATCATTATTCCTCTATTATTTTGTAAATAATCTCACAATCAGACTTAAAATGTTTCTTTTATTACATAAAAACAAATAAAGTTATAAAGGAATTTAAAATATTTACATATTAGTACGTGGAATTAAAGTACATTTATCAGTGCTCTTATTTGCTTATATTTATATATATATATATATATATATATATATATATATATAGATAGATAGATAGATAGATAGATAGATAGATAGATAGATAGATGATATATATATATATATATGTGTGTGTGTGTGTGTGTAAGTGTGTAATCCTATTCTCTTAAATCAATTAATTGTAGCATAGCATACTTTCATAAAATGTAGTTATGCCAGTAAAATGTCTTTAGGAATGTATGATCATATTATACAATATAAAATGAGAAGTGTTTTATATATCCCCTAAGTATCAGATGTACTAATTAAGACTATTTTGGAAATGTTACTAAATATATAACTAGTGATACAAAATGGATATATTTGTGACTATATTTATAAGAAAACTTATGACTCTGATCGGATCATCTATGAGGAAAGATGAGAATTATTGTTATGTTCCTGGAGGAATTGTCCTGATGACGTCTTTTCTGATACCGGATCATTACGTGACTTACACTCTGAAAAAAAGGGAAACCGGTTTGATTCATGAATAAAAATCCGAGCGCAACAGAATCCCAAACAATAGCTGGTATTTAAAGGTAATATGCAGACAAACATTTACAAAGTGAGCTCTTCCTAAAACGTTGTTTGCACAGAATCTCTTTGCTTATTGCATGTATATAGAGATATTTATATACATACATAGAGAACAGAGGGCTGGTCATCCTGAATAACAACACAACAAGAAGAAAGCCAGAGAGAAACGCCTCAGGAGAAGTATCTTAGAGAAGATCTAATCTCTGTGTCAGTATCTCAGCCCAAGACTCAACACAAGCTGCATCAAGGCTCTCTCTGCCTCCCTGGCTCCCAGCTTTTTTTTTTTTCTTTTAGCACAGCAATCTTTTCATTTCTCATTCTATTCTTCCATCCTGCTTTTTTAATTGCTTGGGAGGCTAGATTCTATTCCATCATTTTATTATATCCTCTTCCACTTCAGCCGGAATCCTCTTTAATTTTATATGGATTTGTGGCTTTGATCAAACTTTTAAATCGAAAATCTTGCGTCTGAACGGAGCATCCTGTGCACCAAACCCAAATGAACAAGGCAATGCTGAACACATTTTAAAAAAGATACCCAAAAACCTTGCAAGACGCTTGGCTGCAGCTTCCTTATAAAGCCGACTAAGGAGTTTTATATGGTAAGATCTGTGCATGCTTATAATGAAATATGTTTAGCAGCTTTGTTACAAATATCTGATGTAGATGCTGTTGCAACGTACTTTATCTGTGATGCAGTAAGGAAGGTGATAGCACTGTATATTTTACAATTCCTTGTCTGGATATGCTATTTTCTTATTTATGTCAATTACCACTCAGAAACTAACGAGAAGTACTAGCTGAAAGTGTTTGTGTCACCTCCCTGCAGAATGACAATGTACAGGAAAGCACTGCTCGCCTGGTTGCTGGTCTATGGAATTATGCACTGCAGTGTCCACTCCTCACCTGCTGCGCTCAAGTATCCTTCACTTAGGTAAGTATAGGCTTGTGACAATTACAGATACTTTAGACTTGTAACCTGTTGTTAACACTTAACACTGAATGCGCTTCTTGATCGGAGTATTTTATTAGTCTTTAATGCTGGGAAACACACATCTCTATGATGTGCAGCATACTTTTATTGAAACATCAAAGGCATTCACTTGCTGAGCAGACTTTTTCATACCGTGTATTTGATGACATATATCTCCTATATATTGCTAGAGAATGTGTTGTTGATAAGAACTCATCCCATACTGTATATTTAATGATATAATTTAAAGTATGGATAGAAAAACAATGCCAGTTCCAATTCATGACCACCTGTTCTGCAATCCCAAAAGAGAATTTGCATGCATCCAGCATAAGACAGTGTAGAGTCCCAATGGAGAAACTTGTTGGGGATCACACACACACACACATATATACCTACCTACATATGTGTGTATAACAGGTTACTATTTTTATCACAATCCGACCAATATTTCAATATTTCAGATTTACATTAAATAAAGGCACTATTAAAAATCAGACAAAAAAAAAAACACATTGGCTAGCTACTAGTTCCTAGTTGGAGATCTGAACACTGCAAGACCACACTTAGACAAGGATACGTGTCTGTACTTTGTGGCAATATTGATTACCTGTTTCTCTCAACTTGATTGATAAATATATTTGTTTACCAATCCGATAATTTGTGTCTGATAAGTGCTGTATATGCACAAATAGCAGCAACCTAGTATTTACAAAAAAAAGGTATTAGAAAACAGAATGTGTTGTATTTGGTTATCTATCCTTATAGACACAATACACAAAATAAATATTTTGTAGAAATTTGTGTTTCTAATTTTGCAGTTGATGATGTGCTAGACACTAGGTTGTCATAAAACGTTATAGAGGCAAAAATGATCTAATATCCTTATAATGAGTTAAATGATTTAATACAGCCAATATTAAAGATTGACTAAAAATCTATTTATTATAAGCCGCATTTGAAAAAAAAACATTTTATTTCTATCCTCACAATGATAATTCATCTATGCCAGCAATGTAAGCAATAGTCTATTTTAATTTTAATGCATAATTTATTTTACTATATGTATGTTGCGAATTAATAGATTACGCGTTGAGCTGTCAGTCTCTCAAACCTAAAAATCTAAAAGTAACATGCGAATATTAATGTAAATTTAAATAAATGTATTACTATTATTGGACTTTAAATCACTGTTATTATTATTATTATTACTACTACTACTAATAATAATAATAATAAACGAATTATATTTCCAAGATTTTTATCTGAAATCCTGTTGCAACTGATAGTAAAACGTTTAACTTCCACCTTAATTCATTTAAAATACTAATGGGACTTTAAAGTCAAATTATATAAGTATTTCAGGGCCTGTTAGAAAGCAATTCTTACCACAATCACTTGGCAGATGTAATCTATATAATACCCAAGATCATATGCCTGCGTTATTGAGAACCTGACACAGCTAAACTATGATCCAGATTTAGCAAGAGTAAAACACTTTCGAAACATCTATTATTAATAATGCTGCTACAGCAAACTGACAAAAATAGCTAGTGACCTACATCCTTGCAGATACAAAGAAAAAAAAATCTTAAGGAGGAATTTGACATGAAAGGAATAGCAAATCCGAGAAGTCAGGTCAGGACCTAGAGAAAACTAGTCCAAATCCCTTCCTTGTATAGAAAAAAAATAGGGGTGATGATTATGTAGAGTATTTGTGTGCTTTGTGGCAAACACACGTAATGTTCTGCTTTAATGTTTGGAAGCTGATACTGTGTTTGATGATGCTCCTCTGCCAATAAATGGAACTTGGTTCCATCATCCATGCACCCCCACCCTTTTTCTTTCCCTCTTCTAATGGTTGTAGGATTTGGCAGTTCATTCTGGCCCAGCCCCAACCTCAGGTCAGCTCACAGATGGGTTGCTCTTGTTATTTCTCTCACGCCCACCTACAGATTGATAGGGTCTCAGGGGGTCTTTTTTCCATCAGCGTCTGGCATCTCATCATAATTTTCAAGGGGAAAAAAAGACCTGTAATATAGACACTAAAATGAACCTCTGCCAGGGATAACAATACACTGATCAAGCCATTATACATTTTTTATTAATTAAAAACTGATTATTCATTCCTCTTCTTTTTTTTTTTTTCTCTTGGTTGCTTTTAGGCTTGAAGATGAAGTTTATGATGAAGATGGCAATACCCAACAAGATTTTGCTTTCGACAACGACCCCATAACTATAGGGAATCCTGCTTCGGTTTTAGATGATATGTACTCCTTTTATTATCCATCGGAAAAGAGGTGAATTGAGACTTTTATGTCTTAAATAAATTAGAACTAATCAAAGCTGATCTGTTTTTAGCAGTGAAAAATAAATGAATAAAATCTGCAAACACAATAATCCTGTTCCTGTTTCATGTTAGAGTACATTGCAACTAGGGCTGTACATATCCTCAACATTGGAAAGAGCATCTCATTAAAAAGGAAATGAAAAATACAGGAAGATTAATAGAATTCATCGTTAACTAGGTATCATCTCACAATTAGCCAGCTATTTTAACGAATTTTAAAATGTAACACAGTGTGAAAGAGCAAGTGCTTATAGTATACTGTATTGTATTAGTGGGAGGAATGATTATATCAGGGGGGGGGGGGGGGGGGGGGCAGAGTAAAACATGACCCCATGACAAATAGGTCTAGATATAATCAGGAAGCTGTTCTGGGCAACTGCACCTCCCCCACACATTCCACTGAGAAATGCTTCTTTCTTGCAAAACAACACATGTTGAAGTCAGATTTCCAGGAATCATCTTTTCCTTTTTTTATTTTTTCCTTCTTGCTGTTGTCAGACATGCTGATGATCTTATAAGCAAAGCCTATAGGAATGTGCTGGGGCAATTGTCCGCAAGAAAATACCTGCATACTCTGATGGCCAAACGTTTAGGGTAAGGTTTAAACGAAGTGGTTAATTACAGTTACATTTGTGCATATTATATTTTAGAGACATTATAATACAGCCTTTAACGAGGAGAATGTTTTAAACTCTGTATAAAACAGTATTGTTACATCATGTGGTCTTGTGCTACAATAAAGAGGGGCTATTGTATTTCTCCAAGATTCTGTATTTTGGTGTAATTTGCCCCACGCAATATTTTACTATACCTCCTCCAGAAATGTTGTAGTAAAACCTTAATCTTCTTAGAGTGTAAAATATATTTCGGAAGGGTAACCTTTTAATAAAGCCCATGGGAGAATACTACATTTTCATAATGAATAATTCATGTGATGAATATATTGTCTCGAGATTGTCGAATTAAATTATCAGATGCCAACTCAATATCCGTTTTTTTTTATCTTGCAAACAATTACATGCTGTACGTGTTACATGTTCATTTAATTCCTAACTACTGTGTTTACATTATTATAAAGTGACAATGTAAGAATCTGACCCAAAATAAATCGAAACTATATTATTTGGAAATACAGTGACAACAGTGACAAATACCAGCATATGCAGCTACATATTTGTCTGTGTACTTAGAGGGATATTTGAATTCAATTTCACTTGAGAATGAAAGTGACATAGATTGTCATGTAAGTTTTAGGAATGACATATACTGCTGGACACAATAGTGTATGTAGCGTATTAATTTATAAAATTATTACAATCTGGGTTGTGTCTAGATGTGTAACATTTATATATATATATATATATATATATATATATATATATATATATATATATATATATATATATATATATATATATATATATATATATATATATATAATATAATATAATATAATAAGCAACTATCATTTGGGGGAAGCTGCACTGTTCCAGACCTAATCAGTACAGTGAGAATGTACAATATATTTCTCATGAACACAACTCTTTTCATATTGCTAGACAGAGCGCCCCAAAGGCAATTATGATAGCAAAAGACAGGATAGCCCTATAGTGATTGGTAGCGAGACTGGGGCCTTTGGGAGTTGTCTAACAGGAGGATCAAGGCTTAGGTTTGCCTAATGGAGCCAGTATAGCACAGTGGCAGATGTTTGTAGCTTTTGTTCAAGGTTTCCTGAGCAATAATTGAGATTGACATTAAGATATTTTATTTATATGTCCTACTGAATGAATAAAATTTTCTTATAACAATGGTAGGGCCGATATACATCATATAGTATATTTAAATCCTATACATGTATGGTGGCACATACAGATCATTATTGTTATATTTTTAATGTATAATCCACTATTAAATACTGCCATTGTCACACGTTTCTGTATTTTTTGCCAGAAGCAAATTGGTTAATGATGAAATAAATCAAATTATATAAAACGTGTCGCACATGATAAAAGACGTCCCTGTCTAGTTATAAATGTTAATTAACAGTTAAACACTTGAATAACAGCTGATACCCCTGACCAGGTTAAGCAAATATGCCTAAGGCATTTTTTTATTATTGTGAACATAATTCAGAAAATCCTTTATATATATATTTTTTAAAATAAAATTTAAAAAAAAATGAGAAGTGCTGCTGAGTAACTAATATTGTCATTTTCATTTTAATATTTGAAATTTAAATCTAAGTAGTATGCTACGAATCATATTGTTCCATTAGTAGCTTTGAGATTAATAAACACAATAAACACAAGGAGCAGGTGTTAAGGAATTGCACGGTGGCCAGAAATGTTCTGTGAATTTTAGACAAATTAGCATGCTGCGCTGAATTTTGCTTAATCCATATGCAGAAGTACAGTATATTGTAATAAAAATGTGTTTTACCTTTCCTGGACCGTTATTTTATTGTTTAGATAGATAGATAGACAGACAGATAGATAGATAGACAGATAGATAGACAGATAGATAGACAGATAGATAGACAGACAGACAGATAGATATATAGACAGATAGATAGATAGATAGATAGATAGATAGATAGATAGATAGATAGATAGAGTTCCAATCTGGTTCATTTCTTGGCAGCAAACGTGTGTGTGCAACACTTTCAATAGTAACTGAATAGTAATATGTTGCAGCCCTGTTTGGCACCAGATAATTAAGTCTTAAAATGCATTCCTGTATTGGGTAACTATACCTACTATACTTATTTCTTCCTACTACTTACACAGACACCAGGGTAGGTGAAGTGCAGAGAGATCTCTGGTTTGCAAATGTTTTTTGCTTTTTTGCCATTACAGTGGATTGAGTAACAGCCTGGAAGATGACTCGGAACCACTATCCAAACGACACTCAGATGGCATCTTCACTGACAGCTACAGTCGCTACAGAAAACAAATGGCTGTCAAGAAATACTTGGCAGCAGTTCTGGGGAAAAGGTATAAACAAAGAATTAAAAATAAAGGACGACGAGTAGCTTACTTGTAGCGATGAGAAAGCAGCCACTCTGTGTGTACAGCCCCAACAAAACAACAAAAGTCATTTCCAAACTGACTGAACAACCATCGCTCCTGTGTTATCTACAAACATGTATTTATGTATGAAGTAAAGCCATTAAATGAATATTTTGATAATAATATCGTTTTTCTTTTGTACAAAAGCACTAGAGATCGCACAGATATACTTTGTGGACCAATCAATAAGTTAGTGTGTGTGTGGTTATATATATATATATATATATATATATATATATATATATATATATATATATATATATATAGATAGATAGATAGATAGATAGATATATATATATATATATATATATTTATATATATATATATATATATATATATATAGATAAACAAACAAAAGAACAGTAAGAGTAATTCGCACAAGCTATTTATGTTTTTTATATAAAAAACTAATAAATAGAAGAAAAAAAAAAGACAATCATTGTTAAATATTTCTCCTATTTTTGTAACTGGAGTAAATGGATAGTGTTTTTTTATCCAAGACAGGGTTGAAGACCATTTGACCATTTTCTACTGGGTTAGACTTTGATGCCCTATTATGGATTATAATGGATTACAATGCTTATTTACTGAAACAAGTTTCTAGATAGACTAATTTAAGAGATATATCACTGCACCAATATAACTGCCCTTAATAATAATAAATATGTATATTACTGTTGTTCCTCAACACTGGTTGTTTAAAGTGAATTCTTCCATGTTTACACTATCGCTCTTCCAACTAAATAGTAATTATTTTCAAAATAACTTCAAAGTTTGCTCCATACTCACTTAACAGTGGGGGGGGGGGGAACTTTGCCTTAGTTCTTTATTGTTCTTTTTCTTATTGATTGGACCAGGCCAGAAAAGGGGATGCTATATATATATATATATATATATATATATATATATATATATATATATATATATATATATATATATATATATATCGCTCATACCTAGTGATACATACCAATGGTTTGAAAATAAAGACACAGGAAGGGAGAGAGTATAAAGACTAAAGGATCTGCCTAAAATGAAGTTCAAGGTTCTGGGCCTGTCATGGATTTTGGAAAATAGAGTTAGCTCGAGAGAAAAGTTTTTGTTTTGGTCCATTACCCAACTGACAATAGGCAGCTTGGTGTTAAAAGTTTATGCAAAGTACAATGTGTTTCTCTCCAGTGCTATCCATGCTTCTCATCCTGTGAAAACGACCAAAAATATCCTTTTTCAGAATTTGATTTAAGGTATATATTTCTTTTGCTGTCTTGTTAAATTTCAGTCTTCTATTTTGTTTTGAACTATTTAGCAATGTTAATTAATTTAATATCTGTACAACTCTCAAACTTTTGCTATGTTTATGCAAGCTCTTATTGTAAAGTTAGGAATCCCTGTTGTAGCAACTACTAAATAATTATGCACTATTACGAAAGTTTTGTTCTTTGTTTTTTGAGTCTTAAAGGTAAAGATGTATTTTTCTACATTATGGCTTATTGCTTAGTAAAAATATATTTCATAAACTACGTTTTGTCATACTATAATGTGGTGTTTCACGGTATATCCAAACTCAAATGTAGTATTACAAATGGTAAAGAGATAAATATATACAATTCTGTTGATCCCTGCTGTATTACCATGTTATTGTCCCCTCACCATTTAAAATGTATAGAATATATATGTATATATAACTTTTCTACGTTTAATTATTCTAGGAGGAAACTTCACCTGAGTCACCAATGTCTAAATTTAGAACAGGACTACTAGCTGAAAAAGTTGAAATCTTTCAGCTTTATCTACCAATCAGAATGCAGATTCTATTCCAGTTGAAAATCTTTTCATAATTGATCTATAAAATCCCATTGAGTGAATTTATAGAAATATTGGTTGCTAAGCTATTCAACAGGAAGAGAATATACCCCATTATGATGTGATAAATCACAGTAACTAGACTTGAGATACATTCCCACATGGGATTACCACTGCCAGTTGATCCTATTGCAAACAATACTTGCTCACAGAGGTTCGATCTGTGCCCAAGTCCTGTGAATGAAATCAATCTTCTTTTAATTTTGCATTCTCCTCAGGCAAATGTGACGCAGGATGCAGTTTGCAGCTTTTTGTGCCTTTTTCTCGCCTTTTTAATCGCCACGAATCACAGATGGCTTTTTAGTGGCCCTACAATGCTGCAAAACATCAGCTTGTATTTTAGTCTCATCTATGTATTCGTTACTAGTGAGCAAGTTTTTTTCTCTCTGTATTTTTTGTGTTAGAAATAGTGTTGAAACATGTTTTCATTTTATTTTAACAATCTTTAGTTTAGCTAACCCCTTGACTGCCAGAGGGGTCTATAAAGCTTATGCAATTTGTTTCAGTCCTTCTTGGTAGCCATTGGGTTAAACATAATATAGAGGCAACTATTTTTGAGTAACAAAGTAGATAGATCTTCTCTTATGATTTACATAAGCAGCCAAGAGCCTTACTCAATGAAGCAGATTGGAAATAAATTGATCTGCATAAATGTCAGTCTATTATTTGTGTGCAAGAAAAAAGAAAGCAAGTATTATTACACACATATCTATAATTAGGAAATTGATAAATGTTATATAAAGTGTGCAAAGTTTGTATGAATAAATTTTTGTAAACAATGCAACTTCGTCTAATGTTTGAAAAATATCAAAACCAACAATATGACAGTTGTTCAATTTAAATTTCTTATATATATATATATACATATGTATATATATATATATATATATATATATATATATATGTGTGTGTGTGTATATATATATATATATATATATATATATATACATACATATACATACACACATATATATACATACATATACATACACACATATATATACATACATATACATACACACATATATATACATACATATACATACACACATATATATACATACATATACATACACACATATATATACATACATACATACACATATACAGATGTACATATATACATATATACACACACATATATATACATACATACACATATACAGATGTACATATATTGAACATGGAACATGCTTTTTGTATACATTTGCACAGATGTGGATTTTGTCTTTTTTAACACATCACAACAAAAAGAATTGCTGCCATAAAATATACCAAATAAAGCATTCGTATTGCAACGTCATAAAAAGAGCTAACACCATCGATCTATTATAAGCTTTTTTTTTAACATGAATAAGGTGCAAAATGATACAGATTTAAACTATGTATTATTCAGTGTAAAGTATAAACTACATTTTCTTAATTAAGAAAGTATCAACTTGTTATGGAGAATTGCTGCTACCCAATCAAATATTCATAGAAATCAAGTGTAAAATGCTTCACAAGGATGGTAAAAAAAAGTTAACTGCTCAGCTTGACTGTGATCTTCACTGACGTAGTGAATCAAACAAGTATCAGTGTGGAGAGTAATGACTTGGAGTATGAATCGTCCCCAGGGAACAAGGATTCAGCTGTGTATATTGAGCAATGAGCACTTAAATATTACTAACATAACGTTTGAGGTGTGCATGATTATTAAAGTGTGTGTGTGTGTGTATATATATATATATATATATATATATATATATATATATATATATATATATATATATATATATATATATATATATATATAAATATATGTGTGTGTGTCTGTGAGTGTTTGTATATGAATATAAACATAAAGTGGACACAATTCTTATTCTATAGTTGGAACCAGTTTTAAATCATATATAAAATCACATATAACAAATACAAACTAGTGTTTCTAATGTTAATATTAGTGGTAGCTTTTGGTCACTATTTAAAAAAATAAATAAGAGGTAATTACAGCTTTTTCCTTAACAATTTCCCAGCATAACACTTGTAAATGTAGTTTAAATATATATTCCAAAGTTTATCCTTTACAAGTATAAATTGGCATTATTTTTAAATGTTGGTCCATTTGTATGTATCTGTCCCTAGTGCATAATAGGGCCATGTATTCTTATATTTTCAGGATAAACCAGATGCAAATAATACAGCTGCAGTGCTGTACACACACTATAAGAGATTGATTTTAACACATTAATGTAGCAGTTATCCATCCGTAAGGTGCACAGTGCACTTAAATGCTTAATCATTGCAAGAACAATTTCAAGTACTTCTAGAGAGATCTATACAGATTAATTACATTTAAAACGAGTTATGGAAAATTACTGTTGTCTTTAGTGCTATGAATCCTCAAGAATGAAACCAATTAGCATAATATTATATAACCTTCCAAAATCCGTAGACACCCTCAAAAATATTTTAAAAATACTCATACACCATACACCAGATTAAAATGTGAATAATTGTGTTAATTGTAATGCTTGATACGGATCAGCTATGCAGCACTGGTAAAAGCACCCATATATTTTGTAGGCTAATTTCTATTACACTGACTTTCTTGGGGCCACAAATGTAGTTTAAACAGCTTATATATGAAAAACTACCATTGGGACAATATCCAGCTTTAGATAACTGCTTCAATACAGTATGAGCTTTACTTATACCAACACTAATAACATGGACTTTGCAATAAGTTCTCAGGGCAGAGATATTAATTCGCCAGAAATTTATTCATTAAACACTGACATTTTCTTTGTTAAACTCCCACTCACATTTATGACATTTGGCGCCCCCGATGAAGCAACAGGTGTTCAGAATGCATTAAAGACACTTAGTGCAGGAGGTGGGCCAGTTTTTGTGTGTGTGTGTGGTACCCTATCCATATGCTTGGGAACTGCAAGGCAGAGCTAGGTGACTAATCACCTCATGTTAAAGGTTAAAATTCAAGTTTTATTTACAAATTACCATTCAGTAAACAATTAGTTGTTGCAATGAAGGTTCATAATATGCAGTACATTAGGTTATATAAATGAACAAGACTGATTAAAGCTCTTGGAGTATGATATTTGAACTAAAGATAGATATGTCTAACTGTCCTGTAGTTGTTTGGAGATTAAGTACAGTGTCATTCTCTTAGAAAAGATATATGTGTATATATATATATATAATATATATTCAAACCTGTTTTCCTATTTTAATCTCCTACAGGTGGCTAGTAGTAAATGTTTACTTTTTCATACTGAACACCACCATCTTGGCTTTGGGCTTCTTGTACCTTGTGATGTAAGAGGTACATTCACAGATCAGGAACATTTGCTTTTGACAGCTATATTTTATGGTTCTGGTTAGTTTGTGATACAGATTGGAGGCTTTACATTTTATGTAGTGACTGCATTGCTCTGCATTTTTCCAGATGTACCTGCTCTGTATCAAAGTAACCCAAAGTGCACAACAAAGTTGTCAAATAACTGCAACAATACTGATCTGCAAATGTGTCACTGTCTGTGAGAATATCTAAGAGGAAAAACAATAGCATGCTGAGTAGTAACCAAGTCATTGTAGGTTTCACCAGGTCCAGCCGGTTACTGTCCCTTTAAAGAGACAGTCTACCATAGAATTGTTATTGTTTTAAAAGATAGATAATCCCTTTATTACCAAT
The DNA here is from genome assembly GCF_027579735.1 of Bombina bombina. Classification (NCBI taxonomy): domain Eukaryota; kingdom Metazoa; phylum Chordata; class Amphibia; order Anura; family Bombinatoridae; genus Bombina; species Bombina bombina. Next base: position 833,892,084 of record NC_069503.1, on the reverse strand, counting down.
TCCCCAATTTTGCATAACCAACACAGTTATATTAATATACTTTTTACCTCTGTGATTACCTTGTATCTAGGAACCTTCTTCCAGCCCCCTGATCACATGACTGTGACTGTTTATTATCTATTGTCTTAATTTTGTATTGTGTTGTGCTAGATCTTAAATAACCCCCTGTGCCTGAACACAGTGTTATCTATATGGCCCACGTGTACTTTCTGTCTCTTTGTGTTGAAAAGAGATTTAAAAAGCTTGTGATAAGAGGCAGCCCTCAAAGGCTTAGAAATTAGCATATGAGCCTACCTATGTTTAGTTTAAATTAAGAATACCAAGAGAAAAAAGCAAATTTGATGATAAAAGTAAATTGGAAAGTTGATTAAAATTAAGTCCTATCTGAATAATGAAAGTTTAGTTTATACTAGACAGTCCCTTTAAGCAATTAACTGTACATGTTCTCCCCTTAAAAGTTTTTCTCAGTTATTCATTCTTTTTCTGCTGCAGTTTAATTTTTTTTTCTAAATAGCTTCTTTCTTTTATGTTGTCATTTGAAATATCAACTACTCTTTATAATAAAATATGAATATTAAAGGGACAGTATACACCAATTTTCATATAACTGCATGCAATAGACACTACTATAAAGAAACATATACACAGATACTGATAGAAAAGCCCAGTATAAAACCGTTTAAAAACTTACTTAGAAGCTCCCAGTTTAGCACTGCTGAAAAGGTTACTGGAATACCCACTGCAAGTGATTCTATAGCAATAAAAGCAGACCCTCCTCCCTCCCCCTTCCTCTGCACATGAAAAGATTCTTTACACAAACAGGAGCAAGCTGGAGTAGGTATACATCAGTACTCTCTTAAAATGTTGGGGCTTGGTTAGAAGTCTGAAAATCAGCGCAATGTTATTTAAAAATAAGCAAAACTATACATTTAAAAAAAAAACCTGTATAGGCCATATAAATGTATCATCTACAAAACATTTATGCAAAGAAAAATGTAGTGTATAATGTCCCTTTAAGAGTATTTTCTATAGAAAAGTTATGTAAACAAGAGACAGCAACATAAATGAATCCCCAGTGAGCTGTTTTCTTCACTGTTTTGAATAGAGTAAACTTTTATCAGCCACTTAAAAGGACAGTGTACACTAATATTTTCTCTCCTTTTTAGGGCTAGATTTTATTTTCTCATTAATTTTCTCCTGAGAATGAATCTCCTTATTTATAATGTGAAATGCACCTAAAATAAGGACAATTTCGATTTTAGAATTCTCCTACTAAATCCGCATTTTCCTAGGTGCACCAGGGCGCCAAAAAAAAAAAGGTTAAAGGGGCACTGAACACAAATTTTTTCTTTCGTGATTCAGATAGAGCATGCAATTTTAAACAACTTTCTAATTTACTCCTATTATCAAATTTTCTTCGTTCTCTTGCTTTCTTTATTTGAAAAAGAAGACATTTAAACTATTTTTTGGTTCAGAATTATGGAAAGCACTTGTTTATTGGTAGGTGAATTTACCCACCAATCAGCAAGAACAACACAGTGTGTTCACCAAAAATGGGCCGGGTACTGTGGAGAACAGCATTGAAATGAGTTATCTTTCTGCTCTGCTCTGGAGTTTTCTTTTGTTAACGCTAGTAGCAGGTATATCTGTTGCTAGTCAAGAGGTGGCATATTATTGCATTTAAATTAAAAACTTTAATATAATATATATATTTAATAATATTACATGCTCTATGGAAGTATAGGCATTTCTGACATTGTCTTTTTTTTACTAGGTTAAATACACAAATGTGTTGTTATATATTTTACATTTATCATTTATTATACACATATGATATACACAAAATAAGTTACAAATAGGGCGCAAAATTTCCCCATGCAAAAGGCAAGTGTTATTTTCACACACATACACATACATACATATATATATATATATATATATATATATATATATATATATAAAGTTGCAGAGGTGAACGGCACTCACGAATAAGTCAGCTACCTGGTGCTCTCACTAAGGAGAAAACAAACAGTAAAGCAGGTATGAATCCCACGGACGGGCTCCGTGTTGCAGCCAGGATCCAAATGAAGCAGGCACACAGGATTTTTCAAAAACACTCTGGTTTATTGGCAATATTTGGTTTTGTACACCATTGACAAAGGCTCGTGTTAGAGCCGAAACGTTTGGTAAACAATATTGCCAATAAACCGGAGTGTTTTTGAAAAAACCTGTGTGCCTGCTTCATTTGGATCCTGGCTGCAACACGGAGCCCGTCCGTGGGATTCATACCTGCTTTACTATATATATATAAAAAAGCGCATTTTATTGCAATCTATCTTTTTCTCCAAACCCTTGATAAATCTAACCCAGAATCTGTTCCCAATTATCCATTTTACCTCCCGGATTGTATTCAAATGTTTACAAATAATTCCTTTACCTTTATTTTCTTACTTTAAATAGTTGATTTTGTCTATTGTTTCCCCACCCACACTGAACAGTTCTGAACTTAAGTTCTGGTTGCACAAAACCATGTAAACAAGAAGGTTTAGATAAAATAATGCTCCAAGATGTCTGTGAAAGAGAGATACTAAAATGTTCATTTTCTATTGGCTTTTGAGTAAACAGTAAAAAAAAGATAAAGAGAACTTGTGTAAATAATTAGGCAGAAAAGATAATGAGGTCTGTTTTCCCTGCTAGCTCAACCCACTTAATTGGGTTGTGGTTTCAATTAGTTGTAACAGTTATTTCATATACACAATTCATATACAAAACTAAACCTAAAGGTCCAATTTCTCATATATTTTAAACTCTGCAACCCATGCTACAAGTTTACACTATTAGTGTTGGGGGTTTCCATTTTTTGAATCATAGCAGATAAATTGTAGATGAAAGGAGGATCTATTGTTCCAGTGGATGAGCTAACTAGACAGCTCCCAAAGGTCCTGATTGCTTATGTAGTACACGTTTGTGCTTATCACTTTGTTTTATACTACTTGACATCTGATTTTCACTGCACCATTGGGCGCCCTCTTCTTTGTTTATAGCTTATAGGCCTTGAAAAGCCTCCTGAGTATTATTCATCTTATCCATTTGTTGTGGCCTATTAGGAACAAAATAAATGAGATTCTACAGTGAACAAACAATAACTGTGTAGAATGTTTCAGAATCAGAGTTTAAAGTCATGTAGGACCCCTTTCAGTTTCTTAGAGGGCAATGGGAAAACAATTTCAGAGGTAAATTATAGGAAATGTGTGAAAAATAAAATGATTGAAAAACATCACATTTTATATATATATATATACATATAAAATTAAACATTTTATGAGGAATTGCATTTTAAATTTAATTTCTCTTTAATTAAGACACAAGCGCCTAGATTTAGAGTTTGGCGTTAGCCGTCAAAAGCAGCATTAAGGGGTCCTAATGCTGATTTTGGCTGCCCGCTGGTATTTAAAGTCAGGCAGGAAAGGGTCTAACGCTCACTCATACCGCAGATCCCCTTACGCCAATTGCGTATCCTATCTTTTCAATGGGATCTTCCTAACGCTGGTATTTAGAGTCTTGGCTGAAGTGAGAGGTAGACACGGATCCATCCTCTTCAACCGACGACTACTCGCCGAATGAAGGTTCCTTTAAATGACGTTATCCAAGATGGCGTCCCTTGAATTCCGATTGGCTGATAGGATTCTATCAGCCAATCGGAATTAAGGTAGGAAAAATCTGATTGGCTGATTAAATCAGCCAATCAGATTCAAGTTCAATATTTAACTTAGGGGGGTGTTAGGGTTAGGGTTAGACTTAGCTTTAGGGGTTAATACATTTATTATAGTACCGGCGAGGTCCAGTCGGCAGATTAGGGGTTAATACTTGAAGTTAGGTTCAGCGATGTTAGGGAGGGCAGATTTGGGGTTAATACTATTTATTATAGGGTTTTTGAGGCGGGAGTGAGGCGGTTTAGGGGTTAATACATTTATTATAGTGGCAGCGAGGTCCAGTCGGCAGATTAGGGGTTAATAAGTGTAGGTAGTGGTGACGTTGGGGGGGGCAGATTAGGGGTTAATACTATTTATTATAGTGTTTGCGAGGCGGGAGTGCGGCGGTTTAGGGGTTAATACATTTATTATAGTCGCGTCGAGGTCCGGTCGGCAGATTAGGGGTTCATAAGTGTAGGTAAGGTAGCGGCGATGTTGGGGGGGGGCAGATTAGGGGTTAATAAATATAATATAGGTGTCGGCGATGTTAGTGGCAGCAGAGGGGTACATAGGTATAATGTAGGTTGCGGAGGTGTCCGGAGCGGCAGATTAGGGGTTAATAGTATAATGCAGGTGTCAGTGATAGTGGGGGCAGAAGATTAGAGGTTAATAAGTGTAAGGTTAGGGGTGTTTAGACTCGGGGTTCATGTTAGGGTGATAGGTGCAGACTTAGAAACTGTTTCCCCCTAGGAAACAATGGGGCTGCGTTGGGAGCTTAACGCTGCTTTTTTGCAGGTGTTAGGTTTTTTTTTCAGCCCAAACTGCCCCATTGTTTCCTATGGAGGAATCGTGAATGAGCACGTTTCGGCAGCTTACCGCTACCGTAAGCAACGCTGGTATTAAGGGTTGAAGTGGCAGTAAATTCGGCTCAACGCACCCTTTTTGGAGCCTAACGCAGCCCCTCAGACAACTCTCAATACCAGCGTTGTTTGGAAGCAGCGTTAGGAAAAAAAGCTGCGTTAGCTACGCGGGTCTTTACAGACAAAACTCTAAATCTAGCCGTTAATCTGCATTGAATTGAGTCTTGAAACATCCTTAGGGCATATTTACATTGGAGCAACAGAGAAAATAAAAGCATTTAATGGAATATTAGTCACTAAATGCATTTTATAAAAATAGTATTGAGGTTATTCCCCACCTCCCTCCTGTCATGGGTACTGCCATATTGAAATCTACATTCAAGTGCTGACATGTTTGCACATGTGCAGCGATTCTCCTTTGGTTACCTGCAAAGGGGTCTATGTCAAAAGACCAAGGTACACAAGACCGAATGCCACAATCCCGAAGTTCTAAAGACCGAAATTTAAAATTACTGAGATAATATGATCCCGAATGTAAAAATGCAGAAAAAAATAAAATCCCTAACTTGTAAAATACCGAAATCTCGAAAGCAGTCCATATCTTCACTATTTTTCCCCCTCTGCCTGCAGGGTTTAAGGGAGCGCACATCGGATCCTCTTGCATCCACCCCAAGTGAACCTTGGGGAATGAAGTTTACAAGGGGGCTTTGCCCCCCCTTGAACCCCCAGGTGGAGGTAAAATTATAGTGAAGATGGGGACATCACAGCACATCATATCTATAGGTTTTTTAAGTTTAGGGATTTTGTATTTTCTGGAATTTGTTCTTTCTGCATTTAGATTTTCGGGATTTTAGACCTTCAGGATTATGATCTTTTGGGATTTCAACATTCTGTTTCGGTATTCTGATTGCCTCCCCCTGCAGTGTAACCTAGGTTCCCTACTGGCAGTGCCCATGATTAAAGTGAGGAGCATGAAATGTATTTAGTGTTTAATGTCCCTTTATGCTAAAGAGAAACATCTTTACACACCATGCAGCTCTTATTTGCATCTGACCTAAATACTCAAGGCCCAGTTTTATGTTTGTCTATGCTGTGACATTCAGTCATACTTTTGTCTGTGTTCTGAATTCTTGATGTCAGTCATGTGTGTTCCTTTTGAAAATCTTATTTGGGAATTCACTTTTAAAGTTTCTTCTGAAACAAAACCCTTTTCTATTTAGAGCAACACATTTTGTAGAATATGATAGAAAATAACCACTTGGCACCAATTTAAAAAATAAATGCTCAAATAACACTTTCCAAGTTTTTTTGTTTTTTTTTTAAACAAAACTTTTATTTATAGTTGTCATATGTTTACAACCGGGTATTTTGCAATATTTACAACATCATTTGCAGTCATTCGTTAGGTTATACAGAATACTATCTATTCCACAATGGGAACAGCCATAAAAGTCTGCAGTTCTAAAGTACTATACAGAACCCGTGTCAGTAGGAGATATGAAAAGAGGATAAATAAAAAGAATAATAACGAAAGGAAGAGAAGGGGGAGGGGGAAAGGAAGAATGAGGGGGAAAGTTAGCTCAACATGTAGGTCTTTAACCCTCTTAGGGCTACTTCCAGGGTGTGTCTAATTTATAACAGTCAGTATGTCCAGGGTCCACTAGATTTGTGAAGTAATACATTAGAAGGATGTCTGCGTCGGGTGTATCTTGAGCGGTTACAGTGTGATGTTTTTTTATATCACCTATCATGATAACCTCGCAAACTGGTTATGATGTGGGGTTATTGGAAGCGGTGTGTGGGGAGAGGGGGGACTAGTACCTCTATGTGTGTTTAACATTTCTAACTCTTAGACTTGCAAAGGGCAGCTTTCCCATAGAAATCGAATCTCAGCAAGAAGATTCAGTTTGTTCCTTTTAGTGTAGCCATACTCTTCCAGCATTAGTAGGTCTGTTATTTTATCCGACCAATTGGTTATACTTGGAGTGTGTGAGGTTTTCCAGTGGAGGGCTATCAATGTCTTGGCACCTGTCATACATATCTGTAGGAGGGTGAGTCTGAGTTTGCAAGATAGATTTGGTAGGTCATTGAGAAGAGTTATACGGGGTGTTAAGGATAGGTCACTGGACAGTAAGGCATGGAGGTGTCTCTCAACTCCTCGCCAAAACGGTAGAAATTTGTCACACGACCACCACATATGGAGGTAGCCTCCTTTATCTCTACATCCCCTCCAACATCTATCCGACGCGTTAGGGTAGATTGAGTGTAGCCTGGAAGGTGTGAAGATACCACCTCATCAGTACATTGAAATTTAACTCTAGTGATTGAGGGGAGGTTGACGCTTTTTTGGTTTGTATAAATATTTTTTGCCATTCTTCATTTGAGATGGCTGAATCCAAGTCTAGCTGCCATTTTTGAGTGTAGGGGCGGAGTTGGAGCTTGTGGTCTGCTTGTATGATTTTCCTAGCTAGTGATAGGGAGTGTCTTGCGGTGCCAGAGGTTGTGCAATATGCTTCAAATGGTGTGAGTTCCCTGAGAAAGTCTTGTTTATGTGGGGATGTGGCAATGAGATGGTCAAGCTGTGAGTACTTTAACCAGTTTGTGTATCTGCCCCCTGCTACTGTGCCCAGGTCATCTCGTCTTTTAAGTCTGTGTGGTAAATTTACCTGTGTGGTAAATTATTTTAGTGGAGTGGTATAGCCCCATTCCGATTTTCTCTGCTGGCCCCTGTCCAACCCACCTGTCAATTCAGCATTGACAGGTATTGGGAATAGTGGGGAGCGAGTACTTGAAATGTGCTTCTTGCGTTGAACAATAAAGTCCCAGGACTCAAACATCCCATGGTAGAGCTCCATTTCTGTGCATTGAGGTGGTCTAAGGTCTTTGGGAACCCAGCATAAGGCTCCCACGTCTGAAACCCTAAGGATATGTGAATCGATGGCTACCCATGCTTTGGAGTGGTTGGATCTATGCCAGTCAATTAGTTTTTGTAGAATTATTGCATCTTGATAGTCTGCCAAGCAGGGAAGGCCCAGCCCCCCATTCTCAAGTGCCGTATACATGGTGTCTTTGAGGATTCTAGGTTTAATCTTGCCCCATATGAAAAGTTTAATATGCTTTTGTAACTGTGAGGTGAACCATTTGGGGGTGGGGATTGGGAGGGCTTGGAACATATATAAGATCCTGGGCAAGACCATCATTTTAATGCTTTGAATGCGGCCCCAGCAAGTTAGTGGTTTTGCTGACCATGTCTGGAGATCTTGTTGTATCCTGCGGGAGAGGGCCAGGTAATTTTCATCAAAGAGTTGTGTAATATTGGGTGATAGTTGGATACCTAGATATTTGAGTGATTTTGTTTGTAGAGTCAGTGAGCATATCTCTGAGACTAACTTTAAGTCATTATCTGAGAGGGACAGGCTGCGCTATCATCTTCGGGATGGAAGATAAAGGGTTTGAGATTGTGAATAGGATGTCGTCTCCATACATAGCAATTTTAAAGTTATGTGGCCCTAATTGGATCCCTTCAATTTCAGGGTCCTGTCTTACTAGGGTGGCTAGTAATTCCATAGAAAGTATGAACAAAATGGGTGACAGGGGGCAGCCCTGCCGTGTACCGTTGTAGATTTCAAAGGGGTCTGAGAGCATCCCGTTTGCTCTTACCTGAGCTGAAGGGCTAGTGTAAAGGCTGAAGATATGTGTTATCATTTTGGGGCCAAATCCCTGTGCTATTAACACCTTTCTCAGGAATTCCCAATTTATGCGATCAAACGCTTTTTCCGCGTCTGTTCCTATTAAAACTGACGGGATTTTGTGTTGTTTAGCGTAACATGCCAACGTGATCGCCCTGATTGTGTTGTCCCTGGCCTCTCTCCCAGGAACAAAACCTACTTGATCTGCATGAATTAAGAAGTGTAAAAATGTATTAATTTGGTTCGATAGAATCTTGCCCAAGATCTTGATGTCCGTGTTAAGGAGGGAGATGGGCCTATAGCTACTGGGGTCTGTGGGTTCCTTGTTGGGCTTGGGGATCACTGCAATATGTGTCCAAGTTGTATAGACTTGAATAGAATTGGTTGAAGCAATTCGCTATTTGTTTGCTATCATAGATGTTTTGATTATTCAGTGTCACTAGCTTGTGTATCTGGTTATTATTAGTTTGGGCCTTTAACATTCGTGCTAGAAGTGGGCCTGCCCTGTTGCCTTCGTATGCGTAAAGTTTCCTAATATTAAGTGCTTTTCTCTGGGCCTCCCTCAGCAAGATTTTGTTAAGATTTTGCCTGACTTTTGTCAGAACTGCTTTATGAGCATTCCAAATTGTGCTTGGGTTCACCTCTGGGATAGTGTTAATATTGAAATATTCATGAAGGGATTTGGCTATGGACTTCCTGGTAGGTGGGGAGCGGAGGAGAGAATCGTCCATTCTCCACACAAATTGTGTAATTGGTTGATTTGGCCATCGCAGTTCAATATTTACCTGAGAGTGGTCTGACCAGGAAGTAGCCTGGATATCTGAATCTATGACTAATGATAAGTGATTTCTGTCTATTAGGATATAGTCAATTCTGGTGTATACCGCCCAGGGATAAGAATAAAAAGTGTAATTCTTCTGGATGGGATGTTGAACCCTCCATATATCTATAAGTCCTAGCTGTGAGAAGCAGTTGTATATTGCATTGGGTAGTTTTATCCTTGTCTGGCTGGTGTTAGTTGAAATGTCTAGCTTGGGGTCAAGTGCTGTATTAATGTCTCCGCCTAGAATCAGGCACCCTTTCCTGTTGTCTGATGCTAGTTTCAGTAAACGGTTGAAAAATGTGGATTTATTAGAGTTGGGGGCGTAAACGTTAACTAACGTCACCGGGCTATTGAAAAGGGAGCCTATCAAAATTAGAATTCTGCTGTCCGCATCAGTTATTTGATACGTAAGCTTAAACTGTAAATTCTTGTGAATAAGGATGGCTACCCCGTTTTTCTTTTTGCTTGGAAGGGAGCTGAAATGTGGCTTGTTGGGTGATGTTTTGACGAGAATTTATGCCCTACATCTTTTAAAAAATGGGTCTCTTGAACAAAAATAATAGAGTCTGATTGTTTAGCAAAACCCTTCAATACTATTGAGCGCTTAGTGGGTGAGTTGAGGCCTTTCACATTTTGCGATACAACTACTAAGTTCTTATCAGTCATGGATGGTCAGTTGAGGAGAACAAATGTATATAAATTAAAAGTCTTACCTGATGGAGTCTGTCGGGGGAGTGTATAGCAAGTTTAGGGAGGAGAGTGAGAGGAGTTGAAGTAGCGCATGGAGGGAAGACAATAGTTAGATAGTATTATCTGCTCCTTACGGAGGGGGTTGAGCTGACAGGGGAGAAAAATAAGGTTAGAGATGCAACATAATTAGCAATATAACACAACATGAACATAATACAATAACAGTAAAGAACAATGTCCACAGCCCCACGCCCCAGGAAGGCAGGTGTCCACATGGGCATGGGGGGTGATCGCACTATCTGGAGGGGGGGATGGGCTAGTAACAAGTAACTAAGCCAAGCCTGGCCCAGAGGACATTACTATTCAAAGAGAAAATTAACTTTAACATTATGGAGTGAAGAGAGGGAGGGAGGGCATAAGTAAGGGTATACTGGAGTAAGAGTCAATTGTCCCATTATGGAGCTGCAGGGTACTTTAGATAGAAACAGTAAAACCATGAAGGGCCTGCTGCCTCATGGTTATGGAATTATTACCAGTGCATTACAGTCTCTTGCTCACGTTTAATCGAACCGGGAGACCTTTGGAGTAAAGACCTTCAGGGTGGATCAGATATTTTATCTTTAGGGCTCTGTAGTTGGGGATTGGTATTTCTTTTCTTCTTCGGGACCGTCGTCCACTCTGGTCTTTGTGGTCTAGGTGGGAGATTGGCTTTCTGTCTGCCAGCTTTCTCGTTGTCCTTTAGTGATGGTAACTAGGGTTGAGGTATATCCAACTGGTGGCAGAATTCTTCCAGATCTTCAGCATCTCTGTATATGTAGGTTTTATCCCCTTTCACCACTTTGATTGCAAATGGGAATCCCCATCTGTATTGGATGTTTAGGTCAGACAGATGCAGGGTCAAAAATCGTGCTTCTTTGCATTTTGCAAGTGTTAAAGCGCTCAGATCAGCATATACTTGGATAGGGTCTTCACCAAATCGGAATTGGGTCTTTTTCCGGGCAGCTTGTAAGATTCTCTCTTTGTCCACAAATCTGTGACAGCAAAGTATAATGTCTCTTGGCGGGGCTGATGAGGGTGGTTTAGCTCTGAGAGCTCTGTGAGCCCTATATATTGGAATATTTTCATCTGCCTTCAATTCCAATAGGTATTTAAACAGATTCTGCAGATATGAGGATATTTGGGGAGGCAGGATTTGTTCTGGGACACCTCTGATCCTTAAGTTCTGACGTCTACCTCTGTTATCGAGGTCTTCAACCTGGGCTTGTAGTTGCAGGATGGTAGAGTTTTGTTGTTCCAGCGCAATCGCCATATTGTCTGAGGTTTTAGAGGTTTCTTCATATTGTTCTTCTAATTGTAAAACTCTGTGGCCTAGAGCATTAACCTCTCGTTTCACATTAGCCAATCCTTCCTTGATTGTGTTGTTGACTTGGATAATAAAATTGGAAAGATCTTCTTTTGTGGGTAACAGACTGAGGTCTGCTCTTGTGTTCGCTGCAGCTTGACTTCCCAGCCCATTCACGTTGTCCTCTACCCTGTCTGGTGTGCTTGGGTTGGTCACCTCTTCTGTGCAAGAGTTAGAGCCTTCTAAAGTTTTGAAAAAGGCATTAAATTTATTGCCCTGTGAAGTCACAAGCTTGGAGACTTTTTCACCTTTTGATTTGATCCTAGCCGCCATGCTGGCCTAGTGAGGAAACCCGTATGCTGGTTGCTGTGTAGTGCCGGTGCTGCAGCTTGTTCTGTAACAATATGATAGCGGTTTTTGCCAGAAAGTTATAATGACTGTCTCTTTTAAATGTCTATTTTAATATGCTGCAGCAGTGGCTGTACCGTCTGTGTATATGACAGGGAGAGGCTTATATGGCATAAGGATCTAACATTTGCCAGGGTTAGAGGGTTGCTTTTATATACCTCCCTAATATAGTAGTTACGGCCTACGCCCCTGGGCCAGGGCCCTTGTGGATTAATAAGCCTTGCTGGGTTTATCAAAAAGTAATGCAATGCTCCGGATGGAGCTACTCACAGTTCTCTGCCCAAGATTTTGCACTGATCCATTGCTTGATGTCTCTTGAGAGGATGGATCAATTGTAGCTGCGTCAGTCGAGGTATGTTTACCCGCCGCCGGAACTCCGGTGGGGAATGCGGCTGTCCGTTTTGCTGCAGCTTACAAATGTAGTGCCGTCCAGTATCTCCCTCCCTTAATGGCTTCGATTGAAGCTTTTATATGGCCATGAGATGGGAATTCAACCAATATTAGTCGTCCTCTAGGTCTGGCTATGTCGGAGCTCTACAGCATTGCGGCCATGTTTGTCCTCGGCCGGCTCCGCCCCCCCACTTTCCAAGTTTTAATGAGCAGTGATATCTTTTTTTTTAATATATATATATATATATATATATATATATATATATATATTCTTTAAATTAGAACTAACTAAAGTAATGAATAGTGATGGGTGATTGTTCTGAAAGTGTATTTAGTTTGATAGAACAAATATTCTTGTGGGCATTCTTTTTGGACAATCAAATGTTGATAAGAATGAAAATACATTAAAATGTTGAAATCAAATGTTATTTCTGGTTTTCAAATGTCACTATCATTTGTGAATGTTCATAATTAGTATGAATATCCACATTAAAAATTTCAAATGTAACATTCAATTTAACAAATACTATTCAGGAGTTCAATAGTTCATATGGTAGGGAATTTAGTAAATTGATATTTAATAGATACAAATATCAATTCAAATGTTTCTATTTCGAATATGGCATAATTTGAATCATACGTTTAAAGAGAACACTAGAAAAACTATAACAAAGATATAGATTACATTTTTTTTTAATTCTAAATATTGCGTAATATTATAATATTATTGCATAATATTGCATAATTGGAAACTAATTATTAGAAAAATTCAAATATAATATTACATTTAAATATAGCATTAAAAATACTGCTACATTTAACAAATCTTGGAAACATTTGAAATTTGAAACGACAGATCGTGTTAAAATTTGTTTAATTTTACTAATGTTGCAAAAAAGTCACTCATCCCTAGTAATGAATCAAGTAAATTAAGTTTTTTTAGATGAGAAAATAAATATGTTAGGGTACACAAAAATCGAAAAAAGTTCAGCTATTAAAAACATTTAAAATTGAACTTAAAATATATGCACCATATGTATGGGACTCTTTTTAATACTTTTTCATTAGAAAGTTATTTTTTACAAAATTCAGTGAGTGCTGTTGTTATACTGGACTAAATATATATATATATATATATATATATATATATATATATATATATATATATATATATATATATATATATATATATATATATATATATATATATATAAAGTAAAGGCAAAAGCAAACACTGCTCAGGCAATCCTTATTCTTGTACAATCAAGAGGGTTTATTGATCCACAAAGTTAAACATATTCAGACAAAAGAACACCTGACATGTTTCGTGCAGGCATACCTGCGCTTCATCAGAGGTGATTTCCCAGAACAGGTGGACACCTTTTAAAGCTGAGCTGCACCAATAGGATTTGTACAAACTTTACACCACCCCCCCATATTAGAATGACTACTAATTAGTCAGCTAATATCAAAATTACATATGTATATGTATGTATATACCACATACAAAAGTAAAGGATATATATATATGTATACAAGTAAAAGGAGAATTTTTTTTTCAATATAAATAATTAGATAAAATTATAATAAAACAATTATAATACACATTGGGGGGAGAACATAATAACCAATACAAAATAGTGCATATATAATAAATTTAAATGATACAATATATCTCTTATTTTACAAAAATAAGTAAAATGTAATTACATAAATATTTAAATAAACTATAAGGTTGTAAAATCTAAAGCATAAGTTATACTCACAGAATTATTTTTTAATATTAAATAATACATAGTAAAAAATGAAAATGAAAATAATAATAAAAATATATAAATATATAAATCTTGACATGTATATACCTATACCTGAACTCAACTCTAACTAGCACTTAGGCTAGATAAGTAAAGGAGGAAGATAAAACTATGGCCTAGATTTAGAGTTCGGCGTTAGCCGTGAAAACCAGCGTTAGAGGCTCCTAACGCTGGTTTTAGGCTACCGCCGGTATTTGGAGTCAGTGATTAAAGGGTCTAACGCTCACTTTTCAGCCGCGACTTTTCCATACCGCAGATCCCCTTACGTCAATTGCGTATCCTATCTTTTCAATGGGATCTTTCTAACTCCGGTATTTAGAGTCGTGGCTGAAGTGAGCGTTAGAGCTCTAACGACAAAACTCCAGCCGCAGGAAAAAAGCAGGAGTTAAGAGCTTTCTGGGCTAATGCCGGTTCATAAAGCTCTTAACTACTGTACCCTAAAGTACACTAACACCTATAAACTACCTATGTACCCCTAAACCGAGGTCCCCCCACATCGCCGCCACTCGATTAATTTTTTTAACCCCTAATCTGCCGACCGCCACCTACGTTATACTTATGTACCCCTAATCTGCTGCCCCTAACCCCGCCGACCCCTGTATTATATTTATTAACCCCTAACCTGCCCCCCACAACGTCGCCGCCAGCTACTTACAATAATTAACCCCTAATCTTCCGACCGCAAAGCGCCGCCACCTACGTTATCCTTATGTACCCCTAATCTGCTGCCCCTAACACCGCCGACCCCTATATTATATTTATTAACCCCTAATCTGCCCCCCTCAACGTCGCCGACACCTGCCTACACTTATTAACCCCTAATCTGCCGAGCGGACCTGAGCGCTACTATAATAAAGTTATTAACCCCTAATCCGCCTCACTAACCCTATCATAAATAGTATTAACCCCTAATCTGCCCTCCCTAACATCGCCGACACCTAACTTCAATTATTAACCCCTAATCTGATGACCGGAGTTTATCGCTACAATAATAAATGGATTAACCCCTAAAGCTAAGTCTAACCCTAACACTAACACCCCCCTAACTTAAATATAATTTAAATCTAACGAAATTAATTAACTCTTATTAAATAAATTATTCCTATTTAAAGCTAAATACTTACCTGTAAAATACATCCTAATATAGCTACAATATAAATTATAATTATATTGTAGCTATTTTAGGATTAATATTTATTTTACAGGCAACTTGGTAATTATTTTAACCAGGTACAATAGCTATTAAATAGTTAAGAACTATTTAATAGTTACCTAGTTAAAATAATAACAAAATTACCTGTAAAATAAATCCTAACCTAAGTTATAATTAAACCTAACACTACCCTATCAATAAATTAATTAAATAAACTACCTACAATTACCTACAATAAAACCTAACACTACACTATCAATAAATTAAATAAATACAATTCCTACAAATAACTACAATTACATAAACTAACTAAAGTACAAAAAATAAAAAAGAACTAAGTTACAAAAAATAAAAAAATATTTACAAACATAAGAAAAATATTACAACAATTTTAAACTAATTACACCTACTCTAAGCCCCCTAATAAAATAACAAAGACCCCCAAAATAAAAAAATTCCCTACCCTATTCTAAATTAATAGAGTTAAAAGCTCTTTTACCTTACCAGCCCTGAACAGGGCCCTTTGCGGGGCATGCCCCAAGAAAATCAGCTCTTTTGCCTGTAAAAAAAAACATACAATACCCCCCCCAACATTACAACCCACCACCCACATACCCCTAATCTAACCCAAACCCCCCTTAAATAAACCTAACACTAAGCCCCTGAAGATCTTCCTACCTTGTCTTCACCATCCAGGTATCACCGATCCGTCCTGGCATCCGGTGCTGAAGAGGTCCAGAAGAGGCTCCAAAGTCTTCCTCCTATCCGTCAAGAAGAGGACATCCGGACCGGCAAACATCTTCTCCAAGCGGCATCTTCGATCTTCTTCCATCCGGTGCGGAGCGGGTCCATCTTGAAGCAGCCGACGCGGATCCATCCTCTTCTTCCGGCGTCTCCCGATGAATGACGGTTCCTTTAAGGGACGTCATCCAAGATGGCGTCCCTCGAATTCCGATTGGCTGATAGGATTCTATCAGCCAATCGGAATTAAGGTAGGAATATTCTGATTGGCTGATGGAATCAGCCAATCAGAATCAAGTTCAATCCTATTGGCTGATCCAATCAGCCAATCAGATTGAGCTCGCATTCTATTGGCTGTTCCGATCAGCCAATAGAATGCGAGCTCAATCTGATTGGCTGATTGGATCAGCCAATAGGATCAGCCAATAGGGTCGCGTCCGTAAGCAACTCTGGTATCGAGAGTTGCATTTGCGGTAAAAATGCTCTACGCTCCTTTTTTGGAGCCTAACGCAGCATTTTTTGGGACTCTCGATACCAGAGTTAATTTTATGGTGCGGCCAGAAAAAAGCCCGCGTAGCGTTAACAGCCCATCTACCGCCAAACTCCAAATCTAGGCCTATGTTTCTAAATCACAATAAAAAAATTTGCAATTTATTTAATTCAATGTGTTAGAGAAGTTTAGGACTTGGGGTCTTTTATGTAGCTTAGTATCTTTTATATCTTATATGTCTTTTATATAGATTAATATTGAGTCCTAAAAAGGGAGGAAGATGAAGAAGAGAAAGGGGACATTATCATTATTATAATATATACTTCCACCAGTTTCTCGGTATAATAAAGTGAAAAATACCTCCACCTATGAGCCTTTTTCAAGACAATCTTGTTTGTATGTTTGGCGTGTTCACATCACCATTCCCCAAATGATACAGAATTTGGGTAATGGCGATGTAAACACGTCAAACATACACACCATCATCCGTCGATGGCCGCCATTGGCGTCAACAGCTTGCAACTGCGCATGCGCGCTGGACTCCTATGGAGTCACCAAACGGATTTAAATAAAAGCAAATGCAATGGAACAGAGCATCATTAAAAATACACACAGGTAATATCATCTAGATCTACAATTGTCAGCAGCATTTTATAATATAAACATTCACCTAAGTGTCAATCTAACCTGGGAATAGAGTAAGCACTCCAAATGTTACTGAAACAGTGTGTTTCAATGAATTATAAAGACTATACATTATATATATGTGTGTGTGTATATATATATAAATATATATAAATGTGTGTGTGTATATACAGGTATATATATATATATATATATATATATATATATATATATATATATATATATATATATAAATATATATATATATATATATATATATATATATATTTATTTATATATACAGTAAATATATCTAAATATGTGTGTGTTTATATATATATATATATATATATATATATATACATATACATATATAGTCCTTCAGTGGATTCAGCACTCCCAACTCCCAAGGCCCAAAATACTTACCAACTGATGGGGTGCACTTAAAGGGACAGTCTACACCAGAATTGTTATTGTTTTAAAATATAGATAATCCCTTTTTTACCCATTCCCTAGTTTTGCATAGCCAACACAGTTATATTTATATATTTTTTTACCTTTGTGATTATCTTGTATCTAAGCCTCTGCAGACTGCCCCTTTATTTCAGTTCTTTTGACAGACTTGCAGTTTAGCCAATCAGTGATGGCTCCCAGGTAACTTCACGTGCATGAGCACAGTGTTATCTATATGAAAAACAGGAACTAACACTCTCTAGTGCTGAAAAACCTGTTAAAATGCATTCTTAAGAGGCGGCCTTCAAGGTCTAAGAAATTAGCATATGAATCTCCTAGGTTAAGCTTTCAACTAAGAATACTAAAAGAACAAAGAAATATTGGTGATAAAAGTAAATTTGAATATTGTTTAAAATTACATGCCCTATCTGAATTATGAAAGTTTTTTTTGGACTAGACTGTCCCTTTAAAACAAAATGTGCACAAATAAAATCCATTTAGGCACTCTCTGGTCTTTGAAACTTATTTATTTTAGTGACGTTTTGGGGTGGTCCCCCTTCCTCAGACTTAGTAAATACAAGCATCAACAACAGTGCAACTTACCCTCTAAAATACCCTCCCTCTAATAGTGACACCGCCATCCATCGATGACTGCCATCTGCGTATATGGCTTGCAACTGCGCATGTGCACCGGACTCCTACGGAGTCACCAAATGGACCTAAATAAAAGCAAACGGAATGGAACAGAACATCATTAAAAATACACACAATACCGGCAATTTCATCTAGATCTACAACTGTCAGCAGCATGTTATAATATAGACATTCACCTAAGTATCAATCTAACCTGTATGTATGCCCAATATAAAAATGATGCTGTTAATAATAGTACCGGAAGATTCTCTAAGCATTTTTACTACATCTTTTTACATGTCATCCTGTATTACACACTCCTATATTCCATAAAGATCAGCTGACCTAACTCTCAAACTGTATACATACATACTTCACTGGGCTACATTATAGTGTGCTATACAGTGGGGTAATATAATTAATTACAGATACTTATATACTCACATAGTTAACCCCTTCTAGCATTTCCTAACTCTAAAACTGTATATACTGTTGGATTACAGAACCTGCCGGTCTCTGTGACACAGACTGTGGACTTACTCATTTGTGTATTGATATACATTGTTTTTATTATGTCACAAGCACATACAATGCAAACAGAGGACTTATCAGGGGGAGATGATGTCCAAAGGGGCAATGTATTCCAATTTAGTGAAGAGGATGCTTCCAGGATAAGGTTTGACTCTGTTGTGATTAAGAAGAAAAGGGAACAACTGGCTTATTTATTCCCACGTTTATTGAACACATTTATTGAAATTGAGGAAGAGGGTTGTGGATTTTAAGCTCTCATGGTGGATATCTGTCAGTATCATCGGAAAATATATATACCAAGAGGCTTTCGCTTCCGAAATTTCCCAACCATAGGAAGAAACAACATCAAGTCTTGCAATAAATGGTGTGGAATATTAAATAAATGTTCCCTAGACCTTATGCTGTTGGTGATTGAAGAAACAATTAACATACTTAAACAAAGTGAAATTGAGATCCAGCAGTTTGAGAGCACACATCTAAATATGCTGCAAGCCAATCAGGATGAGTATTGCTGGTACAACTGAAAAATTAAGTAGATGAATATGAAAAAGAACTGATTACTTTTAAGGAAAGTAAGTGAGATGCTGTGATCTCAGACTATCGTGAGAAGAGAATCTATTAATAGACACTGGGTCCAAAGGACAGAAGGGCTATAAGACCACAAAGACAGCATATGTTTAAATCAAGGGCACTCAATAATATTGATAGCTCAGACAATAGCTCAGAAGGTGAGCAGCAACAAAGAGTAGAGCGTCTCCAAACAATGCAGGGACAAGGAATGACTACCCATTCAAAAAACGACGGAGGATGCATACCTGCCGGGGTAGACAAGGCAACAAGAGAATGTGGGAAACCACCATGGCCATTGAGGAGACTCTACTAATGGAGGATAATATTGTAAATTTGAGTGACCATCATTTGACTGATGATGAGAGAAATGTACTTAACAAAGAGTTGTCTTTTGTAACCGCAAACATCACAGATGAATTTTATCATCATAGATGAAGCGGATCTATACAGATTTCAGAGAACGTTGAGGCTGAAAGAGCACTTTGGAAACAATAAAGCTGAGATTGAAAGCTTCTGGGGAAAAAGCACCTTTGACCCATAAAGTATGAATGCGAGTATCAAAATTTTTTCCCGGATGGTCACTCAACAAGCACAAGATTTTACTAGACAACAAAAATCAAAGGTAAAGAAAAATAGGACAGGATTGGAATGGAAAGCACTTAACACATTAAGGAATAATCCAGACATCGTGATAATGGAGGCTGATAAAGATGGGGCATGGGTTCTTATGAACTATAAAGACTATAAGTCAGAAATCTTTGCTCAGCTAGGAGATGAATATACTTATAGAAAACTATCTACAGATCCTGGAGTAGTGTTTAAACAAAAAGTAGACAAATACTTGGAGATAGTGGAAGCACAATGCTTTATCAGCAAATCACTAAGGGCACACCTGACAGTAACACATCCAACTACGCCCATAATATACACCCTCCCAAAGATACACAAGGATCCTGTACAACAGCCTGGATGACCTATCATCTCAGCCAGTGGTTCGATATTGCTACCTTTAGCCACATATTTGGATAGCATGTTTCAGCCACTGGTCAGGAATATCCCTTAATTTTTATTGGATTCCATATATGTGATCAAGCTGTTTAGGTAACATCCTTCTTGATTTCTGATGATGATATGCTGGTGACAGTCTATATATGGTGATTCCACATGAGGAAGACAAGAGCAGTATGGAATCATTTAAATTGATATCCGTATGCGGGACCTCCTACATGCTTCTCCAGTTCTTAGAATATTGTCTAACCCTGAATTATTTTAAATTTGAATGAAAGTACTATTTACAGTCCTCTGGAATGGCGATGGGCTCAAATATGGCTCCATCTTATGCCAATATTTATATGGATGAGTTTGAGCAATATGATTCATATATATTTGAAAATAAGTACATCAAGATGTTCAAACACTATATTGATTACTTGCTCAGGAACTTGATGAGTGGTTTGTATGACTAAATAATCGAAAACTAACCTTAAGATCAAGATGCACAGTTCAGTCAAGTAGATTGAGCTCAGGATATAGTTCAGTCAAGTAGATTGACCTCAGGATATACAAAGATAATGGGAAGATTGTAACAACGCTCTTTGAAAAATAGACAGACAGAAACTCAATTCTTAGAGCTGATAGTTGCCATCCGCCATCATTAAATAAATCATTACCTAAGTCCCAGGTAACCAGAGTAATCAGGAACAATGCCACAGCAGAAAAGATAAATTAACAAATGTTGTTAATGGAAGACAAGTTCATGAAAAGAGGATACTATGAGGCTTGCCTGCGTGACATCAGTAAGGGACTATGGACACTGATGCAAAATTATGCACTAACAAAGAAACAGATACCAACACAAGAAGATAAAAGGCTAACATTTGTGACAAAATTTACACCTGATAAATGGGCTATGCTGGATATTTTAAAGAACAACTGGTATATTGTAACCAGTGACAATTCCCTACCACTGAGGGGTTTTGTGCAGCCTAGAATTGCATGTAAGATGGGAACCTCTCTAAGAGACTTTCTGATAAGGCCTGACTTCAAGCCCAGTTATACACCTAAGACCTGGATGGGTAGAACAAAATTAGGCTGCTTTAAGTGTAGTGGTTGCAGTACATGTAATGGCCTCTCACAAGAACAATTTTTTTTTCATCCTTTAAAAAATCAGAAATTTAATATAAGATACAAAGTAACATGCAAAACAAAATTTGTTGTGTACTTATTACTGTAAGGTGTGTGCCCTTTAAGGAACTCAAATACAGATAACCTGTTTCCTTTTGATATTTCTTAACTGATTTATGGTTATGTATCTTTTAAGATCTGAAACAACCAGATGTAATGTTTTGAATGAGCCACAAATAAGTGTGTATGTTGCTTTAAATGAGGAATCTGTAACAACCTGGCGAAGTTTAAGTTTGTATCACCACTCAGACAGAATTCCTCTATTGAGAGAAAGGAAATCTCAGACTGTAGTGAACAATATTATAAAGTGACTGAGAGATTCCTTAGAATATTCTCAGCTTGGTGTTGCTTAATTAAAGTTCAAGCTACTTAGGTTTTCCTATTTTCCAAACATATACCAACTGTTATAAAAGCCAAAACTTATCTGCAACTAAGTATGAACTCTCTTATGTTAGTGGATTCTCTTATTTGTGAAAATGACTTGGCAGGTGTTATCAATGTATTCACAGCAAGATGTTAGTCAGTAAGAAAGTCTTTTATAACGATGTATGCACAGCAGGATATTTGTCAGTAGTAGAGTCTTTTATAACGAAGTATTCACAGAACGTTATTTGGCAAAAACAAAGTCTTTTATATTCCTGTAATCACAGTGGGTTAACTGGCAATAACAAAGTCTTTTACTATTTGTTTAAATCAGTACCTGTAACAGATCAGTATAAAGCAGATCCCCAGTTTGAATTGCTGCAGGCGAAGTCACTGCTGTAAGTTGCGCTGGAGTATTCAGCTGCTATGACTGAACCGGAAGTGACCGGAACAGATAGTACCTTAATGTATTGGATTCTGTAGTGACAGTCTCTGGAAGAGGAATGAATTTACAAGGATAAGTACTTGCGATAGTGAAGTCCTCTCAGTCTATGAGATAAACTGAATTCCCCAGATGGTCAGCGATCAGTTGTTGAAAATAACAGGATAGCTTCTAGCTGTTACGGACAAATTTTGCTCCAAGAAGAGAAAGGAGGTGAAACTCTGGTGGTTAGAATCTTACAGGAAGTAAGGGAGGAGGCTTGGTTCTTCAGGTGGTTGTGAGGTCACAATCAGAATAACTAAGCAACGTTACCTGTCTGTGAATAGTATTTAAAGGGGCAGTAACCAATCAGAGCTGACTTGAGTGAAAGCACTAGTTTAAAGACAGAGTAACCCTGACAATTACATTGTAGCTGTGGGAAGTATTACGTCGGAAAAACTAATGATGACCTGAAGATGAGGTTGACGAATTATAGATGTGCCATAAGAACTGCAATCGACTCAGATAGTGCCAATCAACCTGTTGCCAAGCATTTTTTAGCAGCGAAGCATTCTGTCTCTGAGATACATGATCATAGATCATGTCCCCCCACTGGATAGAGGGGGCAACAGAGCAAAGATTTTACTAGGACAAAGTAGAAGACAGGCGCAGCCCAATTCAAGTGCAGGGTAATTTATTGAGACATAAGTGCAAGTACACAATACATACTCACAAACGTTTAGAAGATAAAACAGCAAAATAGGTTAAAATGATCCCTCCAGTCGGGTAGTCATATTCATAGCCCAGGCACAAACATCTCAGTCGGATAATGCTAGGTCTGGGTGAGAGGTGCTGGAACTATAATTGCTCCTGGTGGTATAGTACAGAAAACTCTACGTACGTTTCGTCTGAGTTCGCTCAGACTTTTTCAAGAGTATAATCAAAATGGTAATAAGCTGACTACCTCACAGGGCTCAGACCTGCTTTATAAAAGAGAGCCACTGTGGGTGGTAAAAGGATTCTCAGCCAATCAAAGACATTGCTAATTGTGCAAACTAATTATGTAAGGCTGAGTCCAATACCAATTGAACGAAGTCCTGATTGTTGCTACTATTGCACACAGTGACTAAAAAACATGTAATAAAAATATTTATAACAGTACCAATTGTATTAGAATGATTATTTAGAAGTATTATTAAAATCATTTCTAAAATAGCCTACAGGGATACATAAAAAATTGTATAATAAAAAATAAAATTAAGAATATTAAAAAAAAAAAAAATTTTTTTTTAAGATGTTTAGAAAAAATCCCTTAGTCCTAAAGTGAAACAGCAAGTATAGAGAGTTAAAAATTAAATGTCACATAAAAGCTTGTAAATCTAAATCTACATTGAGACCGTGGGGCTGCATGGAGTCAAGTTGGTAAATCCAATATGACTCCCTGCGTCTCAATGTGAGCAGTCTATTGGGATATTTGTTTGCTGGGATCCAATCTATTATTTGTATTTTTAAAGAACTGGGGTCTTTATTGTGGTGTAGCCTAAAGTGTTCTGATACGCTATGTGTAGTTAGACCTATCTTAATGTTATTGACATGCTCACTGAGTCTAGTGCGTACATTCCTTTTCGTTCTTCCAATATAGATAAGATTACATTTACAACTAAGAAGATAAACGACGTAATTGGTGCCGCAATTGCATTTATATTTCATTTTAAAGGATTTCGATCCATTGTGGTTTATAAAAAAATTCCCTGTTTTAATGTAGCTACACATTCCACACCTACTCACCCCACATCTATATGTTCCTGGTTTTTGTTCCAGCCAAGTTGTAGGTGCAATTTTATCTCTTAAGGCACTGCGTAATTTGGTGGGAGCTAAAATATTTTTCAGGTCTCTGTTTTTTCTGAAAGTCACTAAAGGGGTTTTATATAGAGAGGTTCCTAAAATGGGGTCTGCTTTTAATATTCCCCAATGTTTTCTTAAAACATTTTGAATGTCTCTACTGCCTTGATTGTATGTAGTGACAAACCTGACTTCCCTATTAGGATTGTGATTATTCTGTTTGGCTCTAATTTTAGGTTGTAGAATGCTTGTTCTATCCATAATTCTGACCCTTTCTTTTGCTTTTTGTAAATCTTTCGGATCATAGCCTTTCTCCTTAAATCTATTATCCAAAATTGCTTCTTCTCTGTAATAATCGGAATCTTTGGTGCAGTTCCTTTTGATCCGCTGGTACTGACCTAGTGGAATATTCGTTTTCCACCTAGATAGGTAGCCGCTTTTTGCGTTCAAAAACCCATTTTTGTCAGTTGGTTTGCGGTAGTTGGAAACTGCTATTTTCTGATTCTCGTCTACAAATAACACTAAGTCCAAGAATTCTACTTTTTGTTTATCTATTTTGGAAGTGAATTTAAGATTATAGTTGTTATTGTTCATATGGTTCAACAGTTCCCCACAGCTAGTTTCTGACCCCCTCCAAATAATAACAATATCATCTATATACCGATGGTATTTGATTAAATTGCTGCTGTGGGGATTGTTGGCCCAAATGTGCTTAGATTCAAAATTGTCCATATAAATATTGGCATACGATGGGGCAAAAGTAGTCCCCATCGCAGTCCCTTGTATTTGACAGAAAAATTGTTTCTCGAAAACGAAATAATTATGATTCAGTATGAATCTGATACCCATTAGAATAAAGTCTAAGTGTTTTGGAGCAAAATTTGCCTTTTGTAATGTCTCCTGTACTGCCTTGACTCCTGAGTCATGGGGGATACAGGTGTACAAGGAGGACACATCACATGTTATCCAAAAATAGTCATCTTGCCACTCAAATCCCTCAAAGATATTGATGGTGTGTAGGGTGTCTCTCAGGTAGGCCTTAGTTTCTTTAACAAGGGGTTGGAGGTAATGATCGATATAAATTGAAAGGTTATTAGTAAGGGAGCCTATACACGATATGATTGGCCTACCGGGAGGTGCTACTAAGGTTTTGTGCACCTTAGGCAAGTGGTAAAAAGTAGGTATTGATGGATGCAATTCCATTAAAAAGTTAAATTCATCATTATTTAAAATGTCGTTATTTTTTGCATCCTTCAAAATAGAAAAAAGTTCTTTTTTGTATTTTTGAGTGGGATCAAAATATAGTTTTTTGTAAGTTTGAGTGTCACTAAGAATATTATTAGCCTCCTGGAGGTAATCGCATCTGTCTTGTACCACGACACCGCCTCCCTTGTCCGCTGCTCTTATTATGATATTATTGTTTTTTTGGAGTAAATTTAAAGTATTTCTTTCCTGTGTAGA
The DNA here is from genome assembly GCF_027579735.1 of Bombina bombina. Taxonomy (NCBI): domain Eukaryota; kingdom Metazoa; phylum Chordata; class Amphibia; order Anura; family Bombinatoridae; genus Bombina; species Bombina bombina. Next base: position 833,866,910 of record NC_069503.1, on the reverse strand, counting down.
AAGATTATCATTATATTTGGTTACCCAAGTTTTGTTTTTAGTTTCCCACAATTTTTTTAAATCACTACAAACTAGTCTATTAAAGGTGCTGATGTATTCACCCTGTGCCGAATATGGGTAGAAACTAGATTTCCTCTTTAAGTTACTATGTTCAATTGAGTCATTAGACTCATGTATAGAGAGATCCCCAAGATCTTCATCCTCTAAGGTTATGGGGTATGAGTCTGTGCCATCATTTTGTAATTCATTAAGGACCCCTATAGTTTTATAGTCATTCTCATTAAAGCTAATCTGTACTGGATTATATATTTTTGGGGCACTTTTAATAAAATACCTTTTAAGTGTAAGATTACGGATGTACTTTTGTATGTCTATATACGTCTGAAACTTATCTGGTGCTGATTTGGGGGCAAAGTTCAGCCCTTTGGCTAGAAGGTTGACTTCATTGTCATTAAGAGTGGTGCTCGACAAATTAAAAATGTTAGCCTTATTTCTCTCTATCTCATCCTTTTTGGATTTATGTTTCTGGATCTTTCTCCCCCCTCTGCATCCCCGCTTCCTCTCCTTCTTTTTCCGGGAGTGACTTTTAAGTGTTGGAAATTTCTGTTTTCTGTTTCTTTTAAATTTCGAAACCTTGTTGTTGGGGGGATGGCCAGATCTAAAAAACCCAGTTCATGATGATTATTAAAAGTGGGTTCACCATTGGTAGAATGGGACATTTGAGGGTGAATCTGTGTCTTAGGTTTGGCTCCTTGTCTATTCCAACTTACATCCCTAAATTCTCCCTCCCCATGTGTTTCTAAGATTTGATATCTATTGGCAGAATTAAAACTATTTACTGAGTTTGAATGGGGTCCTTGTTTAGCATGATAATTATATTGTTTATCCGAATTTTTCAAAAAGGGTGGAGTAAAGTGACTAGGTCTACTTTGACGCCAGGTGTGATGAGTAGGTGTTGACAATGTTCTACTATTATGGTTACTAACATAGGGTAATTGATTCCTGGGGCCTTGGTAACTGTGTTTCTGTTTATTGGGCTGTTGGTTGTAACCCCCATTCGTTCTATTGGGAGTTTGGTTGTTGGTACTCTTATTATTCTTCATATGGAAGCTATTATATGGATTGTGTACATCCCTGGTATTCGTGTGTGTTCTAATCATGTGATCAGTTGTTACTGCAGATTGGGCTCTGTTGGTATCACTGTTCCTATTAGTTCTATCGATTTCTTGGTTATGCGTATTCTGGTGTTTCACATTATAGTCATAGACCTGATCATTTTTATAATCCTCCATGTCCCTACATAGTTTCTTATGTTTGGTTTTTATCAAATCTATGCTCAACTTGGTGTTTCTTTCTTGTATGCTTTCGTTAAGTGATTTCCAATAATCCTCTGATTGGTATCTTTGAATTTTTGGAAGTAAAGTATCAAGATCAGTCTTGATTTTGTCTAACTTGTACTCCCTATATTTGTGTGATGGAACAATCATGGAAAGCTTTGTCCCACTCAGTCATGTACTCAACTTCCTCTAACTCAAATGCAGGACGTTTGTACACTCTCAGTCCCCTAGGGACTATATCATGGAGGATGTAATTGTCTAGTAATATCAAATCCTGCCATTCTTTGGTGTCACCATTCAATAATTTTTCTAGTTCTCTAAAGAGTTCTCGTGGATTATTGGACTCAGAATTGATATTCATATCTAAATTGTGGTCCAATAAGTTTGAGGACCTCTGTCTATGGTGTCTGGTGGGACAATCTCCAAAAATAGGGCTGGTCATTATGGATGGAGATAAAAGCCTTAAAGCTAATATATTATAAATAAGGAGGTAGAGGTGGTTGAGAGTGAAAAAATAATAAAACTACAATAAATAGTACACCACTGACAATATATGGGTGTTTAGACAAGGGTAAAAGGACTAATAAGCAATAGTAAAACAGTTAATAGTGTACCCTTATAATAAGTTCATGGGATCACTACGATACTGAAAATTGTTACTAGTAATTGCCGTATGAATAAATCTTAGCTTGAAGGAGAAAAATGCAAAAAATGTTATACCATAAATGTTATACCATAAAGATCAACAAGAAAACATGGGTGTAACCTGAGAGCACACACCTTCCACTACGGGCAGCAGCACACCCGGATCTGAACTGCAGAGGTTCCGGGTTCATCAGCTGGGTTGTCCATACCAGCCAGCCTGTTGATTCTTGCACCTCCAATTTCCTAATAACAACTACCGGCTTATTGTTTGCCTTCTACTAACCACCAGGACTAAAGCGCTGATACCGGTAACTGTTTGTTTCTCTTCAAAGATTTTACTACAATGGGAGTCGAGATGGATCCATACACTGGAGACTCTAATACCTAAGTCACTGAACACATACTTGGACTTTCAATGCTTTTTATGACAATGTTCTCTTGACATTGTTTATGACACAGTTGATATATGATATGTATGTATGTATTGGGTACTTGTAAAGCACGGCTAATCACCCATAAGGGTCTCAAGGTGCTGCTCATTTTATCGACCACTGAAGGATGAAAGGCTGAGTGGACCTCACCGGGGATCAAACCTGCAACCCTTGGGTTGCTACAGAGCTCAGCCACAGTGCCTTAGCATGCTGAGCTATCTGTCTGGATATTATAAAGTGAAATGGCATAAGGGATACTGCATAGTAATATGTATTTTTCTGAAATTCAAGCATAGATTCTAAGTGATGTTTAAGTTGTTCCTATTACTCTTGCCAGACTGGATCAAATAGATTGGACAGACATACATCCATTTTACTTACATACATTTTACTTACATCCACTAGTAGGTTGGTATAGCTTAGACCTGGTTAAGAACAATGTGGGACATCTTTATTGCAGGATTATAACATATAAATGAACTGCTGGAAATGGTTGAGGAGGTGTTTTAGCTAGAAATGGTAACTATATAATACTCTGTAATTCAGTATAAGAAGCAATGTTTAGGTAATATATGTTCCTTTAATTTAGCTTATACTTGGTGGTTTGTGCACAGCATCAACTATGCTAGAAGGGGTAAACTATGTGAGTATTTAAGTATCTGTAATAATTATATTACCCCCCCACACACTGTATAGCAGTGGGGGTAATAGTCAGCTGACCTTTATGGAATATAGGCGTGTGTATTACAGGATGACATGTAAAAAGATGTAGTAAAAAAGCTTAGAGAATCTTCCGGTACTATTATTAAAAGCATTGTTTTTATATTGTGCATACATACAGGTTAGATTGATACTTAGGTGAATGTTTATATTATAACATACTGCTGACAGTTGTAGATCTAGATGATATTGTCGGTATTGTGTGTAATTTGAATGATTTTCTGTTACATTTTATTTAGGTCCATTTGGTGACTCTGTAGGAGTCCGGTGCACATGCACAGTTGTAAGCCATAGACGCAGACGACAGTCATCGACGGATGATGGTGTCACTATGAGAGGGAGGGGTATTTTAGGGGGTAAGTTACACTGTTGTTGTTGTTTGTATTTACTAAGTCTGAGTAAGGGGGACCACCCGGAAACATCACTCAAATAAATACGTTTCAAAGACCAGGGAGTGCCTGATTGGATTTTATTTGTGCATACTTTGTTTTAAGTGCACCCCAGCAGTTGGTAAGTATTTTGGACCTTGTGAGTGCTGAATCCACTGGAGGACGTCAACCCACCCGTTCTATTAACAAAAATCTATGCTATTTCCCTCCTGTAACAGAGGAAGAAGTCTCTGCACTCCTATCCTCGGCTCATCTCACAACCTGCCCACTTGACCCTATTCCTTCACGACTTATTCCCCTTCTCTCTGCTTCACTAACCCCTACCCTAACTCATCTCTTTAACCAATCCCTCACTGCTGGCACATTTCCTGACACATTCAAGCATGCGTCAATCATACCAATCCTAAAAAAGCCCTCGCTTGACCCCTCCACGCCTTCTAACTATCGACCGGTCTCCTTACTTCCCTTTGCTTCAAAATTATTGGAACGACTAGTCTATAATCGGCTAACTCAATTTCTCACAACTAACTCCTTACGTGATCCACTACAATCTGGTTTCCGCCCTAAACACTCAACAGAAACCGCTCTTGCTAAAGTAACAAATGACCTGTTATCAGCCAAAGCAAAAGGCCATTACTCATTACTAATTCTTCTTGACCTGTCCGCAGTTTTTGACACAGTTGACCATCCTCTCCTCCTAAAAATACTACATTCATTTGGCATCCGAGACACAGCCCTCTCCTGGTTTGCATCATATCTTTCAAACCGCTCGTTTTCAGTTTTCTTTAACAACATATCTTGTGATCCTATGCCTCTCTCAGTTGGAGTACTGCAAGGCTCTGTCTTGGGTCCCTTGCTTTTCTCTCTTTATACATCCTGCCTTTGAAAACTTATAGCCTCATTTGGATTCCAGTACCACCTATATGCTGATGATACCCAAATCTATCTTTCCTCTCCTGATATCTCTCCCTCTTTACTCAACCAGATTTCTGACTGTCTCTCTGCAATTTTCTCTTGGATGTCTTCACACTACCTCCAACTCAATCTGTCCAAAACTGAGCTGCTTCTTATTCCCCCCTCTTCGAGACATCCGACACCTGACATTTCTCTGATGGTTGGAGACTCTATTCTCAACACCTCACCCCAGGTCCGCTGCCTTGGGGTCACACTAGACTCAGAACTCACATTCAACCCACATATACAAACGCTTACCAAATCCTGCCGGTCACACCTACGCAACATTTCCAGAATTCGTCCCTTCCTTACTCAAAATACTACAAAAATACTTATTCATTCCCTCATCCTGTCACGCATTGATTATTGCAATCTACTCTTAAATGGCCTTTCAAAACACCGCCTCTCCTCCCTCCAATCTATTATGAATGCTTCTGCTAGACTCATCCACCTAAGTCGACGATCTACATCAGCTGCTCCGCTCTGCCAGTCTCTACACTGGCTCCCCATACACTCCAGAATACAATTTAAAGTATTAGCCCTAACCTACAAAGCACTCAACAGTCTAACTCCCAACTATATCTCCTCTCTCATCGTGAAATACTCCCCATCCCGTCCTCTTCAATCAAACTCTACACTCCTGTTATCTCTACATCCCACTCCCGCCTCCAAGACTTCCCACGTGCTGCTCCTGTCCTCTGGAACTCTCTACCCCGCTCCATCAGACTGTCTCCAACCTTGTATAGCTTCAGAAGATCCTTGAAAACCCACCTATTCAGAGAGGCTTACCATCTCTCCTCCATCCCGCATCCGAACCAAGCTAATACATGTACATGAACTGCCTTACTCACTGCTGCAAATACAACCGATGTAACAAGCTACCCCAACCTTATGTCTCTGCACCCTAAACCTATAGACTGTGAGCTCTCCGGAGCAGGGCCCTCTTCATCCTGTGCTAGATTTGTTTAGTCTTGTTATGTTTTGTATTGTATCACAGATCTTTGTCATTGTATACCCCCATCGTTGTACCCAGCGCTACGGAATTTGGCGGCGCTATACAAATAAATGATAATAATATATATATATATATATATATATATATATATACACACACATATTTAGATATATATACTGTAACCACGAAACAGTTTGTCCTGGGATAGTTATGAATCACTGCTTTAACCCTAGCAAAGCTTATAAGCTGTGTGAACAGCAATGCTTTGGCAGTAAGGGAATCTGCTGAAAAGCGGACTTGAAGAAAAAAGGTGTGTCATTGTGAACCTAATTTGCATATCTTACCCAGAATTCCTTGCTGCATTGGAAACAGTGTATTCCAGAGGTTTTCTGTGGGAAAAACAGGCCTACTGGCCTGTCTAGATTTGTTAATGAACTACACAATGAGTTATTTTCTCTCTCTATATATATACACACACACACACACATATATATATTTTATAGTCTTTATAATTCATTGAAACACACCGTTTCAGTTACATTTGTAGTGCTTAGTCTATTCCCTATACAACAATTTCTGCTGAAAACAGAGACAATACAGATGGGTGGGCTAAAGAACTGTTCATGACCAAAGAAAAGCAAAGCCAGTTATTTATGAGAAATATACCAGCACTTGGATTACAAAACAAATGAGCCAACATTAAAACATTATTGATTACTTAACATATTTTGATTTGATTTGATATATTATGTGCTTAAAAATAAGTGCTGGGATACTGTGGCTTTAATCTCTTAAACTGGGGACTTGATGAGGTATAATGACGTCAATCTCACAGTGTAAAGCAGCTCTTAGAATTAAATCCAACATAAATAGCATCACACTGACATCTATTTATTGCTACAAAATTCTATCCACAAAATAGTTGTTTTTTTATTTTGGAAATTGATGTGTTCTGAATCTCCAATCTTTTTCAATCTAAAATTTTGTCAGGACCCCAAAAATAAACCATGTCTCCTATTTTTGGTAACGTACCAATATCTTCAAAGATTTTAAAAAAAAAACAACAAGAAACAAACAAACCAAACAAACAGAAACAAAGCTTTATTGGCATGACAGACACGTTTCAGTGTTTGTTCAGTTTACTCTTGCACCTGATGCCGGATTATCCAGTTACCGGCCAGGAAAATGCTTAGACATCACGCCAAACTTCTTATCTGTCGTTGTTGTGTGGATATTAGTGGTATAATCTCATCCCTTGTTCTGCAACAACTATGCACTTTGCCTGCATGAGATCATGCCCGAAACCGGGGTATACAGTTACTTGCCATGGTCATGCCAAGTGTTAACTCAGCAGGCCTACCACCCCACACACATACACATACACCTAGTAAATCAATTCAGTATAACATGTGTGTCTGTGCCTGTAAGCACTGCTAAGTCTTGATGCTGGCTAGTGGCTACAGTCATTATTTTTGAAAAGTTTTGTCACCACCACACTCCGCAAGGCAACACATTCAACCCATGCTGCTGCTGATCCTCTTCCTCTGTTGATGCTTCCTCCCTAGGGAACAGCTCAAATGCTGTCTCACAGGAACAGGGCACCGGCCTTGGTGTATTACTGCTGCTTAGCTTACTCAATCGATTGCCTCTGCTTCCTGCGTCTTGCCCAGCAGACATATTTATTGGGTTGGCTCAGTTTAGTCGGGCACCTGACACTGGGGTATCCAGTTACCAGCCAAGAAAATGCTTAGACATTACCTTGCCACTGTTTCCCATTATTCATGTCAGCTGTAAGTTTCCACTTTCATTCCAACTATAAAATGGAGAAGATTAGATGTGAAATAATTTAAAACATATGCAAGCTGAAAAAAACCCACACATTCATTCAACCTTGCATCGTTAATAATAATAATGTCAGTGTCTTGACCCAAAATGAAAAACTTTTTGAGCTCCTTAAACTAATCTACTAACTAACACCAACCTCTGATGCTCTTTCATCAAATTCCTTCCACTTACCTTGTCTTAATTCCTGACTCGTTATCTTCCTTTATCCCCTTCCTCAATTCTCTCCTTGTCTTCTGAATCTCTCTCTCTCTCTCTCTCTTCTCTCTATCTCTCTCTCTCTTTACTAATCTCTCCTCTTCATTACTAAACCTTACCTTGTTCTCCCACCTCCTCTACCCATTCCCTCGTGTAAGTAAGTATTTCAATTGTGTGAAAATGAAGAGTGTGAAACTGTGATAGGAGTATTACTGGAGTTGAGAGGAAATGTGATAAAAGGGGTAAGAGATAGTGTGAATGGAGTTATGAAAGGTGTGTGACTGCAATGAAAATGGTATGAACGGACAGTAATAGAGTTGAAGCCTTGATGTGGCATCACTGTTCACCTGAGCTGAAAGATAATAGTGTAATTTAGGTTAAGTTAATGCAGTAGTTTACTCTGTCTGTTCTGTTACACTATTGCATAACTTTTTGTAGTAGTCTCATTGAACTAACAACCGTATAACTAAAAATAGGTACAATACAATTATTGTGTGACTGTGTCTCTCTGGCAGTGAACTGACCACACAATGTTGGACTACTACTAGTACCATTTTAGTCACGTGTTTATTAAACTATTTGTAAGATTGTCATTGCAATGCCATTGGTTAATTTAGTTAATTTATTTTGTGTTTGTGTGTCCATGTGTGGGACAGACTACCTGCTTGCTGTGCTTTGTGACAGCGTGTGTATGCTAATGTGCTGTGTAAGTTACACTTATTCATCATCACCCATTATATATAGTATTATTATTTGTTTTTCTTGTTTTTTTATACTTTAGAACACAAGCAGGTAGTATAATGGCTGTTGTGTTTGTTTGTAATATAATAAAAGGTTAAGGGCCAGATTATGAGTTGAGCGCAGGGGTATATTGCAATGGTTTGCAGTTTGCACTCATCCGGCCTACCGCTCGTATTACAAGTTAAAGGTAAACCCGATTGCATGAGCGCAATCAGGATTTATGCTAGAATGATTACTGTGACTTCAGAGCTCTGGTTAACTGTTTCGCGAAACATAAAAGTGTTACAAAACACAATGAGATACATTCATATGCATGTCTAAATATGTATATGTATGTATGTGTATATATATATATATATATATATATATACACACACACACTCACTGGCCACTTTATTAGGTACACCTGTTCAATTGCTTGGTAACACAAATTGCTAATCAGCCAATCACATGGCAGCAACTCCATGCATCTAGGCATCTAGACGTGGTGAAGACGACTTGCTGAAGTTCAAACCGAGCATCAGAATGGGGAAGAAAAGGGATTTAAGTGAATTTGAACGTGGCATGGTTGTTGGTGCCAGACGGGCTCATCTGAGTGTTTTAAAAACTGCAGATCTACTAGGATTTTCATGCACAACAATCTTTAGGGTTTACAGAGAATGGTCATAAAAAGAGAAAATATCCAGTGAGCGGCAGATGTGTGGATGAAAATGCTTTGTTGATGTCAGAAGTTATAAGAAAATGGGCAGACTGGTTTGAGATGATAGAAAGGCAACAGTAACTCAAATAACCACTCATTACAACCAAGTTATGCAGAATACCATCTCTGAATGCACAACACGTTGAACCTTGAAGCAGATGGGCTACAGCAGCAGAATACCACACCGGGTGCCACTCTTGTCAGCTAAGAACAGGAAACTGAGGCTACAATTCACACAGGCTCACCAAAATTGGACAATAGAAGATTGGAAAAACGTTGCTTGGTCTGATGAGTCTTGATTTCAGCTGTGACATTCAGATAGTAGGGTCAGAATTTGGCATAAACAACATGAACGCATGGATCCATCCTATCTTGTATCAACGGTTCAGGATGGTGGTGGTGTAATGGTGTGGGGGATATTTTCTTGGCACACTTTGGCCTACCTGAGTATTGTTGCTGACCATATCCATCCCTTTATGACTACAGTATACTTATTTTCTGATGGCTAATTCCAGCAGGATAATGCACCATGTCACAAAGCTCAAATCATCTCAAACTGGTTTCTTGAAAATGACAATGAGTTCACTGCACTCAACAGTCACCAGTTCCAAATCCAATAGAACACCTTTGGGATCTGGCAGAATGGGAGATTTGCAACAAATCTGCAGCAACTGCGTGATGCCATCATGTCAATATGGACCAAAATCTCTGAGGTATATTTCCAACACCTCGTTAAATGCCACGAAGAATTAAGGCAGTTCTGAAGGCAAAAAGGGGGTCCATTCTGGTACTTGCAAGGTGTACCTAAAGTGGCCGATGAGTGTATATATATATATATATATATATATATATATATATATATATATATATATACAGTCATGGCCAAAAATATTGGCACCCCTGCATTTCAGATAATGCACCATTTCACCCCCACAACATATTTTAGGCATTCTCATATTTATTTATTTTGTTTGTATTGGTATGACAATATTATTGGCACCTTCTCAAAATTGTAAGACATAATTGCATTCTAAGTTTGTGATGATGCTCCTGTAATTTGTAATTAAACTCACCCGTATCAATTAACAGGTGCTAACAATATAGAAATCACACCGACTATCAGTTAAAATGGTGAAAATTTTACTAAACCTTTCTATTGTGTGTCTCTGTGTGCCACCGTGAGCATGGAGAAGAGAAAGAGCAGCAAAGAATTGTCTGAGGATTTGAGAACAAAAATTGTGGAAAACCATGGACAATCTCAAGGTTACAAGTCCATCAAAGATTGCAACGAAGTATTCTTCTATTGGTGGAAAAAGAACCTTGATCAACTTCCAGACACATTCAAGCTGACCTTCAGACACAGGGTACAAAAGTGACATCTCACACTATACGTTGCCATCTGAATGAAAAGGGACGCTATAGTAGGAGACCCAGGAGGACCGCACTACTGACACAGAAACATAAAAAAACAGATTGGAGTTTGCCAAAACTTACCTGAGGAATTAAAAATCCTTTTGGGAGAATGTGCTGTGGACAGATGAAACTAAATTACAGCTTTTTGGTAAAGACCATCATTCTACTGTTTTCAAAAAAATAAATTAGGCTTTTAAAGAAAAGAATACAGTTCTTACAGTCAAACATTGTGATGGTTCACTGATGTTTTGGGGTTGCATTGCTGCTTCAAACACTGGATGTCTTGACTGTGTGCATGGTATTGTGAAATCTGAAGACTACCAAAGAATTATGTGGTGCAATGTAGGGTTCAGTGTCAGAAAGTTGGATCTCCTTTAGAGCTCATGGGTGTTACAGCAGGACAATGACCCAAAGCACACGTCAAAAAGCACCCAGAAATGATTTAAGACAAATCACTAGAGAGAGTACTGAACTGGCCAGCAATGGGTCCAGATCTCAATTTATTAGTGCACCTGTGGAGAGATCTCAAAACAGCAGTTGGGAAAAGGAACCTTTCCAATCTGATAGACCTGGAGCAGTTAGCAAAAGAAGAGTTTTCCAAAATTCCAGTAGAGAGGTGTTAGAAACTCATTGATGGTTATAGGAAGCAATTGATTTCAGTTATTTTTCCAAGGGGTGTGCTAGCAAATATTAAATTGAGGGTGCCAATAATTTTGTCCAGTCCATTTTTGGAGTTTTGCGTGGGATGTATCAGATTTGACTTTTTTTTCTCCACTTTTTTGTGTCATACCAATACAAATAAAATAAATAAACATGAGAATGCCTAAACATTTGTAATTGTTTTCTGGGCGAAGTGGTGCATTATCTGACAGAAATGCATGGGTGCCAATATATTATTTTTATACCTTCTATGAGGTATTATGTGAACTCACACACAATGTTCTAACTTCGGATTTTTGCATTGTCGGGCTACCACAAGTGAAAAGAGTTTATTTTCAACTCATAATACTCATAATAAAATCTTAATTCTAGCGCAATCAACGCTCAAGCGGGAGAGTTAATTTGGGCTTCACTTGTTATCTGGCCCTAAATAAATTAAATATAATACACTTGCTTTACTACTAATAGCAAGTCAGCTATATTTGCGTTAATGTTTAAATTCTTATACATTCTCATTTCACGATTATTTCTTAAAAACAAGTTAAGAAAATAGCTCAAATCACACTTTTAATCCTTTCAATGCCTGGTATAGGATAAAAAGCAGCACTCACAAGATTTTCTATTAACTGTGCAGTCAAAATGTATTTGACATTTTGATATTTAATTCATTAGAACAATAAATGGTGCTGAAAGTCTCTATTTTTGTGGCAGCTGTTTTGATATAAACCACCACAAACCATCTCCATTAAATCCAGAAACAAATACAAAACATAAAGAGTGTACCCATAGTGTAGAAAGACTATAAAAGGATGCATTAAGACAATAAAAGGATAAATTAAAGATGTCAGTCTAGTCCAAAACAAATTTTCATTATGTAGATAGGGCATGTCATTTTAAACACTTTTCCAGTTTACTTCTATCGATTATAAGTTTATCATACAGCACCACAATAAACAACCACACAAGCTGTTACTCAGAAAGGTGAAATCTCCCAACCAGATTCCGAATGACCAGTAAGATAATATGCCAAGAGTCAGCGCTACAGTATCCCTATTAGTGGATATGTTGCTTAAGATGGTGTCCACGATCAGTTTATAAATGAATGAATGAGTAGTATGTCCTATAGTATATAAAGTATATAAAATTCAATCAATAAAATACATTATTGTAAAATTAATAACATTTAATCAGGTTACAATGTAAAATAAATGAATAGATGGAAACACGTGGTATATAAAAATAGATGTATAAAAACAATTGGATGGATGCTATGGAAAGTCTTGAGAAAGGTCCCTGTGGACCGAAATGCGTTGATTGTTTACTGGTATTATGGCTCAGGCTCTTTTTGGTGAGTAAAATACCTATTTTCTGCATTTGTAGTAGCTTTATTGCACCATGTCCGTTTTTATATATATTTTATATATATTTTATATATATTTTATAGGATCATGATGGCATCATAAATTATTCAAATTCACTTTGGGAAGAGGATCATCCTTAACTAACAAGATCACACTACACTACTTTGTGTACAATATTTGGGACATCAGTAACTTTCAGGATACCGAGGATCTATATAAAGGATTAATTTTTTATGGAATATTTTTAGGTGTACACCTTAATTTATTATTGATCCCTTTTTTCACTTTTACACTTCTACATTTTTACATATTTTTATATTTTTATATTTTTATATTTTTTGATTTTTCGATTATCCCACATTTTTTCCACTTCTGCATTTTTAAGCTCTTGTGAGATTTCCACTTTTTTTTACCCACATATGTTTTTTCATCACCAACACTGAACTAGTCAAATAGGATTGGACACTTTTTTGGACTTTTACATTTCTACTCTTTCATATGGACACTAACCTGGCCTTTTTTATAACGATTGACTTATTTATTTGATTATTCATTTGATCCATAGTTATTTATTGTCATTATAGTTGATTTTATCCATATTAATTTAGGATTATTAGGTATAATTAGAAATATAGGCTCTGTAGATAATCCACCTATGTATTATTTTCCATAGCATCCATCCAATTGTTTTTATACATCTATTTTTATATACCACGTGTTTCCATATATTCATTTATTTTACATTGTAACCTGATTAAATGTTATTAATTTTACAATAATGTATTTTATTGATTGAATTTTATATACTTTATATACTATAGGACATACTACTCATTCATTCATTCATTTATTAACTGATCATGGACACCATCTTAAGCAACATATCCCCTAATAGGGATACTGTAGCGCTGACTCTTGGCATTTTATCTTACCAGTTTACTTCTATCACCAATTTTGCTTTGTTCTCTTGAAAAAAAAAATGAGCCAGCTCCAAAGCTTACATTTATGCTTTTCCAATAAAGATACCAAAAGAAGGAAGAAAAATTGATAATAGGAGTTAATTAGAAAGTTGCTTAAAATTGCATGCTCTATCTGAATCATGAAAGGAAAAAAAAATTGTGTTTAGTATCCCTTTTATCTCTACAAAATATTTATTATTTATGTATAGAAGTGCTTAAAGTGATTGTAAACTTTAATGAATTAAAGGGCAGTATTAAATAATACTCTTAAAAACAGGGGCACTTTAATTCATTAAAGTTTATAATGATACTTATTTTTTCAAATACTTACCTTTGCATTATGGTAAACATAATGCTGATCCTCTGTCCACATCTGCTGCTTTCTTTAGCAGATTGATGTCAAATCTGGCTTCCTCCAATCATTGTGTGCCCCCTTTGGCGTTCCAGCTCATGGGGCAACGCAATGATTGAGGAAGCTGGTTTCGTCATTGATATGCTAATGAAGCAGAAGATGCGGATGGAGGATTGGAGTTATGTTTACCATAACGCAAAGGTAAGTATTTTAATAAATAGGCATCATTGTACACTTTAATGAATTAAAGTGGCCCTGTTTTTAAGAGTATTATTTAATACTGGCCTTTAATTCTGTAAAGTTTACATTCATTTTAACCTAAATCTAAAATGCAACACATTTCTAAGTCTGTTATAGCTACATCTGTTTCATCAGGCACATGGTCTTAGGTTTTGTCTCAAAGTCCAGTAAAGGTAAAGCACAGTAACAAAAGGCAGTGGCGCAAATCTGTCAGGGGCTTCACACAAATCCCCCAGAAAAATGTATTGCAGTCTAAGAAAAACAGCAGCACTCACCAATTCAAAAAAGTTGCAGGTTTATTGGGACACCAAAGTGAGGAAAAGGACAAAATTTTGGACCTCTAGATGAGTACTACCTTCAGCAACAGGGAACTGCCATGGGTTCCAATGTTGCTCCAACCTACCCCAATATATTTATGAACATCTATGAAGAGAAGTTATTTTTTGAGAATTCTCTCTTCATTCTATGTAGTGCCACTTGGTGGCACCACATAGATTATATTTTTGGCAGTTGGTTGGGCGACATTGGTTCCCCATGGGAATTTGCAGATCAGTTAAACAGTTCAAAAACTCACATAAAGTTTAGTTTGACATAAAGTGAAGAGAGAATAGAATTTCTAGATACCAAGGTATACAAAGTTGGTCATTTTTGTAAACTGATTTACATGTTAAATCCATGGATAAAAAAAACAATTTGCTGCACTTTGATAGCTTTCACTCTGAGTCTCTTAAGAAATCATTACCTCACAGTCAACTCCTGAGGGTCAGAACAATAGTATCAGATGAATCATTAGTAGAAGACAGACTTAACAAAATGGGTAATACATTTATTTGGGTAATACATTTAAAATGAGGGGTTACCAAGCTGAATTAATTGATAAGGAAGTATCAGAGACATCATCCACTAAACGCGAGAACTTGTTGGATTTGGCCAAACCCAAGGTTAAACTTAAAAATAATCAAGATTGTTTGTTTTTTTGTCACACAGTACAACAGTTTTAGCAATAAGATAAATTACATATTTAGGAAACATTGGCACATTATGAGCGGCGAAACATGTTAGGGCTGTTGGTTCAGTGGTTAACTAATCTTCAGAACTTGCCTTATGATCTGATTTTGGCACTAGCTTGTTACAAACATTATGTTGACAGACCCAGTCCGAGTGTTATCGCTAAATTAAAACAGCCAGCTTTAAACCTGATAATACAACACAGACTTGGTTTGTATGCTGTTGCCATCAATACACTTTGTATAGACCAAACCGCTACTTAATTTCACATTGATGACAGCTAGCATGCTGTTCTCTGACCGATCACTATGATACCAGATTATTATTTGGAGGTACACTAATGGAACCTAACAGCTAAACATTCAAACACAAACAATCAAGTGTGCTAGTGCAGCTCATTACTTTAACATCTGTACTGATGCTATAGTGCAACCTTTTGACCAAACTAACTGTAACAATACATATTTTGTATCATCAGGCTTGCAACTGATTCTTTTATATTCATAATTCCTAGCATCAATATAGCTTATATTTATGCTGGGCAACTATCACCAAGGGTTACTTTACACAAGTTCCATTAAGTCAACCCATACACATAAAAAGTGTGTGATAATTACCATTAGATATACTAGAACTCTCATGTACTGCAATAAGAGTTTATTATTTGTGTATTTAATACCCTCTTTATATTTAGGGGCACATAACATAGATCTACTAACTAACGTTATTCAGGTGCTCAAAATCAAATATCTAATCCCTTGCTATTCTAATTTAGTGAAACTACTTTCCACTAAGGTCTGTGATCAGAGAACTGTTTTTCAACTAATGTTTAACAAAGAACAACTCAACAGTATCAACACAAGTAACAACCAGCATACCAATGAATACCATCTTGATTCAATTCTAAGTTATCAATACTGCGAAATAATTCACCCAGTGGGTACACTTTAGTTATACACAGCATTTATCTTATATTGCTATAGTATTAATACATCCAATTAAAGCTATACCCCACTAAAAAGACGATCATTGTTGATTTGTTTCTCTGCTGTACGCGGCTAACTTTTACCATAATAGCATTTGATAACACACTATAATCATCATACTATTGGTGAATGATCTTCATATGCATTAACTTAGTGCATTAACTAGCTTAGTACTTAATAGCGCTTGATTCTGACTCAGACAAATATATGTCTTATTCTCCATTATATTCAAGCATACTTAAATACCAGCCAGTTCTTTTTATCTATATTCACTGGACATACTACCCTCTATGAAAGATTCCTTACAGAGCAGTTATTGTTGTGTTACTGTTAGTCTTTACACTCTACAGTGTCTTAGCCATCTAATTGTCTGGCAACCCAATTGCTTATGCACTACCCACCAACACTCTTTCACCACTAAAGAGACAATACTACTAAGTAGTCTATATATACTTTGGGAAAAAAACAAGAATTTACTCTGGCCACTACCCATAGGCCAGCTATTATACTTAATTTAATTTATTTCCATTATTATATAACTACGATAAGTATTACGCTACATTCATAGCTTTCATTATTAGTAGGGCACGCTGAGTCTATCCCCTCTATTTGTAGTTTTAATTGTGTTGTGTTTGTGTGATGAATGAGTGAACATAGGTCTGATATTAAAAAGAAAAAGATTAAAAATCCTGAACATTCTTTCCAGGCAGGCAACAATGTTTATCAAATGAGATTTCAGATCATTGACCACATTGTTAACCCCAGAAGTGGAGGAGACAAATAATTATATTTAAAGCAAAATTAAGTTTTCTGGATTAATTAATTAGAAACACATAGTTCCATAGGTATGAACAAGGAATTTGATTTATCTGTTTATTTATTATTGTGGTTTACTTTTTGCTTTGTATCATTTATCTCAGCAGGCTACTACCCTTGAATGCAATTTGTATCTTTTGAATTCTACATTTGTGTATATTTTTTTGTATATGTATCAATTTTGAATGACCTATTTGTAAACTATTGCCTAGATTTAGAGTTTTGCGTTAGAAGGGGTGCGTTAGCTATGCGTCTTTTTTTTCTAACGCACATTGTTTTTAATGCTGGTATTTAGAGTTTAAAAACAACCTTCTAAAGCGACTCCTAACACGTTTATTTCATACGCGTAATTAAGCCCGCGTTAGACAGTCTCCTATAGAGATCAATGGCAAATGAAACAAACACGCTTTTTTCACCTAACACTCGATCTCGTGAGAAATACGCACTGCTTTGTCATGTGACGTATACCACATAATGCACTAATAACACACTGCAAACAATAACACACTGCAAATGTCATAACAACAATCACAAAACATAGCACACACGCATTACACATTCACAAGCGGGGAAAAAAACTAAAAAAAAACTAAACGAGGAATATGCATATACTTTACCATACGGAAATACGGAAAATAACAAAAATGAAAAATAAATGCAAACTCATACACAAGCAAAATACTCGCATTCAACATTATGAAATATTAGGACAAAGATATCTATACAACACTTTACAAATACGACACCATCACAAATTAACATTAACACATAATACTATTGGACAATGTTATCAAAAACGAGAACTATGACATTATCGCATTCTACACATTCCACAAATACTAACTCAAAATGAGCATGCGCAAATTCACACAACTAATACACATTGCACGCATACTAATTACTAACAAAGCACACCTGAACACAATTTACAACGCAAACCGGTACATCATTATTTATTTACACAGGGTATATAAGCACCACACAAGCATGGCTTCTTTGACTGTGTTGCTGGTGGGTTTTTGGAGATTGGAGATTTGAGATTTAGTGAGTTATTGTGAGAGTTAGTGCGAGTTAGTGTTAGTGTGAGAGAGTCAGTTAGTGTTATCGTGAGTGAGTTAGTAGTAGTGTGAGTTAGTTGTAGTGTGAGTTAGTGGTAGCGTGAGTTAGTGGTAGCGTGAGTTAGTAAGAGAGCGGTAGTGAGTGACAGTTGGTTTGGGTGAGTGTGCGAGTGCTTTTTCTGTATACTTAACACATTTACACGCAAACACATTCAATACATACATTTATTTATTTATTTATAAAATATTTTACCAGGAAGGATACATTGAGATTTCTCTCGTTTTCAAGTATGTCCTGGGTCCACAAAACATTGCATTGATACAGTAGGGTACAATAAAATTAAAAAACAATAGTAATACACAATATATGCAAAAATGTTACATAGAACAGGTAGGACATATATAATCAACCATGACAGGTGCATTCTGTTTTGAGATATGTAGAGAGGGATATCTTAAAGGATTTTAGGCTTGGGGAAGGTTTGAAAGTGTGCGGGAGGTCATTCCATAACTGTGGTGCTCTGTAGGAAAAGGAGGATCAAGCTGCTTTCTTTTTGTATTGAGGCAAGCTAAATAATGTGTTTGTACTGGATCGGGGGTTATAGGAGGTGGGAATAGCTGGAGAGAGCATTCTGCTCAGGTAGGGTGGGAGCTTCCCAGAAAGGCTCTTAAACACAAGGCAGGAAAGATGGAGGGTGCGTCTGGATTCCAGCGACAGCCAGTTTAGTTCTTTTAGCATGTTACAATGGTGGGTCCTGTAGTTACATTGTAGCACAAAGTGGCAGAACGAGTTATACAATGTATTAAATTTATTAAGGTGAGTTTGCGGTGCAGGTGCATATACTACATCCCCATAATCCATGATAGGCATCAGCATTTGCTGTACAATCTTTTCCTTTACTGTAGGGCTGAGGCAAGATTTGTTTCTGTACAGGGCACCTAATTTTCGATAAAGTTTTGATGCAAGTTTTTCTATGTGGGGGCCAAAAGATAGATTAAGGTCTAACAACATACCCAAGTATTTGAAAGAGTGGACTGCAGTAAGCGTGCAATTGGATTTTGTTTTGATGCGTAGGTGGGAATTTTGTAATTTGTGTAATTTAGGACCCGTTCCAAAGATCATTGTGACAGTTTTGCCAGTGTTTAGGAAGAGTTTGTTTTTTGAGATCCACTTTTCTACCTCTGTGAACTGGTCTTGGAGCACTGCTTCAAGCTTCGGCAGATCAGATTTGTTTCCATAGATTACTGTGTCATCTGCGTACATGTGTACAGTTGAAGATTTGCAGACATTAGGCAGATCATTTAAAAATAATGTGAATAGTAGGGGGCCGAGAATGGAACCTTGGGGAACACCACACGTGACTGGGAGAGGGAGGGAGTCACTGTTAGAAACGGAGACATATTGTGATCGATCCGATACATATGATCTAAACCAGGTTAACGGATGATCAGCAATACCAGAGTTTTTTAGTTTGAGCAGTAGTATGTCGTGGTCCACTGTGTCAAAAGCCTTTGCGAAATCAAGGAAAATAGCTCCAGTTAGGTCTCCTTGTTCCATGCCAGTTTGGATGTTGTTGCAAACTTTTAGGAGGGCAGTTGTAGTGGAGTGATTCAGTCGAAAACCTGATTGATCAGGGGTCAGATAGTTAGAAAGTTGGTAATACTCGCATAATTGCGTATGGACGCATTTTTCGAAGATTTTTGATAATACTGGGAGCAATGATATAGGGCGATAGTTAGAAACCAAGGTTAACTCCCCACTTTACATACACTTATCAATAACACTACATACACTCCATACCCCATACCCTCTCATACTACACTCCATACCCCATTCCCTGTAGTCCCATTCCCTTTCATCCCATTTCCTCTAATCCCATACCCCATTCCCTCTAATCCAATCCCCATCCCCTAGTTACATTTAGTTTACATATCCTCCTTTTAGTCTTCTTATAAATTTTGGTTGGTTAAATACTCCTTACCCTCTTTTATTTATATCCCTTTCACACTTTGAGCACTTTTTTTGTCTTTTTATTTCTTTATTTTGACCCCCTTTCATTTGTGCACAGTCACTTTTTGTTGGAGTATTTAGGGCTTAGTTTAGGGAAGAGATGGAAGAGGAGGGCAGGCAGGAGATTAGTCAGGTGAGAGGTAGAGGGGGGAGGAGAGGGAGAGGGGGGAGAGGAACAGGACAGGAAGGGGGTCAGGAAGCGGGGGAAGAAGCGGTGGGTGGACCCAGCCACTTGGTTCAAGATGAACAAGTGGCTGGGCCCAGTGGCGGACAGAATAGGGCTTCACAGTTTGGGAAACAGAGGGCACCATCACAGGGGAAGGCCAAGGTGACTAGGGAGTCGAGGTTTACTATGGAGGAGAAGGAGGCCCTCGTATAAGCATATATGGGCAGGTATAGGAGGCTGCAGGCTCAGAAGACCACCCCAAGTGACCAGGAAGCTCTGGCGGGAGATAACGGATGCAGTTAATGCAGTGGGGGGCTGTAACAGAGATATGGAGTCTATTAAACATCGCTACTGGGATTGCAAGATGGAGCTGAAAAATAAAATAAGCAGGGAGTACCAACATGCCACAGGGACTGGTGGCGGGCCTGCACTGACCATTGAGTACTCCCGATGGGAGGAAATATTACGTCCCAGCATCTCCGAGGTGGCCATAGTCGAGATCGGAGGAATCGATACCGGGAACCTGCCACTCTCATCTGATGGTAAGCTCATTTAAGAATCTATTAACATCAGAATTTATTTAAGGATAAGATTAATGTTATTACGCTGTTTAACACATTATTACGTAAACGCATTCACAATTACCTATTACTATCTAGGCTACAGGTTAGGTGTGCATTTAAACAGACTGAAAACTAAAGTAAAAACATTCAGATTGACCAGATAGATATCACAAATACGGTTTGTAAAATGCGGAAATCGTATTGATTGTTAGATTTCAAAGTGGATTAATGAGGCTGCATTTGTAATTCTATTGTAAGCAAAAGCATTTACATCTTTATTTGGAAATATGCTAATATATACATTTCTTTATTTTTGCAATATATAGAGTCTGGGGAGGAGGCAGCAGAACAACTACAGGCTCCTCCTTTTCCCCGGTATGAGAGTGGTTGGGATGAATTGCCACCTCGGAGAGAAGAGGCCCCCCCTGCACAAGAAGAAGCAGAGGAAGGGCCCCCCCCTGCACAAGAAGAAGCAGAGGAAGAGGCCCCCTCTGAAGAAGAGGAAGAGGCCCCTGAAGAAGAAGAGGCCCCTCAAGCACCTGCAGGCTGCCATGAACCAGCAGGCCACCATGCACCAGCAGGCCGACGTGCACAAGCAGGCCGCCGTGCACAACAGGAGGAGATAGCCAAGGTGCAGGTGTTAGTCAACTACATTGAACAGATGCGTACCTCCCGGATTGAAAATATCCAAGGTAGATTATCGAAGAACTTTGTGGCATTAGAGAAGGACAAACACAAATTATAGAGATCCTTACAAGAATTGAACAAGGACAAAACCGGAGTTTACAGCTTCAAGAAAATATGTTCAATTTCTTCCGGGAGGCGCATGCTGGGCCATCTTCTGCTGGGCCATCTCCTGCTGGGCCATCTCATCTTGGTACTCCTCCATCGCCTCCCCTTGGTCATCCCAGTACTCCTCCTTCCCCTCCTCCCACAACGTCTCCGATGAGAACTCGTCGGAGGGGGCAGTTGCCCCCCCCAGAGCCTCAGCCTCATGGGAAGAGGGGAAGGAAGAGGAAGTAAGTATTTTTTTAGATGTTTATTTTGTATTTATTTAATGTGTAATGGATAGGTATGTGATGATGTGGTTTTCATACACTTGTGGACCACACTCGATATATAATCTACTTCTATGGGACCGGGTCCATGGAGGCAGATTGTTTGCAGAGTGTAGGTTATAAGTGTGTGGACACCACATCATCACATACCTATCCTTGTTCATGATATTGATTGGTTTCTGTGATGTGATGTCCAAACTGTTTCCCTAATCTCAAAAAAAATTACCATTACAATTATACATGATGGCATATTACTGTTTGAATGCCAATAACACAGCTTAAAGGGACAGTCAGAACATTATTGTTTACAAACAAAACACTGTATTATGCATTATCAAGTTTGAAACAAAAACATGGAGAAATACACGTGTGACTTATGTGCTTACCCTTGTATCTATGACTATGAAAAATGACCACTTATTTATGTTATTCTGACATAACAACATTTTAGACAATCAATGATCAATCCAGGGTAAATATGCTGTATGAGTTCAAGGTTTTCTATATCAAAATGCTATCAAAATGCCCTCTAGTGGTCAAAATGTATTCTGATTACATGCACTCTTCAAGCTCTAAGAAATGAGCACACGAACCTCATAGGTTTAGCTAGCAAATAAGAATAACCAGAGAACTATGATAAATTGGTGCGAAACGTTTGAGATAATTTGAATTTTAAAAATTGCTTTTTTCATAATGCAAATCATTATTTGTTTTCTAGACTGTTCCTTTAAAAAATGACATATGCTAGCATAAACTAATATTTTGTGATTGTTGGTATATCTACATGTACTTGTTCAAACAAGAAATATTGGAATAGGATTTCTATTGACGTGTTAAATAAAGTCTATTTTCTTAAAGAGACATTATTGTGTTAGAATTATTTTAGAAATACATTTTTTTTAAAAAGGAATATGGTTTAAAGTCCTTTTATGAGTGAATAAACAAATATATGCTCACAATAATATATTTGGAGATTAACCAATGTGGAACTCATACATGACACAATAAGCAACATTTGCATTAAAGGGACAGTATATAATCGTTTTCAGAGAACTGCATGTAATAGACACTACTAGAAACAACAAGATGACCACATACTGATATCAAAATCCGCATAGATAAAAAGAGAGAAGCGCTCAACCTGGAAACAAACAATAGCATAATAGCTTGTTCTATGGCTAGTTACCACCCAAGAAGCAGCCTCTTTCTGCTCAACATGTGCCTTTCACAGAGAAGAACTTTCCTGAAGTATATCAGTCTGATCCTGACTTTGCAGTACAGCCCAGCCCCAAAATACCAGGCAATTCCTCTCTGAACGAGAAAAACAGCAAAACCCCAGACGTACGTTTTGGCCTTTTGTGGGCCTCGTCAGTAAGGTGCAGCAATATCCCTCTAGGCACACTGAGCAACGGGTCCACGTCTGGATTCCCGCATCACACTTAGGGAGACTTCACAAAATGTCATAATTTGCATAAATAAAAAGAGAGAAGCACTCAACCTGGAAACGAACAATAGCATAATAGCTTGTTCTATGGCTAGTTACCACCCAAGAAGCAGCCTCTTTTTGCTCAACATGTGCCTTTTACAGAGAAGAACTTTCCTGAAGCATATCAGTCTGATTCTGACTTCGCAGTACAGTCCAGCCCCGAAATACCAGGCAATTCTTCTCTGAATGAGAGAAACAGCAAAACCCCAGATGTACGTTTCATACTTCTTTTATTAGAAAAATAATCATATATGCATATATACAAAATAAAATCATAATAACAAATGCAAACAAAATATCTCTTGTTACAAAACTGAAATATTGACACTAATGTTTGTCATCAGAAAAAAAAAATGCAAACATTAAACTTAAATATTCACACAAAATAAAATTAAACATATTTCAAATACAGACTAAAACAAACTGGAGACAAAAAGCAAAAAAAAAAATAAAAAAAATAATCCAATCCTTCCACTTCTTTGTCTTCCAGATGCCTTCAGAATCTAATTCCCCATATCACCTCCTATCAAAAGAAAAATACAAAAACAACTACCCACGGATCATACCCACACAATTACCTACAGTAACTACCTCTTTCTTAAAAATCAAAATATTACGCACATCCCACAACACCTCCTTCACACAACATGCCAACAACCATATCAATCTTGCTTTCTCCTTTTCCACACCACTTCCACACAAACCATACATCATCATATTAAAAGTAAAAAACTGCACTCCAGTCAGACCCTTAATCATCCTTTTCAAACTTCTCCAAACATCCCTAGCATACTCACTTTGAAAACAACCATCTGTAGGACACACTTCTAAAGCCACTAAACGATGCATTCTCTGAAAATCCCTTGTTGGCAAACACTTATGCACACTCATCCAACTAATATCTTTCTGCCTATTCATCAAATACTTATTACACACATTTTTCCATACCAACACACATTCATTTTCATTCAAACCCCCAATCAACTCAAGACCTTCCTTCTTATCCAACATTTTCAACACCATTCTGTTTGCACACCACATCTCCCTTCTAACATTTTCCAAACCATACTTTTTAATCCAACATTCCACCCTTACATAAAACCACGGAACAGCAAAACATACCGGTTTCTTTCTATCAATCTCAAATAAACCATATCGTCTTAAAACATTTCCACAAGCATACTTCACCATACAACCAGCCATGCTATCCTTACCACTCAGAACCACACACCTACTAACATATTTCACAGCCAAAAATCTCTCCACATTTGGAAAACCCTTACCACCAACATTCTTACTCTTAACAACAACATCTCTTTTCAAACGCTTCATACCAGAACTCCAGAAAAAAGAAAACAACACTCTCAAAATTCTCTGAAAAATCCTCTCAGGTGGCGGAAAAACTAACACCAAATATAACATAATAGGGATCAAAACCGATTTAATAACTAACATTTTTTCTTCCAAAGATAAAGTCCTTAAAGACCAAAACTGAAGTTTTCTACTCACTTTATCAAAAACATTCTCTCAACTTTCCAAGCCTTTCAAATCCACATCAAATTTCACACCCAACACCTCAATTGCACCTTCAGTCACAGGCCATCCACAGGACTCAATCTCCCTATCATTACCAAAAACTTTAACTTTACACTTATTCCAATTAACTCTGAAATCACTAGCCATACAAAAACATTCAACTAAAGTTTTCACCCTCCTCAAACCAGCCTGAGTCTCACATACCACACTCACATCATCCATATACCCAATCACTTTTAAACACCTTCCATTACTACCAGGAACATTCACACCTCTAACTAATTTATCTTTCCTCAAACTAGTTAATAATGGCTCAATGACACATACAAATAACACAGGAGACAAAGGACATCCTTGACGCACTCCAGATTTAACACAAAATTCCTCAGTCAAAAAAACATTAACCTGGACTTGACTAACAATATCACTATACAAACATTTAAACCATCCAATAATCTTACCAGAAAAACCTAAACGTTCTAAAACATGAAACATAAAATCATGCACTACCCTATCATACGCTTTTTCAAAATCCACAATAGCAACAGCAACAGACCTCATCCTCTCCCTCACATACCATAGTACATCACGTAGTAACAACAAACTTTCAGAAATCTGACGTCCAGGAACAGCACACACTTGCTCTTCACCCACAACCTTACCAATCACTCCACGTATTCTATTTGCCAACACCTTTGCAATAACCTTATAGTCAACATTCAACAACGTAATCGGCCTCCAATTCCTCAAATCTCTCTTATCACCCTTTTTAAATAACAAAAACAATCAAACCTTTCCTCATTGAAACAGGCAAAACATTCATTCTAAAAACAAACTTACAAACATCCAACATATCAACCCCAATCAAATTCCAAAAACAAGTATAAAATTCAGCAGGCAAACCATCACAACCAGGTACCTTCCCATTCTTAAAACTCCTAATAACCTCTGCAATCTCATCCAAACTTAGATCCCTTTCTAACAAAAGTAAAAAATATTTACTACAAGACTCATCCTTTTCCATTTTCTCCAATCTTGCCATAAAAACAATTTTCTTTCCTTTTTCATGCATACACTTTTTAATTATCTTTCTTGCTTCAGCAATTTCCTCATGCACATCAATACCACAATTTCTCAATTCATACAAACACAACAACCTCAGATACCATTTATCATACAACTCCCTTTCCATTCTAGCTTTCTCAAAGCCTTTCTTAATAAAAAAAAACTCTTTTTTTCCACCTTCAACCATTCCCACCACATAAGCACATTACTAAAATCACATTTTCTTTCATGCCACCTTTCATACATCCAAACAAACTGACGCTTAAACTTCTCATCTTCTAACAAATCCACATTCAGTTTCCAAACACCCTTACCATACTTGATCTTCAAATCACAATTCACCTTACACATCAAAAGGGCATGATCCATAAAGAGCATCTGCTTTAAAGAAAAATCATCAACACATAAAAATTTTGATAAAAAACAAAAATCAATTCGAGATTTTATCCACTATCACTAAAGAAATTAAAACCCTCCCCTGAAAAAGAAACAGACCCGATGGCATCCTTCAAACCAAAAGATTTAAGCAAATCAAGTAAAAACTTCCCTGAGCTATCCACCCTACAATCACTCCCACCCTCTCTGTCCCCATTCTTAATAATACAATTAAAATCCCCAACCAAAAAAGTTGGCTCTCGACATGGCAGAAAAAACTTTAAAGTTTCAAAATTAAGCAAACGTTCTACCCTATTTGGAGAAGCATATACATTAAACAAACGAAAAACAGTCCCACAAAAACTAAAACTAACCAAAAGTACCCGACCTGGGACAATATAAACTACATTAAGGATAGAAAAACTAAACCCCTTAAACAAAACTCCCACCCCCCCATTTCTTTCAGAAGAACAAGACCATACTTTAGGACCATATTCCCAGTCAGCACATTTAGGATGTTCAGAGAGACCACATTCCTGCAAACAAAAAATATTAGCAGAACATACAGATAATAATTTAAAAATTGCAGCTCTCCTTGCTATAGTTGTCATACACCTGACATTAAGGGAAGAAATGGTCAGAAACATCACAAAAATAAATTAAAGAAAAACAAAAAAAGAAATAACATCAGGACTTCTTCTTTCCTTTCTTTTTCTTAGGACTCAAAGGAGATCCTTTAAATCTGCCTCTGTGACATTCTGACCTCCTAGGCTCCCCCTTGCCAGCCTCATAACCAGTAACTTCAGCAAGTTGGTTCACATCTCTTTTATCTAGATAACCAACAGAAGAGGCATCAGAAAAGTCACCTATACACTGGCTTGAGTCAGAAGGAATGTCTTTAGTAGAGACAGAAGGAAACTCTGAAATTAAAGAGTCAGCATCACTTGTAGTATCTGGATCTGCACCCTTAACTACTGGAAGATTCAAATCAGGACTCTCCCATGCATCAGAATCCGCATTTTTTTTTCGCTTGGAGGCAGATTTTTTTCCCTTCAGTGTCCATATCCTCCTCAGAACTAGAGGACACAACAGCAGACCAATCAATGTTCTCCCCTTCACCAAGAACAGCATCAGGAGCAGCATCACAAGATGACTCAGTGAAGGAAAAATTCTCTGTCCCAGGAACAGCAACAGTATCATCCACAGACTTGGGCAACAGGGCTTCAAGAACATCTGAAGCAGCTATCACATTAGATGTAGCAAGATCCACCTCCTGTTGATGAGTTTGGGCTTCCTCTACCTTCTCAGCCACAGGAACCACCACAGGAGCATCAGACACCTCTCCGACAGGAACCCCAACTGCAGATTTCTTACACAAAAGAGGTAAAATAGAGTTCAATGCCTCATCAGAGACCTCCTCCTCATTCACAGATGGCTCAACTGCACCTGAAGATGTTTTTTTTGCAACATCAGCATAGAAAGGCTTCACTCTATCAAGCCCCTGAAACATCATCAAAGGACACATCCTGCACAGATGACTTGAAGAACCACACAGGTCACAGGTCCGGCATTTACTACAGTGGGCAACAAGATGATCCTCCTCACCGCAATTTCGACATCTGGCACCTGGGCAATTTTCAGCAATGTGACCAAACAGGTTGCAACTACGGCAAAAAAGAGGCATGTCATCATAGTAAAGGAAACCTCTATTTCCACCAATGGCGAAAGTCTGTGGAGGGTGTTTCTTTCACTAATACCTAATTCATCTGGCACAAACCGCACCCAGAACCTGCGCTTTCCATTGAAAGTCCCAAACTGATTCTTCAGCTTGCTACCTCCTTGAACATCATCAAAGTAGCGACAAAGTTACAGACGAATTTCCACATCATTGACCCAAGGGTTGTACATATGTACTGTCACCGGGATTCTTCTCTCCCTCTGCACACAGGCAACAAATTTCATGCCAACCAACTCTGGAGCAGCAGCCATATCAATAGTCCGTTGATAGCAGGTCTGTAAATAATGCTCATCGGTGAAAGCCACATCAAAAATCCCTCTTGAAGGGAATGACTGAACACAATGCAAACTTGCTCTTGGCATCTTCAAAACACCCTCCAAAACCACCTGCTGGACATGAGCCAAACCAATCTTCTTTCGAAAGTCCTCAGAAATCAACACCCGAAGTGTATGGGGAACATTTGGCACATTGGTAGCCATATTTGCCCTATTGCCTCTTTAGGCTGGATTTCAGAGCGCCCCCCCAAAAGCAGCATGTGGCTGAAGTCCAGGGATGATGCCACAAGGCCAAGGGGATGGCCCTACTACCCAGTTGCTCTACGCCTAAGGAGTAGCCACCCCCCAATAGCAGCAGGAGCCCAAACCCCAAAGGGAATGGACCCCAGGCCGAAGGAGCAGGTCTCCAGGCAGCAAATCTTTCAACCAAGACCAAGCACAGAAAACTGCACTTGATCTAAGCCAAAGGCCCGAGAAGCAACCTCAGCTTATCATTTCGGCCTATTGTGGGCCTTGTCAATGAGGTGCAGCCATATCCCTCTAGGCACACTGAGCAACGGGTCCACGTCTGGATTCCCGCATCACACTTAGGGAGACTTCCAAAAATGTCATAATTTGCATAAATAAAAAGAGAGAAGCGCTCAACCTGGAAACGAACAATAGCATAATAGCTTGTTCTATGGCTTCAGGAAAGAGAAGAACTTTCCTGAAGCATATCAGTCTTATCCTGACTTCGCAGTACAGTCCAGCCCTGAAATACCAGGCAATTCTTCTCTGAACGAGAGAAACAGCAAAACCCCAGATGCACGTTTCGGCCTATTGTGGGCCTCGTCAGTGAGGTGCAGCCATATCCCTCTAGGCACACTGAGCAATGGGTCCACGTCTGGATTCCCGCATCACACTTAGGGAGACTTCACAAAATGTCATAATTTGCATAAACCTGGAAACGAAAAATAGCATAATAGCTTGTTCTATCAAAATCCATCTGAAAAAGTTTTAAACACTTTCTTTGAAAATCGGTTTATCTATATTTAAAAGATAGCTGTAAAGCCCATTCCAAGTGTAAAATATGACAATACCCCTTCATTTGCATATGAAAAGACCCTTTACACAAACAGGAGCAAGCTGGAGAAGGTAGCTGATGGTACTCACATCAAACTTTGAGGCTTTGCGAGGAGTACGAAAATTACTGAAATGTTATTTCAACATAAGCAAAACTAGACATGTATTTAAAAAAAAATGGACTATATAACTAGAGATAAAAAAAAACATATTTGTTTTTAATGTGAGTGTATAATGAGCCTTTAATAAAATATATGACGACATAAGAAGACTAGAAGAAGTAGGCATCTCATATATTTAGCATATGATAAAGATAAATGCATATTGATTACTTGATTCTAATACAATAGCGCATATTTATGAATTTGATATGTTGAAAATTAAACACAACACAGTCATTATTCTTAAAAAGGAACATATTGTTGACAAACATATTAAACAAGATGGAATATATTCAGGGATTTGCCCTTGCCTCAAAATATCTTATGCAGGAAAGCATTTTGCTTTCATTTGTTTATTCAACCAGACAGCCATCAAAAGAGAATGTTGTGTTCTTTATCAGCTTTGGGTCAACAATGTTATATGTTTCACACAATCCATACTCGCCATGGTTTTAAACTTGTCTTCTCATTCACAAATGTGGGTTACGTGCAAATTCTAATATTGCGGGACTACGTAATACAATCAGACTCTTTTTACACCTTTGCATGTGACGTCTTAATTAACATGGCGCATCCTTGATCGCGTAAAAACGCCATCCAATAAAAGTGGCATCCTTGATCGCGTAAATACGCCATCCAATAAAAGTCACATCCTTGATCGCGTAAAAACGCCATCCAATAAAAGGCGCATCCTTGATCGCATAAATACGCCATCCAATAAAAGTCGCATCCTTGATCGCGTAAAAATGCCATCCAATAAAAGGCGCATCCTTGATCGCGTAAATACTCCATCCAATAAAAGGCGCATCCTTGATCACGTAAAAACGTCAGCCAATACAAGGAATCATTGGACAGCCTGGCAGGTGACGTCTTTAGCAACATGGCGCATCCGAGATCGAATAAAAATGTCAGCCAATACAAGGACTCAGTTGATAGCTTGGCATATCAATAAGAAACGTATTTATATTTTAGAAACTAGTATGTGTCTATATTGCTAGCTAGGAATGTCACGCTAGATAACGTAATGCTGTGATATATGAAATAGAATCCATTAGTGAAAATAAATAGATATTTCATTAGAACCAGAGGATTATTAACTAAACTAATTAGCAAGCAGCATGTTTTAAATAGACATGAAAACAAGATTTTAAGGTTACACAATTATGTACGATATTGCAATTTGAAATACATTGTAACAATAAATTAAAACATTTGGATTATTGTGTTTCATGTCCCTTTAACTGAGAATTAATGCTAGGAGATGCATTCAGAAAATTGGGATGTGTTATATATTATATGTTAAATGGACAGTCAACACCAGATATTTTGTTGTTAAAAAATATAGCAATCCCTTTATTACACATTAATCATTTTTGAACAACAAACACAGTTATATATTAATATACTTTTTACTTCTGTTATTATCTTGTATCTAAGCTTCTGCTGACTGCCCCATTATTTCTGTTCTTTTGACACACATGCAGTTTAGCCAATCAATGCTCACTCCTAGGTCCCTTTACTTGCATGAGCTCAATGTTATCTATATGAAACATGTGAACTAATGCCTTATAGTAGTCAAAATTTATTCAGATTAGAGGCAGTCTTCAAGGTAGAAGAAATTAGCATATGAACCTCCTAGTTTTAGCTTTCAAATAAGAATACCAAGAGAACAAATCATAATTGTGAATAAAAGTAAATTAGGAAGTTGGTTAAAATCGCATGCCCTATTTAAATCATGATTCATCTTTTGGGACTTGACTGTCCCTTTAACTCTAGCTATGGTGTCCATCTTTACCATTTAAAAGGTACACATGATAAATACATATGTCATTGATGTTTTCAGATATGTTTATATTGTTTTGGAATAACAATAATGACACATGTATTTATCAAACGTGTCACTTATTCAAGTTGAAATATGGTCAGCCTACCTATAGCCATATATCGGAGGATAATTAAATGTATAAAATATTAATCGAAAGATATTCATCATCTAAAATATGCGCATTACACACAGTGATTGATTTGGTTGCACTACTACATTAAGATAAAATTGAAATACATGTGCTGTCAACATTCAAATAAGAGTTGTTTTAAAATAAGATTATGTGTCCTTGTTCATGTAAAAAGGACAAAAATGCTTTAGAAATGCAGATTTATTCCTTAACAATTGTGGTCAGCATCACTTAAAGGGACATGAAATTCCAAATATAAAAAATCAGGATTCACAGAGAGGATACTATTTACATAAAAATAACACTTTCCAGAGATTGTCTCGTTGTATCAATCCTGGGATCATTTGTTAAAGGTGCATTAATTCACGCAGAGTTTACAAATGAACACATGGATGTGAAATTAAAAATATACATATATATATATACAAACAGCAAGCTATATAAATATATATATATATATATATATATATATATATATATATATATATATATATATATACAGGCAGTCCCCGGGTTACGTACAAGATAGGGACTTTAGGTTTGTTCTTAAGTTGAATTTGTATGTAAGTTGGAACAGGCACTTTTTTTAGGTGAAACTCTAGCCAAACATTTTTTGTTTTTGTTTTGGATAGCATAGGATAAAGTTTGTTTTGCTATCTGAGCCCCTGTTCAGAAAATTTCACATCACTTTCTGTCCTTGTGACAATTGGATTTTCAGTATTTTGGATTATCCTGGAAAGAAGGATTGTCGATAAAGCTCTATTTTCTCTGTATGTAAGTACGAGTTGTACTTAAGTCGGATGTCTGTAACCCGAGGACTGCCTGTATATATATATAAATTCATTAATATGCTAATCATAATCTTGCAAACATAAAGCTTTACAAAAAGTATATCAAGAAAATGAATAAAAGTAAATTTGAGTCATTTACAATTGTATTACATATATGATTCCGGAAAGACCATTATTTGGTTTCAGGTCCCTTTAAGGATTAACTACATAAACTATAGATTTCAATCAATGACATGAATAAAGAGGACAAATAATCGTGGAATGACATGTATTTTATTAGTATGTCATAAAACATAAACAACGTTTTAAAAAAACATGTTGAAAGATCATTAAAATTGGAGCCATTTGACAAAGTAAAAGAGTGCATCACAGTCCTTGGAGGGAGTTGGCAAGGGCCAGCACAGCCCCATTGGAGCCATTTGACAAGGTAAAAGAGTGCATCACAGTCCTTGGAGGGAGTTGACAAGAGCCAGCACAGCCCCATTGGAGCCATTTGAGAATGTAAAAGAGTGCATCACAGTCCTTGGAGGGAGTTGACAAGGGCCAGCACAGCCCCATTGGAGCCATTTGACAAGGTAAAAAGAGTGCATGACAGTCCTTACAGGGAGTTGCAAGGGCCAGCACAGCCCTATTGGAGCCATTTGACAAGATAAAAGAGTGCATCACAGTCCTTGGAGGGAGTTGACAAGGGCCAGCAAAGCCCAATTGGAGCCATTTGACAAGGTAAAAGAGTGCATCACAGTCCTTGGAGGGAGTTGACAAGGGCCAGCACAGCCCCATTGGAGCCATTTGACAAGGTAAAAGAGTGCATAACAGTCCTTGGAGGGAGTTGACAAGGGCCAATAAGGGCCAGCACAGCCCCATTGGAGCCATTTGACAAGGTAAAAGAGTGCATCACAGTCCTTGGAGGGAGTTGACAAGGGCCAGCACAGCCCCATTGGAGCCATTTGACAAGGTAAAAGAGTGCATCACAGTCATTGGAGGGAGTTGGCAAGGGCCAACAAAGGCCAGCACAGCCCCATTGGAGCCATTTGACAAGGTAAAAGAGTGCATCACAGTCCTTGGAGGGAGTTGGCAAGGGCCAGCACAGCCCCATTGGAGCCATTTGAGAAGGTAAAAGAGTGCATCACAGTCCTTGGAGGGAGTTGACAAGGGCCAGCACAGCCCCATTGCAGCCATTTGAGAAGGTAAAAGAGTGCATCACAGTCCTTGGAGGGAGTTGGCAAGGGCCAACAAAGGCCAGCACAGCCCCATTGGAGCCATTTGACAAGGTAAAAGAGTGCATCACAGTCCTTGGAGGGAGTTGGCAAGGGCCAGCACAGCCCCATTGGAGCCATTTGACAAGGTAAAAGAGTGCATCACAGTCCTTGGAGGGAGTTGGCAAGGGCCAACAAAGGCCAGCACAGCCCCATTGGAGTCATTTGACAAGGTAAAAGAGTGCATCACAGTCCTTGGAGGGAGTTGGCAAGGGCCAACAAAGGCCAGCACAGCCCCATTGAAGCCTTTTGACAAGGTAGAAGAGTGCATCACAGTCCTTGAAGGGAGTTGGCAAGGGCCAGCACAGCCCCATTGGAGCCATTTGACAAGGTAAACGAGTGCATCACAGTCCTTGGAGAGAGTTGGCAAGGGCCAGCACATCCCCATTGGAGCCATTTGACAAGGTAAAAGAGTGCATCACAGTCCTTGGAGGGAGTTGGCAAGGGCCAGCACAGCCCCATTGGAGCCATTTGACAAGGTAAAAGAGTGCATTACAGTCCTTGGAGGGAGTTGGCCAGGGCCAACAAAGGCAAGCACAGCCCCATTGGAGTCATTTGACAAGGTAAAAGAGTGCATCACAGTCCTTGGAGGGAGTTGGCAAGGGCCAACAAGGCCAGCACAGCCCCATTGGAGCCATTTGACAAGGTAGAAGAGTGCATCACAGTCCTTGGAGGGAGTTGGCAAGGGCCAGCACAGCCCCATTGGAGCCATTTGACAAGGTAAAAGAGTGCATCACAGTCCTTGGGGAGAGTTGGCAAGGGCCAGCACATCCCCATTGGAGCCATTTGACAAGGTAAAAGAGTGCAACAGGCACAACAATAAACAAAAAAGGCCAAATGGCAACAGGAACAAACAAATCAGTAACATGTGGACGGAAGAATCTTAAGTGCGACCTTGGAGAATCTCTAGATACTCCACTTACTGGGCATCACCTTAATTGTCCTCTTCATGCTCTGCTCCAGATTCAAGCATTGACTGTAAAAGCCTTATATGGCGTAGAGTCGAACGCTGAACCTGGAGCAGGGTATGAATGGTGTCATGTATCCTTCCCAGGAACAGCGAGTTCCTCAACACGGCCTGCTCTATACGCGATAGAGTTTCGAGCATGAGCCATGCTGAGTCACAACCTACAAGAAATAAATAGAAGAATATTAATGATAATTACACAACATAATATAAATCTATCAAATATACATTGGAATTTGAAAGAGAAATCATTCTTACAATCAAATATTTAATATTGTTTATCTACACATGAAATATGTTCTTCATACATAAACCATTAAAGGGACAGTTTACTCCAAAATGATCTCCCCTTTAATTTGTTTACACTGATCCACTTTTCCAGCTTGAGTGTATTAATATTTTGAACATTATTTCCATTGTCCATACATTGTAAATTTCAATAGTTTATTTATCTTGTGGTATCCACACCTATCCTTAAAGCTTTTTGCCTTGAGGCCAACATGTGTAAACAAAGCAAGCAGAAGAAATTACACTCCCAGTGGTTTACAGAAGAGATAATGTAAGAAAAAGTTATATTTCTATTTGTCTATACAAGTAGTAGTGATTGATATATGGAGTGAGATGATATTAAAGGGACACTGACCACAAATATTTTATTTTGTAAATCATATATACCATGAAAAAACTTTTAAACATTTAATTTACTCCTATTATCAAATCTAATAAATTCTCTTTGTATCTTTAATTTAAATGCAATAATGTCATTTTATATTTCTGACCATTTTTGGTGATCAACCTTGGTTGTCCCTGCTGATTGGTGGATAAATTAATCCAACAATAAAACTTAAAAAAATCCACAGTTCACAATATTTGAAAAATTAGATGCCTTTCAACATAAAAATAAAGAGACCAAGAGAACTCTTAAAAATTGATAAGAGGAGTAAATTAGCAAGTTGATTAACATTGCATGCTCTATTTTAATAAAAAAAATATTTTGGGTTCAGTGTCACTTTAAATATGTTATAGGGCTCCATGTACTAAGCAGTCAGCGAGCTACCCGCAACAAATCTCGCGCCCAAACTTGCAAACTGATATGTACAAAGCCGTCAATTATGTAAAAACTCGCATCTTTAAAATTGCGAGCGTACTTATCCGCCATACCTCGCTACCTCTCCATTTTTTACTGTAATTAGACACATTTGACCACCAACTCGCCAAAAACGAATGTACTAAAAAATCTATTTGTCCGCTCGCGTCAATTTCCGCTCCCACCTCGTTATTTTTGCCTCGCCACCTTTTAGGTGGCGGGCAAGGTACAAAACAATAGGAAAGTCACTCTAGACGCCAGTCTAGACATATATAAAAGGCAGTAATATCAGCATTGTACTTACATTGTTCATTTCAGCAGCTATGGAGAGAATTCTGTTTTTGTTTATTCTCCGTTTGATGCGAATCCGGGCTAGAAGACAGAATACTGGAAATGTAGCTAATCGATTGGTTAGAAGAAGGAGAGTTCGAGTCCCCCGTGTATTCCTTCCACGGGTTGGTTTGCACGGCCTTTCTGACCGAGAGATCATACAAAGATTCCGGCTTGATCGTGAATCGATATTACACCTGTATCGAGAGATTGAAGATCATTTGGAGCCGATGACTGCTCGTTCACAAGCTATTCCGGGACTTCTCAAACTATTAGCGGCATTGCATTTTTTTGCAACAGGCTCCTTTCAGGCAGTTTCTAGCGTCATTATTGGAATGAGTCAATCTGCTTTTTCACGCCACTTATCCAAAGTAATAGGGGCTATGATGGTTATTTTTCATCGATATGTTTGTTTGCCATCTACCCCTGAAGAATGGCAATCTATCAAGTCAAATTTCTATAGGATGGCTGGGATGCCCAATGTCCTAGGTGCCATAGACTGTACCCATGTTGCTGTAAGACCACTTCAAGCTCGTGAGGAGATCTATAGGAATCGAAAGCATTTCCATTCCTTGAATGTCCAGATGGTCTGTGACCCCCACATGAGGATTATCAGTGTCCGTTCTAACTTTCCTGGATCCTGTCATGATTCTTACATTTTAAGGCAGACTGGGTTATACCGGAAGTTCGAGGAGGGAAATATGCCTGACGGATGGCTTCTAGGTAAGCATAACTGGCGTCTAATATGTCTCTCATTTCAATGTACC
Organism: Bombina bombina; assembly: GCF_027579735.1. NCBI lineage: Eukaryota > Metazoa > Chordata > Amphibia > Anura > Bombinatoridae > Bombina > Bombina bombina. The sequence continues at coordinate 833,830,496 of NC_069503.1, read as the reverse complement.
AAAATTGCGCCCAATTTGTCGACTGTAATCTGTATAGTTTAATTGTATTGTATAGTTCTGAATCTTTATAATTATTCTTATATTAATATTTATATTTATTATATCTTCTATTAGGAGATGGAGGGTACTCATGTACAGAATGGCTGTTGACTCCCTATAACAACCCACAGACCAGAAGTCAAGTACGTTTCAATGAAGCTCACCGATCTACCAGGGGGATTATTGAGAGGACTTTCGGTCTTTTGAAAATGCGGTTTCGATGTCTTGATCGTTCTGGTGGTGCTATGCAGTATGCACCAGAGAAAGTTGCCAAAATTATATTGGTTTGCTGCATACTGCACAATATTGCAATTAAAAGAGGCTGTCCATTAGAAGATGAAGATCCAATAGATACTGATGATTTACCAGAAGAAATATGTGTCGAACAAGCTAATAGGCGTGGAAATGCAACAAGGGACATGGTTTCAGAACAATATTTTGTGTTTGAGGATTAAAGTTTCAGTTGATCAATAAAAAACTTTCTTTATTAACTTGTCTCCATTTTTTTTTAAGAGTTAAGGTTATTAGAAAACACTCATGATAAACAGTTAAATACATAACAGTTGTTGATCTTCAATTATCAAAGGTTTCAAATAAATAAAGTTTATGATCAAAGTTATTACAGACAATATATTATAGGTAATACATTGTCTTTGTGACATCACACTAGTGTCTACAGCTGCTCTCACTCTTTTACATATGTGATTATTGTAATGTAATCCCTCCATAGCTGATGCTAATTCATTATTGTGTCATTGAATTGTAGCTGTAACAAGCGACAGTATATTCAACAGTGCTTTATGTTATCAGATTGGATTTTTGAGTTAAAAAAGACTTGCTAATTTTATTTGTTTTATTCTAACCTCTATTTTTAACAGCTACTAGGTTTTCCCATATTCAAATAAATACCTTAAGGGCTTACTCTTAGCACTTATTTTCTTAACCTTTATAATATATTTTTGCATTCAAGATTTGTTAAAAGAATAGTGGCATATAGAAAATAATGGCAAAATAAATTATTTTATTACAAAATTATAATCTTTAAACATTATATATTAACAATTGTAAACCAAAGTAACTTGTTATACATATAAACACATCTGAAAAAAAAGGAAATGTTTAGAAACCAAATAACAATTGTAAACCAAAATAAATTCTAATACATATAAACACATATGAAACAAAGAAAATGTTTAGAAACAAAATAACAATTGTAAACCAAACAACATTTTAATACATATAAACACATCTTAAAAAAATTAAATGTTTAGAAACAAAATAAAAATTGTAAACCAAATTAAATTTTAATACATAAAAACACATCTGAAACAAATAAAAAAATGTTTAGAAACAATAACTATTGTAAACCAAAGTATAAATGTTAATACATACACATCTGAAACAAAGAAAATGTTTAGAAACAAAATAACAATTGTAAAACAAAGTAAATTTTAATACATATCAACACATCTGAAACAAAGAAAATGTATATGAAACAAATATCATTTGTAATAACTATAAACATCGATATTTACAAACCTTCATAAAATACATTAATCTACATATACATTATATTTTTCTCTATTTTTCGGGGATACATATCTGGATCAATGCGCTAATGATTGACATAACGATTAATCACGTCATCGTCAAACATGAACCTTTTGGTGCTGGAGAATTGGTGATATTAGTTTATGCCATGGATAAATATTTCCCTAAACGGATTGGTGGTGTGAGGGGAGTGAGACAGGAATGCCGAGACAAAATTATATACGAGATGCTGAGAAGAATGCATCGTATTTCAAAAATTAAAAGAACAAGACGACAGTGTCTTAGAAAATATAGTGATTTGAAGAGAAGAGAACCGAAGTACTATAAATCGATTCGAAGATTGATAAGGACATGTAAGTTTCAAAATTATATATGAAATAATTTTTAATAATATAAAAAAAGGGTTTATTTTTGAACTGCGTCATCATTGACGAATCCAGGAAAATAATATTTCCTGACTGTTACTTTGACTATATTAGTATATACAATTGCAAAAAGTTACAAAAGTTAGCATGCAGAACTGAGTTAGTAGATTAAAATTTAACTATATAACTATATACACTTAAAAGGTTAGAAAACTTAGCATACAAAAATGAGTTAGTAGAGTAAAATATAACTATATTAGTATATAACATTGAAACATGCAGAACTGAGTTAGTAGAATAAAATATAAATATATTACTATATAACATTGAAACATGTTAGAAAAGTAAGCATGCAGCATAATTATTTCAATTTTTTTTATTAAATTTTTTTCTTATATATATGTTTATAGATATGAGAAGTAGGAGAATGAAGTGTGCACACCCACCACGCTACTTAAGGTCAATGTTGGTGCAAACACCCAGAAGTGAAGCTCTTTCTCCACCTTTGCCAATAACACTATTGGATATTGAATTATCTCCAAATCCATATGCAATTTGTCATAAAGAGACACAGACAGGTAATGACTTATTATTTAAATTTTAAATCATATATTTTAGGTTTTGGCTTAAAAAGTTTTAGCATGCAATATTAATCAAGTTGCTAATTTACTTCTATTATCATTTTTTTCCTCATTTACTTTCTATTTTTATTTGAAAAAGAGGGCATCTAAGCTAAGGAGCCAGCCAATTTTTGGTTGAGCACCATGGACAGCACTCTTTGATTGGTTCTGTCCAATTATCAAGTACAACACAGTTGGTTCACCAAAAATGGGCTGGCATCTAAACTTAGATTCTTGCTTTTCAAATAAAGATACAAAAAGAATGAAGTAAAATATAAAGTTTATTTAAATTGCATGCACTATCTGAATCATGAAACTTAGAAATTGGTTTCTATGTCACTTGTAATGATTATTATTATTATTGTTTTAAATAATATATACAAGGTTTTTGATTTAATAGTTTTCTATCTTTGTAATTTCGTTCATAGATATTACCATGGAAGAAATGGAAACTAGTATGGAAATGGAAGAATTTCAAAATCCAGATAGTGTGACAATATTTGAAGCATTAACTTCAGATGATACTCAACCAAGGATAGAAGTTTTACCAACAATGATGGTAGATAAAGGTATGTTTCATACTCAGTAATCTTAAATCTAAGAAAATACAAGTTTTAACTAATACATATATTGTATATTTCAAATAGGAGTTGGCTCAGATGAAAGCTTTAAAGGAGTGGACATAAGTGTAGAAGCTAATATAGTAGATAACGTAGATAACAGCACATCAGGAGGTAATATTTGTGATGAAAAACCCTATCATACATTGAATATGTATATGACAATTGAATTAAATTTTGCTTTTCATTTATTTTTCTACAGATTTATCTTCAACATCAACTATTGAGACTGCAGACAAAAGTACTCAGAGTTGTCTAGAAGATCATGTCAAACAAAAAAATTCTAAAATTAGGGCAACTTTGGCAATGTTAATGGAGCAAGTAGATTTTTTATACCGTAAATATGTAATTTGATTTCATTTTTTGTTTTGTCATGATTAATAACTGAGAAAAAGTTTTGTGTTGAAGAATCAAAAGTGAGTTTGAATTTATGTAAATAAACTTTTTTTTTGGCCATAAAAAAATTTGTCTTTATTAAATAATAACATTTTAAACTTAAAGGGACACTGTATCCAAATTTTATCTTTTGTGATTCAGATAGAGCATGCAATTTTAAGCAACTTTCAAATGTACTCCTATGATCAAATTTGCATGCTCTATCTGAATCACAAAAGAAAAAATTTGAGTACAGTGTCCCTTAAAAATACACAAACAATAACTTTGTACACAATATACAGAGTAAAAAAATTAACAGTGACTAACATTTTAAACTTAAAGGGACACTGTATCCAAATGTTATCTTTTGTGATTCAGATCGAGCATGCAATTTTAAGCAACTTTCAAATGTACTCCTATGATCAAATTTGCATGCTCTATCTGAATCACAAAAGAAAAAATTTGAGTACAGTGTCCCTTAAAAATACACAAACAATAACTTTGTACACAATATACAGAGTAAAAAAATTAACAGTGACTAACATTTTAAACTTAAAGGGACACTGTATCAAAATTTTATCTTTTGCGATTCAGATCGAGCATGCAATTTTAAGCAACTTTCAAATGTACTCCTATGATCAAATTTGCATGCTCTATCTGAATCACAAAAGAAAAAATTTGAGTACAGTGTCCCTTAAAAATACACAAACAATAACTTTGTACACAATATACAGAGTAAAAAAATTAACAGTGACTAACATTTTAAACTTAAAGGGACACTGTATCCAAATTTTATCTTTTGTGATTCAGATCGAGCATGCAATTTTAAGCAACTTTCAAATGTACTCCTATGATCAAATTTGCATGCTCTATCTGAATCACAAAAGAAAAAATTTGAGTACAGTGTCCCTTAAAAATACACAAACAATAACTTTGTACACAATATACAGAGTAAAAAAATTAACAGTGACTAGATAATAAAAAATGTTCACTCCAGATGTTGCCTCTTTGGGTCTGTTGTCGCCTCCCTTTCACTGACAATAGCCAACAGAGATTGTAATGTCCTTTCGCTGATGCTCAAAGCTCTGTTAATTTGATGGTTTTTCTCTTCATCCATCTGCCTCTGCCACTGGAACATCTCTCTTTGCAGCTGTAATTTCTGCATCTCTATCTCATTCCTTTGCCTTTCGATTTCCACATTTTTTTCTGACAGAGCAGCCCAGCGTTCAATATTAGTGTTAATAATATTCAGCATTTCTCTGTGGTCCTCTCTGTATTGCCTTGCCAGTGTCAACATTTCCCTCAATGCAACATCGCCAAATTGTCCTTCTGCCGGTGTATTGTCAATATTTACACCACCTGTTTGCAGTTCAATTGGTGGTGCCTGTGTTTCAACAGGTTCCTCAATGTTTTCTGGTGTGTGAATTTCATCCGGTTGCGCATCTCCCAAATCTTCAAGAATATCCGGAGTCTCACTTCCATCATGCCCTCCTGGTGGTTCATCTTGAATGGGATTTTCCACTATCGGCATGAGATTGATAGTGATCTCCCTTGATGAGTTTTCTTCTTCTAGATCAAGACATAACAAATTGTTAGTAAATAAAAATAAAATGTTATAAAAACACTTGCAGAAATAGAATAGAAGGAGAGAGCAGATACAACCGTCATACACCAATTTAAGTTATATTATATATATATATACATATGTGATACATACCATCAAATAATGGAGATGAATGTCCAGTCAATCTCTGGAAAAGACGTCCCAAATCACCTATAAAAAAATAAATAACATAAAAATAAATAAATAAAATGCTTTTTTGTCAATGTAACGATATATTCGAAATTATTAATGGAAATGTATTTTGCAATTAACTGGACACTGAAGCAAAAATAATCTTTTTGAGAATAAGATATATTGCATGGAATTTCTATCAGCTTTCTTATGTAATACTATGATCAATTCTCAAAAAGAAAATAATGATAAATTTTAAAAAAATTTGAAAGTTGATTAAAATAGCATGCATGCTCTACAAGAATCCTCATTTAAAAAAATATGTACAAGATCTCGAAATAGAATATGTCAATAATGACATTTGACATTTAAAAAAAAAATTACAAAAAAAAAATTGAGAGATAAAAGAGATAAAACACACAACATTGAAATTATTCATTTGTAAAGTACTTACCAGTTGCTCTACCAACACCAGTTTGTGGAGTGCTGGTCCTTAGATCCGGAAGTGTGTCCGCCGAGGAAGTTGTGTGTGTAACATTAGATGATGAGCGTATAAATTGTCCATGTGTAAAACTGTCCGAAGGTCTTGAAACAGCTGCACCGGGTGGTCTCGAAACCGCAGAAGAAGAAGTAGAACAAGTGGGCACCTCGTTACTCCTCACAGGCTCTGCTGTTGTTGGCATTGCTTAAAAAAAAAAAATTAAAAAAAAAATTAGGTTTATTTTTATTTATATTTGAAACTGAAAGTTAAAACTGTTAATAATAATAATTACAGCAGTGAATGCAGGCTCAATCATTAAAGGGACATGCCAACCACCTTTTTTTATGATTTGGAAAGATAATGCAGTTATAAACATCTTTATAATTTACTTATATTATCTAATTTGTTTTATTCTATAGATATTCTTTGTTGAAAAGCATTTGATTGATGCACAAAGAAGCCTCGTGTGATTGGCTCAACATGTGTATTTATTTTTCTTCAACTAAGAATATCTAGAAAATTGAAGTAATATGTTGTTTAAATTTCAATTCTCTATCCGAATCATTAATAAAAGATTTTGGGTTTAGTGGCCCTTTAAAGGGACATGAAAAAAAATAATTACCTTTACAAATTGCATAAGAAAATGCATTTTTAAAAATATTTAAATGTATTATGTTTTTGCATTCATTGGATTTTTATACTTTGAGGAAAAGCAAATCTATACAGGCACAGTAAATGATCATTGATTGATGCACATAGATGGTTCATGTGACTGCGTCAACTATGTGCATAGCTATATCTGAAAAATGTATGTTTATAAAGCGGAGAACAATTTTGAAAGATGCTAACAATAATATTCTATAGTGAAATAACGCAACATGGAAGTCAATAGATCAGAAATTTAAGAAGGCATGTGATCTGGGGTTAGTCTCATGATTAATGTCGGACATACAATATTATTTTAATAGTTTCAAATTACATTATTTCTATTGTCATTATCTCTTTAAGGTTTCTATGCAATACTGGTTTGAAAATAAACACATGGGTGTTATCTTTAGGGATCACTATAGTAATAATCAACAAATCTTTAGTTCCGTTAGACCATTAAAAAAAAGGCAGTATAACAATACTATTATTGTACAATCCCTTATACATATATGAGACATAAATGATTACAGTATTTGGGGCCTAAATGGCTTGTACAATCCCTTATACATATATGCGAGATAAATTATTACAGTATTTCGGGCCTAAATGGCTTGTACAATCCCTTATACATATATGCGAGATAAATTATTACAGTATTTGGGGCCTAAATGGCTTGTACAATCCCTTATACATATATGCGACATAAATGATTACAGTATTTGGGGCCTAGATGGCATATAGGATACTGAAGCGTAAGAAGTCAGATAATGTTATTTTAAAGAAATATATATTGGAGACAATAACCTATCATAACTTTAAAAAGAACATTTACGTCAACTATGTTGTACATTTACCTCTTAAATCACTGTCACAATCATCCGTTATGCCAGTGATGATCTCCGGTCCCAGACGCTGAACAAGCTTCTGCTCATAGTCATTGAGGTCTGCCACATATGCTGGTCCACCTCCGGTAGCACGTGCCGAATTTTTCTCTCTGGCCAATTTAGCTTTGGCGAAGCGTTTAATGTCGTTGTAACGCTTCTTCAGCTGATCGACATCCTTTTTTCCTGGACCCTGGGCACTAACAGCGTCGCTGATCCTTTGCCAGATCTGCTTCCTTCTAGAAAAATTTGTCTGTTTGACACGACATCCAAACAAATAATCATAAGAGTCAATAATCATATCAATCAAAACGACGTTTTGCTGATGAGAAAAGTGAGGATTCTTGGATTTTGAAGCGGTTTCAGATCCAGATGAAGCCATATCGAAATAGTAAATAAAGATCTCAAAAACGAGCGCTCTGTAATTACTCTCCAAAAATTTTGGAACAATAATAAAGTTGTTTAGAAAACTTGTCCATTTATAGGAGCAAAATTCTATTCCCGCTTCTACTATGACGTTCATGACACCTTACATGTCACGTGTTAACAATTGGCCAGACAATTGAACTGAAAGTTAAGTACATCAGCTTATTCGCGGCGAGCGAGGCGTCAAATTTATCAATATTCCGCCACTGCTCGCAGCGGGCTAGAGGTGTCTATTTGTTGTGGGATTATTAGTACATAGCTACAGCGGACACCATTTCGCCCGCGGCGAGTAACGGCGAGTTTAGCCGCGACTAAAATGACGGATGAATTGACGGCTTAGTACATGGAGCCCTTAATGTTGATTTGGAATGATACTTACAGCTGTGCCTGGGAAGGATGATCTGACACCTAGAACAATGAAGGTTGGGATAGGGGGGAGGGATGGGATATTGCTGGCGAGGGCTTGGATTGGGCTGGCGAGGGCTGGGGTGCCACTCTGGGGGAGCCCATACAGCTGGGGATTCATGGGCATGGTGAGTTGGGGACTGGGCAGGTCGGGGAACTGTATGGGCCAAAAGACGGGGAGAGCGGCGAACGGGGACAATTCTGGGAGGGACAGGCATGGAGGAATGGGAAGGGCTGGGAGGGTCTTGTGTCTGGGCAGGGGCCTGGGGAGGGGCCTGGGCAGGGGCTTCTACATGGGGAGGGGCCTGGGCAGGGGCTTCTACATGGGGAGGGGCTTCTACAGGGGGAGGGGCCTGGGCAGGGTCTTCTACAAGGGGAGGGGCCTGGGCAGGGGTGGGAGAATGATGCCCAGAAGTGGAGTGTCCATCTGAAATATATAATAAAATATATATTAACATCTCATACATCATGAAATCAAAGCAAGGCATTTCAACATGATTATGTTTTATATATACTTAGAAGTGGTTTACAATTTATTAACAATGATGACTTAAGATATGGTATGCATATAGGCACTCAAATGAATAGCAAGGAGTGTCTGTCCAATAAGAAGATGATTATTGTGGTTTGTCATGGAATATGCATGTGACATCATGATGTAATTAATTACAAATCAGACATAAATGAAAACATAATACAAGCATATGTTCATGCTGCATGATATGGAAAGGGGGGCAGTAGTGGATTCTAAAAGAAAAGGAATAATCCTTTTTCAAGTGCCAAAGCTGTAGACTTTGATTTTCTTCATGAGAATGTTTACAAACAATAATACATGTTGGATATATGTTAGATAGCTTTCACATACCATCAGACTCCATGGCCGCCTCTTCCTCCTCCGTCCCACATGTTACATCAATATCTGTAAAACATAACATGTTGTTTACACGTTAATATCAGCTATTATAACATATGTTACTGTTGCTACAAGACACACATCAATGTTGCATTAAATATATACTGAGCCAAAGTTATGATTTACATCATTTTGATGGAGCATACAAATGACATTAGATTTGTTATTCTCAATGAGTAAGAATTTCATTTTAGTGTTTGGATTTCACATAAATTCCCAAAATAAGAGTACATGGAACATTTGAGAGTTCTCATGTGTGTATCACTTCATTATTGTTGTCCAAATTTATAATAAAAACAAACATATGTTATCCATCTTCTGAACAACAAAGGTGTAGACTAAGAAGCTTTTAGATATTAATCTTTCAATATTAAAATAAATTAGAGATATAATCATAATACTAAATTATATGTTTGATTCAAATGTAATGCTTCATCAGAATCATGATCATAATATAGATTACAAATACACCTTCAATGACATATGAATGAGTCAATGGACTTACCAGAATGCTTGGAAAGCATTTCATCGTTGGTGCTGGATCCCCCTGGGCTCCCCACAAGAACTATATCTATGAATGATATAGATATCTATTAGTGAACACAGTTTGGACATCACTAAGTCACATCATTATCGATTTTTAAGAATAATATACTTATAAATGAGAACAATAGAGCATTAATCTGAAGAATAAATGCATGAATGAATCAAGGTTATTCTGAATAAAAAGATGTCTTTAACATATGTTTAATTTCTGACTATATTAGACACACAATTCATCTCATATGATTATATTGCATATCTAAATATACCCATTGATCAATGTTTTTAAACAAATACACACAAACAACATTTGGAATAAAAACGTGTGATAAAACGAACCAAAGCCATGTGTCACATCGATCCATTTGTGCAATTGATCACAATGCAAAACAGAAGTTATTCATCAAAATATGTAATCATGGTGCTGTTAGGGTATGCTTATATCTATAAAGTAAGTCCAAGACTGAATATGTAATTTAGATATAAATATTGTTTCATCCAAACAATGTAATGAGGAATGAATTGATTGATTATTTAAGGGACACTGACATCAATTTTGTTAAAACATTGATTTTAAAATAAAATGAATGTTTTATTTAATTTGTCATTTACTCCTATTATTTTTTTTAATTTTTTTTAATGCAGCTAAGAAATTGTTTGGTTCATTAAATATTGCTCGTTGAAGGTATACAACAATCATCAAGAACAACCCAGGTTGGTCACCAAAAATGGACCTGCATCTAAAATTACATTATTGCTTTTCAAATTAAGATAACAAGAGAATGTTGAAAATATGATTATAGGAGTAAATAATAAAGTTGATTGATATTGCATGCTCTATGTGAATGACAACAGAAATAATATGTAATCAGTGTCCCTTTAATATTTAAATATCTTAATTTTACAATTTTGCTGTTAAGGAATTTTCACCTACATATGTTGATGTAATGAATGGTATTGAGCATGCAATAACAATAAAAACTGTAATTTAAGGATATCCTCAAGATTCTTTAATTAGCCTCTCTTAAAGGGACATGAAGCGCAAAATGTGTTATTGGATTAATTTGTCAATAAAATCCAGCCTGTGATTTATAAACATTTGTGAAAATCACGTGTCTAAATCCGTCATTTGTAAATGTTGTTTTCATTTCCCTTAAATGATAACAACCCAAAAACGTATGTAATGTATATTTTTAAAATATTAACATATGCAAAAATGTGTGATTGTTGTCAAAATATATATAAAAAAAAATGACAAGCAATACACAGGGGCAAAATATAAATTGGCCATGAAACTAATCTAACATTAAGATGAACATATCAAGAATAGAAGCGATATATTCAAATTGACATAATTTCTGATTTGTACTACAATGTAATCCAAAATTTCATTTTTGATTCTTAATTTTAAATAACCAGAAAAGATAATTAGAGTATCCAAATAAATATTGATAAATGTGAATGTATTATGTTATGTAATGTTATGTCCATGTTTCTAAGACAAATTGCAATTAAAATGAGACATACCATAGTCCGACGAACCCTGGCCCGAGGGTCCAAGACCAACATCCATATCTGTAAAATATTCAATGAGGATTGGATATCATTAATACTAATCAGGACATGTAGATAAAAAATTTTAAAAGACATTTACATTGACAAACTAATAATCTCTTTTTATTCACATGAGTTAATTTTTTCCTCAGTTAATGTCTCTTTAAATCGATCCTGTATTCTTATTTTCAAAACTTTATGTTGTTGACTGTAGCTTTAATTCATTTCAAGTCTTGTTGCATTATCATCAATTGATATCTATATTTCATTGTTTATTCTTTTGCTCTTGCTAGAATATTTTGTATAATGTAGAAGATTGTAAATAAGGATACTGTATTCTTCACATATATACTAATTAACGTATACATTTGACCAACATGTGTAAATCGATGCCAGTTACAGCAAACACATGTTCACATGTGTGCGCAATTCTATTTTTCCAGAACATGATTCCAAGTGGAATTACGCATCCGTGATTTGACCAACATGTGTAAAGCGATGCCAGTTACAGCAAACACATGTTCACATCATTCCTATTTCATGTGTGACTAATCTAAATTCAGATATCTAAACATCATATGTAGCGTATGTTGTGAGATCTATATAGGTTGAATATCTGACTATATACACATTTCTTAAAAGTCTAATCAAATATTAATATATTATATGAAGTTGGATAGTTACCTGGTTCAGATTCTCTCTTCGCTCCTCCCAGGCCACCGGACGGAGAAGCAGCTGCAATGGTCCCCGGGTCAGGACTTTCAGATCCAGAAGCTGGGAGGGAAGAAGAGGAGGCCGAGGATGGAGAGGATCGAAATCTTTTGGGGACCCGGAGACTGAGGAGCTCGCATAAACTCACCTCATAAGTTAATAGGTATAGTTTCCGTGGGGGCTTATTTTTTTTGCCACCTCTTTTACGGGCTTGTACCCACTTCCTTATGAGGTCGACTTTTTTGGTCAATCGCAACCTCATATCTCCAAATCTCCGCATGATCTGATCCTGGCTCCTCTGGACGCCACACACCAATTGAACCGCATTGGTGATAGACGCCCAGAGGGCCTTCTTAACCTTCACATCTGTTGACCTCCTCTTGTTCCCAAACAGCTGTGGATAAAAGTCCTGGACGGCGTGGACCAGTGCAGCACTCTCCTGCTTGGTGAACCTGGGAGATGTCATGCCTGATCGGTTGGATACTAAATATATTATAATATTAATATTAATATATAACACTGCCTGCAGGCATTAGAGAACTGACAAAGATGGCAACGTGTAATGGACTTTTATATGGTGAAGTAAACATGAGATGCACCATGGGACATGGTATCTGTACATCTGATTGGATAAAACTTTGAAATATTGTTATAATGTCTGTGAGACCATCCTGACTCAAGTTGTGTTTGTGTGCTGAACTCTGATTGGCCATTCCTTAATGTATCATATCTTAGTAACTTCTATACACATACCTCCTGGGGGTGCTGTTACTACATTTTTGCATGTAGACTTATTTGTAACTCATGGGGCTGTTATGCAAATATGTGTGACGCAGATTTAATATACGTAATCCATTAAATATTAATGTTTGAATTTTCATAAATAAAATCCTCTCACATTATTAAATGTTGTATACATTTCTATGTTTAATATCATTTTGTTTCTTTGATACAAATACATTTTATTATTTATTGTTCATTACATCAATTTTGTGACTTATTGTGAAGTATTGACATTGCTCTATTAAATGTATTTATAATGCACATCGATTGTGTGCTATTGCGTGACATTAGACTAGAATGTGTAAAGATGCGAATCTTGTGTTGCAAGATACGTTTCCCACGCGACATTTATGAAATGCGCAATTTCTGGTTCTAATGTCCGTAACATGGATAATCTGTTTATAAATGTTAAACTACACGTTTGTTTCTTATTAGTAAATAAACCTTGAGCTTGTATTTTTCTGAACTGCTCACATATGGTATTGTGCAATGGCGTCTTTATTTTTAAAGAGACATTGCAACAAAATATAAATGATCCGGAGAGAGAATAAATGTTTATACTTTAAAATGTAACTCAATTTATATTTTGATTTCGATATCCTTAACAGAAGAAATTTCAATGCACATGGTTGAGCCAATCACATACGGCATCTCTGTGCATCCACAAATCTTCATCTACTGAGCCTATCTCGATATGCTTTTCAAGAAAAGTATGTCAAGATAATGAGATAATAGAAGTCAAAGACACTCTTTAAATCGCAAATGGATATTTTGTGTTCATGTCCCTTTAAGGAGACATTTCCCAATAATGCTTGAAAGATCATAAACCTATGCTCCTCCCTTTCTCAAACGTAATATAACATGTGACTAAAGCATATTTATTTTACCTTCTGTATTGTTTTCCCCACTAAGGGACATTAAAGGGACATGACACCCACATTTTTTCTTTCATGATTTAGAAAGACAATGCATTTTTAAACATCTTTCTAATTTACTTCTATTATCTAATTTATTTTATTCTCTTGATATTCTTTGTTGATTGTTTGATGCACATAGAAGCCTCATGTGATTGTCTCACCCATGTGCATTGCTTTTTCTTCAACTAAGCATATCTAAAAAATGAAGCAAAATTAATAATAGAAGTAAATTGTAATGTGGTTTAAATTTGTATGTTCTATCTGAATCATGAAAGAGATTTTGGGTTTAGTGGCCCTTTAAGCTATATGTTCTTTACTGATTTCGATGGATAATAGAATATTAAAACAACTTCATATTTAGTTTTATTTTCTCAGTAGGTTTTTAAAATTTATATTATTGGATGAAAAGCATAGCTAGATAGGCTCTTTTAATGCAGATTGTTGGTTGCACATAGATGCCTTATGTCATTATCTAAGCCATGTGCATTGATATTTATTTATCAAAGGATATTTAAAGACTGAATGTATTTAGATAATAGTACATCAAAAAATTTAATTATTATTGGTTCAAATTCTATAACCAATATATTTTTGGAATGTCCCTTTAAGGACCCTTTAAGGACCAAACCATTAGGAATATGTTGACATTGTATTAATAAACTAAAGGGGAATGAAAATACATATAGATATGTGATATCTAAACAAGAGGTAAGATGAATAATTTTGAAAAATTATATTACAAACTAGCTATAGTTAAATGAGCCTTCAAATGACTCCACTAGAACAGAAAAGTAATCAATATGACATACAATAACTAGCTTGTGCTAAATATGAAATTAACTGACTTACCATTTACTACAAAAAATTTTTTTATCTTGATTAGAATTATGTTTTTGTATACCTAAGGAAGATACAAGATCTTATAAAACAAATTGAACATTCAACTACACTGTCACTTTAATGTAAGTTAACCAACTTCCCTTCTTAAAATTGAAAATAACTAAGTTGTTATGTCGAATTCTGACTACATATCCTCATAAATATTTTTACATTTTACAATCTATAAATTACACAATAAAAGCATCGATGGATTTCACTCCCAAATTAATTTTTAAAAGCTACTTGACTTTAATATTCTCTGAATAAGTGGATTTTCGAAAATGAATTCAATACATGAGGCCTAATTCTATATCATGCATGTGCTTGTCAAATAGACAACTACCAGTCATGGGAGTTTTTTTTTAAATTGTCAGATTAGCTGTATATATTTATTATAATATGTTTGTTAAAAAGATGTTCTTTAATAAAACAATGTTAAAAAAGGTTTAGTATTACAAAATATTTATGTCATCACATATAAAACTCTGAAAAAATAAATAAAAACAAAACAAAATTAGTTATTTCATACACACATGTATTAAAATATTCAATCCAATAATTTTAAAATCATCTTGTGTCTCTGCTGTAACTTTTGTAAAATATTTCTAAAGATATTTTTTATTATATAATGAAAAACCATATACCTATCCATCATTTAAAATACCATTAGATTGTGTAATCAATATTACATTTAAATATCAGCATTTACAATTATACCAAATAATGCATATAACATTTTAAATAAAAAATATATGTATGCTGAACATAAATGTAATATTTCATGTCCATTCAAATACCTCTATCAACTATAATATGTATTCCTTTGTCTGATTGTTCTGAATTGGATTCTTCTGTATCACAAAGTAGGGTTAATGTATGTAAGCTACACATATTCTAATATAGGACATGTATGTTTTCCTAATTTTTAACATTCTTCCTCCTGTGATTCTTAACTAGCATGCATTGGGCAAACCAACCTGGATTATGCATGGTCTTTGAAAGTCAATTCTCTTGAAAATAACAGTTTATCTTCAATAGGTGTCTTATTCATCCTTTCCAAAATAGAGGATTGTGAAATACCATCTAAAAATAAAAAAATTATCTAAGTGTCTCCAATAGGATGCCTCCACAGCCTTAATCCATCAAATTTTTGCCACTTACCATGTGAACGTGTCTTTGTATGGTTTTCCAGGTCAACACATTTGAAAGACAATGAGAGACATGATCCCATTGGTATTCTTCACTTTCAATCTTGGATTCTTCACTTTCAATCTTCGATTCTTCACTTTCAGTCTTGGAATTCTTCACTTTCAGTCTTGGAATTCTTCACTTTCAGTCTTTAGATGAAGTCATCTCCCTAATGGCAGAAAAAGTGTGAATAAATATATTAATACAAGTGTGTGAATCAGTTCTGCACCCCTCTCCCACCCCCCCATTTCTGAAACGATTTCTGTCACTAGCTTACTAAGCATGTGTAGCATCTTGTGTTATGTTCTATCAATCAAGTGTGAAGATGAGTCATATTGAACAGACCGAACCTCTAATGTGTGACTTTGAATCTGACTTTGAACCATAGTCATGCTAGAGGATCCCTTTCTGAGTATCCAAATTTTCAGTAATGTGTCAACTAAATGCTATTTTTGAAAATGTATGCCATATGATGTATTTTTGTGCAAAATTCCTTCCAGCCACAGTCCATACATTTATACTTACCAGCTGATGTTGTCTTTAAAAACCAGATGGCAAAGACTCGTTACAGGACCCAATGACCAGAGCATCACCTATATTAATAAATGTAAAAATTGTTATCATTTGCTGAACAATCCTAACATGTTTGCACAATTCTCTACTTGTCATTTCCCTAGTATTCAAATATATTGACAATACTCAAATCTAACTTCTATTATTTACCGTCTGACATTGAGCCCCTCATCCCGGAATGGCCCCTCTAGAACAGGCTCTAGAACAGGCTCATCCTCCTCATCTTGGAGGAGGCGTTGGGGCGCCTGGACAGCCTGCAGCATCCCAGCCCACTGTGCAATATTATGCAGGACGCTACAGGCTATAACGATCTTAGCCACCTTCTGAGGGCTGTACTGGAGGGCTCCTCCAGACCTGTCAAGGCATCTGAATCTCATTTTGAGGAGCCCAAACGTCCTCTCAACTACAGCCCTAGTCCTCTTATGCGCCCTATTGTAGCGCTCCTGAGCCTCATCAGTAGGGTTACGTAACGGTGTAATGAGCCAAGGCCGGCTCATGTAACCAGAATCACCTATAAATTATGAACAGAACAAAATGAAAATTGTATAATATTTTTTTTTTTAATATATTAAAACAATTTATTTGTGTACACGAAAATCCAATAACAAATGTTTTAATTTAAAAATAATAATCTATTTAAATCTTATTCTCTATCTGACCATTTCAGCTAAGACATGCTACCTATGCGTATTTCGCATAAACCAGACCTTTGCTAAAACAAAAAATAAATGGTTAAATTGCATTCTGTATCTGACCATTTCAGCTAAGACATGCTACCTATGCGTATTTCGCATAAACAAGACCTTTGCTAAAATATAAAAAATTGGTTAAATTGCATTCTCGATCTGCCCATTTAAGCTAGAACAAGCTACATATTTGTTTTGAGCTAAAACTAGACATTTGCGGAAAGAGACAATGACATGGTTAAATTGCATTGTCTGTGAAATAAATGTGATAACAAAAATCATAAAAGGAAAACCAAATAAAGTTCTGAATCAAGGATATGTCTGTGTCCTCTGGATGAGTTTTTCAGCTTGTTAGCATTCCTCAGTGAGATCCCATGAAAAAGGAAACAGAAAATTGCAACATAGTGTGAATCTGTAATGGCACTTTGAGGAAGTAGTTGTTTTATAACAAATGACTACTCACATTTGTTGGAGCTTTCGACTAAGCTCAAGGATATACGCACTCCCACTTTATACTGATGGGAAAACAGTACACTAGGCAAAACTTGGATACAAATTTATTTTAAAATATATAAAAGCGTCACATAAGCCTTGATAACACCACAATGTAAGGGTACAAAAGCAGATATGCTGTAATAAATGCTTCAAATCGCCAAACTTGCAAAGAGGTAAATGGATCAGCAGGAGTGTGACCGCCGAAACCAAAACCTCTTTAGTAGCAAGACAGTAGCGCTAAGCCCCCAGGTGTCCTGGCTAGTGTAGAGACGTGATAAAACTCAATATAGAACAGTTCAATTCTGACGTACGTTTCGCAGGTATGCTTTGTCAAGGAATGTTAGTGCGCATGTCCAAGAGTCCTTTCAAACCAGGTTTAAAAGGACTCTTGGACATGCGCACTAACATTCCTTGACAAAGCATACCTGCGAAACGTACGTCGGAATTGAACTGTTCTATATTGAGTTTTATCACGTCTCTACACTAGCCAGGACACCTGGGGGCTTAGCGCTACTGTCTTGCTACTAAAGAGGTTTTGGTTTTGGCAGTCACACTCCTGCTGATCCATTTACCTCTTTGCAAGTTTGGCGATTTGAAGCATTTATTACAGCATATCTGCTTTTGTACCCTTACATTGTGGTGTTATCAAGGCTTATGTGACGCTTTTATATATTTTAAAATAAATTTGTATCCAAGTTTTGCCTAGTGTACTGTTTTCCCATCAGTATAAAGTGGGAGTGCGTATATCCTTGAGCTTAGTCGAAAGCTCCAACAAATGTGAGTAGTCATTTGTTATAAAACAACTACTTCCTCAAAGTGCCATTACAGATTCACATTATGTTGCAATTTTCTGTTTCCTTTTTCATGGGATCTCACTGAGGAATGCTAACAAGCTGAAAAACTCATCCAGAGGACACAGACATATCCTTGATTCAGAACTTTATTTGGTTTTCCTTTTATGATTTTTGTTATCACATTTATTTCACATTTTTTTTCTTTGTGATATTTGGTATATTTATTGTAAAATTGCATTGTCTGTCTGAACATTTAAGGTAAGACATGCTACATATGCATATTTTGCATAAACCAGCGCTTTTCTAAAATATTTACAAAATCGTTAAATTGCATTCTCGATCTGCCCATTTAAGCTAGAACATGCTTCATATCTGTTTTGAGCTAAAACTAGACATTTGCGGAAAGAGACAATGACATGGTTAAATTGCATTCTCTATCTGAACATTTAAGGTAAGACATGCTACATTTGCGTATTTCGCATAAACCAGCGCTTTTCTAAAATATTTACAAAATGGATAAATTGCATTCTCGATCTGCCCATTTAAGCTAGAACATGCTACATATCTGTTTTGAGCTAAAACTAGACATTTGCAGAAAGAGACAATGACATGGTTAAATTGCATTCTCTATCTGAACATTTAAGGTAAAACATGCTACATATGCGTATTTCGCATAATCCAGCGCTTTTCTAAAATATTTACAAAATGGTTAAATTGCATTCTCGATCTGCCCATTTAAGCTAGAACATGCTACATATCTGTTTTGAGCTAAAACTAGATATTTACGGAAAGAGACAATGACATGGTTAAATTGCATTCTCTATCTGAACATTTAAGGTAAGACATGCTACATATGCGTATTTCGCATAAACCAGCGCTTTTCTAAAATATTTACAAAATGGTTAAATTGCATTCTCGATCTGCCCATTTAAGCTAGAACATGCTACATATCTGTTTTGAGCTAAATCTAGACATTTGCGGAAAGAGACAATGACATAGTTAAATTGCATTTTCTATCTGAACATTTAAGGTAACACATGCTACATATCTGTTTAGAGCTAAAACTAGACATTTGCGTAAAGATAAAGAAATGGTTAAATTGCATCCTATAGCTGCACATTACACTAACAACAGTTTAAGACTACAGTGGTTATTGTCTAACTAATTAACCATGTTGTGAACAAGTACTCACCAACGAGATACCCAGGTGGAAATTGTCTTTCCTCAAACTGCTGCCACACGGAGGACAGAGAGAGGATGCGGGCATCATGACAAGCCCCGCCGAAATTCGCACACACCTGCATAATCTGCATCCGTGCGTCACAAACATACTGCTTGTTGAGGCTATGGAAATGTTTGCGATTTCGGAAGGGCAAGTCATCAGCTGGAGCACGCAGCGCAATGTGGGTGCAATCTATTGCTCTCAAGACATTGGGCAATTTAGCAATAGCAAAGAATTCCCTCTTCAGGCGCCTCCAATCACCATCATTCTGAGGGAATCCTATGTAATGCTTACTGTTACGTACCATGGCATCCAGAAAGTTATCAAACACCCCAGAGAATGTACCTTGAGCCAGGCCATGCATGTACATCTCTCCTGATTGAAAACTTCTGGAGGCCAGGATGTATAGACAACTTAGCATCTTAGTGATGTCAGGGACAGCAGTCCTTATTTGTATACGTGGCTCCAGATGAGGTTTAAGAACATCGTAAAGGCCAATGAGCTGTTCGCGATTGAGCCTATACTTGTCATAAACCTCGAAGTCACTCATGTTTTCCAAGGTGGGTCTTACCCTGTAGACACGAGGACCTCTAACCAGATTAGCCCTTTGTCTCACTCTGAGCTGCCGAGGCTGCCTGATTCTATCAACTGCTACTCGGGCAACAGCACCACCAGCAGCGTCTACCAGATCATCGTCATCCATATTTGCCAAGCTTAGCAGCACGAAGCCAAACAGCAGAGCAAACACAACGCAAGGAGTAACAAGGTATGCAAAAACACAGAAGCAAATTGATACAATGTCGATCACCATGGATGCTTTGGCCATGTTGTTTGTGGGATTTATAGTGCAATTAGTCCAATGGTAGTGAGTTTGTAATGATTGCTGATTGCATTCACTTGTTTGTATGTGAGCAGCGCGAATGCTTTCAAAGTGGGCGTTTTTTTAGGTGTTTGCTGAAATGTTGTTTTCCACCAATGAATCTCAATGTGAAAGTGTAAAATGTAACACATACAGTGCATCTTCGTAATGTTTGTTCATATGCGTAATAAAGATTTATTAAACGCGATGTTATAGTAAAAAGCACACGTCCAGGCTAACATGAATGAAAGTGTATACTTGTGTATAATGTGCATAGAATGTGATCGATCAATGTTGCTGCAATATTGTTTGTAAACGATAAAGTAACAACTGTCACATGTAGTATTGTATATATAAGTGATTGCCGAGATGTCAATATTGTACGCGTCCCATTAAAATCGCATTAATACTGAAGAACTTCCGGCTGTCATCTGTAGTATTGTATATATAAGTGATTGCCGAGATGTCAATATTGTACGCGTCCCATTAAAATCGCACTAATACTGAAGAACTTCTGGCTGTCATCTGTAGTATTGTATATATAAGTGATTGGCGAGATGTCAATATTGTACGCGTCCCATTAAAATCGCACTAATACTGAAGATCTTCCGGCTGTCATCTGTAGTATTATATATATAAGTGATTTTCGAGCTGACAATATTTATTACGCGTCCCATTAAAATCGCCATAATAATGATGTTCCAAACTGTTGTTTACATATATGTTGTATTGTAGTATTGAGTGCTAAAGTTCTGAAAGGGGCAGTACAGTCGTAAAGCTGTAATGTGTATGGTTGAATCTTCTAATGACGTCATCATATTATCAACCAGCCTGTGTAGTTCTGAAATCCTCATTGTGTTGTTGTATTTTACTACATTGTTATTGTGTGCTGATTAAAATATAAATGTGTGCTTTGTGGTTGCGTGATGCGTGTTATAAATGTGTGCTTTGTGGTTACGTGATGCGTGTTATGTACATAGACGTATATATTGTGATTGTGTCCCACATATTCTGACTTCTATAAAGCAGTATAGCATTGTTGTTCCTTCCCAAAAAGTGACAGCTGTAGTCTGTTCTAATGATGTTGTTATTGTACGTAATTCCTAATGGTTTATTCTGAGTGAATCGTGATGTTAAAGGTACAGTAAAATCCCTATTTTCTGTTTCCTGATTCATAGAGAGAATGTAATGTGTTTTCTCCCCATCATTTGAATGCACATGTATGAGTGAATGATAAAAGTAAAGTATGTGCATCCATGAATGATCATGTGTTAAGCCTATGTAGATATGCTGTTGCTGCAAGCATATGAGTTGAATAAATGAAATGCAATAATAAAGGTAAATGAGAGGTGTTTCCCATTGTCTACTGTTTGTGAATCCTGAAATGTTCCAATTATTTTTCCGTTTAAATGTGATGTAATTGTTGAAAATGTTTGTTACTAGTGATGTTGATTTGTAGTTGATGTAATGTAAAAGTATCATACAATTTAATGTTGTTGTGAATTTCCCATAAGTAAAATCCATAAGTCCATAGGGAAATAGCCATTTCTTGATCTATTTGTCATAGCGGGGCTAACACAGAAAAACATGAGTTATTTTCCGAATTCTAGCGCTGGTATTTAGAGTTTTTTTGTCTACGCTTTTTGCATGCATTATGGAAATTTGTCTGTCACGTGGACGAGCATGTCTTCCCCATAGAAGTCAATGGAGGCTCAAAATTTGAGTGTAAATAAAATCCAAGACTGGTTTTGAGCGTAAAGTGAGTGACGTCATGGTCTTGTGTGAAAAAGTAGCTAAATCGTGTTCATTTCGTAATAAATAACTTCTTTGTGTATGTAATGTGGTGTATATTGTTTTTATGCATCGATGAGTGTATGTATGTGATAATATTATTAGTTAGATGTAGCTATTTGAGTGTCTTTTCCCGTCTGTCAATGTAAGTCAATGGCAAAATGGATTTGTGTTGTTTTTTTTTCTAACACCCGAGATCTCGCAACTTTGATCCTTTCTATTTTGACGAGGAAATATTAAATATGAAAAATAAATATAGTGTAGTTTTGTATGAGTGTAAGTGTACTTTGTGTAATATTTGTTTTGTGATTCATGGATGTTTATTTTGGCGTTAGATGTTAACTCCTGGGTCTGAGTTGTCGGTAGAGATTTCAGCGTTAGGAATTTTTGGAGTGTCGGTAAGTAAACTCTAAATACCAGCGGGCAGTAAAAAGCAGCGTCTTAAGCCCTATACGCTGGTTTTGACGGCTAAAGCAAAACTCTAAATCTAGGCGTATGTATATAATTGAATATATTTCACTAGATGGCACAGTCTTCCATGAGTTCACCTTTTTGTAAGCTTTCACAATTGTGATTGATGTTTTTAAATGATTAATTGAGGGACGGAGCATTGTATACCTGCCCCTATATTAAGGGGTTTGTGTGCATTATATGTATAGAAATGACTAAAGACTAGAGGTCCTAAACGTTGTTCTTTTCCTCACTTTGGTGTCCCAATAAACCTGCAACTTTTTTGAATTGGTGAGTGCTGCTGTTTTGCTTAGGTTTTGTCGCTTTAGGGTCTTTCAACATTATGAGATGAACTCTTTAGGTTTTTGTTTGTTTCAGATGTGCAGATTATTATGACAGTTCTTTCAGATTGGTACCAATTGACATATTTCTATAATTAAACTGTGACTTTATTTCTAAAAAATGCACTCTGTGTTTATATCACTGGGATATTTACTCCATTTACAAGGCAAATAGTTTTAATTGGCCATTTGAATTGTCTTTGTTGTTATGAAAATAATTAGAGAGTATCATTTATAAAAGATCAGATGGTAAAAGCACTACTTTTAGCACAGACAATTAACTCCAGAAGATGAGGCTATTTACCAGTTAGACAAATTATGCAGTTTTGTACCAGCAGATCTTTAGCTACCAAAAGGACACCTAATTTTTAAGGCTGATGCTTCTATATATATTACAGAGGCCATAGTAAGTGTTCTCCAACTCAAGAGACTACACAGTGTTTTTCTTAGCGTGGCTGTTCCACTTTAGAAACATTTGGATGGCATCAATTTTGTAACCAAGGATTAAAGAATTAACATATTAAAATAGATTTATTTTGATGGCAGCTTAAAACCATAGGTCGAATAAGTATTCACAAAATTTCTTAAAAGTTTAAGTTTGTATACATATTATGTCATTGAGACTTTCTTGGTGAATTTTTTGTTCTAGAATATCTATTATTTTAATGCTCTCCTTTGAACAGATTTCAGTAGACATGTGCACGGGCAGTTCCCTTAGGATTTGGCATTGAAGGATGATGACTATCACAGAACAGGGAGGGCAGGAGTAGCAACAGCAGCAGGCGGCAAACTTTGTCTAGAGCCCTTTGGATACAGCGGCAAACAGTTCCTTGAGGATTTGGCATTGTCGATTTTCCAACACAGAGCAGGGAGGGCAGGAGCAGGAGTGGAAACAGCAGAGTTACAGAACTAGCCAGGTAGGCCTAACAATACATAAACCTAAAAAAAAAAAATTCAGACAGGGGAAGTAGAGGGTAACAGGCACCTTGATCCCCTTGGTCACAGCAGCCAGCAGTTCCGTGATGATTTGTGATTGATGGAAGATGACTACCACAGAGCAGGGAGGGCAGGAGCAGAAGTGGCAGCAGCACACAGCAGACTTACTTAACTGGCTAAGTAGACCTGACGATATATAAACCTCAATACCACCACAGAGCAGGGAGAGCAGGAGTTTTAGCAGCAGGCAGTAGACAAGGAACTAGGAAGTAAGGCCTGATAGTATATAAACCTAAAATATACACCTCCAGGCAGGAGAAAGGATCACAAGAAGTGCCTAGAGTTCATTAATGACAGCAGCCAGAAGTTCCCTAAGGATTTGGCATTGAGAGATGATGATTACCACAGAGCAGCAAGGGCACGTGCATAAGTAGCCGCAGCAGGCAGAAGAAGGGTTAAACAAACTTTGTTTAAAACTTAGGTATATTCCTCAATAAAAGGCAGCAGACCTACCTTTCAGTCACAGGCTATGCTCCCACAGCAATGTTATTAATTGCACACAAAACATATAAAAGAAAGATAGAATTGCACCGCTATAAGATGCAGTTCAAAGACCAGGATATAAGACTAAGCACTTCATAGAAAATCAACTTAGATACTCAAATAGATCAAAAAATTGTGCAATTTATTACATGTTTAAATGATCAAACAATGCATGGTAAAGTGCTATAATAACTTCCAATACAATTAAAAGAGATATAGCAGCAAAAAAACACGTATCAACACCCCCACATATACACACAAAGGACAAACAAACAAACAATTCACATGGGCCCCACTTAACACTCAAAGCTAAACCTAAGCCGGCAAATGAAATTCAAAATAACAAGTTATAGTTCCATGGTAAATGACAGATGATGAAGATGGCAACAAATGATAAAAGTTACTCTGAACTGTTCATGAATATGAATAATGATGAATAACAGGATGAATCAAATGAATGAGGTATGGAATGATGATAAATAATAATGAAGAACATAAATCCAAAGGCTTAGGTGAGCAGCGTGGTTTTCCGTGGGTCTCCAATATCTTATGGATGCAACACAGCTTTCTGCAGTACAAGTGACTTGTCTAAGCGGTGGTGGTTGGTTGTGTGAAGCGGTCGTGAGTATATTTGGAGGATCGCATGAGTGATCAGTACAGGGGCTTGAAGTATTGTGTTGTGCGTGTCATATGCCTCACTTGATTATCAGATACTCGCCCCTCACAGGAACTGTTACCCTTATTTGAACATTTTACAGCACGTCCGCCACACCTCCCCACCCATACAGATATATCACAGTTTGGTTGCTGTTTTGTTGCTGTACCTTACACCTGCAAGCTCACCTAAGCCTTTGGATTTATGTTCTTCATTATTATTTATCATCATTCCATACCTCATTCATTTGATTCATCCTGTTATTCATCATTATTCATGTTCATGAACAGTTCAGAGTAACTTTTATCATTTGTTGCCATCTTCATCATCTTCATCATCTGTCATTTACCATGGAACCCCAAGGCAGAACATACAGTGATCTGAGATGTCATCGCAGAAAATGCAGCATGTCTGCAGAAAGAACACAACCCATGCAGGAACTGTTAGACATAGTGCTTTAACTTTGCAGCTCTGTTCTTTAAACAGAGCTGTGTTCTGGCTGCGCTGTTTAGGTGTTCTATAGTACTGTACATTGAGAGCTAAGTGCTGTTTGAAGTTACCAGTCAAATATACAGTGGCACTGTAAAGCAGCAATGCATTGATTATTAACTGGCTCTGAGAGTTTTTCAAACAACCCCCTAGCCTTTCCCAGTCTGCAAAGCTGTTTGTTCTGAATGGAATTAGTTCTTATGAGCATTGCATCTTTTTATTACTACATTTTTATGTTAGACCAAGAGAAAAGGAAGCAAATTTATTCAAGAGAAGTTTTACAATTTTATTTTTTTTGTCTGCAGCTTATTTGCAATGCCATTTTCAACTACTGAGCTATATTATAAAACATTAAAAATGTTTTTATTCTTTAATTAACCAACACATTGCAATTGAACTGGTGCTTTAGTGTAACTGCCTAATTTAAAATTTAATTTTATTTAAAAATGGCCTGCAGAAAAAATTTCACCAAAAAAATCTTATCGCAGAAAGTGAAAAAAAGTTCTGCCTACGGATGCCTACGGGCCATGGAACAATAACTTGTTATTTTGAATTTCATTTGCCGGCTTAGGTTTAGCTTTGAGTGTTAAGTGGGGCCCATGTGAATTGTTTGTCTGTTTGTCCTTTGTGTGGGGGTGTTGATACGTGTTTTTTTGCTGCTATATCTCTTTTAATTGTATTGGAAGTTATTATAGCACTTTACCATGCATTGTTTGATCATTTAAACATGTAATAAATTGCACAATTTTTTGATCTATTTGAGTATCTAAATTGATTTTCTATGAAGTGCTTAGTCTTATATCCTGGTCTTTGAACTGCATCTTATAGCGGTGCAATTCAATCTTTCTTTTATATGTTTTGTGTGTAATTCCATTCACCAGGTAGCTAGCACTTTGTACTGGTTAATTATTTAATTATTTGTAGTATTATCTCTTCATTTGTTTTTTGGTAATGTTATTAATTAGCCAAACTTGCAGGTTAAAGTTAAACTAATAGCAATAAAATAGAACGTTTATGCACAGTGTTCAACTTTATTTTTTTATTTTTTTGCCAAACAGGCTATAGCATTACAGCAATATAATAATTACATTTTAATAAACTATGCAGTTAATCCTAAAAAAAATACAATGTGTTTATGCACAAAAAATATTTAAACTTCATTGTAAATTTGTTTTTACCCACACTAAGGCAGCAAGGCTCACAGTCTATGAGGCCTATTTATGAAATATCTGTCGGACCTGATCTGACAGTGCGGAGCAGGTCTCATTGCACCAGGAGCTCACAACCCCTCCCCCTGCAGACTCGCGGCCAATCGGCCTCCAGCAGGGGGGTGTCAATCAACCCAATCATACTCGATCGGGTTGAATTCCGGCGATTCCTATCCGCCTTATTTTAAATTGGTTTTGGCCCAAATAAAGGCAGCAGTCCTACCTATCTGTCACAGGCTATACACTCACAGCAATACAATAATTACATTTTAATAAACTAAATTTGCAGTTTAAGCCAAGAAAATAGAATGTTTATGCACACAAAGGGTTAAACCTTATTGCAAATTTTTTTTGCCAAAATTATGGCAGCAGGCCTAACTATCTGTTATAGGCTATGCCCCCACAGCCATATAATAATTACATTTTAATAAAATAAACATGCAGTTACTACCCCAAAAATTAGATAGAATTGTTTTTCTACACACAAAGGGTTAAAGTTTAATTGTACATTTTTTGCACCCCCAAAAAAAACAAGCCGGCCAGCCCAGTACAGTTACAAGCTATGGCTGGTCATACAGCAACAGCTAAATTTACATGCCGCTTTTAAATCAAAGTTTAACTAAGTGCAATAATAAATAAATATAACTATTTTCCTACAGAAAAAAATGTGAAACAAATTTAAATTTAGGCACTTGGATACTAAATTTTATAAACCCATGGGGGTTAAGAATTACAAGAGGGTCTGGGGGAATTTGATTGAACACTTGGAAAATGACTTTCAGTTGAGAATAAATCAAATTATTCCTGTAGGAGATTTTGTTAGGGAGGTAGAATGAGAGTTGGGATGTTCTGAGGACTGGGGGGGGGGGGGGGAAGGTGGGAGAGTGAACGGGGGTATCCTATATAATTACAAATACTCTTTTTTTCTGTTTGTGTTTGTTTGTTTTGGCTGTCGGGCATTGTGGGTAGGTTGCTCTGGTTTAGCATGGGTTTGTTTGGACTTGTTCATACTCAGCGGATAGTGCTTTCAATTTGGATGACATTAGTTAGTTAACTAATGCAAATTTAGGTTACAGCTTCTTTTATTGTCTTGGTTAAGTTTTTGGATTAATCTGTAATGAAAAAAAACAACCTGTGATGGAACCAGCATAAGAGATAAAGTTGGATTGCCTATTTTTATGTAAAGAAAGGTTTAAAAATGTATAAGAATGTGAAGTCTTGTTGTATAATATTGTGAACTTTTTCGATTCTGTATTGATTAATATTGTAATCCTGAATAAAAACGTATTAAAAAAAGTTTTATTTTCCCAAAGCAGCTGCCCTATAATGTAGCTAGTGGTATAGTCACACAGCTATGTCCCACTGCTACCTATGATTTACTACAACAACACTAAAATTAAAAGAATATATATAATTCCCTGGTCCCCAGAGTGAAAAATACTTGCTCGGATAGGCACACACTATTAAACAGACCAAAACATAAGTAGAAAATACTATAAGATGGCTGAAGTTCACTAACACATCACACTATGCTAGGTTAAGAGTGGATTAGACAAGCCTGTTTAAGATTGAATGCGTGTAAAAATAAATGGTCAGTCCAAGCATAATAGAACAGAAAGACCAGTTTGTAAATAGGTCATACCTAGAAAATCTCAAGGAATTGATGACTTAGAAGATGTCACATTAGAAAGTTTAGAAGAAATCACTTCAAGTAGAAGCAGAAAGCACATGAAAATGAAATGTATGACAACAAATACAAGGAGCATGACGGGTAAAATGGAGGAGCTAAAGCTCTTAGTTGCAGAAGAGGACTATGATATAATCAGTGTAACTGAAACTTGGTGGCATGATTCACATGACTGGGCAGTTAATGTAGAAAGTTAAACTTTATTTAGGAGGGACAGGAGTAATAAAAGGGGTGGAAGAAAATGCATGCATATTAAACCTTACTGTAAACTTACAATAAGGGATGATATTTATGATGATACAGTGGATAATGTAGAGACCCTGTGCATTGAAATAAGGAGTGAGGAAAAAATCCTGATTTTTTTTTTATCTAGGAACATTCTACTAGCCCCCCAACATTAGTTACATGGCCGAAACCCAGCTACTAATACAAAAAGGAAAGGCTGCTAATAATAACAATGCCGTAATTATGGGAGATTTTAACTACCCTGACATAAACAGGGCCAATGAAACTAGTAATTCAGCTAAGGGAGATAGATTTTTAAATGTTCTCAGGTATAACTAACATATAAGTCAAATAACATTTGGGTAACAGTGATCATAACATGGTCACATTTGAAATCACTTTCCATAAGCAGTGCCTCAAAGGTTTAACTTAGGCCTAGATTTAGAGTTTTGTCGATAACGACCCGCGTAGCTAACGCTGGCTTTTTTCTGGCCGCACCTTTTAAATAGCTCTGGTATTGAGAGTTCACAGAATGGCTGCGTTAGGCTCCAAAAAGGGAGCGTACAGGCATATTTAACGCCACTGCAACTCTCGATACCAGAGTTGCTTACGGATGCGGCCAGCTTCAAAAACGTGCTCGTGCACGATTCCCCCATAGAAAACAATGGGGCTGTTTGAGCTGAAAAAAAACCTAACACCTGCAAAAAAGACGCGTTCAGCTCCTAACGAAGCCCCATTGTTGTCTATGAGGAAACACTTCCTACGTCTGCAACTAACATTCTAACATGTACCCCGAGTCTAAACACCCCTAACCTTACACTTATTAATCCCTATTCTACCGCCCCCGCTATCGCTGACCCCTGCATATTATTTTTAACCCCTAATCTGCCGCTCCGTAAACCGCTGCTACTTACATTATCCCTATGTACCCCAAATCTGCTGCCCCTAACACCGCCGACCACTTTATTATATTTATTAACCCCTAATCTGCCCCCCACAACGTCGCCTCCACCTGCCTACACTTATTAACCCCTAATCTGCCGAGCGGACCGCACCGCTATTATAATAAAGTTATTAACCCCTAATCCGCCTCACTAACCCTATAATAAATAGTATTAACCCCTAATCTGCCCTCCCTAACATCACCGACACCTAACTTCAAACATTAACCCCTAATCTGCCGACTGGAGCTCACCGCTATTCTAATAAATGTATTAACCCCTAAAGCTAAGTCTAACCCTAACACTAACACCCCCCTAAATTAAATATAATTTAAATCTAACAAAATTAATTAACTCTTATTAAATAAATTATTCCTATTTAAAGCTAAATACTTACCTGTAAAATAAATCCTAATATAGCTACAATATAAATTATATTTATATTATAGCTATTTTAGGATTTATATTTATTTTACAGGTAACTTTGTATTTATTTTAACCAGGTACAATAGCTATTAAATAGTTAAGAAATATTTAATAGCTAAAATAGTTAAAATAATTACAAAATTACCTGTAAAATAAATCCTAACCTAAGTTACAATTAAACCTAACACTACACTATTAATAAATTAATTAAATAAAATACCTACAATTACCTACAATTAAACCTAACACTACACTATCAATAAATTAATTAAATACAATATCTACAAATAAATACAATGAAATAAACTAACTAAAGTACAAAAAATAAAAAAGAACTAAGTTACAAAAAATAAAAAAATATTTACAAACATCAGAAAAATATTACAACAATTTTAAACTAATTACACCTACTCTAAGCCCCCTAATAAAATAACAAAGACCCCAAAATAAAAAAATGCCCTACCCTATTCTAAATTACTAAAGTTCAAAGCTCTTTTACCTTACCAGCCCTGAACAGGGCCCTTTGCGGGGCATGCCCCAAAGAATTCAGCTCTTTTGCCGGTAAAAAAAACACATAAAATACCCCCCCCAACATTACAACCCACCATCCACATACCCCTAATCTAACCCAAACCCCCCTTAAATAAACCTAACACTAAGCCCCTGAAGATCTTCCTACCTTATCTTCACCATACCAGGTTCACCGATCGATCCAGAAGAGCTCCTCCGATGTCTTGATCCAAGCCCAAGCGGGGGGCTTAAGATGTCCATGATCCAGTTGAAGTCTTCATCCAAGTGGGAGCTGAAGAGGTCCATGATCCGGCTGAAGTCTTCTATCAACGGCATTTTCAATCTTCTTTCTTCTGGATCCATGTTCATCTTGAAGACCTCCGACGCGGAACATCCTGCTGGCCCAACCGACTACCGATTGGCGTCCCTCGAATTCCGATTGGCTGATAGGATTCTATCAGCCAATCGGAATTAAGGTAGGAAAATTCTGATTGGCTGATGGAATCAGCCAATCAGAATCAAGTTCAATCCGATTGGCCGATCCGATCAGCCAATCAGATTGAGCTCGCATTCTATTGGCTGATCGGAACAGCCAATAGAATGCAAGCTCAATCTGATTGCCCCAAGAAATTCAGCTCTTTTGCCTGTAAAAAAACACATACAATACCCCCCCAACATTACAACCCACCATCCACATACCCCTAATCTAACCCAAACCCCCCTTAAATAAACCTAACACTAAGCCCCTGAAGATCTTCCTACCTTATCTTCACCTCACCGGTATCACCGATCCGTCCTGGCTCCAAAATCTTCATCCAAGCCCAAGCGGGGGCTAGACATCCATCACATCCGACAGCTGAAGAAGTCCAGAAGAGGGTCCAAAGTCTTCATCCTATCCGGGAAGAAGAGTAGATCCGGACCGGCAACCATCTTCTTCCAAGCGGCATCTTCTATCTTCATCCGATGAGGACCGGCTCCATCGTGAAGACCTCCAGCGCGGACCCATCTTCTTCCAACAACGTCCAACTGAAGAATGACGGTTCCTTTAAGGGACGTCATCCAAGATGGCGTCCCCCGAATTCCGATTGGCTGATAGGATTCTATCAGCCAATCGGAATTAAGGTAGGAAAATTCTGATTGGCTGATGGAATCAGCCAATCAGAATCAAGTTCAATCCGATTGGCTGATCCGATCAGCCAATCAGATTGAGCTTGCATTCTATTGGCTGTTCCGATCAGCCAATAGAATGCGAGCTCAATCTGATTGGCTGATCGGATCAGCCAATCGGATTGAACTTGATTCTGATTGGCTGATTCCATCAGCCAATCAGAATTTTCCTACCTTAATTCCGATTGGCTGATAGAATCCTATCAGCCAATCGGAATTCGAGGGACGCCATCTTGGATGACGTCCCTTAAAGGAGCCTTCATTCGTCGGTAGTCCGTTGGGCCAGCAGGATGTTCCGCGTCGGAGGTCTGCAAGATGAACATGGATACGGAAGAAAGAAGATTGAAGATGCAATTGATAGAAGACTTCAGCCAGATCATGGACCTCTTCAGCTCCCGCTTGGATGAAGACTTCAGCCGGATCATGGACATCTTCAGCCCCCCGCTTGGGCTTGGATCAAGACATCGGAGGAGCTCTTCTGGATCGATTGGTGAACCTGGTATGGTGAAGATAAGGTAGGAAGATCTTCAGGGGCTTAGTGTTAGGTTTATTTAAGGGGGGTTTGGGTTAGATTAGGGGTATGTGGGTGGTGGGTTGTAATGTTGGGGGGGTATTGTATGTGTTTTTTTTTACAGGAAAAAGAGCTGAATTCTTTGGGGCATGCCCCGCAAAGGGCCCTGTTCAGGGCTGGTAAGGTAAAAGAGCTTTGAACTTTAGTAATTTAGAATAGGGTAGGGCATTTTTTTATATTGGGGGTCTTTGTTATTTTATTAGGGGGCTTAGAGTAGGTGTAATTAGTTTAAAATTGTAATATTTTTCTGATGTTTGTAAATATTTTTTTATTTTTTGTAACTTAGTTCTTTTTTATTTTTTGTACTTTAGTTAGTTTATTTCATTGTATTTATTTGTAGATATTGTATTTAATTAATTTATTGATAGTGTAGTGTTAGGTTTAATTGTAGGTATTTTATTTAATTAATTTATTGATAGTGTAGTGTTAGGTTTAATTATAACTTAGGTTAGGATTTATTTTACAGGTAATTTAGTAATTATTTTAACTATTTTAGCTATTAAATAGTTCTTAACTATTTAATAGCTATTGTACCTGGTTAAAATAAATAAAAAGTTGCCTGTAAAATAAGTATTAATCCTAAAATAGCTATAATATAATTATAATTTATGTTGTAGCTATATTAAGGTTTATTTTACAGGTAAGTATTTAGATTTAAATAGGAATAATTTATTTATATTTATTTTGTTAGAATAAAATTATATTTAACTTAAGGGGGTGTTAGGGTTAGGGTTAAAATTAGCTTTAGGGGTTAAAAAATTTATTAGAGTAGCGGTGAGCTCCGATCGGCAGATTAGGGGTTAATACTTGAAGTTAGGTGTCGGCGATGTTAGGGAAGGCAGATTAGGGGTTAATACTATTTATTATAGTACCTTACCAGCCCTGAACAGGGCCCTTTGTGGGGCATGCCCCAAGAAATTCAGCTCTTTTGCCTGTAAAAAAACACATACAATACCCCCCCAACATTACAACCCACCATCCACATACCCCTAATCTAACCCAAACCCCCCTTAAATAAACCTAACACTAAGCCCCTGAAGATCTTCCTACCTTATCTTCACCTCACCGGTATCACCGATCCGTCCTGGCTCCAAAATCTTCATCCAAGCCCAAGCGGGGGCTAGACATCCATCACATCCGACAGCTGAAGAAGTCCAGAAGAGGGTCCAAAGTCTTCATCCTATCCGGGAAGAAGAGTAGATCCGGACCGGCAACCATCTTCTTCCAAGCGGCATCTTCTATCTTCATCCGATGAGGACCGGCTCCATCGTGAAGACCTCCAGCGCGGACCCATCTTCTTCCAACAACGTCCAACTGAAGAATGACGGTTCCTTTAAGGGACGTCATCCAAGATGGCGTCCCTCGAATTCCGATTGGCTGATAGGATTCTATCAGCCAATCGGAATTAAGGTAGGAAAATTCTGATTGGCTGATGGAATCAGCCAATCAGAATCAAGTTCAATCCGATTGGCTGATCCGATCAGCCAATCAGATTGAGCTTGCATTCTATTGGCTGTTCCGATCAGCCAATAGAATGCAAGCTCAATCTGATTGGCTGATCGGATCAGCCAATCGGATTGAACTTGATTCTGATTGGCTGATTCCATCAGCCAATCAGAATTTTCCTACCTTAATTCCGATTGGCTGATAGAATCCTATCAGCCAATCGGAATTCGAGGGACGCCATCTTGGATGATGTCCCTTAAAGGAACCGTCATTCTTCAGTTGGACGTCGTCGGAAGAAGATGGGTCCGCGCTGGAGGTCTTCACGATGGAGCCGGTCCTCATCGGATGAAGATAGAAGATGCCGCTTGGAAGAAGATGGTTGCCGGTCCGGATCTACTCTTCTTCCCGGATAGGATGAAGACTTTGGACCC
Source organism: Bombina bombina (assembly GCF_027579735.1). NCBI lineage: Eukaryota > Metazoa > Chordata > Amphibia > Anura > Bombinatoridae > Bombina > Bombina bombina. The sequence continues at coordinate 833,796,416 of NC_069503.1, read as the reverse complement.
TCTTCTGGACTTCTTCAGCCGTCGGATGATGGATGTCTAGCCCCCGCTTGGGCTTGGATGAAGATTTTGGAGCCAGGAAGGATCGGTGATACCCGGTGAGTTGAAGATAAGGTAGGAAGATCTTCAGGGGCTTAGTGTTAGGTTTATTTAAGGGGGGTTTGGGTTAGATTAGGGGTATGTGGGTGGTGGGTTGTAATGTTGGGGGGGGTATTGTATGTGTTTTTTTACAGGCAAAAGAGCTGAATTTCTTGGGGCATGCCCCGCAAAGGGCCCTGTTCAGGGCTGGTAAGGTAAAAAAGCTTTGAACTTTTGTAATTTAGAATAGGGTAGGGCATTTTTTTATTTGCGGGGGCTTTGTTAGTTTATTAGGGGGCTTAGAGTAGTTGTAATTAGTTTAAAATTGTTGTAATATTTTTCTAATGTTTGTAAATATTTTTTTATTTTTTGTAACTTAGTTCTTTTTTATTTTTTGTCCTTTAGTTAGTTTATTTAATTGTATTTATTTGTAGATATTGTGTTTAATTCATTTATTGATAGTGTAGTGTTAGGTTTAATTGTAGGTAATTGTAGGTATTTTATTTAATTAATTTATTGATAGTGTAGTGTTAGGTTTAATAGTAACTTAGGTTAGGATTTATTTTACAGGTACATTTGTAATTATTTTAACTATTTTAGCTATTAAATAGTTCTTAACTATTTAATAGCTATTGTACCTGGTTAAAATAAATACAAAGTTACCTGTAAAATAAATATAAATCCTAAAATAGCTATAATATAATTATAATTTATATTGTAGCTATATTAGGGTTTATTTTACAGGTAAGTATTTAGCTTTAAATAGGAATAATTTATTTAATAAGAGTTAATTTATTTTGTTAGATTTAAATTATATTTAATTTAGGGGGGTGTTAGTGTTAGGGTTAGACTTAGCTTTAGGGGTTAATCCATTTATTACAGTAGCGGCGAGATTGGGTCGGCAGATTAGGGGTTAATAATTGAAGTTAGGTGTCGGCGATGTTAGGGAAGGCAGATTAGGGGTTAATACTATTTATTATAGGGTTTTTGAGGCGGGAGTGAGGCGGATTAAGGGTTAATAATTTTATTATAGTAGCGGTGCGGTCCGCTCGGCAGATTAGGGGTTAATAAGTGTAGGCAGGTGGAGGCGACGCTGAGGGGGGCAGATTAGGGGTTAATAAATATAATATAGGGGTCGGCGGTGTTAGGGGCAGCAGATTAGGGGTACATAAGTATAACGTAGGTGGCGGTCGGCAGATTAGGGGTTAATTATTGTAGGTAGCTGGCGGCGACGTTGTGGGGGGCAGGTTAGGGGTTAATAAATATAATATAGGGGTCGGCGGTGTTAGGGGCAGCAGATTAGGGGTACATAAGTATAACGTAGGTGGCGGTCGGCAGATTAGGGGTTAAAAAAATGTAATCGAGTGGTGGCGATGTGGGAGGACCTCGGTTTAGGGGTACATAGGTACAGGTTTACCCCGCTCATACAGCGGGTTAGGGACCGGAGCCCCGCTGTAAAGTGAAAACCGCCTTAAAGTGAAACAAGGCAGTTTTAGCTTTTTATTCACTTGCCAGTGTGTTTAAAGACTTTAAAAAATGTTTGAACTAACATATATTAGGGGTGCAGTAGTGCTACGTTTAATTTAACACTAGCACATCACAGTATTCATACGATTCAATAAATACTGTACCTGTAAAATAGTGACAATTACTGTAGTAATATTTGCTAGACTATAGCACTGAGACACAGATTGCACTGTAATGCTGTAAACAGAGTGAACTAAGCATAACAAAATGGTGCCAGTCACTTTTCCTGCAATCTCACAATGATTACAGCACTGTTTCAAAATCCTTGGAGGCTGAACTTCAGCTCCACAGAGCGCTGTATTAGCGAATCGCTGTAAAGTGAAGCGCTGTAAAGTGAGGTATACCTGTAGTTTATGGGTGTTAGTGTACTTTAGAGCACAGTAGTTAAGAGCTTTATGAACCGGCGTTAGCCCAGAAAGCTCTTAACTACTGACTTTTTTCTGCGGCTGGAGTTTTGTCGTTAGATTTCTAACGCTAACTTCAGACACGACTCTAAATAGCGGAGTTAGAAAGATCCCATTGAAAAGATAGGATACGCAATTGACGTAAGGGGATCTGCGGTATGGAAAAGTCGCGGCTGAAAAGTGAGCGTTAGACCCTTTCCTGACTGACTCCAAATACCGGCGGTAGCCTAAAACCCACGTTAGGAGCCTCTAACGCTGGTTTTCACGGCTACCGCCAAACTCTAAATCTAGGCCTCTAAATCTAGGCCTAAGACTTTTAATTTTAAGAAAGCTAAATTCAATAATGTAAGGAAATCATTAAATAACATAAACCGGGACAAGGTATTCTCTAATAAAAATACAGAGGATAAATGGATAACATTTAAAACTGTGATAAATAAATATACATATCAACACATACCATATGGTTATAAAAGTAAAATAAATAAATACAAGCCAATGTGGCTAAATAAAAAAGAGAAATTAGGAAAAAATGTAGGTCATTTAAATTATTCAAAGAAAATAGTATAGACTTAACATACTAAATCTATAAGGAATGTAACAAAGTATGTAAAAATGCAATCAAATTAGCCAAAGTTGAAAATGAAAGATTAATTGCAAAGGATTCTAAGTTAAACCTAAAAGGTTTTCTAAGTACATAAATAGCAAAAAAAATCTAAGGACAATATAGGTACAGTGAGCACTACTCACTGTACCTATATTGTCCTTAGACTTTTTTGCTATTTATGTACTTAGTCATCTTTGTTGAGAATCACTATCCCTCCACCTTTGTCATCTGGTTTAATGACAATTTCCTTATTTTGTTCTAACTGGATGATAGTATCTTATTGTTTTCTACTTAAACTATTTTTCTGGGGATTCAGTGATTTCAATTTCTTAATATCATTACACTCCATAGTTTTGAATGTTTCAATGGCTGGCCCTTTGCAATTTGTAGCATAGAACCGAGACTTAGGTTTCAAATCTGTGTGTACATATTGTCTACTATTAGTATTGCTTTGGGTACTACTTCTCTCTAATGGAGATTTGAGGAAATATCTTTTACGTGTGAGTTTCTTCACAAATTCTTTAGTATTAAGATATGTTTGGAATTTGTCTATTCCTCGTGATGGTGCATAGGAAAGACCTAAACTTAGCACTTTTTTTTTCTTCTGGTAGGAGTGTAACCTTACTTAAATTATAAATTCCTTTAATGTATTCTCTAGTGTTTGAGGTGATTTCAGTATTAGTATTAGGTTCTGTACTAGTGTGTGAAGGGATTTCAGTATTAGTATTGGGTTCTGTACCTATTAGTTCAATTACTGAACAGCCCAATTTTTGTCTGTTCTTGAGTCTAATACCTGCTCTTTTACCCTGATGTGTCTTCTTTTTATGGGGGTGTCTACATCTTCCAACACTATTTGTTTTCTTTTGCTCCCATTCGGATCTCTCATTGGGATATTTGATGTCCATCCCTAAAAAAGAAGAAGAGGAATTGGGCGGTGTATTGTCACCCACTGTGAAGGTCTCTCCTATTAGATTAATAGTTTCCCTAGGTGTTGGTGTAGCCAAAGCTGAGAACCTATTGGATGTTCCCTTAAAGTTATCTTTCCAATATAATTGTTGTCCCCTAGCATCCCCTTGACGATTTTGATAATTAGCATAATTGGATTGGTGTCGTTCACATGACTGTTGATACTGGTTGCTCTCCCTATAATGTATATGATCATAAGGGCTTTGGTTCTCATGATTAAACTGACATTGGTTAGTGAATTCCCTTTTTGGATAAGTGTGGGAAGGTCCATTCTGACATCTGTATTCATTGGAATGTGATTTAAAATGTGATTTAAAATGTCCTCTTCTTGAATAGCCTTGAAATCTATTAGGAAAACCAGAATGATCTTGAGACCTCTGGTTAAATTTAGACTCATATTGATTATTATGGTCATAATTGGAATTTTGGCCTGAAAAGTTTGTGGTTATGTGTGGATGTCTCCTATATCCATTATCATGTTAAAATTGTCTTCCAAGATTTGCATTGTGTTCCCTATAATATGAATTTCTAAAATTCAAATTATTAGATGATAAGTACATGGTGGACATAGATAAAATGAATTTGAAGTTCACTCATCAAATTAGTAAAAACCATATTACCTTCCTAGATTTGGATATAAGGGTGTCAAAATTGTGACATCCACCTTCTTCAAGGAGGTGGACTGTAATAACTATATTCATCAGACCAGCTGCCATCATTACAAATGGATCTCGAATATCCCTAAGGGACAGTTCATGAAGATTAGAAAAAACTGATTGAGTAATGATAAGTGGCGAGAACAATCCCTAATACTGAAAGAAAGATTCCTAGAAAGAGGTTATCATAGAACCCTCATAGATCACACCATCAGTGAGATTAACAAAATACAGAGAGATAACCTCTTGGATTATAAATCCAAAAAACCAACGGATAATGAAGTAAATTTGAGAGTACCATTTATCACTCAATATAGTGAAAAGAGAAAGACTATTGAGAAGAATATTAAAAGATATTGGCATCTCCTAAAAGATGATGACACTATAGGAGATCTTTTGACTGAACAACCACAGTTCATTTATAAAAAAGCCAATAACTTAAAGTCTATTTTAGCCCCTAGTTTCCCAAAGAATTATAAACTCACTAATACTTTAGGTGTAATGGGCAAACAATTGGAAGGTTTTTTTCTGTGCTGACAATGTAAAGCATGTGAGCACGGTAAAAAAACAGACATTTTTAAGTCCAAAATTTCCAATGAGGTATTTAAAGTTAAGCAGACAATTAGATGTACTGACAAATTTATAGTTTACCTTATTGAATGTGGGTGTGGACTGCAGTACGTAGGACAGACCACAAGACAGCTCAGAGAAAGAATTAATGAGCACTTACTGCAGATTAAATGGAAGAACAGATCTGCCTATAAATAAACACTTTAAAGAAAAACATGGAGACAGTGCAGACAGTTTTAAATATATGGGGATAAGCAAATTATCCAAAGATTGGAGAGGGGGATATATGGAACAAAGATTATTAAGGACAGAATCCAAATGGATTTTTAATTTGGATTGCATTCATCCTAAGGGATTAAATGCTAATTTTGAAATAGTACATCTATTTTAATCTATCTTTTATCCATCTAATTTATCCATCTTACAGTCCATGAAGAGATTCTTAATTCAAAAAATCTTTTTTTAGCATGTATTGTCATATTTGCTATATATTTATAAATTATACCTCCCCTTAGACCATATCCTGCCCCACTAATTTATATTGATATTCATATATATTATAGATGATTACAATTATCCCTATATCCATTTATTAATACATATCCACGTGTTTATATATACATTTAAACAAATCCATTTCATTTTTTTATACATATATATTTTATATATTTTTTATAAATAATGCTATTCCCAATTGTAGAGTAGGTTTTCATTAACATGATTTTAATATGGGGATTTCTTATGAGGGCTTTGACTATTTTTAATGTTTGTATTTGGTTTATCTTTATCTTTTAAGATTTAATATGTGTACATTTTTTAAGATATAATAAGTGTACAAAATCTACCATGAACTACTTGTACATTTGTTATTTAGATATGAGCAAAATTGTGTGCTATTGTAAATCCTAGATGACATACAGACTAAAATTCTCTCAAATATATAAAATTTGTATCACATATTTATATTTGGTAGTTACTATAAATTTGTATATATCTTTTAGATTTAAAACACACACTGAGAGATATACAACATAGTATTCACTCTATATCAATTACATTTGAACCATTTAACAATTGGCTATAAAAGCCATTACAACTTAAAGTTTGCCCTTAACTAAGATGGTCTCTGTGAAATAAGGAAGTAATCTTAATAAGATCGGATATGACGTCATTTACGTAACCGGAAGTGACGTCACATGCCGCCGCGAGGTCGGCTGATCCAGCACAAATCTTTTGGCGCCATTTGAGGTGGGTAGTTCAGATGGTTATTGGACAAGCCATCCTTTAAATAAATGTTTCAAACTAGCTTCACTTAGTCTTGAGAAAGGCCCTTTTTATAGGGCTGAAACGCGTAGACGTGTTCAGAGTTGAATTTGTGAGGCTGTAGATTCATCTAGGATCTCACATTTGGGTGAGTTGATTACCGATAGCCTCCATTTTGTAAACAAACTTGGTAGAGTGTTATTTCTTTTTCTCCTATAGGTAAATATCCAGATTTTTAGCGCTTTCTACTTCATCCAACGGGATACAAACAAGGAATAATGGTCACATTGGGATTTAATCACTTTTTACCGGAACATTTATTGGGACTTTTTGGGACTTCATTTTTGTCAATAATGACATTTTTATAAGAACGTTAGTGTGCCGGCACATAATATCACTATTTAGTTAGTATTTTAATCTATGACATTTAAATGATTATATGATATTTTTATATATCCTTAATACTGTTAGTGGTTCACTATTTGACAACTGTCACAATTTATTAATTTTACCCCATTCTTTGCTACGGGTAACAACATATGGTGATATTTATATTTGGTTAAACATATGGTGAATATTGCTTCATTGTTATACATTTGTTTACTTCACATTTGTGGTTTTAAGGTGAAGATAATTTATTCATTTATTCTTGTGGTATTTTTTCATTTTTTCTTTTGATCATTCAAATCACCTACGGTCTTCTTTTCATTTTTTGCATATATTTTTTGCATATTTTTTGGCATATTAGCATATGTCCCACTAGGTATCTGTTCTCAATTCAAATGCAATCCTATACCTAGTACAAAAGCTTGTTTTTTAACTCACTTAGGTATTATTTGTCCATAATTTGTATCCTTCTATTTTGATTGTTATTAACTATACTTTGAATTAAATTTTTTTTTATATAAATACATTTGATGATTTTTTGACACACATATTCATGATTAAGCTGATTTAGGCCTAGATTTGGAGTTTGGCGGTAGCCGTGAAAACCAGCGTTAGAGGCTCCTAACACTGGTTTTAGGCTACCGCCGGTATTTGGAGTCATTCAAAAAAGGGTCTAACGCTCACTTTTCAGCCGCGACTTTTCCATACCGCAGATCCCCTTACGTCAATTGCGTATCCTATCTTTTCAATGGGATCTTTCTAACTCCGGTATTTAGAGTCATGGCTGAAGTGAGCGTTAGAAATCTAACGACAAAACTCCAGCCGCAGAAAAAAGTCAGTAGTTAAGAGCTTTCTGGGCTAACGCCGGTTCATAAAGCTCTTAACTACTGTGCTCTAAAGTACATTAACACCCATAAACTACCTATGTACCCCTAAACCGAGGCCCCCCCACATCGCCGACACTCGATTAAAATTTTTTAACCCCTAATCTGCCGACCGCCACCTACGTTATACTTATGTACCCCTAATCTGCTGCCCCTAACACCGCCGACCCCTATATTATATTTATTAACCCCTAACCTGCCCCCCACAACGTCGCAGCCAGCTACCTACAATAATTAACCCCTAATCTGCCGACCGCAAAGAGCCGCCACCTACATTATAGCTATGTACCCCTAATCTGCTGCCCCTAACACCGCCGACCCCTATATTATATTTATTAACCCCTAATCTGCCCCCCACAACGTCGCCTCCACCTGCCTACACTTATTAACCCCTAATCTGCCGAGCGGACTGCACCGTTATTATAATAAAGTTATTAACCCCTAATCCACCTCACTAACCCTATAATAAATAGTATTAACCCCTAATCTGCCCTCCCTAACATCGCCGACACCTAACTTCAATAATTAACCCTTAATCTGCCGACTGGAGCTCACCGCTATTCTAATAAATGTATTAACCCCTAATGCTAAGTCTAACCCTAACACTAACACCCCCGAAATTAAATATAATTTTAATCTAACGAAATTAATTAACTCTTCTTAAATAAATTATTTCTATTTAAAGCTAAATACCTGTAAAATAAATCCTAATATAGCTACAAAATAAATTATAATGATATTATAGCTATTTTAGGATTAATATTTATTTTACAGGTAACTTTGTATTTATTTTAACCAGGTACAATAGCTATTAAATAGTTAAGAACTATTTAATAGCTAAAATAGTTAAAATAATTACAAATTTACCTGTAAAATAAATCCTAACCTAAGTTACAATTAAACCTAACACTACACTATCAATAAATAAATTAAATACAATTCCTACAAATAAATTCAATGAAATAAACTAACTAAAGTACAAAAAATAAAAAAGAACTAAGTTACAAAAAATAAAAAAATATTTACAAACATTAGAAATATATTACAACAATTTTAAACTAATTACACTTACTCTAAGCCCCCTAATAAAATAACAAAGACCCCCAAAATTAAAAAAAATGCCCTACCCTATTCTAAATTACTAAAGTTCAAAGCTCTTTTACCTTACCAGCCCTGAACAGGGCCCTTTGCGGGGCACGCCCCAAGAAGTTCAGCTCTTTTGCCTGTAAAAAAAACCATACAATACCCCCCCAACATTACAACCCACCACCCACATACCCCTAATCTAACCCAAACCCCCCTTAAATAAACCTAACACTAAGCCCCTGAAGATCTCCCTACCTTGAGTCGTCTTCACCCAGCCGAGCCAAATTCTTCATCCAAGCGGAGCAAGAAGAGGTCCTCCATCCGGTAGAAGTCTTCATCCAAGCGGGGCAGAAGAGGTCTTCCATCCGATTTAAGTCTTCATCCAAGTGGCATCTTCTATCGTCATCCATCCGGAGCGGAGCGGCAGCATCCTGAAGACCTCCGACGTGGAACATCCATCCTGGCCGACGACTGAACGATGAATGACGGTTCCTTTAAATGATATCATCCAAGATGGCGTCCCTCAAATTCCGATTGGCTGATAGGATTCTATCAGCCAATCGGAATTAAGGTAGGAATATTCTGATTGGCTGATGGAATCAGCCAATCAGAATCAAGTTCAATCCGATTGGCTGATCCAATCAGAAAATCAGATTGAGCTTGCATTCTATTGGCTGTTCCAATCAGCCAATAGAATGCAAGCTCAATCTGATTGGCTGATTGGATCAGCCAATCGGATTGAACTTGATTCTGATTGGCTGCCATTTGAGGGACGCCATCTTGGATGACGTCATTTAAAGGAACCGTCATTCGTCGTTCAGTCATCGGCCAGGATGGATGTTCCGCGTCGGAGGTCTTCAGGATGCTGCCGCTCCGCTCCGGATAGATGACGATAGAAGATGCCACTTGGATGAAGATTTAAATCGGATGGAAGACCTCTTCTGCCCCGCTTGGATGAAGACTTCTACCGGATGGAGGACCTCTTCTTGCTCCGCTTGGATGAAGAATTTGGCTCGGCTGGGTGAAGACGACTCAAGGTAGGGAGATCTTCAGGGGCTTAGTGTTAGGTTTATTTAAGGGGGGTTTGGGTTAGATTAGGGGTATGTGGGTTGTAATGTTGGGGGGGGTATTGTATGTTTTTTTTTACAGGCAAAGAGCTGAACTTCTTGGGGCATGTCCCGCAAAGGGCCCTGTTCAGGGCTGGTAAGGTAAAAGAGCTTTGAACTTTAGTAATTTAGAATAGGGTAGGGCATTTTTTTATTTTGGGGGTCTTTGTTATTTTATTAGGGGGCTTAGAGTAGGTGTAATTAGTTTAAAATTGTTGTAATATATTTCTAATGTTTGTAAATATTTTTTTATTTTTTGTACTTTAGTTAGTTTATTTAATTGTATTTATTTGTAGGAATTGTATTTAATGTATTTATTGATAGTGTAGTGTTAGGTTTAATTGTAGATAATTATAGGTATTTAATTTAATTTATTTATTGATAGTGTAGTGTTAGGTTTAATTGTAACTTAGGTTAGGATTTATTTTACAGGTAAATTTGTAATTATTTTAACTATTTTAGCTATTAAATAGTTCTTAACTATTTAATAGCTATTGTACCTGGTTAAAATAAATATAAAGTTACCTGTAAAATAAATATTAATCCTAAAATAGCTATAATATCATTATAATTTATATTGTAGCTATATTAGGATTTATTTTACAGGTAAGTATTTAGCTTTAAATAGGAATAATTTATTTAATAAGAGTTAATTAATTTCGTTAGATTAAAATTATATTTAATTTAGGGGGGTGTTAGTGTTAGGGTTAGACTTAGCTTTAGGGGTTAATACATTTATTAGAATAGTGGTGAGCTCCAGTCGGCAGATTAGGGGTTAATAATTGAAGTTAGGTGTCGGCGATGTTAGGGAGGGCAGATTAGGGGTTAATACTATTTATTATAGGGGAAGTGAGGCGGATTAGGGGTTAATAACTTTATAATAATAGCGGTGCGGTCCGCTCGGCAGATTAGGGGTTAATAAGTGTAGGCAGGTGGAGGCGACGTTGTGGGGGGCAGATTAGGGGTTAATAAATATAATATAGGGGTCGGCGGTGTTAGGGGCAGCAAATTAGGGGTACATAGGGATAATGTAAGTAGCGGCGGTTTACGGAGCGGCAGATTAGGGGTTAAAAATAATATACAGGGGTCAGCGATAGCGGGGGCGGCAGAATAGGGGTTAATAAGTGTAAGGTTAGGGGTGTTTAGACTCGGGGTACATGTTAGAGTGTTAGGTGCAGACGTAGGAAGTGTTTCCCCATAGGAAACAATGGGGCTGCGTTAGGAGCTGAACGCGGCTTTTTTGCAGGTGTTAGGTTTTTTTTCACCTCAAACAGCCCCATTGTTTCCTATGGGGGAATCGTGCACGAGCACGTTTTTGAGGCTGGCCGCGTCCGTAAGCAACTCTGGTATCGAGAGTTGAAGTTGCGTTAAATATGCGCTACGCTCCTTTTTTGGAGCCTAACGCAGCCATTCTGTGGACTCTCAATACCAGAGTTATTTTAAAGGTGCGGCCAGAAAAAAGCCAGCGTTAGATACGCGGGTCGTTACCGACAAAACTCTAAATCTAGCCGCTAGTTAATTATATCATATTTATATAGTTGACCTAAGCAATACTTTAGCCTTTGGCACTCCTATTATTACCATTCTTGCAATTCCTCTATATAGACTTTGTTAGGAAATCTCTTATAGTGAGCTTGTATTCAACCTAGGCGCTGGTAACAATACATTTTTGTTCATACATCATGGTGTATACCTTTAAGGAAAAGCTATCACAACCATATAAATGTCTCCTCCTCCCTCTCAATGTTGCTAGGTAATTTGCTAGTTGGGTATTCATACCGTCTTGAGAGCAAGATACTCTTAGCCTTCTCTACACTGGGATATCGATTCCTACAGCCTGAAGATATCTTCCTGGGAAAAACAAAGATTCTCTTTCTTAACTCATAAGGTTTCTAAATTACCTGGAACTCCCTGGAGCAGAAAGGTGATCTGCTGTGCACCGCAAGCTGCTCCGGATGACCTCACATTGCACGGCCGATTGGTTCTAACAGTTCACATACGACAAACTTCCACCTGAATCATGGTACCATTTCACAATACCTCAGGCTGAAGATCTGTAAGTTACCTAAAACCTCTATAGATCCAATACTATTGACTATCTACAGTCACTCTCAGTTCTATGAGCAAAATCCTGGTTCTACATACAATCATAGAACAACAGGTTTGGTGTGAGACTGAGTGGTAGCAGAGCAGGTTAACATCAGACTCAGGAGAAATTATTTACATATTCCGTACATACCTTACATATTACTTAGCCACAAAAAGAAACTTTAACCAATAAATGGATCTAACTGAATTGACAAACAGAGTGGGAACTCTATCCCAAAACATGGATCTTATTCTGCAGGGTCTCAGACAGATCCAAGCAGAAAATGAACACCTCAGGAAATTCATCAGTGATCAGCTAGGAAATAACCCATCTGACACTGATGTATCCCCTGAACCCCAGGTTTGTCCAGCCGAAAAGTTTTCAGGATTAATGTCCCAATTTAGGGAATTAAAAAAATCCTGCAACCTTCTTCACCCTAAACACCGAACCTACCCAAATGATAGGATAAAGGTATTGACTGTAATATTGTACCTTACAGGAGAATGCCTTTTATGAGAACAATGACCCTATCCTAAGATCCCTTGATTCATTTTTTTCAGCAATGTCATTTTTATATGAAGACCATAATAAACAAAGCACAGCAGAAAGCGCCATTTGCTCTCTTCGTCAAGGCAAACGTCCAGTCGAGGAGTATATAACTGACTGCAAAAAATGGGGTCCCGATACTCTATGGAATAACCATGCATTAAAAAAACAGTTCCATCTTGGCCTATCAGAGTCAGTAATGGACGAATTGGCCCGCTGTGAAATGCCATCTACCCTTGAATCCCTAATCACCTTAACCATTGCGATAGATAGATGCTTCAGGGAAAGGAAGTCAGAAAGAGGATTTCCTGATAATTCCCAAAGAAAGTCCTTTCCTACAACTCCCACATATCCTACTAGATGTACAGAGGAGCCTATGGACCTTGCATTCATAAAAGGCCCACTCAAGGCAGAGGAAAAAGCCAGGAGAAAGTTGCATAACCTATGCATGTACTGTGCTGCTAGAGAGCATACAGTTAAGGACTGTCCAAACCTTTCAAAACAGAAGAAGGGTAAGACACAGTATAATCCTTGTTTACAAGATGTTATAGATAAATCAGCCTATCACTTCTCTCTTTCTATCTCCCTACAGTGGGATTATCAACAAGCAGCTACTCAAGCCGTGAGTGATTCCGGTGCTACTGGGAACTTAATTGATTTTTATTTTGTGCTCTTATTCAATATTCCTTTAATAAAGAAAGATAATACACTTGCTATACATCTTGTTGATGGTTCTGCCCTAAAATCAGGTCCTATAACACATCACACCAAACCTATACGGTTGAGCTTCCCCTCTGGACATACTGAGATCACTACCTTTGAGGTTATCTCTACCCCCATTTTTCCAATCATCCTTGGCTTAACATGGTTAAAATTACACCAACCCACTATTTTTTGAGATAAAGGAAGATTACACTTTGATTCTACATATTGCTGCATTGTATGCAACAGTAAAACTAGGATCACGGTCAGGCAACTATCTGAATATAAAATACCATCATGTTACACTGATTTTGCAGATGTGTTCAATAAAAAAGATGCACAAAGTTTACCCCCACATAGATCATACCATTGCCCCATAGACCTACTTCCAAATTCCTCAATACCTTATGGCATATATTCCCTTTGTCTGAACCTGAGTTAAAATACCTAAAGGAATATCTGGAGGAGAATTTGAAAAAGGTTTTATAAGATCATCTACCTCTCCCGCTGGGGCTGGAATATTCTTCTTAGGAATAAGGATAACAGTCTCAGGCCCATTATTGATTACAGGGAGCTCAACAAACTAACCAAAAAAAACCCCAGATATCCTCTTCCCTTAATAACAGAGTTGATAGAGCATTTGCAGGGTGCCAAGATCTTTACAAAATTAGACTTGAGGGGGGCATATAACCTAGTCAAGATAATACAAGGAGACGAATGGCTGACTGCTTTTTGGACAAGGTATGGCTTGTTTGAGTATACAGTCATGCCATTCTGGCTTTGTAATGCCCCTGCTACATTCCAACATCTCATGAATGATTTATTCAGGGATTTATTAGACATACACATGGTCATATACTTAGATGACATATTGATATATTCAGACACGATGGAACATCACATAAAACATGTAAGAACAGTCCTCAATAGATTAAGGTCAAATTCATTGTATGTCAAGGTAGAAAAATGCAATATCTCTCCATCTGGAATACAGACCCTACATTAGAATTCACGCCTCGGATTATGCCATAGGGGCCATAATCTCCTAAAGAAAGACACCCACTGATCCATTACATCCAGTTTCCTTCTACTCCAGACTCATGAATAGCGCTGAATTAAATTATGCTATTGGAGAAAAGGAACTACTCACTATTAAAGCATCCTTAGAGTTTTTGAGACATCTTCTTGAGGGGACTGTTGCACCTATTATTATTTACACTGATAATAGGAACCTACAGTACCTGAAAACTAATAAAACTCTCAGTTCCCGTCAGGTACGCTGGAGCCTATACTTCTCCAGGTTTAACTACATCATTACTTATTGACCTGGGAGTAAAAACATGAAGACAGATGCCTTATCTAGGAGAGACCCCAAACCTTGTACAGATACTGATAGACTTGTTGCCCTCACTATAACTAACATAATAAACTTTTGAGAAAACCAACAGAAGGACACCTCCTTATCTCAACTACCTCTACAGAAAGGATCTGATGGTTTGATGTACTTTATTAATTATGGCTTTCACCCCTCTTATAATCTCCAACATATGATCGAAAGTTCCTCTCCTATGGTTACTGACACAATAAATACCATAGCACAAGGATTCTCTCAACTACGACACACTCTCCTAGACGCACAAGAACAACAACAGCATTATTTTAATCTTAGAAGATCCAACCCACCAGCATATAAACCTAATGATAAAGTCTGGCTCTCCACCAAACATCTTAAAGGGCCACTAAACCCAAAATCTTTCTTTCATGATTCAGATAGAACATACAAATTTAAACAACATTACAATTTACTTCTATTATTTATTTTGCTTCATTTTTGAGATATCCTTATTTGAAGAAAAAGCAATGCACATGGGTGAGCCAATCACATGAGACTTCTATGTGCAGCAACCAATCAGCAGCTCTGAGCATATCTAGATATGCTTTTCAGCAAAGAATATCAAGACAATAAAACAAATTAGATAATAGAAGTACATTAGAAAGTTGTTTAAAAATGCATTCTCTTTCTAAATCATGAAAGAAAAAATATGGGTATCATGGCCCTTTAAGCTTACCATTCCATGTAGAAAATTAGGAAGTTTGTATATTCGGCCATTCCCAATAAAAAAGGTAATTAACCAAAATGCTGTCAAATTACAACTTCCAGACACCTATAAAATCCACCCAACCTTCCACGTCTCCCTGCTTAAACCTTACAGAGACATGAGAACTGACTCCAACTCTAGAAGGGATGTCCCAGTACTTACAGATGATATTGATTATGAGATTGAGAAGATCATTGATTCCAGATACAGTAATAAGATTCTGCAGAATCTTGTTAGAGGGAAGGGTTATGGACCCAAGGAGGATTCATGGGAGCCTTCCACTAACCTTTCCACTCCACGACTAGTCTCACAGTTCCATTGCAGGCATCCCGACCATCCCAGACCTTGGCTCCTTTTGAGGGGATGACCTGTCATGTACTGGTACATCATGGTGTATACCTTTAAGGAAAAGCTATCACAACCATATAAATGTCACCTCCTCCCTCTCAATGTTGCTAAGTAATTTGCTAGTTGGGTATTCATACTGTCTTGAGAGCAAGATACTCTTAGCCTTCTCTACACTGGGATATCGATTCCTACAGCCTGAAGATATCTTCCTGGGAAAATGAAGATTCTCTGGCTTAACTCATAAGCTTTCTAAATTACCTGGAACTCCCCTTTTCTTTTACTTTGATTCATCTCCTAGCTCACTTCCCCAGCCGAAAGGAGATCTGCTGTGCACCACAAGCCGCTCCGGATGACGTCATATTGCACGGCCGATTGGTTCTAGCAGTTCACATTCGACAAACTCCCGCCTGAATCACGGTACCATTTCACAATACCTCAGGCTGAAGATCTGTAAGTTACCTAAAACTTTCTTTATGATCAATTGTATTCTGACTGTGTAGATATTTCATCGATACCGCACTGCAACTAGTGTCATTACTAACATACCTGCAAAGAGACTGGTCTCAATTTCTACTATTCAAAACTACGCTATTCCAAATACTTGTCCATCAACATATTGAATAATCATTCACTAAGCTGGAATCTTGATACAAAATAAAGTCTAAACTATTTTCACAAGCTCCCCACAGCTAACTACTGTGATTAGCTTAACTGGAAGAAAGCATTTTTATATTCAGAGACTCACATAAAACACCTGTTTATCCTTTTACTAAATATATTCACAACCAAAATATTTCATACTCTAGCTCTGTATTACTCCTTATTAAGTAGATTCCTCTATAGATCCAATACTCTTGACTACTTACAGTCACCCTCAGTTTTATGAGCAAAATCCTGGTTCTTCATACAATCAAAGAACCACAGGTTTGGTGTGAGACTGAGTGGAAGGTTAACATCATACTCAGGAGAAATTACTTACATATTCCGTACATACCTTACAGAAAGAGATGCATACATTACAAAAAATGCACAATGAAAATGGTAATTTAAAGTCACACAAAACGAATAATTTAACCAATCACAAAAAATACTCTGAAAAAATTGTATTGTTGAGGTGCATCAAAAATTGTAACGAAATTGTTTGCCAAATATCGTATTTTATAAAAAACATAAAGATTTGTAGGTAAATTACACAGGAATTTCATTAAAAAAATATTAACTATTCACATCATAAATTGTAATTTAAGTGGATGTAGAAAAAAAGTAAGAAATAGTTTTTTCATAAAATGGGCTGATCTCGGGTTTTCCATGGGCGTATATGAAAATTTCTCTCAACTCCCAACGTAATTCTATAAACATTTTCGCACTACAGCTCTCACTGTTTTTTCTTGGCAGTTAAAAAGTAACAAGTTTTCACCAAAATACTCAAAACACTAATTATTCTGAAAGAAAAACCTATGCATATGAAATATATAGTAAATTTAAGGTATAGTGTACTGAAAACAGAGTAATTATTTTTTATCAAGCATAGTTTTCCAGTTTAAAACACGCTGGTTTCCCCCTTGTACTTCGTCCTGCATTGCAAACTTTTACCTTGCAGAGAGCTTTCCAACATTAAATTAAAATTATCCTCCTTACAGTGACTGACTTGGTAGGTTTCTAAATGACTTCCTGTAGATCTTTTTGTTTAAATAAAGAAAAATACAGTAAGAAGGGTAAACTTGTTTTATTATCCTGTCGTCAATGTACAAATGACCAGAGATGTGTGGGAAACAATAGACAAAGTATTTATATAAACAACGTTAAAAAGATCAACTTAGTAAAGGATATCCATATCACAATAGTATGCAAAAAAAAAAACAAGTATTAGAAGTCTATCTACAAAGAAATCAATGTTATCCTTTTAAAATATATATTTGTTTATTGTTGCTGTTAAAATAAATGTTTACAATGTTCCAAACTGTAGTTTACTGACTAAGGGCCAGATTACAAGTGGCACGCTAACTGTTTTGTGCAATCGATATCTTATTTATTGCAGCTGTTTGCTATTTGGAAGCAGCGCTAATATTACAAGTTGAAAGTAAATACGAGTGCGTGAGCGCAATCGTGATTTACGCTAGATTTACACAAGAGAAAAAGTTGCAAAAAACACATAAAAATATTTTTAACAGTACACTTACACTCATAAGAAAACTATCTGACAAAAATTATTAAAAAAATATTATTATTTTTTTTTAAAAAATGGCTTAAAGATATGAGGTCTAAGGTGTTAGAAAAAAAAAGGCAGGCAAAGGGCTTTAACATAGAGATACATACATACATACACATGTCTAAATATGTATATTAATGTGTGTGTGTGTGTGTATATATATATATATATATATATATATATATATATATATGTTAGCTATGTGTGTGGAGGGCACTCACAGGACTTGTAGAATAGGTAACTTGTTTATCATTCTGAGGATTGCACCCGGGCTATGGTTGCACAAGAGTGGAAGGAGTGCTAGGCTACCGGCTATTATATACTGTATATATGTGTGTATATATTTATTTATGTACTTATATGTGTATATATGTATTTACAGACATATATACACATATAAGCACATAAATACATATGTATACATATACACGCATACAGCCATGTAAAAAAGTAAGTACACCCTCTTTGAATTCTTTGGTTTTACATTTCAGGACATAATAGCAATTGTCTGGTCCTTAGCAGGTTTTAAAATTAGATAAATACAACCTCAGATGAACAACAGCACATGAGATATTACACTGTGTCCTTATTTATTTAACAGAAATAAAGCCAAAATGGAGAAGTCATGTTTGAAAAATTAAGTACACCTTATAATTTAATAGCTTGTAAAACCACCTTTAACAGCGATAACTTGTAGTAATCATTTTCTGTATGGCTTTATTAGACCCTCACATCTTTATGGAGGAATTTTGGCCCACTCATCTTTACAAAATTTCTTCAGTTCATTGAGGTTTGTGGGAATTCATTTATGCACAGCTCTTTTAAAGTCCCTCCACAGCAGTTCAATTGGGTTGAGGCCTGAACTTTGACTGGGCCATTGCAACACCTTGTTTCTTTTTTTCCAGCAATTCTGTTGCAGATTTGCTGGTGTGCTTAGGATCATTGTCTTGTTGCATGACCCAATTTCAGTCAAGCTATAGCTGTTGGACAGATAGCCTCACATTTGACATACCTAAGGAAAGAGATGTTTCTGGCAGGTAAGATTACCCTCTGCCTTGCCTTCCAGATCCGCTGGACACCTACACACCTATCAGTGGTATGGGCGAATAGTGATGACGTCACACTTTTATCAACTTGATGTCTTCGTAACTTGCGCAAGTTATTTTTGTGACTTCTGTAGACAGCTGAAACCTGCACTTAAGTACTGTGTGTATGCAAGTATATGTCTCCTTATCCGAATCTCTGAGTTAAAATCCTCTTTCTCACAGATGAGAGGCTCCTTTCTTTTTGTATTCTAAAGCTTCTGTTTTTGTCTTTATCCACAAGAGATACAGGAACCAACATTTTCATCAACGTGTTTCACCAAGGCTCTGGCTTTATCAAGATGCAGTGTGGATCTCAAGTCCTCCCTTTCATAGCAGTGGTCTCATTTTCATTGGTCCGCCTGTCACACCTTCTTGTTCCAATTGGATTCATTGGCTGTATGTGTAACTTGATCTCATTTAGTTACTGTTTCAAGTGTTCAAACTCCTTATAGTGCTCTCCATATAGTTTTCTCCTCTCATCATTTATATTTTAAGGCTTTCATTTACTTTTAATTATTCAGTGACTCAAGCCGGCAACTTTATAATGTTCATTCAAAAACACTTGCTTCTTTCAGCCCATAACGTCATTCATATTGCTTTCCAAATATCAGGATTTTTTCCTGTCATCATTCACATTTCTGGATATGCATTTCACTTAAAATTTTCAAACAACTAAACTTTACAGTAATAGCCAAAGCAAACTTACTTTTAGCCTGTGCCATCATTTACTAAAAACAGGAATTAAACCAGATTATGAATTTGAGGTCTATATATATATATATATATATATATATATATATATATATATATATATATATATATATATATATATATGTGGTTCTGTTACAATGAATGGATATTAGTAATACAAGGATATAATATAAAAAGAAATTTCTGAGGAGGAAAAACCTAAGAGGATGCGCTTGGAACACAGGTATATCAAAGTAGGACCTAACACTTTATGATTGGGTTTATACCCGTATGCATAAATAAATATAAACAGCACAGTGTTTGGTATGTGTGAAAAATTAATAATAATGACGAAAATAAATTGTGAGTAAAACAAGTGCTCAGGACAATTTGTGTATAATGTTAGTGATACATTGAAATAAGAGATAAACAATGATATTTGTTGCGATGAGTAAAATATATAAAAAGTACTTATCAATGTCCCAAAAAATGCTGTGATGTAAAAAATAAGTGTCCAATCCTAATATGTGAACGGTGAGGTGTTCAGGTGTTTGGCGTGCCCCTCTTGTGTGCGATGGGTCAGGGTGTCTAGAATGGAAGATAAACAAGGGGCGCCAACATAGTGTGAATTGTTAAAACAACAATTATAAAAGTGATGTGCAAAAAACTACTCACAAGGAAAGTGGCACCTTAAATGAATAAGGTGCGATAAAGCAGACTGACATTCAAATTCCAGCAGTCAGTACGCTGGAGGTCTCACCCAGAGGACCTGTGGAATCCAGATAGGCGTCTAGAAAGTAGCACCCACGTTTTTTAGGGCCAATGGTCGGACCAGGTGAGCTGCATGATGCCTGATGAAACAGTCTGGAATAGACTGAGAAACGCGTTGCAAAATAAATACTGTTTGTTTTATACCACGACCCGGTATTTTTGCTTCTTTCCACGATCCACTTGTTTTTGAAACAGGACTTTTACCATGGAACCTTTCATACACTGACACTGTCAGTTTTGGAGAAAAAGTCTCGGTGGCGTGAGTGCAGCAGGAGAACACCTATCAGCTTTCAGCTCACCTGGTCCGGCCATTGGCCCTAAAAAACATGGGTGCTACTTTCTAGATGCCTATCTGGATTCCACAGGTCCTCTGGGTGAGACCTCCAGCATACTGACTGCTGGAATTTGAATTTCAGCCTGCTTTATCGCACCTTATTCATTTAAGGTGCCACTTTCCTTGTGAGTAGTTTTTTGCACATCACTTTTATAATTGTTGTTTTAACAATTCACACTATGTTGGCGCCCCTTGTTTATCTTCCATACAAAGATATAATATCTATCGGAGCTATGTCAACATATGTTGGCATATACAACAGCTAAATAATAAGGTAGATAGAAGTGAGATATACTGATATGTATATTGGGGCTTTTGAGGGGAGCATCATAAAATGGTCAGATCTAAATAAACGAAAAATGTAAATTTGTAGATTTGTAAATATCTTTTAATAATTCTATGGTATTAAATATATATATATATATATATATATATATATATATATATATATATATATATATATATATTGCTCGTGTTTTACATACATATATCTCTTAATATGATGTCTCCATCCAATTCAAATTCTATATTTATATTTTTTTAACTCTATATTTATATTTTATTAACTCTATAACAGTGAATTTAAAAATACGTGATTCGTATGGTTTATACATATATCTCTTTATGTGTATTCATCAAAAATCTATATTAGTTTTCCTAAATGTGAAACTATATAATAGTGTTTATTAGTGAGTGTATTTAAACTTAATAATATGGGGCTATGCTCATTCTGCTGAATCCCTTCTTCTGTATCTCCATAATTATACAAAATAGGCTCATGACATTAAAACCTATAAGAAACTTAGGTCTAGAATTTTTATTTAGATATATAATACTATACATATGTGACCAGGAGTGTGTGGAAAAATTGACTTCACCAAAAGTAAATGTGTAAAGATACTTTGATTTGTTACTGACTGATTCCTATCTCTAGGGTCCCAAAAATGGGGATATATCCAGTTCTGAATTGAGACCAAGTGGGTGGATTGTGTTGAAACTATAGATTAACTCTGCTTCTTTTTTCAGAATGGTTTGTTCAAAACTACCACCCCTCCAATTCTGTTTCACTTTATATAGACTCCAATATTTCAAATTATAATGATGTCATCTATATATCTCTTGAAGAGCACAAGGCTCGCACCAAGCTCAGAGTGATTGAGGAATCTTTGTTCCCAATCACCCATAAAAAAGATTTGCATAACTTGG
This sequence comes from Bombina bombina, assembly GCF_027579735.1. Classification (NCBI taxonomy): domain Eukaryota; kingdom Metazoa; phylum Chordata; class Amphibia; order Anura; family Bombinatoridae; genus Bombina; species Bombina bombina. The sequence continues at coordinate 833,774,806 of NC_069503.1, read as the reverse complement.
TGCGAACCTTGTGCCCATCGCAGTGCCTTCAATTTGGAGATATCTATTGTTAAATGAGAAGTAGCTGTGTTCCAGTATAAACCTTATACTTTGTAACAGAAACTGGAACAAAGGGAATTTCTGTTACAAAGTATAAAGTTTATACTGGAACACAACTACTTCTCATTTAACAATAGATATTATCTCCAAATTAAGGGCACTGTGATGGGCACAAGGTTCACACCAAGCTATGCAAATCATTTTATGGGTATTATTATTATTATTATCGATTATTTGTAGAGCGCCAACAGATTCCGCAGCGCTATAAACAAAGGGGAGTATAAAATAATTAAGGGATAAAGTGGGTAGAGGGCCCTGCTAAGAGTTGCACTGTTGTAATCCACTCTTAAGAAGGTGATCTACAAACAGCTGGGCTCTTAGGCTTACATGCTAAGGGGGTTCAGGGGATAGCAATGGAGGAGTGGAACTGGTATAAAGTAAGGTTAGCATAGGTTGTATGCATCCTTGAACAGCAGAGTCTTTAGGGAGTGCTTGAAGCTTTCAAAACTAGGGGAGAGTCTTGTGGGGCGAGGCAGAGAGTTCCACAAGATGGGAGCCAGTCTGGAGAAGTCATGTAAACAGGAGTGCGATGAGGTAACCAGAGAGGAGAGTAGGAGGTCATGAGCAGAGCGAAGGGGACGGGGAGAGAGAGTATCTGGAGACAAGGTCTGAGATATAGGGGGGAGCAGTGCAGTTGAGGGCTTTGTATGTCAGAGTGAGAATTTTGTGTTTGATCCTAGAGGCAAGAAGAAGCCAGTGAAGGGATTGGCAGAGAGGCGCAGAAGATGAAGAGCGACGTGTAAGGAAGATGAGTCTGGCAGAGGCATTCAGTATGGATTGTAAGGGAGCTAGGGGCAGATGGGGAGACCAGAGAGGACAGAGTTGCAATAATCAAGGCGGGAAAGAATGAGAGAGTGGATTAAAATCTTAGTTGTGTCTTGTGTAAGGAAGTGTCTAATTTTGGAGATGTTTTTAAGGTGGCAGGCTTTAGCCAAGGACTGAATGTGAGGAGTGAAGGAAAGATCGGAGTCAAATGTGACCCTGAGACATCGGGCATGCAGGGTAGGGGTAATGATGGAGTTGTCAACAGTTATAGAGAGATTGGGGGTGGAGATTTTGGAATAAGGGGGGAAAATGAGGAGCTCAGTTTTGGAGAGATTTAGCTTGAGGTAGTGGGAGGACATCCAAGAAGAGATGTGAGAAAGACAGTGACACGGGTTAGCAAGGAAGGAGATAGGTCTGGTGCAGAGAAGTAGATTTGGGTGTCATCGGCATACAAATGATATTGGAATCCGTGGGACTTAATTAGGGAGCCTAGTGATGATGTATAGATTGAGAAGAGAAGGGGACCAAGGACAGAGCCTTGCGGTACTCTGACATAAAGTGGTGACGGGGCAGAGGAGGCCCCAGAGAAGGCTACACTGAAGGTACGATTTGATAGGTAGGAAGAGAGCCACGAAAGGGCTGTGTCACAGATGCCAAAGAATTGCAGGGTTTGGAGCAAAAGAGGGTGGTCGACAGTGTCAAAGTCTGCGGACAGATCAAGGAGGATAAGCAGGGAGAAGTGACCTTTTGATTTTGCTGTAAGTAGGTAATTGGTGACCTTAACAATAGCTGTCTCTGTGGAGTGATAGGGACGAAATCCAGATTGCAGTGGGTCAAGAAGGGAGTTTAACGTAAGGAAATGGGATAGGCGTGCATATACTAGTTTTTCGAGAAGCTTTGAAGCAAGAGGGAGGAGGGAAATAGGGCGGTAGTTGGATGGGGAAGTAGGATCAAGGGAAGGTTTTTTGAGGATAGGTGTGACCAGTGTACACTAAAATATGTACAAATAAGGGCATAATATATATGCTACAATGTTCCTGTGATTTGATCCACATTGGGGAAATGACACGTATGCTAAGAGACAGGGATGCTAAAGGGGATTTAGACACTTATTTGTATAAACACTTTAGGGAAGTACATAACAACAAGAAGGGAGTTTAACGTAAGGAAATGGGATAGGCGTGCATATACTAGTTTTTCGAGAAGCTTTGAAGCAAGAGGGAGGAGGGAAATAGGGCGGTAGTTGGATGGGGAAGTAGGATCAAGGGAAGGTTTTTTGAGGATAGGTGTGACCAGTGCATGTTTCATCGATGAGGGAAATGTGCCAGTGCTGAGGGAGAGGTTGAAAATATGTGTTAGTATAGTGATTGGGAACAAGATATTTAGATGATATCATTATAATTTGGAAAGGGTAGGTAGAACATATTTTAGAGCTTTTTGAATCCATGAATAGTATTGACAGAGGGATATCATTCACGTATCAATATAGTGAGAAAAAGATCACTTTCCTTGATTTGGATATAATGGTTGAGTCTAATAATATTTAAACTAAAACACACTTTAAAGAGGTAGACTCAAATAACTTTATACATGCCTCCAGTTGCCATCTCACAAAGTGAAAGGAGAGTATACCTATAGGCCAAAGTCTGAGGATTCAAAAAAATTGTTAAAAAAATAATGATTTTGAGACCCAAATAAATATTTTAGAGGAGAAATTTAAAGATAGAGGATATAAGCAAGATTTAATTGACACAGCAATAAATAGAGCAAGAGACACTGAGAGGAAGGAACTATTGAAATATAAACTGAAATGTATGAGAGATAAATTTGAGGAGTTTGATGTACTATTTGTCAATGATTTTAGTGAGGATCATGTAATAGTAAAAAAGATACTAAGAAAACACTGTCACCTTTTGAAAAATGACCCTATTCTGGGAGATAAAATACAGCCATATCCCAGAATGATCTATAGAAGAGCACAAAATCTCAAGATGATTCTAGCACCTAGTGAGTTCAAGAGCAATAAAAAGAAAACCTTTGATAAAGATCTCAAAGGTGTAGATGTTAAAGGTTTCTTCCCTTGTCATATATGTAGGGCCTGTCGTTATAGTACAAAAAATAAATCTATCTAAATTCCAGATAGAATTGAGGAATTTGTAATAGAAAACACTAAAATATGTACAAATAAGGGCATAATATATATGCTACAATGTTCCTGTGATTTGATCCACATTGGGGAAATGACACGTATGCTAAGAGACAGGGATGCTAAAGGGGATTTAGACACTTATTTGTATAAACACTTTAGGGAAGTACATAACAACAATGCTTCAGCCATGAAATATTGGGGTCTATATAAAGTGAAACAGAATTGGAGGGTGGTAGATTTGAACAAACCATTCTGAAAAAAGAAGCAGAGTTCATCTATAGTTTCAACATCATCCACCCCCATGGTCTTAATTCGGAACTGGATATATCCCCATTTTTGGAACCCTAGAGATAGGAATCAGTCAGTAACAAATCAAAGTATATTTACACATTTACTTTTGGTGAAGTCAATTTTTCCACACACTCCTGGTCACATATGTATAGTATTATATATCTAAAAAAAATTCTAGACCAAAGTTTCTTGTAGGTTTTAATGTCATGAGCCTATTTTGTATAATTAAGGAGATACAGAAGAAGGGATTCAGAAGAATGTGCACAGTCCCATATTATTAAGTTTAAATACACTCACTAATAAACACTATTATATAGTTTCACATTTAGGAAAATTAATATAGATTTTTGATGAATACACATTAAGAGATATATGTATAAACCAAACATCACATATTTTTAAATTCACTGTTACAGAGTTAATAACATATAAATATAGAGTTAAAAAAATATAAATGTAGAATTTGAATTGGATGGAGACATCATATTAAGAGATATATGTATGTAAAACACGAGCAATTTGTTTTATATATATTCACTACCATAGAATTATTATAAGATATTTACAAATCTAGGATACTATTGAAAAATATTAATTTACATTTTTCGTTTATTTAGATCTGATCATTTTATGATGCTCCCCTCAAAAGCCCCAATATATATATATATATATATATATATATATATATATATATATATATATATATATATATATATATATATATATATATATATATATATATATATATATATATATATATCAGTATATCTCGCTTCTATCTACCTTATTATTTAGCTGTTGTATATGCCAACATATGTTGACATAGCTCCGATAGATATTATATCCTTGTATTACTAATATCCATTCATTGTCACAGAACCACATTTATATAAATAGACCTCAAATTCATAATATGATTTAATTCCTGCTCTTAGTAAATGATGGCACAGGCTAAAAGTTAGTTCACTTTGGTTATTACTGTAAAGTTTAATTGTTTGAAAATTTAAAGTGAGATGCATATCCAGAAATGTGGATGATGACAGGACAAAATCCTGTTATATGGAAAGCAATATGAATGATGTTATGGGCTGAAAGAAGCAAGTGTTTTTGGACGAACGTTATGAAGTTTCCGGCTCGAGTCGTTGAATAATTAAAAGTAAATGGATGCCTTAAAAAATAAATGATGAGAGGAGAAAACTTTGCTATATGGAGAGCACTATAAGGAGTTTGAACACTTGAAACAGTAACTAAATGAGATCATGTTACACATACAGCCTATGAATCCAATTGGAACAAGAAGGTGTGACAGGTGGACAAATGAAAATGAAACTACTGCTATGAATACACAAAGAAAGAAACCTCTCATCTTTGACAAAGAGGATTTTAACTCAGAGATTCGGATAAGGAGAGATATACCTGCGTACACATAGTACTTAAGTGCAGGTTTCAGCTGTCTACAGAAGTCACAAAAATAACTTGCGCAAGTTACAAAGACATCAAGTCGATAACAGTGTGACGTCATCACTATCCGCCCCTACCACCGTTAGGTGTGTAGATGTCCAGTGGATCTGGAAGACAAGGCAGAGGGTAATCTTACCTGCCAGAAACATCTTTCCTTAGGTATATATATGAACCACTGAGGAATTTTGTGGTAGCTATTGTTGGAGGGCCTGTACAAAGGATTACAAGTACCGTGTACAATGGGATTTAATACAGGGTAAGAGAACCGGTCCGATACGGTCTGGCTTGATTTGATACACCTAAACAAACATTTCTAAATATTAGAGAACATACTATGTTTGAACCATCTATAGCTGTATATGAATACAACATACTATACTAGCAAGCATCAGATACTAATATGCATTGTAATTTTGTGGTTACAACTGGTTTCCAATAAAGAAAGACACTGTCATAATCAGAGACATTGCTACAATTACAAGCAAAGAGACATTGCTACGACTAAATATATACTGAATCTGGATTTCAAGTAACAATTTTAAATGTACATATACACAGAAACCATAGAGAGCCCATAACACATTTAAGTGAGAAGTTCTTACTTTTGAATTTTTATTGTTACTCTCGATTTATATGCCGGCTTGGTTTTATGAAAGCCATTTTTTAATGAGCTCTGTTTTAGTGTTGCACTACTAATTTTTTTTTTTTTTTTTTTTTTTTTTTTTTTTTCAATTTTATATTTTTATTAAACAAATAGTCATATAACAACAGTAAACAAATAGTGAAAATATGGACTTGCAAGTCCAAGTACATGAATACATGGTCAATACAGTTTTTAAAGAAATATTATATCCCCTGACATTGAAAAAACTGCTCAAAGTATAAATCCCCCCTGATGAGAAATGACGGCCACTCTTGGACCATTTGTCACAGAGAAGAATTGGGGAGGGGTGTGTGGGGGGAACAAAATAGAAGGGTCATTTTGAGACCCATTGTATGAATTTGCAAGATATAGCAATAAAGGAACCGTCGATGCCAATAGTATGAGCTAAACAAGTTAGGTTAAATGTAAACGCTGATATTTCTATGGGGAACAAAGAAGTGTAACAAGTGTTATGTCATATGATGAAATAAACTACTAATGCAGATTAGGGAGTAGAAGTTAAGGGAAAGTATGCACCATATAAGTGTGGGCAAAATTCTCAAGGATCTGTATTAAAGCCTCTAAGGGTCCATATTAAAATCTGAGTTGGAGTGTTCTTCTAAAAATCCCCACCTGCTACATGGGGTAATTGACCCCCTAATATCACCCCAGGTATTGTAGGAAATGTACAGTTAATACAGGAATTGGCTTGAACTGCTTTGTGTGCCTCACATTATAGGAATATACCAAAAGCTATGTCGTATGATGAAATAGACTACTAATTCAGGTTAGGGAGTAGAGATTAAAGGAAGTTATACAAATATAATTATATTAAGGTAAAATTCACAGGGGTCTGTCTTAAAGCCTCCAAAGTTCAGGATGAAGTGAAAATGCAACACATATTTACTGCCATGTAGGGGCCAACACCAGGATACTGACATAAATAATCCTGCTTATGTTGTATATAAATATGAAGTAGTTTGCAAGTACCTAGAGAGCAGATAGCCTATAAATCTATTTCAGCCAACTTAAACAGAAACAATATAACTGGGAATTCAGGATTGAGGAGGGAGCCATGTAGGTACCTAGAAGAGAAAAAACAAAAACCAAGTCTCTATTCATATCATATAAGCCGATACAGGTTTGGCATCAATATAATAAAAAGCATGTGTGAGGTCTGCGGTTACCAGGCAAATCATAAAAAAAAAAAAAAATTCCAGCGTGTGACAACATGCGCTTAAAGTCTGCTGCAGCTAAACGGTAGAAAAATGCATGGGGACAAAATGTCTAATTAGATATCTGGAGTGATCCACAGCCCCTGTCCAAGACTCAGGTGGAAAGCCTGCATAAACATATTAGTGTAATCACTCACCCCAAGTACTATTTTAGAAAGTAGCAGGAGACCGCACCAACTTTTACTTAGACTAAGTCTTTCCTGGCTATATGTCCTCCAAACTGTAGCTTGCTTCTCCAACAGTGCACTCCCGTTCTCTCTCAAAGGCATGGGGCTTATTCCCCCGGTGTCAGTGAAAAACAAACAGATCTCACAGTACCTAGAGGAACTGACACTGGTAGAATGCGGCCAGTTTTACCCCACTCCATGTCGGGGAAGCCGGTCGGTAATGGCTGGCTTATGCTGCGCTTTGCAATGGGATGCAGGATGGGAGGGGTCTAAATATTGCCCCAGCTCTTCAGGGTTATGCACAAATCGGGTGAGATCCAAAAGCCTCTCCTTCTCAAAAATAGATTGTGATTCCCATGTAGCAAAGGTCGTAGTGTTGATGGGCATCCAGAACAAACAACTCTCCTGGACCACTGTAGTAAATTGAAGAGAGGCCGGCTCCGTAAATTCGGGAATGTCCAATATATAGTTCGTGAGTGAGGTCTCTGGGATATAGTTGTTAGCAAATGCGGTGGTCCTTGTTTTGACCGCTAAGTCAGTAGAAGCCTCCGCCGTTATTGCGTTGAGCTCCTGACCCATGTGTGTGTACCATGTACCCTCTGGGGCTTCCTTAGGCACTGGATTATTTTGTCTGCAATCTCTCTGCAGCGACATGATGCCAGCCTCACAGTCATCTCCTGACCAGCCTGTTGCTTCGGGAAAAATCTTTTCCGCGGGTCTTGCAGGTGTGAGGAGGTTATAGAGCTCAGACTGGAAAATCTGGCAATGGTGTTCCATTAGTTGTATCACGTTGCGCTCCCACATGTCGATGGCACCCATATCTAGCATTAGCTCTCGGCTTGAGAAATGTTAACTCTTTGTTGAGAAAATAGATGGTTCTTCTCTGAGCTAAAGAAAAGTGTTGCTTTTTTAGTAGAACAAACAATATTCTTCAGCACAGCTTATCAATAGATTGGGACAGCACATACGGCTGTTATTCCTGACTTATCAGGACTCAGGGAGGGTAAATGAGGAGCCAGGTCTGTTACTAGGCCTCCACTGCGTTCCTCATCTATTCCGGTCTGCTTGGCTGGAGTTCAAAGTTAAAAAACACAAATAAATCCATTCTTCAAGTATTAATCTACAGGACAATTGTAATTCCAGGCTTGGATTATATGTTTGAGAAGCGATAGGCAACGGATCTATCAGCTCCCGGATTCAGCCAAAGATAAAAGCAGCCATCATGGTCGGTGTTCGGACCCGCCCCCCCGTTGCACTACTAATTTTTATTATTTTTAAGTATAACTTTTTATGAAGGAAGTTTTCCATATTAACTTTTTACTACTGTTGGAGATGATTTTTTATGTGGTACAATAAATCGATGTAAAACACTTTTTCAATCTACCAATCTAGTGAGTAAAAAATTGTCGAAATACCTAATTGTTACTGCTGACACTAATATACAGATAAATACACCTTTAATATTTAAAAAGGGAAGGTACACCATATTCATTTCTACATAAATCATTAACTCCTAGGAATTTAAAGTATGCTTGGGATCATTGTCCAAGCTTCAGTTTCCTCACCGGCAGCATGATGCTTTCTGCTTAGATTTTTTGATACTTCAATTAATCAATATTGCTTTCCACACACTGCAGGTTTCCAGTGCCAAAGGATGCAAAGCAGACCCAGAGAATCACTTAGGCACCACCATGCTTAACTATAGGCAGAGTGTTCTTTTCAGCATCTGATTCATTCTTCTTCATCCCGACATACCACTCATCCATTGCGCTGAAAAGTTCCAGTTCTATTTCATTGCTCAACAGAACAGAATCCAAAAACTTATGTGGCTAATTTATATTATTTTGAGCATATTGTAGCCGACCTTCATTGTGCTTTTGGTCAGTAGTGGTGTACGTCTTGGAATTCTGGCATGGAAACCTTCTGCTTTTAGTACGCACCTTACTGTGCAAACTGAAACCTCAGTGCCTGTTGCCACCAAGTCTTGCTGCAGGTTATTTGAGGTGACTAGAGGGTTTTTCTCAATCTGCCTTCTCAGAAATTTGGTTGCAGCCATTGATAGCTTCCTTTTTCTGCCCCCGTCCAGGTAGTGCAACCACTGTTCCTTTAAATTTGAACTTGTGAACTATGCTTCCACTGGTGTCTCTAGGAACATTCAGTGTCTTCACTATCTTTTTGTATCTTGTTCCGTGTTTGTGAAGGGTGATGATCTCTTCTCTTAACTTTTTGGACCATTATTTTGACATATTTCTAACATGTGGCACTCAACAAACCCCTAGGTGGGGGAGCAGGTGTGCCTGTGCTCCACCTACATAATGTTTATCTTTATTTGAAAAGCAAGAATGTAAGTTTAGAAGCCGGCCTATTTTTGGTGAACAACCTGGGTTGTTCATGCTGATTGGTAGATAAATTCACCCACCAATAAACAAGTGCTGTCCAGGGTCTGAACCAAAAATTGTCTGGCTCCTTAGCTTAGATGCCTTCATTTTCAAATAAAGATAACAAGAGAACGAAGAAAATTTGATAATAGGAGTAAATTAGAAAGTTGCTTAAAATTGCATACTCTATCTGAATCATGAAAGAAAAAAATTTGGATTCAGTGTCCCTTTAAGGGTTTATTGTATTACAAACAATATCCATAATACTATGAAAGGAGGCTGTTAGAAACTTTATATATTTTGTTAATCAAACTAGTACATTATTCTTGTCAGTTTTCAACCTCTTGTGGGAATAAAAAAAGGAAAGAACAATTAGAGGAAAAGGGGGCACAATAAAGTATACTGCAAAGCACTTTTACTGTTGATATTAAAACAGTTTATGGATAATCTAGTATGTGCTTTATACATCTTTAACTGATCAGTGAATAAATGCATGTAATTATTATTCTAGTGACAATGTTTTGATTAAGAAATTGAAAGCTATTCCAAATGCTATCTTTAATGTATATCAAAAGAACCTGTAAAGATGAGCTCCAAGAACAAGACTTTGAAGCCAACATTCAATAAAAGCATACAGATAATGAGTAAGGTAATCAACCAACAGACATCAAAATAGCTGCAAAAACTGAAATCTTTTTGTTATCTAAGTATATTGAACTTGATAGTAAGCCAAAAATGTGTCAGGAGAAAGACTGGGAATCTAGGGATCACAATTTAGAACAGGAACATACAGACAGGAAAAAAGTTCCAAGAAATAATTGTGCTACAACACTTAAATACTGCATACGGAGAACATTGTCTCAAGGCAAAAAATGGGAGAAAAAGCCATTTGAAAATACTATATCACTTAAATAAAAGCAGGGGAATTCCCAGCTGGCAAATTCTACTGTTTGAAGACCAAACTCACTGCTTGGCTACACCCTTGCTGGAGCAGTAAACCATACTTAAAGGGATTTTCTTACTTTATATGCTTATTTGCTCCTACACAAATGTTGCTCCTTTGTGAACACCTTTCAATAGGTGCAAAATTAGTCCAAATTGCTTGTTTAGAATCATAATTAAAAAAAAATACAGAATAGGCTAGAAGAAAGTATAGCTTAGTGGTACTCTGCCTCCTATAGTAATTTACTATCACAACTTAAAGAAACCTGGCCTTCCAGTTCATTAGGATTATGCTTGTTTGAATCAGTTAAGTCACTCAAATTATGAATATAATAAAATGAAAATCTGTTTTTATTGCCTTAAATGTGAATGTACATATGAAAGAAACACATTTTATCTCAGGCCTTTTAATTAGCAAACATGATAGTTAATTATTTTAATATTAACAATGATTGTCTAATTGTATGCATTTTTACACTAAGCAATTAATATAGATTCATGGCATTAGTGCAAATAATTAATTATTTCATAAAATGTTGCATATTTTTGAATTAACATGTTTAAACCTCCAAACTCTTAATTAAAAGAATAATATTCCAATTATCACAATTGTTTTGTGTACATATGTTGTGGTGTAAAAGTGTAATTTCAGAAATGTTTTAATGTTTATTACAATAAATTAAGTAGCTCTGCAAACAGCCAAGACATGTTAAAAATAGTTTTTTTAACAGGTCCGAGTTGTTGAATTTGAAAAGTCCAAAAACATTTGCCAGATAGTGTTTCCTTACTGATTGAAATACCAGTATTAAATCAACCCAATACAAGGAGTTAACGTTTTAAGAACAAATGCTTTTAAATAGTGTTAAATTAATATGTTACTGTTTATTAATGATTTGGTGTAGATTCAAATTTGACAACTACATGAAAAGTCACAAATTGTACTTTGCATATGAATTATGATTGGTTAGGTTGGACCCCTACATTTCAAATTTGTAGAAATGCATTTCACAATTGACTTTAATTTTACAACTGATATTGCTTGCAATGATTGATATGAAAATACTGTATAGCAGCATGATTATGATATACTAATAAAGTGCCTTTAGCAACTTTGAAATCAATTTCTATTCCTACACATTAAAGCTTCTCACTAAAACTTGTGTGGCTGGAGTTTGATTATACACAAACTTTCGGCTAGATTACGAGTCTTGCGTTAGCCCTAAAAAGCAGCGCTAAGGGATCCGAACGCTGCTTTTTAACGCCCGCTGGTATTACGAGTCAGGTAGGAAAGGGTCTACCGCTCACTTTTTTTCCGCGATTTTAGCTTACCGCAAATCCCCTTACGTCAATTGCGTATCCTATCTTTTTAATGGGATTTGCCTAATTCCGGTATTATGATCGCCTGAAAAAGTGAGCGGTAGACCCTCTCCTGGCAAGACTCCTACCGCATTTAAAAGTCAGTAGTTAAGAGTTTTTTGGGCTAACGCCGGAACATAAAACTCTTAACTAAAGTGCTAAAAAGTACACTAACACCCATAAACTACCTATTAACCCCTAAACCAAGCCCCCCCCACATCGCAAACACTATAATAAAATTATTTAACCCCTAATCTGCCGACCAGACATCGCTGCCACTTTAATAAATTTATTAACCCCTAAACCGCCGCATTCCCGCCTCACAAACATTAGTTAAATTTTATTAACCCCTAATCTACCATCCCTAACATTGCCGACACCTACCTACATTTATTAACCACTAATCTGCCGCCCACAACATCGCTGCTACTATGTTAAATGTATTAACCCCTAAACCTAAGTTTAACCCTAAGTCTAACCCCCCTAACTTAAATATAATTGAAATAAAACAAAATAAATTTACTACTATTAAATAAATGAATCCTATTTAAAACTAAATACTTACCTATAAAATAAACCCTAAGCTAGCTACAATATAGCTACAATATAACTAATAGTTACATTGTAGCTAGCTTAGGGTTTATTTTTATTTTACAGGCAATTTTGTATTTATTTTAACTAGGTACAATAGTAATGTAAAATAAATCCTAACCTAAATTACAATTACACCTAACACTACACTATAATTAAACTAATTACCTAAACTACCTACAATTAATTACAATTAAATTAAATAAACTAAATTACGAAAAAAAACAAACACTAAATTACAGAAAATAAAAAAACATTTACAAGAATTTTAAACTAATTACACCTAATCTAACCCCCCTAATAAAATAAAAAAGCCCCCCAAAATAATAAAACACTACCCCCTTGAAGATCACCCTACCTTGAGACATCTTCACCCAGCTGGGCACAAGTGATCCTCCAGAGGGTCCAAAGTCTTCATCCTATCCGGCCAGAAGAGGACCTCCAGACTGGCAAGGTCAATCCTATTGGCTGATTAGATCAGCCAATCGGATTGAACTTCAATCCTATTGGCTGATTGCATCAGCCAATAGGTTTTTTCCTACCTTAATTCTGATTGGCTGATAGGATTCTATCAGCCAATCGGAATTCAAGGGACGCCATCTTGGATGACGTCACTTAAAGGACCAGTCATTCAGTCGTCGGCCGTCGGATGAAGAGGATGCTCCGCGTCGGATGTCTTGAAAATGGACTCCGGAAGGGTGAAGATAGAAGATGCCGCCTGGATTAAGACTTCTACCGGTCTGGAGGTCCTCTTCTGGCCAGATAGGATGAAGACTTCGGACCCTCTGGAGGACCATTTGTGCCTGGCTGGGTGAAGACGTCTCAAGGTAGGGTGATCTTCAAGGGGGTAGTGTTAGGCTTTTTTAAAGGGGGATTGGGTGGGTTTTAGAGTAGGGTTGGGTGTGTGGGTGGTGGGTTTTAATGTTGGGGGTATTGTACTTTTTTTTACAGGTGAAAGAGCTGATTACTTTGGGGCAATGCCCTGCAAAAGGCCCTTTTAAGGGCTATTTGTATGTTAGTATAGGGTGGTCTGAATTTTATTATTTTGGGGGGCTTTTTTATTTTATTAGGGGGATTAGGTGTAATTAGTTTAAAATTATTGTAATTCTTTTTTTATTTTCTGTAATTTAGTGTTTTTTTTCTTCGTAATTTAGTTTATTTAATTTAATTGTAATTAATTGTAGGTAGTTTAGGTAATTAGTTTAATAATAGTGTAGTGTTAGGTGTAATTGTAACTTAGGTTAGGGTTTATTTTACGGGTACTTTTGTCCTTATTTTAGCTAGGTAGTTATTAAATAGTTAATAACTATTTAGTAACTATTCTACCTAGTTAAAATAAATACAAAGTTGCCTGTAAAATAATATAAATCCTAAACTAGCTACAATGTAACTATTAGTTATATTGTAGCTAGCTTAGGGTTTATTTTACAAGTGAGTATTTAGTTTTAAATAGGAATAATATATTTAATTGTAGTAAATTTATTTAGATGTATTTAAATTATATTTAAGTTAGGGGGGTTAGGGTTAGACGTAGGTTTAATGGTTAATAAATTTATTATAGTGGAGGCGACGTTGGCAGCGGCAGATTAGGGGTTAATAAATTTAATATAGTTGCGGCGACATTGGGGGGGCAGATTAGGGGTTAATAACTATAATGTAGGTGTCGGCGATGTGGGGGGCAGCAGATTAGGGGTTCATAAGTATAATATAGGTGGTGGCGGTGTCCGGAGCGGCAGATTAGGGGTTAATAACAGAATGTAGGTGTAAGCGATAGCGGAAGCGGCAGATTAGGGCTTAAAAAATGTAAGATTAGGGGTGTTTAGACTCGGGGTTCATGTTAGGGTATTAGGTGCAGACATAAAATTAATTTCCCCATAGGAACGCTGCTTTTTTGCAGGTGTTAGGATTTTTTTTCAGCCACCTCAGCCCTATTGTTTCCTATGGGGAAATCGTGCATGAGCACGTTTTTCCAGCTTACTGCTACCGTAAGCAGCGCTGGTAATGAGGTGAGATGTGGAGCTAAATTTTGCACTACGCTCACCTTTTTGCGGCTAACGCCAGGTTTAAAAAAGCCTGTAATACCAGCATTGTCTTAAGGGAGCATTAGAAAAAAAAGGCTTGTTAGCAACGCACCCCTGTCGCTCACGCAAGATAGAGGGGACAGAGAGAGGCAGAGAGAGAGAGCACAAAAGAGAGGGGGAGATAGAGAGCACAAAAGAGAGGGGGGAGAGAGAGCACAAAAGAGAGGGGGGAGAGAGAGCACAAAAGAGAGGGGGGGAGAGCACAAAAGAGAGGGGGGAGAGAGCACAAAAGGGAGGGGGGAGAGAGCACAAAAGAGAGGGGGAGAGAGAGCACAAAAGAGATAGGGGGAGAGAGCACAAAAGAGAGGGGGGAGAGAGAGCGCAAAGGAGAGGGGGAGAGAGAGCGCAAAAGAGAGGGGGGAGGGAGCGCAAAAGAGAGGGGAGAGAGAGCGCAAAAGAGAGGGGGGAGAGAGCTCAAAAGAGAGGGGGGAGAGAGAGAGCTCAAAAGAGAGCGGGAGAGAGAGAGCAGAAGAGGGGGGATAAAGAGAGGGAGAGAGACAGCAAAAGAGAGGAGGGAGAGCGCAAAAGAGAGGGGGGAGAAAGAGAGCGCAAAAGAGAGGGGAAGAGCGCAAAAGAGAGGGGGAGAGAGAGAGCGCAAAAGAGAGGGGGGAGAGAGAGCGCAAAAGAGAGGAGAGAGAGAGAGCACAAAAGAGAGAGAGAGCACAAAAGAGAGGGGGAGAGAGAGAGCGCAAAAGAGAGGGGGAGAGAGAGAGCGCAAAGAGAGGGGAGAGAGAGAGCGCAAAAGAGAGGGAAGAGAGAGAGGGAAGAGAGAGCGCAAAAGAGAGGGGGAGAGAGAGAGCGCAAAAGAGAGGGGGGAGAGCGCAAAAGAGAGGGGGAGAGAGAGAGCGCAAAAGAGAGGGGGAGAGAGAGAGCGCAAAAGAGAGGGGAGAGAGAGACCGAAAAAGAGAGGGGAGAGAGAGAGTGCAAAAGAGAGGGGGGAGAGAGCGCAAAAGAGAGGGGGAGAGAGAGCAAAAGAGAGAGGGGAGAGAGAGAGGAAAAGAGAGGGGGAGGGAGAGAGCGCAAGGGGTGGGACCGCTATACTGCAAAAAATGGCCCGTGTGAACGGGCTTTATGACTAGTTCCAAATATTCAAATAATTTGTATGCTTTGAATATTTGGAGCCCATGCTATTTGGTATTAGTTTAGTTTAAAATGTACGTGTTCCACTGTTACAGGTGCAAAAGTTCACCTGTAGCATAAAATACCTTCAGAGCGCTGGAGAGCTGCGCTCCTCTTTTTCGCTGAGCGTGACCGGAGCTCTGTGAAGAAGAGGAAGGGATTAGAGTGGCTCTCGATCATGCTGAAGGTATTGTTAACTATTTCAAGGTGAATACAAGGTTGCAATTAGTGAAGACGAGGGTTTCTATTTCTTATTATTCTGCATTGACATTGTTATGTATTTAGCATATAATCTGAAATGAAGATCCATCAATTTAAAGGTATATTCTGGTCAAAATTGAAAGGCACATAGATTAATTACATCTTTGAATAGAAACATATTTGCAATATACAAGTGTTGGCAAAAATGCTTTTAGTAAAAGCTATTACTGTATAAGTGATAACATTTTTCTCTGCACGTGCATGTAAAACATAGCTAGATATTCTCAGTGCACCAGCATTTTTTTTATTGTAGCTGCTCAGAGCACCAGTGGGACTTGTATCATGTCAGCAATTAACAAATGTACGGCTAGATTTAGAGTTCTGCGGCCAAAGGGGTGCGTTAGCTACGCATGCTTTTTTTCTCCCGCACCTTTTAAATACCGCTGGTATTTAGAGTTCACAGAAGGGCTGCGTTAGGCTCCAAAAAGGGAGCGTAGAGGCATATTTACCGCCACTGCAACTCTAGATACCAGCGTTGCTTACGGACGTGGCCAGCATCAAAAACGTGCTCGTGCATGATTCCCCCATAGGAAACAATGGGGCTGTTTGAGCTGAAAAAAACCTAACACCTGCAAAAAAGCAGCGTTCAGCTCCTAACGCAGCTACATTGTTTCCTATGGGGAAACACTTCCTAAGTCTGCACCTAACACCCTAACATGTACCCCGAGTCTAAACACCCCTAACCTTACACTTATTAACCCCTAATCTGCCGACCCCGCTATCGCTGACCCCTGCATATTTTTTTTAACCCCTAATCTGCCGCTCCGTACACCGCCACAACCTACATTATCCCTATGTACACCTAATCTGCTGCCCCTAACACCGCCGACCCCTATATTATATTTATTAACCCCTAATCTGCCGCCCACAACGTTCCCTCCACCTACCTACAATTATTAACCCCTAATCTGCCGACCGGATCTCACCGCTACTATAATGTATTAACCCCTAAAGCTAAGTCTAACCCTAACCCTAACACCCCCCTAAGTTAAATATAATTTAAATCTAACGAAATAAATTAACTCTTATTAAATAACTTATTCCTATTTAAAGCTAAATACTTACCTGTAAAATACACCCTAATATATCTACAATGTAAATTATAATTATATTGTAGCTATTTGTATTTATTTTAACCAGGTACAATAGCTATTAAATAGTTAATAACTATTTAATAGCTAAAATAGTTAAAATAATTACAAAATTACCTTTAAAATAAATCCTAAACTAAGTTACAATTAAACCTAACACTACACTATCAATAAATTAACTAAATACAATACCTACAAATAAATACAATTAAATAAACTAACTAAAGTACAAAAAATAAAAAAGAACTAAGTTACAAAAAATAAAAAAATATTTACAAACATTAGAAAAATATTACAACAATTTTAAACTAATTACATCTACTCTAATCCCTCTAATAAAATAACAAAGACCCCAAATTAAAAAAATGCCCTACCCTATTCTAAATTAAAAAAATTCAAAGCTCTTTTACCTTACCAGCCCTGAAAAGGGCCATTTGCGGGGCATGCCCCAAATAATTCAGCTCTTTTGCCTGTAAAAAAAACCATACAATGCCCCCCCAACATTACAACCCACCACCCACATACCCCTAATCTAACCCAAACCCCCCTTAAATAAACCTAACATTAAGCCCCTGAAGATCTTCCTACCTTATCTTCACCATGCCAGGTTCACCGATCCATCCACCGAAGTCTTGATCCAAGCCTCCGAAATCTTGATCCTAGCCCAAGCGGGGGCTGAAGAGTGACGTCTATCCTCCGGCTGAAGTCTTGATCCAAGCGGGCAGAAGAGGACATCTGGACCGGCAAACATCTTCATCCAAGCCGCATCTTCTATGTTCTTCAATCCGATGAAGACCGGCTAATCTTCAAGACCTCCAGCGCGGATCCATCCATCTTCACCGACGACTTCCCGACGAATGACGGTTCCTTTAAGGGACGTCATCCTAGATGGCGTCCCTCGAATTCCGATTGGCTGATAGGATTCGATCAGCCAATTGGTATTAAGGTAGGAAAATAGGTAGGAAAATTCTGATTGGCTGATAGAATCAGCCAATCAGATTCAAGTTCAATCCGATTGGCTGATCCGATCAGCCAATCAGATTGAGCTCGTATTCTATTGGCTGATCGGAGCAGCCAATAGAATGCAATCTCAATCTGATTGGCTGATTGGATCAGCCAATCGGATTGAACTTGAATCTGATTGGCTGATTCCATCAGCCAATCAGAATATTCCTACCTTAATTACGATTGGCTGATAGAATCCTATCAGCCAATCGGAATTCGAGGGATGCCATCTTGGATGACGTCATTTAAAGGAACCGTCATTCGGCGAGTAGGCGTCGGTTGAATAGGATGGATCCGCGTCGGCTGGGAAGAAGATGGCTCCGCTCTGCTCCGGAAGAAAGAAGATTGAAGATGCCGCTTGATAGAAGACTTCATCCTGATGATGGACTTCTTCAGCGCCCGCTTGGATCAAGACTTCAGCCCGATGATGGAGTTCTTCAGCTGCGGCTTGGATCAAGACTTCGGACCCTCTTCTGGACCAATCACTGAACCTGGTGAGGTGAAGACAAGGTAGGGGTTTGGGTTAGATTAGGGGTATGTGGGTGGTGGGTTGTAATGTTGGGGGGTATTGTATGTTTTTTTTTACAACCAAAGAGCTGAATTCTTTGGGGCATTCCCCGCAAAGGGCCCTTTTCAGGGCTGGTAAGGTAAAAGAGCTTTTCTATTTTAATTTTAGAATAGGGTAGGGCATTTTTTTATTTTGGGGGGCTTTGTTATTTTATTAGGGGGCTTAGAGTAGGTGTAATTAGTTTAAAATTGTTGTAATATTTTTCTAATGTTTGTAAATATTTTTTTATTTTTGTAACTTAGTTCTTTTTTATTTTTTGTACTTTAGTTAGTTTATTTAATTGTATTTATTTGTAGATATTGTATTTAATTAATTTATTGATAGTGTAGTGTTAGGTTTAATTGTAGATAATTGTAGGTATTTTATTTAATTTATTTATTGATAGTGTAGTGTTAGGTTTAATTGTAATTTAGGTTAGGATTTATTTTACAGGTAATTTTGTAATTATTTTAACTAGGTAACTATTAAATAGTTATTAACTATTTAATAGCTATTGTACCTGGTTAAAATAATTACAAAGTTGCCTGTAAAATAAATATTAATCCTAAAATAGCTACAATATAATTATAATTTATATTGTAGCTATATTAGGATTTATTTTACAGGTAAGTATTTAGCTTTAAATAGGAATAATTTATTTAATAAGAGTTAATTTATTTCGTTAGATAAAAATTATATTTAACTTAGGGGGGTGTTAGTGTTAGGGTTAGACTTAGCTTTAGGGGTTAAAAAATTTAGTAGAGTTGCGGTGAGCTCCGGTCGGCAGATTAGGGGTTAATACTTGAAGTTAGGTGTCGGCGATGTTAGGGAGAGCAGATTAGGGGTTAATACTATTTATTATAGGGTTATTGAGGAGGGAGTAAGGCAGATTAGGGGTTAATACATTTATTATAATAGCAGTGAGCTCCGGTCGGCAGATTAGGGGTTAATTATTGTAGGTAGGTGGAGGCGATGTTGGGGGCGGCATATTAGGGGTTAATAAATATAATATAGGGGTCGGCGGTGTTAGGGGCAGCAGATTAGGGGTACATAGGGATAACGTAGGTGGCCGCGGTGTATGGAGCAGCAGATTAGGGGTTAAAAAATTTTAATATAGTGGTGGCGATGTGGGGGGACATCGGTTTAGGGGTACATAGGTAGTTTATGGGTGTTAGTGTACTTTAGAGCACAGTAGTTAAGAGCTTTATGAACCGGCGTTAGCCCAGAAAGCTCTTAACTACTGACTTTTTTCTGCGGCTGGAGTTTTGTCGTTAGATTTCTAACGCTCACTTCAGCCACGACTCTAAATACTGGCGTTTGAAAGATCCCATTAAAAAGATAGGATACGCAAATGGCGTAGGGGGATCTGCGGTATGGAAAAGTCGCGACTGGAAAGTGAGCGTTAGACCCTTTCCTGACTGACTCCAAATACCAGCGGGCAGTAAAAACCAGCTTTAGGAGCCTCTAACGCTGGTTTTGACGGCAACCGCCCAACTCTAAATCCAGGCCGTAGTAATTACCAGATTGTACAAGCACCTTAGACTCTCTAAGCAAGTTCTGTGTTTAAAATGCTGGTGCACGGTGCATACTAATGCACACATTTTTGTTCATGATTCACCTTTCTAATTTACTCCTATTATCAATGTTTCTTTGTTCTCTTGATATCTTTATTTGAAAAAGCAGTAATGTAAGGTTAGAAGCCGGACCATTTTTGGTTCATCACCTGGGAAGTGCTTGCTGATTGGTTTGCTACATTTAGCCACCAATCAGCAAGCGCTACTCTCTCTTGATATCTTTATTTGAAAAAGCAGTAATGTAAGGTTAGAAGCCGGACCATTTTTGGTTCATCACCTTTGAAGTGCTTTTTGATTGGTTTGCTACATTTAGCCACCAATCAGCAAGCGCTACCCAGGTGCTGAACCAAAAATGGGTCGTCTCTTAAGATTACAGTCTTGCTTTTTCAAATCAGGATAGCATGAGCTATATATATATATATATATATATATATATATATATATATATATATATATATATATATATATATATTGATAATAGGAGTAAATTAGAAAGTTTCTTAAAATTGCATGCTCTGTCTGAATCATGAAAGAAAGAATTTGGGTTTAGTGTCCCTTTAAATACACTTTTGAAACAGCTATAGCTTTTCTAAGAAGAATTTATACATATGTACAAAAATGCTTCTATTCAAATCTGAAATGCATCCATGTGGATTGCAATTTTGGCTGGAATGTCTCTTTAAAAACTTCTACATTTTTTCAGTATTTTAAGTATAATTCTAAATGTCCTTTAAAATTCTCTTTTCTATTTTTTTTCTCCCAATTTTTCTGTGTATTAATTGTGCTATAATTGGTTTACCTATTCTTCTTTCTTTCCCGTATGATTTATTTTGGCATTTAGGTTTCTCTATTAATACCTCACAATATTACCCTTTACAAATGGCCCTCATGATGTATGAATAAATGACCTTTTCATTTTGTGCATTAATTTAAAATCATAAATATAGGACAGCAAAAACAATTGGATTTGGTGATTATATATATTTTTCTTTAAATTAATTTTACCACTGCTATATTCCAATATTCCAATTAGTTTTAAATTATCTAAGAAATACGATTACAAAATTGCTTTGGTGAGTTTATTATTGAATTGTTTCAATATATAGACTTTTTAAAAAATGAAATATTCTGTAAGTATACAGTGGGCTAAATTACAAGTGGAGTGCTAAATTATTTCCTGCCCGCAAACACATTTGCACGTTTGTGGGCACACAATAATTAATCAGCCGTTAAAAGTGGATGGTTATTGCTACCGCAAGTTTGCAGTAGCAATTAGTTCTTATAAAATTAACCAGAGATCAGATCTGTGGTTAATTTTATAAAACTGCCCCAAAATGCCCCCAAAATACTGTGTAGTCTATTTTATTTAAAAATAAATATGGCTGCAACTTTTAATTTTTTTTTTAATAAAATGACTGTACTAGGTAGTATTTTGGGGTTAGAGTTGGTGGGAGTGGAGTGCTAGGAAAAAAAAAACGGCCTTACATTATGGTCTATGGGAACTGTGTGTTCCTAATAAATATATATGTATATGCTTAAATACATATATATTTATGTGTTAATATGTGTATATACACATATTAACACATAAATATATATATATATATATATATATATATATATATATATATATATCAGCATATACATAGGAGCCTTGGAAGTGTGCTCTTGTGAGCGCAATGCTTTCCAGCAGTGCGAACGCGACCATTAGAGTGCGCTGGTATTACAAAGGGGAGTGCAAATATCGCTTTTATGAAAGTGATATTCAGCGCTCCACTTGTAATCTGGCCCAGTATGTACAAAATTAAGTAGCTATTAGAATTATCTATAAAAAAAGCATTTTTAATAAGATTGAAAACTCAAATAAACTTCCACGATTTTTAAACAGGGACGTTGAACAATTGTTTATCTATGAATAGTAAAAAAATGTTAATCTACATCCAAAACTGATTTCGCCCACTTTTTCTGTAATTAAACTACGAAATATGTGGTTTTTCCACTACCTCCAAAGAGGTTGAGATTCATCCTGCAAAATCTAGAACCCTGACCCTGTGACACAGTGATTACTCTGTTTGTTCACAGTCATTTATATGTGTCCCTCAATGGCCCCTGAAAGGGGAAAAAAATAATGCCTAAGAGGAATTTCAAGGCATATGTCTGTAGATTGCAAAATAATAGGAGTTTTGTTATATGACAGTTTTAATTGCTTTTGAAACATACATTTTGTATATAGATCTTTTGCATTTGGATGCTTAATTGCTGATATATGTGCTATCAGCAGCTAAAAATGACCATTTAATGGAGATATACTACTAATTCTAGTGCTAGTGCTCTTTACTTAATTTACTTTTTATATCTTTGCTTGATATTAATAAATATCACTTTATATATTGTGTAAATAACAGTGATTACAGAATGTATTTTTTTGGTCCCTTTTTCTACCATTTAAATGTTTTTGCAATAAAAAAGGTAATGTAATTTTTAGTTTTAGATTTATTTTTTTATGTGAAATGTAAAATTAGGTTTAGAAACCAACAATTTTTTTTAATTAACATTAAAATGTCTATTCATACACAATTACATTGATATTTTAAATGCTTGGTTTTTTTTGTTTTTGATTTTTTAAATGTTACTTTATATATATAGTACAATTGTTTATTTATTTGCAGATAAATGATTTTTGAAAAATATTGAACATTTATTTAAACAAATAAAATTAGCAAGCATTTAAAAAAAAAATATGTACTGAAACATTCACCCATAAGCAGTAAATATGTAATATATTTACTTTTAATTCAGAACACATTTTATTCTGTCCTTACATTATTTGTTTAAATACCGTTGTTAATAAGTTAGCCATGTATTAATTTTTAACACAATAAAATGCAAGTATTAAGAATTTAAGACTAATGTGCAATTAATCAAGTTTCAATTATTCATTTTAATCTTTTTATTCACTCATTATGTTATCATTTATATACGCCGATATAGAGCTAGATTACGAGTGTAGTGCTAACTGCGCTCAACTTCATCTTTTTGTGTGTCAGATACCATGTGTATTACAAGTTGAAAGTAAAAAGTTTTTGTTTGTGCGCTAACCTAACACACAACAAGTCCCGCACACCCCATTGCATTTTCTCAAGTTTGCTAACCTGAAATAAAATTAGTATTTCACATTCTAATGTTCTTCACATAGCAAAATATGTTATATATATTATTAAATACATATTTATATATATATATATATATATATATATATATATATATATATATATATATATATATATATATATATATATATATATATATATATATATATATCAAAAGAAAGAGAAAATACGATGGCACTACTGGTATTGTGTCATTATTCCCAGTTAGCTATTCCTGGTCTAATACTCACAGGGAAGGATGCAATACAAGTATTAGGGAAGACAGAGGTGCTGTACATTAAAGGAAATACTTGAAAAGGGGCCAATCGCCAAAGCGAATGACGAGAATGTACTTGGATAGCACTCACAAATACTAGACGGTGGGGCCACTATATACTAGTTGTGGAAGGCCCAGAATTAAGGCAGGTTTTAAAACTTAACTTTTAATATAAATTGTAAAAAATATATACAAAAGATTAAAAACACAGTTGTGGACCACGGAACAGTCTGAATGTGGTACTAAGGTGGGAGACACCAGGAAAAAATACACATATATCATTAAAGTACTGGTAGATACAAATCCTGTGTGTGAGTAACTTATAGTGCTTTACCACTCCCTCTAATATGAGGTTATTAGTGGTGTACTTATTCGGGTACCACTAATGGGAATACAAAGTGATCAGTGGAATATTCAGACCAAATTATATCCCTTCAGTGGAGTAGGAGGGCAACACCCTTATGATTTATAATTGTAAAGGTTACTAGTGGTGAATGACCTCTAGCTGGTATACACACCATGAACTCAGTGTATCATATAAGCTGGAGTTACTATTATATTTAACAGTAACTAGGTCAGAGATAACTTTCCAGATTAATAGTCAAGGGTTGGGTTAGAGGCCACCAAGTAATAAAGATATAATTCTCAATATTTTAAGGTAGTAGGTAATATTTCAATATTAACGTAAGCCTCTTATTAGTTCAATACTGGTGAACATGAGTCCTGTGTGTTGGTCAATCATAGTGTTTACCACTATATATATATATATATATATATATATATATATATATATATATATATATATATATATATATCTCATGTTTCTTTTGTAAAATATATATCTATACATGCTGTATATACATTTAGATAGATAGATAGATAGATAGATAGATAGATAGATAGATAGATAGATAGATATAGATATATACAGTTATATAGGAATATCTATTTAAATATACTTAGAACATATTCCCCTATGTGAAGAACATTGGAATGTGAAATATTTACAGTGCAAACACAGTTAAACACTTTACTAAATATGAATATTACATAACAATTATTTTACATGTTCTCAACTTAACTGCAAAGGGCTCCAATGCACTTATATTTTTTTTACAATATTTTTTATTAGATAGTGTTATTATGAGCGTAACTGTAATTTTAAATGTTTATTCTGCAACTTTTTTTTCAAGCCTAACAGTATACCAGAGCTCTGAGGTCACGCAAACCCAACGTGCATAAAATGTAATTGCTCTAGAGTGAATGCGTTTCTCTCAACTTGTAAAACACACTAAAACAGGCACAGTAAACCCAACATTGCTTGCACTCAACTGTTAGCATGGCATTTGAAATTTGGCCCATATTTGGCAACTAATTCATGTATATAATATACTGTAGCAGTCACTACTCACCTCCTCCAGAAATATTTAGTTTGCTGGCCAAACTCTGGAGTTCTGGATATAAAAATCAGGGCAATTGCTTCATACAGGTGATAACATTTGATCCCAGTTTGGCTCACTGCTCCCATTGACAGCCATTTACTGGGAAGCCCTATTAGTTATATGGACTGCAAGCAAACAAAGTTGAAGCAAAAAAATACCCAGACTGAAATCTTTAGTACAATAATTTAAAAGTAGTATTAAACTGCAGCAAGATTAAATTAATAAAATAATGTGCAATGATGATTTAAACTGGTACCTCTATAATGAAATAAGTAAACAAAATAAAATACTATTTTAAGTTTCACATAACACATAAAATATATACAGAATTCTATTCAAAATTGAATTAAATTATATCCAACATTCATTTTAAATAAAGGTTC
Source organism: Bombina bombina (assembly GCF_027579735.1). Taxonomy (NCBI): domain Eukaryota; kingdom Metazoa; phylum Chordata; class Amphibia; order Anura; family Bombinatoridae; genus Bombina; species Bombina bombina. The sequence goes on along the minus strand of NC_069503.1, from coordinate 833,749,800 downwards.
TGAATAACTGAGAGTAGATTATAATAAGAAAGGATAAAATAAGTAAATATTTCTGAAAATAACTGTGTGGCTTAAACATTTAAATGTTTTTTTATTATGATTGTATTGGGTACCAGTCTCTGCGACTTTCTCTTGCATTAGATTCTAGTTTTTGTGTTGTCTCCTTATTACACGCAAAGAGCTCCATTTATCATTGCGCAGGCTCACAAGGTTCCCAACTAGAGGAGCTTTCTGCCTGTGATCACTCACCAAGTGTCTTACTCTATTGATAAATGGAGCCCAGACACTCAGGTCCACAAAGTTTTACATTTATTTAATACTTCCATTATTATTATTATAGCATTGCATACTCATTCCTTTGTTCACACATCATGATAGTGTATTTTCTGCATTTACATGTCATTTGTTTGAAAGAGATTATTAATACCCCTACAGTGATTAAGTTATTTGGATCTATTTCCCATGGTTGGAAATTTCTTAATTTAAAAGGTAAATTATGAAGAACATTTAAAAGAAATATTAGCTGATCCATATAAAAGCATATGGACTGGTGCCAATTTGTACATGTAAACTATGAGCCTTTATTAGTACGCCATAATTTTGGGGCACTGGCACCATATATGAAAAAGTAGACTGCATTCTGTGCATTCCCACCAAAAAGGATCAGTAATATCTGGAACGATCCCATAAAGTGGCCCCTTTCTCACTGATGATATGTTCATATTAAGAAAAATCTGTCTGCAAAGGTTACAAATATACGTCGAGATTACGAGTCTTGCGTTAGCCTTAAAAAGCAGCGTTGAGAGGTCCCAACGCTGATTTTTTCCTAACGTTGGTATTACGAGTCTTGAAATGACAGGTGTACCGCTCACTTTTTTGGCCAGACTCTGTAATTTCCGCAAATCCACTTACGTCAATTGTGTATCCTATATTTTCGATGGGACTTGCATATCGCCGGGATTACGAGTCTTCCAAAAAGTGAGTGGTACAGCCTTTCCTGTCAAGCCTGGTACCGCATTTAAAAGTCAGTAGTTAAGAGTTTCATGGGCTAACGCCGTAGCATAAAACTCTTAACTAAAGTGCTTAAAAGTACACTAACACCCATAAACTACCTATTAACCCCTTAACCGAGGCCCCCCCACATCGCAAACAATTAAATACATTTCTTTTAACCCCTAATCTGCCAAACCGGATATCGCTGCCACTATAAAAAATATATAAACCCCTAAACCGCCGCCCTCCTGCTTCGCAAACACTACTTAAATTTTATTAACCCCTAATCTGCCATCCCTAACATCACCGAAACCTACCTACATTTATTAACCCCTAATCTGCCACCCCCAATGTCGCCGCAACTATAATTAATGTATTAACCCCTAAACCTAAGTCTAACCCTAACACCCCTAACTTAAATATAATTTAAATAAATCTAAATAAAATAACTAACATTAATTAAATTATTCCTATTTAAAACTAAATACTTACCTGTAAAATAAACCCTAAGCTGGCTACAATATAACTTATAGTTACATTGTAGCTAGTTAAGGATTTATTTTTATTTTACAGGTAACTTTGTATTTATTTTAACTAGGTAGAATAGTTATTAAATAGTTATTAACTATTTAATAACTACCTAGCTAAAATAAATACAAATTTACCTGTAAAATAAATCCTAACCTAAGTTACAATTACACCTAACACTACACTATAATTAAATTAATTACCAAAACTAAATACAATTAAATACAATTTAAAAAAAATGATCTAAAGTACGAAAAAATAAAAACACTAAATTGCAGAAAATAATAAAATAATGTCAAGTTTTTAAACTAATTACACCTAACCTAATCCCCCTAATAAAATAAAAAAGCCCCCAAAATAATAAAAAGCCCTACCCTATACTAAATTACAAATAGCCCTTAAAAGGGCCTTTTGCGGGGCATTGCCCCAAAGTAATCAGCTCTATTACCTGTAAATAAAAGTACAATACCCCCCAACATTAAAGCCCACCACCCACACACCCAACCCTACTCTAAAACCCACCCAATCCCCCCTTAATAAAACCTAACACTAACCTCTTGAATATCACCCTACCTTGAGAAGTCTTCACCCAGCCGGGCCGAAGTCCTCAATGAAGTCAGGCAAAGTGGTCATCCAGATGGGCAGATGTCTTCATTGAAGCCGGCCAGAAGAGGTCCTCCAAACGAGCAGAAGTCTTCATTCAGGTGGAATCTTCTATCTTCATCCATCCGGCGCAGAGCGGCTCCATCTTCAAGACATCCGAAGCGGAGCATCCTCTTCCAACGAAGTCCAACTGAAGAATGAAGGTTCCTTTAAATGACGTCATCCAAGAGGCCGTCCCTTCTATCAGCCAATCGGAATTAAGGTAGAAAAAATCCTATTGGCTGTTGCAATCAGCCAATAGGATTGAAGATCAATCCTATTGGCTGATCCAATCAGCCAATAGAATGCAAGCTCAATCCTATTGGCTGATTGCATCAGCCAATAGGATTTTTCCTACCTTAATTCCGATTGGCTGATAGAATCCTATCAGCCAATTGGAATTCAAGGGACACCATCTTGGATGACGTCATTTAAAGGAACCTTCATTCAGTGTTAGGACGTCGATGGAAGAGGATGCTCCGCGTTGGATGGATTGAAGATGGACCTGCTCCGCTCCAGATGGAAGAAGACAGAAGATGCCGCCTGGATGAAGACTTCTGCTGGTCTGGATGTCCTCTTCTGCCTGGATAGGATGAAGACTTCTGCCGGTCTGGAGGTCCACTTGTGCCCGGCTGGGTGAAGACGTTTCAAGGTAGGGTGATCTTCAGGGGGTTAGTGTTAGGTTTTTTAAGGGGGGTTTGGGTGGGTTTTAGAGTAGGGTTGGGTGTGTGGGTGGTAGGTTTTAATGTTGAGGGGGTGGGTTGTATTTCTTTTTTTACAGGTAAAAGAGATGATTACTTTGGGGCAATGCCCTGCAAAAGGCCCTTTTAAGGGTTATTTGTAATTTAGTATAGGGTAGGGAATTTTATTATTTTGGGGGGCTTTTTTATTTTATTAGGGCGCTTAGATTAGGTGTAATTAGTTTAAAATTCTTGTAAATTTTTTTTATTTTCTGTAATTTAGTGGGTTTTTTTTTGTACTTTAGTTAATTGTATTTAATTGTAATTAGTTTTATTTAATTGTAGTTAATTTATGTAATTATTTTAATGATAGTGTAGTGTTAGGTGTAATTGTAACTTAGGTTAGCTTTTATTTTACAGGTAATTTTGTATTTATTTTAGCTAGGTAGTTATTAAATAGTTATCAACTATTTAATAACTATTGTACCTAGTTAAAATAAATACAAACTTGCTTGTAAAATAAAAATAAATCCTAAAATAGCTACAATGTAACTATTAGTTATATTGTAGCGATCTTAGGGTTTATTTTATAGGTAAGTATTTAGTTTTAAATAGGAATAATTTAGTTAATAATAGTAATATTTATTTAGATTTATTTAAATTATATTTAAGTTAGGGGGTGTTAGGATTAGGGTTAGACTTAGGTTTAGGGGTTAATTACTTTATTATAGTGGCGGCGTAGGGGGGGCAGATTAGGGGTTAATAAATATAATGTAGGTGGCGGTGGGCTCCGGGAGCGGTGGTTTAGGGGTTAATATATTTATTATAGTTGCGGCGGGGTCTGGGAGCGGCGGTTTAGGGGTTAATAAGTATAATGTAGGTGGCAGCGGTGTAGGGGGGCAGATTAGGGGTGTTAAAACTCGGGGTACATGTTAGGGTGTTAGGTGTAGACTTTTTCCATAGAAATCAATGCGATATCGGGCAGCAGCAAACATGAGCTGTAATTTAGTGGGGGTTTTTTTTTTCGTAATTTAGTTTATTTAATTTAATTGTAATTAATTGTAGGTAGTTTAGGTAATTAGTTTAATTATAGTGTAGCATTAGGTGTAATTGTATCTTAGGTTAGGGTTTATTTTACAGGTACTTTTGTCTTTATTTTAGCTATTTAGTTATTAAATAGTTAATAACTATTTAGTAACTATTCTACCTAGTTAAAATAAATACAAAGTTGCCTGTAAAATAATATAAATCCTAAGCTAGCTACAATGTAACTATTAGTTATATTGTAGCTAGTTTAGGGTTTATTTTACAGGTGAGTATTTAGTTTTAAATAGGAATAATTTATTTAATTGTAGTAAATTTATTTAGATGTATTTAAAATATATTTAAGTTGGGAGGGTTAGGGTTAGACTTAGGTTTAGGGGTTAATAAATTTATTATAGTGGCGGCGATGTTGGCGGCGGCAGATTAGGGGTTAATAAATTTAATATAGTTGCGGTGACGTTGGGGGGCAGATTAGGGGTTAATAACTATAATGTAGGTGTCTGCGATGTGGGGGGCAGCAGATTAGGGGTTCATAAGTATAATATAGGTGGTGGCGGTGTCAGATTAGGGGTTAATAATATAATTTAGGTGTCAGCAGAAGCGGTAGATTAGGGGTAAAAAGTGTAAGATTAGGGGTGTTTGGACTCGGGGTTCATGTTAGGATGTTAGGTGCAGACATAAAATGAATTTCCCCATAGGAAACAATGGGGCTGCGTTAGGAGCTGAACGCTGCTTTTTTGCAGGTGTTAGGTTTTTTTTCATCCAGCTCAGCCCCATTGTTTCCTATGGGGAAATCGTGCATGAGCACGTTTTTCCATCTTACTGCTACCGTAAGCAGCACTGGTATTGGAGCTAAATTTTGCTCTATGCTCACATTTTTGCGGATAACACCAGGTTTAAAAAAACCTGTAATACCAGCGTTGTCTTAAGGGAGCGTTAGAAAAAAAAGGCTTGTTAGCAACGGACCCCTGTTAACGCAAAACTCTTAATCTAGCCGATAAATTGTTGAGACAGCTTTCTAGCTTTGTAGAGAAAGTGCTGTTAAAATGTTTGTCTCAGTTTCTATGTAGCTCATACATTTTGATACTTGAAGGGAGAAGTAGGTGTTATAAACTGTATGAGCATATCTACATTATAATTTAGATACGTGTACGGGCTAAATTTTTTATTCAGTCTAATCTTTCATTCCAAATATTCAAATAATTTGTATGCTTTGAATATTTGGAGCCCATGCTATTTGGTATTAGTTTAGTTTAAAATGTACATGTTCCACTGTTACAGGTGCAAAAGTTCACCTGTAGCATAAAATTCCTTCAGAGCGCTGGAGAGCTGCGCTCCTCTTTTTCGCTGAGCGTGACCGGAGCTCTGTGAAGAAGAGGAAGGGATTAGAGTGGCTCTCGAGCGTGCTGAAGGTATTGTTAACTATTTCAAGGTGAATACAAGGTTGCAATTAGTGAAGACGAGGGTTTCTATTTCTTATTATTCTGCATTGACACTGTTATGTATTTAGCATATAATCTGAAATGAAGATCCATCAATTTAAAGGTATATTCTGGTCAAAATTGAAAGGCACATAGATTAATTACATCTTTGAATAGAAACATATTTGCAATATACAAGTGTTGGCAAAAATGCTTTTAGTAAAAGTTATTACTGTATTAGTGATAACATTTTTCTCTGCACGTGCATGTAAAACATAGCTAGATATTCTCAGTGCACCAGCATTTTTATTACTGTAGCTGTTCAGAGCATCAGTGGGACTTGTATCATGTCAGCAATTAACAAATGTAGTAATTACCAGATTGTACAAGCACCTTAGACTCTCTAAGCAAGTTCTGTGTTTAAAATGCTGGTGCACAGTGCATACTTAACACACACATTTTCGTTCATGATTCAGATAGATCATGCAATTTTAATTTTCTAATTTACTCCTATAATCAATGTTTCTTTGTTCTCTTGATATCTTTATTTGAAAAGGCAGTAATGTAACGTTAGAAGCCGGACCATTTTTGGTTCATCACCTAGGAAGCGCTTGCTGATTGGTTTGCTACATTTAGCCACCAATCAGCAAGCGCTATCCAGGTACTGAACCGAAAATGGGTTGTCTCTTAAGATTACAGTCTTGCTTTTTCAAATCAAGATAGCATGATATATATATATATATATATATATAATAGGAGTAAATTAGAAAGTTGCTTAAAATTGCATGCTCTGTCTGAATCATGAAAGAAAGAATTTGGGTTTAGTGTCCCTTTAAATACACTTTTGAAACAGCTATAGATTTTCTAAGAAGAATTTATAGGTATATACAAAAATGCTTCTATTCAAATCTGAAATGCATCCATGTGGATTGCAATTTTGTCTGGAATGTCTCTTTAAAAACTTCTAAATTTTTTCAGTATTTTAAGTATAATTCTAAATGTCCTCAAAATTCTCTTTTCTCTTTTTTTTTTTTTTTTTCAATTTTGCTGTGTATTAATTGTGCTATAATTTGTTTACCTATTCTTCTTTCTTTCCCGTATGATTTATTTTGGCATTTAGGTTTCTCTAAATATCACCTTTTCATTTTGTGCAATAATTTAAAATCATAAATATTTGACAGCAAAAACAATTGGATTTGTTGATTATATATATTTTTCTTTAAATTAATTTTACTACTGCTATATTACAATATTCCAATTAGTTTTAAATTATCTAAGAAATACAATTACAAAATTGCTTTGGTGAGTTTTAGTTTATTACTGAATTGTTTCAATATATAGACTTTTTTAAATAATGAAATATTCTGTAAGTATACAGCGGGCTAAATTACAAGTGGAGTGCTAAAATATTGCCTGCCCGCAAACGGACACATTTGCATCTTTGTGGGCACACAATAATTAATCAGCCATTAAAAGTGGATGGTTATTGCTACCGCAAGTTTGCAGTAGCAATTAGTTCTTATAAAATTAACTAGAGATCAAATCTCTGGTTAATTTTATAAAACTGCCCCAAAATGCCCCCAAAATACTGTGTAGTCTATTTTATTTAAAAATAAATATGGCTGCAACTTTTTTTTTTTTTTTTTTTTTTAATAAAATGACTGTACTAGGTAGTATTTTGGGGTTAGAGTTGGTGGGAGTGGGGTGCTAGGAAAAAAAAAACGGCACTGAAAAGTACCTTACATTACGGTCTATGGGAACTGTGTGTTCCTAATAAATTTATATATGTAGTCACGAATATAGTCTCTATCAAAGAGGATAGAGACTAAAAGAATGCACTTGGGTAGCACTTCTGTTCCATGTAAATAACATTAAGACTTATGAGGACCTTAAACAACCACTGCAGGTCAAGGGTTGAGAGAAAAAATTAAAACATAACTTTTATTGACTTGACGTTCATTAAAAAATGTGTGCTGTGTAAGTGTGTGTGTTTTAAAAACACATAGCAACTTTACTTATAATGAAAGTGGCTTTAGATATTAATTGAGTAAATTTCCTTGGACTTGGAATATTCTTCAGGAGTATAAGTATCTCTCTAGTTGGTAATATTTATTTGTCAAGTAACAAGTTGGCTTGTATCCTTCAATATTATACACCACTTAGGTATTCAAAATCCCCACATGCCATTGATAGTGTATCAAAATAAGTAACCTTGTAAAGGAAATAGCTACATGATTTTTATCTGTGTGATGCACAGGTAATGAGTATCCAAATATGTGTTTATTGTTTTACACTATCAAGATAGAATAGTCTCTATATAAGGAGAATTCATACCATTCATTTAGTTGCTAGATCTCTAGTAGTTGTGAATTCTAAGTACGAATTGTATTCACTATTAGTATTTCTATTATTGACAATTATATTATTACATTTGTTGTTAATATGAATTTGTTATTCACTGTTCCATTCTATCCTTCAATGGGATAACAGAATCACTTGAGATATTTTTTTCTCAGTTTTGATATGTTGTCAGATCTTGGACAATTAAGAAACACTTGTTCTCAGTTTTGATATGTATTCTGTACTTAGATAATTAATGCAACACAGTTTTTAGTTGTTTTTGATTGGTATATGGCATGTAAAGGTGCTTGGTGTACTTATGGCACAACTTGTTTTATAAATTTCAAGTTTGTGTTATTCAGTTATAAGCGGTGTTAGTATTTTACCACTTTAGAAATTTACTTGAGTACTTGGAGCTTATACTTGTATATAGTTGATGCGTTACTATAAAATAGGATTGTCATCTATATGTAATATAGTACTGGAGGTGTGATATTTCAGACAATCTGTATAAGGCAGTATAATGTTTTTATAATCTCAGTATCTGACTGCTTGGTTATGCTGCATGTGCTATATAAGCAGCATGACTTCTATATTTAGATATAACTGTATTATAAACATATCTTATATGCAGTCAGTAGCAACACATATCTTTGGTCTGATACTAGTATAGTACTTATTTGTTGCTATTGTGTAAACAAGTTGTTTTTAACAAAAAGGTTTTTCGTTTTTAGTTACTCAAGCAACCATAATGATATGCTGGTTGCTCAGTTTGTATAATATTTCAGATATATCTTTAAAAGATTTATGTTGTTCCAACAGAGCTTTGACACTGTTATTATTAACGTCTGCCTTCTATGATCTTCTAAGGTTACCAACAGATTTTTAAATAATATAAATTTTTTGTGTTGACAATCGGGTACTGTGCCGTTAACACTTGCGCCTGGTTTACCGCTGTAGTTTTGAGTTCTAAAAGTATAATTGTTTTAGTATATATGATGGCGGTCTGGTGCAGTGGTTAACGGTTACAGCTAATATGCGGTCCTTTGAAAAAGCCGAAACGCTATCGGCGAAACATGTTAGGGAAGGGTAGCTGTTAATACCCTGTTGTACCTTTTAATGGCATAGCTAACTTAAAATTTACTTAGACAGTGGCTACTTGGACTTGATTCTGACCTTTAATAATATTGACATATATTTTTTCAGTAGTTAAACCAAAGAGCGTGCTATATTTGAATCGCATATTAGCTGTAACCGTTAACCACTGCACCAGACCGCCATCATATATACTAAAACAATTATACTTTTAGAACTCAAAACTACAGCGGTAAACCAGGCGCAAGTGTTAACGGCACAGTACCCGATTGTCAACACAAAAAATTTATATTATTTAAAAATCTGTTGGTAACCTTAGAAGATCATAGAAGGCAGACGTTAATACTAACAGTGTCAAAGCTCTGTTGGAACAACATAAATCTTTTAAAGATATATCTGAAATATTATACAAACTGAGCAACCAGCATATCATTATGGTTGCTTGAGTAACTAAAAACGAATAACCTTTTTGTTAAAAACAACTTGTTTACACAATAGCAACCAATAAGTACTATACTAGTATCAGACCAAAGATATGTGTTGTTACTGACTGCATACAAGATATGTTTACAATATAGTTATATCTAAATTTAGAAGCCATGCTGCATATATAGCATATGCAGCATAACCAAGCAGTTAGATACTGAGATTATAAAAATATTATACAGACTGTCTGAAATATCACACCTCCAGTACTATATTAGATATAGATGACAATCCTATTTTATAGTAACGCATCAACTATATACAAGTATAAGCTCCAAGTACTCAAGTAAATTTCTAAAGTGGTAAAATACTAACACCGCTTATAACTGAATAACACAAACTTGAAATTTATAAAACAAGTTGTGCCACAAGTACACCAAGCACCTTTACATGCCACATATCAATCAAAAACAACCAAAAACTTTGTTGCACTAATTGTCCAAGTACAGAATACATATCAAAACTGAGAACAAGTGTTTCTTAATTGTCCAAGATCTGACGACATATCAAAACTGAGAAAAAAATATCTCAAGTGATTCTGTTATCCCATTGAATGATAGAATGGAACAGTGAATAACAAACTCATATTAATAACAAATGCACATATGAATAATATAATTGTCAATAATAGAAATACTAATAGTGAATACAATTCGTACTTAGAATTCACAACTACTAGAGATCTAGCAACTAAATGAATGGTATGAATTCTCTTTATATAGAGACTAATCTATCCTGATAGTGTACAACAATAAACACATATTTGGATACTCATTACCTGTGCATCACACAGATAAAAATCATATAGCTATTTCCTTTACAAGGTTACTTATTTTGATACACTATCAATGGCATGTGGGGATTTTGAATACCCAAGTGGTGTATAATATTGAAGGATACAAGCCAACTTGTTACTTGACAAATAAATATTACCAACTAGAGAGATACATATACTCCTGAAGAATATTCCAAGTCCAAGGAAATTTACTCAATTAATATCTAAAGCCACTTTCATTATAAGTAAAGTTGCTATGTGTTTTTAAAATACACACACTTACACAGTACACATTTTTTAATGAACGTCAAGTCAATAAAAGTTATGTTTTAATTTTTTCTCTCAACCCTTGACCTGCAGTGGTTGTTTAAGGTCCTCATAAGTCTTAATGTTATTTTTATGGAACAGAAGTGCTATCCAAGTGCATTCTTTTAGTCTCTATCCTCTTTGATAGAGACTATATTCGTGACTAGAGTTGTTTCATGCACAAGCACTCAAGCTCACTGGGTATATAGATATATACCCACAAAATAAAAACAGGAACTTAATAAATACACACAGGTATATGTAATTCAGGTATAAAAATTGTACACCATTGGTAATTAACCTCAATATACTGTGTATATATTCAATCATAAAATAGAGCGTTCCTTTTCCATTAGTGTAGTGCTCCTGCTATTTTGTACTAAATCAAATTTATATATGTATATGCTTAAATACAAATATATTTATGTGTTAATATGTGTATATACACATATTAACACATAAATATATATATATCAGCATATACATAGGAGCCTTGCGAAGTGCGCTCTTGTTAGCGCAATGCTTTCCAGCAGTGCAAACGCGACCATTAGAGTGCGCTGGTATTACAAAGTGGAGTGCAAATATCGCTTTTATGAAATTGATATTCAGCGCTCCACTTGTAATCTGGCCCAGTATGTACAAAATTAAGTAGCTATTAGAATTATCTATAAAAAAATCATTTTTAATAAGATTGAAGACTCAAATAAACTTCCACGATTTTTAAACAGGGACGTTGAACAATTGTTTATCTATGAATAGTAAAAAATATTAATCTACATCTCAAACTGATTTCGCCCACTTTTTCTGTAATTAAACTATGAAATATGTGGTTTTTCCACTACCTCCAAAGAGGTTGAGATTCATCCTGCAAAATCTAGAACCCTGACCCTGTGACACAGTGATTACTCTGTTTGTTCACAGTCATTTATATGTGTCCCTCAATGGCCCCTGAAAGGGGAAAAAAATAATGCCTAAGAGGAATTTCAAGGCATATGTCTGTAGATTGCAAAATAATAGGAGTTTTGTTATATGACAGTTTTAATTGCTTTTAAAACATACATTTTGTATATAGATCTTTTGCATTTGGATGCTTAATTGCTGATATATGTGCTATCAGCAGCTAAAAATGACCATTTAATGGAGCTATACTACTAATTCTAGTGCTAGTGCTCTTTACTTAATTTACTTTTTATATCTTTGCTTGATATTAATAAATATCACTTTATATATTGTGTAAATAACAGTGATTACAGAATGGTTCCTTTTTCTACTATTTAAATGTTTTTGCAGAAAAAAATGTAATGTCATTTTTAGTTTTAGATTTATTTTTTTATGTGAAATGTAAAATTAGGTTTAGAAACCAACAAAAAAAAATTAAATTAACATTAAAATGTCTATTCATACACAATTACATTGATATTTTAAATGCTTGTTTTTTTTTGTTTTTTTTTAAATGTTACTTTATATATATAGTACAATAGTTTATTTATTTGCAGATAAATGATTTTTGAAAAATATTAAACATTTATTTAAACAAATAAAATTAGCAAGCATTTAAAAAAATAAAAAAAATATATACTGAAACATTCACACATAAGCAGCAAATATGTAATATATTTACTTTTAATTCATAACACATTTTATTATGTCCTTACATTATTTGTTTAAATCCCGTTGTTAATAAGTTAGCCATGTATTCACTTTTAACACAATAAAATGCAAGTATTAAGAATTTAAGACTAATGTGCAATTAATCAAGTTTCAATTATTCATTTTAATCTTTTTATTCACTCATTATGTTATCATTTATATAAGCTGATATAGAGCTAGATTACGAGTGTGGTGCTAACTGCGCTCAACTTCATCTTTTTGTGTGTCAGATACCATGCGTATTACAAGTTGAAAGTAAAAAGTTTTTGTTTGTGCGCTAACCTAACACCCAACAAGTCCCGCACACCCCATTGCATTTTCTCAAGTGTGCTAACCTGAAATAAAATTAGTATTTCACATTCTAATGTTCTTCACATAGCAAAATATGTTATATATATTATTAAATACATATTTATATATATATATATATATATATATATATATATATATATATATATATATATACTGTATATATATATATATATAGATCTAATGTTTCTTTAGTAAAATGTATATCTATACATGCTGTATATACAGATAGATAGATAGATAGATAGATAGATAGATAGATAGATAGAGATATAGATATATACAGTTATATAGGAATATCTATTTAAATATACTTAGAACATTTTCCCCTATGTGAAGAACATTGGAATGTGAAATATTTACAGTACAAATACAGTTAAACACTGTATTAAATATGAATATTACATAACAATTATTTTACATGTTCTCAACTTAACTGCAAAGAGCTCCAATGCACTTATATATTTTTTACAATATTTTTTATTAGATAGTGTTATTATGAGCGTAACTGTAATTTTAAATGTTTATTCTGCAACTTTTTTTTTTAAGCCTAACAGTATACCAGAGCTCTGACGTCAAGCAAACCCAACGTGCATAAAATGTAATTGCTCTAGAGTGAATGCGTTTCTCTCAACTTGTAAAACACACTAAAACAGGCACAGTAAACCCAACATTGCTTGCACTCAACTGTTAGCATGGCATTTGAAATTTGTCCCATATTTGGCAACTAATACATGTATATACTATACTGTAGCAGTCACTACTCACCTCCTCCAGAAATATTTAGTTTGCTGGCCAAACTCTGGAGTTCTGGATATAAAAATAAGGGCAATTGTGTTTTTCATACAGGTGATAACATTTGATCCCAGTTTGGCTCACTGCTCCCATTGACAGCCATTTACTGGGAAGCCCTATTAGTTATATGGACTGCAAGCAAACAAAGTTCAAGCAAAAAAATTCAGACTGAAATCTTTAGTACAATAATTTAAAAGTAGTATTAAACTGCAGCAAGATTAAAATTTATAAAATTAACGTGCAATGATGATTTAAACTGGTACCTCTATAATAGTAGCTATGAAATAAGTAAACAAAATAAAATACTATTTAAAGTTTCACATAACACATAAAATATATACAGAATTCTATTCAAAATTGAATTAAATCATATCCAACATTCATTTTAAATAAAGGTTCTGAATAACTGAGAGTAGATTATAATAAGAAAGGACAAAAGAAGTAAATATTTATGAAAATAACTGTGTGGCTTAAACATTTAAATGTTTTTTTATTATGATTGTATTGGGTACCAGTCTCTGTGACTTTCTCTTGCATTAGATTCTAGTTTTTGTGTTGTCTCCTTATTACACGCAAAGAGCTCCATTTATCATTGCGCAGGCTCACAAGGTTCCCAACTAGAGGAGCTTTCTGCCTGTGATCACTCACCAAGTGTCTTACTCTATTGATAAATGGAGCCCAGACACTTAGGTCCACAAAGTTATACATTTATTTAATACTTCCATTATTATTATTATTATAGCATTGCATACTCATTCCTTTGTTCACACATCATGATAGTGTATGATCTACATTTACATGTCATTTGTTTGAAAGAGATTATTAATACCCCTACAGTGATTACGTCATTTGGATCTATTTCCCATGGTTATAAATTTCTTAATTTAAAAGGTAAATTATGAAGAACATTTAAAAGAAATATTAGCTGATCCATATAAAAGCATATAGACTGGTGCCAATTTGTACATGTAAACTATGAGCCTTTATTAGTACGCCATAACTTTTGGGCACTGGCACCATATATGAAAAAGCAGACTGCATTTTGTGCATTCCCACCAAAAAGGATCAGTAATATCTGGAACGATCCCATAAAGTGGCCCATTTCTCATAACACTGATTATATGTTCATATTAAGAAAAATCTTTCTGCAAAGGTTACAAATATATGGCGAGATTACGAGTCTTGTGTTAGCCTTAAAAAGCAGCGTTGAGAGGTCCCAATGCTGCTTTTTTCCTAACGCTGGAATTACGAGTCTTGAAATGACAGGTGTACCGCTCACTTTTTTGGCCAGACTCGGTAATACCGCAAATCCACTTACGTCAATTGTGTATCCTATATTTTCAATGGAACTTGCATATCGCCGGTATTACGAGTTTTCCAAAAAGTGAGCGGTACAACCTCTCCTGTCAAGCCTGGTACCGCATTTAAAAGTCAGTAGTTAAGAGTTTCATGGGTTAACGCCGTAGCATTAAACTCTTAACTAAAGTGCTTAAAAGTACACTAACACCCATAAACAACCTATTAACCCCTTAACTGAGGCCCCCCACATCGCAAACAATAAATAAATTTTTTTAACCCCTAATCTGCCGAACCGGACATCGCCGACACTATAAAAAATATATTAACCCCTAAACCGCCGCCCTCCCGCATCGCAAACACTACTTAAATTTTATTAACCCCTAATCTGCCGTCCCTAACATCGCCTACACCTACCTACATTTATTAACCCCGAATCTGCGGCCCCCAATAATACCGCAACTATATTAAATGTATTAACCCCTAAACATAAGTCTAACCCTAACCCTAACACCCTTAACTTAAATATAATTTAAATGAATCTAAATAAAATAACTAACATTAATTAAATTATTCCTATTTAAAACTAAATACTCACCTGTAAAATAAACCCTAAGCTGGCTACAATATAACTAATAGTTACATTGTAGCTAGTTTAGGATTTATTTTTATTTTACAGGCAACTTTGTATTTATTTTAACTAGGTAGAATAGTTATTAAATAGTTATTAACTATTTAATAACTACCTAGCTAAAATAAATTCAAATTTACCTGTTAAATAAATCCTAACCTAAGTTACAATTACACCTAACACTACACTATAATTAAATTAATTACCAAAACTAAATACAATTAAATACAATTTAAAAAAATGATCTAAAGTACGAAAAAATAAAAACACTAAATTGCAGAAAATAATAAAATAATTACAAGTTTTTAAACTAATTACACCTAATCTAATCCCCCTAATAACTTAAAAAGCCCCCCAAAATAATAAAAAGTCCTACCCTATACTAAATTACAAATAGCCCTTAAAAGGGCCTTTTGCTGGGCATTGCCCCAAAGTAATCAGCTCTATTACCTGTAAATAAAAGTACAATACCCCCAACATTAAAGCCCACCACCCACACACCCAACCCTACTCTGAAACCCACCCAATCCCACCTTAATAAAACCTAATACTAACCTCTTGAAGATCACCCTAACTTGAGAAGTCTTTACCCAGCCGGGCCGAAGTCCTCAATGAAGCCGGGCAAAGTGGTCCTCCAGATGGGCAGAAGCCTTCATCGAAGCCAGCCAGAAGAGGTCCTCCAGATGGGCAGAAGTCTTCATTCAGGCAGCATCTTCTATCTTCATCCATCCAGCGCGGAGCAGCTCCATCTTCAAGACATCTGAAGCGGAGCATCCTCTTCCAACGAAGTCCAACTGAAGAATGAAGGTTCCTTCAAATAACGTCATCCAAGATGACGTCCCTTCGATTCCGATTAGCTGATAGAATTCTATCTGCCAATTGGAATTAAGGTAGAAAAAATCCTATTGGCTGATGCAATCAGCCAATAGGATTGAAGTTCAATCCTATTGGCTGATTTAATCAGCCAATAGGATTGAGCTTGCATTCTATTGGCTGTTCCAATCAGCCAATAGAATGCAAGCTCAATCCTGTTGGCTGATTGCATCAGCCAATAGGATTTTTCCTACCTTAATTCCGATTGGCTGATAGAATTCTATCAGCCAATCAGAATTGAAGGGATGCCATCTTGGATGACGTCATTTAAAGGAACCTTCATTCTGTGTTTAGCCATCGGAAGAAGAGGATGCTCCGCGTCGGATGTCTTGAAGATGTACCCGCTCCGTGCTGGATGGATGAAGATAGAAAATGCCGTCTGGGTGAAGACTTCTGCCCGTCTGGAGGACCACTTCGCCCGGCTTGGATGAAGACTTCTCCCAGCTTCGTTGAGGACTTCGGCCGGGTTGGGTGAAGACGTCTCCCGGTGTTCCAATCAGCCAATAGAATGCAAGCTCAATCCTATTGGCTGATTGCATCACCCAATAGGATTTTTCCTACCTTAATTCCGATTGGCTGATAGAATTCTATCAGCCAATCGGAATTCAAGGGACGCCATCTTGGATGACGTCATTTAAAAGTATCTTCATTCAGTGTTAGGACGTCGATGGAAGAGGATGCCCCGCGTCAGATGGATTGAAGATGGACCCACTCCGCTCCAGATGGAAGAAGACAGAAGATGCCGTCTGCATGAAGACTTCTGCCGGTCTGGATGTCCTCTTCTGCCTGGATAGGATGAAGACTTCTGCCAGTCTGGAGGTCCACTTGTGCCCGGCTGGGTGAAGACGTTTCAAGGTAGGGTGATCTTCAGGGGGTTAGTGTTAGGTTTTTTTAAGGGGGGTTTGGGTGGATTTTAGAGTAGGGTTGGGTGTGTGGGTGGTGGGTTTTAATGTTGGGGGGTGGGTTGTATTTCTTTTTTTACAGGTAAAGAGCTGATTACTTTGGGGCAATGCCCAGCAAAAGGCCCTTTTAAGGGCTATTTGCAATTTATTATAGGGTAGGGAATTTTATTATTTTGGGGGGCTTTTTTATTTTATTAGGGGGCTTAGATTAGGTTTAATTAGTTTAAAATTCTTGTCATTTTTTATTTTCTGTAATTTAGTGTTTGTTTGTTTTTTTGTACTTTAGTTAATTTTATTTCATTGTAATTAGTTTTATTTAATTTAGTTAATTTATTTAATTATTTTAATGACAGTGTAGTGTTAGGTGTAATTGTAACTTAGGTTAGGTTTTATTTTACAGGTAATTTTGTATTTATTTTAGCTAGGTAGTTTATTAAATAGTTAATAACTATTTAATAACTACTGTACCTAGTTAAAATAAATACAAACTTGCCTGTAAAATAAAAATAAATCCTAAAATAGCTACAATGTAACTATTAGTTATATTGTAGCTATCTTAGGGTTTATTTTATAGGTAAATATTTAGTTTTAAATAGGAATAATTTAGTTAATAATAGTAATATTTATTTAGATTTATTTAAATTATATTTAAGTTAGGGGGTGTTAGGGTTAGGGTTATACTTAAGTTTAGGGGTTAATTACTTTATTATAGTGGCGGCGGTGTAGGGGGGGCAGATTAGAGGTTAATAAATATAATGTAGGTGGCGGTGGGCTCCAGGAGCAGCGGTTTATGGGTTAATATATTTATTATAGTTGCGGCGGGGTCCGGGAGCGACGGTTTAGGGTTTAATAAGTATAATGTAGGTGGCGGCGGTGTAGGGGGGGCAGATTAGGGGTGTTTAGACTCGGGGTACTTTAGGGTGTTAGGTGTAGACTTTTTCCATAGAAATCAATGGGATATCGGGCAGCAGCGAACAAGAGCTTTCGCTGCTGTCAGACTCCCATTGATTCCTATGGCATCCGCCGCCTCCAGGACGGCGGATTGAAAACCAGATACGCTGGGCCGGAAAAGTGGTGAGCGTACCTGGTAGGTTCTTGATAACTTCCAAAAGTAGTCAGATTGTGTCGAACTTGTGTTTGGAACATCTGTAGTGATGTAACCATCGATCTGTGTCAGACTGAGTCCGGCGGATCGTATGTTACGTCACTAAATTCTACTTTTACCAGTCTCTAGCCTTTGATAACTAAGGCAAATCAGGCTCGCCACAAATATGCTGCGGAATTCCATCGTATTTGCGGTTGACAGCTTGATAAATAGAGGCCAGTAGGTCAGAAATGCAAACAATGAGTTAGATATAAAAGTTTTTTTCTATCAGCCAATACCTCTCTCCAGTCCTTTCTAGGCTTGGATCTTTGAAGCAGAAATTAGCAACTGCAGAATTTAGTGGCTAAATATACATATATTTATTATTGTGCATAGGATAAATATGGGATTATTCTATTCTATTGCCATTACTAAACAGTATTGGGCAATAGTTTTGGTCACTGTCTTTAGAGACTAGTGTTAATAAACTGTGACAAATATATAATATTTATTCTGGTTTGTTAGAGTTTGGTGATTTTTTTTCATAGTTTTAACTAGTATTATTTTGCTATAACTGCATGATATTTCTTTTTGTGGTATGTGCAAATGCCATGCTTTCTTTTAAATAGCGTATTTTCCCTCTTTGATGTGATATCTGTGAAACTATTGATGGAGATACTATGGGCTAGATTACAAGTGGTGCACTAATGTTTGCACATGAGCGATATTATAATATGGCGGGTATGTTTGCATGCGTATTACAAGTTGAAAGTAAACTAGCGCAATCAAATTTAACTGCGTCGAGTTATCGCGACTGAAGACAGGGTTAAAAAAAAGTTCATATAAATATTAATAAAAAGTGTTTATAAGAGTTCAAATGTATAAGGTATATGGCTATGTATTTCACTGTAAATAAATACATATATGTCTAAATAATAATTATATAATAATATTTAATAATGGGCCAGGTTACAAGTGGAACACTAATTAATGCTCACTCTCAAGCATTAACTGCAATAGAAGTAAGCTTTTTGCACGCGTTGGGTTGCACATATTATGAGTTGAAAGTATAACTGTTTTCGCTAACGCACCAACCCAACAAGCACAAAAAGCTGAACTTAAAATATTGCACTTACGATAACCTATCCCCCCATAAAAGTCAATGGAGCAAAAAAAGTGAAAAAAAAACACCCCACTCGCGCGCAAACCTGATCGCATATGTGCACTAACCCAACATGAAAATATGAGTATTTCACAATACAATGTTCTTCACATAGAAGAATGTATACTATTTATTCATAAATAAATATTTATACATATATCTAAAGGTATTTTGGAAAAATATATATTTATACTTAAAAAAAATATATATATATATATATATATATATAACACATAAATATATAGCTATACCTACTCAAAACCTGCAAAAAGATTATGACTCACTGAAGGATAAGATGATGCTCATCCTTTTTTAGCAATAAAGTATTTTTTAATTAAGGTATGTACATTTTTTTAGACATAATGCTATTGCACTCTTAATAGACTACAGTGTAGCGTAAATATAACTTTGATATGCACTGGGAAAGAAAAACATTAGTTTGAATCACTTTATTGCTATATTTGCTTTATTGTGGTGGTCTCGAACGAAACCCGCAATATCTCATAGGTACGCTTGTACAGATATATATAGGAATATTTATTTAAAAATGCAAAGAACATATTCTGCCATGTGCAGAACATTGGAATGTGAAATATTTATAGTAAATACACAGTATAGCACTTTGTTACATTTTAATATTGCATAAATATGCTTTTACATGTTTTCATCTACTTGACTGCAAAGTGCTTCAATGTACTTATATATATATATATATATATATATATATATACTGTATATATATATACAGTATCTCAAAAAAATGAGTACACTCCTAACATTTTTGTAAATATTTTATTATATCTTTTCATGTGACAACACTGAAGGAATGACACTTTGCTACAATGTAAAGTAGTGAGTGTACAGCCTGTATAACAGTGTAAATTTGCTGTCCCCTCAAAATAACTCAACACGCAGCCATTAATGTCTAAACCGTTGGCAACAAAAGTGAGTACACCCCTAAGTGAAAATGTCCAAATTGGGCCCAAAGTGTCAATATTTTGTGTGGTCACCATTATTTTCCAGGACTGCCTTAACCCTCTTGGGCATGGGCTTCACCAGAGCTTCACAGGTTGCCACTGGAGTACTCTTCCACTCCTCCATGATGACATCACAGAGCTGGTGGATGTTAGAGAACTTGCGCTCCCCCACTTTCCATTTGAGGATGCCCCACAGATGCTCAATAGGGTTTAGGTCTGGAGACATGCTTTGCCAGTCCATCACCTTGCTTCTTTAGCAAGGCGGTGGTCGTCTTGGTCTTGTGTTTGGGGTCGTTATCATGTTTGAATATTGCCCTGCGGCCCAGTCTCCGAACTGAGGGGATCATGCTCTGCTTCAGTATGTCACAGTACATGTTGGCATTCATGGTTCCCTCAATTAACTGTAGCTCCCCAGTGCCTGCAGCACTCATGCAGGCCTAGACCAAGACACTCGCATCACCATGCTTGACTGTAGGCAAGACACACTAGTCTTTGTACTTCTCACCTGGTTGCCGCCACACGCTTGACACCATCTGAACCAAATAAGTTTATCTTGGTCTCATCTGACCACAGGACATGTTTCCAGTAATCCATATCCTTAGTCTGCTTGTCTACAGCAAACTGTTTGTGGGCTTTCTTGTGCATCATCTTTAGAAGAGGCTTCCTTCTAGGACGACAGACATGCAGACCAATTTGATGCAGGGTGCAGCGTATGGTCTGAGCACTGACAGGCTGACCCCCACCCCTTTAACCTCTGCAGCAATGCTGGCAGCACTCATACGTATATTTCCCAAAGACAACCTCTGGATATGAGCACGTGCACTCAACTTCTTTGATCGACCATGGCGAGCCCTGTTCTGAGTGGAACCTTGCCCACTGTGCTGCAGCTCAGTTTCAGGGTCGTCTTATAGCCTAGGCCATCTTTATGTAGAGCAACAATTCTTTTTTTCAGATCCTCAGAGAGTTCTTCGCCATGAGGTGCCATGTTGAACTTCAAGTGACCAGTATAAGATAGTGTGAGAGTGATAACACCAAATTTAAACCACCTGCTACCATTCACACCTGC
This sequence comes from Bombina bombina, assembly GCF_027579735.1. Classification (NCBI taxonomy): domain Eukaryota; kingdom Metazoa; phylum Chordata; class Amphibia; order Anura; family Bombinatoridae; genus Bombina; species Bombina bombina. Next base: position 833,728,745 of record NC_069503.1, on the reverse strand, counting down.
GACCTTGTAACACTAATGAGTCACATGAAACCAGGGTGGGAAAATTGCTAATTGGTCCCAATTTGGACATTTCCACTTAGGGGTGTACTCACTTTTGTTGCCAACAGTTTAGACATTAATAGCTGTGTGTTGAGTTATTTTGAGAGCACAATAAATTTACACTGTTAAACAGGCTGCACACTCACTACTTTACATTTTAGCAGTGTCATTTCTTCAGTGTTGACACATGAAAAGATATAATAAAATATTTACAAAAATGTAAGAGGTGTACTCACTTTTGTGAGATACTGCATATATATATATATATATATATATATATATATATATATATATATATATATATATATATATATATATATATATATATATATATATATATATATATACAAAATAAACAGATAGAGTCCAGCACTTATTGAATTTCTTTAACCTGGCTGTGTGCTCGTTACAATGGGCTATCAGCAAAAACCCAAACAGATACAGTCCATATGTAGAAAGTAACAGCATCACTGCATCAATATTCTTAAAGGTGAATAATTTCTTTATTGGAGATATCACAACAATAAAACAGCGACGTTTCGGACCTACATGGTCCTTAATCATGCATGATTAAGGACCATGTAGGTCCGAAACGTCGCTGTTTTATTGTTGTGATATCTCCAATAAAGAAATTATTCACCTTTAAGAATATTGATGCAGTGGTGCTGTTACTTTCTACATATGGTATATATATATATATATATATATATATATATATATATATATATATATATATATATATATATATATATGTGTGTGTGTCTATATGTGTGTACATATGTATTTATGTGTTTATATGTGTATTTATATATGTAAATACATAAATACACATATCAATTCATAGGTACACATAAATAGACATTTATATATATATATATATATATATATATATATATATATACATCTTTAATGATGTATATGTCTGTATCTCTATGTTAAAGCCCTTTGTTGCCTTTTTTTTGTAACATTTGAGACCTCATATCTTTGAGCGCTTATACATTTTTTTGTTATATATCTATGTATACCTATATTTCCATTCCTATAGATAGATAGGTATAGAAATGTGTTTTACATTAACATTAACATTATCAGATATACACCGTGTGCACAATTATTAGGCAAGTTGTATCTTTGAGGATTCATTTCATTATTGAACAACTACAGTGATCTCGGTCAATCCAAAATGTTAATAAATCTCTAACATGAATATTTAAGAAAGTAAAAGTGAGGTTTTGGCTTTCTTAGGAGAATATATGTGTTCATAATTATTAAGCAACTAAATGAAAAACAAAAATTTTCCCATCTAACTTGTTTATTTTCATCTGTTAAAGTGAGAATAATAAACAAACAACTCAATATTTACAAATAAAGATTTCTGGCATTTCCAAAAAAACAAACTGTGACCAATATAGCCACTCTTCTTTTCAATAACATTCATTAGCCTTCCATCCATGGAGTCTGTCAGTTTCTTGAACTGTTGATAATCATTTTTTTGTGCAGCAGCAACCACAGCATCCCAGTCACTGTTCAGAGAGGTGTGCTGTTTGAGAAGGGCCTACACGTTCTCAATAGGGGTTAGGTCAGGTGAGGAAGGGGGCCATGTCATTATTCTTTCATCTTTAAGGCCTTTACTGAATAGCCACACATGCAATGGAGCATTGTCCTGCATAAATATCATGGTCTTCTTGAAAAATGCAGAGTTTTTCCTGTTCCACTGCTTGAAGAAAGAGTCTTCTAAAAACTGGCAATCGGTTTGTGAGTTGATTTTGAGTCCATCTCCAACCCAAAAAAGTCCAACTAGCTCATCTTTAATAATACCAGCCCATACCAGTACACCACCACCACCTTCCTGGTGTCTGAGTCGAAGTGGAGCTCTGTGCTCTTTACTGATCCAGCCACGGGCCCATAAATCTGGTCCGTCAAGGGTCACTCTCATCTCATCAGTCCATAAAACCTTTGAAAAATCTGTCTTTAGATATTTCTTGGCCCAGTCTTGACATTTCAACTTATGTCAAGACTGGGCCAAATCAACCTTCCTTACCTTGGCCATGTCTCTGAGCACTGAACAGCTTGTACTTCTGGGCACTCCAGGTAGGTTGCAGGTCTGGAATATGACAACACTGGAGGATAATGGGTTCCTGGTAGCTTCACATTTGATTCTTCTCAAATCTTTGGCAGTTAATTTGCGTCTTTTTTTCTCACATTTCTTGCGACCCTGTTGACTAGTTTCAACAAAACGTTTGATGGTTCTGTGATCACGCCCCAATACCTTAGCAATTTCAAAAGTGCTGCATCCCTCTGAAATCTAAAAAATAAGCTCTCTAAAAGTGGCTAATAGGGGGCGCTTCCAATATATATATAGAGAATATTTATCAATCTTGTACCAACTAATATGGATTAAACAACAATAAAAATAATGAAATAACAACAACACAATATAATAAAATAATAAATAATAATGATGTAGAAAATAATAATAATAATTAAATTAAAAACTGAACTGAGAATAAAGTGTCTTCTATGATTGGGGCTCGGCTGCTCTCCTCTTCACGCTCCCGGTGTTGAATAGTCTACAATAGCAGAAAAAACAGAGGTGCTCCTCATGTGTGTATCAATCGTTGTTACCATCAAAGATCAAAGCAAACGATCATTAAGGTGGGTACTCACATTAAGTAGAAGCACCCTTATGTGCTTGTGGACGCAGGCTTATATATTAAAGATATATCAGCTCAACTTCACCCAGCAAACAGGAAAATTTGTAGCTAAATCAATAGTGAGAAACATAACATGCTGTGTATAAACACTGCAGCAAATATGAGTTTGTATTAAAATCACTTTTAATTAAAACAAGTTAAAAAGGCAGAGTGAATAGGGACAGAGACAGTGCTCCCTTCATGCAATGCATTTCTGGGCCTTAGTACAAATGGCCGTTTCATCAGACATATCACTCTGAAAGACTTTTTACAATTTTTGACTTTTCAGAGTCAGTTAAATCTCTTTTTTGGCCCATTTTCCCTAAGGACAAGAAGCTGCCTAATATTATAGAGTGTTGATCTTCTAAGGTCACACCCTCCCTCATTACAGAAATACACATCACCTGATATGCTTAAATCTAATAAGCATTCAAGTTTATACAGCTTGGAGTTTGACAATATGCATACAAATGATGATTTGGTAAAAATACTCACTTGCCTAAGAATAATGCACACAGTATAAATATATATATATATATTTAATAATAAAAATGACATTTTTTTTTCTATGTGAAGAACATTGGAATGTAAAATATGAGTAGCATGCTTCGGGTTTACTCTTTATGTCTAACACAGTGATGGGCTAGTGCACATGAAGAATGAGGTACCTTAAGGCACATTATGAAAATATAAAATATAATATTAAACAAATACTAATAATAGTTATTAAAAAATGATTCTATGGATTATTTAGAATTATTTAGTACATCTATAATATATGTGTGCAAAGCCGACAGGAGTTCACTAATTCTTCATGTGCACTAACCCGTCATGAGTTACATTAAGTTGCGTTATGTATTTATTAAATGTAAAATATTGAACAATATTAATAATTAATGTAAATAATTATTATAGATGTACTAAAAAAATCTAAACAATCCATAAAATATATGTGTATATATATATATATATATATATATATATATATATATATATATATATATATATATATATATATATATATATATATATATATTGCAATTCCTATATAAGGATTTGATTAAGTGGACCAGTCAGCTGTTGAACTCTTCATTAATGGTTAAACTTCTGTTGGGAGAAATAAAGCAACTGTATCAAGAGGATCTGACAGGCTGTGAGTAGCCTCCTTGCTGTCATCATAACTCATGTTTTGGGGTCTGTACATGTGAGTACACATTTGGCATTTGCTAGTGATAAGTTTGTGGAACTATTACATATTACACCAGGAGCTTTGTGTCTGTGCGCCCTTCCCGCTCTTCTGTTGTTTTTAGGTTTTGCTGGGTTTTCCCTTGTCAGGGATATGCTCAGTTTTGGGGATAAGGCTGCGAGACATTTCAGATCCGTTCCTCCCACACATAAGAGTTAAGTAAAGACTGATTCTGTGCTACACAGGAGGACTGTAAATATACAGAGACTGGTGTTCCTTCTCATACCCTCAGGGATTTTCAGGTCTATAGCGCTTATACTACCTCTGTATCATTTGTGTTTTGTGTATGCCTATTTTTTCCATTTGGTCTAAAGGGCATTCAATTGTATAGCTGCTGCTGAGATGGAGTTCCAGGGGTATGGGGTATACTTTGATATCACCAATCGGAAACGCTCATTATCGGTTAATCTTAATGAAAATAATAATGAAGGTACTGATATAGATACCAGTACCAATCCAAGGGAGCTTTTTAGAAGAATTGAGAAATTAAGTAAAATACAAATACTCAATTGGTGTGATATTATAGGATTAGAAACCTATTTGAAGGCAGGTATCACACCGAAAGGTTTGACTCTTGCTAAAGTCCCTATTTTTAATAGCACTGATATCGAATTACTCACAGAATGGGATTCCATTTTGGGAGAATGTTCAGTTAAGCTAATAAAAGTGATTATAAAATTTAGAGAACAGAATATAGAGAAAGTAACGATAGAACTGAAAAAACTTGAAACGATTGTCTCTGTATATAAAGGGGAAGCACAATATGACAAGATAGACAAAGAAATCAGAGAATGTTTAGTGAGATTAGAGAGGGACACTAAGAATAAGAAAAAGAAAAAAATTGAAAGGGATTTTTTGGCCAAACAAAAGGAGGAGGCGGAAATTCTGGAAGCTGACACATCAGTTCCAATGACTACAAATACACCAGCTACACCCCTTTTGGAGAATGTTGGCCAGAAGACTCAGTTCAATTTTGCTAAATCTAATCTTATTAAACAAGTTAATAAACCCTCATAACACAGAGCTAGTATGATGAATGGGAATTCAAAGAAATGGGTAACAGCTAACAGTAATAGAAATACCAACTACCAAAATCAGTATAATTACACCCAGAGACAGAACAAACAACAATATAAACCAAAAGAATGGCATAGGAACACAAATAGGGGTTTCGGACATGAACAATATGGGGGTAATATACATTGGGGACAACCACAGACACATTATAGTGAGTACCCCAGGCAACAGTGGAAGAATTCTATTAATTATGATAATAGGACAAATTTTAGGTGTAAGGAATTTAGAGACTCACAGGATCAGGTAAGAGATTGGAGAGACCCTGTATCTCCTAGAATAACATCTAGAGGGAACAGGGATGGGGAAACAATGGAATATGCTCAGGTACTACAACAACAACATTTTTTAGAGATGAGTCCAGGAAACAGATTCAGGTCAAGGGCATTAATAAAGGGTGCAAGGTGAAACAGGTAGAGTGGGACCTGGAGTGGAGACTTCCACAAGGCCAACACCAGATATGGGGCTGAAAAAGAACCATAGAAACAGAAGAGGATGCCGAGCAGGAAGAACATTTCCACACAAAGAGAAGGAAACCATAGCTGAAAAGGCTCAGGATACTATAAAAATCTTTAATTTATCCTCACATACTTTAAATCCGGTAGAGGAGTCTCTTTTAAAGAGAGGTTTATCCTTCGCCCCTGTTAAAACTCCAAATTCATTCGATCTATTTGTGGACATTAATAAATTTGTGAGGAAACTTACACTAGCTAGACATTTTGAAAAAGAGAGGAATTGTAGAGAGGGTAATACACTTACAATTAATGACAAGGACACCTTGGAAGCACTGTTTGATTTAGAACAGGAAAATAGTAGCCAAATGCTATACTGTCCAGATGACTGGCCCAGGGGATTGACAGATATCCCTGAAATTGAGGGTGTAAAACAGGAATTCCAACACAGTAACTTAAGACCAAAGTTTATCTTCTTTCCAGTGCAGTCACAGGGGAAATTCATTACACAGTTTAAAGAAACAGTTCTACAAGAGTGCATGGATATGCGCAAAGATTTCAAAATTAAGAAACACAATCTAAGTTTGAAAGAAAAAGAGGCACTATCCCTTTTAAAGAGCAATGAAAGTATTATCATAAGAGATGCAGACAAGGGGGGTGGGATCGTCATTCAGGACAAAGTGGACTATTTGAAAGAAGCATATAAATTGCTCTCTGACACTGACACTTATAGAGTCCTGAGTGGGGACCCAACAGCTCCCTTTCAAAAAGAATATGCAGCACTTATAAATCAGGGACTACAAGATAAAGTATTAAACATTAAAGAATGGAGATTTCTGGCAAATGAGGAACCCAGCAAGGCTGTGTTTTACCATTTGCCAAAAATCCACAAAAATTTACAGTGCCCCCCGGGAAGGCCGATAATATCCGGTATAGATTCGCTGACAGCTAGACTGTCGGAATATGTGGATACTTTTTTAAAACCCTTTGTGATTTATTTAAAATCACATTTGAGGGATACACCACAATTATTGGAAATCATACAGGAAGTGCCCTGAAAACCAACATACAGATGGGCCACACTAGATGTACACTTCAATCCCCCATGGCGGTGGTATTGAAGCAGTCAGATACTTTCTAGGAGGTAACCCACTACTACAGGAGGTGCAGAAAGTATTTATTCTAGATGCTATAAGGTTTGTTTTGGAGAAAAACTATTTCCTTTTCCAGAACAAATTTTACCTACAAACAAGCGGCACTGCCATGGGGACAAAGTTTGCACCAAATTTTGCAAATCTTTATATGGGATATTTTGAAGATTATGTGATATATGATGAGGGGGATATAAAAATGAACACCTAATTTTTTGGCGAAGGTACATAGATGATATTCTGATCATCTGGGACGGAGACGATCCCAGTTGGTCAGAATTCACAAGAGAACTGAACTCAAACTGTTTGAATCTAAGATTCATTGAGAGTATTGATTATAAAGAAATACAGTTTCTAGATGTAACATTATTTCATAAAAATGGGGATATCTGTACCAGAAATTTCCGGAAAGAAACTGACACGAATGGGTATCTGGATGCCAGAAGTGGGCATCATCCTAGATGGATTGAGAATATTCCATTCGGTCAGTTTCAGCGGATAAGGCGAAATTGTACACTTTCACAAGATTTTGAGGAAGAATCAAAAATCTTAAAGGATCGGTTTAAAGCTAAACATTTTTCAGACAAAGTAGTGGATAGAGCTTATAATAGAGCAAAAACTTTGGATAGGAATTTTCTATTGGGTAAGAAAACAAGAATAGAAAATAGTACAAATAGCCATCAATTGACTCCAAAACAATAACAAGACACAAGGAAGAAGGGTTTAAATTTGTAACAACATTTAATAGTGGTTACTCAAGTATAAAAAATATCATGAATAAACACTGGGGGATTCTAATAAGAGACCCCCTTTTGAGAGATAGTATTGGAAAGAAGCCAGAAGTAATTTTTAGAAGAAATAGGAACTCAAAGAATGTGGTAGCCCCCAGTATAGTTAGACAAGAGAAGAAAGAAAGGAAGGGTCTTATACAATCCACTACTCTAACTGGGTTCTTTAAATGTCACAGAAAAAAATTGTGTGTGTTGTGATCAAACACACAAATCTAAAGATTATAATAAAACCATTGGCAGGGACATGAAGGAAAGAGAGCTTAACATCAAAGAGAGATTAAACTGCAAATCTGATTTTGTCATTTATATGCCCCCTGAAGTATATTGGGAGAACAAAGCGCTTGCTAAAAACAAGATGTCTTGAACACGTAAAAAATATTCTTATTTCTTATTTTTTAAGGCAGGTATCCTTAAAAATCCACTTGTGAAACATTTTAAGAACGTACATAATAGTGATCCATAGCAATTTTACATCAAAGCTATAGAACAAGTACAAGTAGGACCAAGAGGTGGCAGTCGCTTGCTAGAGCTTAGAAAAAGGGAGACCTTTTGGATCCACACTTTAAGAAGTCTGGAACCATCTGGTCTAAATAGGGACATTGACCTCACAGCCTTTTTATAGATAAATATTCCTAGGTATATAAACACATAGGTAAAGCATGTTATTGGTTTTAGGTTTTACACACTAACACTATGGTGGGTATATATTAACCTAGACATGCACCTGTGAAGTTATTAATGTGAAGGATTATTAACTTGTTTTTAGGTGTATTTAATAAAAAGAAGCAGTTGCAAGCAGGCAGCTTCACACATCTTTCTCCATTAAGAATGATGTTGCAGACAAAATACTACAGAGTGTGAACAATAAGTAGAAAGCATCAGGATATAGAGTTTAGATCATCCTTTGGGTAATTTATGGCCACTATACAAACTGTTGTGTTTTGAGTGGGACAGGACCAAAGGGGTTAATGATTGTATTAAACATTTTAGTGTCTCATTATAGAAAATATCATCTTCTACTTGCAAATAGAATGACTAATGAATGATGAATTATTGTTTTTAAACATTTAAATTGTTTTAGCTTGTATTAGAAATAATTATTCTATCATATTACATGATACTGATGTGGAAAAACTTGCCCTTAAAATGGGTTTCAAACTGTATTACTGACAACAGTGTGGGTTATACTTGCCAACAAACAAGATGGTGGAAGGGAGGGCTTTTACTGTGAGCTTAGATGCATAAATAAAGAGTAGTAGGTGGGCGTCACCTACCTCTGAAGAAGCGACCAATAGCATTGCGAAACGCATCAGGACACGCCCCCCCCCCGACTCGAATTCAGTGATTTACACTGTTTTATAGTGTCACTGTACGAAATATACACAGTTTAGTGTGTCAAATGTAAAAACTTATATTAAACTGGACATTTTTGCTGCTAGTGGATTGCATGCAGTTTTAAAGTATTGGTTTTTAAACACCTTTTATTCTGGAATAAAGCACATTTAATTTTTCACACATACCAAGGTGATCAGTGTTGCAACTGTTCAGTGCTTTTTGCCTTACCAAGTGGATCAGTGTTTTTTAACCCCTCAGGACATTTTGCAATTGCAATTCCTATATAAGGATTTGATTAAGTGGACCAGTCAGCTGTTGAACTCTTCATTAATGGTTAATCTTCTGTTGGGAGAAATAAAGCAGCTGTATCAAGAGGATCTGACAGGCTGTGAGTAGCCTCCTTGCTGTCATCATACCTCATGTTTTGGGGTCTGTACATGTGAGTACACATTTGGCATTTGCTAGTGATAAGTTTGTGGAACTATTACATACTACACCAGGATCTTTGTGTATGTGCGCCCTTCCCTCATCTGTTATTTTTAGGTTTTGCTGAGTTTTCCTTTGTCAGGGATACGCTCCGTTTTGGGGATAAGGCTGCGAGACATTTCGGATCCGTTCCTCCCACACATAAGAGTCAAGTAAAGACTGATTCTGTGCCACACAGGAGGACTGTAAATATACAGACACTGGTGTTCCTTCTCATACCCTCAAGGATTTTCAGGTCTATAGCACTTATACTACCTCTGTTTGTATCATTTGTGTTTTGTGTATGCCTATTTTTTCCATTTGGTCTAAAGGGCATTCAATTGTATAGCTGCTGCTGAGATGGAGTTCCAGGGGTATGGGGTATACTTTGATATCACCAATCGGAAACGCTCATTATCGGTTAATCTTAATGAAAATAATAATGAAGGTACTGATATAGATACCAGTACCAATCCAAGGGAGCTTTTTAGAAGAATTGAGAAATTAAGTAAAATACAAATACTCAATTGGTGTGATATTATAGGATTAGAAACCTATTTGAAGGCAGGTATCACACCGAAAGGTTTGACTATTGCTAAAGTCCCTATTTTTAATAGCACTGATATCGAATTACTCACAGAAATATATATATATATAATCCAGGTAATCCTCCCACCTGGCTCTAGCCATCAGAGATACCCCAAAGCAGGAACAAACACAGGAATTATCCAAAAGGCTATTTTGGATAATTCCTGTGTTTGTGCCTGCTTTTGGGTATCTCTGATTGCTAGAGCCAGGCGGGAAGATTACCTGCGTTCAATATACTTTGATGCAAGCAGAACACCGGGTGGTTGGATAGATGGTGTGTGCTGTTCCCTACATTCTTTAATATACAGTATATAGGCCACCAAGAGGCAAGATAGCGTTATACAAAAATACAAATAATAATAAAACAAGTGTAAAAAACGAGTGTAAAAAAACACACATAAGAGTCCAAAATTACAGAAACATAGAAGTGTTAGAAAAGAGAATCCAATCCCAGAAGAATGTCAGTTCTTATGCAAGCCTCCCACAGATGTACACTTACTTAAAGAACCCTCAATCAATATGAGGTAAGGTAGGTCGTATCGGTATACTTGGTACCTCCCAGAGTATGAAACAGGATGTCTGTATTGTTATGGCTCCACCGGTTTTTCAATTTATTCAATATGAAAAACTTTCAGCAACCAGTAGTGACTCTGCCCAGTTAGTCTGTAGTTTGGACAACTCTCTCAGCAAAGACATAAAACAAAGAACCAAAAGTGGCTCATCAAAATTTAAAACAAATTGGCAAATAGCAACAAGTGCCCCATAAATGACATCCTATGATCCAAATGACTCTTAACAGAGAGAGGCACACAGCCTCTATAATCTAATTTGTTTCAAAGGGTACTATTGCATAAAATCCCTTCTTACTCACAGCGGTATTCGTTAGCCTTTAAATAGCTGGAGGCACCAATACTGATCTAATTGTGAACGTGGTCCCAAGATTCCTGAAAGTGTGACGCGGATTATGTAGCCGGTGTAGGCGTAAGGGAAGTATTAGGTCACCAGTTGCCATGGTGGCCAGGAGCAGCGCTATGTGACCTGTTGCCATATACACCAGAATCAATCCGTGCCACGAATCCCGCATAACACTCACGGATACAAGGGCAACCACATATTATGCTGAAGTCTTGATTCCTTTATATCTACGAGCCTAAGTGAATATTATTAAACATGTTAAAATATTAAAATAATAATAAAAACACACATATATTTTAAAATTGAATAAATAAGCATATATATTGTTCATATTAAGAGAGAGAGAGAGAGAGAGAGAGAGAGAGAGAGATCTCCTCATATTTCAAATTAGTTATAAAAAGGGTATTCTTTAGAAAACACAAATTCAAACTTATTATATAATCTCCTACTCCCCAAACCAGAAGAGAGAAAAAGAGGGAAAAGTTAATCATATCCAATATTATTTAGTAAAATCCACCATATCTATAATTCCGTTTAGGGAAAAATATATATATGTATACACATATCTTAATTATCTAGAGGCCCTAGTCTGTATGTGATCTTAATATTGTATGTCACAGCCCATTATTCTATCCTACAAAAAGGCTACAATGTCAGTGTCTTTATTCAAACCAAGCGGAATTCTCTAGGATTTCTCTAGGATTTTCTCTTTTTCCCATATGGACATGTTCTAATATAGTGCCTCTTAGGCAACTTGGGTCCTAATTGTGAACCAATTTGTAGATTTAAGGCCTTGATGTTTGTTACATGCTCATGTAACCATTTCTTGTATGGCCTGGTGGTCCTCTCATTGTACTGCAAATTACAGCTACATTGTAAGAGGTACACCACAAAGGTAGTTTTACAATTCACAAGACTATCAGCTCACATTTTTTCTCATTTGTGGTAGAACAGACTATCTTGGTGGGATTGTTTCCATTATACATGTGATCACAAGAGATACAATTGAGTCTTCTTGAGTCTATAGCTACATCTGGGTCACGGTGGATGTCACGGCACTATACTCCAATATCCCCCATGCCCTGGCTAAAATCTGAAACTGATCTTACAAAAATAAAACAAGAATTCCTCCTAGAGTCCATCAGTTTTATCTTGGAAAAAACTTTTTTCTTTTTGAGAATGACTTCTATCTACAGGTTAGCGGTATGGCTATGGGCACTAAATTTGCCCCTAGCTACACTAACCTGTATATGGGATATTGGGAGGAAAAGAGTATTTGGAAAAGCAATCCCTAAATAGAGAACATTATAATCTGGGCCAGGTATATTGATGATATTATCCTAATCTGGAAAGATGAGTAAAAAACACTGAAGGATTTCATTATGTATCTTAACAATAATGTTATGAATTTGAAATTTACTGAAAAATATAGTAAAGCTGAAATATAATTTCTAGGCTTAGTCCTTTTCCATGAAAAAGGGAGATAAAAACCATATTATTTACAAAAGAAATTGAAAGCAATAGATATATTCATGCTTCCAGTGGACATCACCCCACCTGGATTAAAAATATACCCTCTGGACAATTTGAAAGAATAAAATGAAATTGTACACACCCAAGTGATTTTGAGAAAGAATCTAATGTCCTCAAAAAAAAGTTTTTGGAGAAAGGATATAAAAAGATTTGGGTGGAATTGCCATAGAAGAAAATTAAAAACAATCACCTAGATTACGAGTTTTGCGTTAACAGGGGTGCGGTGCTAACGCTTAGTTTATGTTCACCACTCACCTACAAACAACGCTGGAATTACAGGTTTTTTTCAACCCAGCGTTAGCCTCTAAAAAGTGAGCGAAGAGCAAAATTTAGCTCCACATCTCACTGTAATACCAGCGCTGCTTACGGTAATCTGCCGCCCCCGACATCGGCGACACCTGCATTTTATTATTAACCCCTAATCTGCCCCCCCAATGTCGCCGCAACTATATTAAATGTATTAACCCCTAATCTGCCGGCCCCGACATCGGAGACACCTGCATTTTATTATTAACCCCTAATCTGCCCCCAATGTCGCCGCAACTATATTAAATGTATTAACCCCTAATCTGCTGCCGCCAACGTCGCCGCAACTATATTAAATATATTAACCCCTAATCTGCCGCCGCCAACTAAATACTTACCTATAAAATAAATCATAAGATAGCTACAATATAACTAATAGTTACATTGTAGCTAGTTTAGGGTTTATTTTTATTTTACAGGCAACTTTGTATTTATTTTAACTAGCTACAATAGTTATTAAATAGTTATTAACTATTTAATAACTTCCTAGTTAAAATAAATACGAATTTACCTGTAAAATAAACCCTAACCTAAATTACAATTACACTTAACACTATACTATAATTATACTAATTTCCTAAATTAACTACAATTAAATTAAATAAACTAAAGTACGAAAAAAATAAACACTAAATTACAGAAAATAATAAAATAATTTCAAGAATTTTAAGCTAATTACACCTAATCTAATCCCCCTTATAAAATAAAAAAGCCCCCCAAAATAATAAAAATCCCTACCCTATACTAAATTACAAATAGCCCTTAAAAGGGCTTTTTGTGGGCCATTGCCCCAAAGTAATCAGCTCTATTACCTGTAAAAAAAGACAATACCACCCCAACATTACAACCCACCACCCACACAACCAACCCTACTCTAAAACCCACTCAATCCCCCCTTAAAAAATTCTATCAGCCAATCGGAATTGAAGGGACGCCATCTTGGATGACGCCATTTAAAGGAACCTTCATTCTGTATTTAGCCATCGGAAGAAGAGGATGCTCTGCGTCGGATGTCTTGAAGATGGACCCGCTCCGCGATGGATGGATGAAGATAGAAGATGCCGTCAGCCCATCTGGAGGACCACTTCGCCCGGCTTGGATGAAGACTTCTCCTGGCTTCATTGAGGACTTCGGCCCGGTTGGGTGAAGACGTCTCCCGGTAAGGTCATTTTCAGGGGGTTAGTGTTAGGTTTTTTTTAAGGGGGGATTGGGTGGGTTTTAGAGTAGGGTTGGTTGTGTGGGTGGTGGGTTTTAATGTTGGGGGAGAATTGTAATTTTATTTTCAGGTAAAAGAGCTGATTACTTTGGGGCAATGCCCCGCAAAAGGCCCTTTTAAGGGCTATTTGTAATTTAGTGTAGGGTAGGGTTTTTTTATTTTGAGGGGCTTTTATATTTTCTTAGGGGGATTGGATTAGGTGTAATTAGTTTAAAAATCTTGTAATTTGTTTATTATTTTCTGTAATTTAGTGGGGTTTTTTTGTACTTTAGATAATTTTATTTAATTGTAATTAATTGTATTTAATTTAGGTAATTAATGTAATTGTAGTGTAGTGTTATGTGTAATTGTAACTTAGGTTAGGTTTTATTTTACAGGTAAATTTGTCTTTATTTTTTTTTATAATCTTTTTATTAGTTGCCGACAAACAGTACAATATTCACATTTGATATCATGTATAACACTTGATTTAGTACATGTATGACAAAAGATAAACAGTTCACAGATCATCTAACAAAGTATTATACAATTTTAATCGGCATTTTTAGGGTTGGTTTCCTCCGAAGAACCTCTCTGAGGAAAGCACAAAAAGAAAAAAAAAGAAAAGTACAAAGTAGTTAAAACTTAGGAAAAAGGGAGAAAAAAAAAAAAAGAAAGAAGGGAAGACAACAGCCTTCCATTTTCCTCCCCTCTCTTTGCTCTCCTTTCGCTATCTACTACTACTCTATATTCCCCGGACCTGATGCTTATATCTCAGAGACATTTGTTATCCATGTATGAGGAAATAGTTCTAATATAACCATTTCCGCGAAACTATTGGAGGATAGAAAGGGCCATAATATCTGTTTTTGTATAGATAGAGGGTAATACTTGATGATGCTGTACCAATTATATAAAAATTTCTTGATTCTTTTTTCTGAAGAATCTTGAAGATGATAAGATTCAAAACTTATCTGTTCTTGAATGGTCTGCATAACCTCAGAGACATCAGGTCCTCTACTCGCTTTCCATTTTTTTAATATACTCTGTCTTACTGCCATTATCGTAATATTAAGTGGATATACCCAACTATTATTTTGGTTGCTGGAAGTCCTTAATAAGATAATGTCCTGAAATGTGAGAGAGACAGTCAACTGATGAATAGTGTTAAACCAATATCTAATCTTTGACCACAACTGGCTTATCTTAGGGCATGCCCAAAACATATGAAATAAATTTGCTTTCAAATATGAACATCTTGGGCATCCTGAAGATCTAGTTTCATAGAATCTAGCCAGTTTAGCAGGATATAAATAATAGTTGTTTATAAGCTTCATATGGGATTCCTTCCAACTTGATGGAATTTTACATTTGTCTAGAATATTAAAACTCTGCCTAATTTTATCCTGATCTATATCTGGAATGGTAGGGATCCAAAAATTACAGATCCTATCAATGAAACCTTGCGTTTGTTTTGAAAGCATAATATCATATATTAGTGAGATTGATGTAACCCCTGCCGTAAATCTCTGTAGTAAGATCCTGATATCGGACCACACAATAGCCAAGGGAAACATCCATTGCTGCGCATTGCCAAAATGCCGTAGCTGAAAAAAGCAAATAAATCAGTTCTGGGTAAACTATATCGTAAAAATAAAGTTTCTCCTGGCAAAACTCGACCATCTGGCCCTAGTGCTTGATAGATCCAGCTTAAACCTCTCTCTGCCCATATCCTAAAGGCTTTTTGGTTAATACCCGGGGAAAATAATGGATTACCCTGAATAGGGAGAAATTCTGAAAAAGTAAAATCTACCTCTAGTCTTTTACAAAATTTATGCCAGGCCAAGACTACGTTCTTAAATGTCAGAAGTGAAATTACATTAGCTGGTAGCTGGCGTGGATTACAATGTAGTATAGCTAGTAATTCAAAAGGATATATAAAAAAAAGCCTCCTCTTCAAGAGTAGAATATATATTTGTTTTTGCCATCCAGTCAATTGCAATTTTTACTAATGCCGCAATATTATATAAATTAATATCTGGAAATGCAAGGCCTCCTGCCTCAGCCTTTTGCATTAACCTTGATAAAGAAATATGCGTTTTTTTATTTTGCCAAATAAACTGCGAGAAATAGCGATATACTTTCTTTAGATCGCTACTAGATAGAAGCAAGGGAAGATTTTGTAACGGATATAATAGGCGTGGAAAAATAATAGTTTTAATTAATTTAACTCTAGCCATTAAAGACAGAGGAAAAGAGGTCCATAATTGTAGATCTGACTTAATTTTTTTAAATAAAGGCCTATAATTATCAAAATACCAGTGTTTAGGATTTTTGTGTAGCATCAGTCCCAGATATTTAATAGTATCTACTTCTTTAAAGACCTTACTAGATATCCTAGGTGATGTCTTCCCTATGATCAACAATTCACTTTTTTCAGTATTAACTCTGTACCCTGAGAAAGAACCAAATTCTTCCAATAATTGGATCAAGTCAGGGATAGATTGTTGCAAAATTTCTAAAAAGAGTAAGATATCATCTGCATATAATAAGATATTTAAGCGATATGGACCTATTAAAATCCCTGTTAAACAATTCCTTACCCGGATCGCGAATGGCTCTAGCGCTAGATTAAGCAATAGCGGTGATAATGGGCAACCTTGCCGCGTACCTCGCTGTAGTATTATCTTAGGGGAGACAGTACCATTAACCAGTATATGTGATATAGGTTTTGAATATAATCTTCGAATAAATTGCGCATAGTTCCCTACAATACCGAATTTTCCCATCTAAACAAATAAGTGCTCCCATACTATAGAGTTGAACGCTTTGGCCGCGTCCAAAGTTAAGACCGCCATATCATACCCTCTATTTCTCTTAAGCTCTTGCTCATAATTCCAGGCATAATCAAGAAAAGTCGTTTAATTTTCTTATGTTCTTACATGAATTTCTATTGCACATGAACCCAGTCTGATCTGGATGAATAAGTTTCTGTATACAAAATGAGAATCTATTAGCTAAGATAATAGTTAGAATCTTGTAATCAGAGTTTAGGACCGAAATCGGTCTATATGATGCAGGATCCTCTGCATCTTTGCCCTTTTTTAATATAAGAGAGATATTAGCCCGTGAAAAATAGGTTGAAATCGGATTATCTACCGTATAATACCTATTAAATAGATTCTATAATACTGGCAATAAATCCTCCTTTAAAAATGTATAGAATTCTGATGGAAAGCCATCTGGGCCTGGTGCTTTATTTGGTTTCAATTTATCAATAGCTAAACCAATTTCATCTCTTGTTATAGGTTCATTTAACCTGGAAAGATCTTCAACCTGAATCTCAGGGGTCAAGATTTTTGACCAAAACAAATCTTGTTTATCTGGGTTAATTTTAACTGAGGAATAAAGATGCTGATAATAGGAAGCAAATATTTTACAGATGTCCGTAGTATCAGAATATCTAACCCCTTTATCTTTAATGGCCGATATAAGATTTTTTTTCTTCCTGCATTTAATAAGATTAGCAAGATGTTTTGCCGAACATCCGTGAATCCCTTTATAATAACGATTTATTCTTATTTCCTCTAACTGGGATTTTTGTTTTAAATAGAGATCTCGTTATTTTCTAGCAATCACATAATTGTCCCAATTTTGCTGTGAAGAAACACTCTGAACCTGTGAATATGCGATCTTTACATTATTTGCCAATAAAACTTCTCTAGCTTTAATCTTCTTTCCGCGTATACTTAAAAAAGCCATAATCTCGCCCCTAAGAACCACTTTAGCAGCCTCCCAGAAAATTTCAATTTTATTTCTATATTCTATATTATTCCGTCCATACTCTTGCCATTTTATTTTTAACCATGCTTGAAATCTAGGGTCAGAGCATAGAAAGCGAGGAAAACAAAATACTAACTTCTGTGATCTACCCTTATTCCCTAAGGCAAGAGTTAATGAAATTATTGCGTGGTCCGATATAATGATCTCACGGATCTCTGTCCTTGTTTGCCATATAGAGAGAGATTCAGCGACTAAAAACAAATCAATCCTAGCAAATATTCTATGGGCTCTTGATTCACATGTATATTTTAAGCTATCCGGGTTTTGAGTTCGCCAGATGTCTGTCAATTTTAATTTATGACAGAATTTCTGAAAATATTTTGCACTATGTTTATTAGCTACTATATTTTTATCCGAGAATCGATCTATTGATGGATCTAAGGTCATATTAAAATCTCCACGTAAAATAAAATTTTGGCTTTTAAATGGCTATACTCTATTTTAGATTTTTTTCCCAAAATTCTACTGACAATCTATTAGGCGCATAAATATTGCAGATTACAAATTTTATAGCTTTTACATACAATTGAAGTACAATAAATCTAGCTTGATTATCGATATCTATCTTAATTATCTTATAGTCTAAATATTTACTTAATAAAACAACTACACCACATTTTTTATTTGTGGCTTTAGTAGAAATTACTTCCCCTACCCAGTTAGTCTTCAGCTTTGCTGCCTCCGACTCATTAAGATGCATCACCTGGAGACATACCAGGTTGGGTTGAAGTTTGCCTAACGTTCTAATCACCAACTTACGTTTCACTGGGGATGATATCCCCCCCACATTCCAGGACAACAGCCTAATGCTCTCAGACATTATTTAAATAGAAATAAAAAGCCTCCCATAGGCACACCTCGCTAGTTCACCTCCGGGAGAAAGACACATATCACTGATTCGGCTCCTGGGAAATAAAAACAAGGAGGAAAGGAGGAAGAGAGAAGAGAAAAAAAAAAAAAAACACCAACCAAGGACACCAGCAGTCCAAAAAATAAACTGCAGTTTGTAACAATCATATTATTATCACAATAGTCAGACTATGATATATACCTTGCATAATTATCCTAAAGTCTTTAAGAATTAAGTAATCTCTGCTATTGTATTAAATGTCTGTCTGTTGTGCTTGTCCAGCATTACAATCTTCGCCGGGTATACCAGCCAGGCATCTATACCTTTATTAATTAACTGCGTACAGTATGGAGCCACGGCCTTTCTCTTAGCTGAAGTTTCGACAGAGAAGTCCTGAAACAACAAAATCTTGTTGTTACCGAACGTCAATGGCTCACTTTTTTTTTTTTTTGAAAAGATTTAGTAATTCAACTTTGTCCTGAAACCTCAGGAGCCCGAAGATAGTCATCCTTGATCTCACCATCCCGTTGTCCATGACCCTTCTGGGGCCCACCCTGTGTGCTCTCTCGACTATTAGCGGTAACAAATGGGTTGGCATGCCTAGGGCTTGGGGTAGGGTTGTGAAGGTGAAGGACAAGAGATCCTCAAACTCCGGAAGCTCCGGTAGACCAATTAGTTGCTCTAATCCAGTCTGAAGCACTCCTATTGGCTACACAAGTCACGTGTGACACGGAAGCCAGTGATACCAGGGGATACTATCAAACTGTTGCCCGCGAACTACAAGGGACGCAGCGGCGTCTGAATAGAACAGACATCCAAGGTGAGACATAATAGCACTTAGTAAAAATTTGCATTACCAGCTCAACAATGTATATACGCCTGTTTTTTCCTTCACCCACAACGAGTGGGAGACCTGGATAACAATGACTAATTTGACCAGATCTGTATTGAAGGAAGGTGGTGTGCTCTTTGTAACGCAAGACATTTACTTAACAGGAGCAGGATCCGTTTTGTGCTGAGACAGTGACTATAGCTCCCTTACACACGGTGTGAATCTGGACACTGAACTGTGACTTAAAGCATTTCAAGAGGACTTGTCTTATGCTTTTATGATTGTCTTATATGTGTGCGCCTGTGTGCAAACACTGGCTTAATATCTACCAAATGACAATGGTCTTAGTAGTATTTGTATTTCTATGTCTATGTTTATATAAATAAATGTATAGAAAAAAACGTTTTTTAGTTTTTAAAGAATTTTCATAGAATAATATCTTAAAATTATTAAGTTCTAATTCAAAAATAAAAATAAAAAATAATAATAAAAAAAATATACAAAGATTATTGGTTAAAAATAATATTCTTTTATTAGAATCAATATAAAACAGTCAGTCGAAATTGCTTAATCTTAAAGTGGTTATGTGAGAAAGTTGGTACCAACCAATTGTATTGAGGTGTAGCTACAATTAGTATATGATATATGTGTGTAAAATTAGCAAGTCCAGTTTATACCTTGGCAGGTATTTAAAAATACTTTTTGTAAAAGATTTGGCTTTTCGCTCATAAAATGCACCAAAGGTAGAAAATAAGGTATAATTGGTAGAAATACAGTTGTTTAGAGATCGTTGTTGAAGACAACTATTGACACCTGGTTCAACAATAGGTGTTTATTTTCAGCCTTTTTGAAATAAGCCTTTTTGTGATATGACCAAAAGATTTAGGCTAGGTGTTTGAGCCGTTTTCTGTATGTCACAGTAATTATATCACAATAGTTATTGAACACTTAGTTTGTCTTTTGCGATATTATTAATCAACAGACTTTGAATAAGGTACCTTATTTGCAGTTCCAAGTCATATAAGAAGGTTCTTGCGTGTCCAAATGAGGTATAGATGAGAAACTTTCTTTGTCCTTTCAAAGTTTCTAGGAGCGCTTGTTGCAGCGTGTATGTCTCCTGTGAAAGTTGCCTCTGTCACTTCCGTGTCCGGTCTTGACACGCCCACCAAATGCGAGATTGACAGATAGGTAAAGAGCAAGGTTTCTCCAGTGCAGTGTAAGCAGTCTATATCCAAGGTGATCAGTAAGCAGTCTGTATCCAAAGCAACGCGTTTCAGCTCCAAAGAGCCTTTCTCAAGCTTCTGTCAGACCTGCTTAGAATCCTATCTTTTATACCTTTGTTCCTGATTGAGTAAATTGTTTAATTGTTTTATTGAAGCATTGTCAAAGCCAATATCATTTCTGTGTGTGGTTTTCAATATGCTTAAAAGCCGCTATAGAGTATTCATGTATTCTTATTAGAAAAAAATATAATAAAATAAATAAACAACTAAATAAATAATTTTAGTAAAAAACTGGAATAGTTCTCTTTTTTCCTTTGTTGAAAAGATATTTTTTATATTTATATTGGTACTATACTGTGTGTGGTTTCAATATGTTTAAAAGCCACTTTAGATTAAGTAAATAATTATAGTGAAAACTGGAATAGAATTGGTTGGCTTAGTTCTCTTTTTTTCCTTTGTTGAAAAAATATTTTTACATTTTTATATTTCTATTGGTTCTTTCCAATGTATTTCCAAGTTATTACTGTACATTAAAAAGACTGTACATATCTATATATGACCTGCATCATATGAAAAATAAAACTTAAAATTTGTTTGTTAAGATAGAAAAATTATCAGATTTATTTATATACTTTAAAAACGTTTTTTTCTTTGGTAATAAAGGACTAAATAATATATACATATATATAAAGCTGGACATTCTAAGTGTTATAGAACAAACCAATGTGTAATAGATGGGTGAAACAGTCTCAATCTAGAGATTGTAGGTATTTATGATTTCTTGTAGTATTGTGTTATGATCTATGTGAAAAAACTTCTCAGTTCAATTTCTAAATTCAGACCTTGTGGGTGAAGAGTGTCTAAATTGTAAATCCATTTGCTTTCTAGCTGCAATAATCTTTTTTGATTATCTCCCCCTCTCTTTTGTTTTTGTAATTTGGCTATGCCCATATAGTTAAAAAATTTTAGATTACCATTATTACAGGCTTTAAAATGCTTAGGGACGGGTAGGTCCTTATTTCTATCCTCATCCATATTTTCGATGGATAAAATATGCTCTTGTATTCTTTCACGTAGGGGGCGTTCTGATTCGCCTATGTATTGCATTCCACATTTACACTGAATCATGTAGACAATATTTTTATCTGTGCATCTTATACATTCTTGGATTTTAAATTCCCTTTTATTAATATGTGATGTGACTGTTTTACTTTTCTTGGAGTGTCTGCAAGATTTGCATATAAAACATGGGAAAAAACCTTTTAGGTCCTGTCCTGTTAAATCTTTGTCTATTTTTTTATGCTGTTTAATTTGGGTTTGGCAAGTATGTTTTTTAAATTATTAGCTTTTCTGTATATGAACCTCGGTTTTTTAGTGATAAAGGGGCCAATAATTTTATCTTGATGTAGTATGTGCCAATGTTTCTTTAGTATTTTTTCTGTTATTTTATAGTTTGCATTGAAATCACTTATGAATGGGATATTTAGTTTATTATGTTCTTGGTGGGTGTTGTCACTAAATTTTTTATTATTTTTGTTTAATATGGTATTTCTTTCCATTTTTCCTACTCCTTGTCTAATATTCTCTACAAATTCTTCCCTATAGCCTCTTTCTATAAACTTTGCCTTAAGTGCTTTTGATTGGTTATCATAATCCTCAGGTTTGTTACAATTTTTCATTACCCTCAGCATTTGTCCTTTTGGTATATTGTTCTTCCAGGCTTGATGATGGCAGCTACTTGAATGGATAAAATTGTTACTATCTACCGGTTTAAAGTAGGTTCTTGTATTGATAGTATTGTTTTCAATATAGATTTCTAAATCTAGGAAGTTCAAATTTGTGTTGCTTATTTCTTTGGTGAAGCGTATATTATAATTGTTATTATTCATTTCGTTAAAAATTATTTCAAAATTCTCAGGGGTCCCTCTCCAAATAATTATTACATCGTCTATATATCTTTTATATAGGACTAGGTTTGCACCCAGCTCGCGAGTGTCAAGGAATTGTTTTTCCCAAATTCCCATAAAAAGATTTGCATAGCTGGGTGCAAACCTAGTCCCCATTGCAGTTCCACAAATTTGAGTGTAAAAAAAGTCTTCAAATAGAAAATAGTTGTGTTTTAAAATAAAATCAATACTCTCCAGAATAAAATCCTTCTGTTCTTGTTTCATATTATTATCATCATTAAGAAATTGTTTAACTGCCTCTATTCCTTGGGTATGATCAATGATCGTGTACAATGATGTGACGTCACAACTTATTAGCAACATATTTTCTTCCCAAGTTATATTTTCTAGGAGTTTTAGGACTTCTGTGGAGTCTTTTAGATAGGAATCTAATTTCACTACATAATTTTGGAGATACCTATCGATGTATTGGGAAAGGTTCGCTGTGACGGATTCTATGCCTGATATTATCGGCCTACCTGGGGGGTTAGTTAAAGATTTATGTATTTTTGGTAATATATAAAAGACTGGGATCCTTGGTGTTTTGTTAAGTAAAAAGTCAAATTCTCTTTCGTTAATGACCCCTAGTAGTTTATTCTTTGTCAGATATGCACATATAAGACAATCATAACTGCTACTAAAACTATTTATTCAGATGACTTGGGGTATCTGATTTTTATGTGAAGTATTATCTACCACCAGCGCATAGATTTTTAGTTGTTTAATCATAAATACTTGTCTTATGCTTACACAGTGACTTTGTATTTTCCCTAAAGTTGGGCATTTTTTCATTATTTATCTACTGTTATAGAGTGATATTAACATCAATTCTGTGACATTTTATTAATTTTAGGATTAGATAATAGCATATTAATTATATTAAACATATATTTTTAATTTTGTGTGACCAGTCACTTTATATTTCATGTTATTTATAAAGCTATATATTAACTGATTATATTTAGTGCCATATCAATTTTCTTTTCATGTGTTTATTAAACAATATTTATTAGTGAAATATGTTTTCCCCTTTTTCTTATTGATTAATACTTCTAGCTCTGGTAGCGCTGCTCCTGATATCTTTTATTGTACATTTTTTACCCTTTAACAACCATTAGAGAGAGTTGTTAATCTTGAACAGCCTGAAGTATTTGTTGGTTTGCGCTGTTGAATATCTATCAGTTTATTAGTTATATTGTAGCTAGCTTAGGGTTTATTTTATAGATAGGTAAGTATTTAGTTTTATATAGGAATTATTTAGTTAATTGTAGTAATTTTATTTAGATTTATTTAAATTATATTTAAGCTAGGGGGGTTAGGGTAAGACTTAGGTTTAGGGGTTAATATGTTTATTATAGTGGTGGCAACGTTGGGAGGGGCAGAATATGGGTTAAAAAGTGTAGGTAAGTTGCAGCGACATTGGGGGCAGCAGATTAGGGGTTAATAAATATAATGTAGGTGTCGGCGGTGTCCAGAGCGGAAGATTAGGGGTTAATAATATAATGTAGGTGTCGGCGATGTCGGGGCGCAGATTAGGGGTTAATAAGTGTAAGATTAGGGGTGTTTAGTCTCGGGTTCATGTTAGGGTGTTAGGTGTAGACATAAATGTATTTTTCCCCATAGGAATCAATGGGGCTGCGTTAGGAGCTTTACGCTGCTTTTTTACAGGTGTTTTTTTTCCTATGGGGGAATCGTGCACGAGCACGTTTTACCAGCTCACCGCTAACGTAAGCAGCGCTGGTATTGAGGTGAGATGTGGAGCTAAATTTTGCTCTATGCTCACTTTTTTGCGGTTAACGCCGGGTTTGTAAAAACCCGTAATACCAGCGCTGTCTGTAATTGTGCATAAACTGCTCGTTAGCACCGCACCCCTGTTAACGCAAAACTCGTAATCTAGGCGTAGGTTCTTTTAATTGAAAAAATACTATAATGTAAGATTTTTATTAATATTGTCTATGGCCTAGATTTGGAGTTCGGCGGTAGCCGTCAAAACCAGCGTTAGAGGCTCCTAACGCTGGTTTTGGCCGCCCGCTGGTATTTGGAGTCAGTGATTAAAGGGTCTAACGCTTTACAGCCGCGACTTTTCCATACCGCAGATCCCCCTACGCCATTTGCGTAGCCTATATTTTCAATGGGATCTTTCTAACGCCGGTATTTAGAGTCGTTTCTGAAGTGAGCGTTAGAGCTCTAACGACAAGATTCCAGCCGCCTGAAAATAGCAGGAGTTAAGAGCTTTCTGGCTAACGCCGGTTCATAAAGCTCTTAACTACTGTACCCTAAAGTACACTAACACCCATAAACTACCTATGTACCCCTAAACCGAGGTCCCCCCACACCGCCGCCACTCGATTAAAATTTTTAACCCTAATCTGCCGACCGCCACCTACGTTATATTTATGTACCCCTAATCTGCTGCCCCTAACCCCGCCGACCCCTGTATTATATTTATTAACCCCTAACTTGCCCCCCACAACGTCGCCGCCAGCTACTTAAAATAATTAACCCCTAATCTTCCGACCGCAAATCGCCGCCACCTACGTTATCCCTATGTACCCCTAATCTGCTACCCCTAACACCGCCGACCCCTATATTATATTTATTAACCCCTAATCTGCCCCCCTCAACGTCGCCGCCAGCTACTTACAATAATTAACCCCTAATCTTCCGACCGCAAATCGCCGCCACCTACGTTATCCCTATGTACCCCTAATCTGCTGCCCCTAACATCGCCGACCCCTATATTATATTTATTAACCCCTAATCTGCCCCCCTCAACGTCGCCGACACCTGCCTACACTTATTAACCCCTAATCTGCCGAGCGGACCTGAGCGCTACTATAATAAATGTATTAACCCCTAATCCGCCTCACTTACCCTATCATAAATAGTATTAACCCCTAATCTGCCCTCCCTAACATCGCCGACACCTACCTTCAATTATTAACCCCTAATCTGCCGACCGGAGCTCACCGCTATTCTAATAAATGTATTAACCCCTAAAGCTAAGTCTAACCCTAACACTAACACCCCCCTAAGTTAAATATAATTTTTATCTAACGAAATAAATTAACTCTTATTAAATAACTTATTCCTATTTAAAGCTAAATACTTACCTGTAAAATAAATCATAATATAGCTACAATATAAATTATAATTATATTATAGCTATTTTAGGATTAATATTTATTTTACAGGCAACTTTGTAATTATTTTAACCAGGTACAATAGCTATTAAATAGTTAAGAACTATTTAATAGTTACCTAGTTAAAATAATAACAAATTTACCTGTAAAATAAATCCTAACCTAAGTTATAATTAAACCTAACACTACCCTATCAATAAAATAATTAAATAAACTACCTACAATTACCTACAATTAACCTAACACTACACTATCAATAAATTAATTAAACACAATTCCTACAAATAAATACAATTAAATAAACTAGCTAAAGTACAAAAAATAAAAAAGAACTAAGTTACAGAAAATAAAAAAATATTTACAAACATAAGAAAAATATTACAACAATTTTAAACTAATTACACCTACTCTAAGCCCCCTAATAAAATAACAAAGCCCCCCAAAATAAAAAATTCCCTACCCTATTCTAAATTAAAAAAGTTACAAGCTCTTTTACCTTACCAGCCCTGAACAGGGCCCTTTGCGGGGCATGCCCCAAGAATTTCAGCTCTTTTGCCTGTAAAAAAAAACATACAATACCCC
Organism: Bombina bombina; assembly: GCF_027579735.1. Taxonomy (NCBI): domain Eukaryota; kingdom Metazoa; phylum Chordata; class Amphibia; order Anura; family Bombinatoridae; genus Bombina; species Bombina bombina. Next base: position 833,702,543 of record NC_069503.1, on the reverse strand, counting down.
CCCCCCCAACATTACAACCCACCACCCACATACCCCTAATCTAACCCAAACCCCCCTTAAATAAACCTAACACTAATCCCCTGAAGATCTTCCTACCTTGTCTTCACCATCCAGGTATCACCGATCCGTCCTGGCTCCAAGATCTTCATCCAACCCAAGCGGGGGTTGGCGATCCATAATCCGGTGCTCCAAAGTCTTCCTCCTATCCGGCAAGAAGAGGACATCCGGACCAGCAAACATCTATCAGCCAATCGGATTGAGCTCGCATTCTATTGGCTGTTCCGATCAGCCAATAGAATGCGAGCTCAATCTGATTGGCTGATTGGATCAGCCAATCGGATTGAACTTGATTCTGATTGGCTGATTCCATCAGCCAATCAGAAAATTCCTACCTTAATTCCGATTGGCTGATAGAATCCTATCAGCCAATCGGAATTCGAGGGACGCCATCTTGGATGACGTCCCTTAAAGGAACCGTCATTAGTCGGGAGACATCGGAAGAAGAGGATGGATCCGCGTCGCCTGCTTCAAGATGGACCCGCTCCGCACCGGATGGAAGAAGATCGAAGATGCCGCTTGGAGAAGATGTTTGCCGGTCCGGATGTCCTCTTCTTGCCGGATAGGAGGAAGACTTTGGAGCACCGGATTATGGATCGCCAACCCCCGCTTGGGTTGGATGAAGATCTTGGAGCCAGGACGGATCGGTGATACCTGGATGGTGAAGACAAGGTAGGAAGATCTTCAGGGGATTAGTGTTAGGTTTATTTAAGGGGGGTTTGGGTTAGATTAGGGGTATGTGGGTGGTGCGTTGTAATGTTGGGGGGGGGGGTATTGTATGTTTTTTTTTACAGGCAACAGAGCTGAAATTCTTGGGGCATGCCCCGCAAAGGGCCCTGTTCAGGGCTGGTAAGGTAAAAGAGCTTGTAACTTTTTTAATTTAGAATAGGGTAGGGAAATTTTTATTTTGGGGGGCTTTGTTATTTTATTAGGGGGCTTAGAGTAGGTGTAATTAGTTTAAAATTGTTGTAATATTTTTCTTATGTTTGTAAATATTTTTTTATTTTCTGTAACTTAGTTCTTTTTTATTTTTTGTACTTTAGCTAGTTTATTTAATTGTATTTATTTGTAGGAATTGTGTTTAATTAATTTATTGATAGTATAGTGTTAGGTTAATTGTAGGTAATTGTAGGTAGTTTATTTAATTATTTTATTGATAGGGTAGTGTTAGGTTTAATTATAACTTAGGTTAGGATTTATTTTACAGGTAAATTTGTTATTATTTTAACTAGGTAACTATTAAATAGTTCTTAACTATTTAATAGCTATTGTACCTGGTTAAAATAATTACAAAGTTGCCTGTAAAATAAATATTAATCCTAAAATAGCTATAATATAATTATAATTTATATTGTAGCTATATTAGGATTTATTTTACAGGTAAGTATTTAGCTTTAAATAGGAATAAGTTATTTAATAAGAGTTAATTTATTTCGTTAGATAAAAATTATATTTAACTTAGGGGGGTGTTAGTGTTAGGGTTAGACTTAGCTTTAGGGGTTAATACATTTATTAGAATAGCGGTGAGCTCCGGTCGGCAGATTAGGGGTTAATAATTGAAGTTAGGTGTCGGCGATGTTAGGGAGGGCAGATTAGGGGTTAATACTATTTATGATAGGGTTAGTGAGGCGGATTAGGGGTTAATAACTTTATTATAGTAGCGCTCAGGTCCGCTCGGCAGATTAGGGGTTAATAAGTGTAGGTAGGTGTCGGCGACGTTGTGGGGGGCAGATTAGGGGTTAATAAATATAACATAGGGGTCGGCGATGTTAGGGCAGCAGATTAGGGGTACATAGGGATAACGTAGGTGGCTGCGTTTTACGGAGCGGCAGATTAGGGGTTAAAAGTGTAATGCAGGGGTCAGCGATACCGGGGGCGGCAGATTAGGGGTTAATAAGTGTAAGGGTAGGGGTGTTTAGACTCGGGGTACATGTTAGGGTGTTAGGTGCAGACGTAGGAAGTGTTTCCCCATAGGAAACAATGGGGCTGCGTTAGGAGCTGAACGCTGCTTTTTTGCAGGTGTTAGGTTTTTTTTCAGCTCAAACAGCCCCATTGTTTCCTATGGGAGAATCGTGCACGAGCACGTTTTTGAGGCCGGCCGCGTCCGTAAGCAACTCTGGTATCGAGAGTTGCATTTGCGGTAAAAATACTCTACGCTCCTTTTTTGGAGCCTAACGCAGCATTTGTTTTAACTCTCGATACCAGAGTTAAATTTATGGTGCGGCCAGAAAAAAGCCCGCGGAGCGTTAACAGCCCTTTTACCGCCGAACTCCAAATCTAGGCCTATATTAGCTGTTCCCTTTGAGTGAACATGACATTTATCAACAGTTATAGATTTTCAGTACACATTTTGTGAACACAAAACTGACAGTATTGGATATGTAATGGTTTTATGACCATTTTGGGTGAAAAGCTTCACACTTTATGACCATCTGTGCATTAACACATTGTCAATTTTTATTTTGCAGACAATAGTCTTTTAACAGTAACTCATATGTGTGAACAACAATAACAAACTCAATGAGTTTTAACAAAATAATCTGTCCAGATTCAGATCTAAACCCTAGTATCTAGCTATTATTATTTTTTAATTAAAAAAGTACAGCCAATGCATTAAGAAAGTTTAAATTTGTCTTTATTTAAAACCCAGAGCAGTCGGTTTATTATGAGAACTGCATTTTAAATATCATATGCATATGTAAAAGGCTTAAATTAAATGCAGTATACCTGATCACACTTTTGTTGGGTTAAATGGTGATTCCAGCCAAAACTGGAATACATTTGGATGCATTTCAGTTTTTAATAGAAGCATTTTTGTAATATACATGTATTAGCAAAATGCTTCAAACAAAAGCTATAGTTGTTTTAAAAGTTTATTTAAAGGGACAGTCTACTCCAAAATTGTTATTGTTTAAAAAGATAGATAATGCCTTTGTCATGAGATGCAGGCCACAGCATAGAAGGTACAATGCTATTTTATTGCAGAGCATAGAAGTATACAACTTGTGCAACACATCTAACTTGTTAACTGCGACATAGACAATAACGGCCCTAAACCACGCCCCAATCCGGTGACGTCACTTCCCACTCTCATCACATCTTCCCGCTTTTCAAAGGACAAAGCATACTTTTTTTTTTTTTAATACATCAAATAACAAGGTATACAAGAAGCATACAGAAATAGTTTTGTTTAGTATATAACAAATAACAAGCTAAATAGAATATTTATATAAAAAACATGAAATACAATCCTGACTTGAACATCCGGGTAGACTACCCTAGTCCACAGTGACTATGGGATTATTCTGCCCATACTTCCGGTCACTGCTCTAACTAGTGCTAATCCCAATATCGGACTGGAAGTTTCACCACCCTTCCACTAGATGTCATTTTACATGAACTGCCCTCTGATACAGAAGAAGGTGATTGAGAGTCTGCTGGAAGCAGAGAAGTATCCCTGCTATGATCTTGCTGAGGGGAAGGCACCCCTCTTAAAACAGGGGATCCAGTCCCAAACTCTGAGGTACTGGCTGAAGATGTCTTCGATTTCGACGTGTGACTGTCCCTCCATCAGTAAGGACTACATAAGACCTTGGTTCTGGAGAGTGTCCAATTACCGTGGCAGGCGTCTTCAATTTCTTCTCATCATCCAGTTTAACTCTGACACTTTGCCCCACATTCAGCTCCTGCAAGGGCCTTACAGTGTGTTTCCTGTCATAGAAGAATCGATAGCCCCTTTTAGCCTCTTCATGCCTCTTAAGGACCTCTTCCCGAGGAACGGAGCTAGTTAGCTGGAAGACACCCACAGAGGGCAAAGTGGTGTGAATCTGACGTCCTAGCATCAGCTGTGCCAGGCTAAAACCCGTGGCTTGAATGGTAGTCGCCCTATAGGCCAAGAAGGCTAGGTACAGTTCAGACTGCATTCCGTTATCACTCACTAACTCCATTGGTATGCCCCACCGGATGAACAAGCTCTTGGGACGAGTGATAACGGCTTGACTTGTGATCTCATTCAAGGGTGCAATCTCCAAATACCTGGAATAGTAGTCAATCACGACTAGGTACTTTTTCCCGTGCAGTTCACACAAATCAGCAGCTATTTTCTGCCACATGCCTGCAGGCAGCGGAGTAGAAATCAAGGACTCCCTTCTCTGAGTAGGCCGGCGTTCACGGCAAAAGGCAAATTTTGACACATGGCTTGCGATGTCAGAACTGATCCCAGGCCACCATACTTCCGTAGCTGCCCTTTCTCTTCACTTTGTATTGCCCAAGTGGCCATCATGAATCCTGCTTAACATCTCCTGCTGCATGCTAACGGGAATAACAATGCAGTCCTGGAAAAGAACCAACCCATCTAGCTCCGTGAGCTGCAACCTTTCTGACTTGTAAGAACTTAAAGACATCCAGGCTGCCCTGCTCTCGGGCCAACCTTTTTTTATGTACTTAATAACTTCTTGAAGGTCAGTATCTAAATATGTCTCCTTTTTTATTTGCTCTAGCTTCCCTGCTGAAATGGATTTGGATGCCAGAACTGAATCTACATACACTTTCACATCTGATTCCATTGAAGATTCTTCATCAGCAGCCAGCGGGAGCCTGAAAAGTGTATATGCCACTACCAGTTGTTTCCCCTGCGCATGCACTGCCGGAACATTGAACCTGAGCAGCCTCATCAGAAGACTCTGGCATCTTAGGGGTGTTTTGTCAATGTCATAAGAGTTGATTAGAGGGACTAGCAGTTTATGGTCAGTCTCCAGACTAAATTTCTCTAAACCCATTAGGTAATGCTGGAAGCGCTCACAGGCCCAAACTGCAGCCAGGCACTCTTTCTCAATTTGGGTGTATTTCGACTCAGCAGCCGTCAGTGTACGGGAACAGTAGGCGATGTGCTGTAATTTGTTCTCATTCAACTGCAGTAGGGTGTCCCCTAACCCATAACTGATCACATCAGCACTAACCACAGTCTTTTTAGAAGGGTCGTAGAACCCCAACACTGGGGCAGACCCCAGCAGGGACTTGACCTGCACAAAAGATTCTTCCTGTAAAGGTCCCCAGAACCAGGCAACATCTTTCTTTAGCAACTCTGTGATAGGGTGTAGTATTGTGGATATATATGGAAGGAACCTGCCCACATAATTCACAAGGCCCAATATTTGTCTCAGCTCATGTACATCAGAAGGACTTTTCATCTGTTCAATAGCAAGGATTTTAATAGGGTCCAGCTTGATGCCATCTCCATTGATAATATGCCCAAAGTAACATAAGTCAGCCTTCCTAAAATGCATTTCTTCTTATTTAATTTTAGCCCAGACTCTCTAATGGTCTGCAGCACACAGCTCAATCGCTGATCATGTTCTTCCAATGTAGACCCATACACCAAAATGTTGTCCTTGACGACTGCTGTGCCCTCATGGTCCCTTAGGAGAGAACTCATCTCTCTTTGAAAGATTTCAGGAGCAGAGGATATCCCAAAGTGTAGTCTGCAGAAGCAAAACTGACCTACCGGTGTAATGAAGGTAGTCAGTTTGCGGCACTTTGGATCTAGAGTTATCTGTCAGAAGCTGCGGGAAGCATCCAGTGTAGAGAAGAACTTCGCCCCAGCCAATTTTGGAGCTATGTCTTCAAGTGTCGGCAGCACATATCTCTCTCTCTTTACCACCTCATTCAGCCTTTTCAAGTCTACACAGATGCGTACCTTCCCGTTTTTCTTTGCAACAGGCACAATGGGGGCACACCAGTCAGTTGCTTCAACAACCTTTTAAATAACTCCCCTATACTTCATACGCAGAAGTTCCTTCTCCACTTGAAGCATGAGTGGGAATGGAATGCTACGAGGAGTGGTAATGCTGTATGGGACTGCGTCACCTTTAAGTGATATTCGGACTGGGTTGCAATTCAGTAGGTCCAATTCACCAAACATTTCTTTTTGAAATCTCATTCACTCTGGCGACCAGGTCCAAACCACAGGCTGCTTTTCTGCTCAACAGGTTGTTAACACACTGACCTTTAAGCACATGTACCCACATGGTGAATTTCCCCTGCTTGTACTCGCAGCTGGCAAGAAATGTCCACGCACAATCGATGCGGCCACCAGGACTATTAACTTTTGTTGTAACTTTCGCCAGCTGAGGCTGTTGAGGCAGTTTTATGAATGCTGCAAGGGACATAAACATAATAATGTCTGCTCCTGTGTCAATCTTAAAGGCAACTTTGGCTCCTATTACAGTAAGGGTAACCCGACAATCTTCATCTGAACCAGACAGTTCAACAACAGACCATAAAAAGGACACTTCTTGACTCTCCTGGTCACTACCCATCTGCATCTCTTTAATGTATTCAGTTTTACACGCCACTTTAAAATGGCCCATTCGGTTACATTTTCTACATCTTTTTTCTCTAGCAGGGCATACAACACTCTGATCATGGGTATGGTTACACCACGTGCAGCGAGCATGCTGTGCCCATCCGCTTCTGGGCCTATCTGTTGCCCTTGGTCTACCGCTCACACTAGGCCTTTCACTAGCAGCTCTCCTGAACTGCTGCACTTCATCCACAATAATAAGCTTAAGGATGATTAGAGGATTTATGGCATTGAAGCCAAGTGCTGAATTAGACACTGCAGTATTTCAAATTAATTAAAAGAGAATAATACTTTATTAACACATATATGCACAAACGAGCAAGTTACCAAATTGGATCAACAGGGAAATGGGTATTGGGCTTCCATTCCTATTAGATCAGAAAGGAGTGGAAAGAAAAAAGAAAAATGTATTGTATAAGGTGAGAGTTATCAGGCAGTGCACACAGACTATGCGCTCAAAGGCATCCTCCTGCCTGTGTACTGCTGGGATTGAACCCAGTAAGCCGATTTCTAACTGTATTCCCTATATCTTTTCACACCATACATACATACACAGTATTATATCAATTCCTCTTTATCCGTTTTCATCTTATAAAGGGCATAACTATGTTATCTTTATTCACTCCAAGGCTTGCTAAGTAGATGAGAGATACAGTATATCACAATGTATCACAATGTGTCTCACAGCGTGAACACCATACTTACATACATACACAGTATTATATCAATTCCTCTTTATCTGTTTTCATCTGATAAAGAGCATAACTATGTTATCTTCATTCACTTAATTCACTCAAAGGCATGCTAAGTGGATATGAGATACAGTATATCACAATGTATCACAATGTATCACAGCGTGAATAGTTTCAATATTATGTTACTGAAAAACGTAACGTAAGGGGTACTCGGAACGCTCCTCGTCTATTTGTGTGTGAATGTCATATCACAACAGCACCATGTCCATTTTCCAAGTTCAAACCCCCCATGAAAAAAATTAAGTTGGAATTATAACTAGAAAGCAAACCGTAGCTCCCACAGTCTAAGGCCCTACACACAGGTCACGCCCACCGTCGCGCTTCGTCACTAGTATGAGACTTCGTCAGGGCATAGGGCCGGCCCAGCCATTCAGTCCATCTGTTATAGTCTCAGGTTGCCATGGTAATGGCATGTGTTTTCGGAAGTGTTACCCGCATACCAATTTTGGCGATCACATTTATTAAGTACTATTAAACTCATTGTGAGTCTTTAACATATTTAGTTATCCACAGGTTTGAGAGTCAAAGATCATTTTATCAAAATATTTTATTGGACACTGTCTTGTTAGTTTGGTATCATTAAGACACAACATTAAACCATAAAAAGTCACTTGTATCAGTTACCAAAAACGTTTTTATTGTTCACATTTCTCATAAGAAATATTTAAACTAATTTATAAAACCTATTTAGATTTTACATTGTCTACCTTGCTCGGTTGATACTGAATAAATCCAAAATGAATCAAAGCAACTGTTATATCCATACATTATTGCTCCCAATGTATTTCTATATTCCGAAAACAGTTCATATATTGATCAAATTAAAAAAAAGCCTATTATGATATTCCTATATTGTTATTTTCTCAGAATTGTACTAAAACTCAGTCTTTATTAAAGGATTTCAATATACTTAATATCTAAAAAATTCTATTTATGTCATATCATACTTATTTATAAAATTAACATATTAATGTTTATGAACTTTAAATAACATTATATTAGACTTATAAATCCTAATCTTAATAGGTGTCATGTTATGTTAATCACTTAATATTAATATACGTAGGGGGTTGTATTTCACATTCCTAGATGAAAAATGGAATGCTGTATTATATATTATTATTATTATTATTCTTTATTTATAAAGCGCCAACAGATTCCGCAGCGCTGCCCATGGGTACAAGGATAACAGTACAGTGGAGAAACAATACGATAAGACACAAAATTTTAGAGACAAATACAGGGGGAGTTGAGGGCCCTGTTCCCATGGGAACTTACAATCTAGATGGGTAGGAGGATTGGAAACAGGAGGTGGGGACTGCAGAAGTGAGAATGATATTAGTGAGGAGATAGAGGGCAACTGTTAGTTAGTTGGTTAGTTTGTTAATAAGTCGGGTGATAAGCTTCCCTGAACAGAAAGGTCTTTAGGGAACGTTTAAAGGAGGAGAGGTTAGGGGCAAGTCTGACATCTCGAGGAAGTGCGTTCAAGAGGGTTGGTGCCGCACGAGAGAAGTCCTGTAGTCTAGAATGAGAGGAGGTGATGGTAGAGGATGCAAGAAGCAGGTCGTTGTTGGATCTTAGGGGACGGGCAGGAGTATATTTGTTGATGAGTGAGGACAGGTAGGGTGGGGCAGCATTGGTGAGGGCTTTGTAGATCAGGGTGAGAATTTTGAATTTAACTCTGTTGTGAATGGGGAGCCAGTGAAGGGACTCACAGAGAGGCGCAGCAGAAACAGAGCATTGAGAGAGGTGTATTAGTCTGGCGGATGCATTTAGGACGGATTGGAGGGGAGAGAGGCGGGAGAGAGGGAGGCCAGTTAGTAAGTTGTTACAGTAGTCAAGTCGGGAAATTACCAGGGAGTGGATGAGCTGTTTGGTAGTTTCAGCACTCAGAAACGGGCGAATTTTGGAGATATTGCGTAGGTGGTTGCGGCAGGATGAAGAGAGCAGTTGGATGTGGGGAATGAAGGACAGATTTGAGTCAAGCGTGACTCCGAGGCAGCGGACTTGGGGTGATGGGGAGATAGTGGTGCCGCCAACAGTGATAGAGAAATTAGAGACGGGAGTGGAGCTAGAGGGGGGAATTAGAAGTAGTTCGGTCTTGGACATATTTATTTTTAGGTGGTGAGAGGCCATCCAGGAAGAAATGCCAGATAAGCAGTCGCTGATGTGAGAGTTGACAGAAGGAGAGAGTGCAGGGGTGGAAAGGTAGATCTGGGTATCATCAGCATAGAGGTGATAGCTGAAGCCATAGCTGTTGACAAGTTTACCCAGTGAAGAAGTGTAAATAGAGAAGAGTAGAGGACCCAGGACAGAGCCTTGAGGTACTCCAACAGACAGGGGCAATAGAGAGGAGGAGTCACCAGCAAAAGAGACTGAGAAGGATCTGTTAGAGAGATAAGAGTGAATCCAGGAGAGGGCAGTGTCACAGAGACCAAGAGAACTGAGAGACTGTAGGAGAAGGGGATGGTCAACAGTGTCAAAGGCAGCAGATAGGTCAAATAAGATGAGTATAGAGTAGTAGCCTTTGTTTTTAGCAGAAAGGAGATTGTTAGTAACCTTGGTGAGAGCAGTTTCAGTTGAGTGTTGGGGACGGAAGCCAGATTGCAGGGGGTCAAGCAATGAGTTGGACGACAGGAAGTGGGTTAGGCGATTGAAAACTAGTTTTTCAAGGAGTTTTGAAGCTAGTGGGAGCAGTGATATGGGGCGGTAGTTTGCAGGGGAGTTAGGGTCGAGGGAGGGTTTTTTGAGGATGGGGGTGACCTTCGCATGTTTGAAGGAGGCAGGGAATGAGCCGGTAGAAAGGGATAGGTTAAATATGTGAGTAAGAGCCGGAGTGAGGGTGGTAGACAGAGGAGGAATTAGATGTGAAGGAATAGGGTCAAGTGGGCAGGTAGTGAGGTGTGAGGAAGACAAAAGGGAAGCCACTTCACTCTCAGTGGTTGGGAGGAGGGTGCAGAGAGTGGCAGAGGGGGTGACTGGGAGCGGAGTTGGGAGATTGCAGGTTTGTGTTGGGATGTTTCCTCGGATTGCAAGTGTTTTATTGAGAAAATAGACAGCGAGGTCTTGAGCACTGAATGCAGATGAGGGGGGTGGTGCAGGTTGGTAGAGGAGAGAGTTGAAAATAGAGAAGAGTCTTTTAGGGTTTGAGGAGTGAGTGGATATAAGAGAGGAGAAGTAGGTTTGCTTAGCTAAGCAAAGGACAGAGGTGTAAGAGTAGAGAATGAACTTATAGTGCATGAAATCATGTTCAGAGCGGGATTTCCTCCAGGCACGCTCAGCAGTGCGGGAGCATTTTTGTAGGTGACACGTTTGTTGGGAGTGCCAGGGTTGGAGCTGACGACGTGGGGCTTTGCGAGGTTGGGGTGGAGCGAGAGTGTCAAGTGCAGCAGAGAGAGTATTGTTATAGTGGGTTATAGCAAGGTCAGGGCAGGATATCGTGGAAGTGTGGGGGAGGCGTAGTTGAATAAGATTGGAGAGTTGGGGAGCGTCCACAGTGTGCAGATTTCTGCTGGTGCGGGGGCGAGAGGGGGAAGTAGGTTTAGTATCTATATTAGGATTAAAGGTGAGCAGATGGTCTGAGATGGGAAATGGGTGACATGCAACATTAGAGAGAGAGCAGAGATAGGAGAATACCAGATCAATTGAGTGTCCTTCGCGGTGGGTAGGGAATAGGGTGGATTGTGACAGGCTGAAGGAGTTAGTGAGTGAGAGAAGTTTAGAGGCAGCAGGGGCAGATGGGTTGTCAATGGGGATGTTGAAGTCCCCTAGAATTAGAGCAGGTGTATTTGTGGAGACAAAGGAAGGAAGCCAGGCAGCAAAGTTGTCAAGGAATTGGGAAGTTGGTCCAGGGGGGCGATAGATAACTGCCACTCTGAGAGAGAGAGGGGAGAACAGGCGAATGCAGTGCACTTCAAAGGAAGAAAAGGAGAGAGATGGAAATGGGGATAGGTACTGATAGGAGCAGGAGGGGGAGAGTAAGATGCCAACACCGCCACCGTGTCTCTCACCTGGCCTAGGTGTGTGGCTAAAGTGAAGACCACCATGTGTGAGAGCAGCAATGGAAGCAGTGTCAGAGGAAGATAGCCAGGTTTCAGTAATAGCTAAGAGGTTGAAAGCATTGGAAACAAACAGGTCGTGAACAGTTGTAAGCTTGTTACAGACGGAGCGAGCATTCCAGAGGGCACAAGAAAAGGGAGGGGTTAGGCGCTGTGTGTTAATTGAGATGAGATTGTTGGTATTGCGTGACCTAGGATTTTTGCAGTGGGAGATGGAGCGAGAGTGTAAAAGTGTGGCGATTGTTGCAGGGCCAGGGTTAGGAGAGACATCACCAGCAGCAAGCAGTAGTAGCAGTGAGAGAGACAGAAGGTGAGAGTGAGATTTGTAGGAGCGGGAATGGTTAGACACAGGAGAGTTAGAGGGGGAAGAGTTTCTAAGGAAACAAAGTAGTTCATGAGAGGACAGCATAGGGGATGAGAGAAGGGAGGGGGGGATATGGATAGTGTGGGGATTGTTGTTATAGGGACATGCAGTGATTTTTAGGAGAAGGGAAGACAGAGAGAGCAGAAAAGGCATAGAAAGCATTGTGTAGAAGTATAGATATTAAGTTTACCTGTTAGTTGGTCTGCAGTTTCAACCTCCAGTTTCCAACTCCAGTGTGCTAACTCTTGCTACTTGTAACATAGAGCTACTTAGAACAGAGAGCCATGGGCCCAAAATGAGCCTTAAGCCTTCTCCATATGTAGGAATGAGAAGTGATGAAATGATTCTAGGCAGCTGTTACAGGCAGTTTTAGCTAGCAGGAATTACACACTTGCAAATTAGAGAGGGGGTGGGGTTAAAGGCTGAATAAGTTTAGATAATATAAGATAAAATGATTACAGGTAGACAAAATGGAGACAGAGAAAATGGTTACCAGAGGAGTCTAGCACAGATTAAAGGGGCGTTTAAAAGCAGTCAGTTAGGCAGAAGCAGGAAGACATACCAGAGGAGACTAGCACAGTTTAAAGGGGCGTTTAAAAGCAGTCAGTTAGGCAGAAGCAGGAAGACATACCAGAGGAGACTAGCACAGTTTAAAGGGGTGTTTAAAAGCAGTCATTTAGGCAGAAGCAGGAAGACATACCAGAGGAGACTAGCACAGTTTAAAGGGGCTTTAAAAGCAGTCAAAAGAAGGTTGCTTAAGATTATGGTTGCGTCAAACACAACTATTTTCTGTTTGATAATAAAGTATATTTGCAAAAGAAGGGCACATCAATAGGCACATGCTGTCCACCGACATATGCTAATTTGTTCTTAGGATGGAATGAACATACCTATATCCTTAATCAAGGCATAAATCCATTTATGAGATTTATGGATTTATACATTCGCTACATCGATGATGTGCTAAGGCACAAAAGAGGATTTTACAAAGTTTCTGTGTTGGCTCAATGATAATGCTCATGGAATGCACTATACTTCTACGATTGAAAAGACTAATATCTCTTTTTTAGACCTTGAAATCAAGAAAGAGGGAGATGGGTCTCTAAGCACTAAGTTGTTTAGAAAAGAGACATTGACAAACAGTCTCCTTAATTGGGACAGTTACCACCCAAAAAGCCAAAGGATAGGTATTCCTTTTGGACAGTATTTGAGAGCAAGATGTAACTGTAGTACTGAGGAAGGTTTCGAGTCAGAAGCAAAGGAACTAAGGAAGAAATTTAAAGAAAGGGGCTATCCTAATAGGTGTCTTAAAAAGGCCTACCAACGAGCCAAAGCATTGGAGAGACCCACCCCATTACAAGAAAGAAAAGATAATGAGGAACAAACTACCTCAAATAAAATCAGAATTATAGGTACTTTTGATGAGAGAAACAGTGCAATTCGCAATATATTTCAAAAACACTGGCATGTGTTACAAGATGACTCTGATCTCACAGAAGTAATTACAGACAAACCTATAAAAACAAATAGGAGATCCCAGAACCTAAAAGATATTCTTACAAAAATTAATTTCCCCCAAACGAAACAGAGGACCTGGCTGCAGGAAAAAAAAGGTTTCCACAAATGTGGTCGCTGCCAGGCATGTAAGAATATGTCCCCCCTAAAATATTTTGAACATTCTAAAACAGGCAAACGGTATCAAATAACTGACTTTATGAACTGTAGAACAAAGAGAGTCATATATGTTGCCATGTGCAAGTGCCCCCTGATTTATGTGGGCGAAACGTCAAGGGAACTATGTATAAGAGTACTGGAACACATGGGAGATATAAAATGGAACCACAATGTACCAGAGGCAAAACATATGAACACAGTATATAAAGACAATAAATACCAAGTGTATTTCTTCGCCATTAAACAACTGAAATTGAAGGGTAGAAGGGGAAACATTAATAAAATGCTTCTGCAAAAAGAATGCAGATGGATACATGAACTACAGTCTGCATCCCCAAAAGGTTTGAATGAAGCAATTTCTTATAAGAGTTTCCTTTAATAACCACATAATACTGGTTATAACCCGAGCTTATAACATCAGCATGACGTATAGCACCTTGACGCAACCATAATCTTAAGCAACCTTCTTTGGACTATTGAATACAGCATTCCATTTTTCATCTAGGAATGTGAAATACAACCCCCTAAGTATATTAATATGAAGTGATTAACATAACATGACACCTATTAAGATTATGATTTATAAGTCTAATATATTGTTATTTAAAGTTCATAAACATTAATATCTTAATTTTATTATGATATGACATGACATAAACAGAATTTTTTAGATATTAAGTATATTGAAATCCTTTAATAAACACTGAGTTTTAGTACAATTCTGAAATAATAACAATATAGGAATATCATAATAGGCTTTTTTTGAATTTGATCATTATATGAACAGTTTTCGGAATATAGAAATAAACTGGGAGCAATAATGTATGGCTATAAGAGTTGCTTTGATTCATTTTGGATTTATTCTGTATCAACCGAGCAAGGTAGACAATGTAAAATCTAAATGGGTTTTATAAACCAGTTTAAATATGTCTTATGAGAAATGTGAACAATAAAAACATTCTGTTTTTGGTAGCTCATACCAGTGACTTTAGATGGGTTAATGTTGTGTCTTAATGAAACCAAACTAACAAGACAGTGCCCAATAAAATATTTTGATAAGATGATCTTTTGACTATCAAACATGTGGATAACGAAATATGTTAAAGACTCACAATGAGTTGGATAGTACTTGATAAATGTGATCGCCAAAATAGGTATGCGGGTAACACTTCCGCAAACACATGCCATTACCATGGCAACCTGAGACTATAACAGACGGACCGAATGGCTGGGCTGGCCCTATGCCCTGACAAAGTCATGTACTAGTGACGAAATGCATCGGTGGGCATGACCTGTGTGTAGGTTCTTAAATTTAGATATGGGGGGATCTTAGATTTATTTTGGGGGGCTTTGATATTTTATTAGGGGGCTTAGATTAGGTGTAATTAGTTTAAAATTCTTGTAATATTTTTTTATTTTTTGTAATTTAGTGGGGTTTTTTTTTGTAATTTAGTGTTTGTTTGTTTTTTGTACTTTAGTTTAGTTTATTGAATTGTATTTAATTGTAGGTACTTGTAGTTAATTTATTTAATTTATTTAATGATAGTGTAGTGTTAGGTTTAATTGTAATTTAGGTTAGAATTTATTTTACAGGTAATTTTGTAATTATTTTAACTAGGTAGCTATTAAATAGTCAATAACTATTTAATAGCTATTGTACCTAGTTAAAATAAATACAAAGTTGCCTGTAAAATAAATATAAATCCTAAGATAGCTACAATGTAACTATTAGTTATATTGTAGCTATATTAGGGTTTATTTTACAGTTAAGTATTTAGTTTTAAATAGGATTAATTTATTTAATTATAGTAAATTTATTTAGTTTTATTTAAATTATATTTATGTTAGGGGGTGTTAGGGTTAGGGTTAGACTTAGGTTTAGGGGTTAATAACTTTATTATAGTAGCGGTGATGTTGGGGCGGCAGATTAGGGGTTAATAATTGTAGGTAGGTGGCGGCGATGTTAGGGAGGGCCGATTAGGGGTTAATAAAATTTATTATATTGTTTGCGAGGCAGGAGTGTGGCGGTTTAGGGGTTAATACATTTATTATAGTGGCGAAGATGTCCGGTCGGCAGATTAGGGGTTAATACTTGTAGTTAGATTGCAGCGACGTTGGGGGGGGGCAGATTAGGGGTTAATAACTATAATGTAGGGGTCGGCGATGTTAGGGACAGCAGATTAGGGGTTAATAGCTATAATATAGGTGGCGGCGATGTCCGGTCAGCAGATTAGGGGTTAATACTTGTAGTTAGATTGCGGCGACATTGGGGGGGCAGATTAGGGGTTAATAACTATAATGTAGGGGTCGGGGATGTTAGGGACAGCAGATTAGGGGTTAATAGCTATAATGTAGGTGGCGGCGATGTCCGGTTGGCAGATTAGGGGTTAATACTTGTAGTTAGATTGCGGCGACGTTGGGGGGGCAGATTAGGGGTTCATAACTATAATGTAGGGGTCGGCGATGTTAGGGACAGCAGATTAGGGGTTAATAGCTATAATGTAGGTGGCGGTGATGTGCGGTCGGCAGATTAGGGGTTAATACTTGTAGTTAGATTGCGGCGACGTTCGGGGGGGCAGATTAGGGGTTAATGAAATTTATTATAGTGTTTGCGAGGCGGGAGTGCGGCGGTTTAGGGGTTAATACATTTATTATAGTGGCGGCGATATCCGGTCGGCAGATTAGGGGTTAATAAGTGTAGGTAGGTAGCGGCAACATTGGGGGGGCAGATAAGGGGTTAATAAATATAATATAGGGGTCGGCGGTGTTAGGGGCAGCAGATTAGGGGTACATAGGGATAACGTAGGTGGCGGCGGTGTCCGGAGCGGCAGATTAGGGGTTAATAAAATAATGCAGGTGTCAGCAATAGCGGGGGCGGCAGATTAGGGGTTAATAAGTGTTAGATTAGGGGTGTTTAGAGACTCGGGGTACATGTTAGGGTGTTAGGTGCAGACTTAGTGTTTCCCTATAGGAAACAATGGGGCTGTGGTGCTAGGTTTTTTTTCAGCCGAAACTGCCCCATTGTTTCCTATGGGGGAATGCTGAATTTTACCGAGCTAATTTGGATTTATTCGGAGATACGGCAGCTATTTCAGATTCATTCGGTAGATTCGGAAGTATTTTAATTCGGAAATTCGAATCGATCCGAATCTCCGAATTTACAGAATTTTCTGAATTTCCGAATAAATCCGAAAAGAATCGCACATGTCTAATTTGTGCATGTCAATCTGTGAATGATCTTATACCTCTTATTGGGGTGTGTATGTTGGATTGTAAGTCCACTTAGCATGCTGTTGCAAGTTATACTATCTCCACATTTGAAACATCCCAACTTTGTAGGTTGGAGCCAACAGGATTTCTGATAACAACGTATAGGGTCCGTATTTACCAATATATCCCTCAAGTTGCTAGAACGATGGTATGCCATCCTAGGAGGTTGCATTTTATGGAATGGAAGACCCCTATCATTCCTTACCAGTTACCAGCAATCTCTCAACGCCATTTTCATCCTGGTGTGTGTCATATCAAAACTAGTGATGAAATTCAGTCTATCTTCCTTAGCTGTTTCTATGCTTTTATTACTCAGCAATTCCTCCTGTGTTTTAGCAAGAACTTTAGCCATGGTGTCATGTACCACTCTAGGGTCATACCCACGAGCAATCAATTTCTTTTCCATACCATACATCTGGTCCAGCATATATGGCACCTCAGTATTATTCCTGACTCACTTGGGTCTGAACACTATACTGGATTTCACCCCTTTCTTTGGCAAACAATGAAGTCCTTTGATGGAACAACGACCCCTCTCTGCTTTGCTCACCTTTTCCTCTGTCATCCAACTAAGCTACATTGATCAGTAATTGGGATGTGACTACATATGGACTTACTAAAGAAGTTCTTCACTCCGTCTGGCTATTCCTATATGTTCCAATATTGGACAGGTCTGATCCTTGTTAGCTGTGATGGTTTGTCCCGAATGAGGATTGTGACCTTCTTGTCCAGGCACTTCAGTATTGATTCAAAGATATGATCTCCTATCATATCCTAGAGACTTATGAAGCGTCAATGTTTAAATACAGTTAAATATGGTATCTTTAGTATTTCTGTGTATAGGTCTTTTATTCTATTTATTTCTATAAAATTTTTTAGACATCCATTTTGAGCTGGTTTAGGTATGTATTGTGGACCGGTATACTGCAATATGAGAGTTTCACATGCACAGCACTACTGCTGATGGTTCTGCCGTGCATGTGTTCTCTGGCACCTTGGTTATTTTTGACAGCTGTCAGAGGTAGCGTGGGAGCGTCTACATGCAATATGACAGTGACCAACACTTGGTGATGACTTCATTATGGCGGTGCCGGCAAACAATATGCTCCGTGGAACGCAGATGGCATCGGAGTCTACCAGCTGTTTAGGATGTTTGGCAAATCACAGGCGAGTGTTAGTTAGGTGATATTAGGTAAGATTGTTTGGAAATGTGTCTGCATTTGACAAAGGGACCAATGTGGTTCCGAAACGTTATGCATTGTTTTTAAATTGTGAACATTAAATGTGAAGATTTATCTGAAAAGTCCACTGAGTGCTCATCTTTGCTGTGGTATATATATATATATATATATATATATATATATATATATATATATATATATATATATATATATATATATATATATATATATATATATATATATAAATAAAATGAAGTAGTCTAGGTTAGCATGATTGTTGATAACTATAGACAGTTCTCGGATGTAGTATGCTTAAAACTCACACGCAGCTAATACGCTAATAATTATGGCTTACTCAAACTTAGATAGAAGAGGTAATTTGCCCCATGTCCA
Organism: Bombina bombina; assembly: GCF_027579735.1. NCBI lineage: Eukaryota > Metazoa > Chordata > Amphibia > Anura > Bombinatoridae > Bombina > Bombina bombina. Next base: position 833,684,430 of record NC_069503.1, on the reverse strand, counting down.
GATAAATTTCTAGCTAATTATGATGATGAAGCCGTATGTTCCAAGATATGTTCCATACTGACTATGCAGACTTGCTGTATTACTTTGGGGTACAACAGATCTCCATATTGGAGTTTATATATAATATAGTATAGCATAATTTGTACGTGACCAAATATATGACATAATAATGTGATTAGGCTAACAGCCCTTTGATGATAGTGATCCATTTGAAAATGCTAGTTTATGCTTGAATGCATTACTGTTTCTAAACCGGTTCGCTGATTGTATATGCTATATGCGGGATGCCGTGGTTTGCTGTTGGCGCATGTGCAGTTGCGCTACCAGAACGCCGACAGCATTCACGCTCTGGACTTGCACGGTGAAGAGGGTACTTAATGGGGGTAAGTCTGTGTTGTTGTAATTTGTTTTTTGTATGGTCTGAGGAAGGGGCACAACCTCGAAACATCACATTAATGAGTTTTTTGATGCTCATTAAAACCGGAGAGTGCCTCACTGATTTGGGAATATATATATATATATATATATATATATATATATATATATATATATATATATATATATATATATATATATATATATATATATATATATAATGGAGCCCTTTGCAGTTAAGTAGATGTAAACATATTTATGAAGTAAACATATTTATGAAACATTCATATTTAAAAAAGTGTTGTAATGTGTATTTACCGTAACTTTTCCACGCTCCAATGTTCTGCACATAGCAGAATATGTTATATGTATTTATAAATATATATTCCTTAATGTATCTATATCTATCTATCTATCTATCTATCTATCTATCTATCTATCTATCTATCTATATATATAGGTATAGAGATATATTTTAGGAAAATACCATCAGATATATGTAGAAATATGTATTTATGAATAAATAGAACATATTTTGCTATGTGAAGAACATTGGAATGTGAAATATTAATAGTTCATGTTGGGTTGATAATATGCAATTGGGTTTTTGCGAGAGTAGGGTGTTTTTTTCCATTTTTTTTTTCTCTATTGATTTCTACGTGGGAATACATTGATGTGCAGGTCATATTCTAAGTTAAGTTTTTTGCTTACATTGGGTTAGCGTGTGCAATCTCTCTAAACTCACTACACTCAGAGCAAACTAATTCCTAGTTTGTTTTTTTCAAGACTCAACATGTTCACACAAAAAAATCTACACACTACTATGAATAGAGGGAGTTTCACCTGAGCTGTTCTGGGCGTGTAGTGGTTGCTTTGGTAATTTAAATAACTATTGCAGTCAACTGTTTTAAAGTGATTCACAGTTGACTGCAATAGTTATTTGAATTACCAAAGCAACTACTACACACCATGGAAAAATAATGTCCACTATGGACAATTTTAAAGAATACGCAGCAATTGTACTTATACCAAAGACTTTGAAGAACAAAGTCTGATCCTTAAAGAAAGGTTTATAGAAAAAGTATATCCCATTTACATCATTGACGCAGGGTATTTACATGCTAAAACAGATGACAGACATATATACTTTAAATCTAAATCACTAAAAAAAACTAACAATAACAAATACATTGACAGTCCTATGTTCACAACACAATTCAACGTTAATCATAACAAAATTAAAAGAATTATGAACAAACATTGGGGTCTTTTACTAAGGGACCCAATTTTGGGAAAGTCCCTGAGCATCAGACCTTAATGCGTTTTCAGACAAGCACCAACTCTTAAGAACCATTTAGCCCCAAGTAAGATAGTGGTACATAAAAATAAAGAAATAAATTATAAATATAATAGCACCTCTCCTATGTCTAGGAAGGGGATATATAAATGTCTCCTCAAAAACTGCAATATGTGTAAATGTATTAGTCCGGGCTGTGTTCAATTTCAGTCACATATGACCAGTATAAAATACCCTATTTCTCAACATTTGAAATGCACAAGTACATTTGTTGTTTACCTATTAACATGCCGACTGTGCGGAATTCAATATGTAGGTCACACTTATCAGATAATAAGAAACAGGTGGAACAAACATTATAGGAACATGAAGAACAATATTCAAAAACACAGTATACCCAAACACTGCCATCTAGTTCATAATGGAAATCTTGATTTATTTTCTGTATGTCCCATAGAGACTTTACAAAAATCACATCTCTATAATCGTTATAATAGATTAAGACAGAGGAAAACATTTTGGATATATAAACTTAAAACTATGTTTCCCTTAGGTCTCAATATGAATATGGATTTGGCAGCCTTTAAATTTAATCTTATTTCATCTTATTTACTCTTTATTTTTAATTGATAATTTTAAAAATTAAGTTTTGTTCTCATTTTCCAAATGAGAACAATGGTAGGTTGATAGGTTCAATCTATCATACTATATATGATATACATATTATTATTTGTATTATTTTTACACATTTTTATTATTAGTAAACATATTTATATAGTACCTTTATTGTACGATAGGTAACACTTTCCCTATGAGTAATCCATCATTATATGTTTATGGTATGGATATTTTTCTTCATTTGCTTTTGTTTTTGTAATTGCATTCTGCTGTACATGATTATTGCACAATCAACTTAAGATCGATTAGCCACTCCCATATATGCCATTTGTTCTCTGGTTTGCATTTATGGTAAAGATGGATTTTATATATATATACAGTATATATATATATATATATATATATATATATATATATATATATATATATATATATACACACATTCTTTTCTGTCCCATATTTCCCAATAGGATGTGGATTGTAAACTTTATTTTCCTTAGACACATCACATAGAGATTATTATATATTTTAAAATTAGTTACAATGTTAGTTTTAGATCCTTAATATTTATCTTACACACTCTAGTTCATTTTTGTAAACCCGCAATATATCATCATGATCCTTGAAATCTTGCCATTTTATATTGCAGGGTTATTTTTATAATAATTTTGTTGCTTTGGTATGTGTGTGCTATTGTGTCTTTATGTAACTTTACCCTATTATGTGACTATTTCTTTTTGCAACTATACTATTGTTTTTTTGAAAATGTTCTAACATTTAAACCTTTATTTCCTTTTTTGTTTGTTTAAACTGATAGTATGGCAACCAATGTGGGTGTTGTTTTTAGATTGAGCTTTGATTAGTTAGGAGTCGTTTAAATTAGCAGCAGCTTATGTGTTGAGTATAGCATGATGAAACGGTGCTGTGCCACCTAGAAATGCATTGTTATTTTCAAATGTTTTGAAACCTTTAAAAATAAATGGTTTTAACTTTCGCTGCTGCGACTCCTCTATCTCTGGGAGCCTAGTCTCTCCCAGAAGTTAACCTTGTGTAAACTGTTATACGCACCGCTGACTGTGACCCCTATATAGGCTATACATTATGCCTTATCTAAATAAATAATTCAATACAACACAAGGATGGGTGTAAAGGCCGCAGCCCGCATTTATTTAAATAATTTTAAATAACATTCATAAATTCAACAATTATATTAATCATAAACTTCTAACTTTAAAACATAAGGTGCAAGAGCACCGAGATGTACCTTCCCCCGGTTTACAACCAGGTACATCCCCCCAAAACTCTCCCGCCTCTTTAGGGAGGTACCAGCTTACTTAACCTCCAGATCTAAATCACCCCGCCATACCAACAAAACCCCAGCCTGCTGCGACAAATTCAACAAACAGGGAGGGAGGGAGGGAAATTTTCCCTTGCGTTTGTATAAGCTACAGAGGACTGGAATATTCCCGCCCAAGCACCAAGTAACCGTTACTTGGCTCCGCCCCCAACATTAGACGGCTCCATTCGCCAGAATAGGGGTCACATTCCCCTCCGTCAAATTCTTTCCTCCAGTGAGTCCTGACCCCTATATAGGCTATACATTATGCCTTATCTAAATAAATAATTCAATACAACACAAGGATGGGTGTAAAGGCCGCAGCCCGCATTTATTTAAATAATTTTAAATAACATTCATAAATTCAACAATTATATTAATCATAAACTTCTAACTTTAAAACATAAGGTGCAAGAGCACCGAGATGTACCTTCCCCCGGTTTACAACCAGGTACATCCCCCCAAAACTCTCCCGCCTCTTTAGGGAGGTACCAGCTTACTTAACCTCCAGATCTAAATCACCCCGCCACAGCACGCCACTGCGTGCCTACCCCACACGGGCTAAGGCCTTTAACACTGCTTCTTTGATGTTAAAGTTAAAGAGGTGGAGCCCCACCTCATTCAAATGCACACCATCCTTTAAAAAGAAACAACGCCCAGTCTCCCCTTCGAATTCAACATGGCGAATGCCAAACCCCCCAATCCTACAAACAAAACTACTAATTGATCTATTCACCTTTTTTCTAGAGGCCTCCAGCTTCTTCACATCCCATGCTGCTCTCCAGACTGACCTGGGTTCAATGTCAGACCATACTATTACCATATCAGGGAACAACTCCCGCAACCTAACCAAATCCCTCTTAATTCTGTCCAGCAAATCCTTCTGTGATAGAAAACCTAAATCGTTCCCACCTGCATGTACAATTAGAATCGCTGGAGGCCGAAATAGCCTAGCATAATCAACAATCTTTTTTAACAATTGGTCCCACCTCAATCCTCTAGTCCCAAACCACCTCAACTTCACTGTCTCCTCATTCATCTTCAGCTGTGTTCCCTGATCTGTACTTGCAGCTGCCTTCCGGGCCCAATAAATGTAAGAATGCCCCACAATCCAACAATGTACTGGACCTGTCAAGACAAAATAAAAACCTAAACTCTCATATCGGGCCTGACATAAGACTTAAAACAACCAGACTTCCAGCCACCAATTCTCTTAATCACACTCTCACCCAAACCTAAATTGGCCGCCTCCGTCGCCGCCCCAATTCGAAAAGAATGAGTACCAAAATCCTCAGCCACATAGCCCAAACTTGTCAACACCTTTCTAAACACAGCCAAAAACTGAAAGCGCGAGAGACTTGAACCATCTTGATGCACAAATAAAGGCAAAAAACCAACTGGGCGCACCTCCAAAAAGGCCTCCAATACCAACACTGGACAACAACTCCCTTTAGTCTCATTAATCTGGATCCACCTCCCCACCCCTTTTTGATCCGTCTTCGATTTCCTCAACCACACCCACAACACCTTATCCTTGATAGATACATCTTGTGCCCACAAACCTCCTAAATCATGCCTATTAGCTCCAACTAATTCTGATATACGAAAAGCACCAAAAAAGGCCAACACAAAAGCAGCCCGAAATAAAAGAAATTCAAACTTAGATGAACATACAACTCTTAGAGAACCTAATATCTGTCTTAAGGTATCAAATACCACCGGACGTCTCCTATCATTACACACCTGACCTTTACATAAACCTCTTACAGCCAACCGAATGACAAACAACTTTGTCAAATCCTGCATTCTCAACAACTTAAAAAGGAAACTCATAGCTGCAATAGACTTTTGAACTTTTGACTTAGACCATCCCGAACTTCCCCATTCACCCACCCATGCTAAGAAATCACTATCCCACCCCTCATTGGCAGACCTCATTCTTCTTCCAGACACATATTGAAACCAATGCCTCCACACAGATATATATGCCACCCAGGTACCTTGAGCTAGTGCTCCCCTGGCAAAACGGATTAGATCCAGGATTTCAGATCCCACAGCTCTGGCGGACATCCAACACCCTCCTTCTCCGCATCTGGAGCCACTTCCCAGAACCTTTCCCACTGAAAGCGAGAAAGAGCATCAGCAATGACATTCTGGTAACCTGGAACATGAACAGCACGAAATAAAACATTCATTTGCATACAGTCCAACACAAACAACCTCAAAAGTCGCACCACAGGCAACGAGCTAGATGTAAGTCTATTAATTGCGAATACAACTCCCAAGTTATCTGTGTGGAAAACCACCTTTTTGTTCCTAAGCAGATCTTTCCACACTTTTACTGCGACCACCAACGGGAACAATTCAAGAAAGACCAAATTCTTATTGAGGCCAGCTTGTTTCCACTCCACTGGCCATAAACCTGCAGACCAATGCCCCTGAAAAAAGGCGCCATACCCCACGGAGCCAGCTGCATCAGTATACAAATGAAGATCATAATTCGAGACTGCCAAACCTTGCATTATCTCGCAGCCATTAAATTTTTCCAGAAAAACCAACCAGATTTTTAAATCCTCTTTTAGCTCCTTACCCAACCGAATCCAATGGGATGGGTTCTTCACACCAACTGTCGCTAAAGACAACTTCCTACAGAAAACTCTCCCAACCGGAATAATCCTGCAGGCAAAATTTAGCTTGCCTACTAGGGATTGAACTTCTTTAAGCATGAGTTTTTTCTTTTTAAAACAGCTCTGAATGCAATTTTTTAAGTCAAACACCTTGTCCAAAGGCAAACGGCATTCCATACTTACAGAATCAATTTCAATGCCCAAAAAACTCAAAACTGTCTGAGGGCCTTCAGTCTTTTCATGAGCTATAGGAATGCCAAAATCAGATGCCACATTAAAGAAGTGTTCCATCAGATGCGCACAATCTTCAACCCCTGCCTTGCCTACAAAAAGGAAGTCGTCAAGGTAATGCACCACTGACTTCAAACCTGAAACTTGCCTAACGACCCATTCCACAAAAGTGCTAAACTTTTCAAAATACGCACATGATATGGAACAACCCATTGGCAGACACAAGTCCACATAAAAGGCCCCATCAAAATAACAGCCCAATAAGTGATGACAAACCGGATGTACAGGTAAAAGCCGAAAGGCTGCTTCCACGTCCACCTTCCCCAACAAAGCACCCACACCCGCTGCCGACACCAATCTAACCGCCTGATCAAATGATGCATACCTAACCGCAGACTCATCAGGATCAATACCGTCATTTACCGACGAACCTTTCGGGAAAGACAGATGGTGGATCAGACGAAACTGACCAGCCACTTTTTTGGGGACCACCCCCAGTGGAGAAACCCTCAAATTCTTAAATGGCGGGTGACTGAAAGGCCCTGCCATTCTACCCAATGCAACTTCCTTGACCAATTTACCTCGGACAACCTCCGGAAATTCTTTAGCAGACTTTAAATTCCCCGAAATTTGACAAGCCACCCCTTCCTCAAAAGGAATCCAAAAACCAGAACTGAACCCCGTTAATAACAACTCCGCATCCCTCTCTTTCCCCCTCACCTTAGCGTAACGCTCTAGCCAAGGAACCATCCTTCTTACCTTCACCGGGGTCTTGGCCCTTAAAAGCAACCTCTCCTGCCTTTCCACTGCCACCTTTCTTGAAACATTTGGTCCAAGGGTGGGTTCCCTCACAACCGGAACAAGCATGCTTGTATTTGCATCCGGTACCGAACTTACATACTCCTTCATTGTACTGAAAGCACAATCCTTTCCTAATGGCCACTGCCGCACCTCCTCCAGAGACTCCCCCGGATGGGCTGTTACCCCCAGCATTTCCTCCCCCGAAACCACGAAAGGACCCACGCATCGGAGTCATCAACTCTAACCATATCCCCATATCCCGGTCATCCCAACGCATCTCCGGTCTTACAGCCAGGCGCTGACGAAATTGTTCATCATACCGCCACCACGCCAATCCCCCGTAAGTGCGGTAAGCCCCTGATATCTCGTCATAATAGCAAAAAAAGAGCTGAACACTGATCTGAAAATTTTTCACCAATTACAGCCGCTAAAATACAAAATGCTCTCGACCAATTTGAAAGTGTTTTGGGTATTTTACGGTAACGTTTCTTGCGTTCATCCTCTTCTTTTTTCTCCTTATCCTTTGTGTCCTCCTTGATCTCCAACATCTGTTCAAGTGGTAATAATGAAAAAAGCTCTAAATATTCCCGTTTCCATATTTTTTCTTTTATATCTTGCGTCAAATGAATCCCCAGCGGACCGATTGAGCATAAGCATGGTCTTCTCATCGCGCTCTCTGGAACTTTCACGATGTCCCCCGAAGAAGTCATGTCTTTTTTCTGCCCTTTGGTCCCTTCAATTACTTGACCGCTGTCACCCGAACCCGACACCCCTACTGCAGCAAGAACCACACTTCCCGTCTCTGGAACCACTCCTGGTACAGGAGCCCCACTTCCCGAACCCCCACTCCATGCTAACGCAACATTCCCTCCCTGAGCTTCCGGTTGCTTCTCAAATTTTGCCAATAAATCCTTTAAACCGCTCACCAAAGCCTGCTGCGCATTTCCTCCAACATGCTCACTACCATGCACACTCACAATTCTTGTAGCACCCTCACCTGTGGGCCTGGGCGCCGTAGCTGGCTGAGCTGCTCCAGATTCCCTCGCCTGTTCTGCTCCAATCACCGCTGGTTGAGGCCTAATTTCATGTTCCCGAGTCCTCTGCTCCCTCCGTCTGTGCGAAGATGACCTAGATCTTCTCCTCCTCCCATTCCTTTCCGCAGTTCTTTCCAACCTTCCCCATGTAGGAGAACGCCTTTCCTGACGATGCCGCACTCTCTCTTTAGGCGACCGGGATCTACCACGACGCCGTACATCACCAGACCTCCTAGGACTGTGGCGCTCACGGGTATCCCTACCGTGAGGCCGTATCTGTGGAGAGGAGACAGTGAAAGGCCTATTATGACATCCCTCCCTAACACTCCTAACACTCGCTACCCCAGACATAGCCACTGAGTCTCCCACACCTTGTTTCCCCATCAAACCTGGTGATAAAGCCCTTATTAACTGTTCCAAAGTGGCCAGGTCCCCTACCTGCCGTTGAACCACCGGTCCCGCTGAGGTGCCTTCCCCGGGATCTTCCATATCCAAATCACTGTATGTATAATCAAAACACAATGCATCTCCCTCCATGTCATGCCCTGACGGAACAACAGAAATATCTGTCCCACCGCCCACCTGGGCCCTTCCTTCCTGAACTAAACCTGCAGGAGATAAACACAATACATCAATTCCCCTATTTTCCTTTTTTCCCTTACCTTTACCAGATTGCTTTCCCCCCCTCAAATTGCTTTTACCCTTTCCCCTCATGCAAACCCCTTTTACATTATAACTTTTTCCTTCACTGTTTAATTGCCCCACACTACCTCTCCCCACCCCACAGCCCGCTTCAATTTGAGCCTTACCTGATCTATTACCTTTTACTGACTTCCTCACACTTTTTAACCCCCTCCTAGAAACTCCCTGTACAGACTGACTCTCCTTAATACTCCCTATAACCCCTTCATTAACATCCAAACCTTTAAAAACAGCCTTTTTTGCAGCCCCCACTTTATCCCTCTCCAAAGCTAATATTGTGCCTTCACTATCCCCTTCAACCAGCTCCCGCATTTCATGTGAGGCAACAGGATTTAAATCCTTTGCCGCAGACCTCTCCTGACAAGTGCGAATGGTTAAAGGATCCCTAACCAATTCAAATACTCCTGATGCTCCTAAATTTTGCCCTGACAACGACATTTCACCCATATGATCAAGGCCCAGCCCACTCTCTTCAATTGTCCTACCTGCCGTAGAACCGGTCCGGTTAGCCGCCTCCTCAGATTGCACTCCTTCTAACGACCTCCGTACCGGCCTTTCACGACTTCTCCTCTGTTCAACCGCCACAGCTTTGGACCCTCCCCCCCGCCGGGGGGCACCGACACCGCTGTTCCCGACTTCTGGTGACAAGCGAACCGGAGGCCTAGACCGCCTCCGCAACCTGCCGTCACTGGTCCCTTCTGAAGTGGCTCCCGGGAGATTGGCCGCCGCCAAATAATCCCGGAGCCATGCTGTCCCGCGTGCTGCCGCCATCCTGTTCACCTCTTCCAATAGTAATTCCATTCTCTAAGGCCTATCCAAACGCAAGGTACAAAATTTTCCCTTGCGTTTGTATAAGCTACAGAGGACTGGAATATTCCCGCCCAAGCACCAAGTAACCGTTACTTGGCTCCGCCCCCAACATTAGACGGCTCCATTCGCCAGAATAGGGGTCACATTCCCCTCCGTCAAATTCTTTCCTCCAGTGAGTCCTGATTGCCTGTCGGTTTGATTGGAGTGCTCCCAGTGTTACCGCTGCCTAGACTGATAGGGTTGCTGCTGTGGGAGACCTTCCTTCAGTACACCTCCACTGCTCCTTTGTGATAGCCGTGGTGATTGAGTCTGTCGGGCGACTTTGAGGACCCAGCCTGCCTTGTTTGCACATTATAGTGCTTTCCTCAATGTGAGTAGATTTCTACCTGTCGTTTGTGCTTTCCTGGTACTGGTTGGTCTACCCTATGAGGTGCTTTCTTTTCTTTTCTCTCGTTTATTTTAAACCAATCAAAAATAAGTATTGCCGACTACCTGAAATAAGACTAAAAATGTTTTAGTACCTGAAAGAAACCATTTTCACAAGATGTAAAACAGCAAATCCTAATTTTATTTTATTTTTATTCTTTTGGTGTAAATTATAAACATTTTAGTGAAATAATCACTTTTTATGACTTACTAATTTTTCCTTAAAGAGCTCAGATCAATACTATTCCTTTTCGGGTAAAAGTCAACATGTATTATTCTTTATTTTATTATTTTAAAAACAACAACATACTTATTATATTATGATACAGTATATTATTGTATTATATATCATTTATATGTATTTTTTCCATAGGAATATTTAATTAGTCATATACCATATATTCTATGTTTTTTCTTTCACAGTTGATGAAGGATATGGATGCTGTCCCTTTTTGTTCACACCTATCATTCAAAATCCCATTCCAGCATAGATAGCATAGAATCTTTTACAGAAGTAGATAAGAACTGTGAAGGGATGTAATAAACATTGTTCAAATATCCATGATGTTTTGGTTGTGCTTTACAGTAAATTCCCCAGAAGCTCTTTTCAATATGACTTTAGAGTGTTATCCCCATTTGAACCTGGCACAGCGCAATGGCCTTCTGGTTGAGCCTACATGTTCCTGATCAAGATGATTAGCTGCCAGACCATCTAGGTTTATGCTTGAAATATTAGTTCTTCCTTATAATGTTATATTTATATATATGCACAATTGAAACGTATAATTAAGACAAAATCATTAGTATGAATAACAAGCATATTGCCATTTGTATGATTTATAATATGATTACTTTCACGTTTTATCTGCATATATCATTAGAAAATGTCTAATAGCTTAAATATGTAAAAATTACTAGGAATTTAATGTGTTTTGTTTTTTTAAATGATAACAGAACATGCACATTTTCTCTCAGTGGTTTAAAAAAATTGTTGGAGCAATTTGATAATTGGCTAATTGATTTTCAATAGGTTAAGTGTGTTGATAAAAAATATTGTAGGTTAATGAGGTTTTTTTTGACAGATTGAAGGAGATGTACCAAATGTCAGTGTTAAATATTAGCTTCTTTGCAGTCCAAATTTGTCTAGAAATGTGCTGAAAATAGAGCTTAACATAAAGTTTGCCAGATGTCCAAAATAAATAAATAAATATGAAAAGCTAGAATGGAAGTCATTATCTTTCCTTTTCTGCATTTTATTTTACTATTTAAAAAAAACAAAACAAAAAAAAACAGTTGTCATAATATCTTTAGTCTGATTTTGATGAGCAAAGCGGGATACGATTTTAACCTGTGAACTCAAAATTCCCTATTCAGTTATCTGAAGGGAACCAGTATTAACATTTCACTAATGTTTTTTTATTAGCTTCTTAGAATATCTTAGTAGATATGATCACGTATCAAGTGGTGATAATGTTGGCAATATAGAAACTAACTGATTTTTAACAATAACTCTAACAATTATTTTTGTCTACATCTTCTTATATTATAAATTTGTCACAATGTTTAGGGTTTTTAAAACCATTGTAATTAATATATACATTTTATATAATTGCTGCATCTTGTATTACCTCTGTCTGTGAAGAAGGTATGATAATTAGACTGGTGCTAATGTGTCTAGTGTATTATGGCATTTATAGCTGTCAGTGTCTTTTACTTGCACACTAGGGTCTCTGTTATGATTGGACGATGATCCCAATATATAAGGAGAGTGGGGACATAAATGATACATCTCCTTATAATAAGGCATGCTACCATCTAGCTTTCTTTAACAAAAGGGAGTTTAATCACCATCTGATTATCTGAGTGAATTAAAGAATCCAACATTATTGTAGAGGAAGTCAATATGGTGTCTATACTAGGTAGGTACCAATGTTTCAAAATAGTAAAATAATTTATTTTTAATCCTTTAGCATTAAATATAGCAGAACTAACAGTAAATAATAAACAGCCTGATTACAGAGCTACAGTTTATTATCTGCTAAATCATATCATAAAATGTGTATTAATTAACTGACACTATAATAGAAAGATTATAAAGAATCACATCACCCCTAACTGTAACTGTGCTTACATACAATCACACACACACATTATTCAAAGTTAGATTTCCTTTTCAATCCTAGATTCAGTAAGTGACTGAAGTAGTGAATGGCTATAATTAAAACTATTTGCAGAAACACGGAAAGATTTCTTTCACTACTAATATATTAAATATGTTTACATTAAAAAAAATATCTGGGTAATTTAAAGGGATAGTCTAGTCAAAATTAAACTTTCATGATTCAGATAGGGCATGCAATTTTAAACAACTTTCTAATTTACTTTTATCATCAAATTTGCTTTGTTCTCTTGGCATTCTTAGTTGAAAGCTAAACATAGGTAGGCTCATATGCTAATTTCTAAGCTATTGAAGGCTGCCTCTTATCTCAGTGCATTTTGACAGGTTTTTTTACAGCTAGACTGCATTAGTTGCCATATACAGTATCCCACAAAATTGAGTACACCCCTCACATTTTTTGTAAATATTTTATTATGTCTTTTCATGTGACAACACTGAAGAAATTACACTTTGCTACAATGTAAAGTAGTGAGTGTACAGCCTGTATAACAGGGTAAATTTACTGTCCCCTCAAAATAACTCAACACACAGCCATTAATGTCTAAACCGTTGGCAACAAAAGTAAGTACACTCTTAAGTGGAAATTTCCAAATTGGGTCCTAAGTGTCAATATTTTGTGTGGCCACCATTATTTTCCAGCACTGCCTTAACCCTCTTGGGCATGGAGTTCACCAGAGCTTCACAGGTTGCCACTGCAGTCCTCTTCCACTCATCCATGACGACTTCATGGAGCTGGTGGATGTTAGAGATCTTGCGTTCCCCCACGTTCTATTTGAGAATGCTCTACAGATGCTCAATAGCGTTTACCCTCAGCTTCTTTAGCAAGGCAGTGGTCATCTTGGAGGTGTGTTTGGGGTCATTATCATGTTGGAATACTGCCCTGTGGCCCAGTCTCCAAAGGGAGGGGATCATGCTCTGCTTCAGTATGTCACAGTACATTTTGGCATTCATGGTTCCCTCAATGAACTGTAGCTCCCCAGTGCCGGCAGCACTCATACAGGCCCAGACCATGACACTCCCACCACCATGCTTGACTGTAGGCAAAACGCACTTGTCTTTGTACTACTCACCTGATTGCCGCCACACACGCTTGACACCATCTGAACTAAATAAGTTTATCTTGGTCTCATCAGACCACAGGACATGAGTCTGCTTATTATCTTTACAAGAGGCTTCCTTCTTGGATCACAGCTATGCAGACCAATTTGATGCAGTGTGCAGCGTATGGTCTGGGCACTAAATGGCTGACAACCTCTGCAGCAATGCTGTCAGCACTCATACGTCTATTTCCCAAAGACAACTTCTGGATATGACACTGAGCATGTGCACTCAACTCCTTTGGTCGACCATGACAAGGACTGTTTTGAGTGAAATCTGTCCTATGAAACCGCTGTATGGTCTACCCCACCATGCTGCAGCTCAGTTTCAGAGTCTTGGCAATCTTCTTATAGCCTAGGCCATCTTTATGTAGAGCAACAATTCCTTTTTTCAGATTCTCAGAGAGTGCTTTGCCATGAGGTGCCATGTTGAACTTTCAGTGACCAGTATGAGAGAGTGTGAGAGAGATAACACAGCATTTAACACACCTGCTCCCCATTCACACCTGAGACCTTGTAACACTAAGTCGCATGACACCAGGGAGGGAAAAGGCTAATTGGGCCCAATTTGGACATTTCCACTTAGGGGTGTACTCACTTTTGTTACCAATGGTTTAGACATTAATCGCTGTGTGTTGAGTTATTTTGAGGGGACAGCAAATTTACACTGTTATACAGGCTGTACACTCACTAATTTACATTAAAGCAAAGTGTCATTTCTTCAGTGTTGAGTACTCACATTTGTGGGATACTGTAGCTAACATTGTGCTCACACCCATGCAGTTAACTGATTGGCTAAAAGTAAGTCTGTCAAAAGAACTGAAATAAGGGGGCAGTCTGCAGAGGTTTAGACACAAAGTAATTACAGAGGTAAAAAGTATATTAATATAAAAGGTCGGGTTATGCAAAATTGGGTAATTATATATATATCTAGATTTTTAAGTGCTAACAATTCTGGAGTAGACTGTCCTTTTAAGAATCACATAAAGAATCAGATTACAAATGGAGCACTAACAGTTACGCTTCAGCGATAAGGGATACGTTTGTGCGTGTCGGGTAGCCCGCTCGTATTACAAGTTGAGGGTACACATAATTGTTTGAGCGCAATTTAAGTCTTGTCGGGTTAATGCATTCACAGAGCTCTGGTTAACTGTTTTAAAAAAAAAAAAACTAAAAAGTGTCACAAAACGCATAAAAATACATGTAAAAGTTTAGTTACACTCATAATAACATCATCTAATAAAAAAATATATAAAAAAAAATTGCACAAAAAAGTTAAAAGGGCTTAAAGATATGAGGTCTCAGGTGGTAGAAAAAAAAGTCTGGCAAAGGGCTTTAACATATAGATACATACATATCTTAAAGGGACACTGTACCCAAAAAATTAATTTCGTGATTCAGATTGAGCATGAAATTTTATGCAAATTTAGAATTTACTCCTATTATCAAATTTTCTTCATTCTCTTGGTATCTTTATTTGAAATACAAGAATGTAAGTTTAGATGGCGGCCCATTTTTGGTGAACAACTTGGGTTGTCCTTGCTGATTGGTGGATAAATGCATCCACCAATAAAAAAGTGCTGTCCAGAGTACTGAAACCAAAAAAAAAGCTTAGATGCCTTCTTTTTCAAAAAATGATAGCAAGAGAACGAAGAAAAATTGAGAATAGGAGTAAATTAGAAAGTTGCTTCAAATTGCATGCTCTTTCTTAATTACAAATGAACAAATTTGGGTTCAGTGTCCCTTTAATATATAATTATATATATATATATATATGTGTGTGTGTGTGTGTATATGTATTTATGTATTTATATGTATATATATGTATTTACAGGTGTATATACACATATTAACACATAAATACATATATACACATTTACAGACATTTATATATAAATGCATTGGAGCGTTTTGCAGTTAAGTAGATGAAAACATGAAAAAACTAATTTATGAAATATTAATTTTGAATAAAGGTTTTAACTATACAGTATATTTATTTTAAATATTTAACTTTTCTGTATTCTGCACATAGCAGAATATGTTCTAAGTATTTATAAATAGATATTCATATATATATATATATATATATATATATATATATATATATATATACATACACACATATATATATATATATATATATATATATATATATATATACAGTGGGACAAAAAAGTATTTAGTCAGCCACCAATTGTGCAAGTTCTCCCACTTAAGAAGATAAGAGAGGTCTGTAATTTTCATCATAGTTATACCTCAACTATGAGAGACAAAATGTGGAAACAAATCCAGATAATCACATTGTCTGATTTGGAAGAAGTTATTTGCATATTATCGTGAGATTTTGAGAGCAAACCTCCTTCCATCAGCAAGGGCATTGAAGATGAAACATGGCTGGGTCTTTCAGCATGACAATGATCCCAAACAACAACGCCTGGGCAACGGAGTGGCTTTGTAAGAAGCATTTCAAGGTCCTGGAGTGGCCTAGCCAGTCTCCAGATCTCAACCCCATAGAAAACCTTTGGAGGGAGTTGAAAGTCCGTGTTGCCCAGCAACAGCCCCAAAACATCACTTCTCTAGAGGAGATCTGCATGCAGGAATGGGCCAACATACCAGCAACAGTGTGTGAGAACCTTGTGAAGACTTACAGAAAACGTTTGCCAACGTTTGCCAACAAAGGATATATAACAATTATTAAGATGAACTTTTGATATTGACCAAATACTTATTTTCCACCATAACATGCAAATAAATTCTTTCCAAATCAGACAATGTAATTATCTGGATTTGTTTCCACATTTTGTCTCTCATAGTTGACGTATACCTATGATGAAAATTACAGGCCTCTCTCATCTTCTTAAGTGGGAGTACAATATATATTTATACCTATATATTTATATATATATATATATATATATATATATATTTATATAGTTGTGTATATATATATATATATATATATATATATATATATATATATATGTATTAATGAATACATATAACATATTCCTGTGTGTGTGAAGAACAGTGGAATGCAAAATATTAATATTTTCATGTTAGGTTAGTGCACTTGAGAATATGCGATCAGGGGGTCGATCCGATATAAATCGTCGCCCGCAAAAGCCGGCGACGCCAATATTTGCGCGGGTTTGGTATCACATATACGGCGTAACCTAGAAGTTACGCCCGTATATTTCTGCCGTCGCCCGCAGTTTTTTGGGCCATAGGCAGGTATACCAAACCCGCGCAGTTTGGTATCCAATATGCAGCGTAAGGACTTACGTGGCGAAAATGGAGAAAACTTACTCCATTTTCACCTCGCCACAAAAAGCAGCCGTAAGAAGCCTTACGCTGACTATTGGAGCCCCGTAACTCCCTAAACTAACTAGAAAATAAACCTAACACCTAACGCATGCGCAATGTCTATCTCCCTGTCAACCGCGATCTGCTAAAATAAACCTAACACCTAACGCATGCGCAATGTCTATCTCCCTGTCAACCGCGATCCCCCCCCCCCGAAATCCCTAATAAAGTTATTACCCCCCTAAACCGCCGCTCCCGGACCCCGCCGCCATCTACATAAACTAACCCCCTACTGTGAGCCTCTAAAACCGCCGCCATCTACCTTATCTATCCCCTAATCTGACCCCTTACACCGCCGCCACCTATATAAAAATTATTAACCCCTAATCTAATCCCCCTATACCGCCGCCAGCTATATTAATATTATTAACCCCTAATGTAAGCCCCTTACAACCGCCGCCATCTCTATTAAAATGATTAACCCCTAATTTAATCTACCTACCCCCGCCGCCAGCTATATTATCTATATTAACCCTAAGTATATTATAGTTAATATAGTTATTACATTATATATATTAACTATATTAACCCTAATTATATTAGGGTTAATATAGTTAATATAGTTACTATAGTATTTATATTAACTATATTAACTCTATCTAACCCTAACACCCCTAACTAAATTTATATTAAATTAATCTAATTCATTTATAAACTAAAATATTCCTATTTAAATCTAAATACTTACCTATAAAATAAACCCTAAGATAGCTACAATATAATTAATAATTACATTGTAGCTATGTTAGGGTTAATATTTATTTTACAGGTAAATTGTTAATTATTTTAACTAGGTATAATAGATATTAAATAGTTATTAACTATTTAATATCTACCTAGTTAAAATAATTACCCAATTACCTGTAAAATAAATCCTAAACTAAGTTACAAATACACCTACACTATCAATAAATTTAATAAACTACAAACATCTATCTAAAAATACAATTAAATTAACTAAACTAAATTACAAAAAAAAACAAACACTAAATTACAAAAAATAAAAAAAAAGATTACAAGATATTTAAGCTAATTACACCTATTCTAAGCCCCCTAATAAAATAATAAACCCCCAAAATAAAAAAAATTCCCTGCCCTATTCTAAATTCAACAAATTTCAAAGCTCTTTACCTTACCAGCCCTTAAAAGGGCCTTTTGTGGGGCATGCCCCAAAGAATTCAGCTCTTTTGCATACAACAAATACAATACCCCCCCCCCCCATTACAACCCACCACCCACATACCCCTATTCTAAACCCACCCAAACCCCCCTTAAAAAAGCCTAACACTACCCCCCTGAAGATCTCCCTACCTTGTCTTCACCACACCGGGCCCGAACTCCTGATCCGATCCGGGCGATGTCTTCCTCCAAGCGGCAAAGAAGAATTCTTCCTCCGGCGATGTCATCCTCCAAGCGGCAAAGAAGAATTCTTCCTCCGGCGACGTCTTCCTCCAAGCGGCAGCAAAGTCTTCATTCTTCCGGCGGCATCTTCAATCTTCTTTCTTCGCTCCGCCGCCGCGGAGCATCCATCCCGGCCGACTGCTGAACTTGGAATGAGGTATCTTTAAATGACGTCATCCAAGATGGCGTCCGCCGAATTCCGATTGGCTGATAGGATTCTATCAGCCAATCGGAATTAAGTTAAAAAAATCTGATTGGCTGATTGAATCAGCCAATCAGATTCAAGTTCAATCCGATTGGCTGATCCAATCAGCCAATCAGATTGAGCTCGCATTCTATTGGCTGTTCCGATCAGCCAATAGAATGCGAGCTCAATCTGATTGGCTGATTGGATCAGCCAATCAGATTGAACTTGAATCTGATTGGCTGATTCAATCAGCCAATCAGATTTTTTTAACTTAATTCCGATTGGCTGATAGAATCCTATCAGCCAATCGGAATTCGGCGGACGCCATCTTGGATGACGTCATTTAAAGGTACCTCATTCCAAGTTCAGCAGTCGGCCGGGATGGATGCTCCGCGGCGGCGGAGCGAAGAAAGAAGATTGAAGATGCCGCCGGAAGAATGAAGACTTTGCTGCCGCTTGGAGGAAGATGTCGCCGGAGGAAGAATTCTTCTTTGCCGCTTGGAGGAAGACATCGCCCGGATCGGATCAGGAGTTCGGCCCGGTGTGGTGAAGACAAGGTAGGGAGATCTTCAGGGGGGTAGTGTTAGGCTTTTTTAAGGGGGGTTTGGGTGGGTTTAGAATAGGGGTATGTGGGTGGTGGGTTGTAATGGGGGGGGGGGGGGGATTGTATTTGTTGAATGCAAAAGAGCTGAATTCTTTGGGGCATGCCCCACAAAAGGCCCTTTTAAGGGCTGGTAAGGTAAAGAGCTTTGAAATTTGTTTAATTTAGAATAGGGCAGGGAATTTTTTTTATTTTGGGGGTTTATTATTTTATTAGGGGGCTTAGAATAGGTGTAATTAGCTTAAAAATCTTGTAATCTTTTTTTTATTTTTTGTAATTTAGTGTTTGTTTTTTTTTGTAATTTAGTTTAGTTTAGTTAATTGTATTTTTAGATAAATGTTTGTAGTTTATTAAATTTATTGATAGTGTAGGTGTATTTGTAACTTAGGTTAGGATTTATTTTACAGGTAATTGGGTAATTATTTTAACTAGGTAGATATTAAATAGTTAATAACTATTTAATATCTATTATACCTAGTTAAAATAATTAACAATTTACCTGTAAAGTAAATATTAACCCTAACATAGCTACAATGTAATTATTAATTATATTGTAGCTATCTTAGGGTTTATTTTATAGGTAAGTATTTAGATTTAAATAGGAATATTTTAGTTTATAAATGAATTAGATTAATTTAATATAAATTTAGTTAGGGTTAGATAGAGTTAATATAGTTAATATAAATACTATAGTAACTATATTAACTATATTAACCCTAATATAATTAGGGTTAATATAGTTAATATATATAATGTAATACCTATATTAACTATAATATACTTAGGGTTAATATAGATAATATAGCTGGCGGCGGGGTAGGTAGATTAAATTAGGGGTTAATCATTTTAATAGAGATGGCGGCGGTGTTAGGGGCTCACTTTAGGGGGTTATAGATATAATATAGCTGGCGGCGGGGTACGGGAGCGGCGGTTTAGGGGTTAATAACTTTATTAGGTTGCGGCGGGGTAAAGGAGCGGCGGTTTAGGGGTTAATAGCTTTTTTATTGTTAGGCTAGTGAGGGGGGATAGCAGATAGAGGTTAGACAGTGCGGGCTATGTTAGGGAGGCGTGTTAGACAGTGCGGGCTATGTTAGGGAGGCGTGTTAGACAGTGCGGGTGTTTTAGACTTTAGTCAGGTTTTATAGGCGCCGGCAGTTTCTAACGTGCCGCAAGTCACTGGCGACGCCAGAAATTTGTACTTACGCAGATTTCTGGACATCGCTGGTTTGTGAGACTTACGGCACGTTAGCATCTGACGGCGACTTATATGGGATGGCTCGAGTTGCGAGCTGAAACTGCGAGCGACGCCAGTTCCCTCGCTTGCGCCGCAAACTGCGATCGATATCGGATCGCGCCCCTGGTTTGCATGCAAATTTTTTCACTCCATTGACTTCTATGTGGGAAAAGGTTATAACACGCGCAATATTCTAAGAATGTTTTTTGCGCTCATCAGGTTAGTGCACAAGCAAAAACTGTTTACTTTCAACTCATAATAAGTAGTGTGCAAACAGCTTACTTCTAGCGACATTAATGCTCGAGCAGGAGCGTTAAATAGCTCTCCACTGCATATGAAATAATTGTTTTATAAGTATTTAAAACTATAATTTTGTTTGCTACAATTTTAATTGTTTTTAAGTCCAGATATATACCCCTTAAAAAAGCCTTAAAGGGGCAAGAAACCCAATTTTTTTCATTTTACTATTTAGAAAGAGCATGCCATCTTAAACAATTTTCCAATGTACTTCTATTTTCTAATTTGCCTTATTCTCTTGATAGCCTTTCTTGAAAAGCATATCTAAATAGGCTCAGTAGCTGATGATTGGTGGCTGCACATAGATGCCTTGTTTGATTGTCTCACCCATGTGCAGTGCGATTTCTTCAACAAAGGATATCTGAAAAAGGAAGTAAATTAAATAATAGTAAATTGGAATGTTGTTTAAAATTGTATTCTCTATCTGAGTCTTGAAAGAAACATTTTGGGATTCATGTATTTTTAAGAATATTTATCTTATCTCTTGTTGCATAGCAACAGACAGAAATGGTCTCCAAGCTGATTAAGCAATCAATGTGCAGAATTTGCAGGGTCGGTGCTCTGAATCCTCTAGGATGCATTCTATTCTAAAATAGTGAAGAAGAAGAAGAAAAAAATCAGAGGTAAAGTGGAGGAAATGTACTGTAGGTGTGTCAAATAATGAGAAAATATTGCAATTCATTTGGCTATATGCATTTAAAGACAAAACCAGCAATTAAACAGTAATGACATGAAAAATAAAATAAACCTCTCATACACTTTCTATTACATTAACACCATATTGAGTGCATTAGACTGTTAAAAAATACACATCATTTTTTAACTGTGAATTTAATTTTAAAACATATTAATGCATAATATTAAAGTAAAATCATATGGTTTTATGTTAAGAAATTAATCAGCATAACTGCTCTTTTGACTAATTGTCTGGCACCTGTGAGGTGTAAATCATGGCAGACTGTTTTTCTAATGTGTTAATTGTGCTACTTAGTTATCATCAAGTTGTTTTTGAGTCACTGTTTTAATATATCTCTGAGTGCCTGTGGCTGTTATCCAAAGTTTGCAATTCAGAAACATTAGTTCTTTCTTCATGGTTACCCAAATATTGATATTAACTTCATATTTAATAGTATTTTGACTAATTGCTATGAAAGCAGGTAAAAGATACAGTATATTTGAGTAATATTATGTAACATACAGGCATTGAAAAACCCCCAACATGTTACGTATATACATTTTTATTTATTAGCCTTCAAAAAATATACAAATATCAACAAATGGAACAAGAATACTTTTACAATACTTCAAAATATGTTTAAATTTAAACATTCTTTAATGGGACATTGAAGTGATAATTAGACTTCATTGCATCACCCATACCCTGTCCATTATTATGATGTTAAAACAGTAATTTAATCCATTTTTAGGTCCAATCAGAGCATGGCAGTCTATGGGGCTCATTTATCAAGCTCCGAATGGCGAGTCTTCGGACTCACCAGAAACACCAGTTATGAAGCAGCAGTCTAAAGACCGCTGCTCCATAACCCTGTCCGCCTGCTCTAATGGACAGGACGGACAGGAATCGCCAGAAATGAACCTGATCGAGTACGATTGGGTTGATTGACACCTCTTGGCCGCAAGTCAGCAGGGGGCAGCGTTGCACCAGCAACTCTTGTGAGCTGCTGGTGCAATGTTAAATGTGGAGAGAGTAATGCTCTCGGCATTCAGCGAGTTCTTGCGGACCTAATACGCATTGTCGGATCAGGTCTGCAAGACCTTTGATAAATAGGCCCCTATGTGTTAGAAGCTATACAGTAACTACATTTTTGCCGTTACAGGGAAATCTAAACTTCATAGCAGGGCTAACTACTAAACAATTTGCATACTGTAATACATTGGGACTTCGACACATACATCAACTATTGACGCCTGATGAAAGTCACATTTTATCTTTTACAGATCTCAGAAATCCGTACAACTTACCACACAACCACCACTTTTCTTATTTAGAAGCAAAACACTATGGGCCAGATTACAAGTGGAGCGCTATCTTAACATTCACCCGTAAAGGGGAAAATTTGCCAGTTTACAGACACACGTTAAATAATCAGCCGTTACAAGTGACTGTTTAATGTGACTGTTTTACTTTGCACTAGAAATCAGATCTCTGGTTAATTAAAAAACAGTTGCCCCAATTGACCCCAAAATAAAGAAAATTTGTAAAAAAATTTGTTTAATAAAATGCACAACGCAGTTATAAGGGGTTAAAATGAGGTGATGTAGGGTGTTAGAAAAAAAAAATGGCACACATGGAGGTCAATAGGGGATTGTGTTTTCAATATAAATGTATATGTATATGCTTATATACTGTACATATATATATATTTATGTGTTAATATGTGTATATACACAGATAAACACATAAATATGTTTGTATAGATTCATATTTATTTATGCATTGCTGCTCAACGCTGCACGATTTGCCCCCTGCGCTGTACTAGGTGGTTTGGCATTTCTATCGGCATCAGAACAAGGCTCCCATTAAAGCCTATGTAAGTGCGCTGTCATGATTACAAGGATTCGGGGCAATGTGAATGTGAGATCACGTTCGCATTGTGTCACACTTGTAATACCAGCACACATTTCCATGTGCTGGTATTACTGAGTGGAGCACAAACATTGTGCTTAAGTAAGCTCAATATTGCACTCCCCTCGTAATCTAGCCCTATGTGTTTTGTTTTATTACTCTAGCAATTCAGAACTCACCAACAATAAAATTGCACAAATGGTGTCAAGGGTTTAAAATGGTATTAAGTCTATATCCCCAACATACGCATTATTACGAAAGAAACTTAATACTCAGACATTAACAATTTTGAAGGAAACTTGGTCAATTATTTGGGGGAATACTGTTTCTCACTCACAGTTACAAAAGAGTCTCATCAATGTTAGGAAAGTGACTCTATCAATGGATCTACATGAATAACAAATATAATTATCACATAATACATAAATAACATCTACAATGTAGTATAAATTGTGTCCCCACAACGAACACTTCTGTATTAAATGTAGTCACTCGAATTTTATGGAAATGCCACCACTTACAGAAATTTTGGGGAATGATAGTGTTTTTTTCTCCAATCTACATGCAAATTGCCTTTACACTGGAAACAGTACTCTTTCTTACCTTTGAACAATTATTAAGGAGACACAGGCCTTTTGTAAGGTAATTTTACTAGCACAGCTATTAATCTTTTGGAGTTGGTTGGAGAGCAAACCTCCGACACTTACTTGAAAAATTACCTGTTATCCCATCTGTGCTCGTAGTGATGTCGCAAACCTAAAAATTTGGGTTCGCGAACTGCGAACGCGAACTCCCACAAAAGTTTGCGAACCGGCGAACCGGACAAACCCCCATTGACTTCAATGGGCAGGCGAATTTTAAAACCCACAGGGACTGTTTCTGGCCACAATAGTGATGGGAAAGTTGTTTCAAGGGTACTAACACCTGGACTGTGGCATGCCAGAGGGGGATCCATGGCAAAACTCCCACAGAAAATTACATAGTTGATGCAAAGTCTGGTTTTAATCCATAAAGGGCATACATCACATAACATTCCTAAATTGTTTGGAATGCAAGAAAAGGAAAGTGTGGAGTGATATGTAGATAGGACTCAACTAGCTTCCCCAAATCTGATATGCTCCCAATATCAGATGTATAGAAATGTGCAAGTAGTGATGGGTGTGGGGAGCGCTCTAAAAGAGCTGTGAGTATAAACTATGATTTGAAGTGTGTATACACTGTGATAGAATGTGTATGGATTTACCAAATATAATTTCTTTGAATAAATATAATTACTTTGAATCATAAATTTTTGTGTGGTTCTGGTGTTATATAGTGTCTCTCCAAAAAAATGTGAACAAATAAACAATCAAAAACAAAACGTTGATTCTTAAAATTCTTCAAGGACAATTTTATAAAATCCTTCTATTTATTCAAAATGTGTATGCTCGGTGTATTATCACTGTACCTTTAAATAAATTGATGTGCCTCTAAATAAATTGATACACAAATTGTGCT
Organism: Bombina bombina; assembly: GCF_027579735.1. Taxonomy (NCBI): domain Eukaryota; kingdom Metazoa; phylum Chordata; class Amphibia; order Anura; family Bombinatoridae; genus Bombina; species Bombina bombina. The sequence continues at coordinate 833,659,730 of NC_069503.1, read as the reverse complement.
TCAAAATGGATAGACCAACAAATCGTTATGAATTTGAAACGTGATGAATTTAAAACGTGATGAATTTAAATGAATAAACAAACAAATCGTGATGAAAAAAATGACTTAACTTCTAGATGAATAAACAAACAAATCGTGATAAATTTAAAAAACTTTACTAAGATAAAAAACAGTATAAGATCGTTTCAATCGTATTTTATGGTTATACCATACAATGAATCTGTTTAGAGCATGTGGGGGTACATCTTTATCGTAAAACAATGCTAAAAGTTCAGATTTTTAATCCTTATGGTGGAAGTTCGGATTTGTAATCCTTATGGTTTTCTTAAGTTGTGGCCACAACCAATTTTAAAACAGTTAAAATCCAAATGTAGTACTGTGCTGTTGTTAATTTTGCAGTTTATTCTCCCCCTAACCGGACCTCTGATATTCCTTACCTCCGTGTTTTCTTTGTATTACCTTGGGTTCTGGGAAGAGTGCTTTTTGTAAGTAGGTCGAGTTCTCCAAGCGGCTTTGCCGCTGTTTGAATTTCCTCCGCAACTACTTCCTACCCTGATGTGCGTGTGACGTTGACGTTGTACACGGAGGACCAATCAGGCAACCGGATCATGGGGGGAGTGTTTCTTGTACTGGAGCCAATCTTTCCACACTCGATGTCAGGTTTTCTACGCGTTTCAGCGCCGTAACTTGCGCCTTTATCAAGACTGTATAATCTGGTGTGTCTTTTTAGGCTCCTATATAGTCCTGTTGAGGTTAGGATACTCCCCCTAATTAATGCTCTAATATGTTCCGGTTTATAAATTATCATTTCTTAGCCTTATTCATTTTCTTTCAATGGCTAATGTTGTTAACACATTTATACTGAAATATATTTGTTGTAAATAAAATAAATAAATAAATGAAATAAATAAAACATGTGAGTGAGAAGTGATGTTTAGTGAAAATGTGAAGGGAGACTGTGGTGTGTTAATTCAATTGTTGTCATATTCGAATAAGTATGAGGATATGTGCCATCAAATAATGGTTATTTTCTATCGGGTAATCAGTACACTATTGTACTTTTGTTATGGCAATACTGTTCACTGTTTTCGCTGCACTCACAAGAAAGGATTCAAGTTAAGCTCTGCATTGAGGCCATATGGTGTGAGAGTATTGAATTTGAATATGAGTTCAGCTTCCTTTAATAGTAACATATTTTCCATATTACCTCCTCTGTTATTATGTATCTTTTTTATACCCCAGTATGTGAATCCTATTGGTTTTTTTTGATGTTTTTCTGTGAAATGTTTAGATAATAGATGTTTGCAATTACCTCTTTTAATGTTGGATAGATGTTCTCTTATTCTATCATGTAACGGTCTACTCGTTTGCCCTAAGTATTGTAATTTGCATTTGCATTGGATTAAATAAATTACATTTGTATCTGAACACCTAATGGTGTCTCTTATGGGGTATTTATAGTTGTTATTGGAGGATATTACTACTTTACTTTTTTTACCATATTTGCACGCTTTACAGCTTGTGCAAGGAAAAAAAACCTTGCAGAGCATTTCCATATAGGTCTTGGTTTAGATGATTTGTTAAATTGACTGGGTGCCAGTATACTTCCCAGATTATTTGTCTTCCTGAATATTAGTGTAGGTCGTGATTCACATACTGGGGTATAAAAAAGATACATAATAACAGAGGAGGTAATATGGAAAATATGTTACTATTAAAGGAAGCTGAACTCATATTCAAATTCAATACTCTCACACCATATGGCCTCAATGCAGAGCTTAACTTGAATCCTTTCTTGTGAGTGCAGCGAAAACAGTGAACAGTATTGCCATAACAAAAGTACAATAGTGTACTGATTACCCGATAGAAAATAACCATTATTTGATGGCACATATCCTCATACTTATTCGAATATGACAACAATTGAATTAACACACCACAGTCTCCCTTCACATTTTCACTAAACATCACTTCTCACTCACATGTTTTATTTATTTCATTTATTTATTTATTTTATTTTCAACAAATATATTTCAGTATAAATGTGTTAACAACATTAGCCATTGAAAGAAAATGAATAAGGCTAAGAAATGATAATTTATAAACCGGAACATATTAGAGCATTAATTAGGGGGAGTATCCTAACCTCAACAGGACTATATAGGAGCCTAAAGACACACCAGATTATACAGTCTTGATAAAGGCGCAAGTTACGGCGCTGAAACGCGTAGAAAACCTGACATCGAGTGTGGAAAGATTGGCTCCAGTACAAGAAACACTCCCCCCATGATCCGGTTGCCTGATTGGTCCTCCGTGTACAACGTCAACGTCACACGCACATCAGGGTAGGAAGTAGTTGCGGAGGAAATTCAAACAGCGGCAAAGCCGCTTGGAGAACTCGACCTACTTACAAAAAGCACTCTTCCCAGAACCCAAGGTAATACAAAGAAAACACGGAGGTAAGGAATATCAGAGGTCCGGTTAGGGGGAGAATAAACTGCAAAATTAACAACAGCACAGTACTACATTTGGATTTTTAACTGTTTTAAAATTGGTTGTGGCCACAACTTAAGAAAACCATAAGGATTACAAATCCGAACTTCCACCATAAGGATTAAAAATCCGAACTTTTAGCATTGTTTTACGATAAAGATGTACCCCCACATGCTCTAAACAGATTCATTGTAGGTATAACCATAAAATACGATTGAAACGATCTTATACTGTTTTTATCTTAGTAAAGTTTTTTTAAATTTATCACGATTTGTTTGTTTATTCATCTAGAAGTTAAGTCATTTTTTTCATCACGATTTGTTTGTTTATTCATTTAAATTCATCACGTTTTAAATTCATCACGTTTCAAATTCATAACGATTTGTTGGTCTATCCATTTTGAAGCACAATTGTTGTATCAATTTATTTAGAGGCACATCAATTTATTTAAAGGTACAGTGATAATACACCGAGCATACACATTTTGAATAAATAGAAGGATTTTATAAAATTGTCCTTGAAGAATTTTAAGAATCAACGTTTTGTTTTTGATTGTTTATTTGTTCACATTTTTTGGAGAGACACTATATAACACCAGAACCACACAAAAATTTATGATTCAAAGTAATTATATTTATTCAAAGAAATTAAATTGTTTGGAATAACATGCTTTAAAACATCAGGTATGTATGGGTTATGCCCGCTTCACAGTGACAGACCAAACTCCCGCAGCGGGTACAACATCATCATCATCATCACACCGTACGTCCATGTGTGTAATGCTGCCTGACTGAAACATATCCCTGTTATCTACATCCTCTGGCAATAATGGTTGCGCATCACTCATTTCTTCCAACTGATGTGTAAATAACTCCTCTGACAGATCAAGTGAAGCGGCTGTGGTGCTAGTGTTGGTGGTGGCGGCAGGCGGGCAAGAGGTAACTTGAGAGGTGCTGCCCGAAGATAAGCTGGAGGAGGATGGTGCGTCAAGGTTCGGAGTGGAAGCAATAGAAGATTGGGTGTCCAATGTTAAAAAGTCAACTATGTCCTCAGAACTTTTCGAGTTCATGGTAAGTGGCCTCTGAACACTGGGCATTATTCTAGGGCCAAAAGGAATCACAGCACCACGACCACGACGGCACCTGCGGGGTGGCCTGCCTCTGCCTGTCATTTTTTTTAAAATGTACACTTACACTACTATTAAACAAGATATGAGTGGTGCCACTGGCAAGTAGGCACAGTATACGCTGTGAGCCTGACACAAAAAAGCAGACTGATGTTTCACAGTCCAAAAAAGTTTTAATGTACACTTACACTACTATTAAACAAGATATGAGTGGTGGCACTGGGCAAGTGGGCACAGTATACGCTGTGAGCCCGACACAAAAAAGCAGACTGATGTTTCACAGTCCAAAAAGTTTTTTGTGTTTTTAAATGTACACTTACACTACTATTAAACAAGATATGAGTGGTGGCACTGGGCAAGTGGGCACAGTATACACTGTGAGCCTGACACAAAAAAGCAGACTGATGTTTCACAGTCCAAAAAGTTTTTTGTTTTTAAATTTACACTACTGTTACACCAGATATGAGTGGTGGCACTGGGCAAGTGGGCACAGTATACGCTGTGAGCCTGGCACACACACTGGCAGGCAGGCAACTGCAATTAGAATACACAAGCAGACTTCACAGTCCAAAAAGTTTTTTTTTTAAATTTACACTACTGTTACACCAGATATGAGTGGTGGCACTGGGTAAGTGGGCACAGTATACGCTGTGAGCCTGGCACACACGCTGGCAGGCAGGCAACTGCAATTAGATTACACAAGCAGACTGATGTTCACAGTCAAAAAGTGTTTTTTTTTTAAATTTACACTACTGTTACACCAGATATGAGTGGGGCCACTGGGCAAGTGGGCACAGTATACGCTGTGAGCCTGGCACACACGCTGGCAGGCAGGCAACTGCAATTAGATTACACTAGCAGACTGATGTTTCACAGTCAAAAAAGTTTTTTTTTTTAAATTTACACTACTGTTACACCAGATATGAGTGGGGACACTGGGCAAGTGGGCACAGTATTCGCTGTGAGCCTGGCACACATGCTGGCAGGCAACTGCAATTAGATTACACTAGCAGACTGATGTTTCACAGTCAAAAAAGTTTTTTTTTTTAAATTACAGCAGAGATCAGATGAGTCCTTCAGGACTGTAGTGGACACTGAATACACTAGCCTAGCTATCAATTTCCCTATTAAATCACCAGCAGCTACACTGTCCCTCCTCTCACTAACAATGCAGCTTCCGAATGAATCTAAAATGGCTGCTGTCCAGGAGCTGGGAGGGTCTGGGAGGGAGGGTCTGCTGCTGATTGGCTGGAATGTGTCTGCAGACTGTGATATACAGGGTCAAAGTTTACTCAATGAATAGGGGGTGGATCGAACATGTTTTATATGTTATACAGGAAGAGCTGATTTATACACATGGGTTTGGAATTTATGAGCAAGGAACATTAATAGTTGAAACTGGAATCAAACAAGATGGACAAATGTTTAACTTTATTGTTTGTAGTTTCTAATGATACTAACAAACACTCACCTAGATTACGAGTTTTGCGTTAGGCTTAAAAAGCAGCGTTGGCCGGTCCCAACACTGCTTTTTAACGCCCACTGGTATTACGAGTCTTGAAGGTACAGGTGCGCCACTCACTTTTTTTGCCAGACTTGGAAATACAGCAAATCCACTCACGTAAATTGCGTATCCTCTTTTTTCCAATGGGACTTGCATAGCGCCGGTATTACGATTCTGCCAAAAAGTGAGCGGTAGACCCTCTCCTGTCAAGACTGGTACCGCATTTTAAAGTCAGTAGTTAAGAGTTTTACACTACAACGCCGTAGCATAAAACTCTTAACTAAAGTGCTAAAAAGTACACTAACACCCATAAACTACCTATTAACCACTAAACCGAGGCCCTCCCACATCGCAAACACTAAAATAATTTTTTTTAACCCCTAATCTGCCGAACCGGACATCGCCACCACTATAATAAATATATTAACCCCTAAACCGCCGCACTCCCGCCTCGCAAACACTAGTTAAATATTATTAACCCCTAATCTGCCGTCCCTAATATCGCCGCCACCTACCTACATTTATTAACCCCTAATCTGCCGCCCCCAACGTCGCCGCCACTATACTAAAGTTATTAACCCCTAAATCTAAGTCTAACCCTAACCCCCCCAACATAAATATAATTTAAATAAATCTAAATAAATTAAAAAAAAAACTCTTAACTAAAGTGCTAAAAAGTACACTAACACCCATAAACTACCTATTAACCACTAAACCGAGGCCCTCCCACATCGCAAACACTAAAAGAAATTTTTTAACCCCTAATCTGCCGAACAGGACATCGCCACCACTATAATAAATATATTAACCCCTAAACCGCCACACTCCCGCCTCGCAAACACTAGTTAAATATTATTAATCCCTTAATATCGCCGCCACCTACCTAAATTTATTAACCCCTAATCTGCCGCCCCCAACGTCGCCGCCACTATACTAAAGTTATTAACCCCTAAATCTAAGTCTAACCCTAACCCCCCCAACATAAATATAATTAAAATTAATCTAAATAAAATTACTATAATTAACTAAATTATTCCTATTTAAAACTAAATACTTACCTGTAAAATAAACCCTAAGCTAGCTACAATATAACTAATAGTTACATTGTATCTAGCTTAGGGTTTATTTTTATTTTACAGGCAAGTTTGTATTTATTTTAACTAGGTAGAATAGTTATCAAATAGTTATTAACTATTTACTAACTACCTAGCTAAAATAAAGACAAATTTACCTGTAAAATAAAACCTAACCTAAGTTACACTAACACCTAACACTACACTATAATTAAATTAATTCCCTAAATTATATACAATTAAATAAAATTAGCTAAAGTACAAAACCCCCCCACTAAATTACAGAAAATAATAAACAAATTACAAGATTTTTAAACTAATTACACCTAATCTAATCACCCTAACAAAATAAAAAAGCCCCCCAAAATAAAAAGCCCTACCCTACAATAAATTACAAATAGCGTTAACTGCGCTAGTACACCTTTTTGCGCTTGTCGGATTGCGCTCATATTATGTGTTGAAAGTAAATTGTTTTTGCTTGTGCGCTAACCCGACAAGAGCAAAAAAAAAAAATGTTAGAATATTGTGTGCACATTCACGTATATTCCCCCACAGAAGTCAATGGAGCAAAAAAAGGTGGAAAAAACTTAACACCCTACTCATGCACAAACATGTTCACATATTCTCATGTGTGCTAACCCGACATGAAAATATGAAAAATTGCCATTCCAATGTTCTTCACATAGCAGAATATGTTCTATTTATTCGTAACTAAATATTTCTATACACTATATATCTGATGGTATTTTGGTACAATAAATATGTATAGCTATATATAGATGATTATATATAGGTATAGATGTATACATATATATATATATATATATATATATATATGTATGTATAGATATAGATAGATAGATATCAGAAATTGAAAAAGCACTCACTGGACTGTGGAAATCAGTGTAAATCAAAACTTTATTGTGACGTTTCGGGAAAAAACAGAACTTTTATAAGCCTACAAAACACTCCCCTTGGTGGACTGCCAATCAAAATGAGCCGTGTGCAAAACAAGCATAAGCATATGTAATTAGTGAATTACCGGTTGAAACATTGTGAAATATATGTTCTTATACATACTATAAGTGTGTGCAAATATACTCATATACAAATATAAATATGTGAGGTCAGAGTGAAACTAATAGCCCCCAATGTAGACCTGATCATGTGCATAACAAAAATTCGTAGCAATCGTTCATTCATGTATATGTAAACAAATACCCTGATAGGATGGGATACACCACACCTCTGGTGTTTCATTGGAGAATAAGGCTCCTCTCTAAGTGACGCCTATATTAACATTCCGGACATACTTAACAAGTATTAGCCCCACCAAATACATCATAATATAATCCCTCATAAAACATCATGAAGTAGGAGCCAGTGTCAATCTGGCATAATGTAACCGCCAATTTCATAAAAAGGCTCAGCATCATAACAAATCAGACAGATCGCTACAGCTCTCAAACACTGATCGAGAGGTTACCATAGTGACGTGTGCATACAAACCAATGAAATTCTCAAGGCGGCTGTGTGTTACTATATCTGGACAATGTGTACATACAAGAGATTGAAAAGCTAACCGTACATGGGTATTGATATGTTACCGATTCACTCCCATAAAGTAAAGCAATGATGGTGGAAACTGCATGGTGGTCCGCCAATGCCGCTCAATAGATACAAACATACATCCATCCAACCACACCAACTCCCTTGTTGGTCGCTGTGTCACAACCCAAATAAAATGCAGACGACAATCTAAACTCATAATAATAACTCAATAAATATGCTACCACCCATTTGAGTGGATTCTCTGCGATCCTCGCAAAAACTCAAACCAATGTCAACTTGTAACACAAGGTTGCCACGGCAACCTATCAACCAAAATAAAATAAATCAAAATAGAAAATAAAAATGGAAATTACACATAACTATAAGTGTAAAAGCATGTTCATAATATAGAACACTATCTGGATGCCACAAGTTAATATTTAACTACCCGAACTTATAGTGGCGGAGGGTTGCCATAGCAACATCTAAATAAACAAATCCAATTCAGCCAAAACACCGAACAACTGAATACACAGATAGATCAAAATACTTATATTGCAAACATCGTACACCATCTCCTATCAGTATAAAATGTTTATGTGAAATAATCAATACTTTTGTCAAAAATCATGAAACTATTACAAATATTATAAACGATTTTTTTGTGATAACACCATGTAATGTCTCCATGGGTTGCTGCTGATGTCTGTATGTAGTTTGATTTTATTTTTTATTTTATGTTCACAACACCTATAATCGTTTATAATACAAGGGAGTTGGTGTGCTTGGATGGATGTATGTTTGTATCTATTGAGCGGCATTGGCGGACCACCATGCAGTTACCACCATCATTGCTTTACTTTATGGGAGTGAATCGGTAACATATCAATACCCATGTACGGTTTGCTTTTCAATCTCTTGAATATGTACACATTGTCCAGATATAGTAACACACAGCCGCCTTGAGAATTTCATTGGTTTGTATGCACACGTCGCTATGGTAACCTCTCGATCAGTGTTTGAGAGCTGTAGCAATCTGTCTGATTTGTTATGATGCTGAGCCATTTTATGAAATCGGCGGTTACATTATGCCAGATTGACACTGGCTCCTACTTCATGATGTTTTATGAGGGATTATATTACGATGTATTTGGTGGGGCTAATACTTGTTAACTATGTCCGGAATGTTAATAAAGGCGTCACTTAGAGAGGAGCCTTATTCTCCAATGAAACACCAGAGGTGTGGTGTATCCCATCCTATCAGGGTATTTGTTTACATATACATGAATGAACGATCGCTACGAATTTTTGTTATGCACATGATCAGGTCTACAATGGGGGCTATTAGTTTCACTCTGACCTCACATATTTATATTTGTATATGAGTATATTTGCACACACTTATAGTATGTATAAGAACATATATTTCACAATGTTTCAACCGGTAATTCACTAATTACATATGCTTATGCTTGTTTTGCACACGGCTCATTTTGATTGGCAGTTCACCTAGGGGAGTGTTTTGTAGGCTTATAAAAGTTCTGTTTTTTCACTTGCTGTTTGTCAGAGGAAGGGACGCTGCTGGTCCCGAAACGTCACAATAAAGTTTTGATTTCCACTGATTTCCACAGTCCAGTGAGTGCTTTTTCGATTTCTGATATCTACATACCTGGCTTAAGCACCCTGGCAAGTTGCAGTTTGTTGGTGAGAGTGCACATACAATACAACCTTGACCTATATATATATATATATATATATATATATATATATAGGAATATCTATTTATAAATACATAGAACATATTCTGCTATGTGCAGAACAATGGAGTGTGAAATATTTACAGTAAATACATAGTTAAAATCTTTATTAAAAAATGAATTTATCATATATATCGGATAGATTACGAGTTTTGCGGTAAGAGCGGCTTGGTGCTAACTTGCAAGTTATTGTCACCGCTCACCTCCCTATAGCGCTGCTATTACAGGTTTGCAAAAACCCGGCATTAGCAGGCAATAAGTGAGCGTTGAGCAAAATTGAGCTCCATACCGCACTCCAATACCAGCGCTGCTTTGAGCTGGTTTTACGTGCTTGTGCACAATTTCTTCATAGACATTAATGGGGAGAGCCGGCTGAAAAAAAGCCTAACACCTGCAATAAAGGAGCGTGAAGCTCCGTAACGCAGCCCCATTGATTCCTATGGGGAAATACAAGTTATGTTTAAACCTAACACGGTAACATAAACTAGTGTCTAGACATCGCCGACACCTACATTACACTTATTAACCCCTAATCTGCCGCCCCAACATTGCCGCCACCTACCTACACTTATTAATCCCTATGCTGCCCCCAATGTCGCCGACACCTACATTACACTTATTAACTCCTAATCTGCTGCCCCAATGTTGCTGCCACCTACCTACACTTATTAACCCCTAATCTGCCGCCCCAAATGTCGTTGCTACCTTCCCTTCACTTATTAACCCCTAATCTGCCGCGCCCGATGTCTGTGCTACTATACTAAAGTTATTAAACCCTAACCCTAAGTCTAACCCTAACACCGACTAACTTTAATATAATTAAAATAATTCTAAATAAAAATTACAATTAATACCTAAATAATACCTATTTAAAACTAAATACTTACCTTTAAAATAAACCCTAAGCTAGCTACATTACAACTAATAGTTACATTATAGCTATCTTAGGTTTTATTTTTATTTCACAGCTAAGTTTGTATTTATTTTAACTAGGTAGACTAGTTAGTAAATAGTAATTAACCATTTATTAACTACCTAGTTAAAATAAATACAAAGTTACCTGTAAAATAAAACCTAACCTGAGTTACACTAACACCTAACCTTACACTACAATTAAATAAATTACATTAATTAAATACAATTAACTAAATTACAAAAAAACACACTAAATTACACAAAATAAAAAGAAATTATCAAATATTTAAACTAATTACACCTAATCTAATAGCCCTATCAAAATACCCCCCCCCCCCAAAATAAAAAAACACTAGCCTAAACTAAACTACCAATAGTCTTTAAAAGGATTTTGCGGGGCATTGCCCCAAAGAAATCAGCTCTTTTACCTATAAAAAAAAAAATACAAACAACCCCCCCAATAGTAAAACCCACCACCCACACAACCAAAACCCCCAAAATAAAAACCTAAAAAATCTAAAAAAAACCTAAGCTCCACATTGCCCTGAAAAGGGCATTTGGATGGGTATTGCCCTTAAAAGGGCATTTAGTTCTTTTTCAGCCCAAAACCTAATCTAAAAATATAACCCACCCAATAAACCCTTAAAAAAACCTAACACTAACCCCCGAAGATCCACTTACAGTTTTTGAAGACCCGACATCCATCCTCAATGAAGCGGCAGAAGTCTCCAGTGAAGCCGGCAGAAGTCTTCATCGAAGTGGGCCGAAGTCTTTATCCAAGCCGGCAGAAGTCTTCATCCAGACGGCATCTTCTATCTTCATCCATCCGGCGCGGAGCGGCTCCATCTTCAAGACATCTGGCGCGGAGCATCCTCTTCTTCCGGCGGCTAGCGAAGAATGAAGGCTCCTTTAAGGGACGTCATCCAAGATGGCGTCCCTTGAATTCCAATTGGCTGATAGAATTCTATCAGCCAATCAGAATTAAAGGTGAAAAAATCCTATTGGCTGACGCAATCAGCCAATAGGATTGAGCTTCAATCCTATTGGCTGATCCGATCAGCCAATAGGATTGAGCTTGCATTCTATTGGCTGTTCCAATAAAATGCAATAAAGATATTTTGAGAATAAAACAACAACAATAATTTAAAATATATATTTTTCATACATAGTAATTTTGTCAGCTTTATAAAAAATGAGCTATCAGCCAAAAAAAACACTGATTTTAAGATTTATGTTTTTGGTGCAATTAAAATGCTCCAATATTTTCCTTTATGTGTAAATCCAGACCAGATTGGTTGCATTTTCAAATGAAAATGGACTGGCAATTCTAGGTATTTACTTAATATATTTTTAGAGTCAACTAGAATGTATTTTCTGTGCCTTGACTTTCCTTGTCTTTAGGCACTGGAAAGAACTTCAGAAGGTTGAGTTGGTAGTATCTGAAAGCTGACATTTAGGCCTTTCATTTTTCTATATCCTTTAACAAGATTGTCATGGTACTCTATTCTCAATCCCATCCTAAGTGTGGGGTCTAGGTTTTTGTTCCCTAGCCATTTAAGTCTCTCATGTTTCATGAAAGGGGTGGCCACTGTCCTCTATAGTTTTCATTATCCTTATCAAACTCTTGGCATAATATTCTGCAATAAGTAGTATATGCAGATGACCTATTACTTTACCTGCTCCACAAGCATCATTGCCAGCACTCTTTTCCTTAATTCATTTATCTGTTAAATGATTAAAAAATAATGTAATTATTCTAACACTGAAGTCTTTGTGCTAAATATCCTATATGATCTATTGTATTTCACTAAAGCAAAAACATGTTTCAATGGTCATACTCCTCAGTGAAGGGAGAGTACTTATCCCATTGGCACATGAACTCATCTATTTATTTTTAAATATCTTACTATTGCTATTTTGAGAGCCTTACAACTTCTATTCTAAAGTTTTTTTCCTCTTATGTCTGGCAGGGTAAAAAGCCATTAGATGTGCTGACTGTACTCAAAAAAAAATTTTTTGGGAGGGTTTAGCATTCCCTAAAATTTTGAAGCTTTATAGTATGGCCAAACTAATTTCTAAATCTATCTGGTGAGAGGAGTATTATTCCCTAAAGTTTGTGGTTTTTGCATACACTCTTATGGTAGAGCCACTGTGCCCCTTTCTAAAAGCATTCTTAGTGATTGTCTAAATTATTTGGATGATGTAAGAGGATGTCTTAATGCTGCTCCTTTATGTTGTCCATCCAGAATTGTGGTGGTTTGTTTCAATAAAGAGAATAGAGGATTTAAAAGGATACTAAATCGACATTTTTTCTTTCATGATTCGGATAGAGCATGCAATTTTAAGCAGCTTTCTATTTTACTTCTATTATAACATTTTCGTAGTTTTCTTGCTAAAAAAAAGCTTTGTAGCCGGCCCATTATAAGTTGAGAACCTGGGTTGCGCTTGCTGATTGAATGTCTAAGTGCAGGCACCAATCAGCAAGCCCTATCCAGAGTACTGAACAAAAAAGTGGCATGCTAACGTTAGGACGCAATATTGAAATATTGAGCACGGGTTAAATTGTGTGAGAATTACAAGTTGAAAGTAAACACAACTGCACAAGAGCAAACTAACGGCTAGATTATGAGTTGTGCATTAGGGTTAAAAAGCAGCGTTAAGAGGTCCTAACGCTGCTTTTTTACGCCTGCTGCTATTACGAGTCTTGAAGGTTTAGGGTCACCGCACACTTCTTTATCCTTACGTAAACTTCCCAAAGACTTTTTTCTATGGGACTTCCATAGCACCAGTATTACGAGTCTGTCCTGGGAGGCCAAAAAGTGAGCGGTACACCCTACCCTGTCAAGATCTGTAACGCATTCTAAAGTCAGTAGTTAAGAGTTTTATGGTACAACACCGTAACATAAAACTCATAACTAAAGTGCTAAAAAGTACATTAACACCCATAAACTACCTACTGACCCCAAAACCGAGGCCCTCCCGCATCGCAAACACTATAATAAAAATTTTAACCCCTAATCTGCCGCTCCGGACACCGCCGCCACCTACATTATATTTATGAACCCCTAATCTGCTGCCCCAACATCGCCGACACCTACATTATATTTATTAACCCCTAATCTGCCGCCCCCAATGTCGCCGCCACCTACCTACACTTATTAACCTCTAATCTGCCGCCCCAACGTCGCCGCCACTATAATAAACATATTAACCCCGCCTCGCAAACACTAGTTAAATATTATTAACCCCTAATCTACTGTCCCTAACATCGACACCACCTACCTACATTTATTAACCCCTAATCTGCAACCCCCAACATCGCCACCACTATATTAAAGTTATTAACCCCTAAATCTAAGTCTAACCCTAACACCCCTAACTTAAATATAATTTAAATAAATCAAAAGAAAATTACTATCATTAACTACATTATTCCTATTTAAAACTAAATATTTACCTATAAAAAAACCAGTGTTACATTGTAGCTAGCTTAGGATTTATTTTTATTTTACAGGCAAGTTTGTATTTATTTTAACTAGGTAGAATAGTTATTAAATAGTTATTAACTATTTAATAACTACCTAGCTAAATTAATACAAAAGTACCTGTAAAATAAAACCTAAACTAAGTTACACTAACACCTAACACTGCACTATAATTAAATAAATGAACTAAATTAACAATAATTAAATCAATTAAATTAAATTAGCTAAAGTACAAAAAAATACAAAACACTAAATTACAGAAAATAATATACAAATTACAAGATATTTAAACTACTTACACCTAATCTAATAGCCCTATCAAAATAACCCCCCCCCCCAAAATAAAAATAAAAACCCTGGGCCTTTTGCGGGGCATTGCCCCAAAGTAATCAGCCCTTTTACCTGTAAAAAAAATACAAACAACCCCCCAACAGTAAAACTCACCACCCACACAACCAACCCCCCAAATAAAATACTATCAAAACAAACTAAGCTCCCCATTGCCATGAAAAGGGCATTTGGATGGGCATTGCCCTTAAAAGGGCAGTTAGCTCTTTTGCAAGCCCAAACCCTAACTAAAAAATAAAATCCACCCAATACACCCTTAAAAAAACCTAACACTAACCCCCTGAAGATCGACTTCCCGGGAGAAGTCTTCATCCAAGCCGGGCCGAAGTCCTCAACGAAGCTGGGAGAAGTCTATCAGCCAATCGGAATTAAGGTAGAAAAAATCCTATTGGCTGATGCAATCAGCCAATAGGATTGAAGTTCAATCCTATTGGATGATCCAATCAGCCAATAGGATTGAGCTCGCATTCTATTGGCTGATCCAACCTTAATTCCGATTGGCTGATAGAATTCTATCAGCCAATTGGAATCTAAGGGACACCATCTTGGATGATGTCACTTAAAGGTACCTTCATTCATCTTTAGTCGTCGGATGAAGAGGATGCTCCACGTCGGATGTCTTGAAGATGGACCCTCTCCGTGCCAGATGGATGAAGATAGAAGATGCCGTCTGGATGAAGACTTCAGCCCGTCTGGAGGACCACTTCGCCCGGCTTGGATGAAGACTTCTCCCGGCTTCTTTGAGGACTTTGGCCTGGCTTGGATGAAGTCTTCTCCCGGTAAGTCGATCTTCAGGGGGTTAGTGTTAGGTTTTTTTAAAGGGGTATTGGGTGGGTTTTATTTTTAGGTTAGGGTTTGGACTTGCAAAAGTACTAACTGCCTTTTTAAGGGCAATGCCCATCCAAATGCCCTTTTCAGGGCAATGGGCTTAGGTTTTTTTAGATAGAATTTTATTTGGGAGGTTGGTTGTGTGGGTGGTGGGTTTTACTGTTGGGGGGTTGTTTGTATTTTTTTTACAGGTAATAGAGCTGATTACTTTGGGACAATGCCCCGCAAAAGGCCCTTTTAAGGGCTATTGGTAGTTTAGTTTAGGCTAGGCTTTTATTTTATTTTGGGGGGC
Source organism: Bombina bombina (assembly GCF_027579735.1). Taxonomy (NCBI): domain Eukaryota; kingdom Metazoa; phylum Chordata; class Amphibia; order Anura; family Bombinatoridae; genus Bombina; species Bombina bombina. The sequence continues at coordinate 833,644,358 of NC_069503.1, read as the reverse complement.
TTTTTTAATTTTGATAGGGCTATTAGATTAGGTGTAATTGGTTTAAATATCTTGTAATTTGTTTATTATTTTCTGAAATTTAGTGTTTGTTTTTTTGTACTTTAGCTAATTTAATTTAATTGTTTTAATTGTTTTTAATTTAGTTAATGTATTTAATTATAGTGTAGTGTTATGTGTTAGTGTAACTTAGGTTAGGTTTTATTTTACAGGTACTTTTGTATTTATTTTAGCTAGGTAGTTATTAAATAGTTAATAACTATTCAATAACTATTCTACCTAGCTAAAATAAATACAAACTTGCCTGTAAAATAAAAATAAATCCTAAGCTAGCTACAATGTAATACAATGTATTTTATATGTAAGTATTTAGTTTTAAATAGGAATAATGTAGTTAATGATAGTATTTTTCTTTAGATTTATTTAAATTATATTTAAGTTAGGGGGTGTTAGGGTTAGACTTAGATTTAGGGGTTAATAACTTTAATATAGTGGTGGTGACGTTGGGGGCGGCAGATTAGGGGTTAATAAATGTAGGAAGGTGGCGTCGATTTTAGGGGCAGCAGATTAGGGGTTAATAATATTTAACTAATGTTTGCGAGGCGGGAGTGTGGTGGTTTAGGGGTTAATATGTTTATTATAGTGGCGGCAACAATGGGGGCGGCAGGATAGGGGTTAATAAGTGTAGGTAGGTGGCGGTGAAATTGTGGGCGGCAGATTAGGGGTTAATAAATATAATGTCGGTGGCGGCGATGTTGGGGGCAGCAGATTAGGGGTTCATAAGTATAATGTAGGTGGCGGCGGTGTCCGGAGAGGCAGCTTAGAGGTTAATAAGAATAATGTAGGTATCGGCGATGTCAGGGGCGGCAGATTAGGGTTTAATAAGTGTAAGATTAGGGGTGTTTAGACTCAGGGTTCATGTTAGTGTGTTAGATGTAAACATAACTTTTATTTCCCCATAGGAATCAATGGGGCTGCGTTAAGGAGCTTTACGCTGCTTTTTTGCAGGTGTTAGACTTTTTCTCAGCCGGCTCTCCCCGTTGATTCCTATGGGGAAATCATGCAGAAGCACGTACGACCAGCTCACCGCTGACTTAAGCAGCGTTGGTATTGCACTTCTTGCCTTTTAACGCCGGGTTTGTAAAAACCTGTAATATCAGCGTTTTAGGTAAGTGAGCAGTGAAATAAAACTGCTTGTTAGCCCCGCATAGCCTCTAACACAAAACTCGTAATCTTGCTGTAAATTTGCACTCGTCAGGTTAGCGCGACTGAAGACCAAGCAAAGGCTTAGGGTTCAATTAAAAAGGTATATAATATATGACAAGGTGTTTGACTGCAAAAAATAATATATATATACAGGGAGTGCAGAATTATTAGGCAAATGAGTATTTTGACCACATCATCCCTTTATGCATGTTGTCTTACTCCAAGCTGTATAGGCTCGAAAGCCTACTACCAATTAAGCATATTAGGTGATGTGCATCTCTGTAATGAGAAGGGGTGTGGTCTAATGACATCAACACCCTATATCAGGTGTGCATAATTATTAGGCAACTTCCTTTCCTTTGGCAAAATGGGTCAAAAAAAGGACTTGACAGGCTCAGAAAAGTCAAAAATAGTGAGATATCTTGCAGAGGGATGCAGCACTCTTAAAATTGCAAAGCTTCTGAAGCATGATCATCGAACAATCAAGCGTTTCATTCAAAATTGTCAACAGGGTCGCAAGAAGCGTGTGGAAAAACCAAGGCGCAAAATAACTGCCCATGAACTGAGAAAAGTCAAGCGTGCAGCTGCCAAGATGCCACTTGCCACCAGTTTGGCCATATTTCAGAGCTACAACATCACTGGAGTGCCCAAAAGCACAAGGTGTGCAATACTCAGAGACATGGCCAAGGTAAGAAAGGCTGAAAGACGACCACCACTGAACAAGACACACAAGCTGAAACGTCAAGACTGGGCCAAGAAATATCTCAAGACTGATTTTTCTAAGGTTTTATGGACTGATGAAATGAGAGTGAGTCTTGATGGGCCAGATGGATGGGCCCGTGGCTGGATTGGTAAAGGGCAGAGAGCTCCAGTCTGACACAGACGCCAGCAAGGTGGAGGTGGAGTACTGGTTTGGGCTGGTATCATCAAAGATGAGCTTGTGGGGCCTTTTCGGGTTGAGGATGGAGTCAAGCTCAACTTCCAGTCCTACTGCCAGTTTCTGGAAGACACCTTCTTCAAGCAGTGGTACAGGAAGAAGTCTGCATCCTTCAAGAAAAAAATGATTTTCATGCAGGACAATGCTCCATCACACGCGTCCAAGTACTCCACAGCGTGACTGGCAAGAAAGGGTATAAAAGAAGAAAATCTAATGACATGGCCTCCTTGTTCACCTGATCTGAACCCCATTGAGAACCTGTGGTCCATCATCAAATGTGAGATTTACAAGGAGGGAAAACAGTACACCTCTCTGAACAGTGTCTGGGAGGCTGTGGTTGCTGCTGCACGCAATGTTGATGGTGAACAGATAAAAACACTGACAGAATCCATGGATGGCAGGCTTTTGAGTGTCCTTGCAAAGAAAGGTGGCTATATTGGTCACTGATTTGTTTTTGTTTTGTTTTTGAATGTCAGAAATGTATATTTGTGAATGTTGAGATGTTATATTGGTTTCACTGGTAAAAATAAATAATTGAAATGGGTATATATTTGTTTTTTGTTAAGTTGCCTAATAATTATGCACAGTAATAGTCAACTGTACACACAGATATCCCCCTAAAATAGCTATAACTAAAAACAAACTAAACATGGTTGTTGTTCAATAATAAAATTAATCCTCAAAAATACAACTTGCCTAATAATTCTGCACTCCCTGTATATATATATATATATATATATATATATATATATATATATATATATATATATATATATATATATATTATATATAAATACTGTGCATATAAACACATATATTTAATAATGTGTTTATATTTGTATGTTTTATAAATATTTTACACTCCAACGTTCTTCACATAGGGGAACATGTTCTATGTATTTTTAAATAGATATTCATATATATACTGTATGTATATATATATATATATATATATATATATATATATATATATATATATATCAATGTAAATATTTGCATAGGAAATTAGCACATCTAGGCAAGAATCCCCACTTGCTTTTCCCCAGAAACACCTCATATACAATGTTACCAATGCACAAGAGAATTCTGGGTAAGTTATGCAAATTAGATATGCAAATTCTCAGTTTTTTGCTTCAAAAATACTGTTTTGAAGCAAAAAAACTGAGAATTTGAATATCTAATTTGCATAACTTACCCAGAATTCTCTTGTGCATTGGTAACATTGTATATGAGGTATTTCTGGGGAAAAGCAAGCTGGGATTCTTGCCTAGATGTGCTAATTTCCTATGCAAATATTTACATTGATTTAATTTTGAGACATGGAGGATTTTAATTTCGTTTTTTTATCTCCCCCATAAGAAGTGCACTCACAGGAACAAACAACTGGCTCAATACCATTGTTAGCCTGTTCTATGGCGATTTACCACCTGGGTGCAGCTTTTTAGCCCAGTAATGCTTTTCACAGTAATATATCAGTCTGATCCTGCCTAATATGGTCAGTCCAGCGCTGAAATACCAGGCAATTCCTCTCTGAACAAGGAACACAGCAACCCCAGACGATCATTTCAGCCTTCATTGGGCCTTGCCAGTGAGGTGTAGCCATATTCCTCTAAGCACACTGAGCAAGGAGTCCACAGCTGGTTGCCCCTTTTTCCCATAGGGAGACTAAATACATACAGAGAGAAGTGCACTCACAGGAATGAACAACTGGCTCAATACCATTGTTAGCCTGTTCTATGGTGATTTACCACCTGGGTGCAGCTTTTTAGCCCAGTAATGCTTTTCACAGAGGAGAACTGTCCTGTAGTATATCAGTCTGATCCTGCCTATTACGGTCAGTCCAGCGCCGAAAATACCAGACAATTCCTCTCTGAACAAGGAACACAGCAACCCCAGATGATCGTTTCATCCTTCATTGGGCCTCATCAGTAAGGTGTAGCCATATTCCTCTAAGCACACTGAGCAAGGAGTCCACGTCTGGTTGCCCTTTTTTCCAATAGGGAGACTAAATACATACAGAGAGAAGTACACTCACAGGTCTATAAGTCTATGGGGAAAAGAAGTTACTGTAGTCACTACTTCTCAATATAGTGCTTTCGCTGGCCGCAAACATTTTACTTTCAACTTGTGATATGAGCGTTAACAGACGTGAGTAAAAAGTTTACTTCTGGCAGTGTTTGCGCATGAGAGAAAGCGCAAAATAACGTGCCACTTGTAATCTGGCCTATAATAAGCAAAAAATGGCTCATGTCTTCATGCTATAGTTCAAATTTACATTAAATTATTCAAAAGCTTTGAAATTCTGAACTTAACATGCTCCTATCTCTGGGATACCTGTGACATAATTGATTAAATCACTAATGATATCAAATTTGACATCAACAATGACAAATCAGTACATATCTAATACTAATGTAAATTTCTGTATTAGTAAAAAAATTAAAACTTCAAAAAAATGGCAATACATGATATTCTTTGATAGTAGCAAGGGGGAGCGTTAAAAATGAAATCCAGCAGCCAATATAAATCACATTACGCTGCTTTCTGCGTATGGCATTTTACAATCTCTTCTATTTTTGTTTGCATGTGTTTTTCTATTAGGGTATTAATTATTTTTAATATCTTGAGAAAAGCTTGCCACCTTCTAACTGGCGAGAAAAAACTGTGAGATCTGCAGTGTGAAAATCTTTACAGAATTACTGTAAAGGCAATTTCATATACACCTCTGAAACTGCCATGGTTCAGCCCATTTTTCACAAAAACAACAAATATATATATATATGTATACATATGTATTTATGTGTTTATGTGTACATATGTCAGTTAATATATATGTATTTATATATATATACACATGTAAATACATATGTACAAACGCATATATATATATATATATATATATATATATATATATACACACAGTATATATAAGTCCAATAAGAGGAAGGCACTCACCGGATTTGACAAAGGGATCCTTTATTCCTTTAACATAGCGTAACGTTTCGGGGTTGTGTGTTTGAAAACGGGGGAAACGCCCCACAATGTTATGCTATGTTATGCTATGTTATGCTATGTTATGCTATGCTATGTTAAAAGAATAAAGGATCCCTTTGTCAAATCCGGTGAGTGCCTTCCTCTTATTGGACTTATTGAAATTGTTTCTGATGTGCACCCCGGTACTGCTAGGATTCCGTGAGTGCTAGGCCATATTATAGAAGCTATACAGTATATATATATATATATATATATATATATATATATATATATACAGTAAATACATTTACATATTTAGACATCTATATGTATGTATCTCTAAGTTAAAGCCCTTTGCAGTCCTTTTTTCTAACTCCTGAGACCTCATATCTTTGGGCCCTTATAACTTTTTCATGCAATTTGTTTTAATATTTTTTATGACTCAGTATTATTATGAATGTAACTGTTATTTTAAATGCATTTTTTAAGTGTTGTGCAACTTTTTCGCCTCGCGTACAGGTTCACCAGAGCTCTTGCGCCATCCCAATGCATGTTGAATTCAATTGCTCTCAAGTGAATGCGTTTACTTTCAGCTTGTAATATGTGCGCTATTTCCGACAATTTAATCAAAAGACCTCTGTCGCGATCGCTCAGCTGCTGATCGCTTCTTTCTACAGCGCTGTAGCGCTTTCATTGGTTGCCTAGCAACCCTGTTCCTGTCGGCCCTTCCGATGACGTCAGGAGGCCTTCTTATTCCGGCATCTCCTCTCATTGGTGCCTGTTTTTTTTACTTGTGGGCTTTTGTGAGTACAAATTTATTCCTGAATCTGTGCCTGTTTATTCTGAACCCTTATCCCCTACCTACCGGATAACGTTGCTGGACACTGCTTACCTGGCTACTCTATTGGTTAACCCCTACCTGCCTGATAACACGTTGCTGGACACTGCTTACCTGACTACTCTATTGGTTAACCCCTACCTGCCTGATAACACGTTGCTGGACATTGCTTACCTGACTACTCTATTGGTTAACCCCTACCTGCCTGATAACATGTTGCTGGACATTGCTTATCTGACTACTCTATTGGTTAACCCCTACCTGCCTGATAACACGTTGCTGGACACTGCTTACCTGACTACTCTATTGGTTAACCCCTACCTGCCTGATAACACGTTGCTGGACACTGCTTACCTGACTACTCTATTGGTTAACCTCTACCTGCCTGATAACACGTTGCTGGACACTGCTTACCTGACTACTCTATTGGTTAACCCCTACCTGCCTGATAACACATTGCTGGACACTGCTTACCTGACTACTCTATTGGTTAACCCCTATCTGCCTGATTACACGTTGCTGGACATTGCTTGCCTGATTACTCTATTGATTAACCCTTTCTACACGAAGTTTCTTACCTGACCCTGCTGTGTCATCTTCCAGTCTATTACTGTGAGTATATATTATACTACAGCTGTCGCAGGGTCAGCTCCTGGTATATACTCACTGTACTAGGGTGTTATTAACCTCATTCTAGCATTTGGGTCTAACTCTGGACTTTACCTATCCTGACATTACAAACAGGCCATATAATGGACCCTGGTGAGTTATCCAGATCTGTAGCTCTACATGGACAGCTTCTTGGAACCCACTCTGCACACCTGCAATCCCTGGATTCTAAATTGGATCAAATAACTGCTCTTTTGCATAATCTTTCTCCTCCTTCTCAAGTCTCGGCAACACCTGTTGTTCCTGTGGCCAGCTCTAACCCTGCATTTAATCCACCACAACCTGCAGAACAATTTATTCCTAGAATTCCCCTACCGGATAAATATGACGGCAATCCTGAAGACTGTCGAGGATTTCTTAATCAGTGCCGCCTTCACTTCAGAAATAATCCTCAGATGTTTGGTTCCTCTTCCTCCAAGATCACCTTTTTAATTTCTCTTATGAAGGGTAAAGCCCTGGCTTGGGTTTCTCCACTGTTGGAAAAGGATGATCCTTTGCTCCAGGATATTGACACTTTTGTATCTATATTTTCTTCTGTGTTTGATAAACCTGGTAGATCAGCGGCGGCTGAAGCAGGACTTTTAGATTTAAGACAAGGATCTCTTTCTGTAGCACAATACGCTATAGAATTCCGGACTTTAGCTGCTGAAACTATGTGGAATCATGGGGCACTGCGTGCAGCATTTCGTAAAGGTCTTTGTGATCGTTTGAAAGACGAATTGGTTTATAGGGATCTTCCCGATTCTCTAGAAGATCTTATCAACTTATGTATCAAGCTTGATGCTCGTTACTCTGAGCGTCTCCATGAACGTGACCGTAACAGAAGATCCTTTATCAGATCTCCCTTTCGTCCTATGCCTCATTCTCCAAAACTTCCTACTCCTAATACTTCTATCTCTGAGTCAAGTGAACCCATGGAGGTTGGTGCTATTAAATTATCCGAAGCTGAACTTCTCAGAAGGCGTAATCTGGGACTGTGTCTGTACTGCGGTATTAAGGGGCATATGTTAAAAGATTGTCCAACTCGTCCAGTAAAAGCCAGGGCTTAACTCCAGGAAGAGGGGCTGAGTTAAGCCAAAGTTCTTTTTCTTCACTCAATCCCAAGCTGTTTGTTCCGGTTACTGTCCGCTTTGGCAACACCAAAATTCAGGCTCAAGCACTCATCGACTCTGGAGCTGCAGGAATGTTTATGGATTCAGAGTTTGTCAATGCTTTTCGTATTCCTTTGCTTTCCAAGAGCCAAATAATTAAAGTCACTACTGTCAGTGGTCAACCTTTAGGTTCTGGTTTCATTCGATATTCTACCATTCCTCTTCTCATGTCTGTAGGAGTACTTCATTCCGAAACCATTTGCTTTGACATCATCTCTTCTTCACAGTTTCCCCTCATTTTGGGACTTCCTTGGCTTCAACTACATGATCCAGTTTTTTCCTGGTCCAAAGGAGAGCTTGTTGCTTGGGGATCTTATTGTTTCACACAGTGGCAGTTTTGGACATTCCTGATTCTTTGCCTGACCAATATCATTCTTTCTGTGATGTCTTTTCCAAAAAAGATGCTGAAGTATTACCTCCTCACCGGACCTTTGATTGTCCCATTGACTTATTACCAGGAGCACCTCTACCTAAGGGTAAAACTTACCCACTTTCTCGTCAAGAGAATGTTTCACTTGAGGAATATATCAAGGATAATTTGGCCCGAGGTTTTATCCGCCCTTCTTCTTCTCCAGTAGGGGCAGGTTTCTTCTTTGTGGAAAAGAAAGATGGAGGTCTTCGTCCTTGCATTGATTATCGGGCTCTTAATCAAATTACAATCAAGAATTGTTATCCACTCCCTCTCATTCCCGAATTATTTGATCGTCTCCAGGGTGCTTCCATCTTCACCAAATTGGATCTTCGTGGGGCATATAATTTGGTCAGAATTCGTAAAGGGGATGAGTGGAAGACTGCCTTCAACACTAGGTTTGGACACTACGAATATTTAGTTATGCCTTTTGGGTTATGCAATGCCCCTGCAGTTTTCCAACATTTCGTTAATGAAATTTTCAGAGACTATCTTAATCAATTTGTTATTATCTATCTTGATGATATTCTGATTTATTCCCGGACTGTACAGGATCACATTCATCATGTTACATTAGTACTCCAGAGATTACGTGAAAATTCTCTTTTTGCCAAACTTGAAAAGTGTTCTTTTCATCAAGAATCTATTCCTTTCTTGGGTTACATTATTTCTCCATCTGGATTCAAGATGGATTCTGACAAACTGTCGGCTATCCTAGACTGGCCTAGACCTACTTCCTTAAAATCTCTTCAAAGATTCCTGGGGTTTGCCAATTATTATCGTAAGTTCATAAAGGACTTTGCTAACATCTCGGCACCCCTTACTGCTCTTACTAAAAAGGGTCAGGATTGCAAGCATTGGTCTGATCCAGCCTTACTGGCATTTGAATCTTTAAAGTCTGCATTTACTTCGGCTACCATTCTTTGCCATCCTGTTCCGACTCTTCAATTCATTCTTGAAGTGGATGCTTCTCTGATTGCTGCTGGGGCAGTACTATCTCATCGAAATCCTGTTTCTAGCAAGATTCTACCTGTGGGATTTTTCTCCAAGAAGTTCAATACCTCCGAACTGAATTATGACGTTGGAAATAAAGAACTGTTAGCTATTAAAATGGCTTTGGAAGAATGGAGACATCTGCTTGAAGGCACTGTTCTACCATTTCTTATACTCACAGACCATAAAAATCTTCTGTATCTTCATACTGCCAAACGCCTCAACTCACATCAAGCCCGATGGGCTCTGTTCTTCTCCAGATTTAATTTTGTCCTCTCTTATATTCCTGGCTCTAAGAATATGAAAGCAGATGCCTTATCTAGACAATTTCTGGCTTCTGATTCTACGTTTCTGGATTCTGAACCCATTCTTCGCCCTGCTAAAGTTCTGGCTCAGTTATCTACGTTTCCTCTACAAGCATTACAGTCTGCTCAAGCTTCTGTTCCTTCATCTTATGACATACCTCCTGGGATCTTATTTGTACCTACTGAATACCGCCTAAAACTTCTTCGTTGGGCTCATGATAATGTTCTGTCTGGACATCCAGGAGTACTTAATACTTTGTGGAGACTCAAACAACATGTCTGGTGGCCTTCCATGTGCAAAGATGTCAAAGATTATGTTGCAGCTTGTAATTCCTGTACCTCTAATAAACAATCCTCATCATTACCTCTTGGTCTCTTACAACCTCTGCCTGTTCTGTACTATCCCTGGTCTCATGTTTCCATGGACTTTATTACAGATCTTCCTAATTCTGCCGGAAACAAGACCATATGGGTGGTGGTAGACAGGTTTTCCAAAGCAGCTCATTTTGTTCCATTAACTGGATTGCCATCGGCCCAGAAACTCGCTGAATTGTTTATTCTCCATATCACCAGATTACATGGTTTTCCTTTGGACATCGTTTCTGATCGAGGAGTTCAGTTTGTCTCAAGATTTTGGAAATCTCTGTGCAAACAGTTTGGAGTTACCATATCACTTTCTACTGCGCATCATCCTCAGTCCAACGGGCAAACTGAGCGGGTAAATCAATCTCTTGAGTCCTATCTCAGGCACTATGTTAATCATCAACACTCCAATTGGTCTCAACTTCTTCCTTTAGCAGAACTTGCTTACAATTCCCGCTTCAACTCTTCTTTACAGACTTCTCCTTTCAAGGCAGCCTATGGATTCGAACCTAGAACTTTTCCTATGTCTTCGGGAGGTTCTGGAGTTCCTGGAGCAGATCGTACAGTGAGAAGTCTTTGTAAACACTGGAAGAAGATTCGGGAAATCCTTCTTCTCTCTACTCAAAAGTATAAACGATTTTCTGATCGCAGACGCCGGAAGGCGCCCTCATTTCGGACTGGAGACAAGGTTTGGATTTCCACCAGATTCATCCGACCCAAACAACCCTGTGCTAAATTGGGTCCCAAATACATCGGACCATTCAGGATTGTTTCCAAGGTATGTTCTATTGCCTACAGGGTGGCTTTACCAGACAACTTGAAGATTCACCCTGTCTTTCACGTATCTCTTCTTAAACCAGCAGTCTCTAACCGGTTTTCCACCAAATGTAGAGTTCCCTCTCCGTTCCTTGTGGATGGTACTTCAGAATTTGAGATCAGTCAAATTCTTGATTCCAGATTACGGGGTAACCGTCTGTACTATTTGGTCCATTGGAAGGGATATCCCATCACTGAACGTTCTTGGGAACCTGCTTCTCAAGTCCGTGCCTCTGCTTTGATCAAACGGTTCCATGCCCAGAATCCTTTGAAGCCTGTTCTGGTTCCCCGGAGGGGCCCTTGAGGTGGGGGCACTGTTGCGATCGCTCAGCTGCTGATCGCTTCTTTCTACAGCGCGGTAGCGCTTTCATTGGTTGCCTAGCAACCCTGTTCCTGTCGGCCCTTCCGATGACGTCAGGAGGCCTTCTTATTCCGGCGTCTCCTCTCATTGGTGCCTGTTTGTTTTACTCGTGGGCTTTTGTGAGTACAAACTTATTCCTGAATCTGTGCCTGTTTATTCTGAACCCTTATCCCCTACCTACCGGATAACGTTGCTGGACACTGCTTACCTGACTACTCTATTGGTTAACCCCTACCTGCCTGATAACACGTTGCTGGACACTGCTTACCTGACTACTCTATTGGTTAACCCCTACCTGCCTGATAACACGTTGCTGGACATTACTTATCTGACTACTCTATTGGTTAACACCTACCTGCCTGATAACACGTTGCTGGACACTGCTTACCTGACTACTCTATTGGTTAACCCCTACCTGCCTGATAACACGTTGCTGGACACTGCTTACCTGACTATTCTATTGGTTAACCCCTACCTGCCTGATAACACGTTGCTGGACATTGCTTACCTGACTACTCTATTGGTTAACCCCTACCTGCCTGATAACACGTTGCTGGACACTGCTTACCTGACTACTCTATTGGTTAACCCCTACCTGCCTGATAACACGTTGCTGGACATTACTTATCTGACTACTCTATTGGTTAACACCTACCTGCCTGATAACACGTTGCTGGACACTGCTTACCTGACTACTCTATTGGTTAACCCCTACCTGCCTGATAACACGTTGCTGGACACTGCTTACCTGACTACTCTATTGGTTAACCTCTACCTGCCTGATAACACGTTGCTGGACACTGCTTACCTGACTACTCTATTGGTTAACCCCTACCTGCCTGATAACACGTTGCTGGACACTGCTTACCTGACTACTCTATTGGTTAACCCCTATCTGCCTGATTACACGTTGCTGGACATTGCTTGCCTGATTACTCTATTGGTTAACCCCTATCTGCCTGATTACACGTTGCTGGACATTGCTTGCCTGATTACTCTATTGATTAACCCTTTCTACACGAAGTTTCTTCTCCTGACCCTGCTGTGTCATCTTCCAGTCTATTACTGTGAGTATATATTATACTACAGCTGTCGCAGGGTCAGGTCCTGGTATATACTCACTGTGCTAGGGTGTTATTAACCTCATTCTAGCATTTGGGTCTAACTCTGGACTTTACCTATCCTGACAACCTCTTTAGTTCACCTAGATACTACTAATTTAAAAATAAGACTAAAGGCCTAATTTTTCAAGCAGCAAAAGTAAAATCATCTCGATCTGATCGGGGTGATTGACAGCTGCTTGTGCAAAGTTAAATGCAGGCAGTTTATAATGCCCGCACAAGGCAAGGCCAGGAAAACAGGTTTGAGGCAGTGAACCTTGTCTGTCCAGCCTTTAATAAATGAGGCCCTTAGTGTTATTGCATTGTATTTGTTAATTATGCAATTCTAATATATGTGAACTGTAAATAAGATAAAAACAAAGTTCTGCCTCATCAACACAAAAATTAAGTAAATCAGCACAGTTGGTATTACACAAACTGTGCTTAAAACTAAAAGGCAGATGCTCGCAGCATTCGGTTATTTTCAGAGCCTCATTTATTCTTGTGAAAGTAAAAATACTGAGATCTGAACAAATCCAGATATTAATGTGTTGCTCTTTTACAAGAAGGAATCTGGCTCTGAAAAGAGTCAAACACCACGAGCAGCCGTCCTCTCCTGCATTTGGTTTATAACGAATGATACAAATGCAAAGGCATAGCTTTCATTGCAAGTGCAGGATTTATAGGTTTGTTTGAAAATATTTAGTCAGATAAAATTATTTCTGAAATTAAACATTTATAATACTCAGTTTTAGTTTAAACTATTATCAGCAGTTTTATGTAGAAATATAGTGCTAGAATACAAGTGGCGTGCTTGAGCGTTAATTGTGCTAAAATAAATCTTTTTGAGCAACGGGTTGCGCTTGTATTATAAGTTGGAAGTAAAAAATTTGCAAGCAAGCGAAAGCCGACGTGCCCTAACCAAAAGATTTTGTGATATCACGTTCCCCTTTAACGTATTCTCCCTATAGACTTCAATAGAGAGTGCAGTAAAAAAAGCTAACATTTATTGCTCACGTTCTAACCTGACAGGAGTTATTCATATTTTACATTCCGATGTTCTTCACATACAGGAAAAAAATATTTTTATTGTAAAAATATCTATATCTATCTATCTATCTATCTATCTATCTATCTATCTATCTATCTATCTATCTTTTTATATAACTATATATCTATTCCTATAGATATGTAGGTATAGATATCTATTTTACATTAACATTATCCGAAATATATAGAAATATATATTTAATAATAAATAAAAAAAAAATTATGTGAAGAACTTTGTAATGCCTAACACAATTTGTGTTTTGCACTTTCGGTCTAATGCTGTGTCTGGTTAGCGCATATGCAGTGGCGGCTGGTGACTTTTGAAGATGGGGGAGCACTAGTCCCGCCCCTCAGATGGCTCTGCCCATTTTAATGCCAGTTAGCACTTTACAGAGAGATTGACTGTGCTCTGTAAAGTGAAGAGAAAGAGAACCTATATCAGTCAGTCTCTCTGTAAAGTGCTAACTGGCACATCCCTGATGTCTCTACCTTTTTATAACTGTGCTGACTACCCCCTCACTGCCTGAGGGATTTGTTTTTTCAGCCCCCTATTTGTGGGTGGCATCTGTTAACCCTTATGCTGCATAAATTGTGAAGCAGCCAGGGCTGCCCACTAGCAGAGAACGCTTTTGGAGGTAAGGGGACACAGGTCCCAATTGCATATCTTAGTTCATGTAGTAAAAGTTCTGGTATTTCATGCAACCCAGAAGTCTTGTGCTGCCCACTGCATGTTGCTTCTTTTATTGTCAGCTCAAGAGTATACTTTTGACTTTTTTTCTCCCATGCTTTTATAGAACCATATCTGTATTGGTAGGTATATGGTATATGGACACTGGATTAGGTAAGAATTTCCTACCAAATCCAGTGTCCATATACCATTACCTACCAATACAGATATGGTTCTATAAAAGCATGGGAGAAAAAAGGTCAAAAGTATACTCTTGAGCTGACAATAAAAGAATCATCATGCAGTGGGCAGCACAAGACTTAGGGGTTGCATAAATACCAGAACTTTTACTACATGAAATAAGATATGCAATTGGGGCCTGTGTCCCCTTACCTCCAAAAGCGTTCTCTGCTAGTGGGCAGCCCTGGCTGCTTCACGACTTATGCAGCATATAAAGCTTCTTCTTCTAGTCTTAACTTCTCCTCTTATAAGGTTAACTGTGTATGATGAACAAAATAATAAGGGTTAACAAAATCAGAATCTGTCTACTTGTCCTCTAAATTAGAAAAGAAAATGGTTTAAAAAGAAAGAAAAAAAAAGACATGCAAATAAAACAATAATGACAATAAAGAAATTAAAACATACATTTAACTCACAACAGAAATGGCCTCCAATATGCACTTTGTCTGTAACATGACCTTGATTTTATTTTAAATAAGTATCTCAAATAACATGTTAGTAAGATGTTGACTAAAATAAAAAAAAGTGCAGGTTTAGTTTGGTACACCGCTCTGACTCTCTATTGATATGCTCTGCACAAAGCATTGTTTGGTAGAGCACACTCACACTGTCACACATTTTAATACTCAAGTCTCACGTATACTGCATGGCAAAATGTACCTACCATGTACCATATATACAAATCAAACAATCCTGCTTTGGAAAGAACTGGAGTGCTGATGGTTCCTGTCCCATGAACCTTTTAGGACCCCACCACATATATTTTATATATATATATATATTATTCCCATTATTATAATTGTATTATTATATTACATGAATAGTGTAGTAAGTGTACTAGAGTTGTCACAGGCATAACATTTCAAAATTATATGAAGGGCTCTTCAAAAACAAAATTAAGCACTGCCTTAAATGAACTCTGTTTCTGCCTCTCCTGGTTTATAACACATTATGTATTGTAGTGCTTGTGCCCACAGTTGCCCAGTACCTGCCCAGTGCCCACCCATATGCATCTGCAGCCTAGTATCTACCTCATGCTCAATTATATGCAATACACTCACACTGCAGTTAATGCGCAATTGAACACACAGACCGTAACCGTTTGCAGTGGGGTTGCATACTTACCGTAATAAGCGCTTCCTCCAGGGCAATGGCACTAGGCAGCCAGGTCAGCAGCAGCTGCAGCTCCTCTTCTTCACTCCGAGTCTTTGGCAGTCAGTGGCAAGCAGTCTTTCACCCACGCTATCTCCTGCACACTGGGGCCAGGTGTCACATGACTCATGACGACGGAGTTGGACGGACACAATCAATGGAGGGCAGCTGAATGGCTCACTGCCTCTCCTTGATTGCACAACATGCCTGGATGGATACCTATGACCACTGGCAGCACCGGCGTGAGGCATGGGGGGGCGGTACATGGGAGGGGCGGGGTCAACATAATAGTACCAACACCAGACAACTTTTTTTTTATTATTAATTATTAAAACCTTTTCCTGTATGCATTGACAGGGGAAGCACTGCCTCCCCTGCCTCCGTCCTATCACTGCACGTCACAGCTCTTAGGGTGCGAGTGTCACATGACAGGCTCCCGCACACTAAGAGCTGTGCTCTTAAGAAGGCTATGGGGCTGGCCTGTAGGTGGCACTGCAGTCAATGCAGGCTGACAGTGGAGAGAGCTTTTGCCTATACGTCTATGTATCGCACTGCTCAACATGTGCGATAGTCTATAGATAGAAGTATATGCAAAACAGCCCTTTCCACTTTCAGCCTTATTAAGAATTAAAAAGTGCAATTTTAATGTTTTTTAGTAAAAACTGAAGTGGAGACTGGAAGATTTTTTTATTTTATCTGCAAAAAAAGTTTTAAAATTGTAAAAAAAAAATATTTATTTCTCACTTT
Source organism: Bombina bombina (assembly GCF_027579735.1). Taxonomy (NCBI): domain Eukaryota; kingdom Metazoa; phylum Chordata; class Amphibia; order Anura; family Bombinatoridae; genus Bombina; species Bombina bombina. The sequence continues at coordinate 833,628,384 of NC_069503.1, read as the reverse complement.
TTTTTTTTTTTTTCATCAGGGGTCAGTTCAGGTCAGGGGGTTCAGGTCAGGGGGTTCACGTGATCAAGTGCTCCTATAGAGGAGCCTCCACTGCGCATATGAAGAATTACAAAGCCTAAAGTGTGTTCTTGAAATATTAAATATAATATTAAATATAAAATATAAAAATATTAATAATAATTTACTAAAAATTGTAATGCATATTGTAATATATATATATATATATATATATATATATATATATATATATATATACATCCACTGTTTAAGTCCCACCAAAGGTCATCCACCTGGGTGCAATATTTAAGTAAAATATAATAATAAGGATATGCACTCTCAAGGTTTGTGAAAAAGCAAGTCAAGATTTATTGACGTTTTGGGGTCATAAGAAGGTCTGAAGAAGGGGTTAATTGCGACCCAGAAACGTCAATAGACCTTGACTTGCTTTTTCACAAACCCTGAGAGTGCATATCCTTAATACATATATATACATATATATATATATATATATATATATATATATATATATATATATATATTCTATTGATTATTTAGAATTTTTTGTAACTTTTTTTTTGATAATTGTTATTAATATTTTATATTTAATATTTCAAGAGTGAGTAATCAAATTTAAACACAAATAGCTTTATACATATTTTACTTTCCAATGTTCTTCACATAGAAATAATATTTTTTAATATATATACATATATACGGTATATCTGATAACGTATATGTAAAATAGATATCTATACCTATATATCTATAGGAATAGATATACTGTTAAAGGTATATACAGCTATATTTTTATAATAAAAATAACATTGTTCTATATGTAAAGAACATTGGAATGTTAAATATGAACAGTAAATATGGACCACTGAAATTTAACTACTATATTATACTATTTAGTGATCCATATCGGATCCATGTATTGTTCCTCTATAAGTACAAGCCCCATTTTGCATCTTACATTATCCCATTCATTCCCATTCAAGTACAACATAAAGTATTATCTCTTTAACATAACATCTATTTAGTTTTACAAATTTCAGTTTATATGACATTAAATTTATATTTTAACCATTAATAGCAACAATAATAATTATGCCATTATTAACTATATTTAATAAACATCGATTTTGGATTTTTAATACCAAATTCTCATCTCTGTACCCCCTTTTTTAAATAAATTTTAACCATTATTTTTTTATATACCATTACAACTATAGGATCAGTTATAAGATATCACCATTTATCTAGTCCTAAAAACAGAGGACATTTATAGTTTTCAATGATTTAATAATTCCCAATAGTCTATTAGAATTCATTCATTCATATATTTATCCAATTTTATTCCAGCGCATACACTCAATTTTCTAGCATATACACTTGCTACATTAATTTATCTTATTATCTATTATCTTTTAAAGGAATATTATATAAATATATAATCCATATAGCTTAGGATTATATTAAATAACAAGGCGATCTCCCACTCTGGAGATTTTTAGATATCTACACTACAAAAAGGGCAAATGGATCACTCAACTTTTCACATTTTTATCACTATAGTAAATATCTCTCCTTTTAGACACAACTACACCAAAAAATTTTGACATCAGTAATATACCATTATTATTATTTTTGCATTATGTCTGATATACATTTTAACATATTATAGACGTTTACTTAAAACAAGCTCCAACCACTTAAACGACTATACCAAACATACTTTAACAAAATTATTATAAGTTCTCCACACGATCGGACACTATCCGTAGTTTACGATGTTTCTATAGAAACAGTGTATACAATATTGAGATCCAATGGCATCAATGAAGTGTCACATGACATACTCACAACCGGACTTTAAACCAATAGTATAAACTAACCGGCATGTGATCTTTAGAGACCAATGGTTACACTCATTAGCGCCATGGGGCGTGCCGCCGCCCCGGCTTTTCAGTGTATTTAAGTGCAGCAAATGTATTAATCGGTAATTACCTCTGAGGAAGAAGGGCACAAAAGTTCCATATCCCTTCGAAACGCGTCAGGTTCCTTGTTTTTTACCGTATGTTTCATCTGTATTGTACACAGATTTTACCAGATTTTATGAGTATTTGTTCAGGAGTCAAAGGACAAAGAATTTTTATACCAATGCTTTTAATTACCTCATACTATTGAGGTCATTTGATGTAAGCGCACAATTGTTAAATAAATAAAAAGTGTGATATTCCCATACAATGTTGCACTATTGTATGTCCTTTCTCTTACATGATTGAGCCAAATTCGAGAGAGAGTGCTAAAGAGATCTCTGGATCGTAAGAGGACACCGCTCCACTATACCACAGATACCGGGAGGGAGAACTACCTATACACTGCGCGGCACTTACCTCATTAGATTGAGGTAACGGAGTGTAAGTATACTCCCAACGGGCTCGTTGTGGAACGTGGATACATTGTTATATTTGCCTAAACATTTTGCATTACTCGCATCTACCTACAGCTATTGAAGCTTTCCACCAATATTGGACTTATACTTTGAACTTTATTGAACTTTATTGGGCTATTTTTGTTGTGATTTAGATTGATATTGAAACCCTCCTATCATTATTATTATTACTACGCATGGTACGCTTAGGCTATCATAATATTTAAAGTACCAAGCGTAGTGACTTCTGCTAATATTTAGGTTACTCCTGAAACAGGTGGCTGCATTTTGATATATGTCTTTGTGCACTTAATTTGTCACACACAATCCAGCGGGTACTACACTAGTTATGTGGCTAGAACAACAATATTGTTAACTGCATTCCAACTAAGTTAATTGTGTATATTGTATACATTCATTTTAGATACCATTTGTTATCCAACTAAATATTAGCCTTTAATAGTGACACCTAATAATAACTATAATCACTTTTTTTCTGATCGACAGCATTTCTATCATTTGGAAATCCAGACATATACATTAACCAGTTGCTCTATTCCAGTAAACTGGGTTTTTTAAACTAACTTAAAACAGACTCCCATATTTAGGGTCTTACTTTTTGAGTGTTGCGCCCTCTTGAATATTCCTTATCCCCTTTTTTCCCTAACTTTATTACATATATATATATATATATATATATATATATATATATATATATATATATATATATATACATCCACTCAGTTGTTTAAGTCCCACCAAAGGTCATCCACCTGGGTGCAATATTTAAGTAAAATATAATAATAAGGATATGCACTCTCAAGGTTTGTGAAAAAGCAAGTCAAGATTTATTGACGTTTTGGGGTCATAAGAAGGTCTGAAGAAGGGGTTAATTGCGACCCAGAAACGTCAATAGACCTTGACTTGCTTTTTTCACAAACCCTGAGAGTGCATATCCTTAATACATATATATACATATATATATATATATATATATATATATATATATTCTATTGATTATTTAGAATTTTTTGTAACATTTTTTTTTGATAATTGTTATTAATATTTTATATTTAATATTTCAAGAGTGAGTTATCAAATTTAAACACAAATAGCTTTATACATATTTTACTTTCCAATGTTCTTCACATAGAAATAATATTTTTTAATATATATACATATATACGGTATATCTGATAACGTATATGTAAAATAGATATCTATACCTATATATCTATAGGAATAGATATACTGTTAAAGGTATATACAGCTATATTTTTATAATAAAAATAACATTGTTCTATATGTAAAGAACATTGGAATGTTAAATATGAACAGTAAATATACATTAAAACACAGAAATACATATTTTTTAAATAATTTTTATCAGATAGTATTCATATGTGTTACTGTACTTTAAATGTTTTTATGTTGTGTTTTATGCAAGTTTTTTTTAAACTCACTACCCTTTACGCAAATTGCAATTGCGTTAGAGTGAACCCATTTACTTTTAACTTGTAATAAGAGCGAAATTTCTGACGCCCTCAAAAAGCCAAAAAAGAGAAAACAATATGGCTTGCACGGCACTTGTATTCTAGCCCATAATTGTCTGTCCTATTGTTTTGAGTATTTTCTGACACATAGCAAATTAATTAGTACTAAATAACACATCATGCCTATCCCTAACATAATAGGACAGATTTAGAAAATATCTCTCAATACGTAGACATGTTATTCTATATTATATAAGCTACATAAAAATATTATTATACAACATATTTTTCAGACTATAAGACACAACACATTTTTAGTGATACTATTTTTGGAAAAAATTATGCAAAGACCTGTCACACACACCTCAGACAAAACTCCCTTTACTCTCATTTTCTCTTAATCGCCTTCTCAACTCTCTATGGACATGATGATCTAAAGGTCTCTGGGCTGGCAAGATTATTAAAGAATGCTTGCCAGTCCATCTATTTCCCTGGTAGAATGAACTAAAGTCACTTTTTACCCTGTCTCGCTAAAGGGCGTATACTGAATTTTTGTATGAAAAGTGCACAATAAAATCTGTATTTTAAACATCATATAAAACATCATACAAAAACATCATACAAAACAAATAATTTAACCACACAAAAATGAGCAGTGGAAAATTGTATTGTTAAGGTGCATCAAAAATCGTAACAAAATTCTTCACCAAAAATAGTATTTTACCAAAAACCTAAAATCTGTATTTAAATTACACATGAAAAAATCGTATTAAATATGCACATTGTAAATAGTAATTTTAATGCACAGAATGTGCAAAAAACACACAGAATTTAGTACTAAAAATACAAAAGGCAAAGCGTAATTGTTGTTTTTTCGTAAAATTGGCTGAACATGGGCGTTCCATGGGCATATATGAAATTTTGTGTCTAATCCCAGCGGGATTCTGTAAAGATTTTCACACTACAGATCTCACAGTTTTTCTCGCCATCTAAAAGTTGGCGAGCTTCTCTCAAGACACTCTAAATATTTAATACCCTAATAGAAAAACACATGCATACAAAAATATAGGCAATTTATGATGCTATACGCAGAAAGCAGCATAATGTGATATATATTGGCTGCAAGATTTAATTTTGAAAGTGCACCTCCTGCTCCCTGCTAACTTCGCTCTGTGGATCAAAGTGTCTCTATCCATCGAGCTCCATTACTTTCAATAGGAGCCATCTCTCCACTTCCAGTGACTGACACGTTTTTACAATCATTCCACCAGGGCAGCCCCTGCGAGGGATGTAAAAAAAAAACGAGGTCTGATCTGCGGGGTTTAGATAATCGAGCCCTATATATATTCTAACATATGTATTTAAGTTATCGTAGCTACATTGTATCATGTAACTGAATATAGTCGTTTTGTTTTGGGTTCCATTTTTTTTGTGGTTCTCAACTTTCATTACATTTTTTATATATGCCCCTGGATGTTATTATAGTTAACAGATTCCTATATTTAATGAGGACTCATGATGCCATATATGATACATCCCATACGTCTTGGTATATGATCTTTCTCATGTACTATGTCGCTACAAGCCGCTTTGTTTATTTTTGTTTCCAGGACAACAGCTGTTAGAGTTCCTAAGGATATCACGCATGCGCATTATGAGCGCAGCATGACGTTATGACGTAACATACGCCTGGTGACGTTTTCTGCGCGCCAATACAGTCTGTCACTTCCTGGTTTACCGTTATGTGGCTAGCATAATGTACACACAGTTGATTACGACATGTAAGTTTGGTGGTTTTTTTCTCAAGGCATGTATCAGCTAATGCTCATTTACTCTGATTATTGTATAGTATTTAAGTAGCACTTGTGGGTTTATGGGGTATGTTTGTCTGGGGTGACTTATCTACATGTGACCAAGGCCTCCCTGGTGGGGCCGAAACGTTATGTACCTTTGCCAATAAATGGTGATTAATTTACGATCTGGTGCTGGCTTTTTATGCTGCTGTGAAAGCATTAGGATACACACCGGATCCTTTTCACAAGCTGCTGTTTCTTTGGATACATTTACATTGCTGATGGTGATGCTGGTGAGTGCTGATCTTATTGTATATTTGTGTCTGCTATTGGATCAAGCACCCATAGTTCTCTGTGAACTGACTAATTGAACTTTGGCTGAATTCCTTCATTTAGGAATCATTTTGATTTTGAACATCTCCTATACACCTGTGAGGATATTATAAATTAATTTATTGCTTTTATATTTCACTTGGTGCTTTAAACAGGGATATGTCCATTGAAGGGACTGCTTTACCCTCATCCCAGGAAGACCCTTATGGTGAAATTGAAGATTTTGCATTCACTGATGATGATGCTAGGTGCATCAGGTGTGAGGCTGACGTTGAGGAGCTAGAGGTAACTTAAGGTGAAACTCCCTTAAATATTTATCATAAACTGCTACACTTAGAGAAAAAAGAGGTTGACTATCATCTCCATGGGGTTTACTTGTCAAAATACCACAAAGACAAATTTATTCCACGTGGGTTTAGAGTAAGGAATATTCCCACCTTAGAGAGAACTAACCTTGATTTTTGCAGGAGATGGTGTGGAATATTAAATAAATGTTCCCACGATCTGATGCTGCTTGTTATTAAAGAGGTCTCACAATTGAAAGTAGTTATAAAATCTGACATTGTACAGATTAAAGACAGGCTTTGCATATTTTGAGCAACGACACAGGCGCCATCGTGGTGATGGATTATTCTATGTACCGTATGGAAGCCCTTAGACAATTAGATGGTGGATCAACTCTTAGAGGTAGCACTCAATACCAGATTCATTGATGAAGATGTATACAGTTTTTTGAAGGTTGATCATCCAATTTTTCCAATATTATACCTGTTGCCCAAAGTACATAAAAGTCTGTCCAATCTTCCAGGACGTCCCATAGTTTCTGCCAGGGGCTCATATCTGAGAGACTTCTCTGAATTAATTTTTTTACTGGGACAAATGGATGACATCCATGTTGATGACCTTTTGGTCACCATGGATGTGACTAATCTCTACACCATCATCCCACACACTCATGGAATGGAAATGGTTAGACACATGTTGTCTACAAATATCTATTACGATGGTAATAATAATTTTTGATGGAACTTTTGGAGCTCTGTCTAGTAAGAAACTACTTCAGGTTCGAGAATAATTTCTATTTGCAAACCCTTGGTACAGCTATGGGGTCAAATATGGCCCCTTCATACGCCAATATTTACATGGCCATGTATGAACAAGAACATATTCTTACTACTGAACAGAGCTCCATAAAGTTTTATCGACGTTACATAGATGATGTCTTCATGTGGAGGGGTGATGTGGACACACTCATGTCTTGGTTTAATAACCTTAATTGCTTACACTCCACGGTCAGATTTAAGATTGAAACTAGTGTTGATAGAATACATTTTCTTGATCTTGAAATCTACAAAAGAATTACAGAATGTGGGTTAAGTTTAAGCACTACATTGTACAATAAGCCTACCAATAAAAACTCTACACTACACTATAGCAGTTACCATCCAAGCTACCAAAAATCTGGAGTTAGTTCCTCTCAGCTCCTGCATGTAGTCAGAAATAATACAGAGGAGGCTCACAAGAAGAGACAACTGGAATTGATGGCCCAGAAATTTAAGGATAGAGGATATCCTGAACGCCTAATTGATAAACAATGTGAAAGAGCACAAGCACTGAATCAGCACTCACTTGGCAACAAACAACCGAAGGTGACTGATAAATGGCTTAACTTCATCACCACATTTACACCTGCCTCCCACAAGGTGAAGAAGGTGATCGAACAGCATTGTCCATTGGTCTCTACGGATGCCACTCTCCCATTTCATGAGAATTGTTTATAAGAGGGCACAGAACTTGCGGGACCTTCTGGTTCAAACTGATCCGATACAGAGTTACCAGAAAGATACCTGGCTACCAAAAAAGAATGGCTGCTACCAATGTGGTAACTGTGTTGTGTGCAATGGGATGATTGTGGGAAATAAATTCCATCACCCACACACAAATAAAATGTTTACAATACAACATAGGTTAACCTGCACTTCGGACTATGTGATATATGTTATTGTGTGCCCATGTTCCTTATACTATGTTGGCAAAATGATACCAACCTTTAGGGAAAGGTTGGCCAATCACAAAACAGCCATCAGGATAGCCCTCGACAAAGGGTCTTCAGACCAACCGGACGCACAGCATTTTCAGCAGGCTGGGCATGCAATTTCTTCATTAAGAACGATCTTGATTGACCACGTTCCCAAATCCAGACGTGGCGGTGATAGGGCAAAGGCCCTCTTATAGCTGGAGTCACGTTGGATACATTGTTTAGGAACCATGACACCAAAAGGCTTAAACATGACCATTGACTACAGCTGTTTCTATAAAGGACTATGAGCTTCCTCTCAACATGATTTTGTGATCAACTATATATGGGCCCATATATATTGATCTCTCTACCTATTCCTTGTCGCACCTTGTATATATTTTCAATTATTTGTTTTTAATTTAACCTTGTTGGTAACCTAGCTGGAGGGGCAGATCCAATACATTTTTGAATGATGATATACACATCGATTAGTGTGCATTATGACATATATTTGACATTTGCTTTTCCATGTCTGGTCTATGCACATTTGGGATACTGCCCTCAGGCTATGTTGTCAGTTTTTTGGGTATTACTTATGCCGATACATTGCCTTGAATTCTGCCAGGACTTATTGTCTATTCTGATGCATTTTTTGTAATAAAAATCTTTTATTTTTCATTTTCTTCTATATATATATATATTTTTTTTTTATATATATATTTTATATATTTTGCCTTTCCTCTTATAATATTATGACATTATCGATGGGCATTAACATCCTTGCTTCCATTTCTAACATATGTATTTAAGTTATCGTAGCTAAATTGTATCATGTAACTGAATAAAGTCATTTTGTTTTGGGTTCCATTTTTTTGCGGTTCTCAATTTTCATTAAATTTTTTATATATGCCCCTGGATGTTATTATAGTTAACAGATTCCTATATTTAATGAGGACTCATGATGCCATATATGATACATTCCATATGTCTTGGCATATGATCTTTCTCATGTACTATGTCGCTACAAGCCACTTTGTTTATTTTTGTTTCCAGGACAATGGCTGTTAGAATTCCTATGGCTATCACGCATGCGCATTACGAGCGCAGCAGGACGTGATGACGTAACATACGCCCGGTGACGTTTTCTGCACATGCGCACTCTGCGCGCTCCAATACAGTCTGTCACTTCCTGGTTTACCGTTATGTGGCTAGCATCATGAACACACAGTTGATTATGACATGTTAGTTTGGCGGGTTTTTTCTCAAGGCATGTATCATCTTATGCTCATTTACTCTGATTATTGTATAGTATTTAAGTAGCACTTGTGGGTTTATGGGGTATGTTTGTCTGGGGTGACTTATCTACATGTGACCAAGGCCTCCCTGGTGGGGCCGAAATGTTATGTACCTTTGCCAATAAATGGTAATTAATTTACGCTCTGGTGCTGGCTTTTTATGCTGCTGTGAAAGCATTGGGATATACACCGGATCCTTTTCACAAGCCGCTGTTTTTTTATATATACTGTATATAGTCCAATCTAATATAAAGCACTCACTGTGTCTTATAATTAAACATACAATTTATGACAAATAAATTGTATGTTTAATTATAAGACCCAGTGAGTGCTTTATATTAGATTGGACTGAGTTAGCATTTTATGCACCCTGGGCAGTTGGAGTATAAGTGTGAGTGCGGAGCTCTACGTGGGATTGCTATATTATATATATATATATATATATATATATATATATATATATATATATATATATATATATATATATATATATACATATATATATATATATACATACATACATACATAATACATACATAATGTACATGCACAATTTTCTAAATTTCTCTATCTCTGTCCCTCTCTCTCCTTGTCTGTTTCTTTCTCTGTGTCTCTTTCTTTCTTTCTCTCTCTTTCTATCTCTTTCTCTTTCTTTCTCTCTCTCTCTCTCTCTCTCTCTCTCTCTCTCTCTCTCTCTCTCTCTCTCTCACATACACAGACACACAGAACAGACATGCAAGCACATATGCAGACACACACACAACACACATACACACACACACAAAACACACACACATACTCACACACAGAAAACACGCACACACATAGCACACAGACACACACAAACACATACACACACATAGCACACAGACACACACACAGAGAAATACACAAACACAACACACATACATAAACACACTCATACATACACACACACACACGTACATACACATACACTCACACCTTCTTTCTCGGTCTCTCTCTTCCTTTACTCCTCTCATTTTTTTATTTTACTTCCTTCCACTGACTAGTAACTTTTTTTACTCAGTGCAATTGCACATGTTGCAACCACAAAATGGAAATACAGGGTAATCTCTTATATACTGTTGGCATGTGAAACAAAGAAAATTGGTCATACATTTTTAATGAAAACAATGTGCTCTATATGCCAAAACAACATGATATCTATGACAAATCAATCAATATACAATCTTAAAGGATCAATGCCATTACTAGCATTCCACTTGCTTTAAAAGAGACCTATTGGTACTTACAACACTTCTCTTTTCTTCATTAGAAAATTCCATTCTTTTGTTATAGCTCTTAAAAAAACTCAACAAAAATGTTTTCTTTACCAAAATTATATGAACTATTAAAATTAAATTCATTATATGTAGATTTCAGTTTAGCATTTTTGCTGATAATTTAAACCATACACTGTCACCAAGGGAATCTTAAGACTAGTGCAAAAGGGGGCGAATGTCTCCCTAGAATTTTGCACATTATATCTAATTAAATATATGTTAGTATTTATCTTTGTAAATGTTATTATTGTTAGGACATATCTTTTATTTTTGCTCCCTCCTGCAGATGCTATTACCTCTCACCTTACGCACATCATTACACAGAAAGACAAACTGTATTATAATTCTTCCCAAGACACTACTACAATTTTATTAGTAGCTCATTTAAATGACATGCTTGATTTCTTATACATTATAATAAAAAGTAATTGAATGAATAAATGCTCCTAACACATTAAAACAACCTTTTTTACCATTCATGCATATGCAAGAACTAGTTAAACACCTTCATTTTTTGCATTAAAAATGTTTACATAAAAGCTTAAATTTAAAGGGACAGTGTATCGTAAATATCTTTAAATTGTTTCCAATGATCCATTTTATTTGATGGAATATATTAAATGTTTAAAAATAACTTGTCACGCTGCGCCATTGCTAGGGGCGCGGTGTCTTCCCCATGCTTGTTGCCTAGGGCTGTGTCGGGTCTGGATGCATGCGGCGCTGACATCATCGCCGAATGCTCCTGATGCTGGCCGGTCCTGTGGCACCAATCCTCTGCCTATTTAAATGGGCAGCAAACGATCAGTCACTGCCCGAGTATAGTTACTACTTCTTGTGCTCCTGGAAGTGACAGATTGTCTGCTGGACTGATCCTTGTTAATGAACCCTACTTGTCTGGACTTCATTGTTGATCTTCCCTCTTCTGACCACCATACTGTTATCTGGGTTGTGGTGGATCGCTTCTCCGGACTGGCTCACTTCATACCCCTAGTCAAACTACCTTCTGCTCAGGAATTGTCGTGGTAAAACTTCATGATATTCCTGTGAATATCGTCTCCGACAGGCGCTCACAGTTCATCTGTGCCTTCTGGAGAGCCTTTTGTAAGTTAATTGGAACCACTGTATCCTTGTCGTCTGGCTACCATCCTCAGACCAATGGACTAACTGAGAGAGCAAACCAGGATCTTGAAGCCTACCTCAGAGCCTTTGTCAACACTCGCCATACCAACTGGTCTGCATTACTACCCTTAGCTGAGCTGGCAAGAAACACCCATTGACACTCGTCTCTTCGGTGCTCTACATTCCAAGCTGCAGCAGGTTATCAACCTTGTATCTTCCCTCTTTCAGCTCGGTCCACTGGGGTTCCTGCCGCAGACCGTCTTGTCACTGATCTCACCACTCATTGGCAACGGATTCACTCTCAGCTCCATTCAGCTGTCTCTAGATGTATGAGGTTTGCTGATCGTCACAGGGCTTCTGAATGTGCTATTCCAGTGGGTGAACATGTTTGGGTCTCCACTCGACATATCCGTCTACGTCAACCCTGTCACAAATTGGGGCCTAGGTTTATCAGTCCTTACAAGGTATGCATACATCCAGTCTTCCACATCTCACTACTCAAGCCGTACATCAAGAATAGATATTCCCAGCCTTAAACTCCTCCTCCTCCGCTCTTGATCCATGGTAACCCCGAATATGAAGTGGCTAAGATTCTGGACTCCAGATACAGGCGCAGACAATTGCAGTATCTGATACATTGGAAGGGTTACTCTGTAGCAGACCATGCCTGGGTTCCTGCCCGTGATATGCATGCTCCATCTCTGGTCTCCAAATTCCATGCTGCTCACCCTTTGAAGCCGACTCTGGTTCCCGGAGGGAACCCTTGAGGAGGGGACTATGTCACGCCGCACCATTGCTAGGGGTGCGGCGTCTTCCCCATTCTCATTCCCTAGGGCTGTGTCGGCTCTGGATGCGCGCAGCGCTGACATAATCGCAGCACGCTCCTGATGCTGGCCGGTCCTGTGGTGCCAATCCTCTGCCTATTTAAACAGGCAGCAAATGATCAGTCACTACTGTCCAAGTATAGTTACTACTTCATGTGCTCCTGGGAGTGACAGATCGTTTGCTGGAGTGATCCTTGTTACTGAACCCTGCCTGTCTCACTATGCTACTTGGTTATTCCCTAACTTGCTGGACTGACTCCTTGTTGCTGAACCCTACCTGGTTAACCCCTTTATTACTGTCCTGACTTTCTGTTGCCGGATCCTGTCTGCCTATTTGCCTTGTGCTGTCCAGCCTGTGGTAAGTGCTGCTCTCCTCATTTGCCTGATACTCTCTGCTCTTGGATATTCCCTATCTTTCCGGCTCAATGCCGGGATAACAAGACTACTGGCCAAGTTTGGTCTGATAGAGGAGTATCCCATGAGTCTTACATTATACTTGGGCCATGGAACCAGATGAGGTGGCACAAGCTGTTTATTTCCAGGGACAGATGTTGGGAACCCATACTACACAACTGCAGAAAATGGATTCCAAGCCGGAGGCTATTACCGCTCAACTCTCCTTACTAGTCACATCAAGGAATACTGCTCCTGTTGTTTCACTACCAGTCTCTGCTCCCAGTACTGTGGCTTTCAGTCTCCCCAGTCAAGGGTCACCTTTATCATTTCCTTGCTGAAAGACAAGGCCCTAGCCTGGGTCTCTCCTCTTCTGGAACCGGACTCTCCTCTCCTGCATGATGCTGATGATTTCGTTTCTGCCTTTTCTGCTGTGTTTGGGTCTTCTGGTCATACCTCTGCTGCAGAATATTCCCTCCTGGATCTTTGCCAGGGAAACAGAACTGTGGTTCAGTTTGCCGTTGAGTTTCGCACCTTGGCACTTGAAACCACTTGGGATGGCAGTGCTCTCAAGGCGGCCATTGGGAGGGGTCTGCATGAACGCATCAAAAATGAACTCACTTATCGTGATATCCCTTCTTCTTTGGATGACTTTATAGCACTTTGCTACCTCTTCTACAGAAAAACCATTGTCTCAAGATAACTACCCTGGATGGTAACCCCCTTGGTTCTGATTTAATCCATTTTGAGTCAGCACCCCTGACCCTGACCGTCGGTGTTCTTCATACCGAACAGCTCCAGTTCAAGGTCATTCATTCCCCATCTCAGTCTGTCATCCTTGGTCTCCCTTGGCTTCGCTTACATAATCCACAGTTCGACTGGGCTGAGGGACAACTGGCTTCTTGGGGTGCCTCCTGTTTCCACTCCTGCCTTGCTAAAGTCACTCCTCCAAGAAAACCTAGCCAAAGGTTTCATTCGCCCTTCTTCCTCTACTGCTGGGGCTGGGTTTTTTTTTGTCGGCAAGAAGGATGGTGGGCTCATACCCTGCATAGACTACAGGGCCTTAAACAGCATAACCATCAAGAATTGCTATCCCATACCACTGATCACTGAACTGTATTACTCACTCCAGGATGCTCGCTTCTTCACTAAATTGGACTTACGTGGAGCCTATAATTTGATTCGTATCTCTCCAGGCCATGAATGGAGGACCGCCTTCAACACAAGAGCAGTGCATTACAAATACCTTGTAATGCCCTTTGGGTTGTGTAACGCCCCATGCAGTCTTCCAGGCATTTGTCAACGTCTTCCGTGACCTCCTCAATCGCACTGTCATAGTTTACCTGGATGATATCCTTGTTTTCTCTTCCACTTTAGAGGAGCATCACAGGCATGTGAGACAGGTGCTTCTTCATCTCAGGGATAACTCTTTGGTAGCCAAGTTAGAAAAGTGTGAGTTTGATCAAGATCCGGATCCAATTCCTTGGATATGTCATCTCGAAGGAGGGTTTTGCCATGGATCCTGCTAAATTCCCCGCTGTACTAGAACGTCCTCAACCTACTTCCTTAAAGGAGTTACAGAGGTTCTTGGGGTTCTCCAATTATTACCGCAAGTTCATAAAGAACTTTTGTCACACAGTCGCTCCTCTCACTGAATTGACTAGACGGAACAGGCAGCAAACGATCAGTCACTGCCCAAGTATAGTTACTACTTCTTGTGCTCCTGGGAGTGACAGATCGTCTGCTGGACTGATCCTTGTTACTGAACTCTGCCTGTCTCACTACGCTACTTGGTTATTCCCTAACTTGCTGGACTGACTCCTTGTTGCTGAACCCTGCCTGTCTCACTTCGCTACCTGGTTAACCTCTTTATTACTGGCCTGACTTTCTGTTGCTGGATCCTGTCTGCCTATTTACCTTGTGCTGTCCAGCCTGTGGTGAGTGCCGCTCTCCTCATTTGCCTGATACTCTCTGCTCTGGGATATTAACTATCTTTCCGGCTCAACGCCGGGATAACAAGACTACTGGCCGAGTTCGGTCTGATAGAGAAGTATCCCACAAGATCTTGATAAAGGCCCCTGGAGGCTGAAACGCGTAGAATTTGCTTACTAAACCTTTAACACTTTATATTTCTTTACTAGCTGAGGTATCGTTGGTGGATAGGACAGGTACATTGAGCGGTCACTAATCACCGGTGAGCCGTCTCTGCATGTGTAATCCCTGCCCCAGGACCCACGAAAAATGAACCCAGAGTGCTTTTAAAGGTCTATTATTCATAGGCTTAAACACTGCACAACGGCATTTTACCATTTGGAGACTTCACCTGAACTCTAACCCGGAATTTGATTTCTCTGGGAACATTTCCAAACGCTGAACACCCGCTGCGGAGGACGGACAAACACAAGCTAAAAACAGACTACAAAACGGAGTAAAGCCACACAGAAGTTACTTTCTACATCAAACCGCTTAACCCTGTCTTTGGATTGACACACTGGTAACATTACCCTCTAAGGAGATCATACTGGTAACAATATCACCCACGGATCAGCTCCATTTTGGGAACACTGCTATTAAGCACTTTTTATAATAGACTTTCTATTTATATATGCTGCTAATAATTCTGTTTAGTTATATATGCTGCTAATAATTCTGTTTAGAATTTTAGAATTTTAGATTTAGATTTTAGCCACTCAATTATAAATTAATCAGAATCAAATTGCAGATTTTAATATTGTAGATTTTATATATGTATTCAGATTAACTCATCGCACATTCTAGAGGTCATATAGATTGTTATATATATAATTATTTTTTACTGATGCCGGCATCTTTTTCTAGGAGTCATTTGTTAGAATCAATTTTAATATGCATTTAACATTGTTATAATAAATATTTATTTATTTGAACACATATATCCGATCAACTTTTTTTGGCAACTTAGAAACGCTATTCTAAATTAATTGGATCTTTTATCATTACCCTATATATTTTTATCATCTACCTTTTTTACATATATCAACATATTTTTATACACATTTTTTCCACTTTTTATCCATTTACTATCTCATATGAGTTTTTATCAGATATTTTGGCTCTCAGCTATTCGTTAGCGCTATCCCTCTCCCACACTTTCTTCTGATCTAAGAGTGCACTTTATGAGGTTAGCACACTCTATTTTGGGATTAGCTAGGAGAGCAAAAGTGTAGTATCCCTAATCACACTCTACATTCATAACTTTTACCTTTATTTTGGCATTTGAAATATCAGATTTTCCCTGTGGTATCCCTTACTATACCAAAAGTTTCTGTACTTAAAGGCTCATGAAACCCCTAAATTGTCTTTCATGGTTTAGATAGAGAATAAGATTTTAAACAACTTTCAACAAAGGATACCAAAGGGACAAAGCAAATTAGATAATAGAAGTAAATTGGAAAGTTGTTTAAAATCACATGCTCTATCTGAATTATGAAGGAAAACAATTGTGTTTCATTTCCTTGGCTATAGAAAAGCTGCATAAACATAGCTAGCAGAAGAAATTACACTCCAGTACGGGTTAGGAGAGATAAATAATAAAATGTTAATTTATTATTGTTTCCCTAAGGCCCTGATGATCAAAGATTCCCCTGCTTGGAGAGAAATTGTAGTGCAGGCTTAACTCACTGAATGATCAAAGGAAAATGGCTGGACTCTTCAGCACTGCAAGATCTCTCTTATTTCTGAGACAAGCCCTTGCAATAAAGCACTGCATAATATGAGAGTTTTGTTACACTTACACTTAGTGCATTGTATTTCAAATCACTTTACACTTCAGATTGGGTCTTTCAGTATTATTACTTTCAACCTTTGCACTTTCTATTTTATATTTAAATGCATTTAGATTTAGATCCAGCAGTGATTTTACAAACTGATTATGTTTTGAAAGTTTCTGTGTTACTTCAAGAAGATACAGAAGTCCCCCAAGCAAAGGGTGAATTCATCCTGAACAGCATGAAATACATCCTCACTCACAACTATTTCTGTGATGAGGGAAAATTCTATAAACAGATATGCAGAACGGCGATGGGGTCCAGGTTCGCGTCAAGTTATGCAGACCTATATATGGGGAAATGGGAGTGTATCTTCTGGGAAGCATGCCCAGCGAGCGCGGACCTGGTCCTCTATCGCTGATATATAGATGATATAATCATCATAAGGAAGGGGACAGTGGAAGACTTGGAATACACAATACAGGTTATGAATAACAATACAGTGAACCTGAAATTCACATACGAATGGAGTCGCACAGAACTGACCTTCTTGCATTTGAGGCTGGAAGGGAAAATGGGAAATTGGAAACGTCAACCTATTTTAAGGAGTTCAACAGTAATAATTATATACATAGAACAAGTTGCCATCACATAAAATGGAATGATAACATCCCGAAGGGTCAATTATTGAGAATGAAGAAGAACTGCTCGAATACGAAAAAAATGAGAGGAACAAGCAAAGATAATTAAAACTAAATTCCTTGAGAGAGGATATGATGAGAGTAAACTAGATCATACAGTAGAGGAAGTAAGAAAAATTGAAAGACAAGAACTAACTAGATATAAGAACAAGACCTTGAAAAGAAATGAAGAAGTTCTTGATGTTTCACTAATAACAGAATATAGTGAGAACAGACACATCATAGAAAAAATCTTCTGAAAACATTGGCCTCTATTAAGAGAGGGCAACGTCATAGGAGTAAAACTTCCCATAAGACCTAGGTTCTTATATAGGAAAATGGATAACCTGAGGAATAAAATAGTGCCTACTATACATAAGAAAGGAAAAAAAGGAGTCAAAGATGTGTTTGGAAAAAAGATCAGGTGCTTCTTCCCTTGCCACACATGCAAAGCATGTAAATGTGGCATAAAATCTGGGAAATTCCAGTCTCACAAATTAAAAGAACAATATAAGATCAATGACCACATTAGATGTCAGGAAAGGATAAGGGTGTGGTATACATGTTACAATGCCCACGTGGCCTACAATACTTAGGACAGACAGCAATACAACTAAGAGACAGAATCTGTGAACATCTACTGTTGATTGAAAATCTGAACATGGAAACCGCCCTGTATAGACATTTCTCCACAAAGCATCAAGGGAATGTTAAAGATCTGAAATTTTTGGGGATCCAAAAAATAAATAAAAACTGGAGAGGCGGCAACCATGAAAAGAAGCTTTTGACAGCAGAATCCAAATGGATATTCCAACTTGACTACCTATACCCAAAGGGCCTAAACAACAAAGAGGACTTGACACACCTCCTGAATTTAAATACATAATTCAGGTAATTAAACTCACCATCCGAAAAATGTGAAAAAAATAAAACTTATTCTATACTTTGAGGGTACATGTTTAATCTTACTAGATCCCATAAAGATATACGATTGAGCTAACCAAAATACTATATAAAAGAGGGGACAAGCAATCTCTCAAGACTCTCTGATTCCACCCACTCCCTCTACTAATACCTCTGTCTACATTTCTCAAGGAAAATCAAGATAGATTATCTATCCCAACTCTTGCCAACACTTCCTCCAACCTCGATCTACATCATTATAAATAGGGTACACTTCTCTTAAAATTACCTTATAATTGATGTACTCCAGAATAAATAACATACCTGAACATACGCAGAGCAAACTGAGGTTACAAATCCCTCTCATAACCCCAAATTTAATATCTTATAAAGGGTGTAAGGTTATTGTGTATTAGGTGGACTATTCCGAAGACTTATATGGTCCATTTCTTCTAACACAGGTTACAATAATCTAACTTACTGTTACTATTCACAATCTTATGTAACAGACATCTTAATAAATCCATGTGCAAGTTTCACTTAACCCTTTGTTGACTAATACCCTCCACTACTTCATATCAAGTAATGTACCTAATATGATACATCCAGCTTGAGAAATAAACTATAGCTAACATGGACTCTCATTGCAAGCTTCAATTGTACATAACACAAGAACTGTAAGATCAGGACTAGACTGTTATATACGGTATCTAGTCAACTCAAGTAAGCAAGTCTAGGAATGCAGAATAAGATCTGCCTGTTATATATTATGTAGTATATTCAGGCAAGCAAGTCTACAGTGGTACTAGATTAAACTCTAGACCACTAGTATCCTAAAAACATTCCATCCACACAATATTAGCCCGGAAAGACTACAATACCGTATAAGGGATTACCTATACTAGATAAGATTTAATCCTTTAACAATTAACTACCAAGCTCTATTTATACCTTTGTGCACCCACCATATGTCATCCACTTTATTAATATATGGAATTTGTAGCATATCAGGTGGGCTAAGAAATTCAGCACCCAAACCTAAAACATCTGGATTATTTTAATATTTTTTTTTCCCACATTTTAATATTTTTTTAATATTAATATTTAATATTAATATTTTTTCCCACATTTGTATATTATGTTAGAAGATTTATACATTA
The DNA here is from genome assembly GCF_027579735.1 of Bombina bombina. Taxonomy (NCBI): domain Eukaryota; kingdom Metazoa; phylum Chordata; class Amphibia; order Anura; family Bombinatoridae; genus Bombina; species Bombina bombina. The sequence goes on along the minus strand of NC_069503.1, from coordinate 833,608,887 downwards.
GATAATTGAACAAGACTATCTACTTCGGACAACATTATACTTGATATATCTCCATTTTTACACCTTAAGAACTCTCCACTTAAAAACTTTACATTACTATCTCCCTATACAAAGAAACTAGACAAGTACCTCACACTTAACATGATATATCAGCCCAAGTCGCAATTACTATGCATTGGAAGTTGATGTTTACATTGCGAATGAGACAAGGGCTGATAGTCTTTGTCTATCTCCAATTAGACACATGACAGATAAACATGTTATCCAATCAATGCAGGCTGAAAGCACACACCCACCACTGACAGAGTACAGTGGTGACATCACAGCCAATCAGAAGAGCTGAAAATCATCAATAAGAAATACAAGGATAGGCAACAGTTAAACAGTAGTAACATTTTCTAACAATGTAATAATGGGTAATAAGGTGTTGAGACAAGTATCTCACACTCCACATTGCGCATCAGCTCAAGTTGCAATTACCATGTATTGAAACTTGATGTTTACATTACAAATGTGACAAGGGCTGGTAACCTTTTCCCATTTCCAATCAAACACATGAGAGGTAAACTTGTTATCCAATGAACACGGGCTAAAAACACCCACCCACCACTAATACACTATAGTGGTGATGTCACAGCCAATCAGAAGAGCCGAAAATCGGCAATAGTAAACAAATTAGGTATAGTCACTCAATAGGGACAGATACTGTTCCCTATAATATAGCAGTTAAAATAATGGAATATAGAATCAAAATGCAAGTATTAAAAAGAACAATTTGGAAAGAGAAATTAAACCGGATATGACATCACCACCAAAACGATCTTTACACTACAAATGATACAAATAATCATTAAGATTATTGCTATATACAACAAAGTACATATAGTTGTTGTAAAGCATGTTACCCTTTATTGTATTTTAGAAAGCTGAATATATTAAGCTGTATATAAAAAAAAACGAATTTAGTAGCACTTCCTGTTCTATTAACCTTTGACCCTACAAAGCAAACAATTGGAATCAAAATTTAGGTATAAAAAGGCCACCAGTACACACAGCAAACCAGTCTGGAGAAAGGCCTTTTGAGAGGCCGAAACACGTCGACCAAGCATCTGGTAAGCCTTACTCTTATTATCAAACCTGTACTTGAACATACTACACTAAAGTGATTATCTTTCACAGAAGAACTTACCTAGGAGCAGGACAGTCTCCATAAAAATTTGACTTTATATTTTTGTTTGTAGCATTAGCTCTGCAGTTGTCCTCACATTTTGATCTTAAGAGACTTATTTTTTTAAACGCATGTATCACCACTCAGTTTTCTCTCACACACTTGACTTTTTGAATTTTTGGGGATTTTTTTTTAATTTTGAATTTTTTAATATTTATGTCTGTAATCTAGCATTTTTGTCCTTTTTTGCAAGTTCACTTTAAAGGAATACACACAGATTTATTTTGAATTATTATTTTATTTTTTATTATTATTATTATTTTTTTATTTCTTTCTCCATTGGGAATTTCACTTATTATTATTTTTTTCTACATTGGAAGTTTCACCTACTTTGGGATTACAAATAATAACAACAGTATACATACCGTTTGCTTAATCACCTTTGATCAGTAAGACAATTAACCAAAACATTCCATGGAACTTGATTAACATCACTGTGAAGACCCAGCAAGGGGCTCAATACTACACTCTGTTAGCCACTAAGGTGGTTTAATACTGCATCAAAGGGAGTTAATATTTCAGACACATATGTATGAGCTTTATTTACTGCACATCCATCTTTACTGATATCAGATATATGTGTAATATTGCTATTGTGCACATGGATCCATGTTAATTTGCTTGTATTATTTGAATGATTTTAACAGTGTATAATTGTTTTTAACTGTGTACCATTTCTCTCCATTTATCCAATATTTATATTACATCACAGATTGATTAACACATCCTAGCCCCCACTAGTGGTGAGGCGCTCGGGCCATACCTTGCTACAATAAAAGTAGCCCTCTACCCTCCAAAAAAAACCTAAACTAAAAAAAATGTATTGCCCTGAAAATTTAATTTGTTAGGGCATCGCCCTAAAGTGTTTCAGCTCTTTTAGGAAAATTACTAAACTAAAAAAACCTAAAAGGGAAAAAAAAAAAATCTTAATAAAAATATAAAAAAGCCCACACAAAAAAAAAATGCTAACTCTAAACCTCAAAGTTTGTACTCACCAACTTGACTCTGGTGGTGCTCATCTTCTTTCTTCATGGTGGCGGTCCTCTTCTTCGGTCTTCTATCTTCTTCCAACTTTTGTCTTCTTCCACAATCTATCCAATCATCTTCAATCCAATCCTTCTTCATGCTGTCCCAGCCGCACATTGAAGCTTGAATGCAAGGTTCCTAGTTATATAGGGGTGCCATTTCATTTCTATTGGCTAATTTTTGAATTCTATTGGTTGATTGGACTAAGAATTCAAAAATAAGCAATTAACATTGTATATAAATGTAGTGATATAGCTCCTTTAGTTATAATATGCAGTCTTTTTTGTATACTTTATTAGTCAGGTAGATTGCAGACATTATGTAAATGTAGTCATTCTGTGGGAGTTAGTAGGTATAGGCGGTATTTGGGAGTTAGCAGGATTTCCATGTGGATTAACCTGTACTTTGATTGGGATACATCGACAGCAATGCAAAATGTTCCAATCTCGGAAGTACAGGTTATGAGCAGGGTTTCAGACATGTTTATATCACCTCCCTTTTAATGGCGAGAGTTTACAGTGTGAGGCAGTAAGTGTAGGTGTAGCTACCAGAGCTGGTGCTTTTATATAGTCAGCTTAGGCAACTTCCTTAGGGCGCTCCTGCAGGGGGTGCGCAAGTGAGGAGATGTTTATTTAATATATATATATATATATATATATATATATATATATATATATATATATATATATTATAAAAAAGAAAATAATCAGCGCTAGAAGTGTATGAGTGTGCTGTTAGTCTTAATATATATTCCCATCCACTACCTGGAATATATATATATATATATATATATATACACAAGACACTTGCAGGTTATGCAGCAAACAGTCTCATTCATTCAAGTGTGGTAAGTCTATGGATATATAATGTTCATAAGAATCCACAATGCTAGTTCCTGTGTGCTGTGAAAGATTAGACTGCTCGTCTGTGAGAGAAAGGATGATCCCCCACAGAGGGCGAGGTTCCTCTTGAAAATCTGAAAGAGTATGGGACAAGACAAGCGCCAAAAGGCACACTTCGTGTAATACGTTCAGATAATAAGCATATAGTATAACAGTGGGGAAAATCCGCGCTCACCTGGTTTAACCTCAAGGTATGAGGTATTGAAATGGCACTTGTGTTAGTGTACTCTCATCCCTTGCAATCCTCCTGTATGTCCACGGGTCTTCAAGTGTCCCTGGATGTCTGCAGCGTTCCAAGCAATACCAGCATGGAGATAAATCGCATAAAATATTTTGGTGCTATTTTTGAGCAATAAATGGTAATTTAGGCGTCGCTTCTTCACATCCAGCATTTAAAAGTATATTTTTGGCAACATAGATACTGTTTGTTTTTTTTGTTTTCTTTTATCAGAACCATTCAGAGTTTTATAGAGAATTCAATTTTGAGTCTTTATGTGGAGATACTATTGTGTTTCTTAGTACAATTGTGCAAGGTGCATTAAAAATAATTTTCCAAAATAGTCAAAATAACACACTAAAGTATGTTGGGGGGTTTTTCGTTGTGGATTTAGAGTTCCTCTCATGGAATATTGCTCTGCTGGGGTTTGAAAATCTGTATCAAAACCTCTTGTTGTTGACTATTTTGGAAAATTATTTTTAATGCACTTTGCACTTTGCACCAGCCCTGATAGCTACAGTAAGATCACACAGGCATTATTTTAAGTCTTCCGACACAGAAAGCGACACAAAAATTACAACCACTTCTTTACCTGCTAGAGACATCCAGGATATTTCTTGCTGTAGGAAATCCTTGAGTGACGATATAGTCATCAGCCCATTTTGGTCTTTGGACACACCCCAAAGCGAATGGATCAGGTTTCTGTGGGGTAGACGGTGTAAACATACAGGAAAGGAGCAGCCTTGGATATCATACCACGCTACAGTGAAGTACTGGATTTCCGTGCAAGAAGTGAAATGCACATGAGGAGCTGTACTATGTACCATAAGTGAATGGACTCTCCGTTAAGGTGGTGAGACACCTAGTACAGATGCAAACTGTGATGCATACAGTTATGGTTATTCCTATTCCTCAGTTCATCTCATGAGTTAATTAACCGTGTGATCTCTACCGTGGTTGAAGTGTGTGTTTTGCTTTACTCATTTTGATAACACGCTTTATTACTCCGGACTAGTGATGTCGCGAACCTAAAATTTTCAGTTCGTGAACGGCGGACTCGAACTTCCGGTATTGTTCGCAAACCCGCAAACCACGCAAACTGCCATTGACTTCAATAGGCAGGCGAACTTTAAAACCTACAAGGACTCTTTCTGGCCACAATAGTGATGGAAAAGTTGTTTCAAGTGTACTAACACCTGGACTGTGGCATGCTGGAGGGGGATCCATGGCAAAACTCCCATGGAAAATTACATATTTTATGCAGAGTCTGCTTTTAACCCATAATGAGCCTAAATCAACTAACCTTCCCAAATTGTTTGCAATAACGTGCTTTAAAACATCAGTTATGATGCCATATCTATCAGGTAGTGTAAGGGTTATGGCAGCATCACAGTGACAGAGCAAACTCCAAGTGTTACGCACCACAATCAACCGCAAACAGTCCACTTGCACAACCACGAGATAGATAGATTTGATAGATACATAGATTACATAGCTCAATCGATACAATATACATATGATCGATACACTGTACATAGCTCAATAGATGCAATATACATTCGATCGATACGAATTACATCGATCAATAGATGCAATATACATTTGATAGATACGAATGTTATCGAATCAAAGATGCAATATACATTTTATAGATACGAATGACATCAACCAAAATATGTAATATACATTTTATAGATACGAATTACATCGATCAATAGATGCAATCTACATTTGATCGATACGTTTGATAGTTCGATCGATTTGATATATAAGTAAATTGATTTGAAATATATATAATTTCCCTGACAGAGTATAACAATAAGACATGTGTTCTGTGACCCGTGGTGTGTTAAGTAGTAATATTCTTAACATTTTACTACAACCTGTTACTCCCCCTATCAGATGAGGTCTATATGGCCTTCATTTGTGGAACCGGGAGATGGAAGAAGATGATTGTTCTGTCCTCCACTTCAAATTTGTCAGAAACACAAGTGGCTGTCTCCAAACATCACGGACAGAAGATAGATTGATAGATAGGATAGATAGATATACATAGATTGATAGTTAGATAGAATCGATAGAAGAGAAATAGATAGATTTGTTAGATATATAATTACCCTGATAAAGTCTAATAATTAAACATGCGGTCTTGGAAACAACTAGGTTGTGTTAAGTAGTACTATTCTTCGCACTTTCAGCCCTGTAACTCCCCCTATTGGCGGAGGTCTATATGGCAGTTATGATTACCCTGACAAAGTATAACAACAAGACACGCGTTCTGGGACCCATGGTAATTTTGTTGTGTGAAATAAAACTTTTCTTATCACTTGAATCCCTCTTACGCCCCCTTTTGTTGGAGCTCTATATGGCCTGCATGATTAGCCTGACAAAGTATAATAAGAAAACATCTGGTCTTGGACCCATGGTAATTAGGTTGTGTTTAAGTAGTACTATTCTTATAACCGTAATCCCTGTTACTCCCCCTATCAAGGGAGGTCTATATGGCCTGCATGATTACCCTGACAAAGTATAACATCAAGACACACGGTGTTGGACCCATGATAACTAGCTTGTGTTAATTAGTACTTTTCTTAGCACTTTAATCCCTGTTACCCCCCCCTATCGGGGGTGGTCTATATGGCCTGCCTGATTACCCTGAAAAAATATAATAATAAGACATGCGGTCTGGTACCCATTTTAACTAGGTTGTGTTTTAAGTACTACCATTCTTAGCACTTTAATCTCTGTAACTCCCTCTATTTGGTGAGGTCTATACGGCCTGGATGATTACCCATACAAAATATAATAATAAGACATCTGCTCTTGGTCTGTGACCCATGGTAACTATGTTGTGTTAATTAGTAATGTCCTTAGCATTTTAATAGCTGTTACTCATACTCACCCTATCGGTGGAGGTCTATATGGCCTGCATGATTACCCTTACAAAATATAATAACCAAACATATGCTCTGGGACCCATGGTAAGTAGATTGTGTTAAGTAGTATTGTTCTTTGCAGTTTAATACCTGTTACAACACCAAATGGTGGCAGGTCTATCTGGCCTTCATGATTAGCTGCACCCAAACACAAAAAAAAGCAGAGTGGTCTTAGACTAACACCCATGTCTAACTCGGTTGTTTCAATTAGTACTATTCTTAGCACTTTCATCCCTGTTATGGGTGGTCTACATGGCCATCATGATTAGCCAAACAAAATACTACAATCCAACCTTTGCTCAGTCTTCATAGGCCCTTCATTGGCTGTATTTTGATAGTACAGTTCTTATTATTTTTATAGCTGATACAACACCGAATGGTGGCAGCTCTATATGGCCTGCATAATTAGCCACACCCAAAACAAAAATAAAGCCAAGCGGTCTTGGATTAACACCCATGGCTAACTTGGTTGTTTCAAGTAGTACTATTCTTAGCACTTTCATCTCATCCCTGTTACTTCCAGGACTCTCGGTGGTGGTCTACATGGCCATCATGATTACCCTCACCAAAATATAAAAACAATACGTGCGTGCAGGGAACCATGGTAAGGTTACTTCCTTTCACAAAATCGAGTATAACAGTTGCAGGCAGAGGTTCTGACCCTGCATTATGTCTGCACCTCTCCCTAAAAGAGGCATGCGTTAGCGAGTCTGCGGGAATGTATGCAAAGAGCTGGCCTGCCTAAAAAGAGGAGCAAGGCTGTACAAGTTGTTCTCCTTCAGCCATTTTATATGCTGTCCCACAGCCATGACCCTCAACAACCACAACAGAATGAAACACCACATATGTCATCCTTTTGAACAACAGACTACAGGTTTGGGATTGAATTTTGTGAAAATAAATTTCTGCCAGGTACCTTCCACTGCGGTGTCCCAATAGATACAATTTTTTTGAAAGCATCAGACTCCACCAGCTTGTATGGTAAAAGCTGGCGGGCTAAGAGTTCAGACAAGCCAGCTGTCAGACGCCGGGCAAGGGGATGACTTTGAGAAATTGGCTTCTTACGCTCAAACATGTCCTTGACAGACACCTGACTGTGGGCAGATGACCAGGAACTGCTACGTAAGAGAGACTCAGTGGAGGATGGTTGAGAGGGGTCAAGGAGGACAGCACTGGTTGATGTGGCTGAAGATGCTGGAGCAGGAGGAGGAGGGCGGCTTTCACTTTGTGTGCTGCTTCTACTCATGTGTTCTTCCCATTGGCCTTTGTGATGGGAGACCATGTCCCTTCGCAAAGCAGTTGTACCTAGGTGGGTGTTGGACTTCCCACGACTCAGTTTCATTTGGCACAGGTTGCAAATGGCATCGCTGTTGTTAGAGGCAGACACACAAAACAATGCCACACTGCTGAGCTCTGCGATGACGGCATTCTGGTGGTGGCAACAGCATGCATTGATGGTGTCGGCGTGCTGTCTGGCTGACCCCGGGTGCCGATGCATGCTGTCTGACTGTGCCACTAGCTCCTTGAGACAACCTCCCCATGCTTCCAAATCGTCTCCTCCTCCTCCTCTCTGTCTCCCCATCTGAACTTTTCCTCTCTTCTTCTTCTCTTCTAGCAGGCATCCACGTGTCATCCACCGACACATCATCATCAACTGCTTCACTTGTATCTGACACATCAAGAAAGAAAGCATCAGCGGGTACAACATCATCATCATCATCACACCGTACCTCCATGTCGGTAATGCTGCCTGACTGAGACTGATCACTATTATCTACATCCTCTGTCTATGATGGTTGCGCATCACTCATTTCTTCCAAATGATGTGTCAATAACTCCTGTGACAGATCAAGTGAAGCAGCTGTGGTGCTAGTGTTGGTGGGGGCGACAGGCGGGGGAGTGGCACTGGTCATTTGAGACCTCCCAAAGCACAGCTGGACGTAGATGGTGCGTCAAGGTTAGTAGGACTAGCAGCGGAAGCTGAAGAAGATTGGGTGTCCTCTGTTAGCCATTCAACTAGGTCCTCCTCAGAACTTTTTGCGTCCCCCCTGGCACCCGGCGTCTGAACAATGTGCATATTTGTAGGGTCTAAAGGAATCACAGCACCATGACCACGACCACAGAACATGCGGGGTGGCCTGCCTCTGCCTGTCATTTTTTTTAAAATGGACACTAACAATACTATTACATCAATTGAGTGGTGGCACTGTGAAAGTTGGCACAGTATACGCTGTGAGACTGACAACAACAAAAAAGACAGATGTTTTAAAAATCGCAAATTGTTAATTTTTTAAAATATTAAAAGTTCTGTGACAACAAATATGATTGTTTGGCACTAGTTGGCAAATGGGCCTGTCTGGCACACATGCTGGGAGAAAGGAAACTACAATTCAATGGCACTAGGAGACTGAAGAATCACAGTCAAAACAGTTATGATTAACAAAAATTCCAATACTGTTACAATAAATATGATTGGTGGCACTAATTGGCTAGTTGGGACTGGCACACAAGCAGGCAGGCAGGCAGGAGGAAAATGAAATTCAAGGGCACTAGTAGACTGCAGATTGACAGTCAAAACAGTGATGATTGACAAATTTTGCAATACTGTTAAAAGAAATATGATTGCTGGCACTAATTGGATAGTTGGGCCTGGCACACAGGCTGGCAGGCAGGAGAAAAGTTCAATTCAATTGCACGAGCAAACTGAGGATTAAGATCAACAATCAAAAAACTTTTAATTTTAATTAGTAACTATACTGTGACAACAATTATGATTGGTGTGAATAGTTGGCAAGATGGCCTGGCACAAAAGGCTGGCAGGCAGGAGCTAAATGCAATTCAAGGACACTATGAGACTGAATACTGACAGTCAAAACAGTGATGATTGACAATTTTTGCAATACTGTTAAAAGAAATATGATTGCTGGGAATAATTGGCTAGGTGGACCTGGCACACAACAGGCTGCAAGGCCGGAGGAAAGTGCAATTCAATTGCACGAGCAAACTGAGGATTCAGAACAACTATTACCAAAAAATTTTATTTTTAATTATTAAGAATACTGTGACAACAAATATGATTGGTGTAAATATTTTGAAAGTAGGCCTGGCACACAGGCTTGGAAGGCAGTAGAAAAGTGCAATTCAATGGCATGAGCAAACTGAGGATTAAGATCAACAATCAAATTTTTTTTAATTTTAATTAGTAACTATACTGTGACAATTATGATTGGTGTGAATAGTTGGCAAGACGGCCTGGCACAAAAGGCTGGCAGGCAGGAGGTAAATGAAATTCAAGGACACTAGGAGACTGAATACTGACAGTCAAAACAGTGATGATTGACAATTTTTGCATTAATGTTAAAAGAAAAATGATTGCTGGGAATAATTGGCTAGGTGGGCCTGGCAAACAGCAGGCTGCAAGGCAGGAGGAAAGTGCAATTCAATGGCACTAGCAAACTGAGGATTCAGAATAAATATTACCAAAAATTTAAATTTTTAATTATTAAGAATACTGTGACAACAAATATGATTGGTGTAAATATTTTGAAAGTAGGCCTGGCACACAGGCTTGGAAGGCAGTAGAAAAGTGCAATTCAATGGCACGAGCAAACTGAGGATTAAGATCATCAACAATCAAGAATTTTTAAATTTTAATTAGTAACTATACTGTGACAACAATTATGATTGGTGTAAATAGTTGGCAAGACGGCCTGGCACAAAAGGCTGGCAGGCAGGAGGTAAATGCAATTCAAGGACACTAGGAGACTGAATACTGACAGTCAAAACAGTGATGATTGACAATTTTTGCAATACTGTTAAAAGAAATATGATTGCTGGGAATAATTGGCTAGGTGGGCCTGGCACACAGCAGGCTGCAAGGCAGGAGGAAAGTGCAATTCAATGGCACGAGCAAACTGAGGATTCAGAACAAATATTACCAAAAATTTTAATTTTTAATTATTAAGAATACTGTGACAACAAATATGATTGGTGTAAATATTTTGAAAGTAGGCCTGGCACACAGGCTTGGAAGGCAGTAGAAAAGTGCAATTCAATGGCACGAGCAAATTGAGGATTAAGATCAACAATCAAAAATGTTTTAATTTTAATTAGTAACTATACTGTGACAACAATTATGATTGGTGTGAATAGTTGGCAAGACGGCCTGGCACAAAAGTCTGGCAGGCAGGAGGTAAATGCAATTCAAGGACACTAGGAGACTGAATACTGACAGTCAAAACAGTGATGATTGACAATTTTTGCAATACTGTTAAAAGAAATATGATTGCTGGGAATAATTGGCTAGGTGGGCCTGGCACACAGCAGCCTTCAAGGCAGGAGGAAAGTGCAATTCAATGGCACGAGCAAACTGAGGATTCAGAACAACTATTACCAAAAATTTTAATTTTTAATTATTAAGAATACTGTGACAACAAATATGATTGGTGTAAATATTTTGAAAGTAGGCCTGGCACACAGGCTTGGAAGGCAGTAGAAAAGTGCAATTCAATGGCACGAGCAAACTGAGGATTAAGATCAACAATCAATTTTTTTTTAATTTTAATTAGTAACTATACTGTGACAACAATTATGATTGGTGTAAATAGTTGGCAAGATGGCCTGGCACAAAAGGCTGGCAGACAGGAGGTAAATGCAATTCAAGGATACTAGGAGACTGAATACTGACAGTCAAAACAGTGATGATTGACAATGTTTGCAATACTGTTAAAAGAAAAATGATTGCTGGGAATAATTGGCTAGGTGGGCCTGGCATACAGCAGGCTGCAAGGCAGGAGGAAAGTGCAATTCAATGGCACGAGCAAACTGAGGATTCAGAACAAATGTTACCAAAAATTTAAATTTTTAATTATTAAGAATTCTGTGACAACAAATATGATTGGTGTAAATATTTTGAGAGTAGGCTTGGCACACAGGCTTGGAAGGCAGTAGAAAAGTGCAATTCAATGGCACGAGCAAACTGAGGATTAAGATCAACAATCAAATTTTTTTTAATTTTAATTAGTAACTATACTGTGACAACAATTATGATTGGTGTGAATAGTTGGCAAGACGGCCTGGCACAAAAGGCTGGCAGGCAGGAGGTAAATGCAATTCAAGGACACTAGGAGACTGAATACTGACAGTCAAAACAGTGATGTTTGAAATTTTTTGCAATACTGTTAAAAGAAATATGATTGCTGGGAATAATTGGCTAGGTGGGCCTGGCACACAGCAGCCTGCAAGGCAGGAGGAAAGTGCAATTCAATGGCACGAGCAAACTGAGGATTCAGAACAACTATTACCAAAAATTTTAATTTTTAATTATTAAGAATACAGTGACAACAAATATGATTGGTGTAAATATTTTGAAAGTAGGCCTGGCACACAGGCTTGGAAGGCAGTAGAAAAGTGCAATTCAATGGCACGAGCAAACTGAGGATTAAGATCAACAATCAAATTTTTTTAATTTTAATTAGTAACTATACTGTGACAACAATTATGATTGGTGTAAATAGTTGGCAAGATGGCCTGGCACAAAAGGCTGGCAGGCAGGAGGTAAATGCAATTCAAGGACACTAGGAGACTGAATACTGACAGTCAAAACAGTGATGATTGACAATTTTTGCAATACTGTTAAAAGAAATATGATTGCTGGGAATAATTGGCTAGGTGGGCCTGGCACACAGCAGGCTGCAAGGCAGGAGGAACGTGCAATTCAATGGCACAAGCAAACTGAGGATTCAGAATAAATATTACCAAAAATTTTCATTTTTAATTATTAAGAATACTGTGACAACAAATATGATTGGTGTAAATATTTTGAGAGTAGGCTTTGCACACAGGCTTGGAAGGCAGTAGAAAAGTGCAATTCAATGGCACGAGCAAACTGAGGATTAAGATCAACAATCAAATTTTTTTTATTTTAATTATTAACTATACTGTGACAACAATTATGATTTGTGTGAATAGTTGGCAAGACGGCCTGGCACAAAAGGCTGGCAGGCAGGAGGTAAATGCAATTCAAGGATACTAGGAGACTGAATACTGACTGTCAAAACAGTGGTGATTGACAATTTTTGCAATACTGTTAAAAGAAATATGATTGCTGGGAATAATTGGCTGGGTGGGCCTGGCACACAGCAGGCTGCAAGGCAGAAGGAAAGTGCAATTCAATGGCATGAGCAAACTGAGGATTCAGAACAACTATTACCAAAAATTTTAATTTTTAATTATTAAGAATACTGTGACAACAAATATGATTGTTGTAAATATTTTGAAAGTAGGCCTGGCACACAGGCTTGGAAGGCAGTAGAAAAGTGCAATTCAATGGCATGAGCAAACTGAGAATTAAGATCAACAATCAAATTTTTTTTAATTTTAATTAGTAACTATACTGTGAAAACAATTATGATTGGTGTAAATAGTTGGCAAGACGGCCTGGCACAAAAGGCTGGCAGGCAGGAGGTAAATGCAATTCAAGGATACTAGGAGACTGAATACTGACAGTCAAAACAGTGATGATTGACAATTTTTGCAATACTGTTAAAGAAATATGATTGCTGGGAATAATTGGCTAGGTGGGCCTGGCACACAGCAGGCTGCAAGGCAGGAGGAAAGTGCAATTCAATGGCACGAGCAAACTGAGGATTCAGAACAACTATTACCAAAAATTTTAATTTTTAATTATTAAGAATACTGTGACAACAAATATGATTGGTGTAAATATTTTGAAAGTAGGCCTGGCACACAGGCTTTGAAGGCAGTAGAAAAGTGCAATTCAATGGCACGAGCAAACTGAGGATTAAGATCATCAACAATCAAGAATTTTTAAATTTTAATTAGTAACTATACTGTGACAACAATTATGATTGGTGTAATTAGTTGGCAAGACAGTCTGGCACAAAGGCTGGCATGCAGGAGGTAAATGCAATTCAAGGACACTAGGAGACTGAATACTGACAGTCAAAACAGTGATGATTGACAATTTTTGCAATACTGTTAAAAGAAATATGATTGCTGGGAATAATTGGCTAGGTGGGCCTGGCACACAGCAGGCTGCAAGGCAGGAGGAAAGTGCAATTCAATGGCACGAGCAAACTGAGGATTCAGAACAAATATTACCAAAAAATTTAATTTTTAATTATTTAGAATACTGTGACAACAAATATAATTGGTGTAAATATTTTGAAAGTAGGCCTGGCACACAGGCTTGGAAGGCAGTAGAAAAGTGCAATTCAATGGCACGAGCAAACTGAGGATTAAGATCAACAATCAAATTTATTTTAATTTTAATTAGTAACTATACTGTGACAACAATTATGATTGGTGTGAATAGTTGGCAAGACGGCCTGGCACAAAAGGCTGGCAGGCAGGAGGTAAATGCAATTCAAGGACACTAGGAGACTGAATACTGACAGTCAAAACAGTGATGATTGACAATTTTTGCAATATTGTTAAAAGAAATATGATTGCTGGGAATAATTGGCTAGGTGGGACTGGCACACAGCAGCCTGCAAGGCAGGAGGAAAGTGCAATTCAATGGCACGAGCAAACTGAGGATTCAGAACAACTATTACCAAAAATTTTAATTTTTAATTATTAAGAATACTGTGACAACAAATATGATTGGTGTAAATATTTTGAAAGTAGGCCTGGCACTCAGGCTTGGAAGGCAGTAGAAAAGTGCAATTCAATGGCACGAGCAAACTGAGGATTAAGATCAACAATCAATTTTTTTTTAATTTTAATTAGTAACTATACTGTGACATTAATTATGATTGGTGTAAATAGTTGGCAAGACAGCCTGGCACAAAAGGCTGGCAGGCAGGAGGTAAATGCAATTCAAGGATACTAGGAGACTGAATACTGACAGTCAAAACAGTGATGATTGACAATTTTTGCAATACTGTTAAAAGAAATATGATTGCTGGGAATAATTGGCTAGGTGGGCCTGGCACACAGCAGGCTGCAAGGCAGGAGGAAAATGCAATTCAATGGCACGAGCAAACTGAGGATTCAGAACAACTATTACCAAAAATTTTAATTTTTAATTATTAAGAATACTGTGACAACAAATATGATTGGTGTAAATATTTTGAAAGTAGGCCTGGCACACAGGCTTTGAAGGCTGTAGAAAAGTACAATTCAATGGCACGAGCAAACTTAGGATTAAGATATTCAACATTCAAGAATTTTTAAATTTTAATTAGTAACTATACTGTGACAACAATTATGATTGGTGTAAATAGTTGGAAAGATGGCCTGGCACAAAAGGCTGGCAGGCAGGAGGTAAATGCAATTCAAGGACACTAGGAGACTGAATACTGACAGTCAAAACAGTGATGATTGACAATTTTTGCAATACTGTTAAAAGAAATATGATTGCTGGGAATAATTGGCTAGGTGGGCCTGGCACACAGCAGCCTGCAAGGCAGGAGAAAAGTGCAATTCAATGGCACGAGCAAACTGAGGATTCAGAACAACTATTACCAAAAATTTTAATTTTTAATTATTAAGAATACTGTGACAAAAAATATGATTGGTGTAAATATTTTGAAAGTAGGCCTGGCACACAGGCTTGGAAGGCAGTAGAAAAGTGCAATTCAATGGCACGAGCAAACTGAGGATTAAGATCAACAATCAAATTTTTTTTAATTTTAATTAGTAACTATACTGTGACAACAATTATGATTGGTGTGAATAGTTGGCAAGACGGCCTGGCACAAAAGGCTGGCAGGCAGGAGATAAATGCAATTCAAGGACACTAGGAGACGGAATACTGACAGTCAAACAGTGATGATTGACAATTTTTGCAATACTTTTAAAAGAAATATGATTGCTGGGAATAATTGGCTAGGTGGGCCTGGCACACAGCAGCCTGCAAGGCAGGAGGAAAGTGCAATTCAATGGCACGAGCAAACTGAGGATTCAGAACAACTTTTACCAAAAATTTTAATTTTTAATTATTAAGAATACTGTGACAACAAATATGATTGGTGTAAATATTTTGAAAGTAGGCCTGGCACACAGGCTTTGAAGGCAGTAGAAAAGTGCAATTCAATGGTACCAGCAAACTGAGGATTAAGATCAACAATCAAAGCATTTTAAATTTTAATTAGTAACTATACTGTGACAATAATTATGATTGGTGTAAATAGTTGGCAAGATGGACTGGCACAAAAGGCTGGCAGGCAGGAGGTAAATGCAATTCAATGGTACTTTTGACTGAATATTTGCAGTCCAAAAAAAATTTAAAATGTATATACTGTTACAAGAATTATGATTGGTTCCACTAATTGGCTAGTTGGGCCTGGAAAACACGCTGGCAGGCAGTAGGAAAGTGTCATTCAATGGCACGAGCAAACTGAGGAATCACTAGCGATCAATTTGGAATATTAAAGATTAACAATACTTTTACAACTAGGATTGGTGGCACTAATTGGCTAGTTTGTGCCTGGCACACAGGCTGCCAGGCAGGAGGAAACTGCAATTCAATGCCACTAGTAGACTGAATATTTGCAGTACAAAAAATTATGATTTTTAATTTTTTTGATACTGTTACAAGAATTATGATTGGTTCCACTAATTTGCTAGTTGGGCCTGGCACACAGGCTGGCAGATATGAGTTGTGGATGGTAGGTAGGGCAGCAATTTAACACAGTATGCTGTGTAAGTGACAAAAACACAGGCCTGATAGAAAATTAAGTTAGATTACACTAGCAAAATATTTTAAAATTTTAGATTTTAATATTAAAATTATGTTAAGAAGTGCAATGCACATATGAGTGGTCGCACTGGCTGGCTGCTACGTAGGGCAGCAATTAACAACAGTATGCTGTGTAAGTCAGATAGACAGTTAGACACAGGCCTGATAGAAAATAAAATTAGATTACACTAGCATAATGATTTAAAGACTTTTTTTTGGGAATTTAAAGAAAAAGGTTAAGCACATACATATGAGTCGTGGCTGATAGCCTTGGAAGGGCAGCTATTAAAAACAGTAGGCTCTGTAAGTCAGATACACACACGCCTGGTATAAAATACTATTAGATTACACTAGAAAAATGATTTAAATTATTTTTTGGGGGGGGAATTAAAAAAAGCAAAACACACAGGCCTGATAGAAAATTATATTAGTTTACACTATCAAACAAATTTAAACTTTTTTTTTTATATTTAAATTAAGGTGAAGAAGATATGAGTGGTGGGTGGCTGCCTTGCACAGACCAATTAACCAAAAGACTGAAAAAAAATGAGGTATATTAATGCTGAGTGAGCCTGACAGACACAGGCCTGATAGTAAATGTAATTAGATTACACTAGAAAAATGATTTAAATAAAAAAATTTAAATTTAAAATAATGTTATAAATGGATATTAACACTGGTGGCTGGCACAGAGCAATGAACCACAGTATATGCTGTGTGACACAGGCCTGATAGAAAATGAAAAAAAATGACACTAGCAAAATAATTAAAATTTTTGGTTAGTTAAATTTAAACTAATGTTGTTAGGGAGATATCAGTGGTGGCAGTAATCACAGCATATGCTGTGAGCCTTAAACACACAGGCTGAAAGCCAGGCAAATGCTAATAAAAAAATACGAAAAAAATAAATAAAAAACGGCACAAAATATAGCCCTAAAAAGGGCTTTTTGGGGTGCTGTGCTTGCAGCAGATATGAGTGGAGTCCTTCTGGACTGTAGTGGACACTTAATATACTAGCCTAGCTATGTTTTTCCTATTAATGTCAGGAGCAAAAACACAAAACGTCCTCTCATTAAGAAAGCAAGGTCGTTATGAGTCTAAAATGGCGGATTTCGAGTAGCTGGGAGGGTCTGTGAGGGAGTGTCTGATGTTGATTGGCTCTAATGTGTCAGATGGCTGTGACATACAGGGTCATCGTTTCCTCAATGATGACACATAGGGGCGGATCGAACATCGCCATGTGTTCGCCCACAAACGCGAACAAGCTATGTTCGCTGTGAACCATTCGCGGGCGAACAGTTCGGGACATCACTACTCTGGACTACTACGTGAATGTGCTAAGTTGGATTGCGTTTATTTCCCCTACCACTCAGTGGGATAGTACTAGGCATAGCCTGGCTTCCCTAGAGTTGGGACTTTTATTTCTTCACAGTGAGTTCTCTCCCTATTCTATTGGTTTCACTTTTATTATTAAGCGCTTTCAGGCTGCGCTTAGGGAGAACACTCATGATGCAGGGAAATTGTGATTGTCAAATAGTACAGCAGTATTATTCATTACTGCCCCTAGAGACTGAAGCTGAACCTGGCCCTGAACTATCTAGAATCTTTTCTATGGACAGATCTTATTCAACGCTTAGTGAACTTTTTCATGATATAGAGAAGCTAAAAAGTAAAGAAACCAGGCTACAATGGGACATCTGGTCTATGAGCAAGTATATAGAATTACAAATTATACCAAGAGGCTTAAGGGTTAATAAATGTCCAACCTTTGACTCTGAGGACAAGGACTTTATGGAGGCTGGGAACAATGTTCTAATGGATTGCTCATTGTGGCTCATGTCATTATTATGTGACTTTAAATCTAAAATGCTAAGTGCTGTTAGAGATGAAATCTGTATTTTAGAATTAGAATTGAACTCTAAACAAAGTGATGTGGATAATGGCAGATTTGACCTTGTACTTAGAAATACTATAGCAGATATAAAAAAACAGGTTATTGACATGAAACACTTTAAGTATATTCATGATCAAACTGACTTTGATAACAATACTGTTTATATATGGAACTGCAGTAGACAAAACCAGACTCATAGACAACAGAATAGGAATAGAAATAACAGAGGACATAGAAATAGGAGGGGGAGGAGACACTCACAGGTAACATTTTCAGACACAGAAGCAGAATCTGGGGGTTGATGGGTCAGCTACTAGTAGAGACGAGGTGCCAGCATCTAATGAGACAAAGAGCATATTAAAAAATGCCAAAGTAACTAATTATGCACATCAGAATCCACCTAATAAACCCCCATTAATCAAAAAGGTCAAGAGACATACATTGGAGATAACCCCAATACTAATATATCTGCTAAAGCTCAGTCACAATTAGAACAGGTTTTTTCCTTGCCCCAGAGCAAACCAGACAGCTGGGGGGGAATCAGACCCAAGAGAAACAGGGATACAAATTGAGAGAGATGAGACAACAGACAAAGTACAAATAAATTGTGTTATTAACCTGTCAAAAACTGATTTATAAGATACACAACTGTTTGTACTTGGGCTTGGCTTGGGATTTGTACCATCGACTAACTTTAATTTATTTAAAACTGTTATAGATGGGAATCGTTTGATTTGAAACATTACACTTAAGGGTAACTTCTCAGGTGGCAGCACAATAGAACAAGATCCACCAGGATCTGCTAAATGGGTCACTACTAATCTCAACACTAACCTATCCTTTTTAGAGTCATGTGATTTGATCTCACTTAATAACCTTCTGAATGAAGGCTGAGAATCCTAAAACCTCTACCCAGACCACATGTGTGAAAGGTTTGAAACCCTCTTCTAGGTATTATCCTATACATAGTAGGGGTAATATCATAGAAGGCTTTTATAAAAGGGTGGAGAATGATCTTAAATTGCTAGCTAGACAAACTGGTAAAACATTTGAGAATCTGAGTTGGCCCGAAAAAGAGGCTTTGGAACAGCTAGCCAAAAACCAGGATATTGTCATACATAATGCAGACAAAGGTGGTTCAGTGGTGGTATTGAATAAAACTGATTATATGAATGAAGCATTACGTCAACTTGAAGATTGTAATTGCTATACCCTATTGTCTGCTAATCCTACCCATGGTTTTCAAAGAGAATTGATGCACCTTCTGGATGATGGTGTGGAGGGCAGGTTTATGGACCAAGACACCGCTACATATATTTATGCTGAACATCCGGTGACACCCGTTTTCCACCATCTCCCGAAGGTGCACAAATCTCTTACTAATGTGGAAGGTCGCCCTATTGTTAGTGGCATAGGGTCCCTTTTTGAGCATCTGTCGCAGTGGCTGGACATGATATTGCAACTGTTTGTGGAAGCACTGCTCAGTTTCTTAAAAGATACCAAACATCTGTTAACCTGGTAGAAGGGTTAAACTAGAGGGAAGGCTTCCACAGATGGGTCACGATTGATGTGACAGCCCTCTATTCTTCCATTCCCCATGACAAGGGAATGGAAGCATTTGCCTTCTTCCTTTGGGAATGGTCAGAATTATCTGAAGAATTTCAAGCTTTCATTCTACGGGTATCTTTGTTCCTTTTAACCCATAATTTTTTTGAATTTGTGTGCACTTTCTATCTCCAGAGATGTGGGACAGCGATGAGGGCTAAATATGCCCCCTCATACACCAACCTTTTTATGGGTTGGTGGGAGCTGTCCCATATCTTTGGAGCTGAGAACCTCCACAGGAATAATATCAGTTTCTACCGTCGATTTATAGATGATCTGATCCTCATTTGGGACGGCAATGTGACTGACATAGATGATTTTGTGGACGGCATCAATTGTAATGAGTTCGGCCTTAAGTTCACATTTGAGACACAACAGAATGACATTAATTTTCTCAATGTGGTATTGAGTGGAACCCCAGAGGGCAGAGTAAAAACTAACATATAGAAAACCCATATCCGGAAACTCCTTGTTACATGCTAGGAGCTGTCACCCCAAACATGTGCCATATGCAATTGCTAAAGGGCAGCTCATAAGAGCAAAAAGGAATTGCTCGGATATGGAAGATTGTCAGGCCCAAATGAAGGATGTCAGTAGCCGATTGATCCAGAGGGGATATCCCAGCAAGGTTGTCAATAGAGCCAACAGGGAAGTTGCTGAATTAAATAGATCAGATCTACTCAAGGACAAACCCAAGACTAATGAGTTACAAAAGGCTATGACATTTGTAACAGATTTCAGCTTCCAATATGAAGAGGTGTGTAATATTGTAAAACATAATTTCAACATGCTGATTGCTGATGATAGGCTCATTGAGTGTGTACAGGAAGGGATAAGATGTTCTTACAGAAGGAATCGCATGCTGGGTAATATGTTGTCCCCTACGGTACTGAAGAAACCCATTTCCCAGGCTAGTGCTTGGCTCACTAGCAAGGAGTCCTTTAAGTGGAGCGTGTGATTATCTGATTATATCGGATCATTTCAGCTCCACAGCGAATGGGAAGACCTATGAAGTGAATTTTTGTCTCAATTGCACTTCAGATTATGTTATATACTGTGTAACATGCACTAAATGTGGAAAACAGTATATTGGACTCACCACAAGGGATGTTAGATCCAGGGCGAGAGAACATCTTTCAACCATCCGTGTGGGAAAGGCTACCACCCCCCGTTCCATAATTTTGCCCAAATATACAATAAAAATATGTCCTGCTTCTCGTGGCAACCCATAGATATGATCCCTTGCCCTAAAAGAGGGGGCGATAGGGATATCATTCTCCCAAAGAGGGAGATGCTGTTGATATTTAAATTGGAGACAAGGGTCCCCCAGGGTCTAAATTCTGAGTATGACCTTATAAACTATTGGGAGTAAGATACAACCCATACTTGTTATCCACAGCATCTTCCTCTTGCATGTAACTTACAATAAAGGTATATAATAACTGGGATATTCTTCTGGTTTGCCTGTATGTATATACATATATGTATCCAGACACTCCTCTGTCTTCCTTTGTAAGGTTGTTATTACTATGTGTATCCTCCTAGTTTCATTGAGAAAAACCTGTTATTGTATACATACCTGCTTTTTCATCCAATAACAGAGATTGTCTGTATTTGTATGGGAAACATATTTTGATCAATATATAGAGCATTTTATATTTCTATGTTATATCTTTCCTTTTTTCTGCACACTTACTGCAGCTATATCGAGATATTTACTATCTTTCAATATATTAGCCTTTCAGGCTAATCCTTATGTTATCCCCCACATTGTACCATTTACTGTATACATGGATTCATAGTAAATAATATTTATTTTCTTTGCTTTATGCATTTATAATAATATCCAGGGGATTATAGGATACCTATATTGACGTTAGGATGTATATATCTCTGCTAGCATTACTAACAATGATTATGTTTGTTCATGGCCATCTGTTCTTTTTCTTTTAGCATTAGTTATTGTAAGTGAAGTGTGAGACTAAGCGTTTTGGGCAATACTTAAGTCGCTCTACACATAGGTGCACTAGCTCACCTGAGGAAGATATGATACTGAAAGTTGAGTGAAGAGCGTCAAAAGATATGTAAGAGATATATTTATATAATTAAGAGATATGTTTATATATTAAACGTAGAGAAAGATTACAGTTGGTACATATTAGATATATATTCCAATATGTGGAAATAAAAAACAATACAATCACAATGTATAAAACAATGGTAAAAACTAACTTTAAGGTGCACCTTAAAAATAGAGGAAAAAATAAATGAATGAATGAATATCTCTAGTCCCTGTAGTTTAGTGAGAGAAAGTCACATCAAAACAAAAATATAAAAATATATCCAAAAGGTGTTGTGCAGCATTTCAATTTGTTATATGTGATTTTTAGCATTATTGCACTATTGTGATATATTTTCACAGGTTACTAGAAAGACAATTTGCTTCAACACTCTAGAAGATTCTTCACACCACAGAGAAGATATTTGTAAAGACCACAACACCTTTTGGATATATTTTTATATTTTTTTTTTACACACTTTGACACCCATTTTTATAAATGTTTTTGATATATTTCATCACATTTTATCCCATTTTTTCACTTTTTGATTTCCCATTTATTGATTTGTCTGACACATTCATCAATTTTTAGGATCACATTTTTCTATTTTTGGTATTTTTAAGTTTTGGATTTTTCGCTATTACACATCGGAGCACAACAATATTGGAACACGCAACTATTTGGATACCTCTTTGATGTGACTTTCTCTCACTAAACTACAGGGACTAGAGACATTCATTCATTCATTCATTTATTTTCTCCTCTATTTTTAAGGTGCACCTTAAAGTTCGTTTTTACCATTGTTTTATTCATTGTGATTTTATTGTTTTTTATTTCCACATATTGGAATATACAGTATATCTAATATGTACCAACTGTAATCTTTCTCTATGTTTAATATATAAACATATCTCTTAATTATATAAATTTATCTCTTAATTATATAAATATATCTCTTACATATCTTTTGGTGCTCTTCACTCAACTTTCAGTATCTTTAGCATTAGTTATGCAGGGGTTAAATCTAGGCGTGAATCTGTTTTAATGTTTTAGCCAATAGAATGCTTTCCTTATGCATATATGTTACACCTGTGACTGACTTCCATATGCTATGATTACAGCGTCATGCCGAAACACGTAAGCCTGCCAGCCTAGAGGTGTCCTTGACTCTCTTTGTTAATTGACCATCCTGTTTTTATAACAATTTTTCATGTTATCTGGGACTGGTTTCAGTGAGCACACTGTCTGCGCAGTAGGAACCCCCCCACGGAAAGTGCCGACAAGTGTCGATGTTGGTGATGTTTAGCTCACATAACGCTCCCCATTATATCCTATTGGAGAAATCGCACTTTATGGGCCTGCCCCCTGTTTTAGAAAATATTGACAGACTGCAAGGCAGACGAGGCCAGAAAGATAGTTTCTCGTTGGTCTGTTGATGTTTTCAATATTGAGGCAGGAGTGCTTTTGTTTAATCTCAGGCTATGGAGGACAGGTGGCTCATCCTGCAAAGTAAATTGACATATGTTCGATTGATGCAAAGGTCCCATGCAACCTTATCCCGGTGTTTATTAATAAATTATCTTTTTTAATTTTTATGATTTGATAAAAAGTGGTGGTGGTAACATATTAATTACATGTGATGATTCAAAATAATTAGTCTATGTTAAAATGTAAAGTATTTTTTAATGGTGGTGTTCAAATGTTGGCTCACTTGTGGTGCTGGAGCCGTTATGAATCTGGCCCACATTCACTGTGTAACATATGTACTGCTATAATTATATATGGTGGGGTGTGCACTTTTCTTTTTTCTTTTCATTAGTGACTTTTTTTTAAAAACATTGTTTATATTTTTCTCCTTTTTTAAAGAGATTCTTGGCCTCTTTGACGAAGTGCAATTGACTTGCACTCATTATAATGAAAGATACATTGCAATATAGAACTCCATGTGTTCCATGCAATATTATTTCTAATAAAATTATTAAGGTGATGGACGAATAGTATGCCATTTAACTAATTTAAACTTAGTTATTAACTAAGGAAGTTTTTCATATGAGCCAATAACACTTGGATACCAAGGTATAATTTGTGTATAAACATGCACTTGCTATATTTATTCACATAAATATTTTACCTGGCATACTATATTGCAATTATGTTAACATGTTAATATTTAATGCACAATAACCTTTTAAATGTATTTACCATAATGTCTATTTAAGAATATTCATGCCTCAGATATTCATTGTTAATGAAATTGTCACATTCAACATGGGTCTCGTGTCATCTTCTTCACTTAACTGTGTTCTGAGTAGTGATGTCGTGAACCTAAAAATTTGAGTTCACAAACAGCGAACGCGAACTTCGCCAAAAATTTGCGAATCGACGAACCGGGCGAAACCCCATTGACTTCAATGGGCAGGCGAATTTTTAAACCCACAGGGACTCTTTCTGGCCACAGTAGTGATGGAAAAGTTGTTTCAAGGGGACTAACACCTGGACTGTGGCATGCCGGAGGGGGATCCATGGCAAAACTCCCATGGAAAATTACATAGTTGATGCAGAGTCTGGTTTTAAGCAACAAAGGGCATAAATCACCTAACATTCCTAAATTGTTTGGAATAACATGCTTTAAAACATCAGGTATGATGTTGTATCGATCAGGTAGTGTAAGGGTTACGCCCGCTTCACAGTGACAGACCAAACTCCCCGTTTAAAGGGACAGTCTACACCAGAATTTTTATTGTTTTAAAAGATAGATAATCCCTTTATTACCCATTTCCCAGTTTTGCATAACTAACACATTTATAATAATATACTTTTAACCTCTGTGATTATCTTGTATCTAAGCCTCTGCAAACTGCCCCTTTTTTCAGTACTTTTGACAGACTTGCAGTCTAGCCAATCAGTGCCTGCTCCCAGATAACTTCTCGGGCACGAGCACAGTGTTATCTATATGAAATACGTGAACTAACACCCTCTAGTGGGGAAAAACTGTTAAAATGCATTCTGAAAGAGGTGGGCTTCACATTCTAAGAAATTAGCATATGAACCTCCTAGGTTAAGCTTTCAACTAAGAATACCAAAAGAACAAAGCAAAATTGGTGACAAAAGAAAATTGGAAAATTGTTTAAAATTAAATGCTCTATCTGAATCATGAAAGTTTATATTGGCCTAGACTGTCCCTTTAACGCACCGCAAACAACCGCAAACAGTCCATTTGCACAACCGCTAACTCCCCATTTGCACAAGGTTGGATACCAAGCTAGCCATGTCTCGTTCCTTGTCCTCACTGATGTTATTGAAGGTCTCTTCCTCCACCCAGTCATATACAACACCAAGGGTCCCCGAAAGGTGACAACAAGCCCCCTGGGATGCCTGCTGTGTTTGGTCTTCCACCTCCTCAAAGCCACCTTCCTCCTCTGACTCCTCTTCTTCAGACTCCTCTCTCTGCATTGCCTCTCTCTGCATTATTATAAGGTGTGTTAAGTAGTACTATTCCTATCAGTTTAATCCCTGTTCCATCCCCTATCAGGGGACGTGTATATGGCATGGATTTTAGGAACCCGGGAGATGGAAAAAGATGCTTGGTCGGTCCTCCTACTTCAAATTTGGGGCATTGCGCGTGCAATCTAATGTGCCACCAGATAGGAGTGGTGTGTTAAGTAGTACTATTCCTATCAGTTTAATCCCTGTTATGTGCCTTTTTTATTGGTTTGGTTTTTGAAGCCACAGTGCTGCACCAGAGGCCAGAAAAATTAGGCATGTACACATGCCTGAAAAATTAGGTATTGTTGCAGCCGCTGCTGTAGCAGCGGCCAGAAAAATTGATGTTTGTTTCCCAGGCAGAAAGTGCCCTAAAACATTGCGGCTTGAACCCTAGTTGGTGGCGGATAAGTCACGCAAGTCATCCGGCATTCAAAGATAAAATACAGCAGCGAGTGGACCATTTTTAGCCCAAGGCAGCTCATCTCATCAGGCCTTTTTTACTCGAATGTATCACCCAATGTCAGTCCCTTCGGGATCCATCCCTCATTCATCTTAATAAAGGTGAGGTAATCTAGACTTTTTTGACCTAGGCAACTTCTCTTCTCATTCACAATACCTCCTGCTGCACTGAAGGTCCTCTCTGACAGGACACTTGAAGCGGGGCAGGCCAGAAGTTCTATTGCAAATTGGGATAGCTCAGGCCACAGGTCAAGCCTGCACACCCAGTAGTCAAGGGGTTCATCGCTCCTCTGAGTGTCGAGATCTGCAGTTAAGGCGAGGTAGTCTGCTACCTGTCAGTCGAGTTGTTCTCTGAGGGTGGACCCCGAAGGGCTGTGGCGATGCAAAGAAGTTAAAAAGCTCTGCATGTCCTCCATCAACAACACGTCTGTAAAGCGTCCTGTCCTTGCCGGCGTGGTCGTGGGAGTCGGAGGATTACTTTCACCTCTTCCCCTGTTAGATTCCCGTTGTGCTGTGACATCACCCTTATACGCTGTGTAAAGCATACTTTTTAATTTAGTTTGGAACTGCTGCATCCTTTCCGACTTGCGGTAATTTGGTAACATTTCAGGCACTTTATGCTTATACCGGGGGTCGAGGAGCGTGGACACCCAGTACAGGTCGTACTCCTTCAGCTTTTTTTATACGAGGGTCACTCAACAGGCACGACAGCATGAAAAACTCCATTTGCACAAGGTTGGATGCCGAGCTACTCATGTCCCGTTCCTCGTCCTCAGTGATCTCACTGAAGGTATCTTCTTCCCCCCAGCCACGTACAACACCACGGGTACCAGATAGGTGACAATGAGCACCCTGGGATGCCTGTTGTGGTTGGTCTTCCTCCTCCTCCTCCTCCTCAAAGCCACATTCCTCCTCTGACTCCTCTTCCTCACAATCCTCTTCCAGCATTGCCGCTGATCCAGCAAGCGATGCTGATAAGGCTGTTTCTGGTGGTGATGGTGACCACAACTCTTCCTCTTCCTCTTCACGCTCATCTATGGCCTGATCCAGCACTCTTCGCAGGGCACGCTCCAGGAAGAAAACAAATGGTATGATGTCACTGATGGTGCCTTCGGTGCGACTGACTAGGTTTGTCACCTCCTCAAAAGGACACATGAGCCTACAGGCATTGCGCATGAGCACCCAGTAACATGGGAAAAAAAATTCCCAGCTCTGCAGAGGCTGTCCTAGCACCCCGGTCATACAAATACTCGTTAACTGCTTTTTCTTGTTGGAGCAGGCGGTCAAACATTAGGAGTGTTGAATTCCAATGTGTCGGGCTGTTGCAAATCAAGCGCCTCGCTGACATGTTGTTTCGCCGCTGGATATCTGAAAAGTGCGCCATGGCCGTGTAGGAACGCCTCAAATGGCCACACACCTTCCTGGCCTGCTTCAGGATGTCCTGAGAGCCTGGGTACTTATGCACAAAGCATTGTACGATCAGATTACACATGTGCCATGCACGGCACATGTGTCAACTTGGCAATTTCCACCAATATACTTCCATTGTCAGAAACCACTTTGCCGATCTCCAGTTGGTGCGGAGTCAGCCACTGATCCACCTGTGCGTTCAGGGTGGACAGGAGTGCTGGTCCGGTGTGACTCTCTGCTTTCAGGCAAGTCAACCCAAGACGGCGTGACACTGCCGTATCCAGGATGTGGAATAGTAAATGCGGAGCTGGGGGGGTGCCATTGATGTGGAGCAAGACGCAGCAGCAGAAGAGGACTCAGCCGAGGAGGTTATGGAAGAGGATGGAGTAGGAGGAGTAGAGGAGGTGGCAGCAGGCCTGCCTGCAAGTCGTGGCGGTGTCACCAACTCCTCCTCTGCAGAGCCACGCATTCCATGCTTGGTAGCCGTCAGCAGGTTTACTCAATGCGCAGTGTAGGTGATATACCTACCCTGACCATGCTTTGCAGACCAGCTATCAGTGGTCAGATGGACCCTTGCCCCAACACTGTATGCCAGACATGCCATTACTTCCTTTCGCACAATCGAGTACAGGTTGGGGATTGCCTTTTGTGCAAAGAAATTTCGGCCGGGTACCTTCCACTGTGGTGTCCCAATAGCTACAAATTTTTTGAACGCCTCAGACTCCACCAGCTTGTATGGTAAAAGCTGGCGGGCTAACAGTTCAGACAAGCCAGCTGTCAGACGCCGGGCAAGGGGGTGACTTTGTGACATTGGCTTCTTACGCTCAAGCATGTCCTTGACAGACACCTGACTGTGGGCAGATGAGCAGGAACTGCTCCGGAAGAGAGACAGAGTGGCGGATGGTTGAGAGAGGGCAAGGAGGACAACAGTGGTTGACGTGGCTGAAGATGCTGGACCAGGAGGAAGATGGCGGCTTTGAGTTTGTGTGCTGCTTCTACTCATGTGTTGATCCCATAGGCGTTTGTGATGTGCGATCATGTGCCTTCGCAAAGCAGTTGTACCTAGGTGGGTGTTGGACTTCCCATGACTCAGTTTCTTTTGGCACAGGTTGCAAATGGCATCGCTGTTGTCAGAGGCAGACACACAAAAAAAATGCCACACTGCTGAGCTCTGCGATGACGGCATTCTGGTGGTGGCAACAGCATGCGTTGATTGGCGTGATGTCTGGCTGTCCCCAGGTGCCGATGCATGCTGTCTGACTGTGCCACTAGCTCCTTGCAACGACCTCCCCCTGCTTCCAACTCGTCTCCTCCTCCTCCTCTCTGTCTCCCCATCTGAACTTTCCCCCTGTTCTTCTTCTCTTCTAGCGGGCACCCACGTGACATCCACGGATGCATCGTCATCATCAACTGCTTCACTTGTATCTGACAAATCAACAAAGGAAGCAGCAGCGGGTACAACATCATCATCATCACACCATACGTCCATGTTTGTAATGCTGCCTGACTGAGACATATCACTGTTATCTACATCCTCTGTCAATGATGGTTGCGCATCACTCATTTCTTCCAACTGATGTGTAAAAAACTCCTCTGACAGATCAAGTGAAGCAGCTGTGGTGCTAGTGTTGGTGGTGGTGGCAGGCGGGCGAGTGGTAACTTGAGAGGTGCCCGAAGATAAGCTGGAGGAGGATGGTGCATCAAGGTTCAGAGCGGAAGCTATAGAAGATTGGGTGTCCTGTGTTATAAAGTCAACTATGTCCTCCTCAGAACTTTTCGAGTTCATGGTACGTGGCCTCTGAACACTGGGCATTATTCTAGTGCCAAAGGGATTCACAGCACCATGACCACGACGGCACCTGAGGGGTGGCCTGCCTCTGCCTGTCTTTTTTTTTTAAATGTACACTTACACTACTATTAAACAAGATATGAGTGGTGGCACTGGGCAAGTGGGCACAGTATACGCTGTGAGTCTGACACAAAAAAGCAGACTGATGTTTCACAGTCCAAAAAGTTTTTATTTTTTTAAATGTTCACTTACACTACTATTAAACAAGATATGAGTGATGGCACTGGGCGAGTGGGCCCAGTATAAGCTGTGAGCCTGAAACAAAAAAGCAGACTGATGTTTCACAGTCCAAAAAGTTTTTTTTGTTTTTAAATGTACACTTACACTACTATTAAACAAGATATGAGTGGTGGCACTGGGCAAGTGGGCCCAGTATAAGCTGTGAGCCTGAAACAAAAAAGCAGACTGATGTTTCACAGTCCAAAAAGTTTTTTTTGTTTTTAAATGTACACTTACACTACTATTAAACAAGATATGAGTGGTGGCACTGGGCAAGTGGGCACAGTATACGCTGTGAGCCTGGCACACACGCTGGCAGACAGGCAACTGCAATTAGATTACACTAGCAGACTGATGTTTCACAGTCAAAAAAGTTTTATTTTTTAAAATTTACACTACTGTTACACCAGATATGAGTGGTGGCACTGGGCAAGTGGGCCTGGCACACACACTGGCAGGCAGGCAACTGCAATTAGATTACACTAGCAGACTGATGTTTCACAGACAAAAAAGTTTTTTTTTTTAAATTTACACTACTGTTACACCAGATATGAGTGGGGGCACTGGGCAAGTGGGCACAGTATATGCTGTTAGCCTGGCACACACGCTGGCAGGCAGCAACTGCAATTAGATTACACTAGCAGACTGATGTTTCACAGTCGAAAAAGTTTTTTTTTTTTATTTACACTACTGTTACACCAGGTATGAGTGGTGGCACTGGGCAAGTGGGCCTGGCACACATGCTGGCAGGCAGGCAACTGCAATTAGATTACACTAGCAGACTGATGTTTCAAAGTCAAAAAAGTGTTGTTGTTTTTTAAATTTACCCTACTGTTACACCAGATATGAGTGGTGGCACTGGGCAAGTGGGCCTGGTACACACGCTGGCAGGCAGGCAGGCAATTGCAATTAGATTACACTAGCAGACTGATGTTTCACAGTCAAAAAAGTTTTTTTTTTTTTAAATTTACACTACTGTTACACCAGATATGAGTGGGGGCACTGGGCAAGTGGGCACAGTATATGCTGTGAGCCTGGCACACACGCTGGCAGGCAGGCAACTGCAATTAGATTACACTAGCAGACTGATGTTGTCAAAAATGTTTTTTTTTTTTTTAAATTTACACTACTGTTGCACCAGATATGAGTGGTGTGGCACTGGGCAAGTGGGTCTGGCACACACGCTGGCAGGCAGGCAACTGCAATTAGATTACACTAGCAGGCTGATGTTTCACAGTCAAAAAATTTTTTTTTGTTTTTTTTAAATTTTATTTATGACCAATACTGGGTACAAAGATACAAATTACATCAACAGCCCGCCTCGCAGGGTGAGCTAGAAAGGCAGACATAACAATACAGTAAGCTGAGGTTTACTTTGAGAATGTTCAGTGGGTCAGCCGGGGTTTCTATGACTATAGATTTGCACCACAATATTGTTTTTTTTCCAATATTATTAAATTCAACATAAAATAACACATAAATCAAACAACCTAGCAAACAAACAAGCAATCAAACAAAACAAACAGGCAAGACATACACAGTCCTAGCCTAAAAGCGGTACACATTGTTTAATAAAGCTAGATTAATCACTAAGTCAAATTAAACTAGGCTGAATTAGATAGGGGTAAGTGCATGGTACTAGGATGGTTGTCATATTACCTCTGCATGTCCAATTTAACACACAAATGTAGTCAAGGCTGCAATGGGACTCATAAGAGTAATAATTCACTCTATTTATATTATGGTGTTATGGGGTTAGTTACATAAGAGTAGATAAGGGAACATCCAGAAGGCTTGCGACACATAAAAGGGGTGGTAATATTGTCTTATTTCTCCTTTGATATTGAGAAAAGGAAAAGTGATTTTGGGGATTTATAAACCTCCAACAGAGATCTTGAATAATCCTTAAAAGGACGGCATCACCTGTCTAAGCCTGATAAAGTCAGTAGGGCATCTATGATATTGTTAGAGGTCTAAGCATGCTGTACCCAATGACAGAAAATTTAGCCAGTGACCTAAATACTAGAAGATGAGGTAGCTACTAGGACCAAGCACACAACTGTTATCACTGTATGATGCACTGTCTTGTCCCCCCTTATGAACCAACGTTTCTAGAACCAATATGGTAGGAACATACCCCTGTCTATAGAGTGCTGCAGGAAACTTAGCAAGAAAAGAAAAAAAAAAAAAAAAAAGGGATCTTTTAGGTCAGAGAGCGTCTGCGGTTCAGCAGTAATTTATATGCAAAGCCGGTAATAGCAGATTCATATATTGTGGTATATTAATCCCAATAAGGTAACATCGTAGCTAAGGAGGAGGGTCTGAGGGTTCTGTGTTTCATAACCTGGTAGCAATCACACTAATAAACAAACAAACAAACAAACAAACAAACAAGGGAGGACAACCAATCATATTAACTAGGGAATGAAGACATCGCTATAATTATACTATGATATCTATAGAAATAAAGCAATGCGGTTAAGCTAAGATAGATTATATGTAGTTTAATTAGTTACAAGCAATTGATATGCAGAGCGTAAGGGGTATAAATGAACAATGTGACCGCACTACATCCGGCCACTCCTGTTAGGGTACATTTGACTTTTCACAATCAAAAGGGCAAATAAAGAGTATGACATAGAGGCTGTCTTAGAAGCAGTTATACCTTCATGCAGCTTACGTATCAAAGTACACTAACTGTATAGGGATGTATATGTGAAAGACAGCTTGTTTAGTAGTTGAACGAGGCTCAGGATTAGAAATAAAAGTAAACACAACATAACTGACATCTATAAAAAGAGGCTTATAAACTGTCCAACCATATAACAAACAAAAGTTCAGTTGGGGTTCCATGTGAAGTTTAACACGCTGTATAACATGACATCCTAGTTTGTCCAATTTAAAAGAATGTTTTTGAAGCGTGTTGGTCAAGATATCATAGAGATCAGCTCACCCATAGTCCCCCACCTTAGCCGATGCCAGCCCTGCCCAAGACTCCCAATCCGTGACACGGATCTAGAATCCCTCCAGCACAGTATTTGCTGTAGCGCAGAAGGCGCTGAGGGGTGCATGCGGATGCGGCTTCCATGTAAGAACCCACAGAATAAGAGTTGTAAAGAGTTCTCTCTACCAAGTGCAGGCTTAGATCTACGCTTAGGGCTGGGATGGAGATCTGTATTGGAGGTCTCGGTATCCCTCCCCCTGTATCCAGAGGCGATCTCGTAGCAGGTACTGATGGGTTCAGGCGGGAGGGAACCGTTCCGATGCTCAGCTTTGCCGTGGCTAGTTTACTCTGAGGCAGAGCTGGAATCAAAAGGCCACAGTCCGTTCCCCATGGGCCAGTTGCAGTACCATTTACCTTGCAGTGAGCATCGCACCTTTCGTGCGTTGTGGTAGTATTCCTCTCTGATGCTGGTTCGAGGCTGCAGCGAGAGCTGTCATCTCCCATGTCAGAACGAGTGCCGGCCAGCCATGCTGCACCCCAAGGTGAGTGGTGTCGCGGTGGGAGCAATGATTGAGGGTCTTTCTCAGCAGGTAGTATAGCAGTAATCCGTGTTGAATGTAGTCCCTGAGCAGACCGGAGCTCCTCAGAGAGTATTAGGCAAGAGCTCAGAAGATTATTTAGATGCGGTAGGAATATTTCTATCTGTTCTTTCGCTATGGCATCCATCTTGGAGAGTAAAAGACACCTTTACTGTGTCTCAAACAAACTGTTAAAGTACCTTCCGGGGGAGAGAAGATGTCAATTCCTCTATCCACGCTGTTTCTCGGACACAAAAATTGTCAAGAGAGATGTGAATGGCGTTAAATTCAGGCTGCAAGAAAGATTTTTAGCAGAGCTTCAATAACTTGCTGCCATCTTGGTATGCCGCCCACCGGAAGTCATGTTTTTTTTTTAAATTTACACTACTGTTACACCAGATATGAGTGGTGTGGCACTGGGCAAGTGGGTCTGGCACACACACTGGCAGGCAGGCAACTGCAATTAGATTACACTAGCAGACTGATGTTTCACATCCAAAACTGTTTTTTTTTTTAATTTACACTACTGTTATACCAGATATGAGTGGTGGCACTGGGCAAGTGGGCCTGGCACACACGCTGGCAGGCAGGCAACTGCAATTTGATTACACTAGCAGACTGATGTTTCAAAGTCAAAAAAGTTTTTTTTTTTTAAATTTACACTACTGTTACACCAGATATGAGTGGTGTGGCACTGGGCAAGTGGGTCTGGCACACACGCTGGCAGGCAGGCAACTGCAATTAGATTACACTAGCAGACTGATGTTTCACAGTCAAAAAAGTTTTTTTTAAAATTTACACTACTGTTACACCAGATATGAGTGGTGTGGCACTGGGCAAGTGGGTCTGGCACACACGCTGGCAGGCAGGCAACTGCAATTAGATTACACTAGCAGACTGATGTTTCACAGTCAAAAAAGTTTTTTTTTTTAATTTACACTACTTTAACACCAGATATGAGTGGTGGCACTGGGCAAGTGGGCCTGGCACACACGCTGGCAGGCAGGCAACTGCAATTAGATTACACTAGAAGACTGATTTTTCACAGTCAAAAAAGTTTTTTTTTTTTAAATTTACACTACTGTTACACCAGATATGACTGGTGGCACTGGGCAAGTGGTTTGGCAGGCAGGCAGGCAACTGCAATTAGATTACAAAGGAAAATAAATAAAAAAAATAAAAAATTATGTTCTAGCCCTAAAAAGGGCTTTTTGGGGTGCTGTGCTTACAGCAGAGTTCAGATGAGTCCTTCAGGACTGTAGTGGACACTGAATACACTAGCCTAGCTATCAATTTCCCTATTAAATCACAAGCAGCTAGACTGTCCCTCCTCTCACTAACAATGCAGCTTCCGAATGAATCTAAAATGGCTGCTGTTCAGGAGCTGGGAGGGTCTGGGAGGGAGGGTCTGCTGCTGATTGGCTGGAATGTGTCTGCAGACTGTGAAATACAGGGTCAAAGTTTACTCAATGATGACGAATAGGGGGCGGATCGAACATCGCATATGTTCGCCCGCAACGGCGAACGCAAACATGCTATTTTCGCTGGGAACTATTCGCCGGCAAACTATTCGCAACATCACTAGTTCTGACATAAAACTTATGTTGTCATCTTATTTAAATGTCTTAATTTAAACATTTGACAGTATTTTGGTGTTGCAATATTCTTCATCTTCATATCTTAATAAAAAATATTTGACGTGATTCCTGTGTTAATTTTTATATATGTTTTATTAAAATGTTAAACTATTATTGTCCTAACACCTTTGTCCTGTCCTGCACCTTTGATTATTTGGTTTTAAGCAATTGTTAATAAAATAATTGAATCATTAACTCTTAACAATTGTTTAATACTATAAATGGTTAGAAACTTCATATTCACCATATATAGCAGTGAACAATTAAAGAGATGCAATTATTTAATCATTGAATTCAACATTGTTTATTACCATATATGGTTTTACAACTATTCGGCTAGATTACAAGTTCGGTGTTAGCTTTAAAAAGCAGCGTTAAGGGGTCCTAACGCTGCTTTTTAACACCCGCTGGTATTACGAGTCTTGCAGGTACAGGTGTACCGCTCACTTTTTTTCCACGACTTTTCCACACTGCAAATCCCCTTATATCAATTGCGTATCCTATCTTTTAATGGGATTTGCCTAACGCTGGTATTACAAGTCTTGGAAGAAGTGAGCGGTACAGCCTCTACCTCCAAGACTCCTACCGCATATAAAATTCAGTAGTTAAGAGTTTTATGGGCTAACGCCGGAACATAAACCTCTTAACTACAGTGCTACAAAGTACACTAACACCCATAAACTACCTATTAACCCCTAAACCGAGGCCCCCCCCACATCGCAAACACTATAATAAAATTATTTAACCCCTAATCTGCCGACCGGACATCGCTGCCACCTACATTATACCTATGAACCCCTAATCTGCTGCACCTAACATCGCCGACACCTACATTATATTTATTAACCCCTAATCTGCCGCCCCCAACGTCGCCGCCACCTAACTACATTTATTAACCGACCTGCCGACCGGACATCGCCGCCACTATAATAAATGTATTAACCCCTAAACCGCCGCACTCCCACCTCACATTCACTAGATACATTTTATTAACCCCTAATCTGTCGCCCCCAATGTCGCTGCCACCTAACTACAATTATTAACCCCTAATCTGCCGCCCCAACGTCGCCGCTACTATATTAAATGTATTAACCCCTAAACCTAAGTCTAACCCTAACCCTAACACCCCCCTAAATTAAATATAATTTAAATAAATCTAAATAAAATTACTATGATTAAATAAATTATTCCTATTTAAAAATAAAAACTTACCTATAAAATAAACCCTAATATAGCTACAATAAAACTAATAGTTACATTGTAGTTATTTTAGGATTTATATTTATTTTACAGGCAACTTTGTGTTTATTTTAACTAGGTACAATAGTTATTAAATAGTTAATAACTATTTAATAGCTACCTAGTTAAAATAATTACAAAATTACCTGTAAAATAAATCCTAACCTTAGTTACAAATACACCTAACACTACTCTATCAATACATTAATTAAATTAATTAATTACAATTATCTAAAATAAAATACAATTAAATAAACTAAACTATATTACAAAAAACAAACAAACACTAAATTACAAAAAATAAAAAAATATTACAAGAAGTTTAATCTAATTATACCTAATCTAATCCCCCTAATAAAATAAAAAAGCCCCCCAAAATAATAAAATTCCCTATCCTAAACTAAATTACAAATAGCCCTTAAAAGGGCCTTTGTGGGGCATTGCCCCAAAGTAATCAGCTCTTTTACCAGCCCTTAAAAGGGCTTTTTGCGGGGCATTGCCCCAAAGTAATCAGCTCTTTTACCTGTAAAAAAAAGGAAAACAATACCCCCCTCCCAACATTAAAACCCACATACGCCTACTCTAAAACCCACCCGATCCCCCCTTAAAAAAACCTAACTCTAACCCCCTGAAGATCACCCTACCTTAAACCGTCTTCACCCAGCCGGGCCGAACTCTTCATCCAATCCGGCAAGAAGAGGTCCTCCAGAGGGTCCGAAGTCTTCATCCTATCTGGGCAGAAGAGGAAATCCAGACCGGAAGAAATCTTCATCCAAGCGGCATCTTCTTTCTTCATCCTTCTGGAGCGGAGCGGCAACATCTTGAAGACCTCCGACGCGGAACATCCTCCTTGCCCGACGACTAGACGACGAATGACGGTTCCTTTAAATGACGTCATCCAAGATGGCGTCCCTCAAATTTCGATTGGCTGATAGGATTCTATGAGCCAATTGGAATTAAGGTAGGAAAAATCTGATTGGCTGATTCAATCAGCCAATCGGATTGAAGTTCAATCCGATTGGCTGATCCAATCAGTCAATCGGAATGACCTTGCATTCTATGGTCTGTTCCGATCAGCAATCAAAGAAGAAGGATAGGATCCAGCTTTATGCAAATAAAATCCATCTTTATTGGCAAAGTTAAAACGCCAGAAGTGGCTCAGTGAACAGCATACAAAGATAGTAAGCAAAAACTGGTGTGTGAGCGTGACACCACGGCTTACATGTTTCGGCGCTCAGCCGTAATCATAGCCATGTTCCGATCAGCCAATAGAATGCGAAGTCAATCCAATTGGCTGAATGTGTAATTGAACACTCATTTAGGGCTAAAAAGGCTCATTACTTGTATAATATCTTTTTTTAAAGTCATACATTGCCAGACAATCCAAAGAACGTGTTTTAAAGATTTATTAATGAAAGAAAAACATTTTTTAACGAGTGTTGCACTTATTTCATTTTCATTAAAATATACTTTTTTTTTTATAAACTGTAGATTTAGAAGAAAGTATGGCCTAGATTTAGAGTTTGGTGGTAGTTTCAGCCGCGACTTTTCCATACCGCAGATCCCCTTACGTCAATTGCGTATCCTATCTTTTCAATGGGATCTTCCTAACTCCGGAGCTTTCTGGGCTAACGCTGGTTCATAAAGCTCTTAACTACTGTGCTCTACAGTACACTAACACCCATAAACTACCTATGTACCCCTAAACCGAGGCCCCCCCACATCGCCGCCACTCGATTAAATTTTTTTACCCCTAATCTGCCGACCGCCACCTACATTATCCTTATGTACCCCTAATCTGCTGCCCCTAACACCGCCGACCCCTATATTATATTTATTAACCCCTAATCTGCCCCCCTCAACGTCGCCTCCACCTGCCTATACTTATTAAACCCTAATCTGCCGAGCGGACCGCACCGCTACTATAATAAAGTTATTAACCCCTAATAAGCCTCACTCCCGCCTCAATAACCCTATAATAAATAGTATTAACCCCTAATCTGCCCTCCCTAACATCGCCGACACCTAACTTCAAGTATTAACCCCTAATCTGCCGACTGGAGCTCACTGCTATTCTAATAAATGTATTAACCCCTAAAGCTAAGTCTAACCCTAACACTAACACCCCCCTAAGTTAAATATAATTTAAATCTAACGAAATTAATTAACTCTTATTAACTACATTTTTCCTATTTAAAGCTAAATACTTACCTGTAAAATAAATCCTAATATAGCTACAATATAAATTATAATTATATTATAGCTATTTTAGGATTTATATTTATTTTACAGGTAACTTTGTATTTATTTTAACCAGGTACAATAGCTATTAAATAGTTAAGAACTATTTAATAGCTAAAATAGTTAAAATAATTACAAAATTACCTGTAAAATAAATCCTAACCTAAGTTACAATTAAACCTAACACTAGACTATCAATAAATTAATTAAATACAATACCTACAATTATCTACAATTAAACCTAACACTACACTATCAATAAATGAATTAAATACAATATCTACAAATAAATACAATGAAATAAACTAACTAAAGTACAAAAAATAAAAAAGAACTAAGTTACAAAAAATAAAAAAATATTTACAAACATTAGAAAAATATTACAACAATTTTAAACTAATTACACCTACTCTAAGCCCCCTAATAAAATAACAAAGCCCCCCAAAATAAATAAATGCCCTACACTATTCTAAATTACAAAAGTTCAAAGCTCTTTTACCTTACCAGCCCTGAACAGGGCCCTTTGCGGGGCATGCCCCAAGAAATTCAGCTCTTTTGCCTGTAAAAAAACACATACAATACCCCCCCCAACATTACAACCCACCACCCACATACCCCTAATCTAACCCAAACCCCCCTTAAATAAACCTAACACTAAGCCCCTGAAGATCTTCCTACCTTATCTTCACCTCGCCGGGTATCACACCGATCGGTCCTGGCTCCAAAATCTTCATCCAACCCAAGCGGGGGCTAGACATCCATCATCCGACAGCTGAAGAAGTCCAGAAGAGGGTCCAAAGTCTTCATCCTATCCGGGAAGAAGAGTAGATCCGGACCGGCAACCATCTTCTTCCAAGTAGCATCTTCTATCTTCATCCGATGAGGACCGGCTCCATCGTGAAGACATCCAGCGCAGACCCATCTTCTTCCGACGACGTCCAACTGAAGAATGACGGTTCCTTTAAGGGACGTCATCCAAGATGGCGTCCTTTGAATTCCGATTGGGTGATAGGATTCTATCAGCCAATCGGAATTAAGGTAGGAAAATTCTGATTGGCCGATGGAATCAGCCAATCAGAATCAAGTTCAATCCGATTGGCTGATCCGATCAGCCAATCAGATTGAGCTCGCATTCTATTGGCTGATCGGAACAGCCAATAGAATGCGAGCTCAATCTGATTGGCTGATCGGATCAGCCAATCGGATTGAACTTGATTCTGATTGGCTGATTCCATCAGCCAATCAGAATTTTCCTACCTTAATTCCGATTGGCTGATAGAATCCTATCAGCCAATCGGAATTCGAGGGACGTCATCTTGGATGACGTCCCTTAAAGGAGCCTTCATTCGTCGGTAGTCCGTCGGGCCAGCAGGATGTTCCGCGTCGGAGGTCTGCAAGATGGATCCAGAAGAAAGAAGATTGAAGATGCCGTTGATAGAAGACTTCAGCCGGATCATGGACCTCTTCAGCTCCCGCTTGGATGATGACTTCAGCCGGATCATGAACCTCTTCAGCTCCCGCTTGGATGATGACTTCAGCCGGATCATGGACATCTTCAGCCCCCCGCTTGGGCTTGGATCAGGACATCGGAGGAGCTCTTCTGGATCGATCGGTGAACCTGGTATGGTGAAGATAAGGTAGGAAGATCTTCAGGGGCTTAGTGTTAGGTTTATTTAAGGGGGGTTTAGGTTAGATTAGGGGTATGTGGGTGGTGGGTTGTAATGTTGGGGGGGTATTGTATGTGTTTTTTTTACAGGCAAAAGAGCTGAATTCTTTGGGGCATGCCCCGCAAAGGGCCCTGTTCAGGGCTGGTAAGGTAAAAGAGCTTTGAACTTTAGTAATTTAAAATAGGGTAGGGCATTTTTTTATTTTGGGGGTCTTTTTTATTTTTTTAGGGGGCTTAGAGTAGGTGTAATTAGTTTAAAATTGTTGTAATATTTTTTTGATGTTTGTAAATATTTTTTTATTTTTTGTAACTTAGTTCTTTTTTATTTTTTGTACTTTAGTTAGTTTATTTCATTGTATTTAATTGTAGGTATTGTATTTAATTAATTTATAGATAGTGTAGTGTTAGGTTTAATTGTAGGTAATTGTAGGTATTTTATTTAATTAATTTATTGATAGTGTAGTGTTAGGTTTAAATGTAACTTAGGTTAGGATTTATTTTACAGGTAATTTTGTAATTATTTTAACTATTTTAGCTATTGTACCTGGTTAAAATAAATACAAAGTTACCTGTAAAATAAATACAAAGTTACCTGTAAAATAAATATAAATAAAATTAAATAAATATAAAAAAATATAAATAATTTATATTGTAGCTATATTAGGATTTATTTTACAGGTAAGTATTTAGCTTTAAATAGGAATAATTTATTTAATAAGAGTTAATTTATTTCGTTAGATTTAAATTATATTTATCTTAGGGGGGTGTTAGTGTTAGGGTTAGACTTAGCTTTAGGGGTTAATACATTTATTAGAATAGCGGTGAGCTCCAGTCGGCAGATTAGCGGTTAATGTTTGAAGTTAGGTGTCGGCGATGTTAGGGAGGGCAGATTAGGGGTTAATACTATTTATTATAGGGTTAGTGAGGCGGATTAGGGGTTAATAACTTTATTATAATAGCGGTGCGGTCCGCTCGGCAGATTAGGGGTTAATAAGTGTAGGCAGGAGAAGGCGACGTTGTGGGGGGCAGATTAGGGGTTAATAAATATAATATAGGGGTCGGTGGTGTTAGGGGCAGCAGATTAGGGGTACATAGGGATAATGTAAGTAGCGGCGGTTTACGGAGCGGCAGATTAGGGGTTAAAAATAATATGCAGTTGTCAGCGATAGCGGGGGCGGCAGAATAGGGGTTAATACGTGTAAGGTTAGGGGTGTTTAGACTCGGGGTTCATGTTAGGGTGTTAGGTGCAGACGTAGGAAGTGTTTCCCCATAGACAACAATGGGGCTGCGTTTGGAGCTGAACGCGGCTTTTTTGCAGGTGTTAGGTTTTTTTTCAGCTCAAACAGCCCCATTGTTTTCTATGGGGGAATCTTGCACGAGCACGTTTTTGAGGCTGGCCGCGTCCGTAAGCAACTCTGGTATCGAGAGTTGCAGTGGCGTTAAATATGCCTGTACGCTCCCTTTTTGGAGCCTAACCCAGCCATTATGTGGACTCTCAATACCAGAGTTATTTTAAAGGTGCGGCCAGAAAAAAGCCAGCGTTAGCTACGCGGGTCGTTACCGACAAAACTCTAAATCTAGCCGTTAATGTTTTAGATTAAATTAAAGATAAACGATATAGTAAATAATTTATTAGAACTTTATTTTGGGACATTTATTTTAAGGAACATATTAGATGGAATGTGCACATATGCTTTTAACATTTAAATAATTGCATTTTTAAAATATCTTTTAATTAGCAAAATATGTGTGCATGACAATGTATTACTGTTTAGCAGCATTCACACATATGCTGTAGATGGCCTGTGCAACTATAAACAAACACCATACATTTATATAGAGCTTCTAGTGGCTTTTATAATGAAACATTAGTCATTATTAACTAATAACACTAATAAATCCATGAGAAATTGTGTTTGAAAACTATAACACATGGTATGCACATAATACAGGTGTATGCCACTGATACAGCTTTTATTATAGTCATTTCAGATAATACAAACTTTCTATTTCAAATAAAAGGACACTTGCACATGTTTAATATTTTGAAACATTTATTTTTATTGATGTTTCAAAGAAAACTGAAAACAATCCTCATTTTTGACAAACTGGCAAGAAAATAATAA
Source organism: Bombina bombina (assembly GCF_027579735.1). Lineage (NCBI taxonomy): Eukaryota > Metazoa > Chordata > Amphibia > Anura > Bombinatoridae > Bombina > Bombina bombina. The sequence goes on along the minus strand of NC_069503.1, from coordinate 833,567,459 downwards.
TAATCATGTACAGTGCAATAAACAAATAAAACACTGACAACAAGACTTTATGTAGATGACTATGTTAAGTCTCCTATAGCACGTATGAGGCCTATCATGGACCTCTCCATACAAAAAGTATAACTAAAATATCTCTAAGGGTTGTACTGGTAAACCAGGCCCCTTTTTGCACATGAAGGGTAATACATACCCCTAGGACCCCAGTCCAAACTATTTTATGTGTGTGTGTGTGTGTGTATATATATATATATATATATATATATATATATATATATATATATATATTCTTTTGAGCCCTTCCCTGTCACACACCTTTTTAAAAATAGAAATACTTCTGATATTTTTGTTCTTCACTTAGAAGAAAATGTTTATTTTTATTTTTAATTTCTACACATACCTATATATACAGTATATATCTGTATGTATTCATATAAATATATAAGTATATATATATATATATATATATATATATATATATATATATATAAAATAGTCCAATATATAAACGCCTGAGTCTTTTGCTTGTGCACAAACAATTTACTCTCAACTTGTAATATGCGCGTAATACTAGAAGCAGTGTTTGCACACGAGTGGAAAAACAATTTGGAGCACCACTTTTAACCTGGCCCTATATCTCAAGCATTAAAAGTATACAAAATATTGGTAACTTGTTTTAAAAATATTTAAATCCATATTTTATCAAGAGTAAGTAAAATAATATACAACAGAATCATATACACATATTGATAGATCAAGGAAAGCATGTTTTCAGGATTTGTAAAGGGAAACAGATGTTACAGCAAGTGAGCTGACCCAGAATACACTCAACAAATCTTTACTGTATCACTTAAACAGAAAGATACACGTCAAAAGCAATCAACAAGAAAATTGAACCAGCTCTGAAAATGCCACTGTAATACACATTGCAACATCAAAAGAGAAAATAATACCTAAAAGTGATAACACAGAATTATTATAAAACAACAGACTACGTGTATCAAAATATAAAACAAATCCTCAAATCCTCAAATCAGAATAAAAAGACAGCTATTCCATAAAATAGAAATGTAAACATTTTAAAGACTTTGCAAAATATTTTAATTCATTTACTAGTTTTTCTAATAATCTTACACTTAAACCTTTTTTTTTTTTTTTTTACTTTCTCCAGGTTTGAGCACAGTTGCACAGTAAATCTGTTGCGAACACACAGAGTGCAATGTGGCTGTAACGCAATTTCCATTGCGCCGCCATTAAAAATCAAACTTTCTTTTCACATGCGTTATGCTGTGGTAACCTGCATATCACACACAAACCAAGTTCGGACTTGGTATGCTTGTGCACATTTTCCCCCATACAGATCAATAGAGATTTTTTTTTAGAAAAAAACCTAACACCTGCTATTGTAAAATCACCATTTCATTTTCGCATTCCCCATTGAAGTCTATGGAGAAAAGAAAGTTATCAAAAAACCTATCACCCTAACATAAACCACTAGTCTAATAACCCCACATCGCCAACATTAAGTAAAGCTATTAACCCCTAAACCGTCATCCCCTCACATCGCCAACACTAAATACACCTAAATAAATTATAAAACCTAACATTACCAAATAAAAGAAACAAAAAAACTACCATTACAAATCATTTTTTTTATTTTGGATAATTTTGTTTATTATTTTTTATAATGATAGTTTTTTTTATTTCTTTGTAATTTTAGTGTTTATTTTTTTTGTAATGGTAGTTTTTATTTTTTTATTTGGTAATGTTAGGTTTTATTATTTGTAGTAATGTTAGTTTTTTTTTAGTTTAAAGGGACAGTCTACACCAGAATTTTTATTGTTTTGAAAGATAGATAATCCCTTTATTACCCATTCCCCAGTTTTGCATATCCAACACAGTAATATTAATATACTTTTTACCTCTGTGATTACCTTGTATCTAAGCCTTTGCAGACTGCCCCCTTATTTCAGTTCTTCTGACAGACTTGCATTTAGCCAATCAGTTCCCTCTCATTTTTAACTCCACGGGCGTGGTCACAATGTTATCTGTATGAACTAACGTCATCTAGCTGTTAAAACTGCCAAATGCATTGAAATTAGGGGCGGCCTCAAGGGCTTATAAATTAGCATATGAGCCTACCTAGGTAGCTTCCAACAAAGAATACCAAGAAAACAAAGCACATTTGATGATTAAAGTAAATTGGAAAGTTGTATAAAATTGCATCCTCTATCTGAATCATAAAAATATAATTTTGACTAGACTGTCCCTTTAAGTTTTAATTTTCTTATAGTCAGGGGGTGTTAGGTTTGGGGGTTGATAGTTTAATTAAGGTATTTGCGATGTTTATGAGTTAATAAACGCTATTTGCTCAACAGAATAAGGGAATTTTCTTTTGCGGTTTCGACTTATTCTGTTGCGCAAAATAGCGTGTTGCTTGTAGCGCATGTGCATTTCAATAAGATGACAGTGTTCCGAGCACGGGAGCATGCAGATAGACTTTTACATGGCGCATGGTGAGGCTCTGATTAGCTAGAACAGATGCCACTCAAAGAAGGAGCCTCAAAAATCTTAGAGGCTGAATTCAATATGGTAATGTAGCAGGAATAAAAGTAAAATTATTTAGTGTGCTGATGAATTGATTAATATAAAAGCATATTGATATGCTAGTTAGGATAAGACCTTTACAAATATGTGGAGCACTTTGGCCGAATTTACCATTACTTTAAATAACACTTCTACATTTAAAACTTGAAAACTCAAATGAAGTAATGTTTGAGATTGTTCGTATATAATAGCAACTAATATTTTTGGGAATTACAAAAATCTAATTATACAAAATTGTTAACTTTACTGGAAATAAACATAATGCTTATTGCTCCTTAGAAAATCTCCGATTTTAGCAGAGCCATTTTCAGTCTGTTCTTGAGCTTATAGCTTTCATGAAGTTATATTTTTATAGTATTTAGAGGGTAGGGAAATTTAAATTTGCTTTTATAAAGCACCTAGACAGATATTATATCATATATATATATATATATATATATATATATATATATATATATATATATACATATATACTGTATATATAATTTAATTTTAGTTTTTCCATGGTTTGTATGCATACTAAAATGGTATTTTGTCTTTTTCTATTGTTTGCCCTACCCATGTAAGAGCAAAAGGAACTGCCCAGAATGGCAAGTAATTTATGTGTTATGTGATGATTACGGACCAGATTAAAAGTGACGGGCTATTTAACGCTCCCTCTTAAGCATTAACTGCGCTAGACGTAAGAATAATGCACGCCACAGGTTGAACTTTTATTATGAGTTTAAAGTTTACTGCTTTTGCTTGCGAGCTAACCTGATGAGCGCAAAACGCCAAACTAAGAATAAACTATTGCCCATAGAAGTCAATGGAGCAAAAAAAGTGGGGAGAAAAAAACTAATACCCAACTTGCATGCAAACCCGATTGTGTATTCTCAAGTGTGCTAACTTGACATGATATATATATATATATATATATATATATATATATATATATAGTATGATGTTTTTTTGGTACAATATATATTTATACCTATATATAAATGTATAGGTATATATACAGTGCTCAGCATAAATGAGTACACTCAAACAGATTTGTCAGAAAACCTTTACTTACCTTTAAGAAATAACATATTCTAGCAAAACTTTACTTATCAGTCAGAATACAGCAGCAAAGTGATACAAAAATGTAAGAAATATGGAACTGCAACCATCTCAAAACGCCATCCAGGCCATCCATGGAAGTTAACGCCTCAACAGGAGCATCTTCTGATGAGAAGGATTGAAGAAAATCACCATGCAAGTTCACAGCAGTTAGCTAAATAAGTAGAAACCCAAACTGGGGTGATTGTTTCCAATGACACAATATGACGTACACTGCAGAGGAAAGGAATGCATGGGTGTCGTTCACGAAGGAAGCCTCTCCTAAAGCCCATGCACAAAAAAGCCCACCTAGGATTTGCCAGGACAAATACTGAAAAAGAAGAAGACTACTGGGACTCTGTACTCTAGAGTGACGAGACCAAGAAAAATGTTTTTGGAACTGATGGCTTCAAAACTGTACGGAGTCGCAAAGGTGAGGAGTACAATGAAAAATGCATGGTACCTACAGTGAAACATGGTGGTGGCAGTGTCCTTCTGTAAATAGGTGGTATGCAAGCTGTTATAAAGAAATTTGGAGAATCAGGAGAGGTCAAGGATAAAAATGTACTGGAAGGCCAAAAAAACCTTTTAAAATGTGATGAGTAGTTTCTCAGAGTTTCTTCTTTTAAAGACTGGAAGAAGTCCAGCAAGGACCTAGCTTAGCATCTGGCAGCTTCATTGGATGTCAAATTGACCCTTCTACAGTCTGAAGAAGCTTGATTAGGAATGGTCATTGTGGAAGTGTAGCAGCCAAGAAACCACATTTTCTTAATGGGGACAGGGTGAAAAGGCTAAGATATGCTAAAGCTCACAAAGATTGGAATGAAGTTCAGTGGAAAAGAGTATTATGGAGTGACATATCCAAGTTTGAAATTTTTGGGTCCAGTAGTTGACAATATGTGAGAAGAAGAGTTGAAGAGAAATAAAAGAATGAGTGCTTGTGGAAACATAACTCAGATTTAAATGGGCTGCAGCACATTTCTGATTTATGTTGGCAGATATACTTTTTTTTTTATGGCGCACATGACCGCTGACAATCTGGAGGTACACTGTGTACAGGTTTGGTAAATATGCATGCAGATTAGGGAATAACCATGATAATAGTGCACACACACAAAACATATACACACACACACACATATATATATACACACACACATACAAACACATACACGCACATACAGACACACCTATACACACACATACAGAAATATATATATATATATATATATATATATATATACATACATATCCATACAGACATACATAAACACAAACACACACAAATGTACACACACACATACATACACAGATATGCATTCATACATATATATTGACACATACAATCACATACAGACTCATATATATATTGAAGGATTTTATTGCTGTTTCACTGTTCCTTATTGTGTGCTTTGCTATTGTGCATACATAATAGCTTCCATTAATAGTAACTACATTTATTGACTATGGCATTATGGGGTAAAATTAGAGAGAGTTTAGACTTTTTGTTACAAAATGTTACACGTGTAATATCACTGAAATCAGAGTGACCGATAAGATCTACCAATTACTGACCACCCCTCTCTACAGAAGCCCGGGCGCAGCCTGTACCCATTTACTGTGTGCGGGCTTCTTACATAGTCTAATTTAAAAATGAATGTTAAGTATAAAAGGATAAAATCTAACTTGCTGTGCAAAATATTGTAGTCATCCCGAGTAAGAGGATGACTGGATTTTTCAAGCACTGTATACATATATATATATACATATATATATATATATATATATATATATATATATATATAATACATATATGTCTATCTATCTATCTATCTATCTATCTATCTATCTATCTATCTATCTATCTATCTATCTATGTATCATCTATCTCTACCTACCTTTGTATTGGTAAAACTCAACAGTATATGTACATTTAAAGTTAGTCTGATGACCGTAATACAAATCCATATCCTCCTGTGATGTCATGAGGATTATTTTGATATCAAACACAGCATGTCCAGTAGAAGAGGTGTCTGAAAGATCTAATATTCATAAAATTTTATTCTAATTTTATCCAACAATAACCCTTAATTGATCTCAGGCCAGTGCCTGGATAAAGTCTGTGTGTTGACAAGTTGGGGCAATAAACTGACCATACGCAATAATGTTCTTTCAGGTAAAACTTACAGCTATTTATGAGGATCTCTGTTTTTTTAAGAAAAGAACAAACAAACAAAAAACCACAGGTACACACATACTTTGTAAAAACAAAAACATTTTACACACAGATAAAAAGTTATCCCCTTGCACCTAAAATCACGAGGCCTTCATGACAATATAAAAATGGAATGGTCACTTACAAAACAAATAAATCAGCTTTCAAAAAATAATTGTTATGGTTTAGAGCCTGCTACTTGTGTTATGAAGAAGCAGCCAGTTATGAAACATCATATATGTTTGATTAACTTTACAAAAACAGCGAGTGCTCACTTTTGCACTTATATCTTTGTTTATATACATACATATTGTATGGCTCGAAGGTAGGGCAACTATAGTTAAAATTACATTATAAGCCAATTTTTTTCCATACATTGTAATGCAATAAAATGACTACAGAGCCTTTAAAAATAAAAAAAGAATGCTTTCTGTTTTTTTCTCCCATTGAAGAGATCATTTTACTTACCAAGCAAACTATGAAGTGGTTTGCCTTTATGGAGATAAATTATAATTGAACATAATTATGTTTCGTCTTTCTAAAGCTATAAATCTATATGGAAACTGGCCTTTTTTTCTCAGTCCACCAGCAGCTAAATATAAGTATTCTAAATCTCTATATGGGCCCAAATCTGGACATTCTCCACTTCGGCAAGATTGTCTAATATGTGATTTGTCACAAGATTCTAGAAAGATGGAACTTGCTGTATCTAATGGGAATTCTTTAAAATCTAGGTGTGAGCGAGAGATAAGCACAGTACAATATAACACTACATGACAAAATAAAAAAGTTTTTGTTACTTTAGACTTCAGATTTGTCTTTGAAGTTTTATTCTATTTAAATTGTATACATTCTATTTTGTATTTTAATGCATTTAGATTTTGAATACAATAGTGTATTTAGAATTGTGATTTTACAAATTCTAATTGTACTTTGAATGTTCCATTGCAGTGTGTATTTACTTATTTCTATTTATTTATGTAAAATAAGTCTGCAATTTCAGAAAGTGGGTTGAACAGCAGTGTCCTATGAGCTGTAGTGAAAATATTTCAGAGTAATTTGTATTTGCTGCAAGTTGAGAATTAATATTGGATACAGCTGCTCCCCTGTTAACCTAGTTCTCCCCTGTAAGATTCTCTCTGCCAGAGAGCTTCTTTACTTTTTATGGGCTTCCAGATTCTGACACTTTTCTTTGAGAATTCATTGAGTTCCACCTCTGTGAAATCTGCACAACGTTTTTACTCTAAATGGGAACATTTTTGGGAAGCAGGCCCCAGGTCTGACCCTTTTCAGCAGAACTTAATCTGCCCATATCACCTCCCAAAGCCCATAAATGTATACTTGTATCATTTTTATCAAGTGGACCTATTTCTCTATATGTTAACTGCCTTCTATCTCTTTCAAAAAATATTGATTTATCTTGCCCTTCTTGTAAAGTTTATTTTCAAGTTTTAAACTGTAAAATTAAGGATATCTGTTAACAACAGTTTAACATAAAGTAAAAAAAAAATACAAAAATGAAATTTAACCTTTTAGCATTAGACAATTGATTTTTTTTTATAACAAAACAGTTCTGAAGATATTCTTCTAACTAATAATGATTTTTTTTCTACTGTTTTAGTGTTTTTCTATGACTAAATACATTTAAAATAGATTTTTATGTAATGGGTGTAGGAAGGAAAATCCTCTTCAAACTGACTACACTTCTGTTGTGTGTGGGTGACTGATAATGGATAATTTCTCTGAGTCTATATTGGAACATAATTCAATTTGTTCAGCTGTTACTGTAGAAACCACTATAGGCTTCCCTGACTGCACTCCTGTAGAGACTAATAAAGTAAATCGGATAAATGACTAGACAATATTGTGTTTATGTAAAAAGAAATGTAGATTTTTTTTTATTATAAATTTTATGGTAACTGAAAATTAAAGCATTTCACAGTTGGAAATAAGTTAAATGATAAAAAATGTAAGAACAAAACCAGAGAGTTTCAGATGTGGGTGCATAAGTAAAAGGTATTCTCAAGTTTCTTTTTGTGAGTCATGAAAGAAAAACTACTCTATTAAAAGCATGATTGCAGAATCATGTGGATTCAAGCTGCAGACCTGTTGTGCCGAGAGCAGTAAGAAAAGTTAGATTTTTTTTAATATTGTAATCATGCTGTGCATTTAAGTGTATGTCCTTGAATTTTGATTCAATATTTTGAAATAGCTATCTAAAAGAAAGACATAAAATGGTAAAAATATAGGAAATATAAATTTACACATTTTGGTAATTAAAATTGATAAATGAATGACTGTAATGTAAATGTTTCCTTAACCCCTTAATGGCCACAACGTAGCCTGTGCATTGCTGATCGTTAAGAGTGTTTTGGCCAGCGGCTAGACTGCACTATTATGACCTCCCTCCCTTCTGAAATAGTGTGGTCTCGCTACTGGTGGCAAGACTGTGCTATAAAAAATAATTGAAAGACCAGGAATGTACAGGGTATGTCACTACTTGTTTAGGGGTTGTTAAGGCTCGTGTATACAAAAACTGAAAGGAATTTTAGATGTAGGTAAAAGTAAAATATGTCAGTTTATTATTTTAATGTTGATGAAAAATGCATATATTTATTATAACTTTATTTTATTTTCCCTTCATTAATATGAATTCATAACAGGGATGTGATTAGTATTTCCATATAATTTTGACTAATTCAAAAGTTTTAAAATTCCAAAAACATAATCCAGGTAAAATGGAAATTATGATGATTGTATCTAATGAGTACATTCCATAGTTAAAAAGAAACAAAACAAATTTTCTATGGGACAGCAAGTTATGCTGCTCGAAAAAGGCCAACAATGGTTTTCAAAAGGTCCAACATTTCTGAGTAAAAAAAAATTGTTGGATTGGAATACAACTTTTGATTTGTCTGCAAAGAAGATATAGGGCTGTTATCATGCCACAAATGTAATAGAAATGTCTTCAAATTTAAAAAAATTGTAAAGTATTTCACATGAGAATTATGATGAACTTGTTTGTGCTTTTCTATGTTTACTGAGCTGTGTTATATCTGATTTCTAGTATGAGGGATTACTGAGCTAGGATAATACATTTAAAGGGACACGAAAGAGTATGCCAACAGCACAATCTTACAGATGTGCCAAAAAAACTAAATTCTGGCAACCCAGGACCTGAAAACTCTTATTGTAGAAATTTGTAAATTGCAATTTCTCAGTTTAATAGACACAAATTTAGAGAAAATTTGAAACTTTTTAAAATAAAGCCATATATCTAAGGCATATAATGTAAGAATATTTTGTTTTCTATGATGTGTCCCATGGCATTTGATATATAATACTAATCATCAAAATGTAATTAACTAAGCAGCTAAATACTTAAAGGGACACTGAACCCAAATTTTTTCTTTCATGATTCAGAAAGAGCATGCAATTTTAAGCAACTTTCTAATTTACTCCTATTATCAAATTTTCTTCATTCTCTTGGTATCTTTATTTGAAATGCAAAAATGTATGTTTTGATGCCGGCCCATTTTTGGTGAACAACCTGGATTGTTCTTGCTGATTGGTGGATACATTTATCCACCAATAAACAAGTGCTTTCCATGGAACTGAACCAAACAAATAGCTTACATGCCTTCTTTTTCAAATAAAGATAGCAAGAGAACAAAGAAAAATTGATAATAGGAGTAAATTAGAAAGTTGCTTAAAATTGCATGCTCTACCTGAATCATGAAAGTATTAATTTGGGTTCAGTTTCCCTATAATGACTACAAATAAATGCATATCTATGAGGATATAAAAGCAACAACGGGCGCCAACATAGTGTGAATCGGTTTACATCAGCTGAGAAATAAAGTATAAGAAATATACTCACAAGTGGAGTGGCACCTTAAATCAACAAGGTGCGTGCAGGCAGGCTGACATTCAAAACCAGCAGTCAGTACGCTGGAGGTCTCACCCGGGAAACCTATGGATTGATGGAGACAGGTGTGGCTTACGTCAGCTGTGGATCGTTTGAGAGGCCGGAATACCAGTGGAGAGGTGCAAACAACTGTGGATACTTTCTCCAGATGATCGTATTCGTGCAATCAGATTTAATCCCAAATGAAATGGTGATTGTCCAAATAAGGAAAAGTGTTCGATATCCAACCAAATATAAAATCAATAGGACATCAATATAAAATAGCAAAGAAACCGGGTCTGTATAAAAACAGAATATTTTATTTGCTACGCGTTTCTCAGTCCGTAAAGGACCGTTTCCTCAGGCATATACATAGGTGTTTCACAGGTGACTATTTATACCTGATAATGACCCGGAATCTAATCTGGAGGTCATCTCCAAACAATTGTACATTAAAAAATATATTGTTAAAAACAAAGTAATAAAAGTGTCATATTGAGCATTGTTCGGAAATGATATACATGTCTTAAAAAAATGAATGAAAATTTTTTGCAAGTAACTATTTAAAAGCATGTTTGCACTAGTGATGTGACCTGTAATAATGTTACTGAAAATGCATCACCCTAACTAATATGCTCAGTAAGTGATCATTTCACAAATAGGGTAGTTAGGAAATGGCATAATAACCATTCAAAAAAAGAGAACAGCGCTTTTTTTGTCTTCAAAATATTTTAGGCTTCAATAAAGTTCTAGGTTGAGCTCGAACTCTTGACCCTATGTGTGCTAGGTTTGTGTTTATCTAAAAGAGCTAATCAAATGTGATGAAAAATTAGGTAATGTTGGTCTAGATATACCAAAAACATGCCAAAGTTATAGTATGAAAATAGATACCGAAAATTATACGAGTACCAATTTGTTGAACAATTATTATAGAGAGGCATCATGATTTGTTGCATGAATAGTATAATTGGATAATAACATAAAAAACAATCCCCAAAAAAGAGAATAGCGCTTTATCTATCTTGAAAATAATTTGAGATTCAATAAATTTCCAGGTTGGGCTCGAACCCATGACCTTATGTATACTAGGTTTGTACTTATCTAAAAGAGCTAATCGGAAGTAATAACAAAGTGTATGATGTTGGTCTTGATATACCAAAGACATGCCAAAGTTATAGTAAGAAATAAAAGCAGAAAACTATCATAGTACCAATTTGTTGAACAATTGTTATTGCATAGCAACATGACTTGTTGCAAGAAGCAAACATGGTAATGAATATTAGATAGATGTTATTGGATTCTGAATGAGACTAAAAACGTACTTCACTATGTATATTGTATGATAATTGTTAATAAAATAATATATTTGTGTATGCGGTATGGTGGTCGCAAGAGTGAGTAGGATTTGGCAATGAAGATAAGTGGTAGTGATGGTGTTGTAGTTGGAAATAATATAGGTCTGATGTGAAGAAAATGATTAATGGTGAATTTTTCACCGGTTATGGGGTGGACACGAACTCGTGTCCTTGTGTATGGCAAACCTATACTTGGTCTGATGGGCTATCTGTGAATGACAGATTATATAAGGATCTGGGTTTACTAGACTCTAAACTGGTGGGTGGATCTTATATTATTAAGGACTAATTACAATGTTTGGTCTAATTCATTATCTCTCATTAACATTGTAATTAGTCCTTAATAATATAAGATCCACCCACCAGTTTAGAGTCTAGTAAACCCAGATCCTTATATAATCTGTCATTCACAGATAGCCCATCAGACCAAGTATAGGTTTGCCATACACAAGGACACGAGTTCGTGTCCACCCCATAACCGGTGAAAAATTCACCATTAATCATTTTCTTCACATCAGACCTATATTATTTCCAACTACAACACCATCACTACCACTTATCTTCATTGCCAAATCCTACTCACTCTTGCGACCACCATACCGCATACACAAATATATTATTTTATTAACAATTATCATACAATATACATAGTGAAGTACGTTTTTAGTCTCATTCAGAATCCAATAACATCTATCTAATATTCATTACCATGTTTGCTTCTTGCAACAAGTCATGTTGCTATGCAATAACAATTGTTCAACAAATTGGTACTATGATAGTTTTCTGCTTTTATTTCTTACTATAACTTTGGCATGTCTTTGGTATATCGAGACCAACATCACACAATTTGTTATTACTTCCGATTAGCTCTTTTAGATAAGTACAAACCTAGTATACATAAGGTCATGGGTTCGAGCCCAACCTGGAAATTTATTGAATCTCAAATTATTTTCAAGATAGATAAAGCGCTATTCTCTTTTTTGGGGATTGTTTTTTATGTTATTATCCAATTATACTATTCATGCAACAAATCATGATGCCTCTCTATAATAATTGTTCAACAAATTGGTACTCGTATAATTTTCGGTATCTATTTTCATACTATAACTTTGGCATGTTTTTGGTATATCTAGACCAACATTACCTAATTTTTCATCACATTTGATTAGCTCTTTTAGATAAACACAAACCTAGCACACATAGGGTCAAGAGTTCGAGCTCAACCTAGAACTTTATTGAAGCCTAAAATATTTTGAAGACAAAAAAAGCGCTGTTCTCTTTTTTTGAATGGTTATTATGCCATTTCCTAACTACCCTATTTGTGAAATGATCACTTACTGAGCATATTAGTTAGGGTGATGCATTTTCAGTAACATTATTACAGGTCACATCACTAGTGCAAACATGCTTTTAAATAGTTACTTGCAAAAAATTTTCATTCATTTTTTTAAGACATGTATATCATTTCCGAACAATGCTCAATATGACACTTTTATTACTTTGTTTTTAACAATATATTTTTTAATGTACAATTGTTTGGAGATGACCTCCAGATTAGATTCCGGGTCATTATCAGGTATAAATAGTCACCTGTGAAACACCTATGTATATGCCTGAGGAAACGGTGCTTTACGGACTGAGAAACGCGTAGCAAATAAAATATTCTGTTTTTATACAGACCCGGTTTCTTTGCTATTTTATATTGATGTCCTATTGATTTTATATTTGGTTGGATATCGAACACTTTTCCTTATTTGGACAATCACCATTTCATTTGGGATTAAATCTGATTGCACGAATACGATCATCTGGAGAAAGTATCCACAGTTGTTTGCACCTCTCCACTGGTATTCCGGCCTCTCAAACGATCCACAGCTGACGTAAGCCACACCTGTCTCCATCAATCCATAGGTTTCCCGGGTGAGACCTCCAGCGTACTGACTGCTGGTTTTGAATGTCAGCCTGCCTGCACGCACCTTGTTGATTTAAGGTGCCACTCCACTTGTGAGTATATTTCTTATACTTTATTTCTCAGCTGATGTAAACCGATTCACACTATGTTGGCGCCCGTTGTTGCTTTTATATCCTCACAGATTCATTGATCCAGTACACCGTGGACACAAGCGGAGCAAGCCTTTCTATCACGAACTCTTGATTGTTACCATATCCTTTATTTTTAAGTGGACTGTCCATTGTCTGTTTCCACTCACTCTCTTATAAGTCTTGGACTTTTCAAGTACACTGGACACTGGGACACTTATACATATTTATATGTTCAAATTGCACAAGTGTTTTGTTATATGTTGATTTTTATGTTTATTTTTATATATATTTTTTTCTCCTTTTAAAGCATTATTTTGCCTTAAACACACCATAGTGGTTGGTGTTACCACACACTGAGCCAAGTTGTAAATTCGCTTATCAACCAATTTTTTATTTTTTATCTTTATTTGCACAACACCCACTTTCTATTTAAGCAGATACACCACGATTTATACACCATCACATGTTTCTTTAGTAGCGCGTCCCCTTAGTTTTTTCTTCTATAGAATTAACTTTACTAAAATGCATATCTATGCCTTTTGTGCTTTCTGCAAAAAAAAAAAAAAAAAAAAAAAAAAAAACAAAATTAGAAGATACAGTTTTGTAAAATAATTATTCTGTTATAATAGCAATAACCTGAATAATAATAGTAATAAGAAGAACAATCAGCCAATAAGCCTTTTACATCTTTTGAAAGATGTGAACCCTGTAGTTCAAATTAAACATGCCATAGCTATCTATTTTTGTTTTTTCTGTGTGTCTGCCTGTCTGCCTGACTCTACTAAAATCCTTTGCAAGGATTAGTATATTTGTGGGCTTTTCATATCTCTGTTTCAGAGATCATATTTAAAACCTAGAGCTTGGTCCTACATTGCTCAGACATCATGACAGACAAACAAACATTTGTCAAACAAATTGATACACAAGGATGGAAAATAAGAGTTACCTGACCAGTAAGATAAGGAATCAAATAGAATCCAGAATAAAAGCACATTCAGTGACAAAAACAGGTGGAGTGGGATTTAAAGTACAATAATTAAATACACCACAATACCTTCTTCTTTTTTAAAATTAAGAACAATTAGAAGCACAAAACACTGATATATTTCTTATTAAAGGGACACTGAACCCAATTTTTTTACTTTCATGATTCAGATAGAGCATGTAATTTTAAGCAACTTTCTAATTTACTCCTATTATCAAATTTTCTTCATTCTCTTGGTATCTTTATTTGAAAAACAAGAATGTAAGTTTAGATGCCGGCCCATTTTTGGTGAACAACCTGGGTTGTTCCTGCTGATTGGTGGATACATTCCCCCACCAAAAAACAAGTGCTGTCCGTTGTCCTGAACCAAAAATTGTCTGGCTCCTTAGCTTAGATGCCTTCTTTTCCAAATAAAGATAGCAAGAGAACGAAGAAAAATTGATAATAGGATTAAATTAGAAAGTTGCTTAAAATTGCATGCTCTATCTGAATCACGAAAGAAAAATTTTGGGTTCAGTGTCCCTTTAAGCATTTTCATTTTATGGGGAAAAAAAACCAAATGAGCAAGGTGATACACCTTAATATAAAGACATATGCATTCTTTTGTTTTATATTTTTAAAACTGTAAAAAAATATCGTATTCTTAGAATAATTACATATTTAAGCAACTAGAAGCATTGTTAAATGGATATGAAACCCAAAAAAAAATATTTTGTGATTCAGACAGAGCATACCATTCCCCAAATGTTTCCAATATATTAGTAAATTGTAATTACTCCTGAATTTACCAAAAATATATATCAATGGACTTTGAGGAAGATGAACATTAAAGGTTACACATATCAGACAACAAGCTAAACAGTCTTTTACTACCACGTTTAGATAAAATGTACTAAAAAAATCTGGCACTTTTATAAGAATAAAAAATTCTTTAAACTCAAATAAGTGATCTGAGAAAAGAAAAAGCTCAGTTAAAGTAAATATCCATATCCATTTCCTATTCTAGTGATTTAGGGGTTGATCATAATCGTTTCGAAAAAATGTATCCTCAGAACAACATCATTAAAGTCTACAGGGATGTTTTATAGATAAATAATTTGATACACTTTTCTATATGATTGATTGATTTTAAAGTTAAACTTTAAAATCAGAATCTAAGTAGTTCTATATACATTGCAAATATGTTAAAGTTCATGAACATAATTCATCTGAACAGTTTATATTCAAATTAAATGATTGTTTTCAGTTCATGAAATTCACAAGCAAGCAAGACATTCAGAAATAGGTTAAAAGGACATAATACCCATATGATAAATCACTTTTAAAAAGATGCAGCATAACTGTAAAAAGATGTCAAGAAAATATAACTGGAACATCTCAATGTAAAAAAGAAACATATTTCACCTCAAAAGGTCTTCAGCTTACCAGTGTATTTCTCTGTGAAGCATTATCAGATACTGTCAGCTGCATGTTGAGGAAAAAAAAACATCCAATCAGCTTCATTTTTGAGATTTGACCACATTCAAATGCAAAAAAACAGTTTCTCTGAGAATTTTTTTTTTTATAAACATGTTGGTCGGTGTGGAAAATCAGAGAATTCATGGCTCACATTTATGATTCTGTGTGTAGACAAGGTTCTCAGAAAGAAAACCTATCCACCACCTTTGGAGGCTCGAGTCAGATGCCATAATTTAAGATTGCACAAGCAAATAGTCATCCTGGATAAATTAATCCAGATTGTTTGAACTCTCATCCTCTGAGGTTGCAAACATGTTATAAAGCAACATCTCTGAACCTGTCCGCCCAGCGTCACAGCTAGTGGAAAGCAATATGCTGCCTGCATTTATCACTGCACAAGTCGTAGCATTTTGCAACACCGCCCCCTGTAGGAGCTGTCAATCACCCCAGTCAGACAGCATTCATATCTTCTTAAATGGAGCCCTATGTTCACACTCAAGGGGGAGCACAGTGTGAGGTTTTAACTTTAAGCAGCATTAGAATAAAAATAAAAGTTCAGTCGTTTGCCTACCAAAATCAGAATTGCAACCTTAAATACATACAGTGAGTAGTTAACATAAATTCATATATATTGAATTTATATTAAAAAGACTTTCACTGAATCATTAAATATTAATATATAAAATTGACTTTAAAGGACATGAAACTCAAAATAGTTTTTTCATTACTTATATTGAGCATAACATTTTAACCAAATGTAGTATCTTTTTGTTGAAGGAGCAGCAATTCACTATTGGAAACCTATTTGAAACTAAGGTTCTGTAAATGCATGTAATTGTTAAATATACATGTCTGAGTCTTGCTAGATAGAACAAAATTTGTCTTTGCAATATTACAGACATGAATAAAGGATTGACTGTGGGTGTTCAAGGGCGTCTGGATTTTTCTACTTAAATGGACTTTTTTTTTTCTTTTATGATTCAAATAAGTATGCAATTTTAAATAACTTTCCAATTTATTTTTATTCTCCAATTTGTTTCATTATCTTTGTATTCTTTGTTGAAAAGTATACCTAGGTAGGCTCAGAAGCAGATAATTGGTTTCTGCACAAATATACCTCTTGTCATTGACTTTCAGCTAGCTCCCAGTAGTGCATTACTGCTCCTTCAACAAAAATATATCAAGAGAATGAAGCAAATTAGATAATAGAGGTAAATTGGGAAGTTGTTTAAAATTGTATGATCTATCCGAATCATGAAAGAAAAATGTTGGGTTTCATGTCCCTTTAAAGGGACAGTGTACACCAATTTTCATATAACTGCATGAAATAGACACTACCATAAAGAAGAATATGCACAGGTACTGATCTAAAAATCTGGTATAAAACCTTTTAAATTTTACTTAGAAGCTCCCGGTTTAGCACTGTTGTTGAGGTTAGGCTAGGACACCCATTGAAAGGGGCTGGGGAAAAAGAGCAGCCACTCCCCTTCCCCCCTTCGCTGCATATGAAAATACAGATACCATAAACAGGAGCCAGCAGGAGTCTATAAACGCGTGTATACATCTTACACTGTGGGGCTTGGTTAGGAGTCTGAAAATCAGCACAATGCTATTAAAACATAATCAAAACTATACATTGTTACAAAAAACACTCCAGGACAGGCTATCTTAATGGATCCTCTTCAAAAGATTTATGCAAAGAAAACTCCTGTGTACAATGTCCCTTTAATTTCAACTTTGCATGATGGATTTAAGTCAGTATAACCCTTGTGAAGAATCTCCTTTTCCCGTCATGTCTTTTTTCAAGTTTTAATTCTTGCATATGTATACTGTTTTATAGTGTTTATAGATGACCTGTTTTCTAAGGTTTGAAAGCATTTTTATGATGCTGATATTTATCACATTAAAACTGATTATATAAGATAAGAGATGATTAGTTGTTAGATAGAAGCGGCTACATAAATTTCAATGAGGCTATACTTGCCACCCGCTGCTCGGAAGAGGGGCCAGTACAAATCTGTATAAATTCAACAATTTTCAAGCTGCCATGTTGAGGCAAGTTTTTCCTCAAGACATTAGTTTTACAAATTGGTTGATTCTCAGCCACCTTCAAATTCCATCTAGTGATAGTGCAGCATAGTAAGAGTGACACTGTGGAAAGCAGGAGGTCAGCCATTAAATTTATAGCTGCACCAAATTTGAGTGGCTAATGTACAGCAACAGATGTCAAGTAATTTTAAATGCTCTTTCTTTTCATGTGAGTATGCATGTGTATTCTGCATTATATTGTAGTGGTGTTTTTATCAGATTTACATATACCTTGGTATGCTCTCATAAGAAGAGCTGTATTTCAACAAAGACTATCAAGAGAAAAGGTAAATTTGATTAAAAAAAAAGAAAATGTTATTATTTTTTAAGTTCTACTCTCTATTTGGAATCATGAAATTTTAAAGGGTCACTCATGTCACAATAAACTTGTATGATTCAGATAGAACATGCAGTTTTAAGACACTTTCCAATTTACTTCCATTTTCAAATTTTGCGCAGTATTTTTATATTCACACTTACTGGGGAACAAGATCCCACTGAGCAGGTGCACAAGCTCACAGGGTATATGTAAACTAGTCTGTGATTGGCTGATGTCTGTCACATGATACAGGGGGCTGGAAAATGGGGGGAAAATACATTTGAATTTCAAATAAGCAATAGATTTTTTTTCTGACAAAGTGTTATTGCATTATCTTTCTACTATGTACTTGTTAATTATGTAATTCTACTGCATTGAGGGGTACTTTAATTTTGAATTCCATATCTCTAAGTTATTATCACTTGGACAATTAATTATCGGATTGTAATTACCAAATTGGTGGTTTGACCTTCAAACACATGCTGAGGTTGGGAAAGATGAACAGAGGGAGTTAATTACTTATTCAAATTATTTTAGACCTGGCAGGTGATCTTTGGTTTATTCGAAAAGAAAGGAAAATAACTAGAAACTCAGAGCAGGAAATATCTGAGATAAGAATGAGTCAGTAATTTAATAGTATCTATTTGCTACATTTAGGAATAAGGGTTCTAACATTTCCATTCTCATTCTACTGAGCCAGTGCTTGCATCACTCTGAGTGGGCCGTGAAAACCGTAAGGTTCAGAGAAAACCTGTTGTTCCTAATCAAAGTGCCAAATGTATTGTAAAACATTCTGAAAAGGGTTCAAAGCATAACACAGAAATTTATAAAAGTGCTTTCTGTTTTTCTTTGGGCTTGCATCTCTGGTAATGTTTTGTGCAGTCATGGGTTATGATTGTCTAGGAAATACAGATTAGGAATTACTTCTGTGTCTTGCCGTGCTAATAAGGAGTATTCTGCATATGAGTTTAAAAAAAAACAAAAAAACAACTGGTATGCTAAATAACATATTTTAATAAGGGCTAGGTTATGAGTGGAGCACTATTTATCACTCCCGCTCGCACTCTAACTCTGCTCGACATCATCTCTTTGCGCGCATCGGCAGTGCACGTATTACAAGTTAAAAGTACATTTTTTTGCTTGTGCACTAACCCGACAAGTGCAAACAAAGAGTGAAGTTAGAATATCACGACAACATTAATGTACTTCCCCCTAGACTTCAATAGTTCCCAAATGATAGACAGCACACACCTGATGCTCGTAGTAGAGGGCCACTGCAAACACCTCTCTGTAGACTGTAAAATTTCCACAGCACCAATGAATCAGGAAAAAAGTTTAACAAACTTGTCTTTTAGTAATCCATTTCAGTTCATTTAACCCTTAACACACCTTTAACACACCTAATTACAAGAGTATATCTGAACAACCACAGAATACCACCACCTAGTGGTCAAAAATTAATATTCTTAAAAAATGTTAAATACATAGTTAAAAACAAACTGCTGTTAGTTGTCACTTCTTATCTAAATTCATATTCTATACATTTCATCATATGATAATATCATTCATGCTGAAGATTACTTATTCACAGAAGATTATTTACACTCCAAATAGAATTTTTATTTAAATTTAAAATTTTAAAATTTTAAAATTTTTTCCTACAAGAAAACTGCCATATCTATTTCCCTGTTGATCCCTTTGGGAACTAAAGCGTCTAAATTATGTATCCAAAAGGATTCTTTCCTCTTTAACTGTAATTCCCTACTACCACCCCATCTATGGAGTTCAACACTATCAATGATTTTCCAGCTCAGTTGTGAATTATTATGACCAGCTTCAATAAAGTGACAAGCTACTGGGGCCTTCATGTCCCCGCATCTTATATTTGATCTATGTTGACTGAGGTGATCACGTATTTTTCTAACCATCTCACCCAAATAGATTTTGGAGCACGGACACTTTATTAGATAAATAACATGTGTAGACTCACATGTATAAAATTTGTTGATATTGAATCTCTTGCCTGTTTGGGGGTGTACAAACTCTCTACCCTTTATAACTGAATGACAGCTGGCACAATTTAAACAAGGATAAGTACCATATGATTTAGATGATATATGTGTCTGTCTTTTTACTTTAGCACCAATGTCATTTTTGACTACTAAATCTTTAATATTAGGTACTCTCCTATATGCCATAAGTGGATAGTTTTGAAATTCAGCTATATCCGTGTTGCAATTTTTTAATACATGCCAATGTTTTTTTAAGACATTGGGCTATTTCAGCACTGTATGGATTGTACTGTGTAACACACACTAATCTATCTTGTTTGGTCTTAGTTTTGTATGCTTTCTCACAGATACTATTAGCTTTCTGTTTCTCTATTTCCCCTAAATTGTGTGGGTAACCCCTTTGTACAAATCTCTCAGTCATTTCCCTGAGTCGTATCTCTTTTTTGTGGCTGTCACTGACTATTTTGTGGACTCTAAGCATCTGGCTCTTTGGTAGGGAATTTTTTAAGGACTCATGATGAGCTAACATACAGCATTATGGATATAAACAGCAAAACAGATGGCACTCAAATGTTTACTTAGACAGAGATGGATGCTGCCCGCATTACTACCCTTGTGCGAGGATCCAGGGATTTCCTCAAAGAGGCACCAATGGAACTCACCAGTCAGGAATATGAGAAACTGAAAAAGAGAAATATGATTTGGGAGTTACACAGCATAACTCTAGCAGAGTACTATAGAGTTAAAAGAATACCCAGAGGGCTACGCATGAGTACCCGGCCTACATTACTTAAAGATAACATTGAGTATTGTCAAAAGTTTGAAGCTATATTAAATAAGTGCTCCTATGACCTAATTCTTCTAACAGTGGAGACATTGTAGAAAGAAATTGATAAACAGCAGGTCATAGTAGAAGCGAAACAGGAAGAACTCAGACAAGTGTTATCTGTAGAAGAATATAGCAAAAAGATTAAAGACATTGATGACAAAATCGCTGTTTTGAAGAAGGACTTACAAGATGGTAAAAGACAAAAGTTCCATTGTGATGAGTAGGATTATGCCCAAGGAAACGTCTATCGTTTGAGGGGTGAGAATCGATCCTGGCGGTGGAGGGATACCTCTCAGAGAATGAGATCCGGCCGCAACCACATGTCACAACGTCAAGCTAGACAAGATCATCAGAGTTCAAGTGGAACGGATAGCTCTACCAGGCAAGACACAGAAGGGGCCGCAGACACAAAAACGGAGACAAGGGACGTTCCAACCGACCAAGGAAAGCAAAGAACCAGAAGAAACAGATGAGGAGTCATCAATAATCAATATCTCTGCCTGCAACTTAACGGACAGTGAATACCAGTTACTTAACAAGGGTTTGTTGTTTTGCCCTGCTAAAGATGTGAACTTCTTTGAGCTTGACAAGGATCTATACAGATTTTTCAGGACATTAAGACTCAAGTCCTATTTTAACAACAAACCAAAAGCAGTTAATATTAATGGTAATTTGGGTAATGATACACTGACTCTTAAAGCTGCAGGATTATATTGTAAAAGTAGTTTCACTCCACCATGTTATAACAATAGCATTGAAACTTATATGCAATTGGTTAAAAGGGATTTGAAACAATTAGAATGTAAGATCAAAAAGAAATCATGGAAATTTAAACATAATGTCACAAAAGCACAGAGTGTTGCTATTTCTACATTAAACAAAAAGAATATAGTGGTGAGGGGGGCTGATAAGGGAGGTGCTATAGTTGTCCTGGATAAGGACTACTGCATTAATGAAATCACCAACCAGTTAAGTGATAAAGATACATATTTGGTTCTCCCTTACAACCCCCTCACCAATATACAAAAGGAGATCAAGGGTATAATTGATAAAGTCCTCCTCAGAGGTATTATTGATAAGAAATTAGCTAAATTTTTTATATATTGAGTGGCCCAAGACACCTATTATATATACGGTACCAAAGGTACATAAGGACCCCCATAGACCACCGGGCCGTCCTATAGTTGCAGGTAAACAATCTGTCTTTAGCAATATAGAAATATATTTTGATAACATTTTACAGTCTGAGGTTATGAAGGCAACTTCATACATTAGAGATACAAGTGATTTTATTATGAAATTGAAGGATTTACCGCTAAATGACACAAAATATATACATTTTTTCACTTGATGTAAGTAGTTTATACACATCCATTATGCATGAAAGTGGTATTTGAGCAGTTATGACCACTATGGCCAAAACTATGGTATTTAGTACTATACAATTGAAGATTTGCTTAGAGTGGTGTTGTATAGTAATTATTTCTTATTTGGTGATACATGGTACCTGCAGCTTAAAGGGACTGACATGGGGTCCAATGTCGCCCCATCATACGCCAACATGTTCATGAGTTGTTTTGAAGACAAATTAGTCTTATTCTTACAATATGGTGCAGCCTGGTGGCGCTTTATAGATGACGTGTTTGGCGTGTGGTGGGGTGACATTGGTTTCCTTTTGGCATTTGTTGATCATTTGAATGGTGCAGTGCAGGGATTAAAATTTATACTCAATTTTAGTGAGACAAACATTGTATTCCTGGATACTGAAGTACACAAGGATGTCATGACTGGCAACTTAAACATTGATATGTACAGGAAGAGTATTGATAGAAATTCCCTGCTCAAATATGATAGTTTTCATCATGAGTCCTTAAATAATTCCCTACCAAAGAGCCAGATGCTTAGAGTCTACAAAATAGTCAGTGACAGCCACAAAAAAGAGATACGACTCAGAGAAATGACTGAGAGATTTGTACAAAGGGGTTACTCACACAATTTAGGGGAAATAGAGAAACAGAAAGTTAATAGTATCTGTAAGAAAGCATACAAAACTAAGACCAAACAAGATAGATTAGTGTGTGTTACACAGTACAATCCATACAGTGCTGAAATAGCCCAATGTCTTAAAAAACATTGGCATGTATTAAAAAATTGCAACACAGATATAGCTGAATTTCAAAACTATCCACTTATTGCATATAGGAGAGTACCTAATATTAAAGATTTAGTAGTCAAAAATGACATTGGTGCTAAAGTAAAAAGACAGACACATATATCATCTAAATCATATGGTACTTATCCTTGTTTAAATTGTGCCAGCTGTCATTCAGTTATAAAGGGTAGAGAGTTTGTACACCCCCAAACAGGCAAGAGATTCAATATCAACAAACTTTATACATGTGAGTCTACACATGTTATTTATCTAATAAAGTGTCCGTGCTCCAAAATCTATTTGGGTGAGATGGTTAGAAAAATACGTGATCGCCTCAGTCAACATAGATCAAATATAAGATGCGGGGACATGAAGGCCCCAGTAGCTTGTCACTTTATTGAAGCTGGTCATAATAATTCACAACTGAGGTGGCAAATCATTGATAGCGTTGAACCCCATAGAAGGGGTGGTAGTAGGGAATTACAGTTAAAGAGGAAAGAATCCTTTTGGATACATAAGTTAGACGCTTTAGTTCCCAAAGGGATCAACAGGGAAATAGATATGGCAGTTTTCTTGTAGGTAAAAAATAAAAAAAAATTAAATTTTTAAATTTTAAATTTAAATAAAAATTCTATTTGGAAAGTAAATAATCTTCTGTGAATATGTAATCTTCAGCATGAATGATATTATCATATGATGAAATGTATAGAATATGAATTTAGATAAGAAGTGACAACTAACAGCAGTTTGTTTTTAACCATGTATTTAACATTGTTTAAGAATGTAAATTTTTAACCACTAGGTGGTGGTATTCTGTGGTTGTTCAGATATACTCTTGTAATTAGGTGTGTTAAAGGTGTGTTAAGGGTTAATATCATATGGTACTTAAGGAGCAGCTAACAGGTGTTCTGTATGAGCATGAGTAAGGGTTAACAGCCTGAAACGTCGCTTTATGCTGCTGTGTACCAGTGCTTTGTATAAGCTGAAATGGATTAATAAAAGACAAGTTTGTTAAACTTTTTTCCTGATTCATTGGTGCTGTGGAAATTGTTTTTTTACAGCCTAGACTTCAATGGAGCGTGAAAATAAAAAAAATTCTAACACTCATACACGTTTGCTAACCTGAATCACCAAAGCCCCCCCTACTCAACCTCTAAACCACCACATAGTCCACTGCAAAGTACCCCACTACATTATTAACCCCTAAACTGCCAACAAAGTAATCCACTACACTATTAACCCCTAAAATCACCACAACCACATCGCAAAATACCACATTACACTATTAATCCAAAAACCATCACAATCCCTATCGCAAAATACCCCACTACAATATTAACCCCTAAATTGTCACAACCCCATAACAAAATAACCCTCTACAGTATTAACTTTTAAACCACCACAACGCCCATTGCAAAATACCCACTAACCGCTTAACCCCTAACCATCTAACCGCCATAAATCCCCTAGCCTAACACCCCCTTACTTACCAAAAAAAAACTAACATTACTAGGAAAAAAAAACATTATGGAAAGGGGGGAAACTAACATTAAAAGGACAGTAAAGTAAAAAAACTTTCATGATTTAAATAGGGCATGTCATTTTAAACATCTTTCCAATTTACTTTTATTACCAAATTTGCTTTGTTCCCTTGGTATTCTTAGTTGAAAGCTAAATCTAGGAGGTTCATGTGCTAGTTTCTTAGACCTCTAAGACTGCCTCTAATCTGAAAGCATTTTGACAGTTTTTCACCACTAGAGGGTGTTGGTTAATGTGTTTCATATAGATAACATTGAGCTCAGGCATGTGAAGCTCCTAGGAGTCAGCAATGATTGGCTAAAAATACAAGTCTGTCAAAAGAACTGAAATAAGGTGGAAGTTTGCAAAGGCATAGATACAAGGTAATTACAGAAGTAAAAAGTATAATATTATAACTGTGTTGGTTATGCAAGATTGAGGAATGGATAATAAAGGGATTATCTACCTTTTTAAACTACAAAAATTTGGTGTTTACTGTCCCTTTAATAAAAAAAAAACAACCCCCCCCAAAAAAACAAACAGTTATGCCTATTCAAAAACTAAAGCCCCACTTAAAAAAAAATTAAATTCAAAATAAAAACACTATGCTAACACTAAACTAACACTAACCCATTCTATACTACAAGTAACCCCTCCCTTACCCCCCCAAAAAAGGCTATCGGTAAATAAAAGTTACTCTAAAAATTGCCCTGAAAGGAGCATTTGGTTGGGCATTGCCATTAGAAGGGCATTTAGCTCTTTTGCTGCCCAAGAAGGACAAAATAAACAATTTTAGGAAAAAAAACATACAAAAAGGCGTATTACTAAACCCCAAAAATGGTAATTCAAATTAAAGACAGTCAATAGAATAAAAAGTTTTCTCTGTTTCTTTCCTCTGTTTTTCTGTCATAAAGGTTGTGAGAACCCACAACCCATTACTCCTGAGGATTATTCTCCTGGCCACTGGGAGGAGGCCTAAGATCCCAAAACTCCAAAAGCCCTAAAAAACCCCTCCCACCTTACTGGAAACCATTCTTGTCTTTGCTTCACAGGAGGAAGGTGAAGAAGAAAGGTACTTCAGGTGTTTATGAGAAGGGTCCAATTTGAGATCCAGATTCTATTCAGAGAGCCACAGTCTGGAAAGAGAGATGTCATTGGAGTATGGGTAGTGGAACACCCTATGAGAGTTAGTCACAGGCCTGCCACAGGTGTCACAAGGTTCAGTCCCTAGACGCCTCCTGTTGGTTCAGCGTTATACTTCATATATATATATATATATATATATATATATATATATATATATATATAGCAAAATCCAGTGGTGAAGCACTCTCAATTAAAGTCCGGGGCGCACAGCATAAGTACAAACAATCCCAAAAAGATGCAGGCACTCTCCGGAGAGTGCCTGCTTCTTTTTGGGATTATATATATATATATAGTATATATTGGAGAAGCCATGTTTGTCCAGTGATATGGATAACAAAATAACAAGAGTATTGCATTGAGCAAAGATACTTTTTTATTGGACTAACTATACATTTATAAATTAAAAAGCTTTCGGAAGTATTCCTTCCATTTTTAAGTCTGAAGCAATATTGATCAATTCAATGGAATTTACAGATAATATCTTGAAACACAGAATGGCTAAAAAGTACAGAAAGTGTTACAGAGTGCAGGGAGAGGAGGGGGTGTCTTAAACATCATGAGGGGGGCTTAGGTGACAGAGGCAGACAGTGTCCAGTGTAGGAGAAAAGACATGGGAAATATATAGTTTTACAATGAGCATATACTGACATAAAGTTATATATCAAGGTGGTATCAATATGTATAAAGATGTGAAATAATCTCAGGGCATTTTGACAGGTTTTTTTTTACAGCTAGATAGTGCTAGCGCACATGTGCCATATAGATGACATTGTACTCACTCCCGTGGAATTACATAGGATTCAGCAATGATTGGCTAA
Source organism: Bombina bombina (assembly GCF_027579735.1). Classification (NCBI taxonomy): domain Eukaryota; kingdom Metazoa; phylum Chordata; class Amphibia; order Anura; family Bombinatoridae; genus Bombina; species Bombina bombina. The sequence continues at coordinate 833,540,927 of NC_069503.1, read as the reverse complement.
AATGCAAGTCTGTCAAATGAACTGAAATAAGGGGGCAGTCTGCAGAGGCTTAGATACAAGGTAATCACAGAGGTTAAAAGTATATTAATATAACCATGTTGGTTATGCAAAACTAGAGAATTGGGTAATAAAGGGATTATCTATTTTTAGATTCTAGAGCTTCTAACCATTTTTGTTCCTTTCAACAATTTAAAAACCAAACGTCCTCATCTCTCTTTTCTTCTCAGAAACATGGTTCTTCCAGTTTATCATGGAAACCAAACCTGAATTGCAACAGGTATAAACAGTCCAAGAAACCTGTTTTCACTACCAAGTCTGCATGAAGGTGCAACTCCTGATTCAAATATTCTGGTAGGGGGCAGAATATGCCTTTTTCATGGAGCTCGGTTTCATTCTGTTCAAGATCCATGAGTTCTAAACTTTTGTTGTTGCTTCAAGAGCATGGTTAGCTTGTAAATCCCCAGTTCAAAATTACTTTTCTGGGTATGATAATTGATTCGGTCTCCATGAGACTTTCATTGCAGAACAGAGAAGGCTGAAGTTACTTTCAGCTTGTGTAAAGCTTTAATCAGTTCCTTCTCCTTATGTGACTTTTTGTATGGAAGTTTTATGTCTGATATCAGCCTCAGATGCTATTCCTTTAGCTTGATTTCACACAAGACCTCTTCAACTTCTTATGTTTCATCAGTGGTACATGGATTACATTTAGTCGGCTCAAAAATAAAATCCCTTTCCTGGTGGATCAATGATTGGTTCATTGTTCTGGGAGTATCTTTTTTCTGTCCAAATTGAACTTTGATCTTGACAAATGCAAGTCTCTTGGGTTGGAGTGCAGTCTTGGTGTTTTAGAGAGCACAGGATTTTGGTTTCTGTGGGAGGCAAAGTTGCCTAGAAATGTTCTGGAATTTTCAGGGCTCTTCACAGCAGTGACTTACATCAATCATCAGGGGAGAATCACAGTTCTGTGGCAATGAGGGAAGTTCCCCCGAATTCTGACTTGGGCAGAGAGCAATTCCTGTATAATTTGTGCAGTTCAAATACCAGGGGTAAGCAACTGTGTAGAATACTTTTTCAGTCATCTATCCCTTCACCCAGGGGAATGGAAGTCGTCATATTGTAGACCTATGGGGTCTTCTGGAAGTGGATCTGGTGGCTTCTCATTTGAACAAAAAACTCAGGTGGAGTTTGTGGTTTCTCTAGTAGCTCCTGGGTTGTTTCATCTGGCTTACATTACATTACATGCAGGAGATATCATCAGTAATCTTGATTGCTCCAACTTGGTTTTGCAGGACTTGGTTTGTGGATCTGGTATAGATCTCCAGCTGCCGTCCTTGGACACTTCCTCTGAGTCACAACCATCTGTCTCAAGGTCCATTCTTTTATCAGGATTGAAAATCTTTAAACATGATGGCTTGGAGTTTGAAAATTTAGTTTTAATACATGTAGGTTTTTCTGATTCTGTCATTGAAACTTTGGTTCAGGCATTTAAACCTGTGACAAGGAAGATTTATCACAAGGTCTGTAAGCCTTTTATTTTTTGATGTTTGGAACACGGGTTCAGTGGTCAAACTTTTAGAATTCCTGGAATTCTTCAATTTCTTCAGGATGGTTTGGATAAGGGTTTATCCGCTAATTTCTTAAAGTGACGGATCTCTGCTCTTTCTGTCTTGTTTCATAGACGATTGCTAAATTTCCAGATATCCATAATTTTGTCCAGACTTTAGTCAGGATTTAAGACTGTAATTAAACCAATTTCTTCTTCATGTAATCTTAATTTTGTTTTAAGAATTTTGCAGGCACCTCCTTTTGAACCTTTGCATGATTTAGATATCCAGCTTTTGTCTTGAAAATTTTGTTTCTTCTGCTAGAATGCCTATAAATACACCCCTCACCACACCCACAAATCAGTTTAACGAATAGCCAAGAAGTGGGGTGATAAGAAAAAAAGTGCGAAAGCATAAAAAATAAGGAATTGGAATAATTGTGCTTTATACAAAAAAATCATAACCACCACAAAAAAGGGTGGGCCTCATGGACTCTTGCTAATATGAAAGAAATGAATTTATCAGGTAAGTTCTTACATAAATTATGTTTTCTTTCATGTAATTAGCAAGAGTCCATGAGCTAGTGACGTATGGGATAATGACTACCCAAGATGTGGATCTTTCCACGCAAGAGTCACTAGAGAGGGAGGGATAAAATAAAGACAGCCAATTCCGCTGAAAAATAATCCACACCCAAAATAAAGTTTAAATTATAAGCAGAAGATTCAAACTGAAACAGCTGCCTGAAGTACTTTTCTACCAAAAACAGCTTCAGAAGAAGAAAACACATCAAAATGGTAGAATTTAGTAAAAGTATGCAAAGAAGACCAAGTTGCTGCTTTGCAAATCTGATCAACCGAAGCTTCATTCCTAAACGCCCAGGAAGTAGAAACTGACCTAGTAGAATGAGCTGTAATCCTTTGAGGCAGAGTTTTACCCGACTCGACATAAGCATGATGAATTAAAGATTTCAACCAAGATGCCAAAGAAATGGCAGAGGCCTTCTGACCTTTCCTAGAACCGGAAAAGATAACAAATAGACTAGAAGTCTTTCGGAAATTCTTAGTAGCTTCAACATAATATTTCAAAGCTCTAACAACATCCAAAGAATGCAATGATCTCTCCTTAGAATTCTTCGGATTAGGACACAATGAAGGAACCACAATTTCTCTACTAATGTTGTTAGAATTTACAACCTTAGGAAAAAATTTAAAAGAAGTTTGCAACACCGCCTTATCCTGATGAAAAATCAGAAAAGGAGACTCACAAGAAAGAGCAGATAATTCAGAAACTCGTCTGGCAGAAGAGATAGCCAAAAGGAACAAAACTTTCCAAGAAAGTAAATTGATGTCCAACGAATGCATAGGTTCAAACGGAGGAGCTTGAAGAGCCCCCAGAACCAAATTCAAACTCCAAGGAGGAGAAATTGACTTAATGACAGATTTTATACAAACCAAAGCTTGTACAAAACAATGAATATCAGGAAGATTAGCAATCTTTCTGTGAAAAAGAACAGAAAGAGCAGAGATTTGTCCTTTCAAGGAACTTGCAGACAAACCTTTATACAAACCATCCTGAAGAAATTGTAAAATTCTCGGAATTCTAAAAGAATGCCAGGAAAAATGATGAGAAAGACACCAAGAAATATAAGTCTTCCAGACTCTATAATATATCTCCCTAGATACAGATTTACGAGCCTGTAACATAGTATTAATCACAGAGTCAGAGAAACCTCTTTGACTAAGAATCAAGCGTTCAATCTCCATACCTTTAAATTTAAGGATTTCAGATCCTGATGGAAAAAAGGACCTTGCGACAAAAGGTCTGGTCTTAACGGAAGAGTCCACGGTTGGCAAGAGGCCATCCGGACAAGATCCGCATACCAAAACCTGTGAGGCCATGCTGGAGCTACCAGCAGAACAAACGAGCATTCCTTCAGAATCTTGGAGATTACTCTTGGAAGAAGAACTAGAGGCGGAAAGATATAGGCAGGATGATACTTCCAAGGAAGTGACAATTCATCCACTGCTTCCGCTTGAGGATCCCTGGATCTGGACAGATACCTGGGAAGTTTCTTGTTTAGATGAGAGGCCATCAGATCTATTTCTGGAAGTCCCCACATTTGAACAATCTGAAGAAATACCTCTGGGTGAAGAGACCATTCGCCCGGATGTAACGTTTGGTGGCTGAGATAATCCGCTTCCCAATTGTCTATACCTGGGATATGAACCGCAGAAACTAGACAGGAGCTGGATTCCGCCCATACCAGAATTCGAGATACTTCCTTCATAGCCAGAGGACTGTGAGTCCCTCCTTGATGATTGATGTATGCCACAGTTGTGACATTGTCTGTCTGAAAACAAATGAACGATTCTCTCTTTAGAAGAGGCCATGACTGAAGAGCTCTGAAAATTGCACGGAGTTCCAAAATATTGATCGGTAATCTCACCTCCTGAGATTCCCAAACCCCTTGTGCTGTCAGAGACCCCCAAACAGCTCCCCAACCTGTCAGACTTGCATCTGTTGAAATTACAGTCCAGGTAGGAAGAACAAAAGAAGCCCCCTGAACTAAATGATGGTGATCTGTCCAACATCAGAGAGTTCTGACGTAGTAATCGGACAGGCCAGTCATATAACATTATAATTTGTTCAATGATACACACCCTCTCATATTTAGAAATATAGGATCGTATTTTCTCAGTTGATTATCTATTTGTAGGGCCATCTCCAATAATACCACCAAGGAAGATAAATAGATATATAAATAGCGCATTGGCAGAAATAAACCCTGCATGTATACATACTATGACGATTATTCCCAATACGGCTTTTAAATATTTAAGATAATCTATAGAGCCTAAAGCTCGAGGTATTTATATGTTTTTTTATTTTAGTTAATATATGTTTAGAAGGACTATTGAGCATTATTGTATTAGATATTTGGCTATACACATTGGATTGTAACATTGTTATTTGCTTTAAACAACCTGTTAGACTAATCTATGCAGCACCTGTTCAAATTAGCTACAGCTGTTTTCATTAAGCCTATACAGGGGTATATATGTAAGAGACTCCAGCACATTCAGTATCATTTGCCTGAGGAAAAAGCGTGGTTAACGCTTAGAAACGCGTAGCAATTTTACAAACAGATATCATTGTTGATCTGTGTATGTACATTTTTTATCTTTTTATTAAATATTTTTTTATCGATACTGGAGTTCTCTTTATCTTTTCCACCATCCTGATGTCCATCTCATATACCTAAAGTCCATTTGTCATCACGACAGTGCCTCTTTTGGGTTGGATTTGTGCACTAGGACACTATAATATTCCTAGTATGCCTTATTTGCACTTCAGGGTGCAATTCATCTTGTGAGTATCCATTCGTCAGTACTAACAGATTTTCACCACTGGTTCATCATTGATCTGCACTAGGGGTCGCCCTCTTGTTTTTTGCTCTTGATTTTTAGAATACAGATATCCCTTCTGCATTTGGGAGGAGCAGCCCTCTAAGCATAGTGCACAGTCAGCTGGGACACTGTGAAGTTCCCAGATTGCTCATCTAGGCATTACCTTTGCCTTTCCACATTGTGAGTATGCTTACTTTTGCATTATCTCCCATATAAAAATTGGCTACACTAGGAGGCGCCCTTCTCTTTTCTTTCTGTTTTACTACAGTGATTCATTCCATTTGAAATCATTATCTGGAAGGAGCTGCCTCCAATCAAGTGGCGCAGGACCAGCAACAAGTCTTGTTATATCTAGGACTGATTTGTCTATTTTGGAACCATAGCCATCTGGACTTTATTATTTGGATTTGGGTTTGAATATTTTTTTATCCTATTTTCGATTAATACTGCTTATTATTTTTAGTATTTTATATTTGTCATTATTTTTCATTTTCATTTTTTATTTGTTTTTTATCCATTTCTATTGTTCATATTGATTCTTATGTGTATAATTAGATAAGTGAGTTATTGTTATCACAATTATTGTTACCACAATCTGAGTTATCGCTATTACAATCCTTATTAGATATTGTTATCACCTAATTTATTTGATACAGCATATTTCACAAATTTGTGGTCATATAGTGAAACATGTTGTCCATCACTGAAAGGGCTAACAAGAGGTCTGTACATCAGCCCAATTTTGATCCTTCTAGTACAGATCCCACTGCAGTACTCTCTATTAAACAACTTTTTTCACAACTAGAAGAATATCTCAAAATAGAACACAGACATTGGTGGGACCTTGACTCACTAAAACAATATAGAGACAAAAAACAGATCCCACGAGGGCTTAGAATCCTTAAAAATTGTTCATTCAAGGAAGATGAAACACTTTTGGCCAAATGGTTGGCAGCTTTAGACAGCTGTTCATTCAACCTTATAGATATTTTAATCAGCCATAGGGAGAAATTAGTTAACGACATAGCAGAAAAAATAGAAAACACACAAAAGCTACTAGAACAATACAAAGATCATTCAGAATACCAATCTCTCAATGAGAGAACCATTAAATCTACAGACGATTACCAAGATGAAATCATCTTAAGAAAGAATAAGAAAAGGGAGAGAGATGAAAGCGACTATCTCAAAGGCACAGTTTATACATACAATAGAACAGATAGTAATGAGCCTAAAGAATCCACTTGGACTAAAGTTACTTACAACAAAAGAAATCAAAATCAGTACACATACCAATCCAATAGATACCAAGCACAACAATCAAGCCATAGATCACACTATACACATTCTTCATCCAACACATATGGAGCCAACAGATCTCACTCTACCCACCAGTCAGCTAATACATATGGAGGAAATAGAAATTTTGAAAGAAATCCTATTCCCATTCAAAATAGATTCTCCCCTTTGATTGAACAAGAATATAGACATCAACCACACCCCCAAGATCAATACAGGCCACATGGAACTACTAATCACAAAGACCAGCACACCTCTCAATTTTATCATAAAGATCAATCACAAAGACACACTCCTAAACTTTCTTCTAATTCACATTATTATTATCAGAACACACAACACTTCCAGAAACCTAATAGAGAGGAATTACCGGGACCTTCCGGTATCCAGATAGATCAATCTAATCAGAATAGAGAGACTACATCTTTCCAAGATTCACCGATTCCACACAATTCGGTTCCTTTTTTAGAAGAACGCATACCACTAGCTCCCCTTTGGAGACGAGAAGGCCAAAATACCCCTTACCAACAACCGGGAAGAAACAAAAGAACACACACAAACGGGGACATAGGGGAAGGGGAGTTGCCACCAAGGAAAAGAAGTTACAACAACTAAGTAATGGCATATTCAATTTATCAGATAGACCATTATCGAACGATGAAATTAGAATTCTAGGAAAAGGCCTCAGTTTTTGCCCTTCAAACTCTCATAAAATGTTTGAACTATTTGTAGACAAACAAATACACCAGAAAACTAGCTCTACAGCGCTATTTTGCTAATAAACAGCTTAAGAGTCAAAAAACTGTAGGCATGCCAGTCCTCACAGACAATATGACAACAGAAAGGAACATGCAAGTCCTTTATATAGATCCAGAAGACCTCTCAGAACAATTGTTCGAAGGAGTGATTCACACTAACCTTTCCCTCCCCTCTACCTTTTACCCCCATGGAGAGAATCTTGCATATTTAGATATTTTCCAAAACTTGGTATTAGAAGATTTTGGGAAGCTTCCCCCCTATAATAATAAAGGATATAACAATATATGGCCCAATGAACAAAGGGCTTTACGCAATCTTTCAAATGATAATTCTATCATAATCCGCCAAGCTGATAAAGGCGGCGGTCTAGTAATACAAAATTATGAAGATTATATACGTGAGGCTAGAAAGATTCTGTTAGACAAAGACTATTATAAACAACTTTCAATAGATCCCACAGATACATATACCAAAGAACTTAAAAAATTAATTACTTATGGCCATGAACATGGCATTCTAACACAAAAAGAGAGAAAATTTCTCATACCCATTAATCCTAACATTCCATATTACTACCACTTACCAAAGATTCATAAACAAATCCACAATCCTCCCGGTCGACCAATCATTGCGGGTATGAATAGCCTTACTGATAACCTCTCATTATATATTGATTATTATCTCCAAAGATATGTCATCCAACTAAGATCTTATATAAAAGACACTACCGATCTATTGCAAAAATTATCTGAAATCAAAAAAGAAAAACATCTCATTCGGGTATCTTGTGATGTTAGTTCCCTGTATTCTAATATCAAACATGATATAGGCTTAGACTCTGTAGACAGTTATCTTAGTGAAGATCCATATATGTCCGATATCCAAAAGAATTATTTGCTTAAACTTATACATTTCATATTAACTCATAATTATTTTAAATTTCTAGACGGTTTTTTTCTTCAGACCAAGGGAACGGCCATGGGGACCAGATTTGCTCCCAGTTTTGCAAATTTATTTATGGGTACTTTTGAATCCAAATACATCTATAATGCAGAATGGGAGCAAAATCTGGTCTTCTATGGCCGTTATATAGATGATCTATTGTTTGTTTGGAGGGGATCATCTTCCACACTTGCCTCCTTTCAGAATTATCTAAATGATAATAATATGGGAATCCAATTCACTTGGAACATCCAAACAGATCAAATTGATTTTTTGGATGTCACCCTAATGTGGGGAGAGGACAATAACATTCAGTCATGTACCTTTTTCAAGCAGGTAGACAGCAATAATTTTTTGGACTACTTTAGTAACCACCACACTAGTTGGAAGACAAATATTCCATACAGTCAGTTTAGGAGGATCCGGCGTAACTGTACAGACATTAACACTTATGACACACAAAGCATACTCCTTAAAAATAAATTCAAGGAGAAACACTATCCAGAAGAATTAATTGAATTAGGCTTTCAAAAAGCACGCTCTCTAAATAGAGGAGAATTGTTAAAACCAAAAAGTTTAGAAAAACCTAGAAATGAAGATTCACATTATGAATCTTCATTCATTACTAGATACAATAACAACTACAAGGAGATTAAAAAGATTCTGTTTAAACATTGGCCATTACTTAAACGAGACCCCATCTTCAAAATAATATTACAAGACAAACCCAGATGCACATTTAAAAGAGCCCCTACTATTAAAGAAAAACTGGCACCTAGTAAGGTAGTGATGTGCAAACGTAAGTTTAAAGCTCAGAACAATAGTATTCATAGCTCCACAATACCAAACATAGGAACTTATAGATGTAATAAAAATAGATGCAACATGTGCAAATACATAACGAATAGTTGCAAAAATATTATATCTAACAGCACAGGAGAATCATTTGCAATTACCCAAAGAATAACATGCAATTCCAATTTTGTAGTATATTGTATAACGTGCTTGTGTGGCCTACAATATATAGGTCGCACCTGTAGAAAAATTAGACAAAGATGGTCAGAACATTTGAGATGTATCCTGAAAGGATCTGATAAATATAGTACTTCTAGGCACCATTCTTCCATACATGGCACAAACAAGTGCGTCATGAACATCACCCCATTGGAAATGATTCCTGCTATAAGTTCTCAAAACAGAATGATTAAATTACGCCAGAGGGAAACCTTTTGGATTTATCAATTTAAAACTTTACATCCGGAGGGGCTTAACGAAGTAATAGATTCCGCTGCTTTTTAATACATCCCCAATATATACAATATTATTTTTTTACCCACATCACAACATTGGACTTATTTCATTATTATATATCTTCACATTAAATTTAAATATTTAAATTCATCACTTATTCATAATTTTGAATGAATCCTACATTATCATTTTATATTAGATTATATATCCAATAATATTTCTTTTCCATTTTTGTCATACTCATGAATGTTCACTATCATTTTATATTATACTTTATACCCACCTAGTATTCCAATTTCACTATATCATATTGTTCACATAAAATTCTGGTAGATCTCTATCTATCACATAACTTTGGTTTAGATATAACGATGCAATAAATTGCATCATTTATCACTAAGACACAGATTTATACACACTTATATTATTTCTTTATATATTAATTCGTATTGTGGTCCTCATATTCACGTTCTTATATACATGTCATATATACACTTGTTAGGAATGTAGTCAGTTAATGTGAATATTATAGTCAAAGCCGACTCAGCTTTTTTGCACATCAAGGTATCAGTTTTTTTGATCACGGTAAACACGCTATATCTCTACATAGCAATAGAGGTAACTGATTTTGTATCCAGGGGTGTACTTGTATGCATCTCCACGTCATTAGATACACACCCACAATCACAAACACCTAACAACAGAGGTTAATGTTTCTGTTCACATTGGTGCATATGTACGCACATTCACGTCACTAGATATACAACCTTAGCCCCAATCAGGTGAAACAACACAACACAGTATGGAGATATTTTGAATACAACACGGCTATTAGCTTAGCGCAACACACCCCGTTCTGACGTAGTAATCGGACAGGCCAGTCATATAACATTATAATTTGTTCAATGATACACACCCTCTCATATTTAGAAATATAGGATCGTATTTTCTCAGTTGATTATCTATTTGTAGGGCCATCTCCAATAATACCACCAAGGAAGATAAATAGATATATAAATAGCGCATTGGCAGAAATAAACCCTGCATGTATACATACTATGACGATTATTCCCAATACGGCTTTTAAATATTTAAGATAATCTATAGAGCCTAAAGCTCGAGGTATTTATATGTTTTTTTATTTTAGTTAATATATGTTTAGAAGGACTATTGAGCATTATTGTATTAGATATTTGGCTATACACATTGGATTGTAACATTGTTATTTGCTTTAAACAACCTGTTAGACTAATCTATGCAGCACCTGTTCAAATTAGCTACAGCTGTTTTCATTAAGCCTATACAGGGGTATATATGTAAGAGACTCCAGCACATTCAGTATCATTTGCCTGAGGAAAAAGCGTGGTTAACGCTTAGAAACGCGTAGCAATTTTACAAACAGATATCATTGTTGATCTGTGTATGTACATTTTTTATCTTTTTATTAAATATTTTTTTATCGATACTGGAGTTCTCTTTATCTTTTCCACCATCCTGATGTCCATCTCATATACCTAAAGTCCATTTGTCATCACGACAGTGCCTCTTTTGGGTTGGATTTGTGCACTAGGACACTATAATATTCCTAGTATGCCTTATTTGCACTTCAGGGTGCAATTCATCTTGTGAGTATCCATTCGTCAGTACTAACAGATTTTCACCACTGGTTCATCATTGATCTGCACTAGGGGTCGCCCTCTTGTTTTTTGCTCTTGATTTTTAGAATACAAACATCAGAGAGTGTCGCACAATCGGTGTTAAAGATATTAATTGAGATATCTTTGTGTAATCCCTGCACCACTGGTTCAGCATACAGAGCTGAAGAGGTTGCATGTGAAAACAAGCAAAGAGGATCGCGTCCGATGCTGCAGTCATAAGACCTAGAATTTCCATGCATAAAGCTACCGAAGGGAATGATTGAGACTGAAGGTTTCGACAAGCTGATATCAACTTTAGACATCTCTTGTCTGTCAAAGACAGAGTCATGGACACTGAATCTATCTGAAAACCTAAAAAGGTTACCCTTGTCTGAGGAATCAATGAACTTTTTGGTAAATTGATCCTCCAACCATGATCTTGAAGAAACAACACAAGTCGATTCGTATGAGATTCTGCTAAATGTGAAGACTGAGCAAGTACCAAGATATCATCCAAATAAGGAAATACCACAATACCCTGTTCTCTGATTACAGACAGAAGGGCACCGAGAACCTTTGTAAAAATTCTTGGGGCTGTAGTTAGGCCAAACGGTAGAGCCACAAACTGGTAATGCTTGTCTAGGAAAGAGAATCTCAGAAACTGATAGTGATCTGGATGAATCGGAATATGCAGATATGCATCCTGTAAATCTATTGTGGACATATAATGCTCTTGCTGAACAAAAGGCAGGATAGTCCTTACAGTTACCATTTTGAATGTTGGTATCCTTACATAACGATTCAATATTTTTAGATCCAGAACTGGTCTGAAGGAATTCTCCTTCTTTGGTACAATGAAGAGATTTGAATAAAACCCCAGCCCCTGTTCCAGAACTGGAACTGGTATAATTACTCCAGCCAACTCTAGATCTGAAACACATTTCAGAAATGCTTGAGCCTTCGCTAGGTTTACTGGGACACGGGAAAGAAAAAATCTCTTTGCAGGAGGCCTTATCTTGAAGCCAATTCTGTACCCTTTTGAAACAATGTTCTGAATCCAGAGATTGTGAACGGAATTGAACCAAATTTCTTTGAAAAAACGTAATCTGCCCCCTACCAGCTGAGCTGGAATGAGGGCCACACCTTCATGTGGACTTGGGAGCTGGCTTTGGTTTTATAAAAGGCTTGGATTTATTCCAGACTGGAGATGGTTTCCAAACTGATACCGCTCCTGAGGATGAAGAATCAGGCTTTTGTTCCTTGTTGTGACGAAAGGAACGAAAACGATTATTAGACCTAAATTTACCTTTAGATTTTTTATCCTGTGGTAAAAAAGTTCCTTTCCCTCCAGTAACAGTTGAGATAATAGAATCCAACTGAGAACCAAATAATTTATTACCCTGGAAAGAAAGGGAAAGCAGAGTAGACTTAGAAGACATATCAGCATTCCAAGTTTTAAGCCATAAAGCTCTTCTAGCTAAAATAGCTAGAGACATATACCTGACATCAACTCTAATGATATCAAAGATGGCATCACAAATAAAATTATTAGCATGTTGTAGAAGAATAATAATGCTATTAGAATTATGATCTGTTACTTGTTGCGCTAAAGCTTCTAACCAAAAGGTTGAAGCTGCAGCAACATCCGCTAAAGATATAGCAGGTCTAAGAAGATTACCTGAACACAAGTAAGCTTTTCTTAGAAAGGATTCAATTTTCCTATCTAAAGGATCCTTAAAGGAAGTACCATCTGCCGTAGGAAACCTTAGGGATTTTGTCCCAAAACTCTAATCTATCAGATGGCACAGGATATAATTGCTTAAAACGTTTAGAAGGAGTAAATGAATTACCCAAATTATTCCATTCCCTGGAAATTACTTCAGAAATAGCACCAGGGACAGGAAAAACATCTGGAATAACTACAGGAGATTTAAAAACCTTATCTAAACGTTTAGATTTAGTATCAAGAGGACTAGAATCCTCAATTTCTAATGCAATTAGGACTTCTTTAAGTAAAGAACGAATAAATTCCATTTTAAATAAATATGAAGATTTATCAGCATCAACCTCTGAGACAGAATCCTCTGAATCAGAAGAACCAATATCAGTATCAGAATGATGATGTTCATTTAAAAATTCATCTGAAAAATGAGAAGTTTTAAAAGACTTTTTACGTTTACTAGAAGGAGGAATAACAGACATAGCCTTCTTAATGGATTTAGAAACAAAATCTCTTATGTTATCAGGAACACTCTGAGTATTAGATGTTGACGGAACAGCAACAGGTAATGTAACAGTACTAAAGGAAATATTATCTGCATTAGCAAGTTTGTCATGACAAACAGTACAAACAACAGCTGGAGGAACAGAAACCAAAAGTTTACAGCAGATACACTTAGCTTTGGTAGCTCCAGCACCAGGCAGGGATTTTCCAGAAGTATCTTCTGACTCAGCTTCAACGTGGGACATCTTGCAATATGTAATAGAAAAAACAACATATAAAGCAAAATTGACCAAATTCCTTAAATGACAGTTTCAGGAATGGGAAAAAAATGCCATAGAACAAGCTTCTAGCAACCAGAAGCACAAAATAATGAGACTTAAATAATGTGGAGACAATAGTGACGCCCATATTTTTTTTTTTTAGCGCCAAAAAAGACGGCCACATTATTTGGCGCCTAAATGCTTTTGGCGCCAAAATGACGCCACATCCGGAACGCCGACACCTTTGGTGCAAAAAAACGTCAAAAATGACGCAACTTCCGGCGACACGTATGACGCCGGAAACAGAAAAAAAATTTTGCGCCTCAAAAGTCCGCGCCAAGAATGACGCAATAAAATGAAGCATTTTCAGCCCCCGCGAGCCTAACAGCCCACAGGGAAAAAGTCAAATTTTTAAGGTAAGAAAAAATGATTTATTCATATGCATTATCCCAAATATGAAACTGACTATCTGAAATAAGGAACGTTGAACATCCTGAGTCAAGGCAAATAAATGTTTGAATACATATATTTAGAACTTTATATAAAAGTGCCCAACCATAGCTTAGAGTGTCACAGAAAATAAGATTTACTTACCCCAGGACACTCATCTACATGTAGTAGAAAGCCAAACCAGTACTGAAACGAGAATCAGTAGAGGAAATGGTATATATAAGAGTATATCGTCGATCTGAAAAGGGAGGTAAGAGATGAATCTCTACGACCGATAACAGAGAACCTATGAAATAGACCCCGTAGAAGGAGATCACTGCATTCAAATAGGCAATACTCTCCTCACATCCCTCTGACATTCACTGCACGCTGAGAGGAAAACCGGGCTCCAACCTGCTGCGGAGCGCATATCAACGTAGAATCTAGCACAAACTTACTTCACCTACCTCCATAGGAGGCAAAGTTTGTAAAACGGATTTGTGGGTGTGGTGAGGGGTGTATTTATAGGCATTTTGAGGTTTGGGAAACTTTGCCCCTCCTGGTAGGAATGTATATCCCATACGTCACTAGCTCATGGACTCTTGCTAATTACATGAAAGAAATATAATTTCTGCTTACATAATAAAACATTTATTTCAAGGTAGTGAGATTTCATGAGCCCCCACCAAATTTCTTTCTATTATAATTGTTTTTTGGCAGCAATTTGAGTATGCACCTCCTTTGTTCCATGCCCTCTTTTGTTGCTCTTGTTTTTATTTCCTTCCTTCTTCTTTTCTAGCTTGGCTATATTCTAGTAAGGTGGGAGGGGTTTTAAAGGCTTTTGGAATTTTGGGGTCTTTGCCTCCTCCTAGTGACCAGGAGTATAATTCCCAGGAGAAATGGGTTGTGGACTCATTAAAGAAATGAATTTATCAGGCAGGCATAAATTATATTTTCTTTTCCTTTTTTTCCTTTGTGCATAAAGCAGAGTGTACTGTTTTATTAAAAGTGTTATTTTTCTCTTTGTTCTGGAATGTTAAGGTGCTTTTGTAATGCAGGTATCAGTCACTGTAAAATATTTGTCTTCTTCAAAAGCATTTTGTAGTTGTACTAATATATAAATCTTAAATAATGGCTACCTTGAAATTGATAATTAAATATAATTATAAAAATTGTTATTCAGCTGAAGGGGTAAAATAATAAGTCTTCTCCTTAGTATTATTTATGTGACTAACCAATCAGAAGGATTTGAAGAAACTCAACAGTTTACATGAGGCCAATTTATGTCAAATACTTTTGATTATTGTCAATAGTTAGTACATGTGAAACCATTTCACTGTGTTGATTTTGATCCTGTTAAGTCTTGTGGAGTTTCTGTTTATATTGATTAATTGATCAACAAGAACTAGAACTCATAAAGCAAAACTAAATTAGGTCATCTAAAGTATACAGAAAATCCTTTAGAACATTGCTTAATTAACCCCTTTAATGAGGTTTTTAAACACATAGGGCTAGATTACAAGTGGTGCGATAACGCTAGTGTGCACAATATTGAAATTTCGCACCCACCTTAACTTGTGTGCGTATTACAAGTTGAAAGTAAACGCGACCACATGAGCACTAACTAAATTTGCATTTGTTTGGCTACTCTGACTGAAGACCTCATGTAAAGGGTTAGGGCTAAAAAAAAAATGAACTAAACACAACATAAATACATTTAAATAAGATGCTACACTATATAATAGAAATGAATCATATAAATACCATAAGAAAACATTTTTTTATTCATTTTGAATATTTAATAATAATTCTAAATATTTTTAAATAGATATTCATATATATATTAAAGAATAGGAGAGCACTCTCACTTAATAGCACAACTGCCAGTGTGCTAGTACAGAATAAGTATATTGTAACAAAAAACTTGCACTCTCTGGTCCTTTTTCAAAAAAACTCTTTTACTGTGAAAAGTAGTGACGTTTCAGGGACAAAGTATCCCCTTCCTCATACACAGTGTGTAAACATTTCAAACAATTTATAGTGCAGACATACTAAACCCCACCCCTGATAAGGACCAATAAACCGCCAAATGGAAGTCATGGCAACCACCTTGTCACAAAATAAACAAACATTGTGCATATCATAATACCAAAAATCTGTCTGAGTTTGGTTTAAGTTAGTGACATGTTTAAGAGTATACAGAATAAACAAGTAAGGAACATCAGTGTTAGCATATAGGAGAAAATCTAAAGTATATTGGTTATAAGCAAGTATTGCACAAATATCAGAAAAAGAAATCTTAAGAAAAGTGCAAAGCATATAAACATAGACCGCAACTAACATATAACCTGCCATACTTAGCGACAAAGCCTATACAGAGCGGTATGTGGACATCAAGCTAACTTTGAACTAAGTGCTCATCATTCACTGGGCCTTGTCAGAAATAACATAATAGGAATCGCTTAATGGTGATTACTTACTGGGCCAGGCATTTACTCGCCATTTCTGTGCTCACGCTGAACTGCAGAGGGAGGTGAGTCACGTGTCTACAGGATCCACTGAAGAGTCGGTGACCAAAAAATTTCAAACTTGGATTTGTCACTCCATAATACTCTTTTCCACTGATCTTCATTCCAATCATTGTGAGCTTTAGCATATGTTAGTTAGCCTTTTTACTCTGTCTCCCTATTCCCAAAAAGTGGTTTCTGGGTTGGTACCCTTCCACAAAGGCCATTCCTGATCAAGCTTCTTTGGACTGTAGAAGGGTCAACTTGGTATCCCAAAGAAGCTGCCAGATTCTGAGCCAGGTCTTTGCTTTAAGAAACTCCATCTCAGCAGATTTTTAAAGTTTTCTGGCCTTCCAGTCCTTTTTTTGTTCTTGACCTCCTGAATCTTTATATTTCTTTATAACAGCTTGAATACCACATCTTGAGTATCCAATGTATTTGCTGATTTAACTTTAAGAGTGGCCTTGCTGTTGCAAAAGTATGATTTTATGTCTGTCAAATTCTGTGATCTTAGGCATATTAAATAGAATGATGTGATTGAAAGTTGGTCTTATTAGCAAGCTTCCGATTAATTAAACTCATACCACAAGTGTATGTAATGCTCAAGCATGTCTTGCACAAATCTGGTGTAATAGACCTTTTTCACAGCAGGAAGATTGGAAGAAAGTGCTCTGGACAGATAAATAAATTTCAGGTATTCAGAAGAACATTTGTGAGAAACGGACCAAATGAAAAGATGCTGGAGGAGTGCTTTATACCATCTGTCAAGCATGGTGAAGGCAATGTGATGGTCTAGGGTGTTTTGGTGGTGATAAAGTGGGAGATTTATACAGGGTAAAGGGTACCTTAAAGAAGCAAGGCTATCACTCCATTTTCAACACCATGCCATACCCTGTGGAGGGCACTTGATTGGGGCCAATTTCCTCCAACAACAGAACAATAACCCAAAGCACATATCCAAGCTATGAAAGGACAATTTAGGGAAGAAGCTGTAACATAGTATTCTGTCTTTAATGGGTTAGCTAAAACAATCACCAGATCTCAACCAGGCTGTAATTGCTCCACATGGATAAAAGCAAAGTTTGTTGGACACAATTATTATTTCACTTAAAATTCATTATTTCTAAGCTTGTCAATGACTATCCGCTTAAGGACCGGGCATTTCAGACTAAAACTTCCCCAAAAGACAAAAGCATTTTTTAGCATTTTTGCCATCACTCACATTTAAACAGAAATAGTGCGCTTTTTTATTTTACCCATCGAAACAATATATTTTTTTTTTTACTAGACAACTGAAAGTATTGATCATTTTATTATATTTCATGCCACCATTTCACAGCCAAATGCGATGAAATAAAAAAAATTGTTAACTTTTTTTGCAATCATGGCACAAATGGTTGTAAAAGCTTCTCTGGGATCCAATTTTTTCAGAAATAACAGATATATGGCTTTCCCATTGCTTTAATGGGAATTAGAAGGCCGCTAATTGCAGCTGCACACCACACTTTCATTATTCCCAGCAGTATAGGGGTTAATCAGGTAGCTTGTAAGGTTATTTTTTGCTTTAGTTTAGATTTTACCTTCCCATCTGAAACTTCCCACCACCTGATCCCTAACTGATACCTCCCAAACAGCTCTTTTACCCAGGTGGAAGGCGCTATAAGAAGGTAGTTCGATCCTTATTCATTTTCAAGAGCAATGTATAACTTTATATTGCTGCAACACTTACTCACAGGGCAAGATGATTTGTAACATAGTGGAAACAATCCAAAACATGCTATCTTTATAAGAAAGGTCGGGACTTTATTGTAAAGATTAAGACTTGGTCAAGCAGGCTGATTTATATGTAATCTTTCGAGGAATCAATGTGGTCTGCCCTTGCTGGCCCTCTTGTAAGAGACAGATTTTGGTATAAAAATATGTGCTGCACATGTATTTAATCCTTTTTTGTTTCAGCACAGAAAAAAAGATAATGTATGGTACCTCCCTGGATATATATTACATAGATATATACCTAAAGAAGAATATAAAGCAGGGAAAGTAAGTGGGAAGTATATGAATGCCAGAAATCAGTGACCTAGCAAAGGCGCATATAATCCAGGATGTATTTATATGGTTAAAGCTTCCTTCTAACTTACTAGGTACTGGACGCTTTGCTGACTATCAAATCTATTTCTCTGTTGCTTGGATATACTTTTGAACAGTATTATGTACACTATTTGGCTAATAATTACAGTAACATCAAGCCCAATTAATTTCCCTTTTTTTAGCCTGGTTGGAACACTGCTTATACTAAAGGGCTGATCTATCTTCTCATTATGTACTACTTCATAAGAACTACTCCATAGTTTTAACATGTTATAGTGAAACTCAAGATCGTATCATATCTGTGGCTCACGATATGTCTCTCAGTGTTTTTTTTACAGAAGAAAATCTATATATTGGTTAAAATTGCATTTGGGTACCCCCTTAATAGATACCATTTGCTTACCATTGCTGAGAAGTGCTGATTGTTAACACTAGAATTTAAACAGTTAAACTTATATATTGGCTCACCAGTCACCAGTCAGGGATTAGTTACTGTGATACATTTTCCGAATAATTATACTGGTGGAAATAACTACACCCTTACTGTCAAGTATAAGTTATATTTAACTTTCTTGGTATTTTATTTACTTTAAGGTTTCCCTAGTAACCTTGTTAAACATTTCTTAAATGTATATTTCTTGACTAACTAAAAGTTAAACGGCTAGATTTAGAGTTGGGCGGTAGCCGTCAAAACCAGCGTTAGAGGCTCCTAACGCTGGTTTTTACAGCCCTCTGGTATTTGGAGTCAGTCAGGAAAGGGTCTAACGCTCACTTTCCAGCCGCGACTTTTCCATACCGCAGATCCCCTTACGTCAATTGCGTATCCTATCTTTTCAATGGGATCTTTCTAAAGCCAGTATTTAGAGTCGTGGCTGAAGTGAGCTTTAGAAATCTAACGACAAAACTCCAGCCGCAGAAAAAAAACAGGAGTTAAGAGCTTTCTGGGCTAACGCCGGTTTATAAAGCTCTTAAAGGGACAGTATACTGTAAAATAGTTTTTCCCTTAATGTGTTTACAATTGTTTTTTTACCAACTGCAGAGTAAAAAATGTATGAAAATTAGCTTTTTAAGGTTTATTTCTGTATATTAAAGCTCTGATTTTGTGTTTTGAAGCCACAGCCTAATAAAATAGGTTGAGTTTGTAGGTATAATCAGATCTCATTACTGTATCACATTGTGCACATATACCTGCTTCTTTATCTTATATCTGTCCTTAAAACAATCACCAATACTTTGAGAGAACAATGGAAAATCAACATTCTATTACCTTATCTCTGCTTTATCACACTGGGAGTGTAATTTCTTCTGCTGGCTGTGTTTACAAAGCTTATCTATAGCTGGTACACGCGGCCACAAACTTTCAGAATAGGTGGGGATACCACATGCTAAATTAACGATTTCAAATGCCAATATAAGGGTAAAGGAGAAACTTGTAAACAATTAAATACACTCCAGCAGGTACAGTGGATCATTGGGAACAAATTAAAGGGGAGAAAAATTTTGAGTAAACTGTCCCTTTAACTACTGTGCTCTAAAGTACACTAACACCCATAAACTACCTATGTACCCCTAAACCGAGGTCCCCCCACATCGCCGCCACTCTATTACATTTTTTAACCCCTAATCTGCCGCTCTGTACATCGCCGCCAGCTAAGTTATCCCTATGTACCCCTAATTTGCTGCCCCTAATACCGCCGACACCTATATTATATTTATTAACCCCTAATCTGCCCCCCCCAACGTCGCCGCCACCTACCTACACTTATTAACCCCTAATCTGCCGAGCGGACCGCGCCTCACTCCCGCCTCAATAACCCTATAATAAATAGTATTAACCCCTAATCTGCCCTCCCTAACATCGCCGACACCTAACTTCAATTATTAACCCCTAATCTGCCGACCGGAGCTCACCACTACTCTAATACATTTTTTAACCCCTAAAGCTAATACTAACCCTAACCCTAACACCCCCCTAAATTAAATATAATTTTTATCTAACAAAATAAATTAACTCTTATTAAATAAATTACTCCTATTTAAAGCTAAATACTTACCTGTAAAATAAATCCTAATATAGATACAATATAAATTAAAATTATATTGTAGCTATTTTAGGATTAATATTTATTCTACAGGCAACTTTGTAATTATTTTAACCAGGTACAATAGCTATTAAATAGTTAAGAACTATTTAATAGTTATCTAGTTAAAATAATTACAAAATTACCTGTAAAATAAATCCTAACCTAAGTTACAATTAAACCTAACACTACACTATCAATAAATAAATTAAATAAAATACCTACAATTACCTACAATTAAACCTAACACTACACTATCAATAAATTAATTAAATAAAATACCTACAATTACCTACAATTAAACCTAACACTACACTATCAATAAATTAATTAAATACAATACCTACAAATAAATACATTTAAATAAACTATCTAAAGTACAAAAAATAAAAAAGAACTAAGTTACAAAAAATAAAAAAATATTTACAAACATTAGAAAAATATTGCAACAATTTTAAACTAATTACACCTACTCTAAGCCCCCTAATAAAATAACAAAGCCCCCCAAAATAAAAAAAATTCCCTACCCTATTCTAAATTAAAAAAGTTCAAAGCTCTTTTACCTTACCAGCCCTTAAAAGGACCTTTTGTGGGGCATGCCCCAAAGAATTCAGCTCTTTTGCCTGTAAAAAAAACACATATAATACCCCCCCTAAAATTAAAACCCACCACCCACATACCCCTAATCTAACCCAAACCCCCCTTAAATAAACCTAACACTAAGCCCCTGAAGATCTCCCTACCTTGTCTTCACCTCACCGGGTTCAGCGATCGGTCCAGAAGAGGGTCCGAAGTCTTGATCCAAGCGGCGGCTGAAGAACTCCATCATCGGGCTGAAGTCGGAAGTCCATCATCGGGATGAAATCTTCTATCAAGCGGCATCTTGGTATTATGTTTTTAATTATTTTTTTTCTGCTTTCTTTTTTTTTTCTCTCTCTCTTCTCCCCACTCTCGTGGGCCTCCCTTTTGATCTCATGGGCATCCTTTACTCCCCTCCCATTTATGTCATCTGAGGTATTAGCAATATTAGAATGGTGTCTCGGAATGTTGGGGGCATCACCAGCGCAATAAAACGAAAACGTATGTTGGCATCTTTTAAAAAGGGTAGGGAAGACATTGCCTATCTAAATTAGAAAATGAGAGGTGGTAGCCACACTATGCATAGGCAGGATAAACGGAGTGGCAATATTATTTCACCGTAAATTAGAAATTTACAAAAAAAATACAAAAAGAGATAGATCCGAATGAAAAATATATATTATAATTAAAATTTTAATTAAGAATAAGATTTTTGTAATGTCTATGGCCCTAACAGGATAGATTTTTGGTCAGAACTCAAGAGCAAACTATACAAATCTATGGATACCAGTTTAATAGTTGTAGGTGATTTTAACATGGTATTCAATAATCTAGATAGGTTGCAATCCTTAAGCACTGACAAAAAAGAGAAAAATAAGAACGACAGCTAAGCCACTTAAAAACTTCTGCAGTGCTTTAAAGCTAAGAGACGTGTGGTTCTTTTCTAATCCAAATACTAGAGCATTCACATGTAAATCCAAGAAATATAAATCTTTTTCCAGATTAGATTTTTTTCTAACCTCAGACAGAATTTTTAAATTGAACCGGGAAGCAGGGATAGGAAACTTTACACTTTCAGATCACACAATAATCTCGTTGGAAATATCTTGAGTAGAAGGAATTAATTATATAACAAGATGTTATAGATTTCCTCGGTTTCTAGCATCTAATGCTAAATTTAAGAACTGGTTAATTCAGAAATGGCACTCATATAAAAAATATAATCAATCATATATATATAAATATGAGGTCTTCTGAGAAGCTGATAAAGTGATCCCTAGATTACGAGTTTTGCGTTATGAGTATATTGCTGCTTTTTCTCTACCGCTGCTATTACAAGTCTTGCAGGTATAGCTGTACTGCACACACTTTTTTGGCCGTGATGCAATGTAAGTACCTCACTTTTAAAAAAGTCCATTTTCCATGAGAGTCCCATAGCGCCGGTATTACGAGTTTTGCCTGGGAGGCCAAAAAGTGAGCGATACACTCTATACCGTCAAGATTCGTACCGCCATCGAAAGTCAGTAGTTATGAGTTTTATGTTACAAAGCTGTAGCATAAAACTCATAACTAAACTATCACAAAGTACAATAACACCCATAAACTACCTATTAACCCCTAAACCAAGGCCCTCCAGCATCGCAAACACTAAAATAAAAAGATTAACCACTAATCTGCTGCTCCGGACATCGCCGCCACTTAAAAATGTATTAACCCCTATTCCTCCACTCCCCGACATTGTCGCCACTATAATAAAATTTTTAACAAAAAATATTTAAATATAATTAACCCCTAACCTGCCGTCCACTCACTCCGCCGCTATAATAAACCTATTAATCCCTAAACCTAACCCTAACACCCCCTAACTTTAATATAATTAAAATAAATCTAAATAAAACCTACGATTAATAACTAAATAATTCCTATTTAAAACGAAATACTTACCTATAAAATAAACCTAAGCGAGCTACAATATAACTAATAGTTACATCGTATCTATCTTAGGTTTTATTTTTATTTCACAGCTAAGTTTGTATTTATTTTAACTAGATAGACTAGTTAGTAAATAGTTATTAACTATTTACTAGCTACCTAGTTAAAATAAATACAAATTTACCTGTAAAATAAAACCTAACCTGCCTTACACTAAAACCTAACATTACAATAAAATTAAATAAATTAAATTAAGAAAATACAATTATCTAAAATACAAAATATAATAAACACTAAATTACTCCGAAAAAAAATAATTATCAAAAATAAAAACAAATTACTCCTAATCTAATTGCCTTATCAAAATAAAAAAAAACAGCCTACACTAAAATGCCAATAGCCCTTAAAAGGGCCTTTTGCGGGGCATTGCTCCAAAGAAATCAGCTCTTTTACCTGTAAAGAAAATACAAACAGCGGGTCCATCTTCAAGACATCCGGCGCAGAGCATCCTCTTCTTCTGATGGCTATTGAAGAATGAAGTTTCCCTTTAAATGACGTCATCCAAGATGGCATCCCTTACATTCTGATTGGCTGATAGAATTATATCAGCCAATTGGAATTAAGGGAGAAAATATCCTATTGGCTGTTGCAATTAGCCAATAGGATTGAGCTTTCATCGTATTGGCTGATCCAATCAGCCAATAGGATTGAGCTTGCATTCTATTGGCTGATTGAAATAGCCAATAGAATGCTAGCTCAATACTATTGGCTGATTGGATCAGTCAATAGGATGAAAGCTCAATACTATTGGCTTATTGCAATAGCCAATAGGATTTTTTCCCCCTTAATTCCTATTGGCTTATAGAATTTTCTTGAATGACATCATTTAAAGGGAAACTTAATTCTTCAATAGCCATCGGAAGAAGAGGATGCTCTGCGCTGCATGTCTTAAAGATGGACCCGCTCTGCGCCGGGTGGATGAAGATAGAAGATGCCATCTGGATGAAGACTTCTGCTCGCTTGGATGAAAATTTCTGATGGCTTCTATGAGGACTTCTGCTTGCTTGGATGAGGACTTCGCTGCCTGGATGAGGATGGATGTCCAGTCTTCAAAAACTGTAAGTGGATCGTTGGGGGTTAGTGTTAGGTTTTTTAAGGGTGTATTGGGTAGATTTATTTTTAGCTTAGGGTTTTGGGCAATGTAAAAGAGCTAAATGCCATTTTAAGGGCAATGCCAATCCAAATGCCCTTTTCAGGGCAATGGTTAGCTTAGGTTTATTTAGATAGGATTTTATTTGGGGGGTTTGGTTGTGTGGGTGGTGGGTTTTACTGTTGGGGGATTGTTTGTATTTTTTACAGGTAAAAGAGCTGATTTCTTTGGGGCAATGCCCACAAAAGCCTTTTTAAGGGCCATTGGCAGTTTAGTGTAGGCTAGGGTTTTTTATTTTTTGGGGGGGGGCTTTTTTATTTTGATAGGGCTATTAGATTAGGAGTAATTCATTTTTATTTTTTATCATTTCTTTTTTTATTTTGTGTAATTTAATGTTTAATTTTTTTTGTAATTTATATAAATGTATTTTTGGTAATTTAATTTATTTAATTTTATTGTAATGTTAGGTGTAAATCAGGTTAGGTTTTATTTTAAAGGTAACTTTGTATTTATTTTAGCTAGGTAGTTAGTAAATAGTTAATAACTATTTGCTAACTAGTCTACCTGGTTAAAATAAATACAAACTTAGCTGTGAAATAAAAATAAAACCTAATACTATTAACTATTAGTTATATTGTAGCTAGCTTAGGTTTTATTTTACAGGTAAGTATTTAGTTTTAAATATGAATTATTTAGTTATTAATAGTTTCATAAAAGTTTTATTTAGAATTATTTTAATTATATTAAAGTTAGGGGATGTTAGGGTTACATTAGGGTTAGGGTTAGGGTTAGACTTAGGGTTACATTAGGGGTTAATATATTTATTTAGTGTTAGTGATGTGGGAGGCCAGAGGTTTAGAGGTTAATAAATTTAGTATAGTGTTGGAGGCGACATTGGGGACGGCAGATTAGGGGTTAATAAATGTAGGTAGGTGGCGGCGACATTGGGGTGGCGGGGCGGCAGATTCGGGGTTAATAAGTGTAATGTAGGTGTTGGCGATGTTGGGGGCTGCAGATTAGGGGTGTTTAGACTCAGGGTTTATGTTAGGGTGTTAGGTTTAAACATTCATTTTTTTCGCCATAGACATCAATGGGGCTGCGTTACAGAGCTTTACGCTCCGCGATTGTAGGTGTTAGGCTTTTTTTTAGCCGGCTCTCCCCATTGATGTCTATGGAGAAATCATGAATGAGCACGTCAAAACACTGCTTGTATTTGGGTGCGGTATGGAGCTCAATTCAACCATATGGCCCACACAAGCAGTTTTTGTGCAAACCTGTAATAGCAGCGTGAAAATAACTTGCAAGTTATTAGCGAGCCAGCCATAACGCAAAACTCGTAATCTGGATGTATGCTAATTGGAAAAAAAGAGATCAATAGGAAAGAACTTTTTATTTCAAATCATCTTAAAATAGATATAACGCATATATAGGCTGTCCCAATCGAGAGAACTGGGACAGGTATACCAAAGCAAGAGCTGAATGGGAAGTGATCAATGAACAGAAGAATATTATAAAGGACCTTAGAATTAGTGCAAGATACTACAGATATGGGGATAAAATAAGCACATTGTTGCAAATTGTGTAAAATCAAAGTAAAAACAAAAGTCTATTAAAAGGATCAAATTGAATTGTAACTTGCTAACAGAACCTCCAGAAAAGAAAAGAATCAGATTTTGTCAAAGTACTTGTTTTCCCTCTCTTAAACCTGAAAGCCTTCAAATAATAAATCCTCCAATTTCTATACTGGTGGTACAGCAAGCCATAGATAGCAGTAAACTTAATAAAGCAGCAGGACCAGATTTACTGCCTGGGGAATTCTACAAAATCTTAAAGCGGTTATAGCTCCAACATTAACGGATCTATTCAATGGTTATTTTATAAAAAGAGAAACTCCCTCTAGATATTTTGCAGAATCAATAATAACCTTGATTGAGAAAAAAGGGAAAAACTCTAAATCTATGGATTCTTTTAGGCACATATAACTACTTAATTCTGATTACAAACTGCTGACAGGTATCTTAGCTAACAAGCTAAAAAAAATTGATTGAACCCCTGATACATACAGATCAAACAGGTTTTATGCAAAATAGAAATCCCTTGGCTAACCTGCGTAAAGTATTCTTAATCTTAGAATCTGGCTGTAACCTTAGTAAAGCAGAGTGGAAGAATGATGCTTTGCGAAATGCTGCCATATTATGCACAGATACGCAAAAAATGGCATTTGATTCTATAATCTGGGATCACTTATTCACCGCTCTTGAGCAGTTCGGATTCAAAAATCAGTTTCCTGATTTTATTAAATCAGTTTATAGTAAAGCATCCTCTTCCCTCTTAATAAATGGAACAAGGACAGATAGCTTTGAAATAACCAAAGGGACGAAGCAAGCTCTAAATATTACTTGCGTGCAAGCATTATAATTGCTCCACTTTGTAATACCAGCACACGATAATGTGTGCTAGTATTACAAGTAAATTGCAATGCAAACTCAAGCTATCGTTCGCATTGTTAGGAAGCATTGCGCTCACGAGAGCGCTCTTCCATAGTCTCCTATAGGAGCCTCATTCTGATGCCATCCCTGTATATAATCATATACATATATATTTACATTACGGTCTATGGGAACACACAGTTCCTATAGACCGCAATGTAAAGGCACTTTCAGCGCTGGTTATTTTTATAACTCCCCATTACCACCAACTTTAAAGTCCCAAAACTGCCTAGTGCAGTTATTCTTTTATTTAAAAAAAATGCTAACATTTTTTTAAATAAAAAACTATAATGCCATCTATTTTGAGGGCATTTGGGGAACTTTTAGAAAATTAACCAGAGATCTAATCTCTGGTTAATTTCCGAAGCACTAATTGCTACCGCAAGGTCATGGTAGCAATAATCAGCCAATTGTAATGGCTGGTTAATTATTGCGCTCCCGCAAACGGGCAAATTTGAGAGCGATAATTTAGCGCTCCACTTGTAATCTAGCCAAAGAGTTGTTTAAAATTGCATGCTCTAAATGAATCAGGTTTAATTTTGACATTACAGTCCCTTTAAACTTGTCTTCTAGAATAGCTTATTTGATTTTACTATAAAAGCAGTAACATTCAGATTTTTAAGCTCATATATAGTGACAGTTTCTAGAAACCATTTTCATGCTATTATAGTAATACAGGAAATACAGACGTTAGAAGATTGAAATGGAAACTAAAGTTGATTATATTTGTTCATGGTTTAAGTATGAATACATTTCTTTTAAAGAGTGGTTGCATAGAGATTTTGGCCCAGATTACAAGTGGAGCGCAATAATACTAGTGCTACTGAGTGTTAACACCGTTCAAGTTAAATTTGACAGACTTGCATTTTAGCCAATCAGTGCTCACTCCTCGGTAAATTCACGTGCGTGAGCTCAATGTTATCTATGTGAAACACATGGAACTAATGCCCTCTAGGGGTGAAAAACTGTCAAAATGCTTTCAGATTAGAGGCGGCCTTCAAGGTCTAAGAAATTAGTATATAAACCTCCTAGGTTTAGCTTTCATAGAAACATAGAATTTGACGGTAGATAAGAACCAAAAAGGCCCATCAAGTCTACTCATATTACATGTTACTTTTTCCTTAGGATAGCCTTATGCATGTCCCAGGCATTTTTGAATTCCTTTACAGTCTTTGTGTTTACCACCTCAAATGGAAGTTTATTCCATGAATCCACCATGTAAAAAATGCTTCCTCAAATTTCTCCTGTATCTGCTACCCTCTAACTTTAGATTGTGACCCCTTATTTTGGCATTTATTTTTTTGTGAGAAATGCTTTCAGCTTCTATTTTATCAAGTCCCTTCATATATTTGAAAGTTTCTATCATGTCACCTCTTTCTCTTCTATCTTCTAAACTATACATATTTAGATCATAGAGTCTTTCAACTAAGAATACCAAGAGAACAAAGCAAAATTGGTGATAAAAGCAAATTGGAAAGTTGTTTAAAATTGCATGCCCTATTTGAATCATGAAAGTTAATTTTACTTGACTGTCCCTTTAAGAAAATATCTGAACAACTATTTAAAAGCACAAACACTTATTACGGGTGCACAAGAACAGTGGGAATTTTAGAAGGGTGTCATTTTAGATGTAACTGCCCACTCTATTAGGCATGTCTGTAAAAATAAAAGAACGTGGAGACCAATAGGGTTTTCCAACAAAGTAACACTTGCAGTAAAGAAAAAAATATATAGTTTATAAAAAAATAAAGGCAGTCAGATGATTATACGCAAATATAGAGGCCCCAACAAAAAAGACAAGGCAGTTAATTTTGAAAGCTTATGCAAAAGAGAAGATAGCACAATCAATGAGACATAGGGAAAAAAACTTCTTTAAATATATCAGCAAAAGGAGAAAAACTATGGTTGTAACAGTAAAATTAAAAACAGTTGACTGCATAGTAGTTTAAAAAGATAAACAAATTGTAGACAGTCTCAAGAAATACTTTGGTCTTTGTAAAAAATATGTCTAGATAAAATTACTACATTAAAGGGACATAAAACATTATGAACTAACATAAGTTTCTAATATATAATGCAGCCAAAGCTTACCTGCAAAATGGTTTCTGTTTTAACCCCCATTAAGACCTTTAATTCAGGCATAGTTTTGTTTGCAGCAAGCTCCCCCTGGGCATTTCCATATATGGAAGGTGCGATACAGGCTTCTGCAGAATGCACTTGTGTATGTGCACGGTAGGGGGCACATGACACCTGACTAAAGCAGTGCACAGTATAATGCTGAAGCTTATGTAAATATCCTCCCATGCACACTGTGTTATATGATACCACAAAGTTTGGAGTAGGACACTGATAAGGGGGGGCGGGTGGAGCAGACTACACTTGGCAACACTAAAGTGTAAGTCATTTTGCAGATTTTTGGAAATTTTATTAAAATACTTTTTTTTACACTTTTTTTCACACACTGTTTTACCTCAGTTGACTCTTTTATAATATGAACATAACTCAAAATGTTTTATGAAAAGACTGTTGAAGTGCTAGTTCATGAAGGAGAAACAAGCACTGATGGGAAACAAGTTCAACTCAGTGAAAAACAAAAATCCCAAAAGCAAGAAATATTGATTTCTGAACCTTTATTTCCAGGCTACTTTGTAAGAAGGTGAAGCTCTGGAAAAATGGAGAAAGACAAATGAAACCATGAAAACTGAATATTATGCTTTCACTTTAACAGCTTCTATATATTTTTTCTTCTAAACCATCAAAGTATGTATAGCAACAAAGTATTTTTTTATTTAATATTTTAGATGTTCATCTTGCACATGAAATTAATGAGTGGGATGTTGAATTTCATCCTGCTTACTGAGCAGCACAAAATTTGGCTAGCTCTGTAAATATACTGGTACATGCAAATAATGGTTAAAAATACCTACCATGTCATGTTTAATTCCTTCTGCTCTATTATGTTTAAAAGATATTGCAAAAAAATTATGAAAATTGTATCAATAAGCAATTTTCATATATAACCAAGAAATATAGCCATAGATAGCCCTTTGTTTTGATTTTTTTTACATGTTCCAAATAACAAGTTTTTAAATAAACCATTTCAATAAACAGATGGTAAAATTATAAAGTCAATCATCGGTATGATAACAAAAACATACGAAGGATTATATTCCTTAAAAAAAAATGTCTTTAAAACAAATGTTGACTTTCTTTGTGCTTTATGCATTTTACATAGAACACAGTTTATTTTTTAAGGTACAATATATTATTGGGCATAATTAGCTAATAGTTTATTAGTAATATGGTTTACAGTTTTAGACGTGAACTGTAGTTTAAAGGTGAACTGCAATGAAATAAAAAAAATAAAGAGTTGTTATTTTAGTTTTTGATGAACAATTCACATTATTATAAACCATGGTGACAAAATAATCTTGATTTTCTTAAAGGGTCAATATAGTAAAAAAATGGCGTGCTCTAATCCATTAGAGCATGTCATTTTCCAACTACCAACCATGCTCTACTGTGTATTTAACAAGAAATCAGTTTGCGCATGCACCTTCTTTTATTTAAGCCTACTCCTTATGTGCCACCTTCCCATAGCAACACGCCAGAATAAATCTCAAAACAAAGGAGGGCGCTTTAACAGCAAAGTAAAAGTACTAAGTGAATACAAAATACAAAAATAAAACAATATAAAAATGCTAGAGTGTCCATGTATTATTAATATAATATATTAATATAATATTAATATTTATTTAGACACACTTAATCACATAAAAACTAATTAATATATATATATATATATATATATATATATATATATATATATATATATATATATATATTAACAACACAAAATAGTGGGTCTGCTAGAGTTGATAAAATATTATCCTATATAGCTACAACATCCCTTATTTTTGGAAGAAGGCTACACATCATTTTTATAGTGTAACAAACTTAACATACGTTTTTTTGAAAACTTTGTTCCAAAAAATAAAGGATGTGTTTGAAAATAGCCACTCGCAACAGATTCCACAATGCTGTCCATGGGTACAAAGATAAATGTCATCAGTGATAAAATACAATACAATATAAGACATCTGACAAAATGAAACAAACAAATAAAGGGGGAATTGAGGGCCCTGGGTAGGAGGTACAAAAAAGAGAGAGAAGTTTGACAGTACCCAGCAATCACAAAACACTATATAGTAACAGTATGCATTGAAAACCGGATTGTGTCAAGAACTGGTTATTAAAACGTAACTTTTACTAATGATAGAATAAAAAGGGTGGCAAATAGTACCAAATGTATAACATAAATATGTGAGACATACATTTAAAACTTAGATTAAGAAACAGATCAGGACTGTGTGTGTGAGACTTCAAAAACAGAATTACTTCCCTGGGTAATAGTTCAAATACATAACCCTCAGGGCTCAGAGAATACACGGATTGCTCTAAAGCTAATCTAAAAAGGGGATTGACCCCAACAACATTACCTAATCTGAGCAATACTGGTATCTAGAGCAGGAGAGGAAACGGTTTATAAATGACTTATTAAGGAAGGCAATTGCCACATCAATATGAGCTTAGAAAGGTCCCAGGTAAACACAAATTAGCAAGTCTCATGTACACAGACAATGCCTGGGTAGGAGGTTGAGAAACAGGAGGTGGGGACTGCAAATATGATAATGATGTTAGTGTGGAGTTAGAAGAGGGCAACTATTAGGCAAGTGGAATTCATTTGTTACTGATTTGGTGACAGAACAAAAAGGTCTTTAGGTAGTGTTTAAAGGAGGAGAGGTAAGGGGAAAGTCTGACAGCTCGAGTAAGTGTATTCCAGAGGGTTAGTGCTGCATGAGAGAAGTCCTGGAATCTACCATGGGAGGAGGTGGTGGTAGAAGATACAAGGAGCAGGTCATTGTTGGATCTTAGAGGGCGGGCTGGAGTATATTTGTTGATGAGTGAGGACAGGTATGGAGGGGCTGCGTTGGTAAAGGTTTTTAAGGGTTTTGTAGGTCAGACTGAGAATTTTGAATTTAATTCTGCTGTGAATGGGGAGCAAGTGAAGGGACTCACAGTGAGGTGCAGAAGATACAGAGCATCGGAAGAGGTGGATTAGTCTAGCAGGGGCATTTAGGATTGATTGAAGGGGAAGAGGTGGGAGAGAGAAAGGCCAGTTAGTAGGTTATGACAGTAGTCAAGTCGGGAAATTAATAGGGAGTGGATTAGCTGTTTAGTAGTTTCAGCACTCAGAAATGGGCGAATTTTGGCAATATTTTACGTAGGTGGTTACCACAGGAGGAAGAGAGCAATTGGATGTGGGGTATGAAGGACAGATTGGAGTTAAGAGTAACACCTAGGCAGGGGACTTGTGTTGATGGGGAGATAGTGATGTCGCCAACAGTAATAGAAAAGTTAGAAACTAGAGTAGAATAAGAGGGGGGATTATAAGGAGCTCAGTCTTGGACATGTTGATTTTTAGGTGGTGAGAGGCCATCCAGGAAGAAATGTGAAAAAGGACAGAAGTAGAGAGTGCAGCGGTGGATAGGTAGATCTGAGTATCATCAGCATAGAGGTGATAGTTGAAGCCATAGCTACTGATAAGTTTACCCAGTGAGGAAGTATAAATAAAGAAGAGTAGAGGACCCAGAACAGAGCCTTGAGGTACTCCAACAGACAGAGGCAGTAAAGAGGAGGAGTCACAAGCAAATGAGACAGAAAAGGACCTATTAGAGACATAAGAGTGGATCCAGAAGAGGGCAGTGTCACAGAGCCCAAGGGAGCTGAGAGTCCATAGGAGAAAGGGTTGGTCAACGGTGTCAAAGGCAGTAGACAGGGCGAGTAAGATAAGTATATCCCTCCTACATAAAGAATACAATTTAACTTCACATCCAATGTCCTTTTTTTGCCAAATAATATGTTGCAGTGTAGTGTCTTATTACTCTGGCCAGTGGATGGTGTCTGGGTTTATAAAACAAAGCCCAAACACTAAATTACAAACTTCAATTGTCAGGATCCGAAGAGTTTGTATTATTACAAAAAATTATCCAAAAAAGTCCAGGCTCAAGTAGACAGAAAGAAAAAGAATAAAGAAGCTCCTAAAAGTAAAAAAAAATATTGAAAATCGTTAAAAATAGGCAGACTCCATACAAAAATAGTGAGCAGTAAAAACAAAGTCTGACCGGTTTTGGTCAATCAGACCGTAGTCATAGACATAAAATAATAGGTAACAGGTGTATGCTATTTAAAGCCACATCTCACCTCCTTTTGGAGGTTCCTTAACTATGCTCACAATATTTAACCCTTAAGTACCCGGGAGGAGAAAAAAATATGTTAACTACTTGTATCAGTCCAATAATACAAAAGTACATGTATATCCCAGGTTAAAACATACATTTCACAATATTCAATCTTGATGTATGTGCATCTGTGAAAAAAAAATTAATGTAATTATATTCAAACCAACTTAGTCTAGCAAACATTATATATGATGAATACATATTGTATATTTTTTAAAGAATCAGTTATACACTTGAAATACTTTAACTTATAATATACAGACAAATTAAGCATTTTTAATTTTTGCATATATAAGTCAAATGCTTCCCTCAGGCACCCTTGAATACTATTAAAATATATTTATATATTTTTAAAGATGTAGTGGAACCTCATGGAAGTAAGACCCCAGGGTGTGACTAAATGTGAGTCCCATACTAATATGGAAATGTGTGGTAACACAACTTTCAGGGGCAATTATGTTCTCTAGCTTATGCTCATTAGCTCGTAAGCAGAGGCCCTGGCATTAAGCTCCAGATACTTTTAACATTATCTGTGCAAAATAGTTAATTATGTCAAACTCCAAATTAAATTGCCTAGGCAGCAGGCTACCGAGTTTATATATCCAGTATATCTCTGGCTATGACAATATCTGGAACTTTCCCCCCTCTTGGGGGTTTGACTATCTACCCGATAGCCTGCCACCTAGGACCGAAGATCTCCATCTTGAACTTCGAGGAAATCCTTTGATAATGCTGACACTGTTCGTTATTGGTGATGTTAGAGAGGTGTTCCTTTATGCAGGTCCGCACCTCCCTTGTAGTTCTCCCTACATACTGTCAGGAACATGCTGTACATTTGACCAGGTACACCACATATTTGTTGCCACATTTAACGCAACCTTTAGTTTCAAAGTCCTCAGATGTAGAAGCGGAAACAAATGTAGTGGATATTTTAATGTGGTCACAAGACCTGCAGGACTTTTTGCCACACCTAAATATACCCTTAAAGTGCAGCCATGAGCTCTTCTGTTCCTCTTCCCTACGTAAACTAGGAGAAAACAGATTTCCTAAAGTCAAATTTCTTTTGTTTACAAAGTTGCATCCATCATTAAAGGGACAGTCAAGTCCGAAAAAAAAACGTTCATGATTTAAATAGGGAATGTCATTTTAAACAACTTTCCAATTTACTTTTATCACTAATTTTGCTTTGTTCTCTTGGTATTCTTTGTTGAATGCTAAACCTATGAGGTTCATATGCTAATTTCTTAGAACTTGAAGACTGTCTGAATGCATTATGAACACTAGAGGGCATTAGTTAATGTGTTTCATATAGATAGCATTGAGCTCATGCACGTCAAGTTACCCTGGAGTGAGCACTTTTTGGCTAAAAAGCAAGTTTGTCAAAACAACTGAAACAAGGGGGCAGTTTTCAGAGGCTCAGATACAAGGTAATCACAGAGGTAAAAAGTGTATTTCTATAACAGTGTTGGTTATGCAAAACTAGGGAATGGATAATAAAAGGATTATCTTTCTTTTTAAACAACAAAAATTCTGGTGTTGACTGTCCCTGTAATGACATCACGCAACAATGTATCACCTTGCAAGATAGATAAATTATTTCTAATAATGTTGCACACCTGATGGTATTGATTAGAATAAGCTGTAACTAGAGTAGATTTAGCCTTGGTACCAATATCCCTTGTTTCTTTTTTATTTTTAGACTCGAACAACTGAGTTCTATCCATTTGACTCATTTCTCAATACGCTCTCTTCACCACTTTATTGGAATAGTACCTAGCTTGTAGACCCTTACTGAGGTCCTCACTCTCTCTATGAAAGTCTCCATCGAGTGTGCAATTGCGTCTAACCAGCATGAACTGGCCTTTTGCAATCCCTTTAAAAACATGACCAGGATGACTACTACGGGCATGCAAAAGGGAGTTCCCTGAG
The DNA here is from genome assembly GCF_027579735.1 of Bombina bombina. NCBI lineage: Eukaryota > Metazoa > Chordata > Amphibia > Anura > Bombinatoridae > Bombina > Bombina bombina. The sequence continues at coordinate 833,506,115 of NC_069503.1, read as the reverse complement.
ATGGGTTTTCTATAGAGAGTTGAGAGTATCGTCTTAGACTGACAGTCAGAAATTAGAGTGACATCTAGATAGTTAATAGATGTTTTATGCCACTCAAAGGTGAATTTTAACCCAACTTCGTTATCATTCAAATAATTCACAAAGTCTTGAGCTTGTGATTGATCAGAGGACCAGATGATCAGCAGATCATCTATAAATCTTATGTATTTGAAGAGGTATTGTGAAAGTCCATTGCCATCTCCATAGATGTGGAACCGCTACCACCACTCCATAAAGAGGTTGATGTAGAAGGGGGCAAATTTAGCCCCCATCCTTGTGCTCACAAGAAAGCTTGGTGTATTTATCCAAAAATAAAGTGACAGCTTGAATGCCAAACTTAAGGGGTATTGTAGAGTATAAGGAGACCACATCTATGGTTATCCAACTATACTCTGATTCCCATTGTTTTTTCTCCAATTTAGACAATGTATGAGCAGTGTCACGTATATAGCTGGGCAAGCGTTGTACCAAGGGCTGAAGAAATTGGTCCACCCATTTGGAGAGTGGCTCTATAAGAGAGTAAATACCCACCAGAATGGGTCTACCCTGTACATTGATGAGGCTCTTATGAACCTTTGGAAAATGGTGAACGATGGGCATCATAGGGCTGTCTACCATTAGACAATTAAAAAGTTTGTTTATCTATGATGCCCATCTCCAATCCATCGTCCAAAAGGTCCCTCAGTAAATCCTTATTGTAAGGTAGGATCTCACAACAATGGTGTGTATGCTTCAGAATCCCTCAACTATCTCAAAGACTCCTCAATGTACACACTCTTATCTAGAATAACTATGCTTCTGCCCTTGTCTGATAGTCTAATAACAATATGTTTGTACGGATGCCTGCAAGGGATTGAACCATTTTGTCCCGTGACGATTATCCTGAGGGACTCCTACAGTTTTGTTTTAAGGACTAATATCTATCTTATCTGTTTATGGACGATTCATCCCGGTCATTGATGTTTTGTAACAAACGCCCTATTAAATATTTTACACTGTAAGTGCAATATTATAGTGTGGTGTGTTTGTTTTATTAATCCACACTTGATTCTGTTTGCGCTTTGTGTTTTTCTACAGATATTGTCAAAGTAGAAGATATACAGGATATATAAACTTTGTAGCCTGCTGCCTAGGGGATTTAATTTGGACTTTGACATCATTAACTATTGACACAGATGATGTTAAAGGTATCTGCATCTTAATGCCAGAGCCTCTGTTTATGAGCTAATGAGCATGAGCTAGAGAACATAATTGCCACTGAAAGTTGTGTTCCCACACATTTCCATATTAGTATGGGACTTACATTTGGTCACAGCCTGGGGGTCTAAGGTTTAGGTAAAATTAAGTTGTTACTTCCTTGAGGTTCCACTACATATTTAAATAGCATACTCCCAGACAACCAACCAACGGAGAAATCACCACTCACAAGACTCACAGTAATTGCTGCTGCATATTGCTACCTTGACTTCATGAAGGAGGAGTGACCGACTGAATAGGGTTTGCATACCGCTGCTGCGAATCCCTGATACTGGAAGCTGTTATGGTCTTTAGCCTTGATAATGTTAACATTTGCATTTGATCAGCGGTTATATCTATATCTGTGTTTGCAGAATTTTATCTAAGCACTCTAGTGTGTTTTTGATACTTTTGCCCACAACACTTGATACAGTCTGCTTACTAAATGGTCACACATGCAATGCATGTTGCGAGATGTAACAGATCCTTGCTCCAATAAGCCTACATTGCACTGAACTTTGTATTCGTCTATTCAGTTTGTATTATTGTGTTTGGTATACAGCTACATTCCAACACCAACTTTTGTGTTCTTGCTGTACTTAGTATTCATTTAAAGCATGAATGTTTTAGCCTATAGAGGTAATGGTAGTAAGCAGATCTCTTGTAAGTAGTCACCTCCTCAGCACTCTCCCATCAGGAGTGATATAGATGTACCAACGTTGTTGCTCATGCTTTTCCATCTATAGTCTTGCTGCTGTAAAATAAAGACTATTAGTATTGTAAATCTGGTTGAGAAACATATAGATAAAATATTTCTAACAGGGAGAATTGAAAATATCTTAACTAGAGATGAAAGAAAATCATTGTAATAGAAGCATCTAAGCAATGAAACAAATGATACCAATATAAAGTAATAGATAGCAACCCTATATAAAAAAGTGCAAGAAGCACTACAAAAGATACAAAGGAATAACTCTAGGTATAATAAAGAACAGTGAGAGAAATGCACTTTTAAATAAACATCCAACAACCTATTAGATGAGGATTCAGAATATATACTGTATATATATATATATATATATATATATATATATATATATATATATATATATATATATATATATATAGTTATTCTATTAACATGATAAAACCACCTTACTTCTTTTAATTCCAGGTTGGTAATACTCAATGCTCCCAGCGATAGTGATACTTACAGGCATCTCTGCTGCGGTCTACTTACGTCACAATCACATGACCTCTGGTTCCAATGAAAGATTTTACTTTTCCGTTAATATATACTCCCATTTACTGTTATTAACTATTGGATATGTTAAAAACCAGTTAACATCAACACATTTTGCCCTTATTTTTTAGTTTTATCAATATATGTGTAGTGGAATTATTTTCACTTATATATTGTATTTGTGACCTGTGATTGGATCTCCAATACAAACTGTAAATCAGTCTTAAAGGTGATATATTTCCTTTCAACATCATGGTTGCTTAGAATCATAAAGTTCTTAAAGGGACAGTAAACACCAGAATTTTTGTTGTTTAAAAAGGTATATAATCCCTTTATTACCTATTCCCCAATTTTGCATAACCAACACAGTTATAATAATATACTTTTTCCTCTGTCATTACCTTGTATCTACGGCTCTGCAAACTGCCTCCTTATTTCAGTTCTTTTGACAGACTTGCATTTTTAGCCAATCAGTGCTTGCTCTTAGGAGCTTCATGTGCCTGAACTCAATGTTATCTATATGAAACACATGAACTAACGCCGTCTAGTGGTGAAAAACTGTCAACATGCATTCAGATTAGAGGTGGCCTTAACGGTCTAAGGAATTAGCATATATATCTCCTAGATTTATCTTTCAACTAAGAATACCAAGAGAACAAAGCAAAATTGGTAATAAAAGTTCATTGGAAAGTTGTTTAAAATTACATGCCCTATTTAAATCATGAAAGTTTTTTTTTTACTTGACTATCCCTTTAAGGTAGTATTATTCCCCATTTCCATTCTCAAGTATGTAAGAATATTATGAAAATGATTTCTCATTCCTCATTTCATAAATAATATTTACATGACTCTTAAAATAATTTTGTCCCATTTTACAATAACAATTTTAAAAAACTTATGTAATATACAGCTTAAAATTATTTAAACCAATTTAAAAAATGGCAGCAATATAAATATTTATTCCCTACCCCAGGAATCCTTTTTTTTCTAAATATTATTAAATCTTTTTCATAAAAGTTGAAAGCTATGTGGTATATCACCATGTATTTAACTACAAAGGGCTATATTATATACATGTCTAAATAATAATTACATAATAATATAAAGCATGTTAAGGTAAGTATTAACCCTTAAGGTTAGTTAAAGGAAGTGAATAAATACTGAAACATTTTGTTTTCTTTTCTTAAAATTTTGCTGGTGAAATTATTCGGATATTTGTTTTTCCTTATGAAAACAAAAAGCTGATTTTCGGTATGAATGTGCATTCATACGAAAATGAATGCAGTTCTCTAATATCTAATCATATGGATTTATAGGTATCAATATATATTTTAAGTTAACATTATTACATATATATAAAAATATATAATAATAAAAAATGTTTTTTCTATGTGAACATTGGAATGTAAAATATGCGTGATGCACTTCGGATTTCATGCTTTATGTCTAACATGGTGTTGGGTTAGCCCACATGAAGAATAAGTAATCTTATGGTGCGGAAAAATATTGATAATAATTATTAAAAATTATAGATACTGTAAAACTATATATATATATATATATATATATATATATATATTCTATAGATTATTAGAATTTTTACATTATCTATAATAATTCTTAATAATAATAATTCATTTTTAAAATATTTTATATTTATTATTTTAATATATCTCCTTAAGATAACACATTCTTCATGTGAGCAAACCCTACACCACATTACACATATTTTACATTCCTATTTTCTTCATATACAATTTTTCTTAATTTTTATTATTATATATATATATATATATATATATATATATATATTCTATATATATGTGATAATGTTAATGTAAAATATATATCTATACCTATATATCTATATGAATAGATATATAGGTATAGGTATATATAGATATATAAATATTTATTTAAAATAAAAATAACAATTTCCTTTATGTGAAGAACATTGGAATCTAAAATATTAATAACTCTTGTTGGGTTATCGTGCGAGCAATAAGTACTAGGTTTTTTCTTCTTCACTCTCCATTAAAGCCTATAGGGAGAAAAAAGTTAGTGTGGTTGCGATAGCTGAGGTCCTTAAGTTAGCTCATGTCGGATTTCTCTTATGCATTAAAGTTTTACTTTCAACTTGATATACGCATCCTAACTGCACACAAAAAGATTTCTTCTAGAGGTGTTTATGCTCGAGCGGGAGTGCTAAATATCGGTCCACTTGTAATCTAGCCCTTAATATCTAATGGGATGCTAAAAGAGGCAGGGAAGAGAGAACTAGCAACAGGAACTAGATGCCTGATGGACACGATACAGAAGAGTCCCAATGGTTTTCCTTTCCAGGTGTGTATTAGATTCACTTGCAGACAGGAAAATCACACAGATGTTTTGCCTACATAGGGAATAAATCCTAATGCTCTATAATGTGAGCATCTAGTTTCATTCATAGTAAAATTACTTTATTGCACAAGTCCTTGAGCAGCAAATTTTCATAGTCGTTTAGTTAGGTGACATGAGCTGGACCAACACTTGTGCCACAGACCTTGTGCAGACCCCTTCTCTTTGGCAAATTCTGTTTTCTCAATTAGCTCCCTATCAATGTTTTTTTAGTGCACTAGAACCATTTTTAAAATTTAAACCATTCACCACAATAGAAAAAGTAGCATTTTGTCAAAAATCCTTGACAAATATAAATTTCCAGAAACAGATAGATATACTATAACTTGATGGTTTATTCCAATTGTGCCTCCAAAGTTATCATTAAATTTTATTTTGCCTTTATATTGATACAATAATTCTCTCTATAGTTTCTAAAATAATGCTTTAAATAGAGTTCATTATGATTAAATTTTTTGTTACTTTAATAACGTTACTATCAGGATGTGATGCGTGTAAGCACAATATTAAGCTGATTAAATGACTACAGGCACAACACCCTTTATCCTAAATGCTTGGGACCAGAAAAGGTTTGGTTTTTGGAATAATTTGGATATCAAAATATTTGAATATTTTTATCTATATATACCATATAAAATGGGACAGCTTGGAGAAAGGATGGACCAAGTGTAAACAACAAGAACTTATGCTATTTTGGCAAGATTCTCATAGTACAGCTTATAAATGTAACATAAAGGTAATTTTATATCTTTTTAATACTTCTGTATACAAAGTGCCATCAGAAACATAGTATAGTACACCAATTAGAAAGGTAATAGCTGTTTTTAATAAATATAGACTAACATATGCATTTTAGTAAACAAAATCCAAAGCAAACATGCAGACACAAAAGATTTTCAGTTACTGGCAGGATATGGTAATTTTTAATATTTAAAAAAAAAAAAAAAAATATTAATGAAAAAGTCTGGATTTCAGAATAATTTTAGAATTCTGGATTTGGGGATTTGCACCTGTATATAACCAATCTGCCTCCATCTGTTCACTTTTGCCTCATACATTTCCCCTAACACTTATTAAAAAACAAACAAATAACTTTAATGGACTTTTCAGTTGCCCAGGAAATCACAAATCTTTGCTAAATAACTAGCAGATCAGGGTATAAATAATTTAGCTTTAAGAATGATTTAATATGAAGCTTAATTTAACATATTAAAATTTTAAGGCATGTATAAATATGTGTGTGTGTAAAGCAAGTTGATTTTAAAATATTTGTACCCTTTATTAAAAATAATAAATAATGTGAATTCAGAATATTTATTTACTTATTAACGTTGTATTAAATGTGATTATTTATTACACAATAGAGGGCTAGATTACAAGTGGAGAGCTAAATTGTCATGCCCCCGCAAATGGTACAATTTTCCGGTTTGCAGACGTGAGATAAACAACCAGCCCATTACAAGTGGCTGGTTAAAGGGACACTCTAGTATAAATTAAACTTTCATTATTCAGATAGGACTTTTCATTTTAATCAACTTTCCAATTTACTTTTATCATCAAATTTGCTTTTTTCTCTTGGTATTCTTAGTTTAAACTAAACATAGGTAGACTCATATGCTAATTTCTAAGCCTTTGAGGGCTGCCTCTTATCACATGCTTTTTAAATCTCTTTTCAACACAAAGAGACAGAAAGTACATGTGGGCCATATAGATAACACTGTGTTCAGGCAGAGGGGGTTATTTAAGATTTATTACAAAACAATGCTAAATTTAAGACAATAGATAATAAACAGTCACAGTCATGTGATCAGGGGGCTGGAAGAAGGTTCCTAGTTACAAGGTAATCACAGAGGTAAGTATATTAATATAACTGTGTTGGTTATGCAAAACTGGGGAATGGGTAATAAAGGGATTATTTATCTTTTAAAACAATAACAATTATATGGTAGACTGTCCCTTTAATGCTATTGTGAGCTCGCTGTATCAATTTGTGCTCTGAAGATTAACCAGAGATTATATCTCTGGTTAACTTTCTAAAAGTGCCCCAAATGCCCTGAAAATAAAGAGAATTATAGTTTTTTTTATGTAAAAAAAATACGTAGCATTTTTAACCCTTTAACGATGCATGTCGTTCAGGGTACGTAGCACACAACCTGGTCTTTAAAGACCAGCGATGTACCCTGTACGACATTAGGGGTTCAAAGCAGCTGGGGGATTGCACTGCACAGGGTGGAAGCGGGTGGGAACGGCTACACTACAGATTTTTTTTTTTAAAAAAAGGAGGATAGAGTGGCGTAAAATTTATTTTAAAAAAGACATCTAAGGGATCTGGGAGGGGTGGGGGGTTGGTCTTTGGCTGGGGGGAAGCTACACTACAGAAAAAATTAATAAAATAAAAAAAACATTTTTTTTTTAGTAAACTGGGTACTGGCAGATTGCTGCTAGTACCCAAGATGGCTACCAGTAAGGTAGAGGGGATGGTTAGAGAGCTGTTTGGAGGGGATCAGGGAGGTTGGGGGCTAAGGGGACACCCTACACATCAGCATATGTAAATATGGTAAAAAATATATATATATTTTTTAAAATACCTTTTATTTTAGTACTGACAGACTTTCTGCCAGTACTTAAGATGGCGGGGACAATTGTGGAGTGGGGGAGGGAAGAGAGCTGTTTTGGAGAGATCAGGGGGTGTGATGTGTCAGGTGGGAGGCTGATCTCTATATTAAAGCTAAAATTAACCCTGCAAGCTCCCTACAAGCTACCTAATTAACCCCTTCACTGTCAGACATAATTCACGTGTGATGCGCAGCGGTATTTAGCGGCCTTCTAATTACCAAAAAGCAACGCCAAAGCCATATATGTCTGCTATTTCTGAACAAAGGGGATCCCAGAGAGGCATTTACAACCATTTGTGCCATAATTGCACAAGCTGTTTGTAAATAATTTCTGTGAGAAATCTAAAGTTTGTGAAAACAATTGTGAAAAAGTGAACGCTTTTTTTTTATTTGATCGCATTTGGCGGTGAAATGGTGGCATAAAATATACCAAAATGGGCCTAGATCAATACTTTGGGTTGTCTACTACACTACACTAAAGCTAAAATTAACCCTACAAGCTCCCTAATTAACCCCTTCACTGCTGGACATAATACATGTGTGGTGCGCAGCTGCATTTAGCGGCCTTCTAATTAGCAAGAAGCAACGCCAAAGCCATGTATGTCTGCTATTTCTGAACAAAGGTGATCCCAGAGAAGCTTTTACAACCATTTGTGCCATAATTTCACAAGCTGTTTGTAAATAATTTCAGTGAGAAACCCAAAATTGTGAAAAAAGTTAAGTTTTTTTTCATTTGATCGCATTTGGTGGTGAAATGGTGGCATGAAATCTACCAAGATGGGCCTAGATCAATACTTGGGGTTGTCTACTACACTACACTAAAGCTAAAATTAACCCTAGAAGCTCCCTACATGCTCCCTAATTAACTGCTGGGCATAATAAACGTGTGGTGCGCAGTGGCGTTTAGCGGCCTTCTAATTACCAAAAAAATGTCTGTTATTTCTGAACAAAGGGGATCCCAGAGAAGTGTTTACAACCATTTATGCCATAATTGCACAAGTTGTTTGCAAATAATTTAAGTGAGAAACCTAAAGTTTGTGAAAAAAATTATGAAAAAGTGAACAATTTTTTTTATTTGGTAGTGAAATTGGTGGCATGAAATATACCAAAATGGGCCTAGATCAGTACTTTGGGATGTGATATTTGGCGGTGAAATGGTGGCATGAAATATACCAAAATGGGCCTAGATCAGTACTTTGGGATGTCTTCTAAAAAATATATATATACATGTCAAGGGAAATTCAGGGATTCCTGAAAGATGTCAGTGTTCCAATGTAACTTGCGCTAATTTTGAAAAAAAGTGGTTTGGAAATAGCAAAGTGCTACTTGCACTTATTGCCCTATAACTTGCAAAAAAAGCAAAGAACATGTAAACATTGGGTATTTCTAAACTCAGGACAAAATTTAGAAACTATTTAGCATGGGTGTTTTTTGGTGGTTGTAGATGTGTAACAGATTTTTTTTCAATTCTTTCCTCATATTTTATATTTTTTTTTATAGTAAATTATAAGATATGATGAAAATAATGGTATCTTTAGAAAGTCCATTTAATGGCGAAAAAAACAGTATATAATATGTGTGGGTACAGTAAATGAGCAAGAGGAAAATGACAGCTAAACACCGCAGAAATGTAAAAATAGCCCTGTTCCTTAAAGGGACACTGAACCCAAATTTGTTCATTTGTAATTAAGAAAGAGCATGCAATTTGAAGCAACTTTCTAATTTACTCCTATTCTCAATTTTTCTTCGTTCTCTTGCTATCATTTTTTGAAAAAGAGGGCATCTAAGCTTTTTTTTTGGTTTCAGTACTCTGGACAGCACTTTTTTATTGGTGGATGCATTTATCCACCAATCAGCAAGGACAACCCAGGTTGTTCACCAAAAATGGGCCGGCATCTAAACTTACATTCTTGTATTTCAAATAAAGATACCAAGAGAATGAAGAAAATTTGATAATAGGAGTAAATTCTAAATTTGCATAAAATTTCATGCTCAATCTGAATCACGAAATTAAATTTTTGGGTACAGTGTCCCTTTAAAGGAAAGAAATTGAAAAATGGCCTTGTCCTTAAGGGGTTAATAAAAAAAAACTGCACTAGGCAGTTTTGGGGCTTTAAAGTTGGTAGTTGTGGGGTGTTAGAAAACAAATGGCACTGAAAAGTGCCTTTACATTGCGGTCTTAGGAAACTGTGTGTTTCCTGTAAATATATATGTAAATGCGTATATACATATATATTCATGTGTTAATATGTGTATATACACATATTAACACATACATATACTGTATATGTATATAATTATATATATATATATATATTTTTTTTTTTTACAAATTGCTGCCATCGCTGCACTACTTACCTACCTACTACTTCTATTTTTAACCAGCACTTTGTGTATTTACACTATAACAAACATATTTTACTCAAAATTACCCTAAGGTTTCTACACTATATCTGATTCAAAAATTCACAAAAACACAAAATGTCCACTAGGCAGGCCCATAATCTCAGGCAATGAAAGTATCACTGAAAAAGCAAGTCAATAGGTCGATGCTACACTTAGAGAATATCTATATGCCTTGCCCTCCTATGTGAAAAATACCATGGAGGTTTTACAAAAATTGGAAAATATACATTTCTCTGATACATCCATTTTAGTAACAGCTGATGTTGGATCTCTGTATACTAACATCATACACCATCAGGGGGAAAAAACTATAAAAAATTATCAGCACCTAAAACTGACAATGAAACACATAATCATTTCAGAATACAAATATTGCATTTCATTCTGAATTCCATTTTTTTACATTTCAGGATCAATTCTATCTTCAAAATTCAGGGGACAGCCATGGGCATGGCATGTGCCCCCACATATGCCAAGCTGTTCCTAGGCTGGTGGGAACAACTTCAAGTATTTTCTGATTAAAATGATCAATTTGTGAAATATATACAGATATGGATAAGATATATTGGTTACATTTTCTTTATATGGGAGGGCCCAGAGACGGAATTGCTAAATTTCATTAAACAACTAAATACAAACAACGTTAATCTCACTCTAACCCATGAATCCAGTACCCAACAGGTCAATTTTCTTGATCTCACTATTCTTAAAGAACCTAATGGATCCATTTCTACACCCCTAAATTGTAAACCAACTGCCACCAACACACTCTTACATTCTTCCAGTGTTCATGCTCATTGTACTATAAAAGCCATTCCTTAATGACAATTTCTAAGACTCAGAGATAACTGTATTAATGTTATTACTTACAAAGAGGAATCTACTAAACAAATATCTAGGCTGAGAGCCAGGGGATACGGCAATAGATCCTTAAAAACAGCAGGTAACATTGCCCTAAAAAACAAACAAGAAAGCTTACTGACACCCAGAAATAAAAGCACTGACAATAACATTAGGCTGATCACTACCTATAATCCACAAATGCAAAAGATAATAAAAATTAAGAATGACAATTGGCACATCCTACTGCAAGAGAAATTACTGGCCAGACAGATTGGCACCAAACTCAACATTGGACATAAGAGACCTAAGAATCTGAGAGACAATCTTGTTTAAAGTCACTACATACACACACCGAGAAAAGAAAGCAACAATCCTGGTATGTTTCCATGTGGCACTTGTACAGTATGCCCCAAAGTGTGAAAAATACAAGAAATTGTAAACAAGTGCAATTTCAAGTACAAGCTTACATCTTACATCTCCTGTACCACCTTGGGGGTAATTTACATTCTAAAATGCCCATGTGACATTTTTTATACAGGACCACAAGACAGATCAGCAAGCGAAAACAAGAACACTGCCACAATATACAAAATGCCCCCAAAGACATACAAGAGGGCAAAACAGTGACAATTGTTGCAAAACACTTTTACAAAAATCACAACCATAAAGACAATCTACTCAAATTTGCAGTGATACAAAAACCCAATTTAGGTATTAGGGGAGGCAATCTGGAAAAAAACATTATTGAAAATGGAATGCAGATGGATCCTCCTACTTAACACAGTGAAACCTTTTGGTCTAAATTAATTTAAAGTGTCAGTAAACAATATTTTTATCCCTTGCACATATACTCTTAGGCCTAGATTTAGAGTTCGGCGGTAGCCGTCAAAACCAGCGTTAGAGGCTCCTAACGCTGGTTTTGGGCGCCCGCTGGTATTTGGAGTCAGTGATTAAAGGGTCTAACGCTCACTTTCCAGCCGCGACTTTTCCATACCGCAGATCCCCCTACGCCATTTGCGTAGCCTATCTTTTCAATGGGATCTTTCTAACGCCGGTATTTAGAGTCGTTTCTGCAGTGAGCGTTAGAGCTCTAACGACAAGATTCCAGCCGCCTGAAAAAAGCAGGAGTTAAGAGCTTTCTGGCTAACGCCGGTTTATAAAGCTCTTAACTACTGTACCCTAAAGTACACTAACACCCATAAACTACCTATGTACCCCTAAACCGAGGTCCCCCCACATCGCCGCCACTCGACTAAAATTTTTAACCCCTAATCTGCCGACCGCCACCTACGTTATACTTATGTACCCCTAATCTGCTGCCCCTAACCCCGCCGACCCCTATATTATATTTATTAACCCCTAACTTGCCCCCACAACGTCGCCGCAAGCTACTTAAAATAATTAACCCCTAATCTTCCGACCGCAAATCGCCGCCACCTACGTTATCCCTATGTACCCCTAATCTGCTGCCCCTAGCATCGCCCACCCCTATGTTATATTTATTAACCCCTAATCTGCCCCCCACAACGTCGCCGACACCTGCCTACACTTATTAACCCTAATCTGCCGAGCGGACCTGAGCGCTACTATAATAAAGTTATTAACCCCTAATCCGCCTCACTAACCCTATCATAAATAGTATTAACCCCTAATCTGCCCTCCCTAACATCGCCGACACCTACCTTCAATTATTAACCCCTAATCTGCCGACCGGAGCTCACCGCTATTCTAATAAATGTATTAACCCCTAAAGCTAAGTCTAACCCTAACACTAACACCCCCCTAAGTTAAATATAATTTTTATCTAACAAAATAAATTAACTCTTATTAAATAAATGATTCCTATTTAAAGCTAAATACTTACCTGTAAAATAAATCCTAATATAGCTACAATATAAATTACATTTATATTATAGCTATTTTAGGATTAATATTTATTTTACAGGCAACTTTGTAATTATTTTAACCAGGTACAATAGCTATTAAATAGTTAAGAACTATTTAATAGTTACCTAGTTAAAATAATTACAAATTTACCTGTAAAATAAATCCTAACCTAAGATATAATTAAACCTAACACTACCCTATCAATAAAATAATTAAATAAACTACCTACAATTACCTACAATTAACCTAACACTACACTATCAATAAATTAATTAAAAACAATTGCTACAAATAAATACAATTAAATAAACTATCTAAAGTACAAAAAATAAAAAAGAACTAAGTTACAGAAAATAAAAAAATATTTACAAACATAAGAAAAATATTACAACAATTTTAAACTAATTACACCTACTCTAAGCCCCCTAATAAAATAACAAAGACCCCCAAAATAAAAAATTCCCTACCCTATTCTAAAATACAAAAATTACAAGCTCTTTTACCTTACCAGCCCTGAACAGGGCCCTTTGCGGGGCATGCCCCAAGAATTTCAGCTCTTTTGCCTGTAAAAAAAAACATACAATACCCCCCCCCCAACATTACAACCCACCACCCACATACCCCTAATCTAACCCAAACCCCCTTAAATAAACCTAACACTAATCCCCTGAAGATCTTCCTACCTTGTCTTCACCATCCAGGTATCACCGATCCGTCCTGGCTCCAAGATCTTCATCCAACCCAAGCGGGGGTTGGCGATCCATAATCCGGTGCTCCAAAGTCTTCCTCCTATCCGGCAAGAAGAGGACATCCGGACCGGCAAACATCTTCTCCAAGCGGCATCTTCTATGTTCTTCCATCCGATGACGACCGGCTCCATCTTGAAGACCTCCAGCGCGGATCCATCCTCTTCTTCCGACGACTAGACGACGAATGACGGTTCCTTTAAGGGACGTCATCCAAGATGGCGTCCCTCGAATTCCGATTGGCTGATAGGATTCTATCAGCCAATCGGAATTAAGGTAGGAATTTTCTGATTGGCTGATGGAATCAGCCAATCAGAATCAAGTTCAATCCGATTGGCTGATCCAATCAGCCAATCAGATTGAGCTTGCATTCTATTGGCTGTTCCGATCAGCCAATAGAATGCGAGCTCAATCTGATTGGCTGATTGGATCAGCCAATCGGATTGAACTTGATTCTGATTGGCTGATTCCATCAGCCAATCACAATATTCCTACCTTAATTCCGATTGGCTGATAGAATCCTATCAGCCAATCGGAATTCGAGGGACGCCATCTTGGATGACGTCCCTTAAAGGAACCGTCATTCGTCGTCTAGTCGTCGGAAGAAGAGGATGGATCCGCGCTGGAGGTCTTCAAGATGGAGCCGGTCGTCATCGGATGGAAGAACATAGAAGATGCCGCTTGGAGAAGATGTTTGCCGGTCCGGATGTCCTCTTCTTGCCGGATAGGAGGAAGACTTTGGAGCACCGGATTATGGATCGCCAACCCCCGCTTGGGTTGGATGAAGATCTTGGAGCCAGGACGGATCGGTGATACCTGGATGGTGAAGACAAGGTAGGAAGATCTTCAGGGGATTAGTGTTAGGTTTATTTAAGGGGGTTTGGGTTAGATTAGGGGTATGTGGGTGGTGGGTTGTAATGTTGGGGGGGGGGGGTATTGTATGTTTTTTTTTACAGGCAAAAGAGCTGAAATTCTTGGGGCATGCCCCGCAAAGGGCCCTGTTCAGGGCTGGTAAGGTAAAAGAGCTTGTAATTTTTGTATTTTAGAATAGGGTAGGGAATTTTTTATTTTGGGGGTCTTTGTTATTTTATTAGGGGGCTTAGAGTAGGTGTAATTAGTTTAAAATTGTTGTAATATTTTTCTTATGTTTGTAAATATTTTTTTATTTTCTGTAACTTAGTTCTTTTTTATTTTTTGTACTTTAGATAGTTTATTTAATTGTATTTATTTGTAGCAATTGTGTTTAATTAATTTATTGATAGTGTAGTGTTAGGTTAATTGTAGGTAATTGTAGGTAGTTTATTTAATTATTTTATTGATAGGGTAGTGTTAGGTTTAATTATATCTTAGGTTAGGATTTATTTTACAGGTAAATTTGTAATTATTTTAACTAGGTAACTATTAAATAGTTCTTAACTATTTAATAGCTATTGTACCTGGTTAAAATAATTACAAAGTTGCCTGTAAAATAAATATTAATCCTAAAATAGCTATAATATAAATGTAATTTATATTGTAGCTATATTAGGATTTATTTTACAGGTAAGTATTTAGCTTTAAATAGGAATCATTTATTTAATAAGAGTTAATTTATTTCGTTAGATAAAAATTATATTTAATTTAGGGGGGTGTTAGTGTTAGGGTTAGACTTAGCTTTAGGGGTTAATACATTTATTAGAATAGCGGTGAGCTCCGGTCGGCAGATTAGGGGTTAATAATTGAAGGTAGGTGTCGGCGATGTTAGGGAGGGCAGATTAGGGGTTAATACTATTTATGATAGGGTTAGTGAGGCGGATTAGGGGTTAATAACTTTATTATAGTAGCGCTCAGGTCCGCTCGGCAGATTAGGGGTTAATAAGTGTAGGTAGGTGTCGGCGACGTTGTGGGGGGCAGATTAGGGGTTATTAAATATAATATAGGGGTCGGCGATGTTAGGGCAGCAGATTAGGGGTACATAGGGATAACGTAGGTGGCGGCGTTTACGGAGCGGCAGATTAGGGGTTAAAAGTGTAATGCAGGGGTCAGCGATAGCGGGGGCGGCAGATTAGGGGTTAATAAGTGTAAGGTTAGGGGTGTTTAGACTCGGGGTACATGTTAGAGTGTTAGGTGCAGACGTAGGAAGTGTTTCCCCATAGGAAACAATGGGGCTGCGTTAGGAGCTGAACGCTGCTTTTTTGCAGGTGTTAGGTTTTTTTTCAGCTCAAACAGCCCCATTGTTTCCTATGGGAGAATCGTGCACGAGCACGTTTTTGAGGCCGGCCGCGTCCGTAAGCAACTCTGGTATCGAGAGTTGCATTTGCGGAAAATATGCTCTACGCTCCTTTTTTGGAGCCTAACGCAGCATTTGTTTGAACTCTCGATACCAGAGTTAAATTTATGGTGCGGCCAGAAAAAAACCCGCGGAGCGTTAACAGCCCTTTTACCGCCAAACTCCAAATCTAGCCGTTAGTATGTTGTTTTAAAATTGATTTTTTTTTTTTTTAAAGTGTTTATAAATTAAGTTATAACATTGTTAACTTAGCTGTTCTAACTGTTGATCAAGTCTTGATTCTCCGGCCAGCCATCCGCTCCAGCTATGGGAGTTATCATTTTTTTCATAGTCAATCCCATGGGCCGGTCTAAAACAACCCCGTTCCTCCCACTAATGCTCGTTCAAAAGCCTATGTTTTTTTCGCCGTTGATCAGGACTGCGCATGTCCGGCTACTCTAGGCTAAATACAAGATAGCTATTCATAGTGAATCTTTAGTTTGTGCATCATATTTGGATTTTCATTTTGCAATTAAAAATTAAGAACTACTTTTATTAAAATTACCCTAAGTAAGTATGTATGATTGAAATTTATTTCAATATAAAGAAAAAAAAACATGTTTTTATTCATTCAATAAAATAAATAAACATATTACTTATATGGAATACAATGTATTTTGTATTATACTTAGAAATGAATATCATCTTTCTTGATAATGTATTTTAAATATTTTTCACATATAGTTATTAATCAATTATTGTACTGTGCAATAAAGAAGAATTAAATGGATATTTATTGCGATTTAAAGGGACATGAAACATACATTTTAACATTTATAACTCAGATAGAGAATTCAATTTTTAAAAAGTTTATATGTTAATTCTATTATCTAATTTCTTTATTATTCAGATATCCTTTATTTATAATTATCAATGTACAATGTTAAGAAAATCACACAAGGCATATGCATCTACTGAGCATATCTATACAGGTATATGCTTTTAATCAAATATTTTTAGAGAATGAAGTTAGAAAATATAACTAAATTAGACAGTTGTTTAAAATTGCATGATCTTCATAAATCAAGTATCTTTAACTTTAATAAAAAAAATACAATTGGCTTCTTATTTCTTAAAGGGACATGTCTCAAAATTTAATCTTTCCTAATATCTTTTTAAATATTTTATAATATAATAATCTTTGTTTAATTTGATGATTATGCTAAATGTTGACCAATAAGTGAATGCCAATATTTATTCATGAAAGTGCATTTTGCAGGGTCATATGTTGTTCACCAAGCTCAATTTGTCATGTTTAAAGATAATATATATATATATATATATATATATATATATTTATTTATATATTTAAAATAATAAAAAAACATATATATATTAAAACCATTGCATTTTTATAAGGTAAATATGGATACAGGCAATAAAATATTCCTAAGGTTTAAACCATCTATTCCGTCCTCCTTACTGTCTAATACCTTATCTAGTAAATAAGACACAACACCACTTGTTTGGGAGAAAGAACCGGTCACGGTTCACATTTATTAAATAAACGCTTTAACTAGTGCCTAAGCGTTATTCTGATTACCCTTAGGCACTTGATCAACCTATCAATGAAACTTGGCAACAAGTTCGTAATCCTGAACGTTGGCGGCATCTCACCCTAACCTAGCCCCTACTAGCAGATGGTTAAGGCCCCTTTCGATACCTGCAGCGTGACACCCGGCTGTCACGCCCCATGGCACTAAGAGAGAGCTGTGATGTTCAGAGGTCTTCGGTCCAATTGTGAGGGAGAGGACCCCCAGGCCGGCGCCTGGCAGGCATAACCCCTCCCTTTTCCTCGACCATCACTCTTCTCTCCTTGTGCCCGCTCCCCAGGGCATTGACCACCCGCCACAAGAGCCAGGCGAACTCTTGCCACTAATACAAACCAACAGGAACCCAGTAATAAACATTACTTAACCATAACATAACAACAATACCATAACAATATCAAACAGATTGCAACATCAACCATTTCAGCACATACATTAGCGAACAATCATCAACAATGCTCCCCTGACGTCCCATAGGAACATGTCCAGCCCTACGTCCGTAAGGTGGACTCAGTCAGGCCTAAATAGGTCCCTTTTGTCGGCCGTGATATTTTCGTGTCTGATCACGAAACCCCCAAGGCGCGTGACCGCTCTTCCCATCTCCCTGTTCACCTTCTTGCACACATTATATGCAGCCCTCTGTGTGACAATGTGCCGCCAATGCAGTCGAGCAACTACATTTGACCACCCCAAAGTCACACCCTGCAACCAAGTGTGCATCCAGTGCACGTCCGCTGTCATTCTCTTAATTAAATCCAGCGTGGGCAATGCCCCCAAATCATTTCCACCGAGGTGCAGCACTAAAACGTTCGGCCGACCCCACCTTTTGTGCGCCTCCTGCAAAAGTGCCGGCAAATCGCCCCACAACAATCCCCTGCGCCCTAACCACCGAAAGCTTGCCTTGGACGTTGGGAATCCAAGTTGCTGTCCCTCCGGTGATCGCAACGCCCTGAGATGAGCCCAGTGGATGTATGAATGCCCTATTATCCATACACGAACCGGAGGCACTTTCACATTTACAACACCTGGTAAAACAGAGTACACCACCATGAAATACCATCCCTTCACAACCTGGGTCCCCCATAGAAAAGCCCACTTCTTGGAAACTATTGACCCTTGCACGCCTGTGTTCTAGCATTGCCCTTTAGTTGGCCTAATATAATTTTTGTACTGGGTTGATTTCCATCTACCCATGCGCTTAATCTCTGCCGCCGGAATTCCCCTTTGAGCTGCGCTAGTTGCCGCGCCTATTCTAAAGGAATGCGGGGTGATCCTGCTCAGATCCAACCCTGCCTGCTTTGCCATTTTCGCCAGTACCTGGCGGAATTGAAAAACCGACAGGGCAAAACCGTCCTCATGAACCAGGAGCAGTTGTCCCCCTGCCGGCCTCACCTTAAGGTATTTCTCCACACAAACCCCGGACAGCAATCCTCAAACTCCTGTCGTTCAAGGGGTAACCATGCCCCTGCCCCCTCCTGGTCTGTCTTGGACCTGGGCACAAACAAAAGGAGCCCCCCATCCATCGGACGGACGTGTTCCAACTGTACTCCCCAGCAGCCCTTATCTTTGGCCGACGCGACAAGCTCCCCAACCCTGAGAGCTCCCGCAAACGCCAATGCAAATGCCGTTCTATAAAGAAGCTCCTCGTATTCAGATTTGCATACCCTTGCAACGCCTTTCGCTAGCGCCCGCAATCTCTCCTGGGTAATGGGCTCCCTCTGATAATTTTGACGGGGGGCCAACCTACCCCACCCCTTCAGCACCTTCCTAACTAGGAAGGTTCCAGAGTGATCCACAAAACCAAGTGCCTTATTAAAGAAGGCCAACGCCGATAGCCAACCGCTATCGCTGGCCCTACTGACCCCCTCCTAATGCAGCAATGCCAACCAATCTAGCACCAGCACCCTAGTAGCCCTTTGTACCTGTACACCTCTGAGTTGACAGAAAGCCTCCCAGCTGTTCCAGTGACTCTTATACGCTGACCATGTCCTTGGCGCCAAAGATGCCTTAACCAAGGCTAGGATGCTCATCCAACCTTCAACAGCTGCCAAAGAGAAGAAGGGCATGTTAACCCCTCCTCTGCCACCCTGGGTGCTGCTGCCCTAAACTGCTCCCATTTAAATCGAGAGAGTGCATCCGCAATAACGTTCTGCACTCCTGGGACGTGTTTGGCTGTAAAATGTATATTGCTCTGCAAACATCGTAACACCAGATGACGCAGATAGCACACAACCGCTGGCGAGGACGCAGACAGCCTGTTAATGGCATACACCACACTCAGGTTGTCTGTCCAAAACACCACCGCTTTATTAGCCAATCTACCACCCCAGATCTCCATTGCCATAATTATCGGCAATAATTCCAAAAGAGTCAGATTTTTGGTATATCCCGCAGCAATCCAGTCCCTCGGCCATGGAGCTGCGCTCCATTCTCCATCGAGGTATGCTCCGTACCCGGATCTCCCCTCTGCATCCGTGTACATATTTATTGCATTGTTGGGAAATTTCCTACCCCTCCATAGGCACACACCGTTAAAATTCTCCAAGAATTTTTCCCATACCACCAGGTCCTCCCTGACATCCGCGGTAATGCGTGTCCATTTTGCATGACCGGTAGGACCCTTCAAAAGGCCCTCCAATCGACGGTTAAAAGCCCTTCCCATAGGGATAACCCGTCCCGCAAAATTCAGGAGGCCCAGCAGCGACTGGACCTCTTTGATTGTGATCTTGTCCACCTCCTTAAGCCTCCGCACCGCCTCCAACATTCGGATCACCTTATCCATGGGCAACCTGCATTCCGCCTGCACAGTGTCTATTTCTATGCCCAGAAATGTGAGGCAGGTGCACGGCCCCTGCGTTTTGTAGTCCGCAAGCGGCACGCCAAATCGCACCATCATATCCTGCATGACTTCCATGAGCTATTCGCACTCCGCGGAACCGGCTCTCCCTACCAACAAGAAATCGTCCAAGTAGTAAGCCACCGCTCCCCCACCTGAAGCCTTGTACACCACCCAATGCAGGAATGTGCGAAAAAACACTTGAAAAGGAACAGGACAATGAGCAGCCCATTGGCAAGCACCTGTCCATGTAATATTCCCCTTCAAACTTCATGCCCATTAGTCTGAATGCCGAAGGGTGCAGTGGAAGGAGCCGGAAAGCCGACTCGATGTCTAGCTTGGCTAGCAGTGCACCCGGCCCACATGCCCTGCCTATGTCCAGCGCACAATCAAATGATTGATAGTGCACCGAACTAAGCATAGGGTCAATGGCGTCATTTACAAACAAGTTAGATATGAGCGCAGAGTGAATTCACCAAGCTCCTGATATAACCTAAGAGTCCCTAATAGGTTACAGACAATAGTTCAAAATAAATGGAAGCAGGAGCGCTATAGCTAAAGGTGAATCAAATTATAAGTGATATTACAATGACTAATACAATGTGATATCAGTGTATAACCATATATATGGGAGGATATCTTAAACCACTATGTGCATGTGAATTATAAATTAAAGGATGACCAGTAAACAATTAAAGGATGACCAAGTAAACAATATATAAATATGGCTATGCCAAATTTAATAACAAATATATTATATTAAAATACTAACACAGTAAAAAACGGACCTATACTTAGTTAACGGAGACGTCCATTTTTTACTGTGTTAGTATTTTAATATAATATATTTGTTATTAAATTTGGCATAGCCATATTTATATATTGTTTACTTGGTCATCCTTTAATTGTTTACTGGTCATCCTTTAATTTATAATTCACATGCACATATTGGTTTAAGATATCCTCCCATATATATGGTTATACACTGATATCACATCGTATTAGTCATTGTAATATCACTTATAATTTGATTCACCTTTAGCTATAGCGCTCCTGCTTCCATTTATTTTGTCAATGGCGTCATTAACTGACTCCCCTTTTGAGAAAGGTGATATATCAATCTGAACTTCCCTTCCTCTTTTTTGGGCACCACACCCAATGGGGAGATCACCAGATCTTCTAACGGGCAGGTGGAGAATGGCCCAGAGACCCTGCCCAGCGCCACCTCTTTTGGCCAATTTTTCCCTAACTACCTGCAGGAATTCGTAGGCTGTTTTCAAATTCTTGTGCACCGGAGAACCCACAACCTGCCCAGTGAGGGGTATGCTGAAACCCCATACCAGCCCTGACATAAGCAGCTCAGCTGCCCCCCTGTCAGGGTAGTTCGCCAGCCATATCAACATGGCTTGCAGCTTAAGCGGAGTTGGTGCTCTCGACTGCAACTGCCAGCTTAGGAGTGATTTTGGACTGTCCCACGTCCTTTTGCTTTCCACAATCCGCTCCCGGGTGGGGCCCTGCACAGAATTTGCAGATGTGACGAAAGGAGCAGCTGCTCCCCCTTTCACACTGCTTATCCTGGAATTTCCAGCACTCCCTTCCCTTCCTAATAAGCCACGCCCTTGGCATGGCGGCGCTTGACGTGACACTATGGGGGAGGGAGAACCGCCCTCCACTCCCAGTTTGGACCACAAATGCATATCTTGTATCCCAAAGTGCAGCAGAGGGTTACCTACCATCTTCCTCCTAAAGGCCATGTCGTATTCATGCCATGCGCCTTCCTTGAATCTCGTATGGATATCCTCTATGGTATCCTGGTACTTAAACAAATTGTGCCCCTGCAACGGCCATCTGTCCACATAGCATGCGGCCAGTACTCGGAAGCATTTAAGCCATTCCTGGTATGTGTCCGGCCTACGCACTTTCTTTGGACCAGAGCCATCCGCCGCTCTTTCTTTGGCCCTAAATGCATCTAGAGAGAGCTTGAAAACGTTAACGTTTGTGGACCAAACAGGGGTAAGTGTCCCTCTGCACCGCCACTTTACAAGGCACCGGGCCCGCTGGCGCTATCGTGCCTCCTAAAGCTTGCGACCCCTGTACCTCAAGTGCCTGATTCCTATCGCCTGCTCTGTTTTTCGCTTGTGTCAAAGCCATCTTCTTGATCCACCTAAACATCCTGCGCTGACCCTTCCCCACTAACCCAAGGTCCTCCCCGCTATCAGACGCTGACCCACTCGTGGAAGACCCTGTGTCAGTGTGCATAATGTCTGGTGCATGGCACTCACCCTCGCCTTTTATTCCTGCTCCTGAAGGAGTCGCTGGTACCGCAGCACTCTGAACTCCGCTGGGCCCTGCCACTGCTATGGCGCTGCTCGAGCTTGATGCCATTCCTGCTGCTGTGCTTGCTGGAGCCTGTTGAGACAAAACAACTTGGGGAGTACTCCGGTCTACGAGAGTTGAGGCCCCCTTTCTCCCCTCTCCCTGTCTCCCCCCAGCTGACATATTAAGAACATTAGCCACAGCATTTCTGATAACCACCTCCTGCGCAGCCCCTTCCTGGGCGTGAACACTAAACCCAGTCTGGGGCCTCGCAGGATCCTCCACACGCAATGCTGCCTCTACAGCTCTCCTTATCATATCCTCATCCACACCGCATGTGACTGCCCACCACTCGGTGTGTGCCCACTATCATACTGCATATCATTCAGCACGTCACCCTGTCTCACCAAGCCCCCAGACCTAAATTGAGTAGATCCCTCATAGCCATGCATTATCATTATTATATGAATCCACCCCCTATGTGCTCCATGCATCATTCGTGTCCCCAATCGACCATGCATCCCCTCAGGCCTACCGGCCTCTGATAATGCATCTGCACCCGCAAACATCCGGCTCATGCCCCCTCTCATGCATGCTTGGCCAAATGTGTCCCCTGCACCTGTGCGTCACTCTGCAGCACCGCTCTCTCTCACATCAACCGCGGGCCTCTGCCCTTCCCTGCTTCTATCTTGAGCCACCGCCTGTGCGCTAGTGCTAGGACACTCCCTAGGCCCTCCAACTGAACACACCGCTCTGACTGCCACACCTGACGGACCCGTAGTGGGACTGCAATCTGCCGCCATGCGCGCATGCGCACTGTTCACAGGCATACCCACGTGAGGATCAACTGCGCCACTCGCTCTCCGCCCGGCACCCGGGCCATTAGCCATGACCCCTGACAGGTAAGTATCCCTCACTGCTCCCCGCCTGCCTAACTGTTGCCTCGCTCGCGACCGGAAGTCCCCCAACGTTACCTGTGGGGCTCCGGTCGCGCGAGGCAGTCCTCTCCCGGTCATCGCTTCCCTCAAAATAGCGGCCGCAATCTCCCTCCTCCTCAGAAGTCTCGGAGGAGATCTCGCGGGAACCGCCATTTGAAGGGCCAGACTCCGCTGCGCACTACGGCAGCACCAGCGACAGCCGCACCCAGACCCTGGTCCCCCTGTGGGAACCCAGAAATGAAAGACTGGGCTAAGGCCAAGATCGCCGCCATAGCCGCCGGTGGCAAAGCCGCAAATTGCCCAACCATGCTGGCCCCAGCCTCCACTGGGGGTACCGGACCCTGTAATGTACCTGGGCCACTCTCAGGCCCCACCATACGCTCCCTCACAGATTCAACAACCCTGCCAGACTGTGGCCCTGGGTTGGGGGCTGCCCCCTTCTCCCCACTAATCTGGGCCTTACCCCTAGGGCCTGTAACCCCTGAATTTCCCCCTACCTTCCCTTTTCCTCTATTAAAACTCCTAGCAGGAGGGGATTTTTGGGGGGTGGGGGGTACCAGATCCTCTAACTCAGGCTCCTGTCTTTGCTTTGCAGGTCCCTTCTTCCTTGCAGACATCTCCACCACCTCCCTGTAACGCTTGGGAGGCACAGATTTTCTCCTGGATCTCTCCATGCTTCACTTCTAGAATCTTCAGCCAACTTCAGAAACCTTCTCCTTGATGTCTGGAAACCGAAAGAGGCTGATCTCACTGCTGCAGGACCCTATAAAGGTAAGAAACAGACACCTCCTCTCCACTTGCAACATTGTAACAACACAATTTAGCATTACTCCAGACTTCAGGTTGGTAAACCCTTAATTATGTTACAGGCCCACTAGAGGGCCCTCCACTGCCAATAGTTATAACAAATAATACTATTATTTAAAGTGAAAGTCAATAAAAAATAAAAAAAAATCAAGATTTAAATAGGACATATAATTTTAAATAACTTTTCAATTGATTTTTATTACAAAATTCCATTTGTTCTCTTGGTATTCTTATTTGAAAGCTAAACATTGTAGGTTCATGTGCTAATTTCTTATACTTTAAAGTCTGCCTCTAATATGAAAACATTTTGTCATTTTTTTCACCAATAGAGGCCGTTATTTCATGTGTTTCACATAGATAACATTGAGCTCCGGAACGTGAAGCTCCTAGGAGTCATCATTGATTGGCTAAAAATGCAAGTCTGTCAAAAGAACTGAAATAAGGTTGCAGTTTGCAGAGGCTTAGATATACGGTAATCACAGAGTTAAAAAGTATATTATTAGAATTGAGTTGATTATGCAAAACTTTGCAATTGGTAAGAAAGGGATTATCCACATTTTTAAACAACAAAAAGTATGGTGTTTACTGTCCCTTTAATAATAAATATTTTAAAATATGTATGTTTTTATATTTAAAATGTTTTTTTATAGATCTTTTCTATCGCTATATATACATATCTATCTACTTTATCTTTCTATATACTCTATATATCTATCTATCTTTCATCTATCTATGTAATTTATCTATCTATCTATATATCTATCAATCTATCTTTCCATCTATATATCTATCAATATATATATGTATCTGTCTATCTTTCTACTCTAATTATGTATCTATCTACTCTATCTTTATAGCTATCTACTCTCTATATAAATCTATCTATCTATTTACATATCTATCTACTTTAATTATCTATCTTCTCTTTATATCTACTATATATTTCTATTTAATATATCTACTCTATATATTCTATAGATCTATATATTCTATCTATATATCTACTATCTATTTAGTTAATATAAATATCTATGTATTTTTCTACCATATTTATCTATCAAAAATATCTATCTACTACATCGATCAAATATATATATATATTTATATATATATATATA
This sequence comes from Bombina bombina, assembly GCF_027579735.1. Classification (NCBI taxonomy): domain Eukaryota; kingdom Metazoa; phylum Chordata; class Amphibia; order Anura; family Bombinatoridae; genus Bombina; species Bombina bombina. Next base: position 833,480,830 of record NC_069503.1, on the reverse strand, counting down.
TATATATCTATTTTACCATATTTCTAACAATTTCAATTATCATTAAATTGTAGCTACTATATCTGTCTATCTACAGATTTCTACTTTTTCTATTAATCTTCTCTATCAATTATATATATCTACATACAATATAAATATTTATATATAATTTTCTAGTTTATCTATATATCTATCCACTATATCTATATACTATATCTATCTACTATATCTATTGATTATATAAATCTAATTTATAAATATCTATCTATCTATATATATCAATTATATCTATCTAATTAATCTCTCTCTCTCATTAGTCTATCAATATCTATCTTTCAATCTATCTATATATAATATCTTTCTATCTATCGATATATCTATATACAGTATCTAGCTAATATATCTATATATCTATATAGTATATTGTTATATTTATCGACTATATCTAACTAATCTATATATTGATTCTATGTATCTAGTCTATATATCTATCTACTCTATATATCTAATCAATATATATATATATATATATATATATATATATATATCAATCTATTTTTTGATATTTCTATCTATTTATCTATCTATATACTTTATCTCTCTCTCTCTCTCTATATATATATATATATATATATATATACTATATCTATTTCTTTATATATTTTAAATATATATATATATATATATATATATATAAAGTTGCAGAGGTGAACGGCACTCACAAATAAGTCAGTTACCTGGTGCTCTCACTAGGGAGAAACAAACAGTAAAGCAGCTATGAATCCCACGGACGGGCTCCCTGTTGCAGCCAGGATCCAAATGAAGCAGGCACACAGGTTTTTTTCAAACACTCCGGTTTATTGGCAGTATCGTTTACCAAACGTTTCGGCTCAAACATGAGCCTTTGTCAATGGTGTACAAAACCAAATGTGAAGAGTTAAACAAAACCACACCTTAAATATCCCCCCATCCCAAGTGATAAACCAATCAGAGTGTATATCCGCGGCGCACCCACTACCATCAACCTGTAAAACTTTTGCCGGGCTCAACGTAGGCGTGGCGTGACGTCATCATGTTGCCGCCATCCAAGGCGAAACCAAGGAAACATGCGTATGCACTGTCAGTGACATTCAACAATCATGGTTTAGACTTTTTTATTAAGTTTTATTAAAAAAAAAATTATGGTACAGTACCATTAATATTTTATTTTTATCTTTCTTGTCTAATTACATTAGCCTGTTCATAGTTTGATTGAGAGCATGCATGTTTTTCAGGGTTTATGGACATATGTTTTTGAAATTATATGCACATTATACTTAGGCTTATACCATTTGGCCATACGCATTAACTCTCCATAACTTTTTTCATTGTCAGCAGCTCAGCGTATATTATATCTTGTAGGTGATTGATGTACTGACTTTTATTAATTTCTTTTTAAATACATATATGGTGTGTATATATATATATATATATATATATATATATATATATATATATATAAATTTGCTGTGACTGAGTCTTGAAGATATTTGAACAATCATAAGCTATTGGTAGACTATCTTATTAAAATCTTTTAACCAATATACCAATAAAATAAAATTGTAATTTAAATGTTTGTAAACTATTTTAAAAATATATATTTTAACATTTTTTTATTGATATCTACAAACTATGATACTTTTATTTATTTATAGATTACTCAGAAATGTTGAATTGCATTGTGAACACTTGCACAAGCTCAACACGCAAAGGAAAGTCGGATTATTGTGTTTCTTTACATGTCTTCCCACGTAATGCCGATATGATTAGAAAATGGTTGGTACAGACTGGACAATATGTTGATGATCTAGAAGAAATGGTTCACCGTGTGATAGAAACAAACGTTAATCAAAAGTATTGAATGTGTTCGTTACACTTTCAGGAAGAGGATTACTTTCAACACGGTGTTCGCAAATATCTGAAAAGCAACGCAACTTTTTTTAAAAAAACATTTTGATACTTCATCTTTAGTGATAGAAGAATCATCAGATGATGCTTCTACATCAAGTATAATAAAAGAACCAGCACCAAAAAGAATAATAATAATTTCATTAAAAGATGGAAAACCATTTCATCGTATAATTGAAATGGAAAGTCAAAGGAAACTTCCTACTATTGTCTGTGGTCAAAAAAGAAATTTTTGTAACACTTGCGCTAGTCATATATATAAGAATTATAGTGAAACAAGTACAAAAACTATTCAAATAGAGAAAAAGGATCAAAATACACAATTAGAAAAATGATATTCTACAGTAAGTGTAAAAATTCAAACAATGAAAATGTTAGGCATGAAAAATGTGTCTACATCAACTAAAGATTTTGTTATTAAAAAAGATAAATACACATGGACAATGGGTGAAACTGGTCAAGATCTAACTGTCAAAATTCCAGTTATGAATAAACAGATAACACCGGAATTTTTAAAAATAAATACACATCAACAAACAGAGCTGACTATCTCAAAACCAGATGTAGTATTGTCTATTGTGAAACAACCAAAAATTTATAGAAATTTATCGCCAGTACATCATCCAATTTCTTCAAGTTTAAACAGAGAAACAGGTATGGATACTTCTTTTGATAGAGACAGTTTAATAGATGAAAGTATAATATTATATAAAAAAAAGGACTCAATGATATTAGATCCAAATTTTAATCCAGATTAAAATGAACAGTCTTTTGAAGAAAATTCTTTTTTGAAAGAAAAAGAAAAAGAAGAGCTAGTCAAAGAAAAAAAAATATTGTTTTTGATAGTTGTCTCGATGAACTTCTTAAACTTTCAACTTGCCAAACAACATTGTCTTGTAACTCTCCAATCAGAAAAATAAACAAACAAAATCTAGGAAGTATGCTTATTGTTTCTGGTCAATGTTTATCCGGAGATAGTTCTACAATTTGGAAGTCACAGCCACTTATCGGAAAAAGGCCACTGGGAAATATTATGCTTTGTTCTTCAATATTGTTCAGTGGTAATAACTTTGATAAAATAGAGGAAATGTTTAAATGTATGTATCTGCAATTTATTTCAAAACCTACTTTCTACAAATTTCAAAAAAATAGCTGTGGTTATCTATTAATTTAAAATATCTTTACTTTCTACTAAATATAATTCTAATCTAAATCTCTATGGTGAAACCACTAAAACCAACACATATAAATTGTGAAATAAACTCTATGAGAGGGTCTCCATTACTTGCCAAACAGTTTATTTAGGAATCAATATATGTTAATAATAAGATAAATATTTACAGATATATATATATATATATATATATATATATATATATAAATCTATTTTACAGCGATACAGTCCACATTTAAGATACAGGGCAACTTTACTACAAAAATCCCAATTTGTGCAATACTGCTACACAGAATATTATCCCAGAAATACTTAGCCAGATTCTCTGTGTCCAACATCCTTCATCTTTTAGCAGGAGCAGGATAAAAAGAGAGAGAGGTTCTAGTGTTACAGTATTTTATACCGCAATTCAAAAGGGAGTGGCCTTTCAAATGCCACTCAAAAGGCCATTGGGAGTGTCTTTAGTTCAGAGAGAAAGGTGTACCTGGGGGAAGGGATTTTAATAACAGCTAGGTGAATATTCCAATGATAAAATGTCACCACACTATCTATTTACAATAATAGATTTAAATTAGAATACCAAAAAAGAAAAAACTATGACATTATTGAAAGACAGGCCGATAACTTTATCAGGAGATGGAAAATGTGATAGTCCGGGATTTAGTGCAACATGTTGTACATATACAATGCTTGAAGAAACTACAAAAAAAAATTGTCGATTTCAAAATAGTGCAAATGACAGAATTATCATTGTCAGTTGGAATGGAAGCTAAGGCTTTTCGAATATGCCTAAATAGTATAATCAACAACGGATTATTGATAGTCATAGTTTCCACTGATAGACATATCTCTATTCAAAAAATTATGAGAGAGGAGTACCCCAACATTTGCCATGAATTTGATATTTGGCATTATGGAAAAAATTTGAGGAAAAAATTACTAGTGGTTAGTAAAAAAAAAAAAAAAAATGGCAGAGATCTTAACCCGTGGATTCAAGCTATTATAAACCATCTATGGGCATTGAGTATGTTATCCAAAGGAAACAAAGTTATGATGACAGAAATATGGAGATCAGTATTGATGCCTACATTGAATATTAATTTTTGGGAGCATGGATTATTTTTTAATCATTGTTAACATGATTAATTGAGTGAAACTGATACAAGAAAAAGAAAATGGCTTAAGAAAGAATCCATCTGAATGCGTGAACTAGAACAAATTGTATGTAATCCACGAATAGATAAAGATATAAAACACCTATCAACATTTTGTCATACAGGAAATATAGAATTGTTTCACAGTCTTATTCTTAAATACTGGCCCAAACGCATACACTTTTTAATGGATGCTATGGAAGCGCGAACAAAACTTGCCATTCTCGATCACAACAACAATGTAGATCGAGTTCAGGAGACAATCAAATATCCAAAAACAACATCTTCTATGTTAGGAGAGCTGAAATTCAAGACATTTTTCCCGAAATAAAAAAAAAATGGCAAATACATCCTATTTATGAAAGATCATATTGAATCAATGATGATAGACATTGTAAGAATGGTGTCTGGAGAAATACAATACTCTTGGACCATATCTAGAAAAAAAAAATAATGATAGATAATTTAAAAACAAGATTTAAAAAAAAATTAAATCCTTTTTTTTTAACAGGATGTTTCTATATTGTTTTTAAAAATATGTTAATAAAAATATATGACATAATGTATTCTGATTTTTTTTTACTTGTGAATTTGATTGAGTGTATCTAAAATATTTAAAAAAATATGTTTGTTTAATTATTTTATTTTTAAAGTGTACTAAAAGTTAATTAAAAACACAAGCAACGCATTATCATTTAGCATACACGAAAATTAAAGACCCAAAATTTTGTTAATAATATAAGACTCAGAACACAAACTGTTATGTAAATACAGAACAAACACTCAACCCACACAATATTCTTTAAAAGCGCACAACACAAAATTAATACACACTGGCATACAATACACAATGGCATCAAATATAAAATATCATAAAACACACAAAAAATTAAATAATATAATAAACACACAACACACACACAATTCATAAAGTGGCATTCAATAGACACATTATCATAAAATATACACAATGTCATTTAATACACAGAAAAGATTATAAAAATAAACTTACTCTCATATGACACAGACATGAAAAACAACCCACAAACTGATTTATATCCAACACACACACAAACAAATAATCTCATACAACAAATACACTTTCATACTAATCACATACAGAAACACACTCAGTTTAAACATACAATATTCACACTCTTTGCAAACACTCAAACGAAAATTTCATATAGCACAGACAAACAGAACACAAATTGTCATACAACGCTCAATCAAATCATTTTTTATTTTTTAAAATCAAAAAAATTATTCTAAAAATAACTAATACAACAACATTTCGCTAGCAGGACCCTTGTCTTCCCCACTAATAAAACCAAGATAAGTTTGTTCAGGGGCAGGAAAACGTTTTCTAATTAGAGACACATGATGGAATTACTTTTCTATTTCTTGGTCCGAGATATCCATGTGCTTTGATGGTGAATGCCCTGTAGGCTATTTTGCGATAGTGCCTAGCAAAAATATTAAAATTTAAAAATAATTAGATTTATCACGTGAAAACTATATTCATCTTATATAAAAATATAGATTTATATAAATAATACATTTAAAAAAACTGAAATATTGAATTTGAATCAAAAAATTTATGTAGTGATACATAGTGCATAATTATATGACATTAGCTTAGCTCTAGATTTCAAAAGTTAATAATTAAATAGATATCACACAAAGAAAACAGAACACTGCTCTTGGCTTTACTGAGCGTGTCTGTTTTCTTCTCCTAAGCACATATGTGAACGCTGTCTAATCACAGCAGGCACCGAATGCGCTATTTACATCAATGTAGTTTGCTCACACTACTAGACCAGAGCGGGAGCAAGCTACATTGATTTTAATAGCGAGATAGTGCGAGCTGTGAATAGACAGCGTTCCTGTGATGTGCTTAGCAGAAAAAAACAGAAATGATCAGTAGAGCCTGGAGCCGATTTCTGTTTTCTTTGCGTGATATCTATTTTACTATTCACTTTCGAAATATGTAGCTAAGCTAATGTTATTTAATTCTGCACAATGTGGAGAATTATATCACATTATTTGCTATGTTTACTGTAAGTTTAAAGGCTCAGTAATCCTATGAAATAATGTAATATAATTATGTTCATATTGCATAATAAAATAACATTAAGTTAGCTACATATTTCGAAAGTTAATAGTTAAATAGATATCTTGCAAAGAAAACAGAAATCCGCTCCAGGCTCTACTGAGCGTGTCTGTTTTCTTCTGTTAAGCACATCATGGGCACGCTGTCTATTCACAGCGCGCACGATCTCGCTATTAAAATCAATGTAGCTTGCTCCTGCTCTGGTCTAGTAGCATGAGCAAAATAAATTGATTTAAATAGCACAATCATTGCTTGCTGTGATTAGACAGCATTCCCATATGTGCTTAGGAGAAAAAAACAGACATGCTCAGTACAGCCAAGAGCGGTGTTCTGTTTTCTTTGCGTGATATCTATTTAACTATTCACTTTAGAAATCTGTAGCTAAGCTATTGTGCAGAATTATATCACATTATTTGCTATGTTTACTGTAAGTTTAAAGGCTCAGTAATCCTATGAAATAATGTAATATAATTCTCTTCATATTGCATAATTAAATAACATTAAGTTAGCTACATATTTTGAAAGTGAATAGTTAAATAGATATCACACAAAGAAAACAAAAATTCGCTCCAGGCTCTACTGAGCGCGTCTGTTTTCCCCTATGTGCAGAATTATATAACATTATTTCATATGTTTAATGGCCCTTTTAAATGCTATATATTTAAAAAAAATAAAAATATTTTATACTGTTCAGTGAGGTCTCTTGGCCGTGGTAGATGCATTTGATTGAAACTGGCATTATACAAGTATAAGTCTAAAAGGTAATTAAATGATCAGAAACATAAGGATCCTTACATACACAAGATTCTCTGTCTGGAATCATAAAGGCTATATTTTCAACCTCATGACAACACAATGATTCCAGAAGAGTAGGCATTAGAACACATTTTCCACAAATACACTAGTCAATATTAGTGAGACGAGGATCAACTTCTGTGTTTTCTTCAACATTAGTTTCTGATGAAGATTCAATTTCAAGTTCATCTGTATCTCGATAATAGGATCCCAGGAGTGGGTTTGTCTTGTGTCAAATACCATGGGTCTAGAGTTTCGCTCTCTGTCCATTTCTTCTCTCTAAAACAAATATAAAATAAAATAAAAATATTATTTTGAGAATAATATATTGATATATCGTTTTTGAGTGCCACTAACACTGTTCTGAGATACAACGGAGATACAGCAGAACAAAGATTATGGCCCCAATTTATCAATGTCTGTCGGACCTGATCCAACAGTGAGGATCAGGTCTGACAGACCTCATTGAATATGGCGAGCAATACGCTCGCTGTATTCAGCATTGCACCAGCAGCTCACAAGAGCTGCTGGTGCAACGCTGCCCCCTGCAGACTCCTGGCCAATAGGCAGCCAGCAGAGGGTGTCAATCAACCCGATCGTACTCGATTGGATTGATTTCCGGCAATTTCTTTGTGACCGCTGCTTCATAACTGCTGTTTCTGGCAAGCCTGCAGGCTCGCCAGAAACACGGGGCATCAAGCTCCGTACGGAGCTTGATAAATATGCCCCAAAGTGTTTGATTTCATCTACATTTGACACTGTATTCCTGTAGAGGATTATCTGGTACAAACAAAAGTTAATTGACTGATTATAACATTACATAATTGTACTTGGAACAAATATGAATACAGATTTGTCTTCATTTGTTTTACCATTCAACATTGGTATACAGATTCACACATGATGCACACCTATGTCTTCTGTTTCCTTTATAATATTTCAATACATAATGCATTAGTTTATTTTATTGCAATTAATTAAATTAAATAATACATTTTAAGTGGTTTAACTCCAGATGGAGACGATCGTACAAATCAATATACTGAATAGATACTATATTTTTTATTTACTCAGGGATATGGACAGAGGGATAGGGACATAGAGATAGAAACATTGGTATAGAGACATTGTGATAACTACTGAGGGATAGAGACATAGGCATAAGTGCATAGAGATAGAGACCAGGAGTAAGTGATTATGGACAAATGGAAATAAACTTCAGGATAGGGATTTATATTTGTGGATGGATTGATAGTGAAAGAACAACAGGGATAGAGTTAAAGGGACAAGGACATAAGTAAAGTTATAGTTGAATAGTGTTAGCGTTTTTGTGACAGATGGATTTGATTAATGGTATCAGTACAAAGGAGAATGTACATAAGAATAGGGAATGAAAGATAGAGAATACTTTAGACTTAAATAAGTATATTGTTTAAGAGATTATTAAAAATGTTGATTGTAAGAAGGATAATGAAAGCGATAGAGACATAGGGATTGAGACAGAGGGATATAGGCATGGATATATGGATGGTTGAAAATGGAGAGTGACATAAGGACATGGAGAGTGGGATATTGGAAGTTTGATTTGTATAGAGTGTAATGGATTTGTATAGAGTGTTAGGTACAAAGGGTAAATGAAGGAATGATAGGGACATATATAGATATATAGAAATCGATAGGGAAAGATGGCTATGGACTGGGACATCTGAATATGTAAAGAAAGATATGGAATACGGGATAGCGAATGATTGATAGTGACTGAGGGATAAAAAAAGATGTATAGGTACAGGGATAGATGGACAATTGTTAGTCATATGTAGAAAATAATATGGATTTAGAAATATGAATACTGGAATAGGTATTGATAGATAGCAAAAAATTGATATAGGGTCAGTAGAATATTCATAGCAGTATAGATGAACTGAGGGATATAGATAGACAGAATTGGATAGATGTATAGAAGTATTGTTATTGATATATTGTAATTTTTTTATAGTGTACACGTGCAAAAACACTATTACACATAATATAATTTTATTTAAAAAAAATTTGAATACCAGGTTTGCTATTTCTTGTGGATTGAAATCCATGATTGTACTTCTTATCGGTTTGCTTTTGCCATTATTCTTTTTATCTGCAAATAAAAATGAAAAATAAAACATTTTAGTTTTTAAATAGTACATTTATTAATAATAGTTTTTGATGATTATAATATATAAATAAATATATTTTTTAACTATAAATAATATGTTTTAAAAAATTTTTTGCCATGGAGTAATAAAGTTAAATGGACATTAAACAACAGATATTTTTTTTTTTTAAAAAAAGGTAGATAATGCCTTTATTACCTATTCCCAAATTTTGAATAACCAACACAGTTATAATAATATACTTGTAACCTCTGTGATTACCTTGTATGTATACCTCTGAAAACTGCACACTTAGTTCATTTCTTTAGACAGACTTGCATTTTTAGCCAATCAGTGCTGACTCCTAGGAGCTTCACGTGCCTGAACTAAATGTTATCTATATGAAACAAACAAACTAACGCCCTCAATTGTTGAAAAACTGTCAAAATGCTTTCAGATTAGATGCAGTCTTTAAGGTCTAAGAAATTAACATATGAACCTCCTATATTTTGCTTTCAAATAAGAAAAACAAGAGAAGAAAGCTAAATTGGTAATAAAACTAAATTTGAAAGTGGTTTAAAATTACATACCCAATGTAATTCATAAAATCTATTTTTTTACTTTACTCTTTATTTTTAAATAAACTGTAAAGTAAAAAAAAAATAATTCAGGATTTAAATAGTGCATTTAGTTTTAAACAACTTTCAAATTTAGTTTTATTAACAATTTGGCTTAGTTCTCTTGCTATTCTTAGTTGACAGCTAAATCTAGGAGGTTCATATACCAATTTATTATAAATAAAAGACTGCCTCTAATCTGAAAGCATTTTTAGAGTATTTCACCTATAGATGGCGTAAGTTCATGAGTTTCATATAGATAACATTGAGCTCAGGCACATGAAGCTCCTAGGAGTCAGCACTGATTGGCTAAAAATGAAAGACTGTCAAAAAAATGAAATAAGGGGGCAGTTTTCAGAGGCATAAATACAAGGTAATCACAGAGGTTACAAGTATATTATTATAACTGTGTTGGTTATGCAAAAATTGTGGATTGGATAATAAAGGTATTATCTACCTTCTTTAATAAAAAATAAATCTATTGTTTATTGTCCCTTTAAGTGCATAATCATAAACTATTTAGAACCAAAGTAGATTTATATAACATAAGTAAATTTGAATTATGACTAATATGTATTTTTTTGAGATTAATTATATTTTCATTTCAATTTTTATGTGCCTTTAAATAAAGAGATTATAGATTCAGGATAAATAAAGATAATGCATACACCGAGAAAACCCAACACTCACTTACAAGCTCTCAGCTAAGATTTAAAAGCAAAAATGGAAAGGTTAGTTGCCGCATCTGGCCAAATGGGACAAGCTCAGGTACCACGTCAAGGTTCTTTCCAATACCTGAGACCCTAAAACAGCCACACAATGCAAGCTTTCAAATCCAAACAAACTGAAAACAAGGGAATGGTGCAAAGGAATATGTAATCACCCTAGACATATACAAAACACGGAAGGGAACTGCACTCTCATACCGGACCGGGTACACATCCCATGACCCTGCAACATGCTCAGCCCTGGGTGCCACTGGCACTCACAGGAAGCTGTGCTGTCCCCAGAGCCACAAGCAGTTAACCCCAGACAGGTCTGGGTGCAAGAACCATAGGGAAAATTACAAAAAAAATTAATACAACACACAGAGAAAACCCAGCATTCACTTACAATCTCTCAGCTAAGATTTAAAAGCAAAAATGGAAAGGTTAGTTACCGCATCTGGCCAAATGGGACAAGCTCAGGTACCACGTCAAGGTTCTTTCCAATACCTGAGACCCTAAAACAGCCACACAATGCAAGCTTTCAAATCCAAACAAACTGAAAACAAGGGAAGGGTGCACAGGAATATGTAATCACCCTAGACATATAAAAAACACGGAAGGGAACTGCACTCTCATACCGGACCGGGTACACATCCCATGACCCTGCAACATGCTCAGCCCTGGGTGCCACTGGCACTCACAGGAAGCTGTGCTGTCCCCAGAGCCACAAGCAGTTAACCCCAGACAGGTCTGGGTGCAAGACCCATAGGGAAAATTACAAAACAAATTAATACAACACACAGAGAAAACCCAGCACTCACTTACAAGCTCTCAGCTAAGATTTAAAAGCAAAAATGGAAAGGTTAGTTACCGCATCTGGCCAAATGGGACAAGCTCAGGTATCACGTCAAGGTCCTTTCCAATACCTGAGACCCTAAAACAGCCACACAATGCAAGCTTTCAAATCCAAACAAACTGAAAACAAGGGAAGGGTGCACAGGAATATGTAATCACCCTAGACATATACAAAACACGGAAGGGAACTGCACTCTCATACCGGACCGGTTACACATCCCATGACCCTGCAACATGCTCAGCCCTGGGTGCCACTGGCACTCACAGGAAGCTGTGCTGTCCCCAGAGCCACAAGCAGTTAACCCCAGACAGGTCTGGGTGCAAGAACCATAGGGAAAATTACAAAACAAATTAATACAACACACAGAGAAAACCCAGCACTCACTTACAAGCTCTCAGCTAAGATTTAAAAGAAAAATGTAAAGGTTAGTTACCACATCTGGCCAAATGGGACAGGCTCAGGTACCACGTCAAGGTCCTTTCCAGTACCTGAGACCCTAAAACAGCCACACAATGCAAGCTTTCAAATCCAAACAAACTGAAAAGAAGGGAAGGGTGCACAGGAATATGTAACCACCCTAGACATATACAAAACACGGAAGGGAACTGCACTCTCATACCGGACCAGGTACACATTCCATGACCCTGCAACATGCTCAGCCCTGGGTGACACTTGCACTCACAGGAAGATTTGCTGTCCCCAGAGCCACAAGCAGTTAACCCCAGACAGGTCTGGGTGCAAGAACCATAGGGAAAATTACAAAACAAATTAATACAACACAAAGAGAAAACCCAGCACTCACTTACAAGCTCTCAGCTAAGATTTAAAAGCAAAAATGGAAAGGTTAGTTACCACATCTGGCCAAATGGGACAAGCTCAGGTACCACGTCAAGGTCCTTTCCAATACCTGAGACCCTAAAACAGCCACACAATGCAAGCTTTCAAATCCAAACAGTTTGTATATCAAGATCTTGACAAAGGCTTTGAAGCCGAAATGCGTAGATACCAGAGCACCACTGATTTTGAGAGAAACGAGAGGAGCGCTTCTAACTACACATCGAAAAATGGTTTTTCAGCTGAACCCATCTGAAACTTCAAATATCCATCTAGCGGCATATATTTAACCGCACTAAACATCAAGCAAATACAGTGCAAACCCCTTCAATATCTTTGAAGCTGTATCTTTGAAACTGTAGCTACTAGATCGGTCACTGACTGACAAAGAAGAATCAAAGACACAGAACGGCCTACCGAAGCGGCATATGAATCCCCACTTGACGGTTTGAACGTAACCGCATTTAAGATACCATCAGGAACCACCTACCCTTAAGTATTTTGATTAGTCACTGACCGACAAGGGAAACGGACACAGAGCAGTCACTGGAACCGCACAACATTTACATCAAGGTGAAAGCCAAAATAACCACGGAGGAACATCAACCTATATCCATCACAGAAGGTTGATCACCAACCACAAAGAGGAACATCCAGCGGCATATATTTAACCGCTTGTGTAATCCAACACTGAAAAGACCCCACAGCTACTAGAGTAAGCTAGGTCATTGAAGGAATCCACATACTTAGTGGCATTTATTTAACCGCACTATCCTACATATCACCAGCAAAATAAAGCGTGCATATCATAAACCAGGTTAAATACCTCACCGGTTTCAACTAACATAGTGTCATCATACAGATACACTATAAGGTACTGTTTTATACATATTATATTTTAGTGTGTCAGATATCGCTTATACTCTGCCTATTTGTATGGTAAATTGGAACAACAAAGCCATATCAAGAAATCATAAAGCACAAGTCTGAACTATATACATAGAACTGTCTTTTATATTTTTAATACCACATAGATAATGTTAACTTTATAATCTGTGAAAATTACGATTTTATCTGTCTTTTAAACATTTTATTAATTACTAATCGACACTGGTGTCAAATTAATCTTATATTAATAAATTTCATGACGTAATAAAAATTGTAAACATTAGAACCTAGTCTTGTGGTCGTATTTACAATAAGGAGTATTTCATTACAATTCATTTTGGCCCTAATACAGAATTTTAAAATAGAACATCCATATAGGAACATTATTTTGGAACAAATTAAAGGGCCACTAAACCCAAAATCTTTCTTTCATGATTCAGATAGAGAATAGAAATTTAAATAACATTACAATTTACTTCTATTATTTATTTTGCTTCATTTTTTAAATATCCTTAGTTGAAGAAAAAGCAATGCACATGGTGAGCCAATCACATGATGCTTCTATGTGCAGCAACCAATCATCAGCTAGTGAGCATATCTAGATATGCTTTTCATCACAGAATATCAAGAGAATAAAACAAATTAGATAATATAAGTAAATTAGAAAGATGTTTAAAATTGCATTCTCTTTCTAAATCATAAAAGAAAAAATGTGGGTGGCATGTCCCTTTAACTTTGGAAAATAAGACATAGCGATACTCACTAAACTTACTAAACTAAACCTAGGCCATAGAAACTTTAGTAATAAACGAACCATCACAATACATCACACATTGGGAATAGCATTCATTTGCACCACCTACTCTAACAACCGAACTTCCAGTGACTAGTATGAGAGGGTGTGAGAGCAATAACACCAAATTTAACACACCTGCTCCCCATTAAAACCTGAGACCTTGTAACACTAACGAGTCACATGACACCGGGGAGGGAAAATGGCTAATTGTGCCCAATTTGGACATTTCTACTTAGGGGTGTACTCATTTTTGTTGCCAACGGTTTAGACATTAATGGCTGTGTGTTGAGTTGTTTTGAGGGGACAGCAAATTTACACTGTTAAACAGGCTGTACACTCACAACTTTAAATTTCAGCAAAGTGCCATTTCTTCAGTGTTGTTAGATGAAAAGATATAATAAAATATTAAAAAAATGTGAGGGGTGTACTCACTTTTATGAGATACTGTATATATACACACATCTTTAGTCAAATATGTATATATATCTATGTTAAAGCCAATTGCCTGCCTTTTTTTTCTAACACACCTGAGACCTCATATATTTGAGTCTTTCTAACTTTTGTGTGCAATGTTTTTTTTAAATACTTTTTATTAGATAGTATTTTGAGCATAAGTGTACTATGTAATGTATTTTTTATGTGTTTTGTGCAACTTTTTATTTTCACAGGACAGATAACCAGAGCTCTGAAATTGCGGTAATTAATCTATCTGAAATCATTATTGGGCTCAAGTGATCGTTTTTACTTTCAACTCGTAATACCAACAGTAAGCCTGACGATCGCAAATATTTGCACTCCACTCGTAATCTAGCCCTAAGTGTGGAAAATACATAGAAATATTAAAGTAATGCACAGAGTAAACTCATATTTTAATAAACATACCAAAGAATCAGACAAGACAAATCAGAAATTAAATCTCTTTCCCCCTTCTTATTTCCTCTGATCAGGTGGTTCAAATAAAGACTTGTCTCAAATCTCATCATTCCCCTTGATAGTGGGTATACACTTAAAGAAAAATAGTCAAGACTATAAGAAACAGAATGCTCATAGCAGGATTTCCTTTCAGATTCCCACTCAAAAGAATGTATTTATTTAATTCAAGTACAATATGTCTGAAAACAATATGACTGAATCTAGGAAGGTTGTATTCTCAGCATCTGCAGTACTGGAAAATGTAACATACTTCAAATTATAAAATCAATGGTTTATTAAAGCAATCTAATCCATTCAAATATTTACATTTATAATGCTTTTCTTTAAATGGGTTTTTGGGGGAGGTCATTCTCTCTTTTTTTTTCATTTATAGATATCGAGAACCAATTGAGGTGAGATTTGTTCATAACTTTGAGGACTTTTTATGTATCCCAATCAGACTTATAGATAAAATAAATATTTTCAGGATCCATACAGAAATTATTCATTAGCATTTTTATTCTTGAAAAAAATAAAATATTTGTGTCAAGTAAGGTGGTAGAAAACTATATTCCACCTCTATTGAAGAAAATGGGTTTCCATTAATCAAGCTGCGTAACTCCTGTAAATGCTTTTGAGGCAGATACATTGGAGTAAGATTTGTATACATGTTAACAAACAGATCTAGCTTCAAGTTATTATATAAATGGAATATTTCATAAATGTTGACCCTTAATCATTTTTAAAATCTGTCTTAAAGGGACACTGAACCCAAATTTTTTCATTTGTGATTTAGATAGAGCATGCAATTTTAAGCAACTTTCTAATTTACTCCTATTATCAAATTGTCTTCATTCTCTTGGTATCTTTATTTGAAATGCAAGAATGTAAGTTTAGATGCTCGCCCATTTTTGCTGATTGGTAGATAAATTCATCCACCAATAAAAAAGTGCTGTCCACAGTCTGAACCAAAAAAAAGCTTAGATGCCTTCTTTTTCAAATAAAGATAGCAAGAGAATGAAGAAAAATGGATAATAGGAGTAATTAGAAAGTTGCTTAAAATTGCATGCTCTATCTGAATCATGAAAGAAAAAATTTGGGTTCAGTGTCCCTTTAAAGGTTTAAATAGCCAGACTTTCTTATTTTGTGCAATGATAAATGCCGACAGCTTATGCTGTCGGCATTTATCGATGTTCGACGGACATGATACACTACATTGTATCATGTCCAATCGCACTTTCTTAAATTGGCACCTATATCTCTATGATTAAGTTTTGATGTATGCAAATGTTTACAGTTAACCAATAATATTAAGTCATGCTATGTATGCAATTAACACTTTGTAATTTTCTATTTACATTTTCCATTTAAACACCAAGGGACATATTTATCAAAGTGCGAGTGGACATAATATAATATAGCGTATCATGTCCGCTGCACATCGATAAATACCGACATCATATGCTGTCGGCATTTATCATTGCACAAGCAGTTCACCAGAACTGCTTGTGCAATACTGCACCCTGCAGATTTAGGGCCAATCTAGCAGGGTGTGTCAATCAATCCGATCGTATTTGATTGGGTTAATTTCTGCCTGCCGCCTCAGAGCAGGCGACAAGTTAAGGATCAGCGGTCTTTAGACCTTCAGGCTCGCCGGAAACAAGGGGCGTCAAGCTCCGTGTGGTGACACTGTGAGCGTGTCACTGTGTCACCAGTGATCCATTTTACCAGCTGGGGTGTATTAAATTGTTTACAAATAGCTCCTTTACATTTATATCAACATTTAAAATCACTTATTTTGCTTATGGTATCCCTACCTATACTGAATGTTTCTGTATGTATATGCTATAGAAAAGTTGTGAAAAACATAGCCATCAGAAGAAATTATACTCCAAGTGGGGGTTAGGAGAAGACTGTGGCATTTGTTTTGTTACAAATGCAAATTTGTGATGAGAAAACATATTTTCACGACACGAATATCAGAACAAATACACTAATTTAAAGAGAAAAAAAAAACAAATACTAACAAAATTTGCTTCTTTTAAATTAGCTTTAAAAGATTAAATACTTACCTGTAGCACTTTAGAAGCATGCTATTTCTGATACTTTTTCACATAGCCCCGGCAAACGCTAATAGGAGGCTTAGCATGGAGGACTCCAGAGCTTTTGCTAAAGGAGAAGGTCCTTGAGCCCAGGCTCTTGGATTCGCACCACTAAGCCTTCTTTTAGCGTGGCCCGGGGCTTAGTAAAGAAGGGTCAGGACTCTCCAGCATGCTCTAGGTCACTATAAGGCTACCTGTAGCAAAGGAACATTTGCATTAGTATTAAAAACATCTTCCACGAGTATTCAATATTCATTTTATTTTAAATTAATTGAAAACCGAATAGTGCATCAAATATTTAAGCAAAATCTTTGGGATTTTTTTAGACCTCATATTATAATGTAGGTGTCTCTTCTTCATATCAAGAACCTTATATAGTGATATAAACATCTTTCAAATAAAGTTTTTTGTTTCTAACAATTTTTTAGGGACCTCTCCATACTGACTAATTGGTGCCCATTTATTAAAGGTCTTGCGGACCTGATCCGACACTGCGGATCAGGTCCGCAAGACCTTGCTGAATGTGGAGAGCAATACACTCTCCGCATTTAACATTGCACCAGCAGCTCACAAGAGCTGCTGGTGCAATGCTGCCCCCTGCTGACACATGGCCAATTGGCCGCCAGCAGGGAGGTGTCAATCAACCCGATTGTACTCGATTGGGTTGATTTCCGGCGATTCCTGTCCGCCTCATCAGAGCAGGCGGACAGGGTTATGGAGCAGCAGTCTTTAGTCTGAAGACTCACCAGAAACACGGCCCTTCAAGCTCCGTTCGGAGCTTGATAAATGGGCCCTGATGTCTTTGATCATCTCGCCTGAGCGGAAAGCTTTTGAATACCAGGCCCTAAATATTAGGCTTTGGTATACAAACAGAGCTAATATAAGGAAGCATATGTGTTTACAGAACATAATAAAATAAGGACACCTGATTTCCCTGCATGCTCAACTCATTTCAGGGCCAGATTAGAAGTAAGCTTTTTTGCGTACATTGGGATGCACGTGTATTACAAATTGAAAGCAAACAGTTTTCACTTGCGCACTAACCCGACAAGTGTAAAAAACAGAACTTATAATATTGCACATGCTATAGCACATTTCCCAATAGAAGACGTGTGCAAACCGGATCACATATTCTCAAGTGTGCTAACCAGACATGAAAATATGAACATTTCACATTCCAATGTTCCTCACATAGAAGAATATGTTCTACTTATTCATAAATACGTATTTCTATATAGATCTTATGTTTTATTTGTAAAATATATATCTATAACAATATATTTAGATGAGTATATATAGGTATAGATCTAGACCGATATATATATAGGAATCTATAAATACATAGAACATATTCTGCTATGTGCAGTACATTGGAAATATTTACAGTACATACTCAGTTAAACTCTATTAACCCCTTAACGACCAACAACGAATGGGGTCCGTCCTGCAAAAAAATGCAGTTAATGACGAGGACGTACCCCTTACGTCGTTGGTCTTTGAAAGTGGTGGAAGCGATCCTGATCGCTCCAGCCGCTTTCCTGTTATTGCAGTGATGCCTTGATATTGAGGCATCCTGCAATAACAGTTTTTAGCCATCCGATGCAGAGAGAGCCACTCTGTGGCCCTCTCTGCATCGGACATCGATGGCCGTGATCGTTGGTGGGTGGGAGCCGATGTGGGAGGCGGGTGGTGGGCCATCGGTGTGAGAAATCAGTCAGAGGGGGGCGGGATCATGGGAGGAGCCACCGGGAGCGCGCATGGGCGCACATGCATGCACGGGGGGATGGGGCGGGCGCGTGCTAGGGGCGGGAGCGGGTGGGAACCGCTACACTATGGAACATTTTGGAAAATAAAGTGGGAGAGAGGAGGGAGGGAATTGGGATCTAAGGGATCTGGGAGGGGTGGGGGGATGGTCTTTGGGGGGGAAACTACACTACAGAAAAATAGTGAAAGAGTGGAAAAAACATTTTATTGTAAACTGGCTACTGGCAGACAGTTGCAAGTACCCAAGATGGCGCAAATAAGGTAGAGGGGGAGGGTTAGAGAGCTGTTTGGGGGCTAAGGGGGGATCCTACACAGCAGAATATGGCTTTAAGAAAAAAAAACCTTTTATTTTAGTATTGGCAGACTTTCTGCCAGTACTTAAGATGGCGGGACAATTGTGGGGTGGAGGAGGAAAGAGAGCTGTTTGGGAGAGATCAGGGGGTGTGATGTGTCAGGTGGGAGGCTAATCTTTACTCTAAAGCTAAAATTAACCCTGCAAGCTCCCTACAAGCTACCTAATTAACCCCTTCACTGCTAGACATAATACAGGTGTGATGCGCAGCGGCATTTAGCGGCCTTCTAATTACCAAAAAGCAACAGCAAAGCCATATATGTCTGCTATTTCTGAACAAAGGGGATCACAGAAAAGCATTTACAACCATTTGTGCCATAATTGCACAAGCTGTTTGCAAATAATTTCAGTGAGAAACCTAAAGTTTGTGAAAAAATTTGGGAAAAAGTGAACGATTTTTTTTAATTGATCGCATTTGGAGATGAAATGGTGGCATGAAATATACCAAATGGGCCTAGATCAATACTTTGGGATGTCTTCTAAAAAAAAATATAAACATGTCAAGGAATATTCAGGGATTCCTGAAAGATCAGTGTTCCAATGTAACTATCGCTAATTTTGAAAAAAAAGTGGTTTGGAAATAGTAAAGCACTATTTATTCCCCTATAACTTGCAAAAAAAAGCAAAGAACATGTAAACATTGGGTATTTCTAAACTTAGGAAAACATTTAGAAACTATTTAGCATGGGTGTTTTTTGGTGGTTGTAGATGTGTAACAGATTTTGGGGGTCAAAGTTAGAAAAAGTGTGGTTTTTTTCCATTTTTTCCTCATACTTTATCATTTTTTTAATAGTAAATTAGATATAATAAGAGATAGAATAAGATATGATGAAAATAATGGTATCTTTAGAAAGTCCATTTAATGGTGAGAAAAACTGTATATAATAAGTGCGTACATATGTATTTATGTGTTTATATGTGTATATATGTTTGTAAATAGATTGTATGTTCCCACGGGAATAGGGCCCTCAATCCCTCCTGTATGTGTTTGTAAATTTTGTCCTGTCTCTTACAAGTCTTGAATTGTTTTATTTAAATGATTGGAACGATGGACAACGCTGCAGAATATGTTGGCGCTTCATATATAAAGTATAATAATAATAATAATAATAATAAAATACATACATACACTTATAAATACATAAATACATATATATGCACACACATATAAATAAAAAATATATATATGTACATATTTAGACACGTATATGTATGTAACTCTATGTTAAAGCTATGTTATTAAAACATGAACCCATAGAAATACAAACAGCATAACATACAGTATGTATATTTAGAAATCCAATCTGCAAACACTGACAAAGACAGATGTGTTTATGAATGTAGTATTTAGTATTTTTTTCAAAGAGCATATTTGATTATAACACATTTCACTTTAATATTTTAAATGCTAGAATTTATCTTCATAAATTATAAAAAAATTCAGTTACATAAGCTATATGTTTATAATGAGATCATGGACTGAAAGCACTTTTTAGCTGGGGCGGAAATACAGAAAATAATCACCTTACTTTCACTGTGGTCATAGGTAGTTAAAATCATCTCTTTCCTGATGGTTTATCTGCTAGTTTGTACTGATCTCTGACTTTAATCTTCAATTTGCATGAAATAATTGTTCCTAATTTATTCCCAAGTGATGAAAATATTTCCTTCAATTTTTTTGTTATAACAATACCAAAATCAATCGGTTACCTAATGACTTTACAATTTGCAAAATTGAATACAATAATTTATGCAATACAATTGTTATAGTAGATGATTAAATTAAATTAAACATTAAAAAACCTTTGGCTTACTTAAATCAACCATAGTCCTTATATTATAATGTCATTTTAAACAGTATATACTGTAACTGATTTTCTCACTGCTAAAGTATACTTAGTTTTTTCACAAACGCTTAGATTACGAGTTCTGCGTTAGCCTTAAAAAGCAGCGTTAAGGGGTCATAATGCTGCTTTTTAACGCCCGCTGGTATTACGAGTAAGGCAGGTACAGGTGTAACGCTCAGTTTTCTTCCGCGACTTTTGGCTACCGCAAATCCCCTTACATCAATTGCGTATCCTATCTTTTTATTGGGATTTGCCTTACAAGTCTTGGAAGAAGTGAGCGGTACAGCCTCTACCTCCAAGACTCCTACCGCATAAAAAAGTCAGTAGTTAAGAGTTTTATGGGCTAATGCCGGAACATAAAGCTCTTAACTACAGTGCTTCAAAGTACACTAACACCCATAAAATACCTATTAACCCCTAAACCGAGGCCCCCCCACTAGTGATGTCGCAAACTTTAAATTTTCCGTTCGCGAACGGCGGACTCGAACTTCCGCAACTGTTCGCGAATGGGCAAACTGGGTGAACCGCCATTGACTTCAATAGGCAGGCGAATTTTAAAACCCACTTGGACTCTTTCTGGCCACAATAGTGATGGAAAAGTTGTTTCAAGGGGACTAACACCTGAACTGTGGCATGCCGGAGGGGGATCCATGGCAAAACTCCCACGGAAAATTACATAGTTGATGCAGAGTCTGGTTTTAATCCATAAAGGGCATAAATCACCTAACATTCCTAAATTGTTTGGAATAACATGCTTTAAAACATCAGGTATGATGTTGTATCGATCAGGTAGTGTAAGGGTTACGCCCACTTCACAGTGACAAACCAAACTCCCCGTTTAACGCACCGCAAAAAACTGCAAACAGTCCATTTGCACAACCACAAGATAGATAGATTTGATAGATACATAGATACATAGATTAGATAGATAGATCAATAGATGCAATATACATTTGATAGATACAATAGATAGAAAGATAGATAGATAGATACATAGATAGATTTGATAGATAAATAGATAGATTTGATAGATACATAATTTCCCAAACAGAGAATTACAAGACGTGCGGTCTGGGACCCATGGTAAGGTTCCCAGAGGCAGTTGCGGTGCCAGGGGACGTGTATATGGCATGGATTTTAGGAACCTGGAGATGGAAAAAGATGCTTGGTCGGTCCTCCAACTTCAAATTTGGGGCACTGCGCGTGCAATCTACTGTGGCACCAGATATGAGTGGTGTGTTAAGTAGTACTATTCTGATCAGTTTAATACCTGTTACTCCCCCTATCGGGGGAGGTGTATATGGCATGGATTTTAGGAACCGGGAGATGGAAAAAGATGCTTGGTCGGTCCTCCTAGTTCAAATTTGGGGCACTGCGCGTGCAATCGTGGCCGGACTTTTAGCCGACGGACATTTGTCCGACGGACATTTGGCCGAAACACAAGTGGCTGTCACAAAACAGTCCGGCCATGAGATTGATAGATTTGATAGATAGATACATAGATAACATAGATCAATAGATTCAATATACATTTGATAGATACGATTGATAGTTAGATAGATTTGATAGATAAATAGATAGATTTGATAGATAGATAGATAGATATATAATTTCCCAGACAGAGAATTACAAGATGTGCGGTCTGGTACCCATGGTAAGGTTCCCAGTTCCCAGAGGCAGTTGCTGCGCCAGGGGACGTGTATATGGCATGGATTTTAGGAACCGGGACATGGAAAAAGATGCTTGGTCGTTCCTTCCACTTCAAATTTGGGGTACTGCGCGTGCAATCATGGCCGGACTTTTAGCCGATGGACATTTGGCCGACGGATATTTGTCCGACGGACATTTGGCTGAAACACAAGTGGCTATCACAAAACAGTCCGGCCACGAGATAGATAGATTTGATAGATAGATACATAGATTACATAGATCAATAGATGAAATATACATTTCATAGATACGATTGATAGTTAGATAGATTTGATAGATAAATAGATAGATTTGATAGATATATAATTTCTCAGACAGAGAATTACAAGACGTGCGGTCTGGGACTCATGGTAAGGATACTTCCTTTTGCACAATCGAGTACAGGTTGGGGATTGCCTTTTGTGAAAAGAAATTTCGTCCAGGTACCTTCCACTAGTAGGCAAGTGGGCCTGGCACACACACTGGCAGGCAGGCAACTTGAATTAGATTACACTAGCAGTTGTTTTTTTAAATTTACACTACTGTTACAACAGATATGAGTGGTGGCACTAGTTGGCAAGTGGGCCTGGCACAAACGCTGGCAGGCAGGCAGGCAACAACAATTAGATTGCACTAGCAGACTGAAGTTTCACAGTCAAAAAAGTTTTTTTTAAAATTTACACTACTGTTACAACAGATATGAGTGGTGGCACTAGTTGGCAAGTGGGCCTGGAACACACGCTGGCAGGCAGGCAGGTAACTGCAATTAGATTACACTAGCAGACTGATGTTTCACAGTCAAAAAAGTTTTTTTTTTTTAAATTTACACTACTGTTACAACAGATATGAGTGGTGGCACTAGTTGGCAAGTGGGCCTGGCACACACGCTGGCAGGCAGGCAACTGCAATTAGATTAGACTAGCAGACTGATGTTTCACAGTCAAAAAAGTTTTTTTTAAAAAAAAAAAAATTACACTACTGTTACAACAGATATGAGTGGGGGCAATTAGCAAGTGGGGCTTGCACACACGCTGGCAGGCAGGCAGGCAGGAAACTGCAATTAGATTACACTAGCAGACTGATGTTTCACAGTCAAAAACATTTTTTTTTTTTAAAAAAATTACACTACTGTTACAACAGTTATGAGTGGTGGCACTTAGCAAGTGGGCCTGGCACACACGCTGGCAGGCAGGCAACTGCAATAAGATTACACTAGTAGACTGATGTTTCACAGTCAAAAAATATTTTTTTTTTAAATTTACACTACTGTTACAACAGATATGAGTGGTGGCACTAGTGGGCAAGTGGGCCTGGCACACACGCTAGGAGGCAGGCAACTGCTATTAGATTACACTAGCAGACTGATGTTTCACAGTGAAAAAAGTTTTTTTTACAAAATTTACACTACTGTTACAACAGATGTGAGTGGTGGCACTAGTTGGCAAGTGGGCCTGGCACACACGCTGGCAGGGAGGCAACTGCAATTAGATTACACTAGCAGACTGATGTTTCACAGTCAAAAAAAGTTTTTTTTTTTAAATTTACACTACTGTTACAACAGATATGAGTGGTGGCACTAGTTGGCAAGTGGGCCTGGCACACACGCTGGCAGGCAGGCAGGCAACTACAATTAGATTACACTAGCAGACTGATGTTTCACAGTCAAAAATGTTTTTTTTTAAAAATGTACACTACTGTTACAACAGATATGAGTGGTGGCACTAGCTGGCAAGTGGGCCTGGCACACACGCTGGCAGGCAGGCAACTGCAATTAGATTACACTAGCAGACTGATGTTTCACAGTCAAAAAAGTTTTTTTTTTTTAAAAAATTACACTACTGTTACAACAGATATGAATGGTGGCAATTAGCAAGTGAGCCTGGCACACACGCTGGCAGGCAGGCAACTGCAATTAGATTACACTAGCAGACTGACGTTTCACAGTCAAAAAAGTTTTTTTTTATTATTATTTACACTACTGTTACACCAGATATGAGTGGTGGCACTGGGCAAGTGGGCCTGGCACACACACTGGCAGGCAGGCAACTGCAATTAGATTACACTAGCAGACTGATGTTTCACAGTCAAAACAATATTTTTTTAATTATTTACACTACTGTTACACCAGATATGAGTGGTGGCACTGGGCAAGTGGGCCTGGCTGGCACACATGCTAGCAGGCAGGCAACTGCAATCAGATTACACTAGCAGACTGATGTTTCACAGTCAAAAAAGATTTTTTTTTTAATTATTTACACTACTGTTACACCAGATATGAGTGGTGGCACTGGGCAAGTGGGCCGGGCACACACGTCGGCAGGCAGGCAACTGCAATTAGATTACACTAGCAGACTGATGTTTCACAGTCAAAAAAGTTTTTTATTTTTAACCTATTTACACTACTGTTACACCAGATATGAGTGGTGGCACTGGGCAAGTGGGCCTGGCACACACCCTAGCAGGCAAGCTACTGCAATTTGATTACACTAGCAGACTGATGTTTCACAGTCAAAAAAGTTTTTTTTTTTAAAAATATACACTACTGTTACAACAGATATGAGTGGTGGCACTAGTTGGCAAGTGGGCCTTGCACACACGCTGGCAGGCAGGCAACTGCAATTACATTACACTAGCAGACTGATGTTTCACATTAAAAAAGTTTTTTTTTTTAATT
Source organism: Bombina bombina (assembly GCF_027579735.1). NCBI lineage: Eukaryota > Metazoa > Chordata > Amphibia > Anura > Bombinatoridae > Bombina > Bombina bombina. The sequence continues at coordinate 833,455,501 of NC_069503.1, read as the reverse complement.
TACACTACTGTTACAACAGATATGAGTGGTGGCAATTAGCAAGTGGGCTTGGCACACACGCTGGCAGACAGGCAACTGCAATTAGATTACACTAGCAGACTAATGTTTCACAGTCAAAAAAGTTATTTTTCTTAAAATTTACAATACTGTTACAACAGATATGAGTGGTGGCACTAGTTGGCAAGTGGGCCTGGCACACACGCTGGCAGGCAGGCAGGCAGGCAACTGCAATTAGATTACACTAGCAGACTGATGTTTCACAGTCAAAAAATATTTTTTTTTTAAATTTACACTACTGTTATAACAGATATGAGTGGTGGCACTAGTTGGCAAGTGGGCCTGGCACACACGCTGACAGGCAGGCATCTACAATTAGATTACACTAGCAGACTGATGTTTCACAGTCAAAAAGTGTTTTTTTTTAAAAAAAAAATTACACTACTGTTACAACAGATATGAATGGTGGCAATTAGCAAGTGAGCCTGGCACACACGCTGGCAGGCAGGCAACTGCTATTAGATTACACTAGCAGACTGATATTTCACAGTGAAAAAAGTTTTTTTTACAAAATTTACACTACTGTTACAACAGATGTGAGTGGTGGCACTAGTTGGCAAGTGGGCCTGGCACACACGCTGGCAGGGAGGCAACTGCAATTAGATTACACTAGCAGACTGATGTTTCACAGTCAAAAAAAGTTTTTTTTTTTTAAATTTACACTACTGTTACAACAGATATGAGTGGTGGCACTAGTTGGCAAGTGGGCCTGGCACACACGCTGGCAGGCAGGCAGGCAACTACAATTAGATTACACTAGCAGACTGATGTTTCACAGTCAAAAATGTTTTTTTTTTATAAATTTACACTACTGTTACAACAGATATGAGTGGTGGCACTAGCTGGCAAGAGGGTCTGGCACACACGCTGGCAGGCAGGCAACTGCAATTAGATTACACTAGCAGACTGATGTTTCACAGTCAAAAAAGTTTTTTTTTTTTAAAAATTACACTACTGTTACAACAGATATGAATGGTGGCAATTAGCAAGTGAGCCTGGCACACACGCTGGCAGGCAGGCAACTGCAATTAGATTACACTAGCAGACTGACGTTTCACAGTCAAAAAAGTTTTTTTTTATTATTATTTACACTACTGTTACACCAGATATGAGTGGTGGCACTGGGAAAGTGGGCCTGGCACACACACTGGCAGGCAGGCAACTGCAATTAGATTACACTAGCAGACTGATGTTTCACAGTCAAAACAATATTTTTTTAATTATTTACACTACTGTTACACCAGATATGAGTGGTGGCACTGGGCAAGTGGGCCTGGCTGGCACACATGCTAGCAGGCAGGCAACTGCAATCAGATTACACTAGCAGACTGATGTTTCACAGTCAAAAAAGATTTTTTTTTTAATTATTTACACTACTGTTACACCAGATATGAGTGGTGGCACTGGGCAAGTGGGCCGGGCACACACGTCGGCAGGCAGGCAACTGCAATTAGATTACACTAGCAGACTGATGTTTCACAGTCAAAAAAGTTTTTTATTTTTAACCTATTTACACTACTGTTACACCAGATATGAGTGGTGGCACTGGGCAAGTGGGCCTGGCACACACCCTAGCAGGCAAGCTACTGCAATTTGATTACACTAGCAGACTGATGTTTCACAGTCAAAAAAGTTTTTTTTTTTAAAAATATACACTACTGTTACAACAGATATGAGTGGTGGCACTAGTTGGCAAGTGGGCCTTGCACACACGCTGGCAGGCAGGCAACTGCAATTACATTACACTAGCAGACTGATGTTTCACATTAAAAAAGTTTTTTTTTTTAATTTACACTACTGTTACAACAGATATGAGTGGTGGCAATTAGCAAGTGGGCTTGGCACACACGCTGGCAGACAGGCAACTGCAATTAGATTACACTAGCAGACTAATGTTTCACAGTCAAAAAAGTTATTTTTCTTAAAATTTACAATACTGTTACAACAGATATGAGTGGTGGCACTAGTTGGCAAGTGGGCCTGGCACACACGCTGGCAGGCAGGCAGGCAGGCAACTGCAATTAGATTACACTAGCAGACTGATGTTTCACAGTCAAAAAATATTTTTTTTTTAAATTTACACTACTGTTATAACAGATATGAGTGGTGGCACTAGTTGGCAAGTGGGCCTGGCACACACGCTGACAGGCAGGCATCTACAATTAGATTACACTAGCAGACTGATGTTTCACAGTCAAAAAAGTTTTTTTGTATAAAATCTACACTACTGTTACAACAGATATGAGTGGTGGTTCTAGTTGGCAAGTGGGCCTGGCACACACGCTGGCCGGCAGGCAACTACAATTAGATTACACTAGCAGACTGATGTTTCACAGTCAAAAAGTGTTTTTTTTTAAAAAAAAATTACACTACTGTTACAACAGATATGAATGGTGGCAATTAGCAAGTGAGCCTGGCACACACGCTGGCAGGCAGGCAACTGCAATTAGATTACACTAGCAGACTGACGTTTCACAGTCAAAAATTTTTTTTTTTTTATTATTTACACTACTGTTACACCAGATATGAGTGGTGGCACTGGGCAAGTGGGCCTGGCACACACACTGGCAGGCAGGCAACTGCAATTAGATTACACTAGCAGACTGATGTTTCACAATCAAAAAGTTTTTTTTTTTAAATTTACACTACTGTTACAACAGATATGAGTGGTGGCAATTAGCAAGTGGGCTTGGCACACATGCTGGCAGGCAGGCAACTGCAATTAGATTACACTAGCAGACTAATGTTTCACAGTCAAAAAAGTTATTTTTCTTAAAATTTACAATACTGTTACAACAGATATGAGTGGTGGCACTTGTTGGCAAGTGGGCCTGGCACACACGCTGGCAGGCAGGCAGGCAACTGCAATTAGATTACACTAGCAGACTGATGTTTCACAGTGAAAAAAGATTTTTTTTTTAAATTTACACTACTGTTATAACAGATATGAGTGGTGGCACTAGTTGGCAAGTGGGCCTGGCACACACGCTGGCAGGCAGGCAGGCAACTGCTATTAGATTACACTAGCAGACTGATGTTTCAGTTTTGTTTTTTTTAAAAATTTACACTTTTTTTACAACAGATATGAGTGGTGGCACTTAGCAATGGGCCTGGCACACAAGCTGGCAGGCAACTGCACTTAGATTACACTAGCAGACTGATGTTTCACAATCAAAAAAGTTTTTTTTTTAATTTACACTACTGTTACAACAGATATGAGTGGTGGCACTAGTTGGCAAGTGGGCCTGGCACACACGCTGGCAGGCAGGCAACTGCAATTAGATTACACTAGCAGACTGATGTTTCACAGTCAAAAAAGTTTTTTTTTTTAAAAATTTACACTACTGTTACAACAGATATGAGTGGTGGCACGAGTTGGCAAGTGGGCCTGGCACACACACTGGCAGGCAGGCAGGCAACTGCAATTAGATTACACTAGCAGACTGATGTTTCACAGTCAAAAAAGTTTTTTTAAAAAAAAAATTACACTACTGTTACAACAGATATGAGTGGTGGCACTAGTTGGCAAGTGGGCCTGGCACACACACTGGCAGGCAGGCAACTGCAATTAGATTACACTAGCAGACTGATGTTTCACAGTCAAAAAGTTTTTTTTTACAAAATTTACACTACTGTTACAACAGATATGAGTGGTGGCACCTAGCAAGTGGGCCTGGCACACACACTGGCAGGCAAGCAACTGCAATTAGATTACACTAGCAGACTGATGTTTCACAGTCAAAAAAGTTTTTTTAAAAAAAAATTACACTACTGTTACAACAGATATGAATGGTGGCAATTAGTAAGTGGGCCTGACACGCACACTGGCAGGCAGACAACTGAAATTATATTACACTAGCAGACTGATGTTTCACAGTCAAAAAAGTTTTTTTAAAAAAAATTTACACTACTGTTACAACAGATATGAGTGGTGGCACTTAGCAAGTGGGCCTGGCACACACACTGGCAGGCAGGCAACTGCAATTAGATTACACTAGCAGACTGATGTTTCACAGTCAAAAAAGTTTTTTTTTAAATTTACACTACTGTTACAACAGATATGAGTGGTGGCACTAGTTGGCAAGTGGGCCTGGCACACACGCTGGCAGGCAGGCAGGCATCTGCAATTAGATTACACTAGCAGACTGATGTTTCACAGTCAAAAAAGTTTTTTTTTTAAATTTACACTACTGTTACAACAGATATGAGTGGTGGCACTAGTTGGCAAGTGGGCCTGGCACACACGCTGGCAGGCAGGCAACTGCAATTAGTTTACCCTAGCAGACTGATGTTTCACAGTCAAAAAAGTTTTTTTTTTACAAAATTTACACTACTGTTACAACAGATATTTGTGGTGGCACTTAGCAAGTGGGCCTGGCACACACACTGGCAGGCAGGCAACTGCAATTAGATTACACTAGCAGACTGATGTTTCACAATCAAAAACGTTTTTTGTTTTTTTTTAAATTACACTACTGTTACAACAGATATGAGTGGTGGCACTAGTTGGCAAGTGGGCCTGGCACACATGCTGGCAGGCAGGCAACTGCAATTAGATTAAACTAGCAGACTGATGTTTCACATAAAAAAAGTTTTTTTTTTAAATTTACACTACTGTTACAACAGATATGAGTGGTGGCACTAGTTGGCAAGTGGGCCTGGCACACACGCTGGCAGGCAGGCAACTGCAATTAGATTACACTAGCAGACTGACGTTTCACAGTCAAAAAAAATTTTTTTTTTATTATTTACACTACTGTTACACCAGATATGAGTGGTGGCACTGGGCAAGTGGGCCTGGCACACACACTGGCAGGCAGGCAACTGCAATTAGATTACACTAGCAGACTGATGTTTCACAATCAAAAAGTTTTTTTTTTTAAATTTACACTACTGTTACAACAGATATGAGTGGTGGCAATTAGCAAGTGGGCTTGGCACACATGCTGGCAGGCAGGCAACTGCAATTAGATTACACTAGCAGACTAATGTTTCACAGTCAAAAAAGTTATTTTTCTTAAAATTTACAATACTGTTACAACAGATATGAGTGGTGGCACTTGTTGGCAAGTGGGCCTGGCACACACGCTGGCAGGCAGGCAGGCAACTGCAATTAGATTACACTAGCAGACTGATGTTTCACAGTGAAAAAATATTTTTTTTTTAAATTTACACTACTGTTATAACAGATATGAGTGGTGGCACTAGTTGGCAAGTGGGCCTGGCACACACGCTGGCAGGCAGGCAGGCAACTGCTATTAGATTACACTAGCAGACTGATGTTTCAGTTTTGTTTTTTTTTTAAATTTACACTACTTTTACAACAGATATGAGTGGTGGCACTTAGCAATGGGCCTGGCACACAAGCTGGCAGGCAACTGCACTTAGATTACACTAGCAGACTGATGTTTCACAATCAAAAAAGTTTTTTTTTTAATTTACACTACTGTTACAACAGATATGAGTGGTGGCACTAGTTGGCAAGTGGGCCTGGCACACACGCTGGCAGGCAGGCAACTGCAATTAGATTACACTAGCAGACTGATGTTTCACAGTCAAAAAAGTTTTTTTTTTTTAAAAATTTACACTACTGTTACAACAGACATGAGTGGTGGCACGAGTTGGCAAGTGGGCCTGGCACACACACTGGCAGGCAGGCAGGCAACTGCAATTAGATTACACTAGCAGACTGATGTTTCACAGTCAAAAAAGTTTTTTTTAAAAAAAAATTACACTACTGTTACAACAGATATGAGTGGTGGCACTAGTTGGCAAGTGGGCCTGGCACACACACTGGCAGGCAGGCAACTGCAATTAGATTACACTAGCAGACTGATGTTTCACAGTCAAAAAGTTTTTTTTTACAAAATTTACACTACTGTTACAACAGATATGAGTGGTGGCACCTAGCAAGTGGGCCTGGCACACACACTGGCAGGCAAGCAACTGCAATTAGATTACACTAGCAGACTGATGTTTCACAGTCAAAAAAGTTTTTTAAAAAAAAAATTACACTACTGTTACAACAGATATGAATGGTGGCAATTAGTAAGTGGGCCTGACACGCACACTGGCAGGCAGACAACTGAAATTATATTACACTAGCAGACTGATGTTTCACAGTCAAAAAAGTTTTTTTAAAAAAAATTTACACTACTGTTACAACAGATATGAGTGGTGGCACTTAGCAAGTGGGCCTGGCACACACACTGGCAGGCAGGCAACTGCAATTAGATTACACTAGCAGACTGATGTTTCACAGTCAAAAAAGTTTTTTTTTAAATTTACACTACTGTTACAACAGATATGAGTGGTGGCACTAGTTGGCAAGTGGGCCTGGCACACACGCTGGCAGGCAGGCAGGCATCTGCAATTAGATTACACTAGCAGACTGATGTTTCACAGTCAAAAAAGTTTTTTTTTTAAATTTACACTACTGTTACAACAGATATGAGTGGTGGCACTAGTTGGCAAGTGGGCCTGGCACACACGCTGGCAGGCAGGCAACTGCAATTAGTTTACCCTAGCAGACTGATGTTTCACAGTCAAAAAAGTTTTTTTTTTACAAAATTTACACTACTGTTACAACAGATATTTGTGGTGGCACTTAGCAAGTGGGCCTGGCACACACACTGGCAGGCAGGCAACTGCAATTAGATTACACTAGCAGACTGATGTTTCACAATCAAAAACGTTTTTTGTTTTTTTTTAAATTACACTACTGTTACAACAGATATGAGTGGTGGCACTAGTTGGCAAGTGGGCCTGGCACACACGCTGGCAGGCAGGCAACTGCAATTAGATTAAACTAGCAGACTGATGTTTCACATAAAAAAAGTTTTTTTTTTAAATTTACACTACTGTTACAACAGATATGAGTGGTGGCACTAGTTGGCAAGTGGTTCTGGCACACACGCTGGCAGGCAGGCAACTGCAATTAGATTACACTAGCAGACTGATGTTTCACAGTCAAAAAAGTTTTTTTAAAAAAAATTTACACTACTGTTACAACAGATATGAGTGGTGGCACGAGTTGGCAAGTGGGCCTGGCACACGCACTGGCAGGCAGGCAGGCAGGCAACTGCAATTAGATTACACTAGCAGACTGATGTTTCACAGTCAAAAAAGTTTTTTTAAAAAAAAATGACACTACTGTTACAACAGATATGAATGGTGGCAATTAGCAAGTGGGCCTGGCACACACGCTGGCAGGCAGCCAGGCAACTGCAATTAGATTACACTAGCAGACTGATGTTTTACAGTCAAAAAGTTTTTTTTTACAAAATTTACACTACTGTTACAACAGATATGAGTGGTGGCACCTAGCAAGTGGGCCTGGCACACACACTGGCAGGCAAGCAACTGCAATTAGATTACACTAGCAAACTGATGTTTCACAGTCAAAAAAGTTTTTTTAAAAAAAAATTACACTACTGTTACAACAGATATGAATGGTGGCAATTAGTAAGTGGGCCTGACACGCACACTGGCAGGCAGACAACTGAAATTATATTACACTAGCAGACTGATGTTTCACAGTCAAAAAAGTTTTTTTAAAAAAAATTTACACTACTGTTACAACAGATATGAGTGGTGGCACTTAGCAAGTGGGCCTGGCACACACACTGGCAGGCAGGCAACTGCAATTAGATTAAACTAGCAGACTGATGTTTCACAGTCAAAAAAGTTTTTTTTTAAATTTACACTACTGTTACAACAGATATGAGTGGTGGCACTAGTTGGCAAGTGGGCCTGGCACACACGCTGGCAGGCAGGCAGGCATCTGCAATTAGATTACACTAGCAGACTGATGTTTCACAGTCAAAAAAGTTTTTTTTTAAATTTACACTACTGTTACAACAGATATGAGTGGTGGCACTAGTTGGCAAGTGGGCCTGGCACACACGCTGGCAGGCAGGCAACTGCAATTAGTTTACCCTAGCAGACTGATGTTTCACAGTCAAAAAAGTTTTTTTTTTACAAAATTTACACTACTGTTACAACAGATATGAGTGGTGGCACTTAGCAAGTGGGCCTGGCACACACACTGGCAGGCAGGCAACTGCAATTAGATTACACTAGCAGACTGATGTTTCACAATCAAAAACGTTTTTTGTTTTTTTTTAAATTACACTACTGTTACAACAGATATGAGTGGTGGCACTTAGCAAGTGGGCCTGGCACACACGCTGGCAGGCAGGCAACTGCAATTAGATTAAACTAGCAGACTGATGTTTCACATAAAAAAAGTTTTTTTTTTAAATTTACACTACTGTTACAACAGATATGAGTGGTGGCACTAGTTGGCAAGTGGGCCTGGCACACACGCTGGCAGGCAGGCAACTGCAATTAGATTACACTAGCAGACTGATGTTTCACAGTCAAAAAAGTTTTTTTTAAAAAAATTTACACTACTGTTACAACAGATATGAGTGGTGGCACGAGTTGGCAAGTGGGCCTGGCACACGCACTGGCAGGCAGGCAGGCAGGCAACTGCAATTAGATTACACTAGCAGACTGATGTTTCACAGTCAAAAAAGTTTTTTTTTAAAAAAAATGACACTACTGTTACAACAGATATGAATGGTGGCAATTAGCAAGTGGGCCTGGCACACACGCTGGCAGGCAGCCAGGCAACTGCAATAAGATTACACTAGCAGACTGATGTTTCACAATCAAAAAGTTTTTTTTTTTAAATTTACACTACTGTTACAACAGATATGAGTGGTGGCAATTAGCAAGTGGGCTTGGCACACACGCTGGCAGGCAGGCAACTGCAATTAGATTACACTAGCAGACTAATGTTTCACAGTCAAAAAAGTTATTTTTCTTAAAATTTACAATACTGTTACAACAGATATGAGTGGTGGCACTTGTTGGCAAGTGGGCCTGGCACACACGCTGGCAGGCAGACAGGCAACTGCTATTAGATTACACTAGCAGACTGATGTTTCACAATTAAAAAAAAGTTTGTTTTTTTAAAAAATTTACACTACTTTTACAACAGATATGAGTGGTGGCACTTAGCAATGGGCCTGGCACACACGCTGGCAGGCAACTGCACTTAGATTACACTAGCAGACTGATGTTTCACAATCAAAAAGTTTTTTTTTAAATTTACACTACTGTTACAACAGATATGAGTGGCGGCACTAGTTGGCAAGTGGGCCTGGCACACACGCTGGCAGGCAGGCAGCTGCAATTAGATTACACTACCAGACTGATGTTTCACAGTCAAAAAAGTTTTTTTTTTTTTAAATTTACACTACTGTTACAACAGATATGAGTGGTGGCACGAGTTGGCAAGTGGGTCTGGCACACACACTGGCAGGCAGGCAGGCAACTGCAATTAGATTAGACTAGCAGACTGATGTTTCACAGTCAAAAAAGTTTTTTTTAAAAAAAATTACACTACTGTTACAACAGATATGAGTGGTGGCACTAGTTGGCAAGTGGGCCTGGCACACACACTGGCAGGCAGGCAACTGCAATTAGATTACACTAGCAGACTGATGTTTCACAGTCAAAAAGTTTTTTTTTACAAAATTTACACTACTGTTACAACAGATATGAGTGGTGGCACCTAGCAAGTGGGCCTGGCACACACACTGGCAGGCAAGCAACTGCAATTAGATTACACTAGCAGACTGATGTTTCACAGTCAAAAAAGTTTTTTTTTAAAAAATTTACACTACTGTTATAACAGATATGAGCGGTGGCAATTAGCAAGTGGGCCTGACACACACACTGGCAGGCAGACAACTGAAATTATATTACACTAGCAGATTGATGTTTCACAGTCAAAAAAGTTTTTTTTTAAAAAAAAATTACACTACTGTTACAACAGATATGAGTGGTGACACTTAGCAAGTGGGCCTGGCACACACGCTGGCAGGCAGGCAACTGCAATTTGATTACACTAGCAGACTGATGTTTCACAGTCAAAAAAGTTTTTTTAAAAAAAAATTACACTACTGTTACAACAGATATGAGTGGTGGCACTAGTTGGCAAGTGGGCCTGGCACACACGCTGGCAGACAGGCAGGCATCTGCAGTTAGATTACACTAGCAGACTGATGTTTCACAGTCAAAAAAGTTTTTTTTTTTAAATTTACACTACTGTTACAACAGATATGAGTGGTGGCACTAGTTGGCAAGTGGGCCTGGCACACGCGCTGGCAGGCAACTGCAATTAGTTTACCCTAGCAGACTGATGTTTCACAGTCAAAAAAGTTTTTTTTTTTTTTTTTAAATTACACTACTGTTACAACAGATATGAGTGGTGGCACTTAGCAAGTGGGCCTGGCACACACACTGGCAGGCAGGCAACTGCAATTAGATTACACTAGCAGACTGATGTTTCACAATCAAAAACGTTTTTTTTTTTTTTTTAAATTACACTACTGTTACAACAGATATGAGTGGTGGCACTTAGCAAGTGGGCCTGGCACACACGCTGGCAGGCAGGCAGGCAGGCAACTGCAATTAGATTAAACTAGCAGACTGATGTTTCACATAAAAAAGTTTTTTTTTTAAATTTACACTACTGTTACAACAGATATGAGTGGTGGCACTAGTTGGCAAGTGGGCCTGGCACACACGCTGGCAGGCAGGCAACTGCAATTAGATTAAACTAGCAGACTGATGTTTCACATAAAAAAGGTTTTTTTTTAAATTTACACTACTGTTACAACAGATATGAGTGGTGGCACGAGTTGGCAAGTGGGCCTGGCACACGCACTGGCAGGCAGGCAGGCAGGCAACTGCAATTAAATTACACTAGCAGACTGATGTTTCACAGTCAAAAAAGTTTTTTTAAAAAAAATTACACTACTGTTACAACAGTTATGAGTGGTGGCACTTAGCAAGTGGGCCTGGCACACACGCTGGCAGGCAGGCAACTGCAATAAGATTACTCTAGTAGACTGATGTTTCACAGTCAAAAAATATTTTTTTTTTAAATTTACACTACTGTTACAACAGATATGAGTGGTGGCACGAGTTGGCAAGTGGGCCTGGCACACGCACTGGCAGGCAGGCAGGCAACTGCAATTAGATTACACTAGCAGACTGATGTTTCACAGTCAAAAAAGTTTTTTTTTTTTAAAATTACACTACTGTTACAACAGATATGAGTGGTGGCACTAGTTGGCAAGTGGGCCTGGCACACACACTGGCAGGCAGGCAACTGCAATTAGATTACACTAGCAGACTGATGTTTCACAGTCAAAAAGTTTTTTTTTTACAAAATTTACACTACTGTTACAACAGATATGAGTGGTGGCACCTAGCAAGTGGGCCTGGCACACACACTGGCAGGCAGGCAGGCAACTGCAATTAGTTTACACTAGCAGACTGATGTTTCAAAGTCAAAATTTTTTTTTAAAATAAAATTTACACTACTGTTACAACAGATATGAGTGGTGGAAATTAGCAAGTGGGCCTGACACACACACTGGCAGGAAGACAACTGAAATTAGATTACACTAGCAGACTAATGTTTCACAGTCAAAAAAGTTTTTTTTTTAAAAATTTACACTACTGTTACAACAGATATGAGTGGTGACACTTAGCAAGTGGGCCTGGCACACACGCTGACAGGCAGGCAACTGCAATTTGATTACACTAGCAGACTGATGTTTCGCAGTCAAAAAAGTTTTTTTTTTTTAAATTTACACTACTGTTATAACAGATATATGTGGTGGCACTAGTTGGCAAGTGGGCCTGGCACACACGCTGGCAGGCAGGCAACTACAATTAGATTACCCTAGCAGACTGATGTTTCACAGTCAAAAAAGTTTTTTTTTTATATAATTTACACTACTTTTACAACAGATATGAGTGGTGGCTCTAGTTGGCAAGTGGGCCTTGCACACACGCTGGCAGGCATGCAACTTCAATTAGATTACACTAGCAGACTGATGTTTCACAGTCAAAAATTTTTTTTTAAAAAAATTTTACACTACTGCTACAACAGATATGAGTGGTGGCAATTAGCAAGTGGGCCTGGCACACATGCTGGCAGGCAGGCAGGCAACTGCAATTAGATTACACTAGCAGACTGATGTTTCACAGTCAAAAACATTTTTTTTTTTTAAAAATTACACTACTGTTACAACAGATATGAGTGGTGGCACTTACCAAGTGGTCCTGGCACACACACGCTGGCAGGCAGGCAACTGCAATTAGATTAAACTAGCAGACTGATGTTTCACAGTCAAAAAAGTTTTTTTCTTTTAAATTTACACTACTGTTACAACAGATATGAGTGGTGGCACTAGTTGGCAAGTTGGCCTGGCACACACGCTGGCAGGCAGGCAGGCAGGCAACTGCTATTAGATTACACTAGCAGACTGATGTTTCACAGTCAAAAAAGTTTTTTTTTTTTAAAATTTACACTAATGTTACAACAGATATGAGTGGTGGCACTAGTTGGCAAGTGGGCCTGGCACACACGCTATCAGGCAGGCAACTGATATGAGATTATACTAGAAGACTGATGTTTCACAGTCAAAAACAGTTTGTTTTTAATATACACTACTTTTACAACAGATATGAGTGGTGGCACTAGTTGGTAAGTGGGCCTGGCACACACGCTGGCAGGCAGGAAACTGCAATTAGATTACACTAGCAGACTGATGTTTCACAGTCAAAAAAGTTTTTTTAAAAAAATTTACACTACTGTTACAACAGATATGAGTGGTGGCACGAGTTGGCAAGTGTGCCTGGCACACACACTGGCAGGCAGGCAACTGCAATTAGATTACACTAGCAGACTGATGTTTCACAGTCAATTTTTTTTTTTTACAAAATTTACACTACTGTTACAACAGATATGAGTGGTGGCACTTAGCAAGTGGGCCTGGCACACACACTGGCAGGCAGGCAACTGCAATTAGATTACACTAGCAGACTGATGTTTCACAGTCAAAATGTTTTTTTTTTTTTAAATTTACACTACTGTTGCAACAGATATGAGTGGTGGCACTAGTTTGCAAGTGTGCCTGGCACACACACTGGCAGGCAAGCAACTGCAAGAAGATTACACTAGAAGACTGATGTTTCACAGTCAAAAAAGTTTTTTTTTACAAAATTTACACTACTGTTACAACAGATGTGAGTGGTGGCACTAGTTGGCAAGTGGCCCTGGCACACACGCTGGCAGGCAGGCAGGCAACTGCAATTAGATTACAATAGCAGACTGATGTTTCACAGTCAAAAAAGTTTTTTTTTACAAAATTTACACTACTGTTACAACAGATATGAGTGGTGGCACTTAGCAAGTGGGCCTGGCACACACACTGGCAGGCAGACATCTGAAATTAGATTACACTAGGAGACTGATGTTTCACAGTCAAAAAAGTTTTTTTTTTTAAATTTACACTACTGTTACAACAGATATGAATGGTGGCACTAGTTGGCAAGTGGGCCTGGCACACACGCTGGCAGGCAACTGCAATTAGATTACACTACCAGACTGATGTTTCACAGTCAAAAAAGTTATTTTTTTTTAAATTTACACTACTGTTACAACAGATATGAGTGGTGGCACTAGTTGGCAAGTGGGCCTGGCACACATGCTGGCAGGCAGGCAACTGATATTAGATTATACTAGAAGACTGATGTTTCACTGTCAAAAAGGTTTTTTTTTAATTTTACACTACTGTTACAACAGATATGAGTGGTGGCACTAGTTGGCAAGTGGGCCTGGCACACACGCTGGCAGGCAGGCATCTGCAATTAGATTACACTAGCAGACTGATGTTTCACAGTCAAAAAAGTTTTTTTTATAAAATTTACACTACTGTTACAACAGATATGAGTGGTGGCACTAGTTGGCAAGTGGGCTTGGCACACACGCTGGCAGGCAGGCAGGCAACTGCAATTAGATTACACTAGCAGACTGATGTTTCACAGTCAAAAAAGTTTTTTTTTTAAAAATTTACACTACTGTTACAACAGATATTTGTGGTGGCACTAGTTGGCAAGTGGGCCTGGCACACACGCTGGCAGGCAGGCAGCTGTAATTAGATTACACTAGCAGACTGATGTTTCACAGTCCAAAAAGTTTTTTTTTTTACAAAATTTACACTACTGTTACAACAGATATGAGTGGTAGCACTTAGCAAGTGGGTCTGGCACACACACTGGCAGGCAGGCAACTGCAATTCGATTACACTAACAGTTTGATGTTTCACAGTCAAAAAAAAATTTTAAATTTTTTTTTTACACTACTGTTACAACAGATATGAGTGGTGGCGCTTAGCAAGTGGGCCTGCCACACACACTGGCAGGCAGGAAACTGCAATTCGATTACACTAACAGACTGATGTTTCACAGTCAAAAAAAGTTTTTTAAAAATTTTTTTACACTACTGTTACAACAGATATGAGTGGTGGCACTTAGCAAGTGGGCCTGGCACACACGCTGGCAGGCAGGCAACTGCAATTAGATTACACTAGCAAACTGATGTTTCACAGTCAAAAAAGTTTTTTTTTTTTTTTAAATTTACACTACTGTTACAACAGATATGAGTGGTGGCACTAGTTGGCAAGTGGGCCTGGCACACACGCTGGCAGGCAGGCAACTGCTATTAGATTATACTAGAAGACTGATGTTTCACAGTCAAAAAAGTTTTTTTTTTAAATTTATACTACTGTTACAACAGAAATGAGTGGTGGCACTAGTTGGCAAGTGGGCCTGGCACACACACTGGCAGACAGGCAGGCAGGCAACTGCAATTAGATTACACTAGCAGACTGATGTTTCACAGTCAAAAACATTTTTTTTAATAAAATTTACACTACTGTTACAACAGATATGAGTGGTGGCACTAGTTTGCAAGTGGGCCTGGCACACACGCTGGCAGGCAACTGCAATTAGATTACACTAGCAGACTGATGTTTCACAGTCAAAAAAGTTTTTTTTTTTAAATTTACACTACTGTTACAACAGATATGAGTGGCGGCACTAGTTGGCAAGTGGGCCTGGCACACACGCTGGCAGGCAGGCAACTGCTATTAGATTACACTAGAAGACTGATGTTTCACAGTCAAAAAAGTTTTTTTTTTTAAATTTACACTACTGTTACAACAGATATGAGTGGTGGCACTAGTTGGCAAGTTGGCCTGGCACACACGCTGGCAGGCAGGCAGGCAGGCAACTGCAATTAGATTACACTAGCAGACTGATGTTTCACAGTCAAAAAAGTTTTTTTTATAAAATTTACACTACTGTTACAACAGATATGAGTGGTGGCACTAGTTGGCAAGTGGGCCTGGCACACATGCTGGCAGGCAGGCAGCTGTAATTAGATTACACTAGCAGACTGATGTTTCACAGTCCAAAAAGTTTTTTTTTTTACAAAATTTACACTACTGTTACAACAGATATGAGTGGTGGCACTTAGCAAGTGGGCCTGGCACACACACTGGTAGGCAGGCAACTGCAATTCGATTACACTAGCAGACTGATGTTTCACAGTCAAAAAAAGTTTTTTTAATTTTTTTTTACACTACTGTTACAACAGATATGAGTGGTGGCACTTAGCAAGTGGGCCTGGCACACTCACTGGCAGGCAGGCAACTGCAATTATATTACACTAGCAGACTTATGTTTCACAGTCAAAAATGTTATTTTTTAAAAAAATTTACACTACTGTTACAACAGATATGAGTGGTGGCAATTAGCAAGTGGGCCTGGCACACACGCTGGCAGGCAGACATCTGCAATTAGATTACACTAGGAGACTGATGTTTCACAGTCAAAAAAGTTTTTTTTTTTAAATTTACACTACTGTTACAACAGATATGAGTGGTGGCACTAGTTGGCAAGTGGGCCTGGCACACACGCTGGCAGGCAGGCAACTGCAATTAGATTACACTAGCAGACTGATGTTTCACAGTCAAAAAAGTTTTTTTTTACCTAATTTACACTACTGTTAGAACAGATGTGAGTGGTGGCTCTAGTTGGCAAGTGGGCTGTCACGCTCAGCTGCTGGGAAGCTTTGCAGTCCTCTCTGTGTGCTTGATTGACAGGTGTCTGAGCCACCCCTTCCTAATGATGTCACAACCAGGCTTTTTATTCTGGCTTCCTGTTTCTCCAGTGTCTGTTTGTTTGTTAACTTTGAGGCTTCTGTTTGGATTTCGCTGAGGAATCTCTCTAACTGCTGCTTTTCTGTTGCCAATCTCTTCAAGGATTTACTATGCTGGATTAACCTTCAACCTCCTGAATACCTGTCTCCAAACAATGCAAGTACTGTTTGTTTTGTGAAACTTTCAAACTTCCTGTTTACCTGCTGCAAACCCTGCATATTCAGACTACTCTGTGTAGTGCAAACTATTCAAATACTGTTATTTCTGTGAATCCTTCAATCTGCATGTTTACCTGTTTCCAAACTCTGCAAATACTATTATTCAGTGTAAACCTTCAAACTGCTGGATATCCTGTTGCCAATCTCCACAAGTACTGATTATCTGTGTTAACCTTCAAACTACCAGCTTACCTGTTGCTATCACTGCAAGTTCTGACAACACAGTGTTAACCTTCAAACTACCTGATTACATGTTATTAATTCTGCAAGTTCTGACTACACAGTGTTTACCCTCAAACTGCCTGATTACCTGTTGCATACTCTGCAAAGACTGTCTACACAGTGTTAACTCTCAAACTGCCTGATTACCTGTTGCATACTCTGCAAAGACTGTCTACTCAGTGTTAACCCTCAAACTGCCTGATTACCTGTTGCATATTCTGCAAAGACTGTCTACACAGTGTTACCCTTCAGACTGCCTGATAACAAATGACCTACTCCTGCATTATTAACTGTTTCCTGTATTACCCTTCTTCTGTCTGAGTATAAGTGACTATCCCTGCTCTATTCAAATACTGTTATTTCTGTGAATCCAGCTTACCTGTTGCTATCACTGCAAGTTCTGACAACACAGTGTTAACCTTCAAACTACCTGATTACATGTTATTAATTCTGCAAGTTCTGACTACACAGTGTTTACCCTCAAACTGCCTGATTACCTGTTGCATACTCTGCAAAGACTGTCTACACAGTGTTAACTCTCAAACTGCCTGATTACCTGTTGCATACTCTGCAAAGACTGTTTACACAGTGTTAACTCTCAAACTGCCTGATTACCTGTTGCATACTCTGCAAAGACTGTCTACTCAGTGTTAACCCTCAAACTGCCTGATTACCTGTTGCATATTCTGCAAAGACTGTCTACACAGTGTTAACCTTCAGACTGCCTGATAAAAAATGACCTACTCCTGCATTATTAACTGTTTCCTGTTTTACCCTTCTTCTGTCTGAGTATAAGTGACTATCCCTGCTCTCCTGATTCTGTGGAAGGCATTTCCTGAAACCAGTTCCTTATTCAGAAGTCTATCTGGCTGATATCATGAATTACTTTGGCACAGGCTAACCCTGCTCCATATCGTGAGTACTTTGTTTTTTGGAGGTTGTCGTGGG
Organism: Bombina bombina; assembly: GCF_027579735.1. Lineage (NCBI taxonomy): Eukaryota > Metazoa > Chordata > Amphibia > Anura > Bombinatoridae > Bombina > Bombina bombina. Next base: position 833,437,962 of record NC_069503.1, on the reverse strand, counting down.
GTCACGTCCTGGATTAAACTCAGAGTGCAAGGGTGTTGTTTAAGTTCGCCCTTGCATTTGGGTCTACTTCTGGATATTTCCTAACCTGACATGGGCCTGGCACACATGCTGGCAGGCAGGCAGGCAACTGCAATTCGATTACACTAGCAGACTGATGTTTCACAGTCAAAAAATGTTTTTTAAATTTTTTTTTACACTACTGTTACAACAGATATGAGTGGTGGCACTTAGCAAGTGGGCCTGGCACACACGCTGGCAGGCAGGCAACTGCAATTAGATTACACTAGCAGACTGATGTTTCACAGTAAAAAATTTTTTTTTATAAAATTTACACTACTGTTACAACAGATATGAGTGGTGGCACTAGTTGGCAAGTGGGCCTGGCACACACGCTGGCAGGCACGCAACTGCTATTAGATTACACTAGAAGACTGATGTTTCACAGTCAAAAAAGTTTTTTTTATAAAATTTACACTACTGTTACAACAGATATGAGTGGTGGCACTAGTTGGCAAGTGGGCCTGGCACACACGCTGGCAGGCAGGCAACTGCTATTAGATTACACTAGAAGACTGATGTTTCACAGTCAAAAAAGTTTTTTTTATAAAATTTACACTACTGTTACAACAGATATGAGTGGTGGCACTAGTTGGCAAGTGGGCCTGGCACACACGCTGGCAACTGCAATTAGATTACACTAGCAGACTGATGTTTCACAGTCAAAAAAGTTTTTTTTTATAAAATTTACACTACTGTTACAACAGATATGAGTGGTGGCACTAGTTGGCAAGTGGGCCTGGCACACACGCTGGCAGGCAGGCAGGCAACTGCAATTAGATTACACTAGCAGACTGATGTTTCACAGTCAAAAAAGTTTTTTTTTTTAAAAATTTACACTACTGTTACAACAGATATGAGTGGTGGCACTAGTTGGCAAGTGGGCCTGGCACACACGCTGGCAGGCAGGCAGCTGTAATTAGATTACACTAGCAGACTGATGTTTCACAGTCAAAAATTTTTTTTTTTTAAATTTACACTACTGTTACAACAGATATGAGTGGTGTCACTAGTTGGCAAGTGGGCCTGGCACACACGCTGGCAGGCAGGCAACTGCTATTAGATTACACTAGAAGACTGATGTTTCACAGTCAAAAAAGTTTTTTTTATAAAATTTACACTACTGTTACAACAGATATGAGTGGTGGCACTAGTTGGCAAGTGGGCCTGGCACACACGCTGGCAGGCAGGCAGGCAAGCAACTGCAATTAGATTACACTAGCAGACTGATGTTTCACAGTCAAAAAGTTTTTTTTTAAAATTTACACTACTGTTACAACAGATATGAGTGGTGGCACTAGTTGGCAAGTGGGCCTGGCACACACACTGGCAGGCAGGCAACTGCTATTAGATTACACTAGAAGACTGATGTTTCACAGTCAAAAAAGTTTTTTTTATAAAATTTACACTACTGTTACAACAGATATGAGTGGTGGCACTAGTTGGCAAGTGGGCCTGGCACACACGCTGGCAACTGCAATTAGATTACACTAGCAGACTGATGTTTCACAGTCAAAAAAGTTTTTTTAAAAAAATTTACACTACTGTTACAACATATATGAGTGGTGGCACTAGTTGGCAAGTAGGCCTGGCACACACGCTGGCAGGCAGGCAGGCAACTGCAATTAGATTACACTAGCAGACTGATGTTTCACAGTCAAAAAAGTTTTTTTTTAAAAATTTACACTACTGTTACAACAGATATGAGTGGTGGCACTAGTTGGCAAGTGGGCCTGGCACACACGCTGGCAGGCAGGCAGCTGTAATTAGATTACACTAGCAGACTGATGTTTCACAGTCCAAAATATTTTTTTTTTTTTACAAAATTTACACTACTGTTACAACAGATATGAATGGTGGCACTTAGCAAGTGGGCCTGGCACACACGCTGGCAGGCAGGCAACTGCATTTAGATTACACTAGCAGACTGATGTTTCACAGTTAAAAAATTTTTTTTTTAAAAAAATTGACACTACTGTTACAACAGATATGAGTGGTGGCACTAGTTGGCAAGTGGGCCTGGCACACACGCTGGCAGGCAGGCAACTGCTATTAGATTACACTAGCAGACTGATGTTTCACAGTCAAAAAAGTTTTTTTTACAAAATTTACGCTACTGTTACAACAGATATGAGTGGTGGCACTGCAGGCAGGCAACTGCAATTAGATTACACTAGCAGACTGATGTTTCACACAGGCAAAAAAAAAGATGTTCTAGCCCTAAAAAGGGCTTTTTGGGGTGCTGTCCTTACAGCAGAGATCAAATGAGTCCTTCAGGACTGTAGTGGACACTGAATACACTAGCCTAGCTATAAATTTCCCTATAAAATCAGCAGCAGCTACACTATCTATCCTCTCACTAAGAATGCAGGATCAGAATGAATCTAAAATTGCTGCTGTCCAGGAGCTGGGAGGGTCTGGGAGGGAGTGTCTGCTGCTGATTGGCTGAAATGTGTCTGCACACTGTGAGATATAGGGTCAAAGTTTACTCAATGATGATGAATAGGGGGCGGATCGAACATCGCATATGTTCGCCCACCGTGGCAAACGCGAACAAGCTATCGGCTAGATTTAGAGTTTTGTCAGTAACGACCCGCGTAGCTAACGCTGGCTTTTTTCTGGCGGCACCTTTAAAATAACTCTGGTATTGAGAGTCCACAGAATGGCTGCGTTAGGCTCCAAATAAGGAGCGTATAGAGCATATTTAACGCAACTTCAACTCTCGATACCAGAGTTGGTTACGGACGCGGCCAGCCTCAAAAACGTGCTCGTGCACGATTCCCCCATAGGAAACAATGGGGCTGTTTGAGCTGAAAAAAACCTAACACCTGCAAAAAAGCCGCGTTCAGCTCCTAACGCAGCCCCATTGTTTGCTATGGGGAAACACTTCCTACGTCTTCACCTAACACTCTAACATGTACCCCGAGTCTTAACACCCCTAACCTTACACTTATTAACCCCTAATCTGCCGCCCCCGCTATCGCTGACCCCTGCATATTATTATTAACCCCTAATCTGCCGCTCCGTAAACCGCCGCTACTTACATTATCGATATGTACCCCAATCTGCTGTCCCTAACACCGCCGACCCCTATATTATATTTATTAACCCCTAATCTGCCCCCCACAACGTCGCCTCCACCTGCCTACACTTATTAACCCCTAATCCGCCTCACTAACCCTATAATAAATAGTATTAACCCCTAATCTGCCCTCCCTAACATTGCCGACACCTAACTTCAAACATTAACCCCTAATCTGCCGACTGGAGCTCACCGCTATTCTAATAAATGTATTAACCCCTAAAGCTAAGTCTTACCCTGACACTAACACCCCCTAAGTTAAATATAATTTTAATCTAACGAAATAAATTAACTCTTATTAAATAAATTATTCCTATTTAAAGCTAAATGCTTACCTGTAAAATAAATCCTAATATAGCTACAATATAAATTATAATTATATTATAGCTATTTTAGGATTTATATTTATTTTACAGGTAACTTTGTATTTATTTTAACCAGGTACTATAGCTATTAAATAGTTAAAATAATTACAAAATTACCTGTAAAATAAATCCTAACCTACACTATCAATAACAATTTTAAACTAATTACACCCTTGTAGCTATATTAGGATTTATTTTACAGGTAAGTATTTAGCTTTAAATAGGAATAATTTATTTAATAAGAGTTAATTTATTTCGTTATATTTAAATTATATTTAACTTAGGGGGGTGTTAGTGTTAGGGTTAGACTTAGCTTTAGGGGTTAATAAATTTATTAGAATAGCGGTGAGCTCCAGTCGGCAGATTAGGGGTTAATGATTGAAGTTAGGTGTTGGCGATGTTAGGGAGGGCATATTAGGGGTTAATACTATTTATTATAAGGTTAGTGAGGCGGATTAGGGGTTAATAAGTGTAGGCAGGTGGAGGCGATGTTGTGGGGGGCAGATTAGGGGTTAATAAATATAATATAGGGGTCGGCGGTGTTAGGGGCAGCAGATTAGGGGTACATAAGTATAACGTAGGTGGCGGTCGGCAGATTAGGGGTTAATTATTGTAGTTAGCTGGGGGCGACGTTGTGGGGGGCAGGTTAGGGGTTAATAAATATAATATAGGGGTCGACGGTGTTAGGGGCAGCAGATTAGGGGTACATAAGGATAACGTAGGTGGCGGTCGGCAGATTAGGGGTTAAAAAAATTTAATCGAGTGTCGGCGATGTGGGGGGGCCTCGGTTTAGGGATGCATAGGTAGTTTATGGGTGTTAGTGTACTTTAGAGCACAGTAGTTAAGAGCTTTATAAACCGGCGTTAGCCCAGATAGCTCTTAACTACTGACTTTTTTCTGAGGCTGGAGTTTTGTCGTTAGATTTCAAACGCTCACTTCAGCCTCGACTCTAAATACCGGAGTTAGAAAGATCCCATTGAAAAGATAGGATACACAATTGACGTAAGGGGATCTGCGGTATGGAAAAGTCGCGGCTGAAAAGTGAGCGTTAGACCCTTTTTTGACTGACTCCAAATACCGGCGGTAACGCTGGTTTTCACGGCTACCGCCAAAATCCAAATCTAGGCCTATGTTTGTCGGGAACTATTCGCCGGCGAACTATTCAAGACATCACTACCCCCCACATCGCAAACCCTATAATAATTATTTAACCCCTAATCTGCCGACCGGAAACCGCCGCCACTTACATTATAGCTATGAACCCCTAATCTGCTGTCCCTTACATCACCGACACCTATATTATATTTATTAACCCCTAATCTGCCCCCCCCAATGTCGCCGCCACCTACCTACAATTATTAACCCCCAATCTGCCGACCGGACATCGCCGCCACTATAATAAATGTATTAACCCCTAAAGCGCCCCACTCCCGCCTCGCAAACACTATAATAAATTTTATTAACCCCTAATCTGCCCTCCCTAACATCGCCGCCACCTACCTACAATTATTAACCCCTAATCTGCCACCCCAACGTTGCAGCTTCTATAATAAAGTTTTAACCCCTAAACCTAAGTCTAACCCTAACCCTAACACCCCCTAACAAATATAATTTAAATAAATCTAAATAAATATTCCTACAATTAAATAAATTATTCCTATAAAAATAAATACTTACCTATAAAATAAACCCTAATATAGCAACAATATAACTAATAGTTACATTGTAGCTATTTTAGGATTTATATTTATTTTACAGGGAACTTTAAATTTATTTTAACTAGGTACAATAGCTATTAAATAGTTAATAACTATTTAATAGCTACCTAGTTAAAATAATTACAAAATTACCTGTATAATAAATCCTAACCTAACTTACAAATACACCTAACACTACACTTTCAATAAATTAATTAAATAAATTACATACAATGATCTAAACTAAAATACAATTAAATAAACTAAACTATATTACAAAAAAATAAACACTAAATTACAAAAAATAAAAAAATATTACAAGAATTTTAATCTAATTACACCTAATCTAAGCCCCCTAATAAAATAAAAAAGCACCCCAAAATAATAAAATTCCCTACCTTATACTAAATTACAAAAGTAATCAGCTCTTTTACCAGTCCTTAAAATGGCTTTTTGTGGGGCATTGCCCCAAAGTAATCAGCTCTTTTACCTGTAAAAAGAAAATACAAGACCCACCCCCAACATTACAACCCACCACCCACACACCCCTATTTTAAAACCCACACGATCCCCCCTTAAAAAAAAATAACACTACCCCATTGAAGATCACCCTACCTTGAGCCGTGTTCACCCAGCCAGACACCACTGGTCATCCAATCCATCCAGAAGTCTTCATCCGATGGGGCAGAAGAGGACATCCGGACCGGGAGAAAGCTTCATCCAAGCGGCATCTTCTATCTTCATCCATCCGGCGCGGAGCGGATCCATCTTTAAGACATCCGACGTAGAGCATTAACTTCTTTCCATGGCTGATGACTGAATGAAGGTTCCTTTAAATGACGTCATCCAAGATGGCGTCCCTCTAATTCTAATTAGCTGATAGGAATTCTATCACCAATCAGAATTAAGGTTGGAAAAATCCGATTGGTTGATTGGATCAGCCAATAGAATGCGGGGTCAATTCTAATGGCTTATCCAATCAGCCAATCGGATTGAACTTCAATCCGATTGGCTGATTAAATCAACCAATCGGATTTTTCCTACCTTAATTCCGATTGGCTAATAGAATCCTATCAGCCAATCGGAAATTCGAGGGATGCCATCTTGGATGACGTCATTTAAAGGAACCTTCATTCAGTCATCGGCCGTGGAAAGAAGAGGATGCTCCATGTCAGATGTCTTGAAGATGGACCCGCTCCAGGCCGGATGGATGAAGATAGGAGATGCCACTTGGATGAAGCCTTCTCCCGGTCTGTATGTCCTCATCTGCCCCATCGGATGAAGACTTCTGGATGGATCGGATGACCAGTGGTGCCCGACTGGGTGAACACGACTCAAGGTAGGGTGATCTTCAATGGGGTAGTGTTAGGTTTTTTTAAGGGGGGATCAGGTGGGTTTTAGAGTAGAGGTGTGTGGGTGGTGGGTTGTAATGTTGGGGGGTCTTGTATTTTTTTTTTACAGGTAAAAGAGCTGATTACTTTGGGGCAATGCCCTGCAAAAGCTCTTTTAAGGGCTGGTAAAAGAGCTTATTACTTTTGTAATTTAGTATAGGGAATTTTATTATTTTGGGGGGCTTTTTTATTTTATTAGGAGGCTTAGATTAGGTGTAATTAGATTTAAATTCTTGTAATATATTTTTATTTTTTGTAATTTAGTGTTTTTTTGTAATATAGTTTAGTTTATTTAATTGTATTTTAGTTTAGATCATTGTAGGTAATTTAATTAATTTATTGATAGTGTAGTGTTAGGTGTATTTGTAACTTAGGTTAGGATTTATTTTTCAGGTAATTTTGTAATTATTTTAACTAGGTAGCTATTAAATAGTTATTAACTATTTAATAGCTATTGTACCTAGTTAAAATAAATACAAAGTTGCCTGTAAAATAAATATAAATCCTAAAATAGCTACAATGTAACTATTAGTTATATTGTAGCTATATTAGGGTTTATTTTATAGGTAAGTATTTAGTTTTATATAGGATTAATTTATTAAATTATAGTAATTTTAGTTTGTTTAATTTAAATTACATTTAAGTTAGGGTTAGACTTAGGTTTAGGGGTTAATAACTTTATTATAGTAGCAGCAACGTTGGGGGCAGCAGATTAGGGGTTACCAGGTAGTGAGCCACAAGTTAAAAACTCTAAAGACACATTCACTGAAATAACTTCCTCTAGGGGCATATTAAACAAAGCAACATATTTCCACCTTTTTGGGTTCTGGAGAAACTGCCCTTCTGAACTTATCCCATTCTGTGCTAGAAAAGTGAGAGAAGAAGTCCCATGTAACCCCTATACAGTCTGATTATCCTACTGAGCACAGGATTACCCTCCTCTCCTACTTCACCAGACCTTCTGGGCCAGGCCCACAGATTGTCCAAACCTGTCTTATACCCCAAGCAACAAGCCCTGTGACTCTGTGAGGGGCAGGTACCCTGTACAACGGCTGTCTGTGAGGGCCTAACATTCTTTCAGGTTAGATAATGTTTTAGGGCTAGGGCCTATTGAGTGCTCCTGAGCAACACTAAAGCATTCTACGTGCAACAACCTTATCATAACTTTTCCAAGATCGCATCTCTGGAGTACCTGTCATTTCTCACGCTACTCTAATACAAACACGAATTTAGGTGGGAGAATGGCACAAGCCCAGAGGAGAAAACTCTCACGGGTCTTAATGGCCCTAAAAGAACATTTTTAACAGTCCCAGAGGGGTTTAGAGAATGGTTCAGAGGATGAGCTCTCTGATTTTACCTGTCTCTCAGAACCAAGTACTGAGCAGGGTCTCAATGCAACATCCTTACCTGCTAGCCTGTCAGATATATTGGGAGCAAATAACAATATGATTGACAAGATAAAATATTTACTGGCATCTCATCATGAGTCTATCTGAAGAAGGACTTGCAACCCTACCTGCAGGATGTGTTCACTACTGCCCTTGGTCCCTTTCAGGACCCTGAATCCCTTATTGACAGAGCACATTGGGCGGTCAGACCGAGAGCTCTATCGGATGACAAACCGAGAGATGTGATGGTGAGATTACACTACTATATTTTTCGAGAAAAATTCTTGAGAGCAGTTAACTCTTGATCCCTAAAAGCCATGAAGTTTGATAGCTTACAGATATTTTGAGACCTCTCGCGCATACTTTGTAACAGAGAAAGGCCTATTAAGACTTCACTAGAATCCTGAGGAGTAAAGAAGTAAAGTACAGTTGGTGCTTCCTGGTCAGACTGTTTGTTACCAAGGATGACACCCAACATGTCATAACGTCCCTGGATCAAGCCAGAGATCTTCTTACCAAATGGGATCTGTTCCCTGATCCTGTGGTAGGAGCCCTCCTCTTCAGCCTCTAGGGCCCCTACCACAGACCTAAGGGCCGAGGCCCCCACCATGGAAACAGCTGCCCCTTGGGGTTAAAAACCAAAGCTCTTTGTAGGCTGCCCACCTAAGCACATTATCCTCTGCATAGGAGGTATAGTGACACCCCAGGAGGGGATCTCTGGACTTTCTTCATAAATTCTCATTGGGACTGCTCACCCTAAATTGAGTGACATTAAAGTGGCCCCTAGGTATCTCTAAACAGAGGGGAATTGAATACTGAACCCTGTATCCTTTTTGAAAAGCATGCTAAACATTGTTTAAGATTGAAATGTTATGTTAAATGTTGAAAATGTTTTGGGGTTATGGGTTTGTTTGGTCTTGCAACTCTTTCCTTTCCCTAGGTATGCAGACTTGCAGATATGGCGGAACTACTGGCTGTTCTTAATGGCTCAAGCACCTGTTTCACAGAGTCCCACAAATTGGTTATGCCCATACTTTACCCCCCATTTCCTTACCCCGCTTAATACCACTTCCCTTCCAGGCCTTACCCCTCCCCGCCTTAAAGCCTCTGCCTACAGCAGGGTTGACCGTTTAGTATCATCTGCCCAGAACCAAGTTAGCAGCAAAGGTTAGCACGTTTAATGTACCTATCAGGTCTGCATTCTGACACGTTTGGCGGTATTTGGTAAACTCTGCAGTCTATGATCATTTTACCGATTCCGGTTATGGTTATTATCTGTTAAATGTGTTAATAAAGTTATGGAATTTTATGGTTAATTGATTTTACAACACATTACTTCTTCCAAGAATGCTACCCACAGACTGGTAGGGACAATCCCCAGATCAGCTCCAACCCAGGTTACCTCATAGTGGGAACTCCACAGTGGGAGGACTAATTTGGGGGACTTGGGAACTGGGTTCCTATGCAACTTAGCCACTAGAGGTTTTAAAAAGCCTAATATATGTGGGTGTTCATTGTGATAACAATGAGTGTAGTACTAACCCTAGGGACAGCAGCCCTCAACCTCCCAGGTATTCCAATATCAAGCTCAACTCGACCAGGTAATTTCAGATACCCCCTAACCCCCTTCCCTATTCCTTTTCCCCCTACTACACACCAAGGTACCCCATCCCAGCCCTCGCACAACCCCCTCACTCCCCTTGCCCTAGTCCTTCTATCTACGTGGTGGCGTCACACTACAGAAAGCCCGTTTAACTAAGTGGGTTCACTCTAAATCCAGAAAGTGAGGTGGGATGCTACCACAAAAAGTGTTAACTGTCTACTGGGGGCCTCACCCCCAGTTCTACTTTACTCACTCACAACTGCATTTTCTTTTGTTATGTAATTGTTGATCTAGGTTTATGTCTATTTTTGCACTAATTTATGGTTATGCACTATATACTGTAGGAACTAGAAGTTCCAAAATTTAACTGGTTAATGCTGTACTAAATGTCACTTATAAGTGTCTATTTCATTGCTCAGGTTCACTCCAATCAGGTTCACTCCAATTGGGCCTACCCAGCCTACTATCTGTAAAATCTACTCTACTCATTAACTTACTTGTGCCTTTGGCACTCCCCCCCCATTCTCAGATTTGCTCTACTCTTATTTTGGATATAGAGTATATATTGGCTGTGTTTATTTAACCACAGACCTTTACTTTTTATTCTAAAAAGTCACCCACGATTAAAGACAGAGAAACAAAATCTTACAATAGTCTGTGTCAGTGAAGCTAGTGATTGTTAACTTGTCTCTTCCTCTCTATTCCCCATTATATTAAGTCTTCCAGGGTTCACTTCCCCCCCTCTTTTATTTCTCTCTCTCTCCTCCTCTCCTGCTTGAGTCATCATGGCGCTTATGTTTGCCACTCTCAACACTCAGGGATTGAACTCTCCTACAAAGAGAAGTCTACTTCTTAGATATCTGCTAAAAACTAATGTAAAGATTGCCTTCCAAGGAGACCCATTGGCCCCAGGGCTCTAGGTATATACAGAATTCTAAATTATTTCCTACTTGTCAGGTGGCCTCTCATCCAACTAAAAAAGAGGTGTTGCCATCATGGTTCATAAATCTGTGGCATGTGAGATTCAGCACTTGGAAAGGGATCCGGAGGGCAGGTTTTTGATAATTGTTTGCACTCTGGAATATATCCAGTACACTCTGGTGTCATTGTACACCCCGAATATCAAACAGCTCCCCTTTCTGAAAACAGTCCTGCCTTTGATTGAACAATTATGCAGAGGCACCTTAATAATTGGAGGGGATCTAAACATCGCATGGGACCCGACAATTAATAGGAAAGCCTCCACACATAAACCTCTAGACAGAACGACTAGTCAGGCCTCTGACTTATTTAGATTCACAATGTACCAATATAACTTATATGATTCGTGGAGACTATACCTTCTATTCTAACCCACACCAATGTTATTCTAGGATCAACTATCTACTGTGTCACTCCAACCTTCTAAACAGTGGTCCGACCATGACATGGTCACAATGGACCTAGTTAATACCCACCAGTGGTCCTCCGCATCTTGATGGAAATTGCACCCCTCCTTAATAACTGGGCCTTCTGGCGCAAACACATCCGAGGTTATTGCGGATTCTCTCATCATCAACGATAATGCACTGACTGATGACCCTACACTTTTGGCAGCCATGAAAGCCTTCTTGAGGGGTCATTTCATAAAACAAGCTGCAAATAATCACAAAATACTGCATAAACCCCTTGCCTTGCCTTGTACGCCGAACTACGCACGTTAGAGAGGTATAATAGAGGCCCCTCAAGACAGATGGCTGAGCAAATCACAGCAAAAAGATCCAAAATAAATATAATTGAGGAGAAGAGGGTACAATCTAACCTTCTGGCTCTCAAACAATTATACTACTACAAAAGCAACAAGGCAGATTGCCTTTCGGCACATAAACTCTGCGTCTGCACATATTCCATCACTTACAACGCAAAAGGGAGTGGTTTATTCCCCAAAAGAAATTGCAGGCGCATTTGCCCAATATTATAATACTTTGTATCACCTAGATATCTCTCAGGGAAGTGTTAAAGCACCAGTCTCACAAATTGATTAGTTTCTTTCCTCCCTTAACCTTCCAACCCTGTCTGCTGAAGATGACCAAACCCTTACTGGTCTGCCATCCATAGAGGAATTGAAGCAGGCAATATCCCAATTCTCACCAGATTTTACAACTTTACCTTCCTAGAGGGCAAGTTGCGACTGGAATTTTTGGAGGCTTCGATCCTCGCTTTGTCTAAAGAAGGGAAGGATCATTCCGTATGCGAAAACTATAGGCCAATCTCTTTAATTAATGTGGATATTAAGCTCTATGCAAAATTGTTGTCCACTAGAACAGACTTCTCCCAAACTTGATTAATCTTGAACAGATGGCCTTCATTCCGAGCAGGCAGGGTCCGGATAACACTAGGCGTCTTTTGAACATCTTTACCGAGGCTGCAGATATAGGGATCCCCCTCATTGCCCTGTCAATGAGGGTGAGGTGGGACTACATGTTTTCCGCACTCCGTGCTTTTGGTCTCCCAGATGCCTTTCTCAAGGCAGTTGGGACTCTGTATTCTTGCCCCATGGTGAGGGTGAGAGGGCTGTACTTCTGCTCAGATTTAATAGACTAAACAATGTGACAAGACAGGGCTGCCCCTTGTCCCCCCTGTTGTTTGCCCTCGTCATTGAACCGCTGGCGGCAGCAATTAGAAATTCAACACAAATACAGGGCCTGTTATTACATGACACACACCAGAAATTAGCTCTCTATGCTGACGACTTGCCATTTTTTACCACAGACCAAGAAGATTCCCTCCCTGCCTTATTTGACCTCCTGGAGAGATTCAGGAACATTTCCTACTATAAATTAAATCTGAGTAAAACAGAGGCATATCTGCAAAATTTAACTGAATCCACATTGGCCTCCCTTAGGCGGAAATATAAATTTTAGTGCTCCATGTCTGGATTGAGACACCTGGGGGTGTTTCTCTCTCATGATCTTAGTTCTGTTTTATCTAAAAACTTTAAAGTCCTTCTCTCCCAACTCCAACAGGACTTGTGCTCCAGGAGATTGCTGCAGCCAAGATGATTCAGCTCCCCAAATTAACATATCTTTTAGATGTCTTCCGATCAAGGTTCCATTTTCGTTAATCAATAAATTCCAAGCAGTAATCAATATGTATGTTTGGAATGGGAGGAGACCCTGCATAGCTGCCACCGTGTTACAACATCCTATCCTCTCTGGACTAGGCCTTCCGAACATAAGGCTTTACTAAGAAGCCGCTCTACTATTCCATATTTCATATTGGAATGTAACCGGGTCTGGCCCTTGCTGGTTAGAGATCGAGCAAGCGTCTTTACCGGCCTACATGAAATTGATAGATCTTATTTGGATCCCCCCCAACTGAGCTTCAGACATTCTGATCAATAACAAAATCATTATACACTGTAGGGACTCCTGGCTGCGTCTCTGCCCAAATGCCCTGGTCTCCCCTCATCCCTCGCCATACCACTCTATAACAGGCCTTTTGCATGGCCTTCCACACTCCAATCTAGCGGTATGGCAGGCTTTCTCTCAGCTCAGAGTGGCAGATTTTTTCTCGGGGGAGGGCCCTCTATCAATGGGTGACCTGGCTAACACCCATTCTATTCTGCCCAGACACAGGTTCGATCTCTTAAGGCTAGTCTCGATAATGAAATTCTGGGGATTCCTGGGAGGCCCACTCAGACCATTAACACCATGGGAGACCCGGCTATCTGCTGGTACTTAACGCTCCTCTCCCTTATCATTCCACTACCAGTTTCTTCTAAATGCCTCAAAACTGACCAAGACCAGGCAGATGGTGGAGTAGAAGAGAGACTGGGGAGTTGATCTGAATGAAACAGTTTGGGCGGACGCAATTCTGCATACCAAAGCCTCAATTCACTGCATGACACTTTATGAACTTTATTACAAGCTCATGACTAGGTGGCATTTTGTCCCTCTAAAGTTACAAAAAATGTTTCCGGACTCTTCCCCTCTCTGCTGGCGAGGGTGCCTGTTGATAAATGACCCTCACCACATATGGTGGGCGTGCCCTGTCATTAAACCCCTGTGGAGAAAACTGCACACCCTGTGCTGCTCCCTGGGGCTAATCAAGACCCTGTCTCCTGAAGTTGCTCTTGTACACACTGGCCTGCGACCCATCTCCATGCCCACGTGCATTCTGCTGATAATAATCTTGATGGCAGCGAAACATTTTATCGCAAGGAATTGGAAGAAACCTAACTCCCCTATCTGGCAGGCCCTGATACAACTAATCTCATATTTTAAATCCATAGAGAGTTTTGTATATATTTCACGCCAGCAAACAGACCTGTATGCCCAGATTTGGGAGCCCTGGAACTCGCTGGGTGAGGACAAAATATTAGCACTCTAGGGGTGATCTTTCCACCGCTCAATGCCTGTGCTGTTTTTCTCTCTCTCTTTCTTTCATTCTTCCTTGTTTTTTCCTTCTGCTCCCTTTGTCCCTTTGTCTAGCTGTCTCTACCGATAGAAAAAACTAGTTAGGTTACTTACATTCGTTCTCTACCTTCTCTGGGTCCAAGTGGGACCCATTAGCAATTTCCCCAGACCATTGCTCTAGTTTCTATCATATGACTATTTATAATTAAATGTTTTCATAATAATTTTAAACTAACAGAAAAAAGAGAAAAAATAGAGGTTTATCCTTGATAGCCTCATTCAGTAGCTGTCTAACTACGTTAGTTACCTATTCAGTATATAGATAAGAGGCCAAGAGTTACCTTACAAGGTAAAAGGTTGGCTACAAGCCCAAGGGACAAAATCGGTTTGAATAAGGAACGCAAAGGTCATGTGTTATTGCCATGTACATGTTTATCTTGTTTGTACCTGCTGAAAATGTTATATCCTTGAAGCTCAGTTTGGGCTATTATGTTTTGATTCTCAATTTTTGTAACCTTTGTATTGAACCTTAATAAAAACCATTTAATAATAAAAAAATAAAAACAGTGTCTACAGATGGCAAATAGACCCTGGAGACAGAGATACTGTATAACAAAGCAAGACCCATAGGGACAGTGGATAGCTCTTGCAATAGTTAAGACTTGTATAATACAATCAATACCATACCCCCACAAACTAACATGGGGGCATGATGACACGTTCAAAAAAACAAAGGAGGCAGCGGCCCCATACCAGGATGGGGGGCTACAAACAGGCCACCCAGACCTCCCAGGAGGGGGAAATCAATGAGGACCTAATTATAAATCTAAGTGGACACATCCCGACAGAGGATGAAACAAGTGTTCTGAATTAAGGTCTGTCATTTATCCCCATACCAAAACCAGATGAGTTTGAACTATTTGTAGATATACTGAGATGTACGAGGTCTCTAAGACTAAGAGAACACTTTGGATCCCAAATGGGAGAACCAAAGAGATATAGGGGCAAAAGTACCTTTGATCCCCCAAGTAACAATGCTTCAATTAAAACATTCTCCAGATTACTTCTACGGGAGTCCACACAGACAAATAAACCAATTAAGGGCTATAGACATAACTTGACTAAAAAGGAGAGAACAGCCTTAAAAACACTGCAAGAGGATAACTCCATTGTCCTAAGGGAAATGGACAAGGAGGGTGCAATAGTTCTTTTGGATTATAAGCTTTTGTTTCTGGGTAATACTTTGCAAACTATCACGCTAATTCTGCAATTATTTTCAGAATTTTTGGAAAAAGTGAACTTTTTTGTGGGTGATTAAAGACCGGGCAAGTTGCCAGCACCACCCCTTCAAGGTAGTAGATTGCTTTAGATATTTGGGTATCTGTCTTCATAGGAATCCACAAACATGGTATAACTTTTCCCATAAGATTCAATCGCTGATTTCAATTAAAAATGCGGTGCTCGTCTGACAAAAAGTTCTGCGCTATTCTGGAAGTAGTTCCCTATTTTTCCAACTTCTTATCTATAAGAGGTAATCCCAAATTTGAGAATGGTCTTAAGTTTGCATGTCAACTAGTTTCTGAAAGTCAGCTATATCCCCCCTGATATTCTTTTTCAATAATTCAATTTACAAAGGAATAATTTGTTCGCTTATTTTCAGCTTCGCCATTTCATTTTAAGTCAGAATCTGGTAACGGACCCGATAACTGAGTGGTGTGAGATTAATTTATGTATTAAGAAATTTAGAACTGGTAACACCTCAATCTCTCTTATTTACGATCTTATGCTAGGCAAACAAAGCATAGTATTGATGGACAAAATATGTATGGTTTGGGCGGGCTCTTTTCCAGCTATAAACCCAGATATGATCAGTCAGAGCTTGCTATTAATAAATAAATGTGTGATTGCTACGAGCTGGAAAGAATCCCATATTAAGCTTATTAACAATTATTATATCCCTCCATCTAGGATGGCTTGGTTTTACCCTACACAAGTATTTGCCTGTTGACGATGTTGCTGCCACAATGCTAATTTATTGCATATGTTCTGATTCTGTCCAAAAATTTCACAATTCTGGCAGGAAATTCAATATTGGGTTAATCAGTTATTTAAATTGTCTATACAAGGGGGGGCAGAGCTAGCCTGAGAGGAGAGAGGACGCAACTCGACAGAGCTCCTGCCCACTTTTTGCTATGTAACATTTACATTTTGTCATTGTCCCATCTACAATAACATAGAGACACTTTAATCTATCTGAGTGTTGGTCGTCCTGTAACAGTACAAGATCGGAGACATACTACCTGTCTGCCCTGCCTAAAGAGACTATAGAAGCTGATGGCGGTCTGAGTGGCTAACAGGGATGACCCCAGGGATATGTTAATTTTTTCCTGACTTTGGAGAAAAGCGACTGACGTGGAGGTGCTAATGAGGAGAAGCGGCAATAGAAGTACCAGGCTGACAGATCCAATTTCAGCTGTAAGCCCGGGGAACAATTGGTGTGAAAATCGCCATTGACCTGTGACGTCATAGGAAGGAGACTGTGGAAGGAGCGCAAGTTTTTGCAGGGCTGCACAGCACAGTGATCTGGATAGCGGGCTTGGCGATCAAGGGACCGGAGGACATCTAATATCTGCACTAAGCAACAGGATTATCACAAAGGCTCCTGCTGAGATGGATCAATCTGGCTGCACGTGAGCCATAACATTGTCTGTTCCAGAGGGTCAGGGCTCCGCTTCGGAACAAAAATTCACACATCAGTAGCTGCAGATTTGGCTGACTGACAGTGGCTGGAAACGACTGCAACAACAGCGACAGTGACTTCTGTAGCCAGATGTGAGTACCTGGGGATACAGTGGTTACAGGAGGGGGACATAGTGCAATAGAACACCTCTACACTGGGGCTGATTTTTCCCTGCATCACAGTCTGATTACATTTTCCCAGTGCTGGGAAGAGACTTCCTTTATCCAACCCTCTCCTGCTTACACTAATTGGTCCAATAACCTTACATCTACTGTGCCCTGGGGATATGCCAGTGACATTTTCTGTGTGAAGGGCAAATAATAGCAATTAACATAACTTAAGCCACGCCAGCTGCCCTTTACTTTCCACTACCTATCAGGCCTCAGCACGATAGTGTCTTGCATAAAACACTGCACATCATTACGTCTAGCTTCATCTTTTGGTATATAGATCTTCCTCTCCTCCCTTTCCCGCTGGACAATACCTAGTGGGTCATATCCACATATCCTTTCCCAACATCATCCTATGGTGACAAATTCCCCAGGAGAGGGACACCTTGCAAGTGCTTCCTCTTGTGGCAGTTAAGGAAGAAAATTGAACAGTACGACGGACACCAATACAATACCGATATGTAAGAGCCCTATCAGGGGGGCACAACTATGCTATATGATATATAATGTCCTTCATATCCTGGCTCCTTTTCTCAAACAAATGTCAGTCTAAAAGGTCCTGCATGTCTCCCCCCCCCCTCATGTTAAGAAGATAACATCTTACTGTCAAGCTTTACGTCAGGACCACCACCTGGTGGCATTAGTGAGTGAATAGTGCTCCGGGCTCTAACCTAAATCCTCTGAATATTTGTCACGGACGTCTGTACCCAGCCATGTCGCAGCAAGCAAAGAAAAAACAGAAAGGCAACGTTGGACCTAAAAAGACTGTAACCACCTCCATCCTCACAGAGATAGAGATAGCACTAGATCTGAGGATGAACAATCTCTCCCTTCGGATTTGCTAGATGACCACCTTGATAACAGACTCTCCAGCTCAGCTACTCCAGGGAGGAGCATGGGGGACACCCCTGCACTTACGCTAGACTCCATTCAGCGCATGTTTGAGAACCAGAATCAGATTCTCACAAGGCGCTTTGATAAGCGGGAGAGATCCTTTGAAGATTTAGAAAGAGATATCTCTTCTATCAATGAGCACACTGACATAATAGAAAGGAAGCAAGAAGATCTTATAGTGGAACATGCTAACTGGGTTGGGCATACTCAGAGTCTGATGGACCAAGTTTCATCTCTAGAGGTGAAAGTAGCGGACCTGAAGGATCGATCTAGGTGAAATAACATACGGCTGAGGGGGATTCCTGAGTCGGCACCCCCATAAGAGCTGGAAGAATATGCGGCAGGTCTATTCCAATCAATTTTAGGTCCTGCTACTGGCAATACTGGTAGAATAGACCAGATACATCGAACAGCAAGGTCCAGAAATCTTCCTCTGGGCAAACCCAGGGACACCCTAGCCCGTTTACACTATTATTCTTACAAGGATAACCTGATGAGGGCAATGTTGCACTCCCCTGAGTGGAATTCAAAGACGTCTCTCTGTTTCCGGACCTCTCCTCTTACACTTTGACACTTCTCAGAGGTTACCAGAACTCTAAGAAACAACCAAATCAGGTACAGATGGGGATTCCCGACTAAGTTAATAGTCACAAAAGATGGAGCACAACATACCATTCTGACACCCAGCAAGGGCAGGATCTCCTGACGACATGGCACCTGAAAAAACAAGACCGACTCTGCCGGACTCCCCACAGAGGCCTGGGAATGGTCCCAATATTCCTGCCCATCTACAAAGAGGGAACCCTGATCTAAGGGTGAATGCTCCAGAATGGAATCCAGCTGGCCCATTGCTCAATGCTTAACTTACTGACTTTTGAAGATATAGACCATCTGGTACACCAGGGGTAATTGGGACTGTGGCAGATTAAGGACTACATGTCCCGTGGCCACATATACAAGATGAATAGCTCAGCTTGACCTATATGTTCATAATTTGTTTTGTTTTTTAATGCAGATAAGGACGGGAGAGAGGCTGCATGTTTCTACCTGACCATGGACTGATATTAATTACCATCCATCCTATTTGGCTGGAACAGGTGCCTAGACCCTGAAAGATTGGGGGCACCGGTGCATGGTCAGAGGTTAACATTAAGGGATAAATTGCTTAGAGATGTTTTGTTTCCCATTGCAGGTATACACAAGCTGTTGAAGATACACAAGGTACTGACTAGGTGTGATCCAGATATGCCTAGTTAATTTGTTAAACTTTTTGCAGCAGGTATAGACAAAGGATAGGTCGCATATTTTCACTTGATCATGGAGTGTCACTAGAGAAAAGCCGCCTGTCTGGTAAGAGTGGATGTTTTTGACCTTAAAGCATGGGAGGCGGTGGCATTTGATCAGGCGTAAACATTCTGAACCAAATCAATATAAAATATGGTTTACTGTTTGCACATATATATCGTTGCTGTTACTCATGTTAAATTACTTAGTTTGACCTAGATGTATATTTATATAGCTTGTTATATGTCCCATTACAGGTATAGACAGGTGGAGGGGTGTGTGCGTCTGCACCCAGACATGGAGCGATATCATATAATATCCACCTTATTTGTTCGGACTACGTGCCTTAGACCCTGATTTGTATGGGGGCGGTGGCGCATGGTCGGGTGTAGGTGGGAAGCCTCAGCCTTTAAGAAACAAGGTTCCATGTTTTCTCCTATATGCACCCATTACTGTGATTTACTATTATCTGTATTCAGATAGTTTGTGTGCAAGCTATGCTGCCTGCCATTGGGATGCAGGTCCCATAGTCGCATATGCAAGTTAGAAGTCTTAGTTTAACAAACATGTTTATAAACATGTTTTTCATATAGATAGGGACAGGAGAGAAGTTGCATGTTTCTACCTGACCATGGACTGCTATAAAGGACTAACCGCCTTAATTGGCTTTAGCAGGTGCCGTAGACCCTGAAAATTGGGGGCACCAGTGCATGGTCAGAGATGCACATTAGGGTTTAAGTCACTTAAGTTGTTCTGTTTCCCACTGCAGGTATGAATGGGCTGTTCATGATATACAGGATAATCAGGATAATGGACTTAGTTGTGCTTCAGATATACCTAGTTACCTCGTTATACTTTCTGTTGCAGATATAGATAGAGGAGGGGTCGCATGTTTTCATCTGATCATGGATTGCCATTAGAGAAAAGCCGCCTGTTTAATGGGTAGCCATGTCTTAACCCTGGAACACAGGGGGGTAGTTGTGCATGATCGGATGTAGACATTCTGAACTAAATTGCTATAAAATGTGGTTTAAGTTTTGACCTGGATATATATTTATATGGTTTGTTCTATGTCCCATTCCAGGTATTGATAGGGGGGGGGGCGCACGTCTGGATCTGGCCGTGGGGCTCTATCATAGAATACCTACTTTATTTGGTTGAAATACGTGCCTTAAACCCTGACTTATGCAGGGGCGGCGGCGCATGGTCGGGTGTAGACGTGGAGGCCTCACCTAGTAAGACATAGAGTTTAATGTTTACCCTATATGCAATTGACCTATTATTGTGATTGAATGTTATCTGTAGCCAGATGGTTTATATGGATATTGTGCTTGTTATATATAATTGTATTGATATATGTATCTTTCAAGATGTTGCCTCTATACTTATGTTCTTTTGAACTCAGCTTGACCCGGGGGGGGGGTTGGGTCTAACGCTGGCTCCACCCCAACACATAACTTGCAGTTAGGGGCTCCTCTGAACCCTCTGCATACACACGGCAGAGTTAGGTAGTCTCTGCCATACCCGAGGTGACAGGACTTTCTTTTACTCTATCACACTATTCCCGTATAGTTGTCTCTAATAAGTTCCCTACCCCCCCCCCCCCTTTTTTTTATCTTTCCCCCTCTCTCCTTCTCTTGTCTTCTCCCCCTCTTCTCGTCCCCTGCACAGACAGAGCCGGCCGCTACGTGATATGTCCAGCCGGCCGCTACGTGATATGTGTGTGCCGCCTAAACTGTGTAATCTATACCCTAATTGCTGCTTATCTTCCCAACACTAACCAGGCTAGTTTCCTTAGGAAATTACTCCTAACTGTAGATAGAGTCAAACAAGGCCACATCCTCATGGCGGGAGACTTTAATATGATATGGGACCCCAGGAGGGATAGGAGGGGAAAAATAGCGCAAGCGGGTGATAGAATCAGAGATGTCCTATCCCAGAGGTTTAGAAAATTGACGGCCCAATTTGACTTGCATGACATCTGGAGGGCTCTGCACCCAGATGCTTGCGACCACAATTTTTATTCAGCCCTGCATGCCTCCCTCTCCAGGCTAGACTATGTCTTTTGTGACCCGTCATCGATGCAGATGGTGCGTGGCTCTGCTATTGTACCGTGCATGTGGTCAGACCATGACACGGTTGTGGTTAGCTTAGCTCCAATGGCTATTCATGACGGGCCCAGGAGATGGCGTATGCCAGAACATATGCTCCAAGATGTTTCTATGCCTGAGTGGTCCACATAGGTGACAGACTTCCTACGGATTAATATAGATGGAGAGATACCAATACACACAGTTTGCTTAGCTCTGAAAGCTTATATGAGAGGCATTTTTATTAAAAAAAAGAGAGGGTGAGACCTTGGCGCAACTTTATGGCAGATACGTGGATGTTAGGGAGCATGTGAAGGAATGTGCCTCTCCTTTCACGATTGCTGAGTTACAGTCTGTGAAACATAAAATCCACCTTCTGGAATTGGAAAAAGTCCAGAGAAATCTTAAATACCTTAGGATGAAGTTTTACCAAAAAGGTAACAAGGCAGATCACCTTCTGGCGAATAGGTTGCGTCAAAATACGCTGATGAGTAGGATAGCTTATATCCAAAAGGAGAAGGGGAGATGTTATTCCCCTAAGGATGTTGGAGAGGCCTTTGTGGATTATTACAGCAGACTCTACCAGATATCCTCCTCAGAGCAGAGGCAGACTCTTCCCACGGAGGAAATAGTGAAGTTTTTGAGGGGTCTTAATTTACCCAGGGTCTCAGCCGAGGCGGAGGATCTGTTATCCGCCCCCATAAATATAGAAGAGGTGACCTAGTCGATTAAAGAGCTAAAACTACATAAAGCCCCGAGGCCTGATGGCTTTAGCTCCATTTTCTATAAGAAACTCTCGGCTGAGATATGTCCCAATTTGGTAGCGGTTTTTGATTCGGCTTTTCAGACGGGGCACTTCCCTAAAGAATAACTAGAGGCAGAGATTGTAACCATTCCCAAGCCGGGCAAAGATCCGAGCCGATGCGAGAGCTATGGCCCAATATCTTTGATTAATGTAGATATAAAGATATATCCAAATATTCTGGCAAACAGGATGAGCAGGGTCCTCCCCTCCTTGGTGCACTTGGATCAGGTGGGCTTTGACGGAGGCCGGCAAGGCTCGGACAACACATGTAGACTATTAAGTATCTTTACTGAGACGGCTTCCTTGGGGTTCCCACTAGTCGCCCTGTCCTTAGACGCAGAGAAAGTGTTCGACAGGGTGCGGTGGGAATACATGGAGGAGGTTCTGAGAGCTTTTGGGTTCCCGACATACCTCATTACAGCCATCATGGCTCTGTATTTGAATCCTTCGGCTAGGGTTAGAGGTAAGGGATTTTGCTCAAAACCCTTTGATATCATGAACGGAACTAGGCAAGGATGTCCATTATCTCCCCTCCTCTTTGTACTTATCATAGAGCCTCTAGCTGCTTTGATTAGAAAGACAGATGAAGTGCAAGGCTTGCTGATCCATGATACCCTACAGAAGCTTGCATTATTTGCGGACGACCTGACGCTATTTGTCACAGAACCCAAAACCTCATTGCTGGCAGTTTCTGATATCCTTGAAAAAGTTTGGAAACCTATTGTATTATAAACTTAATTACACAAAGACAGAGGCTTTGGCCTTAAACCTCTCTATGGTGCAGCTCTCTAACCTAAAAGGGATTTACCCGTTTAAATGGTCCACCAGTCAATTGAAGCACCTAGGAGTGATCCTCTCATCAGATCCTAAAGAAATCATTTGGGCTAACTATGAATCGCTTCTTAAAGAATTTGAGACACTTACTGCTAAATGGTCGAGATTTGAGATTTCGTGGATAGGGAGGATTCAGTCTGTGAAAATGACGCTACTGCCCAAAGTCATATATCTCTTTCGGTGTCTTCCATTGACAATCCCGAGTTATACCTTGAACCATTTTCAATCTGTGATAAATCAGTTTATTTGGCATGGCAAGCCTACATGGATTGCGATGCAGCAGCTGCAGAAGCCTATTGAGAATGGAGGGCTTGCAGCCCCTAATATTCTTATCTATTATAAGGCTGCAATGTTATCTCACATAGCAACATGGGGGACACCATCTGTGGACACCAGATGGAGACAGCTTGAACAGGCTATACTCCCAGCATTCCTACTCCTTGAGGATCTTATTTGGATTCCACACCAAGCCGACACACTCACAGGAGTAGATAACCCTGTTATCACGTCCTGCATTAAGACCTGGAGAGAACTCCGAAATCTAACAGGGGTTGTTCCGCATCCATCCCCTGCTCATTCTGTCTCTGCCTACCGGACTCCCACCCACAAGGGTGGTCCTCCTGGGGCATAAGAAAAATTGAGGACTTATATGTAGCGAGGAAGTTGGTGACATGGGCCCCTGGACTATTACACATAGATATTCCCATGAAACACCATTTTGAATACTTTAGATTAATTTCTATGATATTAGCAAGGGGTTTCCAGAAGGCTCAACTTAGAGACATGAGAAGTCACAGTGGGAAAAAAGATGGCTTGCTGGCCTTTTCGCCAGGCCTTGACAATACATTACCAAGTGCTACTTAACTCAGAAGGGGTTGTGTTTGTGTTCCATGTCCTGGAGTGGGAGAGGGAGATGGGGCAAGCCCACACATAAATAGAATGGCAGAAAGCTATACGATTTACGAAAAATGCAATTCATTGTGTTACGCTATATGAGCTTTTCATTAAGCTGTTGTTGCGCTGGCATAGGGTCCCAGTCTGGTTACATAAGATATTCCCTCAAAGGTCGAATTTGTGCTGGCGGGGATGTGGACAGAGAGGATCTCATTTCCATATTTGGTGGAGCTGCAGCTGCCTTAAGGAAGTGTGGGATCAGGTAGCAAAGGTACTAAATCAATTAGGCTTAGTTTACAGCCTGACACCGGATATTGCTCTCTTTCACTTGGGGTTAGGGAAACTGACTCAACCAGAAAGGATACTGTGCATGGTTATTCTCTTGGCCACAAAGTTGGCCATAGCGAGAAATTGGCTAGGAATTTCCAGGATCCCCTTCCAGGTGGTACGGGACATAATTGAATATATCCGCATTATGGAGGAGTACTCTTTAAAATCTGTCGGTAAGCTGGGACTTCACGGTCAGGTTTGGGGGCCCTGGGAGGAGTGGGTGGAAGTGGAGGTTTTGATGGAGATAGAAGATACTTAATTTCAATAGCCTGTATTTAATGGTTCTCCTCATACAACAAGATATACACACCCTTCCCTCCCTCCCTCACTTTTTTTTTGTTATCTTTCCGACCTGTCGCCTCGCAATCTATAAATATCTATTACTACTCAGAAATCTTTCTATAATCAACTTTTTGGGTAATTTAAGAAATTCTTTAAGCTCCCCAGAAATTTGGGGGGAAACCATGAAACAGAAGGCTAATAGTATTTCTTCCACTTTAAGATTTATTACCCTATAATCTGATGTCTATACTGTGGACACTGAAAGACCTATGTCTCTCTTTTTGGACTTCCTACATGAAAGACAGGTCTCACAATTATTATTTGTTATGAAAATATTTTCCATGTTATATTGTTTAGATATAAAAGAGGTGCCACTTATGGCTACTTAAACGTATTTGTTCAGGACCCAGTATTACTTGTTACTCCTAGGACATGCCTTTGTATTAGTTATACAAAACATGATGTATGTATATAGGTGTGTTGCCATTGAATAACGAGACTTTGTTTATGTATGTCATTGCTACCTCAATAAAAAATTATTTAAAAAAAAATAAAAAAAATATTGTCTATACAATTGTCTTAGAAGAGGTGATTTTCTTAAGGATTCATAATTACACAGGCCCCCAATATTTATATTCTTTTATAACTATTATTCTCACAGCCTGATATCTTATAACTAAGAATTTGCAGGCATTTAGGGCTCCTTTGTTTTGGCCTTTTCTCAAGGAACTTCAGTCCCAAATTATTTGTGAAGCATTTCACACTCAGTCTGAATCAGAAAATAAAATTAGCAAATTTATATGTGGGTGGCTACCAATAATCGAGTCTTACCCACTGGTAGTTCAAAAAAAAATCTTAACTCGGTTTCTGAGCTCCAAGAGTTTTGCAGATCTTGTATGAGATATTCCCCCCCTCTTTAGGTTTCAAAAATCAGGGAGGTGGGCTGAGAGAGAGGGTCTTTCTATCCCATCCTGCCCACAATACCCGTCTTTTTTCCTCCCCCCTCTTTTTTTTTTCTTCTTTTTCCCTTTTTCTCTTAGTCTTTCCTTTTCTTCTCAGTTGTTTAAAGTATGTTAAATATCTCTACTTGACCTGTACAGTGTAAAAGATATAAAGGTAGAGGCACTCACTTATTTTTTTAGGGTCATTTATGTTTCTGTGTCTCTTATAATATGTAAAATCCCTCCACTGTGTATGCTTGTTTAATATCTAGCAGTTAAGAGCTAGTACTGTGCCTAATTCAAGACATTTATATTGATTAAGGTATATTATGTAACTGTATTTTTTTTTTCATTTTGTGCATATATGAAGTAACCCATATTTCTTTCTGTAATGGAAAAACAATCCAGTATTACTGATTTGATTGTGTACACCATGGAGCTATAAATAAAGTGTAAAAAAAAACAAAAACAAAAAAACCCGCTATCAATAAAGGGACATCTGACCAACCAGTAGCAAGACATTTTGCCCTTGCCAAACATAATGTCTCAGACCTTAAATATATAATAATTGACCTTCTACCACCCTTACCTAGAGGGAGCGACAGAGCCAAAATGTTATTACAGCGAGAATCTAGGTTGATTTATACGCAAGGTACAATGACACCATGAGATCTTAATGTCCACCTAGATTTGGCACTGCTGCCTTTAAGTTAGGGATATTAGGTCTGGATAAAGTAGTGATAGAATAACTCAAAGATTGAGTTGATGTATGAATATGTTTCTATATTAAGTATGATCTGTTAGATAAATAATGTATAGTATATATTGCATGCTAAAATAAAGGATCTGTGAGTAAGAAGTAGTGATAACTATAGTCTAATGTCATTTGAGCAAAAAAATGAGGCTAAACATTGTTTCTAACCCATGCATTGATAAACAATTGTATCCAGATTGGGGAGTATACATCCTGTGAAGTACATTTGAATAATTTAGTGCAATCAACGCAAGGAACAGTCTGTGTAGAAGAATATGATTAAATACTGTGCTGAATGGGCAAAAAGTCTTTTGAATAAGATATGCTGTGATTTCCTACATGAATATGTTTATGTTTTTAATCTACACAGGCTTTGGTGGAGTGGCATCCAGTTGCCGTGGGAATGGAGAGCATGACACGTAAGTCATGTGATCACAGTGACTTCTGAGATGCTGCCAGCAACGCCACAATGAGGAAGGATTGTTGACAAATAAATGGTGAGTACATGTAATGTGTTGTATACTTGTTTGAGGACGGGGGAGACCCCGTAACATCACAATAATAAAATAGAAGTTTTGGATAAGACCTAGTGAATGCCTTCCATCTATTTAAACATGTGCATCTCTTTGAACAGCTGTACATATGACTTGAAGTGCACCCTGGGCAAAGCAGGCTACCAGAAGTGCTTTTACCACATTTGAAGTATATATACTTTATATATATATATATATATGTATATGTCTATATATATGTCCTTATGTATTTATATACATATATGTGTGTATATATGTATTTACAGACATATATACAGATATAAACACCAAATACATATGTACACATATATAGTAGTGCATTAGAGCCCTTTGCAGTAAAGTATATGAATACATTATTTAAGTTATATTTATACTACAGAACTACATGAAGAACTCCACTACTTTAGCAGATTTTTTTGTGCTCCATCGGTTTAGCTCTTGATTGATATCAATTTAATTATGCGCCCCCTAGAAGTGATGTCTGTTGTATGAGGGATTTAGCTCACCCATTCTATCTTGCATGAAGATGTTAGAGCTATAACTCGACAGATAATTAAAATAACATTGCATTTATATAATAGCAAAAATAAAAGTGATCTTGATTGTGCTTACGCAATTTTAACTCATAATATCACTTATATTTTTGCACTACAATTGTGATCTTGCTCAAAATGTTTAATTATACATAATTTAAAAACTTTGCAATAGACATTTATTATTAACTTGCTTAAATGGACAGTCTAGTCAAAATTAAACTTTCATGATTTAAATAGGGCATGCAATTATTTTCAAGTAAAGAGAAACACACATCTGTCTTCATTGGACTAAGGAAACCACATGGTATAACTTGACACAAACGTACCTAATTTAGAACTACAAGAGTAGGACTACTCGTTTGAGAACTCATTTATGAAAACGTTCTACTATTGGTCCATTCAAACTAACTAGATGAATTATGATAGGCTAAGCTGATTTATCTTCATACAATGATCATCAGTAGATAAAAAAGAGTTATTATTAAGGAAAATTGGCTTATTTCACAATTCATAATTATACAAATAAATGTATAACTATTTCAAATCTATTGGATGGAAATAAATTTCGGTAATAGAAATATATTATAAATAATGTATTCACTGTGAGTCCAATTTCGGGAAACCGGAAGTGGAACATTAGATACCTGTATTTTAACCACAAGTGCGATTCACACTACAGCAATCTTTTATCCTTTTAAATTTTGCTCTTTAGATAAACAATATAATTATTGAAACGCGTTGACCTATATTAATAAATGTTTTTTTTCCTTTTATCTAAAAAACATATTTGCTGTTTTTGTGAATTCACCATTCTTTGGACTCTAAGAAGTGAGTATATGCTGTTTTAATACTCGGAGTTGTTACACATTCAATACCAGAGTATTTTCTAAATCCCCAGCTTGACTGCTAATCACTCATTTGAGGGATCCATCTTTTCAGGCCGACATCTGATATTGATCAGAGGGAGCATACTGCGCTTATATCGCTTGGTTTGTTTTATATGTTAGTGAAGTTTTCATTCCCAGTGACATCTGGAATTCATGCCTCAACACCTGAGATTCATTTACATTTACCATATCGAGAGGTACACAGGATCTGCCCCATCTACATCTAAACTTCTATACCTAAACAGTCCCCTGGGACAGTAAGAAGGCAGTGGTCCACTTTAGAGGGGAGTATCGATTCTTTTTGTAATAACATCTCAAATTGTCTGTATTTGTTCTTTGCTAAAAAATTTTGATATATGCAGGAGCTCATTTATATTGGTTTCTAACTGGCCATAAACTACATTTAATAGGCTTTTCCAGGGGTGTGCATATTTTCTAACAAAATTAGAGTTTTAGAGCTAGATTACAAGTACAGGGCAAAATACTGCTTTCGAAAAAGCGATATTTGCGCTCCACTGAGTAATACCAGCACACGCTAATGTAAGGTGCAATGCAAACGCAACCTTGCATTCTCTTCGCACAGAAGCATTGCCCTCACAAGATCCTGCTTTCTTAGACGCCAATGGGAGCTTCGTTCTTATGCCGTCAGACATGGCATGAGAACTAGCGCTGCGAAGGGAGTTAGTCACGCAGCCATGGGCAGAAGATTGTAAATATATATGTATGAATATATAAATATATTTATGTGTTAATATGTGTATATACACATATTAACAAATAAATATGTATGCATATACATATATATTTTTAGAGAACATACAGTCCCTATAGACAGAAAATAAAACAGCACTGAAAAGTGCCTTTACTTTACGAACACTTCACACCCGCTCCATTTAACCCCTAAAACTGTTAATTGTGATCGCTGGTTATTTTTTTGAGCTGCTTGTAATAGTTGGTTATTTATCGTGCGCCCATTTACGGGCGCTCAATAAATTAGTGCTCCACTTGTAATCTAGCCCTTAATGTTTTATGCAACACAGTGAATATTTTTTGATGCATAGACAAAAAATGCAGCATGTTGCCATGCTCATTTATGTAAGGCAAACAGTAAAGTATTTTTAACAGTATTCAAGTAGATAATATGGGGCCTATTTATCATTGGTCTGTCCGACAGACATCGATGAATGCCGCTTGGCATTTATCATTGCGCAAGCAGTTCTTGTGAACTGCTTGTGCAATGCGGTCCCCTGCAGATTTGCAGCTAATCGTCCACTAGCAGGGGGTGTCAATCAGCCATATCGTATATGATTGGGCAGATTGATGTCCACAGCCTCAGAGCAGGCGGACCAGTTATGGAGCAGTGGTCTTAAGACCGCTGCTTCATAACTGCTGTTTCCGGTAAGCCTGAAGGTTAGCGCGGAAACAGGGGCATCAAGCTCCATTCAGAACTTGATCATTAGACCCCTATAAGTATGATTTCCTACATTTTGGTCTTCTTTTCAATTAAAACTGGATTGATAAAGAAGACCACTTGAAATAGGATATATGATGCTTAGAAGCATTGGGCATGTAATTCTTATCAAAGTTATACATTCAATTATTACAAGATTCAAATATGATGGCTGTATGTTTATACGACCATAAATTAAGTTCAAATATAGTGCTTGGTATGAAAGCATTTTTCAAATGCATATAACTTTTGATAATAGGGATGAATTTAGCTGCAATCTGACATTTCAGCTTAGCCTGAAACAAATACAAATATAATGCATAGCATGTCTTTGTAGTAGTTAAAAGTTATTAAATCAGTTCAAAATTGCAGTTTTTCAATATCTTGCAATTAGAAATGTTTTATCACACCTACAGGGAGATAGATTTAAAAGGCTTCTAGTTAATGATTTTCTCCAAATGTGTAAAATTAGATTTTGTAATGAAATATTTACATTTGCAAAATTGTACAAATTCATTGTAATTCTCTCTGTGTTCGATTTCTACATTTCTACTACAAAAATAAAAAGGGCTATTACTAAATTAGTATCATAGTTAATATTGTCTAGAAGATGATGCCCCTATAGTTATTTTTTCAAAAGACTTGCAGAACACATCTTAATTTGTTAATAAAATAATTCATTTAAAATACAGTATATATAAGCAAACAAATAATTACAACCATATTACAAATGTGTGATTTAAAACATTCATAAGCAATTACACAGAAACTGGTAAACAATAATAAAATATATTCCAATAAAATAATCACAGTTGTCACATTGCCAAGGTTGAATGATAAGCTTGATTTATAGAACAAACAAAAAGATACCTAGTAATTATCTTAAAGTAAAAGAAAAATAGTGTTATCCTTCAAAATATCATACACTATTAAAAAAAAATTCCCAAAGTAATTTACAATTGCCACTCCTGGACCAACTCATACCTATGTCTATTGTGGTAGGGGTTCTAAAGAGTATATAATGTTTAGGTATCCCCAAAAGGTACTGAAATATTTATAAGAAAATAAGATTCCCAAATTCTAAATAGTGGCCACTCTGTCTTGGACCACCTAATGAGCTGTTTAGGAAAATAAAGGGGGGATTTAACAAAAAGGGTTATTTATGTAACCAAGACCATCTATAATTATCAACATATTAACATCATATAGATGGAATAAATAAATGAAAAGTAAACAAGAAAGACATCATTATATTGAGGGGATTATCACTTGAGAGGCTGAAATAGAAGCTTGCAAAGTTATGTTAAGTATTTAAAACTACATAATAACTGCTACTGAACTAGGGGGAATTAGTGCCTAGCACTAGAATATTATAACAACAAAGCCTATGGTTGGTAAGCAAAAGAATAAAATGACTGCAAAACTGTATTGAGTCATGTAAAACCAACAGGACCGAACTTCATTGGGATATTTCTAATTATCAAATGTATTAAATGAAGACATCAAAAACCTTAAGCACCTAACAATAAATGGGTATCCTTGCAACTACCATATACCTCCTAAATAAAAGTCGGCTGAAATTGAGTTTATCAACTCCAACACTTAATACTACCCATATTGGGCTAGATTACAAATTGAGCACTTTTAAATGGTCCTGATTGAGCATTAACTGTGCTAGAGGTTTTATGAGTTGAAAGTAAACTGTTTTCACTTGTGCGCTAACCTGACGCGAGTAAAAAGACAAATTTAGAATATCTCTTGTGCTATAATCTATTCCCCCATAGAAGTCAACTTAAGTGCAAATACAATCTCATATTCTCAAGTACGCTAATCTGACATGAAAATATGAATATTTCACATTACATTGTTCTTCAAATAGCAGAATATGTTATATTTATTCATAAATACATTTATATATATATATATATATATATATATATATATATATATATATATATATATAATTGTATTTTGGTACAATATATATCTATAAAAATATATATACATGATTATATATATATATATAGGCAAATATATATACAGACATATATAGGAATATGTATTACAAACACTTAGAACATATTCTGCAATGTGCAGAATATTGATAAGAAATATTTACAGTAAATACACAGTATAACACTGTATTACATATGAATATTGCATAAAATTTTTTACACTAGTTTTCCTCTACTTAACTGCAAAGGGCTCCAATGCACTTATACTGTATGTATATATATATATATATATATATATATATATATATATATATATATATATATATATATATATATATATAGCTTTATGCAATTGATGTTTGCTAAAAAATCACAAATACATTTATTTAAGTTACAGACGTAATAACTACTAATTTGTATTTGCTGCACACTGAGACTTTATATCAGCGCCAGGTGTTACCTTGTTAAATATTCTCTCCACTATGAAATTCTGTATCGCAGAGAGACACATTACTTTCTATGGAAGGCATATAATCCTTCTGGGACTTCCAGGTCCTGCGCTTTTTTTTGTAGAATTTAGTGAGTTCAGCCCCTTGAAGTCTGCACTATAATTTATCTCCAAACTAGAGAATATTTGCTTATCGGGTCCATAGAAAGTAATGAAGCTCTCTGGGAAACTAAAGCTGTCACTTTTATTTTAAGAAGAATAAATGAAAAGTGCAAAGTAATTTGTAAAAAGTACAAATAAATATACAAAGTATGAGCCCAATTTGTTAAAATTATATAGAAACACCTTCCTAATTGCACTGTTGTATGCAACATAGAATACAAAAGAGAAAGAGCAAAGTTTAAATGTAATAAAACTTAATCTGAAATATAAAGTAATATAAAATAAAAAGTACAAAGGGCCCAGTGATCCATAGTTCACAAGAGAAAACTTAAAAAACCATGTCCTAACATTGCAAGGACAGCCTTGGTGCAGTTATTAAAGAAAATGGGCTGTCCCTGGGAGTGGCGAGCTGTCTCCCAAAAAAATAATGACTGCTCCCTGCTATGTAAAAGTTTGCAATGGATGGCCAAGTTCATAGGAAAAACTCTGTTTTTTAAAATTCCGCCAAATACAAATCAAAATATGCCGTTTTCAGTGCACTGAACATTAAAATCTCTCACCTAGATTACGAGTGTTGCATTAGGGTTAAAAAGCAGCGTTAAGATGTCCTAACGCTGCTTTTTTCCTAACGCTGGTATTACGAGTCTTGAAATGACAGGCTCACCGCTTTTTTGGCCAGAGTCGTTAATACCGCAAATCCAATTACGTAAATTGTATATCCTATATTTTCAATGAGACTTGCATAACGCCGGTATTACAAGTCTGCAAAAAAGTGAGCGGTACAGCCTCTCCTGTCAAGACTGGTACTGAATTTAAAAGTCAGTAGTAGTAGTAGAGATTTATGGGCTAATGCCATAACATAAAACTCTTAACTAAAGTGCTAAAAAGTACACTAACACCCATAAACTACCTATTAACCCCTAAACCGAGGCCCCCTCCCCACATCGCAAACACTAAAAAAAAAAATTAACCTCTAATCTTCCGAACCGGATATCGCCGCCACTATAAAATATTTATTAACCAATAAACCGCCGCCCTCCCATATCGCAAACACTAGTTAAATTTCATTAACCCCTAATCTGCCATCCCTAACATCGCCAACACCTACCTACATTTATTAACCCCTAATCTGCCTCCCCCCATGTCGCCGCCACTATATTAAATTTATTTACCCCTAAATCTAAGTCTAACCCTAACCCCCCCTAACTTAAATATAATTTAAATAAATCTAAATAAAATAACTACAATTAAATAAATTATTCCTATTTAAAACTAAATAATTACCTATAAAATAAACCCTAAGCTAGCTACAATATAACTAATAGTTACATTGTATGTATCTTAGGGTTTATTTTTATTTTACAGGCAACTTTGTATTTATTTTAACTAGGTACAATAGTTGTTAAATAGTTATTAACTATTTAATAGCTACCTAGTTAAAATAAATTCAAATTTACCTGTAAAATAAATCCTAACCTAAGTTACAATTACACCTAACACTACACTATAATTAAATTAATTACCTAAACTAACTACAATTAAATACAATTGAAAAAAATGATCTAAAGTACGAAATAAAACAAACACTAAATTACAGAAAATAATAAAATAATTACACGTTTTTTAAACTAATTACACCTAATCGAATCCCACTAATAAAATAAAAAAGCCCCCCAAAATAATAAAAAGCCCTACCCTATACTAAATCACAAATAGCCCTTAAAAGGGCCTTTTGTGGGGCATTGCCCCAAAGTAATCAGCTCTATTACCTGTAAAAAAAATACAATACCCCCCAACATTAAAACCCACCACCCAGGGGGGGCGGAGCCAGCAGCCTAAGGAGAAAGACGTGCTCTAACTGAGCTCCTGAATCCTGGGGCCTAGAACGTTGATTTTTATACCCCAAGTACCTATATCTTTTCCCTAAACTACTCCTAGAATGGGGGTTCCCTCCACACATCTCATTCTTTTGCTGAGAGACATGTTGGAAAGAGCTGACAGCCAATTTAATGGAGTGAGGTCTGTACTCCTGGAGCTACGCAGCCAAGATGGCATAGCCTCCTTGCCCTGCTCAGTCACCCACATGGCTGGCCAGATTGAAGACTCGCAACCTACCCGACATCCCACTGACCGATCGCAGAGCGAACTGCCCAGATGGAGCCCGATCAGCGACCCACCTGCTCTTACCAGAGGAGACCCGGTGCAGCAGCATACTGCTAAGCAGCTCCACATGGCAGCTGATACCTCACAACCAGGGGTATTCCCCCAGAGCAAGGTTATACGGCGCTTGTTACCCTCTTTCAATCTTCACCCGACCTCACCTAAAACGGTAAGCAGTGGAGAGCTTGGATTGCGTGACTTAGGATTCCCTAATTCAACAGATCGCAGCATGACTGAGAGAGCGGATGCTGAATTGGCAGACGCGACAGCCCAGTATATTACCTTTTTACCGCCTCTGAAACCTCCGTTTATACTTGACTGTAGCATGGTTCAAGGCCTCAATCACTCACCTAGGAACTGCCACATAGGAAACGAGGCTGTCTTGCTAATACAAGAAATACGAGTTTGGACAGTGTCTCAGCCTGGCTCTGAGACGCAGCCCTCACTGAGGGTGATGCTGCGGCAGCCATTGCATTCCAAACTGCTCTATACAAAGACAGTGATGCCTCACACCCTCCCGGACTTTAATCACAAAGTGGTGCTTGCTTACTTTGATGGCGGCCTGCAACCTACTCCAATGTTACTTGCACAATCTGGCATATGGCGGTATGACCTCTCGTCACTGGTGTGGCCCTCCGATAAGTTAGGCATCGGGTGAAGCGTAGTAGTGCCTCAGGCTGCATGAGTGGACTGCTGCTACTATTTTGGGGCTTTTCTACCTTCCGTTGTGTGTTTTCGTCATCTTTGGCTACCCCTGGTTACTAAGTGACCCCAACCCACATGAACAGTTCACGCCGGACTATGTCCTTTGTCCTAAATTACAATGCTTAAGAGCATCTCATTTTGATTTAAAATGCTCTATCTCCCTCCAAACCATGAATACGTGTAGCTCTATTGCCAATAATAGAGATGTAGCTACTGTGATCCTATGCTTATGCTGTTTTTTGCTCCCATAGAACCTCAGTTCAGTGTATTTCATTATATGTTTTGAGAGGGATAATCAGTGTATTTGAATTTATTGGTCAAGTTATGTACTTGACCTCCTCTCTCTAACTCACTCATAGCTAGGTTTCTCAGCTCATAACATGCTTAGCCATCTTTCTTAGCATTTCTAGTTTAACAGTGCACCCCCTTATGGGAAAATTTAAGCATAAGTTATTACAGCAATGCAACTTAGGGAGCTTTCTTTGGGAATACACGACATTTGCTGAGGATTCCACATGTATTTAGATAGTTCCTGACAGGGTTCACAGGCTTAGCCTGAATAGAACAATAAATATGACATTATGCCTTTCTGCTCTATACGTTAGATGTTTATCTCATATCTCTAACTTATGGCTCTATTATTCTTTACCACAGCGTCTACCTTTTTATACTTGCAAGCTACCTCCTCCTATATGTTTATATGCTTATATGTTTATATGTTTATTAGAGACTTATATTGAATATTGAATATGTGTGATCTCTAACGAAGTGTTT
Source organism: Bombina bombina (assembly GCF_027579735.1). Classification (NCBI taxonomy): domain Eukaryota; kingdom Metazoa; phylum Chordata; class Amphibia; order Anura; family Bombinatoridae; genus Bombina; species Bombina bombina. The sequence goes on along the minus strand of NC_069503.1, from coordinate 833,402,354 downwards.
GCATACTGTTACTGAGTTATTTAGGTCAGTGTATCCTACAGATGCATTATTATTTTTTTATACATTTTTCTTCCACATGTTAGATTTAAGTTGGCATTAATAACAATCTGCTTTAACTATTTGCTATGTTGTTAGCCCAGCAGCAGATGAGACTTATAGCTTCCCCTTAGGGTCCTGGTCACTAATATTGATTATATATGCAATAGGTTCATCTGTATGTTTTAGATACCAATTGTCAACGTGCTGGACAATTTAGCTAGTTTATACACTAACTCATAACTCTATTACTCAAGTTTAATGTTTTGTATGTAAGGGGTACTACTGGACCTAGCTTAATTTCCTAAGTATTTGCAGCCCTATTAGCTTTATTGGCTGCTTCATGATTTACTTACAAGCTCTTGCACATTTATGGGTACATATAGATTACCATTCTTAGCCCTCGCACCCTTTAACATGTTAGTTATTATACTTTATATACACAACTCCTGCTTATATGGTGGCCTGAGGCCCAGATAACCCTGCTATTGTACTATGTGATAGTAATTGTCTAGATGGTTAGTATTAGACCATAAGTTTCAATGCTGAACATGTTAATCTATAAAAGTTTAAGGAATGATATATCCAGGCACCCTTTACTACCTACATTTATATATGGCTCCGTTCCCCCCCACCCCCTTTCCCTATGCGTATAGCGGTGCTTACCCGCTGAATATCCCCTTCCCCCCTATATATCTCAGCCCAAGAGTGGCTGATACTTATGTTAACTCTCCACAAGCTGATATTTTGGTTTTAGATAAAATATTGTTAGAATGTGGAGTTCATACACTAACATTATAATATAAAATGAAGTTCTATTTTATCTCGCCTAAGATACTGTCTATCTTCATAACCAGACTTGAAATGTATTTTTTATTGCTGTATGTGCACAGTGCTTTCTCAATAACACCTTTGGATAGACAATGTATTAACCTCTTTGTTGTAACTTTGGCCTTAGGGCGAGATCTTGTTGTGATGATATGTTTTAACTTCAATAAAAAAATTATTTAAAAAAAAAAAAAAACCACCACCCACACACCCAGCCCTACTCTAAAACCCACCCAATACCCCCTTAATAAAACCTAACACTAATTCCTTGAAGATCACCATACCTTGAGAAGTCTTCACCCAGCCGGGCCGAAGTCCTAAACGAAGCCGGGCGAAGTGGTCCTCCAGACGGGCAGAAGTCTTCATTGAAGCCGGCCAGAAGAAGTCCTCCAGATGGGCAGAAGTCTTCATCCAGGTGGCATCTTCTATTTTCATCCATCCAGCACGGAGCGGCTCCATCTTTCAGACATCCGTCGCGGAGCATCCGCTTATGGCGACGTCTTCAAACAGAATGAATGTTCCTTTAAATGACGTCATCCAAGATGGCGTCCCTTGAATTCCGATTGGCTGATAGAATTCTATCAGCCAATCGGGATTGAAGTTCAATCCTATTGGCTAATTGCATCAGCCAATAGGATTGAAGTTCAATCCTATTGGCTGATTGGATCAGAAAATAGGATTGAAGTTCAATCCTATTGGCTAATTGCATCAGCCAATAGGATTGAGGTTCAATCCTATTGGCTGATTGGATCAGCCAATAGGATTTTTTCTACCTTAATTCCAATTGGCTGATAGAATTCTATCAGCCAATTGGAATTCAAGGGACGCCATCTTGGATGATGACATTTAAAGGAACATTCATTCTGTTTGAAGACGTCGCTAGAAGAGGATGCTCCACGTCGGATGTCTGGAAGATGAAGCCACTCCGCGCCGGATGGATGAAGATAGAAGATGCCACCTGGATGAAGACTTCTGCCCATCTAGAGGACTTCTTCTGGCCGGGTTCGATGAAGACTTCTGCCTGTCTGGAGGACCACTTCGCCCGGCTTCATTTAGGACTTCAGCCTGGCTGGGTGAAGACTTTTCAAGGTAGTGTCATCTTCAAGGTGTTAGTGTTTATTAAGGGGGGGGAGTTGGGTGGGTTTTAGATTAGGGTTGGGTGTGTGGGTGGTGGGTTTTAATGTTAGGGGGTATTGTATTTTTTTTTACAGGTAATAGAGCTGATTACTTTGGGGCAATGCCCCACAAAAGGCCCTTTTAAGGGTGTTACCGTACCAACAGGATACCAAGGGTTAATACCAGGGAACAACGTCCTGCATAAGGAATCAGCAATTCACAAACCAGCCAGTTTTCAGGTTTAAACAGAATGTCATTTATTAAAGGCTATGCCTAGTATTTATGCAGGTCTGACCCCCCTCCCCCAGATGGGGGTTGAAAGACTGTTGTACATTACATGGAGGGAACAAGCCCTTTGACATGATACAATAGAATTATATTACTTAAACACTTCAACCACAAGACACTCTTGGCTCTTCTTATCACTTAGGCGTTTTCTCTCTGAGGGTGATCAAACAATGGAATTCTTATCACTAACTAAATTATGGTTGGAGCCAGCAACTTGTGTTTAGAAAATAGTTTCTTAAAGCTAAACACAGTTAACTCCTTCAGTCCTGACAGAAGGGTCTGTCACATAGCTCCCCCCTTGTGGAACACTCCGGCAGACCCGGCTTGACCCTTTTGCGGGTCAACCTGGGGATGACCGGACTAGGAGGTGGTAGGCATGTCAGTTTGCTGGGACAATCCATCTGTATTCCCGTTATGAGAGAGAATTCCTGTCCATACAAACAAGGGTTCAAATTCCTCAGTGCCCAGACCAGGGCCAAACAGTCCTTCAAAATCCCATCAGCTTCTTTACGAGTTTTCTGTACCTGCTCTTTATAGGTATCCACAATCCCTTCATACTGACATAGGGTGCCCTTGAGTTGCTGCACCTCACTATGAGCCAGCGCCAGCTTCTCCTCAAGTGTCGCTAAGTTTGTCTTTAAGGTTTCATGTTCCACTCTCAAGCTGGTGTTTTCTGCAGTCTGTCGGTGCAGCTTGTCTAGCAGAGATTCACGTTCTAAACGTGCTTTTTCCTCTGCGCTCCTCTTCTCCTTCATCAGCGCATTGTAACGGGACCTCCACATATCAATAGCGGATAGAGATTTACTGAGCTCAGCGTCCTGGGGCTTAGCAGCAGGTGGGTCAGTCTCTGCTGCACGGATCTGGGCACGGGTAGTCACAGGGTTAACATCAGCGGGACCCATAGGAGCGTAGACAGAAACAAGGGGGGCCAAGTCATTTCCAAGAAGAACATCAGCAGGTAAGTCCTTCTTGACCCCCACATTCACAGGTCTAGCGCCCACTCCCCAATCCAAATGTACCCTGGCAACAGGTAGGCTGAACACATCGCCCCCTGCTACCCTCACAGCCACAGTGTCTCCAGTGTACTGTTTCTCAGACACCAAGTTCTTTTGAAGCAAGGTCATGGAAGCACCAGTATCCCGTAGACCACTGACCTTCTTCCCATTCACTTTAACCAGTTGCCGGTTATTCCTGTGGGCAGCTTGCACAAGGTCTGCCTCATGTAGGATGCTCCAGCATTCTTGCGCCTCTACGTAGCGGGCCGCAGGCTGAGGATTACGTGGGATTCCGCCGGCGGGTCTTCTCCAGGACTGCGCTTGGTTCGCTGCGTTTAGGGGACACTCTGGTCTTTTGTGCCCTAGTTGCTTACATCTAAAGCACCGAATAGGTTGTGAGTAGCACCGCAAATTGAACAGGGCTCTCTGAGGGTAGTTCGTGGCCGGAGGCCGTGTGGTATAGCGGTGCGCCGGGGTTTGGTAACTGGCAGCTGCTGGGGTGACTGGGGGTCTGTACTCCACTCTAGCAGGGGGCTTAGTGGTAGCAGTGTCCAGTTTGCGGGCATCCGTATACTCATCTGCCAAGCGAGCCGCTTCCTGCAGGGTGGAGGGTTTACGGTCCCGAACCCACTCTCGAACTCCTGCGGGTAACTTGTCGAAGCAATGTTCCAACAGGAATAGCTGCAGCACCTCTTCCCCAGATACGGCTTGGCACCCCGCTATCCAGTGAACTGCTGTGTGGTGCACCTTACATGCCCACTCAAGGTAGGAATCTTCAGCTGCTTTAACAGTGTCTCTGAACCGCCTCCGGTATGCCTCCGGTGTAACCGCATACCTGGAGAGCAGAGCCTCTTTTATAGTATTATAATCCCCGACTTCCTCATCTGGAATGGCCCGAAAAGCCTCACTGGCCCGGCCGGATAATTTTCCAGATAATATCGTGACCCAGTCCTCTGCGGGTACCTTGTGTAGTGCACATTGCCTCTCAAAATCCGCAAGGTACCCATCAATCTCTCCTTCTGTTTCCAGGAAGTTTTTAAAAGCTGCAAAATTTACTTTTCTCTTTTCCATCTTAGTCAGTATTGTAATAATCCCCCTCTTCCTGAGGTTACTGGCTTGTGTAGTTGCTCTTCTGGGCGATAAGGTTCATTCCGTCACTTGCCACCAATTGTTACGGTACCAACAGGATACCAAGGGTTAATACCAGGGAACAACGTCCTGCATAAGGAATCAGCAATTCACAAACCAGCCAGTTTTCAGGTTTAAACAGAATGTCATTTATTAAAGGCTATGCCTAGTATTTATGCAGGTCTGACCCCCCCCCCCCCTCAGATGGGGGTTGAAAGACTGTTGTACATTACATGGAGGGAACAAGCCCTTTGACATGATACAATAGAATTATATTACTTAAACACTTCAACCACAAGACACTCTTGGCTCTTCTTATCACTTAGGCGTTTTCTCTCTGAGGGTGATCAAACAATGGAATTCTTATCACTAACTAAATTATGGTTGGAGCCAGCAACTTGTGTTTAGAAAATAGTTTCTTAAAGCTAAACACAGTTAACTCCTTCAGTCCTGACAGAAGGGTCTGTCACATAGCTCCCCCCTTGTGGAACACTCCGGCAGACCCGGCTTGACCCTTTTGCGGGTCAACCTGGGGATGACCGGACTAGGAGGTGGTAGGCATGTCAGTTTGCTGGGACAATCCATCTGTATTCCCGTTATGAGAGAGAATTCCTGTCCATACAAACAAGGGTTCAAATTCTTCAGTGCCCAGACCAGGGCCAAACAGTCCTTCAAAATCCCATCAGCTTCTTTACGAGTTTTCTGTACCTGCTCTTTATAGGTATCCACAATCCCTTCATACTGACATAGGGTGCCCTTGAGTTGCTGCACCTCACTATGAGCCAGCGTCAGCTTCTCCTCAAGTGTCGCTAAGTTTGTCTTTAAGGTTTCATGTTCCACTCTCAAGCTGGTGTTTTCTGCAGTCTGTCGGTGCAGCTTGTCTAGCAGAGATTCACGTTCTAAACGTGCTTTTTCCTCTGCGCTCCTCTTCTCCTTCATCAGCGCATTGTAACGGGACCTCCACATATCAATAGCGGATAGAGATTTACTGAGCTCAGCGTCCTGGGGCTTAGCAGCAGGTGGGTCAGTCTCTGCTGCACGGATCTGGGCACGGGTAGTCACAGGGTTAACATCAGCGGGACCCATAGGAGCGTAGACAGAAACAAGGGGGGCCAAGTCATTTCCAAGAAGAACATCAGCAGGTAAGTCCTTCTTGACCCCCACATTCACAGGTCTAGCGCCCACTCCCCAATCCAAATGTACCCTGGCAACAGGTAGGCTGAACACATCGCCCCCTGCTACCCTCACAGCCACAGTGTCTCCAGTGTACTGTTTCTCAGACACCAAGTTCTTTTGAAGCAAGGTCATGGAAGCACCAGTATCCCGTAGACCACTGACCTTCTTCCCATTCACTTTAACCAGTTGCCGGTTATTCCTGTGGGCAGCTTGCACAAGGTCTGCCTCATGTAGGATGCTCCAGCATTCTTGCGCCTCTACGTAGCGGGCCGCAGGCTGAGGATTACGTGGGATTCCGCCGGCGGGTCTTCTCCAGGACTGCGCTTGGTTCGCTGCGTTTAGGGGACACTCTGGTCTTTTGTGCCCTAGTTGCTTACATCTAAAGCACCGAATAGGTTGTGAGTAGCACCGCAAATTGAACAGGGCTCTCTGAGGGTAGTTTGTGGCTGGAGGCCGTGTGGTATAGCGGTGCGCCGGGGTTTGGTAACTGGCAGCTGCTGGGGTGACTGGGGGTCTGTACTCCACTCTAGCAGGGGGCTTAGTGGTAGCAGTGTCCAGTTTGCGGGCATCCGTATACTCATCTGCCAAGCGAGCCGCTTCCTGCAGGGTGGAGGGTTTACGGTCCCGAACCCACTCTCGAACTCCTGCGGGTAACTTGTCGAAGCAATGTTCCAACAGGAATAGCTGCAGCACCTCTTCCCCAGATACGGCTTGGCACCCCGCTATCCAGTGAACTGCTGTGCGGTGCACCTTACATGCCCACTCAAGGTAGGAATCTTCAGCTGCTTTAACAGTGTCTCTGAACCGCCTCCGGTATGCCTCCGGTGTAACCGCATACCTGGAGAGCAGAGCCTCTTTTATAGTATTATAATCCCCGACTTCCTCATCTGGAATGGCCCGAAAAGCCTCACTGGCCCGGCCGGATAATTTTCCAGATAATATCGTGACCCAGTCCTCTGCGGGTACCTTGTGTAGTGCACATTGCCTCTCAAAATCCGCAAGGTACCCATCAATCTCTCCTTCTGTTTCCAGGAAGTTTTTAAAAGCTGCAAAATTTACTTTTCTCTTTTCCATCTTAGTCAGTATTGTAATAATCCCCCTCTTCCTGAGGTTACTGGCTTGTGTAGTTGCTCTTCTGGGCGATAAGGTTCATTCCGTCGCTTGCCACCAATTGTTACGGTACCAACAGGATACCAAGGGTTAATACCAGGGAACAATGTCCTGCATAAGGAATCAGCAATTCACAAACCAGCCAGTTTTCAGGTTTAAACAGAATGTCATTTATTAAAGGCTATGCCTAGTATTTATGCAGGTCTGACCCCCCCCCCCCAGATGGGGGTTGAAAGACTGTTGTACATTACATGGAGGGAACAAGCCCTTTGACATGATACAATAGAATTATATTACTTAAACACTTCAACCACAAGACACTCTTGGCTCTTCTTATCACTTAGGCGTTTTCTCTCTGAGGGTGATCTAACAATGGAATTCTTATCACTAACTAAATTATGGTTGGAGCCAGCAACTTGTGTTTAGAAAATAGTTTCTTAAAGCTAAACACAGTTAACTCCTTCAGTCCTGACAGAAGGGTATGTCACAAAGGGTGTAATGGTTAACTGGTTACCTGTATATGTTACTGTTCCTTTAATTCTAACTGCCTATTTAAGGAACCTCCTTCCAGCCCTCATTGCTAATTAATTGAGTTTTCCACAATCGGATTGTGCTGCAACAAGTTTGATTACCTGTAAACTCTCTGAATCCAGTCTCACAGAATCTGCAATTTTTGTCAGTCACTACTCGCAAGTAGTGACATCTTCCTACCGCCACCTCCTCTGCCGTACTCGCATACCAACAGCTGAGACACTCCAACACCCGCTGCATCCTACATCATGAGCAGCAGACAAGTGCTTCTCTCCCTACCTCTCATGCTGTCAGCTTCTCCGCAAACAGTTTGCATCGGATGCGGCTTCTCAACTCAAGGTCTCTACCTCCCAAGCAACCAGGTCAGATCTTTTAATTACATTCAAGTGTTTGCTGTCATAACTGTAATATGAGGTATTAGACTAAAGCTCCTGACTTCGTCTCAGATAACGTTTCACTCCTTTATTAATTCTAAGAGGATTTTTGGCAAAATCATTTGTTTCACTGTGTTCACTGCCTTTTGCAGCTATTGCCTAGTGAGTAGTTAGTTAACTACTATCTGAGAGAACTGACAAACTCACGCCAGGCATAAAGCAAAGCACTAGGGTAACCTTTACACATACTCTGGTTCCCCTAGTGTAACATTACCATATATATTTAGTGCTTTCTATTTTATAGTCCAAGTGTTTAAGCTTACTAAAAATAGTGTATACTTGCTGATACTAGTCACAAGGCTCATTCATATCTTACAGAATTAACCAGCCACACAAGGAATTAGTGTTGATTTCCACACAGTTAATTCCTGATTTACTGTTCAAAAACAGATATGGAACAAGAGCCTCTGTGTAACAAAATACAGGTTCTCACAGATAGAATGGATGCATTATCCAATTCATTCCTTGAGTTACAGGTGGAAAATCAGGCCTTAAAAGCCTGTTTAAGGGAGGTACTTGCTCCCAAATCCAGAGTTACAGAAAAACCCCCAGAACCCTTGGTCTCCCCCCAGAGTTCTCTGGAGACCGATTACATTTCAGAGAGTTCAGGAATTCCTGCATGCTACTCTTCGAAAATAAGCCAAGGACCTACCCCTCTGAAAGAGTAAGAGTGCTTACTGTAATTTTGTACCTGAGGGGGGACCCTAGGGCCTGGGCAGATACTTTCTATGACTCCATATTGGGATCCCTCTCTACGTTCTTTAATCAGATGTCTTCACTCTATGATGACCCCTTTAAGCAGGTCTCTGCGGAAAATACACTCAGGTCTCTGAAACAGAGGAGGAACCCTGTGGAGACATATATCACACAGTTTAAAATCTCTGCCCGAGATTCAGAGTGGAATGAAGTTTCTCTCAAGACACAGTTCCGCTTAGGCTTGTCTGAAGAGATTAAGGACGAACTGTCACGCACAGGGATCCCTGATTCTTTGGAAGACTTCTTTACTCTCACCATAAACATAGATAGACACCTCAGAGAACGACGTTCTAAAAAGGCTGGTAGATCTAAGAGTTACTTCTCAGCTCCTACTTATCAAGCAAAAGAAACTCCTCAACCTATGGACATAGGGTTTATTAAGGGGCCCCTGACACCTCAGGAAAAGTCCAGGAGGAAGTTACACAGTTTTATTATGTATTGCGCTTGTCCCACACATGAAGTTAAGGACTGTCCTGTCCTCTCCAAAACAAGAAGGGTAGGTCACATAGACCAGCAGTATCTTTCTTGACCAAAACTTCATACATAACTATCCCTCTTCTTTTTCAGTGAGAACACTCCAGGATAACCACTGAAGCAATTGTAGATACTGGTTCTTGTAGGAATTTTGTTGATTAGAGTTTTGTGAAAAAAAATTAAATTCCTGTTGTGTGCAAGCAAAATCCAGTCTCTGTTAAGGTCATTGATGGATCTTTACTTTCCTCTGGTCCTGTCACACATCAGACCATCGCTCTCCAGGTAACGTCATGTACACTACTCACTGAAACACTCACTTTTGATGTTATATCATCTCCTATGTTTGATGTTATACTTGGAATTAATTGGTTATGTACACATAAACCTCATATAAATTGGAATGACCTTAGTCTTACATTTCCCACTTCCAATAACTCTAGCCAAGTTACATCTAATCAAGTTTTGTTACAAGTAGATGATTGTACATTACCCACACAATATTCAGACTTTTCCGATGTCTTTAATAAAAAAGTCGCTGAAAGCCTACCACCCCACAGGGCCTACAATTGCCCTATTGACCTACTCCCTGGGGTCACGATCCCATACGGTGATGTATACCCCCTTTCTAAGCCTGAATTAGAACACCTAAAAAATTACATCAATGAAAATCTTAGGAAGGGGTTTATTAGACACAGTACATCCCCTGCTGGAGCTGGGATATTTTTCATTACCAACAAAGATGGTTCATTAAGACCTATTATCGATTATAGGGAGCTTAATAGGCGTACAAGAAAGAACAGATACCCTATCCCGCTCATTCCTGAGCTGATAGAAAGATTAAGGGGTGCCTCAGTATTCACTAAATTGGATCTCCAGGGTGCCTATAATCTCATACGAATGAGAGCTGGTGATGAATGACTTTTCGGACCAGATATGGTCTGTTCGAATATACGATGATGCCATTCGGATTATGCAACGCTCCAGCAACATTTCAGTGTCTAATCAATGACCTCTTTAGGGATGTACTGGATGTGTACCTAGTAGTCTATTTAGATAATATTTTGATCTTTTCCCAAAATCTTGACCAACATAGAATACATGTAAGAGAAGTGCTCTCCAGGTTAAGAAAAAACAATCTGTACGCTAAACTAAAGAAATGTATATTTGAGTCTAGTGAAATAACCTTTCTGGGATATGAAATCTCTCCATTAGGTATTAAAATGTAAAGTGATAAGATTCAAGCCATTTTAGACTGGCCTGTCCCCCATACAAAAAAAGACGTGCAATGTTTCTTGGGTTTTTCTAACTTTTATTGGAAATTTATACCTGGATTCGCTGCCATCGCTAAACCCTTAACAGATCTAAACCAAACCTTCAATGGACTAGCCGGACTCAATCAGTTTTTGACTTCCTAAAAACAAAATTTACCTCAGCCCCAATCCTGCAGTACCCTGATATGGACAAATAGTTCATATTGGAAGTCGATGCCTCAGATTTCGCCATCGGGGCAATTCTTTCACAAAGGAAATCTTTTAAGGATCCATTGCATCTAGTTGCCTTCTTCTCCAGGCTTATGCAACCAGCAGAATTGAACTACCCAGTGGGTGAGAAGGAATTGCTTGCAATATAGTGCTCATTTGACCACTGGCGACATTTGTTGGAAGGTGCTACTCAGCCCACGGTCATATATACTGACCATAAAAACCTGCAATATCTGCAATCCAACTGGACCTTATCTTCCAGACAGTTAAGATGGAGCCTATATTTTTTGTGTTTTCAATATGTCATCACCTACCGGCCAGGAATCAAGAACGGTAAGGCTGACGCCCTTTCTAGACAGGGACATAAATCAACAACAGTTAGTGCACCCTCTACTGTAATTCCTAAGGACTGTATTATCTGTGTTCTCACCAATCTGGTCCCTATACTCAGGGATGCCATTGCCACCGATCCATCGGTGCCTCATAAAGATGTCGTCCAAGACTCAGATGGCCTGTTCCACAAGGATGGAAAGTTATACATACCTCTATCATTAGGACCTTCAGTCCTAAGTTCAGTACACGACTCACCCTTGGCAGGACATATGGGGAAGGAAAAAACTACTAAACTTCTCAAACGTTCATTCTGGTGGCCCACCTTACTTCAAGATCTTAAAGACTTCCTCTCCAGTTGTACGGTTTGTGTCACCTCCAAGCATTCAAGATAACTTCCGATGGGACTCCTGCATCCTCTTCCAGTGCCTCATTATCCATGGGAAGTAGTTTTGATGGACTTCATAATCAACCTCCCTGTTTCTAACACTTTCACTACCATATTAGTTGTCACAGATTTATTCTCGAAGATGGCACATTTTATTCCTATTGCATCTTTACCCACTTCTAAACTGACGTGTGATTTGTTCCTCCAACATATCATATGGTTACATGGCATACCTAAGATGGTTATCAGCGACCGTGGGTCCTAGTTCACATTTATGTCCTGGAGACACTTATGTAAGGCTCTGCACATCGATCAGAAACTCAGTACCGTGTACCATCCACAGACTAATGGGCAGACTGAGAGGGTCAATCAATGGCTTGAGCAGTATTTACACTGTTTCTGTTCTCAACAACAGGATACTTGGGCTACCTACCTACCCCTAGCCGAATTTGCATATAACAATAATAAAAGCTCTACTACTGGCTTTTCTCCTTTCTTCATTAATTATGGTTTGCACCCACAATTTACTTTGCTCCCAATAATTGACACACCTTGTCCTCAGGTTAATGACCTCGTCAATGACATCTCAGCCTTGTTTACCTCTGTACGTGATAATATCCTCCAGACTCAAGCTTCCCAGCAAAAATACTATGATACGCCATTGAGCTAGCCCCCAATACTCAGTGGTTCAATATGTATGGCTCTCTACCAAAAACCTCAGAATTTCCTACCCCTGTAGGAAATTGGGCAAGCTCTACACAGGACCATACCTCATCCTCCATGTCAACAACCCTGCTACAGTCACCTTGCAACTCCTGTCCTCCTTCAAGATCCATCCGACGTTTCACGTCTCTCTGATTAAGCCTTGTGTTTCACCTTCGGGTGGTTCTGTGATGGTGGATACTACTCTTGCAGTTGATCCTGATGTGCAATACGAGGTGCATAGCATTTTAGATTCCCGGATCCCCCGTGGAGTTCTCTTTTATCTTATTCATTGGAAAGGGTTTGGTCAAGAAGATGATTCATGGGAACTGGCTTCGAATGTTTCGGCTCCTCGGTTGGTTTCCCTTTATCATAGACGTAACCCAGACTGTCCCAGGCCTTGACCCTCACTGTGGTTCCTTATTGAGGGGGTAATGTAAGGGTTAACTGGTTACCTGTATGTGTTACTGTTCCTTTAATTCTAACTGCCTATTTAAGGAACGTCCTTCCAGCCCTCATTGCTAGTTAATTGAGTTTTCCACAATCGGATTGTGCTGCAACAAATTTGATTACCTCTATACTCTCTGAATCCAGTCTCACAGAATCTGCATTTTGTGTCAGTCACTACTCGCAAGTAGTGACATCTTCCTACCGCCACCTCCTCTGCCGTACTCGCAAACCAACAGCTGAGACACTCCAACACACGCTGCATCCTACGTCATCAGCTGCAGATGAGTGCTTCTCTCCCTACCTCTCATGCTGTCAGCTTCTCCACAAACAGTTTGCATCAGATGCGGCTTCTCAACTCAAGGTCTCTACCTCTCAAGCAAACAGGTCGGATGTTTACATTCAAGTGTTTGCTGTCACAACTGTAATAAGGTATTAGACTAAAGCTCCTGACTTCGTCTCAGATAACGGCTCACTCCTTTATTAATTCTAAGAGGAATTTTGGCACAATCATTTGTTTCACTGTGTTCACTGCCTTTTGCAGCTATAGCCTAGTGAGTAGTTAGTTAACTACTATCTGAGAACTGACAAGCTCACGCCAGGCATAAAGCAAAGCACTAGGGTAACCTTTACACATACTCTGGTTCCCCTAGTGTAACATTACCATATATGTTTAGTGCTTTCTATTTTATAGTCCAAGTGTTTAAGCTTACTAAAAATAGTGTATACTTGCTGATACTAGTCACAAGGCTCATTCATATCTTACAAAGGGCTATTTGTAATTTAGTATACGATAGGGCTTTTTATTATTTTTTTTGGGGGGGGGGGTTTATTTTATTAGGGGGATTAGATTAGGTGTAATTAGTTTAAAAAATATGTAATTATTTTATTATCTTCTGTAATTTAGTGTTTTTTTTTTGTACTTTGATAATTTTTTTCAATTGTATTTAATTGTAGTTAGTTTAGGTAATTAATTTAATTATAGTGTAGTGTTATGTGTAATTGTAACTTAGGTTAGGATTTATTTTACAGGTAAATTTGAATTTATTTAATAATTATTGTACCTAGTTAAAATAAATACAAAGTTGCCTGTAAAATAAAAATACACCCTAAGATACATACAATATAACTATTAGTTATATTGTAGCTAGCTTATGGTTTATTTTATAGGTAAGTATTTAGTTTTATATAGGAATAATTTAGTGAATGATAGGAATATTTATATTTATTTAAATTATATTTAAGTCAGGGGGGTTAGGGTTTTAGGGGTTAATAACGTGAGTATAGTGGCAGTGACGTTGGGGATGGCAGATTAGGGGTTAATAAATGTAGATAGGTGGTGGCAACATTGAGGGCGGCAGATTAGGGGTTTGTAAATATAATGTAGGGTTCGGCGATGTTGGGGGCAGTAGATTAGGGGTTCATAACTATAATGTAGGTGGCGGCGGTGTCCGGAGCGGCAGATTAGGGGTTAATAATATAATGCTGGTGTCGGCGATGTCGGGGACGGCAGATTAGGCATTAATAAGCTTAATATTAGGGGTGTTTAGACTCGGGGTTCATGTTAGGGTGTTAGGTGTAGACATAAAAAGTATTTCCCCATAGGAATCAATGGGGCTGCTTTTGGAGCTTTACACTGCTTTTTTGCAGGTGTTAGGTTTTTTTTCAGCCGGCTCTCCCCCATTGATTCCTATGGGGAAATCGTGCATGAGCACGTTTTGCCAGCTTACCGCTACAGTAAGCAGCGCTGATATTGAGGTGAGATGTGGAGCTAAATTTTGCTCTACGCTCACTTTTTTGTGGCAAACGCTGGGTTTCTAAAGACCCGTAATACCAGCGTTACTGTAGGTGAGCGGTAAGGAAAAACTGCTCATTAGCAACGCACAGCCTTACTGACAAAAAACTCGTAATCTAGGCGTCTGTTATTTTTGTATGCATAGGTTTTTCCTTTCAGAGCAATTAGTGTTTTGAGAATTTTAATTTGCATGAAAATATACTTTGCGTTTTGTTCATATAAATATGAAATTCTGTGTGTTTTCTGCACATCCAGGGAACTTAAATTACTATTTATGCTGTGCATATTTAATAGGATTTATTCCTATATGATTTGCATACAAATTTTATGTTTTTGATAAAATACAATCGGCTAGATTATGAGTTTTGTGGTATGAGTGAAAAAGAAGCGACCAGTCAAAACTGTACATTTGCATAATCAACAAATGCATGATAAGAAGACAATGCAATAGCACTTAGTCTGAACTTCAAATGAGTAGTAGATTTTTGTTAAATTAAAGGGACATAATACTCATATGCTAAATCCCTTGCAACTGATGCAGTATAGCTGTAAAAAGCTGACAGGAAAATATCACCTCTATGTAAAAAAGGAAGATATTTTACCTCACAATCTCCTCAGCTCAACAGACTAATTTATGTGTAAAAAGTTATACTCAGCAGCAGCCCAGCTGCAGGTAAAAAAAAAATAAAAAAAGGAAGAAATGAACAGCAGCCAATCAGCATCAGCAGTGCTGAGGTCATGAACTCTTTTACTGTGATCTCATGAGATTTCACTTAACTCTCATGAGATTTCATTGTAAACTTCCTTTAAACTGAATAGGGAAATAAAATGAGAGTGTACGAGGCTCAACCCTTCGGCTGTCCCGAAACAGACACACTAATATGCTGCTTAGAAGTCCTGTACAATGGGATGTGGCTACTGAGAAACTTTTGAGGTAAAATATCTTTCTTTTTTACATAGAGATGTTCAGGTGATATTTTCTAGTCAGCTTTTTACAGCTATGATGCAGCACTTTCAAGTGTTTAAACATTTGGGTATTATGGCCCTTTAATTGCAAAGTTATGTCTATTTCCACTCCCTCTGTATAATGTGACAGCCATTAGCAAATCACAAATGCATATACATATATGCTCTGAATTCTTGCACATGCTCAGTAGGAGTTGGTGATTCAAAAAGTGTAAATATAAATAGACTGTTCACATTTTGTTAATGGAAGTAAAGTGGAAAGTTGTTTAAAATTGCATGCTGTATCTGAATCATGAAGTTTAATTTTGAGTTGTGTGTCCCTTTTAAGGCTCTTTTTCACTACCGCTGGTATTACGAGTCTTGCAGGTTTAGGGGCACCGCACACATTTTTGGCCGTAACGCAACGCAACTACCGCAGCTTTTTAAAAGTCATTTTTCAATGGGACTTCCACAGTGCCAGCATTACGAGTCTGCCTGGGAGGCCAAAAAGTGAGAGGTATACAGTTAAGATCCGTACCGTAAACTGAAAGTCAGTAGTTATGAGTTTTACGCTACAATGCTGTAACATAAAACTCATAACTAAAGTGCTAAAAAGTACACCAACACCCATAAACTACCTATTAACCCCTAAACCAAGGCCTTCACACATCGCAAACACTAAAATAAATTTATTAACCACTAATCTGCTGCTCCGGACATCGTCGCCACTATAATAAACATATTAACCCCTAAACCGCCATACTCCCGCATTGCAAACACTAGTTAAATATTATTAACCCCTAATCTGCCGCACCCGACCTTGCCGCCACTATACTAAAGTTATTAACCCCTAACCCTAAATCTAACCCTAACACCCACTAACTTTAATGTAATTAAAATAAATATAAATAAAACCTACTATTAATAACTAAATAATTCATATTTAAAACTAAATACTTACCTGTAAAATAAACCCTTAGATAGCTACAATATAACTAATAGTTACATTTTATCTAGCTTAGGTTTTATTTTTATTTCACAGCTAAGTTTGTATTTATTTTAACTAGGTAGACTAGTTAGTAAATGATTATTAACTATTTACTAACTACCTAGCTAAAATAAATCCAAACTTACCTGTAAAATAAAACCTAACCTGTCTTACACTAACACCTAACCTTACACTACAATTAAATAAATTACATTTATTAAATACAATTAACTAAATTACAAAAAACAAACACTAAATTACACAAAATAAAAAAGAAATTGTCAAATATTTAAACTAATTGCACCTAATCTAATAGCCCTATCAAAATAAAAAAGCCCTCCCAAAATAAAAAAAAACCCTAGCCTAAACTAAACTGCCAATAGCCCTTAACAGGGTCTTTTGCAGGGCATTGCCCCAAAGATATCAGCTCTTTTACCTGTAAAAAAAATACAAACACCCCCCAACAGTAAAACCCACCACCCACTCAACAAAACCCCCCAAATAAAATCCTAGCTAAAAAAAACCTATGATCCCCATTGCCCTGAAAAGGGCATTTGTATGGGCATTGCCCTTAAAAGGACATTTAGCTCTTTTTCCGCCCAAACTCTAAGCTAAGACTAAAACCCACCCAATAAAGCCTTAAAAAACCCAACACTAACCCCCGAAGATCCACTTACTGTTTTTGAAGACCCGACATCCATCCTCTATGAAGCCGGGAGAAATCTTCATCCAAGCGGCAAAAAGTCCTCAATGAAGCAGGGAGAAGTCATCATCCAAGCGGCAAGAAGTGGTCCTCCGGACGGGCAGAAGTCTTCATCCAGACGGCATCTTTTATCTTCATCCATCCGGCATGGAGCGGCTCCATCTTCATGACATCTGGGGTAGAGCATCCTCTTCTTTCCACGGCTCTTCTCGAATGAAGGTTCCTTTAAGTGACATCATCCAAGATGGCGTCCCTTGATTTCCGATTGGCTGATAGAATTCTATCAGCCAATCGGAATTAAAGCTGAAAAAATCCTATTGGCTGATGCAATCAGCCAATAGGATTGAGCTTCAATCCTATTGGCTGATCCAATCAGCCAATAGTATTGAGCTCGCATTCTATTGGCTGATTAGAACAGCCAATAGAATGCAAGCTCAATCCTATTGGCTAATTGGATCAGCCAATAGGATTGAAGCTCAATCCTATTGGCTGATTGCATCAGCCAATAGGAATTTTTTACCTTTAATTCGGATTGGCTGATAGAATTCTATCAGCCAATCGGAATTCAAGGGACGCCATCTTGGATGACGTCACTTAAAGGAACCTTCAATCGAGAAGAGCCGTGGAAAGAAGAGGATGCTCCGTGCCGGATGTCTTGAAGATGGAGCCGCTCCGCACCGAATGGATGAAGATAGAAGATGCCATCTGGATGAAGACTTCTGCCCGTCTGGAGGACCACTTCTTCGTTGAGGACTTCTTGCCGGTTGGATGAAGACTTCTTCCAGCTTCGTAGAGGATGGATGTCGGGTCTTCAAAAACTGTAAGTGGATCTTCTGGGGTTAGTGTTAGGTTTTTTTTAAGGGTTTATTGTGTGGGTTTTATTTTAAGCTTAGGGTTTGGGTGGAAAAGAGCTAAATGCCCTTTTAAGGGCAATGCCCATACAAATGCCCTTTTCAGGGCAATGGGGAGCTTAGGTTTTTTTAGTTAGGATTTTATTTGGGGGGTTTTGTTGTGTGGGTGGTGGGTTTTACTGTTGGGGAGGTGTTTGTATTTTTTTTACAATGCCCCGCAAAAGGACCTTTTAAGTGCTACTGGCAGTTTAGTTTAGGCTAGGGTTTTTTTTTAATTTTGGGGGTGCTTTTTTATTTTGATAGGGCTATTAGATTAGGTGTAATTAGTTTAAATATTTGATAATTTGTTTTTTATTTTGTGTAATTAATGTTTTTTTTTTTTTTGTAATTTAGTTAATTGTATTTAAAAAATGTAATTTATTTAATTGTAGTGTAAGGTTAGGTGTTAGTGTAACTCAGGTTAGGTTTTATTTTACAGGTCATTTTGTATTTATTTTAACTAGGTAGCTAGTAAATAGTTAATAACTATTTAATAACTAGTCTACCTAGTTATAATTAATACAAACTTACCTGTGAAATAAAAATAAAACCTAAGCTAGATACAATGTAACTATTAGTTATATTATAGCTAGCTTAGGGTTTATTTTACAGGTAAGTATTTAGTTTTAAATAAGAATTATTTAGTTAATGATAGTAATATTTATTTAGATTTCTTTAAATTATTTTAAAGTTAGTGGTTGTTAGGGTTAGGGTTAGACTTAGGGTTAGGTTTAGGGGTTAATAACTTTAGTATAGTGGCAGCGACGTTGGGGGCAGCAGATCAGGGGTTAGGTAGTGATGTCATTGGGGGCGGCAGATTAGGGGTTAATAATATTTAACTAGTGTTTATGATGTGGGAGTGCAGCGGTTTAGGGGTTAATATGTTTATTATAGTGGCGGCAATATACGGAGCGGCAGATTTGGGGTTATTAGTGTTTGTGATGTGGGAGGGCTTGGGTTTAGGGGTTAATAGGTAGTTTATGGTTGTTAGTGTACTTTTTAGCACTTTAGTTATGAGTTTTATGTTACAGCATTGCAGCATAAAACTCATATCTACTGACTTTTAGGTGGTGGTACAGATCTTGTAGTTATAGGGTGTAGCGCTCACGTTTTGGCCGGACAGGCAAACTCGTAATACCAGCACTATGGAAGTCCCATTGAAAAAGGACTTTTTAAAAGATGCGGGAGTTACGTTGCGTTACGGCCAAAAAAATGTGCAGTAAACCTATTCCTGCAAAACCCGTAATACTAGCTGTAGTGAAAAAGAGCCAAACGCTGCTTTTTCAGTCATACCGCAAAACTCGTAATCTAGCCGTAAGTTACCAAAAAACAAACCACAGTATCAAAAATAAAAAAACAATTACACCTAATCAAAGAGCCCTATCAAAATAAAAGACCCCCCAAGAAAAAAAAACCCTAGCCCTCAATAAACTACCAATGGCCCTTAAAAGGCTCTTTTTCACTTAGTGTTTTTTATTTTTTGTAACAGTGTTTTTTATTTTTTGCAACTTAGTCATTTTTAATTGTAGATTTAAATAACTTTAGTAGGGTTAGAGTTGGAACAGCCAATAGAATGCCAGCTCAATCCTATTGGATGATTGCATCAGCCAATAGGATTTTTTTCTACCTTAATTCCGATTGGCTGATAGAATTCTATCAGCCAATTGGAATCTAAGGGACGCCATCTTGGATGACATCACTTAAAGAGATATTCATTACGAAGAAGTCGTCGTTTGTAGAGGATGCTCCGCGTGGATCAAGAAGATGCTGTCTGGATGAAGACTTCTGCCTATCTGAGGACCACTTCTGCCTGTCTGGAGGACCACTTCTGCCCGTCTGGAGGACCACTTCTGCCGGATTCGTTGAGGACATCTTGCTGCTTGGATGAAGACTTCTCCCAGCAAGTGAATCTTCGGGGGTTAGTGTTAGGATTTTTTTAAGGGTGTATTGGGTGGGTTTATTTTTTAGATTAGGGATTTGGGCTGCAAAAGAGCTAAATGCCCATCCAACTACCCTTTTCAGGGCAATGGGGAGCTTAGTTTTTTTTTTTAGTTAGCTTTTTATTTGGGGGGTTGGTTGTGTGGGTGGTGGGTTTTACTGTTGGGGTTGTTTGTATTTTTTTTTACAGGTAAAAGAGCTGATTACTTTGGGGCAATGCCCTGCAAAAGGCCCTTTAAAGGGCTATTGATAGTTTAGTTTAGGCTAGGTTTTTTTTTATTTTGATAGGGCTATTAGATTAGGTGTAATTAGTTTAAATATCTTGTAATTAGTTTTTTATTTTCTGTAATTTAGTGTGTGTTTTTTGGCGATTTAGCTAATTTAATTTAATGTATTTAATTATATTTAATTTAGTTAATTTATTTAATTGTAGTGTAGTGGTAGGTGCCAGTGTAACATAGGTTAGGTTTTATTTTACAGGTAAATTTTGTCTTTATTTTAGCTAGGTAGTTATTAAATAGTTAATAACTATTTAATAACTATTCTACCTAGATAAAAAAAAATTCAAACTTGCCTGTAAAATAAAAATAAACCATAACTAGATACAATGTAACTATTAGTTATATTGTAGCTAGCTTACGGTTTATTTTATAGGTAAGTATTTAGTTTTAAATAGGAATAATGTAGTTAATGATAGTAATTTTATTTAGATTAATTTAAATTATATTTCAATTAGGGGGTGTTAGGGTTAGGGTTATACTTAGGCTTAGGGGTTAATCAATTTAATATAGTGGCAGTGACGTTTGGGTGGAAGATTAGGGGTTAATATATATAATATAGGTGGCGGCAATGTTAGGGGTGGCAGATTAGGGGTTAATAATATTTAACTAGTGTTTGCGAGGAGGTTTAGGGGTTAATATGTTTATTATAGTGGCGGCGATTTCCGGAGCGGCAGATTACTGGTTAATAATTTTATTTCAATGTTTGCGATGCGGGAGGGCCTCGGTTTAGGGGTTAATAGGTAGTGTATGGGTGTTAGTGTACTTTTTAGCACTTTTGTTATGAGTTATGTTACGGCGTTAAAGTGTAAAACTTATAACTACTGACTTTAGAATGCGTTACGGATCTTGGAGGTAGAGGGTGTACCGCTCAAAATTTGGCCTGCCAGGACAGACTCGTAATACGGGCGCTATGGAAGTCCCATGGAAAAAAGGGTTTACAAAGTTTACGTAAGTCATTTGCAGTAAGGCCAAAGAAGTGTGCGGTGCCCCTAAACCTGCAAGACTCGTAATAGCAGCGGTAGTGAAAAATCAGCGTTAGGACATGTTAACGCTGCTTTTTCAGCTTAACGCAAAACTCATAAGCTAGCCATTTGTCTTTTGTCAACCATACTTTAGTGCTTTCACTCCCATACCAGTCAAGAACCCTCTGTAATGCTATTGCTTAACAGTAGGCCTGCAGATCTGGACACCCAACACTCCCTGTGGGACACTTATTTTCTATATTGATTCTAGGCAAACATCTTTTTTGAAAACTGAGAGTGTTGATCAATTTAGTTTGACATGCAACAGGTGTGGCACTTACAGCTGTCCAAAGTTTCTATAGTATTTATTACAGAACCCATATGAGCCAGGGATACTGGTTCTACAAACAGGGAAGCCTTCTGTTTAGGGATTTTAGAGAGGTTGGCATCTGCTATGTATTAGGCCATGTTTATATAATCTTTTTTGGGCTGTGATTTTGTTATATTATAGAGGTCGCTAAGGAATTTCCCAAATACTTCAGCAATTGGCTGGTGTAATGCAAACTTTGTCTAGTATGTATTTATAAGTATGGCTTTGATATGCTTTCTTTCTAAGTGCATTGGCTAGAAGTCTGCTTTGTGCCCCCCTCAGCAAAATATGTTTTTTTTTTAAGATAGAGAGCACACTTTTGCTTCTTTTGTTGTAGGAATTTATTTAGCAATATTTCCCGGTTTTGGGAAAACCACAGTTTTTTTCATGCTGATTTTCTACAATTAATTTTATTTCATAAAGGTGTCTATGATCAGTTACTCTGGAAATTATACTCCTGGCCACTAGGCGAATGCAATGATCCCAAAACTCCAAGAGCCCTTAAAACACCTCTCACCTTACTGGAAACTTGTCTTTTCTTTGCCTTTACAAGAGGAAGATGATTAAGAAAGGTGATCCAAATGTTTGTGAGAAGGGTGCTCAGATCGATTTGAGGCCAAGAGTGCTTCTGTCTAGACAGAGTATATCCTATATCTTTGGAGTATAGGTAGTGGCACAAGGACACCCTATGGGAGTTAGTCACAGGACTTCCACAGGTATCGCAGGGAACAAACCCTATTCAAAGTTTTTTGAGAGGGTTATTAAGGGGTTTGCAAATTTTAAACAATCTCAATCCATTTATATACCCTACAATAACCCATTTATCTAATGTTTATCAAACATTTTTGGAACATGAAACACCCTCTAATCTTTGCATTGGACAACTGAACCCTACAATTAACTGTTTTACTTTTTTTGCCTTTATAAATTGCACTTTTAGCCGTTTTCAATAGTTTTAAGTTATAATTTTTGTGAATGCTTAGTTAACATAAAACCAGATAATATTTTAGTTTAATTAAAAGGCAAGTTAAAAATACAGTTTTAATGTATGAAAGTGCTATATAAATTACATAGGATCAACTAAATGTTAATTTCAAATTTCAATTAAGTGTTTAAAGATTAAAAATGTCATCAAGTGATATGAAATTACTAATTTCTTTGATGTAATTGGCAAGAGTCCATGAGCTAGTGACGTATGGGATATACAATCCTACCAGGAGGGGCAACGTTTCCCAAACCTCAAAATGCCTATAAATACACCCCTCACCACACCCACAATTCAGTTTGACAAACTTTGCCTCCTATGGAGGTGGTGAAGTAAGTTTGTGCTAAGATTTCTACGTTGATATGCACTTCTCAGCATTTTGAAGCCTGATTCCTCTCAGAGTACAGCGAATGTCAGAGGGACGTGGAGAGTATTACCTTTTTAATGCAGTGATTTTCCTAATGGGGTCTATTTCATAGGTTCTCTGTTATCGGTCGTAGAGATTCATCTCCTACCTCCCTTTTCAGATCGATGATATACTCTAATATATCATTACCTCTACTGATAACTGTTTCAGTACTGGTTTGGCTATCTGCTATATGTAGATGGGTGTCTTTGGTAAGTATGTTTTTATTTCTTAAGACACCTCAGCTATGGTTTGGCACTTTATGCATTTATATAAAGTTCTAAATATATGTATTGTACTTATATTTGCCATGAGTCAGGTTCATGTATTTCCTTTTGCAGATTGCCAGTTTCATATTTGGGAAAGTTAATATTGAGAAATATTTTCTTACCTGGGGTTTAGTCTTTTTATCAATTGACTACTTGTTTTAAATTGCGGGCTGTCTTAGGCTCGCGGGTGTGCTAAATGCTACACTTTATTGCGTCATTCTTGGCGTGATAATTTTTTGGCGCGAAATGGCACGTCCGTTGATGCTAGTTCATAATTTCCGGCGTCGTAGTTGACGCAGGGGTTCACACAGGGTTGCGTCGTTAGTGACGCGAGTGTTTTATTTCTGGACATGGTTGGCGCCAAAACATTTTTCAGTTATGTTGTGCGTCATACTTGGCGCCAAACTTTTTTTCATTATTTATTGCCCCATTGCTTTTGCCTCTTGCCTTTTTCTATGTCAGAGGGCTATGCTATTTGCAATTTTTCCCATTCCTGAAACTGTCATATAAGGAAATTGATAATTTTGCTTTATATGTTGTTTTTCTTTTATATTTTGCGAGATGTCTCAATCTGATCCTGCCTCAGAAGTATCTGCTGTAACTTTGCAGCCTGACATTGGTTCTACCAAAGCTAAGTGCATTTGTTTTAAAATTGTGGAGATTATATCTCCTAATGTCATTTGTATTAGCTGTCATGATAAACTTTTACATGCAGATAGAGTGTCCATATGTAATAGTACATTGCCGGTTGTAGTTCCTTCAACCTCTAATGTACATTATATACCTATGAATTTGTTACTGATTCTATTCAGAAGGCTTTGTCTGCATTTCCACCTTCTAATAAACGTAAGAGATCTTTTAAAACTTTTCATTCAGTTGGTGAAATTTCAAATGACCGACAACATAATGAATTATCCACCATCAGAAGATCCTTCCTCAGACATTGACACTGACAAATCTACTTATTTATTTAAAATAGAGTATATGCGTTCTTTGTTAAAAGAAGTGTTAATTACTTTGGATATTGTGGAAGCTAGTCCTCTTTATATTAAAACTAGTAAACGTTTAAATGCTGTTTTTAAACCTACTGTGGTTACTCCAGAGGTTTTTCCTATTCCTGATGCTATTTCTGACATGATTTCTAAGGAATGGAATAAGCCAGGTACTCCTTTTAATCCTTCTGCAAGGTTTAAAAAATTGTATCCTTTACCAGCGATTGCAATAGAGTTTTGGGAAAAGATCCCCAAAGATGATGGGGCTATTTCTACTCTTGCTAAACGAACCACTATTCTTATGGAAGATAGTACTTCCTTTTATGATCCTTTAGATAGGAAGCTGGAATCTTATCTAAGGAAAGCCTATTTATATTCAGGTCATCTTCTTAGGCCTGCATTTACTTTGGCTGATGTTGCAGATGCTTCAACTTTTTGGTTGGAGAATTTAGTGCAACAAGAATTGGATTCTGACATATCTAGCATTGTTCGCTTACTGCAACATGCTAATCATTTTATTTGTGATGCTATTTTTGATATTATCAAAATTGATGTTAGATCCATGTCTATTTTAGCTAGAAGAGCTTTGTGGCTTAAATCTTGGAATGCTGATTTGACATCTAAGTCTAGATTATTATCTCTTTCTTTCCAAGGTAATAATTTATTTGGTTCTCAGTTGGATTCTATTATTTCAACTGTTACTGGGGGGAAAGAAGTTGTTTGCCTCAGGATAAAAAAACTAAGGGCAAATCTAAGGCTTCTAATCGTTTGTGTTCCTTTCGTCAAAATAAGGAACAAAAACCCAATCCTTCCCCCAAGGAATCTGTTTCCAATTGGAAGCCTTCCTCAAATTGGAATAAATCCAAGCCTTTCAAGAAACCAAAAGTGCGGCCCTCATTCCAGCACAGCTGGTAGGGGGCAGATTAAGGTTTTTCAAGGATGTTTGGATAAATTCTGTCCAAAATCAATGGATTCAGAGCATTGTCTCTCAGGGGTACCGAATAGGATTCAGAGTAAGACCTCCTGTGAGAAGATTTTTTCTCTCATGCATCCCAGTGAATCCAGTAAAAGCTCAGGCTTTCATGAAGTGTGTTTCAGATCTGGAGGTTTCAGGGGTAATCATGCCGGTTCCTTTTCAGGAACAAGGCCTGGGGTTTTATTCAAATCTATTCATTGTCCCAAAGAAAGAAAATTCATCCGGACCAGTTCTGGATCTGAAAATTTTGAATCGTTATGCAAGAGTGCCAACTTTCAAGATGGTGATTATAAGGACTATTCTGCCTTTTGTTCAGCAAGGACATTATATGTCTACAATAGACTTGCAGGATGCTTACCTTCATATACCGATTCATCCAGAACATTATCAGTTCCTGAGATTCTCTTTTCTAGACAAGCATTACCAAATTTGTTGCTCTTCCATTTGTCCTAGCAACAGCTCCAAGAATCTTTTCAAAGGTTCTGGGTGCCCTACTCTCTGTAATCAGAGAACATGGTATTGCAGTGTTTCCTTATTTGGATGATATCTTGGTACTAGCTCAGTCTTTACATTCTGCAGAATCTCACACTAATCAACGTGTGTTGTTTCTTTGAAAACATGGTTGGAGGATCAATTTACCAAAAAGTTTTTTGATTCCTCAGACAAGGGTCACCTTTTTAGGTTTCCAGATAGATTCAGTGTCCATGACTCTGTCTCTAACAGACAAGAGACGTTTGAAATTGGTTGCAGCATGTCGGCACCTTCAATCTCAGTCATTCCCTTCAGTGGCTATGTGCATGGAAGTTTTAGGCCTCATGACTGCAGCATCGAACACGATTCCTTTTGCTCGTTTTCACATGAGACCTCTCCAGCTTTGCATGCTGAATCAATGGTGCCGGGATTATACAAAGATATCACAATTAATATCCTTAAATCCCAATGTTCGACACTCTCTGACGTGGTGGTTAAATCACCAGCATTTAGTTCAAGGGGCCTCTTTTGTTTGGCCAACCTGGACTGTGATCACAACAGTTGTGAGTCTTTCAGGTTAGGGAGCTGTCTGGGGATCTCTGACAGCACAAGGGGTTTGGAAATCTCAAGAGGTGAGATTACCAATCAATATTTTAGAACTCTGTGCAATTCTCAGAGCTCTTCAGTTTTGGCCTCTGTTGAAGAGAGACCCATTCATTTGTTTTAGACAGATAATATCACAATAGTGGCATATGTCAATCATCAGGGTGGGACTCACAGTCCCCTAGCTATGAAAATAGTATCTCGGATACTTGTTTTGGTGGAATCCAGCTCTTATCTAATTTCTGCAGTTCATATCCCAGGTGTAGACAAATGGAAGGCGGATTTTCTCAGCCGTCAGACTTTACATCCAGGGGAGTGGTCTCTCTATCCGGATGTGTTTTCTCAGATTGTTCAGATGTGGGGTCTTCCAGAAAGAGATCTGATGGCTTCTCATCTAAACAAGAAACTTCCCAGATACCTGTCCAGGACCAGGGATTCTCAGGCGGAAGCAGTGGATGCGCTGACACTTCCTTGGTGTTATCAACCTGCTTATATCTTCCCGCCTCTAGTTCTTCTTCCGAGAGTGATCTCCAAGATCATCATGGAACAATCATTTGTGTTGCTGGTGGCTCCAGCATGGCCCCACAGGTTTTGGTAAGTGGATCTTGTTCGGATGTCCAGTTGCCAACCTTGGCCACTTCCGTTAAGGCTGGACCTACTGTCTCAAGGTCCATTTTTCCATCAGGGTCTCAAATCATTAAATTTGAAGGTATGGAAATTGAACGCTTAGTATTAAATCATAGAGGTTTCTCTGACTCAGTAATTAATACTATGTTACAAGCTCGTAAATCTGTCTCTAGGAAGATTTTATTATCGAGTTTGGAAGACTTACATTTCATGGTGTTCTTCTCATAAATTCTCTTGGCAGTCTTCCTAGAATTCCTAGAATTTTACAGTTTCTCCAAGATGGTTTGGATAGGGGTTTGTCTGCTAGTTCCTTCAAGGGACAAATCTCTGTTCTTTCTGTTTTATTTCACAGAAAGATTGCTAATCTTCCTGATATTCTCTGTTTTGTACAGGCTTTAGTTTGTATTAAGCCTGTCATTAAATCAATTTCTCCTCCTTGGAGTCTTAATTTGGTTTTGAAGGCGCTACAGGCTCCTCCTTTTGAGCCTATGCATTCTTTGGATATTAAGCTACTTTCTTGGAAAGTGTTGTTCCTTTTGGCTATCTCTTCTGCTAGAAGAGTTTCTGAGCTCTCTGCTCGTTCTTGTGAATCTCCTTTTCTGATTTTTCATCAGGATAAGGCGGTTTTGTGGACTTCATTTGAATTTTTACCTAAGGTTGTGAATTCTAACAACATTAGTAGAGAAATTGTTGTCCCTTACTTGTGTCCTAATCCTAAGAATCCTTTGGGGAAAGATCCTTACATTATTTAGATGTGGTAAGAGCTTTGAAATATTATGTTGAAGCTACTAAAGATTTCAGAAAGACTTCTAGTCTATTTGTTATATTTTCTGGTCCTAGGAAATGTCAGAAGGCTTCTGCTATTTCCTTGGCCTCTTGGTTAAAGCGTTTGATTCTTCAAGTTTATTTAGAGTCAGGTCAAGCCCCGCCTCAGAGAATTACAGCTCATTCTACTCGGTCAGTCTCCACTTCATGGGCTTTTAAGAATGAAGCTTCAGTTGATCAGATTTGCAAAGCAGCGACTTGGTCCTCTTTGCATACATTTACTAAATTCTACCGTTTTGATGTATTTGCTTCTTCTGAAGCAATTTTTGGTAGAAAAGTTCTTCGGGCAGCTGTTTCAGTTTGATTCTTCTGCTGCTGTTTTAAGTTTTGCTTTTCTTCATAAGAATAACTTATATTTGGGTTGTCGATTATTTTTTTCAGCATTTTTATCCCTCCATCTCTAGTGACTCTTGCGTGGAGTTCCACATCTTGGGTATTTGATATCCCATGCGTCACTAGCTCATGGACTCTTGCCAATTACATGAAAGAAAACATAATTTATGTAAGAACTTACCTGATAAATTAATTTCTTTCATATTGGCAAGAGTCCATGAGGCCCACCCTTTTTATGGTGGTTATGATTTTTTGTATAAAGCACAATTATTCCAAATTCCTTTGTTGATGCTTTTTACTCCTTTCTTTATCACCCCACTACTTGGCTATTCGTTAAACTGAATTGTGGGTGTGGTGAGGAGTGTATTTAGGCATTTTGAAGTTTGGGAAACTTTGCCCCTCCTGGTAGGATTGTATATCCCATACCTCACTAGCTTATGGACTCTTGCCAAATGCCAATATGAAAGAAATGAATTTATCAGGTAAGTTCTTACATAAATTATGTTTTTTCATCATAAATTAATGGTAATGATTAAGTGGAAAAACGGGCAGTGATACATATTAGGCAGTCATTATTAATAGTTATTTAATTATCTTCCATGATGTTCTCTGGATAAATTATTAGGGAAAACTATTAGAAAGGCTAGATATATGGGTCTTTTTGTGATTTTACCTATTCGGGAAAGGAAAAAGAACAGGAGGAAAAATATTTCAAAGGAACTTTGGTTTTATAAATTAATTTGGAGTTTTCACTTATTGATGGAATTGGTTGGAAATTAAAAAAATAAAATAATCTGATATTTGATATTTCAGGGATGTTTACTGGTAAATCCAGAACATTATATATATTTTAATATGTGAACTGGCTATGCACAAGACTCACAACATCCAAAGAATATTAAAAAGAAAAATAATGTGGAAACTAGTTATATATTTTCTGGACACTGTTCAGGAGGAGTCTCAATGCAAGTTTAAGTTGTGTATAGCTTTTACAAAAACATGTCAAAATGGCTTTTTGCACATTGTACAACTGGGGATAATACTCTTCAAAAAAGGACCGTAAGTCAAAATTTAACTTTCATATTTCAGAAAGAGCATGCAACATTCAAGCCTACTTATGTTATCTAATTTAAAGATGTACTCCAAAATTAGCTGATAGAGTCAAGGAAGCAACCACTTGCCCAGAGACAATTAAAGCTTCAATCTTAAAGGGACACTGAACCCAATTTTTTTCTTTTGTGATTCAAATAGAGCATGCAATTTTAAGCAACTTTCTGATGTACTCCTATTATCAAATTTTCTTCATTCTCTTGGTATGTTTATTTGAAAAGCAAGAATGTAAGTTTAGATTTTTGGTGAACAACCTGGGTTTGTCCTTGCTGACTGGACAGCACCAATAAACAAGTGCTGTCCATGGTTCTGATTTAAAAATGTACTGGCTCCTTAGCTTAGATGCCTTATTTTTCAAACAAAGATAGCAAGAGAACGAATAAGAATTGATAATAGGAGTAAATTAGAAAGTTGCTTAAAATTGCATGCTCTATCTGAATAATGAAAGAAAAAAAAATTGGGTTCAGTATCCCTTTAACTGTCTCAGTGAGCCACTGCAGAGATATGACAACAAATAAGTACAAATCAAGAGAAACAGAGGAGGTATTTAGAAACACAGCTGCAGGTCCACTTTACCTACTTTAATCTTCTTTGGGCCTTACAGAACAATACGTAGAATATGGCCAGTCTTTACACAATAAAAACATAGGTATTTCTTCATTTAGCTCGTACTGAAGGTGAAATTGGTATTCTTATTACTCTGATTTGGATAGGTTCTTCCTTTGGCAAGGATTTTGAAGTAAAAACAGACATGGGAGTAGAGCTGACTTAAAGTTAATATAAATTTTGATGCTAAAGAGCCCGGTTTTTAAAAATTCAATTAAAAACAGGGGCACTTTAATTCATCAAAATTTACATTTCACTCAGGAAAAATACTTACCTTTTAAAATTGACAGCCGCTCCAGCTTCCCCCGGTCGTCGCAAGCCATTTCTGACATCAGAAATGATGGATCGGTCATCCTCCAATCACGGCTTCCCCCCCGGGGGAATCAGTGTCTGATTCAACGCCGTGATTGGAGGAAGCTGGATTCCTCATTTTAGACCCAGGTAGAGGCTTTGTGATGGGTGGAGGAAGCTGGAGCATCTGTCAAGATTACAATGTAAGTATTTTTTTCACAACACGAGTGAAATGTAAATTTTGATGAATTAAAGTGCCCCTGTTTTTAATAGAATTTTTAAAAAACGGGCACTTTAGAATCAAAATTTACATTCACAGGGCAGAGCCAACAGTCAAGGCAGACAGTCGTATATCTCGTGGGCTCCTAGGCCATGACTAAATAAAGTCTGTATTTATAGGAAAAGATTAAGCTAAATTCTTGTATGGACTTCTGCTAGCTGATTTATAATGGATGGATACTTTGTCTAAGTCAAACCCTGTGATTAACGCCATGCTTCATAACCTACATCGGAAGGAGCTGAGTGGCGAGATACTAGGGCCTACCTCCACTACTACTAATCTAAGTGTCTGCAAGACAGAACCTAAAGTTACGACTAAAATGGGGGAGACTCAAGAGCTATTCCTTGCCTTGATACAGGATCTAGATCAGCAGATCGCAAGCTGATTCTCTGACCTATCAGATTCACTATGGTCAGCTTTAAGGGGAATGGCTAACAGCGCACTTGAAGGTGAGGAGTCTGGGTACACATGGAAAGAGCTTTCACTGGAGGATCCCTTGGTGGTGAGCTACCTACTACCTCTACTTCACATATATAATGGAGTTTTAGGAGACCCATGGAAAGATCAGTATGACCCCTCGCTTGCTGTTCACTCACCAACCGCACTAAGTATAACAGCAATGCCGGAACGGCTCCCACATAAGACGGAGTTGCGGCAGCCATTGGGGCCCAAATCGTTCCTTATGGAAAAAGAAGTGCATTGCTTACCTTCGGCTCCTTTCAACAGTGAGATGTTTGATTGTTTGGATGGAGATCTGAAGTTTGCATTGCTGCTGTTTTCACAGGATTACATTTGGCAGTTTGACTGTCTCCTCTCGCTGCGACCTGTTTGCACAGATATGGCACAGGCTCTTGACAGCGCTCTCACAGAGGGAGAGACCTCATATTTAAAATCACAAAGCAAAGGTCTTCATAGACTGGGTATTGGTTAGGACAGAACTGAACTTTATGCTTTAACTCCTAATTTGTGACATGGAGCGGATGAATGGTACAACCTCCCACTACATTTGGCATAACTAAAACTTATATCAATCTATTTCTTCAGTTAATGCAGCTGTTCTTATAATGTTTTATTCTAGCGTGTTAGACAGTGTATCACGGTTCCATAATGCTTTGCCTTAGTAAGTTAGAAACTATGCAATAGACATTAATTTGTTTAACCTACTTGCAGGGGAGCTTTAGTTTCTTTAAACTACTATTAGCTGGCTGTAGTTGTTGTTACGGAATAGTTATGAGGAAAAGGACAGTTTGTTTATAGCCTGTTTTGTATATATGATTTGAGGTTTATTCGTTGTATTATATACTCAACACTGAGTAGCTATATAGGTAAATACTAATGGATTTGGATGATGGGTGGGGAAGCTCATAGCAGTATACTTTTCATTGCCCCTATTTCATTTAGATATATTAGAAGTCATACTTTTTGTTCCTTGACAGTAGCACCTACATTATTGTAAAAGGTCAGTACTATATTTCCAATGAATATTCTGCATTGTAAAAGATGGGTATATGCTGTGCTTTATATTGGGGTATCTCTAAATTTCAATTGTCTTTATGTCCCCCTGGACCCTTACAGAGGCAACAGAAATACACATTTCCTGCTGTATGTAGAAGGAATCCTGGGAGATAAAAACCTTACTGTTCACCTAAGCCTGGTCTGCTGGTTGCGGCCGGATCAGCAGATTTGGCACTATTTTCTTTAACAAAGATGGGGTGAAACACATTTCAGAGTTAATACAGATTTTCTTCTCACCCAGAAAAGTGTATAGCCAAGAATAGCTACTCTGAAAGCACAACTATCTTTTGCTTGCATTTTTCCTTTTCCCATTTGTATCTTGTAAGCATTTGATTGGAAAACAAGATCATAAATGGTCTAACTTGCAGCATAATAAGATATTGGGGGTTGTATTGCCCTCCGCACCTCCCCCCCCCCCCCCATACCCATACCTTTTTGTTATATGGGTGGGTGGTGTTCACCCAGCATTTAGGCTGGGATTTATAAAGAGTGGCTTTGGTCTGCTATTTTGAGTTATGTTTTGATTATCTACAGATTTTGCATTCAACCTCATCTCAGATTCACAAGTACAAGTGCTTTATGCATCACAGATACCTTAAGGTATATTGCGAGAGGAGAACAATGATATTCATCATATGTTTGTGGATAACTATATCTTAGCTAACATAAACTATTCTATATTCATATTTCTGATGTATCTATCAGTTGAGAATTTTATTCTAATTGTCCACTGGTCCAAGAGGGACCGTTGTCACCATTTTATTCCCCCTAGATAATATTTTAGGTTTCATGAGCCCAAGAGAGGCTTAATATAATAGGAGAGGGAGTTACATGAAAGTAGAAAATGAGGTTTCAGTTTAGCATGTTAAGTATAATTATGGTGATACTACTTCAGGTTTTCTCCAGTGAAGACGATATCCCTTACCTGTGTATTGTTTTTTTTTTGTTTGTTTTTTTTTTAAATATTTTTATTTTTATTGAAACTCACAGGTGTACAAAGATCGCAATCAAGTTACAGCGTTATATGACATAAGTGAATAGTTGTCGTACATCAAGATATCAAATGGAAAAGACAAATTTTGCATGAATACCTAGTGAATCTCTTTATACATTTCTATTTAACTTTTTAGAAAACGTGACACCCTAGGCTAAACATTTGTCCTAGGATGGAGGGCTTTTCATTTTGAAAGTAGAGAACAAGAATAAACAATAACAACAAAACAAACATTGCTATGCATCATATCAGATCAGCAGTCCAGTATGAAAAGAAACCTGTTACATCTCAGATTACGATACACTCACACTGCAGTCCCAGGACCTCTCTCGTGTGGTCCCCTACCAGATGTTCCATTCTCCCCTTATGACTGCCTCCAACATGTATATCGTATTTTTAAAAGGATAGAGCACTCGCCTCTGGGTAGAGAGATCTAGCGACTCCAAAAAGAGTCTCCATTTGACAATGAAACGAGCAACTCTGGTGTCAACATCATACAAGGTGTCACATTGTTCATACATCAAAGATTTCAGTAACATTTGCTTTAAGAAACTAACAGAGGGGGGGTGGTTAACATTCAACCATCTGCGAAAGATGCACTTTCTTGCCAAGAGTATGACATTAATCAAAAGTTTCTTATCTCGTCTTAGAACCGCTAATTGCTCTAAGAATATCACTTGACTGAGAGTGAGAGTGATGGGAGCGCGCATAATTCTGGAGAGCCAAAAGGACACCTGGTTCCAATATCTACGAATTTTGGGGCAGTACCATAGATAATGTAAAAAGTCAGGGTTAGGGTAAGAGCATTTTCCACACACATTTGAAAAGTCTGCCCTCCACTTACTCAGTCTGTTGGGAGTGAGGTAGTCCTGATAGATAACTCGTATTTGGGATTCCCTAAGGTCGGCTGCCAAAATCACTGACCAGGTAAGAGTGAGGCTGTCCAGTATGGTCTTTTCAGAGGAGATCATCGGTAGCTTTTTACGCCAGTTGTCTAAGATTTGGGGTAACATAATGGCTGCTTTTGAGTTTATGAGTGCATTGTAGATTGAGGATATAGTGTAGTTGTGAGTTCGAAACTGTGCTATGGTGCGCGCCAGCGGAGGGGTGACCCAGAATGTCGCGCAGTGTTGTAGGATGTGATTTATATAATGTCTGGCCTGAAAGTAGGCAAACCTGTTAGTATAGGGGATTAGGAACTTTCTGCATAACTCGTCAAAGGGCAGGACTGTCTTAGCTGAGTGATCTAACATTTTATCTAGATTGTCAACACCTAGAGCTTTCCAAGTCTGGAAAACAGGGTATAACGTACCAGGATGAAATCTCGGATTACCTGTCAGGGGGAGGTATTTGGTGTGAGCGGGGTCCCACCCAAGGGCTTTGGTCAGAGATCTCCACCCAAGCAGCACATCTCTAAACATCGGGTGGGTAACTATATTCGCTGGGAGCTCCGATAGGGTGGCATGTGGGAGGAAAGCAGGGGATATTTGAGGCAAAGAAGCTTCTTCTAAGTGGATACTAGAGAAATGCTGGGTGTTTAGTGTCCAGTCTAATGACAGTTTTGCCAGGGAGGCCCAGTTGTAGTATACTAAGTTCGGCAACCCCAGTCCTCCACGCGAGTAAGGGAGGTAAAGTTTATTTGCCCCAATACGTGGCTTACTTCCCCTCCACAGGAAGGTTCTGATTGTAGTGTTTAAGAAAGCCACGTCTCTTCGTGTGAGTAGTAATGGGAGCATTTGCATGGGATACAGAATTTTGGGGAGGGTTGTCATTTTGACAATGTGGACTCTACCCATGAGAGATAATGGTAAATTTTGCCATGCCGCCAGCTCTGTTTTAATTTGGTGGATCAAAGGGGATATATTGTGAGCATACCAATTCTGCGGGTTTGCCGAAATGTGTATGCCTAAGTAAGTTAAGTAGTCGTCTACCGGTCGAAAGGGGTATAGCTCAGGGGAGTGGTCAGATCTCCGGTGTAACCATAAGATTTCAGATTTTGAAACATTTATTTTATACCCTGAGAACCATCCAAACAGCTCAATGGTATTCAGAATAGCTGGGATGTGCGTCTGAGGGTTGGAAACAAAAAGTAACATGTCGTCTGCATAGAGGGCGATTTGAAGTTTGTGAGATGCAAGTTGTATTCCTGGGAAGATAGCTCTCAGGCGCACTGCCAGGGGCTCTAGAGCCAAGTTGAACAGCAGCGGGGAGAGAGGGCAGCCCTGTCGTGTTCCCCTATGAAGAGGGATTGGGGGAGAGTAGAGATTATTTATCAACAGGTATGCCACCGGGTGGGAATATATGTTAGTGAGGAAGGTCGTGAAATGCCCTGATATACCAAAAGCCTTCATAGAATGGAAGAGATGCGACCACTCCACGCGATCGAAGGCCTTCTCTGCTTCAAGTGACAGCAGGAAGGCCTCCGGGAGGGATGAGAGGGTTCTCTGTTGCTTAGCCTGCCAATGATATGATACCGCATGAAGAACTCTGCGAATGTTTGTGACCGAGGAGCGAGTAGCGGTAAAGCCTGTTTGGTCCGGATGCAGGACGTGGGGGAGTATATGTTTTAACCGGTTCGCTAAAAGCTTGGTGAGTAGCTTGTAATCAACGTTTAAAAGAGATATGGGTCTATATGATGCTGAGAGTGTGGGATCTTTACCTACTTTATGGATGACTATGATATTAGCTGCAGAGAAGCTGGCAGGAGGGACGGTGTGTCCTGTAAAGAAGTGGTCAAATAAGGTTGTAAGAACCGGGGCAGGTTGGTCGGAGAGCATCCTATAGAATTCAATGGGAAGCCCGTCCGGGCCTGGCGTCTTTCCCAGAGCTAGAGATTTAATAGTCTGGGTGACCTCTTCAGGAGAGATTGGGGCATTGAGACTATCTAACTGTTCCTCTGTGATTGTGGGTAGCGTTAGATTATTCCAAAACTGTTGATGTGCATTGTCGTGAGGTGGTTGTGATTGGTATAAGTTAGTGTAGTAGTTTGTGAATTCAGTTACTATCGTAGACTTATCATTAGTTAGCTGGCCCTGGCTTTTAATGGCTGGAACTCCTCTGTTAGCTTGTTTAATTTTAACCAAGGAGGCTAGGAATTTCCCAGCTCTGTTACCGTGGCGCAGAAACAGGCCCTGGTTCCTGTTTTCTCTGTGTATGGTGTTTTGCAGCATGAAAGCATCTCTTTCTCTTTTAGCTGTGAAATAGGCGGTTCTATTATGGGAAGTGGGGGATTGACAATATTGGGCATATGTGTTAGTCAGCTGAGTATTGTAATGTTCTTCCCTGCCGTTCTGGAGACGTTTCTGTTTAGAGAGGTAGGCAATTATGTTGCCCCTAAGGACCGCTTTAGCTGTTTCCCAGAAGAGAGTTGGGGAGGACATATGTGGTCGGTTATTGTTTATGTAGTCGTCCCATTGTCTCTTTAGAAACATTACAAAATCAGGCGACTTTATAAGGTAGGTTGGAAGTCTAAACACCCTCTTGTTAGTAGGTTGGGGAGAATGGGTAACAGTCAAAGAGATTGGGACATGGTCTGAAACAGTCAAATTGGCTATTTTAGCCTCTGTAACTAAAAGTTCCAGGGAGCTAGAGGTTAGAAAGAGATCAATGCGAGAGAGTGAGTTGTGTGCTCGCGACGCGCAAGTGTAATCCCTGCCTACAGGGTTCCGTCTCCTCCAGATGTCCTGTAGTCCCAAAGAGTCGTACAGGGCCCTAAAAACCTTGGTCGGGAAAGTTGTCATGGGCCTACGGTCTCGGGACTGGAGAGTCCCAGAAGGATCTCTGATTCTGTCGAGTGCGGGGTTGGGTGTCAGATTAAAATCTCCTGCCATAATGATTTTGGTGTCCAGATGTTGGGCTAGAGAGTTAGTTATGGATCTCCAAAATGCAGGCGCTCTATGGTTAGGGCCATATACATTACAGAGGGTATACCAATCCTCTTGCCATTTCAACCTGGCAATGATAAATCTCCCCTCGGGATCTTGCAGTATCGACCCTAGTTGGTAGTCTAGACCTTTGCGTATAAGGATCGCCACTCCTCTGCTGGAGCTATTATAAGGGGCATAAAGGACCTCTGAAATCCATTTGTCTTTAAGTTTTTCATGCTCAGAGGCAGTGAGATGTGTCTATTGTAGAAACATAATATGGGCCTGCATTTTTTTTAGATATGCCAAGACAGTCTTTCTCTTAATGGGCGAGTTAATCCCTCCCACATTCCAGGAGAAAATTTTTATCGTCATTTAAAGACCAAGAGGGGGGCAAGAAATTGCAAGCGCAGTGTGTGTCTCTGCCTGCGATCTATGCTTGGCTAAAATAGCGAGGTAGCGCATGCTTGACCTATTGAGTTTCGTCACCTGAGGGGGCATGGGGGGACAAGAGTAGCAACCTTTCACAGCAGTATGAAAACAAAGGTATAAGACATAACTCATCAGAGAGCAAGACATCCCACATACACATGAACATTCCTAACTAATGCTATAATCTCTGTAGGTTGAATGATATAAATTATGCTCATAATACTGACAGTCTCGAACACTACCCTATCCCGTCTAGCTAATTGGACATTTTCCTGAAAAGTAAGGCACACATTATACAGTTTACAGTTGCTTATTATACATAGCAAGAACATAACATATTTACATATAACAACCAGGACATTAACATTCCTGAACATTTTCATACGATACCTATCCATTGAAATATCTTCTTGAGTCCATATTTTGTATACCGGACCGATAGTGTCGCCGGTTAGTTTGTCTATATCAGCCAGGAGAGTCCCCTCTCTCCGGGGAGAGATTGGCAGGAGAATCCCTTTCTTGGTCTAGGTAGTCTTGAGCCTCTCTAGGAGAGTCAAAGAGTTTGAATCCTTTTGAAGTGCGGAGCTTGAGGCATGCGGGGAACAGAAGGATAGCTTGACGTTTGTCCTTGTGCAAAGAGCTACAAATCGGAGTAAAGTCCTTTCGTTTCCTAGCAACTTCCGCTGAGTAATCTTGAAAGATGTAGATTCGCTTTTCATCATACAACAGCATTTCTACCTTCCTGTACGCTTGGAGAAGCTGGATCTTGGATTGAAAATTGAGGTATTTAATCATTACCCCTCTAGAGGGGGGTTTCTTCCTGTCTTTGGGTGGTCTGGTCCCACCAATACGATGGGCTCTCTCCACCTTCATTGGTATCTGGTCAGTCGAGACGCCAAGAAGATTAGGGAGTGAGTGCTCCGCAAAATAAAGCAGCTCAGAGGGGCGGACAGATTCAGGTAGCCCTACCAGCCGGATATTGTTCCTGCGTGAACGATTCTCCAAATCATCGAGTTTTTGGTGTAGGTATTCATTCTGTCAGAGTAACTTTTTAACCTGAATAGAGGAGGTATGGTGGCCATCTTCTAGATCAGAGATTCTTTGCTCTGCCCCCGTCAGTCTGGAGTTGAATTGCTTAACCTCTGAAGTTAAGTTGTCCATTCCCCTTTGGAGGATTTCGAGTTTGGACAGTAGCAGAGAGCTCATCTGTTGTTCTCCTAAATTGGAGTTTCCAGATTCTTGGGCAGGGGCGGATTTTGTTGGAGAGGGTGGCTGCTGGGTATCTGGGGGTTGTTTATGTTTTTTATCCTGTTGGGATTTGTTTCTGCTCGACATTATTACCTGTGTATTGTTATGTAACTGCATATGTTAAGAGAATGTTCCTGAATGTCTATTGTAACTTGTTTATTTGATGATGTCTTGCCAATGACCTCAATAAAAAAATATTTTACAAAAAAATTTACATTCACTTTAAGAATGTAACAAATGTTATGAAACAAGGTTCTTCTGCTGTTTATCCTGCTGTCTTTCACAAAGTCTCTAGTTGATCTGGATTAATAAAAGGATTATACTTTCCAGATCAGCTTGAGGGCTCACATGAGCAAGCTCATCTTTTGTACTTCAGAGAGGCCTAGACGAATTGCTCAAGAACCAGAAGCATTTCCATTAGTATCACTGGCAATTCTGCAAAAGTCACAAAAATAGTATTCCACATGCCTCCTGCCCTGCCTCAAAACTCTTATGGCAGCTTGATCAGAAGAAACACAATCAGAGTTGTCATATAAAATAATTATAGCACTAACAGAAGAGTCCCAAGTATTTTGTATCTAATTTTTCGATGGAATCAAATTGTGGGCCCCAATCATCTGTCAGTAGGGCTATGGCAGTGCAATCCTTAACAAAGTCTTTACATAGGTTCCAGGCTTGATTGAGAACAGAATTTGACAAGAAGTGATGAAAGTAGGGAACTGTTGCCTACCACCACCAAATCTATCTGGTAGTGGTTTATTTGTCTTTGAAGAAGTCATAAGTCCTGATTGCTGTGCATCAAAAGCAACAGGCTGACTAGGTCCCTCAGTAGCTGATAAATCCAGAGTAGACAAGTAATGCACAAGATGGTAATAGCTCTTGCAGCAGTCTGTGTCTAAGCCTTTTAGCCCTCTGTAATAAATTTAACTGGGAGGCCTGCAACTCTTGCATAGAATCAGTTAGGTTTGTAACTTGCTGGGACAGAACTGCTGGTTATGTTTGCCACATTTGCTGGATCCATAATGACTTTGTTAGTATGTAAGATAAATAGAGCATTATCTTGTTTGCAGGATGGCACCAGTATTGCTGAAGAATTCAGGAGATAGTCAGGAACAAGTTGTAGGCATTACAATGAAGGCAAATCTAGAAACATGCATCAAATCTCAGAGTGATCAGGATAATAGGTGAGAAGAAACCCACAGTCAGGAACCAAGAGAATCAGCAAATGCCAGGCATCAAAACAGGTAGAGCAGACAAAAAGGCAATTTAAATAACAGTTACAAAGCTCAGCAACAGGATACTTAGTCCAGCATTTACAGCGCAGAAGAAGATTAGACCAGAAACAAATTCCAATAAGCAATCCATAGTCATTACATGGAAGACAGGTCAAAATCAAGAATGCCAGGTTCTTCAAATGGAATATGGAATAACCAAGCACAGAATGTATATCTTTAAAGGCTTTAACACATCCTGGAAGATTTTGGTGCTACCAAAATGTAATTTCTGAGTTACTATATATACTGTACTACAGATAGACCAGTTCTTAGTACAGGTGACATAGTTCAACGCTATCATTAACAACAACATGGGCCGTCACTGCACTCATTTTAACTCACTCCTCTTCAGCCATTGTGCTATCTTCAGTGCTTCCCTTCCCCACATTCAACATTGGTCAAACGTCTTCTTAGCTTGGGCTTATCTATGCACAGGTAAACCTCTTAACTTACCACTTGTAATAGCAATGGGCACCCTAATATCACGCCCCGTCACTATCCATTAAAAGTATAGGGTGTGCTAAAAAAAGTTTAGCCACAATGAGATACTTTGGTTACAAATGAAACCATCCACTTTGTGTAAGGTCACACAAAATATAACTCATCCTGCACTACTGTGTTAAACTTGGACTCTAGGTATAACGTACTTTTATAGTTACCTAGTTTGATTAAGATCACCCCTTATTTTGAGGTTAATTGTCCTTTAGGCTAGTGAAAAGGAATATGATGATGGGTTTTAAGCACAAAAATAATTAGTTAGTGCAGGCAAACTACTCACATATAGTAGAATTGTGGGGTGGAAACGGATGCTGTTGCATAATAGTATTTATTCCAGAAGATAAAGTGTTTATTTCTAAGCATGGGTAATACCTATAAGCATACTATTGAGCTGCCTCTGATTTTTATTTATATTCTAATTGTGTTTTATAGATAGTGCTAAATGAGGTCACTGGAAAAGAAAAAAAAACTGAAGCATAATTTGAAAGCAGATGAGAACTAAAAGGCCCATCAAGTCTGCCTATTTCTTTATAAAATGTGAGCTTATTTAATTTTTAGGATAGCTTTATGTACATCACAGGCATTCTCGGTATCCTTACAATCTTTTTGTCCTTACCAGGTGTAATTTATTAGTTTATTCAATTAAAGGGCCATAATACCCAAATGTTTAAACACTTGAAAGTGACGCAGCATAGCTGTAAAAAGCTGATTAGAAAATATCTCCTGAACATCTCTATGTAAAAAAGAAAGATATTTTACCTCAAAAGTTCCTCAGTAGCCACCTCCCATTGTAAAGGATTTCTAAGCAGCATATTAGTATGTCTGTCCCGGGACAACTGAAAGGATGAGCTTCGTGCACTCTCATATTATTTCACCAATCAGGTAAAGGAAGCTTACTATGAAATCTCATCAGAGTTAAGTTAAATCTCATGAGATCACAGTAAGAGTTCATGACCTCAGCACTGCTGATGCTGATTGGCTGCTGTTCATTTCTTTATTTTTTTAAATTTTTTACCTGCAGCTGGGAGCAGCTGAGTATAACTTTTTACACAGAACTTACTCTGGTGAGCTGAGGAGATTGTGCGGTAAAATATCTTCCTTTTTTACATAGAGATGCTCAGGTGATATTTTCCTGTCAGCTTTTTACAGTTATACTGCAGTTATAGTTTCAAGTAATTTAGCATATGAGTATTATGTCCCTTTAATGAAATGTTCCATCATGATTGTAGACCTGTATTTTTTTATCTTGAGTCTTTTAAAAATGTAATTGTATTTAAAAAATTGCACTAGGGTCTCATGGTGACATTTTTTAATCAGATGAAGGTCTTTTGTCAGCAAATAATAGCTAGAATGTGAAAAAGCACAGGTGGTGTCTATATAGACAATAATCTGCATTGACAGTTTTTATTTCACCATTGCTTCTTAATCTAATATATGATATGAGATGCCATGTAATGTTTTCAAGTTTTCTTAAAGATTCTACAGTGCTTTCATCTAGATATTTCCATGTGTAAAGTAAAAAGCTGATGTATCCTGAAGTTACAAACTCCTCTGTTTAACCCCTTAGTGACCACAGCACTTTTCAATTTTCTTACCGTTTGGGACCAAGGCTATTTTTAAATTTCTGCTGTGTTTTTGTTTAGCTGTAATTTTCCTCTTACTCATTTACTGTACCCACACATTTTATATACCGTTTATCTCACCATTAAATGGACTTTCTGAAGATACCATTATTTTCATCATATCTTATAATTTACTATAAATGTTTTTATAAAATATG
Organism: Bombina bombina; assembly: GCF_027579735.1. Classification (NCBI taxonomy): domain Eukaryota; kingdom Metazoa; phylum Chordata; class Amphibia; order Anura; family Bombinatoridae; genus Bombina; species Bombina bombina. Next base: position 833,360,884 of record NC_069503.1, on the reverse strand, counting down.
ATGACAAAATGGAAAAAAAAATTCCTAAATAGTTTCTAAATTTTGTCCTGAGTTTAGAAATACCCAAAGTTTACATGTTCTTTTGCTTTTTTGCAAGTTATAGGCCAATAAGTACAAGTAGCACTTTGCTATTTTCAAACCATTTTTTTTTTTCAAAATTAGCGATAGTTACATTGGAGCACTAATATCTTTCAAGAATCCCTGAATATCTCATCACATGTATATATTTTTTATTAATAGACAACCCAAAGTATTGATCTAGGCCTATTTTGGTATATTTCATGCCACCATTTCACCGCCAAATGCGATCAAATTAAAAACGTAAACTTTTTCACAAACTTTAGGTTTCTCACTGAAATTATTTACAAACAGCTTGTGCAATTATGCCACAAATGGTTGCAAATGCTTCTCTTGGATCCACTTTGTTCAGAAATAACAGTCATATATGGCTGTGGCATTGGTTTTTGGTAATTAGAAGGCCACTAAATGCTGCTGCGCACCACACATGTATTATGCCCAGCAGTGAAAGGGTTAATTAGGTACCTTGTAGTGAGCTTGTAGGGTTAATTTTAGCTTTAGTGTAGTAGACAACCCAAAGTATTGATCTAGACCCATTTTGGTATATTTCATGCTACCATTTCACCGCCAAATGTGATCAAATTAAAAAAATCGCTGCTGCAAACTACACTTGTATTATGCCCAGCAGTGAAGGGGTTAATTAGGTAGATTGTAGGGTTAATTTTAGCTTTAGTGTAGAGATCATCCTCACACCTGACACATCCCACCCCCTGATCCCTCCCTGACTCACCTCAAAAAGCTCTCTTTTCTAATAAATTTGAAATTTAACAAAAATTCCATTTAAGACAAGGTTGTTATAACTCCAAAAAAAAAAAAAACGTTCACAATGCTTCTAGCTTTCATAACAATGGTTTATTTATACACTCTAAAATATATACTATATACTGATTCCAATTTAAAAAAAAATAATAAAATTTAAAGACACTGGTGACACAATATTGGTATTATTAACCTTAATCTAAAAAATTATATATAATATTAGGACATTAAGCAGCTAATACATTTAAAAAAATATATATAATGATCAGTATACGTTATTATCACTCATATTTATTCTGTGAAGCTTCTATTGCACATGTAATGTTAGTTTGTGACAATAATTTTGTATTTAGTATAAATTCTGAGACATTATATATATAAACATAAATTCTCCCTGAGACACAGTATTTACATATGATATTCTAAAAAGTGTGGTGAGTTCTACGGTCTTGCAATAATTGTCTGCATTAGACTTGTATCCACTTGTTATCTCAAATCTGAGGCTTGTCCCAATGATCCAATGGGATTTTAAAATAAATCTCAAAGTAAATTTTTTAAAGTATATTGAATAGTACCTTTTTCCGGTTGCCACACGGTTACTCCAATACACGTAGATTTTATAGTATCTGTGAAATTTTAGGGTAACTTAGCCTCTGTACTTGGATCGATGGGATCCTCTGGTTGCTTCTGGCGCCGTTTGTCAGCAGTTCACGTTAGGCTGAAGTGGACAGCTGGTTTCACCCAGGGATTTCCTTCTCCACCAATCAGCTTCTGGGTTGTCGAGTTTAGTGCGCACACTTATTTGAAACTGGTTCAGGTTTTGTTCACTCCTATCACTCCACCTGTACACTTATATTGTTTCTTCATGTACTTAAGCTGTCTCTTTAATGCTGGTATTGTGGTTATGGGAGTGTTAATGCTGATAATTTTCAGACACCTTCAAAAGAACTTAAATTCAGTCCACTATTTCCTGCAGCTGAAGACAGGCTATCAGCGCGTAACGGCTCCCACAGAGCCTTTGTCAAGATAGTTTGTATCCTCTGCTCCTCCTCTATTTAAGGCTAACTTGTTAACCCCTTATTGGTCAAATGCAAACTCCAGTGAATAAAGCACTCATTATTCACTTATTTCTTTTATAGGTTATATCACATTTGTCACCACTTAATTAAGTGCCTCACTTTGAGAGATCAGATATTTTATATAAAATCACATATCTTATTTCTAGCAATTTTATCAGAGAAATACAGTTTTGACCTAATAATATCCACTAGTAGTTAATATAAGAAGATAAGTGAAGAAGTCTTTAACGCATATTATAATCAACCATTGAGCAAAAAAATATATATAATAAATATTTAATAATATAATAAATATAAAATAAAAAATATAATACAATTGTCAAAAAAACATATATTTTGGGAAATGAAAACTTGGTCAACTTATAAAGTATCTTTTTATGGTAAAATAGTAATCACGAAAATGATAATATTACCAAAGCTGCTCTATCTCTTCAGAGCGTTGCCTATTACCGTTCCCCAAGAGGATATACTTGATATGCAGAGAAACATGTTAAGATTTGTTTGGGTTAATAAAAAGGCTAGAATTAATAAGAAAACATTGCTCCAAGGTAAAGACCGAGGAGGACTGGGAGTGCCAGACCTACAAAAGTACTTTTGGGCTGCCAGATTAGCACAAACTTTGCTCTGGAATACTAGAGGGAACGACATAAAGTGGGTAAAATTAGAAAGTGACATGTTACAATTATACCCAATCTATAAGATACTATGGACACCTAAGCGAGACAGACCATTGAATTGGTCCAACTACCTCTCCATAGCACATTCTATTAGAATATGGGATACACTACAGGGAAAATACAAATTACATACAGCTAGCTCTTTAGCAACACCATTAAATTTGCCATTTGTTCAGGTTCCAAAAGCAATAAGCAACATATGGGCTAACAAAGGACTATACCGGATAGCTGATACTATGACAAACTCCACTTTCATATCATATGAGGAATATAATTCTATCCAACGGATATTGCCGGGCTCCTGGCTCCACTATATGCAGCTGAAATCTAGAATTAAGGAAATAGGTAGGCCACCTTCACACACAGCACACACCCCCTTTGAAAAGATATGCACATCTGCAACTAGAACTAAGGGAGCTATATCGATTTTATATAACCTATTAAATAACAATAGCACAGTAGACAAACTAAATTTTATGGTAAAATGGGAAGAAGAAGGACAGTTTGTAAAAGAGCCTCCAGAATGGTCTGAAATCCTAAAAAAAGGTCAGGCGTGTTCTATCAGTGCCAATCTGAAAGAAAATTACATTAAAGTAGCGTATAGGTGGTACCTACATCCCAGCAGAATACAGTGGACAGACAAAACCCCTAAGTCTTGCTACAGAGGCTGCGGAGACGTTGGTTCTTACACACATATGTGGTGGTCCTGTGTGGAGGTGCAGAAAATTTGGTCACAAACCAATAACCTTCTAACTGAAATATTAAATGGACAAATCACACTGAGTAGGGAACAGGCTTTGCTGCACTTTCCGATTGAGGGCCTTACCAAAGCTAAATCAAAGTTAGTAGGAATGGTCTGCACAGCTGTCAAGACCTCAATAGCAAGGTTCTGGAAGTCTTCAGTACCTAGCTTTAATATCATAATAAATAAACTTAAATATTATTATCAAATGGCAGACATTTCCTCTACCCTACTTAATACCAGAACAGAGTTCCTCCAGATATGGGAGGACTGGATAGTTTGGACAGATACTCAACGAATGAGAAACAGACATAGCATACAGGTAATGGAGGGTACAACAGAAAGAATAGATACCCACTAGTGACACTGGCTCTCAACCTTTTACTTCCCCCTTCTTTAACTGGGAGATTCTCTTCTATTCTTCTTTCTACTTTTTCTTATTTCTTTCTACTTTCTTTCTAATATCTAATTATGAAAGTTTGCAAACAAGAGGAAAAGTATTGCATCCTTTACTGTTTATTTCCTTAAATTGCTTTATTTGAGGTGATTTTTTTTTGTCCATGACGAACTATAATATGACAATAACATGAAACACTAAGCATGAAATGGTGGACCTATATGAGGGAAATGGTCTGCCATGACATTACTGCATTCTCTGTATAATAAGAATTGTCATGTTACATTTATATATATGCTATATTTGTCATGGAACTTGTTACCTTTTTCTCAATAAAAAATTATTTCGAAAAAAAAACCCCCATATATTTTTAAATAACCAACTTTTTGGAAATTCCTCCATATATCTACATATTTTTTCAAGCAAAGTTAGTTCAATCTTTCCTACTTACTTCATACCATTTAGTCAAAACAGATGGTCCAGATCTAGCTCACTATTAAGACCTGTAGGGAATAAAGTCCCAAAATTATATATAAATTCAGCTTCTTGGTGTAGGAGTTTTTTCTCCATGTCCCCGCTTCTTCTATCTCGTATTACTTTTTTAATGTCCCAAAATTTCATACTCTCAACATTACCATGATGAACTTCATAGAAGTGTTTGTAAGGTGCAGTGTCTTGTCTATTATGTTCTATACTCAGGATGTGTTCTCTAATGCGGTCCTTACGTTTCCTGCTCGTTTGACCCAAGTATATTAGATTACATTCACATTTTATGAGATATATCACATTTATATCTGTACATCGAATTATCCCATTAATTTTAAAGTCTTTTCCTGTTTTTTGTGATCTAATACTTTTTATCTTATTGCTGAATTTACATGATTTACAAAAATGACAGGAGAAGAAGCCGTCTATTTCATTTCCCTCAAGATCTTTAATTCCTTTATTAAACATTGATAGGTTTTTCTTTTTATATTCACTCGGGGGGGGGGGGTCAAGTACGTTTTTAAAATGTCGTGCTTTTTTGTAAATGAATCTTGGTTTTTTTCCCTTATTAGGCCTTAACAAGGGATCTTTTAGCAGAAGATGCCAGTGTTTATTCACCACTTTATTTAAAAGTTTATGTTGCGAGGAATAGGTGGTTATTAATAGTATAGGTTTTTCTTTTTATATTCACTCGGGGCAAGTACGTTTTTAAAATGTTGTGCTTTTTTTTGTAAATGAATCTTGGATTTTTTCCCAGATTAGGCCCTAACAAGGGTTCTTTTAGCAGAAGATGCCAGTGTTTATTCACCACTTTTTTTTAAAGTTTATGTTGCGAGGAATAGGTGGTTATTAATAGTATATCCAGATCATTTTTATTTTCATTTTTATTTTCCATTTTTTTCTTTTTAAGTAGCGTTTTTCTATCTATATCTTTAATATCCTCTGCTAATATCCTCTGCTAGTTTTTCTATTCCATTCCCGTTGTAAACTTTCTGTTTAAATCTGTTAATTAAAATCTTTAAATTAAAATTGCTCTTCATATTCTTCTATGTCAGTGCAATTTTTTCTTATACTGAGTAGTTGCCCTTTGGGTATGTTTCTCTTCCAGGTTTCAAGGTGGTAACCCTTTGAATCAATATAATTATTGGAATCAACCTTCTTTAAAAAAGTCTTTGTTTTGATTTGTTCATTTCTTATTTCTAATTCAATGTCCAAAAAGCTAATTTTACTAAAGCTGGATTAATGGGTACAACTAAGACCAAACTCATTGTCATTTAGATCTTCTATAGATAAATTCAACAGTTCCATATCCCCCCTCCAAATAAAGAACAGATCATTAATGAAATGCTTATATAGCACAAGGTTCGCACCCCATGGGGATTTTTCCAACAAATGGTTTTCAAAACTCCCCATGAATAAATTAGCATAACTGGGTGAAAACCTTGTGCACATAGCCGTTCCCTTGATTTGTAGAAAGTAGCTCTCCTCAAATTTGAAATAATTTTTGCTTAAAATAAAATATATGCAATCCAGAATACATTTCCCTTGTTTCTCTCTCATATTTACATCAAGTTTAAGGTAAGATTCAATTGCTTTGATGCCCAAGTTATGATCTATATTAGTGTATAAAGCACTGACATTACAGGTCACTAAAATAAAGTTAATTTCCCATTTAACTGTATCTAGTAGAACTCAGTCTATTTTCTTAATATTTTCCTAAAATTATTCTTTAAAAAGTACATTTTAATTAAGGAAGCTGTTGGAAATACCTCTGTGTCTCTCTCTCTCTCTTTCTCTCTCTCTCTCTCTCTCTCTCTCTCTCTCTCTCTCTCTCTCTCTCTCTATATATATATATATATATATATATATATATACTACTTTATATATATATATATATATATATATATTACTATATATTGCAAATTATTTAAAGCAATTTATTCCACTAAGATTGAATTATTCTAGTATATACCCCCTAGCCAAATAATGATTGTAAAGATGGATATTTTTAAAACCAGAGACAGTCTATGACATTGATAGATTAATCAATTGCCAACAATATAATTTCCCCTAAAAATATATGGGAACAAGATGGAGTAATGACTTCAAAATCTATGGATCTTGAAAGTCTAGAGAATCTATTGACTAAAGAAATGAAGATAAATAAAAATTAAACTTTATGGAAAAATATGTGAAGCTAGGAATGGTTCCCAGAGGTTTACGTCTTAAAGACTGCACCTTTGAACTAAATACTATCCAAAAAGGAGAATGGTTTGAAATCTTAGAAAAAGCTTCTCTAGATTTAGTGAGAGTGATTATAAAAGCTAGAACGCTAGCAGTTAAGAATATTGGAGATGATATAACTAAACATAAGAATTTTCTAGATAATAAGAAAAAAGAAATTTCTAAAGATATACAAAAAGATCTATTAAATAAATTGGAAGATCTTAAAAGTGACATATTAAAAACTAAATGGAATAAATACCAGAGGGATCAAGATGATTATGAACTAATAGGAATAGTAGGAGAAGATAAAGATGACTTAATAAAAACACTATACTATTTAGTAAAAAGAAGGAGAATAAACAACTTATGGAGAATACAAATACTGATAAAGAAAGTCGGAATTCTCTTATTGTTACAATTAAAGAAAAAAACATGAGAAGACCATTTGAATAATAGGAGAGGAAGGACAGATAGATTTGTGGAGAATAAGAGAGAAAACCGGAATACTAATATATCTAATCAGAGATATCCCAGCAATTTGGAACAAAATTATGACAAAAAAATGGACCAAAGAACCATATAGTGATTATGAATCATATAGAAACAACAGAAGAGATCATTGGCATTCTAGAAATGATAGATATCAATACAGTAATAATAGAGACTATTATAGGGATTTCAGAGAATATACCAGTAATAGACGATGGAATTATAGAGAGACTCAGAATAATAGGGGATGGTATAATGGGCATAACAATTATGAAAAACACCCAATGAGCATGATAATAGAGAAGAAAGGAGACAGACAAATTGGAGAACCCCAACATATAATAGATATGAGGAATTAGAACATGAAAATAACTGTATTGAAACTATGACCCCACAACCAGGTACATCAAATGATTTTTTAGAGATAGGAAGAGAGAGAACCCATGATCCCCCAAAAGGAAAAAGAAGAAGAGAGGGAACAGAGGTAGAGGAAAGGGAAAGTTAGATGTGACATAGATTAAGGGTATTTTTAATATCAGTGATGTACACTTAACCATTGAACAAGAGAAAATACTTAATAAAGGTTTATCTTTCACACCGTCTGCTAAACTCAATAAATTTGAACATCTGATTAATATAAACCAATTTGTTACAAAACTAACTTTGAAAAAATATTTTTTTAAAAATCCTATTCTTAAAAATAGTACAAATGTTCATTCCCAGACGAGTCAAATGACATCTAATAATTTTAACCATACTGAATTTAAATCAACTTTTTTTCCAAGCCTTGAGAAGGGAAACTTCATTGAGTCATTTGAAAAATTAGTAAAACAGTATTTGGAAAAATTGGACATTAAAAATGATAAAAATATGAATTGGAACTTAACACTAAGGGGCATATTTATCAAGCTCCGAATGGAGTTTGATGCCCCGTATTTCTGGCAAGCCTGCAGGCTCGCCAGAAACAGCAGTTATGAGGCAGCGGTCATGAGGCAGCGGTCACAAAGACATCGCCGGAAATCAACCCGATCGAGTACGATCGGGTTGATTGACACCCCCCTGCTGGCGGACTATTGGCCGCGAGTCTGCAGGGGGCGGCGCTGCACCAGCAGCTCTTGTGAGCTGCTGGTGCAATGCTGAATATGGCGAGCGTATTGCTTGCCGTATTCAGCGAGGTCTGTCGGACCTGATCCGCAGAAGTTGTAGTGATTAAGCAAGCAGAGAAGGGCAGGGTAGAAGTGACATAGTGATTAAGCAAGCAGACAAGGGCAGAGGGGTAGTTATTATAAAAAGCACCTACTACCTTGAAGAAGCCTGTAGATTGTTGGGTGACACAACTACGTATAAGAAACTTAAAAATGATCCTGGTGATAATTATTTCAAGCAAATTGAGGTATTGCTTAAAGAAGCACTATCAACAAATTTAATAAATGAGTCTGAATTTGCATTTTTGATGATAAAGAATTTAGAACTCCTATTTTCTACCTTCTCCTAAAGGTGCATAAAAACCACCAGGCAGGCCAATAGTTGCATAAAAACCACCAGGCAGGCCAATAATATCAGGCATAGAATCCATAACATCAAATCATATGTTAAAAATCTTCCCTCATACAGAAGCTACACACTTTTTGAACATAATAGATACAGTTAAATGGGAAAATCACTTTATTTTAGTGACCTGTGACGTCAGTGCTTTATACACTAATATAGATCATAACTTGGGCATCAAAGCAATTGAATCTTACCTTAAACTTGATGTAAATATGACAGAGCAACAAGGGAAATGTATTCTGGATTGCATATATTTTATTTTAAGCAAAAATTATTTCAAATTTGAGGGGAGCTACTTTCCACAAATCAAGGGAACGGCTATGGGCACAAGGTTAACACCTAGTTATGCTAATTTATTAATGGGGAGTTTTGAAAACCATTTGTTGGAAAAATCCCTGTGGGTGTGAACCTTGTGCTATATAAGCATTTCATTGATGATCTGTTCTTTATTTGGAAGGGGGAAATGGAACTGTTGAATTTATTTATAGAAGATCTAATTGACAATGAGTTTGGTCTTAGTTTTACCCATGAATCCAGCTTTAGTAAAATTACCTTTTTGGACATTGAATTAGAAATAAGAAATGAACAAATCAAAACAAAGAGGTTGATTCCAATAATTATATTGATTCAAAGGGTTACCACCTTGAAACCTGGAAAAGAAACATACCCAAAGGGCAACTACTCAGTATAAGAAAAAATTGCACTGACATAGAAGAATATGAAGAGCAATCAAAGAATTTAATTAACATATTTAAACAGAAAGGTTACAACGGGAATAGAATAGAAAAACGAGCGGAGGATATTAAAGATATAGATAGAAAAACGCTACTTAAAAAGAAAAAAATGGAAAATAAAAATGAAAATAAAAATGATCTGAATATGCCATTAATAACCACCTATTCCTCGCAACATAAACTTTTCAAAAGAGTGGTGAATAAACACTGGCATCTTCTGCTAAAAGAACCCTTGTTAGGGTCTAATCTGGGAAAAAATCCAAGATTCATTTACAAAAAAGCACAACATTTTAAAAACTTACTTGCCCCGAGTGAATATAAAAAGAAAAACCTATCAATGTTTAATAAAGGAATTAAAGATCTTGAGGGAAATGAAATAGAAGGCTTATTCCCCTGTCATTTTTGTAAATCATGTAAATTCAGCAATAAGATAAAAAGTATTAGATCACAAAAAAACAGGAAAAGTGTGAGATCCCAGGCGCCTACCCTAAGGAGGCTAAGGTGTAAGGTATAAGAAACCAGAGAGTGGCTAAAATTTATTTAATAGATCTTCACAAATTCACTTAAAATCAAGATTACAGTTGAGTAAAGAACAATAAATTTAAAAACACAATTACATATTTCATGGATCCATGAGCAAGAGTAAAAGTTATAACAAATTGATAATGAACGATAGTGCAAATAATCAGACAAAAATCAATAAAATAAAATATATAAAATAAAAACAATGTTGGGGAATAAATAAATCAAGTAGATTAAAAACAATAATGGCAGTCCTAAATAGTCAATGGTAGATTTTAAAAAAGAAGAAAAGGTTCATAAAAATAAAAAAAAAGCTAAAAACAACGAGTGTTGGTGAAATCCTGTAATATACGAATAAAGTGCAAATCCAATTGAAAAATTTGATGTAATCCAATACTAGAAGAAAGTCGAATCCAAATGAGTGATGAAAGTCGTGTAAAAAATATATGACGAAAGTCGTGAAAAAATATAATAAATGGCAATAAAAAATAACAAAGTTAGGGGCAATCAAAAAAGCAAAGTATGTGGTGTTCAAAAAAAGGTGAGAGTAAATCTACAATCTTCAAACAAGTGCCAACAAAGACTGGAAAAGTAATCCAAATAAAAATAAAACAGAAAAGGAAACAGACGATCCACCTGTGGAAAAAAACAAAATCATCATATATTTTTTACACGACTTTCGTCACTCATTTGGATTTGACTTTCTTCTAGTATTGGATTACATCAAATTTTTCAATTGGATTTGCACTTTATTCGTATATTACAGGATTTCACCAACACTCATTGTTTTTAGCACTTTTTGGATTTTTATGAACCTTTTCTTCTTTTTTTAATATCTACCATTGACTATTTAGGACTGCCATTATTGTTTTTAATCTACTGGATTTATTTATTCCCCAACATTGTTTTTATTTTATATATTTTATTTTATTGATTTTTGTCTGATTATTTGCACTATCGTTCATTATCACTTTGTTATAACTTTTACTCTTGCTCATGGATCCATGAAGTATGTAATTGTGTTTTTAAATTTATTGTTCTTTACTCAACTGTAATCTTGATTTTAAGTGATTTTGTGAAGATCTATTAAATTAATTTTAGCCACTCTCTGGTTTCTTATACCTTACACCTTAGCCTCCTTAGGGTAGGTGCCTGGGATCTCACACTTTCTCACCTTGTTTTTTCTGGGTAACAGCTAGAAGTCACCCGCCCCCAGGCTTAAAGGTTCTTATCTGGCGCTTAGGCCAACCCATAGATAATTCGATGTACAGATATAAATGTGATATATCTCATAAAATGTGAATGTAATCTAATGTGCTTAGGTCAAACGAGCAGGAAACTTAAGGACCGCATTAGAGAACATAATAGACAAGACACTGCACTTTACAAACACTTCTATGAAGTTCATCATGGTAATGTTGAGAGTATCAAATTTTGGGGCATTAGAAAAGTAATACGAGATGGAAGAATGGGGGACATGGAGAAAAAACTCCTAAACCAAGAAGCTGAATTGATATATAATTTTGGGACTTTATTCCCTGCAGGTCTTAATAGTGAGCTAGATCTGAACCATCTGTTTTGACTAAATGGTATGAAGCAAGTAGGAAAGATTGAACTAGCTTTGCTTGAAAAAATATGTAGATATATGGAGGCATTTCAAAAAAGTTGGTTATTTCAAAATATATATTTTTTTAACAATTGTATAATATTTTTCATTTTATATGTATTATATTTATTAAATATGTATTATATATCTATTTTTGCTCAATGGTTGATTATAATATGCGTTAAAGACTTCTTCACTTATCTTCTTATATTAACTACTAGTGGATATTATTAGGTCAAAACTGTATTTCTCTGTTAAAATGGCTAGAAATGAAATATGTGATTTTTTTTATAAAATATCTGATCTCTCAAAGTGAGGCACTTTATTAAGTGGTGACAAATGTGATATAATCTATAAAATAAATATTGAATAAGAATGAGTGCTTTATTCACTGGAATTTGCATTTAACCAATAAGGGGTTAACAAGTTAGCCTTAAATAGAGGAGGAGCAGAGGAGACAAACTATCTTGACAAAGGCTCTGTGGGAGCCGATACGCGTTGATATCCTGTCTTCAGCTGCAGAAAATAGTGGACTGAATTTAAGTTCTTTTGAAGGTGTCTGAAAATTATCAGCATTAACACTCCCATAACCGCAATACCAGCATTAAAAAGACTGCTTAAGTACATGAAGAAACAATATAAGTGTACAGGTGGAGCGATAGGAGTGAACAAAACCTGAACCAGTTTCAAATAAGTGCGCGCACTAAACTCGACAACCCAGAAGCTGATTGGCGGAGAAGGAAATCCCTGGGTGAAATCAGCTGTCTGCTTCAGCCTCACGTGAACTGAGGATCCCACGCAACCAGAGGATCCCATCGATCCAAGTACAGAGGCTAAGTTACCCTAAAATTTCACAGATACTATAAAATCTACGTGTATTGGAGTAACCGTGTGGCAACCGGAAAAAGGTACTATTCAATATACTTTGAAAAATTTACTTTGAGATTTATTTTAAAATCCCATTGGATAATTGGAAGAAGCCTCAGAATTGAGATAACAAGTGGATACAAGTCTAATGCAGACAATTATTGCAAGACAGTAGAACTCACCACACTTTTTAGAATATCATATGTAAATACTGTGTCTCAGGGAGAATGTATGTTTATATATATAATGTCTCAGAATTTATAGTAAATACAAAATTATAGTCACAAACTAACATTACATGTGCAATAGAAGCTTCACAGAATAAATATGAGTGATAATAACGTATACTAATCATTATAATTTTTTTAAATGTATTACCTGCTAAATGTCCTAATATTATATATAATTTTTTAGATTAAGGTTAATAATACCAATATTGTGACACCAGTGTCTTTAAATTTTATTAATTTTTTTATTGGAATTAGTATATATTATATATTTTAGAGCGTATAAATAAACTATTGTTATAAAAGCTAGAAGCATTGTGAACGTCTTTTTTGGAGTTATAACAACCTTGTCTTAATTGTATTTTTTGTTAAATTTCAAATTTGTTTGTATTGAGCAGACTGCCTGTTGGCACCTCCCACACTCTCTATCTGTTTTTTCCTGCAAATCTGTTGCACTTTGTGAGAAGTGCAACTAGTAGCATAGGCCAAGTGCTGTTCAGACTGAGCTCCTAGACAACCCTTTATTTGTAAAGCTCTCTTTACTCCCCCACCACAGAATTGTCACCGCCATCTTAAAGGGACACTGAACCTAAATGTTTTAATTCGTGTTTCAGATAGAGCATGCAATTTAAAGCAACTTTCTAATTTCTTCATATTATCAAATTTTCTTCATTCTCTTGGTATCTTTATTTGAAATGCAAGAATGTAAGTTTAGATGCTGGCCCATTTTTGGTGAACAACCTGGTTGTTCTTGCTGATTGGTGGATAAATTCATCCACCAAAAAAAAGTGCTGTCCACAGTCCTAAACCAAAAAAAAGCTTAGATGCCTTCTTTTTCAAATAAAGATAGCAAGATAATGAAGAAAAATTGATAATAGGATTAAATTAAAAAGTTGCTTAAAATTTCATGCTCTATTTGAATTACAAAATAAAAAAATTGGGTTCAGTGTCACTTTAAGTACTGTCAGAAAGTCTGCCAGTACTACAATAAAAGGCATTTATTATTATTATTATTATTATTATTATTATTATTATTATTTATACAGGGAGTGCAGAATTATTAGGCAAATTAGTATTTTGACCACATCATGCTCTTTATGCATGTTGTCTTACTCCAAGCTGTATAGGCTCGAAAGCCTACTACCAATTAAGCATATTAGGTGATGTGCATCTCTGTAATGAGAAGGGGTGTGGTCTAATGACATCAACACCCTATATCAGGTGTGCATAATTATTAGGCAACTTCCTTTCTTTTGGCAAAATGGGTCAAAAGAAGGACTTGACAGGCTCAGAAAAGTAAAAAATAGTGAGATATCTTGCAGAGGGATGCAGCACTCTTAAAATTGCAAATCTTCTGAAGCGTGATCATCGAAAAATCAAGCGTTTCATTCAAAATAGTCAACAGGGTTGCAAGAAGCGTGTGGAAAAACCAAGGCGCAAAATAACTGCCCATGAACTGAGAAAAGTCAAGCGTGCAGCTGCCAAGATGCCACTTGCCACCAGTTTGGCCATATTTCAGAGCTGCAACATCACTGGAGTGCCCAAAAGCACAAGGTGTGCAATACTCAGAGACATGGCCAAGGTAAGAAAGGCTGAAAGACGACCACCACTGAACAAGACACACAAGCTGAAACGTCAAGACTGGGCCAAGAAATATCTCAAGACTGATTTTTCTAAGGTTTTATGGACTGATGAAATAAGAGTGAGTCTTGATGGGCCAGATGGATGGGCCCGTGGCTGGATTGGTAAAGGGCAGAGAGCTCCAGTCCGACTCAGACGCCAGCAAGGTGGAGGTGGAGTACTGGTTTGGGCTGGTATCATCAAAGATGAGCTTGTGGGGCCTTTTCTGGTTGAGGATGGAGTCAAGCTCAACTCCCAGTCCTACTGCCAGTTTCTGGAAGACACCTTCTTCAAGCAGTGGTACAGGAAGAAGTCTGCATCCTTCAAGAAAAACATGATTTTCATGCAGGACAATGCTCCATCACACGCGTCCAAGTACTCCACAGCGTGGCTGGCAAGAAAGGGTATAAAAGAAGAAAATCTAATGACATGGCCTCCTTGTTCACCTGATCTGAACCCCATTGAGAACCTGTGGTCCATCATCAAATGTGAGATTTACAAGGAGGGAAAACAGTACACCTCTCTGAACAGTGTCTGGGAGGCTGTGGTTGCTGCTGCACCCAATGTTGATGGTGAACAGATCAAAACACTGACAGAATCCATGGATGCCAAGCTTTTGAGTGTCCTTGCAAAGAAAGGTGGCTATATTGGTCACTGATTTGTTTTTGTTTTGTTTTTGAATGTCAGAAATGTATATTTGTGAATGTTGAGATGTTATATTGGTTTCAATGGTAAAAATAAATAATTGAAATGGGTATACATTTGTTTTTTGCCTAATAGTTGCCTAATAATTATGCACAGTAATAGTCACCTGCACACACAGATATCCCCATAAAATAGCTAAAACTAAAAACAAACTAAAAACTACTTCCAAAAATATTCAGCTTTGATATTAATGAGTTTTTTGGGTTCATTGAGAACATGGTTGTTGTTCAATAATAAAATTAATCCTCAAAAATACAACTTGCCTAATAATTATGCACTCCCTGTATTTAGTCTACAGTAATGGATCCATCCTTAGCCCCCAACTTCCCTGATCCCCCCCATACAGCTCTCTAACCCTCCTCCCTCTACTTTATTTATCTATTTACCACCATCTTGGGTACTGGAAGCTGTCTGCCAGTACCCATTTTTCCATAAAAAGTGTGTTTTATTATTTTTTTTAATATTATAAAGCATTTTCTGTAGTGTAGCTGCCCCCCTCAATACTCTACCTCCCCTCCCCCCAGATCCCTTGCCCAACATTTATTCCTCCCCTCCCTCTCCCTCCTTCCCATACATTTACAATAGATTTATGTAAACGTGGCGCGCACACACACACCCCCCACATCCACCCAGCCGCACTCCCGCCACATCACGCACACTACTCTGTGAACGGATCCGGAAACCCTGCTACACCCACCACCCTGCAACAGCTCCCATCCACCAATGATCGGCACCATCGATGGCCGATGCAGAGAGGGCCACAGAGTGGGCCTCTCTGCATTGGTGGGTAAAAAAGGGTATTGCAGTGATGCCTCAATATCGAGGCATCACTGCAATACCTTGAAAGCATCCGGAAGCAATCACCATCGCTTCCAGAGCTTGAAACCCCAGAGGTCTTTGTCCTTAACTGTATTTTTTTGTAGGACGTGCCTAACATGTCCTTGGTCATTAAGGGGTTAAAGAGACATTGTAGTCAAAATATTTATGTCATCCACATGAAAGAGCAGCACCCAAACATGTTTATTTATTTGCATGAAAAAATATGAAGTAAAAGATTTCAAAATTGACTTTTGTTAAGTTCTGTGCCTTCAGATTATTATCATTGGCTGATTGGTGCTTCCTATTTATGCTCATTGATTAATTCTTACTTCCTGCTAATAATCAATGAGCATTGGCAGGAACCAGAAAGTACCTAAAAGCCCATGAAGGAACTGAAGAACTGATACAGCTATATTAGTTTAAAGGGACAGTGTACTGTCAAGCACCAGATAACAGTTTGTCATTTTTAATTCTGCTGCAGCCCTTTAAAAAGGATTAGATGGTATTTTTGAAGGTTCCAACAGGAAAAGCAGCTATTTAAAATGACCTGTAATAAAGGAAAGGGAGTTATTTGTAAACAAATTGATACACTCCAGCATGTAAAATAGATGATTAAAAACATATTGGGGCATATTTATCAAGCTCCGTATGGAGATTGATGCCCCGTGTTTCTGGCGAGCCTGCAGGCTCGCCAGAAACAGCAGTTATGAAGCAGCGGTCACAAAGACTGCTGCTCCATAACCTGTCTGCCTGCTTTGAGCAGGCGGACACACATCGCTGGAAATCAACCCGATCGAGTACGATCGGGTTGATTTACACCCCCCTGCTGGTGGTCGATTGGCAGGGGGCGGCGTTGCACCAGCAGCTCTTGTGAGCTGCTGGTGCAATGCTGAATATGGCAAGCGTATTGCTCACCATATTCAGCGAGGTCTGGCGGACCTGATCCGCACTGTCGTATCAGGTCCCCCAGACTTTCATAAATAGGGGCCATTGGCAAAAAAATTACAGTACACTGTCCCTTTAAATTTACATTTAAACAGATTTTGTCTTCATATTATTCAAGCCACTATATGTTTAAATGATGCAAATTAATATGACAAAAAAAATATAAATTTTCAACACAAAATATTCTCGGCTAGATTACAAGTTTTGCGCTATGAGGGGTGCGGTGTTAACTTGCACGTTATTCTCACCGCTCACTTACCTACAGTGCTGGTATTACAGGTTTTTATAAACCCTGGATAAAAAGGAAAGAAGTGAGCGTAGAGCAAAATTGTGTTCCATACCGCACACCAATACCAGCGCTGCTTAAGTCAGCGGTGAGCTGGTTTTACGTGCTCGTGCACAAGTTCCCCATAGACATCAATGGGGAGAGTCGGCTGAGAATAAGTCTAACACCTGCAAAAAAGCAGTGTAAATCTCAGGAACGCAGTCCCATTGATTCCTATGGGAAAATACATTTTATGTTTACACCTAACACCCTAACATGAACCCCGAGTCTAACACCTCTAATCTTACTTATTAACCCCTAATCTGACGCCCCCAACATCGCCGACACCTACATTATACTTATTAACCCCTATTCTGCCGCTCCGGACACCGCCGCCACCTACATTGTACTTATGAACCCCTAATCGGCTGCCCCCAACATCGCCGACACCTACATGATATTTATTAACCCTTAATCTGCTACCCACAACATCACCGACACCTACATAATGTTATTAACACCTAATCTGCCGCCACCAATGTCACTGCCACTATAATAAACATATTAACCCCTAAACTGCCGTACTCCCCATCGCAAACACTAGTTAAATATTATTAACCCCTAATCTGCTTTCCCTAACATCGTTGCCATCTACCTACATTTATTAACCCCTAATCTGCCACCCCCAACGTCGCCACCACTATATTATATTTATTAACCCCTAAATCTAAGTCTAACCCTATCCCTAACACCCCCTAACTTAAATATAATTTAAATAAATCTAAATACAAATAACTATCATTACCTAAATAATTCCTATTTAAAACTAAATACCTGTAAAATAAACCCTAAGCTAGCTACAATATAACTAATAGTTACATTGTATCTAGCTTAGGGTTTATTTTAATTTTACAGGCAAGTTTGTATTTATTTTAACTAGGTAGAATAGTTACTAAATAGTTCTTAACTATTTAATAACTACCTAGCTAAAATAAATACAAATTTACCTGTAAAATAAAACCTAACCTAAGTTACACTAGCACCTAATAGAATTCTATCAGCCAATCGTAATCTAAGGGACACCATCTTGGATGACGTCACTTAAAGGTACCTTCATTCCAGAAGAAGACGTCAATTGAAGAGGATGCTCCGCGCCGGATGTCTTGAAGATGGAGCCGCTCCGCGTTGAAAGGATGAAGATAGAAGATGCCGTCTGGGTGAAGACTTCTGCCCATCTGGATGACCACTTCTGCCCGTCTGGAGGACCACTTCTGCCAGCTTTGTTGAGGACATCTTGCCGCTTGGATGAAGACTTCTCCCGGTAAGTGGATCTTCGGGGGTTAGTGTTAGGATTTTTTAAGGGTGTATTGGGTGGGGGGGGGTTTAGGTTATGGCTTTGGGCCGCAATAGAGCTAAATGCCCTTTTAAGGGCAATGCCCATCCAAATGCCCTTTTCAGGGCAATGGGAGCTTAGGTTTTTTTTACTTAGGGTTTTATTTGGGGGGTTGGTTGTGTGGGTGGTGGGTTTTACTGTTTGGGGGATTGTTTGTATTTTTTTTACAGGTAAAAGAGCTGATTTCTTTGGGGCAATGCCCCACAAAAGGCCCTTTTAAGGGCTATTGGTAGTTTAGTTTAGGTTTTTTTTATTTTGGGTGGGCTTTTTTATTTTGGGCGGGCTTTTTTTATTTTGATAGGGCTATTAGAGTAGGTGTAATTAGTTTAAAGATCTTGTAATTTGTTTTTTATTTTCTGTAATTTAGTGGGGGTTTTTTTGTAACTTAGCTAATTTTATTTAATTTAGTTAATTGTATTTAATTTAGGTAATTTATTTAATTGTAGTGTAGTGTTAGGTGTAGTGTAACTTAAGTTAGGTTTTATTTTACAGGTAATTTTGTATTTATTTTAGCTAGGTAGTTATTAAATAGTTAATAACTATTTAGTAACTATTCTACCTAGTTAAAATAAATACAAACTTGCTTGTAAAATAAAAATAAAACCTAAGCTAGCTACAATGTAACTATTAGTTACATTGTAGCTAGTTTAGGGTTCATTTTATAGGTAAGTATTTAGTTTAAAATAGTAATTATTTAGGTAATCATAGTTATTTTTATTTATATTTATTTTAATTATATTTAAGTTAGGGGGTGTTAGAGTTAGGGTTAGATTTAGATTTAAGGGTTAATAAATTTAATATAGTGGTGGCGATGTTGTGGGCGGCAGATTCGGGGTTAATAAATATAGATAGGTGGCGGCGATGTTAGGGACAGCAGATTAGGGTTTAATAATATTTAACTAGTGTTTGCGATGCAGGAGTGCGGAGGTTTAGGGGTTAATATGTTTATTATAGTGGCTGCGATGTCCGGAGCGGCAGATTAGGGGTTAATAATTTAATTTTTAGTATTTGCAGGAGGGCCTCAGTTTAGGGGTTAATAGGTAGTTTATGGGTGTTAGTGTACTTTTTAGCACATTAGTTATGAGTTTTATGCTACAGCGTTGTAGTGTAAAACTCATAACTACTGACTTTAAAATGCGGTACGAATCTTTACGGGATAGGGTGTACCGCTCACTTTTTGGCCTCCCAGGACAAGCTCATAATACTGGCCCTATGGAAGTCCTATAGAAAAAAGACTATACGCAATTTGCGTAAGTTGATTTGCGGTAAGGCCAAAAAAGTGTGTGGTGCCCCTAAATCTGCAAGAATCGTAATACCAGCGGGAGTAAAAAGCAGCGTTATAAGGCTTAACGCTGCTTTTTTACTCATAACACAAGACTCGTAATCTAGCCGTCTGTTTTTAATATTAACATTTCAAACGTCATTTTATTAGCATTTAGTATCTTTTTACCATCAATAAAACATTTTTTAGAATTCCCTAATAAATATACAAAATATTTTATTTTGATCATATGCTCTACTTATATTACCTGTGGACATTTATCCTGCAGTGTTATTATAAAACTCATCATTGTGATATAATAAAAGAACTTAACTGGCTAACGTTTTCTTCACCTCTCTTACCTTGTCTATAACCACTTTATATGTTAGCCCATGTGACCTCACCTCTGCCCACACCGTGCAATTATATCATACGCAAAAAAAAAACATCATTACTTGTGGTGCATTTGTGCTGATTTGTGCTGCAAAAATTTGCTTGTTTCATTTCTGAGATATAGCACTTTACATTTTAGTCTATGTGACCTCAATCCATGCCAACTTTCAACCCATGTAATTAAATGTTAAAAAAAATACACTATTGATTTGTGCTGCATTTGTGCTGATTTGTGCTGCTAAAATGAACATTTGTACCAATTTAATTTTCAAGACATTACACTTTATATTTTAGCCCATGTGACCTCAATTTACGCCCACTTTCCACCCAATGTAACTAAATTGTAAATAAATTATACCATTTGTTTGTGTTACATTTGTACTGATTTGTGCTGCAAAAACTAATACTTGTGCTGATTTAGTTGTGGAAATATTGCACATTATGGGCAAGATTACATATACGGCGCAGGCTTCAGCGCAAGCGCTGAAGCCTGCACCGCCCATAATTTCACCTCGCACATCGGGGTATTATATAAACCTCCCCTGGCAGTTCATAGAGTGCCGTAAGTCAGATAAACTAGCGATGTCCAGAAATGAGCGTAAATACAAAATTTGAGATTCGCCAGTGACTTACGGCACTTTAGAAACTGACCGCGACTAAGAAAATAAAAAAAACATAAAATCTCCCGTAAAAGTCTAACATGTCTCCCAAAAATAAACCCAACAAATAAAAATAATAAAATAGTCTAACATTACAGAAAATAAAAAACAAAATTTTCAAAAATAAAAAACTTATACCTAATCCCTATGAAAATAAAAAGCCCCCCAAAATAAAAACACCCTCTAATCTAATACTAAACTAATAGCCCTTAAAAGGGCCTTTTGTAGGGCATTGCCCTAAGTTAAACAGCTCTTTTCCTTAAAAAAATACTTAGTCCCCCTCTAACAGTAACCCCCCCACGCACCAAACACCCCAAAATAAAAAACAACTAACACTAAAAAAAACTAAACTACCCATACAAATACCCTTAAAAGGGCGTATGGGCATTGTCCTTAAAAGGGCATTCAGCTCTTTTAAGAGTGCCCATAACCCTGATCTAAAAAATTTTAAAAATTTAAAAAAAAGCTTAACTCTAAAACCCAGATAGGTACTCACGGTTTCTGAAGTTCAACGGTGAAGACTTCTTCCAAGCGGCGACCGGTTACTTAAGTCCAGCGGGAAGTCTTCTTCCATGCAGCGACCTCTTCTATCTTCATCCAGGACTGTGGAACTGAAGACCGGCATCCGCAGAGCCATGGAGCGTGGAGGATCCTCTTCGTACGATCGCCGCCGTACACTGAATAGTAAATTCAAGGTACGCGATTAAAAATGGCATCCCTTGAATTCCTATTGGCTGATTTGATTATTCAAATTCAAATCAGCCAATAGGTTGAGAGCTACAGAAATCCTATTGGCTGTTCAAATCAAATGTAAAAAGATATATTCCATTTGTTTGTGCTATGTTTGTGCTGATTTGTGCAGCAAAAATAAACATTTGTGACGATTTCATTTCAGAGATCTTACACATTACATTTTAGCCCATGTAACCTCAGTCTCAGTCCACTTTCTACCCCATGTAATTAAATTATATAAAAAAAAAAAAATATACAATTTGTTTGTGTGATATATATATTGCATATTATTTTCCATGTGACCTCAATCTCTGTCTACTTTCCAACTTGTGTAATTAAATTGGAAAAAATATATATGATTCGTTTGTACTTTTTTTTTGCTGATTTGTGCAGCAAAAATAACATTAGTAACGGTTTCGTTTCAGAGATATTGCACATTATATTTTAGCCCATGTGACCTCAGTCTCCGTCCACTTTCTACCCCATGTAATGAAATTGTAAAATAATTGTATAAAAAACAAAGATATAATTTGTTTGTGCTAGGTTTGTACTGATATATGATGCAAAAAGGAACATTTGTGCTGGTTTGGTTTTAGCGATATTGCACATTATTTTCCATGTGACCTCAATCTCCACCTACTTTCCAGCCTGGGTAATTAAATTGTAAAAAAAAAGATATACCATTCATTTGCACTATGTTTTTTTGTGCTGATTTGTGCTGCAAAAATTAATGTTTGTGTTTGTTTTCTTTCAGAGATATTTCATATAATATTTTATCCCATGTGGCCACAATCTTCGCCCACTTTTCACCCCATGTAATTAAATCATAAAATAATATATACCATTTGTTTGTGCTGATTTATGCTGCAAAAATGAATGTATGTGCCAGTTTGGTTTAGTAGATATACATACAAAGAAAATTCAGGCTCCAGGAGAGATTAAAAAATTCAAAGTTTATTATACATAAATAGTAGTAGAAAAGTACATCACCACAGTAGCATACATCCGACGCGTTTCCTGCCCATAACGGCACTTCATCAGGGATACACAGCAGTTTCCCTGTGTTCTTTAAATAGCTATTGGGATTACCCTTTAGTAAACATTTAATTGATAATTCAATTAATGGTTAGAGGTGCAAAATACAGGTGCAGATCAGTTTTTATACATCCTTTAAAAAAAAACCTAGTTCTAAATTTCAGATTAAACACAGATCCAATCATAAAAGAAAAAACACATTTAAAAACATTATACATCTCAAAGAAAGAATGAGTTCAAAAATAGCACACAATATCTAAGTAGCAAATAGTAACAAGTACTAAAACCATACTAAGTACTAAATAGCTAACTCCTAGCTGTTATCGAGATAAATCAGACTATAAAGAAGTTTATCTACAAGGAAGGAGAAAAACAGTAACAAAAAATGTTCTGTTCTAAATGCTGTTGCAGAAACATTTTTACATAAATATGTATTTTATTTTATATATATTCTCAGCAGCAAGGTAATTAAACCAAACTTCAATATTGAATTGTAATTCAACTTCAACTTAATGTTTCAATTTCTTGTTTCAATTCTATTTTAGTTGTTTCAATATTATGATGATTGGGTGGGCAGACAGTGTATGAAAAAGTATTAAATACATATAGCGATAGATTGGTTCCACTGTAATATAGAAAAAGGAAAACTATTCAGTATGGAATATAATAATATAACAGATAGTATAAGGACAAACCTTTATGTTACCTATGGATAAATGATATATACATTGGTATAATATAATAGTATATTGTCAATATATAATAAATCCACAGGCCCAAACTAAAAAGTAATCCTAAGTATATTAACAGTGGAACTAATGGACTACTTGAATACTAGAAGTTAAAGGCAGCTCTAGAAAAAGAACAGTCAATTGGTAAACAATGTCAAATCTGACATTTCATTAATGCCTTCAGGCTTACCAGTTTTCAAATGGTAAATACAAAAACTCTTTTTTGTTGAGCAAGATTTGTCTGTCTCCACCAGTAATTCTTTTTTGGCACGTTATCTATAACCTGGAATTTGAACAAATTTTGTAAATAAGCTACACTTTCCTCACTCCAGATATTGTCTAGTCTATGTTCACAAAAATGTTTGGCCAAAGGGGTCTTGGGAATTTCCATTTCTAAGGACAGAAGATGCTCTCTTATGCATTCCTTTACAGGATGTGTAGTCCTTCCTGTGTATTGACTATGACATTCATTACAGGTATCAAATAAACCACATAGCTCATATTACAATTTAAGTAATTTCTTATTTCATCCTTGGTGATCTTTAGGTCTAAATAGGTGACTTCTTTGTTGGAACACTGGTAAGTAAATTTCAAGTTCCCCATGTTATCATTCAAGTAATCCATAAATTCCACTACAGTGGATGGGTGACCTTTTCCGCACAACAAGGATGTCATCTATAAATCTGGTTTTAAAAAAAAAAAAAAAATCCCTATAGGGGTTTAATGATATAAAAATATTTTCCATCCCAATACAACCCAAATAAAGATTTGCATAACAGGGGTAAATTTTGCCCCATAGCTGTTCCTTGACTTTGCAAATAATTTTTTTTCTCAAAAACAAAATAATTATGTGTCAACAAAAATCTTACCAGATTGACTAAATATTCTATAAACAGAATATCATATAAAGTAAACATTTTCAAAATTTCTTTCAAAGATGTTAAACCCTTTATAGGGGGGATGCATGAATAGAGAGAAACTATGTCTATAGTTAACAGTTGGCATTCATCATCACGTTACTTTATCCATCATTTTCAACAGGTGTTTTGTATCTCTTAAGTACTCTGGTATATTCTGGACTATTGGTTGTAAAAATTCATCAACCCACTCCCCTACTTTTTCACACAGTGTACCAATAGGAGAAATAATGGGTCTACCAGGGGGTGTTTTTTGGATTTATGCATTTTAGGGAGATGTGTGAATGTTGAAATTTTACGGTTCCTGACTAGGAGGTATTCAAATGCTTCCATATCAAAATAGTCTAGACTTAGTCCCTCTTTAAGTAGGCTTTTCATTTTAGACACAAATTTAGAATGAGCTTCCTTTACATAATCCAATCTATTTAGAATGACAACAGAACCTCCTTTATCAGAATTTAAAGGGCCAGTAAACCTAAAAAATAATGTTATATAATTCTGCACATAGTGCAGAATTATATAGCATTATATTAATGCTAGTTTTTTATTACATAAATATCTGTTCGTGCTGACAGACAGAGCAGGAGCGAGCTGCATTGAATGTAATGGCGCGGTCAGGCTGGGCTGTGACTAAACAGCTGGCCCGATGCACTCTGAGGGAAACCAGACCCGCTCAGTAGAGCATAGAGGGCGGGTCTGGAAAACGCTCTTTTGTATTAAAAATCACAGATATATTATGTAATAAAAAACTAGCACTAATATAATGTTATATAATTCTGCGCTATGTGCAGAATTATATAACATTAATTTTTAGGTTTACTGGAACTTTAATATTACAATATCCTTGCAGTTTTTAAATTCCTTTAAAGCTAGTTTTTCATGTATGTTTAAATTCCTTGTTGTTCTCTTACTTAGTTTTTTATAGGTGTCTTGATGTAGTTTAGTAAGTTCCTCTTCCATGATAGTATGGGAAATATCAATTAGATCACCTCTAGCATTGATTGGATAGAAATGTTTATTGTAGATATTTCACTTTATATTATAGGCCATGTAACCTCAGTCTCTGCCCACTTTTCACCCAATGTAATTAAATAATTTAGCCACCAATCAGCAAGCGCTATCCATGTGCTGAACCAAAAATGGGCCAGCTCCTAAGCTTAGATTCCTGCTTTTCAAATAAAGATAGCAAGAGAATGAAGAAAATTGATAATAGGAGTAAGTTAGAGAGTTGCTTTAAAAAATTCCATGCTCTATCTGAATCATGAAAGAGACAATTTGGGTTTAGTATTCCTTTAATTTAAATTTAGAGCAAACTTTAATGCTTTCTTTTTATTATTGGTTATGCATTCCTACTGTATTTAATGATCCTTTAAAATGGACCTAAAAGCCAATTGTGTGCCATTAAAAAGAAAAAGACTAAATTTTTAAAATTCTGAATTAGGCAGGCAGTGATCAGTGTAAGCACTGTGTACTTAGTTACCTGCCAATCACTCTTGTGCACACAACCCTATGTACCTGGGGGGGTGCAATAGATTCTGATCTCTGTAGTAAAAAAGGCTAAAGCAGACGTTTATTTGACAGATCTTATATTTGAAAGTTCATTACAATAGAATGCCCTGACTTTAATGTCATTTTTAACACCAGGTAGCAGCACCAAATATCATTATTGAATTTAATAGAGATTTTTATTACTAGTTTTTTTTTTTTTTAAACTGAAATGCAGTATATGGTGTAAAGAAAAAAAATGGACTATTTAAAACATTCTCAAGTAAAAATTGCTTGTATATGTTTATATTTTTTTTTCTACAGAGCTGCGACATAAAATCAATCAACGTAATTTTAAAAACGTGTGTCACCTTTCTAGAGTTTTTCTTTTAAATCAAATATGTTTTGATACATATGGTCAGATTTTCTAAAGCTCTTTTCTCAAGACTCTTTAAAGGCAAATTTTACATTGAAAACTCTGTGTATCTTGTTAAGTAAGCATGACCTACAGCTTTGTATGTGAGTGAGATGCATATGTCATAGTATAGCTCTCTATAAAATTATCAGAACAAATAAAAAAAATGATAATTAAAGAACAGATTAAAAGTTGTATCAATATTACTCAGTTACATTTGTAATACGCAGTTAAATAGTTGTTAAAAATATAGCAGAAAAAATGCGTATTTCATGTGCACAGTAAACATTTATTGACTGTATTTTGTCATTTCAAAAAATAAAATTAAAATCATATCAAAAAGTACAAAATTCTAAGTGTACTTTATTTGAAAATGATCCATGCAGCCTTGGCTGAACAAGGGCGTTCCTTCAGCATTTTGGAGTTCTTTCACAATTCTTATTGTATTCTCTAAGTATGTTAAGCTTGCAATTCTCACTGTTTTATCTCACCAGATGTAGCTGTCAAATTTCTCATAAAACACAATGCTTTACTGTAAAGATAGTGGTCACATATTTACTGTATTTTTTATTTTTTGTATCTATGTAACATCAATTCACGCTGTTTATATCAAACTAAATAAGATTAATATAGTAGAAGTGGAAACATTAATATGCACAAATGTATTGTTAGAACAAAATATTCACAATTAAGGCCTCCTGAAATTAAAATACACAGAGAAAATGTATCAAGATGCTGAAAACCTCTCTGCCTTCAATCACCACTTGTAAAGCAGCATTGTTTGACAAAATTTAGGATTGTGTAATAGGTATCTTGTGCAATACGTCCCTGTGCTTTTTACAACCAGTTCTGAAAGACAGTACCTGTCAATCATCTCAAACAAAGTTTGGGGTGATACAATAAGAAGCAGGGTCCACAGCTTCATAAAAATTATTTCCAAGGAAATACATGCAAGAATGTTGTCTTAAAATATCCATCAAAGGGGTAGTAAATACCTTGACATTTTTTTGGTTTTGCTATAGAATAGCATATCAGAAAAGTGTATTTTAAAATGTTTTTTAAATATTCAAACTCTTACCCATCACTTGCCTCATTAGGGGTGACAAGACAAGCCCCAGTCATAATGTTAGTATAAAGTTTATTGTTGTGCATTCTTTTCTTTTAAAGCCAATTAGTAACAGATAAATAGCAGAGTGAGCCTCCAGATGTCACAAGTGTGATTTTGCAGTTTAATTAGAATAAGAAAAGCCACAATTAACAGAGTTAAATTACACGAAAAGAGGCACAATAAATTATTGAATCACATTGCAAAGGTTTTTATTATTTTTTTTTAACTACACATAAGGTTTTTTATATTAAAATATAAAGGTGTTTACAGTTCTTTTAAAGTTGTGCAAAGCTAAACATTGAAAAATAATTGAAACCCAACAAATTGTATTTTAAGTACAGTAAAGTAAAAATTTACCTTTCATGATTCAAACTTTTCAATTGGCTTGCTATAACATTTTGTTTATTATCTAACGGCTAGATTTAGAGTTTTGTCGGTAACGACCCGCGTAGCTAACGCTGGCTTTTTTCTGGCCGCACCTTTTAAATAACTCTGGTATTGAGAGTCCACAGAATGGCTGCGTTAGGCTCCAAAAAGGGAGCGTACAGGCATATTTAACGCCACTGCAACTCTAGATACCAGAGTGTCTTACGGACGCGGCCAGCTTCAAAAACGTGCTCGTGCACGATATCCCCATAGGAAACAATGGGGCTGTTTGAGCTGAAAAAAAAACCTAACAGCTGCAAAAAAGCTGCGTTCAGCTCCTAACGCAGCCCCATTGTTTCCTATGGGGAAACACTTCTTACGTCTGCACCTAACACCCTAACATGTACCCCGAATCTAAACACCCCTAACATTACACTTATTAAACCCTAATCTGCCGCCCCCGCTATCGCAAACCCCTGCATATTATTTTTAACCCCTAATCTGCCGCTCTGTACACCCCCGCCACCTACATTATCCCTATGTACCCCTAATCTGCTGCGCTAACATCGCCGACCCCTATATTATATTTATTAACCCCTAATCTGCCGCCCACAACGTCGCCTCCACCTAACTACACTTATTAACCCCTAATCTACCGACCGGACCTGAGCGCTACTATAAAAAATGTATTAACCCCTAATCCGCCTCACTCCCGCCTCAATAACCCTATAATAAATAGTATTAACCCCTAATCTGCCCTCCCTAACATCGCCGACACCTAACTTCAAACATTAACCCCTAATCTGCCGACTGGAGCTCACTGCTATTCTAATAAATGTATTAACCCCTAAAGCTAAGTCTAGCCCTAACACTAACACCCCCCTAAATTAAATATAATTTAAATCTAACAAAATAAATTAACTCTTATTAAATAAATTAATCCTATTTAAAGCTAAATACTTACCTGTAAAATAAACCCTAATATAGCTACAATATAAATTATAATTATATTATAGCTATTTTAGGATTAATATTTATTTTACAGGTAACTTTGTATTTATTTTAACCAGGTACAATAGCTATTAAACAGTTAAGAACTATTTAATAGCTAAAATAGTTAAAATAATTACAAAATTACCTGTAAAATAAATCCTAACCTAAGTTACAATTAAACCTAACACTACACTATCAATAAATAAATTAAATAAAATACCTACAATTACCTACAATTAAACCTAACACTACACTATCAATAAATGAATTAAATACAATATCTACAAATAAATACAATTAAATAAACTAACTAAAGTACAAAAAATAAAAAAGAACTAAGTTACAAAAAATAAAAAATATTTACAAACATTAGAAAAATATTACAACAATTTTAAACTAATTACACCTACTCTAAGCCCCCTAATAAAATAACAAAGCCCCCCAAAATAAAAAAATGCCCTACCCTATTCTAAATTACAAAAGTTCAAAGCTCTTTTACCTTACCAGCCCTGAACAGGGCCCTTTGCGGGGCATGCCCCAAGAAATTCAGCTCTTTTGCCTGTAAAAAAACACATACAATACCCCCCCAACATTACAACCCACCACCCACATACCCCTAATCTAACCCAAACCCCCCTTAAATAAACCTAAC
This sequence comes from Bombina bombina, assembly GCF_027579735.1. Classification (NCBI taxonomy): domain Eukaryota; kingdom Metazoa; phylum Chordata; class Amphibia; order Anura; family Bombinatoridae; genus Bombina; species Bombina bombina. Next base: position 833,331,950 of record NC_069503.1, on the reverse strand, counting down.
ACTAAACCCCTGAAGATCTTCCTACCTTGTCTTCACCATGCCAGGTATCACCGATCGTTCCAGGCTCCGAAATCTTCATCCAAGCCCAAGCGGGGGCTAGACATCCATCATCCGACGGCTGAAGAAGTCCAGAAGAGGGTCCAAAGTCTTCATCCTATCCGGGAAGAAGAGTAGATCCGGATCGGCAACCATCTTCTTCCAAGCGGCATCTTCTATCTTCATCTGATGAGGACCGGCTCCATCTTGAAGACCTCCATCGAGGATCCATCCTTCTTCTCCGACAACTTCCCGAAGAATGACGGTTCCTTTAAGGGACGTCATCCAAGATGGCGTCCCTCGAATTCCGATTGGCTGATAGGATTCTATCAGCCAATCGGAATTAAGGTAGGAAAATTCTGATTGGCTGATGTTCCGATCAGCCAATAGAATGCGAGCTCAATCTGATTGGCTGATTGAATCAGCCAATCGGATTGAACTTGATTCTGATTGGCTGATTGCATCAGCCAATCAGAATTTTCCTACCTTAATTCCGATTGGCTGATAGAATCCTATCAGCCAATCGGAATTCGAGGGACGCCATCTTGGATGACGTCCCTTAAAGGAACCGTCATTCGTCGGGAAGTCGTCGGAGAAGAAGGATGGATCCGCGATGGAGGTCTTCAAGATGGAGCCGGTCCTCATCGGATGAAGATAGAAGATGCCGCTTGGAGGAAGATGGTTGCCGGTCCGGATCTACTCTTCTTCCCGGATAGGATGAAGACTTTGGACCCTCTTCTGGACTTCTTCAGCCGTCAGATGATGGATGTCTAGCCCCCGCTTGGGTTGGATGAAGATATCGGAGCCAGGATGGATCGGTGTGATACCCGGTGAGGTGAAGACAAGGTAGGAAGATCTTCAGGGGCTTAGTGTTAGGTTTATTTAAGGGGGGTTTGGGTTATATTAGGGGTATGTGGGTGGTTGGTTGTAATGTTGGGGGTGGGTATTGTATGTGTTTTTTTACAGGCAAAAGAGCTGAATTTCTTGGGGCATGCCCCGCAAAGGGCCCTGTTCAGGGCTGCTAAGGTAAAAGAGCTTTGAACTTTTGTAATTTAGAATAGGGTAGGGCATTTTTTTATTTTGGGGGGCTTTGTTATTTTATTAGGGGGCTTAGAGTAGGTGTAATTAGTTTAAAATTGTTGTAATATTTTTCTAATGTTTGTAAATATTTTTTTATTTTTTGTAACTTAGTTCTTTTTTATTTTTTGTACTTTAGTTAGTTTATTTAATTGTATTTATTTGTAGATATTGTATTTAATTCATTTATTGATAGTGTAGTGTTAGGTTTAATTGTAGGTAATTGTAGGTATTTAATTTAATTTATTTATTGATAGTGTAGTGTTAGGTTTAATTGTAACTTAGGTTAGGATTTATTTTACAGGTAAATTTTTAATTATTTTAACTATTTTAGCTATTAAATAGTTCTTAACTATTTAATAGCTATTGTACCTGGTTAAAATAAATACAAAGTTACCTGTAAAATAAATATTAATCCTAAAATAGCTATAATATAATTATAATTTATATTGTAGCTATATTAGGGTTTATTTTACAGGTAAGTATTTAGCTTTAAATAGGAATAATTTATTTAATAAGAGTTAATTTATTTCGTTAGATTTAAATTATATTTAATTTAGGGGGTGTTAGTGTTAGGGTTAGACTTAGCTTTAAGGGTTAATCCATTTATTAGAATAGCGGCGAGATTCGGTCGGCAGATTAGGGGTTAATAATTGAAGTTAGGTGTCGGCGATGTTAGGGAGGGCAGATTAGGTGTTAATACTATTTATTATAGGGTTATTGAGGCGGGAGTGAGGCGGAGTAGGGATTAATAACTTTATTATAGTAGCGGTGAGATCCGCTCGGCAGATTAGGGGTTAATAAGTGTAGGCAGGTGGAGGCGACGTTGAGGGGGACAGATTAGGGGTTAATAAATATAATATAGGGGTCGGCGGTGTTAGAGGCAGCAGATTAGGGGTACATAGCTATAATGTAGGTGGCGGCTATTTGCGGTCGGCAGATTAGGGGTTAATTATTGTAGGTAGCTGGCGGCGACATTGTGGGGGGCAGGTTAGGGCTTAATAAATATAATATAGGGGTCGGCGGTGTTAGGGGCAGCAGATTAGGGGTACATAAGTATAACGTAGGTGGCGGTCGGCAGATTAGGGGTTAAAAAAATTTAATCGAGTGGCCGCGATGTGGGGGGACCTCGGTTTAGGGGTACATAGGTAGTTTATGGGTGTTAGTGTACTTTAGAGCACAGTAGTTAAGAGCTTTATAAACCGGCATTAGCCCAGAAAGCTCTTAACTACTGACTTTTTTCTGCGGCTGGAGTTTTGTCGTTAGATTTCTAAGGCTCACTTCAGACACGACTCTAAATACCGGAGTTAGAAAGATCCCATTGAAAAGATAGGATACGCAATTTACGTAAGGGGATCTGCGGTATGGAAAAGTCGCGGCTAAAAAGTGAGCGTTAGACCCTTTCCTGACTGACTCCAAATACCGGCGGTAGCCTAAAACCAGCGTTAGGAGTCTCTAACGCTGGTTTTCATGGCTACCGCCAAACTCTAAATCTAGGCCTAAGTATCCTAAGTAAACCTTGGTAGGCTCATAGGAGTACAGTAGTGTGCATGTGTCTCCAGCACTCTATAGTAGCAGAGTTTGAAATAATGTGTAACATTCCTTTAATATACTGCAAAATTATGTTTTATCTCCAATAACCAACATCATAGAGCATTGTTATAAATGGTACATATATACTATATGACCTGCAATTTTATACCAATTTATAAACAAGTGAATTTAAACAAATAAGTGAAAATGATATCAATGCTGCTGGCTGAAACAAATGCCCTAATTTTATTATTATACAGCCTTGTTTAGTTCTACAGAAAATGTCATTGATTTAGAAATAAAACAATTGTAATAACTGTTCATTCAGATGAAAACATATCTAAATCCTTCAATCTAATTCTACCCAAACTAATATCTCAGATAAGATCTCAATTGAAGAATGACCATGGGAATATATTACTGTGAAGCAGATTAGAAAAGAAATGTGCCATATTGTAATTATATGTCTAAAACTGTTTCAGTGAAAACATATGGATAGAGATTCAATAAGTAAACAAATACTCCCATGGAGGCACATTAAGCTGCTACTTATAACAGGAAGACTATTTAGTTGTTATCAAATTCTTAGTTCATTTGCTATAATTGCAAAGGCTCAGAATTATTCCATTAAAAATTATAATCAAATAAATGTAAACATAGTACAGTATGTTGCATGATTAGTAATATAATACTTGACAGCCCAGTTGGCAAACATACATGTAGCTAGAGGAACAGGTAAAATAAATCAGATGACACTAATGTCAATATTATTTCATAAATAGCCATGGTTAACTATGTGCTAAACTCCCACTCACATAACAAACATATTGTTACATTTGGGAGCTGAAATGCATGAGAAGTGTCATAAGTACATATCTGCCCCCTCAATGACTTTGTTCTCCTCATTGCAGGCTTATGAACTTGTGTACAAAATTACTTTTATATTTAAACACTTTGCAAAGAATTAACATATAATTGCCATTGAGAATTGGGCAATAATTAAATGTGCTAATGAATTAGAAGTTTTATTGTTGCTTTAGAATGACCCTTTAATAAACAACAATACACTATTCATTTCCATATTCCGTATTATCTGCCAAATGTTAATGCACTTGCTATATTAATGAAAATTGGCACATATTAGTTATTTTGCAGTTATATTTGTTGATGGAAAGCAACAAATGTGTATAAGCAAGCTCAATGTCAGGAACTTCTTCCCTGGAACTCTAGCAAATATAAAAATTACAGTTCCTCAAGAGAGCAAGAGAATATTGGATGTTTACCCTGCACAGTTCTGACAAATAATATAAAATAATTTCTTAGAGTATGGGTAAATAGGAACATTGGCATATGCTGTATATGGTTACATGAGGAAATTATTTATGTTGATGTAAAAACACAAAAGCCTGGATGCTCAAATATCCCCATAATTCATACATGAGATGACTATTGACATCACTAATCATGTAACAAACAAAGGGCACCACAATTTATTGCACTAATCATCAAGCTGTGACATTATTTTTTTTTACAAAGAATGGGGTCAATTCTAATTTTATCCATTCATTTTATCTGTGTGGTTTTGTTTGGCTCCTGTTCCATGTTTTTCAGTTTCATATGTTTGCTTCTGCAAGTTTTCAAAGAATGCAGGGTCTTCATTCCATATTAACTGCCAAATATTTGTTTCCTTCCCCTCAATTTCTAAGGCCTGTAGTACACTCAACAGGGGATTCTACCAACAGGGAGGATTACCCAAATGTCCTGGATGTCCTAGATTGCACCCATGTGGCTCTCAGGCCACCACAATATTAGGAGAGGCCATTTACAGGAACTATCAGCAATTTCACTCCATCAATGTGCAAGTTGTTGGCAAACATTCCATGCACATACAACATGTCAGCACATCATTCCATAGAATCTCTCACAACCTCACACATTATCAGATATCTGCAAGCTAACACCTGCTCTACACACTGCCACTCACTACTTGTATGCATCTTGTATGCATGCCTCCAACTTTTCACAATCTCACCAGACACCTTCAGCCATAAAGTGCACACTAAGGGCTAGATTACGAGTGGTGCACTAACTTTTGCCTGGTATTTTGGGACCGGACTGCACTGTTTAGACAGGATCAAACTGATATGCTACAGGAAAGTAAGGCACATGTTGAGCAAAAAGAGGCTGCTCCTAGTAACTAGCCATAGAACAAGCTTTTATGCTATTGTTTATTCCCAGTTTGAGCGCTTCTCTCTTTTATTATATGCAAATTATGACCCAGAAGGAAGTCTCTCTTAGGGTGATGTGGGGAACCATACATGGACCCATTGCTCAGTGTACTGAGAGAGATATTGTTGCACCTCACTGATGATGCCCACAACTTGTTGCAAAGTGTAACAGTACAGGGTTGGATAAGTCTCTCTTCATAGTAACAAGGGTTTGACCATAAAAATCACCAAAGCATGTAAACAGATCAGGGATCTTCCCAGACCCTGAGCTCACCGGACCACAAGATCTCCAACAGGGACTCACTAGCTCTGACTTGGTTGTTAACCCCTTAATGACCACAATGTACCCTGTATGTCACTGGTCGTTAAGGGTTTTTTCAGGACATAATAGCACAAGTCTAGCAAGAACACGCTATTAATGCACTCCCTCCAGCAGGCTTTGTGGAATAGAGCAGTCTCAACGCTGGTAGCAAGACCGCGCTATAAAACAATCAAGTCCCAAAAAAAGGCCAGCGACATACAGGGTACGTCGCTGGTCCTTAAGGGGTTAAATATGCAGATTTCCTTGCCCTCAGGGTATTGCTGCTACTTATTTCCAAGACCAGTGTCCCTTGTTTCCGGAAATACGTGGTGCTAATTCATGCAGTGAAAATACTCATCTGTATACGGTCAAAAGTAAGAAATATCCCTTAAAATCAAAGAGGAGAGAATTTTGTCTCAGTGAACAGAAAATGCAAAGACTATTAGTTACTCATAGTGTGTCTATCCAGCTACATGTGTTTCACCCCACAGCTGATCGCTCTCAGGGATTCATCAGGCTAAATGCCATGGGTGTAAGGAAATCTGCATATCTAACAAGCAAGTCGGAGCTGGTGAGTCCCTGTGGGAGATCTTGTGGTCCGGTGAGCTCAGGGTCTGGGAAGACCCCTGATCTGTTTACATGCTTTGGTGATTTTTATGGTCAAACCCTTGTTACTATGAAGAGAGACTTATCCAACCCTGTACTGTTAAACTTTGCAACAAGTTGTGGATACAATGTACACCATCCCAAAAGGAACTTTAACAATTTTGCTGGCTATGTGTGCTACATCACAGGGATAGTATATATATCAAACTGCAATATTCTTACCGGTAACATTTATACAGGGATCCCTGATATAGGCTCTGTTGAATTATTTTGTTTTTATTGCCCTAATAAACATTACTTTGATTTATCTTAATTGGAGTGGGATGTATACACTGGTTTGTTCTAGAAAGAGAGGTGTCTGAATTTTGTATTCGATTGGCTGAAAATGGGTGATGCGGGATTAGGTTTACTTATAGTTTTCTCTAAGATTAATATATATGTATACTGTATATATATATATATATATATATATATATATATATTTATATATATATACCAAATATAACACATATATATATATATAAATATGTTTTTGAGAATAAATATAACGTATTCTGCAACGTGAAGAACATTGGAATGTGAAATATTAATATTTCATATCAGGTTGAGTAAACGCAATTGGGTTTGTGCGCAAGTAAGGGCCTTAGATTTCATTCCTGTTTTTCATACTCCATTAAAGTCTATGGGGGTATGTGTTAGCACATTAGCAAAATTTGAAGGTCAGCTTTTTGCACACGTTGGGTTAGTGCTTGTGCGAAAACGTTTTACTTTCAACTTTTAATACGATCGCTACCCGATGTAAGCACAATGCATATTACTAGCGAAATTATTGCGCAAATAGGAGCGCTAATTTGCACTCCACTCTTAGGGGCCAATTTATCAAGCTCCATATGGAGCTTGATGCCCCTGTTTCTGCGCGAGCCTTCAGGCTCGCCAGAAACAGAAGTTATGAAGCAGCAATCTAAAGACTGCTGTTCCATAACTTGTCCACCTCCTCTGAGGCCGCGGACAGAAATCAAGCCAATCAACTACAGGTTGATTTGCTACCAAATCTGCAAGGGGCAGCATTGCACCAGCAGTTCACAAGTGCTGCTGGTGCAATGATAAATGACAACAGCATACGCTGTTGGCATTTATCAATGTGCAGCGGACATGATATGCTACATTGTATCATGTCGGCTTGCACTATGATAAATCTATCCCTAAATCTAACCCTAAATTACATACATGATGACCAACTCATAAAAGCCTCAAACGCTTACATGCACATGGTCTAATGCTCACACTAGATAATTACCCAACAGTTGACCATACAACTTGTTGTCTAGAGACTGTTCCTTCCTTCAAAATCAATCTAGCAGCCCTACCCTAGTTGATGCAAGATATGGGTGCAGGGTCTGGATGCACACATACATCACCCAAAATCCTGTTCCTATAAACAAAAAAACTATTGGTGATGCTGGACTGTGATTGAGTGCACCTTTTGCTTGCTGAAATCATGGTTCAGGTGTTTAGATCACTTTGGTGGGATATTGCTCTTCTCCCCTCAAAAGGTCAGGAAAATTATAATGGCATGCTATTGCCTTAGAAAAGAACGCAAAATAGACAGGGACCTTAAAGATTATTCCTCTGATACAATTTATTCATGGGGGCAAAATAAAATTGTTAATTCAGATACAGAGATGTCAGACAGAGAAGGTGACAGCACGGAAGCTGAAATCTCTGAGGATGAATTAAGGCCCAAAACCATATTAAGAAACACAAAAAGAATTAAGCCACATAAAGTCAATAATTCAGATATCCCTTTAGGCGTAGAACAAGAAGGGGGCGCAAAAATAAAACCCAGAACAAGGAAACAAGTGAGGTTCAATTACAAACCCCAGTACACCAAGAAATGAATACTCAGGAATTAAACATTATTAATCTCTCAGATGTAATTCTTACCCCTGAACAAATATCTGTCCTCAAAAAAGGCCTATCCTTTATACCCACACCACAATTTAATAAATTTGAGGCAATAAAAGATTTACACTTATTCACGCGTAAGATTCTTTTAAAAAAATACTTCAGTAACTCTGATTCAGAGAATTTGAACTCTACAGACCAAGCAGCTATTAATGATTTGATTGCATTATTAGAAGAAACTAGCAGCTCCATAAGCAGTAGTGAAAACACTAGTTGGCGCAACATATTGAAAACCAAGTCCAAATTTGTACCCCCGAACAGTACTTCACATAGTGCACTCACATTTCTGAACTTAGTATGCCAGGATATTCTTAATATTCAAGGGAACACTGAAACTTCAGGTTTTAATCTAAGTAAAGAAGAGAACATGGCACTAAAACAACTATCTGAACTAAAACATGTCCAGATTAAAAGTAGTGATAAAGGGGGGAATATTGTAATTTGGCCTGACAATATGTACAGAGAGGAGGCACTACGCCAACTAAATAATCCTCTGAATTACAGAATTCTACTTTGCAATCCTATGGATATGTTCCTTAACAGTTACAATAAACTGATCAAATCAGCTCTAGCATGTGGTACTATAGATCAAAAAGAATTTAACTTTCTAGAAATTACACAACCCAAAATAGCCACTCTATATTTACTGCCTAAAATTCATAAGGATACTATCAAACCACCAGGGAGACCAATAGTCTCAGGGATCGGTTCCTTAACTGAGAAAGCTAGTAAATATATTGATGCTCGGCTTAGATACATTGTAGAATCCCTACCATCATACACGAGGGATACAATGCATCTTTTGAATAAAATCAATGATCTCCAGATTGATACAAATGCTCTGTTGGTAACTTGTGATGTGGAATCGCTCTACACTAGTATAAAAACTGAGTGGGGTTGTAGAGCAACCACACACTATCTCAACAAGAATACAAATATGACTCAAGAGGTTAAAGAATTTATTTTGGATATGTTAAAGTTTGTACTCACTCACAACTTTTTCGTATTTGACGATAAATTCTATTTACAGACATGTGGTACCGCCATGGGCACATCCTGTGCCCCGACATACGCTAATATATATCTGGGCTGGTGGGAGGAAACAGTGGTTTTCAATGAAGACCTTAAACATCTGACCAAATATGTCTCCCACTGGTCCAGATATATAGATGATATATTATTCGTATGGAATGGACCACCAGACCTTTTGACTGAATTTATAACAGTTCTCAATGACAATCCCTTTGGACTATACCTCACATCTACCATAAATAAGACAAAAGTGGAATTTTTGGACCTGAATATTCATAAAACCGATAATACTATTGAAACATCGGCATACAGAAAGCCTACCTCCACTAATAATATTTTAGATGCTAATAGTTATCACCATCCAGCAACTATTAGGGGGCTCCCAATGGGGGAATATATACGTCTACGACGTAATTGCAGTACTATTGAGAACTTTAAGATAGCTGCGAGAGATCTGAGAGAGAGATTATTGGAACGTGGTTATTCTAGAAAGTTACTAGCCAAAGCTTACAATCGAGTATTACTGAAGGATAGACGGGAACTTTTAACTCCCAAATTAAAAGAATCTAATACCCCTCTTAGGTTTATTACCACTTTCTCACCACAAAGTGATCACATTACCAGCATTTTACGAAAACATTGGTATGTCCTTACCCAGGACACACTTTTAAAACCATTGCTACCTGAGAGACCGTTAGTAACATACAGGAGAGCAAGTAACATCAGTGACAAGCTTATAACTAGTCACTATGACAGGAATGCAAAGAAATCTCCAACTTACAAGGGTTCTATAGGCTGTGGGCATTGTAAAGTATGCCAGCATATGGTAAAAAAACAATCTATAGTGGACAGATTTAATTATACGTGGACCATAAAAGAACACATCAATTGTCAAAGTACCAACGTAATTTACTGCATATCCTGTAGTTGTAATTTATATTACGTTGGCATGACTACACGCAGTCTGGGTAAACGTATAACTGAACATCTGAGCAATATAAGGACAGCCCACAAAGATATTGAAGATAAAAAACAAATAACGAGTGTAGCTAAACACTTTCTTCAATATCATAGTGGGAAAACCAATGCTTTAAAATGCTGGGGATTAGAGAAACTGAAACCAGGAATAAGAGGGGGGAATACGGAAAACAGACTGTTAAAGATGGAAACCAAATGGGTTTTCAATCTGAACACTGTCATACCCAATGGCATGAATGAGTTTAACAATTATTGGGTATATATCTGAATAGTGATTACTTTCTCTATTGCTGTCTGTCAGTATGTGTTTTGTATTTCCAATTAATATCACTTTATTTTAGAGTGATACGTGGTTCCCAATAATGAATAATTTGGCCACCGAAATAATTGGATGTGTAACGGTGAATTGGGCATATATCAAATAGTCCATAGACAAGCTAACATAAGGGCTCTGTAAATGATAAATAAACAAGGCCAAAGTGAGACGATAATACGTTTTCTTGTCCTGTTTAATCCTTTTTGCTAAAGAAAGTCAATGGCCTTTATATGTCATATGTGACCCACCACCCTACATTATAACCTAACCATCTCACACACTGACTTCAGATGCTCTGATTGCTAGTGATATAGATGCAATAGAATCATTATATTTGTTTTTCAAAACTGCACATATATCTGTAATCACCTACTGTACAAAGTCATATTATTTTATAATTGTAAGATACATAGTGGAGCTTTGTATAAGAATTTTGTGCATGTATAACCTAAGAAGCTTATATAAATATAAACACAATCCTTTTTAACAAGTGCGATATTTATGGCAACCATGAAATACACTCTGTGAATAACACAATAATGGGGAGCTATAGACTATCTTCTAAGGAATTGTTATCTATAAGCAAATAGGGATTGAAATTAGGATTCTAATTAATATGCATCTTACTTGTAGGTTGATGTCTTACCATGAATGATAAATAATAACACTTTATAAGAGATTTATCCGGTGTTGGATTAATTTCCAAATTGAACGATTTTTTATTGATAATATATATCTTCAATTCACCGTTATAGGATGGTAATAAATGTCATCTTTTAAGTAATGCAAGAGAAAGAGCGTGATTGACTTTTACCTTTCTGATATAATCCACCAATAATAGTGCAGACCATTAGAAGAGAACCTAACTAATATCCAATCCTAGTTCTTTTAACAGTGGGTGGAAGCATACCTGAACGCCCATTGATAGATAATGAGGCGTTGTCTTGTAGCACCCTCCGGATTGGATAGCAATAGTACAAGGTTCAAATAAAAAGCCGCGCACACTACAGCCTCGGCTTATTCATTTTAGAATCTCTAAGTGAAACATTGACAAAGGCTCACGGAGCCGAAACGCATTTGTTATTTAAACTTTAGAGTCTAATACCGCATTGTCACTCTAGCCACCTGATGCCGGTGTTTCCAGTTCCCGGCCAGGAAACAGAGGAGTGACTAGCGGTTTATTTGCTTTTAAAAGTTGTTTTTGGTTCTAAGGTTGTGGGTAGTTTAACCATTTCTAGGGAGGTTTATCCCCCTTTTCTTTTTTACTTAATTAAATAAAGCATGTATGTTTTATAATGTCACCTTTGAAAGTGAGAGTGAGTGCTATCTAAACCCCTAATCTGTCTATCCTCTAGTGTTTAAATGCTATTGCCTTAACAATCTGGGCAGTGTGATAGCCTTTTAAGGGATGTACATCTCCATTCCTTTGAGTATTAACAACATCATACATGAGTTCTTCCAAGGCACATATCAATGCTCATTAACCGGTATATCATATGTATCATATTACTGATAGCTTCATAGGTCCCTATGGTGTAACAGATATACTGTATGTGGGATTGTAAGCATTTTCTTATATGTTTTTCAGAAAACACTTTCAGCAGGATCTTTAAAAAAATAGATTTTTAAAATTGCACAGTCAAGATGTCTTGGAAGCCCATTTTTGCATATTATGAGGAGCAGAAAATGTCCTATTGTATAGATTTGTTTAAAGTTAGCACATATAAATATGTAGAAACCTGAAAAAGCATAAGCATGGATAATCATATATTTTTTTCTTAATGATTATATTTGATCAAATTAGTTAAATATTTAATGAAAGAAATAAGCTTTCACTTTGGATCATGTTGTTGAGCATGCTATATAAACTTTAATTCAATTCAATCCAATTAATTTAAGTAAAACAATAAAAACCCATCAAAACTTCCCAAATATGTTTAAATGTTATGGGTCGGATTACAAGTGGCGCCATATTTAGTGTTTTTGCTTTCGCGCAAAGTTAGAGCTCATAACAAGTTGAAAGTAAATTGTTTGAGCAAAACCAAAAGCCAACACGTTACTTTAAGACTTCAGATATCGCAACCACACTAACTTCTTCTCCCCATTTTTTTTTTTTTTTTACTTGCAGCTCTATTAAAGTGTAACATCTATCACTTGCATGTTAACCAATTGTGCTATAGCTGACGTGAGTTATGAATATTTTACATTTCAATGTTCTTCACATAGATGCATTTTTTAAATTAAATATATATTTCTATAGATGTCTGATTGATTTTTTGTAAAATATATATTTGATCTTATGTATATACATGTATATATACAGATATACAGGTATAGATACAGACAGATATATAGAAGAACATTGGAATGTAAAACAATTACCATATATACAACTAAAACACTTTATTTAATATTGATACTGAATAAAAAATATTTTATGTTTTCAGGTATTTGATAGATAGATATAGATACACATATTTAGACATGTGTGTATATATATATATATATATATATATATATATATTGTATACCGTCTGAGGAAGGGGATGTATTATCCCCGAAACGTTACACTATCACAGTAAAGAAATTTTGAAAAAGAACCAGAGAGTGCAAGTTTCTTCCATTCCTCTCTAAAGAACTATAACATTTTTGTCTTGAAAAAGACCCAAGTTGGGGCCGAAAAATCAACATTTTTACTGTTTTTTTTTTTCAAATAGTTTTTATTAGTTTTGAACAATATATAACAATAATTGGGGACTCGCAGGACCCCTGCATTTTTCAGTGCATAACATGTAGAGAAGTATTATGGAAAAGATACAGCTGAAACATTCAAGTTTCAAAGATAGAAGTCGATACATTTCCAAACAGTTATCAATGAAGGGTGAGAGGGTGGGGGGGTGGGGGAGGGGTTCATCTATAAGGATGGGGAGGGGGGGGGGGGATTCCTGCTGGGGATCACCTGAGGCGTATTAAACGTGAATTCTTATACTCTAACCTGGGGAAGCCATGTGGTGTCATGTGTGTCTGTCCAGTCAGCCCAAACCATTTCAAAAAGGTAACTTCTGTCCAGACTATAGAATATGTCCTTTTCCATAGCGTGTAAGTAAGCCATTGTTTTGAGAATATCAGGCCAACAAGGGGGGGATGCTTTCTTCCAATGTCTGGCAATATTGGTTTTAACTGATGACAGGAGATAAACGCAGAGAATCTGCTGATGTTTAGGAAGGGCCTGCAAGTTTAGGTGTAGAAGTGCAGTGGCAGGGTTTTTTGGTAGCTGAATCCTAAGAGCAGACAGAGTACGGAAGCATGTGTTCCACAGGGGAGTCAACCTAGGGCATTCCCACCATATGTGGAGCATATTTCCGTGGGAGCCACATTTCCTCCAGCATTGCGGAGAAGATGTCGGAAACATCTTAGATAGCCGCGCGGGGACCAGATACCATTGGGAAATAACTTTATAATAGGTTTCGAACATTGTCACACAATGTAATGATTTTTTGGTTAAGGTGAGGGACCCCTGCCAAGCATTAGCCGAGATTCGAGAGTGAAGAATAGTGTCCCACTTATGCAATTGTGGGGCCAAGTCTGGGGGCACAGTACCATCCAGCAGACTATAATGTCTTGAAAGAGGTTTGTGGAGTCGACGTCCTCCTTTCCACACAGACTCCCATGGGGTAAGCTGACATGGAGCAGAGGGGAAAAATCCCCAGCTAGAGAGGAAACTCTTGATACTAGTGAACTCGAATAGGAGGTAGGGCGGAATGTCTACGCCTGGTCTGTCCTTAGACAACGAGAGATATCCGTCATCGCTAGTCTCTGACCAAAAGTCTGAAACTTGCTTTACACCCAACCTAGCCCACGTATTGGGGTGTGTTTCTGCGAGACCTGTAAAGAGGCCTGGGATAGAGGTGATCAGGGAGGGGTGTGGCCGGATCTTATCCCAGATTGCCAGGCACTCCAAAACTACAGAGTTATGTATCTTTAGTGTTCTGCAGCTATGGACCGGGGTCCAGATTAGATCTTTTAGGTATATATCAAACGGTAATGAGGCTTGTTCAGTGTCTCTCCACCTGTCTTGTGAGTGAAGCACTTCCCTCTGGGAGATGTGCGTGAGCATGGCTCCCTCGTAGTACTTTACTATGGATGGGGAAGCCAGACCCCCAAGCTGGACAGAGAACTGTAGGGTTTTATGGGCTATTCTGGGAGTTTTGTTTTGCCAAATGAATTTTGTACACTCACTTTGAAACTGTAGCAAAAGGTGAGTGGGTATTCTGATTGGAAGGCATCTAAATATATAGGTGAGCCGAGGGAGGAACGACATCTTAAGGGACGCTATACGGCCCATCCAAGAGATGTTCTTATGATCCCAAACATGTTTTAACGCTCTCAGGTCTGTCAAGAGGGGTATATAGTTGCCCTTAACCATCTGTTTCAAGTCATTAGAAATTTTAACTCCAAGGTGGGTAATCCCTTTGCTAGACCATTTGAAGTCAAATTGTCTTTGGAGGGCTGTGACATATTTTTGGGGGAAACCCCACAAGTAAATTTCTGTTTTGGGGGTGTTTAGCTTATAGAAGGAAAAGGAGCCAAAGGCCTCCAGGGTTTCCAGAAGTCTAGGGATTGTGCGAAGCGGATCTGCAGAAAACACCGTCACATCATCCGCAAACAAGGCGATGTTGTGTTTTGAGCCAGAAAGTGTAATTCCTACTATGCCCCTGTCAGTACGTATTGTTTCTGCTAGAGGCTCGATTGCCAGCGCAAACAAGAGCGGAGAAAGTGGGCAGCCCTGCCTCGTGCCATTAAAAATGGGGAATGGAGATGAATGGAACCCTACCCCCCTGACCGTTGCTGTGGGGTTGGAGTATAAAGCTTGGATCGCGAGGCGTATGTCAGAGGGAAATTTGAAGACGTCAAGAGTCTCCCAAAGGTAACTCCATCTGACCCTGTCAAAAGCCTTCTCGGCATCCAGAGAGATAATCGAGAAAGGCTTGTTCATTCTCGTCGATTCGCAAGCAATATTGATAAGGCGCCTAGTGTTATCCGGACCCTCACGATTATGTATGAATCCTACTTGGTCTGGGTTGACTAGGGTAGGCAGAAGTTTGCATATTCAGTTGGCGAGAAGTTTGGAATAGATTTTTATATCAACGTTTATAAGCGAGATGGGCCTATAATTGGGGCAATAGGAGGGGTCTTTGTTTGGCTTGGGAATCATGATAATCTCGGCCTCCAAGAATTCTCGTTTGAAACTTCCTTCGTGCCTGGCAGTGTTAAAAAACCTAAGGAGCAGCGTACTGTTTTTTTTAATTATATGGAAACAAGATTTACTTGGTCTGCAAAAAATCCTGCTAGTGCCTTCCAAATTTGAGAATTTTTCTATATGCATCATGGCACCCAGGTATTGGATATACTATGGAGGTTGGAGTGCTGGGCCACCAGCTAGTTACTATATATATATATATATATATATATATATATATATATATATATATATATATTAGCCCTTTCCAGTCAAACACCTTGTCATATAACATATACTTTTTGAACCCTTATAACTTATTTTTTAATATTTATGTGAATATATTTATCAGATAGTGTTTATCTGTCTGTAAGTGTTTAATTTAATGTATTTATGTTGTGCTGGAAGGTCTTCTTCCAGTAAATAGTTATTAACTATTTATTAACTACCTAGCTAAAATAAATACACATTTACCTGTAAAATAAAACCTAACCTTTCTTACACTAACACCTAACATTACAGTACAATTAAATAAATTACATTAATTAAAAACAATTAACTAAATTACAAAAAAACAAACAAACACTAAATTACACAAAATAAAAAAGAAATTATCAAATATTTAAACTAATTACACCTAATCTAATAGCTCTATCAAAATAAAAAAGCCCCCCCCCCCCCAAAAAAAAAATTCTAGACTAAACTAAACTGCCAATAGGGCCTTTTGGGGGGCATTGCCCCAAATAAAAAAAAAACCTAAGCTCCCCATTGCCCTGAAAAGGGCATTTGGAAGGGCATTTAGCTCTTTTTCAGCCCAAACCCTAAGCTAAAAACAAAACCCACCCAATAAACCCTTAAAAAAACCTAACACTTACAGTTTTTGAAGACATCCATCCTCAACAAAGCGGCGAAGTCTTCATCCAACCGGCAAGAAGTCCTCAACGAAGATGGGAGAAGTCTTCATCCAAGCGGGCCGAAGTCTTCATCCAAGCCGGAAGAAGTCTTCATCCAGACAGCATCTTCGGCAGAAGTCTTCATCCAGACAGCATCTTCTATCTTCATCCATCCGACGCGGAGCGGCTCCATCTCAAGACATCTGGCGCGGAGCATCCTCTTCTGATGACGGCTAATGAAGAATGAAGGTCCCTTTAAGGGACGTCATCCAAGATGGCGTCCCTTGAATTCCGTTTGGCTGATAGATCAGTAAATCGGAAATTAAAAGTGAAAAAATCCTATTCGCTGATGCAATCAGCCAATAGTATTGAGCTTCAATCCTTTTGGCTGATCCAATCAGCTAATAGGATTGAGCTCGCATTCTATTGGCTGATTGGAATAGCCAATAGAATGCAAGCTACACATTAGTTTGGACGTTCTGCACATTGTTTTATATTTTTACAGGTTACTACATCAGGAATCAGAAGGAATACCAAGGGACATTAGGATTCCACAGTACCATCACCACAGCAATTCTCACTTCTAAGACACAAGTTTGTTTATTTATTTGACATTTATTTGACATTGATTTGACTGTTATTTTGCACTTGGATTACACAATTTATCACAGATTACAACATTCTTTGGGACAATATATTTTCTATTTTGTTCACACTATTTGACATTTTTGTATTATTTTTTCACTATTTTTACATTGCATGTGCAAATTAATTTTTCTATTTTTTATCTTTCTTTGAGCAGCTTCACACACCAGCTCACACATTGTCCAAAAGCAACAAGTTGCTTGCCCAAGATTTTACATTTGTATGACTTTTATATTTGACATTTGTATGATTTTAGATACCAAGTTTTATCTAATGGATTTTTCATTTCTATAATTGAATGTTTAATGTTTAAAATTGGATGTTTTAGCACCATTTTAATTTATTTTATTTTATTAGTGGGTGTTAGGGTTAGGTTTAGGGGTTAATAACTTTAGTATAGTGGCGGCGATGTTAGGGACAGCAGATTAGGGGTTAATAACAGTAATGTAGGTTGTGGTGATGTTAGAGACAGCATATTAGGGGTTAATAATATTTAACTAGTGTTTACAATGCGGGAGTGCGGCGGTTTAGGGGTTAGTATGTTTATTATAGTGGCACCGATGTCTGGAGCGGTAGATTAGGGGTTAATAATTTTATTTTAGTGTTTGCGATGTGGAAGGGCCTCGGTTTAGGGGTTAATAGGTAGTTTATGGGTGTTAGTGTACTTTTTAGCACTTTAGTTATGAGTTTTATGTTATGGCTTTGTAGCATAAAACCCATACCTACTGACTTTCAGTTTACAGTATGGATCTTGACGGTATAGGCTGTACTGCTTACTTTTTGGCCAGTCAGGCAAACTCATAATACCGGCGCTATGGAAGTACCATTGAAAAATGACTTTTTAAAAGCTGCGGTAGTTACGTTGCATTACGGCAAAAAACGTGTATGGTACAGATATACCTGCAAGACTCGTAATACCAGCGGTAGTGAAAAAGAGCCATAACGCTGCTTTTTCACTCATACCGCAAAACTCGTATTTTAAGGTAGTTGTATTGTAACTTTAATTTAAAGTTACAGGGTGTTAGATTTAGGGGTTATTAGTTTAATTTAGGTAGTAGAGATGTGGGTGTTTGGTGGTTTAGTGGTTAATAGGGCTTAGTTGAATATTTGCGATGTGGGTGTTAGGTGGTTTAGGGGTTAATAGGTTTAGTTTAGTATTTGCGATTTGGGGGGGCGGATTAGGGGTTAAAAAATGTATTTAGGTGTTAGCGATGTGGGTGGGTGGCGGATTAGGGGGTTAATAGGTTTTTATTGTAGTGTTGGAGATGCGGGTGGGTGGTGGATTAGGGGTTAATAGGTTTATTTAGTGTTGGCTGTGCGGGTGGGCGGCAGATTAGGGGTTAATAGGCTTATTTAGCTTTGTTGATGTTGTGGCAGTGGTTTAGGGGTTAGTAGCTTTATTTAGTGTTGGCAATGTTGGGGGGCGGCTGATTAGGGTTATTTAGATTAGGGGTTTATGTTAGGGTGTTAGTTTTATAACAAACTTTCTTGTCTCCATAGACATCAATGGGTATGCGTTATAGCGATCGCCATTCCGCAATCACGGGTGTTAGTTTTTTTCTAACACTTTTTCTCCATTGATGTCTTTGGGGGGAAACGGGCACGAGCAGGTCTAGTCAGGACTTGGCTTTTGTGCAGTATGGAGCTTAACACATCATAACATACAACACAAGAAGTTTTTTTTAAAAACTTGTAATGGCAGCGCTATGGAAAGTGCGGTTTTTAGCGTTATTTACACACCGGGTTTAGTGCACAACTTGTAATCTCAGTGAATGTAATTGAGTATTAGTGATGTCGTGAACTGAAAATTTATGTTCGCGAACGGCGGACTCAAACTTCCGCAATTGTTCGCGAACGGGCAAACCGGGGCGAACCGCCATTGACTTCAATAGGCAGGCGAATTTTAAAACCCACAGGGACTCTTTCTGGCCACAATAGTGATGGAAAAGTTGTTTCAAGGGGACTAACACCTGGACTTTGGCATGCCGGAGGGGGATCCATGGCAAAACTCCCATGGAAAATTACATAGTTGATGCAGAGTCTGAGTAAGGGTTACGCCCACTTCACAGTGACAGACCAAACTCCCCGTTTAACGCACCGCAAACAACAGTCCATTCGCACAACCACGAGATAGATAGATTTGATAGATACATAGATTAGATAGATAGATCAATAGATGCAATATACATTTGATAGATATGATAGATAAATAGATAGATTTGATAGATATATAATTTCCCAGACAGAGAATTACAAGACGTGTGGTCTGGGACCCATGGTAAGGTTCCCAGAGGCAGTTGCAGCACCAGGGGACGTGTATATGACATGGATTTTAGGAACCGGGAGATGGAAAAAGATGCTTGGTCGGTCATCCTACTTCAAATTTGGGGCACTGTGCGTGCAATCTACTGTGCCACCAGATATGAGTGGTGTGTTCAGTAGTACTATTCTGATCAGTTTAATACCTGTTAGTCCCCCTATCGGGGGAGGTGTATATGGCATGGATTTTAGGAACCGGGAGATGGAAAAAGATGCTTGGTCGGTCCTCCTTCTTCAAATTTGGGGCACTGCGCGTCCAATCTACTGTGCCACCAGATATGAGTGATGTGTTAAGTAGTACTATTCTGATCAGTTTAATACCTGTTACGCCCCCTATCAGGGGAGGTGTATATGGCATGGATTTTAGGAACTGGGAGATGGAAAAATATGCTTGGTCGGTCCTCCTACTTCAAATTTGGGGCACTGCGCGTGCAATCGTGGCCTGGACTTTTAGCCGATGGACATTTGTCCAATGGACATTTGTCCGACGGACATTTGTCTGACGGACATTTGGCCGAAATACAAGTGGCTGTCACAAAACAGTCCGGCCACGAGACAGATAGATTTGATAGATAGATACATAGATTAGATAGATAGATCAATAGATGCAATATACATTTGATAGATACGATAGACAAATAGATAGATTTGATAGATAAATAGATAGATTTGATAGATATATAATTCCCCAGAAAGAGAATTACAAGACGAGTGGTCTGGGACCCATGGTAAGGTTCCCAGAGGCAGTTGCGGTGCCAGGGGACGTGTATATGGCATGGATTTTAGGAACCGGGAGATGGAAAAATATGCTTGGTCAGTCCTCCTACTTCAAATTTGGCTCACTACGCATGCAATCTACTGTGCCACCAGATATGAGTGGTGTGTTAAGTAGTACTATTCTGATCAGTTTAATACTTGTTACTCCCTCTATCTGGGAGGTGTATATGGCATGGATTTTAGGAACCGGGAGATGGAAAAAGATGCTTGGTCGGTCCTCCTACTTCAAATTTGGGGCACTGCGCGTGCAATCTACTGTGCCACCAGATATGAGTGGTGTGTTAAGTAGTACTATTCTGATCAGTTTAATACCTGTTACTCCCCCTATCGGGGGAGGTGTATATGGCATGGATTTTAGGAACCGGGAGATGGAAAAAGATGCTTGGTCGGTCCTCCTTCTTCAAATTTGGGGCACTGCACGTGCAATCGTGGCCGGACTTTTAGCCAACGGACATTTGTCCGATGGACATTTAGCCAAAACACAAGTGGCTGTCACAAAATAGTCCGGCCACGAGATAGATAGCTTTGATAGATAGATCAATAGATGCAATATACATTTGATAGATACGATAGACAGATAGATAGATTTGATAGATAAATAGATATATTTGATAGATAGATAATTTCCCAGACAGAGAATTACAAGATGTGCCATCTGGGACCCATGGTAAGGTTACTTCCTTTTGCAAAATCAAGTACAGGTTGGGGATTGCCTTTTGTGCAAAGAAATTTTGGCCGGGTACCTTCCACTGCGGTGTCCCCTATCAGGGGATGTGTATATGGCATGGATTTTAGGAACCGGGAGATGGAAAAAGATGCTTGGTCGGTCCTCCTACTTCAAATTTGGGGCACTCGTGCAATCTAATGTGCCATCAGATAGGAGTGGTGTGTTAAGTAATACTATTCCTATCAGTTTAATCCTGTTAAGTGTCTTTTTTTGTTTTGTTTTTGAAGCCACAGTGCAGCACCAGAGGCCAGAAAAATTTGGCATGTACACATGCCTGAAAAATTAGGTATTGTTGCAGCCGCTGCTGTAGCAGCGGCCAGAAAAATTGATGTTTCTTTCCCAGGCAGAAAGTGCCCTATAACATTGCGGCTTGAACCCTAGTTGGTGGCGGATAAGTCACGAAAGTCATCCAGCATTTGAAGATAAAATACAGCAGCGTGTGGACAATTTTTAGCCCAAGGCAGCTAAACTCATCAGGCCTTTTTTACTCGAATGTATAGCCCAATGTCAGTCCCTTCAGGATCCATCCCTCATTCATCTTAATAAAGGCGAGGTAACCTAGACTTTTTTGACCTAGGCGACTTCTCTTCTCAGTGACAATACCTCCTGCTGCACTGAAGGTCCTTTCTGACAGGACACTTGAAGCGGTGCAGGCCAGAAGTTCTATTGCAAATTTGGATAGCTCAGGCCACAGGTCAAGCCTGCACACCCAGTAGTCAAGGGGTTCATCGCTCCTCAGAGTGTCGAGATCTGCAGTTAAGGCGTGGTAGTCTGCTACCTGTCGGTCGAGTCGTTCTCTGAGGGTGGACCCCGAAGGGCTGTGGCGATGCATAGGACTTAAAAAGCTCTGCATGTCCTCCATCAACAACACGTCTGTAAAGCGTCCTGTCCTTGCCGGCGTGGTCGTGGGAGTCGGAGGATTACTTTCAGTTCTTCCCCTGTTAGATTCACGTTGTGCTGTGACATCACCCTTATACGCTGTGTAAAGCATATTTTTTTATTTATTTTGGAAATGCTGCATCCTTTCCGACTTGTAATTCGGTAACATTTCTGGCACTTTATGCTTATACCGGGGGTCTAGTAGCATGGACACCCAGTACAGGTCGTTCTCCTTCAGCTTTTTTATACGAGGGTCCCTTAACAGGCACGACAGCATGAAAGACCCCATTTGCACAAGGTTGGATGCCAAGCTACTCATGTCCCGTTCCTCGTCCTCAGTGATGTCACTGAAGGTATCTTCTTTCCCCCAGCCACGTACAACACCACGGGTACCAGATAGGTGACAACAAGCACCCTGGGATGCCTGTTGTGGTTGGTCTTCTTCCTCCTCCTCAAAGCCACATTCCTCCTCTGACTCCTCTTCCTCACAATCCTCTTCCAGCGTTGCCACAGGTCCAGCAAGCGATGCTGATAAGGCTGTTTCTGTTGGTGATGGTGACCACAACTCTTCCTCTTTACGCTCAGCTATGGCTTGATCCAGCACTCTTCGCAGGGCACGCTCCAGAAAGAAAACAAATGGTATGATGTCGCTGATGGTGCCTTCGGTGTGACTGACTAGGTTTGTCACCTCCTCAAAAGGACGCATGAGACTACAGGCATTGCGCATGAGCGCCCAGTAACGTGGCAAAAAAATTCCCAGCTCAGCAGAGGCTGTCCTAGCACCCCGGTCATACAAATAGTCGTTAACAGCTTTTTCTTGTTGGAGCAGGTGGTCGAACATTAGGAGTGTTAAATAGTGATGTCCCGAACTGTTCACCCGCGAACGGTTCACAGTGAACATAGGTTGTTCGCGTTCGCGTTTGTGGGCGAACACATGGCGATGTTCGATCCGCCCCTATGTGTCATCATTGTGGAAACTTTGACCCTTTATGTCGCAGCCGCCTGACACATTAGAGCCAATCAACATCAGACACTCCCTCACAGACACTCCCAGCTACTCGGAATCCGCCATTTTAGACTCATAACGACCATGCTTTTTTAATGAGAGGACGTGTTGTGTTTTTGCTCCTGACATTAATAGGAAAAACATAGCTAGGCTAGTGTATTTACAGTCAAGAAGGACTCCACTCATCTCTGTTGCAAGCACAGCACCCCAAAAAGCCCTTTTTAGGGCTATATTTCGTGCCGTTTTTTTTTTTTGTTTGTTTTTTTTTTATTAGCATTTGCCTGGCTTTCAGCTGTGTGTTTAAGGCTCACAGCATATGCTGTGACTACTGCCACCACTGATATCTCCCTAACAATATTAGTTTAAATTGAACTAACCCAAAAATATAATTATTTTTCTAGTGTAATTTTTTTTAATTTTCTATCAGGCCAGTGTCACACAGCATATACTCTGGTTCATTGCTCTGTGCCAGCCAGCAGCCAGCAGTGTTAATATCCGTTTATAACATTATTTTTAATTTAAAAAAAACCACAAAAAAATATTTTTCTAGTGTAATCTAATTACATTTACTATCATGCCTGTGTCTGTCAGGCTCACTCAGCATTAATATACCTCTTTTTTTTCAGTCTTTTGGTTAATTGGTCTGTGCCAGGCAGCCACCCAGCACTCATATCTATTTTTCTTTCACCTTAATTTTAATATATAAAAAAAAAAAGTTTAAATTTGTTTGCTAGTGTAATCAAATCTAATTTTCTATCCGGCCTGTGTGTTTTGCTGACATAGAGAGCCTACTGTGTTTACTTGCTGCCCTCCCTAGTCTATGAGCCACGACTCATATGTGTTTAACCTTTTTTTAATTTCCCCCCCCCAAAAATAATTTCAATCATTTTTCTAGTGTAATCTAATAGTATTTTCTATCAGGCGTGTGTGTATCCGACATACATAGCCTACTGTTTTTAATAGCTGCCCTTCCAAGGCTATCAGCCATGACTCATATGTATGTGCTTAACCTTTTTCTTAAAATTTCCAAAACAAAGTCTTTAAATCATTATGCTAGTGTAATCTAATTGTATTTTCTATCAGGCCTGTGTCTAACTGTCTCTGTCCTCGGTCCCCTTCTCTTCTCTATCTATACGTCATCATTAGGTTCCCTAATTAAGTCCCACGGTTTCCAATATCATTTGTATGCCGATGACACCCAAATCTACTTCTCTGCACCAGAACTATCTCCTTCCTTGCTAACCCGTGTCACTAACTGTCTTTCTCACATCTCTTCCTGGATGTCCTCTCACTACCTCAAGCTAAATCTCTCCAAAACTGAGCTCCTCATTTTCCCCCCTTCTTCCAAAGTCTCCACCCCCAATATCTCTATAACTGTCGACAACTCCATCATCACCCCTACCCCGCACGCCCGATGTCTCGGGGTCACATTCGACTCAGATCTTTCCTTCACTCCTCACATTCAGTCATTGGCTAAAGCCTGCCGCTTTCACCTTAAAAACATCTCTAAAATTAGACACTTCCTTACACAAGACACAACTAAGATTTTAATCCACTCTCTTATTCTTTCCCGCCTTGACTACTGCAACTCTGTCCTCTCTGGTCTCCCCACCTGCCGCCTAGCTCCTTTACAATCCATAATAAATGCCTCTGCCAGACTCATCTTCCTTACACGTCGCTCTTCATCTGCTGCGCCTCTCTGCCAATCCCTTCACTGGCTTCCTCTTGCCTCTAGGATCAAACACAAAACCCTCACTCTGACATACAAAGCACTCAACTGCACTGCTCCCCCCTACATCTCAGACCTTGTCTCCAGATACTCTCCCTCCCGTCCCCTTCGCTCTGCTCATGACCTCCTACTCTCCTCCTCTCTTGTCACCTCATCACACTCCCGTTTACAGGACTTCTCCAGACTGGCTCCCATCTTGTGGAACTCTCTGCCTCGCTCCATAAGACTCTCTTCTAGTTTTAAAAGCTTCAAGTGCTCCCTAAAGACTCTACTGTTCAGGGACGCATACAACCTACGCTAACCTTTCCTAATACCAGTTCCTCTCCTCCACTGCAATCCCCTGAACCCTCTTAGCATGTAAGCCTAATAGTCCAGCTGTTTGTGGATCACCTTCTTAAGAGCTGACTACAACAGTGCAACTCTTGGCAGGGCCCTCTACCATATAATTGTTTTGTTGTACTCCCCCTTTGGTTATAGCGCTGCGGAATCTGTTGGCGCTCTACAAATAACCGATAATAATAATAATATCTGACTTACACAGCATACTGTTGTTATAATTGCTGCCCTACGTAGCAGCCAGCCAGTGCGACCACTCATAGAGTCATATGTGCATTGCACTTCTTAACATAATTTTAATATTAAAATCTAACATTTTAAAATATTTTGCTAGTGTAATGTAACTTAATTTTCTATCAGTCCTGTGTTTTTGTCACTTACACAGCATACTGTGTTAAATTACTGCCCTACCTACCATCCACGACTCATATCTGCCAGCCTGTCTGCCAGGCCCAAGTAGCCAATTAGTGGCACCAATCACAATTCTTGTAACAGTAATAAAAAAAAAAAACATAATTTTTTGGACTGCAAATATTCAGTCTCCTAGGGCCATTGAATTTCATTTACCTCCTGCCTGCCACTGCCAGCCTTTTGTGCCAGGCCGTCTAGCCAACTATTTACACCAATCATAATTGTTGTCACAGTCAGACAGTTTAGTTATTAATTTAAATAAAAAAAAAATTTAGTGTTGATCTTAACCCTCAGTTTGCTCGTGCCTTTGAATTGCACTTTTCTACAGCCTTCCAAGCCTGTGTGCCAGGCCTACTTCAAAAATATTTACACCAATCATATTTGTTGTGACAGTATTCTAATAATTAAAAATTAAAATTTTTGGTAATAGTTGCTGTGATTTGAATCGTCAGTTTGCTGGTGCCATTGAAACGCACTTTCCTCCTGCCTTGCAGCCTGCTGTGAGCCAGGCCCCCACCTAGCCAATTGTTGTCAGCAATCATATTTCTGTTAACAGTATTGCAAAAATTGTCAATCATCACTGTTTAGACTGTCAGTAATCAGTCTCCTAGTGTCCTTGAATTGCATCTCCCTCCTGCCTGCCATCCTTTTGTGCCAGGCTGTCTTGCCAACTATTTACACCAATCCTAATTTTTTGTCACAGTATAGTTGCTAATTAAAATTAAAAAAATATTTATTGTTGATGATCTTAACCCTCAGTTTGCTGGTGCCTTTGAATTGCAGTTTTCTACAGCCTTCCAAGCCTGTGTGCCAGGCCTACTTAAAAAATATTTACACCAATCATATTTGTTGTGACAGTATTCTAATAATTAAAAATTAAAATTTTTGGTAATAGTTGCTGTGATTTGAATCGTCAGTTTGCTGGTGCCAATGAAACGCACTTTCCTCCTGCCTTGCAGCCTGCTGTGAGCCAGGCCCCCACCTAGCCAATTGTTGTCAGCAATCATATTTCTGTTAACAGTATTGCAAAAATTGTCAATCATCACTGTTTAGACTGTCAGTAATCAGTCTCCTAGTGTCCTTGAATTGCATCTCCCTCCTGCCTGCCATCCTTTTGTGCCAGGCCGTCTTGCCAACTATTTACACCAATCCTAATTTTTTGTCACAGTATAGTTACTAATTATAATTAAAAAAATCTTTATTGTTGATGATCTTAACCCTCAGTTTGCTCGTGCCTTTGAATTCAGTTTTCTACAGCCTTCCAAGCCTGTGTGCCAGGCCTACTTAAAAAATATTTACACCAATCATATTTGTTGTGACAGTATTCTAATAATTAAAAATTAAAATTTTTGGTAATAGTTGCTGTGATTTGAATCGTCAGTTTGCTGGTGCCATTGAAACGCACTTTCCTCCTGCCTTGCAGCCTGCTGTGAGCCAGGCCCCCACCTAGCCAATTGTTGTCAGCAATCATATTTCTGTTAACAGTATTGCAAAAAATGTCAATCATCACTGTTTAGACTGTCAGTAATCAGTCTCCTAGTGTCCTTGAATTGCATCTCCCTCCTGCCTGCCATCCTTTTGTGCCAGGCCGTCTTGCCAACTATTTACACCAATCCTAATTTTTTGTCACAGTATAGTTACTAATTAAAATTAAAAAAATCTTTATTTTTGATGATCTTAACCCTCAGTTTGCTCGTGCCTTTGAATTGCAGTTTTCTACAGCCTTCCAAGCCTGTGTGCCAGGCCTACTTAAAAAATATTTACACCAATCATATTTGTTGTGACAGTATTCTAATAATTAAAAATTAAAATTTTTGGTAATAGTTGCTGTGATTTGAATCCTCAGTTTGCTGGTGCCATTGAAACGCACTTTCCTCCTGCCTTGCAGCCTGCTGTGCGCCAGGCCCCCACCTAGCCAATTGTTGTCAGCAATCATATTTCTGTTAACAGTATTGCAAAAATTGTCAATCATCACTGTTTAGACTGTCAGTAATCAGTCTCCTAGTGTCCTTGAATTGCATCTCCCTCCTGCCTGCCATCCTTTTGTGCCAGGCCGTCTTGCCAAGTATTTACACCAATCCTAATTTTTTGTCACAGTATAGTTACTAATTATAATTAAAAAAATATTTATTGTTGATGATCTTAACCCTCAGTTTGCTCGTGCCTTTGAATTCAGTTTTCTACAGCCTTCCAAGCCTGTGTGCCAGGCCTACTTAAAAAATATTTACACCAATCATATTTGTTGTGACAGTATTCTAATAATTAAAAATTAAAATTTTTGGTAATAGTTGCTGTGATTTGAATCGTCAGTTTGCTGGTGCCATTGAAACGCACTTTCCTCCTGCCTTGCAGCCTGCTGTGAGCCAGGCCCCCACCTAGCCAATTGTTGTCAGCAATCATATTTCTGTTAACAGTATTGCAAAAATTGTCAATCATCACTGTTTAGACTGTCAGTAATCAGTCTCCTAGTGTCCTTGAATTGCATCTCCCTCCTGCCTGCCATCCTTTTGTGCCAGGCCGTCTTGCCAAGTATTTACACCAATCCTAATTTTTTGTCACAGTATAGTTACTAATTATAATTAAAAAAATCTTTATTGTTGATGATCTTAACCCTCAGTTTGCTCGTGCCTTTGAATTGCACTTTTCTACAGCCTTCCAAGCCTGTGTGCCAGGCCTACTTAAAAAATATTTACACCAATCATATTTGTTGTGACAGTATTCTAATAATTAAAAATTAAAAATTTTGGTAATAGTTGCTGTGATTTGAATCATCAGTTTGCTGGTGCCATTGAAACGCACTTTCCTCCTGCCTTGCAGCCTGCTGTGAGCCAGGCCCCCACCTAGCCAATTGTTGTCAGCAATCATATTTCTGTTAACAGTATTGCAAAAATTGTCAATCATCACTGTTTAGACTGTCAGTAATCAGTCTCCTAGTGTCCTTGAATTGCATCTCCCTCCTGCCTGCCATCCTTTTGTGCCAGGCCGTCTTGCCAATTATTTACACCAATCCTAATTTTTTGTCACAGTATAGTTACTAATTAAAATTAAAAAAATCTTTATTGTTGATGATCTTAACCCTCAGTTTGCTCGTGCCTTTGAATTGCACTTTTCTACAGCCTTCCAAGCCTGTGTGCCAGGCCTACTTAAAAAATATTTACACCAATCATATTTGTTGTGACAGTATTCTAATAATTAAAAATTAAAATTTTTGGTAATAGTTGCTGTGATTTGAATCGTCAGTTTGCTGGTGCCATTGAAACGCACTTTCCTACTGCCTTGCAGCCTGCTATGAGCCAGGCCCCCACCTAGCCAATTGTTGTCAGCAATCATATTTATGTTAACAGTATTGCAAAAATTGTCAATCATCACTGTTTAGACTGTCAGTAATCAGTCTCCTAGCGTCCTTGAATTGCATCTCCCTCCTGCCTGCCATCCTTTTGTGCCAGGCCGTCTTGCCAACTATTTACACCAATCCTAATTTTTTGTCACAGTATAGTTACTAATTAAAATTAAAAAAATCTTTATTGTTGATGATCTTAACCCTCAGTTTGCTCGTGCCTTTGAATTGCAGTTTTCTACAGCCTTCCAAGCCTGTGTGCCAGGCCTACTTAAAAAATATTTACACAAATCATATTTGTTGTGACAGTATTCTAATAATTAAAAATTAAATTTTTTGGTAATAGTTGCTGTGATTTGAATCGTCAGTTTGCTGGTGCCATTGAAACGCACTTTCCTCCGGCCTTGCAGCCTGCTGTGAGCCAGGCCCCCACCTAGCCAATTGTTATCAGCAATCATATTTCTGTTAACAGTATTGCAAAAATTGTCAATCATCACTGTTTAGACTGTCAGTAATCAGTCTCCTAGTGTCCTTGAATTGCATCTCCCTCCTGCCTGCCATCCTTTTGTGCCAGGCCGTCTTGCCAACTATTTACACCAATCCTAATTTTTTGTCACAGTATAGTTACTAATTAAAATTAAAAAAATCTTTATTGTTGATGATCTTAACCCTCAGTTTGCTCGTGCCTTTGAATTGCACTTTTCTACAGCCTTCCAAGCCTGTGTGCCAGGCCTACTTAAAAAATATTTACACCAATCATATTTGTTGTGACAGTATTCTAATAATTAAAAATTAAAAATTTTGGTAATAGTTGCTGTGATTTGAAACCTCAGTTTGCTGGTGCCATTGAATAGCACTTTCCTCCTGCCTTGCAGCCTGCTGTGAGCCAGGCCCCCACCTAGCCAATTGTTGTCAGCAATCATATTTATGTTAACAGTATTGCAAAAATTGTCAATCATCACTGTTTAGACTGTGAGTAATCAATCTCCTAGTTTCCTTGAATTGCATCTCCCTCCTGCCTGCCATCCTTTTGTGCCAGGCCGTCTTGCCAACTATTTACACCAATCCTAATTGTTGTCACAGTATAGTTACTAATTTAAATAAAAAAAATCTTGATGGTTGATCTTAATCCTCATTTTGCTTGTGCCATTGAATTGCACTTTTCTACTGCCTGCCAGCCTGTGTGCCAGGCCCAACTATCCAATTAGTGCTAGCAATCATATTTCTTTTAACAGTATTGCAAAATTTTTCAATCAACACTGTTTTGACTGTCAATCTGCAGTCTACTAGTGCCCTTGAATTGCATTTTCCTCCTGCCTGCCTGCCTGTGTGCCAGTCCCAACTAGCCAATTAGTGCCACCACTCATATTTATTGTAACAGGATTGGAATTTTTGTTAATCATAACTGTTTTGACTGTGATTCTTCAGTCTCCTAGTGCCATTGAATTGCAGTTTCCTTTCTCCCAGCGTGTGTG
Organism: Bombina bombina; assembly: GCF_027579735.1. NCBI lineage: Eukaryota > Metazoa > Chordata > Amphibia > Anura > Bombinatoridae > Bombina > Bombina bombina. The sequence continues at coordinate 833,302,105 of NC_069503.1, read as the reverse complement.
CCAGACAGGCTCATTTGCCGAATAGTGCCAAACAATCATATTTGTTACCACAGTACTAGTAATATTTAAAAAAATTACCAATTTGTGATTTTTAAAACATCTGTCTTTTTTGTTGTTGTCAGTCTCACAGCGTATACTGTGCCCACTTTCACAGTGCCACCACTCAATTGGTGTAATAGTATTTTTAGTGTCCATTTAAAAAAAAAAAGACAGGCAGAGGCAGGCCACCCCGCAGGTTCCGTGGTCGTGGTCGTGGTGCTGTGATTCCTTTAGACCCTACAAATATGCACATTGTTCAGACACCGGGTGCCAGGGGGGATGCAAAAACTTCTGAGGAGGACCTAGTTGAATGGCTAACACAGGAAACCCAATCTTCTTCAGCTTCCGCTGCTAGTCCTCCTAACCTTGACGCACCATCTAAGTCCAGCTGTGCTTTGGGCAGGTCTCAAGTGACCAGTGACACTACGCCGCCTGTCGCCACCACCAACACTAGCACCACAGCCGCTTCACTTGATCTGTCACAGGAGTTATTGACACATCATTTTGAAGAAATGAGTGATGCGCAACCATCATTGACAGAGGATGTAGATAATAGTGATCAGTCTCAGTCAGGCAGCGATTACCGACATGGAGGTACGGTGTGATAATGATGGTGATGTTGTACCCGCTGCTGCTTCCTTTCTTGATGTTTCAGATACAAGTGAAGCGGTTGATGATGATGTGTCGGTGGATGTCACGTGGGTGCCTGCTAGAAGAGAAGAAGAAGAGGGGGAAAGTTCAGATGGGGAGACAGAGAGGAGGAGGAGGAGGAGACGATTTGGAAGCATGGGAAGGTCGTCTCAAGGAGCTAGTGGCACAGTCAGACAGCATGCATCGTCACCAGGGGTCAGCCAGACAGCCTGCCGACGCCCATCAACGCATGCTGTTGCCACCACCAGAATGCCGTCATCACAGAGCTCAGCAGTGTGGCATTTTTTTTGTGTGTCTGCCTCTGACAACAGCGATGCCATTTGCAACCTGTGCCAAAAGAAACTGAGTCGTGAGAAGTCCAACAGCCACCTAGGTACAACTGCTTTGCGAAGGCACATGGTCTCCCATCACAAAGGCCGATGGGAAGAACACATGAGTAGAAGCAGCACACAAAGTGAAAGCCGCCCTCCTCCTCCTGCTCCAGCATCTTCAGCCACGTCAACCAGTGCTGTCCTCCTTGCCCCCTCTCAACCATCCTCCACTCAGTCTCTCTTACGTAGCAGTTCCTGGTCATCTGCCCACAGTCAGGTGTCTGTCAAGGACATGTTTGAGCGTAAGAAGCCAATTTCTCAAAGTCACCCCCTTGCCCGGCGTCTGACAGCTGGCTTGTCTGAACTCTTAGCCCACCAGCTTTTACCATACAAGCTGGTGGAGTCTGATGCTTTCAAAAAAATTGTATCTATTGGGACACCGCAGTGGAAGGTACCTGGCAGAAATTTATTTTCACAAAAGGCAATCCCAAACCTGTACTCTGTTGTGAGAAAGGAAGTTATGGCATGTCTGGCACACAGCGTTGGGGCAAGGGTCCATATGACCACGGACAGCTGGTCTGCAAAGCATGGTCAGGGCAGGTATATCACCTACACTGCGCATTGGGTAAACCTGCTGACTTCTGACAAGCATGGAATGCGTGGCTCTGCAGAAGAGTTGGTGACACTGCCACGACTTGCAGGCAGGCCTGCTGCTACCTCCTCTACTCCTCCTACTCCATCCTCTTCCATAACCTCTTCCTCGGCTGAGTCCTCTTCAACTTCTGCGTCTTGCTCCACATCTATGGCACTCCCCAGGTACTATGCTACATCCCGGGTACGGCAGTGTCACGCCGTCTTGGGGTTGACTTGCCTGAAAGCGGAGAGTCACACCGCACCAGCACTCCTGACCGCCCTGAACGCACAGGTGGATCAGTGGCTGACTTCGCACCAACTGGAGATTGGCAAGGTTGTTTCTGACAATGGAAGTAATTTGGTGGCGGCATTGAAATTGGGCAAGTTGACACATGTGCCGTGCATGGCACATGTGTGTAATCTGATTGTACAATGATTTGTCCATAAGTACCCAGGCTTACAGGACGTCCTGAAGCAGCCCAGGAAGGTGTGTGGCCATTTCAGGCGTTCCTACACGGCCATGGCGCACTTGTCTGATATCCAGCGTCAAAACAACCTGCCAGTGAGGCGCTTGATTTGCGACAGCCCGACACGGTGGAATTCAACACTCCTAATGTTTGACCGCCTGCTCCAACAAGAAAAAGCTGTTAATGAGTATTTGTATGACCGGGGTGCTAGGACAGCCTCTGGGGAGCTGGGGATATTTTTGCCAAATTACTGGACGCTCATGCGCAATGCCTGTAGGCTCATGCGTCCTTTTGAGGAGGTGACAAACCTTGTCAGTCGCACCGAAGGCACCATCAGCAACATCATACCATTTGTTTTCTTCCTGGAGCGTGCCCTGCGAAGAGTGCTGGATCAGGCAGTAGATGAGCGTGAAGAGGAAGAGGAAGAGTTGTGGTGTCCATCACCCCCACAAACAGCCGAATCAGCATTGCTTGCTGGACCTGCGGCAACGGAGGAAGAGGATTGTGAGGAAGAGGAGTCAGAGGAGGAATGTGGCTTTGGGGAGGATGAGGAGGAGGAAGACCGAGCACAACAGTCATCCCAGGGTGCTCGTTGTTGTCACCTCTCTGGTACCCGTGGTGTTGTACGTGGCTGGGGGGAAGAAGATACCATCAGTGAGATCAGTGAGGAGGAGGAACGCGACATGATTAGCTCAGCATCCAACCTTGTTCAAATGGGTTCTTTCATGCTGTCGTGCCTGTTGAGGGACCCTCGTATAAAAAAGCTGAAGGAGAACGACCTGTACTGGGTGTCCACGCTCCTCGACCCCCGGTATAAGCATAAAGTGCCTGAAATGTTACCAAATTCCCGCAAGTCGGAAAGGATGGAGCATTTTCATAATAAATTAAAAACTATGCTTTATACAGCGTATAAGGGTGATGTCACAGCACCACGGGAGTATAACAGGGGAAGAGATGAAATTAATCCTCCTCCTCCCACGACCACGGCGGCAAGGACCGGGCGCTTTCCTGACGTCTTGTTGATGGAGGACTTGCGTACCTTTTTAACTCCCATGCACCATCAGAGCCTTTCGGGATCCAGCCTTAGAGAAAGACTCAACCGACAGGTAGCAGACTACCTAGCTTTAACTGCGGATCTCGACACTCTCAGGAGCGATGGACCCCTTGACTACTGGGTGTGCAGGCTGGACTTGGCCTGAGCTATCCCAATTTGCAATGGAACTTCTGGCCTGCCCCACTTCAAGTGTCCTGTCCGAAAGGACTTTTAGTGCAGCAGGAGGTTTTGTCACTGAGAATAGAAGTCGCCTAGGTCAAAAAAGCCTTGACTATCTCACTTTTATAAAAATGAATGAGGGCTGGATCCCGAAGGGACTGACATTGGGCGATACATTTGAATAAAAAACTACTGATGATGATATGAGCTGCCTTGGGCTACAACTGGTACACAGGCTGGCCTCTTTTTTTTGGTTATAAAGATGGAGGACTTGCTTGACTTATCCGCCAACAACTAGTGTTCAAGCCACAAGCTTTTAGGGCACTTTATAAATGTTTTACAAACATCGATTTTTCTGGCCGCTGCTACAGCAGTTGCTCCAACAATACCCCAATGTTTCAGTCATTTGTACATTCCTAATTTTTCTGGCCTCTGCTGCATCTCTGTGGGTACAAAACTCAAATAAAAAAAATAACACTAGTGATTAAACTGTTACGAATTGTACAACTTTACACACCACTCATATCCGGTGGACCATTCAATTGAACGCAAAATGCAACAAATTTGAAAGAGTAGGACCGACCAAGCATCTTTATCCGTCTCTTGGTTGATCTAAATTATCTCCGTGTTCCATCTATGACATACCTGTACTCTATTGTGCAAAAGGGTGGCATATGTTTTGTTTCATGCTGTTGTGCCTGTTGCGGGTCGTGGCCCATGATATAAAAAGGCTGAAGGAGAACGACCTGTAGTAATGGTTGCCCCATCCAGTTTTTATAAAAATGTTCCTAGTTCCTCTCAATTATCTTTGGGTTTCTAAAATGGATGCCATACCTGTACTCGCTTGTGCAAAAGGATGGCATATGTGGTGGTGTTTCCTGCAGTTGTTTCTGTTGTTTCTGTTGAGGGTGCTGGACCCTCTTATAAAAAAGCTGAAGGTGAACGAACTGGAGTGGGAGTCCAAGCATGGTTTTTGGTGCTATTTCACTTTTACAAACAATTATCTGTGGGTCTCACAAATCAATGCCGTACCAGTACTCTATTGTTCCAAAGTATGCCATATGTTCTCTTTCCTGCTAGTATTTTGTTTGAGGGTCCTGGACACTCTTATAAAAAGGCCTAAGGTGAAAGAGGTGTACTGGGTGTCCACTCATTTTTATTTTCTATTTCTCATTTGACCTAAATTATCTCTGGTTTTGTAAAATCAATGCCGTACCTGTACTCTATTGTTCAAAAGGATGCCATATGTCCTCTTTCCTGCTGGTGTTTTTTTTGAGTGTCCAGGACCATCTTATAAAAAGGCCTAAGGAGAAAGAGGTGTACTGGTTGGCCACTCATTTTTAGTTTTCTATTTAACAATTGAAAAAAATGATCTCTGGGTTTGTAAAATCAATGCTGTACCTGTACTCTATTGTTCAAAAGGATGCCATACGTCCTCTTTCCTGCTGGTGTTTTTTTTGAGGGTCCAGGACCCTCTTATAAAAAGGCCTAAGGAGAAAGAGGTGTACTGGCTGTCCATCGAATCATTTTTTTTATTCAAATTTACATTTAAAATTTTTTTTTATGGGTTTCTAAAATCTATGCCTTTCCTGTACTCTATTGTTCAAAAGTATGCCATATGTCCTCTTTCCTGCTGGTTTTTTGTTTGAGGGTCCTAGACCCTCTTATAAAAAGGCATTATGGATAAAGAATTGTACCTGGTGTCCATCCAATCTTTTTTTTTTATTCAAATTCACGGTTGCAACAAATTATCCCCGGGTTTCTAAAATCAATGCCTTTCCTATAATCTTTTTTTCACAAAGGATGCCATATGTCCTCTTTCCTACTGCTGGTTTTGTTGAGTGTCCTGGAGCGTCTGCTAAAAAGGCCGAAGGATAAAGAAGTGTACTGGGTGTCTATTCAATGTTTTTTTAGATTTCACAGTTGTAACTTATTTTTTCTGTCTTTCAAAAATCAATGCCTTTCCTGTAATCTATTTTTCAAAAGGATGCCATATGTCCTCTTTCATGCTGTTCTTTCTGTTGAGGCTCCGGGACACTCTTTTAAAAAGGCCTAAGGATAAAGAAGTGTACTGGGTGTCCAATCAATGTTTTTTTTCTATTTCCCGGGTCATATAACTGATCTCTGTGTTTCTAACATCAATGCCTTTCCTGTAATCTAATTTTCAAAAGTATGCCATATGTCCTCTTTCCTGCTGGTGTTTTTTTTGAGGGTCCAGGACACTCTTATAAAAATATAATTTATGCTTACCTGATAAATTCATTTCTCCTGTAGTGTAGTCAGTCCACGGGTCATCCATTACTTATGGGATTATATCTCCTCCCTAACAGGAAGTGCAAGAGGATCACCCAAGCAGAGCTGCTATATAGCTCCTCCCCTCTACGTCATATCCAGTCATTCGACCGAAACCATACGAGAAAGGAGAAACTATAGGGTGCAGTGGTGACTGGAGTTTAATTAAAATTTAGACCTGCCGTAAAAAACAGGGCGGGCCGTGGACTGACTACACTACAGGAGAAAAGAATTTATCAGGTAAGCATAAATTATATTTTCTCCTGTTAAGTGTAGTCAGTCCACGGGTCATCCATTACTTATGGGATACCAATACCAAAGCTAAAAGTACACGGATGACGGGAGGGACAGGCAGGATCTTTACACGGAAGGAACCACTGTCTGTAGAACCTTTCTCCCAATAACAGCCTCCGAAGAAGCAAAAGTGTCAAATTTGTAAAATTTTGAAAAAGTGTGAAGTGAAGACCAAGTTGCAGCCTTGCAAATCTGTTCAACAGAGGCCTCATTCTTAAAGGCCCAAGTGGAAGCCACAGCTCTAGTAGAATGAGCTGTAATCCTTTCAGGAGGCTGCTGTCCAGCAGTCTCATAGGCTAAACGTATTATGCTACGAAGCCAAAAAGAGAGAGAGGTAGCCGAAGCTTTTTGACCTCTCCTCTGTCCAGAATAAATGACAAACAGGGAAGAAGTTTGACGAAAATCTTTAGTTGCCTGCAAATAAAATTTCAGGGCGCGGACGACGTCCAGATTGTGCAAAAGTCTTTCCTTCTTTGAAGAAGAGTTAGGGCACAATGATGGAACAACAATCTCTTGATTGATATTCTTGTTAGTGACTACCTTAGGTAAGAACCCAGGTTTAGTACGCAGAACTACCTTGTCTGAATGAAAAATCAGATAAGGAGAATCACAATGTAAGGCCGATAACTCAGAGACTCTTCGAGCCGAGGAAATAGCCATTAAAAACAGAACTTTCCAAGATAACAGCTTGATATCGATGGAATGAAGGGGTTCAAACGGAACACCTTGCAGAACGTTAAGAACTAAGTTTAAGCTCCACTAAGGAGCAACAGTCTTAAACACAGGCTTAATCCTAGTCAAAGCCTGACAAAAAGCCTGAACGTCTGGAACTTCTGCCAGATGTTTGTGTAAAAGGATAGACAGAGCTGAAATCTGTCCCTTTAACGAACTAGCAGATAAACCCTTTTCTAAACCTTCTTGTAGAAAAGACAATATCCTAGGAATCCTAACCTTACTCCATGAGTAACTCTTGGATTCGCGCCAATATAAGTATTTACGCCATATTTTATGGTAAATTTTCCTGGTAACAGGTTTCCTAGCCTGTATTAAGGTATCAATCACTGACTCCGAGAATCCACGCTTTGATAGAATCAAGCGTTCAATCTCCATGCAGTCAGCCTCAGAGAAATTAGATTTGGATGTTTGAAAGGACCCTGAATCAGAAGGTCCTGTCTCAGAGGCAGAGACCATGGTGGACAGGACGACATGTCCACTAGATCTGCATACCAGGTCCTGCGTGGCCACGCAGGCACTATTAGAATCACTGATGCTCTCTCCTGTTTGATCCTGGCAATCAATTGAGGAAGCATCGGGAAAGATGGAAACACATAAGCCATGTTGAAGACCCAAGGTGCTGTCAGAGCATCTATCAGTACCGCTCCCGGGTCCCTGGACCTGGATCCATAACAAGGAAGCTTGGCGTTCTGGCGAGACGCCATTAGATCCAGATCTGGTTTGCCCCAAAGATGAAGCAGTTGGGCAAACACCTCCGGATGAAGTTCCCACTCCCCCGGATGAAAGATCTGGCAACTTAGAAAATCCGCCTCCCAGTTCTCCACGCCTGGGATGTGGATCGCTGACAGGTGGCAAGAGTGAGACTCTGCCCAGCGAATTATCTTTGAGACTTCCATCATCGCTAGGGAACTCCTTGTTCCTCCTTGATGGTTGATGTAAGCCACAGTCGTGATGTTGTCCGACTGAAACCTGATGAACCTCAGAGTTGCTAACTGAGGCCAAGCCAGAAGAGCATTGAAAATTGCTCTTAATTCCAGAATGTTTATTGGAAGGAGTCTCTCCTCCTGAGTCCATGATCCCTGAGCCTTCAGGGAATTCCAGACTGCGCCCCAAACTAGAAGGCTGGCGTCCGTTGTTACAATCGTCCAATCTGGCCTGCGGAAGGGCATCCCCTTGGACAGATGTGGCCGAGAAAGCCACCATAGAAGAGAATCTCTGGTCTCTTGATCCAGATTTAGCAGAGGGGACAAATCTGAGTAATCCCCATTCCACTGACTTAGCATGCACAATTGCGGCGGTCTGAGATGCAGGCGCGCAAATGGTACTATGTCCATTGCCGCTACCATTAAGCCGATTACCTCCATGCACTGAGCCACTGACGGGTGTTGAATGGAATCAAGGACATGGCAAGCATTTAGAAGTTTTGATAACCTGTCCTCCGTCAGGTAAATTTTCATTTCTACAGAATCTATAAGAGTCCCTAGAAAGGGAACTCTTGTGAGTGGCAATAGAGAACTCTTTTCTACGTTCACCTTCCACCCATGCAACCTTAGAAATGCCAGAACTAACTCTGTATGAGACTTGGCAGTTTGGAAACTTGACGCTTGTATCAGAATGTCGTCTAGGTACGGAGCTACCGCTATGCCTCGCGGTCTTAGTACCGCCAGAAGAGAGCCCAGAACCTTTGTAAAGATTCTTGGAGCCGTAGCTAACCCGAAGGGAAGAGCTACAAACTGGTAATGCCTGTTTAGGAAGGCAAATCTTAGATACCGGTAATGATCCTTGTGAATCTGTATGTGAAGGTAGGCATCCTTTAAATCCACTGTGGTCATGTACTGACCCTCTTGGATCATGGGTAAGATGGTTCGAATAGTTTCCATTTTGAACGATGGAACTCTTAGGAATTTGTTTTTTGGGAACCACAAACAGATTTGAATAGAATCCTTGCCCGTGTTCCGACCGCGGAACTGGGTGGATCACTCCCATTAGTAAGAGGTCTTGTACACAGCGTAGAAACGTCTCTTTCTTTATCTGGTTTGCTGATAACCTTGAAAGATGAAATCTCCCTTGTGGAGGAGAAGCTTTGAAGTCCAGAAGATATCCCTGAGATATGATCTCCAACACCCAGGGATCCTGGACATCTCTTGTCCAAGCCTGGGCGAAGAGAGAAATTCTGCCCCCCACTAGATCCGTTTCCGGATCGGGGGCCCTCACTTCATGCTGTCTTAGGGGCAGCAGCAGGTTTTCTGGCCTGCTTGCCCTTGTTCCAGGACTGGTTAGGTTTCCAGCCCTGTCTGTAGCGAGCAACAGTTCCTTCCTGTCTTGGAGCGGAGGAAGTTGATGCTGCTCCTGCCTTGAAGTTACGAAAGGCATGAAAATTAGACTGTTTAGCCTTTGGTTTGGCCCTGTCTTGAGGCAGGGCATGGCCCTTACCTCCAGTAATGTCAGCGATAATTTCTTTCAAGCTGGGCCCGAATAATGTCTGCCCTTTGAAAGGAATATTAAGCAATTTAGATTTAGAAGTCACATCAGCTGACCAGGATTTAAGCCACAGCGCTCTACGCGCTTGAATGGCGAATCCGGAGTTCTTAGCCGTAAGTTTGGTTAAGTGCACTACGGCATCAGAAATAAATGAATTAGCTATCTTAAGGGCTTTAAGCTTGTTCATAATCTCATCCAATGGAGCTGTGCTAAGGGTCTCTTCCAGAGACTCAAACCAGAATGCCGCCGCAGCAGTGACAGGCGCGATGCATGCAAGGGGTTGTAATATAAAACCTTGCTGAACAAACATTTTCTTAAGGTAACCCTCTAACTTTTTATCCATTGGATCTGAAAAAGCACAGCTATCCTCCACCGGGATAGTGGTGCGCTTAGCCAGAGTAGAAACTGCTCCTTCCACCTTAGGGACCATCTGCCATAGGTCCCGTGTGGTGGCGTCTATTGGAAACATTTTTCTAAATATAGGAGGGGGTGAAAAGGGCACACCGGGTCTATCCCACTCCTTGTTAACAATTTCTGTAAGCCTTTTAGGTATAGGAAAAACGTCAGTACACGCCGGTACCGCAAAATATTTATCCAGCCTACATACTTTCTCTGGAATTGCAACCGTGTTACAATCATTCAGAGCCGCTAATACCTCCCCTAGTAATACACGGAGGTTCTCAAGCTTAAATTTAAAATTTGAAATGTCTGAATCCAGTTTACTTGGATCAGATCCGTCACCCACAGAATGAAGCTCTCCGTCCTCATGTTCTGCAAATTGTGACGCAGTATCAGACATGGCTCTATTATTATCAGCGCACTCTGTTCTTACCCCAGAGTGATCGCGTTTACCTCTTAATTCTGGCAATTTAGATAGTACTTCAGTCATAAAATTAGCCATGTCTTGCAAAGTGATTTGTATGGGCCGCCCTGATGTACTTGGCGCCACAATATCACGCACCTCCTGAGCGGGAGGCGAAGGTACTGACACGTGAGGAGAGTTAGTCGGCATAACTTCCCCCTCGTTGTCTGGTGATATTTTTTTAACATATAAAGTTTGACTTTTATTCAAAGTAACATCCATACATTGAGTGCACAAATTTCTATTGGGCTCCACATTGGCCTTTAAACATAATGAACAAACAGATTCATTTGTGTCAGACATGTTTAAACAGACTAGCAATAACACTAGCAAGCTTGGAAAAAAACTTTTAAATAAATTTACAAGCTATATAAAAAATGCTACTGCGCTTTTAAGAAAACATAAAAATGTGACACAGTTGAGTTAACAATGAACCAAGTATGTTAAAACAACCAAATTTTAACAGAAAATGTATAAAGTTAGCAGAGGATTGCACCCACCAGCAAAAGGATGATTAACCCCTTAATACCCAAAACGGATAACAGTTGAAATAACAAACGTTTTTATCACAGTCAAACACACTGTCACAGGTCTGCTGTGACTGATTACCTCCCTCAAAACTAGTTTTGGAGACCCCTGGGGTCTGTAGAGACGTCCTGGATCATGGAGGAAGAAATAGGAAGACTGTGACTAAATTTTTACTGCGCAATAAAGCGCTAAAATAGGCCCCTCCCACTCATATTACAACAGTGGGGAAGCTCAGTAAACTGTTTTTATTCAGAAAAAAACGACAGCCATGTGGTAAAAATCATGCCCATAAAGTCTTATCACCAAGCTCAGTAAACTGTTTTTATTCAGAAAAAAACGACAGCCATGTGGTAAAAATCATGCCCATAAAGTCTTATCACCAAGTACCTCAGAAAAAACGATTAACATGCCAGTAAACGTTTTAAAAATTGAAAATTATGAAGTGTTATTAATAAGCCTGCTGCTAGTCGCTTTCACTGCAGTGTAGGCTCAAATATTACTTTAATATTGACAGTATTTTCTTAGTGAAATTCCATTCCCCAGAAATACCTCAGCCTGATACCAGTCGCTACTACTGCATTTAAGGCTGCACTTACATTACATCGGTATTAGCAGTATTTTCTCAGTCAATTCCATTCCTTAGAAAATAATTTACTGCACATACCTCCTTGCAGGTGGGCCCTGCATGCTATCCCCTGTTCTGAAGTTACCTCACTCCTCAGAATGGCCGAGAACAGCACGTGGATCTTAGTTACATCCGCTAAGATCATAGACAAACTCAGGTAGATTCTTCTTCTAATGCTGCCTAAGAACAAACAACACACTCCGGTGCCGTTTAAAATAACAAACTTTTGATTGAAGAAATAAAAACTAAGTTTAACATACCACAGTCCTCTCACACGTCCTATCTTTAGTTAGGTGCAAGAGAATGACTGGATATGACGTAGAGGGGAGGAGCTATATAGCAGCTCTGCTTGGGTGATCCTCTTGCACTTCCTGTTAGGGAGGAGATATAATCCCATAAGTAATGGATGACCCGTGGACTGACTACACTTAACAGGAGAAAAGGCCTAAGGAGAAAGTGGTGTACTGGGTGTCCATCGAATAATTTTTTTGATTCAAATTTACATTTGCAAAAAATTATCTATGGGTTTCTAAAATCAATGCCTTTCCTGTACTCTTACTGTATTGTTCAAAAGTATGCCATATGTCCTCTTTCCTGCTGGTTTTTTGTTTGAGGGTCCTGGACCCTCTTATAAAAAGGCATTATGGATAAAGAATTGTACCTGGTGTCCATCCAATCTTTTTTTTTAATTCAAATTCACGGTTGCAACAAATTATCCCCGGGTTTCTAAAATCAATGCCTTTCCTATAATCTTTTTTTCACAAAGGATGCCATATATCCTCTTTCCTACTGCTGGTTTTGTTGAGTGTCCTGGAGCCTCTGCTCAAAAGGCCGAAGGATAAAGAAGTGTACTGGGTGTCTATTCAATTTCCTGTTTGTAACAATTTTTTTCTGTCTTTCTAAAATCAATGCCTTTCCTGTAATCTATTTTTCAAAAGGATGCCATATGTCCTCTTTCATGCTGTTCTTTCTGTTCAGGCTCCGGGACACTCTTCTAAAAAGGCCTAAGGATAAATAAGTGTACTGGGTGTATAATCTATGTTTTTTTAGATTTCACGGTTGCAACTAATGATCTCTGTGTTTCTAAAATCAATGCCTTTCCTGTAATCTAATTTTCTAAAGTATGCCATATGTCCTCTTTCATGCTGCTGGTTTTGTGGAGGGTCCTGGAGCCTCTGCTAAAAAGGCCTAAGGATAAATAAGTGTACTTGGTATATAATCGAAGTTTTTTGTGATTTCACGGTTGCAACTAATGATCTCTGTGTTTCTAAAATCAATGCCTTTCCTGTAATCTAATTTTCTAAAGGATGCCATATGTCCTCTTTCATGCTGCTGGTTTTGTGGAGGGTCCTGGAGCCTCTGCTAAAAAGGCCTAAGGATAAATAAGTGTACTTGGTGTATAATCGAAGTTTTTTGTGATTTCATGGTTGCAACTAATGATCTCTGTGTTTCTAAAATCAATGCCTTTCCTATAATCATTTTTTTCAAAAGGATGCCATATGTCCTCTTTCCTGCTGCTGGTTTTGTCGCGGGTCCTGGAGCCTCTGCTGCGCATAATAAAGAAAAAAAAAATAATTTAACTTGACTTAATAACTGAAGCATGACTTCAGGAGTCAGGTGTGGTCGTAGGTAGTGGTTGTTGTTAGCAGATTATTTTTATTGCAAATTGCAATTGCCACAGCGTGCATAAAATGTGCGTCACTAGTCCAAATTTTAATTTTTTTTTCTCATTCAGGATTAGTTTGGGGTACGGCGCAATATTGGAAACGCAAAAAACAGGTCTCCGTACCTGTTGATATAAGGGGTGACTACTACTGCTTTTACCAGGCTCCTCTTGGATAGCCCCAGAAAGTGTGACTATGAATCCCAAAAAGAAAATTAAATTAAGGTTGAAAACTAACTCCAAAGTAACTTGTAAGACCTGGAGCTCCTCAAACACACGTCCTACATTAACAGCTATAGGCTCCACAACCCACAAATCTTAACTTTTTCATGCCAATTGATATTGCCACAGCTGGAAAAACAGTAAATAACATGTGCGTCACCACAGTCTCCGAAGCTGTTGTCGGATGTATACAAAAACACTGATAAAGTATTCCTTTAGGAGCGCAAAGAGATGGCTACCGGAACACCAGGAACTTCACTTCTGGTGATGTTTGAGACATCTGGGTAGTGTACAGGGAGGGCAAAAATCGTCTCCATCTCTGTGCACCAAAGGACATGATGTCCTTGTCATCCATAAGCACATGAAATTGCTGGCATTTTTGTTGCTTCAAGAAGTTCATTTTTTGTGGTGATAGATAGTACTGAATTAAATAAACTTTGGTTTCCTATCATACTCAAGACAATCTTGTATTTCAAAATTCGTACTTGCTGTGGGAAACAGTGGCCTGTCCATACCAGGAAGATGATTTAGACAGAAGTAACGAGCTCTGCTTGCAGGTGACACATGTTTATCGTCAATCATCAAAGGGGTTGCGTGCAGAATATGGCTGATGGCCCCTTATTCACATGTTTGTCCAGAGCCACAACATTTGCAAACAGCCAGAAGAAAGGTCGTTTCTCACCAGCCTAAGTTGAGCTTCATTTAACAAATGCTGATATTCAAAAAAATAGACAAACAGTGCCTTAAATAACACATTTTGCGATATGGATTCACCAGAGCAAGGTCATTGCAAGTACTAAGTTCCCACGATAACAAAATTAAAATGCCACAACTATGCAATCTTCACCTTCAGATTATTATTGTCACACTCCATTGTACTCCTATGCCCAGCTCCCTGCTCTTGTTTTTGTTGAGGGTCCTGGAGCCTCTGCTGAAAAGGCCTATGGATAATAAAGTGTACTGGGTGTCAATGACTTTCCTGTAATCTATAATTCAAAAAGATTGACATATGTCCTCTTTCATGCTGTTGTTTCAGTTGCGGCTCCGGGACCCTCGTATTAACAAGGCCTGAGGATAAATAAGTGTAACCGGTGTCTAATGAATGTTTTTTTCTATTACACGGGTCATATAAATGATCTGTGGGTTTCTAAAATCAATGCCTTTCCTGTAATCTTTTATTCAAAAGTATGACATATCTCCTCTTTCATGCTGTTGTTTCGGTTGAGCCTCTGGGACCCTCGTATTAAAAAGGCCTGAGCATAAATAAGCGTCACGGCTGTCTAATCAATGTTTTTGTCTAATTTCACGGTTGCAAATAATGATCTGTGGGTTTCTAAAATCAATGCCTTTCCTGTAATCTTTTATTCAAAAGGATGACATATCTCCTATTTCATGCTGTTGTTTCAGTTGAGGCTCCGGGACCCTCGTATTAAAAAGGCCTGAGCATAAATAAGTGTCACGGCTGTCTAATCAATGTTTTTGTCTAATTTCACGGTTGCAAATAATGATCTGTGGGTTTCTAAAATCAATGCCTTTCCTGTAATCTTTTATTCAAAAGGATGACATATCTCCTCTTTCATGCTGTTGTTTCGGTTGAGCCTCCGGGACCCTTGTATTAAAAAGGCCTGAGCATAAATAAGTGTCACGGCTGTCTAATCAATGTTTTTGACTAATTTCACGGTTGCAAATAATGATCTGTTGGTTTCTAAAATCAATGCCTTTCCTGTAATCTTTTATTCAAAAGGATGACATATCTCCTCTTTCATGCTGTTGTTTCCGTTGAGGCTCCGGGACCCTCGTATTTAAAAGGCCTGAGCATAAATAAGTGTCACGGCTGTCTAATCAATTTTTTTTTCTAAATTCACGGTTGCAAATAATGATCTGTGGGTTTCTAAAATCAATGCCTTTCCTGTAATCTTTTATTCAAAAGGATGACATATCTCCTCTTTCATGCTGTTGTTTCGGTTGAGCCTCCGGGACCCTTGTATTAAAAAGGCCTGAGCATAAATAAGTGTCACGGCTGTCTAATCAATGTTTTTGTCTAATTTCACGGTTGCAAATAATGATCTGTGGGTTTCTAAAATCAATGCCTTTCCTGTAATCTTTTATTCAAAAGGATGACATATCTCCTCTTTCATGCTGTTGTTTCGGTTGAGCCTCCGGGACCCTTGTATTAAAAAGGCCTGAGCATAAATAAGTGTCACGGCTGTCTAATCAATGTTTTTGTCTAATTTCACGGTTGCAAATAATGATCTGTGGGTTTCTAAAATCAATGCCTTTCCTGTAATCTTTTATTCAAAAGGATGACATATCTCCTCTTTCATGCTGTTGTTTCGGTTGAGCCTCCGGGACCCTCGTATTAAAAAGGCCTGAGCATAAATAAGTGTCACGGCTGTCTAATCAATGTTTTTGTGTAATTTCATGGTTGCAAATAATGATCTGTGGCTTTCTAAAATCAATGCCTTTCCTGTAATCTTTTATTCAAAAGTATGACATATCTCCTCTTTCATGCTGTTGTTTCGGTTGAGGCTCCGGGACCCTCGTATTAAAAAGGCCTGAGCATAAATAAGTGTGACGGCTGTGTAATCAATTTTTTTTTCTAAATTCACGGTTGCAAATAATGATCTGTGGGTTTCTAAAATCAATGCCTTTCCTGTAATCTTTTATTCAAAAGGATGACATATCTCCTCTTTCATGCTGTTTCTGTTGAGGCTCCGGGACCCTCGTATTAAAAAGGCCTGAGCATAAATAAGTGTCACGGCTGTCTAATCAATGTTTTTGTCTAATTTCACGGTTGCAAATAATGATCTGTGGGTTTCTAAAATCAATGCCTTTCCTGTAATCTTTTATTCAAAAGGATGACATATCTCCTCTTTCATGCTGTTGTTTCGGTTGAGGCTCCGGGACCCTTGTATTAAAAAGGCCTGAGCATAAATAAGTGTCACGGCTGTCTAATCAATGTTTTTGTCTAATTTCACGGTTGCAAATAATGATCTGTGGGTTTCTAAAATCAATGCCTTTCCTGTAATCTTTTATTCAAAAGGATGACATATCTCCTCTTTCATGCTGTTGTTTCCGTTGAGGCTCCGGGACCCTCGTATTAAAAAGGCCTGAGCATAAATAAGTGTGACGGGTGTGTAATCATTTTTTTTTTCTAAATTCACGGTTGCAAATAATGATCTGTGGGTTTCTAAAATCAATGCCTTTCCTGTAATCTTTTATTCAAAAGGATGACATATCTCCTCTTTCATGCTGTTTCTGTTGAGGCTCCGGGACCCTCGTATTAAAAAGGCCTGAGCATAAATAAGTGTCACGGCTGTCTAATCAATGTTTTTGTCTAATTTCACGGTTGCAAATAATGATCTGTGGCTTTCTAAAATCAATGCCTTTCCTGTAATCTTTTATTCAAAAGGATGACATATCTCCTCTTTCATGCTGTTGTTTCGGTTGAGGCTCCGGGACCCTCGTATTAAAAAGGCCTGAGCATAAATAAGTGTCACGGCTGTGTAATCAATTTTTTTTTCTAAATTCACGGTTGCAAATAATGATCTGTGGGTTTCTAAAATCAATGCCTTTCCTGTAATCTTTTATTCAAAAGGATGACATATCTCCTCTTTCATGCTGTTGTTTCGGTTGAGGCTCCAGGACCCTCGTATTAAAAAGGCCTGAGCATAAATAAGTGTGACGGGTGTGTAATCAATTTTTTTTTCTAAATTCACGGTTGCAAATAATGATCTGTGGGTTTCTAAAATCAATGCCTTTCCTTTAATCTTTTATTCAAAAGGATGACATATCTCCTCTTTCATGCTGTTGTTTCGGTTGAGCCTCCGGGACCCTTGTATTAAAAAGGCCTGAGCATAAATAAGTGTCACGGCTGTCTAATCAATGTTTTTGTCTAATTTCACGGTTGCAAATAATGATCTGTGGGTTTCTAAAATCAATGCCTTTCCTGTAATCTTTTATTCAAAAGGATGACATATCTCCTCTTTCATGCTGTTGTTTCCGTTGAGGCTCCGGGACCCTCGTATTAAAAAGGCCTGAGCATAAATAAGTGTCACGGCTGTCTAATCAATGTTTTTTTCTAAATTCACGGTTGCAAATAATGATCTGTGGGTTTCTAAAATCAATGCCTTTCCTGTAATCTTTTATTCAAAAGGATGACATATCTCCTCTTTCATGCTGTTGTTTCGGTTGAGCCTCCGGGACCCTCGTATTAAAAAGGCCTGAGCATAAATAAGTGTCACGGCTGTCTAATCAATGTTTTTGTGTAATTTCATGGTTGCAAATAATGATCTGTGGCTTTCTAAAATCAATGCCTTTCCTGTAATCTTTTATTCAAAAGTATGACATATCTCCTCTTTCAGGCTGTTGTTTCGGTTGAGGCTCCGGGACCCTCGTATTAAAAAGGCCTGAGCATAAATAAGTGTGACGGCTGTGTAATCAATTTTTTTTTCTAAATTCACGGTTGCAAATAATGATCTGTGGGTTTCTAAAATCAATGCCTTTCCTGTAATCTTTTATTCAAAAGGATGACATATCTCCTCTTTCATGCTGTTTCTGTTGAGGCTCCGGGACCCTCGTATTAAAAAGGCCTGAGCATAAATAAGTGTCACGGCTGTTTAATCAATGTTTTTGTCTAATTTCACGGTTGCAAATAATGATCTGTGGCTTTCTAAAATCAATGCCTTTCCTGTAATCTTTTATTCAAAAGGATGACATATCTCCTCTTTCATGCTGTTGTTTCGGTTGAGGCTCCGGGACCCTCGTATTAAAAAGGCCTGAGCATAAATAAGTGTCACGGCTGTGTAATCAATTTTTTTTTCTAAATTCACGGTTGCAAATAATGATCTGTGGGTTTCTAAAATCAATGCCTTTCCTGTAATCTTTTATTCAAAAGGATGACATATCTCCTCTTTCATGCTGTTGTTTCGGTTGAGGCTCCAGGACCCTTGTATTAAAAAGGCCTGAGCATAAATAAGTGTGACGGGTGTGTAATCAATTTTTTTTTCTAAATTCACGGTTGCAAATAATGATCTGTGGGTTTCTAAAATCAATGCCTTTCCTTTAATCTTTTATTCAAAAAGATGACATATCTCCTCTTTCATGCTGTTGTTTCGGTTGAGGCTCCGGGACCCTCGTATTAAAAAGGCCTGAGCATAAATAAGTGTGACGGGTGTGTAATCAATTTTTTTTTCTAAATTCACGGTTGCAAATAATGATCTGTGGGTTTCTAAAATCAATGCCTTTCTTTTAATCTTTTATTCAAAAGGATGACAGTACTACCAAAATACAGCCAATGAAGGGCCTTAGGAAGACTGAGCCAAGGTTGGATTGTAGTATTTGGTTAGGCTAATCATGATGGCCATGTAGACCACCACCACCGAGAGTCCTGGAAGTAACAGGGATGATGAGATGAAAGAGCTAAGAATAGTAGAACTTGAAACAACAGAGTTAGCCATGGGTGTTAGTGACAAACCGCTTGGCTTTTTTTTGGCTTTGGGTGCGGCTATTCATGCAGGCCATATAGAGCTGACAACATTCGGTGTCGTATCAGCTATTAAACTAATAAGAACAGTACTACCAAAATACAGCCAATGAAGGGCCTTAGGAATACTGGGCCAAGGTTGGATTGTAGTATTTGGTTAGGCTAATCATGATGGCCATGTAGACCACCACCACCGAGAGTCCTGGAAGTAACAGGGATGATGAGATGAAAGAGCTAAGAATAGTAGAACTTGAAACAACAGAGTTAGCCATGCTTGTTAGTGCAAAACCGCTTGGCTTTTTTTTGGCTTTGGGTGCGGCTATTCATGCAGGCCATATAGAGCTGACAACATTCGGTGTCGTATCAGCTATTAAACTAATAAGAACAGTACTACCAAAATACAGCCAATGAAGGGCCTTAGGAAGACTGGGCCAAGGTTGGATTGTAGTATTTGGTTAGGCTAATCATGATGGTCATGTAGACCACCACCACCGAGAGTCCTGGAAGTAACAGGGATGATGAGATGAAAGAGCTAAGAATAGTAGAACTTGAAACAACAGAGTTAGCCATGGGTGTTAGTGCAAAACCGCTTGGCTTTTTTTTGGCTTTTGGTGCGGCTATTCATGTAGGCCATATAGAGCTGACAACATTCGGTGTCGTATCAGCTATTAAACTAATAAGAACAGTACTACCAAAATACAGCCAATGAAGGGCCTTAGGAAGACTGGGCCAAGGTTGGATTGTAGTATTTGGTTAGGCTAATCATGATGGCCATGTAGACCACCACCACCGAGAGTCCTGGAAGTAACAGGGATGATGAGATGAAAGAGCTAAGAATAGTAGAACTTGAAACAACAGAGTTAGCCATGGGTGTTAGTGCAAAACCGCTTGGCTTTTTTTTGGCTTTGGGTGCGGCTATTCATGCAGGCCATATAGAGCTGACAACATTCGGTGTCGTATCAGCTATTAAACTAATAAGAACAGTACTACCAAAATACAGCCAATGAAGGGCCTTAGGAAGACTGATCCAAGGTTGGATTGTAGTATTTAGTTAGGCTAATCATGATGGCCATGTAGACCACCATAGTAATAAGAACAGTACTAGCAAAATACAGCCAATGAAGGGCCTTAGGAAGACTGAGCCAAGGTTGGATTGTAGTATTTGGTTAGGCTAATCATGATGGCCATGTAGACCACCACCACTGAGAGTCCTGGAAGTAACAGGGATGATGAGATGAAAGTGCTAAGAATAGTACTACTTGAAACAACAGAGTTAGCCATGGGTGTTAATCCAAGACCGCTTGGATTTATTTTTGTATTGGGTGCAGCTAATCATGCAGGCCATATAGAGCTGACAACATTCGGTGTTGTATCAGCTATAAAAATAATAAGAACTGTACTACCAAAATACAGCCAATGAAGGGCCTTAGGAAGACTGGGTCAAGGTTGGATTGTAGTATTTGGTTAGGCTAATCATGATGGCCATGTAGACCACCACCACCGAGAGTCCTGGAAGTAACAGGGATGATGAGATGAAAGAGCTAAGAATAGTAGAACTTGAAACAACAGAGTTAGCCATGGGTGTTAGTGCAAAACCGCTTGGCTTTTTTTTGGCTTTGGGTGCGGCTATACATGCAGGCCATATAGAGCTGACAACATTCGGTGTTGTATCAGCTATTAAACTAATAAGAACAGTACTACCAAAATACAGCCAATGAAGGGCCTTAGGAAGACTGGGCCAAGGTTGGATTGTAGTATTTGGTTAGGCTAATCATGATGGCCATGTAGACCACCACCACCGAGAGTCCTGGAAGTAACAGGGATGATGAGATGAAAGAGCTAAGAATAGTAGAACTTGAAACAACAGAGTTAGCCATGGGTGTTAGTGCAAAACCGCTTGGCTTTTTTTTGGCTTTGGGTGCGGCTATTCATGCAGGCCATATAGAGCTGACAACATTCGGTGTCGTATCAGCTATTAAACTAATAAGAACAGTACTACCAAAATACAGCCAATGAAGGGCCTTAGGAAGACTGATCCAAGGTTGGATTGTAGTATTTAGTTAGGCTAATCATGATGGCCATGTAGACCACCATAGTAATAAGAACAGTACTAGCAAAATACAGCCAATGAAGGGCCTTAGGAAGACTGAGCCAAGGTTGGATTGTAGTATTTGGTTAGGCTAATCATGATGGCCATGTAGACCACCACCACTGAGAGTCCTGGAAGTAACAGGGATGATGAGATGAAAGTGCTAAGAATAGTACTACTTGAAACAACAGAGTTAGCCATGGGTGTTAATCCAAGACCGCTTGGATTTATTTTTGTATTGGGTGCAGCTAATCATGCAGGCCATATAGAGCTGACAACATTCGGTGTTGTATCAGCTATAAAAATAATAAGAACTGTACTACCAAAATACAGCCAATGAAGGGCCTTAGGAAGACTGGGTCAAGGTTGGATTGTAGTATTTGGTTAGGCTAATCATGATGGCCATGTAGACCACCACCACCGAGAGTCCTGGAAGTAACAGGGATGATGAGATGAAAGAGCTAAGAATAGTAGAACTTGAAACAACAGAGTTAGCCATGGGTGTTAGTGCAAAACCGCTTGGCTTTTTTTTGGCTTTGGGTGCGGCTATACATGCAGGCCATATAGAGCTGACAACATTCAGTGTTGTATCAGCTATTAAACTAATAAGAACAGTACTACCAAAATACAGCCAATGAAGGGCCTTAGGAAGACTGGGCCAAGGTTGGATTGTAGTATTTGGTTAGGCTAATCATGATGGCCATGTAGACCACCACCACCGAGAGTCCTGGAAGTAACAGGGATGATGAGATGAAAGAGCTAAGAATAGTAGAACTTGAAACAACAGAGTTAGCCATGGGTGTTAGTGCAAAACCGCTTGGCTTTTTTTTGGCTTTGGGTGCGGCTATTCATGCAGGCCATATAGAGCTGACAACATTCGGTGTCGTATCAGCTATTAAACTAATAAGAACAGTACTACCAAAATACAGCCAATGAAGGGCCTTAGGAAGACTGAGCCAAGGTTGGATTGTAGTATTTGGTTAGGCTAATCATGATGGCCATGTAGACCACCATAGTAATAAGAACAGTACTAGCAAAATACAGCCAATGAAGGGCCTTAGGAAGACTGAGCAAAGGTAGGATTGTAGTATTTGGTTAGGCTAATCATGATGGCCATGTAGACCACCACCACCGAGAGTCCTGGAAGTAACAGGGATGATGAGATGAAAGAGCTAAGAATAGTACTACTTGAAACAACAGAGTTAGCCATGGGTGTTAATCCAAGACCGCTTGGATTTATTTTTATATTGGGTGCAGCTAATCATGCAGGCCATATAGAGCTGACAACATTCGGTGTTGTATCAGCTATAAAAATAATAAGAACTGTACTATCAAAATACAGACAATGAAGGGCCTATGAAGACTGAGCAAAGGTTGGATTGTAGTATTTTGTTCGGCTAATCATGACGGCCATGTAGACTGCCCGTAACAGGGATGAAAGTGCTAAGAATAGTACTAATTCAAACAACAGAGTTAGCCATGGGTGTTAGTCTAAGACCACTCGGCTTTTTTTTGGGTTTGGGTGCAGCTAATCATGAAGGACAGATAGACCTGCCACCATTTGGTGTTGTAACAGGTATGAAAATGCAAAGAACAGTACTACATAACACAACCTACTTACCATGGGTCCCAGAACATATGTTTGGTTGTTATATTTTGTAAGGGTAATCATGCAGGCCATATAGACCTCCACCGATAGGGTGAGTATGAGTAACAGCTATTAAAATGCGAAGGACATTACTAATTAACACAACATAGTTACCATGGGTCGCAGACCAAGAGCAGATGTCTTATTATTATATTTTGTATGGGTAATCATCCAGGCCGTATAGACCTCACCAAATAGGGGGAGTTACAGAGATTAAAGTGCTAAGAATGGTAGTACTTAAAACACAACCTCGTTAAAATAGATAGCAGTCCACATGTCTTATTATTATAATTTTTCAGGGTAATCTGGCAGGCCATATAGAACTCCCACGATAGGGGGGGGGGGGGAACAGGGATTAAAGTGCTAAGAAAAGTACTAATTGACACAAGCTAGTTGAGTCCAAGAACGCATGTTTGATTATTAGAATTTATTAGGGTAATTATATATCTAACAAATATATCTATTTCTCTTCTATCGATTCTATCTAACTATCAATCTATGTATATCTATCTATCCTATCTATCACTATCAATCTATCTTCTGTCCGGGATGTTTTGAGACAGCCACTTTGGGAATGTTAGTTGATTTAGACCCATTATGGCTTAAAAGCAGACTCTGCATCAACTATGTAATTTTCCATGGGAGTTTTGCCAGGGATCCCCCTCCAGCATGCAACAGTCCAGGTGTTAGGACCCTTGAAACAACTTTTCCATCACTATTGTGGCCAGAAAGAGTCCTTGTAGGTTTTAAAGTTCGCCTGCCTATTGAATTTAATGGCGGTTCGCGCGGTTCGCGCGTTCGCAAACAATACCGGAAGTTCGAGTCCACAGTTCGCGAACCGAAAATTTTAGGTTCGCGACATCACTAGTGTTAAATTCCAATGTGTCGGGCTGTGACAAATCAAGTGCCTCACTGGCATGTTGTTTCGCCGCTGGATATAGGAAAAGTGCGCCATGGCAGTGTAGGAACGCCTCAAATGGCCACACACCTTCCTGGCCTGCTTCAGGATGTCCTGTAAGCCTGGGTACTTATGCACAAAGCGTCATACGATCAGATTACACACATGTGCCATGCACGGCACATGTGTCAACTTGCCCAATTTCAATGCTGCCACCAAATTACTTCCATTGTCAGAAACCACTTTGCCAATTTCCAGTTGGTGCGGAGTCAGCCACTGATCCACCTGAGCGTTCAGGGCGGACAGGAGTGCTGGTCCGGTGTGACTCTCTGCTTTCAGGCAAGTCAACCCCAAGACGGCGTGACACTGCCGTATCCGGGATGTGGAATAGTACCTGTGGAGCTGGGGGGTGCCGTTGATTTGGAGCAAGATGCAGCGGCAGAAGAGGACTCAGCCGAGGAGGTTATGGAAGAGGATGGAGTAGGAGGAGTAGAGGAGGTGTCAGCAGGCCTGCCTGCAAGTCGTGGCGGTGTCACCAACTGCTCCTCTGCAGAGCCATGCATTCCATGCTTGGCAGCCATCAGCAGGTTTACCCAATGTGCAGTGTAGGTGATATACCTGCCCTGACCATGCTTTGCAGACCAGCTATCAGTGTTCATATGGACCCTTGCCCCAACACTGTGTGCCAGACATGCCATTAATTCGCACAATCGAGTACAGGTTGGGGATTGCCTTTTGTGCAAAGAAATTTTGGCCGGGTACCTTCCACTGTGGTGTCCCTATAGCTACAAATTTTTGGAACGCCTCAGACTCCACCAGCTTGTATGGTAAAAGCTGGCATGCTTAGAGTTCAGACAAGCCAGCTGTCAGACGCCGGGCAAGGGGGTGACTTTGTGGCATTGGCTTCTTACGCTCAAACATGTCCTTGACAGACACCTGACTGTGGGCAGATGAGCAGGAACTGCTCTGGAAGAGAGATGGAGTGGCGTATGGTTGAGAGGGGGCAAGGAGGACAGCAGTGGTTGATGTGGCTGAAGATGCTGGACCAGGAGGAGCATGGCGGCTTTGGGTTTGTGTGCTGCTTCTACTCATGTGTTGATCCCATAGGCATTTTTGATGTGCGATCATGTGCCTTCGCAAAGCAGTTGTACCTAAGTGGGTGTTGCACTTCCCATGACTCAGTTTCTTTTGGCACAGGTTGCAAATGGCATTGCTGTTGTCAGAGGCAGACACACAAAAAAATGCCACACTGCTGATCTCTGTGATGATGGCATTCTGGTGGTGGCAACAGCATGCGTTGATTGGCGTGCTGTCTGGCTGACCCCGGGTGCCGATGCATGCTGTCTGACTGTGCCACTAGCAACTTGCGACGACCTCCCCCTGCTTCCAACTCGTCTCCTCCTCATCCTCTCTGTCTCCCCATCTGAACTTTCCCCCTGTTCTTCTTCTCTTCTAGCGGGCACACACGTGATATCCACAGATGCATCGTCATCATCAACCGCTTCACTTGTATCTGACAAATCAATGAAGGAAGCAGCAGCGGGTACAACATCATCATCATTACACCGTACGTCCATGTCTGTAATGCTGTCTGAATGAGACATATCACTGTTATCTACAATCCTCTGTCAATGATGGTTGCGCATCACTCATTTCTTCCAACTGATGTGTAAAAAACTCCTTGGACAGATCAAGTGAAGCAGCTGTGGTGCTAGGGTTGGTAGTGGCGGCAGGCGGGCGAGTGGTGGTAACTTGAGAGGTGCCCGAAGATAAGCTGGAGGAGGATGGTGTGTCAAGGTTCGGGGCGGAAGCTATAGAAGATTGGGTGTCCTGTGTTAAAAAGTCAACTATGTCCTCCTCAGAACTTTTCGAGTTCATGGTACGAGTTCATCGAGTTCATGTTACGTGGCCTCTGAACACTGGGCATTATTCTTCCGCCAAAGGGAATCACAGCACCATGACCAAGACGGCACCTGCGGGGTGGCCTGCCTCTGCCTGTCAGATATGAGTGGTGGCACTGGGCAAGTGGGCACAGTATATGCTGTGAGCCTGACACAAAAAGCAGACTGATGTTTGACAGTCCAAAAAGTTTTTATTTTTTTAAATGTACACTTACACTACTATTAAACAAGATATGAGTGGTGCCACTGGGCAAGTGGACACAGTATATGCTGTAAGCCTGGCACACACACTGGCAGGCAGGCAACTGCAATTAGATTACACAAGCAGACTGATGTTTCACAGTCACATTTTTTTTTAATTATTTACGCTACTGTTATACCAGATATGAGTGGTGGCACTGGGCAAGTGGGCCTGGCACACACACTGGCAGGCAGGCAACTGCAATTAGATTACACTAGCAGACTGATGTTTCACAGTCAAAAAAGTAATTTTTTTAAAATTATTTACACTACTGTTACACCAGATATGAGTGGTGGCACTTGGCAAGTGGGCCGGGCACACACATTGGCAGGCAGGCAACTGCAATTAGATTACACTAGCAGACTGATGTTTCACAGTAAAAAAAGTTTTTTATTTTTAAATTATTTACACTACTGTTACACCAGATGTGAGTGGTGGCACTGGGCAAGTGGGCCTGGCACACACACTGGCAGGCAGACAACTGTAATTAGATTACACTAGCAGACTGATGTTTCACAGTCAAAAAAGTTTTTTTTTTTTTTTAATTATTTACACTACTGTTACACCAGATATGAGTGGTGGCACTGGGCAAGTGAGCCTGGAACACACGCTAGCAGGCAAGCAACTGCAATTAGATTACACTAGCAGACTGATGTTTCACAGTCAAAAAAGTTTTTTTTTTTTTAATTATTTACACTACTGTTACACCAGATATGAGTGGTGGCACCGGGCAAGTGGGCCTGGCACACACGCTAGCAGGCAGGCAACTGCAATTAGATTACACTAGCAGACTGATGTTTCACAGTCAAAAAAGTTTTTAATTTTTAATTATTTACACTACTGTTACAACGGATATGAGTGGTGGCACTGGGCAAGTGGGCCAGACACACACGTTGGCAGGCAGGCAACTGCAATTAGATTACACTAGCAGACTGATGTTTCACAGTCAAAAAAGGTTCTTTATTTTTAAATTATTTACACTACTGTTACACCAGATATGAGTGGTGGCATTGGGCAAGTGGGCCTGGCACACACGCTAGCAGGCAAGCAACTGCTATTAGATTACACTAGCAGACTGATGTTTCACAGTCAAAAAAGTTTTTTTTTTTTAATTATTTACACTACTGTTACACCAGATATGAGTGGTGGCACTGGACAAGTGGGCCGGGCACATACGTTGGCAGGCAGGCAACTTCAATTAAAATTACACTAGCAGACTGATGTTTCACAGTCAAAAAAGCTTTTTTTTTATTATTTACACTACTGTTACACCAGATATGAGTGGTGGCACTGGGCCTGGCTGGCACACATGCTAGCAGGCAGGCAACTGCAATTAGAATACACTAGCAGACTGATGTTTCAAAGTCAAAAAAGTTTTTTTTTTTTAATTATTTACACTACTGTTACACCAGATATGAGTGGTGGTACTAGGCAAGTGGGCCCGGGCACACACGTTGGCAGGCAGGCAACTGCAATTAGAATTACACTAGCAGATTGATGTTTCACAGTCAAAAAAGTTTTTTTTTTAAAATTATTTACACTACTGTTACAACGGATATGAGTGGTGGCACTGGGCAATTGGGCCAGGCACACACGTTGGCAGGCAGGCAACTGCAATTAGATTACACTAGCAGACTGATGTTTCACAGTCAAAAAAGTTCTTTATTTTTAAATTATTTACACTACTGTTACACCAGATATGAGTGGTGGCACTGGGCAAGTGGGCCTGGCACACACGCTAGCAGGCAAGCAACTGCAATTAGATTACACTAGCAGACTGATGTTTCACAGTCAAAAAAGTAGTTTTTTTTTAATTATTTACACTACTGTTACACCAGATATGAGTGGTGGCACTGGGCAAATGGGCTGGGCACACACGTTGGCAGGCAGGCAACTGCAATTAGAATTACACTAGCAGACTGATGTTTCACAGTCAAAAAAGTTTTTTTTTTTAATTATTTACACTACTGTTACACCAGATATGTGTGGTGGCACTGGACAAGTGGGCCGGGCACACACGTTGGCAGGCAGGCAACTGCAATTAAAATTACACTAGCAGACTGATGTTTCACAGTCAAAAAAGTTTTTTATTTTTAAATTATTTACACTACTGTTACACCAGATGTGAGTGGTGGCACTGGGCAAGTGGGCCTGGCACACACACTGGCAGGCAGACAACTGTAATTAGATTACACTAGCAGACTGATGTTTCACAGTCAAAAAAGTTTTTTTTTTTTTTTTATTATTTACACTACTGTTACACCAGATATGAGTGGTGGCACTGGGCAAGTGAGCCTGGAACACACGCTAGCAGGCAAGCAACTGCAATTAGATTACACTAGCAGACTGATGTTTCACAGTCAAAAAAGTTTTTTTTTTTTTAATTATTTACACTACTGTTACACCAGATATGAGTGGTGGCACCGGGCAAGTGGGCCTGGCACACACGCTAGCAGGCAGGCAACTGCAATTAGATTACACTAGCAGACTGATGTTTCACAGTCAAAAAAGTTTTTAATTTTTAATTATTTACACTACTGTTACAACGGATATGAGTGGTGGCACTGGGCAAGTGGGCCAGACACACACGTTGGCAGGCAGGCAACTGCAATTAGATTACACTAGCAGACTGATGTTTCACAGTCAAAAAAGGTTCTTTATTTTTAAATTATTTACACTACTGTTACACCAGATATGAGTGGTGGCATTGGGCAAGTGGGCCTGGCACACACGCTAGCAGGCAAGCAACTGCTATTAGATTACACTAGCAGACTGATGTTTCACAGTCAAAAAAGTTTTTTTTTTTTAATTATTTACACTACTGTTACACCAGATATGAGTGGTGGCACTGGACAAGTGGGCCGGGCACATACGTTGGCAGGCAGGCAACTTCAATTAAAATTACACTAGCAGACTGATGTTTCACAGTCAAAAAAGCTTTTTTTTTATTATTTACACTACTGTTACACCAGATATGAGTGGTGGCACTGGGCCTGGCTGGCACACATGCTAGCAGGCAGGCAACTGCAATTAGAATACACTAGCAGACTGATGTTTCAAAGTCAAAAAAGTTTTTTTTTTTTAATTATTTACACTACTGTTACACCAGATATGAGTGGTGGTACTAGGCAAGTGGGCCCGGGCACACACGTTGGCAGGCAGGCAACTGCAATTAGAATTACACTAGCAGATTGATGTTTCACAGTCAAAAAAGTTTTTTTTTTTAAATTATTTACACTACTGTTACAACGGATATGAGTGGTGGCACTGGGCAATTGGGCCAGGCACACACGTTGGCAGGCAGGCAACTGCAATTAGATTACACTAGCAGACTGATGTTTCACAGTCAAAAAAGTTCTTTATTTTTAAATTATTTACACTACTGTTACACCAGATATGAGTGGTGGCACTGGGCAAGTGGGCCTGGCACACACGCTAGCAGGCAAGCAACTGCAATTAGATTACACTAGCAGACTGATGTTTCACAGTCAAAAAAGTAGTTTTTTTTTAATTATTTACACTACTGTTACACCAGATATGAGTGGTGGCACTGGGCAAATGGGCTGGGCACACACGTTGGCAGGCAGGCAACTGCAATTAGAATTACACTAGCAGACTGATGTTTCACAGTCAAAAAAGTTTTTTTTTTTAATTATTTACACTACTGTTACACCAGATATGTGTGGTGGCACTGGACAAGTGGGCCGGGCACACACGTTGGCAGGCAGGCAACTGCAATTAAAATTACACTAGCAGACTGATGATTCACAGTCAAATTTTTTTTTATTATTATTTACACTACTGTTACACCAGATATGAGTGGTGGCACTGGGCCTGGCTGGCACACATGCTAGCAGGCAGGCAACTGCAATTAGAATACACTAGCAGACTGATGTTTCACAGTCAAAAAAGTTTTTTTTTAAATTATTTACACTACTGTTACACCAGATATGAGTGGTGGCACTAGGCAAGTGGGCCCGGGCACACACTTTGGCAGGCAGGCAGGCAACTGCAATTTGAATTACACTAGCAGATTGATGTTTCATAGTCAAAAAAGTTTTTTTTAATTATTTACACTACTGTTACACCAGATATGAGTGGTGGTACTGGGCAAGTGGGCCTGGCTGGCACACACGCTAGCAGGCAGTCAACTGCAATTAGATTACACTAGCAGACTGATGTTTCACAGACAAAAAAGTTTTTTTTTATTATTTACACTACTGTTACACCAGATATGATTATTGGCACTGGGCAAGTGGGCCTGGCACACACGCTGGCAGGCTGGCAACTGCAATTAGATTACACTAGCAGACTGATGTTTCACAGTCAAAAAAGTTTTTTTTTTTTATGATTTACACTACTGTTACACCAGATATGAGTGGTGGCACTGGGCAAGTGGACCTGGCTGGCACACACACTAGCAGGCAGGCAACTGCAATTAGATTACACTAGCAGACTGATGTTTCACAGTCAAAAAAGTTTTTTTTTTTTAATTATTTACACAACTGTTACACCAGATATTAGTGGTGGCACTGGACAAGTGGGCCTGGCACACACACTGGCAGGCAGGCAACTGCAATTAGATTACACTAGCAGACTGATGTTTCACAGACAAAAAAAGTTTTTTTTTTTTAATTATTTACACTACTGTTACACCAGATATGAGTGGTGGCACTGGGCAAGTGGGCCTGGCACACACGCTGGCAGGCAGGCAACTGCAATTAGATTACACTAGCAGACTGATGTTTCACAGTCAAAAAAGTTTTTTTTTAAAATTATTTACACTACTGTTACACCAGATATGAGTGGTGACACTGGGCAAGTGGGCACAGTATACGCTGTGATTCTGACACACACGCTGGCAGGCAGGCAGGCAACTGCAATTAGATTACACAAGAAACAAAAAAGCAGCCCTAAAAAGGGCTTTTTGGGGTGCTGTCCTTACAGCAGAGATCAGATGAGTCCTTCAGGACTGTAGTGGACACTGAATACACTCGCCTAGCTATCAATTTCCCTATTAAATCAGCCGCAGCTACTGTCCCTCCTCTCACTAAGAAAGCAGATTCCGAATGAATCTAAAATGGCTGCTGTCCAGGAGCTGGGAGGGTCTGGGAGGGAGTGTCTGCTGCTGATTGGCTGGAATGTGTCTGCAGACTGTGAGATACAGAGTCAAAGTTTACTCAATGATGCCGAATAGGGGGCGGATCGAACATCGCATATGTTCGCCCGCCACGGCGAACACGAACAAGCTACAATTCACAACATCACTATTGAGCATTAGTTTATTGCAGCGACTACAAGGAAAGGAACTGCTAATATAGGATACTTGCCTGTTGCCTGCAAACCAGAACCATTCATCAACATTGTTTATCTGTTTTCAAGATGGAGACGTTACAGCATTAAAACTGGTTGATATTTATTTACATCCTAAGGTACACTGGGTAAAGTACCTTAGGGCGTAATTAATGTCCATGTGGCAGGAGGGGTAAATAACATCACTGATGACATTATGAATGACATCATCAATAACATGGTTGATCAAATAAAAAATGATATAATAAATTACATTGCTGATGTACTCTCATGAATTGATGTTGCAAATATTAGTTAAAAAATAGCAGAATCTCATATAATCTTCATTGTTAAGGGCACAAAAATACCATCAATGCATAACAAATTATAATATGGTAATAAAAGTTTCTCTAATTGTTATTATGCACTAAGATTTTGATAAAACTATTCATCTATAAGGAGTGCATTGGGGGATATCACGCCCAAATCCACAGCTTTTCATTGCACCCTTTTGAATATAAATAGAAATGGATAGATAGTGATGTTTAGATGATTGATTGAGATGATAGATTATAGAAAGATAGATAGATGATAGATAGATTTATATGATGGATAAATAGATAGATAGATAAATAGATAGAAATAATAGATAGATATGCATGGCACATTTGTTGAACTTCAGTTTTGATGCATTGTTACTGTTGCTTGATGAGGTGGTTATGTGACTATCTAACAAATTAATTAAGCCATATACATCCTATATAATAAAAGGCCAGGTATGTTTGTCAGAAGCAGTCATGCGCAGTAGAGAATGCACAAGGACAAATATACCTGGCCTTGAGCAGTAGAGAGGATGAGCACCGTAGTGGGGTGTGTGGCCGGCGGGAGAGCCATGAGGGGGCGTGCCCAACAGGTGTGACAAGGGGCATGGCCAGGTTTGCATGTGA
The DNA here is from genome assembly GCF_027579735.1 of Bombina bombina. NCBI lineage: Eukaryota > Metazoa > Chordata > Amphibia > Anura > Bombinatoridae > Bombina > Bombina bombina. Next base: position 833,270,588 of record NC_069503.1, on the reverse strand, counting down.
AGGGGGAGTGGTCATTGGGAGCATCCATTATGGGGGCGTGACCAGGTGAGAGTGGGCGTGGTCGAGAGATAGCAACAAAGAGGACGGAAAAAGAGGAAAAGGTAGGGGGAGAGCAAAAAAGGGGGGTGAGGAGAGAGAGCAAAAGAGGGGGAGATAGAGCAAAAGAGGGGGAGAGAGGGAAAAAGTGGGAGAGAGAGCAAAAGAGGGGGGGGAGAGGAGAGAGAGCAAAATAAAGGGAGAGAGGGCAAAAGAGGGAGAGAGAGAGACAAAGAGGGAGAGAGAGAGCAAAAGAGGGGGAGAGGAGAGAGAGCAACAGAGAGGGAGAGAGAGCAAAAGAGGGAGAGAGAAAGCAAAAGAGGGGGGGAGAGGAGAGAGAGCAAAAAGGGGGAGAGTGCAAAAGAGGGAGAGAGAGAACAGAAAAGAGAGATGGGAGAGAGAGCAAAAGAGGGGGAGAGAGAGGGAGAGAGAGCAAAAGAGGGGGGAGAAGGTGAAAAAAGAGGGGGAGAGAGATCAAAAGAGGGGAGAGAGAGAGAGCAAAAGAGGGGGAAGAGAGAGCAAAAGAAAGGAGAGGGAGAGCAAAAGAGAGGGGAGAGAGAGCAAAAGAGGGGGATAGAGGGGGAGAGAGAAAAGAGGGGGGAGAGAGAGCAAAAGAGTGGTGAGAGAGAGCAAAAGAGAGGGGAGAGAGAGCAAAAGATAGGGGAGAGAGAACAAGAGAGGGGAGAGAAAACAAAAGAGAGGGGGGAGAGCAAAAGATGGGTGAGAGAGAGCAAAAGAGGGGGGAGAGAGAGAGAGAGAGAGAGAGAGAGAGAGAGAGAGAGAGAGAGAGAGAGAGAGAGAGAGAGAGAGAGAGAGCAAAAGAAGTGGGAGAGAGAGAAAAGAGGGGGATAGAGCAAAAGAGGGGGGATAGAGCAAAATAGGGGGAGAGAGAGCAAAAGAGGGGGGAGAGAAAAAGGGAGAGATAGCAAAAGAGGAGGAGGAGCAAAAGAGGGGGGAGAGAAAGAGCAAAAGAAAGGGGAGAGAGCAAAAGAGGGGGGAGAGAGAGCAAAAGAAGCAGGAGAGAGATCAAAAGAATCGGGAGAGAGAGCAAAATAAGCAGGAGAGATAGCAAAAGAGGGGGGAGAGAGAGCAATAGAAAGAGAATAGAGAGCAAAAGAGGGGGGAGAGAGAGCTAAAAATGGGGAGAGAGCTAAAGAGGGGGAGAGAGAGCAAAAGAGGAGAGAGAGAGCAAAAGAGGGGGGAGAGAAAAAGGAAGAGATAGCAAAAGAGGAGGATGAGCAAAAGATTGGGGAGAGAAAGAGCAAAAGAAAGGGGAGAGAGCAAAAGAGGGGGGAGAGCAAAAGAAGCAGGAGAGAGATCAAAAGAATCGGGAGAGAGAGCAAAATAAGCGGGAGAGATAGCAAAAGAGGGGGGAGAGAGAGCAATAGAAAGAGAATAGAGAGCAAAAGAGGGGGGAGAGAGAGCAAAAGAGGGGGGTGGAGAGCAAAAGAGGGGGGAGAAAAAGAGCAAAAAAGAGGGGAGAGAGAAAGAGCAAAAGAGAGGGGAGAGAGAGCAAAAGAGATGGGAGAGAGCAAAAGAGGGGGAGAGAGAGCAAAAGAGGGGGGAGAGAGAGCAACAGAGGGGAAGAGAGAGAAAAGAGGGTGGAAGAGATAAACAGAGGAAAAAGAGGAGGGAGAGAGAGCAAAAGAGGGGGGAGAGAGAGCAAAAGTAGGGGGAGAGAGAGCAAAAGAGTGGGGAGAGAGAGAGCAAAAGAGGGGGATAGAGGGGGAGAAAGAAAAGAGGGGGAGAGAGAGCAAAAGAGTGGGGAGAGAGAGAGCAAAAGAGGGGGAGAGAGAGCAAAAGTAGGGGGAGAGAGAGCAAAAGAGAGGGGAGAGAGAGCAAAAGAGGGGGATAGAGGGGTAGAGAGAAAAGGGGGGAGAGAGCAAAAGAGTGGGGAGAGAGAGCAAAAGAGAGGGGAGAGAGAGCAAAAGATAGAGGAGAGAGAACAAGAGAGGGGAGAGAAAACAAAAGAGAGGGGAGAGAGCAAAAGATGGGTGAGAGAGAGCAAAAGAGGGGGGAGAGAGAGAGCAAAAGAAGTGGGAGAGAGAACAAAAGAGGGGGGAGAGAGCAAAATAGGGGGAGAGAGAGCAAAAGAGGGGGGAGAGCAAAAGGGAGAGATAGCAAAAGAGGGGGGAGAGCAAAAGAGGGGGGCGAGCAAAAGAGGGGGATGAGCAAAAGAGGGGGGAGAGAGAGCAAAAGAAAGGAGAGAGAGCAAAAGAGGGGGGAGAGAGAGCAAAAGAGGGGGGAGAGAGAGCAAAAGAAAGGAGAGAGAGCAAAAGAGGGGGGAGAGAGAGCAAAAGAGGGGGGAGAGAGAGCAATAGAAGGAGGATAGAGAGCAAAAGAGGGGGAAGAGAGAGCTAAAAAGGGGAGAGAGCTAAAGAGGGGGAGAGAGAGCAAAAGAGGGGGGGAGAGAGCAAAAGAGGGGGGAGAGAGAGCAAAAGAGGGAAGAGAAAAAGAGGGGGGAGAGAGCAAAAGAGGAGAGAGAGAAAGAGCAAAAAAGAGGGGAGAGAGAAAGAGCAAAAGATAGGGGAGAGAGAGCAAAAGAGATGGGAGAGAGCAAAAGAGAGGGGAGAGAGAGCAAAAGAGGGAAAGAGAGAGAAAAAAAGAGGGGGAGAGAGAGAAAAAGAGGGGGGAGAGAGAAAAAGAGGGGGAGAGAGCAAAAGAGAGGGGGGGGAGAGAGAGCAAAAGAGAGGGGGGAAAGCAAGAGCAAAAGAGAGGGGGAAAGAGAGAGCAAAAGAGAGGGGGAGAGAGAGAGCAAGGGGTGGGACCGCTGTACTGCAAAACAATGTCCCGTGTACACAGGCTTTAGGACTAGTCTTATATAAATTATAAGGACATTGTGGCTATTCTCTGTTCATGTTCATTCTGCTGCTCTGTTAACTGAATATGAGTTGCAGGTTAGCCATGTCTTTAAAATGCTTGGCTTTGTTAAAGGAATATTGTACACTACATTTTTCTTTACACACGTTTTGAGGATGATCCATTTATACAGCCCACCTGTGAGTGTTTTTGTAACAAAATATAGTTTTGTTTATTTTTTAATAACAATGTGCTGATTTTTAGACTCCTAACCAAGCCCCAAACTATCATATGTAGACTGAAGTCTACAGATTCCTGCTTCCTCCTGTTTGTCAGTCTGTCTATTTATATGCAGGGGAGGGGGAGTGTCTGCTCTTTCTGCTCTCACAGCCCTTTTCACTGGGTGTCCCAGCCAAACCTCATCAACAGTGCTAAACTAGGAGCTTCTAATTAAGTTTTTAAAAGGTTTTATACTGGATTTTTAGACCAGTATCTGTGCATTATTTTCTTTATAGTAGTGGCTAGTGCATGCAGTTTATGAAAATTGGTGTACACTGTCCCTTGAACTTACCCTCATAAAGTGTCATTGACCATCAACTAATAAACTAGAATTATTTTGTTATTTTACTGTAATATGTTTGCAGTGTTTTCTTGTTCTATGTATAAATTTATACTGGTGGTATATGTTTTATTGTTTTGTGCTTACCAAAACTTGTGTTTTCTTCAGATCTCTAATTCTCTGTTTTATAACTCTCCCAGTTGTCTTTGGGGTTGTCTGTTCATCCTTAATATATTTGGAGAATAGAAGAACTGGAGTGATACTTTTGTGTGATGAGAGTGGGAAGTGACGTCACCGGATGGGGGCAGAGCTTAGGTCCATTTGTCTGTGTCACAGTTACTATGTGAGCTCAATGCTACCAGATGTATATTTCCATGCTCTGCAATAAAACAGTGTTGTATCCTCTTTGCTGTGTCCTGCATCTCATGACATGGTGTCAGAAGTTCTTGCCTGCGCTTCTGTTTCCTGATTGATGACGATGTCGAAGTTTACCCCAACTGAGCCTTTTGATTTTTCTCAGCCTGCAGCTTGGCCCACATGGCTTCAGCGGTTTCAGCGCTTCAGGATTGCTTCCATGCTGGACAAGGAAGGTGGTGAAGTGCAAGTTAATTCTCTTTTATACTCTATGGGGAAAGATGTGGAGCCAGTGTTCAATGCCTTTACTTTCCAAGAAGGGGAAGAATTTGACTTAGTTATGAATAAACTCAGTGCCCACTTTGTGCCCAAAATAGGGTGACCATATTGCTGCTTTAAAAAGGGGACACATTTGAAAAATACATATGTCAGGGCTGGTTTCAGGGCTGTTTAAAGAAATGTTTCGTATAAGAACCCTGACATGTATTTTTCATATATGTCCCCTTTTAAAGCAGCAATATGGTCACCCTAGCCCAAAAGAAATTATTCATAAAAGGGCTTGTTTTCACAAACGTGCTCAGCGTGTGGGAGAATCCGTGGAGTCATTTGTGCACAGCCTGTATAAACTAGCTGAATTCTGTGAGTTTGGTGTTGCTAAAGAGGAGCAAATCAGAGACAGAATAGTCATAGGAATTGCAGATGCTGAAGTCTCACTGAAGCTACAGTTAGAGTCTGATTTAACATTCATTAGATGGGGTTATTAGGATGGCCCGCCAGAGTGAACTGATGAAAAAGCAAAGTGCTGACCCGAGGTCTGAGAGTATTGTGGATGAAGTGCAGCAGTTCAGGAGAGCTGCTAGTGAAAGGCACAGTGTGAGCAATAGACCTAGGGCAACAGATAGGCCCAGAAGTGGATGGGCGCAGCATGCCCGATGCACATGGTGCAACCGCGCCCATGATCAGAGTGTCATATGCCCTGCTAAAGACAAAAGATGTAGAAAATGTAACCGAATTGGCCATTTTGAAGTGGTGTGTAAAACTGAATATATTAAGGAGATGCAGGTGGATAGCAACCAGGAGGGTCAAGAAGTGTCCTTTGTAGGGTCTGTTATTGAATGGCAGGGTTCAGAAGAAGATTGGAGGGTTACTCTTACTGTAAAGGGAGCCAAAGTTGCCTTTAAGATTGACACAGGAGCAGACATCACTGTAATGTCCCTTGCAGCATTCATAAAACTGCCTTGACAGCGCGAGCTGGCAAAAGTTACAACAAAAGTCCATAGTCTTGGTGGCCGTATTGATTGTGCGGGGAAATTACTTGCCAGCTGCGAGTACAAGCAAAGGAAATTCACCATGTGGGTGTATGTGATTAGAGGTCAGTGTGTTAACAATTTATTGAGCAGAACAGCAGCCTGTGGTCTGGGCCTAGTAGCCAGAGTGAATGAGATCTCAGAAGATATGTTAGGTGAATTGGGCCTACTGAATTGCAACCCAGTCCGTATATCACTTAAAGGTGACGCAGTCCCATACCGCATTACCACTCCCAGTAGAATTCCGTTCCCGCTCATGCCTTAAGTGGAAAAGGAGCTTCTGCTTATGAAGAATATGGGGTTATTGAAGAGGTTGTTGAAGCAACTAACTGGTGTGCTCCTATTATGCCTGTTGCGAAGAAAAACGGGAAGGTACGCATTTGCATAGACTTGAAAAGGCTGAATGAGGCATTGAAGAGAGAGAAATATGTGCTGTCGACACTTGAAGACATAGCTCTGAAATTGGCTGGGGCAAAGTTCTTCTCTACATTGGATGCTTCTAGCGGCTTCTAGCAGATACCTCTAGATCCAAAGTGCTACAAACTGACTACTAGATATATAAATGATCAGAAAATTTGTTTCGGTTCGGAATGATTCTGATTTTTTTTAATTTTGTATCGGATCGATTCGAATTCGGAAAAATTTGAATGAATTTGTTTCGGATTCGAAAAAATTTGGCTGGATTCGGTTTGGAAATTTGGAATTTCGGTATGTATTAGGTGGGATATGCTGTGTATTAGACTAGTATTATGTACTGTATATTAGGTATAACCCATAGAGTGATATAACCTAATATACTGTACAATACTAGTATAATCCATGGCCATCCGAATTTACCGAATAAATCCGAACTAATTTGGATTTATTTGGTGAATTCGGCAGTATTTTAATTCGGAAATTCGAATCGATCCGTATCTCCGAATTTTCTGAATTTTCCGAATTTCCGAATCGATCTGAAATGAATCACACATGTCTACTGACTACCTTCATTACTCCGGTAGGTCGGTTTTGCTTCTGGTGTATGGGTCTACATTAGAGGAACATGATCAGCGACTGGGCTGTGTGCTGCAGACTATTAGAGAGTCCGGGCGGAAGTTAAATAAAGAGAAATGCCATTTTAGGAAAGCTGAGTTATGTTACTTTGGGCATATCATCAATGGGGATGGCATCAAGCCAGACCTCGAGAAAGTTTGTGCTATTGAACAGATGAAAAGTAATTTCTGATGTACATGAGCTGAGACAAATATTGGGCCTTGTAAATTATGTGGGCAGGTTCTTACCAGATTTATCCACTATACTACACCCTATCACAGAGTTGTTAAAGAAAGATGTTGCCTGGGTCTGGGGACCTTCACAGGAAGAATCCTTTATGCAGGTCAAGTCCCTACTGGAGTCTGCCCCAGTGTTGGGGTTCTATGACCCTTCCAAAAAGACTGTGGTTAGTGCTGATGCGAGCAGTTATGGGTTGAGGGCCACCCTCCTGCAGTTGAATGAGAACAAACTACAGCCTATCGCCTACTGTTCCCGTACACTGACGGCTGCCAAGTCGAAATACGCCCAAATTGAGAAAGAGTGTCTGGCTGCATTTTGGGCCTGTGTGAGCACTTTCAGCATTACCTAGTGGGTTTAGAGAAATTTAGTCTGGAGACTGACCATAAACCGCTAGTCCCTCTAATCAACTCCTATGATATTGACAAAACACCCCTAAGATGTCAGAGACTTCTAATGAGGCTACTCGCGTTCAACGTTCAGGCAGTGCATGTGCCGTGGAAACAACTGTTTGTGGCAGATACACTTTCCAGGCTCCCGCTGGCTGCTGCTGAAGAGTCTTCAATGGAATCAGATGTGAAAGTGTATGTAGATTCAGTTCTGGCCTCCAAATCCTTTTCTTTAGGGAAGCTAGAACAAATAAAGGAACAGACATATTTAAATACAGACATTCAAGAAGCTATAAAGTACATAAAAGAAGGTTGGCCCGAGACTTGGGCAGCCTGGATGTCTTTAAGTTCTTACCAGTGAGAAAGGTCACAGCTCATGGAGCTGGATGGGTTGGTGCAGTTCCAGGACTGCATTTTTATTCCTGTTAGCATGCGGAAGGAGATGTTAAACAGGATTCATGATGGCCACTTAGGCATTTCAAAGTGCAGAGAAAGGGCAGCTACAGCAGTATGGTGGCCTGGGATCAGTTCTGACATTGCAAGACATGTGTCAAAATGTGCCTTTTGCCGGGAACACCAGCCTACTAAGAGAAAGGAGCCCTTGATTTCTACTTCACTGCCTGCAGGCCCGTGGAAGAAAATAGCTGCTGATTTGTGCGAACTGCACAGGAAAAAGTACCTAGTCGTGATCGACTACTATTCCAGGTATTTGGAAATTGCACCTTTGAATGAAATCACAAGTCAAGCCGTTATCACTTGTATCAAGAGCTTGTTCGCCCGGTGGGGCATACCAATGGAGTTGGCGAGTGATAACGGAATGCAGTTCGCTTCCACAGAGTTCAGTTCTTTCAGCAAAGAATATGATTTTGTACATTCCAGGTCAAGTCCACATTACCCGCAGGCCAATGGAATGGCTGAAAGGGCAGTTCAAACAACAAAGTTCATTTTGAAGCAATCTGAGCATACCTGGCCCTCTTGTCCTATAGGGTGACTCCCATTCAAGCCACGGGGTTTAGCCCGGCACAGCTGATGCTAGGACGCCAGATTCAAACCACCTTACCCTCTGTGGGTGTCTTCCAGGCAACTAGCTCTATTCCTTGGGACAAAGTCCTTAGGAGGGATGAAGAGGCAAAAAGGGGCTATCAATTCTTCTATGACAGGAGACATTCTGTGAGGCCCTTGCACTAGCTAAATGCAGGGCAAAGTGTCAGAATTAAACTGGATGATGAGAAGAAATGGAAGATGCCTGCTATGGTAATTGGACGCTCTCCAGAACCAAGGTCTTATGTAGTCCTTACTGATGGAGGGACAGTCACACGTCAAAATCGAAAAATTCTTCAGCCTGTACCTGAGAGTTCGGAACTGGATGCCTCAGTACCACCACTGGTGGGATCCCCTGTTTTAAGAGGGGTGCCTTCCCCTCAGCAAAATCACAGCGGCGATATGTCTTTGCCTCCAATAGACTCTCAAACACCTTTTTCTGTATCAGAGGACAGTTCATGTAGAGTTACATCAAGCGGAAGAGTAGTGAAACTTCCGGCCTGATATCGGGATTAACATTAGTTAGATTAGTGACCGGAAGTATGGGCAGAATAATCCCATGGTCACTGTGGACTAGGGTAGTCTACCCCGATGTTCAAGTCAGGATGTAATTTATGTTGTTTATACAGATATTCTCTTTAACTTGTTATTTATTATATACTATTCAAAAATGTTGTAGTATGCTTCTTGTATACTTTGTTATTTGTTGTATTCAAATGGGGAAAACAATGTATGCCTTGTCCTTTGAAAAGGGGGAAGATGTGATGAGAGTGGGAAGTGATGTCACCGGATGGGGGTGGAGCTTAGGTCTCTTTGTCTGTGTCGCAGTTACTAAGTGAGATCAATGCTACCAGATGTATATTTCCATGCTCTGCAATAAAATAGTGTTGTACAATCTTTGCTGTGTCCTGCATCTCATGACACTTTTGTAACCTATTTTTCATATGTTTCTGAATCATCACATATTGCAAAAGGTTCTGGGATGATATTTTGTTATCTTCTTGAGTTTGGACTGCAGGATGCTTCTGATATTGCTCTGCTGGTGTTTACATTTTATGGTACAAAAAAGAGAATTTATAGGTATTTAAATGTCATTTTTTATGTCATAAGCTTACAGATGTTATGATTTTTTTATCTGAAGAAATGTACTGTAAAAAAATATGTTATAATTTGATTTTTGCAAAGTTGTTCAAAATTGTATGCCCTATCCTACAAAATGTGCTAAGCAATTCTATGCTTTTTATGGATTTTGGATATTGCAGAGGTTACTAGATATAAAGCTAGTCAGGGGAATTGCTAACTTGCAGAATCATGGAATCATCCTTTGAATTCATTTTTTGACCCCTCCCCAAAATTCCATCATAGGCCCCATTTTGAATGGACTTGAAACCAAAAATTGTTTTTGTTTTTCATGATAGATAGACTACACATTTTAAAATATAACCTTCCCAATTTACTTCTGTTATCAAATTTGCTTCATTCTCTTGGTATTATTAGGTAAAGGCACAAGAATGCAGTATTGAGTTTTAGCAGAATACATTGAGGAAGTCAATGACAACAGGTTTAAATGTGAAGCCACCAATCAGCAGCTAGCTCCCAGTAGTACATTGCTGCTAATGAGCCTACCTATATACAGTGGGTATAAAAAGTCTACAGACCCCTGTTAAAATATCAGGTTTCTGTGATGTAAAAAAAATGAGACAAAGATAAATCATTTCAGAACTTTTTCCACCTTTAATGTGACCTATAAACTGTACAACTCAATTGAAATAAAATAATATGGTTGCATAAGTGTGAACACCTGTTTATAACTGGGGATGTAGCTGTTTTCAGAATTAAGCAATCACATTCAAAATCATGTTAAATAGGAGTCAGTACACACCTGCCATCATTTAAAGTGCCTCTGATTAACCCCAAATAAAGTTCAGCTGTTCTAGTAGGTCTTTCCTGACATTTTGTTAGTCACATCCTACAGCAAAAGCCATGGTCCGCAGAGAGCTTCTAAATTATCAGAGGGATCTCATTGTTAAAAGGTATCAGTCAGGAGAAGGGTACAAAAGAATTTCCAAGGCATTAGATATACCATGGAACACAGTGAAGACAGTCATCATCAAGTGGAGAATATATGGTGCAACAGTGACATTACCAAGAACTGGATGTCCCTCCAAAATTGATGAAAAGACGAGAAGAAAACTGGTCTGGGAGGCTGCCAAGAGGCCTACAGCAACATTAAAGGGAGCTGCAGGAATATCTGGCAAGTACTGGCTGTGTGGTACATGTGACAACAATCGTCTGTATTCTTCATATGTCTGTGCTATGGGGTAGAGTGGTAAGATGGAAGCCTTTTCTTACAAAAAAAAAATATCCAAGCCCAGCTAAATTTAGCAAAAACACATCTAAAGTTTCCCAAAAGCATGTTGCAAAAATTGTGTTCTGGTCTGATGAAAACAAAGTTGAACTTTTGGCCATAATTCCAAAAGATATGTTTGGCGCAAAAACAACACTGCATATCACCAAAAGAACACCATACCCACAGTGAAGCATGGTGGTGGGAGCATCATGCTTTGGGGCTGTTTTTCTTCAGCTGGAACTGGGGCCTTAGTCAAGGTAGAGGGAATAATGAACAGTTCCAAATACCAGACAATATTGGCACAAAACCTTCAGGCTTCTGCTAGAAAGCTGAACATGAAGAGGAACTTCATCTTTCATCATGCCAACGACCCAAACAATAAAGGAATGGCTTCACCAGAAGAAGATTAAAGTTTTGGGATGGCCCAGCCAGAGCCCAGACCTGAATCCAATACAAAATATGTGTGGTGATCTGAAGAGGGCTGTGCACAGGAGATGCCCTCGCATTCTGACAGATTTAGAGTGTTTTTGCAAAGAAGAGTGGGCAAATCTTGCCAAGTCAAGATGTGCCATGCTGAAAAAATCATACCCAAAAAGACTGAGTGCTGTAATAAAATCAAAAGGTGCTTCAATAAAGTATTAGTTTAAGGGTGTTCACACTTATGCAACCATATTATATTATTTTTTTATTTTTATTTGCCTTTACCTAAAATATTTCAGTTTGTTTTTCAATTGAGTTGTACAGTTTATAGGTCACATTAAAGGTGGACAAAGTTCTGAAATGATTTATCTTTGTCTCATTTTTTTACATCACATAAACCTGACATTTTAACAGGGGTGTGTAGACTTTTTATATCCACTGTATACTTTTCAGCAAAGGATACTAAGAGTGAAGCAATGTAGACTACAGAAGTAAATTAAAAAGTTTAAAATTGTATGTTCCATCTGAATCTTGAAAGTTTAAAGGGAAATTAAACCTAAATGTTTTCTTTCATGATTCAGATAGAGCATGCAATTTTAAAAAACTTTCTAATTTACTTCTCTTATGAATTTTTCTTCATTCTTTTGGTATGATGTATTCTTAGGATAGAGGTGAATGGCCTTTTAAGGGCAATGCCCATCCAAAAGCCCTTTTCAGGGAAATACCCATGCAAATGCCCTTTTCAGGGCAATGGTTCATTTAGTTTTTTTTAAATTAGTTTTTTTTTTTTTGGGGGGGGGGTTGGGAGTGGGGGGTTGTAATCTTAGAGGGGTTAGTATTTTGTTTTGTTTTCAACAAAAGAGCTGATCGCTTTAGGCCAATGCCCCACAAAAAGCCCTTTTAAGGGTTGTTTATTTTTAAAATGTTTTTTTTTATATTTTGGGGGTTTTGTTTTTTTAAGGGGTGTTAAAATAGAATTAAGTTTTTTATTTTTGGTAATTAGTTTTCTTTTCTATTTTGTGTAATGTTATTTTATTTTTTTAATTTTGTGTAATGTTAGGGTTTTTTGTAATGTCAGTTTTTTTATTTTTCTGTAATGTTAGTTTTTTTGTGTAATGGTAGGTTTGTTTTTTTGTGTAATGTTAGGTTTTTATTTGTAAAGGTAAGATTAGGTTTATATTTAATTTTGCAGGTATTTTTTATTTTTTAGGTAGTTAGGATTTGTTTTAGTACATTTAGGGGTATTTTAATTTGGGTTAAGTTAAGAGGTGTTAGGTTAGCGGGTTTAAATTTTAGTTTATAACTTTGCATTGTAGGGGTATGGTGGTTTAGGAGCTAATAGTTATATTTAGTTATTGTGATGTGGGGAGATGGCGGTTTAGGGGTTAAAGGTATACTAAACCAAAAAAAATTCTTTCATGATTCAGATAGATAGATAACATGCAGATAGAGCATGCAATTTTAAGCAACTTTCTAATTTACTCCTGTTAACATTTTTTCTTCATTCTCTTGCTATCTTTATTTGAAGAAGCAGAAATCTAAGATAACTAGGGTGACCATATTGCCGCTTTAAAAAGGGACACATATGAGAAATAGATATGTCACCGCTGTTTTTAGGGGTGTTTAAAGAAATGTTTTGTATAAGAACCCTGACATATGTATTTTTCATATGTGTCTCTTCTTAAAGTGACAATATGGTCAGCCCAAAGATAAGGGGACTGTCCATTTTTGCTTCAGCACCCTGGATAGCGATTGCTGATTGGTGGGTACATTTAGTCACAAATCAGTAAGCGCAACCCAGGTTCTGAACCAAAAATCTATCTAAATCATGAAAGAAAAAAATTGGGTTTAGTATCCCCTTAATAGTTTTAATTAGTGTTTGCGATGTGGTGGGATGGCGGATTAGGGGTTAATAGTTTATTTATGAGTTTAAGTGTACTTTGTAATGTATTTTTGAAGTGTTTTGTGCAACTTTTTATTTTCAGAAACAAGTCAACCACAGCTCTTAGATCACGGAAAGGATTGAAGCGTACTTTGCTTCACTTGTCATATCAGCGGAATGAAAATGGCTTGAGAAAACGTGATTTGTGCCTCACTTGTAATCTAGCCCTTTATATATTATTTACTAAATGGAAAATGTAATAAACTGTTTATGAGATATATAAAAATATGATAAAATATCCTTTTTCTTGAAAAGAGATAATCACGCTTTAGAAAAGTATTGATGCTTAAAACTACGGTGTCACATGCATGCTGAATCACACACAGGGGTCAATTTATCAAACTCCATATGGAGCTTGATGCCCCTTGTTTCCAGCAAGCCTTCAGGCTCGCCGTAAACAGAAGTTATGAAGCAGCGGTCTAAAGACCGCTGCTCCATAACTTGTCTGCCTGCTCTGAGGCCGTGGACAGAAATCAACCCGATCAAATTCAATCCGGTTGATTGACACCCCCTGCTAGCAAATCTGCAGGGGGCGGCATTACACCAGCAGTTCACAAGAACTGCTAGTGTAATGATAAATGTCGACAGCGTATGCTGTCTTCATTTATCGATGTGCAGGGGACATGAAACGCTACATCGTTCTTATGTCCGCTCGCACTAACATAGATATACCCCACACATTCAACTTCATATACACAATCACATAATAACACAGGAGTAGTAACAAATCAATCATCATACTAACAATCACAAGCATATGCAAAGAACCATACATACAGATCAGGTTCATTGATCCTTTTTGTCAAGGAAGATGCCAACTATATGATGACAACAGCATGCAGTGGATGAAAACAAGGGCCCTGAACTGCCTAAACAATATTTTAAAGGTTAAGTGTTGGATTGGTGACTTCCGGAAAGGTCTCATTAGTGTCAAAGTCTGTAGAAAGATGTGAATAATCAGAAGTAAGGTCAAAATGTCCTAAAAAGGAACAGACAATGGACACACACAAACTCAAACTTGCACATACACCCAAGGAAACACCCACAGAGACAGTCTCAGAAAACACACACAGACATAGACACACACACACACACAGAGAGAGGCACCCACAGAAAACAAACAAAGACATACAAACAGAGAGAGACACCCACAGAAAACACACAACGACATACACACACACCCTCACAGAGGCACCCGCAGAAAATGCACAAAGACATACACACACCCTCACTGAGACATCCACAGAAACAAACAGACATATGCACACACCCTCACAGAGACACCCACAGGACATACACAGACATATGCACACACCCTCACAGAGACACCCACAAAAAATACACAGACATATGCACACATCCTCACAGAGACATCCACAGAAAACACACAGACATACATAGACACACATACACACACACCCTCACAGAGACACCCACAGAAAATGCACTAAGACATATGCACATACCCTCACAGAGACATCCACAGAAAACACAGACAGACATACACACACACACTGCCCCTGACAGAGACATCCACAGAAAAACACACAAAGACATACATACACACACACACACACACAAACCCTCACAGAGACACCCACAGAAAATGCAAAGAAATATGCACACACCCTCAGAGACATACACAGAAAATGCACAAAGACAAACACACACACACTCACAGAGACACCGATAGAAAATGCACAAACAGATAAGCACACACTCTCACAGAGACACCCACAGAAAACACAGACATACATACACACACACCCTCACAAAGACATCCACAGAAAACACAGACATACACCCACCCTCATACACAAAGACATACATACACACACACACACACTCACAGAGACACCCACAGAAAATCCACAAATACTTATGAACACACCCTCACAGAGACAGCCACAGAAAATGCATAAAGACATACACACACACCCTCACAAAGACATCCACAGAAAACACAGACATACACCCACCCTCATACACAAAGACATACATACACACACACAGAGACACCCACAGAAAATCCACAAATACTTATGAACACACCCTCACAGAGACAGCCACAGAAAATGCATAAAGACATACACACACACCCTCACAGAGACATCCACAGAAAATGCACAAAGACAGACACACACACCCTCACAGAGAGACCCACAGGAAAAAATAGAGACATTAACAAAAGCACAAAGTCATAAACACAGACACCCACAGAAACACTCAGAGGAGGTAACATTTCTGCACATTGCCATCCCCTAAATCAACAGTGTGTGACATACATGATACAAAAATAGCAGAAATTAAGAAATCACTTTTTTAAAGAATCATATTTGTAAATGTGCAAGCAAAAATACTTCAGTGAATTCCAAATTATACATTAATGATCTGTCAGAATGGGTAGAGGAAGAAAAATACTTTTGAAAGGTTGACATATGTTTGGGGTTTCCCCCACCCCCCATTTTCCACAACTAAGAGCACCACTTCAAATCTGGTGTACAAATGTTCCCATCTGTCAGTTGTACTTATGGATTTTGAAAATGCTGTACTCTATATGGTCTTGCTGGAACCATAAGCTGTGGTATTCAGTCTCATACCATTAGATCCGGTTAAATGCAGGATTTATGCTTGTTTGTATGTATTTCAAAATTAAGTCAGCTGTAGTGTAAACTGAACAGTGTTAAGTTAACCTGTCTCATTTCAAACACTGATCAATCTTAGCCTGAGTGTATAACATTTTATGCAGATGTAAACATCTTAGATAAAATGCCTCCTGGCATAAAGTCCTTGCATAAAGGGGCAGAAAACTGTAATGTAATTAAAATATATATATAATTAAAAAATCATATCTGCCGAAAGGGCACCTACCATTTGTGTATTGAGTATAAAACATTTCTGCATGCTTTTAAATATAGAATTCCTAGAGCATTGTCAAATAATCATAAATACACTGCTGCATATTGCTAAAAAAATTGTTTTATGGACCCCTGGTCCCACCATACAACTACCACACTGAAGTTACAATCCAAAATTGCACAAAGAAATAAAAAACATTTACTAAGTAAGTCCTACCTCCTCTGCAAATGAAAGTGATCTGCCGTCTGACTCAGGCACACACTCTACAAACTGAATTGCCAAGTCTGCCTCACACTGTGCATAGTGGTTTAGTGCACACTCAGAAATCCTCTCAAATGCTAATGCTTTACTCCTTCTAATGACATTTCCCTTGCTCAATAGCACTCTGCTGTAGCGCCCTCTGGTGGCTGCCAAAATTGACCCCTTTCACCCCCTGATGGCGGCCGGTGACACAGTCACACATTTTTTTTCATACACCTAGAGTTGCATGCAGGCTAACAGCTTGCATTGTATGGCTGTATTAGAGACCCAGGTTTTTGGAGAGATCCTGACGTGTTACCTGGGCTTGTCCCATTTGACCAGATGAGGTAACTAACTCTTCCAGTTTTGCTTTTAATCTTAGCTGAGTGCTGAACTTTCTCTGTGTGTTTTTTATATATATTCATTTAAAAAAAAATAACATTGGAATGTGAAATATTTACAGTAAATAAACAGTTAAATATTATTATGGAATTATTATTTTAACAACACACACACACACACACACACATATATATATATATATATATATATATATATATATATATATATATATATATATACAGTATATATTATAACCCTTTGCAGTCAATGTCATGGCCATATACCATATATACCTTTGAACCCTTATAAAAACCTTTTTATTACTATTTATGTGATTACTTTTTATCAAATAGTGTTTACATGTAACTTTTTATTTTATTATATATTTAATTTGTGTTTGGTGCAACTTAAATTAAAGGGCCATAATACCCAAATGTTTAAACACTTGAAAGTGATGCAGCATAGCTGTAAAAAGCTGACTAGAAAATATCTCCTGAACAACTCTATGTAAAAAAGAAAGATATTTTACCTCAAAAGTTCCTCAGTAGCCACCTCCCATTGTAAAGGATTTCTAAGCAGCATTTTAGTGTGTTTGTCCTGGGACATCTGAAGGGATGAGCATCGTGAACTCTCATATTATTTCACCAATCAGGTAAAGAAAGCTTGCTATGAAATCTCATGAGAGTTAAGTCAAATCTTATGAGATCACAGTAAGAGTTCATGACCTCAGCACTGCTGATGCTGATTGGCTGCTGTTCATTTCTTCATTTTTTTTTTATTTTTACCTGCAGCTGGGAGCAGGTGAAGTATAACTTTTTACACAGAACTTACTCTGCTGAGCTGAGGAGATTGTGAGGTAAAATATCTTCCTTTTTTACATAGAGATGCTCAGGTGATATTTTCCTGTCAGCTTTTTATAGTTATACTGCATCAGTTTCAAGTGATTTAGCATATGAGTATTATGTCCCTTTAAATTTCGCTCAATTGAACACGTTTACTTTTATCTTGTAATATGTGTGCAAATTAACACGCCTGCAATATTCTAATATCACTTGAATGCAAACATTAGCGCACCATTTGTAATCTAACTTATAATGTTTTATAAGTTGATAAAAAAACTTCTGAAAATTCATAAATGCATCCAAAGTAAACATACTTATTTACTTAAGACATGAAGATTTTATTGCAGCCAAATAAATCCTAAACGTGGTTCTTCCAAAGTCACCTTAATTCCATTTTGAATTAGACGTGGTCATGATCTTGAATGATTTCTGTGTATTATGATGAGACTTGGCTTTATCAACGTGATCAAGTGTGTCTCTGCCATCAGCAGTTAAAGGTCATTTTTGTATTGAGAGGGATACCTGGTATTTTTTATTAGTCAGCCAAAGCTCTGCCTCCTGAGACACTTTTCTTGCTGGGATTAATGAAAATTTAAATTGAAGATTAGTAGAACTGAGAAGCTCTCAGTTGGAAATCCTTTCAATTAAACTAAAAATCTATTCTTCTATGAGGACTTCCCTGATTTTAATTGCATCTTTAACCCTTTCATGTGTGACAGGTCATACATCTGGGCATAACTAGTTGTTTTTCCAAAGATAAAAGGATACTTTTAAGAAAGTATAGTAAAGAATTAGGGACCTGTCAATTATATATCAATAATATAAAAATAATTACTTTTGTTCTAATAGTAAAAAAGTTAAACACAATGAAATTGTTTTGTGTTTATTGTTAACATAAAGGAAAAAAAAAATAAGATAATCAAATTGATTTATTCACAGATAGGATTTCAAAGATCTATGAAGACCAGAAACAGCAGTGTTATTTTTACCAGTAACTAGAAATTAAAAGATCGTTATGCAGCTACACCAACTACTGTCAAACTTGATTTATTAACTTTTGATTGTCAAGGTTATAATGAAAGATACTTGTATGGGTAAATAGCACACAGAGATTTGGCATTTAGAAATGAAATATAAATATTTTTATTCTATTTGTAAATACATGCATTAATTGAAGCAAAACACTTTAATTTCATTTATTACATTTACATTGCAGTAATATGTACAGTTTCTTTCCTCTTATTTAGAACACTAGATCCTATGAAATTTGCCTTTGACAGCCACAGAGCTGCAGCATAGATCTGTACTGTTGCTATAGCTAACATTTGGTCAGTCATCATACTCAAGCCATTTGTTTGAATGGCACAAGCTATGTAGTAGGCACTAATATGGGCACATTTATAATAATGGCTCCTAAATGCAGTTATATACCTAGTGTTAGTTGTCATATAGGTAAACAGACTTTACTGGGGAAGACAAATTCAATCGCAATGCATTTTAAAAAGACGTTAAAGTTGAAATGAAGCTTTCATGATTCAGATAGAGCAATTTTAAACTTCTTCCAATTTACTTTTATTTCCTAATCATCTTTAGTCTCTTTGTATCATTTGTTAACAAAGCATATTTAGAATAGCAAAGCACCACTGGGAGCTAGCTGATAGTTGAGGCTGCACATACTTTATATGCCTCTTGTCAATGGCTCATCTGATGTGTTCAGCTAGGTACCAGCAGCACAAGTGTGACCACAATCTCAATTCAGAGTCTAGTAAACCTGTTAACAAACCCCCAAGTGCGTGTATAGGGAAGGGTGTGGATCTACAGATGGGTAGTGTCTAATAAGGTCCCATAAATATAGGGAGTCCTTTATAATTAGGTTCTGTTTATCTATATCTCCTCAACAATGATAGAGTACCCAGATAACATCAGCTAATGATAAATAAGGTGGTAAGGATGCTTGTTCCATCTCCCCCCACCTGCTAGCATGGTGTAGAGCTCCCCACTGAGAAACATGTGTCTTTAAAACCTAAGAACACACAGGGAGGCATCACCCCCATATCCATGAGAGTATTGTAAAATTGTGTGCGCAATTCTTGGGTGCCCACCTCGCCAAATGTATCCTGTCATGAGAATGTGAAATTGTATAAGCGAATGCTTGGAAGTCAAAGTGGCAAACAAAGAAAGAGGTAAATGAGTTTAGACAAGAAGCTAATTTTCAGGGTAGCAATGCTACTGAAGCAGGAGATGGAAGAGGAATCCTGCTAACTATTAATTTCTCTAAGTCCACTTAAAATGGGGGATACAATTGTCTTGAAACATCCTGGAAACATCATTAGAAATGGGAATACCAAGATGGTGGAATAAGTTTTAATCGAATGAGGGAGGACAGTAAGAGGCCTAGTTGAAAAAACAGTAATATAGTCTACGAACAACTTATTTTTCTGAGTGGTATGCAAGAGAGTGATTATATCAATAACTTGACTTGTCTGAATGTGTTCTGCAAGTGGCTCAATGACTAATGCAAAAAGTAAAGGCGACAGTGGGCAGCCCTGCATGGTGCCATTGGACACAGAGGACATCAGAGAGCAAAACCCCAACCCTCACACCCTAGTTGAAGAGGCTGAATATAAGGATATGGTGGCCCTCCTCCATTTGTGAGAACCTAAAAGCATCAAAATCAGTTGAATGTCTTTTTGGCCTCAAGTGAAATTGCATAATTTATTATTTTTATTAAATAATATTTCTTTACGAACATTAACTGTTCTATTACGCACTAAACCTTTTAATCCATGACAATATTTACAATCTATATACTATTTCTGTACTAGAGTCTACTAACATTTGCATTTAAAAGGACACTAAAGTAAAATTAAACTTGAATGATTCAGACAGAGCATACAATTTTAAGAGACTTTCTAATTTACTTCCATTATTAAATGTTGTACAGTCCTTTTTTAAGCACACTTTCTTTAGGCACCAGCTCCCCCTGGGTTCACAGTGTATACATTTACTAGTGTGTGATTGGCTGATGGGGGGAAAAAATAGAAATTTGTGATAAAAAAATCTACTACTTTTTTGAAATTCAGAGTTTGTTGTTGCATTGTATTTTTATTATGAACTAGTTTATTAAGCAATTTAATTGTCCATTAAATAATCGTAGTTTCCATTTGTTTAAAAGAACAATCATATAAAATACTTTCCTATTTTTCCGCATCTAAACAGTTTCACTCATGGGCAGTTTACACAGTTTTTCTCATATTTATTTATGGTTTTATTTTTATTTATCACAATCATTGTTACTGGCTCGTTATAAAATAAATCTAATCATGTTCATGATAAAATGAAGGAAATTTATATGAATCAACTGCATACAAGTCACAAATTGATATAAATAGTTATGTAAAAAAAAAAACCTGCATTAACACATATTGGCCAATCATCTTTGAATGAAGCTAAATAAATTAAATAAATACATAAATAAGCACCCAATATGCCATACAATGTTTTCATGCAGTAATCTTGATGAATTTGAATACAGGCCTATACTATAGATACAGAGATAGACAGACAGATAGATAGATAGTGTTGTTTCAGCCTAGAATACATTTTTACTATTTTCCTAGTTTTTATTTGTGAATATTTCTTTTTTTTAACCCTAAATGTCAATTTTCACTAAAAAAAAAATATGTACGAGTGGTCTGTATAGAATTGCCTTGAAATGTGTATAAAATCATACAGATTCTAAACTGACAGACAATGGTTTTGAATACAATGTGAATTTTCACCTTATAAAATGCATGCTAGGTTCAATGTTTATTGATAGAGTTTGAAAACAAATTGTTAAACCTATATTCTAGTTATAAAATAATATTAAAACTTATTTTTTATCTACGTTTAATAAAAATGGTTTAATCGTTTCAATGATGTCTTTGTGTTCTTCATAACACTGATACAGAAAAGAATGATAGGTGAAAGAGTGAAATTAAATGTTACCATGGGGACAATATGGATTGAGCTCCTACTTTCCATAATGTCAAATACAAATTGAATTTATAAGAGCTACCAAAGTCAGTTCTGAAATATGTTTTAAGGCTTTGGTGTAGCTTAAACAAGATTTATAAAACAATTAAGCTTTCCTTAGTCAACAAATACGTCATTTTTATGTTAAATATTGACGTTTGGATTATAAATACCGAATCTACTTTAAAAAAAAAAAGATACATAAAATGATTTACAATATTATTTTTTGTATATTTTACTCAAACTTAAATAGTTAAGAAATATAATATAATACTATACAAATAAACAGATTATTTTTATATAAGCTGTTGCACCCTATGCACCCCATTAAAAAATGTCAAGATTAAAATGGCTTAGATTAGAACGCAATGTTATTTACATCCGTTCCTGAAAATGCAGAAACATAAGTTAAGCCATTCTATTCAAGTTGTGATTCCCTGTTCTTGACTTATAAAACAATGTTAAATCATACTAAAAGTTACACTGTTAAATGCATTTTAAAAAAGTGTTTTGTATACAGATATTTTGTAATGTTGCATTTAATTGATATATTCTATAGATAGCACATATTTAAACACTGAGTTTACTGCACCGTAAAGGGATGTTAAACAGTCTGTTTCATTGTAGTAACAAAAAAAACACTAAGCTAATACTTAAAAGAAATCATTGCAATATAAATTATTCATAATTTTAAATGGATTTTACCTTTAAACACTTTTTGTAACTTCATTTCTGCAGTGTCCTTTACTTCCTGTCCCAGCTCCTCAAGGAGGAGGAGGCCTCAACTGGAAGGCAAAGGTATAGAGCTAGATTACGAGTGGAGCAAGCACAATATTTGATCGCCACTCAGTAATAACGGTGCGCTGGTATTACATGTAAAGTGCCATGCGAACGCAATCTCGCATTTACATTGCATGAAAGCTTTGTGCTCACAAGCGCGCACTTCCATAGGCTACAATGGGAGCCTCTTTCTTATACCAATAGACATGGCAGAGAACCTAGCACAGCGCAGGGGGTAAGTCTTGCAGCGTTGGACAGCATAATATTTAAAATATATATGTTTATGAATATATTAATGTTTATGTGTTTTTATATCTATATATTTATATATACTGTACATATTAACACATAAATATATATGTATTACCTTTTGATTAAAGGCTGTTCAATTTGTTACTTACCTGTGTAAGCCTGCTTTGTGTTCTGGGGATTCCGGCCGGCTCTGGGATACATCTTGGAAAACTGCAATTCTAATTGGCAGTGCTCGAGGGAGTTGTTCTGGCTAGTGTGTGCCATTCATACTGGACTTTTTTTGGTGTTACTTTTTTGACTGTGCACCCCACTATTATTGGAATATTTGCATATACTGGAAGTGTTATATGCTTAGTGGAAAGCATTGCAAAGACATTTACCCTTATTTGTAATTTCTACTACCTAGGAAATGGGTATATATATTCATGCAATCACTACTACCATTTGTCTGTAATTACATTAATTGTGATAGTAAGATACATTTCTTTTTAAACCCTGATTCTTAAATTTATATTGTACCATTGAATTAAGCAACCTGCAAACTTTCTTTGATTCAGTAGGATAGTTTTCACAGGTGCTTTTGTTGCACATTTTGAGGCTGAATGTTATGAGTGATGTGGTTGCAGGGGTTGAATTCCTGATAGTTACAACCAGTAGTAGTTCCCAATGGTGCTATTATTCCAGAGCAATTGACAGTTGGAATCAGCTGCCAAACTTTTTTATAGCTTATAATGTCAATGTGACAAAGAGTTTGGGAAGCACTCACATTTGTTTTAAAGGGAAGAAAAGTCAAAATTTAAAAGGGGCATGGTGCCTTTAGATTTTAGCTAGAATCCTTTTTGCAGTATAGCAAACTTATTTCTAGTAAAAGAAGAAGGACAACAAAATAATAATAAACTTATATGAGCTGGGGCATTGTGAATACACAGTGAAAATGTATATATGCCTAGATTACAAGTGGAGCGCTACTGATAGAACAGGGTTTCCTAACAATATTGTGTCCCGCAGTAAAGATAGCTCGCAATCTGGTATTACAAGTACATGGTAAATAATGATTACCAGAAAATGTTTAGCATGGTTGACATATGTTTAGTGCACCCTGACCCTATACTTTCAATGAATAGCAAAGCTATTCTAAACATCACTCATACTGTTGTGAGCGCAACACTGAACTTTAGTGCGACTTGAGACCTGGGGGCCGAATTATCAAGCTCCAAATGGAGCTTCATGCCCCTGTTTTCTAGCAGTCGCCTGCTCTGAGGCTGCGGACAGCAATCCGCCTGATCCTATACTCTAGGGTTGATTAACACCCCTTGCTAGCGGCTGTTTGGCTGCAAATCTGAAGGGGGCAGCA
Organism: Bombina bombina; assembly: GCF_027579735.1. NCBI lineage: Eukaryota > Metazoa > Chordata > Amphibia > Anura > Bombinatoridae > Bombina > Bombina bombina. The sequence continues at coordinate 833,247,436 of NC_069503.1, read as the reverse complement.
TTGCACAAGCAGTTCACAAGAACTGCTTGTGCAATGATAAATGCTGACAACGTATGCTGTCGGCATTCATCGATATGTGTCAGACATGATATATATATATATATATATTAATATATGATATATATTAAATGTAAAATATATGTTTATTATTTAAATAAATGTATACATATGGCAAGATTACAAGTGGCGTGCTAACATTAGCATGTGAGATATAAAAATATTGCGGGCCCATTAATTTACATGCATATTACAAGCTGAAAGTAAACTCACTCACTTGAGCACAATCTATTTTAACGCTTGTCAGAATAGCGTGACTGAAGACCTTGTGTAAAGGGTTAGGGATAAAAAAATTGCACTAAACACAACATAAATACATTCAAATATACTGTAATCTGTATATAAACACTATCTGATAAAAATGAGTCATATAAATATTCATAAAAAGTATTTATAAGGGTTAAAAGGTATATGGTATATGGTTTATGGCCATGTATTTGACTGAAAAAGGATATATATATACAGTGGGGCAAAAAATTATTTAGTCATCCACCAATTGTGCAAGTTCTCCCACTTAAGAAGATGAGAGAGGCCTGTAATTTTCATCATAGGTATACCTCAACTATGAGAGACAAAATGTGGAAACAAATCCAGACAATCACATTGTCTGATTTGGAAAGAATTTATTTGCAAATTATGGTGGAAAATAAGTATTTGGTCAATATCAAAAGTTCATCTCAATACTTTGATATATATCCTTTGTTGGCAATGACAGAGGTCAAATGTTTTCTGTAAGTCTTCACAAGGTTGTCACACACTGTTGCTGGACTGGTATGTTGGCCCATTCCTGTATGCAGATCTCCTCTAGAGCAGTGATGTTTTGGGGCTGTCGCTGGGCAATACGGACTTTCAACTCCCTCCAAAGGTTTTCTATGGGGTTGAGATCTGGAGACTGGCTAGGCCACTCCAGGACCTTGAAATGCTTCTTACGAAGCCACTCCTTCATTGCCCAGGCGGTGTGTTTGGGATCATTGTCATGCTGAAAGACCCAGCCACGTTTCATCTTCAATGCCCTTGCTGATGGATGGAGGTTTGCACTCAAAAACTCACGATACATGGCCCCATTCATTCTTTCATGTACACAGATCAGTCGTCCTGTTCCCTTTGCAGAGAAACAGCCCCAAAGCATGATGTTGCCACCCCAATGCTTCACAGTAGGTATGGTGTTCTTTGGTTGCAACTCAGCATTCTTTTTCCTCCAAACACGACGAGTTGTGTTTCTACCAAACAGTTCAACTTTGGTTTCATCTGACCATATGACATTCTCCCAATCTGCTTCTGGATCATCCAAAATGCTCTCTAGCATACTTCATATGGGCCCGGACATGTACTGGCTTAAGCAGGGGGACACGTCTGGCACTGCAGGATCTGAGTCCCTGGCTGCGTAGTGTGTTACTGATGGTAGCCTTTGTTACGTTGGTCCCAGCTCTCTGCAGGTCATTCACTGGTTCCCCCCGTGTGGTTCTGGGATGTTTGCTCACTGTTCTTGTGATCATTTTGACCCCACGGGGTGAGATCTTGCATGGAGCCCCAGATCGAGGGAGATTATCAGTGGTCTTGTATGTCTTCCATTTTCTAATTATTGCTCCCACAGTTGATTTTTTCACACCAAGCTGCTTGCCTATTGCAGATTCAGTCTTCCCAGCCTGGTGCAGGTCTACAATTTTGTTTCTGGTGTCCTTTGACAGCTCTTTGGTCTTCACCATAGTGTAGTTTGGAGTGTGACTGTTTGAGGTTGTGGACAGGTGTCTTTTATACTGATAACAAGTTCAAACAGGTGCCATTAATACAGGCAATGAGTGGAGGACAGAGGAGCCTCTTAAAGAAGAAGATACAGGTCAGTGAGAGACAGAAATTTTGCTTGTTTGTAGGTGACCAAATACTTATTTTCCACCATAATATGCAAATAAATTCATTCCAAATCAGACAATGTGATTGTCTGGATTTGTTTCCACATTTTGTCTTTCATAGTTGAGGTATACCTATGATGAAAATTACAGGTCTCTCTCATCTTCTTAAGTGGGAGATCCTGCACAATTGGTGGCTGACTAAATACTTTTTTGCCCCACTGTATATATATATATATATATATATATATATATATATATATATATATATATATATATATACAGGGAGTGCAGAATTATTAGGCAAATTAGTATTTTGACCACAACATCCTCTTTATGCATGTTGTCTTACTCCAAGCTGTATAGGCTCGAAAGCCTACTACCAATTAAGCATATTAGGTGATGTGCATCTCTGTAATGAGAAGGGGTGTGGTCTAATGACATCAACACCCTATATCAGGTGTGCATATTTATTAGGCAACTTCCTTTCCTTTGGCAAAATGGGTCAAAAGACATGGCAAAGGTAAGAAAGGCTGAAAGACGACCACCACTGAACAAGACACACAAGCTGAAACGTCAAGACTGGGCCAAGAAATATCTCAAGACTGATTTTTCTAAGGTTTTATGGACTGATGAAATGAGAGTGAGTCTTGATGGGCCAGATGGATGGGCCCGTGGCTGGATTGGTAAAGGGCAGAGAGCTCCAGTCCGACTCAGACACCAGCAAGGTGGAGGTGGAGTACTGGTTTGGGCTGGTATCATCAAAGATGAGCTTGTGGGGCCTTTTCGGGTTGAGGATGGAGTCAAGCTCAACTCCCAATCCTACTGCCAGTTTCTGGAAGACACCTTCTTCAAGCAGTGGTACAGGAAGAAGTCTGCATCCTTCAAGAAAAACATGATTTTCATGCAGGACAATGCTCCATCACACGCGTCCAAGTACTCCACAGCGTGGCTGGCAAGAAAGGGTATAAAAGAAGAAAATCTAATGACATGGCCTCCTTGTTCACCTGATCTGAACCCCATTGAGAACCTGTGGTCCATCATCAAATGTGAGATTTACAAGGAGGGAAAACAGTACACCTCTCTGAACAGTGTCTGGGAGGCTGTGGTTGCTGCTGCACGCAATGTTGATGGTGAACAGATCAAAACACTGACAGAATCCATGGATGGCAGGCTTTTGAGTGTCCTTGCAAAGAAAGGTGGCTATATTGGTCACTGATTTGTTTTTGTTTTGTTTTTGAATGTCAGAAATGTATATTTGTGAATGTTGAGATGTTATATTGGTTTGACTGGTAAAAATAAATAATTGAAATGGGTATATATTTGTTTTTTGTTAAGTTGCCTAATAATTATGCACAGTAATAGTCACCTGCACACACAGATATCCCCCTAAAATAGCTAAAACTAAAAACAAACTAAAAACTTCTTCCAAAAATATTCAGCTTTGATATTAATGAGTTTTGTGGGTTCATTGAGAACATGGTTGTTGTTCAATAATAAAATTAATCCTCAAAAATACAACTTGCCTAATAATTCTGCACTCCCTGTATATATATATATATATATATATATATATATATATATATATATATATGTATGTAAATATATATTTTTTTATATATTTACATGATTTTTAAACTGTTTTGACAAATAAAATTGGATTTGTTTTTAAGAAAATATTTCTACAGTCTTTTCCTCTGGAGTTGCGGGATGACAAAGTGTGTCTACTATGTAAATATATATATATATATATATTTATATATGGATACTGTATATGTAAATATTTCACATTCCAATGTTCTTCATGTAATATTTGTAGTATATAAATATATATATATATACTATATATAATATATAAATAAATATATATATATATATATATATATATATATATATATATATATACAGGGAGTGCAGAATTATTAGGCAAATGAGTATTTTGACCACATCATCCTCTTTATGCATGTTGTCTTACTCCAAGCTGTATAGGCTCGAAAGCCTACTACCAATTAAGCATATTAGGTGATATGCATCTCCGTAATGAGAAGGGGTGTGGTCTAATGACATCAACACCCTATATCAGGTGTGCATAATTATTAGGCAACTTCCTTTCCTTTGGCAAAATGGGTCAAAAGAAGGACTTGACAGGCTCAGAAAAGTAAAAAATAGTGAGATATCTTGCAGAGGGATGCAGCACTCTTAAAATTGCAAAGCTTCTGAAGCGTGATCATCGAACAATCAAGCGTTTCATTCAAAATAGTCAACAGGGTCGCAAGAAGCATGTGGAAAAACCAAGGCGCAAAATAACTGCCCATGAACTGAGAAAAGTCAAGCGTGCAGCTGCCAAGATGCCACTTGCCACCAGTTTGGCCATATTTCAGAGCTGCAACATCACTGGAGTGCCCAAAAGCACAAGGTGTGCAATACTCAGAGACATGGCCAAGGTAAGAAAGGCTGAAAGACGACCACCACTGAACAAGACACACAAGCCGAAACGTCAAGACTGGGCCAAGAAATATCTCAAGACTGATTTTTCTAAGGTTTTATGGACTGATGAAATGAGAGTGAGTCTTGATGGGCCAGATGGATGGGCCCTTGGCTGGATTGGTAAAGGGCAGAGAGCTCCAGTCCGACTCAGAAGCCAGCAAGGTGGAGGTGGAGTACTGGTTTGGGCTGGTATCATCAAAGATGAGCTTGTGGGGCATTTCGGGTTGAGGATGGAGTCAAGCTCAACTCCCAGTCCTACTGCCAGTTTCTGGAAGACACCTTCTTCAAGCAGTGGTACAGGAAGAAGTCTGCATCCTTCAAGAAAAACATGATTTTCATGCAGGACAATGCTCCATCACACGCGTCCAAGTACTCCACAGCGTGGCTGGCAAGAAAGGGTATAAAAGAAGAAAATCTAATGACATGGAATCCTTGTTCATCTGATCTGAACCCCATTGAGAACCTGTGGTCCATCATCAAATGTGAGATTTACAAGGAGGGAAAACAGTACACCTCTCTGAACAGTGTCTGGGAGGCTGTGGTTGCTGCTGCACGCAATGTTGATGGTGAACAGATCAAAACACTGACAGAATCCATGGATGGCAGGCTTTTGAGTGTCCTTGCAAAGAAAGGTGGCTATATTGGTCACAGATTTGTTTTTGTTTTGTTTTGAATGTCAGAAATGTATATTTGTGAATGTTGAGATGTTATATTGGTTTCACTGGTAAAAATAAATAATTGAAATGGGTATATATTTGTTTTTTGTTAAGTTGCCTAATAATTATGCACAGTAATAGTCACCTGCACACACAGATATCCCCCTAAAATAGCTATAACTAAAAACAAACTAAAAACTACTTCCAAAACTATTCAGCTTTGATATTAATGAGTTTTTTGGGTTCATTGAGAACATGGTTGTTTTTCAATAATAAAATGAATCCTCAAAAATACAACTTGCCTAATAATTCTGCACTCCCTGTATATATATTAGGTGTAATTGTTTTTATTTTGGATAATTTCGTTTAGGGGTTAATAGTTTAATTTAGTTTTTTGCAATGTGGGGGCTGTCGGTTTAGGGGTTAATAGGTTTATTTAGTGGCAGCGATGTGGGGGGCCAGAGGTTTAAGGGTTAATAACTTTATTTAGTGGCGGCGATGTTGGGGAGAGGCGGAATAAGGGTTAATAACTTTATTATAGTGTGGGCGATGTTGTGGTGTGGGGGAGTAGGGGTTAATAACTTTATTATAGTGGCGACAATGTTGGGGAGCGGTGGAATAAGGGTTAATAACTTTATTTAGGTGGCAGCGATGTTGGGGGCAGCAGATTCGGGGTGTTTGATATGGAGGCCTATTTATCAGGCATTCAAACGCAAATATGCTGGAATTCCACAGCGTAACTGTGGCGAGCCTGATTCACCTTATTTATCAAAGCCTACAAACCAGCAAAAGTTGAAATTTGTGACGTAACATACGATCCGACGGTCTCAGTCCAACACAGATCGATGCTTACGTCATTACAGATGTTCCGAATACAAGTTCGGCACTATCTGACTACTTTTGCTATTTATCAAATGTCTAACAGGTATGCTCACCACTATTCCGGCCCAGCATACCTGCTTTTCAATCCGCCACCCTTAGGCATCTCTACCACTTACTAAACCTATTAACTCCTAAACCGCCAGCCCCCCACATCGCCATAAACTAAATTAATCTATTAACCCCTAAAACTAACAACCCTCTAACTGTACATTAAAATTACATCATCCCTATCTTATAATAAATTTAAACTTACCTTTAGATTTGAATTAAACTATATTAACCTATTAATTACCTACCATATCTATTATACTAAATGTACAATAAACTATTTTAAACTACTAATTAACCTGCCCTAATTGTTATATTAAAATTATATTAAACTAATAATTAATCTACACTAACTGTTATACTAAAATTACATTAAACTACAAATTAAATTAACCATATTATATAGTTAAAAACCTAACCCTACTCATATAATTTAAATCTACTATTAAAAATGACAAAGTTACAAAAAACTAACAACTAAGCTACACAAAATAACAAACACTAAGTTACAAAAAAATAAATACTAAGTTACACAAAATAAAAAAGAAATGATCAAATATTTAAACTAATTACACCTAATCTAATAGCCCTATGAAAATAAAAAAGCCCCCAAAATAAAAAAAAAACCTAGCCTACAATAAACTACCAATGGCCCTTAAAAGGGCCTTTTGTGGGGCATTGCCCCAAAGAAATCAGCTCTTTTACCTGTAAATAAAAATACAAATACCTCCCAACAGTAAAACCCACCACCCACACAACCAAACCCCCCAAATAAAATTCTATATAAAAAACCTAAGCTCCCCATTGCCCTGAAAAGGGCATTTGGATGGGCATTGCCCTTAAAAGGGCATTTAACTCTTTTTCCACCCAAAGTCCCTAATCTAAAATTAAAACCCACACAATAAACCCTTAAAAAAACCTAACACTAACCCCTGAAGATCCACTTACAGTTTTTAAAGGCCCGACATCCATCCTCATTGAAGTGGCAGAAGTCCTCAGCGAAGCCAGCAGAAGTCTTCATCCAAGAGGGCTGAAGTCTTTATCCAAGCCGGCAGAAGTCTTCATCCAGACAGCATCTTCTATCTTCATCCATCCGACGTGGAGCGGCTCCATCTTCAAGACATCCGGCGTGGAGCATCCTCTTCAATCGATGTCTTCTTGAACAATGAAGTTTCCTTTAAATGATGTCATCCAAGATGGCGTCCCTTAGAATTCCGATTGGCTGATAGAATTCTATCAGCCAATAGGAATTAAGGTTGAAAAAATCCTATTGGCTGTTGCAATCAGCCAATAAGATTGAGCTTGCATTCTATTGGCTATTCCAATCAGCCAATAGAATGCAAGCTAAATCCTATTGGTTATTGCAATCAGCCAATATAATTGAGCTTTCATCCTATTGACTGATCCAATCAGCCAATAGGATTGAGCTCGCATTCTATTGGCTGATTGGAATAGCCAATAGAATGCGAGCTCATTCCTATTGGCTGATTGCAACAGCCAATAGGATTTTTTCAACCTTAATTCCTATTGGCTGATAGAATTCTATCAGCCAATTGGAATCTAAGGGACGTTATCTTGGATGAAGTAATTTAAAGGCAAATTCATTGTTCAAGAAGACATTGATTGAAGAGGATGCTTAGCGCCGGATGTCTTGGAGCCGCTCCGCGCTGGATGGATGAAGATAGAAGATGTTGTCTGGATGAAGACTTCTGCCGGCTTGGATGAAGACTTCGGCCCACTTGGATGAAGACTTCTGCCGGCTTCGCTGAGGACTTCTGCCGCTTCGTTGAGGATGGATGTCGGGTCTTCAAAAACTGTAAGTGGATCTTCGGGGGTTAGTGTTAGTTTTTTTAAGGGTTTATTGGGTGGGTTTTAATTTTAGATTAGGGACTTTGGGTGGAAAAAGAGCTAAATGCCCTTTTAAGGGCAATGCCCATACAAATGCCCTTTTCAGGGCAATGGGGAGCTTTTTTAGATTTTTATTTGGGGGGTTTGGTTGTGTGGGTGGTGGGTTTTACTGTTGGGGGGTATTTGTATTTTTATTTACAGGTAAAAGAGCTGATTTCCTTGGGGCAATGCCCCGCAAAAGACCCTTTTAAGGGCCATTGGTAGTTTGTTGTAGGCTAGGTTTTTTTTATTTTGGGGGGGGATTTTTATTTTCATAGAGCTCTTAATTAGGTGTAATTAGTTTAAATATTTGATAACTTCTTTTTTATTTAGTCTAACTTAGTGTTTATTTTTTTGTAACTTAGTTGTTAGTTTTTGTAACTTTGTAATTTTGAATAGTAGATTTAAATTATTTGAGTAGTCTTAGGTTTTTAACTATATAATATAGTTAATTTAATTTGTAGTTGAATGTAATTTAATGTAATTTTAGTATAACAGTTAGTGTAGGTTAATTATTAGTTTAATATAGTTTAATGTAATTTTATTATAATAGTTAGAGTAGGTTAATTAATAGTTTAATATAGTTTAATGTAATTTTAGCATAATAGTTAGAGTAGGTTAATTAATAGTTTAATATAGTTTAATGTAATTTTAGTACAATAGTTAGGGTAGGTTCATTAATAGTTTAATATATTTTATTTTAATTCTAAAGGTAAGTTTAAATTTATTATAAGATAGGGATGAGTTAATATTTAATGTAAAGTTAGCGGGTTGTTAGGTTTAGGGGTTAATAGGTTAGTTTAGTTTATGGCGATGTGGGGGGCTGGCGGTTTAGTGGTTAATAGGTTTAGTAAGTGTTAGTTATGTGGGAGGCCAGGGGTTTAGGGGTTAATACATTTATTTAGTTGCGGTGGGCACCGGGAGCAGAGGGATAGGGGTTAATACAATTACGGCTAGATTACGAGTTTTGCAGTAAGAGCGGTGCAGTGCTAACTTGCAAGTTATTGTCACCGCTCACCTCCCTACAGCGCTGCTATTACAGGTTTACAAAAACCCGACGTTAGCAGGCAATATTGCAGCGTAAAGCAAAATTGGGCTCCATACCGCACTCCAATACCAGCGCTGCAGTGATCTGCTGTGAGCTAGTTTTACGTGCTTGTGCACAATTTCCCCATAGACATCAATGGGGAGAGCCAGCTGAAAAAAAGCCTAACACCTGCAATAAAGCAGCGTAAAGCTCTGCAATGCAGCCCCATTGATTCCTATGGGGAAACTAAATTTATGTTTACACCTAACACCCTAACATAAACCCCGAGTCTAAACACCCCTAATCTGCCGCCCCGACATTGCCAACACCTACATTACACTTATTAACCCTTAAGCTGCAGCCCCCGACATCGCTGCCACCTACATTACACTTATTAACCCCTAATCTGCCGCACCCCAATGTCACCGCCACCTACCTACACGTATTGACCCCTAATCTGCCGCCCCTAACACGCCGCAACCTACCTAAATTTATTAACCCCTAATCTTCGGCCCCCAACGTCGCCGCCACTATACTAAAGTTATTAACCCCTAACCCTAAGTCTAACACTAATACCCCTAACTTTAATGCAATTAAAATAAATCTAAATAAAACTTACTATTAATAACTAAATAATTCCTATTTAAAACCAAATACTTACCTGTAAAATAAACCCTAAGCTAGCTACAATATAACTAATAGTTACATTGTAGCTAGCTTAGGTTTTATTTTTATTTCACAGCTAAGTTTGTATTTATTTTAACTAGGTAGAATAGTTAGTAAATAGTTATTAACTATTTACTAACTACCTAGCTAAAATAAATACAAAGTTACTTGTAAAATAAAAACTAACCTGTCTTACACTAACACCTAACCTTACACTATAATTAAATTACATTAATTAAATACAATTAACTAAATTACAAAAAAAACACTAAATTACACAAAATAAAAAAGAAATGATCAAATATTAAAACTAATTACAGCTAATCTAATAGCCCTATCAAAATAAAAAAGTCCCCCCAAAATAAAAAACCCACTAGCCTAAACTAAACTGCCAATAGCCCTTAAAAGGGCCTTTTGTGGGGCATTACCCCAAAGAAATCAGCTCTTTTCCCTGTAATAAAAAATACAAACAACCCACAACAGTAAAACTCACCAGAATGCGAGCTCAATCAGCCAATAGAATTGAAGCTCAATCCTATTTGCTGATTGCATCAGCCAATAGGATTTTTTCACCTTTAATTCCGATTGGCTGAGAGAATTCTATCAACCAATCAGAATTCAAGGGACGCCATCTTGGATGACGTCATTTAAAGGAGAATTCATTGTTCAAGAAGACGTCTATTGAAGAGGATGCTCCGCGCCAAATGTCTTGAAGATGGAGTCGCTCCGTGCTGGATGGATGAAGATAGAAGATGCCGCCTGGATGAAGATAGAAGATGCCGTCTGGATGAAGACTTCTGATGGCTTGGATGAAGACTTCGGGCCACTTGGATGAAGACTTCTGCCGGCTGCGATGAGGACTTCTGCCGCTTTGTTGAGGATGGATGTCGGGTCTTCAAAAACTGTGAATCTTCGAGGGATAGGGTTTTTAAGGGTTTATTGGGTGTGTTTTATTTTTAGATTAGGGTTTGGGTGGAAAAAGAGCTAAATGGCCTTTTAAGGGCAATGCCCATTCAAATGCCCTATTCAGGGCAATGGGGAGCTTAGTTTTTTTAGTTAGGATTTTATTTGGGGGTTTGGTTGTGAGGGTGGTGGGTTTTACTGCTGGGGGGTTGTTGGTATTTTGTAGTTTAGTTTAGGCTAGTGGGTTTTTTATTTTGGGGGTGCTTTTTTATTTTTATAGGGCTATTAAATTAGGTGTAATTAGTTTAAATATTTGATAATTTCTTTTTAATATTTGATCATTTCTTTTTAATTTTGTGTAATTTAGTGGGGTTTTTTTGTAATTTAGTTGATTTAATTAATGTAATTTATTTAATTGTAGTGTAAGGTAGTGTAAGTGCAAGACAGGTTAGGTTTTATTTTACATTTAAATTTGTATTTATTTTATCTAGGTAGTTAGTAAATAGCTAATAACTATTTACTAACTAGTCTACCTAGTTAAAATAAATACAAACTTACCTGTGAAATAAAAATAAAACCTAAGCAAGATACAATGTAACTATTAGTTATATTGCAGCTAGCTTAGGTTTTATTTTACAGGTAAGTATTTAGTTTTAAATAGGAATTATTTAGTTTTTAATAGTAGGTTTTATTTAGATTTATTTTAATTACAGTAAAGTTAGTAGGTGTTAGCGTTAGGTATAGGGTTAATATCTTTAGTATAGTGGCGGCGACGTTGGGGGCAGCAGATTTGGGGTTAATAAGTGCAGGTAGGTGGCAGCGATGCTGGGGCGGCAGATTAGGGGTTAATAACTGTAATGTAGGTGGCGGCGACATTGGGGGCGGCAGATTAGGTTTTAATAACTGTAATGTAGGTTGCGGCGATGTTAGGGACAGCAGATTAGGGGTTAATAATATTTAACTAGTGTTTGCGATGCGGGAGTGCATCGGTTTAGGTGTTAATAAATATAATGTAGGTGTCGGCGGTGTCAGGGACGGCAGGGGTTAATATGTTTATTATAGTGGTGGTGATGTCCGGAGCGGCAGATTAGGGTTTAATAATTTTATTTTAGTGTTTGTGATGTGGGAGGGCCTTGTTTTAGGGGTTAATAGGTAGTTTATGGGTGTAGTTTGTAGCACTTTAGTTATGAGTTTTATGTTATGACATTGTAGCGTAAAACTCATAACTACTGACTTTCAGTTTATGGTATGGATCTTGGCAGTATGGGCTGTGCCGCTCACTTTTTGCCTCCCAGGCAAACTCGGAATGCCGGCGCTGTGGAAGTTCCATTGAAAAAGGACTTTTTGAAGGCTGCTGTAGTTACGTTGCATTACAGTCAATAAAGTGTGCGGTGCAGCTAAACCTGCAAAACTAGTAATACCAGCGGTAGTGAAAAAGAGCCGTAATGCTGCTTTTTCACTCACAGTGCAAAACTCATAATCTAGCCGTTTGTTAGTTGCAGCGCTGTCGGGAAGTGGCGGGATAGGGGTTAATAACTTTATTAGAGTTGCGATGGGCTCCGGGAGCAGCGGGATAGGGGATTAATAACTTTATTTAGTTGCGGTGCGGTCCAGGAGCAGTGGGATAGGGGGTTAAACATTTTAGTATAGTGGCAGTGTTTAGTGACAGGGTATAAATAAAGCTGGGAAAAAGCCAAATAGCAGCGAGATCGGTGACTGTTTGTTAACAACAATCCGCTGCTCATCACCCCGCACTTGGTGCGCGGCTTTTAGGCGATGTCAGGTGAGCGTATTGGTGCCGGCGAATGCAGCACAGTTGACGGCTTGATAAATAGGCCTCATGGGATTTATGTTAGGGTGTTAGGTTTAAATGTAACTTTTTTTCCCCATAGACATCAATGGGGCTGTGTTTCGGCGATTTTTTTTCTAACATGCTCTCCCCATTGATGTCTATGGAGAAAGCATGCACAAGCACATATTCTCAGCTCTTGGATTTTGTGTGGTTTGGAGCTCATCCCAACCATATCGCACGCACAAGTTGGCTTTTCAAATACTTGTAATGGCAGCGCTTTGGAGGGGGAAATAATGCAACTTTTGTTGCATTCGTTTCACACCCTGTATAGCGCAAAACTTGTAATCTAGGTGTATGATCGCTATCAAGATTCGTAAAAATGTCTTTGTATACGAATGAATTGCCTCTTCTGAATAAATATATGGGACATGACAAGAGTCAGCTCTAAGGATGGTATTGCAAGCTAATGGTTTCCTGTATATTGAAGTATTGATTGTATTATTTTTATCTAAAAACAGATGATGATCCAAAAATTGAATATCATTCTTATGTACATTGTAAGTGAATTTCAAATTATATACATTCATCTTAAAGTAATTCTTGTGGAGAACCTTTTCCTTTGGCTTGCCATATGATGATCAAATTATTAATAAAGTGGCCATACAGTCTTTTATTGTCTCTGAAGGGGAAACCATCTGCAAAGATGCAGATCAGTTCTATCCATCCCATGTGTAAATTAGCATATGTGGGGGCAAATTTAGCCCCCATTGCTGTCCCGCAGCTCTGTAGATAAAAATCTTGTCTAACGACAAATTAGTTGTGTGACAGGAGGAACTCAGAAACTGTATCAATTCATCATTATAATCCGTACATATTCTGAGAATGTCTCTCAATGCCCCAAATACAAACGCCTAGATTTAGAGTTCTGCGTTAGCTGTCCAAACCATCGTTAGGGGGTCCTAACGCTGGTTTTTACCGCCCACTGGTATTTAGAGTCAGTCATGAAAGGGTCTAATGCTCACTTTCCAGCCGCGACTTTTCCATACCGCAGATCCCCCTACGCCAATTGCGTATCCTATCTTTTCAATGGGATCTTTCTAACGCCGGTATTTAGAGTCTTGGCTGAAGTGAGCGTTAGAAATCTAACGACCAGACTCCAGCCGCAGAAAAAAGCCAGGAGTTAAGAGCTTTCTGGGCTAACGCCGGTTCATAAAGCTCTTAACTACTGTGCTCTAAAGTACACTAACACCCATAAACTACCTATGTACCCCTAAACCGAGGCCCCCCACATCGCCGCCACTCTATTAAAAATTTTTAACCCCTAATCTGCTGACCGCACACCGCCGCAACCTACATTATCCCTATGTACCCCTAATCTGCTGCCCCTAACATCGCCGACCCCTACATAATATTTATTATGCCCTAATATGCCCCCCCCAACGTCACCGCTACCTACCTAGAATTATTAACCCCTAATCTGCCGACCGGACCTCACTGCTACTATAATAAATGTATTAACCCCTAAAGCTAAGTCTAACCCTAACCCTAACACCCACCTAAGTTAAATATAATTTTATTCTAACGAAATAAAATTATTCTTATTAAATAAATTATTCCTATTTAAAGCTAAATACTTACCTGTAAAATAAACCCTAATATAGCTACAATATAAATAATAATTATATTGTAGCTATTTTAGGATTTATATTTATTTTACAGGCAACTTTGTATTTATTTTAACCAGGTACATTAGCTATTAAATAGTTAATAACTATTTAATAGTTACCTAGTTAAAATAATTACAAAATTACCTGTAAAATAAATCCTAACCTAAGTTACAATTAAACCTAACACTACACTATCAATAAATTAATTAAATAAACTATCTACAGTTATCTACAATTAAATCAACTAATCTAAATTACAAAAACAAACAAACACTAAATTACAAAAAAAAAACAAACACTAAATTACAAAAAATAAAAAAAGATTACTAGAATTTTAAACTAATTACACCTACTCTAAGCCCCCTAAAAAAATAACAAAGCCCCCCAAAATAAAAAAATGCCCTACCCTATTCTAAAATAAAAATTGTAAAGCTCTTTTACTTACCAACCCTTAAAAGGGCCTTTTGCGGGGCATGCCCCAAAGAAAACAGCTCTTTTGCATTTAAATAAACATACAATCCCCCCCCAACATTACAACCCACCACCCACATACCCCTAATCTAACCCAAACACCCCTAAAACCTAACACTAAGCCCCTGAAGATCTTCCTACCTTATCTTCACCACGCCGGGTATCACCGATCCGTCCAGAAGAGGCTCCGAAGTCTTCCTCCTATCTGGCAAGAAGAGGTCCAGAAGAGGGTCCAAAGTCTTCCTCCTATCCAGCAAGAAGAGGACATCCAGACCGGCAAACATCTTCATCCAAGCGGCATCTTCTATCTTCTTCCATCAGGCGCGGAGCGGGACTATCTTGAAGCAGCCGATGCGGATCCATCCTCTTCCATCGACGTCCTAAGTCCGCGTCGGCTGCTTCAAGATGGTCCCGCTCCACGCCGGATGGAAGAAGATAGAAGATGCCGCTTGGATGAAGATGTTTGCCTGTCTGGATGTCCTCTTCTTGCCGGATAGGAGGAAGACTTTGGACCCTCTTCTGGATCTCTTTTTGCCGGATAGGAGGAAGACTTCGGAGCCTCTTCTGGACGGATCGGTGATACCCGGCGTGGTGAAGATAAGGTAGGAAGATCTTCAGGGGCTTAATGTTAGGTTTTTTTAAGGGGGGTTTGGGTTAGATTAGGGGTATGTGGGTGGTTGGTTGTAATGTTGTGGGGGGATTGTATGTTTATTTAAATGCAAAAGAGCTGTTTTCTTTGGGGCATGCCCCGCAAAAGGCCCTTTTAAGTGCTGGCAAGGTAAAAGAGCTTTACAATTTTTATTTTAGAATAGGGTAGGGCATTTTTTTTATTTTGGGGGGCTTTGTTATTTTTTTAGGGGGCTTAGATTAGGTGTAATTAGTTTAAAATTCTTGTATTCTTTTTTTATTTTTTGTAATTTAGTGTTTGTTTTTTTTGTAATTTAGTGTTTGTTTTTTTGTAATTTAGTTTAGTTGATTTAATTGTAGATAATTGTAGATATTTTATTTAATTAATTTATTGCTAATGTAGTGTTAGGTTTAATTGTAACTTAGGTTAGGATTTATTTTACAGGTAATTTTGTAATTATTTTAACTATTTTAGCTATTAAATAGTTCTTAACTGTTTAATAGCTATTGTACCTGGTTAAAATAAATACAAAGTTACCTGTAAAATAAATATTAATCCTAAAATAGCTATAATATAATTATAATTTATATTGTAGCTATATTAGGGTTTATTTTACAGGTAAGTATTTAGCTTTAAATAGGAATAATTGATTTAATAAGAATTATTTTATTTTGTGAGAATAAAATTATATTTAACTTAGGTGGGTGTTAGGGTTAGACTTAGCTTTAGGGGTTAATACATTTATTATAGTAGCGGTGAGGTCCCGTCGGCAGATTAGGGGTTAATAATTGTAGGTAGGTGGCGGCGATGTTGGGGGCGGCAGATTAGGGGTTAATAAATATAATATAGGGGTCGACGGTGTTAGGGGCAGCAGATTAGGGGTACATAGGGATAACGTAGGTTGCGGCGGTGTACGGAGCGGCAGATTAGGGGTTAAAAATAATATGCAGGGGTCAGCGATAGTGGGGGCGGCAGATTAGGGGTTAATAAGTGTAAGGTTAGGGGTGTTTAGACTCGGGGTACATGTTAGGGTGTTAGGTGCAGACTTAGGAAGTGTTTCCCCATAGGAAACAATTGCGCTGCGTTAGGAGCTGAATGCTCTTTTTTTGCAGGTGTTAGGTTTTTTTTTCAGCTCAAACTTCCCCATTGTTTCCTATGGGGGAATCATGCACGAGCATGTTTTTGAAGCTGGCCGCGTCTGTAAGCACCGCTGGTATTTAGAGTTGAAGTGGCAGTAAATTATGCTCTACGCTCCCTTTTTGGAGCCTAACGCAGCCCTTCAGACAACTCTAAATACCAGCGTTGTTTAAAAGGTGCGGGGGGGGAAAAGCACGTTTAGCTAACGCACCCCTTTGGCCGCAGAACTCTAAATCTAGCCGAAAGAAAGGGGAATACTTGAATATAATAGAATAGTTTGAGTGTAACATATATCAGTTCAATATGAGTTAATTGTTGCAATGATGTCATTAATGAGTAACTGTCAGGGTACCAGGAACCAGACAGAGACGTAAAATATTATAAAATTATAAAGTACAATATGATCTTACAAATAAGATGACATATAATAATATGTGTTTATATCAAACTTAAAAAAATAAATAACCACTCTTTGTCCTGATTAGTGTCTTTTCTCTCTGTCTTTAAATCTGTCTCTTAATCCTTGGTTTTAAATTCCTCAGGTGGTATCCTAAAAGAATAAAACATGCAACATAGAGTAATTCTTTTTAAATCCTCCACACTTTACTTATGACAGGCTACTCACACTTTCCAGAGCTACATATAGCTCTATGTATTAGGCTTGATACAAATCTTTCCGGATGGCTGCAACTTGCTTAATCAAAGATTTATTTATACAAAACGATTACATTAAAAACTATTTTATAAGCAATTTTCATAATTTAAAAGTCACTCGTGGTGGAGTATACTTTCCAACAAACACCTATTGTGTGGATCAAACTGTTTACAATGTGCCGTATTGGTGCCGCCTCCAAATGTTACATAAATATATCCCTGTGTTCTGCTTTGAATATCCAGCCCCTCCTTGTGACGTAATCGCATCTCAGAAGTACGTTTCCCCACTTGACGGCTTTTTCAAGGAGATCTTATCCATTGTCATCCGGATCTTTTATACATATTGAGGCCTACTTATCAAGCCGTCAACTTACTTGCGTTCGACGGCACTAATACACTCGCCTGACATCGCCTAACTTCGCTGTCGCGGACCTGAATATGTTCTCCATATTTAACAAAAAAGCTGTCAAAAAGCCGCACACCAAATACGGGGCAATGAGCAGCGGACTGTTGTTAACTAAAAGTCATCGATCTCGCTGCTCTTCGGCTTTTTCACAGCTTTATTTGTATACTGTCACTAAGCACCCACACTATACTAAACTGATTAACCCCTATCCCGCCGCTCCCCTACCCAGCCGCAACAATTAAAGTTACTAACCCCTAAACCACCCTGCTCCCAGACCCCGCCACCACTCTAATAAAGTTATTAACCCCTATTCCTCCGCTCCCGGAGCCCAGCGCCACCTACATTATGTTAATCCCCCCTAATCTGCTGCCCCCTATACTGCCGCCACCTACATTATACTTATTAACCCCTAATCTGCCATCCCCTATACATCTGCCACCTACATTATGTTATTAACCCCTAATCTGCTGCCCCCTACACCACTGCCACTCTAATAAAATTATTAACCCCTATTCCTCCGCTCCAGGAGCCCACCGCAACTAAATAAAGTTATTAACCCCTATTCCTCCACTCCCGGAGTCCACCACAACTAAATAAAATTATTAACCCCTATACCGCCAGCCCCCCACATCGCCATAAACTAAATTAAACTATTAACCCCTCAACCTAATAACCCGCTAACTTTACATTAAAACATTTAAAATTACATTAAACTATATTAAATGAATAATTAACCTACCCTAACTGTTATACTAAAATTACATTAAACTATATTAAAATACTAATTAATCTACCCTAACTGTTATACTAAAACTACATTAAACTATATTAAATTAATTATTTAATATAGTTTAATGTAATTTTAGTATAACAGTTAGGGTAGGTTAATTATTAATTTAATATAGATTAATGTAATTTTAAAGGTAAGCATGCACAAAATGTGTCATCTCCCTTGCTGCCCACCTATGCACACTGTTTATTTGTTACTTTGACAAATGAAGAAATTTTTGCTACAAAGTGATCAACTGGGTACCACCCCTGACTTTTCATTAACTGCTCATGTCAAATACAGCTAGAGAGAGCTGCTATTGGGGACAAGCATTTAAGGACTCATAGTACTTTGTCCAAGTGTTATCATTTGCCAACATTCAGCATTCTAGGTGCAAACTAGAACTGCCCATCAAGTAGATCCCAGCCAATACCAGCACCAGCTATATCATAGAAGGCATGGTAACTAGTGGCACCGATCAAGGGATGAAGATGGAGTCCGTAGGCAATACCCGGCCGACTGTTTTCTCCTGAAGGGAAAGGAGCCAGAGCCAGCACACAAAGGAGGTTATGCACCCCGCCGCTTGAAGTTCTGAGAAAGCCTTACTATGCCTAGAAAGGAGGTATTCACAGTAAGCTGAGGACACTATACACTGATTTGAGAACTTTGCATATCAACATAAAAGCGGAAGTTGCATTGCAAACCTCATGAGTAGTCACATCTAGAATGCTGCATCTTAACTAACTTTACTCAAATCTTACATAATAACATTACAAAGAGACACTATGAGAATATGTTTTTTTCACTAAGACATTGCTTGGAGTCTTAAGCAAGCAGTTACTGTGATTATTTTGATGATATCATTCATGGGACTGCTAATTTGACTTGTCTTTAATACTGCTAACAGCAGAACTTTCAAATATATGTTTATATATGTATGTGCACACATACAAACCCATACACACATATATACACACATAGAAATGTGCACACACACACACATATATATGTATACTTTATATATATATATCTATCTATATATATATATATATATATATATATATATATGCATACACACCGTTGAGCCCTTCTCAGTCAAACACCTAGACACATACAATATCACATTAAAACAATGTTAACACCGTTTTTTTGTTTTTTAAAAAGAAGCAGATTAAATAGCATTATTCTTCGCTCAGAAGATGTTTATTTTTATATATCTATATATCTTTATATATCTATATATTGGTGTATATATATATATATATATATATATATATATATAAATATAGGTATATAGATAAATATTTTAAAGATAGATGATAGATACATAGATAGATGATAGATAGATATACAAATAAAAATAACATTCTTATCTGAGTGAAGAGTAATCGGCTAGATTACGTGTTATGAGGTATGAGTGAAAAAGCAGCGTTAAGACTCATAACGCTGCTTTTTTACTACTGCTGATATTATGATTCTTGCAGGTTTAGGGGCACCGAACACTTTTTTGGCCTTAACACAAATTAACTTACGCAATTTGGGTAAAGTCTTTTTGCAATGGGACTTCTATAGCGCCGATATTACAAGATTTTTCTGGGAGGCCAAAAAGTGAGCGGTACAGCCTATCCCGCAAGATTTGTAATGCAATTTAAAGTCAGTAGTTATGAGTTTTACGCTACAAAGCCGTAGCATAAAACTCATAACTAAAGTGTTAAAAAGTACACTAACACTCATAAACTACCTATTAACCCCTAAACCGAGGCCCTCCCGCATACACTAAAATAAAATTATTAACCCCTAATCTGCCGCTCCCGACATCGCCACCATTATAATATACATATTAACCCCTAAAACGCCACTCTCCCGCCTCGCAAACACTAGTTAAATATTATTAACCCCTAATCTGCTGTCTCTAACATGGCCGCAATCTACATTACGGTTATTAACCAGTAATCTGTCGCCCCCAACATTGCTGCCACTATACTAAAGTTATTAACCCCTAAACCTAAGTCTAACCCTAACCCTAACACCCACTATATAATTAAAAGAAAGCTAAATAAAAATTACTATCATTACCTAAATAATTCATATTTAAAACTAAATACTTACCTATAAAATAAACCCTAAGCTACCTACAATATAACTAATAGTTACATTGTATCTAGCTTAGGGTTTATTTTTATTTTACAGCTAAGTTTGTATTTATTTTAACTAGGTAGAATAGTTAGTAAATAGTTATTAACTATTTACTAACTACCTAGCTAAAATAAATACAAATTTTCCTGTAAAATAAAAATTAACCTGAGTTAAACTAACAACTAACCTTACACTACAATTAATTACTATTTAATAGCTATTGTACCTGGTTAAAATAAATACAAAGTTGCCTGTAAAATAAATATTAATCCTAAAATAGCTACAATATAATTATAATTTATATTGTAGCTATATTAGGGTTTATTTTACAGGGAAGTATTTAGCTTTAAATATGAATAATTTATTTAATAAGAGTTAATTTATTTCGTTAGATTTAAATTATATTTAACTTAGTGGGGTGTTAGTGTTAGGGTTAGAATTAGCTTTAGGGGTTAAAACATTTATTAGAGTAGCGGTGAGGTCCGGTCGGCAGATTAGGGGTTAATACTTGAAGTTAGGTGTCGGTGATGTTAATGAGGGCAGATTAGGGATTAATACTATTTATTATAGGATTATTGAGGCGGGAGTGAGGCGGATTAGGGGTTAATACATTTATTATAGTGGCGGTGAGGTCCGGTCGGCAGATTAGGGGTTAATACTTGAAGTTAGGTGTCGGTGATGTTAGGGAGGGCAGATTAGGGGTTAATACTATTTATTATAGGGTTATTGAGGCAGGAGTGAGGCGGATTAGGGGTTAATAACTTTATTATAGTGGCGGTGAGGTCCGGTCGGCAGATTAGGGGTTAATAATTGTAGGTAGGTGGAGGCGACGTTGTGGGGGGCAGATTAGGGGTTAATAAATATAATATAGGGGTCGGCGGTGTTAGGGGCAGCAGATTAGGGGTACATAGGTATAATGTAGGTTGTGGCGGTGTACGGAGCGGCAGATTAGGGGTTAATAATAATATGCAGGGGTCAGCGATAGCGGGGTCGGCAGATTAAGGGTTAATAAGTGTAAGGTTAGGGGTGTTTAGACTCGGGGTACATGTTAGGGTGTTAGGTGCAGACCTAGGAAGTGTTTCCCCATAGGAAACAATGGGGCTGCGTTAGGAGCTGAACGCTGCTTTTTTGCAGGTGTTAGGTTTTTTTTCAGCTCAAACTGCCCCATTGTTTTCTATGGGGAAATCGTGCACGAGCACGTTTTTGAAGCTGGCCGCGTCCGTAAGCACCGCTGGTATTTAGAGTTGCAGTGGCGGTAAATTATGCTCTACGCTCCCTTTTTGGAGCCTAACGCAGCCATTCTGTGAACTCTAAATACCAGCGGTATTTAAAAGGTGCAGGGGAAAAAAAGCCAGCGTTAGCTACGCGAGTCCTTACCGACAAAACTCTAAATCTAGGTGTAGGTCAAGTGTGTGTAAAAATAAGTACTGGCTTCGTGTCATAAGCAAGATAAATAAAGCAAATAAGTGCTGGCTAAATTGTATGGTATTATAGGTAAAACAATATCCTAATGGTAATAAGATATCTACTGGCAAATAGCCTAAAGATTATTCTAATTGAATGTTGCAAAATGCCTACCAATCCCTGGATGAAGTTTTAGCTAGAAGCATGTAATTAAGTCAATACTGTAATGAACAGGTTTACTTCTAATATCAGGGTTGCACTTTACCAAATGTGTTAGAATTAAACACGTTGGGTACAATGTGACTGTGATATTAGTAGTTAAAACATATAATATTTTTTTTTACAGTATATACACATGTACATTATACCCACAATCCCCCAACTCATATAGGTTTAATATTCCTGTACATTACTATTGTATTTTTTAATTAAAGAGTTTCAGTTTCAGTTCACATATTTAAATTCATTTCACAGAGTTTAAAAGGATCACTTACATTAAAGGGACAGTCTACTCTATTTATTACCCATTCCCCAGTTTTGCATAACCAACACAATTTTATATATATATATATATATATATATATATATATATATATATATATATATATATTTATATACTTTTTACCTCTGTGATTGCCATGTATCTAAGCCTCTGCAGACTGCCCCATTATTTCAGTTCTTTTCACAGACTTGCATAAGCACAATGTTATCTATATGTCACACATGAACTAATGCCCTCTAGCTGTGAAAACCTGTTAAATGCATTCAGATAAGAAGCAGTCTTCAAGGGCTTAGAAATTAGCATATGAGCTACATAATTTTATATTTTAACTACGAATACTAAGAGAACAAAGCAAATTTTATGGCAAACGTAAATTGAAAAGTTGTTTAAAATTACATGCCCTACCTGAATCATGACAGTATAATTTTGACTAGACTGTTCCTTTAAACCCCCTCTGCACATGGCAATGCTGCAGTATATTACTGAATTATATTACTGAATTATATTAAAATACTTTTTTGCAAGAATACCTTCAAACAATGAATTAATCCTTTTAGAACATTTCACCTAAAATTGCAATGCGGATACTTTTAGAACATAATGCTATTGTGGCATTGCTTTGAATATCTGACCCATAGTGCTTTTCTTGGAAATTTCATTAAAGAGTTGATAAGGATAATTTAAAAATATTTAGGCCGGTTTTGGAGTATTTGCCTAGATAGGTTTTGTTGTGATCAGGAATGTCTCCACATGCATCATGGGATTTTTTTTCTTGGATTAACTAATTAAGACATCAGCCTGTGACAAACAATTATGATAAATTATTTACAACTGGGTATTCTGTTGCTGTTGGTGGAATGTCCAGAGAGTGGTTGGTTAAACCAATATGTTGAATTTAAGGCTGGGTAGAGATGCCTGCCTGTGACTAGAGTTATGTTGATGAAAGAGAAAGAACCACTTTACTGTTGTGTTTTGGTATTTGAAAGCTTACTAAAAGCTGCTGCCTATCTGTATCAACCCCCTGGTGTGTTGTGGTCATTATTTGTGAATGTAGGATTGGTTTAAGATGTTTTAAGAAGAAACTGTATATAAAATCAAACTCAAACTGTCTAATCCATAACCACCAAAGTAAATATTACCAGAGCAGGCCAAAGCAGTAAAATATAAGGCATTCATTTTTATTATATCATCATCATCAAATCTTTTGCCGAAACCAGTATTTCACAAGGCAAGGGTAATCTAGGGTTTTTCATGTGTCAAGCACAGAAGAAGCATTTCACTTGGTTTTTCAAGGTACTGTATATGGTGCATCTTCCTATATTATTCAGCAACAGCTACCAAAATGTAGCTTAAACCCAAGGAGAAATAAAATATAAGTGGGCATTTATGGGCTTTGGATTTTACAGTATCACTTAAATATAAGGTTATAATAAACCTGTCTATAATATATTTTTTGTATTCTATTCTAATAAATTAAGAAAAACTTTCAGTACTAAACTCTTCTTGGTTTGTACAATGTTCCCTTTATTACAATATGCTGATTTTGTTGAGGGAGCTTACAATCATTACTAACATAATTTAAAAAAATTTTAACCTTAAAATTGGATAATTTTTAAGTGTTTAAAATGAAAACTACTTATTTTAATGCACTGTATTAGTTCAATTAAATGTTTTATTGTTTTTGTTTTTTTAAATCATCTTTTATTAGCAAATGAAAACAGTTACAGGTTAGTTTAAACAATGAATCATATTACAGATCTTTTCCTGATATAGGTTTGGTACCTGCATAGTTCATATACTAGATGATTAATAAAACAATAGAACCATTAACCTAAAGAACCCTTAAAATTGGGTAATGTGACGCCCATAAAGTTTCATATCTAAATACCATAATACTGCCTTATGAGCTTCCCAAATAGTACTTGGGTGGGTGTTCGGGGTAGCGTTGATATGGAAGTATTCTGATAGTGATTTTGTAATTGCTTCCATAGTGGGTGGGTAGTGGAGCAGGGAATCATCCATTCTCCAAATAAATGGTATGAAAGGATGATTTGGCCATTGTAAATTAATGCATATTGAAGAGTGGTCAGATCAGGAAGTTTGTTGAATGTCAGAGTATTTGGTTATGGATAGGGGGTTCCCGTCTATCATAAGGTAATCTATACGAGTGTATACTGACAAAGGGTTGAAAAAGAAAGTGTAATTCGCCATATCTCAATCAAGCCCAGTTGTTCAAAGCATTTAAGTACTGCATTGGGCGGTCTAGATTGTATTGATGGGTTATCCATAGAGGTGTCTAGCATGGGATCTAGAATAACGTTTAGGTCTCCCCCCAGTATCAGAGTCACTTTTCTATTGTCTGAAACCAATTTTAGTAACTGTTGAAAAAAATTGGGTCTTTTGCCATTGGTCTGTGAAATAGGAGTCCTATAAGGATTATTATACTTTCCTCAGTGTCTGTCACTTTATTTTGTAAGTGGAAGTGAATATTTTTATGTATGAGAACACCTACTCCATTTTTTTGACTGTGTGTGAATTAAAGAAGCCTACTGTATGGTCTTTGGAGTGAATTTTGGTTCTGCTGTCAATAGGAAATGTGTTTCTTGTAGAAATATGATCGAGTCTTTGTGCCTGGCAAAAATCTGAAGAGCTATGGTGCTCTTTGTTGGAGAGTTAAGCCCCTTCATATATTGGGACACTATTGTAATTGTCGGACCAGTCATGATTGGGTATGAGGTAAAGTGTGTAGCATTTGTAGTAGAGATCTTACCCTTTACTGGTGCTTAAGTAGTTGTTCTCTGGGTTTATTTTAGGGAGTCAAGATAGAGGAAGGAGGACAGTGAGGAGAATTGGTGATGAGATGAAGCATTAGATTTTTCTCTGGTGCACTGAGGCAAGCAAACAAAAAAACTGAATTAACATTAACACAAATGTGTAAGTAAAACAAATTTAACATAAAAAAACCCAAATCAGCCAGATTTTTGCGTTATGGCTGGCTCGCTAATTACTAATTTATTTTCACCGCTCACCTTTCATAGCGCTGATATTTCAGGTTTCCAAAAAAGTGTTTTGACGTGCTCGTGCACAATTTCCCCATAGACATCAATGGGGAGAGCTGGCTAAAAAAAAAAGCCTAACCCCTGCGATCGTGGAAATAAAAGCTCCGTAACGCAGCCCCATTGATGTCTATGGGGGGAAAAAAAATTATGTTAAAACCTAACACCCTAACATAAACCCTGAGTCTAAACACCCCTAATCTGCTGCCCCCAACGTCGCCACCACCTACCTACACTTATTAACTCCTAATCTGCCACCCCCAACATCACCGCCACCTACCTACACTTATTAACCCCTAATCTGCCGCCCCCATTGTCGCCGCCACCTACCTACACTTATTAACCCCTAATCTGCCGTCCCCAACGTCACCACCACCAACCTACATATATTAAGCCCTAATCTGCCGCCCTCAACGTCGCCACCACCTACCTACATTTATTAACCCCTAATCTGCTGGCCCCAATGTCCCCGCCTCCACTATACTAAAGTTATTAACCCCTAACGTAACCCTAACACCCCCTAACGTTAACATAATTAAAATAATTCTAAATAAAAATTACTATTAATAACTAAATAATTCCTATTTAAAAATAAATACTTACTTACCTGTAAAATAAACCCTAAGCTAGCTACAATATAACTAATAATAACATTGTAGATAGCTTAGGTGTTATTTTTTTTCACAGGTAAGTTTGTATTTATTTTAACTAGGTAGACTAGGTAAAATAAATACAAATTTACCTGTAAAATAAAACCTAACCAGAGTTACACTAACACCTAACATTACAATAAAATTAAATAAATTAAATTAATAAAATACAATGATCTAAATTACAAAAAAAAAAATAAACACTAAATTACACAAAATAAAAAAAAAAATTATCAAAAATAAATATGAATTACTCCTAATCTAATAGCCCTATCAAAATAAAAAAGCCCCCCCAAAATAAAAAAAAAACCCTAGCCTACACTAAACTGCCAATTGTCTTTAAAAGGGCCTTTTTGCGGGGCATTGCCCCAAATAAATCAGCTCTTTTACCTGTAAAAAAAAAATACAAACACCCCCCCAACAGTAAAACCCACCACCCATACAACCAAACCCCCCGAATAAAAACCTATCTAAATAAACCTAAGCTCCCCATTTGGATGGGCATTGCCCTTAAAAGGGCATTTAGCTCTTTTACATTGCCCAAACCCTAATCTAAAAATAAAACCCACCCAATAAACCCTTAAAAAAACCTAACACTAACCACCGACAATCCATTAACAGTTTTGGAAGACCAGCCATCCATCCTCATCCAGACGGCGAAGTCCTCATCCAAGCGGGCAGAAGTCCTCCTCTAAGCCAGCAGAAGTCTTCATCCAAGTGGGCAGAAGTCTTCATCCAGACGGCATCTTCTATCTTCATCCATCCAGCATCTTCTATCTTCATTCATCTGGAGTGGAGTGAGTCCATCTTCAAGACATCTGGCGCGGAGCATCCTCTTCTTTCGATGGCCAACGAAGAATGAAGTTTCCCTTTAAGGTACGTCATCCAAGATGGCATCCCTTACATTGTGATTGTCTGATAGAATTCTATCAGCCAATAAGAATTAAAGGGTAAAAAATCCTATTGGCTGATCCAATTAGCCAATAGGATGAAAGCTCAATCCTATTGGCTGATTGCAACAGCCAATAGGATTTTTTACCCTTTATTTCCTATTGGCACGCTGTGTGACTAGACAGCGTACCCGGGATGCGCTTAGGAGAAGAAAACAGACCTGTTCAGTAGAGCCAGGAGCGGCATTCTGTTTTCGTTGTAAAATATCTATCTAACCCTTTGCTTTACAAAGCTGGCGCTAAGCTAATGTTATATAATTCTGCATTACATGCAGAATTATATAAAATTATTTGTTAGGTTTACTGCCCCTTTAACACTTCAATCAACTCTTGTAATATGAGCTCTAGTAGTGCTCCCTTAAAAGTATAGGATGTGCTAAAAAATGTCAGCTTAATTTAAATTCTCTGGTTAAAGTGATGGTAAATTCGCCAAAACTGCTCCACATATTTGGAAAGGTCTTCTCCTTACTTACATATTGATATGCTTATTTACTACAAAAGTCATCAGTACACTAAATAATGTTAATTTTATTCCTGCCTTAATGAATGCAACCTCTCTCTACAATATTTGATTATGCTTATTTGAGTGGCAGCTATTCTAGCCAATCAGAGCCTCACCGTGCACCCCATGTAAATGTATAGCAGCACGCTCCCATGCTTGGAACTCTGTCATCAACTTGAAATGGGAATGTGCTACTCCTTACGCTATTTGCTCAACAAAAGAAGTTAATTTGCTTTACTGGTTGCAATTCACTTGGATCCATCTGCAAGGATATCAGCATGTGTAGTATCCGTGCTCCACCAATATTTTGGGCTCCATGTACTAAGCCGTCAATTCATCCGTCATTGTAGACGCGGATAAACTCGCCGTTACTCGCCGCGGGCGAAATGGTGCCCGCTGTCGCTATGTACTAATAATCCCCCAATAAATAGACACGTCTAGCCTGCCGCGAGCAGTGGCGGAATATTGATAAACTTGACTCCTCGCTCGCCGCGACTAAGCGGATGTACTTAACTTTCAGTTGAATTGTCTGGCCAATTGTTAACACGTGACATGCAAGGTGTCACTAACGTCATAGTAGTCGCAGGAATAGAATTTTACTCCTATAGGGAACCAACAGCCATTCTGTACATGAGTAGCCTCCATCTCCTAATATAAGATATAATAAATATAAATATTAATATAAAAATAATTATAAAGATTGACAACTATACAATACAAATTTAAAATATACAGATTACTCTTTAATTACAGTGGACAAATTGGGCGCAATTTATGTACATGGAAATGAGAGACAAATTAGATGCCAATCGATTAGCGACATTTGCAGTATTCTGTCTTCTAGACCGCATTTGCATCACATGGAGAATAAACAAATACAGAAGTGTCTCCATAGCTGCAGAAATGAACAATGTAAGTACAATGCTGATATTACTGCCTTTTATATATATCTAGACTGGCGTCTAGAGTGACTTTCCTATTGTTTTGTACCTTACCCGCCACCTAAAAGGTGGCGAGGCAAAAATAACGAGGTGGGAGCAGAAATTGTCGAGAGTGGACAAATAGATTTTTTAGTACATTCGTTTTTGGCGAGTTGGTGGTCAAATGTGTGTAATTACAGTGAAAAATGGAGAGGTAGCGAGGTTTGGTGGATAAGTACGCTCGCAATTTTAAAGATGCGAGTTTGAACATAGTTGACGACTTTGTACATATCAGTTTGCGAGTTTTGACGCAAGATTTGTTGCGGGTAGCTCGCTGACTGCTTAGTACATGGAGCCCTTTATCTATTCTTTGGTGAGTTAGTAAATCAATCTAAAGGATAACAGCAAATTTACTTCTTCTGTTGCGCAAATAGTGTAAGGAGTAGCGCATGCGCATTTCAAGTTGATAACAGAGTTCCAAGCACGGGAGCGTGCTGCTATACATTTACATGGGGAACATGGTGAGGCTCTGATTGGCTAGAAGAGCTGCCTCTCAAATAAGCATAATCAAAAATCGTAGAGAGAGGCTGCATTCATTGAGGTAATGTAGCAGGAATAAAACAAACATTATTTAGTGTACTGATGACTTTTGTAGTAAATAAGCATATCAATATGCTAGTTAGGAGAAGACCTTTCCAAATATGTGGAGCAGTTTGGGCAAATTTACCATCACGTTAACATTTTTTACCATACACTTGTAACACTAGATTCTGTACTAAAGTAATACACTGTGTGCTTTTGATTGTGCTCCACTTGTAATAGAGACCAATATGTTTTTAGTGAAAATAAATAAATGACAGACTCCACAGTGAAAAATTAAAGTTAATATATTTCTTAATTGAAATGATTAGGAAAAAAATAAAACAGTACACAAAACACTGAACATTCTTTCTATGCTATCTCTCCCCTCTTCCTTACAGAAATATTCATAGGATGTCTTGCTTGCACTGCATGGTTGAGATCAACCTAGACATTTTCAATAATATTTAAGTCTGTAAACTGGGAAGGTCATTCTAAAATTGTAATATTTTTGTTTCTTGAAGTAGTTAATTGTTTATTTTGAGTGTCTGTTTTGATGATTGTCTGTGGGACATTAGTTTCTAGGATTTGTTGAGATTCCGTAATTTAGTGAAATCCATTCTTCCATCTTCCCTTACAGTTTTTCCTGAGCCACTGGCAGTTGGATAGACTAGTAACCCAATGGTCCAGTGACCCAATGAATAAGCCATCCTCACTTATTTCAGCATAATATAGTCTGAGTTCATGTATGCACCGTAACTTATTTTCAACTTGTATTGAATTAGGCAGTCTAGGTACTTGGATGACATCAGTAGCTCCAGGTGACTGTGCATGTTATGAAAATAGTAAAAAATATTTGTACTACTGACAAACACTGCAAAATGATAATGTTTTTTACTGTCATTAGTTACTCCCTTGAGTATAATAGTCTACAATTAAATACTTAGACGTCTGAGGCATTCATGGTCTTTAAAAACATTCAAAGTGTGTAACAAATCAATATCCAATAATGCTGTCTAATATGTTGAACAGTATTACCAATGATACACTGAATCCTGAGACTGATCTCATGAATATGGGAAAAACAAACTACTTCCTTTTATTTAGTGATGCACTAAATAATTGCTGCATTATAACCAGCCACCAGAACATTAATAAACTTGGCTGCTGTGACAATGGTACCTAGATTACATAGGTAACAGTGCTAAAGCCTATTAATTCTAACTACAACCCTCATTGCAGTTTAATCGGCGCCCCAAACTGCACTATACCCCAAATTGTTCAATGCCAATCACCACCACTAAAATAACCATAATCAAAATGATCTAATCCCTAGTACAATTATCCCCAACTATGATTTCACCATGAGAATCCCCTATAATAGTTTTGGCCGATTCTCCCAATTGTAATGAAATTTAACTCTAACCTTCACCACCAAGATTCCCTTTTACAGCCAACCTGATCCCACAGTACAAATAACCCTGATCATCATAATAAAACTTCTTAATACACAATACCATAAATTAAATAAAAAACAATTGAAAATGTTCTGGACATAAATCAAATGCACTTTTCATGTTAATTCTTTCTGTGTTAGAAAAAATGTTCATCTGTTAATTAGTGATGTTGCGAACCTAAAAATTTGCGTTTGCGAACGGCGATCACAAACTTCCACGACTGTTCGCGAACGGGTGAACCGGGTGAACCGCCATAGACTTCAATAGGCAGGCAAATTTTAAGACCCACAGGGACTCTTTCTGGCCACAATAGTGGCGGAATATTGATAAATTTGACGCCTCGCTCGCCGCGACTAAGCTGATGTACTTAACTTTCAGTTGAATTGTCTGGCCAATTGTTAACACGTGACATGCAAGGTGTCACTAACGTCATAGTAGTCGCAGGAATAGAATTTTACTCCTATAGGGAACCAACAGCCATTCTGTACATGAGTAGCCTCCATCTCCTAATATAAGATATAATAAATATAAATATTAATATAAAAATAATTATAAAGATTGACAACTATACAATACAAATTTAAAATATACAGATTACTCTTTAATTACAGTCGACAAATTGGGCGCAATTTATGTACATGGAAATGAGAGACAAATTAGACGCCAATCGATTAGCGACATTTGCAGTATTCTGTCTTCTAGACCGCATTTGCATCACACGGAGAATAAACAAATACAGAAGTGTCTCCATAGCTGCAGAAATGAACAATGTAAGTACAATGCTGATATTACTGCCTTTTATATATATCTAGACTGGCGTCTAGAGTGACTTTCCTATTGTTTTGTACCTTGCCCGCCACCTAAAAGGTGGCGAGGCAAAAATAACGAGGTGGGAGCGGAAATTGTCGCGAGTGGACAAATAGATTTTTTAGTACATTTGTTTTTGGCGAGTTGGTGGTCAAATGTGTGTAATTACAGTGAAAAATGGAGAGGTAGCAAGGTTTGGCGGATAAGTACGCTCGCAATTTTAAAGATGCGAGTTTGAACATAGTTGACGACTTTGTACATATCAGTTTGTGAGTTTTGACGCAAGATTTGTTGCGGGTAGCTCGCTGACTGCTTAGTACATGGAGCCCTTTATCTATTCTTTGGTGAGTTTGTAAATCAATCTAAAGGATAACAGCAAATTTACTTCTTCTGTTGCGCAAATAGTGTAAGGAGTAGCGCATGCGCATTTCAAGTTGATAACAGAGTTCCAAGCACGGGAGCGTGCTGCTATACATTTACATGGGGAGCATGGTGAGGCTCTGATTGGCTAGAAGAGCTGCCTCTCAAATAAGCATAATCAAAAATCGTAGAGAGAGGCTGCATTCATTGAGGTAATGTAGCAGGAATAAAACAAACATTATTTAGTGTACTGATGACTTTTGTAGTAAATAAGCATATCAATATGCTAGTTAGGAGAAGACCTTTCCAAATATGTGGAGCAGTTTGGGCAAATTTACCATCACGTTAACATTTTTTACCATACACTTGTAACACTAGATTCTGTACTAAAGTAATACACTGTGTGCTTTTGATTGTGCTCCACTTGTAATAGAGACCAATATGTTTTTAGTGAAAATAAATAAATGACAGACTCCACAGTGAAAAATTAAAGTTAATATATTTCTTAATTGAAATGATTAGGAAAAAAATAAAACAGTACACAAAACACTGAACATTCTTTCTATGCTATCTCTCCCCTCTTCCTTACAGAAATATTCATAGGATGTCTTGCTTGCACTGCATGGTTGAGATCAACCTAGACATTTTCAATAATATTTAAGTCTGTAAACTGGGAAGGTCATTCTAAAATTGTAATATTTTTGTTTCTTGAAGTAGTTAATTGTTTATTTTGAGTGTCTGTTTTGATGATTGTCTGTGGGACATTAGTTTCTAGGATTTGTTGAGATTCCGTAATTTAGTGAAATCCATTCTTCCATCTTCCCTTACAGTTTTTCCTGAGCCACTGGCAGTTGGATAGACTAGTAACCCAATGGTCCAGTGACCCAATGAATAAGCCATCCTCACTTATTTCAGCATAATATAGTCTGAGTTCATGTATGCACCGTAACTTATTTTCAACTTGTATTGAATTAGGCAGTCTAGGTACTTGGATGACATCAGTAGCTCCAGGTGACTGTGCATGTTATGAAAATAGTAAAAAATATTTGTACTACTGACAAACAATGCAAAATGATAATGTTTTTTACTGTCATTAGTTACTCCCTTGAGTATAATAGTCTACAATTAAATACTTAGACGTCTGAGGCATTCATGGTCTTTAAAAACATTCAAAGTGTGTAACAAATCCATATCCAATAATGCTGTCTAATATGTTGAACAGTATTACCAATGATACACTGAATCCTGAGACTGATCTCATGAATATGGGAAAAACAAACTACTTCCTTTTATTTAGTGATGCACTAAATAATTGCTGCATTATAACCAGCCACCAGAACATTAATAAACTTGGCTGCTGTGACAATGGTACCTAGATTACATAGGTAACAGTGCTAAAGCCTATTAATTCTAACTACAACCCTCATTGCAGTTTAATCGGCGCCCCAATCTGCACTATACCCCAAATTGTTCAATGCCAATCACCACCACTAAAATAACCATAATCAAAATGATCTAATCCCTAGTACAATTATCCCCAACTATGATTTCACCATGAGAATCCCCTATAATAGTTTTGGCCGATTCTCCCAATTGTAATGAAATTTAACTCTAACCTTCACCACCAAGATTCCCTTTTACAGCCAACCTGATCCCACAGTACAAATAACCCTGATCATCATAATAAAACTTCTTAATACACAATACCATAAATTAAATAAAAAACAATTGAAAATGTTCTGGACATAAATCAAATGCACTTTTCATGTTAATTCTTTCTGTGTTAGAAAAAATGTTCATCTGTTAATTAGTGATGTTGCGAACCTAAAAATTTGCGTTTGCGAACGGCGGACACAAACTTCCGCAACTGTTCGCGAACGGGTGAACCGGGTGAACCGCCATAGACTTCAATAGGCAGGCGAATTTTAAGACCCACAGGGACTCTTTCTGGCCACAATAGTGATGGAAAAGTTGTTTAAAGGGAACTAACACCTGGAATGTGGCATGCCGGAGGGGGATCCATGGCAAAACTCCCATGGAAAATTACATAGTTGATGCAGAATCTGTTTTTAAGCCATAAAGGGCATAAATCACCTAACATTGCTAAATTGTTTGGAATAACATGCTTTAAAACATCAGGTATGATGTATCGATCAGGTAGTGTAAGGGTTACGCCCGCTTCAAAGTGACAGACCAAACTCCCCGTTTAAAGGGACAGTCTACACCAGAATTTTTATTGTTTTAAAAGATAGATAATCCCTTTATTACCCATTTCCCAGTTTTTCATAACTAACACATTTATAATAATATACTTTTAACCTCTGTGATTATCTTGTATCTAAGCCGCTGCAAACTGCCCCTTTTTAAAGTTCTTTTGACAGACTTGCAGTCTAGCCAATCAGTGCCTGCTCCCAGATAACTTCTCGTGCACGAGCACAGTGTTATCTATATGAAATACGTGAACTAACACCCTCTAGTGGTAAAAAACTGTTAAAATGCAATCTGAAAGAGGTGGGCTTCAAGGTCTAAGAAATTAGCATATGAACCTCCTAGGTTAAGCTTTCAACTAAGAATACCAAGAGGACAAAGCAAAATTGGTGATAAAAGTAAATTGGAAAATTGTTTAAAATTACATGCTCTATCTTAATCATGAAAGACTGTCCGTTTAACGCACCGCAAACAACCGCAAACAGTCCATTTGCACAACTGCAAACTCCCCATTTGCACAAGGTTGGATACCAAGCTAGCCATGTCCCGTTCCTTGTCCTCACTGATGTCATTGAAGGTATCTTCCTCCACCCAGCCACGTACAACACCAAGGGTCCCCGAAAGGTGACAACAAGCCCCCTGGGATGCCTGCTGTGTTTGGTTTTCCAACTCCTCAAAGCCACCTTCCTCCTCTGACTCCTCTTCTTCAGACTCCTCTCTCTGCGTTTCCTCTCTCTGCATTATTATAAGGTGTGTTAAGTAGTACTATTCCTATCAGTGTAATCCCTGTTAGGTCCCCTATCAGGGGACGTGTATATGGCATGGATTTTAGGAACCGGGAGATGGGAAAAGATGCTTGGTCGGTCCTCCTACTTCAAATTAGGGGCACTGCGCGTGCAATCTACTGTGCCACCAGATATGAGTGGTGTGTTAAGTAGTACTATTCTGATCAGTTTAATCCCTGTTACGTCCCCTATCAGGGGACGTGTATATGGCATGGATATGTATATGGCATGGCCGAAACACAAGTGGCTGTCAGATAACAGTCCGGCCATGAGATAGATAAATTTGATAGATAGATAGATAGATAGATAGATAGATAGATAGATACATAGATTAGATAGATAGATCAATAGATGCAATAGATACATTTGATAGGTACAATAGCTAGATAGATAGATAGATAGATAGATTTGATAAATTAATAGATAGATTTGATAGATAGATAATTTTCCAGACAGAGAATTACAAGACGTGCGGTCTGGGACCCATGGTAAGGTTCCCAGAGGCAGTTGCAGCGCCCAAGGCTCTGATTAGAACAGAGCACTCCTGGAACGTATCTGCCCTCGGCCGAAATTGGAACATTCTTTAGCTTTCTGTCTCTCGGCCAAATGTCCGTCTGCCAAATGTCCATCTGCTAAATGTCCGTCTGCCAAATGTCCTTCTGCATTTTGTCAGAGCACCGTGTGCAATCTACTGTGCCACCAGATATGAGTGGTGTGTTAAGTAGTACTATTCTGATCAGTTTAATCCCTGTTACATCCTCTATCAGGGGACGTGTATATGGCATGGATTTTAGGAACCGGGAGATGGAAAAAGATGCTTGGTCAGTCCTTCTATTTCAAATTTGGGGCACTGCGCGTGCAATCTACTGTGCCACCAGATATGAGCGGTGTGGTTTTTGAAGCCACAGTGCAACACCAGAGGCCAGAAAAATTTGGCATGTACACATGCCTGAAAAATTAGGTATTGTTGCAGCCGCTGCTGTAACAGCGGCCAGAAAAATGAATGTTTGTTTCCCAGGCAGAAAGTGCCCTAAAACATTGCGGCTTGAACCCTAGTTGGTGGCAGATAAGTCACGCAAGTCATCCGGCATTCAAAGATAAAATACAGTAGCGTGTGGACCATTTTTAGCCCAAGGCAGCTCATCTCATGAGATCTTTTTTAGTCGAATGTATCGCCCAATGTCAGTCCCTTCGGGATCCATCCCTCATTCATCTTAATAAAGGTGAGGTAATCTAGACTTTTTTGACCTAGGCGACTTCTCTTCTCAGTGACAATACCTCCTGCTGCACTGAAGGTCCTCTCTGACAGGACACTTGAAGCGGGGCAGGCCAGACGTTCTATCACAAATTGGGATAGCTCAGGCCACAGGTCAAGCCTGCACACCCAGTAGTCAAGGGGTTCATCGCTCCTCAGAGTGTCGAGATCTCCAGTTAAGGTGAGGTAGTCTGCTACCTGTCGGTCGAGTCGTTCTCTAAGGGTGGACCCCAAAGGGCTGTGGCGATGCATAAGACTTAAAAAGCTCTGCATGTCCTCCATCAACAACACGTCTGTAAAGCGTCCTGTCCTTGCTGGCATGGTCGTGGGAGTTGGAGGATTACTTTCACCTCTCCCCCTGTTAGATTCCTGTTGTGCTGTGACATCACCCTTATACGCT
Organism: Bombina bombina; assembly: GCF_027579735.1. Classification (NCBI taxonomy): domain Eukaryota; kingdom Metazoa; phylum Chordata; class Amphibia; order Anura; family Bombinatoridae; genus Bombina; species Bombina bombina. The sequence goes on along the minus strand of NC_069503.1, from coordinate 833,211,481 downwards.
GTGTAAAGCATACTTTTTAATTTATTTTGGAACTGCTGCATCCTTTCCGACTTGTGGTAATTCGGTAACATTTCAGGCACTTTATGCTTATACCGGGGGTCTAGTAGCGTGGACACCCAGTACAGGTGGTTCTCCTTCAGCTTTTTTATACGAGGGTCCCTCAACAGGCACGACAGCATGAAAGACCCCATTTGCACAAGGTTGGATGCTGAGCTACTCATGTCCTGTTCCTCGTCCTCAGTGATCTCACTGAAGGTATCTTCTTCCCCCCAGCCACGTACAACACCACGGGTACCAGATAGGTGACAACGAGCACCCTGGGATGCCTGTTGTGCTTGGTCTTCCTCCTCCTCCTCCTCCTCAAAGCCACATTCCTCCTCTGACTCCTCTTCCTCACAATCCTCTTCCAGCGTTGCCGCTGGTCCAGCAAGCGATGCTGATAAGGCTGTTTCTGGTGGTGATGGTGACCACAACTCTTCCTCTTCACGCTCATGTACGGCCTGATCCAGCACTCTTCGCAGGGCACGCTCCAAGAAGAAAACAAATGGTATGATGTCACTGATGGTGCCTTCGGTGCGACTGACTAGGTTTGTCACCTCCTCAAAAGGACGCATGAGCCTACAGGCATTGCGCATGAGCATCCAGTAACGTGGCAAAAAAATCCCCAGCTCCCCAGAGGCTGTCCTAGCATCCCGGTCATACAAATACTCGTTAACGGCTTTTTCTTGTTGGAGCAGGCGGTCGAACATTAGGAGTGTTGAATTCCAATGTATCGGGCTGTCGCAAATAAAGCGCCTCGCTGGCATGTTGTTTTGCCGCTGGATATCTGAAAAATGCGCCATGGCCGTGTAGGAAAGCCTTAAATGGCCACACACCTTCCTGGCCTGCTTCAGGACGTCCTGTAAGCCTGGGTACTTATGCACAATGTGTTGTACAATCAGATTACACACATGTGCCATGCACGGCACATGGGTCAACTTGCCCAATTTCAATGCAGCCACCAAATTACTTCCGTTGTCAGAAACCACTTTGCCGATAGCCAGTTGGTGCAGAGTCAGCCACTGATCTACCTGTGCGTTCAGGGCGGACAGGAGTGCTGGTCCGGTGTGACTCTCTGCTTTCAGGCAAGTCAATCCCAAGACGGCGTGACACTGCCTTATCCAGGATGTGGAATAGTACCTGGGGAGCTGGGGGGGTGCCGTTGATGTGGAGCAAGACGCAGCAGCAGAAGAGGACTCAGTCAAGGAGGTTATGGAAGAGGATGGAGTAGGAGGAGTAGAGGAGGTGGCAGCAGGCCTGCCTGCAAGTCGTGGTGGTGTCACCAACTCTGCAGAGCCACTTATTCCATGGTTGTCAGCCATCAGCAGGTTTACCCAATGCGCAGTGTAGGTGATATACCTGCCCTGACCATGCTTTGCAGACCTGCTATCAGTGGTCAGATGGACCCTTGCCCCAACACTGTGTGCCAGACATGCCATTACTTCCTTTCGCACAATCGAGTACAGGTTGGGGATTGCCTTTTGTGAAAAGAAATTTCGGCCGGGTACCTTCCACTGCGGTGTCCCATTAGCTACAAATTTTTGGAATGCCTCAGACTCCACCAGCTTGTATGGTAAAAGCTGGCGGGCTAAGAGTTTAGACAAGTGAGCTGTCAGACGCCAGGCAAGGGGGTGACTTTGTGACATTGGCTTCTTACGCTCAAACATGTCCTTGACAGACACTTGACTGTGGGCAGATGAGCAGGAAATGCTCCGTAAGAGAGATGGAGTGGCGGATGGTTGAGAGGGGGCAAGGAGTACAGCAGTGGTTGATGTGGCTGAAGATGCTGGACCAGGAGGAGGATGGGGGCTTTGAGTTTGTGTGCTGCTTGTACTCATGTGTTGATCCCATAGGCGTTTGTGATGTGCGATCATGTGCCTTCGCAAAGCAGTTGTACCTAGGTGGGTGTTGGACTTCCCATGACTCAGTTTCTTTTGGCACAGGTTGCAAATGGAATCACTGTTGTCAGAGGCAGACACACAAAAAAATGCCACACTGCTGAGCTCTGCGATGACGGCATTCTGGTGGTGGCAACAGCATGCGTTGATTGGCGTGCTGTCTGGCTGACCCCGGGTGCCGATGCATAATGTCTGACTGTGCCACTAGCTCCTTGCGATGACCTCCCCCTGCTTCCAACTCGTCTCCTCCTCCTCCTCTCTGTCTCCCCATCTGAACTTTTCCCCTGTCCTTCTCTTCTAGCAGGCACCCACGTGACATCCACGGACGCATCGTCATCATCAACTGCTTCACTTGTATCTGACAAATCAACAAAGGAAGCAGCAGCGGGTACAACATCATCATCATCACACCGTACCTCCATGTCTGTAATGCTGCCTGACTGAGACATATCACTGTTATCTACATCCTCTGTCAATGATGGTTGCGCATCACTCATTTCTTCCAAATGATGTGTAAATAACTCCTCTGACAGATCAAGTGAAGCAGCTGTGGTGCTAGTGTTGGTGGTAGTGGCAGGCGGGTGATTGGTAACTTGAGAGGTGCCCGAAGATAAGCTGGAGGAGGATGGTGCGTCAAGGTTCGGAGCGGAAGCTATAGAAGATTGGGTGTCCTGGGTTAAAAAGTCAACTATGTCCTCAGAACTTTTCGAGTTCATGATACGTGGCCTCTGAACACTGGGCATTATTCTAGGGCCACTACGACCACGACGGCACCTGTGGGGTGGCCTGCCTCTGCCTGTCATTTTTTTTTAAATGTACACTTACACTACTATTAAACAAGATATGAGTGGTGCCACTGGGCAAGTGGGCACAGTATACGCTGTGAGCCTGACACAAAAAAGCAGACTGATGTTTCACAGTCCAAAAAGTTTTTCTTTGTTTTAAATGTACACTTACACTACTATTAAACAAGATATGAGTGGTGGCATTGGGCAAGTGGGCACAGTATACGCTGTGAGCCTGGATCACACGCTGGCAGGCAGGCAACTGCAATTAGATTACACAAGCAGACTGATGTTGATAGATAGAAACATAGATCAATAGATGCAATATACATATGATAGATACAAATTACATTGATCAATAGATGCAATATACATTTGATAGATACAAATTACATAGATCAATAGATGCAATATACATTTGATAGATACGAATTACATAGATCAATAGATGCAATATACATTTGATAGATACGAATTACATAGATCAATAGATGCAATATACATTTGATAGATACGAATTACATAGATCAATAGATGCAATATACATTTGATAGATACGAATGATAGTTAGATAGATTTGATAGATAAATAGATAGATTTGATAGATATATAATTTCCCAGACAGAGAATTACAAGACGGGCGGTTCTGGGACCCATGGTAAGGTTCCCAGAGGCAGTTGCGGCGCCAGGGGACGTGTATATGGCATGGATTTTCGGAACCGGGAGATGGAAAAAGATGCTCGGTTGGTCCTCCTGCTTCAAATTTGGGGCACTGCCCGTGCAATCTATTGTGCCACCAGATATGAGTGGTGTGTTAAGTAGTACTATTCTTAGCATTTTAATACCTGTTACTCCCCCTATCGGGGGAGGTTTATATGGCATGGATTTTAGGAACCGGGAGATGGAAAAAGATGCTTGGTCGGTGCTCCTACTTCAAATTTGGCCGAAACACAAGTGGCTGTCACAAAATAGTCCGGCCACGAGATAGATAGATTTGATAGATAGATACATAGATTACATAGATCAATAGATGCAATATACATTGGATAGATACGAATTACATAAATCAATAGATGCAATATACATTTGATAGATACGAATTACATAGATCAATAGATGCAATATACATTTGATAGATACGAATTACATAGATCAATAGATGCAATATACATTTGATAGATACAAATGATAGTTAGATATATTTGATAGATAAAGAGATAGATTTGATAGATATATAATTTCACCAGACAGAGAATTACAAGACGTGCCTCTGGGACCCATGGTAAGGTTCCCAGAGGCAGTTGTGGCTCCAGGGGATGCGTATATGGCATGGATTTTTGGAACCGGGAGATGGAAAAAGATGCTGGGTCGGTCCTCCTGCTTCAAATTTGGGGCACTGCCCGTGCAATCTATTGTGCCACCAGATATGAGTGGTGTCAGCAGTACTATTCTTAGCAGTTTAATACCTGTTACTTCCCCTATCGGGGGAGGTGTATATGGCAGGGATTTTAGGAAGCGTGAGATGGAAAAAGATGCTTGGTCGGTCCTCCTACTTCAAATTTGGCCGAAACACAAGTGGCTGTCAGTGTCACAAAACAGTCCGGCCATGAGATAGATAGATTTGATAGATAGATACATAGATTACATAGATCAATAGATGCAATATACATTGGATAGATACGAATTACATAAATCAATAGATGCAATATACATTTGATAGATACGAATTACATAGATCAATAGATGCAATATACATTTGATAGATACGAATTACATAGATCAATAGATGCAATATACATTTGATAGATACAAATGATAGTTAGATATATTTGATAGATAAAGAGATAGATTTGATAGATATATAATTTCACCAGACAGAGAATTACAAGACGTGCCTCTGGGACCCATGGTAAGGTTCCCAGAGGCAGTTGTGGCTCCAGGGGATGTGTATATGGCATGGATTTTTGGAACCGGGAGATGGAAAAAGATGCTGGGTCGGTCCTCCTGCTTCAAATTTGGGGCACTGCCCGTGCAATCTATTGTGCCACCAGATATGAGTGGTGTCAGCAGTACTATTCTTAGCAGTTTAATACCTGTTACTTCCCCTATCGGGGGAGGTGAATATGGCAGGGATTTTAGGAAGCGTGAGATGGAAAAAGATGCTTGGTCGGTCCTCCTACTTCAAATTTGGCCGAAACACAAGTGGCTGTCAGTGTCACAAAACAGTCCGGCCATGAGATAGATAGATTTGATAGATAGATACATAGATTACATAGATCAATAGATGCAATATACATTGGATAGATACGAATTACATAGATCAATAGATGCAATATACATTTGATAGATACGATTGATTGATAGTTAGATACATTTGATAGTTAAATAGATTGATTTGATAGATATATAATTTCACAGACAGAGAATTACAAGACGTTCGGTCTGAGACCCATGGTAAGGTTCCCAGAGGCAGTTGCGGCGCCAGGGGAGGTGTATATGGCATGGATTTTAGGAAGCGGGAGACGGAAAAAGATGCTTGGTCGGTCCTCCTACTTCAAATTTGGCCAAAACACAAGTGGCTGTCAGTGTCAAAAAACAGTCCGGCCATGAGATAGATTTGATAGATAGATACATAGATTACATTGATCAATAGATGCAATATACATTGGATAGATATGAATTACATAGATCAATAGATGCAATATACATTGGATAGATACGATTGATAGTTAGATAGATTTGATAGATAAATAGATTGATTTGATAGATATATAATTTCACAGACAGAGAATTACAAGACATGCGGGTTGTGACCCATGGTAAGGTTCCCAGAGGCAGTTGCGGCGCCAGGGGAGGTTTATATGGCATGGATTTTAGGAAGCGGGAGATGGAAAAAGATGCATGAAAGACCACATATGCCATCCTTTTGCACAATCAAGTACAGGTATGGCATCGATTTTAGGAACCCGGAGATAATTTTTAGGAACCGGGAGATGGAAAAAGATGCTTGGACACCCAGTACAGGTCGTTCTCCTTCAGCCTTTTTAGACGAGGGTCCCCGACCCTCAACAGGCATGACAGCATGAAAGACCCCATATGACTTCCTTTTGCACAATCGAGTACAGGTATGGCATCGATTTTAGGAACCCGGAGATAATTTTTAGGAACCGGGAGATGGAAAAAGATGCTTGGACACCCTCATTCTCTTTCAGCCTTTTAATACGAGGGTCCCCGACCCTCAACAGGCACGACAGCATGAAAGACCACCTATGCCATGACTTCCTTTTTCACAATCGAGTACAGGTATGGCATCGATTTTAGGAACCCGGAGATAATTTTTAGGAAGCGGGAGATGGAAAAAAGATGCTTGGACACCCAGTACAGGTCGTTCTCCTTCAGCCTTTTTATACGAGGGTCCCCGACCCTCAATAGGCACAACAGCATGAAAGACCATATATGCCATGACTTCCTTTTGCACAATCGAGTACAGGAATGGCATCGATTTTAGGAACCCGGAGATAATTTTTAGGAACCGGGAGATGGAAAAGGATGCTTGGACACCCAGTACAGGTCGTTCTCCTTCAGCCTTTTTAGACGAGGGTCCCCAACCCTCAACAGGCATGACAGCATGAAAGAACACATATGCCATGACTTCCTTTTGCACAATCGAGTACAGGTATGGCATCGATTTTAGGAACCCGGAGATAATTTTTAGGAGATGGAAAAAGATGCTTGGTGGGTCCTCCTACTTCAAATTTGGGGCACTGCACGTGCAATCTACTGTGCCACCAGATATGAGTGGTGTGTTAAGTAGTACTATTCTTAGCAGTTTAATCCCTGTTTTGTGCCTTTTTTTGGTTTTGGTTTTGAAGCCACAGTGCAGCACCAGAGGCCAGAAAAATTAGGCATGTACACATGCCTGAAAAATTAGGTATTGTTGCAGACGCTGCTGTAGCAGCGGCCAGAAAAATTAATGTTTGTTTGACAGTTAGAAAGTGCCCAAAATCATTGCGGCTTGAACCCTAGTTGTTGGCGGATAAGTCACGCAAGTCATTCGGCATTCGAAGATAAAATACAGCAGCGTGTGTACCATTTTTAACCCAAGGCAGCTCATCTCATCAGGCCTTTTTTACTCGAATGTATCACCCAATGTCAGTCCCTTCGGGATCCATCCCTCATTCATTTTAATAAAGGTGAGATAATCAAGACTTTTTTGACCTAGGCGACTTCTCTTCTCAGTGACAATACCTCCTGCTGCACTGAAGGTCCTTTCTGACAGGACACTTGAAGCGGGCAGGCCAGAAGTTCGATTGCAAATTGGGATAGCTCAGGCCACAGGTCAAGCCTGCACACCCAGAAGTCAAGGGGCCCATCGCTCCTCAGGTAGTCTGCTACCTGTCGGTTGAGTCGTTCTCTGAGGCTGGATCCCGAAGGGCTGTGGCGATGCATAGGAGTTAAAAAGGTCTGCAGGTCCTCCATCAACAACTCGTCTGGAAAGCGTCCTGTCCTTGCCGGCGTGGTCGTGTGAGGAGGAGGATTACTTTCATCTCTTCCCCTGTTAGATTCCCGTTGTGCTGTGACATCACCCTTATACGCTGTGTAAAGCATACTTTTAAATTTATTTTTGAACTGCTCCATCCTTTCCGACTTGCGGGAATTCGGTAACATTTCAGTCACTTTATGCTTATACCGTGGGTCTAGTAGCATGGACAGCCAGTACAGTTTGTTCTCCTTCAGCTTTTTTATACGAGTGTCCCTCAACAGGCACGACAGCATGAAAGACCCCATTTGCACAAGGTTGGATGCCGAGCTACTCATGTCCCGTTCCTTGTCCTCACTGATCTCACTGAAGGTATCTTCTTCCCCCCAGCCACGTACAACACCACGGGTACCAGATAGGTGACAACAACAAGTACCCTGGGATGCCTGTTGTGCTTGGTCTTCCTCCTCCTCCTCAAAGCCACATTCCTCCTCTGACTCCTCTTCCTCACAATCCTCTTCCTGCTTTGCCGCTGGTCCAGCAAGCGATGCTGATAAGGCTGTTTCTGGTGGTGATGGAGACCACAACTCTTCCTCTTCCTCTTCACGCTCATCTACAGCCTGATCCAGCACTCTTCGCAGGGCACACTCCAGGAAGAAAACAAATGGTATGATGTCACTGATGGTGCCTTCGGTGCGACTGACTAGGTTTGTCACCTCCTCAAAAGGACGCATGAGCCTACAGGCATTGCGCATGAGCGTCCAGTAAACGTGGCAAAAAAATCCCCAGCTCCCCAGAGGCTGTACTAGCACCCCGGTCATACAAATACTCGTTAACAGCTTTTTCTTGTTGTAGCAGGCGGTCGAACATTAGGAGTGTTGAATTCCAACGTGTCGGGCTGTTGCAAATCAAGCGCCTCACTGGCAGGTTGTTTCGCTAATGGATATCTGACAAGTGCGCCATGGCCGTGTAGGAACGCCTGAAATGGCCACACACCTTCCTGGCCTGCTTCAGGATGTCCTGTAAGCCTGGGTACTTATGCACAAAGCGTTGTACAATCAGATTACACACATGTGCCATGCACGGCACATGTGTCAACTTCCCCAATTTCAATGCCGCCACCAAATTACTTCCGTTGTCAGAAACCACTTTGCCAATCTCCAGTTGGTGCAGAGTCAGCCACTGATCCACCTGTGTGTTCAGGGTGGACAGGAGTGCTGCTGCGGTGTGACTCTCTGCTTTCAGGCAAGTCAACCCCAAGACGGCGTGACACTGCCGTATCCGGGATGTGGAATAGTACCTGAGGAGCTGGGGGGGTGCCGTTGATGTGGAGCAAGACGCAGCAGCAGAAGAGGACTCAGCCAAGGAAGAGGTTATGGAAGAGGATGGAATAGGAGTAGTAGAGGAGGTAGCAGCAGGCCTGCCTGCAAGTCGTGGCGGTGTCACCAACTCCTCTGCAGAGCCACGCATTCCATGCTTGTCAGCCGTCAGTAGGTTTACCCAATGCGCAGTGTAGGTGATATACCTGCCCTGACCATGCTTTGCAGACCAGCTATCAGTGGTCAGATGGACCCTTGCCCAAACACTGTGTGCCAGACATGCCATTACTTCCTTTCGCACAATCGAGTACAGGTTGGGGATTGCCTTTTGTGAAAAGAAATTTTGGCCAGGTACCTTCCACTACGGTGTCCCAATAGATACAAATTTTTTGAACTCCTCAGACTCCACCAGCTTGTATGGTAAAAGCTGGCGGGCTAAGAGTTCAGACAAGCCAGCTGTCAGACGCCGGACAAGGGGGTGACTTTGGGAAATTGGCTTCTTACACTCAAACATGTCCTTGACAGACACCTGACTATGGGCAGATGAGCAGGAACTGCTACTGAAGAGAGACTGAGTGGAGGATGGTTGAGAGGTGGCAAGGAGTACAGCAGTGTCTGACGTGGCTGAAGATGCTGGACCAGGAGGAGGATGGCGGCTTTGAGTTTGTGTGCTGCTTCTACTCATGTGTTCATCCCATCGGCGTTTGTGATGTGAGACCATGTGCCTTCGCAAAGCAGTTGTACCTAGGTGGGTGTTGGACTTCCCACAACTCAGTTTCTTTTGGCACAGGTTGCAAATGGCATCGCTGTTGTCAGAGGCAGACACACAAAAAAATGCCACACTGCTGAGCTCTGCGATGACGGCATTCTGGTGGTGGCAACAGCATGCGTTGATTGGCGTGCTGTCTGGCTGACCCCGGGTGCCGATGCATGCTGTCTGACTGTGCCACTAACTCCTTGCGAAGACCTCGCCCTGCTTCCAACTCATCTCCTCCTCCTCCTATCTGTCTCCCCATCTGAACTTTCCCCCTCTTCTTCTTCTCTTCTAGCGGGCACCCACGTGACATCCACGGACGCATAATCATCAACCGCTTCACTTGTATCTGACAAATCAACAAAGGAAGCAGCAGCGAGTACAACGTCACCATCATCATCACACCGTACGTCCATGTCTGTAATGCTGCCTGACTGAGACATATCACTGTTATCTACATCCTTTGTCAATGATGGTTGCGCATCACTCATTTCTTCCAAATGATGTGTCAATAACTCCTCTAACAGATCAAGTGAAGCGGCTGTGGTGCTAGTGTTGGTGGTGGCGGCAGGCGGGCGAGTGGCACTGGTCACTTGAGAGGTGCCCGAAGCTAAGCTGGAGGTGGATGGTGCGTCAAGGTTCTGAGCGGAAGCTGTAGAAGATTGGGTGTCCTGTGTTAGCCAGTCAACTAGGTCCTCCTCAGAACTTTTTGCGTTCATGGCATGTGGCCTCTGAACACTGTGCATTATTGTAGGGTCAAAGGGAATCACAGCACCACGACCACGATGGCACCTGAGGGGTGGCCTGCCTCTGCCTGTCATTTTTTTCAATGTAGACTTACACTACTATTAAAAAATATGAGTGGTGCCACTTGGCAAGTGGGCACAGTATACGCTGTGAGCCTGACACAAAAAAAGCAGACTGATGTTTCACAATCCAAAAAATGTATTTGTTTTAAATGTACACTTACACTATTATTAAACAAGATATGAGTGGTGGCACTGGGCAAGTGGGCACAGTATACGCTGTGAGCCTGACACAAAAAAGCAGACTGATGTTTCACAGTCAAAAATGTTTATTTTTTAAATATTTAAACTACTGTTACAACAAATATGAGTGGTGCCACTAACTTGGCAAGTGGGCAAGGTAAACACATGCTGGCAGGCAACTTCAATTAGATTACACTAGCAGACTGATGTTTCACAGTCAAAACATTTTTTCTTTTATAAATATTTACACTACTGTTATAACAAATATGATTGGTGGCACTTAGCAAGTGGGCCTGGCACACACGATGGCAGGCAGGCAACTGCAATTAGATTACACTAGCAGACTGATGTTTCACAGACAAAAAAGTTTTTTTTTTAAATATTTACACTACTGTTATAACAAATATGATTGGTGGCACTAGTTGGTAAGTGGGCCTGGCACACACGCTGGCAGGCAGGCAACTGAAATTAGATTACACTAGCAGACTGATGTTTCACAGTCAAAAAAGTTTTTTTTATAAATATTTACAATACTGTTATAACAAATATGATTGGTGGCACTTAGCAAGTGGGCCTGGCACACACGCTGGCAGGCAGGCAACTGCAATTAGATTATACTAGCTGACTGATGTTTCACAGTCAATTTTTTTTTTTTAAATATTTACAATACTGTTATAACAAATATGATTGGTGGCACTAGTTGGCAAGTGGGCCTGGCACACACGCTGGCAGGCAGGCAACTGCAATTAGATTGCACTAGCAGACTGATGTTTCACAGTCAAAAAAGTTGTTTTTTTAAATATTTACACTACTGTTACAACAAATATGAGTGGTGCCACTAACTTGGCAAGTGGGCCTGGCACACACACTGGCAGGCAGGCAACTTCAATTAGATTACACTAGCAGACTGATGTTTCACAGTCAAAAAAGTTTTATATTTACACTACTGTTATAACAAATATGATTGGTGGCACTAGTTGGCAAGTGGGCCTGGCACACATGCTGGCAGGCAGGCAAATGCAATTAAATAACACTAGCAGACTGATGTAAAAGTTTTTTTTTTAAAAAATTACACTAATGTTACAACAGATATGAGTGGTGGCACTGAGGATGGAAGTAGGCACAGTATATGCTGTGAGCCTGACACACAGGCCGGCACTAGTGGCAGGCTGGCCTGGCAACTAAAATTAAATAACACTAGCAGACTGATGTAAACGGTTTTTTTTTACAAAATTTACACTAATGTTACAACAGATATGAGTGGTGGCACTTAGCAAGTGGGCCTGGCACACACGATGGCAGGCAGGCAACTGCAGTTAGATTACACTAGAAGACTGATGTTTCAAAGAAAAAAGGTTTTTTTTTTTTAAATATTTACACTACTGTTATAACAAATATGATTGGTGGCACTAGTTGGCAAGTGGGCCTGGCACACACGCTGGCAGGCAGGCAACTGCAATTAGATTACACTAGCAGACTGATGTTTCACAGTAAAAAAAGTTTTTTTATAAATATTTACAATACTGTTATAACAAATATGATTGGTTGCACTTAGCAAGTGGGCGTGGCACACATGCTGGCAGGCAGGCAACTGCAATTAGATTACACTAGCTGACTGATGTTTCACAGTCAAATTTAAAAAAAAAAAATATTTACAATACTGTTTTAACAAATATGATTGGTGGCACTAGTTGGCAAGTGGGCCTGGCACACACACTGGCAGGCAGGCAACTGCAATTAGATTGCACTAGCAGACTGATGTTTCACAGTCAAAAAAGTTTTTTTTTAAATATTTACACTACTGTTTCAACAAATATGAGTGGTGCCACTAACTTGGCAAGTGGGCCTGGCACATACGCTGGCAGGCAGGCAACTTCAATTAGATTACACTAGCAGACTGATATAAACGTTTTTAAAAAATGTTTTACACTAATGTTACAACAGATATGAGTGGTGGCACTGAGGAAGTAGGCACAGTATATGCTGTGAGCCTGACACACAGGCTGGCACTAGTGGCAGGCTGGCCTGGCAAATAAAATTAAATAACACTAGCAGACTGATGTAAAAGTTTTTTTTTTATAAATTTACACTAATGTTACAACAGATATGAGTGGTGGCACTGAGGATGGAAGTAGGTACAGTATATGCTGTGAGCCTGACACACAGGCTGGCACTAGTGGCAGGCTGGCCTGGCAACTAAAATTAAATAACACTAGCAGACTGATATAAAAGTTTTTTTAAAATTTATTACACTAATGTTACAACAGATATGAGTGGTGGCACTGAGGATGGAAGTAGGCACAGTGTATGCTGTGAGCCTGACACACAGGCTGGCACTAGTGGCAGGCTGGCCTGGCAACTAAAATTAAATAACACTAGCAGACTGATGTAAAAGTTTTTTTTTTACAAAATTTACACTAATGTTACAACAGATATGAGTGGTGGCACTGAGGATGGAAGTAGGCACAGTATATGCTGTGAGCCTGACACACAGTCTGGCACTAGTGGCAGGTGGGCCTGGCAACTAAAATTAAATAACACTAGAAGACTGATGTAAAAGTTTTTTTTTTTTTTTTTAAATTACACTAATGTCACGAAAGATATGAGTGGTGGCACTGAGGAAGGAAGTAGGCACATTATATGCTGTGAGGCTGACACACAGGGTGGTGGCACTAGTGGCAGGCTGGCCTTGCAACTAATATTAAATAACACTAGCAGACTGATGTAAAAGTTTTTTTTTTACAAATTACACTAATGTTACAACAGATATGAGTGGCGGCACTGAGGATGGAAGTAGGCACAGTATATGCTGTGAGCCTGACACACAGGCTGTCACTAGTGGCAGGCTGGCCTGGCAAATAAAATTAAATAACACTTGTAGACTGATGTAAAAGTTTTTTTTTAAAAAAAGTTACACTAATGTTACAACAGATATGAGTGGTGGCACTGAGGATGAAAGTAGGCACAGTATATGCTGTGAGCCTGACACACAAGCTGGCAGCACTAGTGGCAGGCTGGCCTGGCAACTAAAATTAAATAACACTAGCAGACTGATGTAAAAGTTTTTTTTTATATAAATTTACACTAATGTTAGAAAAGATATGAGTGGTGGCACTGAGGATGGAAGTAGGCACAGCCTGACACACAGGCTGGCACTAGTGGCAGGCTGGCCTGGCAACTAAAATTAAATAACACTAGCAGATTGATGTAAAAGATTTTTTTAAAAATTTTACACTAATGTTACAACAGATATGAGAGGTAGCAGTGAGGATGGAAGTAGGCACAGTATATGCTGTGAGCCTGACACACAGACTGGCACTAGTGGCAGGCTGGCCTGGCAACTAAAATTAAATAACACTAGCAGACTGATGTAAAAGTTTTTTTTAAATAAAATTAACACTAATGTCACAACAGATATGAGTGGTGGCACTGAGGATGGAAGTAGGCACAGTATATGCTGTGAGGCTGACACACAGGCTGGCCTGGCAACTAAAATTAAATAACACTAGCAGACTGATGTAAAAGTTTTTTTTTTAAAAAAAAATTACACTAATGTTACACTAGATATGAGTGGTGGCACTGAGGCTGGCAGTGGCAGGCTGGCCTGTCAACTGAAATTAGATTACACTAGCAGACTGATGTAAACGTTTTTTTAAAAAAAAATAATTACACTAATGTTACACCAGATATGAGTGGTGGCACAGAGCAATTAATCACAGTATATGCTGTGAGCCTGACACACAGGCCTGCTGGCAACTGAAATTAGATTACACTAGCAAACTGATATAAAAGTTTTTTTTTTTTAAATTTACACTAATGTTACACCAGATATGAGTGGTGGCAGTGAGCAAGTAGGCACACTATATGCTGTGAACCTCACACACAGGCTGACAGGCAGGCAAATGCAATTAGATTACAAAAACAAAAAAAAACAAAAAAACCCACTGAAGTTCTAGCCCTAAAAAGGGCTTTTTGGGGTGCTGTCCTTACAGCAGAGATCAGATGAGTCCTTCAGGACTGTAGTGGACACTGAATACACTATCCTAGCTATCAATTTCCCTATAAAATCACCAGCTGCAGCACTATCACTCCTCTCACTAAGAATGCAGGATCATAATGAATCTAAAATGGCTGCTGCCCAGTAGCTGGGAGGGTCTGGAAGGGAGTGTCTGCTGCTGATTGGCTGAAATGTGTCTGCAGACTGTGAGATACAGGGTCAAAGTTTACTCAATGATGACGAATAGGGGTCGGATCGAACATCGCATATGTTGGCCCGCTGCGGCGAACGCAAACAAGCTAAGATTGCCGGGAACTGTTCTCTGGCGAACTGTTCGCAACATCACTACCGTGAGCCTGGCACACACACTGGCAGGCAGGCAACTGCAATTAGATTACACTAGCAGACTGATGTTTCACAGTCAAAAAAGTTTTTTTTTTAAATTTACACTACTGTTACAACAGATATGAGTGGTGGCACTGGGCAAGTGGGCCTGGCACACACGCTGGCAGGCAGGCAACTGCAATTAGATTACACTAGCAGACTGATGTTTCACAGTCAAAATTTTTTTTTTTAAATTTACAATACTGTTACACCATATATGAGTGGTGGCACTGGGCAAGTGGGCACAGTATACGCTGTGAGCCTGGCACACACGCTGGCAGGCAGGCAACTGCAATTAGATTACACAAGCAGACTGATGTTTCGCAGTCAAAAAAGTTTTTTTTTTTTAAATTTACACTACTGTTACAACAGATATGAGTGGTGGCACTGGGCAAGTGGGCACAGTATACTCTGTGATCCTGGCACACACGCTGGCAGGCAGGAAACTGCAATTAGATTACACTAACAGACTGATGTTTCACAGTCAAAAAAGTTTTTTTTTTTTAAATTTACACTACTGTTACAACAGATATGAGTGGTGACACTGGGCAAGTGGGCACAATATACACTGTGAGCCTGGCACACACGCTGGTAGGCAGGCAACTGCAATTAGATTATACAAGCAGACTGAAGGTTTTTTTTTAAATTTACACTACTGTTACAACAGATATGAGTGGTGGCACTGAGGATGGAAGTAGGCACAGTATTTGCTGTGAGTCTGACACACAGGCTGGCACTAGTGGCAGGCTGGCCTGGCAACTAAAATTAAATAACACTAGCAGACTGATGTTTCACAGTCGAAAAAGTTTTTTTTTTTTTAATTTACACTACTGTTACAACAGATATGAGTGGTGGCACTGGGCAAGTGGGCACAGTATACGCTGTGAGGCCGGCACACATGCTGGCAGGCAGGCAACTGCAATTAGATTACACTAGCAGACTGATGTTTCACATTCAAAAAAGTTTTTTTTTTTAATTTACACTACTGTTACACCAGATATGAGTGGTGGCACTGGGCAAGTGGGCCTGGCACACACGCTGGAAGGTAGGCAACTGCAATTAGATTACACTAGCAGACTGATGTTTCACAGTCAAAAAGTTTTTTTTTTTAAATTTACACTACTGTTACAACAGATATGAGTGGTGGCACTGGGCAAGTGGGCCTGGCACGCACACTGGCAGGCAGGCAACTGCAATTAGATTACACAAGCAGACTGATGTTTCACAGTCAAAAAAGTTTTTGTTTTTTTTAATTTACACTACTGTTACACCAGATATGAGTCGTGGCACTGGGCAAGTGGTCACAGTATATGCTGTGAGCCTGGCACACACGCTGGCAGGCAGGCAACTGCAATTAAATTACACTAGCAAACTGATGTTTCACAGTCAAAAAAGTTTTTTTTTTCTAAATTTACACTACTGTTACAACAGATATGAGTGGTGGCACTGGACAAGTGGGCCTGGCACACACGCTGGCAGGCAGGAAACTGCAATTAGATTACACTAGCAGACTGATGTTTCACAGTCAAAAAAGTTTTTTTTTAAATGTACACTAGTGTTACAACAAATATGAGTGGTGGCACTGGGCAAGTGGGCACAGTATACGCTGTGAGCCTGGCACACACGCTGGCAGGCAGGCAACTGCAATTAAATTACACTAGCAAACTGATGTTTCACAGTCAAAAAAGTTTTTTTTTTCTAAATTTACACTACTGTTACAACAGATATGAGTGGTGGCACTGGACAAGTGGGCCTGGCACACACGCTGGCAGGCAGGCAACTGCAATTAGATTACACTAGCAGACTGATGTTTCACAGTCAAAAAAGTTTTTTTTTAAATGTACACTAGTGTTACAACAGATATGATTGGTGGCGCTGGGCAAGTGGGCACAGTATACGCTGTGAGCCTGGCACACACGCTGGCAGGCAGGCAACTGCAATTAGATTACACTAGCAGAATGATGTTTCACAGTCAAAAAAGTTTTTTTTTTTTAAATTTACACTACTGTTACAACAGATATGAGTAGTGGCACTGGGCAAGTGGGCACAGTATACGCTGTGAGCCTGGAACACATGTTGGCAGGCAACTGCAATTAGATTACACTAGCAGACTGATGTTTCACAGTCAAAAAAGTTTTTTTTTTTAATTTACACTACTGTTACAACAGATATGAGTGGTGGCACTGGGCAAGTGGGCCTGGCACACACGCTGGAAGGTAGGCAACTGCAATTAGATTACACTAGCAGACTGATGTTTCACAGTCAAAAAGTTTTTTTTTTAAAATTTACACTACTGTTACAACAGATATGAGTGGTGGCACTGGGCAAGTGGGCCTGGCACGCACACTGGCAGGCAGGCAACTGCAATTAGATTACACAAGCAGACTGATGTTTCACAGTCAAAAAAGTTTTTGTTTTTTTTAATTTACACTACTGTTACACCAGATATGAGTCGTGGCACTGGGCAAGTGGTCACAGTATATGCTGTGAGCCTGGCACACACGCTGGCAGGCAGGCAACTGCAATTAAATTACACTAGCAAACTGATGTTTCACAGTCAAAAAAGTTTTTTTTTTTCTAAATTTACACTACTGTTACAACAGATATGAGTGGTGGCACTGGACAAGTGGGCCTGGCACACACGCTGGCAGGCAGGAAACTGCAATTAGATTACACTAGCAGACTGATGTTTCACAGTCAAAAAAGTTTTTTTTTAAATGTACACTAGTGTTACAACAAATATGAGTGGTGGCACTGGGCAAGTGGGCACAGTATACGCTGTGAGCCTGGCACACACGCTGGCAGGCAGGCAACTGCAATTAAATTACACTAGCAAACTGATGTTTCACAGTCAAAAAAGTTTTTTTTTTCTAAATTTACACTACTGTTACAACAGATATGAGTGGTGGCACTGGACAAGTGGGCCTGGCACACACGCTGGCAGGCAGGCAACTGCAATTAGATTACACTAGCAGACTGATGTTTCACAGTCAAAAAAGTTTTTTTTTAAATGTACACTAGTGTTACAACAGATATGATTGGTGGCGCTGGGCAAGTGGGCACAGTATACGCTGTGAGCCTGGCACACACGCTGGCAGGCAGGCAACTGCAATTAGATTACACTAGCAGAATGATGTTTCACAGTCAAAAAAGTTTGTTTTTTTTAAATTTACACTACTGTTACAACAGATATGAGTGGTGGCACTGGGCAAGTGGGCACAGTATACGCTGTGAGCCTGGAACACATGTTGGCAGGCAACTGCAATTAGATTACACTAGCAGACTGATGTTTCACAGTCAAAAAAGTTTTTTTTTTTAATTTACACTACTGTTACAACAGATATGAGTGGTGGCACTGGGCAAGTGGGCACAGTATACGCTGTGAGGCTGGCACACATGCTGGAAGGCAGTCAACTGCAATTAGATTACACAAGCAGACTGATGTTTCACAGTCAAAAAAGTTTTGTTTTTTTAAATTTACACTACTGTTACAACAGATATGAGTGGTTGCACTGGGCAAGAGGGCCTGGCACACACACTGGCAGGCAGGCAGGCAACTGCAATTAGATTACACAAGCAGACTGATGTTTCACAGTCAAAAAAGTTTTTTTTTTTAAATTTACACTACTGTTACAACAGATATGAGTGGTGGCACTGGACAAGTGGGCCTGGCACACACGCTGGCAGGCAGGCAACTGCAATTAGATTACACTAGCAGACTGATGTTTCACAGTCAAATTTTTTTTTTTAAATGTACACTAGTGTTACAACAGATATGAGTGGTGGCACTGGGCAACTGGGCACAGTATACGCTGTGAACCTCGCACACACGTTGGCAGGCAGGCAACTGCAATTAGATTACACTAGCAGACTGATGTTTCACAGTCAAAAAAGTTTTTTTTTTTTTAAATTTACACTACTGTTACAACAGATATGAGTGGTGGCACTGGGAAAGTGGGCACAGTATATGCTTTGAGCCTGGCACACATGCTGGCAGCCAGGCAACTGCAATTAGATTAAACTAGCAGACTGATGTTTCACAGTCAAAAAAGTTTTTTTTTTAAATATTTACACTACTGTTACAACAAATATGAGTGGTGGCACTAACTTGGCAAGTGGGCCTGGCACACACGCAGGCAGGCAACTGCAATTAGATTACACAAGCAGACTGATGTTTCACAGTCAAAAAGTTTTTTTAAAATTTACACTACTGATACAACAGATATGAGTGGTTGCACTGGACAAGAGGGCCTGGCATACACACTGGCAGGCAGGCAACTGCAATTAGATTACACAAGCAGACTTATGTTTCACAGTCAAAAAAGTTTTGTTTTTTTAAATTTACACTACTGTTACACCAGATATGATTGGTGGCACTGGGCAAGTGGGCCTGGCACACATGCTGGCAGGCAGGCAACTGCAATTAGATTACACTAGCAGACTGATGTTTCACAGTCAAAACATTTTTTTTTTTTAAATTTACACTACTGTTACAACAGATATGAGTGGTTGCACTGGGCAAGAGGGCCTGGCACACACACTGGCAGGCAGGCAAATGCAATTAGATTACACAAGCAGACTGATGTTTCACAGTCAAAAAAGTTTTTTTTTTTAATTTACACTACTGTTACACCAGATATGAGTGGTGGCACTGGGCAAGTGGTCACAGTATACTCTGTGAGCCTGGCACACACGCTGGCAGGCAGGCAACTGTAATTAGATTACACTAGCAGACTGATGTTTCACAGTCAAAAAAGTTTTTTTTTTAAATATTTACACTACTGTTACAACAAATATGAGTGGTGGCACTAACTTGGCAAGTGCGCCTGGCACACACGCAGGCAGGCAACTGCAATTAGATTACACAAGCAGACTGATGTTTCACAGTCAAAAAGTTTTTTTTTTTTTAAATTTACACTACTGTTACAACAGATATGAGTGGTTGCACTGGGCAAGAGGGCCTGGCACACACACTGGCAGGCAGGCAACTGCAATTAGATTACACAAGCAGACTGATGTTTCACAGTCAAAAAAGTTTTTTTTTTTTAATTTACACTACTGTTACAACAGATATGAGTGGTGGCACTGGGCAAGGGGTCACAGTATACTCTGTGAGCCTGGCACACACGCTGGCAGGCAGGCAACTGCAATTAGATTACACTAGCAGACTGATGTTTCACAGTCAAAAAAGTTTTTTTTTTTAAATTTACACTACTGTTACAACAGATATGTGTGGTGGCACTGGACAAGTGGGCCTGGCACACACGCTGGCAGGCAGGCAACTGCAATTAGATTACACTAGCAGACTGATGTTTCACGGTCCAATTTTTTTTTTTTTTTAAATGTACACTAGTGTTACAACAGATATGAGTGGTGACACTGGGAAAGTGGGCACAGTATATGCTTTGAGCCTGGCACACATGCTGGCAGCCAGGCAACTGCAATTAGATTAAACTAGCAGACTGATGTTTCACAGTCAAAAAAGTTTTTTTTTTAAATATTTACACTACTGTTACAACAAATATGAGTGGTGGCACTAACTTGGCAAGTGGGCCTGGCACACACGCAGGCAGGCAACTGCAATTAGATTACACAAGCAGACTGATGTTTCACAGTCAAAAAGTTTTTTTAAAATTTACACTACTGATACAACAGATATGAGTGGTTGCACTGGACAAGAGGGCCTGGCATACACACTGGCAGGCAGGCAACTGCAATTAGATTACACAAGCAGACTGATGTTTCACAGTCAAAAAAGTATTGTTTTTTTAAATTTACACTACTGTTACACCAGATATGATTGGTGGCACTGGGCAAGTGGGCCTGGCACACATGCTGGCAGGCAGGCAACTGCAATTAGATTACACTAGCAGACTGATGTTTCACAGTCAAAACATTTTTTTTTTTTAAATTTACACTACTGTTACAACAGATATGAGTGGTTGCACTGGGCAAGAGGGCCTGGCACACACACTGGCAGGCAGGCAAATGCAATTAGATTACACAAGCAGACTGATGTTTCACAGTCAAAAAAGTTTTTTTTTTTAATTTACACTACTGTTACACCAGATATGAGTGGTGGCACTGGGCAAGTGGTCACAGTATACTCTGTGAGCCTGGCACACACGCTGGCAGGCAGGCAACTGTAATTAGATTACACTAGCAGACTGATGTTTCACAGTCAAAAAAGTTTTTTTTTTAAATATTTACACTACTGTTACAACAAATATGAGTGGTGGCACTAACTTGGCAAGTGCGCCTGGCACACACGCAGGCAGGCAACTGCAATTAGATTACACAAGCAGACTGATGTTTCACAGTCAAAAAGTTTTTTTTTTTAAATTTACACTACTGTTACAACAGATATGAGTGGTTGCACTGGGCAAGAGGGCCTGGCACACACACTGGCAGGCAGGCAACTGCAATTAGATTACACAAGCAGACTGATGTTTCACAGTCAAAAAAGTTTTTTTTTTTTAATTTACACTACTGTTACAACAGATATGAGTGGTGGCACTGGGCAAGGGGTCACAGTATACTCTGTGAGCCTGGCACACACGCTGGCAGGCAGGCAACTGCAATTAGATTACACTAGCAGACTGATGTTTCACAGTCAAAAAAGTTTTTTTTTTTAAATTTACACTACTGTTACAACAGATATGTGTGGTGGCACTGGACAAGTGGGCCTGGCACACACGCTGGCAGGCAGGCAACTGCAATTAGATTACACTAGCAGACTGATGTTTCACGGTCCAATTTTTTTTTTTTTTAAATGTACACTAGTGTTACAACAGATATGAGTGGTGGCACTGGGCAACTGGGCACAAAATACGCTGTGAGCCTCGCACACACGCTGGCAGGCAGGCAACTGCAATTAGATTACACTAGCAGACTGATGTTTCACAGTCAAAAAAGTTTTTTTTAAAAAAAATTTACACTACTGTTACAACAGATATGAGTGGTGGCACTGGGCAAGTGGGCACAGTATACGCTTTGAGCCTGGCACACACGCTGGCAGGCAGGCAACTGCAATTAGATTACACTAGCAGTCTGATGTTTCACAGTCAAAAAAGATTTTTTTTTAAATATTTACACTACTGTTACAACAAATATGAGTGGTGGCACTAACTTGGCAAGTGGGCCTGACACACACGCAGGCAGGCAACTGCAATTAGATTACACAAGCAGACTGATGTTTCACAGTCAAAAAGTTTTTTTTTTTTAAATTACACTACTGTTACAACAGATATGAGTGGTTGCACTGGGCAAAAGGGCCTGGCACACACACTGGCAGGCAGGCAACTGCAATTAGATTACACAAGCAGACTGATGTTTCACAGTCAAAAAAGTTTTTTTTTTTTTAATTTACACTACTGTTACACCAGATATGAGTGGTGGCACTGGGCAAGTGGGCCTGTCACACATGCTGGCAGGCAGGCAACTGCAATTAGATTACACTAGCAGACTGATGTTTCAAAGTCCAAATTTTTTTTTTTTAAATTTACACTACTGTTACAACAGATATGAGTGGTGGCACTGGGCAAGTGGGCACAGTATACACTGTGAGCCTGGCACACACACTGGCAGGCAGGCAGGCAACTGCAATTAGATTACACTAGCAGACTGATGTTTCACAGTCAAAAAAGTTTTTTTTTTTAAATTTACACTACTGTTACACCAGATATGAGTGGTGGCACTGGGCAAGTGGGCCTGGCACACACGCTGGCAGGCAGGCAACTGCAATTAGATTACACTAGCAGACTGATGTTTCACAGTCAAAATGTTTTTTTTTTTTAAATTACACTACTGTTACAACAGATATGAGTGGTTGCACTGGGCAAAAGGGCCTGGCACACACACTGGCAGGCAGGCAACTGCAATTAGATTACACAAGCAGACTGATGTTTCACAGTCAAAAAAGTTTTTTTTTTTTTAATTTACACTACTGTTACACCAGATATGAGTGGTGGCACTGGGCAAGTGGGCCTGTCACACATGCTGGCAGGCAGGCAACTGCAATTAGATTACACTAGCAGACTGATGTTTCAAAGTCCAAATTTTTTTTTTTTAAATTTACACTACTGTTACAACAGATATGAGTGGTGGCACTGGGCAAGTGGGCACAGTATACACTGTGAGCCTGGCACACACACTGGCAGGCAGGCAGGCAACTGCAATTAGATTACACTAGCAGACTGATGTTTCACAGTCAAAAAAGTTTTTTTTTTTAAATTTACACTACTGTTACACCAGATATGAGTGGTGGCACTGGGCAAGTGGGCCTGGCACACACGCTGGCAGGCAGGCAACTGCAATTAGATTACACTAGCAGACTGATGTTTCACAGTCAAAAAATTTTTTTTTTTTTTTTTTTTAAATTTACACTACTGTTACAACAGATATGAGTGGTGGTACTGGGCAAGTGGACACAGTATACGCTGTGTGCCTGACACACACGCTGGCAGGCAGGCAACTGCAATTAGATTACACAGGGAAAAAAAAACAAACAAACTGATATTCTAGCCCTAAAAAGGGCTTTTTGGGGTTCTGTCCTTACAGCAGAGATCAGATGAATCCTTCAGGACTGTAGTGGACACTGAATACACTAGCCTAGCTATCAATTTCCCTATTAAATCATCAGCAGCTACACTGTCCCTCCTCTCACTAAGAAAGCAGCTTCCGAATGAATCTAAAATGGCTGCTGTCCAGGAGCTGGGAGGGTCTGGGAGTGAGGGTCTGTTGCTGATTGGCTAGAATGTATCTGCAGACTGTGAGATACAGGGTCAAAGTTTACTCAATGATGACGAATAGGGGGCGGATCGAACATCGCATATGTTTGCCCGCCGTTGCGAACGCAAACAAATTATGTTCGCTGGGAACTATTCGCCTGCGAACAATTCGAGACATCACTACTGTTAATATAATTTATAGAACTTCCAATAATCCTGATTGATGAACCCATTAAATGAGTCTAAATTCTTGATTAGTCAATCAAAATGTTAAAAATTTTGTATAATTAGAGGAGTAATCAATCACAACAAACAGGACATGGCAAGTCTCTATTGAAAGAAGATTAACATTAACATTAAGATTAACATTATGTATCTTAAAATCGATTTTAAGAATCATAATGTTAAGGCTATTTTTATTTTATAGCATTTGGGGGCTATTTACAATGGCAGCATAATGCATATTGGGTGAGATGTGTGTGGGATTACCTATGATGGGTGTTTTGGAAGGGGTGTTTGTGGTGTGGTGGGGGTTACATGATGTGGCTAGTATTAATGCTGGTTTGATACAGGGGAGATGAAGTTAGTGTAAATTGTACCATTGTGCTTTCATGTAGGATATAACATAAACACATACACCCTTTTGAATATGTTACCAAACATGTAAGGCATCAGAATTAGAAAATGCAAATGTTCCAAAACTTATCAGTGATGTATATCTAAGGATTAGAACCCCAGTTTGAATTTGGTGGCTTCATGATGATTGTAATTAACCCTTTATATAGGTTATTAATACAATAATGAGGGTTTTTTTTTAGTACCCTTATTTTAGTTTAAAATGATGTAACAATGTTTATTTATCCAAAAGGGTAACTGGGTCAGTAAGATCACCTCACGAGAAAGGATGGTATAGTCGGTATCCACCTACTCATTTAAATACACTGAAATTTATGTGCCACTAGTCTAAGGGTCTGATTATCAAAATCTTGCTGGCATGGAGAGAAATTGCACCTTATATTTTAATATAGGAGTCTCTTCTTCACATACAGAACTCTGCATAGGGAGATATGCATGTCTTAAGGAAAAGTTTGTGTTTCTAAAATTATTTTAGGGGCCTGCCGTACTGACAAGGCTTCTTAGATCCTCTTGCCTGGGTTGAGACCTTTAGATCATTGGGCCCTAAGGGTCCAACAATGTTTTCTCTTATCTACGTTCTTTGCTTTATGTTTAATTTTTCTGTGGTTCAATAACTGTTTACTTTTTCTACTTCCACTAAATTATTATGGAATGTGATCCAGGGTCATAAATCATGGGGGTTTAATAGAAAACAAATAATTAATATGTACTGCCTAAGTTTTGGCTTAATGGTTACTTTTGCAATATTTTTGTTTATGCCTAAATGCTCTGCTTATTCTTGCAATTACTGATTTAATTATCAAAGTTCAAAATTAAGTTGACTACATTCTGATTTTCAATGTATGATTGTAATGTTATGCAGTGTTTGCATTTGGCTGATAAGGTACACTGCCCGCCGATTGCCTCAAATCACATGGTGCACTTAAACAGTCTATGCAGTCTGGTTTTATAACGCTATTAATGTCATATTTATTCACCTGTTAACATGTAACTTATAATGTATTGTATAAAAAAAAGAAAATTTTTTAAAATGCTTGACAGATTGAACCCAATGTGAAGTCAATTATAGATGTCCATTGTCTTTTATGCTTTACTGCTTTACCCTGAGGTCCTGATGATCAAATATTTCTCCTGCTTGTTGTAGTTCACATGGGCTGAACTCACTGAATGCTCAAAAGAACAATTAGTGGACTTCTAAAGCACTGCGTGATCTCTCTCATTTCTGTGTTTAAAAGTGGGACATACCCAGTGCAATACAGATGCATACAGAAAGAGAAGTACTTTACCTGGAAAAAACAACAGCTCAGTACCTTGTCCTATGGCGAGTTACCACCTAGGAGCAGCCTATTTTAGCCCAATTATGTTTTTCATAAAGGAGAAGTATAATAGTCTGATCCCGCCCAGTAAGGTCAGTCCAGCCCCAAAATACCAGGCAATTCTCCTCTGAACAAGGAACATGGCAACACCAGACAATCATTTAGGCCTTCTGTGGGCCTAGTCAGTGAGGTGCAACCCTATAAATCCAAGCACATTGGACAAGGAGTCCATGTCTGGTTTACCCCATCACCCTTAGGGAGGCCTCTCCAGTGATATAATACACAAGCATAAAGAAAGATAAGCATTCTACCAGGAACAAGCAAGAGCTCAGTAGCTTGTTCTATTGTTAGTTTCCATTAAGGAGCAGCTTATTTTAGCCCAATTGCGCTTTTCACAGTGGAGAACTTTCCTGAAGTATATCAGTCTGATACCACCTAGCAAGATCAGCCCAGCCCCAAAATACCAGATTTTTCTCCTTTGAACAAAGAACAGGGCAACAGGACAAGTGTTTTAGCCCTAATTGAGCCTATTCAGTGGGGAGTGCCCATATCCCTCTAAGCACATTGGATAAGGAGCCCACGTCTGGTTTCTTTCATCACCTTTAGGGAGGCCTCTCATATCTCTGGGACTTTCAGGTTTCACATTTTGTCTTATAAAATTCAGTAAGTTCAGCCCTTGTGAAGTTTGCACTATAATTTTTCTCCAGACTAGAGAATAATAAAGCTCTATGGGATATTGAAGTTGTTAGTTTTTAAGTTTATTTTAAAAAGAAGAAATACAAAATGCAATGTAATTTGTAAAAAAAATACACATAAATATACAAAGCATGAGCCTAATTTGTTAAAGTTGCAAAGAAACTGTGAACGCTAAATAAGAATTTGGGAAATCACAATATTAAATACTGCTGTATACAAAATAGAATAAAAATTGAAAGTGCTAAGTTTAATTGTAGGACTAATATAAAGTAATATAAAATACAAAGCACAGTGTAAATGCAGCAGAACTCTTATGCTTTGCAGTGCTATATTGCACTTTATCATTTTAGATCATGTCACCTGAGCAGTGCACTTTATAATTTTAGATCATGTCACCTGAGCAGTGAGCTTTAGATCATCAGTGTTTACACCCTTGGGAAGAGACTTTGACAATACAACCTTACCAGCAAATTGTATTAATTAAGTTGACGTTCCACACAAATGTTTTATAAGAAAAACAAAATGGTTTGTTTTAAGGACAGATGTAAATTACAAAATTATACAGCCTAAAAGCTAATATTAAAATACTTTCAAAACAGCTCTCTAAGAAACATTCGCCTAGATTTGGAGTTTTGTCGGTAAAGACCTGCGGTGCTAACAAGCCTTTTTTTTTTCCAGCGCACCCTTAAAACAACGCTGGTATTACGAGTTGTCTGAATTCCTGCGTTAGCCTCAGAAAAGTGAGCGTTGAACCAAATTTAGCTCCACTTCAACCCTCAATACCAGAGTTGCTTACGTTAGCGGTAAGCTGGAAAAACGTGCTCATGCACGATATCCCCATAGGAAACAATGGGGCTGAGCTGGCTGAAAAAAAACCTAACACCTGCATAAAAGCAGCGTTCAGCTCCTAACACAGCTCCATTGTTTCCTATGGGGAAACAGTTTCAAAGTCTACACCTAACACCCTAACATGAACCCCCGAGTCTAAACACCCCTAACCTTACACTTATTAACCCCTAATCTGCCATCCCCGCTATCGCTGACACCTGCATTATGCTATTAACCCCTAATCTGCCGATCCGGACACTGCCGCAACCTACATTATTCCTATGAACCCCTAATCTGCTGCCCCTAACATCGCCGACACCTATATTATATTTAATACCCCCTAATCTTTCCCCTCCCAACGTCGCCGCCACCTACCTACACTTATTAACCCCTAATCTGCCGAACGGACATCGCCGCCACTATAATAAATGTATTAACCCCTAAACCGCCGCATTCCCGCCTCGCAAACACTATAATAAATTGTATTAACCCCTAATCTGCCCTCCCTAACATCACCGCCACCTACCTACAATTATTAACCCCTAATCTTCTGCCCCCAATGTCACCGCTACTATAAGTTATTAACCCCTAAAACTAAGTCTAACGCTAACCCTAACACCCCCTTAACTTAAATATAATTTAAATAAAACAAAATAAAATTACTATCATTAAATAAATTAATCCTATTTAAAACTAAATACTTACCTATAAAATAAACCCTAATATAGCTACAATATAACTAATAGTTACATTGTAGCTATTTTAGGATTTATATTTATTTTACAGGCAACTTTGTATTTATTTTAACTAGGTACAATAGCTATTAAATAGTTTATAACTATTTAATAGCTACCTAGTTAAAATAATTCTAAATTTGTAAAATAAATCCTAACCTAAGTTACAAATACACCTAACACTACACTATCAATAAATTAATTAAATAAATAACCTACAATTATCTAAACTAAAATACAATTAAATAAAATAAACTAAAATACAAAAAACAAACAAACACTAAATTACAAAAAATAAAATAAATTACAAGAATTTTAATCTAATTACACCTAATCCAACCCCTCTAATAAAATAAAATAGCCCCCCAAAATAATAAAAGGCCCTACCCTATACTATTAAATAAACTAAACTATAATACAAAAAACAAACAAACACTAAATTACAAAAAATAAAAAATCTTACAAGAATTTTAATCTAATTACACCTAATCTAACCCCCCTAATAAAATAAAAAAGCCCCCCAAAATAATAAAATGCCTTACCCTATACTAAATTACAAAGTAATCAGCTCTTTTACCAGCCCTTAAAAGGGCTTTTTTGGGGGCATTGCCCCAAAGTAATCAGCTCTTTTACATGTAAAAAAAAATACAACCACCCCCCAACATTACAACCCACCACCCACACACCCCTACTCTAAAACCCACCTGACCCCCCCTTAAAAAAACCTAACACTACCCCCCTGAAGATCACCCTACCTTGAGCAATCTTCAGCCAGCCGGCCACTGATGAAACAGAAGAGGACATCCGGAGCAGGCAGAAGTCTTGATCCGATCGGGGCAGAAGAGGTCCTTCAAGCGGCAGATGTTGTCATCCAAGCGGCATCTTCTATCTTCTATATGACTCAAGGTAGGGTGATCTTCAGGGGGTAGTGTTAGGTTTTTTTAAGGGGGGATCGGGTGGGTTTAGAGTAGGGGTGTGTGGGTGGTGGGTTGTAATTTTGGGGGGGATTGTATTTTTGGGGGGGATTGTATTTTTTTTTACAGATAAAAGAGCTGATTACTTTGGGGCAATGCCCCGCAAAAAGCCCTTTTAAGGGCTGGTAAAAGAGCTGATTACTTTGTAATTTAGTATAGGGTAGGGCATTTTATTATTTTGGGGGGCTTTTTTATTTTATTAGGGGGTTTAGATTAGGTGTAATTAGATGAAAATTCTTGTAAGATTTCTCCAACATTGGTGTGTCCGGTCCACGGCGTCATCCATAACTTGTGGGAATATTCTCTTCCCCAACAGGAAATGGCAAAGAGCACAGCAAAAGCTGTCCATATAGTCCCTCCTAGGCTCCGCCCACCCCAGTCATTCTCTTTGCCGCTGAACAAGCAGCATCTCCACAGAGATGGTGAAGAGTATGTGGTGTTTAGTTGTAGTTTTTTATTCTACTATCAAGAGTTTGTTATTTTAAAATAGTGCTGGTATGTACTATTTACTCTGAAACAGAAAAAGATGAAGAGTTCTGTTTGTGAGAGGAATATGATTTTAGCAGCAGTAACTAAAATTGTTTGCTGTTTCCACATAGGACTGTTGAGATGAGATAACTTCAGTTGGGGGAAACAGTTGGCAGACTTTTCTGCTTAAGGTATGACTAGCCATATTTCTAACAAGACTGTGTAATGCTGGAAGGCTGTCATTTCCCCTCATGGGGACCGGTAAGCCATTTTCTTAGTCTCAAACAGAATAAAGGGCTTAATATAGGCTATAAAACTGGTAGACATTTTTATGGGCTAGATCGATTGCTTTATTTGTGCATTTTATACAGCTTTATGTTGAAATTCACACTTTATAAACTTTGGGGAACTTTTTTTTACGTCAGGCACTGGTTTAATCACCTTCCCAGTCAGGAAGCGCCTTCTGTGTAGTAGGCAGAGCCTCATTTTCGCGCCATTACTGCGCAGTTACTTTTGAGAGCAGGACATGCAGCTGCATGTGTGTGGGTCTGAAAGTAGTTGAAAAGGTTCCTAGAAGGCTTCATTTGGTATCGTATACCCCCCTGGGTTTGGTAAAGTCGCGGCAATGGCTGTAGCTGGGACTGTAGAGGGGTTAAAACTGTAACCAGCTCCGGTTTCCTCATTTTAAGGGTTAAAGGTCTGAAATTTGGGGTTGTCCCCCCTCCTATATTTAAGAAATTAAAGACCCCAGAAAGGACTTATGGCAGACAGTCCCTAAGGTCGAGGGGGCAGTTTCTACACTAGCCAAGCGCACTACTATTCCTATCAAGGATAATTGTGCTTTCAAAGATCCTATGGATAAAAAATTGGAGGGTTTGCTTAAAAAGATTTTTGTACAGCAAGGTTACCTCCTGCAACCTATTTCGTGCATTATTCCTGTCACTACAGCAGCGTGGTTCTGGTTCGAGGAACTAGAAAAATCGCTCAGTAGAGAGACTCCGTATGAGGAGGTTATGGACAGAATTCACGCACTTAAGTTAGCTAATTCCTTTATTTTAGATGCCGCTTTGCAGTTAGCTAGATTAGCGGCGAAAAATTCAGGGTTTGCAATTGTGGTGCGCAGAGCGCTCTGGCTAAAGTCTTGGTCAGCGGATGTATCTTCCAAGACAAAATTGCTTAATATCCCTTTCAAGGGTAAAACCCTTTTTGGGCCAGAATTGAAAGAGATTATCTCAGACATCACTGGGGGTAAGGGCCACGCCCTCCCACAAGATAGGCCTTTCAAGGCCAAGAATAAGTCTAATTTTCGTTCCTTTCGCAATTTCAGGAACGGACCGGCCTCCAACTCTGCAGCCTCTAGACAAGAGGGTAATGCTTCACAAACCAAACCAGCTTGGAAACCGATGCAAGGCTGGAACAAGGGTAAGCAGGCCAAGAAGCCTGCTGCTGCTACCAAAACAGCATGAAGGAGTAGCCCCCGATCCAGGACCGGATCTAGTAGGGGGCAGACTCTCTCTCTTCGCTCAGGCTTGGGCAAGAGATGTTCAGGATCCCTGGGCACTAGAAATAGTTTCTCAGGGTTATCTTCTGGAATTCAAGGAACTACCCCCAAGGGGAAGGTTCCACATGTCTCACTTATCTTCAAACCAAATAAAGAGACAGGAATTCTTACATTGTGTAGAAGACCTGTTAAAAATGGGAGTGATACACCCAGTTCCAACCGTGGAACAAGGAATGGGTTTTTACTCAAATCTGTTTGTAGTTCCCAAAAAAGAGGGAACTTTCAGACCAATTCTGGATTTAAAGATCCTAAACAAATTTCTCAGAGTGCCATCGTTCAAAATGGAAACTATTCAAACGATTTTACCTACAATCCAGGAGGGTCAATTTATGACTACCATGGATCTAAAGGATGCGTATCTACATATTCCTATCCACAAAGATCATCATCAGTTCCTAAGGTTCGCCTTTCTGGACAAACATTACCAGTTTGTGGCTCTCCCATTCGGGCTAGCCACTGCTCCAAGGATTTTCACAAAGGTACTCGGGTCCCTTCTAGCGGTTCTAAGACCAAGGGGCATTGCAGTGGCACCTTACTTGGACGACATTCTGATACAAGCGTCGTCTCTTTCAAAGGCAAAGGCTCACACAGACATCATTCTGGCCTTTCTCAGATCTCACGGATGGAAAGTGAACATAGAAAAAAGTTCTCTGTCTCCGTCGACAAGAGTTCCTTTCTTGGGGACAATAATAGATTCTTTAGAAATGAAGATTTTCCTGACAGATGTCAGAAAGTCAAAACTTCTAAACGCTTGTCAAGTTCTTCACTCTCTTCCACGACCTTCCATAGCTCAGTGCATGGAAGTAGTAGGGTTGATGGTTGCAGCAATGGACATAGTTCCTTTTGCGTGAATTCATCTAAGACCATTACAACTGTGCATGCTGAAACAGTGGAATGGGGACTATACAGACTTGTCTCCAGTGATTCAAGTAGATCAGAAGACCAGAGACTCACTCCGTTGGTGGCTAACCCAGGATCACCTGTCCCAGGGAATGAGCTTCCGCAGACCAGAGTGGGTCATCGTCACGACCGACGCCAGTCTAGTGGGCTGGGGCGCGGTCTGGGACTCCCTGAAAGCTCAGGGGCTATGGTCTCAGGAAGAGTCTCTTCTCCCGATAAACATTCTGGAACTGAGAGCGATATTCAATACTCTCAGGGCTTGGCCTCAACTAGCAAAGGCCAGATTCATAAGATTCCAATCAGACAACATGACGACTGTTGCTTACATCAACCATCAGGGGGAACAAGGAGTTCCCTGGCGATGAGAGAAGTGACCAAAATCATAAAATGGGCGGAGGATCACTCCTGCCACCTATCTGCGATCCACATCCCAGGAGTGGAAAACTGGGAGGCGGATTATCTGAGTCGTCAGACATTCCATCCGGGGGAGTGGGAACTCCACCCGGAGATATTTGCCCAGTTGACTCAATTATGGGGCATTCCAGACATGGATCTGATGGCGTCTCATCAGAACTTCAAGGTTCCTTGCTACGGCTCCAGATCCAGGGATCCCAAGGCGACTCTAGTGGATGCATTAGTAGCGCCTTGGACCTTCAACCTAGCTTATGTGTTTCCACCGTTTCCTCTCATTCCCAGGCTGGTAGCCAGGATCAAACAGGAGAGGGCCTCGGTGATCTTGATAGCTCCTGCGTGGCCATGCAGGACTTGGTATGCAGACCTGGTGAATATGTCATCGGCTCCACCATGGAAGCTACCTTTGAGACAGGATCTTCTAGTACAAGGTCCATTCGAACATCCAAATCTAGTTTCCCTCCAGCTAACGGCTTGGAAATTGAACGCTTGATTTTATCTAAGCGTGGGTTTTCGGATTCTGTAATAGATACTCTGGTACAAGCCAGAAAACCTGTAACTAGAAAAATTTACCATAAAATATGGAAAAGATATATCTGTTGGTGTGAATCCAAGGGATTCTCATGGAGTAAGATCAAAATTCCTAGGATCCTTTCCTTTCTCCAAGAAGGTTTGGATAAGGGATTATCAGCGAGTTCTCTAAAGGGACAGATTTCTGCTTTATCTGTCTTGTTACACAAACGACTGGCAGCTGTGCCTGATGTTCAAGCTTTTGTTCAGGCTTTGGTCAGGATCAAGCCTGTTTACAGACCTTTGACTCCTCCCTGGAGTCTGAATTTAGTTCTTTCAGTTCTTCAAGGGGTTCCGTTTGAACCTCTACATTCCATAGATATCAAGATGTTATCTTGGAAAGTTCTGTTTTTGGTTGCTATTTCTTCTGCTAGAAGAGTTTCTGAGTTATCTGCTTTGCAGTGCAATCCGCCCTATCTGGTGTTCCATTCAGATAAGGTTGTTTTACGTACTAAACCTGGTTTCCTTCCAAAGGTTGTTTCCAACAAGAATATTAACCAGGAAATAGTTGTGTCTTCTTTGTGTCCGAATTCAGTTTCAAAGAAGGAACGTTTGTTACACAATTTAGATGTAGTTCGTGCTTTAAAGTTCTATTTAGAAGCAACAAAGGATTTCAGACAAATGTCGTCTCTGATTGTCGTCTATTCTGGCAAGAGGAGAGGTCAAAAAGCTACTGCTACCTCTCTTTCCTTTTGGCTGAAAAGCATCATCCGATTGGCTTACAAGACTGCCAGACGGCAGCCTCCTGAACACATCACAGCTCACTCTACTAGGGCTGTGGCTTCCACATGGGCCTTCAAGAACGAGGCTTCTGTTGATCAGATATGTAAGGCAGTGACTTGGTCTTCCCTGCACACTTTTGCCAAATTCTACAAATTTGATACTTTTGCTTCTTCGGAGGCTATTTTTGGGAGAAAGGTTTTGCAAGCCGTGGTGCCTTCTGTTTAGGTAACCTGATTGGCTCCCTCCCTTCATCTGTGTCCTAAAGCTTTGGTATTGGTTCCCACAAGTTATGGATGACGCCGTGGACCGGACACACCAATGTTGGAGAAAACAGAATTTATGCTTACCTGATAAATTACTTTCTCCAACGGTGTGTCCGGTCCACGGCCTGCCCTGTTTTTTTAATCAGGTTTGATGAATTTCTTTCTTTAACTACAGTCACCATGGCACCTTATGGTTTCTCCTGTTTTTTCTCCTGTCCGTCGGTCGAATGACTGGGGTGGGCGGAGCCTAGGAGGGACTATATGGACAGCTTTTGCTGTGCTCTTTGCCATTTCCTGTTGGGGAAGAGAATATTCCCACAAGTAATGGATGACGCCGTGGACCGGACACACCGTTGGAGAAAGTAATTTATCAGGTAAGCATAAATTCTGTTTTTTTTTATTTTTTGTAATTTAATGTTTTTTTTGTATTATAGTTTAGTTTATTTAATTGTATTTTAGTTTAGATAATTGTAGGTAATTTATTTAATTAATTTATTGATAGGTGTATTTGTAACTTAGGTTAGGATTTATTTTACAGGTAATTTTGTAATTATTTTAACTATGTAGCTATTAAATAGTTATTAACCATTTAATAGCTATTGTACCTAGTTAAAATAAATACAAAGTTGCCTATAAAATAAATATAAATCCTAAAATATATACAATGTAATTATTAATAAAATTGTAGCTATATTAGGGTTTATTTTATAGGTAAGTATTTAGTTTTAAATGGGAATAATTTATTAGTTTATTGTAAATTTATTTAGATTTCTTTAAATTATATTTAAGTTAGGGGTGTTAGGGTTAGGGTTAGACTTAGGTTTAGGGGTTAATAACTTTATCATAGTAGCGGCAACGTTGGGGGCGGGAGATTAGGGGTTAATAATTGTAGGTAGGTAGCGGCGATGTTAGGGAGGGCAGATTAGGGGTTAATAAAATTTATTATAGTGTTTGCGAGGCGGGAGTGCGGCGGTTTAGGGGTTAATAGATTTATTATAGTGACGGCGATGTCCGGTCGGCAGATTAGGGGTTAATAAATGTAGGTAGGTGGCGACGAGGTTGGGGGGTGTAGATTAGGGGGTAATAAATATAGGTGTCTGCGATGTTAGGGGCAGCAGATTAGGGGTTCATAGGGATAATGTAGGTGGCGGCAATGTCCAGTCGGATGATTAGGGGTTAAACATTTTTATTATAGGGTTTGCGATGTGGGGGGGCCTCGGTTTAGGGGTTCATAGGTAGTTTATGGGTGTTAGTGTACTTTATAGCACTGTAGTTAAGAGCTTTATGTTCCGGCGTTAACCCATAAAACTCTTAACTACTGACTTTTTTTGCGGTTGGAGTCTTGGAGGTAGAGGCTCTACCGCTCACTTCTTTGAAGACTCATAATACCGGCGTTAGGCAAATCCCATAGAAAAGATAGGATACGCAATTGACGTAAGGGGATTTGCGGTAGCCTCGAGTCACGGAAGAAAAGTGAGCGGTAGACCCTTTCCTGCCTGACTCGTAATACCAGCGGGCGTTAAAAGGCAGCGTTAGGACCCCTTAACGCTGCTTTTTAAGGCTAACACAGAACTCCAAATCTAGGCAATAAGCTTTTATAACAAGTGGAGTAATAGAAGTTTTTATTTTATTTTTTTCTGGCCCTTTAGAAATATCTTGTAAAACTCTCACAGGTTACCTGTTGTGCAACCACCCCCTTTTATTCCTGGCCAATACACTGGAACCTCAGCATCAGTTAGGGGTGTGAGCTCGGTAGTGAACAAAGTAGCTGACAAACCAATTTAATTTAAGGCTATTTTATTGTAAAGAATGTGAATGACTACAAGGCAGGTGACCCTTGAGGCTCCTCCAAGTTAGAGAAGGTTCTTTGGTCTGTTCCTCTTCAAGGTATTTTACTGAGTAGGGGTCTAATGTGTATATATGTTTGCAGCACATACATATTTACACACACACACACACACACACACACACATGTATATATATACTTTCGAGCCCTTTCCAGTCAAAAACCTTGCCATAAACCATATCCCTTTTAACCTTTTTAAAATGCTTTTTAACATAAATGTATAGATAAAGTATGTGATTGTAAAAAAAAAACTTTCCATTTTATTTCTATTGTCTAATTTATTTTGTACACCAATCAGTAGCTAGCTTTTATCTTTTTGTTGAAAAAAATACCAAGGTATGCTCAGTAGCTGCACATATATGCCTCATGTTACTGACTCACCTGATGTGTTCAGCTAGCTCCACTTAGTGTGTTGTTGCTTCTTCAGCAAAGAATATCAAGAGAATGAAGCAAATGATATAATAGAAGTAAATTGAAAAGTGGTTTAAAATGTTATTCTCTATCTAAATCATGAAAAAAAAAGAGGTTTCATGTCCCTTTAAGGTCTCAGGTCACGCTAATTCTTCTAGAGCTATTTGGGCGTTTGCTCAAGTGCAAGCCATAACATTCAACTAATATCAGAACTATATAGTGTGGTCCCAAAAGCAATTGAAAATAATGGGTGTGCTAGAACGATGGTGGCCAGGCTAACCCTTCTCTGGTAAATCTGTTTTACCATGGATTTTAAATACCAAGTCGGGTGCTAATTTTAGTGAGGTTCAGCCAAACTTCCTATGGTGTCCAGCTCTAACATTAGAGTGCCACTTGTAATCTAGACCATAGAGGGCAAAGATTTTCATATGATGAAAATATGATTAATAGAATGTGTCAAAACCACAAATGAAAAAGCACCTGAATTGTATGATAGCAGTGCTAATAAAACTAGCTTATTGTGGGGGGCGCCAACAGCCAAAGCAACAGGACGTGAACCTCTTGATCTCCCAGTCACTTTAGCAAAATATACTTGTATTTTGACAGGGACATAACTAACTTTTACCAATATTGGCTACATCCAGTCCTAAACTAAAGGTCAATTTACTCCAGACTATCCTTGCTTCCAGCTTAGCTTGTGACAATGCCAAATGGAGAGATCTGCCGTCCCTCTCGAGATATGGTACTTAAGCCTGTTTCCATTATAGTAAGCTGGGTCCTGAGTATACCGAAGCCTAAAACAGCGGAACAACTTTGCGGACGAAAGATCTAGAAGCAGGACACAGACAATACCACGCTGCTAGCTGTAATGGTGCGAGGCACCATCTTGGAAT
The DNA here is from genome assembly GCF_027579735.1 of Bombina bombina. Lineage (NCBI taxonomy): Eukaryota > Metazoa > Chordata > Amphibia > Anura > Bombinatoridae > Bombina > Bombina bombina. The sequence continues at coordinate 833,174,877 of NC_069503.1, read as the reverse complement.
GAAACAGCTCCTTATTGCTGATCACAGTGAGTCATTTTCAGTTTGAACTCCTGTGGAAATTTACTAACACTGCGGCTCCTAGTCTATACCATCCCCCCTGGTTTGCCGGGGCAGTGGGCGCCTTAAACTGTTTACTACAGTTAACAAGCGCATACTCTATACTCTGTCCCAATACTGTTTAACATGGATATGTATATCACCAGCAGCTCATAAACAGTAAATCATCTACATGGAGCTGATCAAACTACAAGGGATGTTAACATTGATGAGCTTTTTGTGTTACACAAACATCGTAATAGATGTATCTTCAAAGATTCTGAGCAAACTCCTGGAGTCTCACATGCAGAGCATTTACAACCGCAGCCCAAACTCTCCTCTACAGATGAGACAATAAATGGGCTCTTGCTGGTATCTGAGGATTTTGATTCTGACACAGTGTGTACTTCCAGGATCATAAGGATTAAGTTCATTAGAAACCTTATAGACACTGTTTTCAATGCGTACTTCATACAACAGACTGAGACAAATTGTTAAAGGGTAGGTTAACACCTTGTGGGTATAGAGGGTTTAGTAGTGCGCTGGTATAAAGGTAGTTACCAAGCACCTAAAAAATAGAAAGATCTTTCTGTCTTTCAACAAACGATAGAGTGAGTGATTGGGGGTGATAGGTGCACTACTGATAGCTGAAGGTATACTAAAAGTTTAAATGATATATATCAATAGAAGATTTGTGAATGATGTGAAATAAATGTTGTAAATTACAAGGTGAAATATTAAAATGGATAAAATGTTACCAAAAAAAATAAAAACTAAATAGTGTTCAATACTATATTACCATTTGGTCTGACACATTGGAAGGATAAGAAAGACTTTATGTAGTCACTGTGGGTGAAAAATATTTTATACAAAATGCATATAAACAATATACTAGTATACTAAAAACATCAAATTGAAGGGACGTCTCCCTTATTATGTAAAATATTCAAACTATAAAAACATAGATTATTTTTGACACTTTAAATAGTGTTTACATATGCTGCCCCATACATAAAATTATGCAAGTGTCCGTCTCTTTGAACGTATAGGCAAGTAAATGGTATTTGTATACCCTGCTGTACTCAGGTGGATAATAGCAGTTCAGATGTGCAGTTCAAATGTGCATGAGCGTTTTAGCCGATATTAATTATAGAAAGTTATTTCTAGATTGGTATTCTCTCCGGTTGAAGCAGGTTACTATACAATATTTTCTCAATAGAATCGAGTACCTGTTATTCTCCAGACCCGTCTTACAGCGTCCGATTCCCCTTCTCACCTGGTGACTGATCAGCGCCGCATGTTTCTTGGCGTCTGACGTCACAGCTTGGTATCTCGGGTAGGATTGGCTGGAATTGTTAGAAGACAAAACTTTTATGAGATAACGATATTTGTAGAAGAATCCTGCACTTAGTGCTTGATGCACGCAGGACTTTGAGGGTTCCAATAGGAGTATAATAGACAACCCGGGTTGTTACAGTATTAAAACTGAAATCATATGGTATCCAAAAAAAGAAAGTCTCTTTGTGTATTTATTTCACACAATTGTAGGGTCAGCAGTCACAAGGTCGACGCGTTTCTCTCAAAAGAGCTTTATCAAGATCATGGTGACTGTTGTATCATTATATTTAAAGGCATCAGTTCTTTCTGATTGGTCTTCCAATAATTTTACTCATTTAAGGTGGAATGTTTTGTTATCCATCTTACTCATATGTGTCAGCAGAGTTTTAAGGTGGAAATTTTACACGGGACAGCTTTCTCTATGTTAAACAGTCATAAGCTCTATAATACAGAACATAAATGAAAAAATATTATAATAACATTAGTTCTATTATAAATAGATGTATTGTGGGTATTTGCTATATGGCTTCACTCAAAGAGAAAAGGTGATAGATCCATTTCAGAGTTAAGCCCATTCGGATATAATGTGTTGTATTTATAAATTAATTCAGCTTCTTTAATTAATAATTTTTTCTCTATATCTCCGCCCCTCCAGTTATTTTTTACTTTTTGTATTCCCCTATAGGAAAGATCTTTGGTGTTCCCTTTATGGACCGATTTGAAGTGTTTATATAGATGTGTGTCTTCAGAGCCTCGTTCTATCTGGCAAAGATGTTCCCTTATTCTGTCTCTTACCATTCTTTTGGTCTCTCCAAAATAAAAGAGATTACAAGAGCATTTGAGAATATAGATTATGTTCTTGTTAGTGCATCTTATTATATCCTTGATATTAATTAATTTATCAAAATTATTTATTTGTAAGTTTTTTAACTTTTTACTATGTGTGCAGGCTTTGCAGGTATAGCATGGGAAAAAACCACTTATGTTTTTACCTGTCAGATCTTTCTGTCTCTTCAAATTTTGTTTTGGTTTTTTTAGTTCACTGGGAGCTAGTATTGCTTTTAAATTTGTTGCTCTTTTAAAAACAAATTTGGGTTGTTCCATAATAGTTTTCCCCAAAATAGTATCCTCCTTTATAAGGTGCCAATGTTTTCTTATGATGCCTTTAATTATATTGTAATCGGCATGGTAATTAGTAATGAACGGAATATCAATTAGATTTTCATTGTCTTTTTCTTTTCCTTTCTCCTTATAAGTTAAGAGGGACTCTCTATCAGTGTTTTTGGCTCTATCAGTTGCTTTGTCTGTAATTAATTTATTATACCCTCTGGCCTGAAATCTTTCTGCTAGGATTTCTGATTGTTGTTCGAAATCTATGGTTCTTGAGCAATTTTTTCTAATACAGAGGTACTGACCTGTGGGAATATTAAGTTTCCAGGTGTTTAAATGGCAACTTTTTGAATGTATGTAGTTACTACTGTCAATCTTTTTGAAGTGGGTCTTGGCTTCAAGTCCTTTGTTCATAATCATTATCTCTAGATCTAAAAAGACAATTTTTTCTTTACTATAGTTAGAGGTGAATTTTAGACCCCAGGTGTTAAGGTTCATTCTATCAAACATAGATTTAAGGTCTTGTTCAGTACCTCTCCATATTAATAAGAGATCATCTATGTATCTCTTGTAGAGCACAAGGTTTGCACCATAGCTGCCGGAGCTAAAAAAAATCGTCTTCCCATGCTCCCATAAACAAATTGGCATAGGTAGGTGCAAACCTTGTGCCCATTGCTGTACCTTCGGTCTGTAAATAAAACTTTCCATCAAATGAAAAATAGTTGTTTTCTAATATATATGTTATGCTTTTTAAGATAAATGCTCTATGTTGATTTGACATATTTAGATCTTTTTTAAGAAAAAGATCCACTGATTTTATACCCTTAGAATGGTTGATCACAGTGTATAATGATGTAACATCACACGTTACTAAAAACATATCATCTTCCCACTGTACTGTCTTTAGAGTGTTAAGGACTTGTGTGGAGTCTTTTAGATAAGATTTTCGGTTCTTTACATGTTTTTGTAGATAATTATCTACGTATCTAGATAGATTCGCAGTTAGAGAGTTGATTCCAGAAATTATTGGTCTCCCTGGGGGGTTGACCAAACATTTATGGACTTTGGGAAGATAATAAAAGATGGGAATCACAGGGAATTTTGATGTTAGAAAGATATAAAGACACCAGTGACTACCTTAAAGAGGCATACAGATTACTTGGAGACACAAAAACATATAAAACATTAGACTCCGACCCTACAGATTTATTTAAAAGAAGACTTGATAAGATTTTAACAGATGGGAAGAAATCAGGAATATTAAATTAAAAAGAATTTATCTTTCTAACATCAAAATTCCCTGTGATTCCCATCTTTTATTATCTTCCCAAAGTCCATAAATGTTTGGTCAACCCCCCAGGGAGACCAATCATTTCTGGAATCAACTCTCTATCTGCGAATCTATCTAGATACGTAGATAATTATCTACAAAAACATGTAAAGAACCTAAAATCTTATCTAAAAGACTCCACACAAGTCCTTAACACTCTAAAGACAGTACAGTGGGAAGATGATATGTTTTTAGTAACGTGTGATGTTACATCATTATACACTGTGATCAACCATTCTAAGGGTATAAAATCAGTGGATCTTTTTCTTAAAAAATATCTAAATATTTCAGATCAACATAGAGCATTTATCTTAAAAAGCATAACATATATATTAGAAAACAACTATTTTTCATTTGATGGAAAGTTTTATTTACAGACCGAAGGTACAGCAATGGGCACAAGGTTTGCACCTAGCTATGCCAATTTGTTTATGGGAGCATGGGAAGACGATTTTTTTAGCTCCGGCAGCTATGGTGCAAACCTTCTGCTCTACAAGAGATACATAGATGATCTCTTATTAATATGGAGAGGTACTGAACAAGACCTTAAATCTATGTTTGATAGAATGAACCTTAACACCTGGGGTCTAAAATTCACCTCTAACTATAGTAAAGAAAAAATTGTCTTTTTAGATCTAGAGATAATGATTATGAACAAAGGACTTGAAACCAAGACCCACTTCAAAAAGGTTGACAGTAGTAACTACATACATTCAAAAAGTTGCCATTTAAACACCTGGAAACTTAATATTCCCACAGGTCAGTACCTCCGTATTAGAAAAAATTGCTCAAGAACCATAGATTTCGAACAACAATCAGAAATCCTAGCAGTAAGATTTCAGACCAGAGGGTATAATAAATTAATTACAGACAAAGCAACTGATAGAGCCAAAAACACTGATAGAGAGTCCCTCTTAACTTATAAGGAGAAAGGAAAAGAAAAAGACAATGAAAATCTAATTGATATTCCGTTCATTACTAATTACCATGCCGATTACAATATAATTAAAGGCATCATAAGAAAACATTGGCACCTTATAAGGGAGGATACTATTTTGGGGAAAACTATTATGGAACAACCCAAATTTTTTTTTAAAAGAGCAACAAATTTAAAATCAATACTAGCTCCCAGTGAACTAAAAAAAAAAAAAAAAAATTTGAAGAGACAGAAAGATCTGACAGGTAAAAACATTAGTGTTTTTTTCCCATGCTATACCTGCAAAGCCTGCACACATAGTAAAAAGTTAAAAAAACTTACAAATAAATAATTTCGATAAATTAATTAATATCAAGGATATAATAAGATGCACTAACAAGAACATAATCTATATTCTCAAATGCTCTTGTAATCTCTTTTATTTTGGAGAGACCAAAAGAATGGTAAGAGACAGAATAAGGGAACATCTTTGCCAGATAGAAGGAGGCTCTGAAGACACACATCTATATAAACACTTCAAATCGGTCCATAAAGGGAACACCAAAGATCTTTCCTATTGGGGAATACAAAAAGTAAAAAATAACTGGAGGGGCGGAGATATAGAGAAAAAATTATTAATTAAAGAAGCTGAATTAATTTATAAATACAACACATTATATCCGAATGGGCTTAACTCTGAAATGGATCTATCACCTTTTCTCTTTGAGTGAAGCCATATAGCAAATACCCACAATACATCTATTTATAATAGAACTAATGTTATTATAATAATTTTTCATTTATGTTCTGTATTATAGAGCTTATGACTGTTAAACATAGAGAAAGCTGTCCCATGTAAAATTTCCACCTTTAAACTCTGCTGACACATATGAGTAAGATGGATAACAAAACATTCCACCTTAAATGAGTCAAATTATTGGAAGACCAATCAGAAAGAACTGATGCCTTTAAATATAATGATACAACAGTCACCAGGATATTGATAAAGCTCTTTTGAGCGAAATGCGTCGACCTTGTGACTGCTGACCCTACAATTGTGTGAAATAAATACACAAAGAGACTTTCTTTTTTTGGATACCATATGATTTCAGTTTTAATACTGTAACAACCCGGGTTGTCTATTATACTCCTATTGGAACCCTCAAAGTCCTGCGTGCATCAAGCACTAAGTGCAGGATTCTTCTACAAATATCGTTATCTCATAAAAGTTTTGTCTTCTAACAATTCCAGCCAATCCTACCCGAGATACCAAGCTGTGACGTCAGACGCCAAGACACATGCGGTGCTGATCAGTCACCAGGTGAGAAGGGGAATCGGACGCTGTAAGACGGGTCTGGAGAATAACAGGTACTCGATTCTATTGAGAAAATATTGTATAGTAACCTGCTTCAACCGGAGAGAATACCAATCTAGAAATAACTTTCTATAATTAATATCGGCTAAAACGCTCATGCACATTTGAACTGCACATCTGAACTGCTATTATCCACCTGAGTACAGCAGGGTATACAAATACCATTTACTTGCCTATACGTTCAAAGAGACGGACACTTGCATAATTTTATGTATGGGGCAGCATATGTAAACACTATTTAAAGTGTCAAAAATAATCTATGTTTTTATAGTTTGAATATTTTACATAATAAGGGAGACGTCCCTTCAATTTAATGTTTTTAGTATACTAGTATATTGTTTATATGCATTTTTTATAAAATATTTTTCACCCACAGTGACTACATAAAGTCTTTCTTATCCTTCCAATGTGTCAGACCAAATGGTAATATAGTATTGAACACTATTTAGTTTTTATTTTTTGTGGTAACATTTTATCCATTTTAATATTTCACCTTGTAATTCACAACATTTATTTCACATCATTCACAAATCTTCTGTTGATATATATCATTTAAACTTTTAGTATACCTTCAGCTATCAGTAGCGCACCTATCACCCCCAATCACTCACTCTAGGTTAACACCTTATCAGCTTAGTACATTTGCTAGAGATTAGAGTTATTCCCTGAGTGATAACTGATTCTAGCACTCTCTTTTATATGATAGGTATGTTCTACCTATCATATAACTCTGTTTGGCCTGTTACTCCATAAGCCTTTCCTTTTAGAATAATGTGTAATTTTACAAATGGTTAACTTCAATTTTTTATTATCCAAGGAGGTGAATTTAACACACTGTTATTGACATTTGTTAGATAGACATGACACGTTGCAGAAACATAGCTCTCCTGCAGAACATAAGTAGATAACCAGAGAAAAACTAGCCACAAGTAGTAGCTTAATATTAAATTAGATCTAAGTTTATGCTATCTATCCTCAGTGAGCGGAGTTCAGTGATAGTTTGGATTTGTCTTACACAAAGGCTCAGTCATTTGGTGTCAGCCTACTCTCACTATGGGGGTAGTTATCAACGTGTCTAATTTACCTGCCTTCGCCGGTTCAATACGCATGCCTAAGCTCGCCTACCATTGCCGCCGTGGACCTGCAAAAATTTGCCTAAGTTATCAATAAATCTGTCAAAAAGCCACGCACCGAGTACGGGGCGATGAGCAGCGGACTGTGATAGTTATCACTCATCCGATCTCGCTGCTCTTCGGCTTTTTGACAGCTTTATTGACAAGCTGTCACTAAGCACTCACACCAAACTACACTGTTCTACCCCCTATACCGGCGCCCCCGGAGCCCCCCGCAACTAAATAAAGTTAGTAACCCCTAAACCGCCGCTCCTAGACCCCGCCGAAACTCTTATAAATGTATTAACCCCTAAACCGCCGCTCCCGGACACTGCCGCAACGCTTATAAATGTATTAACCTCTAAACTGCCGCCCCCGGACCCGCCGCAACCTATATTAAACTTATTAACCCCTATCCTGCCCCCCTACACCGTCGCCACCTGTAATAAATTTATTAACCCCTATCCTGCCCCCCCTACACCGCCGCCACTGTAATAAATTTATTAACCCCTAAACCTAAGTCTAACACTAAACCTAACACCCCCTAACTTAAATATTAATTAAATAAATCTAAATAATATGTCTCTTATTAACTAAATGAATCCTATTTAAAACTAAATACTAACCTATAAAATAAACCCTAATATAGCTACAATATAACTAATAATTATATTGTAGCTATTTTAGGATTTATTTTTATTTTACAGGCATCTTTAAATTTATTTTAACTAGGTACAATAGCTATTAAATAGTTATTAACTATTTAATAGCTTACCTAGCTAAAATAAAGAGAAATTTACCTGTAAAATAAAAACTAACCTAAGTTACAATTACACCTAACACTACACTATACTTTAATAAATTATTCCTATTTAAAACTAAATACTTACCTGTAAAATAAACCCTAAGATAGCTACAATGTAATTAATAGTTACATTGTAGCTATTGTAGGATTTATATTTATTTTACAGGTAACTTTGTATTTTTTTAGCTAGTTAGAATAGTTCATTCTGACATTTGGAGAGAATCTTGTAGGGAAACCTAGGAGCACAATTTAAGAAAATAAATAGTAGTAGATTTTGAGTAGATGTGCATTTTCAATCCATTAGATCAGTCAGGACACTGTGAATTTGAGCCCTAAATGAAAGGAAGTGTGTTATTTAGTGAGTAAGATGGTTCTGCCTAATCTATGTGTTATTGCTCCCCACCACCTGTCAGCGCCCTTCCTCACCCTCGCCGTCTGAGGGATAAGGAAGGATTATATCTATGTGTTTAAGTAGAATGATTCAGTAGTATTCAGCATAACACATTCTGAAAAAAATACCCTCTTGTGGATCTCTAAGAGTACTTTCTATAGACTATCTGGAAGTTATTTTTAAATTGTGTGCAAAATCATGACAGTGTCATAACATTATTCACATTCTAGTGAAATGAATTAGAAAAAAACATTAACACATCTAATTTCCCATACAAGAGATATGGGCGGGTAGTTATCAAGCTGTCAACCTCAAATACACTGGAATTCCGCAGCGTATTTGTGGCGAGGCTGATTCGCTTTAGTTATCAAAGGCTAGATACCGGCAAAAGTAGAATTTTGTGACGTAAGCTTCGATCCGCCGGACTCAGTCCGACACAGATCGATTCTTACGTCACTCCAGATGTTCCGCACACAAGTGCGGCACAATCTGACTACTTTTGCTAGTTATCAAAAAACTAGCAGGTACGCTCGGCACTTTTCCGGCCCAGCGTACCTGGTTTTCAATCCGCCGCCCCGGAGGCAGTGGATCCCATAGGAATCAATGGGAGTCTGACCATAGCGAAAGTTCATGTTCGCTGCTGCCAGACATCCAATTGATTCCTATGGGAGATGTCTACACCTAACACCCTAACATGTACCCCAAGTCTAAACACCCCTAATCTGTCCCCCCCTACACCGCCGCAACTAAATAAAGTGTTTTCCCCCTAAACCGCCGCTCCCGGAGCCCACCGCAACTATAATAAATATGTTAACCCCTAAACCGCCGCTCCTGGACCCGCCGCCACTATAATAGATATGTTAACCCCCCATACCAGCGCCCCCGGAGCCCCCCGCAACTAAATAAAGTTAGTAACCCCTAAACTGCCACTCCTAGACCCCGCCGCAACTCTTATAAATGTATTAACCCCTAAACCGCCGCTCCCGGACACCGCCACCACCTACATTATAACTACTAACCCCTATCCTGCCCCCCCTATACCGCCGCCCTCTATAATAAAGTTATTAACCCCTATCCTGCTGATCCCAGATGGAAGAATTCTTCAGCGCGGGGGGTAAAATCTGGATTGGATGAGACTCTTAAGCGCTTGTGCTTAATTACCCAATAAGGAAAGATAGTCTTACTAGGTAGTTGGATTCAATGAGATCTATTTATTTTTAAAATTATAAATACATGCAATAAAATTTAAAACAATAGAAATTGATTCTTAAAACAAATCTAACTGGTTGGCCAACCATACAGTGTGAATAAAATGATATAATATGTTTTCCAATCCCTGTTACTTAGTGTATTATACAAACATATCTGTATATTTGAATTTTTGAATTTTGGTTTAATTGCAGATATTTTTTATGGATTTGATATAGTGGACTTGTGAAGAAGTATGGTATCCACAAAGAATATTCGCAATATTAATTCTTAATTACCATATTTACCATATTCGTTTGTTTAAAGCTGAACATACATCATTAAAATAGCGTCAATGGTATCAACATTAGTAACAAATAATAAAAGTGAAACAAAAATAAAGTGATACAGTAAAAATCGTATAATAATTTATGAAAGATAAAGTCTTTCTGCCGTGATCGTTAGAGTAATTGTTAATTGCTTTTTATTAAAAGCGCTGTTGTTAAGTCCTCCGTGGGGATAGTATGTGTGGGCGTGCTGCAACACGTTTTTGTCTAATTGCTATATATGTTGCAATTATAAGTCACTGTTAAGTAGTTTTGGTTATCTGTCCTTCACATTAACTTCCTAAGTTGGTGTAGGTATAATAAATCTTAACTGTTGTTTCTTTTGGGATACTTTGTTTCTGGTCTAGTTTCTTTTTGTACCCAATTCAATCTTTACTGTGATAAATGTGGATCGGAAGCCGGGATTGCTGCTGCCGGTGTTGTAGTGGTTTCAGTATGTCGAGCTGGTTTGTCTCTCCGATTACACACACTTGAAGGAGTAGATGCTGGGGTAATGTGGTAGTGTGCTTTAACCGTTAATCCTTTCGTCAGATGGCTGGTCTTTTTGCCCGGTTCAGGTTTTCAAAACCTCTTGAATTGTTGCGAATGTGTTCTGTTTAGATCCGTACTCTATTTGTTTCAGAGTATCCGATCTGCAGGTGTCCACAGTTTTCTTTAGGCCCAATTTTAGGTAAGGTATTTCAGTTATTCTTGGCGGTCCTTTAAAAGGAGGACTAGGTGCTTTGAAGGTTGTTCTTGAACGCTTCAGAATATCTTTCAAGCGTATTTGTTGGTCCGTGGTTTGATGTAGTCTTGGCGGTCCACTTCGAAAGTGGACTATGAAAATGAAAGAACAACCTTCAAGACTCCCTAGCTTTTACCCCCACAGCGCATAGTTTATTAACCCAACACACCAATAGACTTCTTCAGCGCCCCTTGGAGGATCACTACTGCCGCTCCGGATCTCCTCTTCGGTTCCATCGGTGGCTCGGCTGAGTGAAGACGACTCAAGGTAGGATGATCTTCAGGGGGGTAGTGTTAGGTTTATTTAAGGGGGGTTTGGGTTAGATTAGGGGTATGTGGGTGGTGGGTTTTAACGTTGGGGGGGGTTGTATTTTTCTTTTACAGGCAAAAGAGCTGAATTCTTTGGGGCATGCCCCGCAAAAGGCCCTTTTAAGTGCTGGTAAGGTAAAAGAGCTTTGAACTTTTTTAATTTAGAATAGGGTAGGGCATTTTTTTATTTTGGGGGGCTTTGTTATTTTATTAGGGGGCTTAGATTAGGTGTAATTAGCTTAAAATTGTTGTAATATTTTTGAAATGTTTGTAACTTATTTTTTTTATTTTTTGTAACTTAGCTTTTTTATTTTTTGTACTTTAGTTAGTTTATGTAATTGTATTTAATTGTAGTTATTTGTAACTAATTAATTTAATTAATTTAATGATAGTGTAGTGTTAGGTTTAATTGTAACTTAGGTTAGGATTTATTTTACAGGTCATTTTGTATTTCTTTTAGCTAGGTAGTTATTAAATAGTTAATAACTATTTAATAACTATTCTAACTAGCTAAAATAAATACAAAGTTACCTGTAAAATAAATATAAATCCTACAATAGCTACAATGTAACTATTAATTACATTGTAGCTATCTTAGGGTTTATTTTACAGGTAAGTTTAGGAATAATTTATTAAAGTATAGTGTAGTGTTAGTTGTAATTGTAACTTAGGTTAGTTTTTATTTTACAGGTAAATTTCTCTTTATTTTAGCTAGGTAAGCTATTGAATAGTTAATAACTATTTAATAGCTATTGTACCTAGTTAAAATAAATTGAAAGATGCCTGTAAAATAAAAATAAATCCTAAGATAGCTACAATATAATTATTAGTTATATTGTAGCTATATTAGGGTTTATTTTATAGGTAAGTATTTAGTTTTAAATAGGATTCATTTAGTTAATAAGAGAAATATTATTTAGATTTATTTAATTAATATTTAAGTTAGGGGGGTGTTAGGTTTAGTGTTAGACTTAGGTTTAGGGGTTAATAAATTTATTACAGTGGCAGCGGTGTAGGGGGGGGGCAGGATAGGGGTTAATAAATTTATTATAGGTGGCGACGGTGTAGGGGGGGCAGGATAGGGCTTAATAAGTTTAATATAGGTTGCGGTGGGGTCCGGGAGCGGCGGTTTAGGGGTTAAACTATTTATTTAGTTGCGGCGGGGTCTGGGATCAGCAGGATAAGGGTTAATAACTTTATTATAGAGGGCGGCGGTATAGGGGGGGCAGGATAGGGGTTAGTAGTTATAATGTAGGTGGTGGCGGTGTCCGGGAGCGGCGGTTTAGGGGTTAATACATTTATAAGAGTTGCGGCGGGGTCTAGGAGTGGCAGTTTAGGGGTTACTAACTTTATTTAGTTGCGGGGGGCTCCGGGGGCGCTGGTATAGGGGGTTAACATATCTATTATAGTGGCGGCGGGTCCAGGAGCGGCGGTTTAGGGGTTAACATATTTATTATAGTTGCGGTGGGCTCCGGGAGCGGCGGTTTAGGGGGAAAACACTTTATTTAGTTGCGGCGGTGTAGGGGGGGACAGATTAGGGGTGTTTAGACTTGGGGTACATGTTAGGGTGTTAGGTGTAGACATCTCCCATAGGAATCAATTGGATGTCTGGCAGCAGCGAACATGAACTTTCGCTATGGTCAGACTCCCATTGATTCCTATGGGATCCACTGCCTCCGGGGCGGCGGATTGAAAACCAGGTACGCTGGGCCGGAAAAGTGCCGAGCGTACCTGCTAGTTTTTTGATAACTAGCAAAAGTAGTTAGATTGTGCCGCACTTGTGTGCGGAACATCTGGAGTGACGTAAGAATCGATCTGTGTCGGACTGAGTCCGGCGGATCGAAGCTTACGTCACAAAATTCTACTTTTGGCGGTATCTAGCCTTTGATAACTAAAGCGAATCAGCCTCGCCACAAATACGCTGCGGAATTCCAGTGTATTTGAGGTTGACAGCTTGATAACTACCCGCCCATATCTCTTGTATGGGAAATTAGATGTGTTAATGTTTTTTTCTAATTCATTTCACTAGAATGTGAATAATGTTATGACACTGTCATGATTTTGCACACAATTTAAAAATAACTTCCAGATAGTCTATAGAAAGTACTCTTAGAGATCCACAAGAGGGTATTTTTTTCAGAATGTGTTATGCTGAATACTACTGAATCATTCTACTTAAACACATAGATATAATCCTTCCTTATCCCTCAGACGGCGAGGGTGAGGAAGGGCGCTGACAGGTGGTGGGGAGCAATAACACATAGATTAGGCAGAACCATATTACTCACTAAATAACACACTTCCTTTCATTTAGGGCTCAAATTCACAGTGTCCTGACTGATCTAATGGATTGAAAATGCACATCTACTCAAAATCTACTACTATTTATTTTCTTAAATTGTGCTCCTAGGTTTCCCTACAAGATTCTCTCCAAATGTCAGAATGAACTGGGAACTCAGGTATCCCATAAAACTCTGATTCACTAGAGAAAATATTAGCTCTCCATAAACAATAAGTCCTCATTATAGTGACATATCCTATTGTTAAATACAATAGATGTGCATTCTCAGACCCTGCTGTACAAAATAAGCCATAATCAGATACTATGCTTATTTTTTCCCACACTACTATTATTCAAGAGATTCCACTTCTCTATATTAAGCCAGGTAGTGTTCACTCTCCACTAAGTTACTTTGTAGATTAACCAGCAGGGCTCGGTTCAATGCGTACAATCCTATGTTTAAGTATGCACTAAGGCCCAGTACTTCTACACTCACCCACTTTGTTGAATGTGTTAGTGGAATAGACACGCTGCTTTGCACCTATCTATACAAGTTGTCATAATATATTGGTGTCAAATAGAGTCAAATAAAATCTATAGGCTTTAAAAATTAAAGATTATACAATTAATTGAACACGATAATCTAATTACCCATCAACGGAGACAACATTTAATCTTAAAGTATTATGATACAAACATCCTAATCAGTGTCTGCCCAAAGACTTATGACTCTTACACTGCAATACATGTTTAGTCACAACTTGTCACCATTCTTATCTTCTACAAACAGGGCCACCATCAGGGGGTACCAGGGGTGACTCCTGTCAGGGGCCCCATGAGGCAAGAATCACTAAAAAAATAAATAATAAAAAAAAAAAAAATTAAATTTTGGCAGCCACCAGTGGGTACTACAGCAGAGTGCTAGTTGAGCATGGAAAATGTTATTACAAGGAGTAAAGTATTAGCATTTGAGAGGATTTCTGAGAGTGCACTAAACCACTATGCACAGTGTGAGACAGACTTGGCACTTTGTTTGTCAGACGGCAGATCACTTTCATTTGCAGAGGAGGTATGACTTACTAAATGTTTTTTATTTATTTGTGCAATTTTGTATTGTAACTTCAGTGTGGTAGTAGTTGTATGGTGGGGCCAGGGGTCCATAAAAACAATTTTTTTTTAGCAGCAGTGTATTTATGATTATTTGACAATGCTGTAGAAATTCTATATTCAAAGCCATGCAGAAATGTTTCTTCCTCAATGCACAAATGGTAAGTGCCCTTTTGGCAGAAATGCGTTTTATATATATATATATATTAATTGCATTCCAGTTTACTGCCACTTTATGCAAGGACGTTCCAGATGCAAGGAGGCATTTTATCTAAGATGTTTACATCTGCATAAAATGTTATACTTTCAGACTAAGATTGCTCAGTGTTTGAAATGAGACAGGTTAACTTAAAACGGTTCAGTTTACACTACAGCTGACTTAATTTTTAAATACATACAAACAAGCCTAAATCCTGCATTTAACCAGATCTAATTATATGAGTACCACAGCTTATGCTTCCACCAAGACCATATAGAGTACAGCATTTTCAAAATCCATAAGTACAGCTGACAGATGGGAACATTTGTGCACTATGAGGCCTATTTAGAAAGCCGTCAACCGCAAATATGCTGGAATTCCACAGCGTAATTGTAGCGAGCCTGATTCGCCCTATTTATCAAAGCCTACAGAGTGGCAAAAGTTGAAATGTGTGACGTAACATACGATTGGCCGGCAGTGGCGACTCTAGGAACAATATTTAGGGGGGGCATATAAGACATCACAGTCAAAACTGGGGGGGCATTAATAATTTTCTCCACTAAATCATACCACTGAAAAAACTAAATAAATATATATAAATATGATTCCAAAATACCATAGTAATGCGGTTTGCAAATAATACCTTTTTATTGTACTAACCTACTACTTAAAAGACAAGCTTTTGAGTTTTCCTTTCTTCCTCAGGTATTGCTTCAAGCCTGAGAAAGAGAGAAAAACTCTCAAAATCTTTTCTTTATAGTAAAGCAATTTCGGCAAACACTAGGGCACACATCCTATGACCCTTCAACATGCACAGTCCTGGGTGCTCAATAGCACTCTCAAGCAGCAGCACTGTCCCCAGAGTCACAGGCAGTTAACCCCAGACAAGTCCATAGTGAAAATTACAAAATAAATTAATACAACCCACAGAGGATGGAAGTCCAGCATTTGCTTACAAACACTCAGCAAAGATTAAAAGCAAAACTGGAACTGGGTTTCTCCCATTTGGCCAGATGCAGTAACTAACTCTTCCAGTTTTGCTTTAAATCTTAGCTTATATACAGTATATATATATATATATATATATATATATATATATATATATATATATATATATACAGTACAGCAGTAAATACCGTAAATATTTTAAATAAATAAGTGATTATTATAAACAAACTTAATAATTTTCCTACCTAACTAATACTATAGTTTATGGAAAAGAATATAATACTGTACAAAAATTCCCTGGAAACTATAGTAGAAGCAGCAGTTCTTACCAAAATCTCAGAGATTTATATACTGTATATGTTGTGTATCAGTGTGACTGTGTAGTATACTCACACACAACATATACATACAGTATATAAATCTCAGAGATTTAGATACTGTATATGTTGTGTATCACTGTGACTGTGTAGTATACTCACACACAACATATACATACAGTATATAAATCTCAGAGATTTATATACTTTATATGTTGTGTATCAGTGTGACTGTGTAGTATACTCACACACAACATATACATACAGTATATAAATCTCAGAGATTTATATACTGTATATGTTGTGTATCAGTGTGACTGTGTAGTATACTCACACACAACATATACATACAGTATATAAATCTCAGAGATTTATATACTGTATATGTTGTGTATCACTTTGACTGTGTAGTATACTCACACACAACATATACATACAGTATATAAATCTCAGAGATTTATATACTGTATATGTTGTGTATCAGTGTGACTGTGTAGTATACTCACACACATCATATACATACAGTATATACATCTCAGAGATTTATATACTGTATATGTTGTGTATCACTGTGACTGTGTAGTATACTCACACACAACATATACATACAGTATATAAATCTCAGAGATTTATATACTTTATATGTTGTGTATCAGTGTGACTGTGTAGTATACTCACACACAACATATACATACAGTATATAAATCTCTGAGATTTTGGTAAGAACTACTGCTCTACTATAGTTTGGTATGTTCAAATAGCAAACATATCTATGTAAATTTACAAGAATAAATCAAAAGTAGTAATTTCCAAAACATATGCATCTGGCATAACATGTCATAGGGAAAAATACAATATAGTGTCAGTTCTAACAAGAATTGAGGAAAAAATACATAACAAAACATTTTACAATCACATATGAGCTTGAGCTGCAGCCTCTCTAAGGAGCAAGAGACAGCTATTTTTTTTTACAGCAAAAGCAACTAAAAAAATGTATATAAAGTTTATATTAAAAAAATTGAGCTGCATTTCTCTTTAACAAGCTAAAACCATTCCTTACAGACAGACTGTTTGACCTACATACTGTATTTAGCAATAGAGAACAGATATTGTAAATATTTGTTTAAATGGTAGTTTTTCCTCATGCTGCAAAATAACCTCAATTTAGTAATCTGCAGCTTTTTAATGGTCATCCAAGTAAAACAACAGTCTTTTGGAGTGAGTTTCTCCCTTGTTCTCTGGGGTTGGGGCGGGCTTGATAGATATATTTTCATTCTTGTTGAAGGTAAAGGGCTTTGGAATTGGAAATAGACAAAAGCAGACTTTCAACTATTACTAGTCAGTATGTTAGCAACTTTGAAGAACTTTTGACAAATTAGGTTGTCCCCTTTAAAATAGTCTAGCGTTCTGCAAATCAGTGCTACTGTCCCTTTAACAGATGTCACATATCCATTATAGTAAAACATAAAGGTGCTCAGATCATTGCTGCCACATACCTTAGGGTATTTACACATGGCTGGAAAAATAGTAGTGATTTCAGAGGACTAATTATTTATAATTAACCAGCTCTAGCACCCTGATAAGCAGGGCCAGTGATAGGATTTTTGGCTACACAGTCAAATAGGCATATAAAAAAAAAGAGATAGGGCCCCATTTACTATTGGCCACATGGCTTCTAGGTCCCTCAAGAGAGATAGATAGCTATCCAGTCCCTCCAAAGTGGTGATGCAGAATGGGGCAATAAAAATGCAAATTTATAAAACACACTGAACTACGTCTTTCATGCTGCTATTTATAATCCTTTCCAGATTTCTGTAGTGTTATTTTGAATGTACCCACTGCAGAATAAATGATACACAGTCACCCTAACACATCCTTCCCTCCCCGAGCTCCAGGATATACAAACATAGACACAAAGGCATACACACATAGACAATCACACACAAAGATATATATATATATACAGGGAGTGCAGAATTATTAGGCAAATTAGTATTTTGACCACATCATCCTCTTTATGCATGTTGTCTTACTCCAAGCTGTATAGGCTTGAAAGCCTACTACCAATTAAGCATATTAGGTGATGTGCATCTCTCAACGAGGAGGAAGAACAAGACCTAGTGGTAAATATATCCGGAACCCCACTGACTGCCATTGAAGGAAAAGTTCTTAATAAGGGACTCTCCTTTTGTCCAAGCAGCAATTGTGATTTCTTCAATTTGGAGCAGGACTTACATAGACTGTTTAGGAACATTAAGTTGAAATCTTTTTTTGCCAATAATGAATTTTGTGGAAATGCTAAAATGTATGCAGAGTTATGTATTCGTAAATTTGGTTTAAAAAATAAGAGCAGCTTTGTCCCTAACAACTATAACCACTGTATTGATACATACATAGAATTGGTCAAAAAAGATATTAATAGGCTTAAAGATGATATGTTTTGTGGTAAAGGTACTATCTATAAGAATCACAATAGGATTGCTAATGTTGACAATCTTGGTAAAACTGAAAGGGAGGCCCTTAAATTATTGAAAAATAATAGAAATGTTATTTATAAACAGGCAGACAAGGGCGGTGCCTTAGTGGTACTGGATAAAGGATATTATGTGAATGAAATTAAAATGCAATTGAGTGACACAAGTGTATATAAATTATTAAATTTCAATCCAACATCGATAATACAAAAAGAAATAGGATTCTGTTTAGACAAAGCTTTGCAAAATGGTATAATTGATGAAGAGACTAGGAAATTTCTTTTTATTGAAAATGGGATAATACCTGTTTTTTACACCTTACCCAAGGTGCATAAGCATATTGAAAGACCACCTGGGAGGCCAATTGTGGCTAGCACAGAATCTATCTTTTCAAATATTTCTATCTATCTAGACAAAGTTTTAAGGGGTTATGTTGAACAGTCAACCTCATATATAAAGGATACTGGCGATTTCCTTGAAAAAATTAAGACTATAGAAACACCAGAAAGATGCATTCTCTATAGCCTTGATGTGGTCAGCTTATACACCTCAATTGAGCATGAAAGTGGGATTGGTGCAATTAAGAATATATTGATTACTAGTGGTGTATACACTGATTCACAACAAGATTTTTTATTGAATTTATTGACCATAATTCTATACTGTAACTATTTTTTGTTTGAGGACAACTACTATATGCAGGTGAAGGGTACAGCGATGGGATCCAATGTCGCCCCTACCTATGCAAACTTGTTTATGTCTGCATTTGAAGAAAAATTTGTTTATCAAAATGAGATGTTCCATCTGTATGGCGCCACCTGGTGGCGCTATATAGATGACATCTTTGGTGTCTGGTGGGGCGACATTGGATCCCTTCTTAAATTTGTGGATGATCTCAATAGTGCCACTAGACATATTAAGTTTACCCTCACCTGGGATGAACAATCCTTACATTTTCTTGACACTTTGGTTTATAAAGAAGGTGAAATGTTTAAATCAGATATATATAAGAAAAGTACAGACAAGAATAGTTTGTTGCACTTTACAAGTGCTCATCCACCGGCTTTGATTAGATCTCTACCTAGAAGCCAAATGACAAGAGTCAAGAGGATAGTGTCTGACAAAGAACTTGCTACTAAAAGGCTTAAAGAAATGGGTCAGAAATTCAGTAACAGGGGTTATCCAACGGACCTATTACATGAAGAAGTGAAAAGGGCTAGTGAAGACACATGCACCAATACCATTAAGGAACAGGATAAGAAGGATAGAATTATTTTTGTATCAGAATATAGTAAACAAAGCTCAAAGATAAAAAGGATTATTAATAAGTATTGGTTTATGTTGAGAGAATGCCATCCAGGTGTGCAATCATTTTCTAATAGTCCAATGTCTGCTTACAGGAAAAGCTCCAGCATTAAGGATAAGTTGGTGAGGGTTGATATAGGTAGTAAAAAATTGAAGCAGAGTTATATTACCGAAAAAAATTTGGGTTGTTACCCTTGTTTAGGCTGTGCAAATTGTAACAACATGGTAAAAGGTTCTACCTTTGTACATCCACACACAGGCAAAGTATATAAAATTAATGCTTTTCTTACATGCAACTCCTGTTATGTGATTTATCTTATCAAATGCCCGTGTGGGTGGATTTACATTGGCGAGACCACCCAGAGAGTAAGGGATAGGATTATCCAACATAAATCAAATATAAGATGTAAAGATCTAAATGCCCCAGTCTCTAGTCATTTTCTATCAAAAGGTCACTCAATTGCTCAATTAAAGTTCCAAATAATTGATCATATTCCCATTCCTCGTAGAGGTGGAAATAGAGAATTAATTTTAAAGAAAAGAGAATCTATGTGGATATATAGGTTAGATTGTATGTTCCCAAAGGGTATGAACCGTGAAATTGATCTAAATATTTTTCTTTAGATTTTTCTGTAGATTTGCTTAGATTCTACTTTTCTAAATGTGATTATTAGAAAAAAGAAACCCTTTCCTCCGGATCTGTAACTACTCCATAAGAGGTTTTTCTGTAAAACAATTGTTATTTTGAAAGAAAAATTTTTCTGAATTTTTTTTTTTAAAAAGTATTCTTGTATGCTTCAATACATGTATGTAGCATGGTTAGACTTTTTCTAAAGTATATTGTATGTTATTCTTTATACTGACCACTAGGTGGCATTTACACTTAAGAGTTAAAATTCTCTGACATTGAATGTTATAATTAGTAACACCTGTGGTAGAGGGTATTTAAGAGAGGTGTTTAGTATGTTTAAGTTATATGATTAAGGGTATTTGAGCCCGAAACGTCATGATTTTGTGTGCCTTGGTACAATAAAATTGGAATAATTTGTACAATTGGAGGTGCTGCCTGAACTTTTTTCATTTGAATTACATCTCTGTAATGAGAAGGGGTGTGGTCTAATGACATCAACACCCTATATCAGGAGTGCATAATTATTAGGCAACTTCCTTTCCTTTGGCAAAATGGGTCAAAAGAAGGACTTGACAGGCTCAGAAAAGTCAAAAATAGTGAGATATCTTGCAGAAGGATGCAGCACTCTTAAAATTGCAAAGCTTCTGAAGCGTGATCATCGAACAATCAAGCGTTTCATTCAAAATAGTCAACAGGGTCACAAGAAGCGTGTGGAAAAACCAAGGCGCAAAATAACTGCCCATGAACTGAGAAAAGTCAAGCGTGCAGCTGCCAAGATGCCACTTGCCACCAGTTTGGCCATATTTCAGAGCTGCAACATCACTGGAGTGCCCAAAAGCACAAGGTGTGCAATACTCCGAGACATGGCCAAGGTAAGAAAGGCTGAAAGACGACCACCACTGAACAAGACACACAAGCTGAAACGTCAAGACTGGGCCAAGAAATATCTCAAGACTGATTTTTCTAAGGTTTTATGGACTGATGAAATGAGAGTGAGTCTTGATGGGCGAGATGGATGGGCCCGTGGCTGGATTGGTAAAGGGCAGAGAGCTCCAGTCCGACTCAGACGCCAGCAAGGTGGAGGTGGAGTACTGGTTTGGGCTGGTATCATCAAAGATGAGCTTGTGGGGCCTTTTCGGGTTGAGGATGGAGTCAAGCTCAACTCCCAGTCCTACTGCCAGTTTCTGGAAGACACCTTCTTCAAGCAGTGATACAGGAAGAAGTCTGCCTCCTTCAAGAAAAACATGATTTTCATGCAGGACAATGCTCCATCACAAGCGTCCATGTACTCCACAGCGTGGCTGGCAAGAAAGGGTATAAAAGAAGAAAATCTAATGACATGGCCTCCTTGTTCACCTGATCTGAACCCCATTGAGAACCTGTGGTCCATCATCAAATGTGAGATTTACAAGGAGGGAAAACAGTACACCTCTCTGAACAGTGTCTGGGAGGCTGTGGTTGCTGCTGCACGCAATGTTGATGGTGAACAGATCAAAACACTGACAGAATCCATGGATGGCAGGCTTTTGAGTGTCCTTGCAAAGAAAGGTGGCTATATTGGTCACTGATTTGTTTTTGTTTTGCTTTTGAATGTCAGAAATGTATATTTGTGAATGTTGAGATGTTATATTGGTTTCACTGGTAAAAATAAATAATTGAAATGGGTATATATTTGTTTTTTGTTAAGTTGCCTAATAATTATGCACAGTAATAGTCACCTGCACACACAGATATCCCCCTAAAATAGCTATAACTAAAAACAAACTAAAAACTACTTCCAAAACTATTCAGCTTTGATATTAATGAGTTTTTTGGGTTAATTGAGAACATGGTTGTTGTTCAATAATAAAATTAATCCTCAAAAATACAACTTGCCTAATAATTCTGCACTCCCTGTATATATATATATATATATATATATATATATATACATACCCACACACAATATATATGCAAGCACATACACAAATACACCCACACTACACATACATAAAGACACATACATACACACAAACAGACATAAATACAGAAACATACACACATAGACACAAAGGCATACATATATAGACAATCACACACATATACACAAATACATACAAACACATATGTACATGCACATTTTACATCATATTCCATTTTATACTGCATAGGCATAAAGCACAATAAAAACACATGCTGGCACCTAAATGTGCACTAAAGTTTAGGTATGTAGTTTGTTAATCCTGTCTCTGCTCTGGAATGTAATCTTAACTAAAGGCACAGAGACTGTAAATAACAGTGATAGGACCCGGTCTTTACCCTGAGTGCCCTGCTAAATGAAGCATGACTAAACTGATAAGACTGTTAATGACCTGAATACAGCTGTTTTAAATTATGCAAAGAATATCAGTACTCACTGGTGACACACTTCATGGGTGGACCGCTCTGCACATAAATCAGTAATCACAGAGGAAGCAATAAATCAACAAGCTGCTCTCTCCCAGTGACCAGAGTGTCACTCTTTGATCTTGGAGGACCAGGACCAAATAAAATCAGAGCAACGGACCAGTGTGGGGAACGTTAATTGAGGGAGGCAGGCAACTGCTACTAAGGTGTTATCAGTTTAGCTAGAACTGAGATCAGCTGTATGTCTGATCTGCCTACTGTTAACCAAACATTATACAGCTGGTCTGCAACTCTACTCCCCCCACTGTCCCACACATCTTGTAAGTACCAGAGAGTCCCTAAGATAACAAATGGTGCAAAATAACTGTTATGTTTTTTTTTCAGATACAAACACCACCAGGATCTGGTAATTAAACCGGGTGCTTTGATCCTGTGCAGCACGGAGTCTTTTACTGATGTGTTCATTTCTGCATGTGGACTTGGTGCTGCACAGAATTAAAGCACATCATTTAATTACCAGGTACTTGCAATATCTGTATCTGCATTGGGACATGATATGAATTTGAGGCATGTTTGAATGTGCCAGTAGCAACTTACCTCTTTGTGTCACTGATGGCTTTTAGCTTTTATCCACCAGTCCTGACACAAGTCGCTAGCACACAATGAAGTTTCTCTTCTTGGCAGAGTCACTCACACAGACTGGAGTGATCACTGTCTGCACTCATGCTGCAGCATGCTTTCACACGTGGCCGCCGCGCTCCAGCTTCCTTCCTACTGCATACCATTGCATGTGCTCAGTGCTGTGCTGAAGAGAGCTAAGGGTCTGTCAGCCCCGCCTTCCCCACTAACAGTCATGAATAGAACCATTTTAAATGCAGTGGGATTGGCTGGGTGGCTCAGGGGCGGGCCCAGTTGATCAATACTCTGGCAGCGGTGCAGCACAATTGGGCTTTGCTTTACATAATGCCATGTGACATCATTAACGGTCCGGTACCATATTACATTAAAAAATCAGAAGACAGCAGAAACATTTTATTAATACACTGTAACAGTATTAGGACACTTGCCCCTAAATTCTGTACATGTCATATGACTTTAGCAGTCGGCACGGTACTGTTAGGACAAACATTTTTTTTTTTTTAATTAGGGGGGCAAGCAGGGGGGCAAATTATTTTTCAGGGGAGGGGGGCAATTGCCCCCCCTTCCCCCCTGTAGTGACGCCTATGTTGGCCGATCTCAATCCGACACAGATCGATGCTTACGTCATTACAGATTCGGCACTATCTGACTACTTTTGCAAGTTACGCAAGGTACGCTCACAATTAGTAGTTTAATATAGTTTAATGTAATTTTAGTATAATAGTTAGGGTAGATTAATGAATAGTTTAATATAGATTAATGTAATTGTAGTATAATAGTTAGGGTAGGTTAATTAATAGTTTAATATAGTTTATTTTAATTCTAAAGGTAAGTTTACATTTATTATACGTTAGGGATGAGGTAATTTTAATGTAAGTTAGCGGGTTGTTAGGTTTAGGGGTTAATAGCTTAATTTAGTTTATGGCGATGTGAGGGTCTGGCGGTTTAGGGGTTAATAGGTTTAGTAAATGGTAGTGATATGGGAGGCCAGGGGTTTGGGGTTAATACATTTATTTAGTTGCAGAGGGCTCCGGAAGCAGCAGGATAGGGGTTAATAACTTTATTAGAGTTGTGGTGGGCTCCAGAAGCAGCGGGATAGGGGTTAATAACTTTATTTAATTGCAGCGGGGTCTGGGAGCGGAGGAATAGGGGTTAATAACTTTATTAGAGTTGCAGTGGGCTCTGGGAGCAGAGTGATGGGGGTTAATAACTTTATTAGAGTTGCGGTGGGCTTCTGGAGCGGCGGGATAGGGGTTATTAACTTTATTTAGTTGTGGCGGGGTCTTGGAGCAGCGGGATAGGGGTTAAACATTTTAGTATAGTGGCAGTGTTTACTGACAGTGTATAAATAAAGCTGGGAAAAAGCTGAATAGCAGCGAGATCGATGACTGTTAGTTAACAACAGTCCGCTGCTCATCGCCCGTACTTGGTGTGCGGCTTTTTGACAGCTTTTTTGATAAATAAGGAGAGCGTACTCAGGTCTGCGACCACAATGTTAGGCGATGTTAGGCGAGAGTATTGGTGCCGGCAAATGCAGCACAGTTGGCGGCTTGATAAATAGGTCTCTAGATTTGAAGTGGTGCTCTTGGTTGGGGAAAAAAAACAAGCATATGTCAACCTTTTAAAAGTACTTTTCTTCATCTAGCCATCTACCCAGATCATTAATGGACAATTTTGAATTCACAGCATTATTTGTGTTTGCACATTCACAAATATGATTCTTTAAAAAGTGATCTCTTAATTTCTGCAATTTTTTTATCATGCATGTCACACTGTTGATTTAGGGGATGCAATGTGCAGAAATGTTACCTCATGTGAGTGTTTCTGTGGGTGTCTGAGTTTATGTCTTTGTGCTTTTGTTTGTGTCTCTATAAGTGTGTATGTATTTTTTTTCTGTGTGTCTCTCTGTGAGGGTGGGTGTGTATGTCTTTGTGCATTTTCTGTGGATGTCTGTGGATGTATGTGAGGGTGTGTGCGTATGTCTTTGTGCTTTTTCTCTGGATGCCTCTGTGAGGGTGGGTGTGTATGTCTCTGTGTTTTCTGTGGATGCCTCTGTGAGGGTGTGTGTTTTCTGTGGGTGTCTCTGTGAGGGTGTGTGTATGTCTTTGTGTGTTTTCTGTGTATGTCTCAGAGAGGTTGTATGTGTATTTATGTATTTGTGTGTTTTCTGTGGGTGTCTCTGTGTGTGTGTATGTCTTTGTGTGTTTTCTGAGGCTGTCTCTATTGGTGTTTCCTTGGGTGTATGTGCAAGTTTGTGTTTGAGATTGTGTGTGTGCGTCCACTGTCTGTTCCTTTTTAGGACATTTTGACCTAACTACTGTGTATTCACATCTTTCTACAGACTTTTGAGACTTTTCCGGAAGTCACCAATCCACCATTTAACCTTTAAATTATTGTTTAGGGCTCTTCCTTTCAGCCACTGCATGCTGTTGTCATCTTTTAGTTGTCATCTTCATTGACAAAAAGATAATAAGAACTCCATATATTGTTTTGTAAATCTCCTTTTTTGACAACTGTAGTCTACCTCATTACTTGTCAGGTCAATGTAAACAAGTGCTGAGTGTCTGTTTGGGTGTCTGTGTCTGAGTGTGATTCTTTGCGTGTCTGCTAGAGTGTCTATCTGTGAATCCTTAGGTGTGAGTGTGTGTATTTCAGTGTATGAGTGTGTCTGTGTGTTTCTGAGTTTGTGTGTTACTACCTTTACAACATTTCCAAGTTTGACTACACTTAATAATAAAGTGCATATATACGTTTTAGTCACTTGGTCAAAAATTGCACATGTCAAAGGTGGGGACCCTGATCAATGGTTAAGTCAGGGGCCCCAAAATTTCTAGTGGCGGCCCTATCTACAAAGCATTATTTTCAATTCTAACAATTTTTATACCAAAATATCATCCTATTTGGTGAACTAATTAATCAGAGAGTAATACATAATTATATACCTGTAGAAAATTAGGTATCTTGATATTCTTGACTGTCTGATTCATCATAATTATGTACATTGCAAACTTGTTTTTATCTCTTTTTAGGTTGACATGTAAGAAATGTTGTAACGCTAAAATACCTAAATAAAAAACTTTAATTTGAAAAAAAAAAAGTGAAAAAAATAGCTTATTGTTACATGTTATTGTTGAAATAAGGTTAGCTTTTAGAAAAGAACTATATTATCAGGAAAAAAACAAACATGTTATTTGCTTGTAAATGAGTGTGTGTGTGTGAGTCTGTGTGTATGTGTGTGTGAATATTTCTGTGAGGTGTTTGTGTGTATGAGAGTGTGTTTGTGTCTGTCTTGGCATAATTGACTTTATTCACTTTATTGCCCCCCCCCCTGGAAAAATTTCTGCAAACACCCATGGGCAGTCTACTTAAAAATTGTTATTGTTTAAAAATATAATCTCTTTATTACCAATTATCCAGTTTTGCATAACCAACAAGTATATTAATATATCAAGTATATTAATATATTAAGTATATTAATATATCGACTCCATCAGAAATGAAATCAGCTCTCAACTTAATTCCTTTCTCTCACCCACTCAAATGCTCTCATTCAACCACAACCCACATAACCTTAAACTTAGCTCATTCTCCCCTGTCACTGAGGAAGAAGTCTCGGCACTCATACTGCGCTCTCACCTCACTATCTGTCCCCTTGACCCTATCCCCTCACAGCTACTCCCCTTTCTCTCTGCTACCCTCACCCCTATACTCACACACACTTTCAACCTCTCCCTCAGCACCGGTATATTTCCCTCATCGCTGAAATATGCACTGGTCACACCCATCCTCAAAAAACCTTCCCTTGATCCTACCTCCCCATCCAACTACCGCCCTATTTCCCTCCTCCCTCTTGCATCAAAGCTTCTCGAAAAACTGGTTTATGCATGCCTATCCCATTTCCTTACAATAAACTCCCTCCTTGACTCACTGCAATCTGGATTTCGTCCCCATCACTCCACAGAGACAGCAATTGTTAAGGTTACCAATGACCTACTTACAGCAAAATCAAAAGGCCACTTCTCTCTGCAGCCATTGACACTGATGAAAAGTGTTTTTATTGAGGCAATAAAATACATCAAAGTACAAACATAGTGGGTAGGGCAATATCTCAAACAAAATTGCATGACATCAGTTCCATCATTCAAGCATAAATACAGTAGACAATAGTAGGAGTACGGTACTGACCCTAATGGAGCCTCATTTTATAACTTAATATTAGGACAAACATGTGTCAACAAAGAAAAATAGATCCACTTATGGGACCTGGAAATTAGTACTTGTCTGAAGACAGATCTTACAGGGGTAAAGATTCTCAATATTTAAACACTCTAGCGTCTTCAATATATTAAAGATCCGCTCATGGGATCTGGTGGCAAGGATCAATCTGAAGACATCTATAGCAGTTCAAAGAGTCCTCGTCATATGTTAGCTTGTTATTGCATATAGATTATAGGGAAACTTAAGTGAAATAGATAAACATACTAATAAGGTACAAAACAACGTTATCTAAATTACTCTGCTAAATGATATCAGTGATGTACCAGAACTGATCACAGTTGTCACAATAAGGATATAATGACACTCTTACTGAGCATTGATAGAAACTTGAACGGTGATAAAACTGTAGTTCCAAAACTCTTTGATTAACCAACATACAATAAACAAAGGAGAATTTCTTATATTGGGGCCCGAAGATCCTTTTTACATGTATGCAGGGGAAAACATAGGCTTAGGACTTCGGACTGGGTAGAGACTACTTCATTCTACCAGAAGAGAGTGCGGAGGAGAAAGTATTCGTCCCTACCGCACAAAAATGGTGGTGGGGGGGGGCGGGAGATATTCCAGCAACAGGTTACTCTAACTTTGCTGGATAGGATAGATAACTAGGTAATAACATCTTGCAAAGTAATATATACTGGAGTAAACTTAGCGCATATATTACTCAAATCATTAACTCAGTTGGTACACTGATAATGTAAAACTTTCTTACACAAGATAGATAGGTTAGACATATAATGCAGCCACATCCCATAATAATAAATGTGCTGTGCGAGGGTTGTGAAGGGATAAAAGTATAATAGTATCTAGGATGAAACACACAAATGATCCAAGTGAGGTTACATGCAACTACTTTGAAGGTGTAGTACAACAGTCATTCTAACATACCTCATCAACCCTTTAGTAGATATGTGATATTATCTGCCTAAGCCTAATGCATGCAGCTAACTAGGATACTATGCAAATATATACCTCTGGTGTCGTTAATCTCACTAGCAAGGTGTATAAACAGTGAAGAGTGTTAGCATACAGTTATGAGAAATACCCCAATGTGTTAGTGATATAAATATGTGGCAAAAATACTGAAAAAAAGCTTAGCATTCATAACTATTAATATTAAGGGCCAATTTGACTGCTCTTAAATAGAATAGGGCTGTGCTGCACAGTAGTCAATCTATATGAGAACTATTGTACCTCGTTGCATACAAGGAGAAGTCAGATACACATTTTATGCAGTTTTAAATGTTATTCACTATTAGTCCGGTATCTTGAAACAGTGACAATAAGCTAAAACCATAAACAAAGTATAATTACTAAAAGGTGCATTAGTGGTGAGCTGTCTGGAGCTGAAGATGCAATATTAGATCCGTTTGAATGTTTCATTAAGTCTTGCATATCGATCAGGACCTGACTTAGGTGTATTGTGAGGGCAGATTACCAGACATCACCAACAATATAGCCATAGTGTCCTGTGTATTTATGCTATGGCCATAGCCTCACTTCTCACCCTATTCCTTGCCTACAAGTTAGAGAGGCGGCTACTTGCCCGACAGTCAGGTTGTTGCCAGCCATCCTTTTAGACACAGGCCGGAAGAGCAGAGGACTCCCCCCGGCAGCACTATGGGCTATGTGAGCAAAGTCATCAGCCTCCAGCAAAGGCCAAACAGCCCAGAGATCCCAAGAGGGGCTTAAGGATATAGACCGGAGCATCTGGGGGTTCCGGCTGCAGTCCCAGTCAGTTGACCGTGAGAGATCCCCAGAGGTAGTGACAGAGAGGGGAGCGCTTGTTAGCGTGTAATCTCTACAGCACTGCGCCACGCTCGTCTCCATGTGTGAATAGATCAGCTCAGTTTCCTCCCCGCTATGGAAGCCAGTAGTGGCAGTAGAGGGAGTGTGTGTTTCCAGCATGAGAGCCGCTTCTTCCGATATCGGCAGTGCAAGATGCGTCTGGCGAGTCACAGGCGGTGCAGTGTAATGTGCCTTCCATGTTCCTCCATATTCCTCCGCATCTGAATTATGATGCGTTCGTGCCTCTTGAATTTTAGCTAGGAAGGTGTCGAGTCTTTCGCATAATTTCTTCTCATGTTCTATCAGCAAATTTCTGATATCTGCATGCAACATCTGGGTCTCCATGTCGATCAGCAGCATATAAAATCCCCCAAGATGGCGTCTCAGCCTGTGATAGATAGCTCCGACACTCTTTCCCAGTATATTACCGTGCAAACAGTCCCCAAAATGCAAACATCATCCCGCAGGCGGCCTCTTAAGTTTGTACCCGTTAGGTTCAGTGCTTGTGGTTATGGTTTTCTTGATCTATAGGGCTAATTTGAGATCTGTATACTCGGAGCTCTCAAATCATGCGCCCATCTTGGTTGCTGGGTAACTCCGCCCCTAATTTGAACTTTTGAAAATCATTACGATTAATTCATCTTTGCTGTTCTCTTTAATATGGCCCTAACACATATGAGTTCATGCTGATAACAGGCTCCAATGTCTGTGCTCAGGAAGAAGGTTCCCTTATTCACTTCAGTTACATCAATACCTGATATCGCTCAGTGCTCTGGCCGTGTCCAGCTGCAGCTGTTCAGGAAGTAAGTCTGACCACCCTCTTTTGCCCCAAACCCTCCAATCCTTCGGCATCTGTGACACAGCCCTCTCGTAGCTCTCTTCCTACCTGTCAAACCGTACCTTTAGTGTAGCCTTCTCTGGGGCCTCCTCTGCCCCGTCACCACTTTCTGTCGGAGTACCGCAAGGCTCTGTCCTCGGTCCCCTTCTCTTCTCAATCTACATGTCATCACTAGGTTCCCTAATAAAGTCCCATGGTTTACAATATCATTTGTATTTGCCAACGACACCCAAATCTACTTCTCTGCACCAGACCTATCTCCTTCCTTGCTAACCCGTGTCACTAAATGTCTTTCTCACATTTCTAACTGGATGTCCTCTCACTACCTCAAGCTAAATCTCTCCAAACTGATCTCCTTATTTCTCTCCCCTTCCTCAAAACTCTCCACCCCCAATCTCTCTATAACTGTCGACAACTCCATCATTACCCCTACCCCGCACGCCCGATGTCTCGGGGTTACATTTGACTCAGATCTTTCTTTCCCTCCTCACATTCAGTCCTTGGCTAAAGCCTGCCACTTCCACCTTAAAAACATCTCTAAAATTAGACACTTCCTTACACAAGACACAACTAAGATTTTAATCCACTCTCACATTCTTTCCCACCTTGATTACTGCAACTCTGTCCTCTCTGGTGTTCCCACCTGCCGCCTAGCTCCTTTACAATACATAATGAATCCAAAGAAGCAGAAAAACAGCAGCACCTTGTAAATGCAAAAAAATTCTTCCTTTATTGGTTTAACATCATGGCAGACAAGAGATACAACGTTTCGGTCATACACTGACCTTAATCATGTTCTCAGTTTGAAAGAGAATATTTCAGTTTGAAATATTCTCTTTATGGCACTGTGGAGAAACTCACTCTAGTGTAGATAGCCAACCCAGAGTCAATACCAGAATGGAAGATACTCACAATATATAGATGATTGGTAGTTATTAAAATCTATAATGACAACTCCTTCATATAAAATGTGCAAATTACTTTATTTGGCTCAACGTGTTTCAACTGATTAAGATGTCTTTTTCAACAGCTTGACAATTGCAAATCACTTTTTTATGATTTGTGATCAGTTTAATTTGAAAATCCCCTGAACCATATTGCCCAGAAATCCTGTGTTTACATAAATCTGTTGGTATAAATATTAATGTCACACATTTTCAAACAGAAGAGTATTTCCAAGTTTATATTTATGTCACAAATTTTAAATTAGAATTTTTTTCCAAAACATATACGGCTAGATCACGAGTTTTGTCGGTAAGGCTGTGCATTGCTAACGCTCCTTTTTTTCTTACAGTTCCCTTTAAACAACGCTGGTATTACGAGTTTTCTTTAAGCCGGCGTTAGCCAAAGAAAAGTTAGTATTGAGCAAAATTTAGCTCCACATCTCGCCTCGATACCAGCGTTGCTTACGGTAGCGGTAAGCTGGCAAAACGTGCTCGTGCATGATTTCCCCATAGGAAACAATGGGACTGAGCTGGGTGAAAAAAAACCTAACACCTGCAAAAAAGCAGTGTTCAGCTCCTAACGCAGCCCCATTGTTTCCTATGGGAAAATTAAATTTATGTCTGCACCTTACACCCTAACATGAACCCTGAGTCTAAACAACCCTAATCTTTCACTTATTAACCCCTAATCTTCTGCCAGGGCCGCCACTAGAACTTTTGGGGCCCCTGACTTAACCATTGATCAGGCCCCCCCCCTCTCCTTTGACATGTGCAATTTTGACCAAGTGACTAAAACGTATATGGACTTTATTCTTAAGTGTCTATTTAAACTTGGAAATGTTGTAAAGGTAGTAACATACACTGACACACACACACACTCACACATAAGGATTCACATATAGACACTCTAGCAAACACGCAAAGAAACTCAGAAACAGACACCCAAACAGACACTTAGCACTTGTTTACATTGACATGACAAGTAATGAGGTAAACTACAGTTTTGTAAAAAAAGGAGATTTAGAAAACAAAATATGGAGTTCTGATTATCTTTTTGTAAAGGAAGATGCCAACTAAATGATGACAAAAGCATGCCGTGGCTGAAAGGAAGGGCCCTGAACTGCCTAAACAATAATTAAAAGGTTAAATGGTAGATTGGTGACTTACGGAAAGGTCTCATTAGTCTCAAAGTCTGTAGAAAAATGGGAATAATCAGTAGTAAGGTTAAAATGTCCTAAAAAGGAACAGACAATGGACACACACACACAAACTCAAACTTGCACATACACCCAAGGAAACACCAACAGAGACAGCCTCAGAAAAAACACAAAGACACACACACACAAAGACACCCACAGAAAACACAGAAAGACATACATACACCCTCACAGAGACATCCACAGAAAACACAGACATACATACACACACACACCCACCCTCACAGAGACATCCACAGAAAACAGAGACATACACACCCACCCTCACAGAGACACCCATAGAAAAAGCTCAAAAACATATGCACACGCCCTCACAGACATCCACAGAAAATGCACAAAGACATACACACCCACCCTCACAGAGATACCAACAGAAAAAAAAATACATACACACTCATAGAGACACAAAGCAAAGCACAAAGGCATAAACACAGACACCCACAGAAACACTCACAGGAGGAAACATTTATACACCTTGCATCCCCTAAATCAACAGTGTGTGACATGCATGATAAACAAAATGCAGAAATTAAGAGATCACTTTTTAAAGAATCATATTTGTAAATGTGCAAACAAAAATAATTCTGTGAATTCAAAATTGTACATTAATGATCTGGGTAGATGGCTAGATGAAGAAAAGTACTTTTAAAAGGTTGACATATGTTTGTTTGATATTTTCCCCATTTTCCCCAACCAAGAGCACCACTTCAAATATAGTGTACAAATGTTCCCATCTTTCAGCTGTACTAGTGGATTTTGAAAATTATGTACTCTATATGGTCTTGGTGGAATCATAAGCTGTGGTACTCATACCATTAGATCTGGTTAAATGCAGGATTTAAGCTTGTTGGTATGCATTTCAAAATTAAGTCAGCTGTAGAGTAAACTACCTGTCTCATTTCCAACACTGAGCAATCTTAGACTGAGAGTATAACATGTTATGCAGATGTAAAAATCTTAGATAAAATGCCTCCTTGTATCTGGAAAGTCCTTGCATAAAGGGGCAGTAAACTGGAATGTAATATATAATATATATATATATATATATATATATATATATATATATATATATATATATATATATAGAGAGAGAGAGAGAGAGAGAAAACGAAAACGTAGAAAACACTCACTGGACTGTAGACAGCAATTTAAATCAAATAGAATTTATTGTGACGTTTCGGGACCAACAGCGTCCCTTCCTCTGACAAACAACTAGTGAAAAAACCAAACATTTATAGACCCATACAACACTCCCCCAGGTGAACTACCAATGAAAATGTGCCGTGTGCAAAAGTTGAGCTGTGTGCAAAACAAGCATAAGTCCCTATAATAAGGGTGAAATAATGTATTAAATGTGTAAATGTATATAAACTAATACGTGATCCTATATGTGCTAACTATAAATATACCTGATAGCCCCCATATCATGACCGATCTACTGAAACTAAAACAACTCTATAAAGTACATCTAATGAATAATAAAGACAACAAAGTGCCTGATAGGTGGGATATGACATACCCCCGTGTCTTGATAGGCCAGGCAGATTCGTCATCGGTAGTCACACCCTGTTCCATACTACTGGTCAATCACAATAGAGACAACAAAAGTTCTAATAGGCTAACTAGACGCAGATAAATACGTCACCCACAGCGGCGCTATGAACGGTTGCCTTGGCAACACCTGTAAACACCTCCGTGTGTCCCAACCTCACCGCCTCTGTCCAAATACACCATTCGCTAGCGTAACGCCGCGACGCATATCAGCTCAGGTGGTTGTCCTGGCAACCAATACAAACAACCACGTAATAGTAGCCGAGCATGACCATATCTGCCCTAATACCATCTACCATTGTCATACCCGAGAGCGCACTGTCTTATCCACTTGATGAAAATAATACACAGTTACACTGTCAAACTGAAACATACCAAGAGCATCGCCGTCATCTCACAGCAAACCACTGCTCGTCCGACTATACGGTTGCCATAGCAACCTAAGTATACACATCAACACACGATCTATATATAACAAAACATAGGGGATCTAAAGCGTCCACCTGGTCACCACAGTGGAATTGTAGGAATAATAACATAAAAAAATACCACAAAGAAAGATAAAAATAATGATAATAAAAAATAATAAAAAAATAATAAAAAGGAACACTCGTTCTATAACATAAAAAAGTGTATCAGTAATGCCCTAGCATGGGATCACTCACATATGTTCCTAATCACATAAAATGACCCATGCCAGAAAACTTATCGAAAAAACATACAAACCTGAATATACCGTCCCTGCAATATATCAGGCCCTATTATTTTATAAGTGTATAATTCAAAAAGTGTAAACCAATTTCGAATATAAAAGAAACAGCAAACCCCATCGGTTAAGCACAACATCTCTGTTCCCTCCAATCAGAAGGGCAGACACAATCACCAAAAATTACGAACAAGGAAAGTGATAATATAAAAAAATATAAAAAAATGTGACCCCATAGCGAATAATCAGAAAGCAGCCTACCCAAATAGGTGGCTCATAATTGGGACATACACCCACAGTATCCATAGTGCTAGTTTATGGGCCATCTAGTATCCCTGTGATAGTTATATCCTTAATCACCAAATCTAAAAAATACCCAAAATCATCAACATCTATCTGTCTGCAGCCACTACCACACAAAGGGCCTTCCGCCACATGTGATAACCAAATTCCATATCAAAAAGGGCGCTTAATCATCCCACCGCACTATATTATCAGGACCGTAACTCATGTATAGGAGGCATATCAGACGCACAGAACTCATAGTGTGTGTGATATGTGATGTATAACTCTCATAAAAACAGATTAAAAACAAAACAAGACACACCTCATATTTACACATGTTGAAATTGATAAAAAACTCATGAAAAAATGGAAACAATATACTTTAAAAAGACTTAGATCCTGAATCATAGAGATCATGAGACCCTAATCTGTGTATGGCAAGGCAACCACAAGAGACTAGGATCAAATTGGACAAAATAAAGATAACTCGAGAATGAAAATTGGACTCTCATTTCGTCATCACCATATAATGCTGAGTGATAGATACAGGATCAATAGATCAATGGACTCTCATTTCGCCATCACCATATAATGCTGAGTGATAGATACAGGATCAATGGACTCTCATAAGACATGGTCCTTATAAGAAATTCTGCCATCCCACTTTCCTTGTTCGTAATTTTTGGTGATTGTGTCTGCCCTTCTGATTGGAGGGAACAGAGATGTTGTGCTTAACCGATGGGGTTTGCTGTTTTTTTTATAATCATTATTGGTTTACACTTTTTGAATTATACACTTATAAAATATTAGGGCCTGATATATTGCAGGGACGGTATATTCAGGTTTGTATGTTTTTTCGATAAGTTTTCTGGCATGGGTCATTTTATGTGATTAGGAACATATGTGAGTGATCCCATGCTAGGGCATTACTGATACACTTTTTTATGTTATAGAACGAGTGTTCCTTTTTATTATTTTTTTATTATTTTTTATTATTATTATTTTTATCTTTCTTTGTGGTATTTTTTTATGTTATTATTTCTACAATTCAACTGTGGTGACCAGGTGGACGCTTTAGATCCCCTATGTTTTGTTATATATAGAGCGTGTGTTGATGTGTATACTTAGGTTGCTATGGCAACCGTATAGTCGGACGAGCAGTGGTTTGCTGTGAGATGACGGCGATGCTCTTGGTATGTTTCAGTTTGACAGTGTAACTGTGTATTATTTTCATCAAGTGGATAAGACAGTGCGCTCTCGGGTATGACAATGGTAGATGGTATTAGGGCAGATATGGTCATGCTCGGCTACTATTACGTGGTTGTTTGTATTGGTTGCCAGGACAACCGCCTGAGCTGATATGCGTTGTGGCGTTACGCTAGCGAATGGTGTATTTGGACAGACGCGGTGAGGTTGGGACACACGGAGGTGTTTACAGGTGTTGCCAAGGCAACCGTTCAAAGCGCCGCTGTGGGTGACGTATTTATCTGCGTCTAGCTAGCCTATTAGAACTTTTGTTGTCTCTATTGTGATTGACCAGTAATATGGAACAGGGTGTGACTACCGATGACGAATCTGCCTGGCCTATCAAGACACGGGGGTATGTCATATCCAACCTATCAGGCACTTTGTTGTCTTTATTTTTCATTAGATGTACGTTATAGAGTTGTTTTAGTTTCAGTAGATCGGTCATGATATGGGGGCTATCAGGTATATTTATAGTTAGCACATATAGGATCACGCATTAGTTTATATACATTTACACATTTAATACATTATTTTACCCTTATTATAGGGACTTATGCTTGTTTTGCACACGGCTCATCTTTTGCACACGGCACATTTTCATTGGTAGATCACCTGGGGGAGTGTTGTATGGGTCTATAAATGTTTGTTTTTTTCACTAGTTGTTTGTCAGAGGAAGGGACGCTGTTGGTCCCAAAACGTCACAATAAATTCTATTTGATTTAAATTGCTGTCTACAGTCCAGTGAGTGCTTTCTACATTTTCGTTTTTTACATACCTGGCTACAGCACCCTGGCAAGTTGCAGTGTGTTGGTGAGAGTGCATATATTACAATACATCTTTTTATATATATATATATATATATATATATATATATATATATATATATAGTTTGTGTATTGAGGAGGAAACATTTCTGCATGGTTTTAAATATAGAATTTCTACAGCATTGTCAAATAATCATAAATACACTGCTGCTAAAAAAAAATGTGTTTTTATGGACCCCTGGCCCCACCATACAACTACTACCATACTGAAGTTACAATCTTAAATTGCACAAATAAATAAAAAACATTTGCTAAGTAAGTCCTACCTCCTCCTATTATTTTTTATTATTATTATTTTTATCTATCTTTGTGGTATTTTTTTATGTTATTATGTCTACAATTCCACTGTGGTGACCAGGTGGACGCTTTAGATCCCCTATGTTTTGTTATATATAGATCGTGTGTTGATGTGTATACTTAGGTTGCTATGGCAACCGTATAGTCGGACGAGCAGTGGTTTGCTGTGAGATAACGGCGATGCTCTTGGTATGTTTCAGTTTGACAGTGTAACTGTGTATTATTTTCATCAAGTGGATAAGACAGTGCGCTCTCGGGTATGACAATGGTAGATGGTATTAGGGCAGATATGGTCATGCTCGGCTACTATTACGTGGTTGTTTGTATTGGTTGCCAGGACAACCGCCTGAGCTGATATGCGTTGCGGCGTTACGCTAGCGAATGGTGTATTTGGACAGACGCGGTGAGGTTGGGACACACGGAGGTGTTTACAGGTGTTGCCAAGGCAACCGTTCATAGCGCCGCTGTGGGTGGCGTATTTATCTGCGTCTAGCTAGCCTATTAGAACTTTTGTTGTCTCTATTGTGATTGACCAGTAGTAAATATAGAATTTCTACAGCATTGTCAAATAATCATAAATACACTGCTGCTAAAAAAAATGTGTTTTTATGGACCCCTGGCCCCACCATACAACTACTACCATACTGAAGTTACAATCTTAAATTGCACAAATAAATAAAAAACATTTGCTAAGTAAGTCCTACCTCCTCTGCAAATGAAAGTGATCTGCTGTCTGACTCAGGCACACACTGTACAAACAAAGTGCTAAGTCTGTCTCACACTGTGCATAGTGGTTTAGTGCACATTCAGAAATCCTCTCAAATACTAATACTTTACTCCTTGTAATAACATTTCCCATGCTCAATTAGCACTCTGCTGTAGTACCCACTGGTGGCTGCCAAAATTAATTTTTTTTTTTTTTTTTTTTAGTTCTTGCCTCATGGGGCCCCCCAAGCCCATTGGGCCCCTGACAGGAGTCAACCCTGTCACCCCCTGATGGCGGCCCTGTCTGCCACCCCCGCTATCACTGACATCTGCATTATATTATTAACCCCTAATCTGCCTCTCCGGACACCGCTGCCACCTACATTATACTCATAAACCCCTAATCTGCTGCCCCCCACATCGCTGACACCTACATTATAGTTATTAACCCCTAATCTGCCCCCCAATTTCGCCGCAACTATATTTAGTATAAGGTAGGGAAATTTTATTATTTTGGGGGGCTTTTTTATTTTATTAGGGGGATTAGATTAGGTGTAATTAGTTTAAAATTCTTGTAATTCTTTTTTTTTTTCTGTAATTTAGTGGATTTTTTTCCGTAATTTAGTTTATTTCATTTAATTGTACTTAATTGTAGGTAGTTTAGGTAATTAGTTTAATGATAGTGTAGTGTTAGGTGTAATTGTAACTTAGGTTAGGATTTATTTTACAGGTATTTTTGTACTAATTTTAGCTATGTAGTTAATAAATAGTTAATAACTATTTAATAACTATTGTACCTAGTTAAAATAAATACAAACTTGCCTGTAAAATAAATAGAAACCCTAAGCTAGCTACAAATGTAACTATTAGTTATATTGTAGCTATCTTAGGGTTTATTTTATCGGTATTTAGTTTTAAATAGGATTAATTTATTTAATTATGTTAAATTAATTGCATTTAATTTTAATTATATTTAAGTTAGGGGGGTTAGGATTAGGGTTAGACTTAGATTTAGGGGTTAATACATTTATTATAGTAGCGGCGACATTGGGGTTGGAAGATTATGGGTTAGTAAATGTAGGTAGGTGTCGGCGATGTTAGGGGCAGCAGATTAGGGGTTCATAGCTATAATGTAGGTGGCGGCGATGTCCGGTCGGCAGATTAGGGGTTAAAAAATGTATTTTAGTGTTTGCGATGTGGGGGGGCCTCGGTTTAGGGGTTAATAGGTAGTTTATGGGTGTTAGTGTACTTTTTAGCACTTTAGTTAAGAGCTTTATGTTCCGGCGTTAGCCCATAAAAC
Source organism: Bombina bombina (assembly GCF_027579735.1). Lineage (NCBI taxonomy): Eukaryota > Metazoa > Chordata > Amphibia > Anura > Bombinatoridae > Bombina > Bombina bombina. The sequence goes on along the minus strand of NC_069503.1, from coordinate 833,135,630 downwards.
TCTGAACTACTGACTTTTAAATGCGATAAGAGTCCGGACAGGAGAGGGTTTACCGCTCAGTTTTTCCAAGACTCATAATACCGTCGTTAAGCAAATCCCATTAAAAAGATAGGATACGCAATTGACGTAAGGGGATTTGCAGTAGCCTCGAGTCACGGAAAAAAAGTGAGCGGTTCACCTGTACCTGCCAGACTCGTAATATCAGCGGGCGGTAAAAGCAGCGTTAGGACCCCTTAACGCTGCTTTTTTACCCTAACGCCAAACTCGTAATCTAGCCGATAGTTTTTAAAACCAACACACATTATAGATTTACAGTAAACTGAAGGGCTGACTCTCACTATGGGCATTGTCCATAAGTCAACCATCAGAACAGGTTGGTCTACCTCCCATGCATTTTCATTTCCTCTTTTCCCAGCAGTAATGCCCAGAAAAAAACTATAAAATGTTACACAATTTTCTCAATTTTACTGACAATATCCCACTTTTTAAAATGTTGTACTGCTGTGACACTCTACTTGTGGAACAATTAGAAAGATATGCAATGGTATCCAAGAGCAGCTTGTAGCAAACAAAAACCAAACAAACAAAAAAGTAAGAACTGCTATCAGTCAAATTTACTGACAAAAGAACTGTTTATATGTTGTCAACCATCTATAGTATAATCGCGTTTGTAACGCATCTGTCACCGTTGACAGTTGCGCACGCATTCTCAAAGGAATTTTGGCTGCAAGAGGCAGCCAAAAGAATGTTGGCTCAAAATAATCCACCTGGATGCAGCGTAGGCAAACCCAAAGCCTTAAAAAAAACACGCAACCGCTCACACGAAATAACTAAAAAAACACGTAACTGCCAGCAAGAAATAATAAAAAAAAAACATAACCGCCCACAGACAGTATAAAAAAAAGCATAACCTCCTGCACAAAGTATAGACAAACACCTAAACCACCAACCCCCACATCGCAAAACAATAAAGTAATTAACCCCTGATCTGCAAATAACATAATTAAAATATTAACCCCTAAACTGCAAACCCCCCACATTGCAATAAACCTAATTAATCTATTAACCCCTAAACCAGAAAACCCCCACATTGCAATAAACCTAATTAACCTATTAACCCCTAAACCGACAACACCCCCACATCACAATAAACCTAATTAATATATTAACCCCTAAACCGCCAGCCCCCCACAATGCAAATAACTAATTTAATCACTAAGCCCCCTAACCTAACACACCCTAAATTAACCCCAATTACTACTAAATTACTATTAAAATCCTGACATTAAATTACAAATAATAAAAAAGTCTAACATTACAAAAAAAAATAAACACAATTATCAAAAATAAAAAATATATACGTAATCACTATGAAAATAAAAAAAGCCCCCCCCAAAATAAGAAAACCCCCTAATCTAAACTAAACTACCAATATCCCTTAAAAGGGCCTTTTGTATGGTATTGCCCTAAGTTAAACAGCTTTTATAAATTAAAAAATGCTAAGTCCCCCTAACAGTGTAAACCCCCCACCCACCAAACCCTAACACTAAGTTAAACAGCTCTTTTACCTAAACAAATTAGCAATTACCCTCTAACAGTAAAAAAAACCCACCCACCAAACCCCCCAAAATGAAAAAAGACTTACACTAAAAAAAAAAACTAAACTACCAATTGCCCCTAAAGGGGCATTTGTATGGGCATTGCCCTTAAAAGGACATTTGGCTCTTTTACTGCCCCTAAAAGGGCACTCAGCTCTTTTCCAGCCCATTAAATCCCCAATCTTACAAATAAAAAAAACCCTAACACTAAGCCCCAAATAGGTACTCACCGTTCTTGAAGTCCGTTGGAGAAGTTCTTCTTCCAAGCGGCACCATCATCTTCTATCTTCATCTAGAGCAAAGGCGGTACGGACTGAAGGTGTGGAGCTGTGGATCCTCAATGGCGGTCCTTATTGGCAGCATGGAGCGCTGTTTTCCCTTACACATGGATCCTCAGCGCCGGTCCTCAACGGCGGCGGTTCTCAGCGGCGGCAGTCCTCTGCGGCATGGAGGCTCCTCTTCATCCGCTGTCTGTCGTACACTAAAGATTGATTGCAAGATATCGCAATGAATTTGGGGTACCTTGCATTCCTATTGGCTGAAATTTTTAAATCAGCCAGTAGGATTAGAGCTACTGAAATCCTATTGACTTTTCAAATCAGTCAATAAGATTTCAGTAGCTCTCATCCTATTGGCTGATTTAACAATTTCAGCCAATCGGAATGCAAGGTACCCCAATAAATATGGGGTACCTTGCATTCAATCTTAAGTGTGCAACGGACTATCGGATGAAGAAGAGCCTCCATGCCGCTGAGGACCGCCGCCACCAAGGACTGCCGCTGAGGATTCAGGCATCGGGAAAACAGCTCCATACCTCCGCTCCGCAGGGCCTTCACTCTGGATGAAGATAGAAGATGATGGAGCTGCATGGAAGAAGACCTTATCCGCCGGACTTCAGGAACAGGGAGTACCTATTTGGAGCTTAGGTTTAGGCTTTATTATTTTAATTTTTGTGGGTGTTTTTTTTTAGATTAGGGTTTTTTGTGGCTTGAAAAATAACTGATTTATTTTTAATGAAAATAAAAATGCCCCTTTAGGGGCAATGGGTAGCTTAGGTTTTATTTTAGTGTTAGTTTTTGTTATTTTGGGGGTTTGGTGGGTGGGGGGGGTTACTGTTAGGGGGGGGACTTAGTATTTTTTAGAGGTAAAAGACTATTTTAAGGGCTATCGGTAGTTTATATTAGGGGGTGTTTGTATTTTGGGGGGCTTTTTATTTTCATAGGGATTAGGTATAATTTTTTTGTATTTTTGAGAATTTTGTTTATTTTTTCTTTAATGTTAGACTTTTATATTATTTGTAATTTAATATTAGTTTTTTTTTTATTTTAATTGTAATTTAGTAGTAATTGGGGTTAATTTAGGGGGTGTTAGGTTAGGGGGCTTAGTAATTAAATTAGGTATTTGCATTGTGGGGGGGTTGGTGGTTTAGAGGTTAATACATTAATTAGGTTTATTGCGATGTGGGTGGTTGATGGTTAAGGGGTTAATATTTTAATTATGTTATATGTGAATTAGGGGTTAAAAGGCTTGGGGTTTGCCTCCGCTGCATCCAGGTGGATTCTGAAAATGGCAGAGTGGTGAAAGAATCCCCCTTTGAGCAAGCGTGCACAACTGGCGACACCAACGGACATGTTACAAACGTGATTATAGTATAGATATCTATATTTTTTTTTTTTTTTTTTATTGAGGAACTGCATAGTACAAATAATAAACATACATAAAAATGTACATTCGCAAAGAAGCAGATATTACATAATGAACAGGTATTTATCGAATGTTTGAAGAGTCCTCTAGTTCTGTTTACAATTTCTGTCCCTAATAATACGATTCAGGCCGCTCTTGGACCTTACTTTTGAAATTAAAGTAATGTTGGGGACCATTATATTTCAGATTAAAGAAAACAATAAAAAGGAAAAACAAACAAGTATAACAACCTTAAGATAAAAATGCTTAGGCTAGACCTTCTGGTGTCTTTCTGAAAAAGGATATGAAGGGTCATACTCCAGGCCATGTATATTACAGAGGGGTAACATAGCAATGAACATAACAGATAAACTACAGCTACATTTATTCCAACTCCGACCATTGGAATTATTAATAATACCTCTTAACTTGATTATGGCAACCTGGTATGCATTATACGTGAGTAACACATACTCCACAAGAAGAACTGGTATTTTAGAATTGCTGCCTACGTTGTGACACATATAATCTAATATAATTAACATCAGGACCCCTTATACTTTATTGAAATTGATGCATGTTCTGTTTCGCCCATGGCCTCGGCCGCAGGCCACCAAGCGAATATATTTTATGAAAAATTGTGGTTATATACGATGTTATCCTGATATACGTCCTTACTGTCTAAAATGTTCCTCCAGGGGCCCCCCACTAACCCCCAGCGTGAACAGACAAGCAGACAAAACAATATTAGAACATTAACATTGTTGGCAGAACTAGTGTCAATAACATAGTGACACACATAGCCAGCATAGTGTAGTAATCATTTGATGCAGTCCTGTGGAGTCTTGCAATGTGCTAGAGTTGCCAAGTATATTTTATATAAAGCACACACCTATAGATAAATAAGCAAATAGCTGTAACATAAAAAGCAGAGCAACTGGGCTAAATATTGATACTTAACAAACTGGGAAATCGTTTTAGTCCCAAGGCTTAGGTTATCCATTTGAGAGTATCCCAGCAGAGTTGCATGAGTCCCCCCAGAAAGCGTGACAAGAATGGCTCAGAGGGAAAGAAAGATTTTCATGTGTAGTCCCAGAGTCGCATATCCTGCGGAGATCATCCCGCACCTTTTGGGTTGCTTCCGAGGAGGAACAAAGTTGATCACAACTGCCAAGCATGGCCGCCAGCATAGATATCGGTTGCAGTTCAATCATAACCTCCCGGGGGCCCTTCCGAGAAGCCTCCCCAGTCAGTATCGGTAAGTTATGACCCCTCAGCCACTGGGATCTAGTTAACCCACCGGGTGTGTGCAAAGTCTTATACCGCATTGAGCTCTTCTGCTCGGATCTTATTGCGTGCGGGCTGTTTGCTTTCTCTATTGTCGGCGTGACCCATCTCGTTTCACCGAGTAAAGTACCTTCTAAGGGATCTTTTTGTATGCTGGGTGTGTTCAGGGTAAACTCCTCTGTACTGTCGTCAGTTGCAGATGAAAAGCGCTTCGCTAGGGTGTCGAATGGAGCTTTATCAATTAGTTGCTGGAACATTAGTTCAAGTTTCCGCCATCTTGCTTGAAAGCTGCCATGCGTATCCAGATCTCCTGCAGTAGCCATCTTAACTTCACAGTACTTAATCCCGTATGTACCACTTCAAATTCTAGAGATGCGTGAATATAAGTACAAAAGGTAGTATATTCAAAAAACTCAGTGTGTTGTGACTGAAAAACTCAGTAAGGCAGAGTCCTGCTGCCAGCACTGATAACCCGGAGGAGCCGGGGGAGGTCGTTACCTGCAGAAAGGCCGCCGCCTTAGGTCTTCTTTGTCTGAACTAAAGCTCTGATTTCATAAAAACAACAAACGTAGAGTATATTCTAGTCACCGTGGCTCCTGTGACTGTTATGTGTTGAGATCTGTAGAAGATTTTGTTGTTAAGTGCTCTTAAATCTGCGGATTTATGGAGAATTCTTTCAGAGCTTATAGTAGATGCGTCCTAACCGGTACGCTACTCAGACACGCCCCCCCAGATATCTATATTTTTTATATTATTATAGGAATAGATATATAGATAAAGTATATACAGATATATATGAAGAAATATTTATTTAAAATGAAAATTATGTTTTCCTCTTTTGGAGTAGGGTATTTTGTCTATTGCTAACCATCTGAAAGATGAAACATCTTTTTGATGTTGAATGACAAAATGTTGTACTATCGGTGAAGTGGACTTGCCCACATGAATAGTGGACAGGTGTTCCCTAATACGGGACCCGATATCCCGAGTCATAAGTCCAACATATTGAATGTTGCACAGAATACAAGTTATCAAATAGATAACATAATTGGATGCGCAATTGAGACAGTAATTGATGTCAAATGATTGGTGTGTGACTGTGGATGTAAATACATCTGAGATAGTAAGAAAGTCACAAGCTTTGCATCTATTACTCCCACACCTAAACATACCTTTGGATATCAACCAAGAACTCATTGTGGCTCGAGGATTGCTCAAGACTTTCAGTGACAAATAGTTACCCAATGTTTTGAGCTTATCATCTGCCACAAGTAGTTTGAAGTGTTTTTTCACAATGTCACAAATAGACTGATAGTCAGAACTGAAATCATTCACAAATGTAACCTTACCTGAACAATGTTTGGTGTTTCTATTTTCCTTATCAATAAGGAGAGTTTGATGGTCAATACTCTGAACCTCTCGAACTGCCCTTCTAACTACTTTTTTAGGGTATCCCCTCTTATCCAAGCAATCTAATAGATCATTCTGATGTTCTGTGAATGTTTCATTAGTGGAACAAGTCCTTTTGGCCCTGATCAGCTGCCCCTTAGCTATAGAGTATGTAACATTTTTGGGGTGATAGCTCCTGGCATGTAATACCGAGTTACCCGATATAGGCTTTCTATAGATGCTTTTCTCAATCCTGTCTTCTTGGGTGCCTCTGAAAGTGATGTCAAGGAAACTGATAGTAGTTTCATATACCTCAAATGTAAATTTGAAATTGGGATTATTCTGATTGATGTAAGTAAGGAATTCTATTATGCCATCTTTCTCACCTTTCCAAATGAAGAGTAGGTCATCTATAAAATGACCAAAGTATATAATATTGGACCTGAAGGGGTTCATATCTCCACAGATGTGGGACAGCTCCCACCAACCCATATATAAGTTGGCGTAGGAAGATCAAATTTTGCCCCCATAGCTGCCCCTCATCCCTGGAGATAAAAAAAAATCCTCAAATTCAAAATAGTTGTGGCATAACAAAAAAACTGTTACGTCAATCACATATTTATGAAAGTCAGGATTCAGGGTAGAGTAGTAAGTTAAGATAAATTCCAAAGCTTGGAGAGCTAGCTCATGGGGTATGAAGGAATATAGGGCAGTGACATCGACCGTCATCCAATTGTGAGTGGAATCCCATTGCATGTTGTCCATAACTCTGAGCACATGTTTGGTATCTTGTAGATAGCTAGGAAGTGCCTGAACCAAAGGGCAGAGTATGGCATCAAGCCATTCAGATACATATTCAAACAAGGATCCTATTCCACTCACAATTGGATAACCTTTTACTTCTGACAGGGACTTTTGCACCTTCAGGAGGTTATGAAACACTGGAATTATGTTCAACATATAGATAATCCAGGGTAATTCTATCAAGGAAACCCTGTTCAAGCCCGTCATCCAGAAGGTGCATAAATTCAACCTGATAGCATTTAGTGGGATTAAAAGAGAGTACAGAGTATTGAGTAGAATCTGTGAGTTGACGCAAAGCTTCTGCTCTATAAACCTGTCTATCCAGAACCACAACAGAGCCCCCCTTATCTGCCGTCCGGATCACAATATTCTAATTGTGTTGTAACTCCTTTAGGGCTTGTCTTTCAGATTTTGAAAGATTATCTGGAGGCATCTTTTTGTCTTTATTGAAAGCAAGAGTTTTGAAATCTTTTTCTACTCTGCTGTAGAATTTTTCGACAAGGCGACCGCTGCTGTGGACCGGATAGAAGGTTTAAGGTTTTTTTAAAACCTACAAACCTGTCAATATGACTAAAATCCATTCCTCTGGATAAATCTCTGGCCATTTTGTCCAATGTTATTACATCACAGGTTTCAGAGAAGGAAAAGTCAGTATTTAAGTTTATCCTAGCCATCTTAGTGGCAGGATGATTGACAGGGCTTAGGTATTGGGTTTGTACCTGTGACTGGATTTGATTTATTTAAGACCATGCTGGATGTGAACCGTTTGGTTCGTAATATTAATTTTAAAGAAACATTTTTCTGATTGTAAAGGGATCCCATGACATGGGATCTCTGTTACAATCAGAAAAATGTTTCTTCAAAGTAATATTATGAACCAAACGGACTTGCTAGTTGAGAGTAGAATTGTGAGCCCTCCATGGTGTAAACCTTCAATGAGTCAGAATCCACAACCCAGCAGTGCTGCCTATAGAACTGAAATAAACTAATAAACAAATGGGGTGCCGGCGTGAAAAAGGCTTAAAAAAGTGATTTCTAAACAAACAGTTTAAATATCTGAAACGTACTGTGAAAAGCCTATTATGTAGGTGTGGGTGTCAAGGATACCTGAATAGTCTGGATCTTTCAGATGGTTAGCAATAGACAAAATACCCTACCCAAAAAGAGGGGGAGATAGACAGAAGCTCCTAGAAACACGTGAAATGCTATGGACATTCAAGTTATCCACCAAGGTTCCCCTAGGTTTAAACGCAGAGTACGATTTGATTAATTATTGGGAATAATTTGTCCCTTTATTTTCCATACTGCAATGTATTCTGACAAATTACTTGGGTCTCATCTTCTCCTTTCCCCCTCCCCCCCCCTTCCTTCCTTTTCTCTCCCTTCTTTTCTTTCTCTTACCCTCAGCTTTTAATTTCCTATTCCCATTTTCCTTTTCTATCTCCCTTCTTCTTCTTCCTTATTTCTCCTTTTGTGAATAAATGTGATATAAAAAGGATATCAAGTAGATGGTCCTCAGTTCCTCAAAGGGAAAAAGAGAAAAACAAAACATAGTGTGATATTGTTTAAACAGTAGTAGTTCAAATAGCATGTTCAAATGACTACTCACATATGCCTGAGCTATCATCAGCTCAGGTGTAAAGGCAGTCCTGAGTGTAAAGCTGTCAGGATCAGCTATGTTTGTGTCTGGGTTTCGTTCACAAACTCTCAGATCTCCAAGGAAAAGAGAAGGTAAGACAATAGTGTGATATTGTATAAACACCCAATTATATGAAATCGATATTTGGAACATTACTTACAGGGTAAAGCCTTAGCAAACAAATCCGGAACCGCTTCCAATCAAACATATTTAATTAAAAGTATAAACATTTTTAAAAACAAATGCACTCTGGAAACTGTAGTCATACGGGTTTACAGTGCAAAAATGTTACAATGTACAAGTTACACTTTGTTATTTAGCAGGATGGCAACAGACTGTTACAATGTATCCGTATAGTAGCCAAAGTCCTTACAACATAACACCCTTCACTATGACGTATTCCCAGATGCGTAATCTCGACGTAGGTTTCACCATGCCTCTGTGGCTTTTTTCAAGAGTGACTCATAGCGGTTCCTGGCATCCTTTTATTCCTCCTCTTCAATCTAGTCCTTTCCCTATATAAAATAAATTACATTTACAGGACAAAAGGTACACAACAAATTTACTGTTACCTGTTATCAATTGATTAATATCATATTTTTTCTTTCCATTAAAAAAGATATCCACATTTTTTTAGGCGATTGCCATTTTTGCAACCTGCACAGTCTCTACAATATTTAAAACCTTTCATTTCTGTTAACCAATTTTTAGGAACCTCATGCCTTGTGTAACTTTTTGTTAGTGATGTCGCGAACATAAAATTTTCCGTTCGCGAACGGAGAACGCGAACTTCCACAAATGTTCGCGAACGGGCAAACCAGGCAAACCGCCATAGACTTCAATAGGCAGGCGAATTTTAAAACCCACAGGGACTCTTTCTGGCCACAATAGTGATGGAAAAGTTGTTTCAAGGGGACTAACACCTGGACTGTGGCATGCCGGAGGGGGATCCATGGCAAAACTCCAATGGAAAATTACATAGTTGATGCAGAGTCTGGTTTTAATCCATAAAGGGCATACATCACCTAACATTCCTAAATTGTTTGGATAACGTGCTTTAAAACATCAGGTATGATGTTGTATTGATCAGGTAGTGTAAGGGTTACGCCTGCTTCACAGTGACAGACCAAACTCCCCATTTAACGCACCGCAAACAACCGCATGCATTGATTGGTGTGCTGTCTGGCTGACCCTGGGTGCCGATGCATACTGTCTGACTGTGCCACTAGTTCCTTACGATGACCTCCCCCTGCTTCCAACTCATCTCCTCCTCCTCCTCCTCTCTGTCTCCCCATCTGAACTTTCCCCCTGTTCTTCTTCTCTTCTAGCGGGCACCCACGTGACATCCACAGACGCATCGTCATCATCAACCACTTCACTTGTATCTGACAACTCAGCAAAGGAAACAGCAGCGGGTACAACATCATCATCATCACACCATACGTCCATGTGTGAAATGCTGCCTGACTGAGACATATCCCTGTTATCTACATCCTCTGGCAATAATGGTTGCGCATCACTCATTTCTTCCAACTGATGTGTAAATAACTCCTCTGACAGATCAAGTGAAGCGGCTGTGGTGCTAGTATTGGTGGTGGTTGCAGGCGGGCGAGTGGTAACTTGAGAGGTGCCCGAAGCTAAGCTGGAGGAGGATGGTGCATCAAGGTTCCGATCGAAAGCTGTAGAAGATTGGGTGTCCTGTGTTAGCCAGTCAACTATGTCCTCAGAACTTTTTGAGTTCAGGGTACGTGGCCTCTGAACACTGGGCATTATTCTAGGGCCAAAGGGAATAACAGCTCCACGACCACGATGGCCCCTGCGGGGTGGCCTGCCTCTGCCTGTCATTTTTTTCCGATTAGTGGTACTATGCGTGCAAGCTACTGTGACAACAGATATGAGTGGCACTGTGCACTGGCAGAAGTTGGCAGAGTAGACACTGTAGGCCTGACACACACGCTTGCAGACAACTAACTGCTATTCAATCTATTACAGTCAAAATGTTTTTTGTTTTTTTTTAAATGTACACTACTGTTACACCAGATATGAGTTGCACTGGTTTGACACTGTGCCCTGGCAGGCCCTGAAACGCACACGTGTGAAGGAAACTGACTACTATTATTTCACAGTCAAATTTCTAGTTGTTTTTTTTTTTTTTTTTTTTTTAAATAGATTTTTATAGATAAATATAATACAAAAACCACATAACGACACATTTATCACTTGACATAATAGACAGCGGAAATACACACGATTATTCCAAAGAGAAATGACATTCAAAGAAGGTCAGTGAACCTGGTACGGAGGTCATAAATAACATTTAACCATTCACTGGTGTGTACTTGCACATTTCAGCTGTTATGTATTGGTTGTTCTAAATAAATATTTAAGATTTTGTGTTTTAAGCGGTGTATGGCAATATATGCCATACCCAAAAGGCCTGACAGTTTTGAGAAGCGAAATAGAAAGTATATGTAGTATGTATAGTTGATATTAATGTTGTTAGGTTTGTTCACCCAAACCCCCTATAGGGGGGGGGGGTGGCATCTGGGGGGGGGGGAGGGGATACTATATTAAGGAGCACCTCAGAACAGTCACAGTGAGGTGCATCCTCTGGGACAGGGGAGGGTTATAGTCGGAGGCAGGTCATCAGTGTTCTGGAGAGACGGCAATTATGGAGTCGGTTTCAGGTAAGTCTCCCAAGGTCCCCAGGTTAAGCTAAAGGTGTCTGACTGTTTTTTTGTCCGAAAGACATAGTCTTCCATAGATTTAATGTACTGTAGGTAGTCAACCACTGCTTGCCATCTTGGAGGCTGCTGTTTCTTCCAGTTCCTGGCTATTAACATTTTGACCAATGTCAACAGATAGACTAGTAAGTATCACTTATGCTTTGGTAACTTTTTTACCCCTATGTGCAGGAGGGCTAGGCCCGGGGTACCTGGGATCGGGAGTTCTAAGGCAGTGCAGGTCGCACAAATTTTTGATCAAAGTGGTCTGAGTCTTTCGCATGACCACCACATGTGAAGCGGGGTGCCTATCCCTCCACACTCTCTCCAACATAGGAGTGAGTGTCCAGGGTACAAAGTCTGAAGCTTGGTTGGCACTAAGTGCCATCTGGTAATGATCTTAAAGTTGAGTTCGTACATGGTGACACAATGAAGCGCAGATTTAGTCATCTGTATCGCCTTAGTCCAGTCCGAAGTCGTGTAGGTAAGTCTCAATTCCGCTTCCCAGGAGGTCATATGTCTCGTTTTTATGAGGGTGGGAGGTCCCAAGAGGGACTTGTAGTGGGCAGTAAGGGGCTTGTATAGTTGCAGGCTCTCCTTCCATCTGATCTCCCAGATAGTGGGTGCCCTGAGATTATCAACCAGGAATCCCCACGCTTTCATAAGGGACCTAAGTCTCATAAAGTCAAACTCTAGGTGACGGGGGATGTCAAACCTAGCTATCATATCTTGGGATGGGAGAAGATTCTTGTTGAAATAGAAGTCACTTAAAGAAGTGACCTCCAGGGCCTTCCAGGGGGTGAGCCGGGTGTTAGGTAACACTTGTAAAAGTGACATGACAGAGTGAATAGGAGAAGGGTGTGGGGCTATCAACTGGTTGTGCCTCAATTGGAATCAGGCTGATTGACAGTTTTTAATGAGATGGTTAGAGATAGGTATTCGCGTAGCCAGATGCAGGGGAACCCACAACAAATCCGAAAGGTCAACATAGGCTGGGAGGGAAGCCTGCTCGAGTTCCCTCCATCTTGTGGGGGGTAGGGCTGGTCCCCATGCTGAGACATGCTAAATCATCGCCGCTTGGTGATATAGCAGGACATTGGGTAGACCCAACCCACCTCGGTCAACCGGGACCTGGAGCGTGGCTGCCGCAACTCTCGGCCACTTATTGTCCCAGACATAGGAATTGAATAATGTTTGGAAGCCACGCAGGATCTTCTCTGGCACTGGAATGGGAATACACCACATGATATAAGTTAATTTAGGGAGGATCATCATCTTTAGAGCAGCAATTCTGCCCATCCACGATATTTCCTCATATTTCTTGGATTTCAATCTGGCATCAACTCCCCTTAGCAAGACAGCATAATTTTCCTGTATCACTGTGTCTTTGGCATGCGACAGGTAGACACCTAGGTGTCGAATCCCGTCTACCAACCACTTGAACGAGTAGAGTCTCTTAAGACACCTCAGTTCTATCTGTTCAATGTGGATCATGTAAGCCTCTGTTTAGACACATTAATCTTATAATTCGATATTCTGCTAAAGGTGTCAATAGTCTCAAAGAGGGGGGGAGTGATTCCACCGGATTTGATAGGAAGAGAGTGAGATTGTTGGTGAAAAGCGCTAACTTCTGGAGGGTGTCATGGATCTGAAGACCCTGGACCCTGGGGTTTTCCCTAATTGCCTCAGCAAGCGGTTCCATCACCAACGCAAAAAGGAGTGGGGACAGGGGGCACCCCTGCCTGGTCCCGTTCCTGATGGCAATCTTAGGGGAACAGAAACCTAAACCTTTGACCACGGCCGTCGGGGAGGCGTAGAGAGCGGCCACAGCCCTACAGAATACTCTAGGGATCCCAAAACGCTCCAGGGCGCAGAACATATATTCCCACCCCACCCTGTCAAACGCTTTTTCCACATCTATAGACAGGGTGAGGAGGGGCAGCCCCATATCAGCCGCTTCCATAAATATATTCAGTAGCCTACGGGTGTTATCTGTACCTTGCCTACCTTGTATGAGTCCCACTTGGTCCAAATGGACCAGTGAGGGTAGGTGTTTTCCAAGCCTGGTCGCCAGACCAAGTTGAGATCCCGACCTATCAGTAGGTGGCCCCTCCTGACTTCCCCCAGTCTCCTCAAAAACTTTCTCAGGAACGGTATCTGTTTGGTGTTTGGGGTGTAAACAGAGGCCAAAGTATATAGTATTCCATTTAATGTGCAGACCAAAATCAGGTATCTGCCCTCTGGGTCACTGTTAGCATATTCTATGGTATAACAGACATCCCTATGGATCAGGAATGCTACCCCTCTCTTTTTCTCTGAGAAAGAAGCCATTTCACATATGGGTAGTGTGTCGGGTTGTGGAACGGTCTAGCATTTTTATCCCAATGTGTCTCTTGGAGAAACACGATATGCAATTTGTGGCAGTTCAAGTAGTTAGATAAAAGGCTTCGCTTCATGGGGGAATTTAATCCCTGGGCATTAAGGGTGGCCACGGTTATGGGTGCCATGGGGTCAATAGACTCTGTGTCTTCTGTGGGTCAAGGGGGGGAGGGAGAGGTTACTAGGGGGACAGGAAAAGGGGGGGTGAGCGTCTTCGCTCTCTACAATCTGTTAGTGTTGTTTAAAAACTGTCAGGGTACTCAACGATGTGTATATTACACTATCTCAATGAGTGCTCTTACTAGAAGTTGTAAGAGATCACAACAATTAAGGTGGGGGGGAGGTCAGCGCGCAAGGCCTGACCCCAGTCAGCCAGTTTGGCTTATGCTTCAAGTGTCTACAAATGTCAAGTTTCCTCTGTCTATGTCATATGTGCCATTCTACATGTAGTGTGGTGAACCATATGTAGCAAATGCATAACTCAACAAGAACAAAACATCACCAGATTTAAATAAAGTTGAACATATATTTCACAGTTAAGTAGTGCCATTATATTTGGGATAGTAATTGAGACTCACCCAATATTCGCAGCTATGCTAGCTAATCCACTCTTAAGGTACGACTCTCTACCTAATAATCAACAAATAGGCAACCAGCAGTGGTAACATAATATTCACAGTTAAGCAGTGCCATTATGTATGGAATAGCAGTTAGAATTCACACCAATACTCGTGGTTGTGCTAGCTTATCTATTCTGTAAGTGTGTCTCTCTACTTAACAAAAACATATAATTCACAGGTAAGCAGTGCCATTATGCATAAGGTATCGATCAGGAAACACATCAATAATCATAGTTGTGTGAGCTAATCTATTCTGCAGGCATGGCTCCCTACTTAACAAACAATAATCAGGCATCAAGCAGTGGTAATATATAATAAACAGTTTAGCAGTGCCAGTATTTATGGGAGAGCAAGAATAAATCACACCAATACTCGTGGCTGTGTTAGTTAATCTACTCTAAAGGTATGGCTCTCTGCTTAATAAACAGCGATCCAACAACAAGCAGTGGTAACAATAATGCAGTGATGCAGTAACACTTATACATTTCTTCATGTAGTAAGGGAAACATAAGAAAGAAGAAACCAAACACCAAGAGATACTGAAATTAACCAGATTAGATCATTTGTAAAGCAAAAAGGGAAAAGTGATAGTCTTAGAAGGAGATATCTAGACCATCGGGGGGGGGGGGGGTAAGGTAGCTCTCTATACAGCGCCCAGTGTGGAGTGCAGAGCTAGGAGGGACTCATGTAGCACAAGAATCAGCAGAAATATGGCCGGCAGGTGGGTTCTTGCCTGAGGGCTGTGAGGATTTTTTCTCTTTGGGGAAGAAGTTGCCACTCTGGGGCAGAAGCTCGCAACCCCCTAGTATTGTCTTTGCGATGCTGGGTATCAGGAGGGTCTGGCGGTAGCAGATCCCACCGTTGCATGAGTTCTCTAGCCTGTTGTGGGGAGGCAGCTGTGTACTGTTGACCATCCTTTGTTATATGGAGCTTAACGGGGAACCCCCATCTGTATTTTATGGCCTTATCCCTCATCAACTTGGTATAGGGTTGGTAGTGGCGCCGCAGCTGGAGGGTGTGTGGAGAGAGATCTTGATAGATTTGTATATCTGAGTATTGACCCGGGAGGTTTCTGCCACCTGCAAGCGCTGGGAGCAGTTTGTCTCTAAAGGTATAGTAATGCAGCCGGGCTATGACATCTCTAGGCTTATCGCCTTCCGAAGATCTGGGTCTCAGCGCCCTATGTGCCCGATCAACCAACATCTCCTGACCTTCCTCTGGACCCAAAATTGTAGTGAATAACTCCCAAAGATATTTCTCTAGGTCTTGAGGGGAGACAGTCTCAGGGATGCCCTTCACCCGGATGTTATTTCGTCGGGTGCGGCCCTCTAGGTCAGCCAACTTGACCTCCAGGTCCGTTATTTGTTCGGCTAGGCATTGAGAGTAGCCAAGTAAGTTGGTGTGGTCTATCATCAGATCTTCCTGTTTGCGCTCTATAATATCAGTGCGTTCGCCTATGGTGTCTATGTCTCTTTTCAAATCTGCGTGGCTCTTCTCAAATCTTTTTGATAGGGAATCATGGTGGGAAGCCAGGAGCATGGTGATAGAGTCCATAAGATTGTTGTTAACCTCCTTTTCAGCACGCAAAGAGCGCCCCATAGACTGGATCAGGGTAGTCTCACTAGGGGTCTCAGCTGAGCTACTAGCATCTGTGAGTTCCTCATCTGAACCAGCTTGAGATCTAGAGGGGGGCTTGCTGAAGTGGTCCACCACTGTCCGTTTAGGGGTATTATGGGGCTTTTGCTTTCTTTTGAATGTTTGAGGCATTTTATGCGCCTGCATGGATATTCAGTAGGGTTTGCGGACACAAGGTAGCACTATAATGATCTGCTTTTATCTGACTGACTGGGGTCTCGGCATCAAAAAGTGACTTACATCTTTTCAGTATACATCACAACAAAATAGAATGGTATAGTCTGCACTGCTATAGACTTTGAGTATCTCACACTACCCTTTGGGCAGCGTCTCTGGGCAGACTGCCCCTAAAGAAATAAAGCCCCTTCTCGACTCAGGGAAAGGGGATACGACCCGAAGGAAGGGGAAAGGGGTAGCGGAAGTGGCCAACCTAGACTAGCTAGGCCAGAAAGGATGAGTCTTGAGGGGTTACACCTTTATATTACACTTATCCAACTAATTGCTATAAACATTACCAAGAAGGAGACAGCCTCTAAAAAATAAAAGTGGTGAGGCAGACAAAAGAAAACACAAAGCAGCATCCAATTTTGGGCAGATAGACCAAAAACATATATACTAATGTGGTAGTTGACTTCTACTTCAGGGAGGGACCTACTAGTGGGAGAAACAGGGCTGCAGAAGGCGCCAATATTCCGGGTAAGAGTATGAGCCTGGGCTAGAAGTATAGGGCTTATTAGGGTACTCTTTGACTCAGGGGAGAGGGATACGACCAAAAGGAAGGGAAAAGGGAGACCAACACTGAGGTGGGCAGTAGTTTAATTAACTGGGGTGACTTTTACCATATAATGAACCTGCAGGAAGGAAAAATCGTTAGGCAAACAGTAGAATAACACAACACTCCACTTTGAGTCTGGGCCCAAAGACACATATGCTGGCGCAGCAGCCATAAGCTAGTAAGATAAATGGAAAGTCAAAATGTGCAACACAGGGCCAAAGGCATATAAAGTTATACTGCAATATTTGTTAACAGTCCAGGGCCGCTATATTGGCTATATGCGGGGGTATGTCCGGCAGGCAATAGGGGTCAGATGGAAAGGAAGAGGAGAGGCTGGTAAAACAGCGGTGAATGCAAAACTCAGTCTAGATCCTGGCTTACTTACTGGGATTATTTTAGTATGGAATCCTCTTATCCTGAGCAGATAGAAAGTTCTGTTGTGTTTTCTCAATGTAAGGAGGCTATGCTTGGACAGGGATGCACTCTCTCTGTTAGCCCCTAATGAAGAGGTAAGCACAAGTGACTGGCCTGTATGTATTAAATGGACCTGTAGTTAGGATGTGTCTAGGTAAAAGGATATCCCCAATCTGATGGCCTAACAGTATAAGTGCCCAGTAATGTGTCCAGCTCAGTATGGTGTGTGTTCACATATAACAGTAAGGCTTATAGCGACAGTTTAGTTCAGCTAAGTCCCAGTGCCTTAATTTAAAAGTATGGCAAAGCAGGAACAAGGAGGCAGGTCTGAGGCTGTCGTCCGGATCCAACACCGCTGCAGGGTTAGCTACCCATTCAAATGTGAAAAACAAATGTCCTGTTATGAAGGGCAACTGTAAGCTTTGTTGTAGCCCCCAGGTAGGGGGGGATGAGTACAGATGATCAGTCTATTAATAATAATATAGGGGTTGCTGCTTTGGGGATGGTATTACTTTCGTGCGTATCTAAACGTTATTTAAGCAGTTCTGTGGTGCTAACTTCCTGATGTATTTAGTTCTCATCCAGATTAAACACTTGTAGCCAGCCTTAGAATGTAAACTGCTATAGGGCACACAACTTTATTTCAGGATTAGGGTTATATCTACCTCTGATATCCAGCAAAGTGAACCAGCGAGAGAAAACAAAAGGGGTTTGATTTGGAAGGCCTCAAGTACCCCCCCCCCCCAGGCCCCAGAGACTTCAGTCCGCTCTTCGATCTTGTCCTCTGTTTGTGACGGTGTGAGGAGGTGAGTATTCCGCCCTAAGATGCGCTGCTCCAAGATCACTTAAGGTCTTCCTGAGTATCCAGGCAGAAGTCCCAATTAGAAGGCCGCTTCTCCCTTGTAATGGATGGTGGTGGTTGATCACTCCGGAGTGGGTCCCCGGCCCTCCGGATCAGTATTGGTCAGTTAAAGCAGGTAGTTGGCAGCGGCTGGCGAGAGAAAGCACATTTACTCCGGAGCGGAGCCCCGACCCTCCGGAGTAAGGAAACAGCTGAGGCCAAGGATGGAGAGCTGCTATGGGGTCTTTAAGTATCAGCCGATGTCTGCTTACTTGGTGTCAGTAGTAAATAGGCTGTATGGCGAGATCTAGGCAGGCTCGGTAATTGTTGAATATCCTGAAGTGGCACTCCAGCTCTCCGGGTTATTGCTGGCAACGGCCTGATCTCACTACAGTGGCAGCAGGTTCCGCTCTCAGTACTGCAAGTTGTTTACTCTGCGGTGGCTATTAAGGCGGTAAGGAAGGGCGAAACAGGTCACCCTAAAGTAGTATAATAACCCCCTACTAGTGTTGATAGCTTAATTGTTGTTCTAAAATTGAAAACCACACTTTATATGGCTCTTTTAATCTGTTAGCTTATGGAGCTTAGTGCAGACACGTCTAATCAGGTCGATGGCTAGCTCCGCCCCCCTCTAGTTTTTTTTTTAATGTACACTACTGTTACACCAGATATGAGTTGCGCTGGTGTGACACTGTGACCTGGCAGGCCCTGAAATGCACACGTGGGAAGGAAACTGACTGCTATTATTTCACAGTCAAATTTCTAGTTTTTTATTAAATGTACACTACTGTTACACCAGATATGAGTTGCACTGGTGTGACACTGTGCCCTGGTAGGCCCTGAAACGCACACATGTGAAGGAAACTGACTGCTATTATTTCACAGTCAAAAAAGTGTTTTGTTTTTTTTAAATGTACACTACTGTTACACCAGATATGAGTTGCACTGGTGTGACACTGTGCCCTGGCAGGCACTGAAACGCACACGTGTGAAGGAAACTGACTGCTATTATTTCACAGTCAAATTTCTAGTTTTTTTTTTAATGTACACTACTGTTACACCAGATATGAGTTGCACTGGTGTGACACTGTGCCCTGGCAGGCCCTGAAATGCACACGTGTGAAGGAAACTGACTACTATTATTTCACAGTCAAATTTCTAGGTTTTTTTAACCCCTTAATGACCGAGGACGTACGCCATACGTCCTCAGAAAAAATACAGTTAACGCCCAATATGGCCCCCAATAAGGCAGAGGGGGAGGTTTAGGAAGCTGTTTTGGGGGATCAGGGAGGTTGGGGGCTAAGGGGGGGATCCTACACAACAGCATATGTAAATATGCTAAAAAATATATTTTAAAAAAAGATACCTTTTATTTTAGTACTGGCAGACTTTCTGCCAGTACTTAAGATGGCGGGGACAATTGTGGGGTGGGGGAGGGAAGAGAGCTCTTTGGGAGGGATCAGGGGGTCTGATGTGTCAGGTGGGAAGCTGATCTCTACACTAAAGCTAAAATTAACCCTGCAAGCTCCCTACAAGCTACCTAATTAACCCCTTCACTGCTGGGCATAATTCATGTGTTGTGCGCAGTTGCATTTAGTGGCCTTCTAACTACCAAAAAGCAATGCTAAAGCCATATATGTCTGCTATTTCTGAACAAAGGGGATCCCAGAGAAGCATTTACAACCATTTGTGCCATAATTGCACAAGCTGTTTGTAAATAATTTCAGTGAGAAACCTAAAGTTTGTGAAAAAGTTGACTATTTTTTTTAATTTTATCGCATTTGGCGGTGAAATGGTGGCATGAAATATACCAAAATGGGCCTAGATCAATACTTGGGGTTGTCTACTACACTACACTAAAGCTAAAATTAACCCTACAAGCTCCCTACAAGCTCCCTAATTAACCCCTGCACTGCTGAGCAGAATACACGTGTGGTGCGCAACGGCATTTAGCGGCCTTCTAATTACCAAAAAGCAATGCCAAAGCCATATATGTCTGCTATTTCTGAAAAACAGGGATCCCAGAGAAGCATTTACAACTATTTTTGCCATAATTGCACAAAATGTTTGTAAATGATTTCAGTGAGAAACCTAAAATTTTGAAAAATGTAACTTTTTTTTTTATTTGATCGCATTTGGCGGTGAAATGGTGGCATAAAATATACCAAGATGGGCCTAGATCAATACTTTGGGTTGTCTACTACACTACACTAAAGCTAAAATTACCCCAAAAAGCTCCCTACATGCTCCCTAATTAACCCCTTCACTGCTGGACATAATACACGTGTGGTGCGCAGTGGCATTTAGCGGCCTTCTAATTATCAAAAAGCAACGTCAAAGCCATATATGTCTGCTATTTCTGAACAAATTGGATCCCAGAGAAAAATGTATAACCATTTATGCCATAATTGCATAAGCTATTTGTAAATAATTTCAGTGAGAAACCTAAAGTTTGTGAAAAAATTTGTGAAAAAGTGAACAATTTTTTTTATTTGATCGCATTTGGTGGTGAAATGGTGGCATGAAATATACCAAAATGGGCCTAGATCAATACTTTGGGATGTCTTCTAAAATATATATATATATATACATGTCAATGGCTATTCAGGGATTCCTGACAGATATCAGTGTTCCAATGTAACTAGCGCTAATTTTGGGGAAAAAAATGGTTTGGAAATAGCAAAGTGCTACTTGTATTTATGGCCCTATAACTTGCAAAAAAAGCAAAGAACATGTAAGCATTGGGTATTTCTAAACTCAGGACAAAATTTAGAAACTATTTAGCATGGGTGTTTTTTGGAGGTTGTAGATGAGTAACAGATTTTGGGGGTCAAAGTTAGAAAAAGTGTGTTTTTTTCCATTTTTTCCTCATATTTTATACATTTTTTTATAGTAAATTATAGGATATGATGAAAATAATGGTATATTTAGAAAGTCCATTTAATGGCGAGAAACACTGTATATAATATGTGTGGGTACAGTAAACGAGTAAGAGGAAAATTACAGCTAAACACAAACACTGCAGAAATGTAAAAATAGCCCTGGTCCCAAATGGACAGAAAATTGTAAAGTGTTGTGGTCATTAAGGGGTTAATGTACACTACTGTTACACCAGATATGAGTTGCACTGGTGTGATACTGTGCCCTGGCAGGCCCTTAAACGCACACGTGTGAAGGAAACTGACTGCTATTATTTCACAGTCAAAAAAGTGTTGTTTTTTTTAAATGTACACTACTGTTACACCAGACATGAGTGGTGGCACTGGGCAAGTGGGCACAGTATACGCTGTGAGCCTGACACACACGCTGGCAGGCAGGCAACTGCAATTAGATTACACAGGAAAAAAAAAAAGCAGACTGATGTTCTAGCCCTAAAAAGGGCTTTTTGGGGTGCTGTCCTTACAGTAGAGATCAGATGAGTCCTTCAGGACTGTAGTGGACACTGAATACACTAGCCTAGCTATCGATTTCCCTATTAAATCAGCAGCAGCTACACTGTCCCTCCTCTCACTAAGATTGCAGCTTCCGAATGAATCTAAAAAGGATGCTGTCCAGGAGCTGGGAGGGTCTGGGAGGGAGGGTCTGCTGCTGATTGGCTGGAATGTGTCTGCTGACTGTGAGGTACAGGGTCAAAGTTTACTCAATGATGACGAATAGGGGGAGGACCGAACATCGCATATGTTTGCGCGCCGCGGCGAACGCGAACATGCTATGTTCGCCGGGAACTATTTGCCGGCGAACTATTCGCGACATCACTACTTTTTGTTGGATAATCTTTTAAATTCATTGCTTTTTTAAAAATTAGATTCGGCTAATCGGGTAATATAGTGTTTAAATGACAATCTCTTTTTAGAATTCCCCAAAGCTTTTCTATAATACTTTTTAATTCTGTGTTTTGATTATTATAATTGAAAACAAAACTTTAGTTATTATTTTCCCATTTAGATTTATCTTTATATTTCAACATCTCTTTCCTCTCTAAATTGCTAATTTCTTCTATAGTTCTATTTAATTTACATTCTGAAAAACCTTTCTCTATAAATCTTTCTTTTAGAAAATTGGCTTGTTCTTTGAATATTCCATTATCCTTTCAATTTCTTTTCATTCTATAAAATTGTTTTTTTTTGGCACATTTTCTATCCACCTTCTATGGTGGCAACTATCTAAACCTATGTAATTATTTAAATCAGTTTTTAAAAAAAAAACATTTTTAAAAAAAAAACTGATGTGAATAATTACATAGGTTAACTGAAGTTTCGTTTTCGGGTATAATAATCCGGTACCTTCGCTCACAATTATCCATCTAGACCACCCGGTTTGTGGAAGGAGTGAGCCATCTCAGCTGGCATTAGAACATACTGACTCAGGCACGCCGGATCAGGCAGATAACATTGTCAGTACTGCAAGCTGCGGATACCGCAGCAAAAGAGGTATATCCTTTTTCCCTGATTGCCCACTGAGTGATCCGGACTATTTACACAAAATAGGGGGGTATTAGCACACATCCATTTTCAAATAAACAACACATTTTTAAATGCTGCAAAAAAATTGCCTGCAAAAACATCTATGCTTTTAAATAAAATGAGACTCCCTGGCTTTATATACACAACTCCATTACTCTGTCATGAGTATACCTGACCTTGGTGCTTTAACTGGAAGATGGTCAGTCTTCCTTTAATTTATAAATACAAATAAAAGTTTATTAACTTTTTGTAAGGTGTGCTAAACCAAACTTTGTATTTTTGTGTGTGCATATATATATATATATATATATATATATATATATATATATAAAATGTGTGTGTGTGTCAATTAAAGGGATACTTTAAAGCACCCCACCCAGGCCCGGACTGGCTATAGGTCATGCAGGGCAAATGCCCGGTGGGCCGGGCTCTTATGTGGGTCTTGCTGCTATATAGAGACCCCACCCTCTCTTAATATGGGTAACAATAGAAAAGCTGTTACATGCTGCCTATTTTGTAAAGCAGAAAGTACATTTTCTGTCTGGCTGTCAAGCAGAGGTGCTACAGAATGAGAGTCCTGATCTATTATGGCTATTTAGCTGACAGGCATCTAACTGATGTGGACAGCTCTACCTTTAAATGCCCGGGCCTATTTTTGTTCCAAGTCTGGTCCGTCCCCACCCAAACTCAGGTGTACTCATGACAGTGTAACGGAGTTGTGTGTATAAAGCCAGGGAGTCTTCATCTTGAAAAAGCCCTCACAAAGGGAGAACACGTTGATGTTTTGCTAATGAGTTGCAGTATAAATAATCTATATATTCTGAAGATTCTATACCGCTAATATAGAGAACGTAGCTGCTTGCTGGGACTCTAATACAGGTTGACACTAAGCTGAGAGACCGGTGAATCAGCACAGACACCTGGAAGCCTGTGGCTATATCTATGTATCTTTGCTTTACAAAACTGACAAGGATTTTGGTATGGCCAGCTGAAAAAGTTTTCTGTCCAAAGAAGCTTTATAAGTTCTCCAAGGTATCCTGCGTGCTAAGTGCACTTAAGAGCGGATACGTAACTCTACTACAGTAAGGATACAAAGATCAATCAGCTGGGAAGTCTTTTTGGTTTTAAAAGAAACCATCTTTAACCAATAGGATTGAAGCATTTCGACAGCTACCACACATGTGACCATAACGGCTACATACCCGAATCTCTACGGAAGCGGAGCAATCTGTGAGTTTACTGCACCGGGATATAACCCTGAAGGAATAAGGTAATAGACACCTACTTACCAGGGACTGCTAACAGTATATACAACCAGTCTTGGAAGCATATTGTATTTTGGGACTGCTTAAAATCAGTGGCTCCTTATTGGACTCTCTCATCTGACTGTCCTTTATGTGGTGGCAATTTGTAGGGCTATTGATTTTATTTGTATATATCGGAGACGTCCGATTTTTATGAATGTTTTTGGGTATGAAATTTCTGCCATAGTTTTTATTCTATTCTTTGTATATTAAGTAAAATTAAATTAAATGCACCATATTTTGCCTATCACGAGTATTTCTGTAATTCATTGAAGTAACTCATTTTATTGTAGACCCTGTATATTTATTAACACCTTTAGCCTTCTGGCGCTCCTAACTTACATTTTCTGACTGCATTTGACTTTTACCTATTGTGGGGGATACTTAGGTATATTTAGGAGCGGGGTGTATTATACTCAGCGCACACTCCTCTGTACTTGTTCCACTTTCTCCCCGGGAGGATGGGGTTAATACTTTTACTTTTAATACTAGACATGTGCATTCACTTTTGACACAGATGCAAATTCATAATGAAACAGGGATATTCCTTTCCTTTTACAAAATGAATATCTGAATGAATGCCCTCCGAAATAAAAAAAACAAAATTTGTCAGCATTCATTTGTTTTCTTCAAATAGTTAAATACTTCAAACAAAAAATAGGTTGGCGCTAAAAAGTTTATTCTTATCCCAGTATAAAATATTTAATACATATTAAAAGTGTACATATCATTTGTTAAAAATGGAGGCAACCACTGTCCCATCTACATTTGGCATTTAGTCCTTTTGTCCCCCAAATAATCTTCACATGATATGTATACACTCATAATTTTTCCTTCGTCTGTGTATTTTTTCCACATACTTTTCAGATAATCTAAATATACAATATCTGTATTTGTGTAATTATGCAAGTATACATTTCTATTCATCTCCCCATATGTGCACAAGTGTCTAAGTATGGCTCATATGACTATGTAGGTTATATATATTCTTTACACCAAATAACAAGGTATATTTTTAGTAATTTACCC
Organism: Bombina bombina; assembly: GCF_027579735.1. Taxonomy (NCBI): domain Eukaryota; kingdom Metazoa; phylum Chordata; class Amphibia; order Anura; family Bombinatoridae; genus Bombina; species Bombina bombina. The sequence goes on along the minus strand of NC_069503.1, from coordinate 833,111,047 downwards.
ACAGGTATTATATTATATAGTCAGCAGCTATAATACACTAATGTTTATGCATATAGAGTGTAGGTAACATAATACAGTCATTGAAACTAGTGCAATTTTTGAAAATAGAGCATTTTCTATAGCTAAAGAATAATGGCAGTTAACTAATATAGTGATACAGGTATGCACTTTTGTAGTTTATTTATTTAATTAATTATTTATATGCGACTGTAACTAAATCAAATATTCTTATATGGTTTCTGTATCAAGGTCCAGGGCACTAAGGGTTAATCTTTTTCAACCTGTGGTGTGCGGGCGTGCTTTGTATATATGTTTTATCCAATTATATTGTTTCACTGTGTTTTTAAGAATGCATTCACCAGCTATGATTACGGCTGAGTGCCGAAACATGTAAGCCGTTGGTGTCACGCTCTCACACCCAACTTTTGTTCTACTGTTGTACTGTCAATCCTATGTGGCGTTTTAACTATGCCTAAATAAATTTTGGACTTTTATTTCACCTAAAGTTGGATCCAGCCTTCTTTGTGACTTAAACTTTGCACCAGCATTGGATCCGCTCATTTCCCTGTACACAGTTGTAAACCCGGGTGAAGAGTGAGCGCCGCCCCCCTAACGGAGATCCAGGATACGTCACGTCTGACGTCAAGGTACATGCTCTGAAGCAGAGAGAGCCGTTGGAGTTTTGCAGCCGATGCCGGATGTTTGGAGCTACAAGCTCACCGATATGCCTTCAGTCTGATTACACAGGTCCTTGGCTAGCCTAAAGTTTCTCCATAGGAGCACACCACAACAATCCAGAGGATTCCTAGGGGGCGGAAACAGCTCATTTGGGGTAAGTCCCAGGAACAACTTTATCCGTGTATGACACGTTTTTATAATTTTCTAAAGCATATTTGAGGAGTATTTACCCTTTTTTCTTCATTTTGCTGTTAGTCCACAAATATGCATAGCTGCAGATTAAGATTTGGATTGTATACATAGTTTAGTACAAGTGATAATACATATTTTAAAATATTTCCATTTACACTGGCTGTATACTGATTTCTGACGATATACATTCAGGAGTATATGAATACAGACCTTATATTTATTGGTCTATTTCTTCCTTTGTTTTCCAGTGTCTCTATTACAAAAAGATGCCAGTTATTCTGGCCTTGTATTGTGCCTACTTGTTAGTGTACTTGTTAGTCTTGACCTTGCTATCAATTCTACTTTGAATGTTCATATCTTAGAAACTTGCTTTTGAAAAAGGACAATGTTCTATCTTCATGATAAATTTCATAGAAATTTCCTGGACTGAACACCTTACTAGATAGACAGAAAGATAGATCAGTCAGACAGACGGACAGATGATAGATATATGATATATAGATAGATAGATAGATATAGATAGATAGATAGATAGATAGATAGATAGATGACAGACACTAAGCTTTTTTCTTTCGTTATTCAGATAGAACATAGATTTAAAAAAACTTTCCAATTTACTTCTATTGTCAAATTTTCTTAGTTTTCTTGTTAACCTTTGTTGAAAAGCATGGTTGTAAGCTCAGGAGTGTGCACATGTCTGAAGCACTATATGGCAGCAGTTTTACAACAATGTTGTACATCAGCAAGAGTACTTGAAGGCAGCACTATTTCCTGTCATGTAGTGCTTCTGGCATGTGCACACTCCCTACCTAGATATCTCTACAACAAAGAATAACAAGAGAATGAAGCAAATTTGATAACAGAAGTTAAATGGAAACTGAATAATGAAAGAAAAATGTTGGGTTTCATATCCCTTTAAAAGGTATAGATGAAGAAGTATCCACTTTAAATACCTTAAATAGGCCAATAAACATTTTAAAAGTATTTATAAGATGAATAGTCCCTCCTAGCAGTGAAGGTCCACATTACTATATGGATATTACATATTATTGAATTTGAAATAGCATTTATTAAACTTAGATACAGTTTCATTGTATTTTTTGCACCATTCCATTGTAGATGGAGTGTAGATGCCCAAAGAGCCAATTCAGAAGAAAACGCAAATGCACTAATACAGTGTAAATATAGAAAAAATGTGTATGTCCTAGTTGCACAGGAAAAACAACAGGCAACAGAGAAAATTATTGAAAAGAGAAGGCATTAACTAGAAGAGGCATGTGCTCAAGTATAAATCTATATCAAAGAAGTCTAAGGGGTCCATTTATCATTGATCCGCTATAGCGCACCATGTCCGCCGCACATCGATAAATGTCGACAGCATACGCTGTCTGCATTTATCATTGCACCAGCAATTCTTGTGAACTGCTGGTGCAATGCCACCCCCTGCAGAGGGGGTGTCAATCAGCCTGATCGTATTGGATCGGGTTGACTTTTGGCGATGTCTGTCCGCCGCCTCAGAGCAGGCGGACAGATTATGGAGCAGCCGTCTTTAGACCACAGAGCTTGATCGATAGACCCCTAAGAACACAGAACCAAATGTTAGCAAACATGGTATTTTCATCTATGCAGAACGGTCTTGAAAGCATTTGCAAATCCTGTTCATCACTGGAAACAAGAAGGTCAGTTGTTCAATATGTAATATGAAATCCATTTTTAGAAACTTGGAATTGTAATGCATTTCCAGCACATTTAGAATTAAACCTCATGTACATTGTAGTAATTTTCATTTAAAGACATTTCCTATTTTGTTTTTGTTTAATTAAGGTATTAAGTGACAAGTGTCATGATACATGTTTAAGCGTTGTCATAAAAGTTAGGGACACCACTCCTAATTGTATCTACTTTTTAATTAGAACATTTGCAGGTGTCTCTCATTATATTCCTGCTGATAGTTTTTCTCACATCTCACTATATATTTTTATTGCAAAACAATAATCACTTTAGCATTATGCACCCCTAGGCTATGATATTAAGTATCACAGTAATATTTTTTTCACTTAATTTTATCAAGGCTAACTTAAAAACTCATAGACATTATAGAGATTATCTGTTTAGAATCTATAAAACCCTCAGAAGGACCTCCACCACCATATACTGATTTATTATATACTTATTTATTATAAATGTCTGTTCATCTTCTGAAAACATTACTTTCATAAAAATATTTACACTATGTGTGATTAAAAAGGAATAACACGTCTTCTTGATACTACATAAAAAGTGCATCTGCACCATTGTGAATAACTGCTAAACAACAGAATAAGCATATATGTATCTTCTCTCTCAGGGCTTAATTCTCTAAAGCTCTCTGGTCTGATGAGATTCTACAAGATGCTTCATCAGTATTACAATGGTATTGTTTTAAAGGCAATGTTTACCTAGGGAAATGTGTATCTAATTAAGAGAAGTTCACAAAATTGAAATGTGGGTACATTTAAGTTTTAAATAAAAACATTTTTGCAATATGCTTCCATAAGAAAAAAATGTTTTAGTAATTACCGCTTTTCACACATATGATGTGAGCATTCAGGAAGTTAGCAGGGTCTTGTAAAACACAAATTCACTCTTCAATGATGCAATACACACCACAGTCAGCTGTCTGGTGTCTGAATTCTGATCATCTAGTCACATGTGTGCGTATGCCGCTGAAACAGTAAGAGGTCTTACTAGAAGCGCTAACAGAAGTATATTACAAAAATGATTTAAAATGGAAATCCACCTAATGCAAATTTCAGTTTTGACCTTTCTATCCTTTTAAGGAGGGACTCTTACTTTACAATATAATTCTTTGTAAAATAAGGAGTTTTTGACAATTGGACACTAAAAAAATGTTATGTTCTGGCTTGCACATAATTGGCCAGATTATATGTGGAGTGTTATTTAACTCTCCCGTTTCAGCATTAACTGCACTAGAAGTAAGTTTTGAGTGGGCGTTGGGTTGCACTCCTATTACAAGTTGAAAGTAAATTGTTTTTGCTTGTGCACTAACCCGGCATAAAAAGCTAAACCTACAATATTGCGCACATGATAACATATTCCCCCATAGAAGTCAATGGAGGAAAAATAGAAAACCCTTCTTGCATGCAAAGCCGATCGCATATTCTCAAGTGTGCTAACTAGCCATGAAAATATGAATATTTCACATTCCATTGTTCTACACATAGCAAAATATGTTCTATTTATTCATAAATACATATGTATACATATATCTGATGGTATTTTGGTACAATATATATATATATATATATATATATATGTATAGATATATACAAATGTATATAGGAATAACTATTTAAAAATATATATATATATATCATATTCTGCTATGTGCAGAACATTGAAATGTGAAATATTTACAGTAAATACACAGTTAAACACTTTATTAAATATAAATATTGCATAAATCTTTTTCTACCTGTCTTCATTTACTTGACTTGAATTGGATCACAGCTGACCTCATTCAAATGTACCAATTTCGGGATTCATTGTGGTCAAAGTTCAAGCATACTGGCTCTATGAATGATCACTGTATATATAAACAATGGCGAAATATATGTACTAAACAAGCAAAATTGGCTAAGGCACAATATTTCTGTGAAAATCTGCACAATAATATATCTAACCCTAGAATCTTTTGGAAACTCATACATAACTTAAAAAATCCACCAATCTACTCCCAACCCTCCACTGTCAATGTGGATAACCAAAACCTGCAACTCCCCTTAGAAGTAGCAAATGCCTTTAACAATTATTTTGTCGGATGCTCCACCACCCTGAATGACAAACTAATAAATGGCATGCATCCTGAAGCTACAAATGTGTTTCAGGCCCCACTAAAACAACAAAGACACAATATAGAGAAGTTCAATTTTAGACCTGTACCCTTCAATGTCATTAAGAAACACCTCAATAATCTAAAAATGAAAAACCAGTCAGGACCTGATCAAATCCCAGCAATGCTGTTGAAGCTCAGTGTGCCTGCAATTGCTAAGCCCGTCACAATCCTAATTAACGAATCCTTGGTGTCTGGATACATACCCAAACTCTGGAAAACTGCAAGCTAAGTGCTTATTCATAAAAGTGGGGAGTTAACCTTGGTTTCTAACTATCGCCCTATATCATTGCTCCCTGTATTGTCAAAAATCTTAGAAAAATGCGTCCATACGCAATTATGCGAGTATTATCAACGTTCTAACTCTCTGACCCCTGATCAATCAGGTTTTAGACCGAATCACTCCACTACAACTGCCCTCCTAAAAGTTTGCAATGACATCCAAACTGGCATGAAACAAGGAGACTTAAATGGAGCTACTTTTCTTGATTTTGCAAAGGCTTTTGACACAGTGGACCATGACATACTACTTCTCAAATTAAAAAACTCTGGTATTGCTGATCGCCCGTTAACCTGGTTTAAATTATATGTATCGGATCGATCAGAATATGTCTCTGTTTCTAACAGTGACTCCTTCTCCCAGTCACGTGTGGTGTTCCCCAAGGTTCCATTCTCGACCCCCTACTATTCACATTATTTATAAATGATTTGCCTAATGTCTGCAAATCCTCAACTGTACACATGTACGCAGACGACACGGTAATCTATGCAAACAAATCTGATCTGCCGCAGCTTGAAGCAGTGCTCCAAAACCAGTTCACAGAGGTAGAAAAGTGGATCTTGAAAAACAAACTCTTCCTAAACACTGACAAAACTGTCACAATGATCTTTGGAACGGGACCTAAATTACAAAAATTACAAAATTCCCATCTTCGCATCAAAACAAAATCCAATAGCACGCTGACCGTAGTCCACTCTTTTAAATACTTAGGTATGTTGTTAGACCCCAATCTATCTTTTGGACTCCACATAGAAAAACTTGCCTCTAAACTTTATCCAAAACTAGGTGCCCTGTACAGAAACAAATCTTGCCTCAGCCCTACAGTAAAGGAAAAGATTGTACAGCAAATGCTTATACCTATCTTGGATTATGGGGACATAGTATATGCACCTGCTCCGCAAACTCACCTTAATAAACTAAATACATTATATAACTCATTCTGCCACTTTGTGCTACAATGTAACTACAGGACCCACCATTGTGACATGCTAAAATAACTAAACTGGCTGTCGCTGGAATCCAGACGCACCCTCCATCTTTCCTGCCTTGTCTTTAAGAGCCTTTCTGGGAAGCTCCCACCCTACCTGAGCAGAATGCTCTCCCCTGCTATTCCCACCTCCTATAACCTCCGATCCAATAACAGCACATTTTTTAACTTGCCTCAATACAAAAAGAAAGCAGCTCGATCCTCCTTTTCCTACAGAGCGCCATAGTTATGGAACGACCTCCCTCACACTTTAAAAACTTCCCCAAGAATAACATCCTTTAAAGGCTGTGACACACTGCAGGCGATGCGGCGCGAGGCGATGCAGCTGCTTCGCATCGCGTCGCATCGCTTCTGAAGTTCAATTATTTCATCTCTGAGCGCTCAGCTATGCGACCTGACGCAGCAGAGTGCTCAGAGATGAAAAGGCAGGACACACTGAGCGCGCACAGCTGCATCTACACGCTGCGCACCGCTCCGCTTGCAGTGTGTCACAGCCTTAAGAGATCCCTCTATACATATCTCAAAACAGAATGCTCCTGTCATGGTTGATTAAATATCTCGTACCTGCTCTATGTTAAATGTTTGCATATATTGTGTATTATTATTGTTTTTGTATTTTATTGTACCCTATTGCATTAATGCAATGTTTTGTGGTCCCAGGACATACCTGAATATGAGAGAAATCTCAATGTATCCTTCCTGGTAAAATATTTTATAAATAAATAAATAACTGCAATGGGCTCCAATGCACTCATATACAGTGTATGTACACATATCTATTCATGTGTTTATATGCATATGTATGTCTGTAAATACATAAATACATATGTGAACATATCTTTAGACATGTATATATATATATATATATATATATATATATATATATATATATATATATATATAGACCTGAGACCTCATATATTTTACCCCGTATAATTTTTGTGCATTATTTTTTTTAAATAATTTTTATTAGATGTTGTTATTGTGAGTGTAATTGTTCTTAGTATTGTTGCCTTTTTTGCTTAGTGAAACAATTAACCAGTGCTCTGAGGTCACTTTAACCTGATGCACGTTAACTTCCATAGTGCTCAAGCAATTGCATTTAGTTTAAACTTAAAATACAAGTTAAAAACCTAACGCATACAAACACATACTTTAAATCCCCTTTTCGATCAGGCATAACTGTTAGCGCGCCACTCAGAATCTAGCCCAATATATATTAAATGTAACGTCTTTTATATTTCATGTCTTAAAAAATGTAACTGACGGTGAACTTGATTGCAATATTTGATATCTCTTTTAACATGTTAGATGTGAACAACTGAGTCCTAAAGAGATTAGAGTTTAAGATTCATTAAAAAAATGCAGCATTTTTAATTTTGGTAAAATTTTAAATATAGGCAATAAGAACAAAGTTTAATTAATGTATTTATTACTATTATTATTATTATTATTATTTATTTATTTTGCCGAAATTTAAATTAATTGCAGCTTTTATTTTAAGAACAAAGCAAACATGTTATATATACACAAACTTGTTTTATGCCTGTTACATATTTTATTAGAAACGTATGTAAGCAGATCATAATAGTGATATATATCAAAATATAATGTATGATAATAATATATGGCAACATATCCCTGGTATTGAAAAGAATAAAAGTGTAAATAAACCACTGTAAAGAGAGGCAGATGGGATGAAGGCAAATGGAAAAGAGAAGTGAATGTGTTTATGCTATGTTATAATGAAACTCCACATAATATAGATAAGATAAATGTAGTGAATCCTGTGTTGTGGATATGCAAAGACACAAGGTGATCAAATACAAATAAAAAAAATAGTCCATTTGACTATATAAGGTCATCTCTCCCATGACATGTGAGGTTCAAATTTTTTGAATAATTTAAAACAAACTACAAGGAATAGCTTGAGTAACATATATAACGAAACAGAGTAGGTAGTCTGACATAATTGAGACCATGGGCCTGATTATCTAAAGCTCTCAACTCCGGGGATATTGTAAAAAGAAAAATAGGCCTTTCAGCACTGTGAGGTCCCTCAAACAATTTTATAAAGGCAACTTTTAACTTGAATAATTCCTCCCCAAGCCGACAAGTTTTTAATCATCAATCCCCATATATATTTACATAGGACTCTAAAAAAAAATTCTCAATGTTTTTGAAGTAGATACTTTATAGATTCATATAAAAGACATTTCATTTTCCCATAAAAGGTTTAATTACGCAGAGAGAAAAAAAATACATTGTCGTTTCACAATTTATTTTATTTTATTTCCTTATTTACATTTAAAAACAGGAGTTCCTTCATTTCTCCAAGAGTAGCTAGAGTGCATTCTATGAAATAATAAAAAAAAAAGTATTTTCAATGGGTTTGCCCTGTCACTAAAAAAAAAAAAATGACACATTTTTTAAAATATTTATTTGGTATACAAATATTTTGCATTGTAGTGATCATTATCATACAAAATGGCTTTAATGTCCCTTTAATAGTTTCAAACTGTTTATATGTATACTACACTAGTAGTTCCAGCACCACTGAGACAAAAACTTTTGTAACTAGATAGAAATAACAAAGGATCATGCAAATATCCTGCTTTTTTGATGAAATAGCTATTCAATAACAGGTCAGGAGGTTCTTAAGGTTCTATAGAAAATTATGTTTATGGGAATTACATGTTAGCTACCCTGGACTTGTGATACCAAAGGTTTTTAGACTGGCAGTAATTAAGCTAAGATTTACCAAAACTTTGTAAATATCTTAATTTCGGCATTAAATAAGATATTTACAGCAGAGCAATGTCCTCTAAAAAACTGGTAAAGAAGGAACAGGTCTGCCAGAAATTCATAAGAAAGAGTAAGTAGGAAAAGGATGCAAGTTACTATAGCTCATGTCATCTTGTCATACAGAGGAGCCAGGGAAAGAAAATGGGCAGTGGTATAGGAAATTGTATCTATCCACAGTCATTTAAGATAGTTGTACTAATCAGTTAAATAACCTACTACTCCTAAAGAGTAAGTAAACCAGTTATGAGGTGATAATAATAAGGAAATATGAAATTTACAGTTTGATAAAGTGTGAGAATCTGGGAAGACTGTATAAACTGGATAGAACTTTTTTTAAACAATACATATTTGATAAAGACACGGTACAAAGCTTGGCATGAAACATAACATTCTATTACATTTCTTGGATAGGTCAGAGTCTCTTAGGAAAAGTCCCATTCAACCAAGTGTGTTAAATTTCTTCACATCTGTGCTTAATCTTTAATATGTCCATATAAGGCTGCTTGGAAAATGTAAATACATAGCAGATACCAACCAAAATCAAATAAGCTCAACTTATTTCATACCGTTACTATCAACCAGAATAGAAAATCTGGTCTTATCAATACATTTATAACCAAAACAAAATAAAGTACTTAGTTGTCTATGTTGTCTTAGGAATTAAGAATGTGTGCATGTCAGGATAATCAAAGATATTTTCGCCAGAGTAGTTATGTTTAAATGTTACTGTTTATAAAGGATTCCCATAGGAATTGTATGTCATGATAAATGGATAATTGTCCCAGTTTAAGATAATATCTTTCCAATAAGAGATTTCTGTTTACCAGATCCCTCCATTAAGGGATGGTAGGGATTTGAGCGGATTTCCAATATCTTGGAATCAGTTGATTGGCTGTATTGTGCATCATTTGAAATAAATGCTTTCCTATTTTACTTGTGATTTGTTTAGGATGATTGAGTAGAATCAATTATGGGTTAGGGGATAATTGGGTATGTAAAACGTTATTAATATTGTCAAAAATATTCCACCAATGTGTCTTGATAGGGGCACATTCCCACCAAATATGCAGAAGGTGGCCTTCTTGAAGGCATCCTCTCTAACAATTTCCAATTAGGTACCATCTCATCATTATTTTTATATTTGTTTCTTTTTTGCATGAGAGGAGTGGGCCGAGTGCATTCATTTTTTATATCTTAGTAATCAATCTTGGTGATGTGTTGGGGTGTTTAATTCTCTATCCCATCCTCCAGTGTATGAAGAAAGATGTTGGAAATCATTTTATAAGATAGATTTATATAAGGTGGAAATTGTTCTGTTGACTTTCTCTTTAGTGATACATAATTGTTCGAACATAGTAAGAGGGTGAATTAGGTCTTTTTTTAAGTTTTGCATGAGAATAAAATGGCTCAGTTGCTGGAACCTAAACCAAGACATGAGGAATAGGGGATATACAGACTCAAGTTGTTGTTTGGGCCTGATGTTACTATTTTCTATTAATAGGTATATAGGTAGTGAATCCAAGAGTGTTGGAACTGGGGGCTGACATTTTACCTGGAGGGAAGATAGGATTGTTTAAGAAAGTGGTGAGTGGAGAGTAATTTGAAGTGATTTTATTAAATGACCTGCAAATTAATCTCCAGTCTGCCCATGTTTTGTTAGATATGGTGGAAGAGGAAACAACTTGTTTATTAAAAAAGATAGGATTCTAACAGATGCTACCAAGGTGCTTAGATTTGGACATAGTTGTTTCAACTTGAATCCATCTCTTAGATTTCCCCTCTTCATAGCTGCACCAATCTGAGTTTCTTTGTAAAGAAATTGCTAGTTAATTGGAACGAAGATGTTGGTTTTAATTTGTAACATGTAGTTCATCTAGTCTCTTTTGTCTTTTAGCTGTTCTAATATTTTAGTGTCATCAGGGTGGGTTTTGTGAGAGTAATCCAGCTCTGCTATTTCTTTAGTTATGTTACATATTCCTCTCTCTTTTGTTTTGTTATCTAGGCTTTTGTTTTAATAAATGTGCCTCTTATGGCACTTTTATGCGCCTTCCATAAGGTGATTATGTTTACATCTGGAGTTTTGTTTATGGAAAAATAAGATTTAATGTGATTAGCAAATTGTTTTGTCTGGGTTTTTTCAAGTTAAAGGGTCTCGTCCAATCTCTGAAACTGATGAACGATTTGACCAAGAGGTGTGATTTATGCTTGATTGTTTGATGTATGAAAGGACTAGGCGATGTACCATAATGTAGTCTAGTCTGTAGTAGCTCCAGTTAGGATGAGAGAAAAAAAGTGAAGTCATTTTTTGGGATTCATTTTTTTTCCATGTATCATGTAGGCCTAATAATTTAAAATGCTGCCATATATTTGAAGGTGTGGGGTTTTAGCTCTGGATTGGTTCAGTCAATTGAAAGGTTTAATGAGATGTTTAAGTCTCCTGCTATTATTAAGGATCCTTTGGCGTTATTGACTAAAGTGTTTGTAACTGAGGTGATGAATCCGTCTTGTTGTTTGGTAGGGGCATATAAATTTACCAGGGTGACTGGTCTTCCATATAGAAAGCCTGTTACACTCAGGAATCTCCCTTCTCTATCAGATTCTACTTAAGTTTTAGTAAATGGGATGGATTTATGCATTAAAATACTAACACCATTTATTTTTTGTGTAGCTTGGTGCAATGAAAATGCAGAGGATAATGGGGAGATAAATATAATATTTGGGAATGTGTTTGGTCTTAAAATGAGTTTCTTGTAGCATTAATATGTGTCCCCCTTTTTTTTTTTTTTGAAGATCTAAAATGGCCATTGTCAGTTTGTTGGGACAATTTAATCCTTTAGAGTTCTGTGCAAAGATGTTGATATTTTGTGGCAAGTTTTTACACATTATGGTTTATCTGAGTGTGCTGTAAATGTATTCTTTTTAACAGCATATACTATCTTCTTGTGAGATCAATTGAGTACATACAACAAGCAAAGAAAAATAAAAAAAAGAATAAAGAAAAATAAACATATTTTCCATATCTTGAAAAATAAGTAGTTAACATTAATTTAGAGGAGAAATTCTCCCAACTGTATGAGAACAAATAATTAACAAGATGCAATTAAAGCTTCTAAAAGGCATTTCTGTTATATTCAAAGCCCAGTAAAAAGCTTGAACTAAAAAGAGAAAACTGGAGGAGAGATAGCATGGTCCTATGAACAACAAATTAATATAACTGAACATTTAACTGATTAGATTATTAACTATAGCTCCAACCAGAGATTGCAAGAATATCATATTATATCATTAACTGAATAAATAGATATTAGAAGGTGTGTCAGTCTCATCCCTTCTCCATCATCAGGGAATGCATCGTAGGAGGATGTTTTCTTGTTTTTCTCAATTGAACTTGCTTCCATTCTCTCCTTTGTGGTAAGGGTAAGGGGCCTTCTGAGATGTTTTGCTCCATTGCGCTAGCATGTGTATCTTTCATATGTGGAGGAGGAATGTCCAGTTCTTTGCAAATATTCTGCATGTCCTTAGGTGAGGAACATATGAAACGTCGGCCCTTCCAAATAATCACCAGATGAAAGGGGAGCCCCCACTTGTAAGGAATGCTCCTCTTCTGTAACAGCATGTAAAGACTTACAGGAACTTTTATGTCTCAAGTTAATTTGACAAGGTTCCTTAGAAGAAAAGGTATTGTTGTAGGCTAAGTAATCCAGAGATAGTTTTCCCAAGATTCCCTAGTGCATTAGTGTATGCCAAAAATAGCATGGAGTAGTTAATATGGAGATATGACTACTCAATCTATTCAAGTGGCAGCGAGAGTAACAACGGAATGTGAAAACATAAACAGAAAACACAGCTTGGTATAACCTAACAGCAACTCCCAGTAAATAATACAGTAAGCAGGTTCAATAATAACAGAGGCAAAGTCACTAGATATTCTGACCTTAAGTTGTTGCAGAGGTGTTCCGGTCGTGACTGGAAGTATTCCTGAGTTCCCAAGGAGAATGCTGTAAGCAGTGCTGCAGGAGGGTAGGTACGCTGAAACTGACAGGCAGGGAGAAATGCTGTCAGCTGTGTCTGATGACGTAGATGGCAGTGTGTACCGCACAGAGTCAGCTGTATGCAAGATAGAGGAGCGCAACCTGAATCACCCGAACTAAGGAGAAATAAAGAGGTTACTTGCGGGATAACAATTGTTAGAGTCTCAATAAGATTAGTGTTTAGTAGCAGGGAGCGGCTGATATCCAAGGAGAGTGTAGCGTCCAGAAGCTGTATCCGGAGATTAACTCAATTAAGCAGCAATGTGTACAGGTAGGAGGTGCTTTATATAGGCAGAGGCTTAAAGGAACAGTCAGGCAGCCTTTAACCCTTACAGAGCCCCCCAATAAGGAACCACAGCGTGGGTCACGGTCTGGGACGATCTGGATTCCGCCTGTGAAAAAGGGACACCAGGCGAGGAGCTGAGACATTGGGGGCAGGTTCCCAGGAATCCTCCTCATGTCCAAAACCCTTTCAATGTATGAGATAGAACAGAACCCCTCGGCGGATGCGGGAGTCCAGGATACTATGTACGATGTAATCTTGATCAGGAGAAGTAGGTAGAATAGGATCAGGAGTTACCGAACTTGATGCAGGAACATTACATGGTTTAACCAAAGAAATATGAAATGTCGGATGGACCTTGAAACTGGATGGAAGCTGTAAAGTGACAGTGGATGGATTGTTCACCCGAATGATAGGGTAGGGACCAATAAACAACTTGCCAAATTTTCTGCAAGGATAAGACAATTTCAGATTTTTCATCGAGAGCCAAACATTTTGACCCACAGTATATCCAGGACTGGCCCTATGGCGGAGGTCATAGTACCTCCTCTGAGAGGCTTGTGCAAGTAGTATATTGTCACGGACAGTAGTGAACAGCTCTGATATGTCATTGACGAGATCATTAACTTGAGGACAAGGAGTCTCGACTTTCGGAAGTAAGGTGAAACAAGGATGTAAACCATAGTTAATATAAAAAGGAGAGAAACCAGTAGAGGTGTTTTTGTTGTTGTTATATGCAAATTCCGCAAGTTGTAGGAAAATTGCCCAAGAATCCTGCTGATGTGAACAGTAGCAGCGCAAATACTGCTCAAGCCACTGGTTGACTCTCTCGGTCTGCCCGTTAGTTTGGGGATGGTAAGCAGCTGTGAGTTTTTGTTCTATGTGGAGAGCTTTACATAAGAATCTCCAAAATCTGGAGGTGAACTGAGTCCCCTGATCACTGATGATTGTTAAGGGTATTCCGTGTAAGCAAACAATGTTTTGTATAAATAAGTCACAAGTTGTTTTAGAAGTAGGTAAGGAGGCTATGGGAATGAAATGTGACATCTTAGAGAAAAGGTCAACAACCACCATGATTGTGGCGTAATTATTAGAAACAGGGAGATCAACAATGAAGTCCATAGAAACTGTCTCCCATGGATTGTTAGGTACTGGTAGAGGTTGTAAAAGTCCCATAGGCAATTGTCTAGAGGGTTTGGAGGTTGCACAAACAGAACATTTTGATAAAAAATTCGTGAGATCCTGACGTAGAGATGGCCACCAGTAGGATCAGGTCAGTAGATCTGTCGACTTATCCCTCCCCATATGTCCAGCTAATGGTGAGTGGTGTATAGAATTCAATACAGCTGGACGGAGGTTGAGGGGTACATACAACTTCTGGTCTTTTCGTAGAACGCCCCTTGTGTCATGTATTAATTCATGAAACTGTAGTGTCAGTGGCAAGTGCTTCTTTGAAGAATGGCTCAAGACCTGTCAGAATTCCTACTATACAGTCCTTTGGTATGATGGTAGTTGGTTTACTGATTTGTACGGGTTTTGTGGCTTGCCTTTAAAGGGCATCAGCCTTACCATTCCTGGTACCTGGTCTGTAAGTGATAATATATTGAAATCGAGAGAACTAGAGACTCCATCTCAATTGTCTAGAGGATAATGTGCAATTTGACTGCAAATACTGCAAATTTTTGTGATCTGTGTAGATGACCGTGGGTTGATTTTCACCTTCCAAGAGATGACTCCAGTGGTCAAAGGAGCATTATATAGCTAATAGTTCCTTTTCACCCACTGGGTAGTTCAATTCAGCAGGTTGTAGGAGCCTAGAGAAAAATGCCACTGGATGTAAAGGATCTTGGAATGATTTCCTCTGTGAGAGGATCGCCCCAATGGCGAAGTCGGAAGCATCAACTTTTAATATAAATTGCTTATTCATATCTGGGTACTGCAGAATAGGGGCTGATGTGAACTTTGCCTTAAGGTTGTCAAAAACTGATTGGGTCTGGTGAGTCCATTTAAACTGTTGGTTAAGTTTGGTAAGTTCTGTTAAACGTTTAGTGATGGCGGCAAACCCAGGAATAAATTTTCTATAGTTGTTAGAAAAACCAAGGAAGCGTTGCACATTTTTCTTTGTTTGGGGTGTGGGCCAATCTAAGATTGCCTACACTTTGTCATTCTGCATTTTTATACCATTAGGGGAGATATCATAACCCAGGAATGATATATGTTGTGACTCAAAAATACATTTTTCAAGTTTGGCAAAGAGATTGTTTTTTCTAAGTCTGGAAAGGACTTCCCTGACGTGTAGTCTATGTTGATCTAGGTCTTGTGAAAAGATTAGAATGTCGTCCAAATAGACAACAATATAAACATCTAGAATGTCCCTGAAAAGATCATTGATAAGACACTGGAATGTTGCTGGAGCATTACATAATCCGAATGGCATCACTGTATATTCGAATAGACTGTATCAAGTCCGAAACGCAGTGAGCCATTCGTCTCCAGCTCTCATTCGTATCAGATTATAGACGCCTCTAAGATCCAACTTAGTGAAAATCGTGGCTCCCCTCAATCTTTCAAGTAATTCTGGAATTAACGGAAGGGGGTACCTGTTTTTTCTTGTACGCCTATTTAATTCTCTATAATCAATGATGGGTCTCAAAGTACCATCTTTGTTTGTAACGAAAAAGATCCCAGCCCCTGTAGGGGAAGTACTGGGTCTAATAAATCCTTTTCTAAGGTTGTCATCAATGTAGTTTTTTAAGTGTTCCAACTCTGGCTTGGAGAGAGGATAAATGTGGCCATAAGGGATAGAGACCCCAGGGAGTAAATCAATTGGGCAATCATAAGCCCTATGGGGCGATAGAGTCTCTGCATCTTTTTTATCAAAGACGTCAGAGTAGTCTGCGTAATGGCTAGGTAAGATACTTACTTCAGTCTGTAAGAGGATAGAAGTATCAATATTAGATAAAGATGTATTATGGTTTGGGAAAGTAAGACTGAGAGTATCCCAGTTTATAATAGGTTTATGGGTGCACAACCATTCTATACCAAGTATGATGTCAAATATGGGGGATGAAATAACATCAAATATACATGTGTTAGTTACACTGTTACAAGCAGTTACCTGAAGAGGTTCAGTTTGATGAGAGACAGGCCCAGAAGCAAGCAAAGACCCATCAATAACCTTCACAGAGACTGGAGTTTGTTTGCACAAAATAGGTATTTTATTTCTTTTCACAAAGCCAAGATGAACAACATTTCTGCATGAACCTGTGTCTACAATAGCTTCAGTGGATATCTTGAAGTGGTCCCACTGTAAAAGAATTGGAATAGTTATATAATTGTTTTTTATGTTTTTTAGCATATAATTTTCTAATGTTAGGCATGACCTACCCTTCTTAGTTTTTGCAAGTACTGGGCAATCCTTTACTTCATGAGTGGGGGAGGCGCAGTACATGCATAGACTATGCAGTTTCCTTCTTGATTTTTCTTGGGGCGTGAGGGGCCCCTTTATAAATCCTATATCCATAGGCTGGGGACTTTCCTTAACCTGATAAGATGGGGTAAGAAGGAAATTTTTAGAGCCACTAGCTTTTTCATTACGACGTTCTCTGAGGCATCTGTCGATATTTATAGTGAGCGTGAAAAATTCTTCTCGAGAGTCAGGGATACCAATGCGAGAAAGTTCATCTTTTATCTATTCGGATAACCCTAACCGAAATTACGTTTTGAGAGACACCTCATTCCAGCCTGAGTCACGTGCTGAGATTTTGAACAGCGTTATATAATTTTCAACAGGATTTTTCCTTTGTTTTAATGACCTCAGAGTGTTTTCGGCTGAGACCTGATTATAGGGGCCATCATATAGTGCTGACATTTGAGTGAAGAAAGTTGAAAGAGACCCCAAAACAGGATCTTGACTCTCATAAAAATAGTCGGCCCAAGCCCTAGGTTCCCCCCTTAGGTAGGAGATGACCGTTAAGACTCTGACCCTTTCTGTGCGGTAAGTACGTGGCTTCAGGTCAAAAAGCAACAAACATGAATTTCTAAACTCCCTGAAGCGTGCCCTGTCTCCAGAGAACTTCTCAGGAGGGGAGACCAAGGGCTCAGGGGGTAAATCGGGAGAAATTGGCTTGGGGGCTAGAACCTCCCCTAAACAGGCTTTCAGCGCCTCATTCTCAACTTGCAGTTCATGAAAAGAGCCTGACAAGGCATCCAATCTATCGGAGAGAACTTGAACTCTGTCACTAAGTGGTTCCTGTTCCATAGTGTCAAGAGTAATTCGAATTTAAATTCACTTGAGTTTGATGCAAACAACAATACCTATTAATTCTTTTGGCTGCTTAATTATGTAAAGACTTACAGGAACTTTTATGTCTCAAGTTAATTTGACAAGGTTCCTTAGAAGAAAAGGTATTGTTGTAGGCTAAGTAATCCAGAGATAGTTTTCCCAAGATTCCCTAGTGCATTAGTGTATGCCAAAAATAGCATGGAGTAGTTAATATGGAGATATGACTACTCAATCTATTCAAGTGGCAGGGAGAGTAACAACGGAATGTGAAAACATAAACAGAAAAAAAAAGCTTGGTATAACCTAACAGCAACTCCCAGTAAATAATACAGTAAGCAGGTACAATAATAACAGAGGCAAAGTCACTAGATATTCTGACCTTAAGTTGTTGCAGAGGTGTTCCGGTAGTGACTGGAAGTATTCCTGAGTTCCCAAGAAGAATGCTGTAAGCAGTGCTGCAGGATCATAGGTATGCTGAAACTGACAGGCAGGGAGAAATGCTGTCGGCTGTGTCTGATGACGTAGATGGCAGTGTGTACCGCACAGAGTCAGCTGTATGCAAGATAGAGGAGCGCAACCTGAATTACCAGAAATAAGGAGAAATAAAGAGGTTACTTGCCGGATAACAATTGTTAGAGTCTCAATAAGATTAGTGTTTAGTAGCAGGGAGCGGCTGATATCCAAGGAGAGTGTAGCGTCCAGAAGCTGTATCCGGAGATTAACTCAATTAAGCAGCAATGTGTACAGGTAGGAGGTGCTTTATATAGGCAGAGGCTTAAAGGAACAGTCAGGCAGCCTTTAACACTTACACAGCATGGTGAGTGGTTTTAGTTCTTTCTTTTTTGAGAGAGTTCTCTGGGATAAATCGGCTAACAACTGTAAATTTGATTTTTTGTATTTGGTAGGCTGTTGTTTTCTTGCAAGCCTCATCAGTTCATCTTTATCCTGAAATTTGGTAATACCGATTATCACATCTCGAGGAGGCTGACCATCTTGAGGTTTAGGACGTAAGGCCCTATGGGCTCTATATCAATTTTAGATGGCAATTCTTCTTTTTTCAAGGAGTTGAAGAGGTCCTGCAAATATTGTTCCAAGTCTGGTGATGGAATAGACTCTGGGATACCTCAAATTCGAATATTGTGACATCTGTTTCTATTTTCTGCATCATCTATCTTATCCTCCAATTCCAAAATTGTAGAATCTTGCTTTTGGATGTGACTTTGCAGGTCAGACATTGCTGTAAAATGGGCATCCTGGCTATTTTCTAATGATTCAACTCTATGTCCAATTTCTGAGATCTCCTTTTTAAGCTCAGATATCTCGTCCCTTATACACTGCTTCACTTACATGATTAATGTGGAAAAGTCTCTTTTAGAGGGCATAGATTCAAAAAGAGCAGTGGGTATAGTGATTGTGTTAGTTGTTTGTTCCGATTCAGAATCTGAGGAGGATGGGGCAGTAGCTGGATTAAGGTCTACTGCTTCTACTGATTTGGAGGTTCTTGTCTCTAAGGTCTTGAAAAAGTTATTAACTGATGGAGTCTGTGTTTGTAGCTGTTTGGTATTTCTACCTGACTTATTGGGCCTTTTGGGAGACATTTTGATTATTCAATGGAAATTGTATTCCCCAGGCCCCTTTCTGAGAAGGACACACTTATTTGTACTTTCTAAGACTTATTTTTGCCTGGCTTTGAGTTAGGCTGTGGCCCCAAAGTAAAGAGGTATAGAATATAGGAAATCTCCTAGTATTTCTTTAAATGCAAAGATTAATTCCCAGGCTGTATTCTCACCCCTTCAAAGAGGTCTGCCCTTCATTGTAGTTTGATTTATATCTCTGGAAATAACATGGATCTAGTGATATGAAGTGAGTTCTGAAACATCAGTAATTTTAAACTGTGTGTTGCATGCATTAGATGTGGTTAATCGTTTTTATGAGAGCTAATTTACTAAGGCCTCAGTAGGCCTCAGTTGCCACATGTGTGACTAGGAGTTGTATACCTTACATAATAAAATGATAGCTGGACGTTTTGTCTCTTAGTTTTATAGTGGCTGACAGTTGTGTACCCAGATTTTTAGGTTGTAGCTTACCCGCCTGTTAGATGATCGCTCTGAGGAGCGCTCTTAGGAATTGTTCCTAAGTTGCTGCTTATTTCCAGGCAAGAACAGGCTGCGGCCTATAACGAGATGTTAGCTCAGTGCACTCGCTAGGCTTGTCTGCCTTCTGGTTTTCCCGAGTGTCAAATCAGTGCTCTCTCGTAAGCTATTTTAACTGCTGGACTCCATAAATGAGGTAAGGAGTAGGGATGTTCTTCTATTCCTACTGATAGTGGCTGCGGATCATGCAGGGGTCCTGCTTGTGCAGCATATTCTGTAAGTCACAAGGCCCAGTTTCAGCCACTTTTTTAATCTTCCGATAAATGACAGTGACCCATATGATTGCTGACCTTCAAGTTTGGGCAAATAGTGCGAGTCAGCTACTGCCTATGACATTCTCACACAGCAAGGGTGTCAGAGCTCTATCAGAAAGAAGCCATCTCCTTGGCTGGCTGGCTGGCTAGCTCTGCCCCCTGGATAGAACTTTTAATCAGTTTAATTCAATGAAAGCTACAATAGACGTAGAGGCTTAGAAACTTCCAAAAATTAAACAATTCCTCTAAGTATATGATACAGCTCAACAATCTAATTGTTAGTTCAAGTAGTTTAAAATACATGTATCAATTCCAAAACAGTTTTAGTAGCATAAGCAAAGATTTTTTTTCTGCAATTTAATTTATGTAGAACACATTGCTAAAAAGTTAAAGCAAAGATGCATAATTAGCAGTTTGGACAATACTTTTTGCACACTTGTTGAATTATGTATATATATATATATATATATATATATATATATATATATATATATATATATATATATATATATATATAAACTAACTTAAAGATAACTGTCCTGGATTATTACATTAGATAACATGAATGGAAAATTATAAAATCGAAATTTAATATTAACAAGTTTTTTGGCGTCATCTATGCATGGGTTCATCTTAATTTTTATTATGTTTTGATTTATTTTGCAAGCAAGTGTAATCAATTTCAGAGATTGAATTTGGATGTTTAGTATTTGATGTATTATTTATAACTAAGGGCATAATCGCTGAGCTGGAAAATTGTACCATGTAATGTTTTATTTAAACCAACAGTAAGTATTTATACATTGGAATAAGTAGTGCGATTTTAGCATAAATTATATGTTTTATCACATTGTCAAAAAAGTTAAATTAGGGTTGTTATTTGTTTATACATATCTTTTAAATGACTCACATATGATACAAAACATTAATAACAAGTAGCACAATAGCATTATTAATTTAAAACACATAGACATATAAGCCACATTATACAATTGGTTTATGCTTTTCAGGCACACAAGCACAAATCAGGTGGGGACTAACTATACTATTCTCTTACTTATCATCATTTGTATTTATTGGTTTAAAAGTTTCAGCCAAATTGCACTGACAAAATGTATTACTCAGCCATTATTTTATATCCATAGTATCATGGGTTAAGCTGCACAGTGCTGTATAGGAGCATCAAGACATAGAGGACATGCTGGAATATAACAATGTCAAAAATGTAGGCTTAAAACTGTGGAGCAGCAGCAGTGGCACAAAAGGGCAAGTACATTGTGCTATTTAGAGTACATTTTCAAAAGTTAGAGCAGCAACATTAAAAGGTAGGTGGACAGGCAAGCAGGCAGTAAAGGCATCTTATATGAAACATTGTTTGAAGATCTGATCCAAAAATAAAAACACTGATGTAAGAACCGAGTTGGCCAAAATATGTAAACAGCAGTTTGAAAACCGGAAGATTACCTGAAAATATATGAACCACTGTTAAAGATGTGCAAAAATATTATGAACCATTGTATCAAGAGCTGTTATGTATTTGTAAAAATACTCTAAATAATCTATAATTCTATATAATTTTATGGTAAAAACACTAGACCATCACAAATAAGCCATTGCAACTATAGTAAAACACTGAACGTTTCGCTAATCATTTTGTAAAGAGATTATTAGAAACCAAAATATATATGTTTAGGATAAGATGAATACAGGTATATATATATATATATATATATATATATATATATATATATATACAGTACACATATATGTACCACACATCAGTCCAATTTATACAGGGCAATTCTATCATAACCCCAATTTGTGCAACATCAATAACTAAATCTAAGAATCAGAAAATGTATCCTAGGAAAAGAAGGTAGAATACTATGCCAAATTCCCTAATGTGTACTTTGTCTCTCTGCCCATGATCAGCCATCTTCAGGAACAGGAAAAGAGCTGGCTAGTCATTGGTTTACCTTTTTATGCCCAGTTCAGGGCTAGGACTATTTAGCAGTATTATAAGTTAAAAGTAAAACCTTTGCGTGCAAGCGAAACCTGATGCTTGCTAACTTCAGTACCTCGGATATTGCAACAGTGCCAACTTATTGTCCCAATTGTCTTCAATGGAGACCGCAGAAGAAAGAAACCTAACACTGAAACGTCAGTTCTATAAAGTTTTTTCACTTAAAGTCCAGTGAGTGCAGATATTTTGTTATATTATATTGAATCCACATTTCCTGAAACCCTGGCAGTTGTCTTTTGAAGGTAAGAGTGCAAATCCATTTTTGGATTTCTTTTTATATATATACAGGGAGTGCAGAATTATTAGGCAAGTTGTATTTTTGAGGATTAATTTTATTATTGAACAACAACCATGTTCTCAATGAACCCAAAAAACTCATTAATATCAAAGCTGAATAGTTTTGGAAGTAGTTTTTAGTTTGTTTTTAGTTATAGCTATTTTAGGGGGATATCTGTGTGTGCAGGTGACTATTACTGTGCATAATTATTAGGCAACTTAACAAAAAACAAATATATACCCATTTCAATTATTTATTTTTACCAGTGAAACCAATATAACATCTCAACATTCACAAATATACATTTCTGACATTCAAAAACAAAACAAAAACAAATCAGTGACCAATATAGCCACCTTTCTTTGCAAGGACACTCAAAAGCCTGCCATCCATGGATTCTGTCAGTGTTTTGATCTGTTCACCATCAACATTGCGTGCAGCAGCAACCACAGCCTCCCAGACACTGTTCAGAGAGGTGTACTGTTTTCCCTCCTTGTAAATCTCACATTTGATGATGGACCACAGGTTCTCAATGGGGTTCAGATCAGGTGAACAAGGAGGCCATGTCATTAGATTTTCTTCTTTTATACCCTTTCTTGCCAGCCACGCTGTGGAGTACTTGGACGCGTGTGATGGAGCATTGTCCTGCATGAAAATCATGTTTTTCTTGAAGGATGCAGACTTCTTCCTGTACCACTGCTTGAAGAAGGTGTCTTCCAGAAACTGGCAGTAGGACTGGGAGTTGAGCTTGACTCCATCCTCAACCCGAAAAGGCCCCACAAGCTCATCTTTGATGATACCAGCCCAAACCAGTACTCCACCTCCACCTTGCTGGCGTCTGAGTCGGACTGGAGCTCTCTGCCCTTTATCAATACAGCCACGGGCCCATCCATCTGGCCCATCAAGACTCACTCTCATTTCATCAGTCCATAAAACCTTAGAAAAATCAGTCTTGAGATATTTCTTGGCCCAGTCTTGACGTTTCAGCTTGTGTGTCTTGTTCAGTGGTGGTCTTCTTTCAGCCTTTCTTACCTTGGCCATGTCTCTGAGTATTGCACACCTTGTGCTTTTGGGCACTCCAGTGATGTTGCAGCTCTGAAATATGGCCAAACTGGTGGCAAGTGGCATCTTGGCAGCTGTACGCTTGACTTTTCTCAGTTCATGGGCAGTTATTTTGCGCCTTGGTTTTTCCACATGCTTCTTGAGACCCTGTTGACTATTTTGAATGAAACGCTTGATTATTCGATGATCACGCTTCAGAAGCTTTGCAATTTTAAGAGTGCTGCATCCCTCTGCAAGATATCTCACTATTTTTGACTTTTCTGAGCCTGTCAAGTCCTTCTTTTGACCCATTTTGCCAAAGGAAAGGAAGTTGCCTAATAATTATGCACACCTGATATAGGGTGTTGATGTCATTAGACCACACCCCTTCTCATTACAGAGATGCACATCACCTAATATGCTTAATTGGTAGTAGGCTTGGAGTAAGACAACATGCATAAAGAGGATGATGTGGTCAAAATACTCATTTGCCTAATAATTCTGCACTCCCTGTATATATATCTATTCCTATAGATCTATAAGTATAGATATATCTTTTTTATGTGAAGAACATTGTAATTTAAAGTATGTGTAACACACTTTGGGTTTATCCCTTTAGGTGTAACGCGGTCTAAGGTTAGTGCACATGAAGAATTAGTTATCGGGGGCATGTCTAGGCAGCGTCCGAGACAGGTCGCAATATCAGAAGCTCTGGGTGAGAACTGGGCAATCCGCCAATTACCACAAGCTAGAGGTAGCATCTTGGAGAAATAAGACCACTCACAAGTGTACTGTAACTTTTTGAACAGATCAATACCTGTTTGCTGAAATAATGACCCTGGAGTGCTGATCTGGAATGATGAGGCCTCTGGCGGCGGCCTACCTTTGGGACCTCGTCACTCCCCCGGTTACCCGGGTATGACAGTCTCAGTTGGACTGTAAGTTTATAGATGTTCATGTACCAAGTTAGTGGGAGACCGCTGAAACAGCCAAAGAGAAAACCACAAATATATTGTAGCAGAATGGATCCTGCAGATAAAATGCTACTAGACACTATAAACAGACTACTAGAAGACCAGCTAAGAAGCCTTTCTGACCACCTAGCAAGACAATGGGGTTGTATTTGTACTTCTAGGCTTAAAGCAAGTTACCAAAGATACTGGAAACCACACAGAACGATCCAGAGCAAATAAGTTTGGAAGAGCATTTGGAAGAACATTGATACATCAACACCTGCTACTAAATTTAATGCTGAGTTTCAAAAAGAACACACCGCTACCCTAGAGACTGGATCCCAGACTGAGAACTTTGAAAGAGAGGAGCTCCCTTCTAAATCTGCGTCCAAGAGCTGTTTGTTCCTAATGAGTACAAGGGAACTATCAGCGCAGGTGGAGACTGAACACGATAAACAAGCTTGCTATACTTTCACTAGCAACGGAGAAGGCTATGGCATTGTGACGCCTGCTGAAATAGTCAGGGATTCGGAGCCTGAAGATAGGCCACAACAAATTTGCAGAGATGCAGTGGCTGAATTCCGCCAAGCCGATAAGAGAAACACGCCTGGAAAAAAATGGCTATGTTTTACAGATCGTAATCACATCCAAGACAAAGGATGCCAAGCTGTTGCAAGCTGGATTTACAGATCCCAGGAATATCTCAAGCTACTTACTAATCTGGCCTTGGATGGATCCTCTAAGAATGCCGGGCAGCTTGTTGGGGATCGGGGATTTGTTGCAAAGACATGGCCGGTTGGAGCAGTCAGCATACCTAAACAACTATGAAACTCGTGCATTGGTTTGGCCCCAGAGTCCCTGGCATTTACCCATGAACAGTAAGATGGGGGTAGGCTGACACCTCAGTTCGAATTCTTAAAGCTTACTACTAGATCCTGGAGTCCTCCATATTACGATCATAAGATTAGAGAAATTAGGATGATATAGAACTATCTATACCCTATACAAGTTTAAGAGATATTCACACCATCACCTTGTGTTGTTAGCTATTTAAACTGTTTTATATATAGCCTTTATAGTACAGCATTGTGTTGTAGAGGTATATGTAATTATGTACTGATTACTTTAGTTAGATAATAGTAAGATATGGGGACTACTCTTACTTGGATACCCTGTGAGTCACGTGTACAACTGTTTATATAGGTATATACACTTTAAGTTTGAGAATGTAACATGACCAACTATATGTACATACAGATGTTTGTCCCTATTCTTCCCTGCCAGCCTATGTCAGCTCCATAAGAAAGCATTCCAGAGATTATTATTTTTAGTAGTAGCTACACTAATGGAACTTATATTAATGGTTCATTTAACGACTCCTATTGTAGTGGTTTCCCCTAAGTTTAATGTGTATATCTAGTTCATATTGCACTCACTTTCTGGGCCACGTATACATATGGATATATACAAGCCATGCTTGCTTCTTTACTAAATAGGCTCCTCCCCTCTAATACTCTACCATTCAGATTTTTTGGCGCTACTGTATCGTCAGCGGCTGAGATGATGTGGTGCACTGAATTAGTTTTAGCCCTAGAAGTGGAGATTCCTTATATTAAATATGCTATTCAATTGTTTTGCAAAAGGGGCTTCCTTTAGAGATGGGAGTATTAGTAATTCATATAAAAAGCGTTTATGTTATACATTATTTGCCGTATGTTTCATAGTCAGGCATTACATAGGTATGTTCATGTGCCATGTTTTCCCCTATCAATAATGCTATGCATGTGATTCCTATACGTGTATACATGGTGGTCATGCCAGAGATTATTGTATTTTGCTTGAGATTTTGCTGTTGTTCTATAGAGGCAAACTATGCTTGTAAAAAAAAAAGAAAAAAAAAAAGAAAGAAAATAATTAGTTATCTTAAGGCCCGTTATGGAAATCATAAATATTACATATTTACATATGAGTATATATATAAATATATACAGTATATATATATTTAGAATATTTTAGTACAAAATTATTATTTTAATATTTTTTTATATATATTTTATATTTAATTAATTACAACCCCAATTCCAAAAAAGTATGGAAAATTTAAAAACAAAACACAAAAAGAGTCTTTTGAAAATTCAACTCACTCTGTACTATATTGAAAACACATTATTAACACATTATTTGATGTTTTACTTTGTGAATTTAATGTATTTTTGAGACTATACACTCATTTCAAATCTGTTGACTGCAACACACTCCAAAAAAGTTGGGAGAGTCGACTGTTTACCACTGTGTAACATCACCTTTTCTTTTAATAACACTTATTAAGTATTTGGGCAGATGGTTAAATTTAGCAACTGGAATTTTCCCCCGTTCATCCATTATGCATGTCTTCAGCTGCACAACTATAGGAAGCCTTTGTTGCCTTATTTGCGCTTCATAATGTGCCACACATTCTCAGTTGGAGACAGGTCAGGGATATATGTAGGCCATGCTAGCACCCTCACTCTCTGCTTATGCAACTATGCGCTTGTAAATCAGGCAGCATGTGGTTAGGCATTGTCCTGTATGAAAGCTCCATTCAGAGCTTGATAGATAGTTTCCCTAGTGTACTCCTGTTGGATATACTAATTCTTAATGTGCGCTAACCCGGCATGAGTCATCTTAAGGTGCTTTATGTATTTATAAAAAAAAAACATTTTATCCCTAACCGTTTACACGTGGTGTTCAGTAGCGCTAACCATACGAGCATTAAATTCGATTGCGCTCAAACGAATATGTTTACTTTCAACTTTGAATACACACACAAATTAATCCAGCGCTCACTAGGGTTTGGCCTATAATATGTCATAATATAAAGGCTATATTGTAGTATCCTTTAACTAGGCCAAAAGCCTTGTCTAGGCTACAAAGGTGTATCTGGGGGAAGGGATTTCTTACATGAATTAGACCTGGTGTTTTAAACAGTTTGCTTTAAAAAATGGCTATGTAAACATTCCAGGGATAAAATCTCTAAGTTATGCCACCACATTTCCCCACATTCTTCTCCTATGTTGAATCAATTTCTAGTTATACCAACAAGTATAGAAGCACCCACTGGGAATGGAAAAACATATTCTACCCATCATCCCTTTGGAATAATTCCCTCTACAACGCAAGCTCTTCAGTACTTTCCTAGGACTGTCAGTTCCTTGTCTAATTTGTATATATCTTGTAGATATGTGCGATTCATTTCGGATCAATTCGGAAATTCAGCGAATTCGGCAATTCTGATCGAACCGAATTTCCGAATTAAAATACTGCCGAATTTACTGAATAAATCCGAATTACTTCGGATTTATTCGGTAAATTCGGATGGCCATGGAGTCTAATCCCACCTAACACTTACCGAAATTCCAAACCGAACCGAATCGAACCGAATCCAGCCGAATTTAGTACATAATACTAGTCTAATCCATAGAGGCCCGGTTCACCAGATTTTTAAGATATTGTTCCCAAGTAATCTGCAATTCTATGAAGGTATCCCTTTTATTTGAAGCGTAGGAGCCAAACTCCTCTAGTTCGATTCATTCCGAAACTTTATTTTGCCACATCTTTATTGAGGGAATCTCCTGGGATTTCCAGTTCTGTGCTACCAAAATTTTAACACTATTTATCATAATTCTCAACAGGGGTGGAAAGTGTGCCTGAGGAAGCTTAATGGATTTATTGAGTAGCCACACAAGGGGGTCCAGTGGGAGGGTTATGTGAAAAATGCCTTCTAGCTCTGTTATTTTGTTTCTCCACATAGAGTTTAAATGAGAGCACCACCACCACATGTGACCAATGCCACTACCTACATGACCACATCTCCAGCAGTCATTACTGATTCTAGGGAACAATTTATGCAATCTCCTAGGGGTCAAATACCAGGAATGTAGAATCTTGAGGTTCAACTCTTTTATTCGTGACGATGTGGAACAGGCCATTGTGTTTTGGAATATATTAAGAGCTGTATGAGGAGGAATAGTTATTCCTAGCTCCGCTTCCCAAACCTCTATCGAAGTATCAAGTCACCTGGAGGAGGCTGTGTGAGAATGCGGTACATGCAAGAAAGGCCATGTCTAAGTGGAGGAGGGGAGGAAAATAGTTTTTCAGTTGTGGTCAGAGGTCTAGTCAGGTTTAAGTAGTGTTTGTGTGTTGTCACATAATGATGGACCCTTCTGTAGGAGCACCAATTAGAGGCCCAGGAATGACCCTTCTCTAGCAACTGGTCCTGAGTACATAACTGCTTGTTAGAGATAAGATGAGTAATTAACGTCTCTTTTATTGCATCTCCTGCAACCTAACTTCTGGTAAGAGATAGTAAGGAGAATTCATTATTGTGAATAAGGGATGTCAGGGGGCCAGGACAAGAAGACAAGTAAGGGTTCACTCCAGTGGTGTGTACCCGTGTTTTAAGGGTTTCCCGCATTAACGGGTTGTTGATCTGGCTACAGGTAGCTCGAAGGTTATTGTTCCAACAAACAGAGGGAAGATGGACCTCTTGGTTTAGACTCTCCTCTAAAGGTATCCACCTTTTATGTGCTCTATGTATTCTCCAGTCTAATATACTCTGAAAGAATATAGATCTGCGGTAATTCTCAATGTCTGGAACCCCTAATCCTCCCTGTGTTACAGAGCGGGTCATTATACGTTTATTAATCCTGGGAGGCCGTTTATTCCAAATGAACGATCCAAATAGTCGTTGCATCTGAAGAGTGTAATTATTAGGTATGGGGATGGGCCGCGTATGCATAATATAAAGCAGCCGGGGGAAAGCATTCATTTTAACTGTATGAACTCTGCCAAGCCAAGAAAGGTTCTTTCTTGTCCACGACGAGAGATCTCTCATCAGGGCTGTTTTAATTGGGACATAATTTGAGGAAAATAGTTTGTCTATATTATCAGTTAGATGAACACCTAGGTATTTCAGGGGGCCATTAAACCATTTAAATGTACATTTATCAGATATCAGTGACTCCATCTGGGAATCTAAAGCAACACCCAGCATTTCTGATTTATTTTCATTTATTTTGAAGTTTGTTAGTCCATTGAATACTTCCAATTCACTTAAAATTGGTGGAATAGAATTAATGCGGTCAGTCAGAGAAAACAGAATGTCATCTGCAAATAATGACGACTTACACACTTCCCCTCCTATGCTGAAACCCTGTATATTTTTATTTAGTCTGATTTTTGTTGCAAGTGTCTCAATAAGACATGTAAACAACAGGGGCGACAGGGGACAGTCCTGTCTTGCTCCATTAGATATTTGCAGGGGGCTCAATATAATCCCATTAAGGATTATTTGGGTGCTTGGTCTGTTGTATAAAGCAAAAAGTTTACGTATAAACTTATCCCCAAAGCCAAACGAACCCAAGGTAGCTTTTAGAAAAGGCCATCTGACGTGGTTGAAGACATTCTCCGTGTCTATAGATAACCAGACTGAAGGGATATTTTGTGACAGAGCATGCCACAACAGGTGTAAGTTTTGCACCGTATTGTCCTTGGCCTCACGAAAAGGGACAAATCCCACCTGGTCCTGGTGTATGATTTGGGGTAATATTCTATTCAGACAGGTCGCTAAAATGTTAGCATAAATTTTAATATCCGTGTTTAATAGTGAAATTGGTCTATAGTTTGGGATAAACAAACTAGATTTATTTGACTTTGGTATCAGGGTTATTTTTGGCTGTAAAGCCACTGGGGGAAACTCACTGTCCTCGTCAATGGTATGAAAGTATCGTAAGAGGTGCTATCTGTAGGTGTTGAACCACTTTGGCTCAGATTGTACAATGATTCATAGTACTGTCGGAACTTTTCTGCAATGTCTGCTGAAGAGTACCAATCCTTGCCTTTATCATCCTTAATGTGTGTAATATATCTACTAAGTGCCTTTCGCCTAAGCTTCCTAGCAAGCATCTTTCCCTCTTTGTTTGCGCCCTCATAAAACCTCTTTTTAAGGTACAAAGCATTTC
The DNA here is from genome assembly GCF_027579735.1 of Bombina bombina. Taxonomy (NCBI): domain Eukaryota; kingdom Metazoa; phylum Chordata; class Amphibia; order Anura; family Bombinatoridae; genus Bombina; species Bombina bombina. The sequence goes on along the minus strand of NC_069503.1, from coordinate 833,080,913 downwards.
TTTTAGCCTCAGTCCCCAGGTAATAATTAAGCTGTTGCCTTTTGTGTTCAAGACTATCTAATAAAGAGTGGTCTTTAGGGAAAGTCTTATGAATTTCCTGCAAATTATTTAAATCAGCTAGTAGGGATGATAGGTAAATATGATTTTGTTTTATTTTAGGAGCTTTTAGGGCTATTAATTCTCCTCGTAAGAAGCACTTATGTGCATTCCATAAATGTTGGGGGTTGATGTTAGGGGTGTCATTTAATTTAAAATAATCTTCAAGCTTGTTAGTGACTTGAATTCAGATCATAGGATCCTTTAACAGGGTCTCATCTAGTCTCTATGTGCGCTTCAGGGGAGTTTGTGTCGGAAAGCATAGTGTACAGCTAATCATGGCGTGGTCAGACCACGTGATAGGATATATGTCTGTACGAGTAACCTGAGCCAGGCTCGTAACATCAATCATTAAGTAGTCTATCCTAGAGTAATGTTTATGCGGGTAAGAGTAAAAAGTGTAATCTCTATCATTTGGATGACCCAAACGCCATGCATCATGAACTGCCAAGGAAGAGAGATGTGTTTTTACTGATTGAAGAACTTTACTGGGGGTTGATGAAGTTCCAGTAGAACAATCCAAAAAGGGGTTTAAAGCTATGTTAAAATCTCCACCAACAAGCAAACTACCTCTAGCTGTTTCCATAACTCTTTGGCAGATGTGTTGGAAAAATCGAGGAGAGTCCAAGCTAGGTGCATAGATATTAACTAAAGTGATGTGTTTGTGGTGAAGAGTCCCTATAAGAATTAAATATCTGCCCTCCCTATCTCTAACAACTGAGTTAACTTTAAGATGGGTATTTTTATTGATCAGTATGCAAACACCATTGTGTTTGGTGGAGTTTGAGGCAAAATATGCAGGGCCAAATTTCAAAAAGGAAGATCTGGGCTCATGACCTCTTTTAAAGTGCGTCTCTTGTAGCAGCACCACGTCACAATGAAGTCTCTTATAGTCTCTAATTGCTATGGACCTTTTCTGTGGGATGTTGAGTCCCTTAACATTATGTGACATAATTTTAAGATTATTCGTACCTGGAGTCATTTTGGAATTTTAGTATGTAACTTTCTCTAGATAACTTGGTGCAGTAATAGACAGGGCTATTGGCCTTTAGAGTAATACCATGTATGAACATATGAGACAACGTAAACACATGTAAAAAGACAATGACAAAGAAAAATTAAAGAAAACTTTTTGTAAACATAAACATAGTGTATCTCTAGAACTATACACCTTCATTGGGGGGAAGTGGTGTCGTATCTATGCTCTAGTTAGATAAATTAAAGCTATAATAGAGGATAGTGGAGGATCTACTCGTAAAAGGAGGCAGGTTCAAACCGCCTGAGCAGTATTTGCCCGCCACCTCAATGTAAGGGCCCCAAGGAGCCCGTCAAAGTATAATATCAGTGCTGTGATTTAACTCAAATGGTATAAACATTAATGACGCACTTCTGGAGATTAGTGTAGCAATGAATACAACCTACAATGTGCATTTTTAAACCACTTTGAGTTCTAATTCTTTATATAAGAATGTAAAAAAACAAACAGACATTTTCAGCATTAAATACAACTGCAGACAAAGGGCTGGATCACACTCAATATGCAAACCTCATACCTAATAGCAATAGCAAAAATTATTTTTTAATAAGGTTGTGAAGGTTTTAGCTCCTTGCAGTAAAGCCTACAAACAAAATCCAGACCCCTAGTCTGAAATACAATACTATTATTTTATTTGTAACAAATACCAAATCCTGTGCCCATTTAAACACACTTTATGTCTTAATCCATTAACAGACTTGATAGAAAACACTGAAACAGCTTTAAAGGAAAAAGGTGGGAAATGAACCTTCAAAACAATATATATGTTAGGCTGAATGACATTTCACAATAATGTTATACACTTAAGTCTTACCCAACCTTCAGGAACGGTTTTCCCCTCAGAGAGGGCCGCAATGGACCAACATTACAGGCCCTGATACAGGCCACATTGATAGGGTCAACAATAAGGTCTCTAAGGGTTTGTAAAAGAGTCCTGCTTGCATAATTAGTGGGAGCCCTCTGGAGGAGGGGGATGAGGATCTGTCTTCCTTCTCTTATGTTGCGACCTGGTCCATTGAGAGCGTTGCTCTTTGGGAAGATTATGGTTAGAGTCTTTTGGCTGCGGGGGTGTAGCCAACACATTGTCTTCAGGAGGGACAATATTGATATTTAGTTTCTTAGAGAAATTGTCCAAGTCCTGGAAGCTCTTGTAGATGGCCTGGGAGCCATTATGAGTAGCTATTAAACAGAATGGGTAGCCCCAGCAGTAACGGATATTATTTTCTTGGAGAGCTTTGGTGATAAATCTCACCTCTTTTCTTCTCTGAATAGTTGGTGGACATAGGTCCTGGTATATTTGTAAGGAGTGATCCCTGAATGCAATTTCCCTTTGAGTCCTCGCTGAATGCCACAGGTCTTCTTTAGTAGTATGACGTAGGAACTTTATAATGACATCTCTCGGAGGAGCTGGTGGTTTTCAGGGTGGTCTGAGAGCCATATGAATTTGAGGTTCCTGAGGTTATTGCATCTTCCGCGATTATCTAAGTCCTCTAGCTTTTCCTGAAGAACCTGAATGATAGAATCTTGTATTGATAATTGAGTTGTGTTAGAACTGACTAAGTTGTTGAGAGCGTCCTGACCCTCTTCTAGGTATTCAATATGGGCACCCATGTCTGTTAAATCCTTTTTGAGGTCTATCATTTCATCTTTTATGAAAGTTCTCAAGGAAGCAAAGTCAGATTTAGATGGTAGGTCTGCCAATTGAGAACGCAGCAAGTGCAGAGTGTTATGGTGCAAAGATGAGGATTCCATTTGAGGGTCAGGGGAGAGGTTATCCTTTTGGGGGGTAATTCTAACTGTGTGGCTTCAGAGGTGTGAAAGAAGGAAGTCACTGAGGGGGTAGTCGATTTTGTTTTGGCTGGTTTATCCATTTTTGGGCCCTTCCATTTAGACATTGCAGTGCAATACAGAGTTCACAAAAGAATGCCTTCAGGTAAAATTCTGAATCTCTCATAAACAACAGTCTTTTATGTTGAAAATCATTCAGCCTGACCACCAAGGAGTATTATTAAATAAATGTTTGAACACTAACGCTCTAGTATCTGAATATATTAGGTAGGCCTGAGCTGGGAGTGTGGCAAAGTCTAAAAGTTTATGTCGTATGTCAGGATGTTTTATACACTCACCGTGCCTCTCTCTCAGAAAACTTGTGGGTTATCTGAGTACACATCTCCACTCCCAAATGCGATGTCCCTCTCAGCTAGCTCACTGCAAAAAGTGCGTAGGTGGAACTTGGGAATTCGGCGGCTCAGAAAGGCCCAGCACAGTGAAAACCTCCTTCTCACAGAATCGCAGCTGGAAGATTATATAGCACCTCCGGAGGTCCTATGTCCCTCTTATAAGGTATTTGTATAATTTGTCCGGTATTGTCCCTTGAGGATAGGGCAGATAAACTCACCTCCACTGAGGCCGCAATGAGCCATGACGCAGCAACCCATAAGGCCGCCTCCACACAGAGCGACACAGGCAGTGCTAATGTATTTAGTAAATCTGGTCATCGGGTGTTTAAGGGGACCGGATAGTCAGTCCGTATAAGAGATTTGCAAGGCCTCCTTTCTCCGGTGCAATCCAAGATGGCTGCCACAGGTTTAGCAAACCTGTCAGGAAATTTATCGGTATGCTCTCTAAAGGTCTATAAAGAACCAGGACCTGTTCTGTTATGTGTCATGAGTGCCAGCTGTGATAAAATATTCAAATTTGTGTCTCCATCTATTCCTTATATGACAGCTACGGAGCTCAGCTAGAACACAGCCATGTCCCAGCACGGCTTGGCTCCACCCCCGCAATCAATGGATATTTTAAGAGCTGGGCCAATTTTCTCTCTGCACCTGTGTAACCCCTCCTGATTGCAGTCCTCTACACAGGTGTTATAAAATGGGCTGGCATATAACATGACATTTCTTAATGAAATTCAAGAGAAGGAAGAAGAACACTGAAAATAGCATGACAGTAAAGAGGTGATTTTAATTTCTGCTGTATCAGATTCATGACAGTTTAATGTTAGGTAGACTAGCCCTTTGAGCTATCTGCTTAAGATTATATTGAATCAAACATCATTTGATTTTTAAAATCATTGTCAGAAATATTACACTGTGTGTCCTAATGTCATCATCAATGTTTAATTTTAATACTAATTTCACATCTACATACTTTTTAAAGTATAATACACAATGTAACAAATTGCACTTACAAGTACTGATGAGTGATCAATGACTCAAGTATCGAGCAATTTGATTTGTTAGTGATAGTATAAAATGTATATCAGATTGGCTGATGTCATAAATCATGTGATTATGCATATCCCAATCAAAAGTGGTGGAAAACTTCACTAGTTTGTGGGTTGTTTATGAGTTTGCATCAAATTTGGTGCAAAAAGTGTTGGGTCAAATTTAAAGCGAAGTGGAGAGTGGGACTTGTTGTAAATGGGTTAAACATGGTGCAAATAGATTTATCCAAAAAAAGGAAGTTGGCTATATTATGTAATGTATTTATTTCATTTGTATCCCTATATCTACCAGTGCACCAAATTTGGAGCAATAATATTGTCCCCTTGCTTTGTAATGAGAGACAAACATGTAACATTATCCATACGTAGCAATGTGTTTATTTCATTTTCATCCCTATATCTACTAGTGCACCAAATTTGGTCAGAATAGACTCAAGCGTACCTGTTGAATGTTTGATAAATTGGGAAGAGGGTTAAATAGAGTCGAATGTGAATTTGAAACATCGGGAATGATGCAAGCATCGATCTGCGTCCGATTGATGTCACGGGAGCGTATATTGCATCACACATTTCAACATTTGATGATCTTGACTCTTTGTTAATTATGGCGGATCAAGTTTGCGTCTAATTTTTACATGAGATTCCAGTGTATTATCAGTTGAACAAGTTTGATTAATCAGCCCCCATGTGGGTTGAAATAAAGCGTGGCGAAAAATCCTAAAAAATTATTACTATGAACATCAACTACTAATGCAAAAAGGAAAGGCTGCTAATAATATCAGTGCTTTATTAATGGGAGATTGTATCTACCCTGACATAAACTGGGCCAATAAAACTAGTAATACATTTAAGGGAGATATGTTTTTAAATATTGTCAAGGATAACTTCATGTCACAATTGATAGAGGAGCAAACTAGGAATAAAGTTATATTGGATTTAGTGCTAATAAACAATACATATATAATATCAAACATAGAAGTAAAAGAACATTTGGGTAACAGTGATCAAATCACTGTCGATAAGCACTGTTATAAGGGTTCAACTAAGACTTTTCATTTTCAAAACGCAAAATTCAATGTTTTTAGTAAATCATTAAATAACATACATTGGGACAAAGTATTCTCTAATAAAAATAAAGAGGATAAAATGATAACATTTAAAACTTTGTTAAATAAATATACATATAAACACATACCACATGGTTATAAAAGTAAAATAAATAAATCCAAGCCACTGTGACTAAATAAAAATGTGTTAAGAGAAATTAGGAAAAAATGTAGGGCATTTAAATTATTCAAAGAAAAGAGTACAGATTCAACGTTCCAAATATATAAGAAATGTAACAAAGCATGCAAAAAATATAACAATATAGCCAAAATTGACAAAATGGGAACAAATATTCGAAGGTAAATATAGATACATTAAAATGTGTGAAGGGTAGCATAATTAAGAGTGACAGGGAGAAGACTGAGGTACTTATCCAGTTCTTATCTTCAGTATACAACAGAGAGGAACCAATGGGAGATACTTTAAACAAACTAGAACATACAAGCCCATACCATTAACTAATATAAACAAATGGGATAATGTTAAGGTAAATAAAACTCCAGGCCCAGATGGGATAACCCAAGGGTTTTAAGGGAATTTATCACTTTTATAGCCAAACCCCTACTTTATCATTATCCTCAGGCATAGTACCCCAGGACTGATGTGGTGCCACTTTTTATAAATCGAAGCAGGGCTGATCCAGGTAGCTATAGACCAGTTAGTCTGACATTAATAGTGGGAAGATACTTGAAGGGATCATAAAGGATTATATTTTATGGTTTTATGATAAATAGATCATGTCAAATTAATTTAATTAGATTCTACGAGGAAGTAATATATATATATATATATATATATATATATGGAAATCAATATAAAATCAAAGGTATTTTATATAGAGTCATTAATGTACAAAATGAAGGGGCTGGGAATAGCTGAAAATCACCTAGATTATGAGTTTTGCCCTATTCCGGGTGCGTAAAGAATGCCAAAAAATTAGTTGTATAGCATTTTCCATAGCGCTGCCATTACGAGTTACTGAAAAACCTCCTTGTGCTGCAATCGCGGAATGGCAAATCACCGTAACGTAACCCCATTGATGTCTATGGGGAAAAGAAAGTTAAGTTTAAACCTAATACCCTAACATAAACTCCTAGTCTAAACACCCCTAATCCACCGCCCCTGATATTGCTGACACTAAAAAAAATTATTAACCCCTAAACCGCCGGCCGGACACTAATTAAAGCTATTAACCCCTAAACTGCCCCCGACATTGCTGACACTAAATAAAATCATTAACCCCTAAAATGCCGCCCCCCACATCAGTACCAATAAATAAAATCTATTAACTCCTAAACCACCAGCCCTCCACATTGGTAGTAATAAACTAAATCTATTAACCCCTAAACAGCCGGCCCCTCACATTGCGAAGACTAAACTAACATTTTAACCCCTAAACCGCCGGCCCCCCACATTGAAACACACTAAATTAAAATATTAACCCCTAAACCTAACACCCCCTAACTTTAAATTAAGCTTTCAATATAACTATATTTAAATAAATAAAAACTTACCTGTGAAATGAAACCTAAGTTTAAACTATAAATTAAACTAACATTACTATTTTAAATAAAATAAACGAAAAATTAAAAATCTAACATTACAATATTAAATAATCCTAACACTACGAAAAAATAAAAAAACCTAACATTTCAATATTAAATAATCCTAACACTACGAATACAATTAAAAAAACTAACATTCCAAAAAATAATAAACACTAAAATTACGAAAAATAAAAAACTCTAAGATTACAAAAAATATACAAAATTATCCAAAATAATAAAATTTACACCTAATCTAATAGCCCTATAAAAATAAAAAAACCCCTCAAAAAATACAAATACCCCCTAACCTAACAATAAACTACCAATAGCAATAAGTTAACCAATAAGTTAAATAGCTCTTTTACCTACAATAAATTACAAAGTCCCCCCAACAGTAAAATCCCCCACCAACCAACCCCCAAAATAAAAAAACCTAATTCTAAATAAAGCCTAATCTACCCATTGCCCCTAAAGGGGCATTTGTATGGGCATTGCCCTTAAAAGGGCATTCAGGTCTTTGCCCTTTAAAACCCTAATCTAAAAAAAAAACAACCCCAATTTTTTTAAAAAAAAACCTAACACTAACCCCAGAAAATCTACTCAGGGTTCCTGAAGTCCGGACATTCATTTTCATCCAGGCGGCAACATCTTGATCCATCGTGGGGGCATCTTCTTTCCTCATCCCAGTGTCACAGAGCTGTGGAGACGTGGAGCACTCAAATGTTTTTTGAGTGCAGAATGGACGTTGCATTACAGGCTAAAATGCTTGCGGTATAGCTATACCGCCGTGACGTGTAATATGCGCAACCTGTCATTCCACGTGCAATGGCCAATTTTTCAGCGGTGTAGCCGTACTGCACCATAACGCAAAACTTGCAATCTAGCCCAATGTTAGCTTATGGATAAATAACTGAATAAAAGACAGGGAGAAACAAGTAGTAGTAAAAGGATCATACTCAGATTGGACAAAGGTAATCAGTGGAGTCCCCCAGGGATCAGTACTGGGCCCTGTTCTTTTTCATATTTGTATTAATAACTTGGAGCAAGGGTTAAATAACAACATATCTATGTTTGCAGATGATAAAAATTTGTGTAAGGTCATTAGGTCAGTACAGGATGAAATTGCTTTACAAGGGGATCTACAAAAATTTGAAGAATGAGAAGTTAAATGGAAAATGAGATTTAATACTGGCAAATGCCAGGTTCTACATTTTAGAAGTAAAATAAGCAGGCAACCTATTATTTAAATGGGATTAGACTTGGCAAAATAGAGGAGAAAATAGTTTTAGCAGTACTTATAGAAAACAGAAAAGAACAGAGCGCAACCGCAACTCAAGGTAAAAGTTTTAATGAATAATTTTGGCGCTATCGATACAGATCATAGTAGGAATATCGCCTTTGACAAACAATCCTCTAACAGCAACCCGGCTCTTTAACACCTTGCGTCACTTCCGGCTGTGTTCCATCCTTGTGTCTGTGTTAGATCCAAAGGCACTGGTAAATATAACCACCGATAACAATTGTCCTTGTAGCCACAACTCAATCGTCTTGATTTCAAGTCTGTAATCTTGTCCACCTTGTCTACGCGGTTCATCCGATTCATACAGACTTTTTCAAGACTCAGGACTCATATTGCACAGTTTGCGGGGATCCTCCTTTTAAATATCTTAGTTGGATTTGATTGGATAACATTACTCCAATCCTGTTGCTGGCTCAGACACATATATCAGATGTGCTGGGGACTTACGAATATTATTACAAGTTTTGAGCCCTAGCAGTTTTCAGTCTGTTAGCGCAGTGTTAGGCGGAAAAGTGTAGAATCAACTTATAGAAAACAAGCTAAATATTGGTGCACAATGCAGGGCAGCGGCTTCTAAGGTTAATAAGATACTAGCATGTATTAAAAGAGGCATTGATTCAAGGGAGGAAAGAATAAGTCTGTCACTATATAAATCTCTGGTAAGACCTCACCTTGAGTATGGAGTGCAGTTTTAGGGACAAATCTAAAAAAAAAAACATTGCAAACATAGACAAATTTCAATGAAGGACCACAAAACTAATAAGAGGAATGAGGAGAGGTTAGCCAAATTGGGTGTGTTTTCTCTAGGAAATAGGTGCTTAAGAGGTGACATGATTATTTTATATAGACATGTGCATGGCGAAAAAATTCGGTTCGGTTCGGATCGATTTGTATTTTTTCTAATTTCGGTTCAGAGCGATTCGAATTCGGAAAAATTTGAATCAATTTGGTTTGGATTTGTTTCGGATTCATTCGGATTGAAATAAATTCAGTTCGGATTTGTTTCGGATTCGGTTGGATTCGGTTGGATTCGGTTCGGTTCGGAAATTCGGAATTTCGGTAAGTGTTAGGTGGGATATTAGACTAGTATTATCATATTATGTACTAAATTCGGCTTAATTCGGTTCGGTTCGGAATTTCGGTAAGTATTAGGTGGGATTAGACTTATACTGTACAATACTATTGTAATCCATGGCCATCCGAATTTACTGAATAAATCCGAAGTAATTCGGATTTATTCGGTAAATTCGGCAGTATTTTAATTCGGAAATTCGGTTTGATCTGAATCGCCGAATTTTCCGAATTTCCAAAACGATCCGAAATGAATCGCACACATCTAATTTTATATAAATATATTCAAGGCCCATATACAGAGATTGCGGAAGCTCTGTTTATTCCAAGAAAAATTTTGTGACAAGAGCTCACAATTTAAGACTGGAGTAAAGGAGATTTAATCTCCAGCAACGTAAATGTTTTTTAACTGTAAGAGCAATGAAATTGTGGAATTTATTACCTAAGGACCTAATAAAAGCCAATACCTTAGATACATTTAAATATGGGTTAGATACATTTCTGGCTAGAAACAGAATTTAGGGATATGATTTCTTGTGTTAAATGAGTCACTTTTTTAATGGAAGTATTTTAAGCTCAACTTGAGCTTTTATTATAAGTATATTAAAGGGACATGATACCCAAATAATGAAGCATTTGAAAGTAATATAGCATAGCTTTAAAATGCTGACTAGAAAATATCACCTGAACATCTCTATGTTAAAAAGGAAGATATTTTACCTCACATTTCCCAAGTATTTACACCCCAGTGTAAAGAGACTTTAAGCAGTCTGTTAGAATGCTTGCTCCAGGACAAGCTCGGGAGTGTGCATCTGTCATGTGCAGGCACAGTCATGTTATTTTCCTATTTAGTTTAAGTAAGTTCTATGAAATCTCATTTGATCTCAGTGAAATCTCATGAGAGTACAGCAAAAGCAAAGCATTACCTCAGCACTGCTAAAGCTGATTAGCATTTTTTTTTCAGCTTTACCGCAGCTTAATTATTACTGTATACACAGCACTTCTGTCTGGTCTGGTGAGCTGAAGAAATTTTGAGGTAAAATGTCTCCCTTTTATACATAGAGATGCTCAAGTGATTTTTTTCTTGTCAGCTTTTTACAGTTATGCTGCATCACTTTCAAGCGATTTAGCATATGAGTATTATGTCCCTTTAAGATTTGTATAGGTTTAACTCAATGGACTTTTTTTCAGTCTCATCTACTATGTTACTATGCTGCTATGTTACTATTTAAGTCCCACTGTCTCCAGTTGCCTGCAGTTGATCTGTTACATTGTTTATATCCCCAAAATTTTCTCCTGATACCCCTCTGTGATTTATGTCTGTGATTCCTCAGATTGTTCTCTATTGTCTGTTTTACTACTGAAATTGCCTGATAGGTGTGTGGGTGACCAATCCCCCACTGGTCAGCTCTAGTAAGCCCCATCTCTAAGTTTGTGGGGGGTTGGATCAAACAGCCTTAAAAACTCCTTGCATTTTCTAGGGAGAGTATCAAGCACCCTCTGTATGTGAGCTGGCGACCCCAAGACCATTTGGTTCTGTGGCTGGCACAGCACTCACCAGAATAAAAAAAAACTTTTTGCTACTCCACGAGGCTCAACTACTGGGCCTCAGGGTAATTTCATGTATCTCTTTCTCTAGATTAATAAAATTTAAAAAATATTTTAACTATTCTCCCAGCTTGATTAAAGATGGTTGCATTGAATCCCAATAGCCTGTTGGCATAGGGACTTATAGCATTTACAAAGGTGTATCTAGGGGGAAGGGATTTCTTTAGAAAGTGGCTATGTAATATTCCAGAGATAAAATCTCCAGGTTATATCACCACACCCTCCCTTTCCCTTGGCTCTGTAATTGATTATCATGCACATGGCTTAAGGTGCCCCAAAAATAGGAATTCATGTCTGAAGAGTTGAAGCATCAAAAAATGTCTGCAAGTAGGCAGATAGGGCACATAGTAGTATACTACAGGCACTACCTGGTTGGTTTCTGCATTAACATTTTTTGTAATAAAAAAAACAGTTTGAAGAGCTAATGATGCCCAAGAATATATGAACCTACATCTGAAGCGATAAAAATACCTAAAGAATATGATGATGAACCACTTTTTTTAAGACCAGAATATGGCCCCAAAATTATTATCAGCAGAAGTTTGAAGATCTGAAGATGCCACATCAGTACGATGAAACATTCTTTGAACATCTGATGTTGCCTGAAAAATATAAACCCCTCTTTGAAAATGTATTTGGTGTACTGAACATCCTTCACCCTCCCTAGCCTTGTAATAGATTATCGACTACACAGCTGAAGATACCTCAAAAATATGAAATTAATAATAATTGATATTTTAATAACTGAATATGTTCCAAAAATATCAACAACAGTTTAAGGGCTAAATATTTCCCACTCTGTGACACATAATGGGGGTTTCACCACTCAGATACAGAAACATGCCCCAAAAATAGGAAGAAAAAAAAATTGGAAACCTAAACACAATTTTCTTCCCACTCTATTTAGGCCCAGTAATGGGACTTCCACTACACAGCTAAATATTCACCAATTATAGGATCTGCTGTTTGAATTCAAGGAGAAGCAACACTATTGGGCAGGATGGCAGATGGGAAGACATTACTTCACACGCAGTGCTTACATTTCTGCATGGCTTTCTCTGGGGTTATTTAGCTCCCCTCAGCAGAAATAGGACTATTTCACCTTAAATGGGGGAGACTCTGGGGCCTATTTATCAAGCTCCGTATGGAGCTTTATGCCCTGTGTTTCTGGCGAGCCTTCAGGCTCACCAGAAAAACAAGTTATGAAGCCCTCTGCTCCATAACCTGTCTGCCTGCTCTTAGGCGGCAGACAGACATCGCCGGAAATCAACCCAATCCAATACGATCGGGTTGATTGATGCGCCTTGCTAGCAGCCAATTGGCCGCGAATCTGCAAGGGATGGTATTGCACCAGCAGTTCACAAGAACTGCTGGTGCAATGATAAATGCAAAGAGCATATGCTGTCTGCATTTATCGATGTGCAGCGGACATGATCCGAAATATCGGATCATGTCCACTCGCACGTTCTTAAATAGGCCCTTCTGTGACAGAGGAGGACTTTTAGGCCCAAAGGCAACCATTCAACCCTTCATTGGATTTAATTTGCTTTCATTAACCAAAGTGTATAGAGTATATACATATAAATACAGTGTGTGTGTATGTGTGTGTATATATACTGTATATATATATATATATATATATATATAAACAATATTAATTGTGAAAGATGGTGGAAGTCTTGTTGAGTTCCCACACTTTTGGGGCAGGATTGTCAGTTGACACTATTACTTTTGTGTCATTTATTTTTGTCAGCTTACATTTAACTGTAGATTGTTGCTTTTACCCATGGAACTATGTTAAGACAACTCCATCCTTTTTCTTTTTTTTGGGCTAACTCATAGGAGACCTCTGATGGCAATAAACAAATGTTGGATTTGTTTGAGGATGCTGCCACTTTCCCTACGATTTCTCTATGTGCCTTATTCTGTGCACTATCACAGGAAAGTATGCTATTCGTATAATCCTGCCAGGCCAACTATAATGTTTTACTAGCACAAATTTAACAGTCACAACAACTTTTGGAAACTAGCAGGTGGCACTTTATTGGGCATATGTGTGTGTACTGCAACATGGTCACTAGGCCAGTCGCACCCACTGAAAACAACCGATAACAGTGAGTGTGGAATGATTGTCAACTATTTTCTGTAATGTTACAGTAGATTTACTATCATAACTACTTTTGTAATATGGAGTTTGGCACTGTATTTGACACAATTGGGCCACTTGCAACCTGAACACTTGCCAGACACACCCACTAAAAAATAGAAGATAACAGGGAGACATATGTATTTGTTGTCAGCTTTTTTTCTGCAATTTCTCAGTGGATTCATAATTTGAAATATGGAATTTGGCACAGTTGTTTCCCTTGTTTACCAGCTGCAGTGTGGGCACTTGTCACACCCACCCACTGAAAACAACAGATAATAGAGGTCTGTGTAATGTTACTTTTTGGTTTTCTTATAACCTGTTATCCACCAGCCCTAATGCCAAGCTATCCAGTCCCACTTCCACACTTCCACCCTGTAACCCCCCTCATTCTTTTTCCCTAACAGAATTATAATGCAGATAGATAGGCATGCAGCCTTATATAATGCTGACTGAGTGCCTGATATTCAAAACCTTGCCGCTCAGGGGAGAAGATCTAAGAAGTCTTGTTGGTACAGTGAGGCGCTTAAAAAAATTGAGTAACACACATTTTATCTTGAAAAATGTTTATGTTTCTATGTAGTGTTTTTTATGTGAAACAGAGACTCCTACATTGCAATATGTCTACAAAAATACCAAATATTTTGTGTGATTTCTCTCTGGTTAGGTTTTGAATATAAGGCCCAGAGTGTGAAGTTAAGACAAACTGAGGAGTTATATCATGCTTAAAAAAAAAAAAAAAAATGAAACTTAGCTGTTAGTTGTATTGGATAGTGGGTTTCCCACCAGTGGAAAAGTCAGTTAACAAATAAACTAATTGTATGCAGTGCGATCACTTGTTTGTGTTGTGTTTATTCTTTTAAAAAACCACTCATTTTGGGCCAGAATACAAGTGGAGCACTAAATATCGCTTGCACGCAAGTGATATCAGCTCTCCACTTTGTAATACCAGTGCATGATAATGTGTGCTGGTATTACAAGTTAATCGCAATGTAAACGCAAGCTTACCTTTGCATTGCTAGGAAGCATTGTGCTCATGAGAGTGTGCTTTCATAGGCTCCTATGGGAGCCTCATTCTGATGCTGTCACAGGCGGCATCAGAACCTGCCACAGCGAAAGGGGTAAGTAGCGTGGTGATGGGCAACATTTTTAAATATGTATGTATGAATATATACATATATAATCATGTGTATATACACATATTAACACATAAATATATGTGTATATAATCATATACATATATTTACATTGAGGTAAATACAGTTCCCATAGACCACAATGTGAAGACACTCCCACCAACCACTTCCACCAATTTTAAAGCCCAAAAACTGCCTAGTGCATTTTTTTTATTAAAAAAAACAACAATCCCCTCTATTTTGAGGGCATTTGGGGTACTTTTAGAAAATTAACCAGAGATCAGATCTTTGGTTAATTTTCTGAGTGCTAATAACTACCGCAAGGTCGTGGAAGCAATCACCAGTTACTTGTAATTGCTGGTTAATTATTGCGCTCCCGCAAACAGTCAACATTTGCCCGTTTGCTGAAGCACAATAATTTAGTGCTCCACTTGTACTCTAGCCCTTTTGTGTTTAAAAACAAATTAAAATACAGCAAATTTTTTTTTATATATTCTGCATTGAAATACAGAAGTCTAATAAAAGCATCTCATATGAGCACTAATAGTAATACTTTTCCAGGTAACTGCATCTAAGTGCCGATACCCACAACACATAAATAAAAAAGCGAATAAAGGATAGGGTAATTGATGGTTTTTTAATAATGTTGACTATTATATATTCTATGTTTGTTTTTTAAAGATGATGCAATTAATAAAAAAGCAAAAGTAATAGAAAAACTGCTTTCGTTAATGATTTATTGTTAAAAAAAATAAGTGCATGAAATATATTATTTATTACTAAATCAGCATTAAAAAATGTTTTAATTTTAAAACGTTTTTATTTTAATTTGTTGGTACATTTGTGTTATTATTCAGTTTTCTTCTAAAATAACTGAATATGTTCTCAAAGATTAAAGGGACAATCTAGGCCAAAATAAACTTTCATGATTCAGATAGAGCATGTCATTTTAAACAATTTTCCAATTTACTTTTATCACCAATTTTGCTTTGTTCTCTTGGTATTCTTAGTTGAAAGCTTAACCTAGGAGGTTCATATGCTAATTTCTTAGACCTTGAAGGCCACCTCTTCTCAGAATGCATTTTAACAGTTTTTCACCACTAGAGGGTGTTAGTTCACGTATTTCATATAGATAACACTGTGCTTGTGCACGTTAAGTTATCTGGGAGCAGGCACTGATTGGCTAGACTGCAAGTCTGTCAAAAGAACTGAAATAAAGGGGCAGTTTGCAGAGGCTTAGATTCAAGATTATCACAGAGGTTAAAAGTATATTATTATAACTGTGTTGGTTATGCAAAACTGGGGAATGGGTAATAAAGGGATTATCTATCTTTTAAAACAATAAATATTCTGGTGTAGACTGTCCCTTTAAGTATCAACTTTAACATGACACTGTTTTGATCATTATTTATATCTGACATACAGCATTACAATTAAGCAACCACTGTGCTACTGGTGTTCTCAGAACACGAAAGGCCAACTCAATAGCAATGTGTGGTGGTGATTCACTGGATCAAAGATCACTGTTGAATCAATAAAGTCAGGTCCTCTACATTGATCATTCTTTAAGAAAATAAAAACTGATTACCCACAAGAATTTAATAGAAGTAGAAGAACCAAACCACACACCTTTTACTAATGCGGTCATTAACTTATGACCATTTATTGTTTATTTGTTTGTTTTTTATTTACGTATTTTAATTCAAATAAATGTTTTAGGCTTAGGATAGTGCAGTGTGAATATTTGTAAATGGGATCAGTAATGTGCCTATTTTTATATTTATTTGTATGTTTATATGCTCATATTTAACCCCTCGCTACCGGGAATATCAGAGAAAAACTTGTCCAATGTACCTGAGAATTTTTAGCATTTAGCACAGAAATTGTTTATTTATTTACCTACCATAGATATATTTTTTATTTTTTTTGTTTTGGCATAAAAAGAGCTTTCAGTGAATGACAGTTTCAACTAGCTATTTATTAATAGAATTAATTAATCACTGAAAAATGAACACAAAAAGCAAAAAAATTATATCAAAACATTAAAGGTGCATTTCAATTTGAAATAAAAGCATTTTTTATACTTTCATTAGCAAAGAAAATGCTTCTAGTAATAGTTATCAAACACTGCATGCTCAGAGAGCTGCAGGTGCTGTATATTACTTCTGAAGACTGATTTTGTGTCGTACAAGCTACTGATGACCCTCTGAGAAGGTGTGTTATTTGAATTCTGGTGCACAGGCCCTCACAGGATATGTGTGTATGCCACTAAAAAACAGTAACGACTTTTACTAGAAGCATTTTTACTAATGAAAGTATACTTCAAAAATTCTTCTTTTTCAAATTGAAATTCACCCATGCACATTTCATTTTTGACATTCATATCCCTTTAATTATCTCATTCCACAAAAACCTGTAGGTTTCTAACTGTAAAAGAAAAATTATAGCATTTGTTCATTGGCATTCTCTTATTAAGCTAAGACCGAACATATATATTTGTTATTACTTTTGATCATTTTGAGTCTTTGGGGCTGAATTATCAAGCTCAGAATGGAGCTTGATGCCCCTGTTTCCGCACGAGCCTTTAGGCTCACCGAAACAGCAGTTATGAAGCAGCGGTCTAAAGACAGCTGCTCCATAACTTGCCCGTCTCCTCTGAGGCTGCGGACATCAATCTGCCCAATGCAATACGATTGGCCCCAAATCTGCAGGGGGCAGAATTTATCGATGTGTGGCGGACATGATACGCTACATCGTATCATGTCCGCTCACACTTTAATAAATTGGCCCCTTTATCTGCAGTTATATCTAAAATTAGGAAATGGGGTAACTCTAATTTGGTGTAACAGAAATGCCTACATTTTCAAAATAGACCCCAAAAACTATATATATTTTAAAAGTAGACAACTTAAGGTATTGATCGAAACCCAGTTTTGTATATTTCAAACTGCCAATTTTTTCATTGAAATTATTTACACACAACTACTGCAGTCATAGGAGCAATAGTTATACAAATTCCTCTAGGATCCCCTTTATTTAGTAATGGCAGATATGTATGCCTTTGCCATTGTTTTTTGTAATTAGAAGGCCGCTTATTGTAAATTGAAATTCCCAGGAGTGAAGGGGTTAACTGGTATGTATTGCAGTACATTGATTATCCTACCCCCAGACACCTCCCACCTCCCTGATCCCTCCCAAACAGCTCTCTTACCTTCTCATCCCACTGCCCAAACCATCTAAGGTACAGTCTGCTAGTATGCCGTTTAGGGCTTCTTTTTTTTAATTATTATTTTTTGTATTGTAGGGATCCCTCCTCACTCTCTCACATCCCTGATCCCTCCCAAACAGCTTTCTTCCCTCCGCCTTCCTCCCTGATCAACACCATATTTGTTATTGGCAGACTGGCTTCCAGTAACATTTTATAAAATGTATTTTATTTATTTCTGTAGTGTAGGGAACCCCCCCTCCCCACCTGAAAATAATTGTTCTGTTTATACATTTTCTGTAGTGTAGGACCCACATCCCCCTCTATTCGAGAACACAGTTTCTGTAGTATAGGGCCAATCTCTCCCCTATATAAGTCATAGTGTAGGGCCATCCCTCCCCCTCCAGCGATGAGCCACCCACCCACCTCCTTTCTTAACAACCTATTCCTCCTACCAGCTTCACTGCATTATCGATACAGACAGAGACATTATTTGTGTCATTGTCTGCATGGATAGGTGATCTGGCTTGATATGGTAAGGAAGCATGATCAGCGTTCCCTTACTATATGAAGACATATTGCTTCTGCCCCCTGCTGCAGTCTCTGTGTACTGTGTGATGTAGTATCTACGTCCAGTTGGCTCAAAGGGGTTAAGGGACAGTAAAGTCAAAATTAAACCTGCATGGTTTAGACAGTGCAATGCAGTTTTTTTTTTTTTTTTTTTTTTATTTAAACTTTTATTTAAATCCAGCATTATATTGAGAAAAAAAGAAATCAAATTACAAATTTTGCGCCACGCAGGGCCTGATGTTACATATTACAATTAATGTAGACAATACAAGAAAAAAAAAGAAAGTTGTCAGTATTTCACAGAATTATACCAAAACATAGATTCTAAAATAAATTATATTCTCTGCTGGAGTCTTTTCTTTCCTTTTTTATTCCATTCTCTCAACATTACAACAAATTAGACCTTTTACTATACAGTAATCTGAAAAATTTTAAGAAAAAATAACCATACAGTAACAAAAAAAAAAAACAAAACAAAACCAAAAAAATTAAAAAAAAAAAAAAAAACATACAAACAACAACAAAAAAGAGAAAAAAAAAAAAAAAGGGGGGAGAAGGAAGGAATCTTGAACCAATAGTTTGAGGCTTGAGCAGAGCGTATTACCAAACCCCCAGCAAAACTAGCTCTGAATTTCTGAAAGGGTAAATCATATATTCTATCTCATTTGGTGACAGCGTTTTAATAAGTACTGACCATTTTTTAAAGAAACCTTCGATATCCGTTTCCTTTTCCATATTGGTATCTTTTTGCTCTAGTATACACTGTTTTTTTAGACAGTTTTTAAGCTCATTTATACTAGGGTTCCTACTTCCTTTCCATTTCTTAAAAATCAAGTACCTTGCCGCTAAGATAATCATATTCACTATTTTATTATACATCCGCAGATTTTTAGTCGCGTCCCATAGAAAAATTACATCAGCCACTTTTAATTTTAAAGGGGAAATTTTTAATATTTGATTGATCCAGTATTCAATCTTAAGCCAAAAGCATTTGATTCTGGGACATTCCCAGATCATATGAATGAGATCTGCTGATAAAAATGAACATTTTGGACATTTACAGAAATTAATGTTCCCATATCTAGACCCCTTCTTCGGGGTATAGTAGGTCCTATATAATAACTTTATATGAGTCTCTCTCCATGTAGCTGATAAGGTAATTTGTAAGACTTTTGAAATGGAAGCATGAATTTTACTTACATTTATATCCTCTTGAGGTATTATTAAATTCCATGCGGTTGATAAGTTTCCTAAATTCTTTTCCCCTTTGTTAGAAATTAAGAATTGATAACATGGGGAAATTGACATAAATCTGTTCCTTGCTAACACAAGCCAGTTCTCCAACTTTCCCAGGGACCAATTCCAGCCCGATTCATTTACCATCTTGGAGTTAAAATGCCTTATTTGTAAATATGCAAAGAATTCTTTATTACAAAGGTTAAATTCTCGTTTCAAGTTCTCAAACGTTTTAATGCAAAGTCTATTCTTATCTATCATCTGAGAAATATTATACAAGCCTAAGGTGTGCCAGTTCTGAAAAGAAACCAATTGTAGTCCTGCTTGAAATTTAGGGTTTCCTTTAATTGGCATATAGTCAGAAATGCTGCTTTTGATGGATAATATCTTACAGATCTTCCACCATGGTTGTAAAGGATACATTAACGTTTTGAGTCTTTTGATTTCTTGGGGAATTAATTTGATATTGCAATGTATTAAAGCTAAAGGAAGAAAGGGAGAGCTTACACTTTTTTCCAGTTCATTGTTTATTGTATAATCTTTATTTAAAATCCAGTCGACCACTATTCGAGCAAGAAAAGCAAAATTATATAATTGTATGTCTGGCAGTGCCAATCCCCCATACTTTCTAGGTAACGATAGTTTCAGTAGCGATATTCTGGGCTTTTTGTTCTGCCATATAAAGTTTCTTATCATGCTGTTAATTTTACCAACATCCTTCCGTTTAAGCATTACTGAGGTATTCTGCAAAATATATAATAATTTCGGGAGAAGTATCATTTTGAATGCAGCAATACGCCCTGAGATTGAAAGTGGAAGGTTCTGCCATACTTTCATACTATACCTGATCTCGTTCATCACTGGTATTATATTAAGATCATAACATTGATCTATATCAGGTGATATTATTATCCCTAAGTATCTGAAAGATTCAGAGACTCTGAAGGGTATATCTAAAAGGGAACCCGAGGTCTTTCTGATCCAGAGTAACTCCGACTTGGACGCATTGATCCTGTAGCCCGAGAAGGATCCAAATTGTTCTATATTTGACATAATTATAGGTATATTGTTTTGTGTATTGGAAATGTATAGAAGAATATCATTAGCGTACAACGCAATTTTGAGCTCTGTTTTACCTATTTTTATACCTTTCATTTGATCCCTTATCATTATTGCCAGAGGTTCAATTGAAATATCGAAGAGAAGAGGAGAGAGGGGGCACCCCTGACGCGTCCCCCTTTCAAGTGGTATCTCGAGAGATAGAATATTATTAACAATTATCTTTGTATGTGACTTATTATATATGTTCTCAACAAATTTAAGAAAGTTTCCCTTAAGACCAAATTTAACTAGAGATGTGACCAGATGATCATGATGAATTGAATCAAACGCTTTCTCAGCATCAATAGAGACAATTGCTAAATCTGCGGGATCCCCCTCTCTCCCCAATCCCACCTTCTCTGCAAGCTTAAAATAGTCTATTGTAACTAAAACTTCTCTGACTTTTGCTGATGAGTTCCGTTTCTGCAGAAACCCTGCTTGATCTTTATGGATTATTTCAGGGAGTACCAACTGCAATCTTTTAGCTATAATGGAGGTCAGAATTTTGTAGTCAGCATTCAATAGTGCTATGGGCCTATAGGACTCTTTATTGTTAGGATCCTTCCCGGGCTTCAAGATCAAAGTTGTATAGGAGGCACAGAATTGAGGAGAGACTGCATTCCCTTCTGTATAGATGTGATTAAAAAGCTTACTCAGGGGTGGAGCGATCAATGGCGTGAGAATTTTGTAAAATTCGTTGGGCAATGCATCCGGCCCTGATGCTTTACTTAATGGGAGATCTTGGATAACTTTTAAGATTTCTTCCTCAGATATTGGAGAGTTTACTATTGTCATCTTTTCACTACTAAGTGTCGGATGAGTGATTTTACTCCAGAATTCTTCAGATTTGACCTTGTCTGAGTTTTTCAAGGAGTAGATCTTTCTAAAATAGTCTGAGAAAATATTAGAGATATCTTCCGTATTTATATGGATTTTCTCTTTATGATGGAGTTTATCTATTAATGGGGATCTTCTTTCCCTTCTCATCAAGTTAGCCAATAGTTTTCCGGCTTTATTCCCGTGTCGGTAGAGTCTTGCCTGAAGCTTTAACTCCTTCTGCGTCTCTTTATAAATTTGGAATGTATCTCTTTCACTTTTTGATCTATTATACTTAATCCAGTTTTCTTGAGAATTATTAAGTAAATAATTATTATATGAGTTAATTACTGATTTTGTCACTTCTGTCTCTCTCATCTTTAGTGTTTTAAGTCTATTAGCACTATATGAAATGATTTCTCCTCTGAGAACTGCCTTTGCGGCCTCCCAGAAGATATTCGGACGATCGACATAGTCTTTGTTTATCTCTGTGTATTCTTGAAATTTCTCTTTCAGCCAAATTTTAAATTTTAAGTCATTTACCAACCATACAGGAAAGAAGAAGCGAGAAGATCCTGATTTGGAGTTTTTATATAAAATTTCTATTGTAACAGGGCTATGATCTGATATGTTGATTGGGAAGATTTTAGCTTTAATTTGCATTTTACAAAGTCTTTCGTCGATAAGAAATAAGTCTATCCTAGATAGAGTTTAATGAGCTCTGGATAAACAGGTATAGTCTCTTACCTCTGGATTCTGCATTCTCCATATATCCCTTATTAATAGATTTTGAAACATTTTCTTAAACATTTTGGTTTCCAGATTATCTCGCTTGTTCTTCCCTGCCATTGGCTTCTGTCTTAACCTGTCTAATGGATAATGTGGAGCCATGTTAAAGTCCCCGCCTAAAATTAGATATCCTACTGATTCAGTGAGAATTTTTGCCTGCAGATTATCCCAGAATATTGGGTCAAACACATTGGGTGCATATAGATTGCAGAGTGTATATAAAGTTCCCTCTATTTTTAGTTTTAGAATTACATATCTCCCTTCTGGGTCTAGAATACTATGAAGAATTTCATAATTAATATTTTTTCCTAACAGAATTGCCACTCCTCTCTTCCTTTCTATGCCTGTGGCAGCAACTACCTCTTTTACCCAAGAAGACTTCAGTTTCAGCACTTCTTCTAAATTTAAATGAGTTTCTTGCAATAGAGCTATGTGGGTCTTTTTCGTAGATGTGCTAAAATTGACTTTCGGTTAATGGGGGAGGTGAGACCTCCAATATTCCAAGAGGTTATTTTACATTTATCCACTCTGCTAATTCCTCACCTATCCAGGCCAAAAAACCAACAGAAACAAAAAAACAAAAAAAATAAATAAATAAATAAAAATAATAAATAAATAAAAAAATAAAAAATAAAATAAAGATAAACACAACGCCCCCCTGAAGGGAGACCAACTAACCCAAAAATATAGCGTAACTGAGGAAGGATAAACCATAACAAGCAAACAACACCCTTGCGGAAGATTCCCCAGGGGCCCCGCATGGCCCCTTGTTGGCCCTTGAACCTTGTAACCTATATCAACCGATAAAATTCAAAATGTAAGGCTATTTTACCTTCTATCACCTATTATCTTGATTCCCTAGCTTATCTACAAATGTTTCCGCTTCTTTGGATTCAAAGAAATGAGCTTCATCATTGACTATGATCTTTAACTTAGCCGGGTAAATTATTGTTGCACGATATCCTGCATGGATAAGTTTTGTGCAGATTGGGGATAGCTCTTTTCTTTTCCCTGCTGTTTCTGTGGAGAAATCTTGGAATAGATATATGTTAGTTGTCCCTAATACAATGGGTTGGTTTTTCCGATAGTACTGGAATAATGTAATTTTATCCTGGAAATTCAATAACTTTGCTATAACTGGTCTTGGTCTTACATTTCCTTTACCCCCCTCTGTCTGTCGCCCCAGCCTATGGGCCCTTTCCAATATTATTGGGGGATAAGATGAAGGCAGGCCTAATAATTGCACTAAAGTTGTAGATATGAATTTTCCCAGGTCCTCGTACTGTTTCCCCTCTGGGACCCCGATTATTCTTATGTTATTCCTCCTAGACCTGTTCTCTATGTCCTCAATTTTAATTTGCATTTTAGATAGAATTGTGTCTATGTCTTTTAACTTAGAGCTATGTGTCGTGCTATTATCTTCCAAGTCTGACACTCTTTGTTCGACTTCTTCAAGCCTATTTGAGAATTGCCTGACTTCATTGGTTAAGGAAAGAATATCTTGTTTGATTTCAGCTTGCATAGAATCAAATCTTGGAGCAAGAGCCTCTGTTATACTAGTTATTAATATTTGCATGTCTGGTACTTCTTTATCATAGGTAAGATTAGAGCGAACTGAATGAGTGTCCATCTGAGTTTCTGAAACACCTTTATTTTTCCTATCTCTGTGCTTTGCAGCCATGGCTGGTGAGGGAGTTTTAGTGTGTGTGTGCAAAAATGTATCCATAGATTAGTGATGTGAAAAAAAAGAAATTGGAGGAGAGGGGGCAGAGTCCCCCCCTGGGGTGCAAGGGAGAAAAAAAATGGGGGGGGGGGGAAGTGATATATGTGAGGGTTAGTGGGGTGTGAAGTGATTGGTGAGGAAAGGAAGAAAGAAAAAAAAAAAAAAAAAGGTTGATTTAGTGTTTTTGGTTATAAAAAACATAATTTATGTAAGAACTTACCTGATAAATTCATTTCTTTCATATTAGCAAGAGTCCATGAGCTAGTGACGTATGGGATATACATTCCTACCAGGAGGGGCAAAGTTTCCCAAACCTTAAAATGCCTATAAATACACCCCTCACCACACCCACAATTCAGTTTAACGAATAGCCAAGAAGTGGGGTGATAAGAAAAAAGTGCGAAAGCATATAAAATAAGGAATTGGAATAATTGTGCTTTATACAAAAAAATCATAACCACCACAAAAAAGGGCGGGCCTCATGGACTCTTGCTAATATGAAAGAAATGAATTAATCAGGTAAGTTCTTACATAAATTATGTTTTCTTTCATGTAATTAGCAAGAGTCCATGAGCTAGTGACGTATGGGATAATGACTACCCAAGATGTGGATCTTTCCACACAAGAGTCACTAGAGAGGGAGGGATAAAATAAAGACAGCCAATTCCTGCTGAAAATAATCCACACCCAGAATAAAATTTTAATGAAAAAACATAAGCAGAAGATTCAAACTGAAACCACTGCCTGAAGTACGTTTCTACCAAAAACTGCTTCAGAAGAAGAAAACACATCAAAATGGTAGAATTTAGTAAAAGTATGCAAAGAGGACCAAGTTGCTGTTTTGCAAATCTGATCAACCGAAGCTTCATTCTTAAACGCCCAGGAAGTAGAAACTGACCTAGTAGAATGAGCTGTAATCCTTTGAGGCGGAGTGTTACCCGACTCAACATAGGCATGATGAAATAAAGATTTCAACCAAGATGCCAAAGAAATGGCAGAAGCTTTCTGGTCTTTTCTAGAACCGGAAAAGATGACAAATAGACTAGAAGTCTTTCGGAAAGACTTAGTAGCTTCAACATAATAATACAAAGCTCTAACAGCATCCAAAAAATGCAATGATTTCTCCTTAGAATTCATAGGATTAGGACATAATGAAGGAACCACAATTTCTCTACTAATGTTGTTAGAATTCACAACCTTAGGTAAAAAATTCAAAAGAAGTTCGCAGCACCGCCTTATCCTGATGCAAAATCAGAAAAGGAGACTCACAAAAAAGAGTAGATAATTCAGAGATTCTTCTGGCAGAAGAGATGGCCAAAAGAAACAAAACTTTCCAAGAAAGTAATATAACGACCAAAGAATGCATGGGTTCAAAAGGAGAAGCTTGAAGAGCCCCCAGAACCAAATTCAAACTCCAAAGAGGAGAAATTGACTTAATGACAGGTTTTATACGAACCAAAGCTTGTACAAAACAATGAATATCAGGAAGATTAGCAATCCTTCTATGAAAAAGAACAGAAAGAGCAGAGATTTGTCTTTCAAGAAACTTGCGGACAAACCTTTATCTAAACCATCCTGAAGAAATATAAGTCTTCCAGACTCTATAATATATCTCTCTAGATACAGATTTACGAGCCTGTCACATAGTATCAATCACAGAGTCAGAGAAACCTCTTTGACCAAGAATCAAGCGTTCAAACTCCACACCTTAAAATTAAGGTTTTGAGATCCTGATGGAAAAAAGAACCTTGAGACAGAAAGACTGATCTTAACGGAAGAGTCCACAGCTGGCAAGAGGCCATCCGGACAAGATCCGCATACCAAAACCTGTGAGGCCATGCTGGAGCTACCAGCAGGACAAACGAGCATTCCTTTAGAATATTAAGAATACCCTTGGAAGAAGAACTAGAGGCGGAAAGATATAGGCAGGATGACACTTGTAAGGAAGAGATAATGCATCCACTGCCTCCGCCCGAGGATCCCTGGATCCGGACAGATACCAGGGAAGTTTCTTGTTTAGATGAGAAGCCATCAGATCTATTTCTGAGAGTTCCCAGATTTGAACAATCTGAGGAAATACCTCTGGGTGAAGACCATTCGCCCAGGTGCAACGTTTGGCGACTGAGATAATCCGCTTTCCAATTGTCCATACCTGTGATATGAACCGCAGAGATTAGACAGGAGCTGGATTCCGCCCAAACCAAAATTCGAGATACTTCTTTCATAGCCAGAGGACTGTGAGTCCCTCCTTGATGATTGATGTATGCCACAGTTGTGACATTGTCTATCTGAAAACAAATGAACAACTCTCTCTTCAGAAGAGGCCAAGACTGAAGAGCTCTGAAATTGCACGGAGTTCCAAATATTGATCGGAAATCTCACCCCGTCAGATACCCCCACACAGCTCCCCAACCTGTAAGACTTGCATCTGTTGAGATTATAGTCCAGGTCGGAAGAACAAAGAAGCCCCCTGAACTAAACGATGGTGATCTGCCCACCATGTCAGAGAGTGTCGTATAATCGGTTTAAAGATATTAATTGAGATATCTTTGAGTAATCCCTGCACCATTGGTTCAGCATACAGAGCTGAAGAGGTCGCATGTGAAAACGAGCAAAGGAGATCGCATTTGATGCGGCAGTCCTAATGCCTAAAATTTCCATGCATAAGGCTACCAAAGGGAATGATTGTGACTGAAGGTTTTGACAAGCTGATATCAATGTTAAACTTCTCTTGTCTTACAAGGACAGAGTCATAGACACTGAATCTATTCTAGAAACCTAAAAAGGTTACACTTGTCTGAGGAATCAATGAACTGATTGGTAAATTGATCCTCCAACCATGAACTTGAAGAAACAACACAAGTCGATTCGTATGAGATTCTTCGAAAATGAGAAGACTGAGCAAGTACCCAGATATTGTCCAATAAGGAAATACCAAAAAACCCTGTTCTCTGATTACAGAAAGAAGGGCACCGAGAACTTTTGAAAAAAATTCTTGGAACTGAGGCTAGGCCAAACGGTAGAGCCACAAAACTGGTAATGCTTGTCTAAAAAGAGAATCTCAGACACAAAAAGTGATCTGGATGAATCGGAATATGTAGATACACATCCTGTAAATCTATTGTAGACATATAATGCCCTTGCTAAACAAAAGGCAGGACAGTCCTACAGTAACCATCTTGAATGTTGGTATCCTTACATAACGATTCAATATTGATAGATCCGAAACTGGTCTGAAGGAATTGACCTTCTTTAGTACAATGAAGAGATAAAATAAAACCCCAGCCCCTGTTCCAGAACTGGAACTGGCATAATTACTCCAGCCAACTCTAAATCTGAAACATATTTCAGAAATGCTGAGCCTTTGCTGTGTTAACTGGGACACGGGAAAGAAAAAAATCTCTTAGCAGGAGGCCTTAACTGAAGCCAATTCTGTACCTTTCTGAAACAATGTTCTGAAACCAGAAATTGAGAACGGAATTGATCAAAATTTCTTTGAAGAAAACGTAATCTGCCTCATACCAGCTGAGCTGGAATAAGGTCCGCACCTTCATGGGTACTTAGGAGCTGGCTATAGGTTTTCTAAAAGGCTTGGATATATTCCAAACTGTAAATAGTTTCCAAACTGATACCGCTCCTGAGAAAGAAGGATCAGACTTTTGTTCCTTATTGTGAGGAAAGGAACGAAATGATCATTAAACCTAAATTTACCTTAGATTTTTTATCCTTTGGTAAAAAAGTTCCCTTCCTTCCAGAAACAGTTGAAATAATAATTTATTACCCTGGAAAGAAAGGGAAAGCAAAGTTGACTTAGAAGACATATCAGTATTCCAAGTTTAATCCATAAAGCTGTTCTAGCTAAAATAGCTAGAGACATATACCTGACATCAACTCTAATGATATCAAAAGATGGTATCACCAATAAAATTATTAGCATGTTATAGAATAATAATAATGCTATAAAATTATGATCTGTTACTTGTTGCGCTAAAGCTTCTAACCAAAAAGTTGAAGCTGCAGCAACATCCGCTAAAAATATAGCAAGTCTAAGAAGATTACCTGAACATAAGTAAGCTTTTCTTAGAAAGGATTCAATTTTTCCTATCTAAAGGATCCTTAAATGAATTACTATCTGCCGTAGGAATAGTAGCACATTTAGCAGGAGTAGAGACAGCCCCATAACCTTAAAGATTTTGTCCCAAAAAAACTCTAATCTGTCAGATGGCACAGGATATAATTGCTTAAACGTTTAGAAGGAGTAAAAGAATTACCCAAATTATTCCATTCCCTGGAAATTACTTCAGAAATAGCATCAGGGAGATTAAACACTTCTGGAATAACTACAGGAGATTTAAAAACCTTATTTAAACGTTTAGATTTAGAATCAAGAGGACCAGAATCCTCTATTTCTAATGCAATTAATAATTCTTTAAATAAAGAACGAATAAATTCCATCTTGAACAAATACAAAGATTTATCAGCATCAACCTCTGAGACAGAAACCTCTGAACCAGAAGAACCATTATCAGTATCAGAATGATGATGTTCATTTAAAAATTCATCTGAAAAAAAGTTTTAAAAGACTTTTATGTAAACTAGAAGGAGAAATAACAGACATAGCCTTCTTAATGGATTTAAAAAATAAAATCTCTTATGTTTATCAGGAACACTCTGAAAATTAGATGTTGACGGAACAGCAACAGGTAATGTAACAGTACTAAAGGAAATTTTATCTGCATTAATAAGTTTGTCATGACATGCAATACAAACAACAGCTGGAGAAACAGATACCAAAAATTATAGCAGATACACTTAGCTTGGTAGCTCCAGCAGTAGACAGCGATTTTCCTGTAGTATCTTCTGACTCAGATGCAACGTGAGACATCTTGCAATATGTAAGAGAAAAAACAACATATAAAGCAAAATTGATCAAATTCCTTAAATGACAGTTTCAGGAATGGGAAAAAATGCCAAAGAACAAGCTTCTAGCAACCAGAAGCACTGAAAAAATAAGACTTAAATAATGTGGAGACAAAAGCGACGCCCTTATTTTTTAGCGCCAAATAAGACGCCCACATTATTGGGCGCCTAAATGCTTTTGGCGCCAAAAATGACGCCACATCCGGAACGCCGACATCTTTGGCGCAAAATAACGTCAAAAAATGACGCAACTTCCGGCGACACGTATGACACCGGAAACGGAAAAGAATTTTTGCGCCAAAAAAGTCTGCGCCAAGAATGACGCAATAAAATGAAGCATTTTCAGCCCCCGCGAGCCTAACAGCCCACAGGAAAAAAAGAGTCAAATTTTTGAAGGTAAGAAAAAAATGATTAATTCAAATGCATTATCCCAAATATGAAACTGACTGTCTGAAAATAAGGAAAGTTGAACATTCTGAGTCAAGGCAAATAAATGTTTGAATACATATATTTAGAACTTTATAAACAAAGTGCCCAACCATAGCTTAGAGTGTCACAGAAAATAAGATTTACTTACCCCAGGACACTCATCTACATGTTTGTAGAAAGCCAAACCAGTACTGAAACGAGAATCAGCAGAGGTAATGGTATATATAAGAGTATATCGTCGATCTGAAAAGGGAGGTAAGAGATGAATCTCTACGACCGATAACAGAGAACCTATGAAATAGACCCCGTAGAAGGAGATCACTGCATTCAAATAGGCAATACTCTCCTCACATCCCTCTGACATTCACTGCACGCTGAGAGGAAAACCGGGCTCCAACTTGCTGCGGAGCGCATATCAACGTAGAATCTAGCACAAACTTACTTCACCACCTCCATCGGAGGCAAAGTTTGTAAAACTGAATTGTGGGTGTGGTGAAGGGTGTATTTATAGGCATTTTAAGGTTTGGGAAACTTTGCCCCTCCTGGTAGGAATGTATATCCCATACGTCACTAGCTCATGGACTCTTGCTAATTACATGAAAGAAATAAGGTTAGTAGGTGATCTTGAGATAGGAATTACTTGCTAAAATCTGTTATTTTATGGACTTTAAAAAGTCTTGTCCAATTGCTCAATATTAAGTTTCCACTTGTTACTAAGATTAGTACCTATCTCCTGTCTTTGTGTCAATTGCTAGCTCATCCTTATAATCCTAGAAAGAATAATATCCCTTCAGTTTTTAATTTATCTCTGCTATTCTTTCCTTTAGTTTAGATAAATTTGTCTAAGGAAGAAAGAGAAAAGGGTCAGTTACTACTTTACATCCTTTCTTCCTACTTCTTTTTTGTCTAATCAATTATATATCTAATAGTGCACAGTCTATGTGCTACTTGTCTACCAATCAGTAGAGTAGCTATATTTTATTATAGGCTTCCAGTTAATTGGTATATTTTACTTCTATGTACCCAAGTTAAAACAAAGTACAGCTTTATATATACCACAGAAATATATATATGAAGACATATTGCTTCTGCCCCCTGTTGAAGTCTCTGTGTACTGTGTGATGTAGTATCTATGTCCAGTTGGCTCAAAGGGGTTAAGGGACAGTAAAGTCAAAATTAAACCTGCATGGTTTAGACAGTGCAATGCAGTTTTAAACAATTTTATAATTGACTTTTATTGTAAAATTTGATTTGTTTGCTTGGTATCCTTAGTTCAAGGGAAAACCTAAATAGGCTCATAGGATCTTAACCTCTTAAGGACATATGACGGAATTTTTCCGTCATAAAACAATTGAGCAAACTGAAAGCTGTGTCCTTAAAGGGTTAAGAGCATGCACATTTATTTTGCACTCTATGGCAGCAGCATTTGCAACAATATTTGAAGCAATGTAATACATTGTTGCAAACACTGTTGCCATAACATTCTAATGAAATGTACATGCTCTTAAAGGGACAGTCAAGTGCAAAAAAAAGTTTATGATTTAAATAGGGAATGTAATTTAAACAACTTTCCAATTTACTTGTATCATGAATTTTGCTTTGTTCTCTTGGTGTTCTTACTTGAAAGCTAAACCTAAGAGGTTCATATGTTAATGTCTTAGACCTTCAAGACTGCCTCTAATCTGAATGCATTTTTACCACTAAAGGGCATTAGTTTGTGTGTTTCATATAGATAACATTGAGCTCATGCACGTGAGGTTACCCTAGAGAGAGTACTGATTGGCTAAAATGCAAGTCTGTCAAAAGAACTGAAATAAGGGGGCAGTTTGCAGAGGCTTAGATACAAGGTAATCACAGAGGTAAAAAGTATATTTCTATAACAGTGTTGGTTATGCAAAACTGGGGAATGGGTAATAAAGGGATTATCTTTCTTTTTAAACAACAAAAATTCTGTTGTTGACTGTCCCTTTAAGCTAAGTTCCTATGAGGCTATTTAGGTTTCCTCTTGAATTAAGGATACCAAGAGAACAAAGCCCATTTGATAATGGATGTAATGGATCATCACATTTTAGTTTTACTTTACTGTCTCTATAAATGTAGTAAAACATAGAGCTTGGGAGACAGTATATTGCAATGTTCCGATTTTATGTTGCAAAATACACACCTTCCATTATTTTAGTTCAAAGTTATATAGATTTATGGGTTGACTTTTTAAAAAATAACCACTCTGATTCCCATGCTTTATCTGCATATTAAAGTTTCAGTACTTTAATAACTAAGCCTAAATGATGACACCTCAAATCAATTAACAAATATAGAACCTCATTATGATATATTCCTTACCCAGTGGGTTTAAGATAGTGGTCAAAGCAACCATCATTACATCTAGTAAATTGTAAGGACTTATTAAATATAAATAATAAAAATAAAAATTCAACTAGTTAAAGTACTGTAAATAATGTTTGTAAGTGTAGAAAATAGACCCCCCCCCAACCAAAGCAAAATAAAAATAAATAAAGAGCCTTACTTATATAAGCTTTGGGTTTTCTTATTCTTCTAAGGCATAGGGGCCAATTTACTAAAGTGCGGATGGACATGATACGATGTTGACATGTATCATTGCACAAGCAGTTCTGGTGAACTGCTTGTGCAATGTCGAACCCTGCAGATTCACAGCGTTTTTTTTTTATTTTGGGGGGGCTTTTTTATTTTGATAGGGCGATTAGATTAGGAGTAATTCTTTTTTATTTTTGATAATTTTCGGCTAGATTTAGGTAACGACCGGCGTATCTAACGCTGGCTTTTTTCTGGCCGCACCTTTAAAATAACTCTGGTATTGAGAGTCCACAGAATGGCTGCGTTAGGCTCCAAAAAAGGAGCGTATAGCATATTTAACGCAACTTCAACTCTCGATACCAGAGTTGCTTACGGACGCGGCCAGCCTCAAAAACGTGCTCGTGCACGATTCCCCCATAGGAAACAATGGGACTGTTTGAGCTGAAAAAAAACCTAACACCTGCAAAAAAGCCGCGTTCAGCTCCTAACGCAGCCCCATTGTTTCCTATGGGGAAACACTTCCTACGTCTGCACCTAACACTCTAACATGTACCCCGAGTCTAAACACCCCTAACCTTACACTTATTAACCCCTATTCTGCCGCCCCCGCTATCGCTGACCCCTGCATATTATTATTAACCCCTGATCTGCCGCTCCGTAAACCGCCGCTACTTACATTATCCCTATGTACCCCTAATCTGCTGCCCCTAACACCACCGACCCCTATATTATATTTATTGACCCCTAATCTGCCCCCCACAACGTCGCCTCCACCTGCCTACACTTATTAACCCCTAATCTGCCGAGCGGACCGCACCGCTAATATTATAAAGTTATTAACCCCTAATCCGCCTCACTAACCCTATAATAAATAGTATTAACCCCTAATCTGCCCTCCCTAACATCGCCGACACCTAACTTCAATTATTAACCCCTAATCTGCCGACTGGAGCTCACCGCTATTCTAATAAATGTATTAACCCCTAAAGCTAAGTCTAACCCTAACACTAACACCCCCCTAAATTAAATATAATTTTAATCTAACGAAATTAATTAACTCTTATTAAATAAATTATTCCTATTTAAAGCTAAATACTTACCTGTAAAATAAATCCTAATATAGCTACAATATAAATTATAATTATATTATAGCTATTTTAGGATTAATATTTATTTTACAGGTAACTTTGTATTTATTTTAACCAGGTACAATAGCTATTAAATAGTTAAGAACTATTTAATAGCTAAAATAGTTAAAATAATTACAAATTTACCTGTAAAATAAATCCTAACCTAAGTTACAATTAAACCTAACACTACACTATCAATAAATAAATTAAATTAAATACCTATAATTATCTACAATTAAACGTAACACTACACTATCAATAAATAAATTAAATACAATTCCTACAAATAAATACAATGAAATAAACTAACTAAAGTACAAAAAATAAAAAAGAAATAAGTTACAAAAAATAAAAAAAATATTTACAAACATTAGAAATATATTACAACAATTTTAAACTAATTACACCTACTCTAAGCCCCCTAATAAAATAACAAAGCCCCCCAAAATAAAAAAATGCCCTACCCTATTCTAAATTACTAAAGTTCAAAGCTCTTTTACCTTACCAGCCCTGAACAGGGCCCTTTGCGGGGCATGCCCCAAGAAGTTCAGCTCTTTTGCCTGTAAAAAAAAACATACAATACCCCCCCCAACATTACAACCCACCACCCACATACCCCTAATCTAACCCAAACCCCCCTTAAATAAACCTAACACTAAGCCCCTGAAGATCTCACTACCTTGAGTCGTCTTCACCCAGCCGAGCCAAATTCTTCATCCAAGCGGAGCAAGAAGAGGTCCTCCATCCGGTAGAAGTCTTCATCCAAGCGGGGCAGAAGATGTCTTCCATCCGATTGAAGTCTTCATCCAAGCGGCATCTTCTATCGTCATCCATCCGGAGCGGAGCGGCAGCATCCTGAAGACCTCCGACGCGGAACATCCATCCTGGCCGACGACTGAACGACGAATGACGGTTCCTTTAAATGACGTCATCCAAGATGGCGTCCCTCGAATTCCGATTGGCTGAAAGGATTCTATCAGCCAATCGGAATTAAGGTAGGAATATTCTGATTTGGCTGATGGAGTCAGCCAATCAGAATCAAGTTCAATCCGATTGGCTGATCCAATCAGCCAATCAGATTGAGCTTGCATTCTATTGGCTGATCGGAACAGCCGTCATTCGTCGTTCAGTCGTCGGCCAGGATGGATGTTCCGCGTTGGAGGTCTTCAGGATGCTGCCGCTCCGCTCTGGATGGATGGTGATAGAAGATGCCGCTTGGATGAAGACTTCAATCGGATGGAAGACCTCTTCTGCCCCACTTGGATGAAGACTTCTACCGGATGGAGGACCTCTTCTTGCCCCGCTTGGATGAAGACTTCTACCAGATGGAGGACCTATTCTTGCTCCGCTTGGATGAAGAATTTGGCTCAGCTGGGTGAAGACGACTCAAGGTAGGGAGATCTTCAGGGGCTTAGTGTTAGGTTTATTTAAGGGGGGGTTGGGTTAGATTAGGGGTATGTGGGTGGTGGGTTGTAATGTTGGGGGGCTTGGGTATTGTATGTTTTTTTTTACAGGCAAAAGAGCTGAATTTCTTGGGGCATGCCCCGCAAAGGGCCCTGTTCAGGGCTGGTAAGGTAAAAGAGCTTTGAACTTTAGTAATTTAGAATAGGGTAGGGCATTTTTTTATTTTGGGGGTCTTTGTTATTTTATTAGGGGGCTTAGAGTAGGTTTAATTAGTTTAAAATTGTTGTAATATTTTTCTAATGTTTGTAAATATTTTTTTATTTTTTGTAACTTAGTTCTTTTTTATTTTTTGTACTTTAGTTATTTTATTTCATTGTATTTATTTGTAGGAATTGTATTTAATTTATTTATTGATAGTTTAGTGTTAGGTTTAATTGTAGATAATTATAGGAATTTTATTTAATTAATTTATTGATAGTGTAGTGTTAGGTTTAATTGTAACTTAGGTTAGGATTTATTTTACAGGTAAATTTGTAATTATTTTAACTATTTTAGCTATTAAATAGTTCTTAACTATTTAATAGCGATTGTACCTGGTTAAAATAAATACAAAGTTACCTGTAAAATAAATATTAATCCTAAAATAGCTATAATATAAATATAATTTATATTGTAGCTATATTAGGATTTATTTTACAGGTAAGTATTTAGCTTTAAATAGGAATAATTTATTTAATAAGAGTTAATTAATTTCGTTAGATTAAAATTATATTTAACTTAGGGGGGTGTTAGTGTTAGACTTAGCTTTAGGGGTTAATACATTTATTAGAATAGCGGTGAGCTCCAGTCGGCAGATTAGGGGTTTAATAATTGAAGTTAGGTGTCGGCGATGTTAGGGAGGGCAGATTAGGGGTTAATACTATTTATTATAGGGTTAGTGAGGCGGATTAGGGGTTAATAACTTTATTATAGTAGCGGTGCGGTCCGCTCGGCAGATTAGGGGTTAATAAGTGTAGGCAGGTGGAGGCGACGTTGAGGGGGGCAGATTAGGGGTTAATAAATATAATATAGGGGTCGGCGTTGTTAGGGGCAGCAGATTAGGGGTACATAGCTATAATGTAGGTGGCAGCTCTTTGCGGTTGGCAGATTAGGGGTTAACTATTGTAGGTAGCTGGCTGCGACGTTGTGGGGGGCAGGTTAGGGGTTAATAAATATAATATAGGGGTCGGCGGTGTTAGGGGCAGCAGATTAGGGGTACATAAGTATAACGTAGGTGGCGGTCGGCAGATTAGGGGTTAAAAAAATTAATCGAGTGTCGGTGATGTGGGGGGGCCTCGGTTTAGGGGTACATAGTTAGTTTATGGGTGTTAGTGTACTGTAGAGCACAGTAGTTAAGAGCTTTATAAACCGGCATTAGCCCAGAAAGCTCTTAACTACTGACTTTTTTCTGCGGCTGGAGTTTTGTCGTTAGATTTCTAACGCTCACTTCAGACACGACTCTAAATACCGGAGTTAGAAAGATCCCATTGAAAAGATAGGATACGCAATTGATGTAAGGGAATCTGCGGTATGGAAAAGTCGCGGCTGAAAAGTGAGCGTTAGACCCTTTTTTGAATGACTCCAAATACCGGCGGTAGCCTAAAACCAGCGTTAGGAGCCTCTAACGCTGGTTTTCACGGCTACCGCCAAACTCCAAATCTAGGCCTTTGTTTTTTATTTTGTGTAATTTAGTGTTTATTGTTTTTTGTAATTTAGATAAATGTATTGTATTAATTTAATTTATTTTATTTTATTGTAATGTTAGGTTTTATTGTAAGGCAGGTTAGGTTTTATTTTACAGGTAAATTTGTATTTACTTTAGTTAATAACTATTTACTAACTAGTCTACCTAGTTAAAATAAATACAAACTTACCTGTGAAATAAAAATAAAACCTAAGCTAGCTACGCTATAACTATTAGTTATATTGTAGCTAGCTTAGGTTTTATTTTACAGGTAAGTTTGTATTTAGTTTAAAAAAGGTATTATTTAGTTAATAATTGTAAGTTTAATTTAGCTGTATTTTAATTATGTTAAAGGTAGGGGGTGTTAGGGTTAGAGTTACGTTAGGGTTAGGGTTAGGTTTAGGAATTAATATGTTTATTATAGCGGTGGTGTGGGCGGACGGCAGATTAGGTGTTAATAATGTTTAAATAGTTTTTGCGATGCAGGAAAGCGGCAGTTTAAGGGTTAATAGGTTTATTATAGTGGCGACGATGTTGGGAAGCCACAGAATAGGGGTTAATACATTTTTGAAATGGCGGCGATGTCCGAAGTGGCAGATTAGTGGTTAATAAATGTATTATAGTATTTGCGATGCGGGAGGGCCTCATTTTATGGGTTAATAGGTAGTTTATGGGTGTTAGTGTACTTTGTGACAGTTTAATTATGAGTTTTATGTTACAGCTTTGTAGCATAAAACTCATAACTACGGACTTTAGATGGCGGTATGGATCTTGTCATTTAGGCTGTACCGCTCACTTTTTGGCCTTTTTTAGGGAAAAAACATTGTTATGGGCCATAATGATGCTTTTTCTCTCACAATGCCAAACTCGTAATCTAGCTGTTTGTTTGGTATGATGTTCATTCTGTTGTCAACAGGTACTGGAGTTAAATTACATTTTTCATATTGCTTTTTCTAACATCATCTGCAGTTGTTAATTTGGTGTCACTTTATTACATGTTGGGGTCGAAAAGTGGCCCTGTATGTTTTCAACCCCCTGTTATTCCCTCTTCCTTGTTTATTCTGTAGTAAGTGGTCCAAGAAAGGTCTCTATTTACCATGAGGTAGGCTGACCATATTGCCGCTTTAAAAAGGGACACATATGAAAAATACATATGTCAGGGTTGTTTTCAGGGCTGTTTAAAGAAATGGTTTTGTATAAGAACCCTCACATATGTATTTTTCATATGTGTTCCTTCTTAAAGCGGCAATATGGTCAGCCTACCATGAGGGAAACATGTTTATTATAGATTTTTTAATATTATTGGGAGGGGGGGTTACTATTTTAATTTTCTTATTATTATAAAGGGATAGTGAGTTATTTTTTTGTGCACTGTAAAATGTAATGCTGTAACATTACTATTTTACACTCAGGGGCGAGATTACATATACGGCGCATGCTTCAGCGCAAGCGCTGCAACTCGTGCTGCCCGTAACTTCACCTCGCACATCAGGGTATCCAATAAACCCTGCCAGCAGCTCATAAAGTGCTGTAAGTCTGATAAACTAGCGATGTCCAGAAATAAGTGTAAATACCAATTTCTGGAGTCGCTAGTGACTTACGGCACTGTCGGCGCCTAAGAAAAATAAAAAAATATATAATCTCCCCTAAAAGTCTAACATGCCTCCCAAAAATAATACCGACATGTAAAACCCTTATATCCCCTGGGGGCGGAGCCTAGCAGCCCAGGAATATGGCCGCACATTAACACGGCTCCGTAGTCCTATCTGTTGTAGGGACAACAAGAATGGCTATCCTACTGTTTTAAGACTCCTTTGGCAATGAGGAGAGCATCCTGATCACAGATAGAAGGGGGCCACCTTAAAAGCATATCTCGCAGATGGAGCAAAAAGACCCGGACATCACAAAAACATATCTACAGGGTAAACCCACATGGCATGACTGTAGCAAACGGGGATCGAGAAATCTACTCACGCTGCCCTGGCAAAAACCTAGACACGATTAGCGACACTCACCAAATTGCAGCAGCCTACATTACAAGTGGAACCGGAGCAGATTGGCACACAAGCCACGCACATGACATC
This sequence comes from Bombina bombina, assembly GCF_027579735.1. NCBI lineage: Eukaryota > Metazoa > Chordata > Amphibia > Anura > Bombinatoridae > Bombina > Bombina bombina. Next base: position 833,042,954 of record NC_069503.1, on the reverse strand, counting down.
AAGCGGAAGACCCTGGGGAGGTAACGGTCCTTGTTGCTATCGGGTCGCCTGGAGGCTGAGACCTCAGACCGCAATAGGATAGAACAGCTGATAGCAGCGCAGACTTCCCGACATATAGAGGCGACAGGATACATTTGGTAAGCGACATTGTTACTCAGGCACCTGTATAGTAAGAAACTGGGCCTCAGGCTTCAATTTCAAAGCACGATACAGGCTGCTGCACTTAAACATTAGATATACACAAGGGTATCTCCTAACTGGTCACCAACTGCTAAGATCGACAATACCCCCCTTCCCACAGCTCCCGTTTTACATTTTAAGCACTACATCGTGGTGGAATATAAGGGCCCACACGGCTATTGGGGGCCTGGCAGTAATCACACAGTTATATAATACCCGTCTCAGTTGGCATGCCACGTAAAAGAGCACAGAAGTCTGACAGACAGGCCCAGAAAGTAACAATGAATCACTTTATGAAGGCCCAAACCACTACTACGCACACTGAGCAGAGTAATGACCAAGAACAGATTAATGAGAGGCAGGAGAGGGAGAAAGACAAAGACACAGGCCAAACCAGTTCCTCCAACATCACTAAAGAAGATCTAAGGACTCTCTCCTCTAAGGAGGATATCAAGGAGGTGTTAGCAGAAGTGAGGGGCCTGTTTGGTGAACTCAAAAAAGACATTTTGCAAATCACCAGCAGAGTGGAGGGACTGGAAGGTGCTCAAGCTGCAACAAATTCCGAAGTGCATTCTATATCTGAGCAAAATGAGGCTATTACGTTCTTACTTGACAAGGTTGAAGATTTAGACAACCGCAATAGGAGAAACAATCTCCGCATAAGGGGCATATCAGAATCAATATCACCAGTATCCCTGAATGGCTGCCTCCAAGATCTCTTCAGAGCAATTAAGGGTACACAATCATCCCCAGAAATACCCATTGAAAGGGTGCTCAGATCACTGCGCCCCAAGTCTCCAAACAAAGTGCCACCAAGGGATGTCATTATCCGCTTCCTGAGCTTCATGGATAAGGAGGAAATAGCAAAGAGGGCAAGGATGAAGGCTCCCATCACACATGCTGGATTTGCTATTCAGGTTTTCTCTGACATCTCACCAACCATGCTGCAAAAACGCAGAGAACTTAAACATATAACAGAGAACCTCAGAGATCATGAAGTATCGCTGGGGCTTCCCCGTCAGCATTATTGCCAACAACAGCGGTAAAACTGCTGCTTACAGACCCGGAGAAGAAATACAGAGCTTTTACAAAGCTCTGGGCATTACCCCCAAAGATTGTCAAGACAACAATGCTACACCTCAGGGATAGGCCTCACAAAATCAATTCAAGGACACTATACTGACTATGATCAAGGCTACCAAATGAGTGGCAGAAGAACAACTGGCTTGCGGCCTTTGGTCTGCAGCACAAGATGCACAAGAGCAGATAGAAGATAGATAAGTACAAAGTGAACTCTGAAAAATATGTTTGATTTGTTGGTTAACTGTATTTGCAAAGCAATGTTTTCTACTATTTTTGTTGTTTTTTAAGAATAATGTCTGACGTTATGTTTAATTTGCTTTTTCTTAGTTTTCTACTTAAATGATATGTGGCTATGTGGCTATGTTGACTGAACCCCTGACAGCCTAGTTTAAGTTAACAAACATGAAACTGTTCACATTTTAACGTCAAGTTGCGCGTGATATCTGACATATAGATAACAGAACTTTTTCCAAGTACATAACTAATTGACGTGGCCCATAGGATACATCCCCACACTCTGACACTTTTCCCCATTGCGGAGACGAAATTCGATAGTGATATTTTAAAATAGTCCATTTCTTGTATAGGCTTTATTCTTATAAATTTTTATATCAAAGATACAACACAGGATCTCATTCACCACAAACTTTTACCATCACAGACACTGCTGTAGAGACTATTTCATAGTTATTTCTGGAGATTAGTTGGCAACAGCAATAGAATAAGGGAAATCCACTGTGAGACTTACACTGACAGTTACACACCTTTATATCCCTCTCTCGCTAATATTGAACTTGCACTTGCACTACCCCTAGCCAGTCAGTGGCCAGCCTAGGTGATATTTCTATTGCACGCCTTTCCCCCTATCCTTCTTTTCCCAACTCCCCTCCCTACCCCTCTATACCAGAAAGTTGGAGATTACTATGTTTACTAAATGCTTTGACATGCAGCTATTATTTTTAGTAACAGGCTTATACCATACCATATTTATGATATTACAGCAAGACACAGCTTACCCTATCACATTTACCACAGCAAATGTGAAGGGCCTCAATGTCCCGCAAAAAAGAAATATAATCTTATCTGATCTATATAAACAAAAAAGCGCTATAATAATGTTACAGACACACTTTAAAAAGGGCAAAGAACCCAAACCACTGCACCATAAATATCCTACAACCTATTTTTCATCAGGCACCACCTAAAAAAACGGAGTATGCATACTCATTAGACTGGAAATTCCCTTCAAGACACTACATATAGAAAGAGACACTGATGACTGGTTACTGTATGAGAGGCCCATAACCATAGTAAACATCTATTTTCCCAATCAGGCACAAAAATGGTTTATGCACCGGTTATCAAATGCAATACTGGACCATAGGAAGGGGTTGTTGGTAGTGGGGGGGGCCTTAATCTACCACTTGACCCTAGTGTAGAAACATATGGGGGGTGTCCTCCATTCCTCAAAGAGACATCAAAAGCTTTAACAAACAGCTTCATGATCTGACCCTACTAGACATATGGCGTGTTTTAAACCCTAATAAATCGGACTATACTTTTTATTCACACCCTCACAATACCTACACACAAGTGTTCACCTGACAACAGCACACTTTTGACGGAACTTATAGACACAAGAGCAGAACTAAATAAATATCTTCAACACACACAACAAAAACAAGCATCTATCTTACAACAACGCTATTATGAACAGGGGAATAAGTCAGGCAGATTGTTATCTAGAGCACTCCGTCGCAAACAACTTAAACAACACATTCACTTGATCAAAACCAAAGCAGGACAGATCAAAAATGATAGCATTTCTATAGCTAAAGTATTTGAGGGTTATTATTCCTCCCTTTAAACTTGATGGGGGAGACTGCACAAACTCATGGGAAAGACTCTAAAATGAGAAACACTGAGCAGTACCTTGATAAGATAAGTATTCCCAAAATAACGGATGAGCAATCACAGAAACTTGACACCCCTATAGAATGTAAAGAAATTTTACAGGCAATTCACAATTTACCAGCGGGGAAGAGCCCAGGCCCTGATGGCTATGGTGCAAAATACTATAAGAAATGGGCACAAATATATTGACACCCAAGCTACAAACATTATTTAAATCCTTGGAGGATTCCGGGGGCTTCAGCAGGACAATGTTGGAAGCATATAGCTGTACTGCCAAAGCCAGGTAAGTCGCTGGATGCTCCACAAAATTTTTGCCCCATATCTTTGCTGAATACAGACATAAAGATATTTGCAAAGATATTGGCAGAAAGGCTCAACCAGTTGCTTGGTGCAATGGTCTCCCTTGACCAGGTGGAGTTCATCCCTGGTAGAGAAGCTAGGGATAACACCCTAAAAGTATAGCAACTCATGGCACACGCGCAAATAATAAAATACCACTCTCCCTAATATCTACTGATGCAGAAAAAGCTTTTGACAGGGTGGACTGGGATTTTCTCAGGGCTGCCCTGTCGAGGCTGAATGTTGGGCAGGCTTTCATAAACAAAATCTTCTCCCTATACTCGGAAACCCACAGCTAGGGTCAAGGTGAATACAATCTTATCTGAGCCCTTTGAGATCACAAATGGATGCCCACTGTCACCCATTTTTTTGCACTTTCTATTGAAATCGTGGCCCCAAAAAATTAGGCTTAATCCACATATCAGGGGCATTCCAACAAAATCATCGGAATATAAACTAGCGATGTATGCCGACGATATCTTACTTACAATAACTGACATAGAAAACTCACTACATCCCCTTCTGGACACCATCACAGAGTATGGCAAATACTCAAACTTTCCCCTAAAGTCAGAGATACTAAACCTGATACCCCGTTTAATGTAGTAGAAAATAATAAATGAACGTGTCCTCTAAGAATTAAACCAACTCAGCTGAAATATCTGGGGGTACTCCTGGCCGGGAACATTGGACACCTGTTCAGCGAGAACTATAAAACTTTACAGGCCAACATTGTTAGGGACTTGTCGTGCTGGAAAAGCAAACCTATCTTGTGGATTTATAGAATCCACATAATCAAAATGAATGTCCTGCCCCGGATTCTTTATCTCCTACAAACTCTACCAATACACTACCTAAAAACGTTATAACTCAATTACAAAGGAATATAAAGCAGTTTATATGGGGCAATGTGAAGCCGAGGGTGCCCAGAAAAACTTTGTATCGGTTTAGAGATAGAGGGGGATTGGTACAGACTGACACTCATACAGAGACAAATAGACTGGAGTCACAACTCTGCAGATAAACAATGGATATAACTTGACAGAGAATTGTTCCAAGTATATAACATGAGATGGCTGGGCTTGCTGCACCCAGCTCACAGTCCTACCACCATACAAAGATACCCTCTTACTGTAGAATTTTTCACCCAATGGGACAAATTGTTAGCCACTAGCACACATGTCTCTTCTAGACGTGCCCCACTAACACCCCTGTGAAACAACCCAGAAATACCATTCCTTCCACCTCTTAAAATTACCACAACTTATGCCCCAAAACTCCCTAAACATACATGGAGGAACATCACTGAACAAAGGGGACTGGTTTCAAGTCAGAAACTACAGGAAAGCGAAGAGGGTTTGACCTCTAACTGGCTTATACATATGCAACTATCTCGCTACTTAAGCACATATAGACAAATTCAAAACATTACTCGACCGCTCATGAGACTAGAAAACCTGTGCTCTGCACCTATCCCCCCCAGACATACAATCTCCTTATTGTACGAAATTTTGTTGGATACAGGACCGGAATCCCTCCCCCTTATAGTTATAAATGGCAGACAGAATTAGGAATTGACATTACTCCTAAAGACTGGACAAAATCTTCTTCCACCACAAAAAGGCCTCGATTTCTGCAAGAGTTCAGGAAATTAACTACAAGTTCCTGTCTTGTTGGTACTTAACCCCCCTAAAATTAAAAAGAAATCTACAGGCAAGCCAGTGATAAATGCTGGCGAGCTTGTGATGAAACAGAGGGTTTACTCTGGTGGTCCTGCCCAAAACTGGGCACATACTGGGAAAACGTAATAGCACATATAAATAAAACTCTAAATTCTCAACTTCCAATATACCCAAATATCTTACTCTTCCATAAACTACCAAACTCGAAGATAACATTAAGACAGCTTTGCTATATATTATGGTTAACAGCGCTAAAATACTAATACCACAAAGATGGAAATCACAGGACACGCCTACACTGGCTTTGTGGAAGACACAGGTAGAAAGTTTGCTGGCTCTAGAGAGGTATCACTTTCACAAAACAGGGAGGATCGGCACTCATGAAATGATGCTTATGAGATTTGAATGCTGCCAAGACTTAAAGGCAGCAGGTTTAGCTTGGTTCATTTGGGTTGGTCAAGACTTTCAAAGCATTCTCCTTCTCCCTCTACCCCTCCTCTTCACCCCCCTCCTTTCTCCACTACACCCCCCCCCCCCCCCCTCGCTAATGGCTGGTCACTGTTTGGCATCTTACATTTCTTTTCATATCCCATTTAAAAGTTCAATAAAATGTACAATTACTGGTTTTATTGTTATATCACATTTGTTTATAATGAATCGTTATCTTAAAAATTTTCTATAAAAGTTCCAGTTGACTCTTTATCGCAACACTAAAGGGATGTTTTATTTTTCCCAGAAGAAAAAGACTTTGCCCGGAACCCTGGACTTTATACCGGCTTATAAGAGATGCATGGACTGTACACTTTGTATCCCAATTTGTAAATGTGATATTTGGGCAGATCGCTGTGATGCTACACAGAGCAAGATGTATTTTTGTATCTTGTATTTTCTTTACATAAACTTCAATAAAGTATTTTGAAAAGGAAAAACAAACAAAAAAAAAAACCTTATATCCCCTAAACCGCCAAAGCCCACAATGCAATAAACCTACCAAAGTATTAACCCCTAAACCACCAAAGCCCACAACGCAATAAACCTAACACCCCCTAACCTAACACTCCCTAACCTAACACCCCCTATATGAACCTAAATTACCTAAATTACAAAATACTAACGGCTAGATTATGAGTTTTGAGGTATGAGGGGTGCGTTGCTAACTTGCACTTTATTCTCACCGCTCACTTTCCTACAGTGCTGGTATTACAGGTTTTTATAAACTTGGCGTTAACAGACAAGAAGTGAGCGTAGAGCAAAATTGTGCTCCATACCGCACTCCAATACCAGCACTGCTTAAGTCAGCAGTGAGCTGGTTGTACGTGCTCGTGCGCGATTTCCCCAATGACATCAATGGGGAGAGCCGGCTGAGAAAAAGTCTAACACCTGCAAAAAAGCAGCGTAAAGCTCAGAAACGCAGCCCTATTGATTCCTATGGGGAAACACATTTTATGTTTACACCTAACACCCTAACATAAACCCTGAGTCAAAACACCCCTAATCTTACACTTATTAACGCCTAATCTGCCACCCCTGACATCGCCGCCACCTACAGTATACTTATTAACCCCTAATCTGCTGCTCTGGACATCGTCAACATCTACATTATACTTATTAACCCCTAATCTCCCTCCCACAATGTTGCTGCAACCTGCCTAGATTTATTAACCCCTAATCTGCCACCCCCAACGTCGCCGCCAGTATTCTAAATTTATTAACCCCTAAACCTAAGTCTAACCCTAACCCTAACACCCCCTAACTTAAATATAATTAAAATAATTCTAAATAAAATGACTATCATTACCTAAATTATTACTATTTAAAACTAAATACTTAGCTGTAAAATAAACCCTAAGATAGTTACAGTATAACTAATAGTTACATTACATTTAGCTAAGGGTTTATTTTTATTTTACTGGCAAGTTTGTATTTATTTTAACTAGGTAGAATAGTTACTAAATAGTTATTAACTATTTAATAACTACCTAGCTAAAATAAATACAAATGTACCTGTAAAATAAAACCTAACCTAAGTTACATTAACACCTAACACTACACTACAATTAAATAAATTACCTAAATTAAATACAATTACATAAATTAAATACAATTAGCTAAATTACAAAAACAAGCAAACCCTAAATTACAGAAAAATAAAAACAAATTACAAAATCTTTAAACTAATTACACCTAATCTAATAACCCTATCAAAATAACCCCCCCCCAAAATAAAAAAAATCCCTAGCCTAAACTAAACTATCAATAGTCCTTAAAAGGGCCTTTTGTGGGGCATTGCCCCAAAGACAATCAGCTCTTTTACCTGAAAAAAAAATACAAACAACCCCCACAACAGTAAAACCAACCACCCACACAACCAACCCCCCCAATAAAAACGAACTTAAAAAACCTAAGCTCCCCATTGCCCTGAAAAGGGCATTTGGATAGGTATTGCCCTTTTAAAGGTCATTTTGCTCTATTGCGTCCCAAAGCCCTAACCTAAAAATAAAACCCACCCAATAAACCCTTAAAAAAAAACCTAACACTAAAAAATACTATTGGCTGATGCAATCACTGATTGGAACAGCCAATAGAATGCAAGCTCAATCCTATTGGCTGATTTCCTTTAAGTGGCATCATCCAAGATGGCGTTCCTTAGATTCCGATTGGCTGATATAATTATATCAGCCAATCAGAATTAAGGTAAAAAAAATCCTATTGGCTGTTGCAATCAGCCAATAGGATTAAGCTCACATTCTATTGGCTGATTGGATCAGCCAATAGGATGAAAGCTCAATCCTATTGGCTGTCTGATTGCATCAGCCAATAGGATTTTTTTAACCGTAATTCTGATTGGCTGATAGAATTCTATCAGCCAATCGGAATCTAAGGGACGCCATCTTGGATGACGTCACTTAAAGGAACCTTCATTTGTCGGGTAGTCGTTAGAAAAAGAGGATGCTCCACGTCGGATGTCTTGAAGATGGACCGGCTCCATGCCGAATGGATGAAGATAGAAGATGCCGTCTGAGTGAAGACTTCTGCCCGTCTTGAGGACCACTTCTCCCGGCTTGGATGAAGACTTCGCCCAGCTTCTTTGAGGACTTCTTGCCGCTTCAATGAGGACTTCTCCCGGATTCATTGAGGATGGATGTCAGATCTTCAAAACTGCAAGTAGATCTTCAGGAGTTAGTGTTAGGTTTTTTTAAGGGTTTATTGGGTGGGTTTTATTTTTAGGTTAGGGCTTTGGGCCGCAATAGAGCTAAATGCCCTTTTAAGGGCAATGCCCATCCAAATGCCCTTTTCAGAGCAATGGGGAGCTTAGGTCTTTTTTCTTAGGCTTTTATTTGGGGTTTGGTTGTCTGGGTGATGGGTTTTACTATTGTGCGGGTTGTTTATTTTTTTCAGGTAAAAGAGCTGATTTCTTTGGGGCAATGCCCAGCAAAAGACCCTTTTAAGGGCTATGGGTAGTTTAGTTTAGGCTAGGGTTTTTTTTTTATTTTGGGGGGGGGGCTTTTTTATTTTGACAGGGCTATTAGATTAGGTGTAATTAGTTTAAATATCTTGTAATTTGTTTTTTATTTTCTGTAATTTAGTGTTTGTTTTTTTGTAATTTAGCTAATTGTATTTAATTTATTTAATTGTATTTTATTTAGGTAATGTATTTAATTATAGTGTAGTGTGTAGGTGTTAGTGTAACTTAGGTTAGGTTTTATTTTACAGGTATATTTGTATTTATTTTAGCTAGGTAGTTATTAAATAGTTAATAACTATTTAGTAACTATTCTACCTAGTTAAAATAAATACAAACTTGCCTGTAAAATTAAAATAAACCCTAAGCTAAATACAATGTAACTATTAGTTATATTGTAGCTAGCTTAGGGTTTATTTTACAGGTAAGTATTTATTTTTAAATAAGAATTATTTAGGTAATGATAGTAATTTAATTTAGATTTATTTTAATTATAATTAAGTTAGGGGGTGTTAGGGTACGAATCTTGACGGGATAGGATGTACTGCTCACTTTTTGGCCTCCTAAGACAAGCTTGTAATACCGGCGCTATGGAAGTCCCATAGAAAAAAGACTATACACAATTTGCGTAAGTTGATTTGCGGTAAGGCCAAAAAGTGTGCGGTGCCCCTAAATCTGCAAGACTCTTAATACCAGCGGTAGTAAAAAAGCAGCGTTATGAGGCTTAATGCTGGTTTTTTGCTCATAACGCAAGACTCGTAATCTAGCCGTAAAGTTACTATTAAAATAATAAAACTAACACTACTTTAAAAATAAAAATATACTAAGTATAAATTAAAGGGACAGTCTAGTTAAAATTAAAATTCTGGTGTAGACTGTTCCTTTAAGCTACAATTACAGAAAATAAAAATATCTAAGATTAAATAAAATAAAAAACAAAATTACCCTATTTTTTAAAAATATACCTAATCCCTATGAAAATAAAAAATCCCCCCAAAATAAAAACACCCCCTACTCTAAGAATAAAATACCAGTAGCCCTTAAAAAGGGCTTTTTGCAGGGCATTGCCCCAAGATAATCAGTAGATATGTGCATGGCAAAAAAATTTCAGTTCGGATCGATTTGGAATTTTTCGAAAATTCGGTTCGGATCGATTTGAATTCGGAAAATTTTGAATTGATTTGGTTCGGATTAGTTTCGGATTCATTCGGATTCGAAGAAATTCGGCTGGATTCGGTTCGATTCGGTTCGGAAATTCTGAATTTCGGTAAGTGTTAGGTGGGATTAGACTAGTATTTTGTACTGTATATTAGGTGTAACCCATAGCAGAGTGATATAACCTAATATACTGTACAATACTAGTGTAATTCAAGGCCATCCGAATTTACCGAATAAATCCGAACTAATTCGGATTTATTCTGTAAATTCGGCAGTATTTTAATTCGGAAATTCGGTTCGATCCGAATCTCTGAATTTTCAGAATTTTCAGAATTTCCGAATCGATCCGAAACGAATTGCACATATCTAATAATCAGCTCTTTTACAACAAAATACACAAAGTCCCCCCTAACAGTAACCCCCCCACCCCTGAAACCCCCCAAAATAAAAGAACCTAACACTAAAAAACCTAAACTACCCTTTGCCCTTAAAAATGCATTTATTGGGCATTGCCCTTAAAAGGCATTTAGCTCTATTACTGCCCACCCTAATCTAAATAAACCCTCCAAATTAAAAAAAAAACCTAAAAACTAAGTCTAACCCCCAGGTTGATACTCACCATTCCTGAAGTCCGGCGGAGAAAGTCTAGTCCCATGCGGTGAAGTCTTCTTCCATGCGATGACCTCTTCTTCCAGGAAAAATCCGGTGCAGAGCGGAGGGCGGAGATGAAGACCGGCAACCCTGGAACCAAAGACCAGCGATCCTGGAACTGAGGACTGGCGACCGCGGAGCCATGGAGCGTGGAGGATCCTCTTCATACGATCACCGCCGTATACTGGATTAAAAATGGCGTCCCTTGAATTCCCATTGGCTGATTTGATTCTTCAAATTCAAATCAACCAATAGGATGAAAGCTACTCAAATCCTATTGGCTGTTCAAATCAGCCAATTTGATGAGAGCAACTGAAATTCTATTGGCTATTCAAATCAGTAGCTTTGAACAGCCAATAGGATTTGAGTAGCTTTCATCCTATTGGCTGATTTGAATTTGAAGAATCAAATCAGCCAATAGGAATTCAAGGGATGCCATTTTTAATGCTTATATTGAATTCTTTATCCAGTGTATGGCGGTGATCGCACAAAGAGGATCCTCCACACTCCATGGCTCCGCGGTTGCCGGTCTTCGATTCCAGGGTCACCGGTCTTCAGTTCCAGGTTCACCAGTCTTCAGTTCCAGGGTGTCCGGTCTTCAGTTCCAGGGTCGCCGCTCCATGCCAGATTGTTCCTGGAAAAAGAGGTCGCAATGGGTAGTTTAGGTTTTTTAGTGTTAGGATCTTTTATTTTGGGGGGTTTGGTGGGTGTGGGGTTTACTTTTAGGGGGGACTTTGTTGTAATAGAGCTGATTATCTTGGGGCAATGCCCTGCAAAAAGCCCTTTTAAGGGCTACTGGTAGTTTATTCTTAGAGTAGGGGATGTTTTTATTTTGGGGGGATTTTTTATTTTCATAGGGATTAGGTATACATTTTAAAAATTTGGTAATTTAGTTTTTTATTTTATGTAATCTTAGATTTTTTTATTATCTGTAATTGTAGCTTAAAGGGACAGTCTACACCAGAATTTAAATTTTGACTAGACTTTCCCTTTAATTTATACTTAGTTTTATTTTTAATTTTAAAGTAGTGTTAGATTTTTTTATTTTAATAGTAACTTTAGTATTTTGTAATTTGGGTTCATTTAGGGGGTGTTAGGTTAGGGGGTGTTAGGTTTATTGCGTTGTGGGCTCTGGCAGTTTAGGGGTTAATACTTTGATAGGTTTATTGCGTTGTGAGGTTTGGTGGTTTAGGGGTTAATACTTTAATAGGTAGTTTGCGTTGTGGGTTAATGACGGATTAGGGGTTAATAGTTTTAATAGGTAGTTTGCGATGTTGGGGTTGGCGGATTTAGGGGTTAATAATTTAGTTATTACTTGCAGTGTGGGTTTGATGGCGGATATAGGGGTTAATACACTTTATTAGTTATTGCGGTGGGGGATTATGGTTGACAGGTAGATAGATATTGCACATGCGTTAGGTGTCAGTTTATTTTTGAAGGCAGCTTCGGGAGTTATGGTGCTCCCATACTCAGCGCAAGGCCTGCTGCGGCGAGGTGCAAATGGAGTAATATTTCCTTGCGCTGAATATTGGATATCAATTTGCAACGCGGTCCCATGTTAGCTTATAGAAGTAAAAATTGCGGGCGACGGGTGAAATATACGTGCCGCATTTATATGCGGCACTGTATATAGGATACCAAACCCGCGTAAAAACTGGCATCAACGGCTTTTGCCAGAACCACCGCATATGTAATGGAACCCTAGAACTGTAACCATAATTTGCTTGTTTATGTATAGACTGTTTTGTGCACATTTACTATTTGCTATTACATTTACTATTTGCTATTACAACCTCAATAAAAAATAACTTTCGTTATATACTATTATTATTTCCAAAATACGCATTCTTTAACAGCAAATAAAAACACACTTATACTATACTGAACTAACTTATTTCTTATATTCAAATCATTTGGCATCTATCTGAATAAAAGCTAATGAAATCAGCTTTTCTTCAGAAAACAGAGCTATTCTATATCAAATTAAGTCCATATCCTCATATTTATGTCCATCAATTCCAATAAATTAAATAATCAATTATATCATAGAAAATCATACACAAGATTGTATTATGCAAGAGGAGTTAAATTACAACTGCTTCTTTGCAAATTGCCTGATGAATAAAAAGGCAACTTGGAATTATATAGAAAGCTCTCTTAATGGCACAGTAAAATAAAAATTAAACCTTCACGATTCAGATAGAGCATGTATTTTTAAACATATTTTCAGTTTTCCTCCATCATCTAATTTGCTTTGTATTCTTGGTATTTTTTTTTTTAAATAATATCTAAGCATGCTCAGGAGCAACAATGCACTACTGTGAGCTAGCTGCTGATTGGTGGCTGCTCATATTTACCTCTTGTCATTGACTCACCAGATGTGCTTAGCTATCTACCCAATAGGGCTTTTTTGCACCTTCAACAAAGGATATTTAGGGCCAGATCACAAGTGGATCGGTAGTTTGCGCTCCAGCTCACATGACTTTGGCTTTTTTTGCGCAAGCAAAAAGCTGAACTTCAAATATCATGACTGCATTAACAAATTCCCTGATACACTTCAGTGAAGTGCAAAAAGAGGGGAAAAAACCTAACACCCAACGAGTCTAGCAAACCGGATTGCGTTTAAGTGCTCTAACATGACATGAAATATGAATATTTCACATTTCAATGTTCTTCACATAGAATCGTTTCGGCCTTCATTGGGCCTCGTCAGTGAGGTGTAGCCATATTCCTCTAAGAAGACTGAGCATGGAGTCCACGTCTGGTTGCCCCTTTTTCCAATAGGGAGGTTAAATACATACATACTTGCTCAGTGTGCTTACTGTGTTCCTTGTTTAGAGAGGCATTGCCTGGTATTTCGGCGCCGGACTGACCGTAATAGGCGGGATCAGACTGAAATACTACGGGAAAGTTATTATCTGTGTAAAGCATTACTGGGCTAAAAGAAGCTGCACCCAGGTGGTAAATCGCCATAGAACAGACTAACAATAGTATTGAGCCAGTTGTTTGTTCCTGTGAGTGTGCTTCTCTCTGTGTGTACTTAGTCTCCCTATGGGAAAAAGGGGAAACCAGACGTGGATTCCTTGCTCAGTGTGCTTAGAGGAATATGGCTACACCTCACTGACAAAGCCCAATGAAGACTGAAACAATCGTCTGGGGTTGCTGTGTTCCTTGTTCAGAGTGGAATTGCCTGGTATTTCGGCGCAGGACTGACCATAATAGGCAGGATTAAACTGATATACTACAGGAAAGTTCTACTCTGTGAAAAGCATTACTGGGCTAAAAGAAGCTGCACCCAGGTGGTAAATTGCCATAGAACAGGCTAACAATGGTATTGGTGTGTATTTATATATATATATATATATATATATATATATATATATATATATATATATATATATACAGGTGACCCTCGTTTTACAACGGTTCAATTTACACCGTTTCAGAATAACAACCTTTTTTTTCAGTCATGTGACTGTTATTGAAAAGCATTGAGAAGCAGTGCATTTATTAAAATAGCCAGTAGGTGGAGCTGCCCGCTTGTGTTGCAGCAAAGCCAAGCAAGCTGAAATTAATCAGTTTTACCAGACCTGAGCTATCGAGGAGCTTACAAAGGAACAAGATCTTCCTGTCTATAAATCAGTCCAGATTGGAATGCATAGAAATAACTGTTTGCAGAAACAGTGAAGTCTGTGTTGTGTGATTATTTTATTAGGTTTATAATGCTGTTTAGAAAAAGTTTTTGTACATTTAATTTAGTTTAATTATATATTTTGTGTTGTGTGATTATTTTATTAGGTTTATAATGTTGTTTAGCATTTAAAGTCTTCATTTCAAAGCTTTAAAAATATGTATTCGTTGTTACTTATGACAATTTTGAGAGGGACCTGGAACCTATCTCCCTCACTTCCCATTGACTTACATTATAAACTGGGTTTCAATTTACGACGGTTTCGATTTACAACCATTCCTTCTGGAACCTAACCCCGGCATAAACTGAGGGCTACCTGTACATATATATATATATATATATATATATATATATATATAAGAGCCTCAAAGAAAAGCACTCACCGGGTCTTATTCAGCAAAAAATCCTTTTAATTTGTGACGTTTCGGGGTTGCCCCCGTCCTCAGACAACTGTTGTCTGAGGACGGGGGCAACCCCGAAACGTCACAAATTAAAAGGATTTTTTGCTGAATAAGACCCGGTGAGTGCTTTTCTTTTTGGATGCTCATATTGTTAGTTTAAAGCACCCCGGGCAGGCTAAATAATGACTGTGTTACCGTGAGTGCTGCTACCTCTTGGGATATTATATATATATATATATATATATATATAAATATATAATTATATATAGGTATAGATATATACAGATATATTTATATATAGGAATAGATATTTAAAAATACTTAGACCATGTTCCCCTATGTGAAGAACATTGGAATGTAAAGTATTTACAGTACATACACAATTTAACACAATTAAATATGAATATTGCATAAATATAATTTTTCATGTTTTCAGCTACTTGACTGCGAAGGGCTCCAATGTACTTATATATTTCTATATATGTATATATATGTATGTATTGGTATGCCCAAAATGGTTTTCAGAACCTGATCATTTACATTATCAAGTTAATCCATATTTATATGTGAAGTGTGGCCTACAGAGCTAAGTAATGATTATCTAACAAAAATTGGATATGTTCTAAAAATGTAATAATAAGGATTAGGATCCAAGGATAGTTATCATTGGACAAATCTTATAAAAAGAATTCTGTATATGTAAAGAAAATTCTTTGGCTGAATATTAAAATTCCCTAGGATAGAAATGGATAACTCATAATTATTACAAGCACAGTTCTACTAAAACCTATACTGTCCATTACACTAACGGCTAGATCACGAGTTTTTGTCTGTAAGGCTTGCGGGGCTAACGCTCCTTTTTTTCTTACCGCTCCCTTAAGCCAACGCTGGTATTACGAGTTTTCTGAATGGCTGCGTTAGCCTCAGAAAAGTGAGCGTTGAGCAAAATTTAGCTCCACATCTCACCTTGATACCAGCGTTGCTTACGGTAGCGGTAAGCTGTCAAAACGTGCTCGTGCATTATTTCCCCATAGGAAACAATGGGGCTGAGCTGTGTGAAAAAAAACCTAACACCTGCAAAAAAGCAGCGTTCAGCTCCTAACACAGCCCCATTGTTTCCTATGGGGAAATAAAAGTTATGTCTGCACCTAACAACCTAACATGAACCCTGAGTCTAAACACCCTTAATATTATACTTATTAACCCCTAATCTGCCACCCCCGACATCGTCGCAACCTGCATTATACTATTTTTCCTTAATCTGCCGCTCCGGACTCCGCCGCCACCTACATTATACTAATGAACCAATAATCTGCTGCCCCTAACATTGCCAAACCCTACATTATATTTATTAACCCCTAATCTGCCCCCCCAATGTCACCGCAACTATATTAAATTTATTAACCCCTAATCTGCCGCTGACAACGTCGCCGCCATTATAATAAAGTTATTAACCCCTAAACCTAAGTCTAACCCTAACACCCCCCTAACTTAAATATAATTGAAATTAAACGAAATTAATTTTACATAATTCAATAAATTTATCCCAATTAAAACTAAATACTTACCGATAAAATAAACCCTAAGATAGCTACAATATAATTAATAGTTACTTTGTAGCTATCTTAGGATTTATATTTATTTTACAGACAACTTTGTATTTATTTTAACTAGGTAGAATAGTTATTAAATAGTTATTAACTATTTATTAACTACCTAGCTAAAATAAGTACAAAATTACCTGTAAAATAAATCCTAACCTAAGTTACAATTACACCTAACACTACACTATCATTAAACTAATTACCTAAACTACCTACAATTAATTACAATTAAATTAAATAAACTAAATTATGAAAACCCCCACTAAATAACAGAAAATAAAAAAAGAATTACAAGAATTTTAAACTAATTACACCTAATCTAATCCCCCTAATTCAATAAAAAAGCCCCCCAAAATAATAAAATTTCCCTACCCTATACTAAATTACAAATAGCCCTTAAAAGGGCCTTTTGTAGGCATTGCCAGGCTGCATCTTCTATCTTCATCCTTCCAGAGCAGAGCGGATCCATCTTCAATCCAACCAACGCGGAGCATCCTCTTCAAACGAAGTTCTAATGAACTCCGCATCGGCTAGATTGAAGATGGACCCGCTCTGCTCCGGAAGGATGCAGATAGAAGATGCAGCCTGTATGAAGCCTTCTGCCGTCTGGAGGACCTTCACTGCCCCGATCGGATGAAGACTTTAGACCCTCTGGAGCACCACTTGTGTCCGGCTGGGTGAAGACGACTCAAGGTAGGGAGATCTTCAGGGGGTTAGTGTTAGTTTTTTTTTAAGGGGGGATTGGGTGGGTTTTAGAGTAGAGGTGTGTGGGTGGTGGGTTGTAATGTTGGGGGGTATTGTATTTTTATTTTACAGGTAAAAGAGCTGATTACTTTGGGGCAATGCCCCGCAAAAGGCCCTTTTAAGGGCTATTTGTAATTTAGTACAGGTAGCCCTCAGTTTACGCCGGTGTTAGGTTCCAGAAGGAATGGTTGTAAATTGAAACCGTTGTAAATTGAAACCCAGTTTATAATGTAAGTCAATGGGAAGTGAGGGAGATAGGTTCCAGGCCCCTCTCAAAATTGTCATAAGTAACACCTAATACATTATTTTAAAAGCTTTGAAATGAAGACTTTAAATGCTAGACAGCATTATAAACCTAATAAAATAACCACACAACACAGAATATATAATTAAACTAAGTTAAATGAACAAAAACATTTGCTAAACAGCATTATAAACCTAATAAAATAACCACACAACACAGACTTCACTTGCATTTTTCTGCAAACAGTTATTTCTATGCATTCCAATCTGGACTGAGTTATAGACAGGAAGATCTTGTTCCTTTAAAATCTGCTCGATAGCTCAGGTTTGGTTAAACTGATTAATTTCAGCTTGCTTGGCTTGCATATCTTTGCTGCAACACAAGCGGACAGCTCCACCTACTGGCTATTTTAATCAATTCACTGCTTCTCAATGCTTTTCAATAGCAGTCACATGAATGAAAAAAAAGGTTGTTATTCTGAAACGGTGTAAATTGAACCGTTGTAAAATGAGGGCCACCTGTATAGGGTAGGGAAATTTTATTATTTTGGGGGGCTTTTTTATTTTATTAGGGGGATTAGGTGTAATTAGTTTAAAATTCTTGTAATTTGTTTTATTTTCTGTAATTTAGTGTTTAATTTAATTGTAATTCATTGTAGGTAGTTTAGGTAATTAGTTTAATGATAGTTTAGTGTTAGGTGTAATTGTAACTTAGGTTAGGTTTTATTTTACAGGCAATTTTTTACTTATTTTAGCTAGGTAGTTATTAAATAGTTAATAACTATTTAATAACTATTGTACCTAGTTAAAATAAATACAAAGTTGCCTGTAAAATAAATATAAACCCTAAGCTAGCTACAATGTAACTATTAGTTATATTGTAGCTAGCTTATAGTTTATTTTATCGGTAAGTATTTAGTTTTAAATGTTAAATTAATTTCGTATAATTAAAATTATATTTAAATTAGGTGGTGGTTGGTGTTAGGGTTAGACTTAGGTTTAGGGGTTAATAAATTTATCATAGTAGCAACGACGTTGGGGTCGGAAGATTAGGGGTTAATTAATGAAGGTAGGTGTCGGCGACGTTGGGGGGCAGATTAGGGGTTAATAAAATTTTACTAGTGTTTGTGAGGCGGGAGTGCGGCGGTTTAGGGGTTAATACATTTATTAAAGTGGCGGCGATGTCCAGTCGGCAGATTAGGGGTTAATAATTGTAGGTAGGTGGCGGCGACGTTGGGGGCGGCAAATTAGGGGTTAATAAATATAATGTAGGTGTTGGCGATGTTAGGGGCTGCAGATTAGGGGTTCATAGGTATAATGTAGGTGGCGGCGATGTCCGGTCGGCAGATTAGGGGTTAATTTTTTTTTATTTTAGTGTTTGCAATGTGGGGGGCCTCAGTTTAGGGGTTAATAGGTAGTTTATGGGTGTTCGTGTACTTTTTAGCACTTAAGTTAAGAGCTTTATGTACCGGTGTTAGCCCATAAAACTCTTAACTACTGACTTTTAAATGCGGTAGGAGTCTGGACAGGAGAGGGTCTACCGCTCACTTCTTCCAAGACTCGTAATACCGGCATTAAAGAAATCCCATAGAAAAGATAGGATACGCAATTGATGTAAGGGGATTTGCGGTAGCCTCAAGTCGCGGTGAGTGAGCGGTACACCTGTTAGACTCGTAATACCAGCGGGCGTTAAAAAGCAGCGTTGGGACCTCTCAACGCTGCTTTTTAAGGCTAACACCAAACTCGTGATCTAGGCGTAAGTGTATTGAGTTCCAAAAATATGGACAAATACATCAGTCCCATGAAAATACAATTTAAAGTAATACAAGGCAAAACAAAATATTAAATGTAAGGTTACCTAAAAACCCAGCTGCATATTAAAATAAACCAAGATAATGTAACTGAGGATAATTATTCCAATACATAAGAACTGATGTCAGAAGTTTCAGTCCTTTAGGAGCATTTAAAAGGGCAAATAACAACCACACGAGTCTCTGTTAGCATCTCTCACTGTCTCTGTCTGTCTGTCTCTCTGTGTATATATATATATATATATATCATACATGTATACAATGTATATATAGTAATCATTATAGTAATTTCCCACTGTTGTTTTCAAGTTCTTGCACATAAATACAGAAATGCTGATGGAGGAACCTCCTCTAGCTTTCCATATGTGAAGGACAATGCTGAAGACTATAATGAGCTTACAGGGACATGAAACGTCTTTCATAAGTCAGAGCATATAAAAATAATTGTCATCGGCTTGGTAACATTTATCTACTGGGAGCTAGCTGTACATATCAGGTTAACCAATGACAAAATTTATATATGTGCAGCCAACAATCAGCAGCTAGATCCCAGTGATGCATTGCTGCTCTTGAAACAACTTTCCAATGTGTTTCTGTTTACAAATAATTGTCATTGGGTTGGTAACATTTATCTACTGGGAGCTAGCTGTACACATCAGGTTAAGCAATGACAAAATGTATATATGTGCAGCCAACAATCAGCAGCTAGATCCCAGTGACGCATTGCTGCTCTTGAGCATACATGGGTATGTATTTCAACAAAGGAAAGATAACAAAGTACATTAGATAATAGTAAACTGGTAAGTTGTTTAAATTTGCATGTTCTATTTGAATCATACATTTAAAAAAAAAAACATGTCCCTTTAATATGACATAAAACAACATTGTTTTGATTGTTAAATATGCGTGATTTATGTTTACGTAGTTCACTGTTAAAGATTAAAAGGACAGTAAAGTGTATTAAATCCACATCAGTTTTTAGTCTTTTTTTTTTTACTATCAAAAGTACCCATTAGATCTTGCTTCCAGCTGCCCAACTGTATGCAGCTTTTTTAAAATTATTTAAATAAGAAGTAAATGGTTCTGCCAATCCTAAGGAGGCCACTTCCTAAAAGTTTCCCCTCGTCAGTGTGCTCACATTCTTAGCTAAGCTGCTGTGCATGCATATATACAGACACTAGAAAAATACAAACAATTGATTATACAAAAACAATTGTAAGGGTAATGGTAAGAACAAATTCTCCCCTTCAGGAGCGGAGCCACTGCCTCCCACAGTTTCTCTAAACAAACTGTTAGAAAATGTGGTTTAGGTTGCTCCAAGGATATCACCAATGTGGAGTCCACCAACTCAATAACAATCCAAAAGAATCTGGAAATGAAAGAACTCCAATGTTGTGTTCCTATACACCCAATAAATATAAGTTCAGAATACTCACTGAATTAGAAATCCAGTATCAGCACTGCCACAATATGACAAAGGAAATGTTATTTTCTTCATAAAAACATAGGTTTATGAAAACACCTTTCGAGATCCTCTGCACCTCACCAAACTTGCCGAAACATCTTATTTCGACTCTCTACAGGCTGCTATTGGAAAAAGGAGATGATACACTCCCTTCCTATGTGATTGCTTGGAAAAAAAGAGCTGGAGCTAGAGCCTGACTCCAAGGCGTGGATATCTATATTCGGGAAAGCAAAACGGGCATCAGTCTCGATGAGACTTCAGGAACTACATTTTAAGTTCCTGAGTAGATGGTACCTCACGCCACAGAGACTGAAAAAAATGTACCCGCACACAGATGGTGGATGTTGGAGAGGTTGCGGGGAAGAGGGATCTATGTTGCACATTTGGTGGCATTGCCCTTGCATACAACCCTTCTGGTGTGAGATGTTCCGGGAGTGTAGCAGGCTACTTGAAGTCATTATACCTCCGGACCCTAAATATCTGATTTATCATGAGCTACCTAAAAACGACACTTGCTCCTCCTGATGTTAAACTGTGCAAAAGGACTTATTCCAAGATATTGGAAGTCACTACGCACACCCAGCCTTGAAGAATGGAAGGCCGGGGTCTGGGACTTACTGAACCTGGAGATCCATTACATGAGGACAGGGAGGTTGGAAGTACATGAATACATGGCTCTGATCTGGGAGGGTAAGATTATATAGTTCATGATACAATAGGGGCATTTGTATGGAACGTGGTGGTGGAACCTGTGACAGAATTAGTTCCCTCAGGACAAAATTGGCCAAAATTGATTCCCTTTTTTTTTTTTTTTTTTTTTTTTTGTTCTCTCTCCCCCTTATTCAGTAGCCCCCTCCCTCCTCCATTTACTAACATGCGTCCTCCCTTCTCCCCCTCCCCCCCCCTGTCATTCCCCCTTCTCTTTCCTTGCTCCTTTCCATGTCTTTCTTAAAATATTCAAAGTCCATCCAGAGTGGGCGTGGTCGGACCCATCTATTCCTAACATTATAGTAACAGCCTTGCCGGGCTGTGGATATAGTGCTTTTGGGCCCGATGGTGTTAGCTTCAACATACCTATGCATATAACCGTTAAACTACTAAGTTAAATGTATAAGCATTGAACATGCCAAATGTAATAATATAGATATGTAACATTCCTTTATTTCAATTTATCTCCCTTGATATGCTGTTAATATCTTGGCTATATGTAAGTTTATTGTCGCACTCAATGTAAAGGATGTCATTCTATATGTGTTCATTCAATAAAGCTTTTATTTGGAAAAAAAAAAACAAAAATAACATAGGTTTATTAATCTCTACGCGTTTCAACCAACTAGTCGCCTTTTTCAAGAGCAAGTCAAAAGGCAAAAGAAGTAAGCTACATTGTGGCTGATACTAGTTGTTTAAATAAACTGCATACAAGTTCCAGCTTCTGGTCTAACTGAAGGTGGATTCACATACCAAAAACAATCATTGATAAAAATGCTATACATAAACTACAAAAAATATTAATTAAAGAATTATAATTAATGATTCATTTTGGGTTTAAATAAAATCAGCCAATCCCCATTAAGCTCAAATTCGAAGCAACCAATCATATTAAGAGTTCTCAATCGAGTATGAACAGGTAAGTTAGTCCTTAAATAGGTCTGACTGTTTACAAAGGATCATGTGATATTAGCGAGCCAATCCTTATGTGGTCTTTGTTCCTGTGTTCGATTTGCAGTTTCAGTTCTCAAATAAGTCTGGGTTATCCTTGGTTAATCACATGTTTAATTTGGCCAATCCTGTGTTTCTGATGTTCCAGTCCGACTGAGGACATCAAGTGGTTATGGATAGCCAATAGCCGAGTCTCAAAGACAGCAATCCTGTTCGCCTGTATCCATATTAAACCATGAAACAAACTATCTTTATGATATAGCCTTATGAGGGAGATATGAACAATTAGTTATCAAATACATATCTAAATTGTACTATCAAAGTCTCTAGAAGCCCGTTTCAATACCTCCCAAAGTTCCAAAATTGCACAGAATAAAAATGATAAAATATAAAATAAAAAATATACAAAGTGTATAACTACATACATAGTAACCATCTTAGACAAAAGCTGCGACCCTAATATCCTTGTTGAGACCACATTGGCTGTATGTTCTCAGGGTGTGTATCCACCATAGTTATCTTTTTGTAAGTTCCTTTTCTATGTGTCACCCTCTCCAGTGGAGTGACACTTTCTCTATACCCATCCAGCTATGACCCCCTGTTTTTAAATTTTAACAATTGTGGCAGTGTAAAGGAACACCATGATCCATGTGTTCTTTATCGATATTGTTCAAATGCTCCAAGATCCTGGTCTTTAAAAATCTGGTTGTTTGACCTAAGTATTGGATTTTACAGTGCACTCAGCAAATATATACCATTTTTCGTTTTGCAACTAATACAACTCTTGATTTCAAATGTAACTGCTGATTGGAAGCTCTTATAAACTTTCTTTGAGTAATAACACCCTTTACAAAAAAAGCGATGAACAAAAAGCTAGGTCAACTATGATGTATGATATCATTAATAAAATTGTATTAAATGAGGTGCAGCCTGGAATCGTTATATGCAAAAATAAGTATATAAGAAAAGTGGATGCACCGGTATAAGTTGCATCCAAAAGGCCAGGAGTAAAGCACACTCACTAGCTATAATAATTAACAGAGACAATTAGGGTAAAATGCACAAAAAAAACATTAATTAATTTATGTGATCATAAATATATAGATTTCAACATATATGTAAAAAGGTATGTAAACAAATATGTGACTACACACATGAAGACACACAGACAAAGACTTATGGGCCCCTCACAACAACTAGAGCGTTACTTAGCCAGCTAAATAAATACACATGGTACACCATAAATAAATCAGCTTTAAAGAGTAAATAGTACACAGTTTAGCATGGAAATGCAGAGATGGAGCAGGCTGATGATTAAGGGTTAATGGTCAAATGAGCTTGATGCAAGCATATGAGGCACTTGGCCTTGATATTTCAAAAAGATGCCCAGTTCAGCAGTAAGAAAAGTTATAAACTGTTCAGCAGTTCAGCATGAGTGTGTTAGTAAGCAAAAAATCTAATTATAAAATCAGACAAGGAAGCACTCAATATGACAGTTCCAAAAGTAGTGACCAGTGTGTGGTATCCATATGAACTCTAGCCAGGATAATATCAAGGCGGACCTCCGTTGGCGAGACTGCCAACTCTACCGGTCACAAGATTCCAGGTATACTACCTCTCCTATAGCTAGTCAGCAAGCAATTAACGGCTCACTTCACCTCCACACAGTAAATCACAGCAGAATGCAGTGGGGGATCCCACTGGTCGGGCGCTGCACACCAACCCATCCTGTTGCACGTTTCGCTCTGCTACACAGGCAGCAAGGAGCTTCTTCCGGGTGATGGTGTGGTATGTACTGGCAATCCTCTTATTGGCTGAAAAAATCATGTAAGATTAATTTGTCACAGTCCAGCGGATTGATTTAAATGGCCTGTATTTTCAAAAGTGCTAATTTTCTTCTTTCCTTGGATGTTCATAAAGGGAGTGCAGAATTATTAGGCAAGTTGTATTTTTGAGGATTCATTTTATTATTGAACAACAACCATGTTCTCAATGAACCCAAAAAACTCATTAATATCAAAGCTGAATATTTTTGGAAGTAGTTTTTAGTTTGTTTTTAGTTTTAGCTATTTTAGGGGGATATCTGTGTGTGCAGGTGACTATTACTGTGCATAATTATTAGGCAACTTAACAAAAAACAAATATATACCCATTTCAATTATTTATTTTTACCAGTGAAACCAATATAACATCTCAACATTCACAAATATACATTTCTGACATTCAAAAACAAAACAAAAACAAATCAGTGACCAATATAGCCACCTTTCTTTGCAAGGACTCTCAAAAGCCTGCCATCCATGGATTCTGTCAGTGTTTTGATCTGTTCACCTTCAACATTGCGTGCAGCAGCAACCACAGCCTCCCAGACACTGTTCAGAGAGGTGTACTGTTTTCCCTCCTTGTAAATCTCACATTTGATGATGGACCACAGGTTCTCAATGGGGTTCAGATCAGGTGAACAAGGAGGCCATGTCATTAGATTTTCTTCTTTTATACCCTTTCTTGCCAGCCACGCTGTGGAGTACTTGGACGCGTGTTATGGAGCATTGTCCTGCATGAAAATCATGTTTTCTTGAAGGATGCAGACTTCTTCCTGTACCACTGCTTGAAGAAGGTGTCTTCCAGAAACTGGCAGTAGGACTGGGAGTTGAGCTTGACTACATCCTCAACCCGAAAAGGCCCCACAAGCTCATCTTTGATGATACCAGCCCAAACCAGTACTCCACCTCCACCTTGCTGGCGTCTGAGTCGGACTGGAGCTCTCTGCCCTTTACCAATCCAGCCACGGGCCCATCCATCTGGCCCATCAAGACTCACTCTCATTTCATCAGTCCATAAAACCTTAGAAAAATCAGTCTTGAGATATTTCTTGGCCCAGTCTTGACGTTTCAGCTTGTGTGTCTTGTTCAGTGGTGGTCGTCTTTCAGCCTTTCTTACCTTGGCCATGTCTCTGAGTATTGCACACCTTGTGCTTTTGGGCACTCCAGTGATGTTGCAGCTCTGAAATATGGCCAAACTGGTGGCAAGTGCCATCTTGGCAGCTGCATGCTTGACTTTTCTCAGTTCATGGGCAGTTATTTTGCGCCTTGGTTTTTCCACACGCTTCTTGCGACCCTGTTGACTATTTTGAATGAAACGCTTGATTGTTCGATGATCACGCTTCAGAAGCTTTGCAATTTTAAGAGTGCTGCATCCCTCTGCAAGATATCTCACTATTTTTGACTTTTCTGAGCCTGTCAAGTCCTTCTTTTGACCCATTTTGCCAAAGGAAAGGAAGTTGCCTAATAATTATGCACACCTGATATAGGGTGTTGATGTCATTAGACCACACCCCTTCTCATTACAGAGATGCACATCACCTAATATGCTTAATTGGTAGTAGGCTTTCGAGCCTATACAGCTTGGAGTAAGACAACATGCATAAAGAGGATGATGTGGTCAAAATACTCATTTGCCTAATAATTCTGCACTCCCTGTACAGGTAGACTCAGTGTGCAGGTGTATCAAATTAATTAGAGAACACGCCTCCTAAAAGGGAGGACTTGGTTCATTGGTGCTATATAAAGCAGGTTTACTGGTAAGGTGAATACTATGCCTGAGGAAACGGCCGTTTAGTGCCGAGAAACTCGTTGCATGTCTAGGTGAATATTTGGATACCCCTATTTCACTTTTTGTACTTGTTTTTAACCTTTTTTAATAAATACTGGTTTTTTTACAAAATTCAAGTTGAGTGGAAACATCTTACCTGCTTGTTGTGTTCACTGACTACCTATTGGAGTACAACCACTAGTGTTTTCCTGCACCTGGATCTGGTCCATTGGGAGAATCATAGTGGGGTGAGCTGACACACCTTACATAACTCTGTCAATCTGCCTCTACCTGCAAATTGGTGTGCTTGGTCAGCATGTGAGTACCCATTTGGGATTAGTAAAATTACATATAGTTATATCCTGATTGATCTGCACATGTAGTGCTTTATGTCTACGTTTCATATATTTACTGTAGCACACAGGAACCTCCAGCTGCGGGTGAGCTGTTACACCCTATAATTCTACAGCCTGCATCTACTAGCACATTAGGGTGCTTTATCAACATGTGAGTATCCATTTGGCTCATATTATATTGAGTTTATACATATGTTGGATGATTCCGCACATGAGGTGCCCCTCTGATCTTTTTTTATATTCTAAAGTGCTAACTTTCTTACCTTGCATAATCTATTAGAGAGAATGATCAATAGCGTTTTTGAAAGTTATCATAAGAGGGCGAATTAGATATTTACAAAGCAGACAACACACAACATATATAACATAGACAAACTAAAACAAATTTTGTGATAATACATTAAAATTGCTAAAAGCTTAAACAATTTTTTCTTTAATTTTTATATAAATAAATTTACCTAATATATGGGACATTTAATTCATATTATAACAAGCTTTAATCCACATTTGTAGAAATAGTACATAATTTTCATTGTAATACAAATGCATATTAACCCAAAGAGCGCTGGAAAGATTCTGAGTTCAGAATGGATACATAGTGCTAAGAGGGAGTGCAAATAATACATGTAAATAGGGTAGAGGGCAAACCAAATAAGATCTTTGGTAATAAAGAGGCAAATCCCATTTTTTTTTCATTTAGATGGGGACAATGTTTGTAGGTTAAAAATCCATCTTGTCTCTTTTTGACGTAATATATTATCTATATTACCTCCTCTTCTATATTGTTTAACCTGTTCTACGCCAGTAAATTCCAAACTGTCTAGTTTTGACATGGCATTGTGCAAAGTGTCTGGCAATAGGACTATCAATGTTTCAATGTTTAGATGTTTGATGTCATCTCTATGTTCATAGATGCGTGATCTAAAATCCCTATAAGTTTTCCCCACGTAAAAACGTGGGCAAGAGCATGAGAGAAGATAACTCCAGGTGTGGAGCAGTTAATAAAAGATTTAATTTTGTGGATCTTTCCTGTAGTGGTTTCAAAGGTTTTTGTCCTTTTTAAAAAAGAACATGCAACACAGTGATTGCATGGAGAACATCTAACTATATTCTGTGCATGGTTTGTCAACCAATATTTTGGTGGTGTTTTAGTAAACTCACTTTGAACCAGCAGTTCCTTAAGGTTGTTTTCAGTCATTTGAGGATAGTTTCCTACAAAATCAGAGAGAACATTGTCATTAGACAACAGATACCAATTTTTATTTAAAATAGTTTTTAATTTTTTCCAATGCAAATTGTACTTGGTAATAAATCTTATTTTGTTGTCTTCTATATGTTAATGTCTCTGACCATATAACAGATCTTGTCTATCTTGAGTTCTAGCCTTATACAGTGCTCTTTCTATAGATCTTTTGTAATTTACAATTTTTATTAGTTTTTAGTTATTATACAAAGGTTGCACAACAATATTATTAGCAATAATTAAGCAGAAGACAGAACCCGGTCTATCAACCTAATAGCGTACTTACAATTCTCATGTGTGCCTGAACTTAACTTACTATAGTTATCCTTGGCCAGCCTGTACACTCTTTCTATAGATCTTTTAGAGTAGCCTTTATCATGAAATCTTTTGGACATCTATTTGGCCTGTTTGTTAAACTTATATTGGTTTGACCATATCCTACGTAGTCAAAGGAATTGACCGCAGGGGATTCCTTGCTTGAGATTATCAGGGTGGTGACTGCTCCCTAAGAGAACGGTATTAGAGGCTGTCTTTTTCCTGTACACTTCTGTACAGATTTGATCATTCTCTTTAGTTATCAGGAGATCCAGAAAACTAATGCTGATTAAATCACTATTACAAGTCATAAAAATATTGAATGTGTTTTTATTCAATATAGATATAAATTCCTGCAATTGAACACTAGTACCTTCCCACAAAATGAGGATATCATCCACGTACCATATCCATAGGGACATGTGTGCATCTACCCACATGGCCAGATCTCTAAAAACCACCTGGTTTTCCAAAAGACCAAGGTGTAGGCAAGCATAGGTGGGTGCACACGTAGCCCCCATGGCAGTATCCCAAACTTGTTTATAATACTTTCCATCGAACATGAAAATATTATTTTTAAAGACAAAGTCTAACAATTTGATGATGAATTTAGTGTATGTGTCATAATCAGAAACTCTTGTTTGCAGGAATGATTTGCCGGCTTCAATACCTATATTATGAGGGATTGATGAATATAATTACTCAACATCCAAGGAGACCATTAAAGTATCCTTGGAGATGAATATACCATCTAGTTTTTTAATTACATCAGTAGAGTCTTGAGTAAAAGTTTGCAATTCAGATACAAATGGCTGTAAGAAGGAGTCCACATACTTGCTAATGCCCTCAGTAGGTCCACCTATCCCTGATATAATATTGGAGTTTTGGTATCCAATAAAACACAGGGATCTTTGGTTTATCATTATACAGGAAGCCAAATTCTTGTCCAGTTATTAAGCCTTCCCTCTTTGCATCATTTATTCTATATTAATCTTTACTAACTTTTTGATACTGTTCAATTACAGATAATTGGCGAATGGCCTCTTCAATATAATACTTCTAGTCTAATATGACCACGTTTCCCTCCTTATCGGCCGGCTTGATGACCAACTCTTTGTGTCTGATCAATTCATTAAGGGCAGTATGTTCCTTGGGAGTAAGATTATCTTTAACAATACCTATCATTTTAATTTGTCTAATCTCTTCTGAGAGACGTTTTGCACAAGTATTGCAATATTTGGTATTGAGGAAAAGGTAGGCATGTACGTGGACCTCTTCTTAAAATCATTTTTAGGTTTAATTTCAGTTCTACCTTTACTATCTTGGTCATTAAGTAAACTCTTCAAATTGTTCACAGCTTCCCTATCCCCTTTGCTGGTTAAATCATCCTGGCTAGAGTTCATGTGGATACCCCACACTGGTCACTACTTTTGGAAGGGTTATATTGAGAGCTTCCTTGCCTGCTTTTATAATTACAGCTTTTGCTTACTAAAACATGCATGCTAAACTGCTGAACTGGCCATATTTTTGAAATATCAAGGCCAAGTGCCTCATATACTTGCATCAAGCTTATTTGACCATTAATCCTTAATCATCAGCCTGCTCCATCTCTGCATTTCCATGCTGAACTCTATACTAATTACTCTTTAAAGCTGATTTATGGTGCACCATATATATTTATTTAGACGGCTAAGTAACGCTCTAGTTGTTGTGAGGGGCCCATGTGTCTTTGTCTGTGTGTCTTCATGTGTGTAGTCACATATTTGTTTACATACCTGTTTACATATATGTTGAATTTTATATATTTATGATAACATAATTTTTTTTTTTTTTTTTGCATATTACCCTAATTGTCTCTGTTAATTATTATAGATAGTGAGTGTGCTTTATTCCTGGCCTTTTGGATGCACCTTATACTGGTTCATTCACTTTTCTTATGTACTTATTTTTGCATATACCCTTTATATCTGTCACATGTATAAAAACCTTTTAGATCCGATATTTGGATTGGTTTAGGGGGGCACATGCCCTTCACAAGTGAGGAGGCCAGTTGTTATTTAAAATTAGTTCCTTTCCTAAAGACTATCTTTGTGGTCTGGGGTATAATATCCTTCAATAATTTGTCATCTTTGAGGATATGCCAGTGTCTCCTAATTATATTTTTACCCTGTCTATGTCCACTATTAAATGTGGTGATAAATCTAGGAAAACTGAATTGTTGATCGGATCTGTTATTTTTATTTTTATCAATTAAAAGTGGACTTCTCTCTAGTTCTTTAGATTGTATTCTCTCCTGTTCTAAAGCTTTCTCCTCATATCTTTTCTGTTGGAATCTCTTTTTAAGAAGGATTTAATTGTTCTTCAAAATCCTCAATCCTATCACAATTCCTCCTGATCCTAAGAAAGTGTCCCCTAGGAATTGTTTTTAACCAAGTAGGATGATGGCTACTATCCTTTCTGATATAAGTATTCATATCACATTTCTTAAAAAAGTGTTGGTATGGATAGAGTTATTTGTTATGAATATAGAAAGATCTAGGAAAGTAATCTCTGTTTTAGTTATTTTAGGGTGTTAGAACAATCGACATGTTGTTTTTATTTAAATGCATCATAAATTGATCAAATGATTCTAGATATTATTTCCAAATACACAATATATCATCAATGTATCTCTGCCATGTCACCAGGACTGCCTCATATGGATTATTCGCCCATACATAATGGTATTCAAAATAATCCATATAGATTATAGCATAACTAGAGGCAAACCTGGTGCCCATGGCGGTTCCACATGTTTGGAGGTACTGTGTATCATTAAACCAGAAAAAAATATGGGTAAGGATATAGTCAATGGCCTGTATTAAAAAATAAAGAAGAGAGGTTACAAGGTCTGGATACAATCTCCATTTAATAGCTTTTAAACCCTACCATGATCTATGATGTAGTAAAGGGGTGTCACATTCATAGTTACCCAGCAAAAATGTTCCTGCCACTCTATATTCTTAATAATATTTAGTGTATGTTTAGTGTCTTTTAAATAAGACTTTGCTGTCTGTGCATATTGTTGCACAAAATAAATTATCAAAAGCCAAAAGGTTGCTGGTTAATGAGTCTATCCCACTAATTATGGGTCTCCCTTGTGGTCTAGTTGGATTTTTATGCACCTTAGGGCAAAAATAAAATATGGGGGTACTTGTATCAGTTTTATACAAAAAAGAAAATGTATCCATTGTTATTGTTTCCCTATCAAGTTCCTGTATTAAAAAGTTCTCAATCAAGTAGGAACAGGTAAGTTAGTTCTAAAATTGGTCTGGCTCTTTACAGAGGATCATGTGATATTAGCGAGCCAATCGGATGCGGTCTTTGTTTCTGTGTTAGATTTTCAGTTTCATTTCTACAATAAGTCTGTGTTATGCATGGGGAATCACATGTTTAATTTGGCCAATCCTGTGTTTCTGATGTTCCAGTCTGACTGAGGACACTATGTGGTTATGGATAGCCAATAGCCAAAAAAAGGGCAATATTGATTGCCAGGGTAGGACTGCTACAAACACTAATGATCACAGATATGGTCACAAATCCAATAAACAATACACGCCCCAAGCACGTATTACACCACACAGAACTAATCCTTTTCACAATGAGTCACATAGAACCAATACATATCACAATGAATCTGGTCTTCAGGAACCAGGGAGATATGGACACACATACTCACCCTTTTCATAAAGACTGATGTTCCAGAGACACCAACAGAGACCAGCCCAAATATACTCCCACAAGTTGGATAAATCCCAACAGATATTCACCCCTAATAATAGAAGAGAAAAATCAAAGAAAAAGGGAAAGAACCCCAGACACTTTGGGTCGGGGGGGAGAGGAGGAAGAAGAAAGACACAGGAGGAGGACACAAAGGGAATCGGAATACACAATATATCCACTAAAAATATTAGTGAACAAGAAAAAGCGTTTTTATCAAAGGGCTTAAAATTTATACCCACACAGGGAGTTTATTATTTTCAATTGTTTATAGATGTCCATAAATTCATCAGGAATATCACTGTTAAAAGATTTTTTTTGCCAAAAAAGACACTTTATGCTACAAACCAGCTAACTCTGAAAAGGATATAAATCCTTGGTCTCATTTTAGAAATGCATCAAGTTTCTATCCCACTCATTGCAAAGGATCTAATATAGATGTATTTGGGAAGTTCATCTTAAAATATATTGAACATTTACAACATAAACCTAAACATCACAATTTGGATAAACAGGATTTTGAGATTCTCAAGTTGCTGAACAAAAGGAAGGATATCATCATTAAAGAGGCTGATGGGGGGGGGGGGGGGGGATTGTTATAATGGATAGGGAACACTATATGTAGGAAGCACATAGGATACTATCAGATGACAAAACATATCTAGTATTAAATGGAAACCCTAAACAGAGGGTTACTAAAGAATTACATGATTTATTAATACAGGCACTTGATAGGGTAACAATAACACAGGAGGAATTTTCTTTTTTGTATAAAACTGATTCAAGGACCCCCATATTTTATTTTCTCCCTAAGGTGCATAAAAATCCAACTAGACCACCAGGGAGACCCATAATTAGTGGAATAGACTCATTAACCTCCAACCTTTCGGCTTTTGTCGATTTTTTCCTGCAACCCTATGCACAGACAGCGAAGCCTTATTTAAAAGACACTAAACATACACTAAATATTATTAAGAATATAGAGTGGCAGGAACATTTTTGCTTGGTAGCTATGAATGTGACATCCCTCTACTCCATGAAAAGGGTTTAAAAGCTATGAAATGGAGATTGGAACAAGATCCAGACTTTGAATCCTCCCTTCTGAATTTTTTTAATACACGCCATTGACTATATCCTTACCCATATTTTTTTCTGGGTTAATAATACACAGTACCTCCAAACATGTGGAACCACCATGGGCACCAGGTTTGCCCCTAGTTATGCTATACAATTATGTATGGGCGAATAATCCATATGAGGATAATAATAGTGGCAGGAAAATTTTAGCTTGGCAAGTATGGATGTGACATCCTTCTACTCTAAGCTATTAAATGGAGATTGGACAAGATGCCTAATATAGTTACTAAGTATAAAGTTATACGTTTTTTTTATTTTGTATTTTATTATTGTTCTGTGCAATTTTGGAACTTTGGGAGGTATTAAAACGGGCTTCTAGACACTTTGATAGTAAGATTTAGATTTGTATGTGATTTGATGACTAACTGTTTGTATCGCCATCATAAGACTATATCATAAAGATAGTTTGTTTCATGGTTTAATATGGATACAGGCAAACAGGATTGGGACTCGGTTATTGGCTATCCAAAACCACGTGGTGTCTTCAGTCGGACTGGAACATCAGAAACACAGAATTGGCCAATTTAAACGTGATTCACCACAGATAACCCGGACTTATTTGAGAACTGACACTGCAAATCGAAAACAGACACATAGACCACATCTGAATTGGCTCACTAATATCACAATATCCTTTTTGAGGACTAAATGAACTGTTCCTACTCGATTGAGAACTCTTAATACGATTGGTTGCTTTGAATTTTAGCATAATGGGGATTGGTTAATTTTATTTTCACCCAAAATGAATATTTAATTATAATTATTTTACAATTTTTTCTTAATTTTCTTTAAATAATATTTTTTGTAATTTATGTATAGCATTTTTTTTTTAAAAGAGTTTTATTGAGAAACAAATATTCAAAGTATACAACATATCATCAGCAGATATATATCATTCAAAGGGAGTTCAATTACACACAATAAGTAGAGAAACATACAGTCTTAATCAATACAGCAAAGTCTATTGTGGTGGCATGCCCAAAGAAGCTTCCATGGGCTTAAGTTCGAACATAAGGCTCTTATTTTATTTATTTTTTAGTATACAGATTCTAGTTCATTTGTAACTGAAACAATAGAGGCAATACAAGTAAAACAGAAATTAGTATCAACTCCAAGAATAGTATTAATTGGTCTAAACAGGCCAGCCGCACATTACACAAAATAGCAGTGAAGAGCACCGAACCCCGATGGAGTCCTTACCCATAGACACCTCTTGGGCGTTAGTTGCTCAAAATCAATTCAGGCCTTACAGTTAATACGTCCCCAGGCAAGAGGGGGAAAGCCTGAAACAAAGAAGAGGGAGAGGAGGGGGGGTAGGGCACGAGGGGGAGGGAAGAGTTGGGGGGGAGGAAAAGGGGACCCAGAGATAGGAGTGGAAAAAATCCTGATCTGTACTAGAATAGAAGAGGATGAGACAGATGGAGAGTAGGGTGAGGATGTCAGGGTGGGGGGGGGGGTCTATGTAGAAGCTAATTCAGCAATTCATCCAGGGAATCCAAATGCTCCAAAATACTAGTCTGCCTGGTGATAGAAATTTCTTTCCATACCAGCAAATGTTTCCATGAGTTTAATTATGTGTTGTATCTGTGTGGTGTCCCTTTGTGTCCAAGCTCTAACTATCACTAGTTTGGTTGATGCGAAAAGACAGATGGCCAACTGTTTTTGATGTCTGGGGAGAGCTGGTGAGAATATGTTAAGTAACGCAGGCTTGGGGTGAAGTCCAATGACAATTTGTAAGGATTTTAGCAGTGCAAAAACTTCTTCCCATAGTTTAGCGAGTTTCTGACAGCTCCACCAGATGTGGATGTCCGAACCTGTCTCCCTACAATCCCACCAGCACCTAGGAGAATGTGAACCGACCATCTAAGACAGTCGAAGGGGAGTGAAGTGCCAACGCAATATTACATTTCATACATAGTTCCAGCGAATTAGCACAATGAAGTGTGGATTTAGTTAGCAATATGGCACTGGCCCAATCAGCATCAGGGATTTCCCCTCCCAAGTCTCTCTCCCAGGCCCTTAACTGCCATGTTCTATCTCCTGTGGTCTCACTTAAAATCAGATGATAGTGAATGGAGAGTGGCCTATCTACCTTGGATTCAAAGATCCATTTTTGCTCCCACGGGGTTAGAACTGGAGGCCAAGAAGCTATGAAGCCGATGGTACTCGAATCTCAGCCAGGTCGGTGGAGATAGAATCTGTGGGGGTAGTTCTCCTGGCGCTCTTAAGGACCCATGATTATAAAGATCCACTATTGTGTTCACCTCCCAAGATCTCCACATAAATATATGAGTCTCTGGAAGGCCCCTGAGCAACCCAGGTATTGAATGTGCTGGTCACGGATGGGGGGCAACTTAAGAAAAGTGTCTGATAGACTTCCAACACTGTAAATTCTGCAGAATGATTTTATTATGGATACCTAATGTTTCGAGTTGGTAGTCGGGTATCAAGGGGAGGTCACCCAAAAGGATTCCCGGTGGCAGAGAGGCCTGTTCGACCTTCCACCAACCCGTTTCAGCATCTGCTGAACCCAGCCTCATAATATGTGAAAATATTCGGCAGAAGAACACCTCCAGCCTCATATGGTTTTTGGAGAGTCTTTTTGGCTATTCTTGGCTTCTTATCCTGTCATATGTATCGCATAATCAAAGCATAATCTCGAGGGAGAATTACAGGAAGAAAGCGGAATAAGTAAAGTATTTTGGGCAAAATTGTAATTTTAACTGCAGCTATATGGCCCATCCAGGAGACTTCGCGGAAGTTCCAGGAATTCAAGAGTTGACGGATCTCCGCAAGCAGATACTCATGATTTTTGGTTCTGACTGCCTGAAGATCTGGGCCAATATATACTCCTAGATGTTTTAAAGCATCACTTGACCATTTGAACCGGTAGGTCGTTTGTAGAAGGGCTAGCTCCTGAACAGATAAGGCCTCAATTTTTTGGAAGTTAATTTTGTAGTAGCTAAGTTTGCCAAATTGTGTAATGAGATCAAACAAGACAGGCAGGGAGCCCATGGGCTGGGAAAGATATAAAGTTATGTCATTGGCA
Organism: Bombina bombina; assembly: GCF_027579735.1. Classification (NCBI taxonomy): domain Eukaryota; kingdom Metazoa; phylum Chordata; class Amphibia; order Anura; family Bombinatoridae; genus Bombina; species Bombina bombina. The sequence goes on along the minus strand of NC_069503.1, from coordinate 833,007,416 downwards.
AACAAGACTATCTTGTCCGCACAGGGGCCCAGTTGCCTCCCTTTAATTCCATCCAGCCCCCTAATGGCCTGGGCCAGTGGCTCTATTGCAAGTGTGAAAATCAGGGGAGATAGAGCACAGCCTTGATGAGTGCCATTAGTAATCTGGAACACATCTGAACAGAATCCTAAACCTATCACTCTAGCATGGGGTTCAGAGTATAGCGCCCAAATAGCTCTTATGGCCTCGCTTGGGAGACCAAAATGAGAAAGTGTCTCCCACAGGTATATACAGTTGACCCTGTCAAACTCCTTCTCGGCATCGAGAGACAGGGCCAACATGGGGTAGTGCAGTCTGTCTGCCTCAGTGAGAATGTTTAACACCCTATGTGTGTTATCCAGCCCTTCCCTAGCTAGCGTGAATCCCACCTGGTCTGTATGCAACACCGAAGGTAGCAGGGTGTGAATCTATTGGCCCACAGCTTAGCAAAAAGCTTCACATCTGTATTAATAAGGGAAATTGGTTGGTAGCTTTCACATTGGGTTGGGTCCTTATCCGGTTTGGGAATGGTTAAAATTGACACCTCCAATAGCTCCCTACGAAACTGTTCTTTCTTTCTAGCCTCTGAGCACATGTTAAGTAGGAGGGGGGTGACCAGGTCTTGAAAGGTCTTGTAGAACAAGGGGGTAAAACCATCTGGTCCAGGGCCTTGTTGTTTTTGAGTTGTTTTTTGGCTGCAATGAGTTCCTCACTGGTAAAGGGGATTTGTAAAGATGTCTGGGCAGTGTCATCAGGAAAGTCTGGATCTTGTTGATTGATGGACCTGGGTCAGATACAATCCAGTGTAATACCGGGCAAAAGCAGCGCATTAGGGGCCGTAACCGGGATACTGTTACTAACAATTGTATGAATTCTAGAGGCTGCTCTATGACCTCTTAATTTATGGGCAAGTAAAGCCGAAGCCTTATTACCCTTATAGTAGATCATTTGAATCTGAGAAGCATGTTTTGCACTCGCTCCGTCTCTTTTTCCCTAATCTGCCTACAGAAACCTTCTATCTCATCAGACAGCATCTGGGATGGACTAATTTAATTAATGATTTCCTTAGCTCAGAGTTGAGCCACAAGGAGACCTTAAGGGGTTTCCATCTGTTTCTTCATGGACCCTTGCTTCTTGATACAAACCCCCTCAAGTAAGCCTTTAAGGCAGCCCATATAGTTTAATCTGACATTAGTGGGCTAGCGTTAATGTGAACAAAGTCTGTTATAGAGTCACGGATCAAAGTCTTAAAGTCTGGATCTGACCATAGATAAGTCAGTAGTTTCCAGCATTGGGGTTAACGCTCTCTGTATAGATGTATCTATTGTGCATGTGACTGCGTTATGGTCTGACCAAGAACACAACCGAATTTTGGAGTCAGTGACTCTATTTAAGGTCCAAGAATATGTCAGGAAATAATCCAGTCTAGAATAGGAGTTATGTGATTTAGAAAGGAATGTATAATCAAGGGAGTCAGGATGGCATACTCTTCAGACATCAAAAAAATTATAGTGAGAAACTGCCTCTCTGAATTTCTCCGCTGTATTGATTGTGTAAGAGTCTACTGACTTGTGAGATTGGACTTGTTTGTCTTGTGTCAGATCTAAGACCATGTTAAAGTCACCCCCGATAATGACTATCCCAGATTTAAGGTTCTCTATCTTATGTAGTAGGGACTTCAGGAAGGAAACCTTGCCCATATTTGGAGCATATAGATTCACCAAGGTATACATCTGGCCATTGAGTTTACACAAAATGATATTGTATCTACCCTCAGGGTCAGTGTCAACATAGATTTGCTCATAGCTCAAGGGTTTGTGCAGAAGTATGGCCTTACCTCTAGTTTTGTCAGAATATGAGGCTGAAATACAGTGAGTATAGTGCAGCTACCTAAAAGGAGCTGTGTAGGTAGTCAGCCAATGTGTTTCTTGCTCAAAAATTACTGAAGCATGTAGTGAGTGCATGTAATTATTCAAGAGGCTCCTCTTCATTAGGAAATTCAGGCCTTTCCAATTCAGGGAAGCAAATGTGAGGGTTTTTGAAGAGGGTCGCATGGTATAGAGCTCAATGGTATGGGTAAATAGAAAGACAAAACGGTCCCACCAAACAAGAGACACCACCCAAAGGAAAAAGACAAAGAGCTTATAAGAGAGAAACATGGCGGAGGGAGTGGAAACTAAGAGGGTAAAGGGACAGAAAAAAGAGAGTAAGGAAGAGAACCAACCCTCTCTCTCACCTGGGCACACGTGTGAGGCGAGAGATCAGTCGGGGACGTTTCTTCAGGACTCCAACAGGTACAGAACTAGTCAGTGTCAGATGGCTTAGATGTTAACAAAAATTGTTTAGCTTAGTGTGATACAAAGATCAATTACAACAACAACAAAACAGTTTAACTGTAATTTAAATTTAAATATATATATATATATTTATATATATATATATATAAACAGTGGGTAATCGGTGGCGGCTCTATTCACCACCAATCAAGGAACTCGACTTCTTAGGAACTGAATAGTCTAATTCCTTGATCTCTTCTGTAAGGAGGGAGAAGATGGTAAGTGGACTACTAGTAAATACTACAGGAGTCCAGAGGAGGAGCAAAAATGAAAATACTGTGATATTGAGTAGCTCTCTATGAATAGAAAGAAGTAAACCAATTCTAAGTAAACTCTGCCCAGTCTAGCGGTGGAGTTGCAGTCTATACTACGGCGGGGGGGAGGAGCAGGAAAGGGTACCAGGAATTACAACATCATTAGGGCATATTGTTCTTAGAGTAGTGCCAAACTGATATATTCCAGCAGCCCTGATATTAACGATAAGCACAAATCAAACTTGGTCAGATCAGTTTAAGTCTATGTGGTGATATGTCTAGGGGGGAGAGGAGGGGGGGAAGAGGCAAATGGAAATTCTTATAACATCATTAAATATTGCAAAGACTAGGGACTCATAATTTTAGGCAGTGAATAAAACCTTGGATACAGAGGGAACTTGCATCTCTATCCCTAGTTCTCCTCCCACCCTCAGAACCCAACTCGGCCCAAAATCCCTAACTGTGGACTTTGAGACATTAATGGCAGTCTAGGAGATACCCTGTCAACACTCTTAGGAAGAATTTTTGGCATTCATCTTAGCATATACAGTATATATTGTGATTTGAATACCCAAATACAAAGAAGAACCATATATTTGTGCAAATTAGTATACATAGAGTCTGTCTAACATATATAGAAGATAAGGCACATCACGACATAGGTATTGATTGGTAACAAGAAAAACAAAAGGTAGCTATGGCAGCTAAAAAAGAGATAAATCTAACACTAACAGCGTGATAAACAGGGAGTCCTGGATATTTTCAAAGGGTACTGTCTCTTTTTGTGGAAGTACAAGGTCAGTCACAAGGACAAGTTCCAGAGATTATCTGGTTGTAAGCCCATGACATTTCTTAAAACAGATAGCTCCTAAGCCCCAAGACCCACCCAACTACTCAGCATCGTTTGCAGCATGTTCAGCCCAGGGCACCTCATCCAGAGAACGAACCAAGTTATAACTGAAGGTGGGCCCCAGGCTCCCCACACCGCAACCAACCGCCCAGCAAGACATATCAAACAACATAACTTTTAATAAACATTAAAGGACATGAACCAAAGACTTTTGTAAAGGATACTTCTCAATCTTGAGTGAAATAGTCCTCTCTGAATTCCAGTATAGGAAATAGGAGGATCACAGCATGCTGTTCTGTGGTAAGTCACGTAGCAACTAGTTCACCTTCATCATGAGTTAGGGGACTCTTGGGATTTGCGTGGCATCAGGCATTGGGGTCTAGGGCTCCACTCCGGGGCACCCGCATGTAGTGCTCCAGGTGGTAAAGACCTCTGATGGAGGGGAGCAGGTGATATAAGGTCCCATGTTTTCAATAGGTCCATTCCTGCTTCCAAGGATGTGGCTGTATGATCTGTCCATTTCTATTTACTATTAGTCGGATACCCCCATCTGTAGTGGATGTTATGCTGTCTGAGGGCCTGTGTAAAAGGGCCAAAGGATCTGCGCTTCTGCAAAGTATACTGAGAGAGATCAGGGAAAACCAAGATTGACTGGAACTTTTCGGGTAGCTGAGGCTTATTGGCTAGTTCTCTTAGAATTTTTTCTTTGTGTGTGAAAAAGTGAATTCTGAATCAGAAAATTCAGGTTCTCATTATCTTTGAGGAGAATCTTGCAAAATTCCGTGGCAAAGCTTTCCAAATCTGCAGGCAGGATTTCCTCAGAGACTCCCCTAAATCTCAGATTGTTGCATCTGGACCTGTCCTCCAGGTCAGATTACTTGAGCTCTAGGTCAGATATCTGGATAGACAGGTTCTGAGAATAGGAGAGTAGATTTTCTTGGTCAACAGCCATAGCTTCTTGTTTTCTCTCAAGAGTGTCCATTCTCTCCCCTATGGCTGCAATATTCCTGCGTAGTTCTGCAGCAAAACCCTTGTTTGCAAAACCCTTAATGTGCTGGGTGAGGGTATCAACTATATTGGCGACCATGTCTGTAGAGGTATGCCCAACCGAATTTGAAAGAGAGGTCATTGAGTCTTCAGAGATGGCTCATAGGGTGTTGTTTCCCTCCGCATCCATTGCAGAAACTTGCGGGCTGGCGATCCTAAAGTGATCCATTACTGATTTCTTAGGTACTGCAGTGGAGTTAGATCTCCTTTTATTATGATTGGACATAGCAAATAACCTTTCAGGTGAGTGATAGCTGCGTTGATTTACAATTATAAGCGTGGCTCAAGCATGTATATAGGGTGGAATTAGAGCTTAGGGTTTATGAATCTCACCCGGAGTGCCCAGAGGACGTTACATTCTATTCCATTATTGTTGGCCAAAAGCTTTTTAGGTACTCAATAGGCATAACAGTGGATGGGGTGGTCCTGTTTGAAGGCCATGGCTTGATTGTAGATCAAGCAGGGGCAGCAACAGTAGTCTCTCTCCTGGGGGAGCACTCCTTCTAAGCAATGTAAGGGAAAAGGAATGAAGGTATGACCCGTGGGCAGAGTGAACCAACGGGAAAGGGAGAAGAGAGGCCAGGAACTGCCGTCCCATTAAATTGTGAGGAGATAATTGTTGCCAGGGAGGTGTGTATAAACCACATGTGTGCCTGAGGAGGTATTGAAGTTGCTGAAAGTTCTAGCTGCATTCAATAAATGACCCCCAAACTGTCTGTGGAAATCTTCAACTGTCTTTTGAATCTATCCCAATAAGGGGCCTCATAAAGATAAGTCTCATAAGCAGGAGTGTATTGTGGTCAGTATTGGCTTTGATCAATATGAATGGGAGCCTTTTTCATATGGATGCTATAGCCTGTCGTGCAAAAACAGCTGATTTCAAGCCCTTATATTATGCATCTTTGACTTGCTTTTGTTCTGTTCTTGAAACTGTAGTGCAATTGGGAGTGGAGCTAGTTTCTTGTGATTTAGATAAGGTTAATATAGCCTGGCTTTAGCAAGAGAGTACTAACATGCCCATATCCCTGTAGTTAGAGATAAAGCTATAGTGCGTGTATAGTGCATATGTGGATCACTTACAGTCTCCTTAGGGCTAGACAAGATGGCCGCCGTTCCCGCCACAGGTTTTCCCCACAGAGATATGTGCAGCTGCCCCAGTCAAGAGGGCCTCCAACTATCCCTTGTCGGCCTCAAGTTTTTTACAGTAAGGACCGCTAGACTCCTACTTTTCCTCAGTGAGCTATCAGTGAGTATTTAGCCCTGTGTCCAAGTGGTGTCTATGTTCTATTATGCTGGGCCTCCTATGCGCTGGTGTACAATCAGATCTCTGCACAGCTGGGTTGGTAGTGGACCCGGAGCGAAGCCCCAACCCTCCGGTATCCACAAAACTGAGTCTCACTGCTTTCGTAGTCCCACAGTCTGTTTGCCTATGATAGTGCAGCCGACGCTGCATGGTCCATCTTTGCTCCTTAACTAGCCAGCGGGCTCTCTCACTGCTGGCTCCAAAATGGCTTGATTTCACCTCTGGTATAGCCTCAGTGTTGTAGCAGCTCTGAGTGGTCGTTTATATCCAGATTTACTGGTAATTATTTTGGTATTTAGAATAAACCAGAGCCAAATTGCAGAGAGCTCTATAGAGTTGCATCCTCTCAGCTCTGTTACTGGCTCCGCCCCCCATGTATAGCATTTTTATCGGTGATTGTTTTTGGTTGGAAATAAATCTAATTCTAAATGTGATTCTTATGTGAATCCACCTTACACCAGACGCTGGAACTTGTATGCAGTGTATTTAAACAACTAGTATCAGCCACAATGTAGCTTACTTCTTTTGCCTTTTAACTTGCTCTTGAAAAAGATGACTGGTTAGCTGAAACACGCTTAATAAAAATAAGGTTTCCTTTGCCATATTATGGCAGCGCTGATACTGGATTTCTAATTCAGTGAGTATACTGCACTTATATTTATTGGGTGTATACGAACACAACATTGGAGTTCTTTCATTTCCAGAGTCTTCTGGATTGTTATCGAGTTGGTGGACTCCACATTGGTGATATCCTTGGAGCAAGCGCCCCTCTAACCTAATCCATATATACAGACTTTTTTTATTGCTTTTAACTTTATGATTGGCTAAATTATTTAGGCATAACACTTTTTTTTTACCTTTTACTGTTAAGCTCTATTGTTAAACAGTCTAAACCCTGAACATTTGTTATAAATATTATGGCCTATAAAACTGAGAAATAATTGTATAACAGGAATTTGATGTATTCTAATGTAATAATAAGATTTATAATCCATGGATTGTTTACAATTGGACAACTTTTAAATTTTTAAACAAAACACGCTCTTTATTTACCTACAATGGAATATTAAAGTTTAAAAGGCTATATACGTGGATAACTCATAATTATTATAAGCACAGCTCAACAAGAACGTATACTGACCATGATACTAAGTGTATTGTACAAATACATCATATATATATATATATATATATATATATATATATATATATATATATATATATATATATACTGTATATATAGTAGAAAGGAGTGTAAGACAAAACAAAGTAATAAAAGAGAGATATGCAAGAAAATCCATAGAATACCAATCCAAGTATTTGCAAGTGAAGTGGAGAAACTGATGTCACATGTTTTAGCCCTTTGGGAGCCTTGAACAACCAGACCACATGAGCCCCTGTTAACATATATGAGCCAGGGCCATATTAGAGGAACTCATGTCACCCCAATTAATTAGGTTTATAATATTAATAATATTTTATTAAAATATATAATATAATAATATTATAATATACTATTAAATAATTATAGAAAATGAACAGCAACAGGATATCAAACATAAATGCATGATCAATTATAATAGAACTAAGGCATTTGTAATATTAAATGCTAAAATGAATGAGAAGTGTAGATTTAGAAGTAACCCATTTGTTTAGTTTGAAAGAAATTCTATGCTGTCTCTCTAATTTGGGTAACTTTGAATTATACAAGGACATAAAATGGAAATTTTAAACTAATTGTTTTCTACTGCATGAAGAAACTTCTGAAACTACATTATTAGAATACCTTTGAGAAATTATAAAACTTTGCAGTTAAAAATGTATTCTAAACTTCTGGAAATAATAACATCTGTAGTACATGAGACATATTGGAAACTAGATCACTGTGTTTAAAACATTACAGGTTAATGCTTTTTCAGCACAATTTTTACATTGAAAAAAATAATTGTAACAGTATTAATAAATTATCAAACATTTTTTTCCCCCAATCTACTAATTGAGTATGGAAAAGTTTTGAAGGAAAATGATCAACCACTGTTCAAGACAATGTACTGCTTTAAAACCACATGAGTAACAGTACTCTAATAGTTAATTTGATGAATTGGTGATTGTAACAACAACATTACTGGAAGTCTACTGCTATATATTTGTTTAAACATTAAAGGGAACCTCGCTTTTTTTTCATGATTTGGATATAACATACAATTTTCAACAAATTGTTTAAATTACTTCTATTATGAAATTTGCTTCATTATCTTTTTATCTTTTGTAGAAGGAACAGCATTGCGCTACTGTCACCTAGCTGAACACATCTAGTTAACCAATCACAAGAGACAAATGTGTGCAGGCACCAATCAGCAGCTAGCTCCCACTAGTGTAAGATATGTGCATATTCTTTTTCAACAAGAGCTACAAAGAGAACAAAGCACATTTGAAAATGGAAGTTAATTTAAATGTGTCTCAAAATTACATGCTGAATCATGCAAGTTTAATGTCGGCTTTCCCATCCCTTTAAACATCTTGTCATATAATACATCCATTTATAATATAACACATTTTGAAACAATATATCATGATAGGATATTTGAAAGTATTAGAGACACTATGATTGAATGAGATATCAAAAACAGCAAGGTATACACGTTAATAAAGTCAATCAAGGAGTTTAAAAAAAAAAAAAACTTTAATTCCCCATAGAGCTTAGTGCACTCTTATTTACAGATTGTTTGAACTTTGTTGTTCTTCAAAAATTGGTCACTTACAGAAAGATCGTAAGCTCCAAATGTCATGGTGTAATAATGTTTCAGAAATGGTGTCAAACCAAACATGATTATTTACATACTATAATAAGCTGTGTTTTCTTAATATATGTATATTTATTTCAGGGTCATAAAGCCCCACATAAGGATCCAATGGCTAGATTACGAGTTTTTGTCGGTAAGGCTGTGCGGTGCTAGCGCTCCTTTATTTCTCACAGCTCACTTAAGACAACGCTGGTATTACGGGTTTTTCATTTTATTTAATTTTTTTAAATTTTTTATTGAGGTTATAATAAAAGTTACATAACATATTAATCCAGTAACAATGATAGCTTACTTCTGAAAGATACATCTCTGTAATATAAACGCAGTCATAAAGCAAAGAAATAGCGAGTTTTGGGTTAAATACTGTATGCCTTTGGAGAGAAACGTGTACCATAGTCATGGAAAATACATCCATGTCTCGTATTCAGAACCCCTTTATGGAGAAATAAATAATAACAACATACAAGAGGCTTATGAGATTGCTAGAGTTAATTGGATAGAACAGGGATGTCAATAATAGATATATGTGTTCATGCATGAAATTATGGAACCTCAGTTTTATATTTTATATCTAATAGATGGGGCCCACGCCTTACCATGTAGAGGATTATCTGTTTATCTATTCTAATAGGGTTAAGGCAGGTGTGGGGCAGTAGTTGTTTGGACGCTTACAGACCAGAGTGGTCTAGAAAAAAGAGAAAAAAAAGAGTTCAGCGGGCAAGAGCCGCTTATGTTAGAAAAGGAGGGGGATAGAAGAGAATGGAATGGAATGGGGGGGCGGAGCTATCTAGAATGTTTATTTAGTAATGTGAGCGGGACTGTTGGAAGGTTTATTATCCAGTTACAAATGTACCTGCAAAGTTATGCATAGGGGAGACAAATATGTAAAGATATGGTGTATTAGCTATGTGCAAGATCATTCCTTTTCCTAAAAATAAAATTAGCACAGTTAGGGCTATTCAGCAAGTAATGGGGAGACTATACTGTTTTCAGCCTGAAGATGTCAGTGAGCGTTAGTGACTAACCTGCCCTTTTAATTAGTAGCCTACAATAAGCTCTACAAAAATACAGGGAGCAACTATAAGGCTATATAAGCAGGCCTTAGTACAAGAAACAATGTATGGGACTCCTATGATCTAATGATCTGTCTTATACCTAATATCCAATTATAGGTAATTAGGAGGCCATTTGACCACTAAGAAGGCAGTCAGCTAAATATTGAATGTGTTAGAGGATTTATAGAATCAAATGTAAGTGAGATAAATACTGGCCTGGTTAGTAAGTTCCATCAATCACTACTACGGAATGTGGACTGCTTATAATATTTTGGTGATAGCTAGGGCTAAACCGACCAGAGTAGAGAGACACAGACCTATGTATATGCACATAGATACACATACAGAGATATACACAAATGTAAGGTAATAATCAGCGCTTAGTCTACTTTCTCTGGGGCATATATGGATACACAACTGAGCCTATCACAGACAAATATAGAGATATAGCTTGGAAGTACAAACATATAAACATAGGCATAAGAATCTGTATAAAAGGGATAATGAAACAGTTTGACCTAATAAGTGAGATTCTCAGTCTCAAATATACTAATCTTACTCTAGGTATCTTCCATAGGGCCTTATAAGGTTACAGAGGCCTATACACATAATTAATTAAAGATGTAGCCGGGCTGATTAGAGAGCATTAATAGGATTGTATTTGTGAGAGAATATTAGCCCTATTGTAAACCTTGAAACATAAGCGTTTGGCCTGAAGGTGACCCCTACATATCTGAATCTATAGAGTAAATGGCTATCCAGGGCCAATGATTAAAGCTAGCCTACTTTATGCACAATAAACATTAAATGTTCATGGTAGATCTTTAGCAAGGCTATCTGAGGTTATACTAAGATACCAAGGAGGTAATAGTAGGATGGTATTCAGTGGCGGTCGCATGTGTAAAGCAATCTAGTAGGTATAATATGCCGCGGGCCATTGTGACGCACAAAAGACCGTATGATAAATATGTCTCTTAATGATCATCCGGCCCAGGTATATATGTTATGGCCTTTAAATATTTCTAACAAAAACATATTAAACAATATGGTATCAAATGATAGGCATGTAAACAAAGATGTATATATCTGTTAAGAGAGTTAAATGTTGTAACTCTAATAAGGTAAATACTGTTTTCAAGAGCGTAAATATTAGGATGGTACATATATAAATTGCAGGTAGCTTGGGGAAGTCATGTGTTTAAAAGCTATAGGAATAATATGCTGTGAGTATGGAGAGGCTGCCTTATAGGCTAGAAAGTGTAGGGCATTAATCATGTAGCATAATTAAAGCCTAACTATAATATAGTATACCATGTAAACTGTAATGAGGATCTCATATATCTGACATGCGGATGTAAATTGGTATTCTTATATAACTATGAGATCCCCATACACAGAGTAGATTTGCCTATAGGCTTGTGTAACTAAGTGTAAGACAGCAGACCATATAGCAAATCTAACTTTAGTTGATTGACTGATAGTACAAACCATAAAGATTAAAAATTAAGCTTTAAGGCCTGTTAGAGGCGTGATAGGTACATATCAGTCACAAGATGTAGGCACATGTACTTAACAACTCAGGTATTAATAATGAATATACAAACATAGGATTAACAGTAAAATGGGGAAAAGGTCTAACTCTTCGTCATAATAACATCGTCAAAGTCAGCCTATGATTTTAAATAACCATCTGAGTCATTATTTACAGTATAAGCAGAAACTAAAATATCGACAACTATGGACTATGAAGGTTACATGTAATAGAGCTGGTATTGAGTCTAAGGAAATAGCTGCCCTGAATGATGTTACAAAAGATTTGCCATATATACATTACATTGTGTGGGTATATACATAAGGCCAGAGATTATTCCGTTAAATAAGCTTATTCAGCTCTAAATAGTACTTGAGATGAAAAGAGATCCCGAAAGGCTGCCTTTAAAACTAACTGTTCTTGTCTGAACGGCAACACACTGGAGAAGCGATACTTAGCCACTATCCGATCCCAACTCTTATGACAGTGTGGCTTCATCTGCCCAAATGTCCCTTGTCTGTTGCGGGCATGGAGATAATGCTGAGAGCCCTCCTGCAGGCTCTGTGATGTGTCGATCCGATCGCTCGCCTTCAATTCTCCAGCATTGCTGCTAGAATATGAAAAAACAAGAGAAGACAGATGCGCCACATGGCCCAATATTGTTTGGTCCAAATATGTATTTGATAGATGTACAAAGTTTGAACTCACATTTGTTTAAGCACCTCAGTTAGTGCTATAGAGGCAGTCTGGGATCTCTTACAGTCACCCAGGGGACCAAACTCCGGTAATAGTATGATGTCTGTATCAGAACGACATAAGAGACATAGGTGCCTATATGGCCTAGTATTGTCTTGACACAGTGAGCAATATAATATGATAGAATGGTACTCACAATAGTTGTAGCATCTCCTTTGATGCTATACAGGCGAGATGGGATCAATATAGTCACCCACCAGACTTGAGCACAGGCCCACTGGGTAAGGATGGAAGTCAGGACCACAGGTAGTCAGGAAATATCCAGGATAAGATAACCCCTCTCAGTCAAAGGGATAGCAGGCAGGCAAACAAGGTGGGTTAGATCATGTTTATTTAACTTGAATAATCTTTATCAATTAATACTGTGGGTATAGATTTGCTTGTGTCATAGAGGATACAGCCTGCTTACATATGAAATAGCGAGTACATATTATGGTCATTTATGTATTAAGTGCAATCATGTTTGTACACATTCAGTTTTTATTTATCAGTTTAAAATGGCTTAGATCAACTGTTGTGTAATAGTGAATGTCAGCCATCAGTGATATGCAAGTTCATAGCTTTATATACTTTCTGTGATGTTCTTTGTTGAACTCTGTAAACAAAATGCTTATGAGATATATGTTTGCCTGAGTTTTTTTTATCATGATTATAATATATTTATTTATCATTGAACTTATTATTTCCTATATTTGACAGAGATTTAATTTATACTAATTGCAACCTAATGGGCCAATAGGATTTCAATGGCCCCTTAGACTCCTCCTATTACCATGTGGTTTTGATTAAGATCAATTAGATTTATAGTATATATATATAGCAAGTGTTCACAAATGTTATTATGAAGCCTGATGAAACAGCTTGTAGCTGAGAAACGCGTTGCCTTGTTTTTATTATTTTAATAAAACTTTTTTTAATAATCTGAACACTTGCTACCATATTGTTTGCCTGCCTGCTACTATCCCTTTGACTGAGAGGGGTTATCTTATCCTGGATATTTCCTGACTATCTGTGGTCCTGACTTCCATCCTTACCCAGTGGGCCTGTGCTCAAGTCTGGTGGGTGACTATATTGATCCCATCTCGCCTGTATAGCATCAAAGGAGATGCTACAACTATTGTGAGTACCATTCTATCCTATTATATTGCTCACTGTGTCAAGACAATACTAGGCCATATAGGCACCTATGTCTCTTATGTCATTCTGATACAGACATCATACTATTACCGGAGTTTGGTCCCCTGGGTGACTGTAAGAGATCACAGACTGCCTCTATATCACTAACTGAGGTGCTTAAACAAATGTGAGTTCAATCTTTGTACATCTATTAAATACATATGTGGACCAAACAATATTGGGCCATGTGGCGCATCTGTCTTCTCTTGTTTTTTTAGATTGCTGCTTTGGATCCCGGCCTGGATCTCCACAGATAGCTGCCTGATCATCATCTCAGTGACTCCTCATTATATACCAATAGAGACTTATGTCTATATATGATTTTATATCACAGTGAACCTCTCAATCAAATTGTTCACATCATATTGAGAGGTTGCATACTTAGGTCTTATTACCTGTACAATATTACTGTCACTTATATCTCTGTGTCTTTCTCTTAGGGGGTTGTGCCACATATTTATTATATCTAGGTCTACTCACCTATAATATCATTGTATACCACTCTAACTTTAACTTTATCTTTCTCCTAGGAGGTTGTGCTTTATATTTAAATTCAATATATTTATATCCATATATATGCTCACTATTGATAGAATAGACTACTGTCCTTTACAATAAGCATCTTATCTTTCTCTTATGAGGTTGTTGGTTATATTTTCTATATATTTTTTATATCTTGCCTATTATTGACGGCTATAGCGAATTGACTATATCACTTTTATAGTTGTTAGGAATATAGAGTATCCTTTATTAGGGTGCCCCCTCCTCTGTATCTATGCTAGAATATGGTAGAGGGTTCGGAATACTGTCCTGCATAATGACCGTAAAAGCGTCAATGTAAGGGCTGCTCCATTGTGGCTCTGCATCACAGTCAGCCGAGAGACAAATATTTCCAAGAGTCTTCTTAGGTGATAAGACCTGGAGCTCAGTGTCTAGCGATCTAGTACCCAATAGGCAGGTCTGATTTGTGTTTTCTGGGGGTGGAAGGATACCCGCATGTGCCTGTGGCTGCGTGTCATGTAAGGTAGACGTTTCCCTCTCCGCCATTTTAGGCATGCAAGGTTCTTCAATCCAGCCTGGGTGTCAAATTGTATGAGTTAGATCCTCAAATTGTCTGTCCATCCGCTGTTCCAGCTTTATGAGGAGCAGTAGTAGGTGATTAGTCCCCTTCATAGTGGAGTTTGCAAGCTAGCGTTTCGCTGAATAAAGAGAGCAGGTCTGAAGCAGATGTTTAATGTCGATGTCGGCTAGGCCAGCTTCTTGTATGAGAGTTATAACAGGTTCCTTCCCATCACTTTCATTTAACAATTCAATCACCACAATCCTAGTAGACCATATCCAGTGTTGTTGTATATATTTTAGCAAAAGACTCAGTAAGAATAAGGTATAGTACGGCTATATACAGGAGCTATTAAAAAAACATGTCTGTCTTCAAGCGTGGGTGGTGATTTAAGATAATCAGTAGATTTAAGTAACGTAGTGTGAATGACCCAGGTGGATTGGTTCTGTATTCGGTAGTGTCCAACTCTGTGGTGCCTCCCTTAATTGCAAGTGATGTGTCCTACTATGGCCCACTACCTTTTCTGATCTGCCCTGCTCCTGGCTTCCAAGATCCAGCTGATGCCCCTTTGATGTTAAATGTGCGGCTCTCTGGTAAGCCTATCTTGGCTTCAGTGTCTGCTCTCCGCTGCTCTGTAAGGTTGGTCCGGTAGTATAGAGGTCTGGTGAGTGCGTCTGGTGTATGGGAGTCAGCCCAGGTCTCCGCTGCTGGATCAGATCTAGAAACAGGTACCGCTAGTACAAGCAAGATCTTTCCTCTATAATTATGCTGGTTAGGTGTCAAAATTACAGCTGAGTCACATATGCAGGCTATTAGTGGGCATCTCAGCTATGGAGCATTAGTTTTCTGCGGCCATGATGGTTGCTAGCCGCCTCCGCCGTATTACGGGTTTTTACAAACGAGGCGTTAGCCTCAGAAAAGTGAGCGTTAAGCAAAATTTAGCTCCACATCTCACCTCAATACCAGCGCTGCTCATGGTAGCGGTGAGCTGGCTAAACATGCTCATGCGCAATTTCCCCATAGGAAACAATGGAGCTGAGCCGGCTGAAAAAAAACCTAACACCTGCAAAAAAGCAGCGTTCAGCTCCTAACGCAGCCCCATTGATTCCTATGGGGAAACAAAAGTTATGTCTACACCTAACACCCTAACATGAACCCTGAGTCTAAACACCCCTAATCTTACACTTATTAACCCCTAATCTGCCGCCCCCGACATCGTCGCCAGCTGCATTATATTATTAACCCCTAATCTGCCTCTCCGGACACCGCCGCCACCTACATTATAACTATGAACCCCTAATCTGCTACCCCTAACATCGCCGACACCTACATTATACCTATTAATCTCTAATCTGCTGTCCTTAACATTGGCAAACCCTACATTTTATTTATTAACCCCTAATATGCCGCCCCCAATGTCGCCACAACTATAATAAAGTTAATAACCCCTAAACTTAAGTCTAACCCTAACCGTAACACCCCCCTAGTTTAAATATAATTTTAAATAATCTAAATAAAATTACTGCAATTAAATAAATTAATCCTATTTAAAACTAAATACTTACCTATAAAATAAACCCTAAGCAAGCTACAATATAAGTAATAGTTACATTGTATCTAGCTTAGGGTTTATTTTTATTTTACATGCAACTTTGTATTTATTTTAACTAGGTAGAATAGTTATTAAATAGTTTTTAACTATTTAATAACTACCTAGCCAAAATAAGTACAAATTTACCTGTAAAATAAACCCTAACCTAAGTTACAATTACAGCTAACACTGCACTATAATTAAATTAATTACCTAAACTAACTACAATTAAATACAATTAAATTAAATACACTAAATTACGGAAAAAAACAAACACTTAATTACAGAAAATAATAAAATAATTTTAAAAAATTTAAATGCGGTAGGAGTCTTGACAGGAGAGGGTGTACCGCTCACTTTTTCCAACAATCGTAATACCGGCGTTAGGAAAACCCCATTGAAAAGATAGGATACGCAATTGACGTAAGGGGATTTGCGGTATGTTAAAATAAAGGAAAAAAGTGAGCGGTTCACCAGTACCTGCTAGACTCATAATACCAGCGGGCGTTAAAAAGCCGCGTTGGGACCCCTCAACGCTGCTTTTTAAGGCTAACGCAAGACTCGGAATCTAGCTGCAAGAATGATAGAAAAGAATTTATTTACATTTTATATTTTATTTAACATATTAAAAATGAAAACACATTTATCACATTTATTGTCAAATATGCATATAATTGAGGCTCCTCATAAAATTTGCCATATGATACACATTTCCTGCTCTGTAAGCATTCAGATGTTTTTTCTCTTCACAAGATTCTGAGGATTCATCATCTACTTGAATTTTACATAAAGGCTCACTGATATTTAAACTTGTCATCACATGCACAGATATTTTTCTAAGAATTTCCACATCAGCTAACAATATGACAGCTAAAAGAAGTGCAAAAATCAATATAAAGTGGAATTATAAGCAGACTCTTAAAGGAACATTATACACTCATTTTTCTTTGCATAAATGTTTTGTAGATGATCTATTTATATAGCCCATAATTTATTTATTTTTTAATTATATTTTTGCTTATTTTTAAATAACATTGCTCAGATATTCAGGCTCCTAACCAAGCCCCAAGCCCCAAAGTTTTAGGAGAATGCCGTCAGATACCTACTCCAGCTTGCTCCTGTTTGTGTAAAGTGTCTTTTCATATCCAAAAGAAGTGGGAGGGGGCAGTGTCTTATTTCCCACTTGCAGTGAGCTTTCCAGCTACCTTTTCAACAGAGCTAAACTGAAAGCTTCTAAGTAAGTTTTTAAACAGTTTTATAATGTATTTTTATATCAGTATCTGTGCATCTTATTCTTTATAGTAGTGTCTATTACATGCAGTTATATGAAAATTGGTGTATACTGTCCCTTTAACAATCTTTGCAGGATGCCTGTCTAGGTCTATAAGATCCACATTCAAAAGTTAAACAAATTACAGTACTTTTCCCCCCCAGAGATCCCTCACCTACAATATCTTAGTTGGACTCCCTTGTTTGATGAGATTTGTCAAATCTTTGCTAGACTTACATCCATACAGAATCGAGAATCTCCAATAATGAAGACAAGCAGAGTGAGAGAACATGGATAATATTGACGTATTGCAATGGCTGAATCAAACTCTTGTTTTTCCAGAATCTGCTGAGACTATAGATCTTCTTGAGTTTGCTTCAGTAAAGCTTCAGCTATGATTAAAATCACCAGATGTAAACTAAATCTTCAAACATCTTGTTAAGGCTTTTTTTTTTTTTACTTTCCTCAAATGTTAAAAGTACAAACAAATATTAATTATTTACAATGAGCAAATGGAGAGTATAACTTTTGTCATAGTTATAGTATGGTACTATGCAAATAAGATGAATGGTTAATTAATATGTTTTAATGGATACACTGACAAGTTGGTCCCAAATACTATGACATCAATCTATACCTCCTCTCCTACTGTGAATATTAAAAGTTTTTTTTATTTGTCTTTATTAATTTTATATATCCAGAGTCAAATAAACATTAAAATAAACATTTAGGGCTCCATGTACTAAGCAGCGACTTGTCTGCTTGCCTTTTAGTACATGGGAGCCTTAGATAAACTTGACAAAGTTCAAAAATCAACATTACAAGTCAACATTACTAATCGTGGTGTAGATCAAGATGTAACAATACAGATTATGTTCGATATTGTCCACCAATATAGATTACTATTTGCTCCTCATATAGATATAATATGTACTAACTACATTGTCTCTTCCTCTTCCCATAAATAATAGGTCAGTTTTCCCATAAATTAAGCTCAGTGAAATGACAAAGTGGAATTTGTCTGGAATAAAACTAAAGGTGAGTGTTCTGAGTGTTAGAAAGGGGAGGGATGGAAAAACAAGTAGATGGTGAGAATAGAAGGAGTGAAAGGCATAACATTCTGGAATCTGGCACAATTTACACTACCATCAGAAAATGTGCAAATTAGGCAAACCGATAGATACTACAAGATTCATTAATATTTTATGCAGTTTGACAGACTGAATTCCTGGCAAATGGTGATCAATTCTATAAAATAGACATCGCCTCTTGAGAAGGTGGAGAGGTCCCTAGCATAAATTTTGAAATTGGTCCCTGTAAAATGTAATTGAATGAAATATGTCACATTTTTGGTGCTTATAGAAGCCACATCCTTCCAGGTTCAGCAATTCTTCTAATCTATTGTACAATGTTGTTTTGAGGGAGGCAACTGAGATTTCCATGACCTAGCTATTACAGACATAGCTCTGTTAACTGCAAACTAAAACAAGGGTTGTCTATTTCCCCAGACTACTTATTTCATCCCAAAAGGGGTTTAAGGTATTTACTACTCCATGATATGTGAACCATATTTTCAAGCTCTCCACAACTCCTCCAACACATGCTTTTTGATTAGAGAATTGTCTCATTCTGATTGGTGTCATATGCCACTTTGATAGGAATTTAAAGTTAATTTCCAGTATCTGTGCTGAAGAAGATGACTTGTGGATTTTAAAAAACCATCTTGTATATTTTGAGAGCATAGACACGCGGAATGTACATAAGTGGAGCCTAATTAAGGTTAGGGACCCTCTTGGGGGCCTCTCTAGGAGACACCATTGTTCAAAAATTGTTGGTGCACGTAAAAAAAATAGATTTATAGCGGGAGGTCATAAACAGTTTATGTAATTGTGTATATTTGAGACATTTTGAGAAAACTCATCTAGTAATTTTTCTTAATTCCAGTCAATTTACCATTATCTGTTAACTTGATCACAGATATGGAATCTAGCCAGCCCGTCCCGCACCTGACCTGGTTATTAAGAATTCAGCATTTAATGAAATATGAGTTAGGGAGGTAAAAGCGGAGGAGAGTTGTGGATTTTTTGCCACCAAAGTGTCCCAGGTATGGAATACATGCTTAATAAAGGAAAAATGTTGAATGGGTCGACAGAGACCCATGATTTTGCTTTAGCTCCACCATGCCAAATCCACGATCCTTTGCAATGCTATTGCGGGATAATAAAGGGTGGGGATTGGAACACCAATCCTACATTGTACAGAGGTTGTTACATTGGGACTGATTTATTATTGCCTGTATTGTGCCTAATGCACCTGTTTCCACGCAAGCCTTGAGACTTGCCAGAAACAGGAGTTAAGAAGCAGTGGTCTTAAGACCACTGCTCCTTACGGAGGACATCAAATCTCATATGATCGGGTTGATTGCCACCCCCTGCTAGATGTTCACCAGAACTGCTTGTGCAATGATAAATGCCAACCGCATATGAGTCTGAGCCCCATTGTTTCTTAGGGAGTACATGGTTTTACTGAGCCCCCAAATATATTTTTTAATGCATTGCTGGAATTTTTAAAGAAAAGCATGTGATAAGGACAATGGTACTGCATGCATAAGATAACATATATGAGGTAATAAAGTCTGTATTCGTCCCCACCAAGACAAATATTTTTTATTCTACCCATTCAACGTGGAATTAGTATCCGCATATAATCTATGGTAGTTCAACATGAAAATGCAGTGATAGGAAAGAGAAAGATCTACTACTAAATATTTAAGAGAGTGTGATTGCTGTTTGTTGGGAAAAAATGTTTGGAATTTGGAATTTTCTGTTGGATGTATGGAGACATTTAACATTTCAGATTTATTGGAGTTAATTAAAAAGTTGGAATAATATTCCAAATCTTTCAAACTGTTTCAGCAATGGGGGGAATGAAAGTGGCAGGGGAGGTCAGAAATATAAAGACATTGTCTGCGTACATTGTTAACTTCATTATCACCCAAAGAAATACCCTTGACCTCATTACTTAATCTAATATTAGAGAATAGAACCTCTATAGTGAGAATAAATAATCACTGCATTATGAGCATCCCACAATAATAAAATTGCTGACTTATTTCATTAAATTGAAAATATTCTTGCAGCATTAAGGATACCTTTTATACCATGTCAGTATCATGTCAGAGGGGATCATGTAACATCCTAGTAAATGGAGGAGTGGGGACTGTAAGTCATAATTATTTCTTTTAAGAAACTTTCCATTAATTTCCCTACTGCTGAAGTTAAACATACTTGCCTGTAGTTACCATATTCTTCCCAACTTCCCTTTTTATGAAGATGTACTACATTTGCTATTCTCTAATCATCTTGAACAGCTCCTGTTAATAGTGACTGATTAAATAGATCAGTTAATTTGGGAGATAGCATTGCTCAAAGTTCTTTTAAAACCCCTGGATGAATATTATCAGGACCCACTGACTTTTTTACATTTATTTTTGATAATGCTTACAAAACCTCATTCTCTTTTAAAAGATTAGTGTTAAGGTTGTTTCCATTTTTATAGCATTTCTTAATGTAGGCATTCTATCTTCACAATCTGTTGTGAAAACAAAACAGAAGTAATCATTGAGACAGTCTATAGAGTATATATCCTATAGATATAATTGTTGTCAAGTAACAACGTAAGTAATTAAATTAGAAACCCATAAGAATAATTAAACAAGATAACTTATGCATTAGCAAAATATTAAGGTGTGTGTGTAAGTTTAACATTTCAGGTAACAAATTAAAGCTAAGAATACTTGTTCTAAGCTGTGAATTTGAGAAGATGAGGCCCATCCATCGTTAGTGTCTATACCTCTCTGCCTTTTTCTTGTCGTCTTTTGCCAAGTTTGACGCTGAGGTTTTGGCAAATAATTACCTAGTAACTCAGTGTTACCTTTCTCATTATATAAAGATGGTAATGCAGGTTGAGAAATCCCTAGTTGCAAACAAAATTCTTCAAGATCTCAAGGACTTTGTGGCAAAAAGGGAAGCCCCGCATGTATGGTATCCCAAAGTCCCATAGGTGAAGTGTCAGATATCTTGCTTTAACATTTTGAAAGTATTACCATCTAGGAGAACCGGTTGAGACTTCCTAGAGGCTTACAGGAATTTTTCTTTGTCACTAAATCTTGTGAATCTTAAAGGGATACTAACCCCTCATTTTTTCTTTCATGATTCAGATAGAGCATGTAATTTTAAGCAACTTTCTAATTTACTCCTATTATCAATTTTTCTTTGTTCTCATGTTATCTTGATTTGAAAAAGCAGTAATAAAAGGTTAGGAGCCGCCCCATTTTTTAGTTCAGCACCTTGGTATAGCTGCTGATTGGTTTGCTACATTTAGCCACAAATCAGGAAGTGCTACCCATGTGCTGAACAAAAAATGGTCTGGCTCTAAAGCTTACAGTACTGCTTTTTCAAATCAAGATAGCATGAGAACAAAGAAAAATTGACAATAGGAGTAAATTAGAAAGGTTCTTAAAATCTCATGCTCTATCTGAATCATGAAATAAAAAAATTGGGTTTAGTATCCCTTTAAGATGACATCTCTTGGTGGGGCAGTTCCTTTAGGTAGGGGTCTGAGAGCTCTGCGACCTCTGTCTAATGGTAGCAATGTATCATCCTTAACATGGAGAAGGTGTTTAAATAGCTTTTGGAGATAGTCTGTGTTGTAGCAATCTGTTCTGGGATTCCCCTGATTCTCAGGTTTTGCCTATGCCCTCTATTGTTGAGGTCCTCAAGTTGAGCATGTAAGGAAGAAATTGTTTCAGCTTGAGCTGTCACATGCTGTGTTAAAGCACCCTTCTCAGTATAAAAATGCTCTTGACTTTCTTCTAATTGTACAACTCTCTGACCAAAGTTATTCAAATATTTTTAACATCAGCTAGTCCTTCCTTTATCATCTGTCCAATATGAGAAAGAAAAGATTGAAAGTCCTTTTTGATGGGCAAGGCTATTTTTAAAGGGACTAATTCATCAGATATTGTCTGTGATATGGAGATCTCATCTTCTCTATTGTGGTTAACATTGTCCTTTAAGGTTTCATATGTGTTATGTTCCAAGGATTTAAAACATTATGTTTTAATTAAGATCCGGGAGTGCCGCTGGAGTTGTACAATTTAGTTTGAGTGGCTGATTTAGGGAGATGTTTGAAAGCCACTTATACAATATTATTGTTACATGTAGTGAGGCTTAGGGTATTCTGAGACAGAGATGTATGATGGCTAAGGTTATAGAATTGGCTGTAGAGTGGGCAGAGCTGCAGTGTAATTATCACAATGGGATTTTACCCCTTTTCTTTGGTACAGTTAAAGATTTTGTTCAGTTCAGTTATAGGAAACCATCGGCTAGATTATGAGTTTTGCGTTAGAGGCTATGCGGTGCTAGCGAGCAGTTTTCCCTCACCGCTCACTTACATGCAGCGCTGGTATTACGAGTTTTTACAAACCTGTCGTTAAAAGACAAGAAGTGAGCATTGAGCAAAATTTTGCTCATTACCGCACTCCAATACCAGCGCTGCTTAAGTCAGCGGTGAGCTGGTGTAACGTGCTCGCGCACGATTTCCCCATAGGAATCAACAGGGAGAGCCGGCTGAAAACAAGTCTAACACCTGCAAAAAAGCACCGTAAAACTCCTTAACGCAGCCCCATTGATTCCTATGGGGAAATAAAATCAATCAGCCAATAGAATGCGAGCTCAATCCTATTGGCTGATAGGATCAGCCAATAGGATTGAACTTCAATCCTATTGTCTGATTGCATCAGCCAATAGGATTTTTTCTATCTTAATTCTGATTGGCTGATAGAATTCTATCAGTCAATCGGAATCTAAGGGAAGCCATCTTGGATGACGTCACTTAAAGGTACCTTCATTCATCTTTAGTCGTCGGATAAAGAGGATGCTCCGAGTCGGATGTCTTGAAGATGGACCCGCTCCGCGCCGGATGGATGAAGATAGAAGATGCCTTCTGGATGAAGACTTCTGCCCGTCTGGAGGACCACTTCGCCCATCTTGGATAAAGACGTCTCCCGGTAAGTCAATCTTCAGGGGTATAGTGTTAGGTTTTTTAAGGGTGTATTGGGTGGGTTTATTTTTTAGACTAGGGGTTTGGGCTTGCAAAAGAGCTAACTGCCCTTTTAAGGGCAATGTCCATCCAAATGCCCTTTTCAGGGAAATGGGGAGCTTAGTTTTTTTTTAGCTAGTATTTTATTTGGGGGGTTGGTTGTGTGGGTGGTGGGTTTTACTGTTGGGGGTTTGTTTGTATTTTTTACAGGTAAAAGAGCTGATTACTTTAGGGCAATGCCCCACAAAAGGCCCTTTTAAGGGCAATTAGTAGTTTACTTTAGGCATGGATTTTTTATTTTATTTTAGGGGGGCTTTTTTATTTTAATAGGGCTATTAGATTAGGTGTAATTAGTTTAAATTTCTGTAATTTGTTTATTATTTTCTGTAATTTAGTGTTTTTTTTGTACTTTAGATAATTTAATTTAACTTAGGTAATTGTATGTAATTTATTTAATTGTATTTAATTTTGTTAATTTATTTCATTATAGTGTAGTGTTAGGTGTAATTGTAACTTAGGTTAGGTTTTATTTTACAGGTACTTTTGTATTTATTTTAGCTAGGTAGTTATTAAATAGTTAATAACTATTTAGTAACTATTCTACCTAGTTAAAATAAATACAAACTTGCCTGTAAAATAAAAATAAATCCTAAGCTAGCTACAATGTAACTATTAGTTATATTGTAGCTAGCTTAGGGTTTATTTTACTGGTAAAACTAAGTATTTAGTTTTAAATAGGAATAATTTAGTTAATGATATGAATTTTTAGTTAGATTTCTTTTAATTATATTTAAGTTAGGGGGTGTTAGGGTTAGGGTTAGACTTAGATTTATGCATTAATAACTTTAATATAGTGGCAGCGATGTTGGGGGCGGCAGATTTGGGGTTAATAAATGTAGGTAGGTGGCGGCGATGTTAGGGATGGCAGATTAGGGGTTAATAATATTTAACTAGTGTTTGCGAGGCGGGAGTGCGGTGGTTTAGGGGTTAATATATTTATTATAGTGGCGGAGATGTCCGGTTCGGCAGATTAGGGGTTAAAATTGTTCTTTTAGTGTTTGCAATGTGAGATGGCCTCGGTTTAGGGGTTAATATGTAGTTTATGGGTGTTAGTGTACTTTTTAGCACTTTAATTAAGAGTTTTATGCTACGGCGTTGTAGTGTAAAACTCTTGTTAACTACTGACTTTAAAATGCGGTACCATTCTTGACAGGAGAGGGTCTACCTCTCACTTTTTGGCAGACTCGTAATACCGGTGCTATGCAAGTCCCATTGAAAAAAGAGGATATGCAATTTACATAAGTGGATTTGCGGTATTTCCAAATCTGGCCAAAAAAGTGAGCGGTACACCTGTACCTGTAAGACTCGTAATACCAGCGGGCGTTAAAAAGCAGCATTAGGACCGGCTAAGGCTGCTTTTTAAGCCTAATGCAAAACTCGTATTCTAGCCGAATGTATATATGTGACTTCAGGCCCTTAGCATATGGTTTTTAGGAAGCTTTCAAGATCACATAGAGTACTTTCTGAGACAGTGATGTGTGCAAGCTACAGTTATAGAATTAACTGTAGAGAGGGCAGAGCTGCAGCAAAATTATCACATTGGGATTTTCCACTTTTTCTTTGATAAGGTTAAAGCTTTTGTTCAGTTCAGTTATAGGAAACTAAGTATAAATGCAACTTCACAGGAACTTAGCATATGGTTATTATGTAGCTTTCAATATCACACAGAGTACTATTCATTAACTTTTTGATCCCCTGCTGGCTAGAAATATGCCAAATAATATTTATGCAGGAGAAGAGTCAGAGGGTACTTTTAAAGGAGAACATTACATATGTAAGTTATATAATTCCACACAGTCAGTTTCTATGAAGAAACAGGGAAAATGAGACTTATATGATAAATATGTGAGGTAAGATTAATAAGATCTTTCTACTTCAAAACATTTGCACATAGATATATAGACATATAGGGGGATATCTATCAAAGTGTCAACTATGCTGCATTCGCCGGCATCAATACGCTCGCCTAACATCGCCAAACATCACAGCCGCGGATCTCAATGTGCTCTCTTTATTTATAAAAAAAATCAAAAACACGAGCACCAAGCATGGGGCGATGAGTCATCAA
Source organism: Bombina bombina (assembly GCF_027579735.1). NCBI lineage: Eukaryota > Metazoa > Chordata > Amphibia > Anura > Bombinatoridae > Bombina > Bombina bombina. The sequence goes on along the minus strand of NC_069503.1, from coordinate 832,982,135 downwards.
TCTTGCGTCTATTTGTGTTTTTCCCAACTTTATTTATACCATTTCACTAAACACCGCCACTATACTAAAATGTTTAACTCCTATCCCGCCGCTCCCCGACCCCTGCCACAACCTAAATAAACTTATTGACCCCTATCTCACCACTCCCCGATCCCACTGCAACCTAAATAAACTTATTAACCCCTAAACCTCTGGCCTCCCACATCACCACCACAAACTAAACCTATTAATCCCTAAACCATCAGCCCCCCACATTGCCAAAAAGTAAATTAAGCTATTAACCCCTAAACCTAACAACCCCTTAACTTTGAATTTAAATTATCTTCAAATAAATTAAAACTTACCTGTAGAATTAAAATAAACTAATTTGGAACTATTAATAAAACTACCCTAACTATTATACTAAAATTACATTAAACTACCAATTAAATAAAATAAATTACATATTAAAAAACCTAACCCTACTAAAATTATTTAAATCTACAATTAAACATTATTACAAAGTCCTAAAGTACAAAAACAAACACTAAATTATGAAAAATAACAAACCAAATTATCAAAAATATTTTTTTTACACCTAATCTAATAGCACTATCAAAATAAAAAAAAAGCTAGCATACAATAAACTACCAATGGCCCTTAAAAGGGCCTTTTGTGGGTCATTGTCCCAAAGATATCAGCTTTTTTACCTGTCAAAAAAAGACAAACAACCCCCCAACAGTAAAACCCACCACCCACCCAACCAACCCCCCCAAATAAAATAACTATCTAAAATAACCTAAGCTACCCATTGCCCTGAAAAGGACATTTGTATGGACATTGCCCTTAAAAGGGCATTTAGCTCTTTTACTGCCCAGAACCTAATCTAAAAATAAAACCCACCCAAAAAAACCTTAAAAAAACCTAACACTAAGCCCCGATGATCCACTTACAGTTCTTGAAGGCCCTCTTGAAGGATCCATCCAGCCAGAGAGGTCATCATCTATGCGGCAAGAAATCTTCATCCAGATGGCCTCTTCTATCTTCATGCAGCCGGGGAAGTCCTCATCCAGGCGGCAAGAAGTCTTCATGCAGACAGCATCTTCTATCTTCATCCATCCGATGCGGAGCGGGTCCATCCTGAAGACATCCAGTGCGGAGCATCCTCTTCATACGGTTTCCGCCATACACTGGAAATTGAATGAAAGTGACACCATCAAAGATGGCGTCCCTTTCATTCCTATTGGCTGAAAGATTTCAATCAGCCAATAGGAATAAGAGCTGCTAAAATACTATTGGCTGTTCCAATCAGCCAATAGGATTTGATCAGCTCTCATTCTATTGGCTGTTCTAATCAGCCAATAGGATTTGAGCTCTCATTCTATTGGCTGTTCAAATCTCAAATCTCACCAAGAACGCTTTCACTGCAAAAATGCCTGCGGCTCTAAATAAAGCAATGGTTTAAAGGAGCACTGCCTGTGAAGAGCGACCTTAATCAGCACAGGTGCCTTGTCTTCTCTGTAAAAGCCTGCACTTTATCGCTCACTGTACTATGTGTTGGCTTTTAGAGAAAGGATAGGGCAGATGTGCTGTCCCTCCCAAATCTTCCTCCCTATGCACCGGCCTTGTTGGCCTAGGCCATAATACGCCCCTGCCCCTCCTGCATGAGCAATCAAACACAGCTACTACAGCTGAGACTTCACTTTTTCTCTTTTTTTGGGGACATTTGATAAAGTTGCTAGTACAGCATTTAAACGTCATGTATTTCTTCCCAATTTTAACTATGGATTATCAAAAGTTACTTTTTTTTAAAAAACGTCCAGTGAGTGCAGTCTTTTTTAGGATCTTTATATAGACATATATAAGTGCATTGGAGCCGTGTGCAGTTAAGTAGATGAAAACATGTAAAAACATAATTATGTAACAGTCATATTTAATAACGTGTTTAACTATGTATTTACTGTATATATTTCACATTCCAATGTTCTTCACTTAAGGAAATATGTTATATGTATTTATAAATAAATAGATATTCCTATATGTATCCGAATATATCTATACCTATATGCATATACTGTATATATATATATATATATATATATATATATATATAAACAAGTTAACGTCCAGCACCAATTCTGTCCTTGGTAAGGGTGCAAGCAGCCGCTGTCTCACCTTGACAGGTATTAATATGCAAAATAGAAATGGCTGCAGCACTCCTAGTTGTTTTTTTATAACATTTTTATTACAAGCAGTGAAATACAGGCGACGTTTCGGGCTTCTGCCCTTTCTCAAGCCAATAGCTTGAGAAAGGGCAGAAGCCCGAAACGTCGCCTGTATTTCACTGCTTGTAATAAAAATGTTATAAAAAAACAACTAGGAGTGCTGCAGCCATTTCTATTTTGCATATATATATATATATATATATATATATATATATATATAATTGGTTTTAGGAATGAAGGGCACTCTCAGGGTTTGTGATAATTGCGTATCAGCAAAAACTTTCAAACTTAATAGCAACATTTGTTAAAGGTCGACGTTTCGGCTTTCACAGAAGCCTTCATCACGACGAATCACATCTGTAGAATAAAAGAAAAAACAACCAATATTTGCATCCATATGTGAAAAACAATCGTGACAATATATACACCCATATATATATATATATATATATATCTATATATATATATATATATATATATATATATGTATATATATGCAAAATAGAAATGGCTGCAGCACTCCAAGTTGTTTTTTTATAACATTTTTATTACAAGCAGTGAAATATAGGCGACGTTTCGGGCTTCTGCCCTTTCTCAAGCCAAGGGCTTGGCTTGAGAAAGGGCAGAAGCCCGAAACGTCGCCTGTATTTCACTGCTTGTAATAAAAATGTTATAAAAAAACAACTTGGAGTGCTGCAGCCATTTCTATTTTGCATATTAATATCTGTCAAGGTGAGACAGCGGCTGCTTGCACCCTTACCGAGGACAGAATTGGTGCTGGACGTTAACTTGTTTATATATATATATATATATATATATATATATATATATATATATATATATATATTTAAACACACACACATATATATATATAGATATATAGATATAGATTTTACCAAAAATAACATCATATATTACATAGAGAACATATTCTTCTATGTTTAAAACATTGGAATGTGAAATAGTCATATTTTCATGTCGGGTTAGTGCAAATGAGAATTTGCGATCGGGTTTTTACACTTTTTTACTGCACTGATTTTTTAATGGGAGAATACGTGATTGAGCATGCAATATTGTAAGTTAGTTTTTTTGTGCTTGTCGGGTTAGCGAAAAAGCAAAAACAGTTTACTTTAAGCTCATAATACGAGCACAACTGGACAAAATCAAAAGGCTTACTTCTATCGCAGTTAACGTTCGAGCGATAAAATTTTATAGATGAAATAATTAATTTCAAAAAGTTGGTCCAAGGTAGTTATATATTTTTTTTTTATTTACAGATCTCAAAGGGAACAGTATGCATAACCTATTCAATACTTCCAACTTAGGGCCAGATTACAAGTCGTGCGGTAAATCTAAATTTACCGTTAGTGAAAACACCACTATCGATATGGTTTTTGCGATTCTCGGGATCCACTCGTAAATATATTTTTTCGCTAGTGTGAATCGCAAACAACGCTAGCGGAGTTTTGGCATGCATGTGTTCTCCCATAGAAATCAATGGTGAAAAAAAAAGTGGACAAAAAACAAGCTACTCACAAAAATGACAACTAAACACCTAGCCTAATAACCCCTTATCCGCCACCCCCTCAATGCAAACACTAAATAAAAGTATTAACCCCTTAACTGCCAACCCCCCACATCGCAAACTATCTAAATAAATCTTTAACCCCTAAACCACCACCCCCACATCGCAAACTATCTAAATAAATTATTAAACCATAAAACACCATCCACCCACAGTAATAAACCAAACCCCCTAACCTAACACTCCCTAACTTAACCCTAATTAAAATACCCATACATTTTTTTTAAAAACTATACTAACTACTTTAAAAAAATTTAAACGTACCTGTAAAATTTTATTAAAACCTTAAAAAACCCTAAAAAAACCTAACATTACTAAAAAAAAAAAAATTACAAAAAAATCAAAACCTAACATTACCAAAAAAAACTACCCTTTACAAAAAAAAATAAAAAACACAAAGAGAAAACCCTACCATTACAAAAAATAACAAAACCTACCCTTCACAAAAAATAACAAACGAAATTACCAAAACTACTAAAAAATAATCCTATTCTAATACCCCTCCCAAACCCCCCGAATAAAAAAACCCTATTCTGCAAACAAACTACCAATAGCCCTTAAAATTGCCTTTTGTAGGGCATTAACCTAAAGCTAACAGCTATTTTGCATAAAATGAAGCAATTACCCTCTAACATTACAAACCCCCACCCCCCAAAATAAAAAAATTCAAAGTAAAAAAAAAACTTAACTACCCGTTTCCCCAAAAAGGGCATTTGAAGGGGCAATTCAGTTCTTTTTCTGCCCATAAAAAAAAAACAACTAATCTTAAAAAAAAAAAACAAACAATAACTCTAACCTCAAAATTGGTACTCACCAATGATGATGGGCGGCGCTCCATCTTAATCCCGGCGGCGCTCCATCTTCATCCTTTGCGGGTCCATCTTCTTCCCGGCCCCCAATCTTCTATCTTCATCCCGGTGGCGGCGGTGGTGAGATCATCGGCGAAGATGGTGGCAACGATGTTGGCCCTCATCTCAGCTCAGCGACACGGAGCTCCCTCTTAATGCGATCTCTAGCCGCACACTGAAGATTGACTGCAACGTACCACTTTTATATAGAGGTACTCTTACATTTCTATTGGATGATTCCCCTGCTCTCACTCAACAATTGCACAAGAGCAGGGCTTATAAGTTATCCAAATCATATCAATCTGGAATGAATTAAGTTTGTCCCCCTTTTAGGGGATGAATTTGAAATGGCTATTTTTGTTTTTTGTAAGTCTCTCTCTGATATAAATATATATATATATATATATATATATATATATATATATATATATATATATATATACTGTATACTGTATACAATGGACCCAGCACTCACTCTTCATCTGTGAACACTGAAGAATGGGAAGGTTCTTCCCTGAAACGTCACTAATTAATACACAGATGAAGAGTGAGAGCTGGGTCCATTGTATTTACTTGAAATAATACCCACTCAAGCACCCTTAAGTTGTTTGGAATGGAGTGAGAATGCACTTATTTGAATCTGAATGCACACAAATGCCAATACATAAGTACTGAAATTAAATTTAATGGTGGTAATTTAATGTTGGTAAGTTCAATAAACAAAATCATTTTAAAAATAAACCTAAAAAGCAAGTACAAATACATTTAATTCTATGCAGCAGGTATAAAATGTTATTAGGATCACAGTAAGGTAAACAAAATTATAGTACTGTGTCACTTTCAACATTCTTAAATCTCACTGAAGGGTGAACCTTCTTTATTCTTCTCCTTTTCTCTTTCTTCCCTCTCTTCTGTTCACAATTATCCTCATATTGATTGATCAAATCTGATAACTTTTTAAACATCTTGAGCCTGATTACAAGTTGTGCGGTAAATTTGTTGTGTACACACCATGCGCAATGTGGCTGTACCGCAATTTTCATTGTGCCTCCATTACAAGTTACTATAAAACGTTCTTTTCGCGTGCATTATGCTGCAGTAACCCACATACCGCACACAACATAACATTTGAATTTGATTCTTCACAATCAAATCAGCCAATAGGATGTAAGCAGCTTTCTTCCTACTGGCTCATTTAAATTTGTCAGCCAATATGAATGCAAGGGTAATCCCATATAAAAGGGATACCTTGCATTCAATCTGCAGTGTGCAGCTAGGGACCACATGAAGAGGAGCTCTGTGTCGCTGGTTTGAAGAGGAGGACTGACGTCACAGATGACATCGCCGGAAGACTTTGCCGTCACCAACGGAATGAAGATACAAGATGGACCACAGGATGGATGAAGATTGGAGAAGATGCTCCGTCGATGGATGATGATGTTTCGCCACCGGGATGATGATGGATTGCTGCCCTTCATCATTGGTGAGTACCAATTTGGGTATTAGTGTTATTTATTTATTTATTTATTTATTTTAGGGTGTTATTTTTAAGATTAAGGATTTTTTTTTCTTTTGGGGGCTGAAAAAGAACTGAATGCCCATCCATGTTCCCTTTTCGGGGGAATGGTTAGATAAGGGTTATTTTAGTTTTTTATTTATTTTATTTTGGGGGGTGGGGGTTGTAATGTTAGGGGGTAGTTGGTGTTTTTTTTAAGGTAAAAGAGCTGTTAGCTTTGGGGCAATGCCCTGCAAAAGGCCCTTTTAAGGGCTTTTAGAAGTTTATTTTTAGATAAGGGGTTTTTATTTTTTGGGGGGGTATTAGAATAGGAATACTTTTTATTATTTTGAATAATTTTGTTTGTTATTTTTTGTAATTTTAGTGTTTATTTTTTGTAATGGCAGGTTTTTTGTTTTTTTTGTTCATGTTAGGTTTTATTATTTTTAGTAATGTTTTTTTTTTTTTAATGTAGCTTTTTTATTTTTGGTATAATTTATTTTTGTAAATGTATTTTTTTACTTTGTGCTAAGGTTTTAATTTTGTTTCGTCAGGTAAGTTTTTAGTTATTTTAAGGTAGTTAGTATATTGTAACTTTAATTTAGGTGAATTTTTATTTGTTAAAGTAAGGGGTGTTAGGTTTAGGGGTCGATAGTTTAATTTAGTTTTTTGCGATCTGGGGGGACGGCGGTTTAGGGGTAAATAGCATTATTTAGTGTTGGTGATGTGGGGGGACAGCGGTTTAGGAGTTAATAGCATTATTTAGTGTTGGCGTTGTGGGGGGCAGTGGTTTAGGGGTTAATAGAATTATTTAGTGTGTGCTATGTGGGGGGACAGTGATTTAGGGGTTAATAGCATTATTTAGTATTGGCGATGTGGTGGGACATCGGTTTAGGGGTTAATAGCATTATTAAGTGTTGGTGATGTGGGGGAACGGTGGTTTAGGGGTTAATATCATTACTTAGTGCTGGCGATGAGGGTGGACGGTGGTTTAGGGGTTAATAGTTTAATTTAGGTAGTTGTGATGAAAGGGTATAGCGGTTTACAGGTTATTAGGTTTATTTATTATTTGTGATGCGGAGGGATGGCGGCTTAGGTGTTAACTGCTTTATTTCTTAGTTGTGGTGCGGGGGGGGTGGCGGTTTAGGGGTTAATAATGTGTTAGTGTACTTTGTAACATATTTTTGATGTGTTTTGTAAAACTTTTTTGTTACACAATAAGTACTTCACATAACTACAGGTCTTTGAATGTGGAATGGATTGTTGCTCGCAGGAAAGCCATACCGCGTGACTTGTAATATCAAGTAGGTGACCATTCCGCAAGCAAACACCATTTTGCATGCAGTAAAGCCATACCACACAACTTGTAATCCGGGCCCTTGGATATACATAATTAACCTTACATTTATTTTGTTAAAAAGTAAAAAAAAAAAAAAAAATACATATCTCATTAAATACAGATTTAAAATGTCTCTAAAATACAATAACAAGTTACATTTTTGTTCATTGAATAGCTTTCTTGGAATACTCAGATATGGGTGACAGCAAGATTAATAATAACTTATTACACTGAGTCTTAGGTGAAAACAAAACATGAGTAATGTGTTGCTAAATATTTTAAATATTTTCTTCCATCTCTTTACATTTTTGGGTATATAGCACCTTTAATTGCTCCATTAACTCAAAATGTATGCCTCTCATCCTTGCATAATCTTATGAATTACATTTTTCAACAAATAGAAAAAAATAGCAATTCAAATTTTAATTTACACTAAAATATAAATATCAGTATATATATTCTTGTAAAAGATCCCTACTCTAAGATTTGGACTTGCAGAAATCTTAGTGTGGGGATCTTTTACAGGAATCAATCGTCATGAAAGATCGCAATGCGCATCCCCGCTTCCTATTAATGAACATCAGAGCAGAACTGGTATAGCTGCATTTAGTTTATATCACATTTAAAAATCGTTTACTTCCTTTTTTTCCCATGAAAAAATTGTATATGTGCTTTTGTCTGTTTGAGTGTATATGTGTAAGTGTGTGGTAATACTACATTGACTACTGCTACCTCATAAATTATTTATTTACGAATCTGAAATTATGTAATCATTTAAGTAACCCAAACATGGCTAATTGTGTGGTTATTCAATAATGCTCCATAATGAAAGTGACAACAACATTAGTTCAGAAAACAATTTCTCACTGAGTGTAGCTATCATACAATTTAGCCAATAGCCATTAATCTATCTAGTGCTATTGGTTCCAAGTGTACCTAATACAAAATTAATGTATCCTATAAATTGGCACTTAAGTGGTTAAAAGGAAAGTTTTCAGCACTTTGTGGTTTTAAATGGAGTTAGCATGTGCAAAAGACACAAGGTATTTCGATCAAACCATTAAAAGATGGTATATTTCAGGGATATGACAGTTTTAACTAGAAATAATTTCAGTACTTAGGTTACATTATAAAATATATCCCAAAGGTATTAACATTATTGTGCTGATAATGAGAAGAACAGGGTTTTCTGAAAGTAAATAATTTACAAACAAGTCATCATTATATCATGTTCCCATTTAGATATCTGAATTATTGAGCACTTTGCTGTCACAGAAAATATCTTGTGCTAAAATAAATAATTACACCTACAGTATAGAAACACATACATGTGTTTCTTTGTTATTTTTGATTTATTCATTCTGTGATTCCCTTATCTGCATCATTTTTCATTTACAGAAATGAAGAACTGGTCATTAATATATTAACCAATATACAGTAGCAGACCAACTCAACATAGGGCCCTAGTGCAAAAATGTTTTTGTGCCCCCACCACAAAGGTAACTCAGTATTAAGCAATTGTAATAATATACATAATTGTATAATGATTTAAAAAAATAAATAAAACATATATATATATATATATATATATATATATATATATATATATATATATATAAAAAATATAGATATCCTTTAATAATAAGCATGCTGCACTTTATGATACTGATTACTTTATATATAATTTCTATATTGACAGTGAGCACACTGTGCTCTATAATGATATGAGTTTCTGTACCCTGATAAGTACACTGCTCTATATAAATATGATAAGTATGTCTATCCTTTGCTGTATACACTATTATAAGTGTGAGTATGTATAGCAATGTGAGTATGTATATACTGATGAGTTTGCTGCAAATTCTAATGTAATGATGCTGAGTATCTATACAGAGATAATGACCACATAGGCATATGCCTAGATATAGACTGGCTGCTATGGGGTCCCCAGCACTTTGGCCTTGGTGCCAGTGCTCCTGCTACACCAATGGTAGTTCCACCCCTGTTAATATATCCATGTAATTGAATTTTAAATGTTGGATAAGGAAATACTACTGCCGCTACTACTAATACTAATTATTATTATTACTTGTAGTAGTAGTAAACATTTTCCTAGTTGCTAAGACTAATAATGTGAAGCAGAATGTTTATTTTTGTAATTTAATAAATACCTTGGCAATGTTAGGTTTTGCACAAAATACTGCAACAAAAATATAATTATAAGTATAGGGCTTTCTGTAGGTTCCATAACCCTACTTTAAAGCTCATTTCTTAACTTAAAGGTGCATGAAACCCTTAAGGTTACTTTCCTGGTTCTGACAGGGCATACAATTTTAATCCAGTTTACTTAAATTATCAAATTTGCTTAATTATCTTGGTAATGCACTACTGTGAGCTAGCTGAACACATCAGGTGATCTAATGACAAGAGTCATATGTGCAGCCACTAATCAGCAACTAGTTCCCAGCTGTGTGTTACTACTCATGTGGCAACAATGGATACCAAGAGAACAAAGTAATTTAGATAAAAGAAGTAGAATGAAAATTGTTTAAATTAAATCCTCTGTCTCAACCATGAGAGTTTGATTTTGACTTTACTGTTCCTTTAAGGGTCAAATTCTCTAAAGCTATTCACTCAGGTAATATTATCTGAAAATATCTCTCAGTGCTTCAAGGTCCTTCACAGGATTCTGAAAAGGTAAATTTTACTTTAAGAGCTGTGTATGTAGATAAAGGGTATTCTCTATTTTTTTTCCATACAAAGGAGACACACATATATTACAATATAGTGCTCATTAAAATAAGAAACTTAAAAAAAAAATAAGAATTCAAAGTAAAAAATAACTATTAAAGGGACATGCCATCCACATTTTTTCTTTTATGATTTAGAAAGAGAATGCAATTTTAAACATCTTTCTAATTTACTTATATTATCTAATTTGTTTTATTCTCTTGATATTCTTTGATGAAAAGCATATCTAGATATGCTCACTAGCTGCTGATTGGTTGCTGCACATAGAAGCCTTGTGTGATTGGCTCACCATGTGCATTGCTTTTTCTTCAACTAAGGATATTTAAAAAATGATGCAAAATAAATAATGGAAGTAAATTGTAATGTTGTTTAAATTTCTATTCTCTATCTGAATCATGAAAGAAAGATTTTGGGTTTAGTGGCCCTTTAAAGTATCTATTAAAATGAATTATTAATACTAATTACAATTTGTAAAATATTCAGTACATTTTAAACTATGCAGTACATTTTTAAAACATTACACATGACAAAATCTTTTGTAATATAGGGTAAAAGTCATGGTTAATGTACAATACCATTTCAAATTCCAAGTTAAATTGTTTAAAAACGTACAAAAGAAATCAAAATGTGCCTTATTTTTCAATTGAAAAATTTGTCTCAAAACCTTGAGTGGGATGAACAGAGGCATTCCTTGGATGTGTCTGAAATTCTCAATGCAGGTCTCAAAGTATTGAGCTATTTGCACTGATAAAAGACATGTATCTGAAATGAGATCTAAATGTTAAAATACAATAAAAGCACTATATATATATATATATATATATATATATATATATATATATATATATATATAGTAATTATTATTTTTTAATCAAAGCTAGATGCTCCCAGTAAAATGTACTCTCTCCTGTGAGATTTGGCATTCCTGGGAACTTAATTCATTTCTATGGGAGGAAACTGCTTCCAGGGTCAGTTCCCAGAATTGAGTGAATTCTGCCTAGGGATTTGAAATTGTTATTATTATTTATTTGTGTATCGCCACCAAATTCCATAGCACCGGGTACAATGATAGGGGTATACAATCACAAGGATTTATGATAAAATAGAAAACATAACAAATGTAGTACAGGAGAATGAGGGCCAAGCTCTGGAGAGCTCACAGTCTACAGGTTTAGGGTGCAGAGACATAAGGTTGGGGTAGCTTGTCAAATCAGTTGTAGTTGCAGCAGTGAGCCAGGCAGTTCATTTATTAGTTTGGTTAGTATGAGAGATGGAGGAGAGATGGTAAGGTGGGTTTTCAAGGAGTGTCTGAAGCTTTACAAGGTTGGAGACAGTTTAATGGAGTGGGGTAGAGAGTTTTAGAGCACTGCAGCAGCACGTGCAAAGTCTTGGAGACGGGAGTGGGACGTAGAGATAACAGGAGTGGAGAGACATAGGTCAGAGGTTGATCGAAGAGGAAGGGATGGGGAATATTTCACAATGAGAGAGGAAATATAGTTGAGAGTTAGACTGTTGAGTGCTTTGTTAGTTAGGGTTAATACTTTAAATTGTATTCTTTAGTATATGGGTAGCCAGTGTAGTGACTGGCAGAGTGGAGCAGCTGATGTAGATCGTTGACTTAGGTGGATGCGTCTAGCAGAAGTATTTATAATAGATTTGAGGGAGGAGAGGCAGTGTTTTGGAAGGCCATTTAGAAGTAGATTGCAATAATCAAGGTGTGACAAAATGAGGGAATTAATTATTATTTTTGTAGTTTTTTGAGTAAGGAAGGGACGAATTCTGAAAATTTTGCGCAGGTGTGAATGGCAGGATTTGGTAATCACTTGTAAATGTTGAGTTATCTGATTATTGACCAGTCATTCCAATAATTTTGAAGCAAAGTGAAGTAAGGAGATCAGTCGATAGTTAGAAGGGGTGGAAGGGTTAAGCGAGGGCCTTTTTGGGATTGATATGACTGACGCATGCTTGAATGTATCAGGAAATGTGCCAGCGGTGAGAGATTGGTTAAAGAGATGAGTTAGGGTAGGAGTTGAAGCAGAGAGAGAGGGAAGAAGTTGTGAAGGAATAGGGTCAAGTGGGCAGGTTGTGAGATGAGCCAAAGATAGGAGTACAGAGACTTCTTCCTATGTTACAGAAGGAAATTAGCATAAAGTAGAAGGGGTGGGTAGGAGTGCTGGGTTTAAGGGGTGTCAGGTGCAGATATATTTTCTAATGGTATAAATTTTATTTTTGAAGTGATTAGCAATAATCTGAGCAGTGAGGTTGGTGGTGGGTGGGGGTGCAGGTGGACATAGAAGGGAGTTAAAGGTTGAGAATAGCTTTCTGGGGTTGGATGCGTGAGATGACACAAGGGAGGAGAAATAGACCTGTTTGGCCAGGCTGAGCGCAGAGTTGTAGAACTTAAGGATAAATTTATAGTGCTGGAAATCAGCAAAGATTTCCTCCACTGCCGTTCAGCAGCCCGTGAACATTGCTGAAGATATCTGGTCTGTTTGGTGTGCCACGGTTGCCATTGAGTGATTGTAGTACAGCAAACAGTGGAGGGTGCAGCTTTGTCAAGTGTTGATTCAAGTGCCGAATTATACTGTAAAGCCACGAGGTTTGGGCAAGAGAGGGATGAAATGTTGGAGAGCAGAGGATTCAGTTGAGTGGAAAAGTCTGTGAGATCCAAGTCATTTAAATTTCTGTAAGGTAGCAGTTTTTTCGGGGCCTTGCAAAGATGCAGCAGGTAGAGTAAGAGAGAAAGTTAATAGATGGTGGTCAGAGAGAGGAGAGGGGAAGTTAAATAAGTTGGAAACGGCACAGAGATTAGTGAAGACCAGGTTTATGGAGTTGCTTTCACAGTGGGTTGGAGATGTTGTCCACTGGGACAGGCCAAAAGAGATGGTAAGGGATAGAATTTTAGAAGCAGCAGGTATGTTAGGATTATGATGACACAAACCTGCTCAACGGAGCGCTCCTGGGCTCCTTAGTTAGTAAAACGATTTCCTTGTAGAGGCACAATAGGGGAGAGGGTGTGGGAACTAAGCCCTTTGCAAAGGTATATTACCAGTTAGTACTTTTGGGCGGCAACTGCTCTTCTCAGTGCGTCTGCACATGCATCCACAATGTAAATTGTATCCAGGAGTGAGAAAAAGAAAGTAGCGCTCCAAGCCCAAAAATATATACAATTCAGCTTTATTCCAAATTGTTTAAAAACATACAAAAATAAGTAAAAAGCGGTCAGCACACAAAATGTGCAAAAAACAAGTATAAGAACAGGTGCAAAACAGCAAACATTGTGTGCTCCCTCGCACTTGATCACTGCTAGTTTGTGCACCTGTTCAATTCTCCATTTTTAGCCAATGCTCTAAAAGTAACATAACAAATTTTGTAAACCTGAAATTTGCTACTTTGTAAGGGAGCCTATGACTAGAAACCTTTACATCATATTTATTATTATGTGACCTTATCAATAACAGATGAAAGGAAAACATGGATATCTGTATATAATCAATTCTCATTAGGGAAAATGTTTCGTAGATAATAATAATATATTAATTTTTGAATGAGTTGTGCTCATAAGGATAACCCCTTAAGTTCCAAAAAGACTATAAAAGAAATAGATAACCTGGACAAGGACATATTCTTATTGTCTCAGTCTGACCTTTACTATAGGCATAAGGCATAAGGGATAGTGTTAAACACATGTGGACCTATGACAAGAAACTTATTTTATATAGGACATTAGGGGCCAAGTATACGAGAAAATTGTACCTAAACATCTTTTTTAAGATATTGATACTTGTTTATGGGCCTCTTCTCCTATTTAAGCATATCATAAACAAATTGTAAATAGAATTACTCCCTATTTGGCAAATAAGTCTAAATCCCTTCTCATGTTTAAACCCTGGGGATAAGTAGTTTGAAGGTTAAACATCCACATCACTTCTCTTTTGTCAAGAGTCATCTCCCTATCTCCTCCTCTTCTCCAGAGGGGAACAAAATATATCCCCTGTATAGAAAGGGCTGATGTATCTGCGCTGTGTAATGTTTTGAAGTGTCTTGATACTGGTGTGTCTGAGTGTTCATCTTCTATTGAGCGTAAGTGCTCCAGAAATCTCTCTTTCAAGGGTCTATTGGTTTTCCCTGTATACTGTTTGTGGCAAATTTTACATGTGAGAAGATAGACCACATGTGTGGTTGAGCAATTAATATAATGATAGATTTTATAGTTTCTATTTGTAACAGTGGATGTAAAATCCTCTCCCTCCTTGACAAAGTCGCATGTAGTGCATATTGGACGCCTACACTTATAAAAACCCTTTCTCTGTTGTAACCAACATGTTGTTTTCTTAGCTTTTAAATCTGAGGGAGAAAGGAAATTAGCAAGCGTTTTGCCACGTTTTGAAAGTCTCTGATGATGTTACATACTTTGTTGTATTCTAAACTGTATGTTGTGAAAAATTTGATCTTTTTGTTATCTGATGCTGGCTTATGTTTATTTTTATATTTTAGCAAGTCTTGCCTAGGCATTAGGTCTACACTTTGTTTTGCCCCATTCAAAATTTTCTCATTGTAACCTCTGTCCAGAAATCTTTTTGTTGCTTCTCGAGATTTAATTTGATATGTTAGGATTATGAACGGGTATGTTGAAGTCCCCTAAGATGAGAGAAGGGACATTACAAGAGAGAAAATGTGGAAGCCAGGCTTCAAAGTGGTCCAGAAATTGTGATGCTGGACCAGGGGCCCGATAGATACACTGCAACACAAAGAGCTACAGGGGAGAAGAGGCGGATAGCATGAACTTCAAAAGATAAGAAGGAAAGAGAGGAGGTGAAGGAATGCAGTCAAAGGTACTGTGTGGAGGCAGGATAATTAATTCTCCTCCTCATTGTTTGTCTCCTGGCCTGGGAGTGTGCCTAAAGTGCAGGCCGCCATAGGACATAGAGGCTACAGCAGTTGTGTTAGAGGAGGAAAGCCAAGTTTCAGTGAGGGCTAACAGGTTAAGTAAATGTAAAATAAATAGGTTGTGAATAGATGTAAGCTTATTGCATACAGAGCGTGCATTCCAAAGGGCACAAGAGAATTGTGGTGTACTAACAGAGATGCAATTAATGAGGTTTAGAGGGTTACGTGGGCAAGGTTCATGAGGTGTAATTTGGGGTAGTGAACTGAGGGAAGCAGAGGGTGGACCTTGGTTAGGTGAAAAATCACCTGCTGCAAGAAGAAGAAAGATGGTGAGTGAAAGAAGATGAGAGTGTGTCTTATGTGAGTGTTTATGTTTAGAATCAGCGAAGCATGGCTGGCTGAGGGATGTGAGATAGGCATAGAGTTCATGTGTGTTGTAGAGTTTGGAAGGTATTGGCATTGAGAGAAGTAACGCAACATTAGACCTTGTGTTGTAATGTATGAGTCTCTTAAAGAACACTATATAGCAACGAAAACTTGTCTCAAGTTAAAATTTGTGTTTCTATTCTTTTTTAAGGGCTTCACCATAGCGACAAGACATCTTAGAATGTCTTGTCAGAGCGGTGAGGTTTTGAATATGAGGCCCTATGTGAGAGATTGTATGATATTTGACTACATCCTGGCAAACTTTATAAAATCCAGCCTTAAATTTTCACTTTGAGAAAATACCTAGAATTGTATGGTAAATCCTTAAAATTATTTAGATTAAGTAAATATTGTAAACTTTAATTGGTTTTATACTTAGCACTAAAAGTCTTGCAGGTGCTAAATTTAGAAAATATAAAATATAATGTTATTTTTTTTCTTACCATTTGGTATTATTTATTTTGAATAAACTTTTGCATGCTAAAATGCTGCACAGTAGGGCTTGTTGAGTCAATGGGGCCGATTTTTGAAAGTGCAAACGAACATGATACGATCTAGCGTATCATGTCCACCGCACATCGATAAATGTGAACTACTTGTGCAATGCTGCCCCCTGCAGATGCGCCACCAATCAGCCGCTAGCAGGGGGTGTCAATCAGCCCGATCGCATAGGATCAGGCGGATTGATGTCCGCATCCTCAGAGCCAACGGACAAGTTATGGGACAGCTGCCTTTAGACTGCTGCTTCATAACTGCTGTTTCTGGCGAGCCTGTCGGAGCTTGATAATTCGGCCCCAATGGTTTAATAATTTAACTCATTATAAGAGTCACTAAAGCACAAATATTCCGTTTTTAATTAACCAAATATAATGCACATTTGTATTGGTTAGCAGATGTTTTTTTTTATTTCTTTAGTTGGTATTTTAAAATTAAAACACATAAAGAGTACTTGAAAACATATTTATTTTAAAAAGTGTTATAAAGCTGGTGTTGTAATATCACTTCTTATAAATCTAAGACAATTACACGTAGGAGAGATACAATTAACCAGCTAATGGTAACTGTTGGAAAAGTATTTGCCAGAACTGTGATACAACACCTGCTGCAGAATATTATGCATAATGAAAATAAAATGAAATGCTTTAACCCTTTCTTGCCTATCTTGAGAATATTTAAAAGAGAACAGGAATGGCTTTGTGCAACAAGTTTAACAATGAAGGGTTACACCGGGTGGTTTGATTTATGTGATATGTGATGTGGATAGGATTGTGTACAGTAGGACTTGCTGATAAAGGGATTGTGAAGAGTAGGTGTTTACAGCTGCTGGTATAATGCAGAGGTTCTATAGCATATTGCAGTGGGGCCTGGGGTGCACAAAAGGTTAAACAGTGTTTGAACACCGCTGTGTTAGGGGGCCAAATTATCAAGGGCCGAATGGCCCTGAATACCTCTGTTTCTGCACAAGCCTTCAGGCTGGCCGGAACAGGAGTTAAGAAGCAGCGGTCTTAAGACCTCTAGTGAAATAATTGTGCAATGCCGCCTCCTGCATATTCACGGCCAATCGACCGCTTGCAGGGGGGTGTTTATCATCTAGATTGGGATGATTGGAGTCTGCCACCTTAACTTATGTTAACTTTCAGGCGGACCTGAAACTTTGCGGGTAGAAAGCAGCATTCACTAATTGATAAATCTACCCCAATGTCTTATATTTGCAATTTACTGAAAGTCACATGATAAAATTAGCATGTGGAATGTATTCATTTCATAGTTTTTAGTATTATTAGTATTTCTCTTCCACAAAAAGTACTTATACAAATCTTTTGCCTATTAACAATTTATACTCTCAGAAAACTTTCATTTGGTTTTCTACTAAAGCAAAATGAATAGTGACTGCTGGCAACAGTTAAATACGACAATCTTTTGGAAACTGTGGAGGAAGCGTATTAGCATTCATTTTGTCAATAATATCAATACAAGTGGTGGGAGAGAACATAGCATGATATGCATTTTTTAGGATTTCGTTTTTTTTCACATTTATAAATAAACTGTAAATGTCTAGGCTAAAATCCAAAAGACAGATAATAAGCCCATAAGTTTATAAAAAGCACCAAGGGTATTTATCTCAGTTTTCTTTTAAAAGTTTTCTACAATAAAATAGCTGCAATAGTTAGTGTTTATTTCTTTTTTAATGAAACTGCTGACTGCTAAAATGATATGAATAGTTTTGAGTGCATTTTTTTTTAACAGCAGTAAGGCATCATTTGACTAATTTGCTTACAATAATTTTATAAGTGCTAAAAGAATTTCATACTGGTTTCACAGATAATTGTATAGCTGAGATTTATTATATTCTAGTGACATATGGTAGAAATAGCATTTCCTATGCTAACATTGATAAATGGGTATTACTTCTATTCTGACGCCTACTCAAACTTCGTAACGTTATGCTAAGCAATTTATATCTATGCAAACATATTACTGCACAACTTTTAAATAAGAAAATGACAAAGTGTATTTTGACTGTAAAACACAAATATAATTTACAAAACTTGTCAAAAATAAGTTACAATTGGCTAGATTACGAGTTTTGCGTTATGAGGGGTGCGGTACTAACTTGCATGTTATTGTCACCGCTCACTTACAGCGCTGGTATTACAGGTTTTTATAAACCCGGCGTTAAAAGCCAAGAAGTGAGCGTAGAGCAAAATTGAGCTCTATACCGCACTCCAATCCCAGCTCTGCTTAAGTCAGTGGTGAGCTGGTTGTACGTGCTCGTGCATGATTTTCCCATAGACATCAATGGGGAGAGCCGGCTGAAAAAAAGTCTAACACCTGCAAAAATGCAGCGTAAAGCTCCATAATGCAGCCCCATTGATTCCTAGTGGGAAACAAAAGTTATGTTTACACCTAACACCCTAACATGAACCCCGAGTCTAAACACTCCTAATCTGCTGCCCCCCGACATCCTCAACACCTACATTATACTTATTAACCCCTAATCTGCCGCTCCGGACATCTCCGCCACTATAATAAACATATTAATCCCTAAACCGCCGCACTCCCGCATCACAAACACTATTTCAATATTATTAACCCCTAATCTGCCGCTCCGGACATCGCCGACACCTACATTATACTTATTAACCCCTAATCTGCCGCCCCCAACATCGCTGCCACTATAATAAACGTATTAACCCCTAAACTTCCACACTCCTGCCTTTCAAGTTAAATATTATTAACCCCTAATCTGCCTTCCCCAATGTATCCACCACTATATTAAATTTATTAACCCCTAAACCTAAGTCTAACCCTAACCCTAACACCCCTACCTTAAATATAATTCAAAATAAATCGAAATAAAACCTACAATTAATAACTAAATAATTCCTATTTAAAACTAAATACTTACCTGTAAAATAAACCCTAAACGAGCTACAATATAACTAATAGTTACATTGTATCTATTTATTTTTATTTCACAGGCAAGTTTGTATTTATTTTAACTAGGTAGAATAGTTATTAAATAGTTATTAACTATTTAATAACTACCTAGCTAAAATAAATACAAATTTACCTGTAAAATAAAACCTAACCTAAGTTACACTAACACCTTACACTACACTACAATTAAATAAATTACCTAAATTAAATACAATGAACTAAACTAAATACAATTACCTAAATTACAAAAAACCCCACTAAATTACACAAAATAAAAAACAAATTACAAGATATTTAAACTAATTTCACCTAATCTAATAGCCCTATCAAAATAAAAAAGCCCCCCCCAAAATAAAAAAAAAACCTAGCCTAAACTACCAATAGCCCTTAAAAGAGCCTTTTGCGGGGCATTTGATTGGAACAGCCAATAAAATGCGAGCTCAATCCTATTGGCTGATTGGATCAGCCAATAGGATTTAAGTTCAATCCTATTGGCTGATTGCATCATTTATAACATCCAATAGGAAAACATCAATTTCGTGATAAAATTAACCCCTAAGAACCTTGACATAATATCACATAACAATCACCCTGCATATACTGCTAAGCATAACATTTTTGAAAGAAACACATTCTCATCCTATGGAAAGTGTATTCATTACAGCAATAAATAAATCTTAAAATAACAATTTCAAAATAGATACAAATATATATATATATATATATATGTAAATGCCTGATTTTTACACATTTTAAAGCCAATTGCTTTTTAAAAAACAAAGCATATAGGGCAAATAAGACCTGCATTATATGAATACTGCATATCATATTTGTCTTTATCAATAATTATTAATTGCTAATTATAATCTATGCTGTATAGAATAATATTCAATTTACATTAGTTTTTAATTTTTAATAAACATGTTGACATCCATTCTTGAATTTAAACCTGAAGGCATCCTAGTTTTGAGGTGAAGGATCCAAAAGACCTCTCTTTCATCGAATTTATTTTCCCTATTACCACCCCTAGGGTGCCTAGGTATAAAGTCAATGCCCTGTAATTTAAGTAAGGTACTGTCAGAATTGTGATGATATCTGAAGTGTTTAGCTACAGGTGTTTTGGACTCTGAGATGCTCCATAAACCGGTCCTTTAGAGACCTCTTAGTTCGGCCAGTATACTGTATTTTGCATCCTTGACAATTCAAAAGATACACCACATGGGTGCTATTGCAATGTATAAAATAGTGAATATCAAATTCCTTACCAAGTACCTCAGATCTACAAGAATTACCCTGAATTATATGAGAACAAGTTTTACATCTGGAAGCATTGCATTTAAAGCAACCATTTTATTTTTGCAACCATGTACCAGATGTTACTTTTGGTAACATTGATGGAGATAATATGTTTCGGAGTGTTTTTTGCTTTTCGTGAAACAAATTTGCAACCATCCTTCACAATTTAATTCAGTTTCTCATAATTTTGAAGTATGGGAAGATTCTGTCTGATCAAATTACAAATCTTGCCATATTCCATACTATATGACGTAGTGAAAATGTGAGAAATTGAATGTTTGTCCCTTCTCGTTTCCCATTTGTATTTTAGAAGTTCAATCCTAGGTATCTTATCAACAACATCCTTAGCTTGTTCTAGAACCCCCTTCGGGTAACCTTGTAGTTGTAACCTTTCTATTACATTTGCTGCCTTTTGTTCATATTCTATAGGATTAGAACAATTCTGTTTAACCCTAATAATTTGACTCTTAGGAATAGATCTTAAAAGATGAGGAGGATGACAAGAATCATACTTAAAAATACTGTTACCTGAAGTGGGTTTGCGGTATAATTATACCTCAATAGTACTGTCATGTGATTTCAAAGTTACATCCAAGAAATTCAGAAATTCCTTGCTTGATTCAATGGTGAAACAGAGATTCAAATTATTGCTTAGTGAATACTGATGAAATTTGTTGATGGACTCTTTATCGCCTCCCGTACAAGAACCAGGTAATCAATATACCGTCCATAGTAAATAATATTAGTACGGAAAGGATTACTATCTCCAAAGATGTGGAAGAGCTCCCACCAACCTAAAAAAAGATTTGCATAAGATGGTGCAAATTTGGCGCCCATAGCTGTTCCACATCTCTGGAGATAGAATTGTCCCTCAAACAAAAAATAATTGTGAGTTAATAGATATTCAGTGGCCATAAGCAAAAAGACTATGGTGGCTTCATCATAGTTGGACATATTCCTGAGGAAGAATTCCAATGCCTGTAATCCCTTATCATGAGAGATGGATGTATATAAGGAGGACACAACCATAGACACAAGTGTATAATCTGATTTCCAAGATATGCCTTGAATTTGTTGTTTGAAGGACATAGTATCCTGTATATATCTGGGGAGAGCACAAACAAGAAGTTGCAAAAACATGTCAACCAGTTCGGAAAGAGGCTCATTAAGTCACCCTATACCAGCCACAATGGGGCGGCCAGGGGGATTTAGAGGATTCTTATGAATTTTAGGTAAATAGTGAAACACGGCAATTACAGGCCAATTGGGCACTAGGTATTCACACGTTAGCTGTGATAATTCCATTATCCTTGCCTTATTTCACTATTTCCACAAGGAAGTTCTTATAAACATTGGTAGGATTACAAGACAGTGTGAGATAGGTATCCTTGTCAGATAATTGGCGTAAAGCCTCTGAAATGTAATCATACCTGTCCAAAATCACCAAATTTCCCCCTTCATCAGATTAAAAAAAACTAAATCCTTATTGGAAGACAATTTGCGTAAAAGCCCTACTATCAGGCTCAGAAAAATTGGTTTTGTGAATCATATCAGTCCTATCAGTTTCTTGACACTCAGACAGAGTAGATGTAATCCTTAATTCTGAATCCAACTTAATTAACTGGTTCTCAATGGTTTGCTGAAAAATGTCCAAAGAATTACACCTAGTCTGAACAGGATAAAAAGTACTCCTATTTTTCAATCTAGATATATCAATGTCATATATGGAAGGACCATACCTAATAATATTAGTATCAATTCTTTGGAAATCCTCCATATCCTGTATACAACATCTGTCCTCAAAGGTTAATCGTATTATCTGAAACAATAGGAGAAACATTGTTCTCATCAGGAGACAATTCTAATTCAGTATCATCTTTCAAAAAATGCATTTTTAGAGTAAGCAATCTCACGAATTTATTTAGATCTAGTACAGTCTGAAACAAATTAAAATGACATGATGGGGAAAAGCTTAATCCTCGTGATAAAACCCTTACCTCATCCTTACTTAGACTATAACTTGAAAGATTTATCACGTCTTTTGTAGATACCTGTGTGTCTGCTTCCTCCTTACTCTTTGTGATATCTTTTTGTTTTTTCTACGTCTACTACGGTGTCTGTTTTGGCCCCCTCTACGCATTCTTTTCCTGTTCTTAATTTTAGAATAGAGTGAGGTGGGCCTTATCCATTTTTTGACTGTTCCTGTGCTTGGATTGTATGTGTATATATGTGTATATATATGTTTATGTATTTATGTAGTTACAGACATATATACACATATAAACACACCATAAGATTACAAAATATTATTTAAACAGGCAGGAATGATGATTTTCCTCTTATTATAGAGCAAATTTAATGTCATTGTTAATCTGCAAAGTAAGTTTATCAGTATAAAATATGTTTATACATTTTTTATTGTAAAATGCATTATACTGGTCAACATGATCTACTAATCTGTGTATGGCTAAGACTTACTGTAGATGTTGGACAGGGTGTTTCAATCTGCTATTTTTGATCAAAAATGATGTGTAGTATTTGTACTAATACTCCACTCCTTAAATGGACAAAATATTTTTTTCTCTGTTGCATTTAAAATAGGGCTTTTTAACAAGCTGATTTTTTTTAATTTTTTTTTTATTTTTATAAAATGGATTTCCCTGCTTTGAGGGGAAAAAACAACAAAGCATTTTTGTTCATACGCTAGTAAGGCATGTCACTGTTCAACAATAAAGCAATGGGAGATCTGCAACCTGTGACCAATAAGTCCTTAAGGCCCAGTTACACTTCCTGTTAGTTTCAAAATAAAAATAAATAGCTTAAACTTTACCATTTTTCATGCAAAAATATCTCCAACATGCTTAATTAGTGCTCCTTCATCAGAATTATAGAAATATTTCTGCCCCTTTAAGAACATGTAAATATCAATAATTGTTAGCTTAACCCTTTAAGTGTGAATTACATAATGTGGTCATCTTCCGCGCAATGTATTTACCATCCATGAAGACAATTTATTGTCATGCATGGGGGGGGGAGATGTGCTTTCAGAGCTCATCACGGCCCTCCTCACACTCTTACCTTATCCCTGATGGTCTAGGGCTCAGCATGGCCTTGACAATCTGGGAATGCCAGTGACTTCCCCAAGCCCTGGAAACCTGGCAACGGGAGCAAAGGGAAGAGGGCTTAAGGGAGCTGGATGCAGGGGTTGGTGTTCAAACTCATCGATCTCTGCTACTTTAAGCCCTAGAAAGGTAATTTCATGTTCTTTCAAATGATGTGTCTTGGGGGTTTAAGTATAAATATATAAAAAAAAAAAAAAAAGTACACACAAGTTTAAGCACAACATATAAATACCCCTCTAACA
The DNA here is from genome assembly GCF_027579735.1 of Bombina bombina. Lineage (NCBI taxonomy): Eukaryota > Metazoa > Chordata > Amphibia > Anura > Bombinatoridae > Bombina > Bombina bombina. The sequence continues at coordinate 832,958,496 of NC_069503.1, read as the reverse complement.
GATCATCAAAACATGAATAAATGTGCATTAATTTGCACAGAGACTCATGGAAGCCCCTATGTGAAGAGTAAAGGTACATAAGTATACCGAAAGCCCCTTATTTATATGTAGATAACCCCTTCTTTTTACTATAATGTTTAAAGGGAAAAAACACACACACACTATTGTTTATAACCTTATGTGTTAAAATTGTTATTAAAAATGCATTTTTTCACATGTTTTGTTGCAGGTTTCTTACAGATAAATAACCTACAGTATGGCCTAACTATAAACAGCATCTAAAAACTGCAAAACAGGTCAGCACATGGGGTGGAAATGCAGTTAAGGGGTTAATCTAAGGATTTAATTAAAGGGATAGGAAAGTCAAAATTAAACTTGCATGATTCAGATAGAACATGTAATTTTAAGACACTTTTAAATTCACTTCTATTTTCAAATATATTTTGTTCTCTTGGTATCAATTGATAAAAAAGAATATGTACATATCCTACACTCCTGAGGCTTGCTGGTGATTGGTGCCTGCACACATTGGTTTCTTGTGATTGGCTGACTAGATGTGATCATCAAGCTCTAAGTACTGCTTTGCTGCTCCATCAGCAAAGAATAAAAAGGGAATGCCACAAATTTGATTAAAGTAAATTGGAAAGTTGTTTAAATTTGTATGTTCTATCTAAATCTTGAAAGAAAAAAGATGGGTTTCATGTGCCTTTAAAGAAAATGTAAGATGTTGGTTACAGGATCAATAGCATGGTTACTAGTTACCATTTTGTTTTTCTTAATGTGTTTACAGCTCTCTTCAAACCAATTACAGGTGCTGGTTTGTAAAGCTCTACATCTTCCCAACTCTCTGCACAAAGAACCAATGGCATTCAGTACAGAAAAAATAAAATATTTTGTGGATTGTAGCTTTGCATCACTTAAAGAGTCAAACGCCTCTCTGTGTTAATATGCCTTTAGTTAGCTGGTCGAAGCTATTAAAGTCTCTAGGAAATAACAATTTTCCTTATCTCTTGACCATCAAAATTTTCCTTGAACTCTTCCAAACTCCCAGAAAATTTACCTTGAGCAAAGTAAATATGTCATGTAGCAAGATTTTGGATTAAAATATATGACTCTTGGCAGGTTAAAAAAATAAAATAAATAATATACGTATATAAAAAAAACTGTGTTATAATTTTCAAAGAAATGCACTCCTGTAGTTAGTTAAGCCTTCATGAAAAGTGGTTCAGGTCTTCCCCACATAGTCCAGTCCACACAGACATATTATTAAGTACATGAATCTGATGTAAAGAACACATGGTTAATGAAAAACTTTTTTATTAAGGTTTTTTTTTAGAATTTCACAGTACAAGCAAATAAATCAGAACAAATGATTAATGCTGTAAGTTCTTAGGGAGTGAGGGTGATGAAATTTAGCTCCAGTAATTAAAGTGTTTCATGCTACAATATCACAAGATTTTTAGCTACCATTCTTAGGTTTGGGCAACCAATTACTCCCAGTCATTTATTGTGTGCTCTCTGTTTTCATCAAAGAGCCTTGCAGGCTTTTACCTCTCTTATATATCAATCATGGTGATGGTTCTTGATAACAGTGGCATTGCTGGGGGGTTGTGTTGGGATTGCTTACCACACCTGGGTGACAAGCTTAAGGTGGTGACAACAGGCAGGCCACAGTCACAGGAACTTGTTGGTTGCCAGGTGTTGGTTTACAAGTGCGCTGTGCATGGTACGCGTCCGGCTACCCCTCCCCATATTCTACCCTCCCCACCATCCCATCACACATTCCAGACTGGTCACGTTCCTCAACTTCCTAGTCACACAGCACCACCAGGAGGAACATGACTTGAGATGAAGAGGGAGGAGCACGGCCAGCCAGCACTGCAGGGAGAACAGAAGAAGAGAGTGAGACACTTACAACACAGGCAGCATTGCAAATTTGAGGACTGCCAGAAGGAGAAGATCAATCTGGGGTAACCCAATAAGTTAATGTACAACATTTACATTACATATGATTGATCACTGAAGCTACAGTAAAAATAAAACACTTTTACATGGACAAAAATTCTGCTAACACATCATCATCTAATGAAGCAGTCAATATTATAACTGTAAATTATTGTGCACTGGTGTTGGGAGCTGCATACATATCTGTTGAAGAGCCTGCAAAATACTGTGCATTATGAATCTGATGAATTTGCCAAGTGATGATTTTTGTGTCTAGGACTGCACAATTTAGGACAGGTAGCAAATTTTTAGAAGTAGGTGCCTCACCATTCATAAATGTTTTATTTTCAACTTGTATTAACTCTATGACATCCTGTTTTCAATTATAGGTGCATGACCTCTCCATGCATCCCTGGCCTCTGGAGAAACAGATAAAACAAATATGAACTAAACTTGTTTTGGCTGGTGGGTTGGAGGGCAGCTGATTTCCCACTGCAAGACGTACCCTATCTATGCTACTAACACAAGCTTAAAGGGACACTGAACCCACATTTTTTCTTTCGTGATTCAGATAGAGCATGCAATTTTAAGCAACTTTCTAATTTACTCCTATTATCAATTTTTCTTCGTTCTCTTGCTATCTTTATTTGAAAAAGAAGGCATCTAAGCTTTTTTCTTGGTTCAGAACTCTGGACAGCACTTTTTAATCAGTGGATGAATTTATCCACCAATCAGCAAAGACAACCCAGGTTGTTCACCAAAAATGGGCCGGCATCTAAACTTACATTTTTGCATTTCAAATAAAGATACCAAGAGAATAAAGAACATTTGATAAAATAAGTAAATTAGAAAGTTGCTTAAAATTGTATGTTCTATTTGAATCACAAAAGAAAAAAATTGGGTACAGTGTCCCTTTAAAGGGACTGGTGTCACTAGCACATTTTTGCTGTCATTCATTTATATTAAACAAATATGAAACCCAACATTTTTCTTGCATGATTCAGATAGAATATACAATTTAAAATGACTTTCCAATATTCTTTTTTTATCTTATATGATTTGTTCTTCTTTGTTGAAAAGCATACTTAGGTAGGCTCAAGAGCTGGGAACTAGCTGCTAAATGGTAGCTGCACATATATGCACCTTGTCATTGGCTTAATTAAATGCCAATTAAATGCAAATTTCTATTAATAATCCTCTTAACCTGTGCATTTAAAGGTGTATAGGTGTTTAAGTTTTCCTGCTTTTGACAGTTTTTCATTCATTGCAGTTTAATTACTCTAAGGAGCTCTGATTTAACAATGCCCTCTTCAAAGGAGGTGGGTGATAAATGTAAGATAATGTTGGTGGGTTTAGAATAAAGAGAAATGCATATCCTGGTCTCTGTATCCACTATGGGCTAGATTATCAGTGGAGTGCTATAGTTTACCCACAAGCGATATCGGGTTTTCAAGACTGTTTGCGCTCAAGTATAATTCTGCTTGCATTATAAGTTTTAAGTAAATTCAAATGTGTGAGCGCAATTGAAATTTATGCTAGAATGATAACTTCAACTTCAGAGCTCAAGTTAAAGGGACACTGAACCCAAATTTTTTCTTTTGTAATTCAGATAGAGCATGCAATTTTATGCAACTTTCTAATTTACTCCTATTATCAATTTTTCTTCGTTCTCTTGCTATCATTATTTGAAAAAGAAGGCATCTAAGCTTTTTTTTTGGTTTCAGTACTCTGGACAGCACTTTTTTATTGGTGGATGAATTTATCCACCAATCAGCAAGGACAACCCAGGTTGTTCACCAAAAAAGGGCCGGCATCTAAACTTACATTCTTGCATTTCAAATAAAGATACAAAGAGAATGAAGAAAATTTGAAAATAGGAGTAAATTAGAAAGTTGCTTAAAATTCCATGCTCAATCTGAATCATGAAAGAATTTTTTTGGGTACAGTGTCCCTTTAACTATCAAGCTCAAATAAAAAGTTGCACAAAACACATAAAAAATACATTGAACAGGGGCGTGTCCGAACAGCGATCCTGAATGGTTGCATTCTCTAAGAGCTCTGACTGAACTCCATAAAATCTGCCAATTTAAGGAGACATCTGACAGCAATATTAACCTAGCAGCATGCTATACTGTCACAAAGTCTAGTGGCACAACAATAATACAGCCACAAAAAAAAAGAAAGAGGCGAGTCTGGGCCACAGGTTAAGAGATTTATGACTAAACTTTTATTGCCACACATAAATAAAAAAGTTGTCAGTAAAATCTTGAAGAGCTAGGACAGCAGTGGTCTGACATGTTTCAGCTATCTGCCTTACTCATAGACCGTGCTGTCATTCGCTCACAGCCTTCTTAAATTTAGTGATTACACTGACGTATAGAAAGTGGTTGTTCATTCTGCCACAATTTAACTCATTGCATACTGGAATAGCACTTATAGTTGAACAAGGTAATGGTTATACACATGGTTATTCTTATATTAATAAGAAGAGCACAATACTGTATAGTAGAATGAATTATAAATGTAAATACAAAATCACATGTCACAAAGAAACTTGTTATGTGTAAATTGTATTACAATACAAAATGAAAAGAATGAAAAGAGAAAATCCATTCTTACTTAGTGAATTCAACTAATAACACATCATGCTATTAAATTCAAACTAACAATTACATACACTGCTATAAATACAGTATAGTAACAGACTACCTATCTATTCAAGCATAAATATGCCTGCTATAGACCAAAGTTAAGTATCACCAACTATCTATACAGATTATGTAATTTTAGTGGTCTATGTTATGCTCAATCTGGATATAGATATAATATCTTTTATGAGAAATAAAATGTGAGGCTGCAGTAACACTAAGCTGATTCTACTAGTCACACCTGGCTGTGATAGAAGAAAACAAGGGGAGGAGAGTTTTTCAGGAAAGGAAATAACCGTGACCGGGAGTCTTGCACACAGTATGGATTACGTCAATGACAACATGAATTAAGGTACTGGTTTTTCCTGAATTTGAACATTGTCTCCGTTATATTTACCCAATAAGCTGATTGATTTGTGCACAATCTTAGCTAACACTGTTGGAGCGCTACAATAGGATTTTTTCCCTTATGTCTTGCGCAACAATAATCTTATTCTTGACTAGTGATGTTGCAAATAGTTCGCCGGCGAATAGTTCCCAGCGAACATGGTATGTTCGCGTTCGCCGCGGCGGGCGAACATATGCGATGTTCGATCCGCCCCCTATTCTTCATCATTGAGTAAACTTTGACCCTTTACCTCACAGTCAGAAGACACATTACAGCCAATCAATGGCAGACACTCCCTCCCAGACCCTCCCACCTCCTGGACAGCATCCATTTTGATTCATTTGCAAGCTGCATTCTTAGTGAGAGGAGGGACAGTGTAGCTGCTGCTGATTTAATAGGGAAATTGATAGCTAGGCTAGTGTATTCAGTGTCCACTACAGTCCTGAAGGACTCATCTGATCTCTGCTGTAAGGACAGCACCCCAAAAAAGCCCTTTTTAGGGCTAGAACATCAGTCTGTTTTTTTTTTCCCCCTGTGTAATCTAATTGCAGTTTGGTAGGGTTAGACTGTCTAGCTGGTGGGGAATCTAGCACACCTGAAGTAAACTTTATCCCAAAGTTTAAAGAGTTATAATTAGTTGTGGTAGGTGGCGCAAACCAAGTTGCTATTCCCAATGTGTCTTACTGTAAATATGTGTGATAATATGTGGGCTCAATATATGTTAATGTTTTGATAAGTACTATTTTATATTCTCTTATGGAAAAAATTGGATGTCAAAACTTTTTTTTAAAAATATATATTATTCTTTATTTGATTCCGGTAAATTTACCCAATACTAGTGATGCTAAAAGTACAATTAAACAAATATTATTACAAATTCCTTCAAAGTTTAAAAAATGACACCGGTGTCTCTAAGTATCTATGTATAAAATGTACGTAATATATAAAAATATATGAATATATGAAAATTAAATTAAAATAATATCGTTGCAATTGTATAAATTGCAAGATTTCAACGATATTATTTTAATTTAATTTTTATATATTCATATATTTTTATATATTACGTACATTTTATACATAGATACTTAGAGACACCGGTGTCATTTTTTAAACTTTGAAGGAATTTGTAATAATATTTGTTTAATTGTACTTTTAGCATCACTAGTATTGGGTAAATTTACCGGAATCAAATAAAGTATAATATATATTTTTTTTTTTAAAAAGTTTCGACATCCAATTTTTTCCATAAGAGAATATAAAATAGTACTTATCAAAACATTAACATATATTGAGCCCACATATTATCACACATATTTACAGTAAGACACATTGGGAATAGCAACTTGGTTTGCGCCACCTACCACAACTAATTATAATCTAATTGCAGTTGCCTGCGTGCCAAGCCACTTGCCCAGTGCCACCACTCATATCTGGTGTAACAGTAATGTAAATTATAAAAAAAAAACTTTTTTGACTGTGAAACATCAGTCTGCTAGTGTAATCTAATTGCAGTTGCCTGCCTGCCTGCCAGCGTGTGTGCCAGGCCCACTTGCCCAGTGCCACCACTCATATCTGGTGTAACAGTAGTGTAAATTTAAAAAAAAAAAACTTTATTGACTGTGAAACATCAGTCTGCTAGTGTAATCTAATTGCAGTTTCCTGCCTGCCAGCGTGTGTGCCAGGCCCACTTGCCCAGTGCCACCACTCATATCTGGTGTAACAGTAGTGTAAATTTAAAAAAAATAACTTTTTTGACTGTGAAACATCAGTCTGCTAGTGTAATCTAATTGCAGTTGCCTGCCTGCCTGCCAGCGTGTGTGCCAGGCCCACTTGCCCAGTGCCACCACTCATATCTGGTGTAACAGTAGTGTAAATTTTAAAAAAAAACTTTTTTGACTGTGAAACATCAGTCTGCTAGTGTAATCTAATTGCAGTTGCCTGCCAGCGTGTGTGCCAGGCTCACAGCATATACTGTGCTCACTTGCCCAGTGCCACTACTCATATCTGGTGTAACAGTAGTGTAAATTTAAAAAAAAAAACTTTTTTGACTGTGAAACATCAGTCTGCTTGTGTAATCTAATTGCAGTTGCCTGCCTGCCAGCATGTGTGCCAGGTTCACAGCGTATACTGTGCCCACTTGCCCAGTGCCACCACTCATATCTTGTTTAATAGTAGTGTAAGTATACATTAAAAAAAAAAAAAAAAAAAAACTTTTTGGACTGTGAAACATCAGTCTGCTTTTTTTGTGTTAGACTCACAGAGTATACTGTGCCCACTTGCCCAGAGTCACCACTCATATCTTGTTTAATAGTAGTGTAAGTGTACATTTAAAAAAAAAAAAAAAACTTTTTGGACTGTGAAACATCAGTCTGCTTTTTTGTGTCAGGCTCACAGCGTATACTGTGCCCACTTGCCTAGTGCCACCACTCATATCTTGTTTAATAGTTGTGTAAGTGTAGATTTAAAAAAAAAAAAAACTTTTTGGACTGTGAAACATCAGTCTGCTTTTTTTGTGTCAGGCTCACAGCGTATACTGTGCCCACTTGCCCAGTGCCACCACTCATATCTTGTTTAATATTAGTGTAAGTGTACATTTAAAAAAAACAAAAAACTTTTTGGACTGTGAAACATCAGTCTGCTTTTTTGTGTCAGGCTCACAGTGTATACAGTGCCCACTTGCCCAGTGCCACCACTCATATCTTGTTTAATAGTAGTGTAAGTGTACATTTATAAAAAAAAAAAGTTTTTGGACTGTGAAACATCAGTCTTCTTTTTTGTGTCAGGCTCACAGTGTATACTGTGCCCACTTGCCCAGTGCTACCACTCATATCTTGTTTAATAGTAGTGTAAGTGTACATTTAAAAAAATAAAAACTTTTTGGACTGTGAAACATCAGTCTGCTTTTTTGTGTCAGGCTCACAGCATATACTGTGCCCACTCGCCCAGTGCCACCACTCATATCTTGTTTAATAGTAGTGTAAGTGTAAATTTAAGAGCTAAAAATCAAGAGCTTTATATAAAAATCAATGAATAAGGGGGCGTGTCCGAACCACGTACTAGATAGGATGTACAGACTGCAGGCTCTTGAAGAATCTTCTTTAATCCACCGATTTTAGAGAACTTAACAGCTGAAATATACACATATCCCAGAGATTTATGGTTGCCAAACATATGGTAGCCATATTTCAATCTTCAATAGCTGTTTTAATGATCCCAGAGCCACAGCTCGGAAGTAAAAGACCTAAGGCGGTGGCCTGTTAATAGGTAGCGACCCCCCCCCCCGGACTTTCCGGGTTTCCAGTGCTGGCAGCAGGTCTCTGCCTTACTGACCTTTAAAACAACATTAAGCAGAATAAATAATTTACAGCCAACAACCCTGTAGGAGTTCGGGTCCTTAGGTTGCCGCACAAAAGATCGTTCCCAAGATGGTGACCGCATGGGAGATAAGCTTGGAGCAAGAACTAGATCAGCGCTTTGCTAAACTGGAGAATCTACTCCTCAGAATTTATCACCGATCACTCCCACTAGACAGTATAAAGAGCACTCTACCAACAATAAAAAGTATAACCACAGAAGATCCAATACAAACCCCTAATGTACCTTCAAACAAAGATGGCGACTGGAGAGATATCACGGCAGAGAGCATACCTCCGACTGCAGAAAATCCTCCGACACAATTGCAGGAGAGGGAATTGCTCAAAATAGCACCAGCCGACGGGCACAATCCGAGCAGCAGTGAGGCAGTATTGAAAGGACTCAACCCGTGGTCCGCGCAGAAGGGCCCTGGCGCGGCCGCAAGAATAACATATAATACTCGGCTGCCTGGCAGGAACACTCTTATCCCCCCGAAGCCGGTAAGTCAACCCTGAACGGCTTAGTCACACAGACAAGATCTGACACTGACATTTGCGAGACAACACTGGCGCTTAAAACCCTCACTGTCAAAGCGCTACTGCCATATCACGAAGTGGGGGCATACATAAATACCACACCTAGCCAGAACTGTCACGCACTGGACAAGGTACTTCAACTACCTACTTCTGAGAAATTTCCCTTTGGACTTCAGAATAGGGGGATCAAATATGAGAATTTACCTTACTCCTTACACTTCAAGAAAGGAGTTGCACATGGGACAGATCACATTATCTTATGGCCATATAACCTGCATATTTGCAAAGGGACGCTGCTCCGGTTGCAATTTGACTCAGGGGGTTAACGAAAAGCAAAGAGGATTGTCCATGTATCCTTGTTCATTGGAACTAATGTTTATGATCCCAAGCAACTCTTTGTTGGTTTAAAATGTTATGTTGTGTTTTCCTATGTACATATGTACATAATAAGCTCCCCTAAATGTTTACCTGTTATATGTATGTCTGGCAATAGGTGGTTGCTGATATTTCTTCAGCAGTCCAGCAAAAACACACTCCCATAACACACTCCGCTAACAAATATCCAATTCATAGCAGATGAATCTCTTATCTCTTCATGGGCACTAACATAATATTTGAGAGCGCAAGATTGATATTGGTGATACTTAGTTATACCTCCCATCTCATAAACAGTACTCTAATGCACGGTGCTTGTATTTAGCTAGCTATATATTTAAAAAGGAATGTCATGCTACATATTAGCCTATACTTAACCTTAAGCTGCTCATGGTTTCTAGGTGTGTTAAACCCAAGCTGTCCTTTCCACCCCTATGGGTGTTGTACCCCACACTTCCTAGGTAGTACATTGAATGACTGTTATTTTCACAGCACTGTAGCAACTGTCCTGCTAGAACCTATAAGAACACACAATGGGACAGAGAAAGGAGCACACCTGTACACTTCCTTTTTACCAGCTAATAAGCTCTTTTGCCATGTATTAACACTACTTGTGTGAGAAGCAACCTGTTTACATTTATGAGAAGGCGCCTGACGACTCGGACCTGATCTTAATTTGTTTCTGTTTATATTTCAATGTTTTTTATACATAGTTATATCTAATCTACCTAATCCCAATTTCTTTTGGAAACATATTAATTATAGGCCCAAGAGTGACCTAGACAACTTGATACATGGGACAAAAAAGAGGATTGTTTCAGCAATATACTGTACTAGCACATGACATAGTTATATCTAGCCTACCTAATCCCAATTTCTTTTGGAAACATATTAATTATAGGTCCAAGAGTGACCTAGACAACTTGTTACATGGGACAAAAAAGAGGATAGTTTCAGCAATATACTGTACTGGTACATGTACCAACATCTGTTACATTTTGGTTTCACTACCCTGTAATTGCTATTCATGTATGTACATTTCCTCAATAAAAAATTTAAAAAAAAAAATAAAAAAAACAATAAAAAAAAAAAACAATGAATAAACAAATAAAATCAGTCAGTAAAACACGCTATGCGTTTCTCAGAGCTAACCACTCTGTTTCCTCAGGTGTGTTTTAATGACTGATTTTATTTGTTTATTCATTGATTTTTATATAAAGCTCTTTTTATTTACTGAAGTCTCCTATTTTTTCATTTGAATACCGAAAAAAACCTTGGAACAGTTCATTGCCAGAGTGTGTATGTGCGCTGGGCCACTGCAATATACCCAGCAAGCTGCATTTGCACTATAGTGTGCTTTTCACTGTGTGAGTATCCTTCTTAAGGGAGTTGTTAGTGGGTGAATTCATCGCTAACTGATCTGCTCTAGGAGTCGCCCTCTGCATATTTTCCATTTTTACAGATTGCAACAACAATTTATCAGGAGGTGCTGCCCTGGCATTTGGTGCACAGTCAACTGGGACACTGCTTAGTTTCCAGATCACTTACCTTGGCATTACCTTTGCCTTGACAATTTGTGAGTATAAAATTTATATCTGATTATATTTACCGAGTTCTATATTGGCTACACTAGGAGGCGCCCTTTTTTCTTGTATCTTTTCACAGCGTATACTGTGCCCACTTGCCCAGTGGCACCACTCATATCTTGTTTAATAATAGTGTAAGTGTACATTTAAAAAAAAATGACAGGCAGAGGCAGGCCACCCCGCAGGTGCCGTCGTGGTCATGGTGCTGTGATTCCCTTTAGCCCTAGAATAATGCCCAGGACATAGTTGACTTTTTAACACAGGAAACCCATTCTTCTATAGCTTCCGCTCTGAACCTTGATGCACCATCTTCCTCCAGCTTATCTTCGGGCTGCACCTCTCAAGTTACCACTCGCCCGCCTGCCAAACGGGGAGTTTGGTCTGTCACTGTGAAGTGGGCATAACCCTTACACTACCTGATCGATACAACATCATACCTGATGTTTTAAAGCACGTTATTCCAAACAATTTAGGAATGTTAGGTGATTTATGCCTTTTATGGATTAAAACCAGACTCTGCATCAACTATGTAATTTTCCACGGGAGTTTTGCCATGGATTCCCCTCCGGCATGCCACAGTCCAGGTGTTATTCCCCTTGAAACAACTTTTCCATCACTATTGTGGCCAGAAAGAGTCCCTGTGGGTTTTAAAATTCGCCTGCCCATTGAAGTCAATGGGGGTTCGCCCGGTTCGCCGGTTCGCGAACTTTTGGGGAACTTCGTGTTCGCTGTTCGTGAACCCAAATTTTTAGGTTTGCGACATCACTATTCTTGACTGTATTTTTTAAATTAGAGGCCTAGAATGGACGGCAAAGGCCTAAGGCAATGGCCATGATTAAGTGACACTAATCCCTCAGCACACTGAGGTGACCTGCTTTAACTGAATACAATCGTCTTCACATTTACGGCACTAATCATTTCCAACTATTTTCTACAGTACAATTATTATCTGGGAAACATTTATTCAATGGGACACTGAGTATCCTGCAGCAATAAAGCCAAAATGTCCGCCCCATAGGAAATAAACCTACAGCAGCGTCTTGATCAATATTTTGAGAGGTTCGAGAAAATTATGCAACAGCTATTAGTCAGAGCACGATTACAATACCTGCTGAATCGATACCCTATAGAAAACACAGAACCTTCACTGGCTAAAATGGCAGACACAAGTGAAAGCGCCGGTCCATCTGTGGGTGCAAACACCATGAATTCTAACCAAGAGAGGCCCCAACATACCAGAATCACCACCAGCCTACCACGAAAAACACATTCTCATGTAGAGGCCTCTACCACATCATGCACTACACCTGCTGATGCTTCAAGCTTAGCGACCAAACAACTGCACCAGGAAGGTCAATGCCTGACATCTGGGTTGATCCATAACACTATCAGAACACAGACTAAGGGGGGTAGTTATCAAGCCGTCTACTTTTCTGCCTTCGCCGGCCCAATACGCCCGCCTAAGCTCACCTACCTTCGCCGCCGCGGACCTTGAATATGTTTGCCTAAGTTATCAAAAAAAGCTGTCAAAAAGCCACGGGGCGATGAGCAGCGGACTGTGAGAGTTATCACTCATCCGATCTCGCTGCCCTTCTGCTTTTTCCCAGCTTTATTGCTAGCCTGTCACTAAGCACTCACACTAAACTACACTGTTCTATCCCTATACCGGTGCCCCCGGAGCCCCCCGCAACTAAATAAAGTTACTAACCCCTAAACCGCTGCTCCTAGACCCTGCCGCAACTATTATAAATGTATTAACCCCTAAACCGCCGCTCCTAGACCCTGCCGCAACTCTTATAAATGTATTAACCCCTAAACCGCCGCTCCCGGACACCGCTGCCACCTACATTATACCTAGTAACCCCTATCCTGCCCCCCCTACACCGTCGCCCTCTATAATAAATTTATTAACCCCTCTCCTGCTGATCCCGCACCTCTCTGCAACTAAATAAATAGTTTAATTCCTAAACTGCCGCTCCCTGAACCCGCCGCAACCTATATTAAACCTATTAACCCCTATCCTGCCCCCCCTACACCGTCGCCACCTATAATAAATTTATTAACCCCTATCCTGCCCCCCACTACGCCGCCGCCACTGTAATAAAATTATTAACCCCTAAACCTAAGTCTAACCCTAATGCCCCCCTAACTTAAATATTAATTAAATCAATCTAAATAATATTTTTATTATTAACTAAATGAATCCTATTTAAAACTAAATACTTACCTATAAAATAAACCCTAATATAGCTACAATATAAATAATAATTATATTCTAGCTTTCTTAGGCCTAGATTTGGAGTTCGGCGGTAAAAGGGCTGTTAACGCCACGCGTGTTTATGTCTAACGCACGGCATTGTTTGACTCCGGTATTTAGAGTTAAAATAAGACCATCTAACGATGCTCCTAACGCGTGTATGTCACACGCGTAATACTGCCCGCGTAAGACAGTCTCCCATAGAGATCAATGGGAAAGGCAAAAAATTGCTTTTTTCACCTAACACTCGATCTCGCGAGAATACGTACAGCTCGGTCATATGACGCATACCACATCATGCACAACAATAACACGCCGCAAATGTCACAACAACAATCAATCAACAAAGCACACAAGCATTACACATTCACAAGCGGGGAATGTTTTAATAAAATTTTATACGGGGAATACGCATATACTTTAAGATGCGGAAAATCGCAAAATAACAACAAGGATTAAAAATGATATACATACACTCGAAACAAAATCGCATTCAATATCACTATATATTATGACAAACATACATATACAACACTTCACAAAGAACACACCATCGCAAAATCACATTTAAAAAGAATACTATTGGACAATGTTAGAGAAAACGACCACTATGACATCATCGCATTCTACACATTCCACAAATACCAACTCAAAATGAGCATGCGCAAATTCATACACCTAATACACATTGCACTAATATTAATTGCTAATAAAGCACACCTGAACACTATTTACAACGCAAATAGGTACATCATTAAACATTTACACAGGGTATATAAGCACCACACAAGCATGGCTTCTTTGACTGTGTTGCTGTTTGGTCTTTGGAGATTGGAGGTTTAAGAATAGAGAGTTTGCGAATTTTTGAGAGTTAGTGTTAGCGTGAGAGAGTCAGTTGGTAGTGTTAGCGTGAGAGAGTGAGTGAGTTAGTGGTAGTTAGTGGGAGTGGGAGAGAGTCTGTTAGTGGGAGCGTGAGTGAGTTAGTGGGAGTTATTAGTGAGAGTTGTTAGTGGGAGCGTCAGTTAGTGGTAGTTAGTGAGCGTTAGTGGGAGTGTTTGTTAGTGAGAATTAGAAGTAGTGTGAGTTAGCGAGCGAGTGATTTTTCTGTACACTTAACACATTTACACGCAAACACATTCAATACATACATACACTTATCAATAACACTACATACACTCCATACCCCCTACCCCCTCATACTACACTCCATACCCCATTCCTTGTAGTCCCATTCCCTTTCATCCCATTTACTCTTATCCCATACCCCATACCCATCCCATACCCATCCCCTAGTTACATTTAGTTTACATATCCTCCTTTTAGTCTTATTCTTTTCGTTTATTTAAATACTCCTTACCCTCTTTGTTTTTTACATCCCTCTCACACTTTAAGCACCTTTTTTGTCTTTTTAGTTCTTTATTTTGCCCCCCTTTAATTTCAGCACACTCACTTTTTGTTTGATTATTTGGGGTTTAGTTTAGGGAAGAGATGGAGGCCAGGCAGGGGACAGGTAGAGGGGGGAGTAGAGGGAGGGGGAGAGGAACAGGGCAGGAAGGGGGGCAGGAAGCGGGGGTGGAAGCGGTGGGTGGACCCAGCCACTTGGTTCAAGATGACCAAGTGGCTGGGCCCAGTGGCGGTCAGAGTAGGGCTTCACAGTCCGGGAAACAGAGGGCATCATCACAGGGGAAGGCCAAGGCGACTAGGGAGGCGAGGTTTTCGATGGAGGAGAAGGAGGCCCTCGTAGAGGCCTATATGGCCAGGCATAGGATGCTGCAGCACCAAAAGACCACCCCGACTGACAGGAGGAGGCTCTGGAACGAGATAAGGAATGCAGTCAATGCAGTGGGTGGCCAGAACCGCGATATGGATTCTATCAAACATCGGTACCGGGACTGTAAACTTGAACTGAAAAAAAAGTTAAGCCTGGAGGCCCGACATGCCGCAGGGACCGGTGGCGGCCCTGCCATTGAAATGGAGTACTGCCTATGGGAGGAAATGTTGCGGCCCAGCATCTCCGAGGTGGAAGTAGTCGGTATCGGAGGAATCGATACCGGGAACCTGCCACTCTCATCTGACGGTAAGCTTATTGAACAATAATTTCACATACAAATGTATTTCAAGGGACACTATACGCAAACATTTACTTTCATGATTGAGGTAGCGAATACAATTTGACAAAACATTCAAATGTACTTATATTACCTAATTTGATTCATTCTTGAGATATATTTTAATGAAGAAATAGCCATGCACACGGTGAAACAATCACAGGAGGCAGCTATATTCAGCTAACAATCAGCATCTTTTAAGCATATTTAGATATGCTTTTCAGCAAAGAATATCCAGAGAATTAAGCGAATTAGATAAGAAAAGTACATTCGAAAGTTGATACAAAATGTATGCTTCTAAATCATGAAAGATAAAACATTGGGTTTCATGTGTTAAGGATCAGATTAATGCTATAACGTTGTTTACACGCATTCTATTACTTTGCGGTTACATCAGTATCTAGGCTATAGGTTAGGTATGCATTTAAACAGACTGAAAAAAAACGCAAAAACATTCACATTGACCACAGATATCACAAACACGGTTTAGAAAAAGCGGAAATAGTATTGATTGTTTGTTAGATTTCAAAGTGGATTAATGATTCTGCATTTGTAATTGTATCGTAAGCTAAGTCATTTAAACCTTTATTTGCAAATATGCTAATATATACATTTTTTTTTTTTTTTTTTTATATACAGAGTCTGGGGACGAGGCAGCACAGCCTCCTGCATCTCCCCGGGATGAGAGTGGTGGTGAGGAATTTCCACTTCGGAGGGAAGAGGCCCCCCGTGACGAACAGCGCACGGGAGATGATGAAGAGGCCCCGGAAGCACAGGAGGAACCCGCGGAACCCGCGGAACCCGAGGTCCCTCAAAGACCCGCACTCCGCCGTGCACGGGCACCCCGCCGTGCACGGGTTCAACATGCACAACAAGAGGAAATAGCGGAGGTGCGGGTTCTACTGGAGTACATAGACCAGATGCGTACCTCCCGGATAGAAAATATAGAAGGACGACACAGAATACTTGATGGCCAAAATCAGATTATTCAAGGACAAAATGAAATCATCAACATACTGAATAGAATAGAAGAAGGCCAAACAAGAATATTTCAGCTTCATCAAGAAATGTTCACTTTTTTCCGGGAGGCGCATTCTGGTCTACCTCCTGTTGCTGTGCCTCTTGTTGCTGGGCCTCTTGCTGCTGGGCCATCTCCTCCTGCTGGCCCATCTCATCCTCCTCAGCCATCTACTCCTCCTCCTCAGCCATCTACTCCTCCTCCTCCTCAGCCATCTACTCATCCTCCTCAGCCATCTTCTCCTCCTCATCCATCTTCTCCTCCCCAGCCATCTACTCCTCACCTTGGTCGTCCCAGTACTCTTCCTTCCACTCCTCCCACAACAGCTCCAAGGAGGACTCTTCGGAGTCGGCAGTTGCCTCTCCCAGAGCCTCAGCCCCGTGGGAAGAGGGGAAGGAAGAGGAAGTAAGTATTTTTTTCATCTTCACTGCTTTTTTTAATTTAATGTGTAATGGATAGGTATGTGATGATGTTGTTTTCATACACTTGTGGACCACACTCTGTATATAATCGACTTCTATGGGACCGGGTCCATGGAGGCAGATTGTTTGCAGAGTGTGGGTTATAAGTGTGTGAAAACCACATCATCACATACCTATCCTTGTTCATGATATTGATTGGTTTCTGTGATGTGATGTCCAAACTGTTTCCCGAATCGCTAACTAAATTACCATAACAATTTTCCATGATGGCATACTACTGTTTGAATGCCAATAACACAGCTTAAAGGGACAGTCAGAAAATTATTGATTACAAAGAAAACACTGTATTACGCATTATAAAGTTGGAAACAACAAAACATGGAGAAATACATGTGTGACTTATGTGCTTACCCTTGTATCTATGACTATGAAAAATGACCACTTATTTGTTGTTCTGACATAACAACATTTTAGATATCAATGATCAATACATGGTCAATAATATGCTGTATGAGCACAAGGTTTTACATATACAAATGCTATCAAAATGCCCTCTAGTGCTCAAATTGTATAATGATTACAAGCACTCTTCAAGATCGAAGAAATGAGCACACCAACCTCATAAGTTTAGATAGCAAATTTAAATAAACCCAGACAAATGTTCAATTGTTGAGAAACATTTGATATCCTTGATATTACAGAATTGACTTTTAGAATAATGACAAACATTATATATTTTCTAAACTGTCCCTTTAACAACATTACATATGCTAACACATATTTTAAGCTTGTTGGTATATCTACATGTACTTTGTCAAATAAAAAAAATTTGAAATCACATTTATATTGACGTGTTAAATAAAGTCTATTTTCTTTAAGAGACATTATTGTGTTAATATTTTATTGTAAAGACATTTTTATTTAACAATGAATATGGTTTAAAGTCCTTTTAGGAGTGGGGGGGGGGTGAAAATATGCTAACAATAATATATTTAAAGATTAAACTATGTGGATCTCATACATGATACAAAAAACAACATTTGCATTCAAGGGACAGTATCCTATATTTTTAACATAACTGTATGTAATAGACACTACTACAAACAACAAGATTAACATATACTGATATCAATATTAAAAAGCTTCAAACACTTGAAAATAAAATAGGGTTAGCTATATTGAAAATATAGACGAAACCCCCATTACAACCATAAAACAACACAATACCCCATCATTAACATATGAAAAGACCCTTTACACAAACTGGAGAAAGCTGGAGAATGTACTCACATGAAACTCAGAGGCTTTGCGAGGAGTAAGAAAATTACTTACATTTTCTTAGAACAGAAGAAAAAATAAACATATTGGTTAAACAATGGACTATCTAACTAGAGACAAAATCCAAGCTTTTGATTTATAATGTGAGTGTCTAATGAACCTTTAATAAAATATACAACGAAATTACATTTAGAAGAAGTCGGCATCATATATTTAGCATATGATAAAGATAACTGCATATTGATTACTTTATTCAAACACAATAGCGTTTATTTATTAATTAGATATATTCAACATTAAACACAACATTAATTTTTTCTGAAAAAGGAACATATTGTTGACAAACATATTAAACATGGACTGTAGAGATTTGCACTTGCCTAGAAATATCCTATGCATGAAAACATTTTTCTTTCGTTCGTTGATTCAACCAGACATACAGCAAAAGAGAATGTGGTGGTCTTTATCAGCTACGGGTCAACAATGTAACATGATGCAAATAATACATATTCGCAAGCTTTTTAAAATTGGATGCAGTCACAAACGTTTTTAACATGCACAAATATTGCGGGACTACGTAATCCAATCAGACGTTTTTTTACCTTTACATGTGCCGTCTTAACATGGCGCTTCCTTGATCACGTAAGAACGCCATCCAATGAAAGGCACATTATTGATCACGTAAGAACGCCCAAAAAAAAAGGCGCATCCTTGATCGCGTCAAAACGCAATCCAATAAAAGGCATATTCCTGATCACGTAAGAACGTCAGTCAATACAAGGAATCATTGGACAGCCTGGCAGGTGACGTCTTAAGCAACATGGCGCATCCGAGATCGCTGAAAAACCGCAGACAATACAAGGACTCAGTGACAGCTTGGCATATCACTAAGAAACGTATTTATATTTTAGGAACTAGTATGTGTGTAGATTGCTATCTAGGAATGACAACAAATCCTGAATCATCTTTTCGGACTTGACTGTCCCTTGAACTATAGCTATGGTGTATATCTTTAACATTTAAAAGATACACATGAGAAATACATATGCCATTGATGTTTTAAGATATGTTTGGATTGTTGTTGAATAACAATAGTTATACATGTATTGATTAAACGTGTCATTTATTCAGGTTTAATTATTGTCAGCCTACCTATAGCCATATATGGGAGGAGATGTATTTTGTTAACATATTAGTTAACTAATATTCATCATCTAAATTATTTGCATTACACACAGAGATTTATTTGGTTACACTTTTACACTAATATAGATTTGAAAATGAAATACAGGTGCTGTCAACATTACAATAAGATTGTTTATTAATAAAATTATATGTCTTTGTTCTTGTAAAAAGGACAAAAACGCTTTACAAATGGAAATACATTCATTAACAATTGTGATCAACATCACTTAAAGGGACATTATTTTGTTTTTAAAAAGAGCATACACATAGTCAATACTATTTCAATAAAATGAAGACTTTACAGGGATTATATCATTTTATCAATACTCAGATCATTTGGTAAAGGTGCATCAATTCATGCAGACTTTCTAAATACACACATGGATCTGAACATTTAAATATACATATATACACAAATACCAATCTATATATACATATATAAAGAAATTACTCTGCTAATCATAATCAGGCAATGATAGAGCTAAGAGAAAATAATATAAAGACAAATAATAAGATTACATTGGAGATGTTAATCTTAAAGTCATTTACTATTGTCTTACATATATGATTTCAGTATAACAAATATATTTGGTAGGTCCCTTTAAGGATCAACAACATAAACTAGAGCAGCTTTCAAAAAATAACAGGAAGAATGAGGACAATTATTTGTGAAATAAAATGTATTTTATTAGTATGTAAGAAAACATACACAACGTTTATAAATAATTTTGTAAAAATAAGGAATATATGAGCCATATGACAAGGTAACACAGTGCATCACAGTCCATGAAGAGAGTTGCCAAGGGCCAGCATAGCCCCATTGGAGACATATGACAAGGTAACACAGTGCATCACAGTCCATGAAGAGAGTTGCCAAGGGCCAGCATAGCCCCATTGGAGACATATGACAAGGTAACACAGTGCATCACAGTCCATGAAGAGAGTTGCCAAGGGCCAGCATAGCCCCATTGGAGACATATGACAAGGTAACACAGTGCATCACAGTCCATGAAGAGAGTTGCCAAGGGCCAGCATAGCCCCATTGGAGACATATGCCAAGGTAACACAGTGCATCACAGTCCATGAAGAGAGTTGCCAAGGGCCAGCATAGCCCCATTGGAGACATATGACAAGGTAACACAGTGCATCACAGTCCATGAAGAGAGTTGCCAAGGGCCAGCATAGCCCCATTGGAGACATATGACAAGGTAACACAGTGCATCACAGTCCATGAAGAGAGTTGCCAAGGGCCAGCATAGCCCCATTGGAGACATATGACAAGGTAACACAGTGCATCACAGTCCATGAAGAGAGTTGCCAAGGGCCAGCATAGCCCCATTGGAGACATATGACAAGGTAACACAGTGCATCACAGTCCATGAAGAGAGTTGCCAAGGGCCAGCATAGCCCCATTGGAGACATATGACAAGGTAACACAGTGCATCACAGTCCATGAAGAGAGTTGCCAAGGGCCAGCATAGCCCCATTGGAGACATATGACAAGGTAACACAGTGCATCACAGTCCATGAAGAGAGTTGCCAAGGGCCAGCATAGCCCCATTGGAGACATATGACAAGGTAACACAGTGCATCACAGTCCATGAAGAGAGTTGCCAAGGGCCAGCATAGCCCCATTGGAGACATATGACAAGGTAACACAGTGCATCACAGTCCATGAAGAGAGTTGCCAAGGGCCAGCATAGCCCCATTGGAGACATATGACAAGGTAACACAGTGCATCACAGTCCATGAAGAGAGTTGCCAAGGGCCAGCATAGCCCCATTGGAGACATATGACAAGGTAAAAGAGTGCAACAGGCACAACAATAAACAGAAAAAAAGGCCAAATGGCAACACTAACAATAAAAATTCAACATGTGGACGGAGGATTCTTATCTGCCACCATGGAGCATATCCAGATCCTCCACTTACTGGTCATCCTCTTCATTGTCCTGTGCATGTCCAGCTCCAGATTCAGGCCTTGAACGTAATCGCATAATTTCACGCAGAGTCAAGTCCTGAACCCGGAGCTGGGCCTGCATGGTGTCGTTCATCCCTCTCAGGACAGCTGCGTTCCTCAACACGGCCTGCTCTACTCTTGCTATCCCTTCTAGCATGAGCCATGCTGAGTCACAGCCTAAAATAAAATAAAATTAAATATTAAGGATAATTACACAACAGACTAAAAAATTTTAATACATACATTGTCATCATAAAGACAAATAATTATTTACATTAATTAGTTTACATTTATTCTTTACACATGAATTAGGTTATTCAGACAGACAGAAATCATTAAAGGGACATGTTACTCAAACATGTTGTCCCCATTTAATTGGTTTTAGATGATCCACTTATACAGCTTGAGTGTATCAAATCTTGTTAAAGGATTTACATTGTACTTACATCAGAAATTTAACAATTAAATTTAGACTGTGGTAGGCACACCTATCCTTAAACATTTTTGCATTGAGGACAAGCTGTGTAAACATAGCAACCAGAAGAAATTACATTCCCACTGGGTTAGACAAGAGATAATGTATCCACATTTGTACAAAAAATTTTGGATCCAAGTAGTGGTGTTTGGTATATGTAGCGATATCCAATTAAAGGGACACTGAACCTAAATATTTAATGGACTCATTCAGATAGAGCATGACAATGGGGCTATGACAAATCTTTATAAATTACACATATTCATTATATGTTTTAATTCTCAAGCTATATTTTGAAAGCAAGAATGTTGCTTTTTATGGAAGCCAATATTTGTTTATCAACTTTGTTTGTGCATGCTGGTTGATGGATACATTCATCCAACAATAAAGAAATGATGGCCAGATGTATTTTATTGTTTAAACTAATTATAGGAATTACTTTTTTAAAATAAATATATCAAGAGAATGACGAATAATTAATAAGAGTATTAAATTATAAATTTGATTAACATTGCATGCTGGATTTGAATCACAATTTAACAAATTTAACTTCACTGTACCTTTAAGTATCTTATAAAGTGTATTTAGAATGATACTTACAGCTGTGCCTGGGAAGGACAATCTGACACCCAGGACAATGAAGGTTGAGACAGGGGGGAGGGATGGGATTGGCTTGGGGAGGGATGTGAATGGCTTGGGGAGGGGTGAGCTGCCGCTCCGGGGTAGGCCGTACAGCTGGGGAGTGGGGAGTTTGGGTCTGGGCAGCTGTATGGGCCAGAATACGGGGAGAGCGGCGAAGGGGGGTGTATGGGCGTTTTTTGGGATGGACAGGATATGAAATATGGGAAGGGCTGGCAGTGGTCTGGGCATGGTCATGAGTTTGGTCATGGGAAGGGCTCTGGGTCTGTGCAGGGGTGTGGCCATGGTCATGGGTGTGTGCATGGGGAGGGGTCTGTGACTGGGCAGGGGCGGAAACCAGATGACCAGAAGGGGTGGATCCATCTGAAAATGTAAAGAAAATATATTAACATCTCATACATCCTGACATCAAATCAACGCATTTCAAATTGATTATGTTTTCAATATACTTCGAAGTGTGTTTGAATTTTTTAACAATTCTGAAATGAGGATATGGTATGTATATAGGCACTCAGATGAATATCAATGACTGTCTGTACAATTTGAACCTTATTATTGTGTTTTGGCATGGAATATGCATGTGACATAATGATGGCATGAATTATAAATTTTTAAAAATAAATATACAAGCAGAATTTCATGCTGCCTGATATAGAAAGGGGGCAGTAGTGTATTTGAACAGACAAATAATATTCCTTTTTAAAGGGCAAAAGCTGTAGACTTTTAATCTCTTCAATAAAATGATTTCCAAAAAATAAACATGTTGGAAACATGATAGATATATTTCACATACCATCAGACTCCAAGGCAGCCTCTTCCTCCTCCGTCCCACATGTGACAGCAATCTCTGTAAAACATAACATGTTGTGTACACGTTAAGATCAGATATTATAACATATGTTACTGTTGCTCAAATACGCACATCAATGTTGCATTAAAGATATACACACACAAAGTTATGATTTACATCATTTTGATGGAGCATACAAATGACAATAGATTTGTTATTGTCAATGAATATTAATTTTAATGTATTGTTTGTATTAATGTTAAATTCATAAAAGCATAGTACATAGAACATTTAAGATTTCTCATGTGTGTATCACTTGATGACTGTTGTCAAAAAATCTAATGGAAACAAACATATGTTATACATCTTATGAATAACAAATGTGTAGACTAATAAAGTAGAAATTATTAATCGTTCAATATGAAAAATAAATTAATATATAATCAGAAGATAAATATTTTGAATTTTTATAATGTTATGCTTCATCAGAATCATGATCATAATATTGATTAGCAATACACCTTCAATTACATATAAATGAGTCAATGGACTTACCAGGAGACTGCAAAGGCGTCTCTATGTCACTGCTGGATTCCTGTGGGCTCACCACACCAACTCTCTCTATGAATGATATAGATATATATTATTAAACACATTTGGGATATCACTAAATCACATCTGTCTAGAATTTTAACATTAATCAACTTTAAAATGTGAAGAATAGAGCAGTCATTACACCAGAAAATGCTTGATTGAATCAAGGGGATTCTGTAAAAATATCTGTATTGAACATATGTTTAATGACAGACTACATTAGACATCAAATTCATCTCAGATGCTGCTATTGCATATCTAAATATACCCAATGATCAATGTTCTTAACCCTTTAAGGACACGCCTTACACTTTGCTCAATTGTTTTATGACGGAATAATTCCGTCATATGTCCTTAAGAAGTTACAAGAATACACACAAACCACATATTGAGTAGCATCTGTTGACAAATCTAAACAAACACATGTGTCACATCGAGCCATTTTTGCAATGTACAGTAATCTTGTTTAGGACACAACACATATTTATCACAATACAAAACAAAATTGATTATTACAAATATGTAATCATGGTGCTGTTAGAGTATGCAGATATCTATAAAGTAACTCCAACAGAGAATGTGATTTATATATCAATAGTTTTTAATAAAAAGAATGTAAAGATGAATGAATCTATTTTGTCTTAAAGGGACACTGACATGATTAATTTAAATAATTGATTTCTATGTTCAAACTGTAAAAAATGATTTAACATTGACTCCTATTATAATTAGAATGTTGCTCGATATTAATCTTAAAGGCAGATAAGGAATATTGGATTCAATAAATATTGTTTGTTGAAGGTATCCACCAATCATCAATAAAAACCCAGGTTGGTCAACCAAAATTTAGATGCACATAAACGTACTTTCTTTATTTTACAATACATTTAGCAATAGAATATGTCACATATGATGATAGTATTATATTTTTATGTTTATTAATATTGCATACTGTATCTGAATGACAATATTAATAATTGTAGCTCAGTATCCCTTTAATGTAAAATTAAATTGATTCCACAATGTTGTTGTTAATGAATTATCTACTCCATATGTTGATGTCATGAATGGTATTGAGCATGCAATTAAAATGTAATATGTTATTTAAGGATATCCGAATAATTATTTAATTTTCATCTATTAAATAGACATTACATATAAATATTGAACAATGTGTATTTAGTATGTAATGTTCAGTCCATGTTTCTAAGACAAATGTCAATTAAAAAGAGACATACCATACTGTGACAAGCCCTGGCTTGAGGATCCAGCAGCCACATCCATATCTGTAATATATTAAATGAGGATTGCATATCATTAATACTAATCATGGCATGTTTAAAAAATTTACATTAATAACAAATCAATTGAAAAATATTAATCCTTTGGTAGTCCCATGAGTTAATAGTTTCCTCAATTAAATTAATTAAAAATATATCCTGGACTCTTATTTTCAATCAGTTGTGTTGTTTACTGTATCTTTAAGAATATCTGCTTGTTATTACATAATCATCAATTGATGGCCATATGTTATAATTGTTTTGTATTATTCGTTTTTTATTAGCTATAATATTTAAAATAAGAATACTGTATTCTTCACTAATCTAAGAATTCCCATTTAATTTTTAACAACATGTATAAAGCAATGCCACTTTCCGCAAACCCATGTTAACGTGGATGAGAAATGCCATTTTCGCGATCATTGCGCAATGATTCCAAGCGGAATTACGCATCCGTCATTTCACCAATATGTATAAAGCAATGCCACTTTCCGCAAACCCATGTTAACGTGGATGAGAAATTACATTTCCGCTCTGTGACGCATATTCTGTAGAGCGCAAGAAACATCATTCCTATTTCATGTGTCAATAATCTAAAATCAGATATCTAAACATCATATGTAGTGTATGTTGTGAGATCTGTATAGGTTTAGTATCTGACTATATACACATATTTTGATTATAAAAAAATAAAATATATATATTATATGAAGTTGGATAATTACCTGGTTCAGATTCTCTATCATCTCCTCCCAGGCCACCGGACGGAGAAGCATCTGCCCTGTCCCCCGCGTCAGGACTTTCATATCCCGCAGCTGGGAGGGAAGAAGAGGAGGCCGAGGATGGCGAGGATCTAAATCTTTTGGGGACCCGGAGATTGAGGAGCTCGCATAAAGTCACCTCATAAGGGAGTAGGTACAGTTTCCGCGGGGCCTTTCTTTGGCCCCCTCTTTTACGGGCTTGTACCCAGTCCCTTATGAGGTTTACTTTTTTAGATAAACACAACCTCATATCTCCGAATCTCCTCATGATCTGATCCTGGGTCCTCTGGACGTCACACACCAATCTAACCGCATTGGTGATAGACTCCCAGAGGGCCTTCTTAACAGGCGCATCTGTCAACCTCCTCTTGTTCCCAAACAGCTGGGGATAAAAGTCCTTGACGGCGTGGACCAGTGCAGCGCTCTCCTCCTTGGTGAACCTGGGAACCGACATGCCTGCTGGGTTGTATAATTATAATAATATATATTGCCTGCAGGCATTAGAGAACTGACAAAGATGGCAACGTGTAATGGACTTTTATATGGTGAAGTAAACATGAGATGCACCATGGGACAATTTATCTGTACATCTGATTGGATAAAAGTTTGAAATATTGTTATAATGTCTGTGAGACCATCCTGACTCAAGTTGTGTTTGTGTGATGAACTCTGATTGGCCGTTCCTTAATGTTTCATATCTTAGTAACTTCCTTACACATACCTCATGGTGGTGCTGTAACTTCATTTTTCATGTAGACTTATTTGTAACTCATGGGCCTGTCATGCGGATATGTGTGACGCAGATTTAATATCCGTGATCCGTTAAATATTAATGATTAAATACTCTTTAAAATCTAATCCTGTCACATTATTAATGTTGTCGACATTTCTCGGTTTAATAACGGTCTGTTTCTTTAATACAAATACACATTTCATATTGTATGTCTTTATTGTTCTTTAAATACATTTATTGTGAAGTATTGACATTGCTCTATTAAATGTCTTTATAATGCACATTGATTGTGTGCTATTGCGTGACATTAGACTCTAATGTTTAAAGATGCTAATCTGGTGTTTCAAGATGCGTTTCCCACGCAATATTTATTAATGTTAAAATTCAGGTTAGAATGTCAGTAACTTGGATAATCTGTTTATAAATATTAAACTACAGCTTTGTTATTCGCAAATAAACCTCGAGCTTGTATTTGTCTGAAGTGCTCATATATGTTATTGTGCAATGGCGTCTTTAGTTTTAAAGAGACATTACAAACAATTGTATCAAATGATCTGTAGAGATAGAAGATTGTTTAGACTTTAAAATGTGAATCATTTTCCATTAGTATTTATATATCCTCAACAGAAGAAATTTAAATGCACATGGTTGAGACAATCACATAAGGCATCTCTGTGCATCCACCAATCTTCATCTACTGAGCCGATCTCGATATGCTTTTCAAGCAAAGTATGTCAAGATAGCAAGATAAGTAAATACACTCTTTAAATCTCTTAAAGGGACACTGTCCAAACAAATTTAGCATTGGTGATTGAGCATGAAATGTTAATCAACTTTATTCTTTAATCAGATTATCAAATGTTAACAGTTATCTTGTTATGTTTCTTTGCAAATCAATAATGATATTTTATATTACGGACAATTGTTTTATAAAAACATGGGTTGTCCTTGACGATTGTTGCATCAATTATTCCAAACAATCAAGTTCTGTCCAGAGTACTGAAGCAAATAAATTAGCTATTTACTGCCTTATTTTTAAAGTAATGATAGCAACATCACAATGAGCATTCATAATATGAGACAAGTTTTAAAGTTGATTCCAATAGAATACTCATTCAGAATGTATAAATCATTAATTTTTTAACTGTCTACCTTTAAGTATATTTTGAGTTCATGTCCCTTTAAATAAACATTTCACAATAATGCTTAAAATATCATAAACCTAGGCACCTTCCTTTTGCTAAATGAGTCTAACATATGAGTAAAGCAAATTTAGATTAAATTCTAGATTGTTTTACACACTGACTGAAATATATTTATTAAATGAGGTCTTTTTTAGCCTTCAGCGTAGAGGGACATTAAGCTATATGTTATGTATGAATTTTGTATAATATTCTTATATTTGAACAACTTAATATGTTTTGTTATTCAATCATTATATTGTAATTATATATATTCTTGGATTAAATACATCTCTACATAGGCTATTTTGATGCTGATTGTTGTTTGCATATAGATGCCTTATATCATTGACTAAGATATGTGCATTTTTTTTTTAATTTTAACAAGTATATTTAAAGACTGAATGTAATTCTATAGTACTTTCTAAATATGTTTAAATTCTTGTATGATATTTTTAAAAATCTATACAAAATATACTTTGTGAATGTCCCTTTAAGGACCCAAACATTTTATATTTTTATTTAACATTGACAAAATAAACAAAAGGGGAATTTACATTCTATATAGATATTTGATGTCTAACCCAAGAGGTAAGATTGTAATAAATACATAATATTACTAAGTATAGTTAAATGACTCCACTAGAAAATTACATAGATTAACCTGGCATCCAATAACTAATTTTTAAACAATATCAAGTTAAATGACCTACCATTTATAAATGTAATAATTTAAAAAAAAATTCAATTAATTTTTTGAGATACCTAAGGAAGATACATGATCTTATACAATTATTTTTACATTCAACAACACTGTCACTTTCATGTAATTGAACCACTTCACCTTATTAAATGTTAAAAAATTAAAAATTTTACTACATATCCGAAATAATTTTAATATATACATTTTCAATATAAAAGCATTGAAGAATCTGACTCCCCAATTAATGTTATAAAATATATTTTTATATTCTCGGAAGCATTTTATTTTCTAATATTAAAGCATTATTTTTTTTTTTTTTTTTAATAATTTTTTATTGAGGTTTTTTGCATAGAACATACATAGAACACAATACACCATTTTGTAAAGAGAACAAAATACAAACAGAATTAACCAAAACATTTAAGTAATTATACAATAGCTTGGTGAAAGACTAATGAAACCTCGATTTTTCAATAATATATCACATATGACTGACCTGTTAAGAACATAGATTCAGGCCCTATGGGCCAAAAATATGAAAAATAATAGATATCTGATGGTCCGAAGTCTAGCTCGCTAGGAGATTCAGAGTATATCATGCGTAGCTGGCCAGTGAGGAACTTAATTTTAGGCCCAATGGACCTAGAGTATAGGAAATAATACAGTAAATAACTGATGACCAGAAATCTAGCTCTTTAGGAGCTTCAAAAGGAGCATGAATACGTGTATAAAAAGTGGGGGGGGGGGATATTCAGCGGGTAAGCACCGCTATGTATAGTAGGGAAAGGGTGGAGGACGGAGCCATAGGAATATAGGAGTATAGTAGGAGACTTGGAGGGGGCTATTAATCTTGGTCATGTAACAAAATAAATGGACTATGATATCGAGTTACCCAACTATGTATTGTTAGTCATGTGTAAGCCTGAGGGGGTATATAAAAGAGCAGTTTAATATTTAACATGAAGGTTGAATAATCTGATGATAAACACATAAACTATAATGTATAAGCTCCTTAATTTAGCTGTGAAAGGGAATTGTGGGAAGATGGGTTTTTTTTTTTTATAATTAGGGGGATACAGTGGAGAGCGTACTATTGCGATACACAAACATTGCAGTTTAAGAGGTTAAGAACATAAGCAGAGATGGAGCCCCAAAACACATACATATTCTCTGTATCTATAAACTAGAGGCACTGGGATAAGCTTGTTACTATATACAGGTAGTACAGAACTGCAGACCTTGATGCCTGGCCTATAGACTGTTAGATTCTTCTAGAAGGTACAGATAATTATCTATGTTAAAGGATACAGTAATATATCATCCAATACACAAGATGGTAGGGTATATGGCATTCAAAATCATATGTGGAGCAATCATATATGGCATGTTTGAGAGAACATCATACCATTGATAACAAAAAGGAAGAGCACAGGAGAGTAAAGAAAATTGTCATTTTACATCCTAACTCTGCCACATCTATGAGGTGCACTAAGTGTGCTCAACACTCTCATTACATAGTAAACCTTAGGATGTACAGTGTGTTGTACTATTATGCAATGAACTGTAGAACTCTAAAACATAGCTCCTGACACGTCATATGTACAGATAATCAGCTACGCTGAGATACATGGTGTACTGAAGGTATAGGGGCTCTGACCACAATATGCAGAATACTTGACCTCTACTGCAGGTAGCGATAGGCATAATGAACAAGGTTAGAACCGGGAGTCTAATATGTAGCAACCTTTATTCTCTTCACATATATTAGAGCCAGGAGAATTTTAGGTTATACTAGGTAAATTATAGGGAGACTTGGGTAATATATAATCCGACAGTGAATGTAGTCGGTCCAACGGCACTATAACTCTACACTTTATATGGAGAATTAAACCCTAAGTATGTTATGGCAGAGGAATAAAACCAAGCACTATTACTTGCTGATTTGAGGATCATATTTAGTATTCCCTTAGGTTTTTCTAATGGAAGCATTCTACTTTTAATTTATGGTAGTAGTAAGTTTAGCTAGGAGTAGGAAGGGGTTACTATAAGATTTCAAGTTAAAAAACTCGCCTCAAAGTGTCTCAGCCTAAAGTTGCGTATGGTAATAGGCTTAATACATACACCGGGGCTGCTAAATAGTAGGTAAGCATTGCTGAGGGAGGGAAAACACCAGACATTATCTGCATTAGACAATTGGTAGGTATAATAGGTTAGGCATCGACATCTAGCCGAATAAAAGTCATCAAGATGACCCTGCTCAAAAATACATTTCTACAGGTAACCTAGTAGGCTATATGGTGGCAAAGGATACATAGGTACATAAAGCATAAGTAGCTAGTTAAATAGAATCCTCATTATAAGTTTACATAAGATAGGTTGTGTATTAGTATGAAGATGGTGTGCAAGTAGCTACCGTTAGACCATACATACCCAAACTTGCATAGGGACCACAGAGTAAACCATGAAACATCCATCAACACTAATAAGACTGCTAATATAACTACAAACATCTACTAACATAATTTCGGAAGAGAAAATTGGCTAGTTCCACATTAAGAATTACAGTCTACCCTAC
The DNA here is from genome assembly GCF_027579735.1 of Bombina bombina. Taxonomy (NCBI): domain Eukaryota; kingdom Metazoa; phylum Chordata; class Amphibia; order Anura; family Bombinatoridae; genus Bombina; species Bombina bombina. The sequence continues at coordinate 832,927,704 of NC_069503.1, read as the reverse complement.
TCTCTCTGGGGTAGCCAGCTCACTCCTAGAGGGTAATTGATGTCTGCACCATGCTGCTCTAGTTATAGGCATATAGAGAAAACTGTGTAACATATGGTGCACAAACATTGATAACAGTGCAGGAAATGTGAAACTCAGTTCTCATAATAGAGATTAGTGTTAGGTAAAGACTTAGTCTAAGTCATTATAAGTCTCAAAAGTCACAATATAATGCACTTCGTGGCATATAATTCCAGTGCAACATAGCAGCCTGCTTGAGAGTCTATGACAAACTTGAAAGACGACCTGCAGAGTGAGACTAATGAGTCCTCCAGGCCTGCGTGTAACCTAGCCAACTCCACATCTCTGGGGTTGTGGATTCTGATCTGCTGGGCTGTCAAAAATTACTGCGAGTAAGTTACCCCAGGGGGTAGCGGTCAGTAGCTGTTCCCACCTCTGCATATTCTTGAGGCGTCTCACTAGGATCTTTGTCAGTTCTCCTTCCCCATCTAAGACAGTGCCGGAAAGTGCTGTGAACGGTCGACATGTGCGCTCTGATCTCTGTACACAGGAGCGTTCTACACCGCACGGTGCTTTAGTAGTGTTAGAGCTTGGGGACAAGTACAAACTTGGATGAGGAAGTGCATCGGCTTTCTGGTAATGTAGCACTTTGCTCCAGGGAGCCACCGCCACATCTGTCCTGCTTGCTGCCATGCGGGATGTGCTGTCCCTTTCTAGTTGTATCGAGTCAGCTTCTTCGTAGGTGCTTAAGATATAGAGCGGGTCTCCTCCGGGCCACCCCGCTTGTGCTCTCGTGGCGTAAGGCTGAGTGAGTAGCGGGTCTTCTGTCAGGTCCTCCATGTGGGCCTCATATTGAGGTAGGCAAGCAGCGCCATCTTGTTTTCGCAGGTCCGCCAAGACGGAACACAGACTGCTGAATTGGCTGTCAGCTTTATCCAGTAAGCCCGACAGCAATGAAGTTAGGTGCACTGATATGTCTTCCATCTTAGGGATAGTGCTAGGTGACAGGATAGGTTCTCAACCTACAATATATGATAATTTTAACTTTTAGGCTCTAGGAGCCCAGCTACGGCACGTCTGTCTCCTTTGGCAGTTGGCTCCGCCCCCTTAAAGCATTATTTTATCTTATGCATGTGCTTGTCAAATAGCCAACTACCAGTCATGGGAGTCCAAGTTTGATTTATTTACAGATTATATTGATATTTAGTAGAATCTGTTGAAAATAATGTATTTAATAATAAAATGTTTAGTATTAACATGTCAAAATATATTTAATAGAAAAAAATTAAATATTCCTGGAAGTCATCAGATGCCAATCTGAAATGAAAAATAATAAAAATGGAACAAAGTTAATACACACGTTGTCAAATATTCATAAAATACATTTAAAATCATATGGTGTCTATGCTCTAACTTTGATCAACATTTTTTAAAGATAATCATTAAATTGATTTAAAATTAATGAAATACATACACCATTATATTGTTGATTAAAAATTCAATTTAAATATCCAAAATTCAAATTATACATAATAATGTATATCACATTTCAACAATATATGTATGCTGAACATAAATCTAATATTTCATGTCCATTCAAATACCTCTATATCAACTATAATATGTATTCCTTTTTCTGATTGTGATCCCTAAATATCTAATGATGAAATAAGTATGACTAATGTATGTAAGCTAACAATAATCAACATTCTTCATGTGATTCTTAACTAGCATGCACCAACCTGGATAATGCATGGTCTTTGAAAGTCAATTCAGGGGTAAACAGTTGATCTTCAATAGGTGTCTTATTCATCAGTTCATTAAATAGAGGACTGGTAAATACCATCTACAAAATAGAAAATCATCTAAGTGTCTCCAATAGGATGTCTCCACAGCCTTATTCTATCAAATAGTTTGCACTTACCATGTGAACATGTCTTTGTATGGTTTTCAAGGTCAGCAGAATTGAAAGATAATGCCAGACATGATCCCATTGGTATACTTCAATTTAAATCTTGGCTTTTTCCCCACTGTCAGTCTGGGCAATCTTGACTGTCAGGCTTCAAATTGTTCCCTTTCAGTCTTTAGATTAAGTCATCTCCCTAATGTAATAAATTTAAAAAAAAAATTCATACAATTGTGTGAATCAGTTCTGTACCCCTCTCCCACCCCCCATTTCATAATAAATATCTGTCACTAGCTTACTAAGCCTGTGTATGAACCTGTGTTATTTTCTATCAAGTGTGAAGATGAGTCATATTGAGCATAAAAAACCTCTGTGTGACATTGAACCATAGTCATTCTAGAGTATCCCTTTCTGATTATGTACATTTTAAGTAATGTGTAAACAAAAATCTATTTTTTAAAATGTATGCCATATGATGTATTTGTGTACAAATCATGCCAGCAACAGTCCATACATTTCTACTTACCATCTGATGTCCTCTTTAAAAACCAGGTGGCAAAGACTCGCTATAGGACCCAATGCCCAGAGCATCACCTATATTATGAAAATTAAAAATTATTCTAACATTTGATCAATACTAACATGTTTGCACAATTCTCTACTTGTCATTTCCCTAGAGTTCACATCTATTGAAAATACTACAGTCTAACTTATATTCTTTACCGTCTAAAGTGGCGGTTGATGACGTCTGCTCTGACATCAAGTCCCTCGTCCTGGAATTCCCCCTCTAGAACAGGATCATCCTCCTCATCTCTGAGGAGGTCTCTGTCCACCGGGACGGCCTGCAGCATCCCAGCCCGCTGTGCAATATTATGCAGGACGCTACAGGCTACAACGATCTTCGCCACCTTCTTTGGGTTGTACTGGAGTGCTCCTCCAGAACGGTCCAGGCACCTGAATCTCATCTTCAGGAGCCCGAACATCCTTTCAACCACCGCCCTGGTTCTCTTATGAGCCCTATTGTAGCGCTCCTCAGACACATCAGTCGGGCTACGCAAGGGGGTAATGAGCCAAGGCCGGCTCATGTACCCAGAATCACCTATAAATTTTGAACAGAACATAATTCAAACAGAATACTTAAACTAGTATATTGTTGTATAAATTTTTTTTAGTTAAAAACCATAATCCATATTAAAACTTGTCAGAAACATACAAAAAATAAAATTTCTATATTATTCTGTATCTTCCCATTTCAGCTAAGACATGCTACATATGCGTATTGTTCTGAAAGCAAACCTTGTGTAAAATGCTAACTACATGGTTACATTGCATTCTCTATCTGAACACTTAAGGTAAGACATGCTACATATCTGCATTTAAATAAAACTAGACATTAGCAGAAAGAGACAATGACAGGGTTAAATTGCATGAGATAATAGCTTCCCATTTCAGATAAGACATGCTACATATGCGTATTGTTCTGAAAACAAACCTTGTGTAAAATGCTAACTACATGGTTACATTGCATTCTCTATCTGAACACTTAAGGTAAGACATGCTACATATCTGCATTTAAATAAAAATAGACATTAGCAGAAAGAGACAATGACAGGGTTAAATTGCATGAGATAATAGCTTCCCATTTCAGCTAAGACATGCTACATATGCGTATTGTTCTGAAAACAAACCTTGTGTAAAATGCTAACTACATGGTTACATTGCATTCTCTATCTGAACACTTAAGGTAAGACATGCTACATATCTGCATTTAAATAAAAATAGACATTAGCAGAAAGAGACAATGACAGGGTTAAATTGCATGAGATAATAGCTTCCCATTTCAGCTAAGACATGCTACATATGCGTATTGTTCTGAAAACAAACCTTGTGTAAAATGCTAACTACATGGTTACATTGCATTCTCTATCTGAACACTTAAGGTAAGACATGCTACATATCTGCATTTAAATAAAAATAGACATTAGCAGAAAGAGACAATGACAGGGTTAAATTGCATGAGATAATAGCTTCCCATTTCAGCTAAGACATGCTACATATGCGTATTGTTCTGAAAACAAACCTTGTGTAAAATGCTAACTACATGGTTACATTGCATTCTCTATCTGAACACTTAAGGTAAGACATGCTACATATCTGCATTTAAATAAAAATAGACATTAGCGTCGTTAAATAACAAATGGTTAAATTTAATCCTATAGCTGAACATGACGCTAACAGTTAAAAAATACAGGGCCAATTGTCAACATTATTAACCATGTTGAGCACAAATACTCACCAACGAGATAACCAGGGGGCATTTGTCTTTCCTCAAACTGGCTCCACAGGGACGACAGAGAGAGGATGCGGGCATCATGACAAGCCCCTCCAAAATTCGCATACACATGCATAATCCTCATCCGTGCATCACAAACATACTGCACGTTGAGGCTATGAAAATGTTTGCGATTTCTGAAGGGCAAGTCATCAATTGGAGCACGCAGCGCAATGTGGGTACAATCTATGGCTCCCAAGACATTGGGCAATTGAGCAATATCAAAGAATTCCCGCTTCAGGCGCCTCCAATCACCATCATTCTGTGGGAATCCTATGTATTGCTTACTGATACGTACCATGGCGTCCAGAAAGTTATCAAACACCACAGAGAATGTACCTTGAGCCAGGCCATGCATGTACAGTTCTCCGGATTGAAAACTCCCGGAGGCCAGGACGTATAGACAGCTTAGCATCTTACTCATGGGGCGAACAGCAGTCCTTATTTGTATACGTGGCTCCAAATGAGGTTTAAGAAGCTCGTAAAGGCCAATGAGCTGTTCGCGATCGAGCCGATACTTATCAAAAACCTCAAAGTCGCTCATGTTTTCCAAGGTGGGTCTCACCCTGTAGACACGAGGACCTCGAACCAGACGACCCCTTCGTCTCGGTCTGAGCCGCCGAGGCTGCCTGATTCGACCAACAGCTAGTTCGCCAATTCCAGCACCAGCAGCGTCTACCATGTCATCGTCATCCATCTTTCAAAACAGCGTAACAAGGTAAGCACTTGATCTGATGTGGATCACAAGTGATGCTTTGGCCATGTTGTTTGGGGGATTTATAGTACAATTAGTCCAATGGTAGTGAGTTTGTAATGATTGCTAATTGTATTCACTTGTTTGTATGTGAGCGGCGCGAATGCTTTCAAAGTGGGCGTTGTATTTTTTTGGCTGAAATGTTGTTTTCCGCAAATAAATCTCAATGTGAAAGTGTCAAATATCACACATACAGTGCATGTTTGTAATGTTTGTTCATATGCGTAATCAATATTTATGAAACGCGATCTTATAGTAACAAGCACACGTCCAGGCTAACATGAATGAAAGTGCATAGTTGTGTATAATGTGCATCGAATGTGATCGATCAATGTTGCTGCAATATTGTTTGTAAACGATAAAGTAACATCTGCCATCTGTAGTATTGTATATATAAGTGATTGCCGAGCTGTCAATATTGTATGCGTCCCTTTAAAATCGCAATAATAATTCCGAAATTCCCGTCTGTCATCTGTAGTATTGTATATATAAGTGATTGCCGAGCTGTCAATATTGTATGCGTCCCTTTAAAATCGCAATAATAATTCCGAACTTCCCGTCTGCCATCTGTAGTATTGTTTATATAAGTGATTGCCGAGCTGTCAATATTGTATGCGTCCCATTCAAATCGCAATAATAATTCCGAACTTCCCGTCTGCCATCTGTAGTATTGTTTATATAAGTGATTGCCGAGCTGTCAATATTGTATGCGTCCCATTAAAATGGCACTAATACTGAATAACTTCCGGCTGTCATCTGTAGTATTGTATATATAAGTGATTGCCGAGCTGTCAATATTGTATGCGTCCCATTCAAATGGCACTAATACTGAAGAACTTCCGGCTGTCATCTGTAGTATTGTATATATAAGTGATTGCCGAGCTGTCAATATTGTATGCGTCCCATTCAAATCGCAATAATAATTCCGAACGTCCCATCTGCCATCTGTAGTATTGTATATATAAGTGATTTTAGATCTGACAATATTGTATGCGTGCCATAAAAATCGCACTAATACTGAATAACTTCCGTCTGCCATCTGTAGTATTGTATATATAAGTGATTTGCGATCTGACAATATTTCTTAATTGTCCCATTGAAATCTCCATAATAATGCTGTTCAAAAGTGTGGTTTACGTATATGTTGTATTGTAGTATTGAGTGTTAAAGTTCCTAAAGGGGCGGTACAGTGGTGAATCTGTGATGTGTATGGTTGAATCTTGTAATGACGTCATGATATTATTAACCTGCCTATGTAGTTGTGAAATCCTCATTGTGTTGTTGTATTGTGCTACATTGTTATTGTGTGCTGAATAAAATCTAAATGTGTGCTTTGTGGTTGCGTGATGGGTGATACGTGTTATGTACATGTACGTATATATTGTGATTGTGTCCCACATATGCTGACTTCTATATAGCGGTCTGGCATTGTTGTTCCTTCCCATAAAGTGACATCTGTAATCTGGTGTAATGATGTATTTTTTGTAGGTAATTCCTAATGGTTTATTGTGATGGAATCATGATGTTAAAAGTACAGTAAAATCCATATGTTGTGTTTTGTGATTCCTGTAGAGAATGTAATGTGTTTTTCCCCCATCATTTGAATGCACATGTATGAGTGAATGTTAAAAGTAATATATGTGCATCCATGACTGATCATGTGTTAAGCCTATGTAGATATGCTGTTGCTGCAAGCATATGAGTTGAATAACTGAAATGCAATAATAAAGGTAAATGAGAGGTGTTTCCCATTGTGTAGTGTTTGTGAATCCATAAATGTGTATTGAATTTTATTTTAATTTTAAATTTAATTTTATTTAAATAATAATGTGTTACTAGTGATGTTGATTTGTAGTTGATGTAATCTAAAAGTGTGAAACAAATTTATGGTGTTGTGAATATTTAATAATTAAAAACCATAAGTCCACCATAGGGAAATAGTCATTTCTTGATCTATTTATCATAGCTGTGTCTAACGCATGAAATCATGTATTTTCTAGCGCTGGTATTTGGAGTTTTTCAGTCTACGCTATTTGCGTGCGTTAGGGAAATGAGGGTTTCGCGTGCACGAGCACGTCTTCCCAATAGAAGTCAATGGAGGCTCTAAAGATTTCTAATTTTTTTTTCTAAGACTGGTTTTCCTCGTAAAGTGAGTGACGTCATGAGCTTGTGTGAAAAAGTCACTAAATCGTGTTCTTTTTGTAATAAATAAATATTTTGTGTATGTCATGTGGTGTATATTGTTTGTATGCATCGATGAGTGTATGTTTGTGATAATGTTATTAGTTAGATGTAGGTATATGAGGGTCTTTTCCCGTATGTCCATGTAAGTCAATGGGAAAATGGATTTTTGTGGATTTATTTCAAACACCCGAGATCTCGCAACTTTAATCCTTTGTATTTTACCGAAAACAAAATAAATATGAAAAATAAAGATAGTGTAGTGTTTGTATGAGTGTAAGTGTACTTTGTGTAATATTTTTTTTGTGATTCGTGGATGTTGTTTTTGTCGGTATATGTTTACTACTGGGTCTGAGGTGGCGGTAGAAAGGTGAGCGTTAGGTGTATTTTGAGTCGCGGTAAATAAACTCTAAATACCGGAGTGCGTAAGAAACCAGCGTTAGGAGCCTCTAACGCTGGTTTTCACGGCTAACGCCGAACTCCAAATCTAGGCCTTAGGATTTATTTTTATTTTACAGGTACCTTTCAATTTATTTTAACTAGGTACAATAGCTATTAAATAGTTATTAACTATTTAATAGCTTACCTAGCCAAAATAAACTGAAATTTACCTGTAAAATAAATCCTAACCTAAGTTACAATTACACCTAACACTACACTATACTTTAATAAATTATTCCTATTTAAAACTAAATACTTACCTGTAAAATAAACCCTAATATAGCTAAAATATAAATAATACTTATATTGTAGCTATCTTAGTATTTATATTTATTTTACAGGTAACTTTGTATTTATTTTAGCTAGTTTGAATAGTTATTAAATAGTTATTAACTATTTAATAACTACCTAGCTAAAAGAAATACAAAATTACCTGTAAAATAAATCCTAACCTAAGTTACAATTAAACCTAATACTACACTATCATTAAATTAATTAAATAAATTACCTACAAATAACTACAATTAAATACAATTACATAAACTAACTAAAGTACAAAAAAATAAAAAAAGCTAAGTTACAAAAAATAAAAAATAAGTTACAAACATTTTAAAAATATTACAACAATTTTAAGCTACTTACACCTAATCTAAGCCCCCAAATAAAATAACAAACCCCCCAAAATAAAAAAATGCCCTACCCTATTCTAAATTAAATAAAGTTCAAAGCTCTTTTACCTTACCAGCCCTTAAAAGGGCCATTTGTGGGGGCATGCCCCCAAAAGTTCAGCTCTTTTGCCTGTAAAAGAAAAATACAACCCCCCCAACATTAAAACCCACCACCCACATACCCCTAATCTAACCCAAACCCCCCTTACAAAAACCTAACACTAATCCCCTGAAGATCATCCTACCTTGTCTTCACTCAGCCGAGCAGCGATGGAACCGAAGTGGACATCCGGAGCGGAAGAAGTTAATCCTCCAAGCGGCGCTGAAGAAATCTTCCATCCGATGAAGTCATCATCCAGGCGGCGCTGAAGATGTCTTTGATCCGGCCGATGTCATCTTCCAAGAGGCGCTGAAGAGGTCTTCTATCCGGGCGATGTCATCTTCCAAGCCGGGTCTTGAATCTTCCTCCCGCCGACGCGGAACCTCCTTCTTCACCGACGGACTACGACGAATGAAGGCTCCTTTAAGGGACGTCATCCAAGATGGCGTCCCCTCAATTCCGATTGGCGGATAGGATTCTATCAGCCAATCGGAATTAAGATAGGAAAAATCTGATTGGCTTTCTATCAGCCAATCAGATTGAGCTTGCATTCTATTGGCTGTTCCGATCAGCCAATAGAATGCGAGCTCAATCTGATTGGCTGATTCCATTAGCTAATCAGATTTTTCCTACCTTAATTCCGATTGGCTGATAGAATCCTATCAGCCAATCGGAATTGAGGGGACGCCATCTTGGATGACGTCCCTTAAAGGAGCCTTCATTCGTCGTAGTCCGTCGGTGAAGAAGGAGGTTCCGCGTCAGCGGGAGGAAGATTCAAGACCCGGATTGGAAGATGACATCGCCCGGATAGAAGACCTCTTCAGCGCCTCTTGGAAGATGACATCGGCCGGATCAAAGACTTCTTCAGCGCCGCCTGGATGATGACTTCATCGGATGGAAGATTTCTTCAGCGCCGCTTGGAGGATTAACTTCTTCCGCTCCGGATGTCCACTTCGGTTCCATCGCTGCTCGGCTGAGTGAAGACAAGGTAGGATGATCTTCAGGGGATTAGTGTTAGGTTTTTGTAAGGGGGGTTTGGGTTAGATTAGGGGTATGTGGGTGGTGGGTTTTAATGTTGGGGGGGGTTGTATTTTTCTTTTACAGGCAAAAGAGCTGAACTTTTGGGGGCATGCCCCCACAAATGGCCCTTTTAAGGGCTGGTAAGGTAAAAGAGCTTTGAACTTTATTTAATTTAGAATAGGGTAGGGCATTTTTTTATTTTGGGGGTTTGTTATTTTATTAGGGGGCTTAGATTAGGTGTAAGTAGCTTAAAATTGTTGTAATATTTTTAAAATGTTTGTAACTTATTTTTTTATTTTTTGTAACTTAGCTTTTTTTTATTTTTTGTACTTTAGTTAGTTTATGTAATTGTATTTAATTGTAGTTATTTGTAGGTAGTTTATTTAATTAATTTAATGATAGTGTAGTATTAGGTTTAATTGTAACTTAGGTTAGGATTTATTTTACAGGTAATTTTGTATTTCTTTTAGCTAGGTAGTTATTAAATAGTTAATAACTATTTAATAACTATTCTAACTAGCTAAAATAGATACAAAGTTACCTGTAAAATAAATATAAATCCTAAAATAGCTAGAATATAATTATTATTTATATTGTAGCTATCTTAGGGTTTATTTTACAGGTAAGTATTTAGTTTTAAATAGGAATAATTTATTAAAGTATAGTGTAGTGTTAGGTGTAATTATAACTTAGGTTAGGATTTATTTTACAGGTAAATTTCAGTTTATTTTAGCTAGGTAAGTTATTAAATAGTTAATAACTATTTAATAGCTATTGTACCTAGTTAAAATAAGTTGAATGGTACCTGTAAAATAAAAATAAATCCTAAGATAGCTAGAATATAATTATTATTTATATTGTAGCTATATTAGGGTTTATTTTAAATGTAAGTATTTAGTTTTAAATAGCATTAATTTAGTTAATAATAAAAATATTATTTAGATTGATTTAATTAATATTTAAGTTAGGGGGGCGTTAGGGTTAGACTTAGGTTTAGGGGTTAATAATTTTATTACAGTGGCGGCGGCGTAGTGGGGGGCAGGATAGGGGTTAATAAATTTATTATAGGTGGCGACGGTGTAGGGGGGCAGATTAGGGGTTAATAAATTTATTATAGGGAGCGACGGTGTAGGGGGAGCAGGATAGGGGTTAATACATTTAATATAGGTTGCGGCGGGTTCAGGGAGCGGCAGTTTAGGGGTTAATACATTTATTATAGTTGCGGTGGGCTCCGAGAGCGGCGGTTTAGGGGTTAATATGTATAGAGTAGCTTGCGGTGGGCTCCGGGAGCGGCGGTTTAGGGGGTAATAATTTTATTTAGTTGCGGTGGTGTAGGGGGGGACAGATTAGTGGTGTTTAGACTCGGGGTACATGTTAGGGTGTTAGGTGCAGACAGCTCCCATAGAAATCAATGGGATGTCTGTCAGCAGCGAACTTGTACTTTCGCTATGGTCAGACTCCCATTGATTCCTATGGGATCCGCCGCCTCCAGGGGTGGCGATTTGAAAACCAGGTACGCTGGGCCGTAAAAGTGCCGAGCGTACCTGCTAGTCATTTGATAACTAGCAAAAGTAGTGAGAATGTGCTGCACTTGTGTGCGGAACATCTGGAGTAACGTAAGAATCGATCTGTGTCGGACTGAGTCCGGCGGATCGAAGCTTACGTCACAAAATTCTACTTTTGCCGGTCTCGAGCCTTTGATAACTAAGGCGAATCAGCCTCGCCACAAATACGCTGCGGAATTCCAGCGTATTTGAGGTTGACGGCTTGATAACTACCCCCCTAAGCCTTTTTCCAGGGGACTGAACTCAAAGATGATGACATTTTTGAGGGGGCTTGGGGGGGACCCCTGGTTAAATGAAAACATTAAGGGATTCTTACCTGGCAGCAAAATACTAGATAACTTTTGTGATGAGCCGGGCTTGCTCACTAAACATTGGCAAATATGCTTTAGAGCGGTTCCTGGACCTTCCAAAAGACCTGTTTCTCTGTACAAGCCCGTGATTAACATCACAGTAGATCAAACTAGCTAAAACACCACAAAGTGTCCCTAACATACCCACCGTAGTCAGACCTCATTAGCAGATACAATCCAGAGGCTAACAAATCACTCGCACTTTACTGCTGCAACTACACCTCCATCCTAAATAACATTCCCAAGACTGTTATGTTTAATTGTCCAGTTATTGGTGTGTATCACTGGTTTTTATAGTAATCTGATTCATAGTACTATGTTTTGTATAGTTATGCTATGGTAAAGCTATAATAATGTAACGGTTAAACTTTACATCCTATCCATGCCACCTCAATCTGTTTTTCAATTTTGTGTTTAAATATTTTTTATTGGGTACATTGGTTTTACAACAGTGCAACAAATATTCTAAACAACAGATAAACATTCTTCAAGGAGTATACATAATGTTAATGCAATGACCCATCTTTTCCAGGGGTTATCAGGATTGGACAATGAAAAGGTAGGAACAAAATTCTAGCTTCAATTATAGATTTATATAAAAGGACAAGATGAGTAAAAGAGATGAGAAGGGTGTTCAGGAGGGGTTGGAGTGGGGTAAGAGTAAGGATATCCTATCATATTCAAAGTATGTCAGATATTCTATCTGAGTTTGATAATCAAAACAGGGCAAGTTAGTACAGTTCAATAACTAATATGCATAATTCTAGTCATTTCATTCTAATAAGATACTAAATTGTCAAGCGTTATTATAAAGCCTTTGTTCCCATAGGAATACTATATTAGTTATGAGGTCTTGTTTGCCTAGATAACAGTAGTGCATTCTCTCGAGTGTGATAGTATGGTTTACCTCTGAAGCCCATTGGGTTAAAGTGGGTGTCTCTTGTGTCTTCCATAATCTGGGAATCAACCTTTTAGCACAGGTTAGCATTATGAGAAGTAGTTTCTTATGATAAACACAAGAGAGATGCGGAATGTGGTTGAGGAGAATAATGCAAGGGTTAAGGGAAATCTTTGTGCCCAGAATATGGTTTATATTTTGTTCTATTTGTGGCCAGTAGTTAGCTAGATTAGGGCACGACCACCAGATATGGGCCATAGAACCCACCTCCCCACATCTTCTCCAGCAACTTGAGGAGGCAGCAGGATATATAACTCGGAGGCGTTGAGGTGTTAGGTACCATCGGGCTATTATTTTGTAGTTTAGCTAAGACATAACTAGAGAGGCGGAGGAGGAGTGAGTTAGATGAAAACAACGTTTCCAATCTTCATCATCTAGGTCATTCAGTAACTCCTCGTTCCACCTCACCAGGTATGCAGGTGTAACATATCTCAGCCTAATGTCACTATCCCTTTAAGACTTACTTCCCTGACTGCTGGTTTTGGGCAGTATTTACATTCAGTTTGCTTGCCTGCCTGATTAATCATTCATGCACCTGATTACCTCAGCCTCTTTTTAAGCTTCTCAGGCCTAATGTTTTTTGCATTAACTTTGAAGTTGTGATCCTGAACAACAGAGGTCTGTGACTGTTTCCTGCATGAATTTACCAACTATTTCAACCTACAGCATTTTCTATTACCAATGCTTAAAATCATCAAATCGCAAGTATCCAAATAATTCCATTTCTGTTTCCTGGACACTGCTTCTTAACAAACTCTGAACTTTATTATAAATCAAGCATACTTTTGGTTACCATCACTCTCTAATTACAACAGCATCTTACTCAGAACTTTATAACTATTTCTCTGCTACAAGTTGTCATTGCTGAAATATCCTGCTGCAAATATGTTAACATATTCAGAACTCTGCATCTTTATGTTCAGTTAAAAGCTTTCATGTGATTCTCCAATATATGTTCAAACAGTAATTGATGCCTTAAACTTAACTTTCACCTGTGCTGCTTTGCTAATTACTGACATACAGCTCTTTATAATATTATGTACTGTGAACCTGCAACAAACCAAGTTTGCATATATATGCACAAACAGTTATTAATGCCTAAACTTGCAGCTTGTCTAAATACCTGTGCAGCTGTGCTTAACTCTGACATACAGCTTTATATAATATTATGTACTGTGAACCTGCAACAAACCTTGGTTTGCATCTAAGTGTCAATCTTCTACCAGTTTACTCTGAAGTCTGAACATTCCACATTGCTTTATTTTTCTCTCATTGAATCCTGTGGCTACTCTTATTAACTAACTATAAGTCACAGTGAAGTCAGAATATATTGTATACAAATGTTGCACTCTCCATTTATTCTACAATAACTTCTAGCAAATATGAATCACAGAATATCATCTATCCACGTCCAGGATACTCTTCCCCGGGTCAGGGGTCGGTGTCTTCAAATCCCTACCACTGCCCAGAGGGTCAGTTTCCTGAGCGCATGTACACTGGATCATGACAGCAGGTCGTTTTCCTGGAAAGGAACCTCTAAGAATTTTATAAATCATAGAGAGATGTGCTTTTTTAATATTCGGGTTGATGGAAAGCTGTTCAAAGGAAGTTAATGGTCTCAGTATCTCTTGCTTGTATGGACTGTTATTAATGGCATGTCTAATTTGTAAGTATGCGTACCAGTTCTGGAACGGAGACCCTAGTTCATCGCTAAGCTGAATTCCATCTTTGACACCGGCTGAGTCTGTGATTAAATATATTGGAAGATTCTGTAGAAGCTTGTTCGCATTAGTATGAGTAAATACACTATGTTGTAAAAACAAGTGATTGCGTAATATCGGAATTAAAGGGGATATTGGAGTAGACACTCCTTTTGTATGGGTAATAACAGAATCCCATATCTCAAGAGTGGTTTTAATATAACCATTGCGTTGTAATGTATGGGGTCTAGAGTTTTTTGGAAGCCAAGCCCCATCCCTCATGTGTTTAATTTGGGAGAGATGGCTCTCAATCTATACCCACAAATTAGAGGAGGGAGAATGGTTCCAAGCAATTATTCTTGTTTATTGTGCTGCTCTATAATAATTGGCTATATTAGGTACATTAAGACCCCCATCCTCTTTGCTGAGGTATAAAGTGTGTTGGGAAATTCTGGGCGCTTATAAGTAATCATCAGTCCTAAATTTTTAAGTTTATCTGTGATTGTAAATTTTGTGTGCTGCGCGATGGTTTCTATTTCCTGTGATGACAAATTGATTGGCATTAATCCAGATTTTTCCATAATTATGGAAAAATAGTAGACTTGTTTGTAGCTTTCCAGTGTCTCTACTAAAACAGGTAATGTGGTTATCGGGGATGACAAGGTAAGGATCACGTCGTCCGCAAACAGGAGGAATTTCTGAGTAATGTTATCGTAATCTATGCCTTGTATGTCTGGGTTATTTCTGATTTGTATTGCAAGTATTTCTATGGTGAGGGCAAATAGTAAGGGTGAAAGTAGACATCCTTGGCGTGTGCCATTAGAAATGGGAAAGGATTGTGAAATATTATTGTTAATTTTGACTTTTGCACTTGGTTTGTGGTCTAGGGCTTGGATTCTAGTGATGAATGTGTCAGAGAAACCAAATTTCAACAGGGCGGACCACATGAATTGCCAGTCCACCCTGTCAAAAGCTTTCTTTGCATCTGTGGAAAGTAGGGTTAATGGAGTGTGACTATCGTGGGCATTTTGTAGGGAATGCAATAACCTGATAGTATTGTCTTTCGTCTCTCGGCCTCTAATAAAACCTACTTGGTCTAGGTGAACAATTTTAGGCAGGATTACATTCATACGATTTGCGAGTATTTTGGCATAGATTTTGATATCTATGTTTATAAGCGATATAGGTCTATAATTGCCTACTTGGTCTTTTGCTTTGCCTGATTTTGGAATGACAGTAATTAATGCCTCTAGAAGAGATTTAGGAAAGGTGTTACCCTGATCGATGGCAGTGAAGAGTGTATATAGACGTGGGCTTATCTGCTCCTGTAGGAGTTGGTAAAATTTTGCTGTGAGGCCATCGGGTCCAAGGGACTTGCCATTAGGTAGCGCATTTATTGTAGACCTAATGTCTCGCAGTGTTATAGGGGAGTCTAAAAATTGCCTGTCTTCGTCTGTAATAGAAGGGGTTTTCACGTTTGCTAGGTATGCTTCTATTTTATTCATTTTATCAGGGGTTGTGGCACTCTGTAGATTATATAGACTAGTATAGTAGGAAACAAAAGAGCCTGCAATATCTTCATTCTTGGAAATAGATTCACCTGAGGTATGTGTAAGAGACCTAATGAATGTAGTATATTTTTGTTTTTTAAGTGATCTGGCTAGCAGATTACCTGCTTTATTACTCTCTGTGAAAAATTTTGCTTTGGTGGTCAGGGCTCTCATATGAGCGTTTTGTGTGAGGAAATTGTTAAGATTTTCTCTTGCTTCAGTTAGTTTAGAGAGTTTTGAAGTGGATGTTGGGTCTAATTTATGAATGGCTTCTTGGGTGGTTAGGTCATCTGTCAGTACGTTGAACTGGGCTGATCGCCTAGCATTATGCTTTATTAGTATACCCTGGATATTGCATTTATATGCCTCCCAGTTATTTGCGGGCGACGTGTCATCTGGTTTATTTATGGAGAAGTATTCATCTGAAATTTTTTTTATTTTATCTACTGTTTCTTGGCTTGTGAGGATGGAGTCATTAAGTCTCCAGTTAAATGTGTTTAGAGGTTTACTAGTCCTCCGGAATATGGTGGAAACCATACTATGGTCAGACCAGGATGTATGGGAAATTTTTGAGTGTATGAGGTTTGATAGAAGTGCCTGGGTACAAAGAATATAGTCTAGCCTGGAGTATGAATGTTGTGGATGTGAAAAAAGGTGTAATCCTTCCTAGTTGTATGGACTGTTCTCCATGTGTCAAACAAATTGATAGATTGAAGGGCTCCACAGTTATTTTTCAGTAAATTATTACAGAGATATGATCTCCCAGTAGATGTGTCAAACATAGGGTTCATAGGGAAGTTTAGATCCCCACTTAGAACAATAGGGCCTTTGGAGATATCTAGTAATGTGTTGGTCACGGATCTAAAAAAGTGGGGGTTGGGTCTATTTGGAGCGTAAATGTTGGCCAGAGTGACCGGGCTTCCATAACAAAGTCCGACCAAGATCAGGATTCTGCCCTGTCTTCTTGGGTACACCTGTGGATGAGGAAGTATATACCAAGACTGCACACTCCAAGAGGCAACAAGCACCCCTATACACGAAGTTTGGGAGACTACCATTGGAGGAACCAAATCCCCATATACTCCGAGAGGTGAATGAAACCATAAGAAGCATACACCGGTATCCAGATTTAATCTACCACCAAGTATACCCTCCAGTGCGGCAACTTACCTCATATGATTGAGGTAAATTCTGGTAAGGGTATTCACTATTTTTAAAACATCATATGGACTTTTACTGACAACCGCATACTATTCTGTTCTTATTGGGATTTGAGAGCGCTGTTAACCCTCTGTGTTTTTATATATATATATATATATATATATATATTAGTGAAGAAAACTTATGCACTCGCCAGGATTTTCAAAGTGACCATTTAATGTAATGTTTCGGGGTGTTACCCTCTTCGTCAGACAATACAAAATAACAATTGTTATTTTGTATTGTCTGGTGAAGGGGCTAACACCCCAAAACTTTACATTAATTGGTAACTTTGAAAACTTTTCTTCACTACTATCAATACTTTGGAAGCACCCTGGGTTGATGAAATGTTAACCGTGAGTGCTGGTGTGCCTGCTGTTTATATATATATATATATATATATGCTTATATGTGTGCACAGATGTATGTGTGCACAGATGTATTTATATGTATATATATTTACATACATATAAACACATAAATACATATGTACACATATATAGGCATAAATATACTGTAAGTGCGATGGTGCCCTTTGTAGTAAAGTAGATGAAAACATGAAAGATCATATTTATGCAATATTCCTATTTAATAATGTGCAGATATTCATATATATATATATATATATATATATATATATATATATATATATATATATATATATATATATATATATATATATGTGTGTGTGAAAAGGAACAGGGTTGTGATTAAGGCGCAAAGTGGTAATCAGTTGGATAGTGCAAAAAAATATATATTATTATGAAAATAATACCAGTGCTGCCACAAACTACCTATTAAAGCTGTGAGACCCCCAAGACCTTCAGCTTCAATAAAAACAAAGTAGTATCGGTAAAAAAGAGAGAATGGAGTATTTAGGGCACACCGTATGAGCAGCTTCTATGTAATGTATTAAAAACCCTATTATAGAGATTGAGTAATTAAAAATGAACTTCAAATAAGAACCCAAAGCAAAATATATAGATACAGTATATCCTGTTAATATAACAAGATTCAGTTAATCAGTCACTTTAAAAATTAGATTATTTGATACATCTTAGTAATTGTATATTATAACCTTGTTAGAAATACTTATGATGTAATAAATAAATAAATTGGAGCACCTACAGTATATCAGTATATATTTTTTTTGCAATGCAAATGCAATGCAAAAATATAATTAGCACCTATTTAGAAAATAGTTAAAACAATATAAAATTAATTAAACATATGATACAGGATGAAGTCAATATCTAGAAAAGATTTCATACAGTATTACAGACAATGAGCAATATTACAGTGCAATAAAAAAATGTGGTGAAATAAATAACAATAATTACACTATGTATTGGAACCCCAAAGTGATTCTCCAGATTTATAGAAAAAACAAAAGTGCTTAAATAACAGTGTCTATAGTGATCCTAATTGGTATCCAGAGAAAGTGAAATCCCAGTGCCTGGAGTATAAAGCTCCCCTCCGGGGGTTCTACTTACTCTCCTTAACCTCAATCCGTATGAGGTAAGGGTCGCACAGTGCAAGTAGAAAACTTTCCCTGGCTTTCTGGTGAAACGATCTCAGTTATTATGTCCTCTCCACAACGTTGACTCAAGTGGCCATATATATGTGAAAGAAAGAATAAAACATAATAGTGCAACCCTGTTGAATGGTTCACACTTAGCTTAAAATATATCAAGCAGTCTTACTCACATTAAACACCCTCAATAGATTATGAGGCAAATTTTAGCCTTTAATATTAAAATTAAGAATCAGCGTAATACATAAAAATGCAAGTTTGGCACACAGGATTAATGCAGAGAGTCCATAGAATACAAGTACACAGAGTACATCAAATATATATTAGTCCTAACGCGTTTCAAAGATCTTGGGCATATACGACCTTCTTCTTCAGAGGATAGTTCATAGAAGCTGCTCATATGGTGCGCCCTAAATACTCCATTCTCTCTTTTTTACCGATATATATATATACAATATATATATATATATATATATATATATATATATAGATACCTATATATAATTGTATATATATATATATATATATATATATACAGACGTAACGTCACGCACATCGGCATAGCAACCGGACGCTCAGCAGTGAGTGTCAGGTGTTAATGTTAAAAACATGCATAAATATAGTGACAGGAGCAATGTATTCCACGATTTGTCAGAGGTGCAATGTCTGGAGGCATACAGTGGGAACTACAGGAATCCATAATGCATAGTAATAGGATAGTGTCACACAGGGCAAAAACATGTTGCATAGGGCCATCAGATAAATATATTAATTTACAGGCAACATTGCCAGTCCAGATGGACATTCAGACCCCGAGGGGTCATAGTCCTTAAGTTGAAAATCCATCTTGATTCTCTTTGCAAGAGAAATTTGGCCTTATAACCCCCCATAGCTAATGGGGGGATGTGATCAATAATGATGTATTTAAGATCAGTCACTCTGTGCCCAGCCTCAGTGAAGTGTCTAGCCACCGGCTGTTCCGACGTACCTTTATCCAATGCTGCACGTATGGCTGACCGGTGATTGGCCATTCTGGTCCTCAGGTCATCCACCATTTTCCCTACATAAAACATTACACACACACAGTGTAACAGGTAAACAATGTATTTTGTGGTACACGTTACTCTATGCCTAATTTTAAGCACCTGCATTTGCAACCCAGCATACCTCTGCTAATTACAATGGTAGCTAGTGATATCTTTTAACATACATTGTATGTTACTTGTGACATGGAGCAACAAATTGAGCTTGGAGAGGAGTTTACAGATGAAACTAAAGGAGCAGAAGATTTTTTTCTTCACCAAGGAAGATGCCTCAATAATAAGGTACACCTCCCTGCCATTAAGAGCGACAATTGAACAGGACTCACAGATTTATGCCAAACTAGCCAAAATAAAGAAAAAAGAAAAGGATCTTATACTGCATGCAACATATCTGTCTGAATATCACAGAAAAAAATGTATCCCACAGGGTTTTAGGATCAGAAACACTCCTACCATAGGCCTCAACAATCCAGCGTTTTGCCTGAAATGGGGCAACATTATGAATAAATGTTCTTTGGACCAAATTCTATTGGTCATTGAAGAGGTTACCAGACTGCTTGAGGTCAACAGAAAAGAGACCAAAATCTATGAGGATCAATATTTACACAGGCTGGAGGTAGATAAAGATCAAACCTGGCTGAACAAAATGAAGAAGTGGACAAGTATGAAAATGAATTAATCATGTTCAAAAATCGCAAGATGGAAGATGTAACACAGGACTATAAAAATAAAAGTGTTAACCGTTGGCAACTAAGCCCAGAGGAGAGAACGCAATACCACATAAACAGACCTTGGAGACAAAGATACAGTCGCACCAGACCACTTGGGACAATGGACAGTTCTGGTAATAGTTCAGATTCTGATAATACCGCCAGACAGTTGCCCATGGAGATAGACAATCAACCGGGCATGCTGACACGTTCAAAAAATGAAGGAGGCCAAGGACGCATAACCTAAGGGGGGGGGGGGGCACAGGAAGCCCACCAAGACCACCCAGGAGGGGCAGATCCAGGAGGAATTGATCATCAATTTAAGCAGTCACATACTCAATGATGAAGAAAATAGTGTCCTTAATAAGGACCTCTCGTTTGTTCCTATTTCCCAACCTGACAATTTTGACCTCTATGTAGATTTACAAAGATTCTCTGAGACTCTTGAGACTTAAGGATAGTGATGTAGCGAACCTAAAAATTTGGGTTCGCGAACGGCGAATGCAAATTTCCGCAAAAGTTTGCAAACCGGCGAACCCGGCGAACCGCCATAGACTTCAATGGGCAGGCAAATTTTAAAACCCACAGGGACTCTTTCTGGCTACAATAGTGATGGGAAAGTTGTTTCAAGGGGACTAACACCTGGACTGTGGCGTGCCGGAGGGGGATCCATGGCAAAACTTCCATGGAAAATTACATAGTTGATGCAGAGTCTGGTTTTAATCCATAAAGGGCATAAATCACCTAACATTCCTAAATTGTTTGGAATAACGTGCTTTAAAACATCTGGTATAATGTTGTATCGATCAGGTAGTGTAAGGGTTATGCCCGCTTCACAGTGACAGACCAAACTCCCGCAGCGGGTACAACATCATCATCATCACACCGTACGTCGATGTGTGTAATGCTGCCTGACTGAGATATATCCCTGTTATCTACATCCTCTGGCAATAATGGTTGCGCATCACTCATTTCTTCCAACTGATGTTTAAATAACTCCTCTGACAGATCAAGTGAAGCGGCTGTGGTGCTAGTGTTGGTGGTGGTGGCAGGCGAGCGAGTGGTAACTTGAGAGGTGCCCGAAGCTAAGCTGGAGGAGGATGGTGCGTCAAGGTTCCGAGCGGAAGCTGTAGAAGATTGGGTGCCCTGTGTTAGCCAGTCAACTATGTCTTCAGAACTTTTCGAGTTCAGGGTACGTGGCCTCTGAACACTGGGCATTATTCTAGGGCCAAAGGGAATCACAGCACCACGACCACGACGGCCCCTGTGGGGTGGCCTGCCTCTGCCTGTCATTTTTTTTCCATTAGTGGTACTATGTGTGCAAGCTACTGTGACAACAGATATGAGTGGCACTGTGCACTGGCAGAAGTTCGCAGAGTAGACGTTGTAGGCCTGACACACACGCTTGCAGACAACTAACTGCTATTCAATCTATTACAGTCAAAATTGTATTTTTTTTTTTTAATGTACACTACTGTTACACCAGATATGAGTTGCACTGGTGTGACACTGTGCCCTGGCAGGCCCTGAAAATTCTGTTACACATCTACAACCACCAAAAAACAACCATGCTAAATAGTTTCTAAATTTTGTCCTGAGTTTAGAAATACCCAATGTTAACATGTTCTTTTTTTGCAAGTTATAGGGAAATAAATACAAGAAGCACTTTGCTATTTCAAAACCACTTTTTTTTCAAAATGAGCGCTAGTTACATTGGAACCCTGATATCTGTCAGAAATACCTGAATATCCCTTGACATGTATATATATTTCTTTTAGAAGACATCCCAAAGTATTGATCTAGGCCCATTTTGGTATATTTCATGCCACCATTTCACTGCCAAATGCGATCAAATAAATTATTTTTCACTTTTTCACAAATTTTAGGTTTCTCACAGAAATTATTTACAAACAACTTATGCAATTATGGCATAAATGGTTGTAAATGCTTCTCTGGGATCCCCTTTGTTCAGAAATAGCAGACATATATGACTTTGGCGTTGCTTTCTGGTAATTAGAAGGCCGCTAAATGCTGCTGCGCATCACACGTGTATTATGGCTAGCAGTGAAGGGGTTAATTAGGTAGTTTGTAGGGAGCTTGCAGGGTTAATTTTAGCTTTAGTATAGAGATCAGCCTCCCACCTGACACAACAGACCCCCTGATCCCTCCCAAACAGCTCCCTTCCCTCCCCCACCCCACAATTGTCCCCGCCATCTTAAGTACTGGCAGAAAGTCTGCCAGTACTAAAATAAAAGGTTTTTAAATTTTCTTTATTTTTTATAGCATATTTACATATGCTGTGGTGTAGCATCCCCCCTTAGCCCCCAACCTCCCTGATCCCCCCCAAAACAGCTCTCTAACCCTCCCCATCTGCCTTATTGGCGGCCATCTTGGGTACTGGCAGCTGTCTGCTATTATTTCACAGTCAAAAAAGAGTTGTTTTTTTTAAATGTACACTACTGTTACACCAGATATGAGTGGTGGCACTGGGCAAGTGGGCACAGTTTACACTGTGAGCCTGAAACACAAGCTGGCAGGCAGGCAACTGCAATTAGATTACACAGGAAAAAAAAAAAAGCAGACTGATGTTCTAGCCCTAAAAAGGGCTTTTTGGGGTGCTGTCCTTACAGCAGAGATCAGATGAGTCCTTCAGGACTGTAGTGGACACTGAATACACTAGCCTAGCTATCAATTTCCCTATTAAATCAGCAGCAGCTACACTGTCCCTCCTCTCACTAAGAATGCAGCTTCCAAATGAATCTAAAATGGATGCTGTGCAGGAGGTGGGAGGGTCTGGGAGGGAGTGTCTGCCGCTGATTGGCTGTAATGTGTCTGCTGACTGTGAGGTAAAGGGTCAAAGTTTACTCAATGATGAAGAATAGGGGGCGGATCGAACATCGCATATGTTTGCCCACCGCAGCGAACGCGAACATGCTATGTTCGCCGGGAACTATTCGCCGGCGAACTATTCGCAACATCACTACTTAAGCAACATTTTGGCACTACCAGTGGTGACGACACAGGCTCAAGGTTTAGGGGAAAGAGCACCTATGACCCCAGTAGCCAAAATGTATCCATTAGGACATTCTCCAGACTCCTATGGCAAGAATGTGAGGAAAATTGTACTAACCAAAAGCAGTACAGATACAACTAACTAACAAGGAAAGAGGAGCACTTAAAACACTACAAGAGGACAACACCATAGTTTTGAGGGAGGCTGATAAAGGTGGTTCAGTGGTTTTGTTAGACTACACTGATTACAAAAAAGAGGTATTGTGACAATTAGAGGATAAGGATACTTATTGCTTAATGCGGGGCGATCCAAGCATATTCAAAATAATGTTGGATGAAATTATACAACTATTACTCAAGAACAACTACATTGATATGAACACCAGTCAATACATGACTGTCAAGTTTCCTAGGACACCTGTCCTCTACATGCTGTCTAAAGTGCATAAGAGCTTGGATGGCCCCCCTGGGAGACCAATTGTGGCAGCAGTTGGCTCCCTGCTACAACCAATAGCGACATATATAGACTGCATACTTCAACCAATTGTTCGCAATATACCCTCTTTCCTTTTGGATTAAGCATCTATGTTAAAACTTGTTTTAGAACTGCCTCCTAGTCTTGAGAATGTGTGGCTGGTCACACTTGACTTTATGTAGGGCCACATGTTGATGCCATATGTGAAATTCTGAGGCTCTGTTTGGAGCTTAACTACTTCCACTTTGAAAGATCATTTTACCTGCAAGTTGCAGGTACGGCGATGGGGTCAAACATGGCCCCATCATACTCCAACTTGTTCATGGCAGAATTCGAGAATGAGGTTACTCAACTGTTTAAAGATCACAGGATACAACTTTTCAAGAGGTATATTGACGATCTGTTACTCTTATGGACAGGAACAGAGGAGCAACTACTGGAGTAGTTTGAGGAACTTAACAAGGGGCATCCAACTGTCAAATTTAAACTAGTGTACGACAAGGGCACAATTGACTTTCTCGACCTAAGAATCTTCAAATGTGGGAAGGTCTTGAACACCACCATCTATAGCAAACCAACAGACAAGAATTCCATCCTACACGCCACCAGCTGCCATCCACCCAGCCTTAAAAAGGCACTCCCAATGTCCCAATTCAAGAGGGTGGCCAGAAACAACTCCACAGGGGGACTCAGGGAACTGCAACTGACCAATATTATGACAAAATTCAGACAGAGGGGCTATAATCACAAGATTCTTTTGAACAGCAAGGAAGCTGTGATGGGCACATCACAAAATGATCTTCTATATGGCTCCAGGAACAAAACATTGGAAGATAGACTCACATTCACCACCACCTACACCAAGGGAAAAGAAGGGCTTACTGATACCCTGAGGAACAATTGGAGACTGTTAGCCTCTGATAGGGATCTACACTTTAAAGCTATGCCACCACCCAGAATGTCCCTGAGAGATCATCTAATCAAAACGGACCCCAGGGGATGTTATAGCAGTGATCCCTGGCTTAAAACCAAATTGGGATGTTTTCGATGTCTGGGATGTACGACTTGTGGGGGCCTGACATCTAGCGGTTTCTTCAGTCATCCATACTCCACAAAACATTTTTAAATCAGGCATAGAGTAACATGTACCATGAAATACATTGTCTACCTGCTACGCTGTGTGTGTGGAATGTTTTGTGTAGGGAAAACGGTGGATGACCTGAGGACCAGAATGGCCAATCACCGGTCAGCCATACGTGCCTCATTGGATAAAGGTACGTCTGAACAGCTGGTGGCTCGACACTTCGCTGAGGCTGGGCACAGAGTGACTGATCTTAAATACATCATTTTTGATCAAATCCCCCCATTGGCTAGGGGGGGGGGTGATAGGGCCAAAATTATCTTTCAAAGAGAAGCAAGATGGATTTTCAACCTAGGGACTATGACCCCTCTGGGTCTGAAAGTCCATCTGGACTGGCACGGTTGTCTGTAAATTAATATATTTATCTGATGGCCCTATGCAACATGTTTTTGCCCTGTGTTCTGTGACACTATCCTATTATATTCTGATTGTCTTGACATGGCCCTGACACCAGTGTAGTTTTGATCCTATGTGGATTAGATGGTCAAGTGGGGTTTATATGATATTTGTCTTCTACAGGCTAGAAATATTGCCATGTTGCCTTTTGATATGATGTCCCCCTGAACATTTAGGCTTGCTCTATAGTTAAAATTTGGGATTATGTCAGGATATAGCTGTATTGACTTCTACTATGTACTTATTCCAGAAGTGTTCTTGCTTATATATGGGTACACAAGGTTCGTATCCTCCTTCTATGATATTTGCATTCTGATCCTTTGTGAGGATCCAATTGCAGAAGTAAGCAGACGTGTTCCCTTCAGATATTGTCATAGCTGTATTGACTTCTGTAAAAGATCCCACTCTGAGATCTGTGCAAATCCAGATCTTAGAGTGGGGATCTTTTACAGGAATCAACGAAAATATCCAAAGGGAAAGAGCAGCTGCTTACTTACACATTCAGATCCTCACGAAGGATCTGAATGCACATACTCAACGACTTGTGGCTGTCGCTACAACATTTTCAGCTCCATTAAAGCCTATGGGGGAATACAATTTTGCGTTTGTGACTTATCAAAGTTTATATATTACTGTGACTTTGCGAAAACTGAAACTTTTTGCATTCAACTCAAAATAAAATTGTACATCTTTGAGTGCAAAAAGATGAATTCTAGGGGTTTTAACGCCCGAACGTGAGCACAAACTACCATTTCACTCGTACTCTAACCCTATTTGTTAGTATATACATAAATTGAAAAAAAAAGTATTGCATCAACACTATATTCCAGTTCAAATTTCACAAATGTTAACCTATTGTTGATATACTTATAAAAGTTTAACAATTCCTTCTCAGTACCTCTCCAAATACTACAGAGGTCATTGATTTATATTTTGTAAATTACACTTTTCTCAAAAGTCTCATTAAAAATATACATATCTTCAAACCATGCCATAAAAAGACTGGCATAGGATGTGGTCATGAATTACCCATTACAGTGCCAATCAACTGTAAATAAAATGTAAATAACATGTAATAATAACATGCATTCTAAAACCTAAAATAGTTATGTGTAAGACACATCTCAGTCAATTCAAGTTAAAGCATAATCTGCATCCTTGACAATAAAATGTCTAACAGCCTTTACACTAACCCTACGGGGGTTGATGGCGTAGAGACTGTTCGACGCATGGCAACCAGTTTTTAGGCCATAAAAATCCACAATTTTTAGACTTAAATTACAGGAATAAGGGACAAAATAAATAATGGAACTGTACAACACAGTTGTTTTATTGCGCACAATTAACATTTTGGGCCAGATTACATGTGGAGTGCTAAATATTGCAAGCAATATTAGCGCTCCACTTTGTAATACCAGCGCACAATAATGTTAATTACGAGAGCTTACTTCTATAGGAACCTTGTGCAGTGAAGGAGATAAATAGCAGAGCGATGAGCAGCATTTTTAAATATACACTTGTATGCAAAAGTTTAGGCACCCCTGACAACTTCCATGATTTTCATTTATAAATAATTGGGTGTTTGGTTCAGCAATTTCATTTTGATCTATCAAATAACTGAAGGACACAGTAATATGTCAGTAGTGAAATTAGGTTTATTGGATTAACAGAAAATGTGCAATATGCATCCAAACAAAATTAGAGAGGTGCATACGTTTGGGCACCCTTGTCATTTTGTTGATTTGAATACCTGTAACTACCCAGCACTGATTAATTGGAACACACAATTGGATTGGTGAGCCCATTAAGCCTTGAACTTCATAGACAGGTGCATCCAATCATGAGAAAAGGTATTTAAGGTGGCCAATTGTAAGTTGTTGTTCTCTGTGACTCTCCTCTGAAGAGTGGCAACATGGGGGCCTCAAAACAACTTTCAAATGACCTGAAAACAAAGATTGTTCAACATTATGGTTTAGGGGAACTCTACAAAAAGTTATTGCAGAGATTTAAGCTGTCAGTGTCCACTGTGAGGAACATACGGCTAGATTTGGAGTTTGGCGGTAGATGGGGTGCGATAGCTACACGTGGTTTATGTCTAACGCACGGCATTGTTTAACGCCGGTATTTAGAGTTAAAAAAAAAACCTTCCAATGATACTCCTAACGCGTGTATTTCACACGCGGTATCCTGCCCGCGTTAGACAGTCTCCCATAGAGATCAATGGAAATGCAAACAAACACGCTTTTTTCATCTAACACTCGATCTCGCGAGAAATACGCACAGCTCGGTCATATGACGCATACCACATCATGCACAACAATAACACGCCGAAAATGTCACAACAACAATCACTAAACAAAGCACATAAGCATTACACATTCAGAAGAGGGGGTAATTTTATTGAAATAAAATACAGGAAATACGCATATACTTTAAGATGCGGAAATACGCAAAATAACAACAAGGAAAAAAAAAAAAAACATACACTAGCAAAATAATCGCATTCAATATTACTATATATCAGGACAAACATACATATACAACACTTCACTAATACCACACCATCGCAAATTAACTTTTAACCATAATACTATTGGTCAATGTTATAGAAAACGAGCACTATGACATCATCGCATTCTACACATTCCACAAATACCAACTCCAAATGAGCATGCGCAAATTCACACACCTAATACACATTGCACAAATAATAAGTAAGAATAAAGCACACCTGAACACAATTTACAAAGCAAACCGGTACATCATTAAACATTTACACAGGGTATATAAGCACCACACAAGCATGGCTTCTTTCACTGTGTTGCTGGTGGGTTTTTGGAGATTGGAGCTTAGAGATTTTGTGCAATATTGTGAGTCAGTTAGTGTTATCGTGAGTGAGTTAGTGGTAGTGTGAGTTATTGAGAGTTAGTGGTAGTGTGAGTTAGAGAGTTAGTGGTAGTGTGAGTTAGAGAGGTAGTGGTAGTGTGAGTTAGAGAGTTAGTGCTAGTGTGAGTTAGAGAGTTAGTGGTAGTGTGAGTTAGAGAGTTAGTGCTAGTGTGAGTTAGAGAGTTAGTGCTAGTGTGAGTTAGAGAGTTAGTGCTAGTGTGAGTTAGAGAGTTAGTGCTAGTGTGAGTTAGTGAACGACAGTTGGTTTGGGTGAGTGTGCGAGTGCTTTTTCTGTACACTTAACACATTTACACGCAAACACATTCAATACATACATACATACACTTATCAATAACACTACATACACTTCATACCCCATACCCTCTCATACTACACTCCATACCCCATTCCCTGTAGTCCCATTCCCTTTCATCCCATTTACTCTTATCCCATACCCCATCCCATACCCATCCCCTAGTTACATTTAGTTTACATATCCTCCTTTTAGTCTTATTCTTCATTTTGTTCATTTAAATACTCTTTACCCTCTTTTATTTATATCCCTTTCACACTTTCAGCACTTTTTTTGGTCTTTTTAGTTCTTTATTTTGACCCCCTTTCATTTGATCACACTCACTTTTTGTTTGCTTAGTTGGGGTTTAGTTTAGGGAAGAGATGGAGGGCAGGCAGGGGAGAGGTAGAGGGGGGAGGAGAGGGAGGGGGAGAGGAACAGGACAGGAAGGGGGGCAGGAAGGGGGGCAGGAAGTGGGGGTGGAAGCGGTGGGTGGACCCAGCCACTTGGTTCAAGATGAACAAGTGGCTGGGCCCAGTGGTGGACAGAGTAGGGCTTCACAGTCCGGGAAACAGAGGGCATCGTCACAGGGGAAGGCCAAGGCGACTAGGGAGGCGAGGTTTTCGATGGAGGAGAAGGAGGCCCTCGTAGAAGCCTATATGGCCAGGTATAGGAGGCTGCAGCATCAGAAGACCACCCCGACTGAGAAGAGGAAGCTATGGCATGAGATAAGGAATGCAGTCAATGCAGTGGGTGGCCGGAACAGAGATATGGACTCTATTAAACATCGATACTGGGACTAGAAGATGGATCTTAAGAAAAAGTTAAGCCGGGAGGCCCGACATGCCGCAGGAACCGGTGGCGGCCCTGCACTGGAAATTGATTACTGCCGATGGGAGGAAATGTTGCGTCCCAGCATCTCCGAGGTGGATATAGTCGGTATCGGAGGAATTGATACCGGGAACCTGCCATTCTCATCTGACGGTAAGCTCATTTAAGAATAAATTAACATACGAATGTATTTCAAGGGACACTATACGCAAACCTTTACTTTCATGATTGAGGTAGAGAATACAATTTTACAAAACATTCAAATTTACTTATATTACCTAATTTGATTCATTCTTTAGATATACTTTAATGAAGAAATAGCCATGCACACAGTGAACCAATCACAGGAGGCAGCTATATTCAGCTACCAATCAGCATTTTCTAAGCATATATAGATATGCTTTTCAGCAAAGAATATCCAGAGAATGAAGCTAATTAGATAAGAAAAGTACATTAGAAAGTTGATTATAATTGTATGCTTCTAAATCATGAAAGATAAAACATTGGGTTTCATGTCCCTTTAAGGATCAGATTAATGCTATAACGTTGTTTACACGCATTCACAATTACTTCGCGGTTACATCAGTATCTAGGCTATAGGTTAGGTGTGCATTTAAACAGACTGAAAACAAACTCTAAAACATTCAGATTGACCAGAGATATCACAAACATGGTTTAGAAAATGCGGAAATCGTATTGATTGTTAGATTTCAAAGTGGATTAATGAGGCTGCATTTGTAATTGTATCGTAAGCTAAGTAATTTAAAGCTTTATTTGGAAATATGCTAATATATACATTTCTTTCTTTTTCAAATATACAGAGTCTGGGGAGGAGGCAGCACAGCAAATACAGGCTCCTCCTTTTCCCCGGGATGAGAGTGGTGGGGATGAATCTCCACCTCGGAGGGAAGAGGCCCCCCTTGACAAAGAGGCCCCCTTGACGAAGAGGCCCCCCCATGACGAAGAGGCCCCGGAAGCAGAGGAAGAGGCCGCGGAACCAGAGGCCCCTCAAGGACCAGCAGGCCGCCGTGCATGGGCACCCCGCCTTGCACGGGCACCCCGCCATGCACAACAAGAGGAAATAGCGGAGGTGCAGGTTCTACTAGACTACATTGACCAGATGCGTAACTCCCGGATACAAAATATAGAAGGCAGAACTAGAATTCTTGAAGGACAAAACAAAATCATTGAAGGCCAAAACCAAATAGTAAACATCCTTACTCGAATAGAAGAAGGCCAAAACAGAACCTTTAATCTCCAACAAGAGATGCTTAATTTCTTCCGGGAGGCGCATGCTAGTCTGCCTCCTACTGGTCTGCGTCCTGGTCCGCCATCTGCTGGTCTGCCTCCTGCTGCTGGTCTGCCTCCTGCTGCTGGGCCTCCTGCTGCCGGGCCATCTTCTCCTGCCGGGCCATCTTCTCCTGCCGGGCCATCTTCTCCTGCCGGCCCATCTCCTCCTGCCGGCCCATCTCCTCCTCCTCACCTTGGTCATCCCAGTACTCTTCCTTCCACTCTTCCCACAACATCTCCAATGAGAACTCGTCGGAGTCGTCAGTTGACCCTCCCAGAGCCTCAGCCCAGTGGGAAGAGGGGAAGGAAGAGGAAGTAAGTATTTGTTTTCATGTTTAATGTTTTTTTTATTTAATTGTAATGGATATGTATGTGATGTGGTTTTCATACACTTGTGGACCACACTCTGTATATAATCTACTTCTATGGGACCGGGTCCATGGAAGCAGATTGTTTGCAGAGTGTGGGTTATAAGTGTGTGAAAACCACATCACATACCTATCCTTGTTCATGATATTGATTGTTTTCTGTGATGTGATGTCCAAACTGTTTCCCGAATCGCAAAAAAAATTAACATTACAATTATCCATGATGGCATATTACTGTTTGAATGACAATAACACAGCTTAAAGGGACAGTCAGAATTATTGATTACAAAGAAAACACTGTATTACGCATTATAAAGTTGGAAACAACAAAACATGGAGAAATACGTGTGAATTATGTGCTTACCCTTGTATCTATGCCTATGAAAAATGACCACTTATTTGTTGTTCTGACATAACAACATTTTAGACATCAATGATTAATACATGGTAAATATGCTGTATGAGCTCAAGGATTTACATATACAAATGCTATCCAAATGCCCTCTAGTGGTCAAATTGCATAATGATTACATGCACTCTTCAAGCTCTAAGAAACGAGCACACGAACCTCATAGGTTTAGCTAGCAATTTAAAATAAACACAAATGATTAATTGGTGAGAAACCTTTGATATCATTGATATTACAAAAGTGACTTTTTTTAATAATGCAAAACATTATTTGTTTTCTAAACTGTCCCTTTAACAAAATTACATATGCTAACATAATATTTGCAGATTGTTCGTATATCTACATGTACTTGTTCAAACAATAAATTTTGAAAAAAGATTTATATTGACGTGTTAAATAAAGTCTATTTTCTTAAAGAGACATTATTGTTTTTTTTTTTTTTTTTTTAAAGAAAGACATTTGTTTTAACAATGAATATGGTTTAAAGTCCTTTTAGGAGTGTGGGGGGGGGAAATATGCTAACAATAATATATTTGGAGATTAACCAATGTGGAACTCATACATGATACAAAAATAAACATTTGCATTAAAGGGACAGTATACTATATTTTTAACAGAACTGCATGTAATAGACACTACTAGAAACAACAAGATTAACATATACTGATATCAATATTAGAAAGCTTTAAACACTTTCTAATAAATTCGGGTTATCTCTATTGAAAATATAGATGAACCCCCATTACAACCGTAAAACAAGACAATACCCCATCATTAACATATGAAAAGACCCTTTACACAAACAGGAGAAAGCTGGAGATAGTACTCACATGAAACTTTGAGGCTTGGCGAGTCTGAAAAGTACTTAAATTTTATTTGAACAGAAGCAAAATTAGACGTGTATTTGGTAAACAATGGACTATATAACTAGAGACCAATTAAAATATTTTGGTTTTTAATGTGAGTGTCTAATGAACCTTTAATAAAATATACGACGAAATTACATTTAGAAGAAGTCGGCATCATACATTTAGCATATGATAAAGATAAATGCATATTGATTACTTTATTCTAACACAATAGCGCATATTTATGAATTAGATATCTTTAACATTAAACACAACAGTAATTTTTCATAAAAAGGAACATATTGTTGACAAACATATTAAACAACATGGACTATAGAGATTTGCACTTGCCTCGAAATATCTTATGCATGAAAACATTTTGCTTTCGTTCGTTTATTCAACCAGACATCCAGCAAAAGAGAATGTGGTGGTCTTTATCAGCTATGGGTCAACAATGTAACATGATGCAAACAATCCATATTCGACATGTTTTTAAACTTGTCTTCTCATTCACAAACGTGTTTAATGTGCACAAACAAATATTGCGGGACTACGTAATACAATTAGACTTTTTTTTACCTTTGCATGTGACGTCTTAATTAACATGGCGCTTTCTTGATCACGTAAGAACGCAATCCAATAAAAGGCACATTATTGATTTCGTAAGAACGCAAAGAAAAAAAGGCGCATCCTTGATCGCGTAAAAACGCCATCCAATAAAAGGTGCATCCTTGATCGCGTAAAAACGTCAGTCAATACAAGGAATCATTGGACAGCCTGGCAGGTGACGTCTTAAGCAACATGGCGCATCCGAGATCAAGGAAAAACCGCAGCCAATACAAGGACTCAGTTGACAGCTTGGCATATCAATAAGAAACGTATTTATATTTTAGTAACTAGTATGTGTCTAGATTGCTATCTAGGAATGTCACTAAATCATGAATCATCTTTTCGGACTTGACTGTCCCTTTAACTATAGCTATGGTGTATATCTTTAACATTTAAAAGATACACATGAGAAATACATATGCCATTGATGTTTTAAGATATGTTTAGATTGTTTTGGAATAACAATGACACATGTATTGATCAAACGTGTCATTTATTCAAGTTGAAATATGGTCAGCCTACAATATTTGTCAAAACATATTCTTCATCTAAAATATGCGCATTACACACAGAGATTGATTTGGTTACACTTTTACAATAAGATAGAATTGAAAATGAAATACATGTGCTGTCAACATTACAATAAGATTGTTTATTAATAAGATTATATGTCCTTGTTCATGTAAAAAGGACAAAAACGCTTTAGAAATGGAAATCCATTCATTAACAATTGTGCTCACCATCACTTAAAGGGACATGATTTTTATTTTTAAAAAGAGGATACACAGAGACAATACTAATTCAATAAAATGAACACTTTACAGGGATTATATCATTGTATCTGTAAGGGTTACTGCCTGCTATGGTTACTGATACTATACATTTAAGGTTCACCATATAAAAGGCACCTCCTCCTAACACACCTTGCTGGTTAATTGAGTGTTTTTCTAGCTTCAAGCACTTCTAAGCTAACTGCTCCTTTTAGGAATAGTGAAAATCCTACTTCCACTTCAACTGAGTTCCAGGGAATACAAGTTATCTAACAGCTACTTGCTCTTACTTTTACCTCTTTATGCTGATCTCATTCTACAGCTCTCTCCTAGAGGTTTTCACCTTGCTGTCAACCGTCCGATCTCAATCCGGACACACCTCTCCTCCAGCTCTCCTGCAGCCTCCAGCGTGTGTATCGCAACACACAGAATTCCTGCACACAGCGCTAGAGAGCTACGCTGACGTCATCAGCTACGGCCAGGACCGCTCTCACTCCCTGAGACACTGCAGCACTCGGCGTCTGCAAGATTACCATCCTCTGCTCTCTGGATTCAGGTCAGACTACCGTTTACATTCTTTTACTGCATATTACTACAAAGGGGGTTAAACTGCAACTATCTTGTTACGCCACTCTTTGCTACTTTATATTATTATCTGTGAATCTGAACTTTGAAATTGCCAATATTTGTGTATAACAATCTAAGTCTCTGATTGCTAAACTCTATCACAAAGTCTTTTGGCAAAGATTAAATCATTTATGTAACATCCAGCTATACATCCTCACTGGTTCCATAAATGATACATTCATATGTTCAAGGCTCTGGGTACATGAACTGAGATTTAATTAAGACTTTGACAGAATTAACCAGCCATAAAAAAACAATAGGATATTTGTGTTTGTGTACACTGCATAATCCTATATATTTATACAATGGAACCAGACCAGCTAAGTGATAAGGTTCAGGTACTCTCAGACAGACTAGAAGCCCTATCTAGCTCATTCCATGAATTACAGGTGGAAAATCAGGCATTGAAAGCCTGCTTAAGAGAAACTCTCACACCCAAACCTACCTCTGCAGAAGTAACACCAGAACCTATGGTCTCCCCCCCAGAGAAGTTCTCTGGAGACAGATCTAAATTCAGAGAGTTCAGGAATTCATGTCTGCTACTCTTTGAAATGAAGCCTCGCACTTATCCAACTGAAAGGTCTAGAGTGCTCACAGTCATATCCTATCTGAGGGGGGAGCCAAGGGCCTGGGCAGACACCTTTTTTGAGAATGAGGATTCCATACTTGGGTCTCTATCTGCTTTCCTGAATCAGATGTCTGTGCTGTACGACGACCCTTTTAAGCAGGTTTCAGCAGAGAATACTCTCAGGTCTCTCAAACAGAGAAAAAATCCTGTAGAGAACTATATAACACAATTTAAGATCTCAGCCCGCGATTCCGAATGGAATGAGGTCTCACTTAAAACTCAATATCGGTTAGGTTTGTCAGAGGAAATAAAAGATGAACTCTCTCACACAGGAATACCAGATTCCTTAGAGGATTTGTTCAGCCTCACTATTAATATTGACAGGCGTCTCAGGGAACGCCGTTCAGAGAAAGCTAACAGTACTAAGAGTTTATTATCTACTGCAGCCTACTCTAGTAAAGATTTATCTCAACCTATGGACATTGGATTCATGAAGGGACCTCTAACTACGCAAGAAAAATCCAGAAGGAGACTGCACAGTCTCTGCATGTATTGTGCCAGTCCCTCACATGAAGTTAAGGATTGTCCTGTCCTTACAAAAAATAAGAAGGGTAGGTTGATTTACACTAAAGAATCTTATTTAATGAAAGTCATAAAACCCTCTTACCTGACCATACCTATTACTTTGCAGTGGGACCAAGTTCGGATAACCACTGAAGCCCTAGTCGATACCGGGTCAAGCAGGAACTTTGTTGATCAAGATTTTGTTAACCAAAATAAAATACCCCTTGTGTGTAAGCATCTACCGGTCTCTGTGAAGGTTATTGATGGCACTATGCTTAAATCAGGTCCAGTCACACACCAGACAACATCTTTACAGGTAACATCATGCACTCACATCACAGAATCACTCACATTTGATGTCATAACCTCCCCTATGTATAATGTAATACTGGGTATAGACTGGTTAAGAACACATAAACCAACTGTGGATTGGAATAGTCTTAGTTTAGCTTTTCCCTTATATAACAAAGGTGAAAAAACATCCACAGACTTAGTTCTGTTACAGGTACATGATAATCTCTTACCTCAGCAGTATGCTAACTTTTCTGATGTATTTAACAAAAAAGATGCCGAAAAATTACCCCCCCATAGGGATTACGACTGTCCCATCGATTTACTCCCAGGGGTCTCGATCCCATATGGGCACATTTACCCCCTCTCAAAACCAGAGTTGGAACATCTAAAAAATTACATAGACGAAAATCTTAAGAAAGGCTTTATAAGACCTAGCACATCACCAGCAGGTGCAGGCATATTTTTCGTCACCAACAAGGATGGTACATTAAGACCCATCATTGATTACAGGGAGTTGAACAAGCGTACCAGGAAAAATCGGTATCCACTCCCATTAATACCAGAATTGATAGAAAGATTAAGGGGGGCCTCGATTTTCACAAAATTGGATCTTCGAGGAGCCTATAATCTAATACGAATGAGAGCTGGCGACGAATGGCTCACTGCTTTTCGGACTAGATATGGGCTATTCGAATATACGGTGATGCCATTCGGTCTATGCAATGCTCCAGCAACATTTCAGTGTTTGATTAATGATCTTTTTAGGGATATTCTAGATGTATTTGTAGTTGTCTATCTTGACGACATTCTGATTTTTTCCCAAAATCTTGATCAACACAGAATTCATGTGAAGGAAGTATTAACTAGATTGCGTAAGAATAACCTATACGCTAAGTTAGAGAAATGCATCTTTGAATCCAACAACATAACTTTCTTAGGTTATAATATTACCCCTGAGGGTATTAAGATGCAAGACGATAAAGTTCAAGCAATCCTGGATTGGCCTGTACCCCGTTCTAGGAGAGACGTAAGGAGGTTTTTGGGGTTTTCGAACTATTATAGAAAGTTTATACCAGGGTTTGCCTCCATCACCAAACCACTCACTGAACTCACCAAGTTAAATCTACCTTTTAAGTGGTCAAAAGACAAACAAATGGTTTTTGATTTACTGAAACAGAAATTTACCACTGCTCCTATCTTGCAGTACCCTGATCTTGAGAAACAGTTCATTCTGGAGGTTGACGCCTCAGAATTCGCCATAGGTGCAGTTCTCTCCCAAAGGAAATCTTTCAAGGATCCATTGCACCCTGTCGCTTTATTTTCCAGACTCATGCAACCAGCGGAGTTAAATTATCCAGTGGGTGAAAAGGAATTGTTAGCAATAAAATGTTCTTTCGACCATTGGAGACACCTTTTGGAGGGGGCTGCACAACCTACTGTCATCTATACTGACCATAAGAACTTACAATATTTGCAATCTAATCGAACCTTATCCTCCAGACAACTACGCTGGAGTTTGTACTTCTCCCGTTTCCATTACATTACATTACCTATAGGCCGGGGGCAAGAAATGGCAAGGCTGATGCACTTTCTAGGCGAGATTCTAAACCAGAAAATCTCAACACACCTGCCACTGTCATTCCAAAGGATTGCATCGTAGGGGTTCTAACAGATCTATCGTCTGTTCTGAAGGATGCAACCGCCAAGGATTCCTCAGCACCACTTGCAGATCTCATCTGCAACTCTGGCGGATACCTATGTAAAGATGGGAAGTTGTATATACCTCCTACTTTGCGTCGTTCTGTTCTTAAATCAGTCCATGAATCCCCCCTTGCGGGACATATGGGTAGGGATAAAACTACTGAACTGCTCAAGAGATCTTTTTGGTGGCCAACTTTACATCAGGATCTGAAACTACATCTCTCTCAATGTTCAGTTTGTGCTACAACCAAGTCTTCACGACAACTTCCTGTTGGGCTTCTACAACCCCTACCAGTTCCACAGATTCCCTGGGAGGCAGTTTCCATGGACTTTATTGTTGATTTACCCCTATCATGCAACTACACAACCATACTAGTAGTAACAGACCTTTTCTCGAAGATGGCACACTTTGTGCCAATTTCCTCTTTACCCACCGCAAAAACTATATGTGATCTTTTTATTAGCAACATTGTGCGACTTCATGGGATACCTAAAACAGTCCTTAGTGACAGAGGTTCTCAATTTACTTCTAGGTTTTGGAAGAACATGTGCACCACACTTCATATCGAACAGAGGCTTTCTACTGCTTACCATCCGCAAACAAACGGCCAGACGGAGAGGGTGAATCAGTGGCTTGAGCAGTACTTACGCTGTTTCTGCTCTCATCAACAGGATGCTTGGGCCACTTATCTACCCTTGGCCGAGTTTGCGTATAATAACACCCAGAGCTCAACTACTGGCACATCACCTTTTTATGTGAATTATGGACTACATCCTAATTTTACCCTCCTACCAAGAGTGGAAACACCTTGCCCACAAGTGAATGATCTCATCAATGATATAGCTGCCAACTTCTCTTCGATTCGAGACCATATCCATCACGCTCAAACCTCACAACGCAGGTATTATGATCTTCGGCACCGTCCCTCTCCTCAATACACTGTGGGACAACGAGTATGGCTTTCTACTAAGCATCTTAGGATACCGTATCCTTGTAGGAAATTAGGTAAACTCTTCATAGGTCCTTATCCAATAACCTGTGTTAATGGTCCTACAACAGTGACATTACAACTCCCATCCTCCTTCAAGATACACCCTACATTTCATGTGTCCCTGGTTAAGCCCTGTGGCATTCCTGCTTCACTCACTAGACACGGAGATCAGACCTTTACAGTGACCCCCGACACAGAGTATGAAATTCACAGTATCCTGGATTCCAGACTTCGTTCTGGAGTTCTGTTCTACTTGATTCATTGGAAGGGTTTCGGTCATGAGGAAGACTCCTGGGAACCGGCCAGCAATGTTTCAGCTCCTAGGTTGGTTTCTCTTTTCCACAGACGTAACCCGGATTGTCCCAGACCCTGAACCTCACTGTGGTTCCTTTGGAAGGGGGCTATGTAAGGGTTACTGCCTGCTATGGTTACTGATACTATACCTTTAAGGTTCACCATATAAAAGGCACCTCCTCCTAACACACCTTGCTGGTTAATTGAGTGTTTTTCTAGCCTCAAGCACTTCTAAGCTAACTGCTCCTTTTAGGAATAGTGAAAATCCTACTTCCACTTTAACTGAGTACCAGGGAATACAAGTTATCTAACAGCTACTTGCTCTTACTTTTACCTCTTTATGCTGATCTCATTCTACAGCTCTCTCCTAGAGGTTTTCACCTTGCTGTCAACCGTCCGATCTCAATCCGGACACACCTCTCCTCCAGCTCTCCTGCAGCCTCCAGCGTGTGTATTGCAACACACAGAATTCCTGCACACAGCGCTAGAGAGCTACGCTGACGTCATCAGCTACGGCCAGGACCGCTCTCACTCCCTGAGACACTGCAGCACTCGGCGTCTGTAAGATTACCATCCTCTGCTCTCTGGATTCAGGTCAGACTACCGTTTACATTCTTTTACTGCATATTACTACAAAGGGGGTTAAACTGCAACTATCTTGTTACGCCACTCTTTGCTACTTTATATTATAATCTGTGAATCTGAACTTTGAAATTGCCAATATTTGTGTATAACAATCTAAGTCTCTGATTGCTAAACTCTATCACAAAGTCTTTTGGCAAAGATTAAATCATTTATGTAACATCCGGCTATGCATCCTCACTGGTTCCATAAATGATACATTCATATGTTCAAGGCTCTGGGTACATGAACTGAGATTTAATTAAGACTTTGACAGTATCAATCCTCAGATCATTTGTTAAAGGTGCATCAATTCATGCAGAGTTTATAAATACACACATGGATGTGAAATTTGAAATATACATATATATACACAAATAACAATCTATATATACATATATAAAATAATTACTATGCTAATCATAATCATGCAATGATAAAGCATTTTGAAAAATATATAAAGACAAATAATATAATTACATTGGAGATGTTAATCTTAAAGTCATTTACAATTGTATTACATATATGATTCAGGAAACACCATTATTTTTGTTAGGTCCCTTTAAGGATCAACGAGATAAACTAGAGATTTCAATCAATGACATGAATAAGGAGGACAAAGATTCGTGCAATGACATGTCTTTTATTAGTATGTCAGAAAACATCAACAATGTTTACAAATAATCTGGTAAAGATCAGGAAAATTGGAGCCATATGACAAGGTAACAGAGTGCATCACAGTCCATGAAGAGAGTTGCCAAGGGCCAGCATAGCCCCTTTTGAGCCATATGACAAGGTAACAGAGTGCATGACAGTCCATGAAGAGAGTTGCCAAGGGCCAGCATAGCCCCATTGGAGCCATATGACAAGGTAACAGAGTGCATCACAGTCCATGAAGAGAGTTGCCAAGGGCCAGCATAGCCCCATTGGAGCCATATGACAAGGTAACAGAGTGCATCACAGTCCATGAAGAGAGTTGCCAAGGGCCAGCATAGCCCCATTGTAGACATATGACAAGGTAACAGAGTGCATCACAGTCCATGAAGAGAGTTGCCAAGGGCCAGCATAGCCCCATTGGAGCCATATGACAAGGTAACAGAGTGCATCACAGTCCATGAAGAGAGTTGCCAAGGGCCAGCATAGCCCCATTGGAGCCATATGACAAGGTAACAGAGTGCACTACAGTCCATGAAGAGAGTTGCCAAGGGCCAGCATAGCCCCATTGGAGCCATATGACAAGGTAACAGAGTGCATCACAGTCCATGAAGAGAGTTGCCAAGGGCCAGCATAGCCCCATTGGAGACATATGACAAGGTAACAGAGTGCATCACAGTCCATGAAGAGAGTTGCCAAGGGCCAGCATAGCCCCATTGGAGCCATATGACAAGGTAACAGAGTGCATCACAGTCCATGAAGAGAGTTGCCAAGGGCCAGCATAGCCCCATTGGAGCCATATGACAAGGTAACAGAGTGCATCACAGTCCATGAAGAGAGTTGCCAAGGGCCAGCATAGCCCCATTGGAGACATATGACAAGGTAACAGAGTGCATCACAGTCCATGAAGAGAGTTGCCAAGGGCCAGCATAGCCCCATTTGAGCCATATGACAAGGTAACAGAGTGCATCACAGTCCATGAAGAGAGTTGCCAAGGGCCAGCATAGCCCCATTGGAGCCATATGACAAGGTAACAGAGTGCATCACAGTCCATGAAGAGAGTTGCCAAGGGCCAGCATAGCCCCATTTGAGCCATATGACAAGGTAAAAGAGTGCAACAGGCACAACAATAGTCAGAAAAAAAGGCTAAATGGCAACCATAACAAAAACATCAACATGTGGATGGAGGATTCTTATCTGTGCCCTTGGAGCATCTCCAGATCCTCCACTTACTGGCCATCCCCTTCATCGTCCTGTGCATGTCCAGCTACAGATTCAAGCATTGAGTTCCACCGCCTCATCTGACGTAGAGTCATATGCTGAACCTGTAGCTGGGCCTGCATGGTGTCGGCCATCCCTCTCAGGACAGCTGCGTTCCTCAACATGGCCTGCTCTATGCGTGCTAGACCTTCGAGCGTGAGCCATGTTGAGTCACAGCCTAAAATAAAGAATAAATAAAATATTAATGATAATTACACAACAGACAAAATAAAAAGCAAAGATACATTGTCATCATAAAGACAAATAATTCTTTAAATTAATTTGTTGACATTGATTATTTACACATGAAATATGTTATTCAGACAGACCTAAACCATTAAATGGACATTTTAATCCAACATGTTGTCCCCTTTAATTGGTTTTTGATGATCCACTTTTACAGCTTGAGTGTCTAAAATCTTGTTAAAGGATTTACATTGTACTTACATTAGCAATTTTAAGATTTTAGTTATACTGTGGTAGGCACACCTATCCTTAAACATTTTGGCATTGAGGACAAGCTGTGTAAACATAGCAACCAGAAGAAATTACATTCCCACTGGGCTATACAAGAGATAATGTATGAACATTTGGACATAAATATTTGGATCCAAATAGTGGTGATTGGTATATGTAGTGATATCAAATTAAAGGGACAGTAGACCTAAATATTTTAGTTACTGTTTCAGATAGAGCATGACATTAAAAAGAATTATCAATTTACTCGTATTCTTTAAATGTTTGAATTCTCGAGCTATATTTTAAATGCAAGAATGTAAGTTTATAGGGCATGCCATTTTTGGTTATCAACTTTGGTTGTCCCTGCTGATTGATGGATACATTCATCCAACAATAAATAAATGATGTCCATATTTTTTTTTAAATTAAAAAAAAATATAGGCATTTCTTTGTTTCAATAAAGATAGCAAGAGAATGAAGAATAATTGATAAGAGTAGTAAATTATAAATTTGATTAACATTGCATGCTCTATTTGAATCACAATTGAAAAATTTCATTCAGTGTACCTTTAAGTATCTTATAATGTTGATTTTGAATGATACTTACAGCTGTGCCTGGGAAGGACAATCCGACACCCAGGACAATGAAGGTTGAGACAGGGGGGAGGGATGGGATTGGGTTGTGAAGGAATGGGATTGGGTTGTGGAGGGATGGGATTGGGTTGGGGAGGGATGGGCTGCTGCTCTGGGGTAGCCCGTACAGCTGGGGAGTGGTGAGTTGGGGGCTGGGCAGCTGGGGTAGCTGTACGGGCCAAAAGACGGGGAGAGCGGCGAGGGGGGACGAAGGGGCGTTTTTTGGGAGGGATACGACAGGACAAATGGGAAGGGCCGGGAGGGGCAGGGGGCTCGGCAGGGGGCTGGGCAGGGGACTGGGCAGGGGGCTGGGCAGGGGACTGGGCAGGGGACTGGGCAGGGGGCTGGGCAGGGGGCTGGGCAGGGGACTGGGCAGGGGGCTGGGCAGGGGGCTGGGCATGGGACTGGGCAGGGGGCTGGGCAGGGGACTGGGCAGGGGAGGAACAATGATGACCAGAAGCAGAGGATCCATCTGAAATAAATATAATAAATATATTAACATCTCATACATCATGAAATCAAATCAACGCATTTCAACTTGATTATGTTTGCAATATACTTAGAAGTGTGTTTGAATTTCTAAACAATGATGACATGAGGATATGGTATGCATATAGGCACTCAGATGAATATCAATGACTGTCTGTACAATTCTAAAATTATTATTGTGGTTTGGCCTAGAATATGCATGCGACATCATGATGGCATGAATTTCAAATCCAAATATTTAAACAAATCCAAGCATATCTTCATGCTGCCTGATATATAAAGGGGGCAGTAGTGTATTTGAACAGACAAATAATATTCTTTTTTAAAGTGCAAAAGCTGTAGACTTTGAATGTCTTCAATAAAATCATTTCCAATAAAGCAACATGTTGGAAACATGTTAGATATATTTCACATACCATCAGACTTCAAGGGAGCCTCTTCCTCCTCCGTCCCACATGTTAAATCAATCTCTGTAAAACATAACATGTTGTGTAAACGTTAAGATCAGATATTATAACATATGTTACTGTTGCTCAAAGACACACATCAATGTTGCATTAAAGATATACACACCCAAAGTTATGATTTACATCATTTTGATGGAGCATACAAATGACATTAGATTTGTTATTCTCAATGATTCAGATTTTCAATTTATTGTTTGTATTAATGTTTAAATCATAAAAGCATAGTACATTGAACATTTAAGATTTCTCATGTGTGTATCACTTGTCAAAAATGAACATGGA
The DNA here is from genome assembly GCF_027579735.1 of Bombina bombina. NCBI lineage: Eukaryota > Metazoa > Chordata > Amphibia > Anura > Bombinatoridae > Bombina > Bombina bombina. The sequence goes on along the minus strand of NC_069503.1, from coordinate 832,884,460 downwards.
AACAAACATATGCTATACATCTTCTGAATTACAAAGGTGTAGACTAAGAAAGTTTTAATTCTTAATCTTTCAATATTCAAATAAAATTAATATATAATCAGAGGAGTAAATTATATGTTTGTTTCAAATGTTATGCTTCATCAGAATCATGATCATAATATTGATTACCAATACACCTTCAATGACATATAAATGAGTCAATGGACTTACCAGAAGACCGCAAATGCAGCTCTGTGTCGGTGCTGGATTCCTCTGGGCTCCCCACAACAACTCTCTCTATGAATGATATAGTTATATATTAGTGAACACATTTGGGATAGCACTAAATCACATCTGTATCGATTTATAAGAATAATCAACTTGAAAATGTGAAGAATAGAGCAGTCATTAGAAAAAAAAATGCTTTTTTGAATCAAGGGGATTCTGTAAAAAATGATGTATTGAACATATGTTTAATTTCTGACTATATTACACATCAAACTCATCTCATACGATGCTATTGCATATCTAAATATACCCATTGATCAATGTTCTTAAAAGAATACACACAAACCACATTTTGAATAACAGCTGTTGACAAATATAAACAAAGACATGTGGCACATCGAGCCATTTGTGTAATGTACAGTAATCTTGTTTAGGACACAACACATATTGATCAAAATACAAAACCAAATTGATTAGTACAAATATGTAATCATGGTGCTGTTAGAGTATGCTTATATCTATAAAGTAACTCCAACAGTGAATATGTGAATTATATATCAATATTGTCTAATCCAAAGAATGTAAGGATTAATGAATCTATTGTTTATTAAAGGGACACTGACATGATTTATTTCAATCATTGATTTCACTGTTCAAACTGTTCCAAATGATTTAACATTGACTCCTATTATAATTTAATGTTGCTACATTTTATTCTTAAAGGCAGATAAGCAAGATTGGATTCAATAAATATTGTTTGTTGAAGGTATCCACTAATCATCAATAAAAACCCAGGTTGGTCAACCAAAATTGAGCTGCAGATAAACGTACATTCTTGATTTTAAAATACATTTAGCAATGGAATATTTCACATATGATTATAGTATTATATTTAAATGTTGCTTAATATTGCATGCTCTATCTGAATTACAACATTAATAATTTTAGCTCAGTGTCCCTTTAATATAAAAATATATTGATTTGACAATGTTGGTGTTAATGAATTCTCTACTCCATATGTTGATGTAATGAATGGGATTGAGCATGCAATTCCAATCTAATATGTTATTTAAGGATATCCTAAGAATGATTTAATTTTCATCTATTAAAGGGACATGAAGCTCTAAATGTGTAATTGTATACTTTTTGAAACTATGTACTACTGTTATCTGAACACATGATTTTAACTTTTGACCCAATGACAATTTATGCATAAAAAACAGCAGGATAATACCAGTAATGCATTGTTTAACCTAAACCAAAATCAATATTTTTTTTAAAGAACTAAAACAATAGACTGAACCAATGTAGCTCATAAAATGTTTAAACAAAACAATAAAATCACGTTTACAAATCATTCAATGTAAAATTTAGTTGGAGCAACAACATGGGAGCGCTCAGACGCCCGTTCTGTGTGTGGCCTCGGCTCGCGCTTCACGTAAGGTGCCGCCCCTCTTGAATAGGTCCTGACGTCTCGATGACGACACCTGGAAACTCCGTCAATCCGGTGCAAGTGGTAAAACGATCCACCACCGCTTGCACTAATATGATAGCAACATCCACTGCACACGGCAATTGACAAACAAAACCATGCAACGGAAATAAAGGACAAAGGCTCCAAACTGGTGAAATAAAAAGTCTTGTATTCAGTAACTTTGTTAAGCAAAAGCGGTTACAACAGGCAATACAGCAGGTCAAACGCGTTTCATATATATTAAACTTCTTCAGTGACCATCATGTACTATTGCCCATAATGCAGCACTATTTAAAGGGAAAGCAAACACACTCCCTCCTAAGTTAAACCAATCAAATTTCAAAAAGTGTTGCATTATGTATACTAACGAATACTGTGTTAAGTGACAGCAAAATACATTTCTTTATTTATACAAACAGTAAACAAAATACTATACCCAAGAATATAATTTCTTAACTCACATATTGACTTTCAGAAAAGGAAATAAATCTGATTCAAAAAAATATAAAAAAAAACTATAAATAAAAGAACCTAATTTAACTGTTTTAGGTATCCACAAATAATTTAACATCCCATTCAGAATTTAGCCCTACTGGCATTCTGGTATCCAGCTGAAAGATCCAGAAAACCTCTCTTTTACTGAGAGTATTACATCTGTTTCCTCCTCTTGGATGTCTGGCAATCAGCTGGATACCCTGGAATGTCAGCAGGGAACTGTCAGAGTCGTGTTCTTTTCTGAAATGTAGGGAGACAGGTGTAGTGGACTCTGGATCTTCTATGGAACGCAAGTGTTCCAAAAAACGATCTTTTAGAGCCCGTGTCGTTTGACCGACATACTGCCTATAGCACCCCCTACAGGTCAGAAGGTATATAACATAGCAAGAATTACATGTTATATGTTCCTGTATCTTGAATTGTTTTTCATTATGAGTAGACACAAAGTTTTGACCAAAGGTAGCATAAGTGCAAGATTTACACCTCCTACTACCACATTTGTAAAAACCTGGTTTTATAGACAACCAATTGTGGCTAGAAATTTTAGGCAACATAGAGGGAGACAAAATCCCTCTTAGTGTTTTTGCTTTACGTGACACAAATACTATTCCATCTTTGACTATGTCACATAGTTTGTCATCTGTTTCTAGGATAGGCAATGCTTTACGAATAATGCCACGAATTTGGGCATATTCTTCACTATACGTAGTGATAAACTTAGGCTGACAAAATCTCTCATCTCTTTCCACTTTCTTTTTCTCAAGTAAAGTAGACCTATCCATACCATCAACTTCCTTTTTAATAGACTCTATTGCCTCTCTACAATACCCTCTGTGTATAAGTCTATTCGTCAATTCTGCAGAGTGTGATTGATAGCTTTGTTCATTCGTGCAATTACGTTTGATTCTGATATATTGGCTTTTTGGGATAGAACGAATTGTATGTTTTGGATGGCAAGACTGTGCATTAAGAATAGTATTTCCTGCAATCGCTTTGCGAAATAATTCAACATCTATAGATTTATTTGTTACATTAGACACCAGTCTAATATCCAAAAATGGCATGGAGTCTCTGTTAAATTCTAATGTAAATTTCAAATTCATCAAGTTATTCTGTAGATATTCTGAAAATTGTTCAATCAAATGTATTGGTCCCCTCCAGACTATCAATATATCGTCGATATAACGACCGTAATAATGGATATATTCTTTGTAGGGATTTCTATCTCCATAGACGTGGGACAGCTCCCACCAACCCATATACAGGTTGGCATAAGAGGGGGCAAACTTTGCCCCCATAGCTGTCCCACGCCTCTGGAGATAGAAACTCTCCTCAAACAGAAAAAAATTATGTTTTAATAGGTAATCAATGGATTTGACAATAAAACTTTTTAGAACATCATCATAGTCAGAAAAATATCCCAAAAAATATTCAATGGCCTTTATGCCCTGTTCGTGAGGGATGCAGGTATATAATGATACCACATCAATGGTTACAAAAACAAATTCCTCCTGCCATACAATTTTCTCTAATCTTTTAACAACATCTGTAGTATCCTTGATGTAACTCAACAATTTCAGAACCATTGGTTGTAAATATCCATCTATCATTTCAGAGAGAGGCTCATTCAATGAGCCAATTCCAGCCACAATTGGCCTCCCTGGCGGATTATTTCTGTCCTTATGGACTTTGGGAAGAAAGTGAAAAATAGCTGTAATCGGATGCTCAGTATATAGAAACTCAAAGTTATCTTCCGTTATAAGACCATCAAGTAAAGCCTCATTAAGAATGATTTTAAGTTCTCTCTGATAGAAAAACACTGGATTTGATTTGAGTCTCTCATATACTGTAGTATCAAGTAACTGTCTATGCGCCTCTTTGATATAATCCTCCCGATTAAAAACTACAACCTTTCCCCCTTTGTCCGAATTTCGAAAAACTAATTCTTTGTTATTAACCAACTCTTTGATAGACAGATATTGATCTCTAGACAAATTGTCTTTCTTATGATTAACAGAGGATATATTTTTATGTAGTTTCTTCAAAGCTGTCTCAACTGTCTTCTGAAAGACTTCTACTGAACTAGACCTAGAACTTACTGGGTGAAACTTAGATTTCTTTTTTAATTTTGAAAGATCATACACATCTTGATTGACACTAAAATACGAATCCTTAGTGTCCTCACCTATAGTTACAAGGTCTAGAAGAGCACATTCATCAGCAAAATCAAAACCACATCTAAGTGGTTCTGGCTTCTCTCTCTGCCTCACTTCACAACCATCTTGTTTAACTTCTGAAAAATGTTTCTTCAATACCAAGGTTCTCACAAACCTATTCAAATCCACTACTGTGTCAAACAAATTAAAATGTGAAGTTGGAGAGAAACCTAAACCCAAAGATAAGACTTGTAATTGTGTTTTAGAAAGTTGAACAGATGACAAATTGATAACATTATAAGAATCTATGCATATTTCTGAAATTCTAGTGCCCTCCTCCTCTGTGGATAGCGCCGAGGTTTGGGAGGTTCTTGACCTTCCTGACCTGCCACGTCCCCCTCTGCGTACTTTTTTCTTCGCACTGTGGACTTGAGCTGGCCCCTCTCGTTTTTTGACTGTGCTGAAGATGTAGAGGGAACATGATCATCATGTGCTGTAAGAGCAAATGACGTAGTTACTACAGAGGATGGTGGACTCTCATTAGAAATTTCCAAATCAGAGGAGTCATAATCATACTCCGTATCAGTCTCTGCAAATCTAACTTTTTTATCTGATTTGTATCTTCTATATCTCCTCCTCGTGTCAGACACTGTCCATTTATAGACCTTATTGTTCTCATAGTCTTGTTTGTCACGTAAGATTTTTTGTTTTTTAAAATGCCATAGATTGTCTCTAAACTCAGTAATGACCTTCTGCAACTTCGTATCATATTTGTTAAATACAGGATCTTGACACAAAGGTCGCATATATGATTGCAGCTTAAGCTTTTCTTGACACAACTCTTGATGTATTTGTTTTTTATATTCAATTAATAAATCAATTAATGCTAAAGAGCATTCTGTAAGTATTTTGTTCCATTTATCAATAAATAATTGATCTGTCACCTGAAAAGAAGGAAATTTTCTGATACGGAGCCCTCTTGGTATACGTTGGGCTTTTTTATACATTTGAAAGCTCTTAATATCCATTTCAATACTCGAATCTTTTTTGAGCAAGGAATCCATTTTATAAAACAAACTGTCCAAATTTTTATTAGCCTCTTGCTCAATTACATCTGTACTGAACAAATCTTCCGTATCACTAATATCCTCAGCAAACTGCTGAAACACATATCCTTCGGTTGCCATAATATATGTAACACAATGCCAATAATACGTTTCAAATGATATCACGAAAAACTATTCAAGATACAGGAACATATAACATGTAATTCTTGCTATGTTATATACCTTCTGACCTGTAGGGGGTGCTATAGGCAGTATGTCGGTCAAACGACACGGGCTCTAAAAGATCGTTTTTTGGAACACTTGCGTTCCATAGAAGATCCAGAGTCCACTACACCTGTCTCCCTACATTTCAGAAAAGAACACGACTCTGACAGTTCCCTGCTGACATTCCAGGGTATCCAGCTGATTGCCAGACATCCAAGAGGAGGAAACAGATGTAATACTCTCAGTAAAAGAGAGGTTTTCTGGATCTTTCAGCTGGATACCAGAATGCCAGTAGGGCTAAATTCTGAATGGGATGTTAAATTATTTGTGGATACCTAAAACAGTTAAATTAGGTTCTTTTATTTATAGTTTTTTTTTATATTTTTTTGAATCAGATTTATTTCCTTTTCTGAAAGTCAATATGTGAGTTAAGAAATTATATTCTTGGGTATAGTATTTTGTTTACTGTTTGTATAAATAAAGAAATGTATTTTGCTGTCACTTAACACAGTATTCGTTAGTATACATAATGCAACACTTTTTGAAATTTGATTGGTTTAACTTAGGAGGGAGTGTGTTTGCTTTCCCTTTAAATAGTGCTGCATTATGGGCAATAGTACATGATGGTCACTGAAGAAGTTTAATATATATGAAACGCGTTTGACCTGCTGTATTGCCTGTTGTAACCGCTTTTGCTTAACAAAGTTACTGAATACAAGACTTTTTATTTCACCAGTTTGGAGCCTTTGTCCTTTATTTCCGTTGCATGGTTTTGTTTGTCAATTGCCGTGTGCAGTGGATGTTGCTATCATAAAATTTAGTTGGCATGTCCCTTAAATTACGTGATCAATTTCAAAAATGGAATCTATATTTTTAAAATCAAATCATATGCAAAAGTGTGTGAATTGTTTCAAAATGTATACAAATAAGATTAAGCAATACACAAGGGAAGAATATAAATTGGACATTCAAAGAATCTTACATTAAAATTAAGATATCCAGAATAGATGGGATATCTTAAATTCCAAAGAAATTCAGAGTAGTCTTACAATGTAATCCTATGGGGTTTTTTTTAATTCTTATTTGTAAATATTTTACTAATCCATTTTGCAGATACATATAAATATTGAACAATGTGGATTTAGTATGTAATGTTCTGTCCATGTTTCTAAGACAAATGTCAATTAAAATGAGACATACCATACTGTGACAAGCCCTGGCTTGAGGATCCAGCACCAACATCCAGATCTGTAATATATTAAATGAGGATTGGATATCATTAATACAAATCATGCCATGTTTAAAATCTTTACATTATTAGCAAATCAATTAAAAACTATTAATCTTTTGGTAGTCCCATGAGTTAATTGTTTCCTCAATTAAATTCATGATAAATATATCCTGTACTCTTATTTTCAATCAGTTGTGTTGTTTACTGTAGCTTTAATTTTTTTTCAATTGATGGGCATATGTTATTATTTTTTAGGATTCTGCTATTTTGTTTTATTATGTATAATATTGAAAATAAGAATACTGTATTCTTCACATATATAATAATTCACATTTCATTTTGACCAACATGTATAAAGCAATGCCACTTACAGCAAACCCATGTTAACGTGTATGCGCAATTCTAATTTTCGCGATCATTGCGCAATGATTCCAAGCGGAATTACACATCCGTCATTTGACCAACATGTATAAAGCAATGCCACTTACATTAAACCCATGTTAACGTGTATGCGCAATTCTAATTTTTGCGATCATTGCGCAATGATTCCAAGCAGAATTACGCATTCGTCATTTGACCAACATGTATAAAGCAATGCCACTTACATCAAACCCATGTTAACGTGTATGCGCAATTCAATTTTCGCTCTGTGACGCATATTCTGTATAGCGCAAGAAACATCATTCCTATTTCATGTGTCACTTATCTAAAATCAGATATCTAAACATCATATGTAGTGTATGTTGTGAGATCTGTATAGGTTTAGTATCTGACTATATACACATTTTCTAAATTTCTAATCAAATATTAAGATATTATATGAAGTTGGATAGTTACCTGGTTCAGATTCTCTTTCATCTCCTCCCAGGCCACCGGACGGAGAAGCAGCTGCCCTGGCCCCCACGTCAGGACTTTCAAATCCCGCAGCTGGGAGGGAAGAAGAGGAGGCCGAGGATGGTGAGGATCTAAATCTTTTGGGGACCCGGAGAGTGAGGAGCTCGCATAAAGTCACCTCATAAGGGAGTAGGTATAGTTTCCGTGGGGCCTTTCTTTTGCCCCCTCTTTTACGGGCTTGTACCCAGTCCCTTATGAGGTTGACTTTTTTTGTCAAGCGCAACCTCATATCTCCGAATCTCCTCATGATCTGATCCTGGCTCCTCTGGATGCCACACACCAATTTAACCGCATTGGTGATAGACTCCCAGAGGGCCTTCTTAACAGGCGCATCTGTCGACCTCCTCTTGTTCCCAAACAGCTGGGGATAAAAGTCCTTGACGGCGTGGACCAGTGCAGCGCTCTCCTGCTTGGTGAACCTGGGAGATGACATGCCTGCTGGGTTGTCCAACAAATATATTATAATAATATAAACTGCCTGCAGGCATTAGAGAACTGAAAAAGATGGCAACGTGTAATGGACTTTTATATGGTGAAGTAAACATGAGATGCACCATGGGACAAGTTATCTGTACATCTGATTGGATAAAAGTTTGAAATATTGTTAGAATGTCTGTGAGACCATCCTGACTCAAGTTGTGTTTGTGTGATGAACTCTGATTGGCCGTTCCTTAATGTTTCATATCTTAGTAACTTCCTTACACATACCTCCTGGTGGTGCTGTTACTTCATTTTTCATGTAGACTTATTTGTAACTCATGGGCCTGTCATGCGGATATGTGTGACTCAGATTTAATATCCGTGATCCGTTAAATATTAATGTTTAAATTATCTTTAAAATCTAATACTGTCACATTATTAAATGTTGTATACATTTTTCGGTTTAATAACGGTCTGTTTCTTTAATACAAATACACATTTAATATTGTATGTCTTTATTGTTCATAAAATCAATTTGTTGACTTATTGTGAAGTATTGACATTGCTCTATTAAATGTATTTTATAATGCACATTGATTGTGTGCTATTGCGTGACATTAGACTCTAATGTTTAAAGATGCAAATCTGGTGTTTCAAGATCCGTTTCCCACGCAACATTTCAGAATGTTCAAATTCAGGTTATAATGTCAGTAACTTGGATAATCTGTTTATAGATGTTAAACTACAGGTTTGTTTGTTATTAGTAAATAAACCTCGATCTTGTATTTGTCTGAACTGCTCATATATGTTATTGTGCAATGGCGTCTTTATTTTCAAATAGACATTACAAACAAACAATTGTATCAAATGATCTGTAGAGATAGAAAATTCTTTATACTTTAAAATGTAACTCAATTTATCTTTGTACAGGGAGTGCAGAATTATTAGGCAAATGAGTATTTTGACCACATCATCCTCTTTATGCATGTTGTCTTACTCCAAGCTGTATAGACTCGAAAGCCTACTACCAATTAAGCATATTAGGTGATGTGCATCTCTGTAATGAGAAGGGGTGTGGTCTAATGACATCAACACCCTATATCAGGTGTGCATAATTATTAGGCAACTTCCTTTCCTTTGGCAAAATGGGTCAAAAGAAGGACTTGACAGGCTCAGAAAAGTCAAAAATAGTGAGATATCTTGCAGAGGGATGCAGCACTCTTAAAATTGCAAAGCTTCTGAAGCGTGATCATCGAACAATCAAGCGTTTCATTCAAAATAGTCAACAGGGTCGCAAGAAGCGTGTGGAAAAACCAAGGCGCAAAATAACTGCCCATGAACTGAAAAAAGTCAAGCGTGCAGCTGCCAAGATGCCACTTGCCACCAGTTTGGCCATATTTCAGAGCTGCAACATCACTGGAGTGCCCAAAAGCACAAGGTGTGCAATACTCAGAGACATGGCCAAGGTAAGAAAGGCTGAAAGACGACCACCACTGAACAAGACACACAAGCTGAAACGTCAAGACTGGGCCAAGAAATATCTCAAGACTGATTTTTCTAAGGTTTTATGGACTGATGAAATGAGAGTGAGTCTTGATGGGCCAGATAGATGGGCCCGTGGCTGGATTGGTAAAGGGCAGAGAGCTCCAGTCCGACTCAGACGCCAGCAAGGTGGAGGTGGAGTACTGGTTTGGGCTGGTATCATCAAAGATGAGCTTGTGGGGCCTTTTTGGGTTGAGGATGGAGTCAAGCTCAACTCCCAGTCCGAATGCCAGTTTCTGGAAGACACATTCTTCAAGCAGTGGTACAGGAAGAAGTCTGCATCCTTCAAGAAAAACATGATTTTCATGCAGGACAATGCTCCATCACACGCGTCCAAGTACTCCACAGCGTGGCTGGCAAGAAAGGGTATAAAAGAAGAAAATCTAATGACATGGCCTCCTTGTTCACCTGATCTGAACCCCATTGAGAACCTGTGGTCCATCATCAAATGTGAGATTTACAAGGAGGGAAAACAGTACACCTCTCTGAACAGTGTCTGGGAGGCTGTGGTTGCTGCTGCACGCAATGTTGATGGTGAACAGATCAAAACACTGACAGAATCCATGGATGGCAGGCTTTTGAGTTTCCTTGCAAAGAAAGGTGGCTATATTGGTCACTGATTTGTTTTTGTTTTGTTTTTGAATGTCAGAAATGTATATTTGTGAATGTTGAGATGTTATATTGGTTTCACTGGTAAAAATAAATAATTGAAATGGGTATATATTTGTTTTTTGTTAAGTTGCCTAATAATTATGCACAGTAATAGTCACCTGCACACACATATATCCCCCTAAAATAGCTAACTAAAAACAAACTAAAAACTACTTCTAAAACTATTCAGCTTTGATATTAATGAGTTTTTTGGGTTCATTGAGAACATGGTTGTTGTTCAATAATAAAATTAATCCTCAGAAATACAACTTGCCTAATAATTCTGCACTCCCTGTATTTAGATATCCTCAACAGAAGAAATTTAAATGCACATGGTTGAGCCAATCACATAAGGCATCTCTGTACATCCACCAATCTTCATCTACTGAGCCTATCTCGATATGCTTTTCAAGCAAAGTATGTCAAGATAAGAAGAGTAAATACACTCTTTAAATCTCTTAAAGGGACACTGTCCAAACAAATTTAGCGTTTGTGATTCAGATTGAGCATGAAATGTTAAGCAACTTTATAATTTAATCCGATTCTCAAATGTTAAGAATTATCTTGTTATCTTTCTTTACAAATCAATAATGATATTTTAGATTACGGACATTTTTTGCAAAAAAACAGGGTTGTCCTTGATGATTGTTGGATAAATTAATCCAACCAAAAAAACAAGTTCTGTCCAGAGTACTGAAGCAAATAAATTATCAATTTAATGCCTTATTTTTAAAGTAATGATAGCAACATCACGAGGAACATTGATAATATGAGACAATTTATAAAGTTGCTTAAAATAGAATACTCATTCTGAATGTATAAATCAATAATTTTTTAACTGTCTCCCTTTAAGTATATTTTGAGTTCATGTCCCTTTAAAGAGACATTTCACAATAATGCTTGAAAAATCATAAACCTAGGCACCTTCCTTTTGCTAAATCAGTATAACATATGAGTAAAGCATATTTAGATTAACTTCTGGATTGTTTTACACACTGACTGAAATATATATTGTAATGGATGTATTTCGCAGTCTTCAGCTTAGAGGGACATTAAGCTATATGTTATTTATGCATTTTGGATAAGAATATAATATTTGAACAACTTAATATGTTTTGGTATTCAATCATTAGATTGTAATTATATATATTCTTGGATTAAATACATATCTCCATAGGCTATTTTGATGCTGATTGTTGGTTGCACATAGATGCCTTATGTAATTGACTAAGATATGTGCATTGATGTATATATTTCTAAGTATATTTAAAGACTGAATGTAATTCTATAGTACTTTCTAAATATGTTTAAATTCTTTTATGATTTTTTAAAAATCAATACACAATATACTTTGTGAATGTCCCTTTAAGGACAAAAACATTCAGAATGTTGATTTAACATTGTCGAAAGAAACTAAAGGGGAATGAAAATTATATATAGATATGTGATGTCTAACCCAAGAGGTAAGATTTTAAAAACTACATAATATTAATAACTATAGTTAAATGTCCCTTTAAATGACTCCATTAGAAAATAAAATCTATTAACATGGCATACAATAACTAGCTTGTACAAAATATGAAGTTAAATGACCTACCATTTATAAATTGAAAAATTTATAAATTTAATAAAATAATGTTTTGAGATACCTAAGGAAGATACAAGATCTTATAAAATTAATTTTACATTCAACAACACTGTCACTTTAATGTAAGTGAACCACTTCCCCTTCTTAAAAGTGAAATAAAAATTTTTTAGGTCAAATTCTGACTACATATCCGAAATTATTTGAACATCTAAGAATTTCACAAGAAAAGCATTGATGGATCTCACGCCCCAATTAATTTAAAAAAGATAGTTTAATATAATATTCTCTGAATCAGTGGATTTTCAAAAATTAATGCATAATTTGATCTTATGCATGTGCTTGTCAAATAGACAACTACCAGTCATGGGAGTCAAATTGTTTTTTATTGACAGATTATATGGATATTTATTATAATCTGTTCAAAAGAGGGTATTTAATATTAAAATGTTGATTATTACCATTTAAAAAAAAAAAAGTTTTTTAAACAAAAACAAAAAAATATTCCTTGAAGTCATCAGATGACAATCTGAAATTAAAAAACAAAATTTTGCAAAGTTAATACACACGTTGTAAAATATTCATAAAATAAATTTACAATCATCTTGTGTCTATGCTCTAACTTTGTGCAACATTTTATCAAGATATTTATGATTTAAATTTAAAAATAAATAAAATAAACATACACCATTATATTGTGTAATAAAAATAAAATTTAAATATCAGAATTTCTAATTATACATAATAGTGTATATCACATTTCAATAATAAATATATATGTGTGCTGAACATAAATGTAATATTTCATGTCCATTCAAATACCTCTATATCAACTATAATATGTATTCCTTTTTCTGATTGTGATACCTAAATATCTAATTATGAACTAAGTATGACTAATGTATGTAAGCTACTAATATTTGACATTCTTCATGTGATTCTTAACTAGCATGCATTGGTAAACCAACCTGGATAATGCATGGTCTTTGATAGTCAATTCAGGGGTAAACAGTTGATCTTCAATAGGTGTCTTATTCATCATTTCATAAAATAGAGGACTGAAATACCATCTAAAAAAGTAAAATCATCTAAGTGTCTGATTGTGATACCTAAATATCTAATTATGAACTAAGTATGACTAATGTAGGTAAGCTACTAATATTCGACATTTTTCATGTGATTCTTAACTAGCATGCATTGGTAAACCAACCTAGATAATGCATGGTCTTTGATAGTCAATTCAGGGGTAAACAGTTGATCTTCAATAGGTGTCTTATTCATCATTTCATAAAATAGAGGACTGAAATACCATCTAAAAAAGTAAAATCATCTAAGTGTCTGATTGTGATACCTAAATATCTAATTATGAACTAAGTATGACTAATGTATGTAAGCTACCAATATTCGACATTCTTCATGTGATTCTTAACTAGCATGCATTGGTAAACCAACCTGAATAATGCATGGTCTTTGAAAGTCAATTAAGAGGTAAACAGTTGATCTTCAATAGGTTTCTTATTCATCATTTCAAAAATAGAGGACTGTGAAATACCATCTAAAAATTAGAAAATAATCTAAGTGTCTCCAATAGGATGCCTCCACAGCCTTATTCTATCAAATAGTTGGCACTTACCATGTGAACATGTCTTTGTATGGTTTTCAAGGTCAGCAGATTTGAAAGATAATGCCAGACATGATCCCATTGGTATTCTTCAATTTCAATCTTGTCTTTTTCCACTGTCAGTCTGGGAATTCTTCACTGTCATTCTTCGAATTCTTCCCTTTCAGTCTTTACATGAAGTCATCTCCCTAATGGCATAAAATTGATTTTTAAAATTACTAATACAAGTGTGTGAATCAGTTCTGTACCCCTCTCCCACCCCCCATTTCTGAATATATTTCTGTCACTAGCTTACTAAGCGTGTGTAGCATCTTGTGTTATTTTCTATCAAGTGTGAAGATGAGTCATATTGAGCAGAACGAACCTCTAATGTGTGACATTGAACCATAGTCATGCTAGAGGATAGTTATGCTAGAGGATCCCTTTCTGAGTATTTACATTTTAAGTAATGTGTAAACTAAATACTAGTTTAGAAAATGTATGACATATGATGTATTTGTGTACAATTCATCCCAGCAACAGTCCATACATTTATACTTACCAGCTGATGTCCTCTTTAAAAACCAGGTGGCAAAGACTCGCTACAGGACCCAATGACCAGAGCATCACCTATATTAAGAAATCAAACACATTTTTAGCAGTTGATGAACAATCCTAACATGTTTGCACAATTCTCTACTTGTCATTTCCCTAGCGTTCACATCTATTGACAATACTCCAGTCTAACTTCTATTATTTACCGTCTAAAGTGGCAGTTGATGATGTCTGCTCTGACATTGAGCCCCTCGTCCCGGAATGGCCCCTCTAGAACAGGATCATCCTCCTCATCTCTGAGGAGGTTTCGGTGCACCTGGACGCCGTGCAGCATCCCAGCCCACTGTGCAATATTATGCAGGACACTACAGGCTATAACGATCTTAGCCACCTTCTTTGGGTTGTACTGGAGGGCTCCTCCCGACCTGTCAAGGCACCTGAACTTCATCTTCAGGAGCCCGAACATTCGTTCAACCACCGCCCTGGTTCTCTTATGAGCCCTATTGTAGCGCTCCTCAGACACATCAGTCGGGCTACGCAAGGGGGTAATAAGCCAAGGCCGGCTCATGTACCCAGAATCACCTATAAATGATGAACAGAACATAATTCAAACTGAATCCTCAAAATAGTATTTTGAGTCCAATAAAAGTTTTTTGTACACGATAATCCACTAACAAATGTTTATTTTTTAAAAGAATAATCTAGTTCAATATTATTCTCTATCTTCCCATTTCAGCTAAGACATGCTACATATGCGTATTTCTCCTAAACCAGACCTTGTGTAAAATGGCAACTAAATGGTTACATTGCATTCTCTATCTGAGCATTTAAGGTAAGACATGATACATATCTGCATTGAACTAAAAGTAGACATTAGCGGAAAGAGACAATGACATGGTTAAATTGCATTAGCTAATATCTTCCCATTTCAGCTAAGACATGCTACATATGCGTATTTCTCCTAAACCAAACCTTGCGTAAAATGGCAACTAAATGGTTACATTGCATTCTCTATCGGAGCATTTAAGGTAAGACATGCTACATATCTGCATTGAACTAAAAGTAGACATTTGCGGAAAGAGACAATGACATGGTTAAATTGCATTTGCTGCTATCTTCCCATTTCAGCTAAGACATGCTACATATGCGTATTTCTCCTAAACCAGACCTTGTGTAAAATGGCAACTAAATGGTTACATTGCATTCTCTATCTGAGCATTTAAGGTAAGACATGCTACATATCTGCATTGAACTAAAAGTAGACATTAGCGGAAAGGGACAATGACATGGTTAAATTGCATTTGCTGCTATATTCCCATTTCAGCTAAGACATGCTACATATGCGTATTTCTCCTAAACCAGACCTTGTGTAAAATACCAACTAAATGGTTACATTGCATTCTCTATCTGAGCATTTAAGGTAAGACATGCTACATATCTGCATTGAACTAAAAGTAGACATTAGCGGAAAGGGACAATGACATGGTTAAATTGCATTTGCTGCTACTTCCCATTTCAGCTAAGACATGCTACATATGCGTATTTCTCCTAAACCAGACCTTGTGTAAAATGGCAACTAAATGGTTACATTGCATTCTCTATCTGAGCATTTAAGGTAAGACATGCTACATATCTGCAGTGAACTAAAACTAGACATTTGCGGAAATAAAAATAAATGGTTAAATTGCATCCTATAGCTGAACATTACGCTAACATTTTAAAACTACAGTGGCAATTGTCAAACTAATTAACCATGTTGTGCACAAATACTCACTAACGAGATAACCAGGGGGCATTTGTCTTTCCTCAAACGGTCTCCACAGGGACGACTGAGCGAGGATGCGGGCATCATGACAAGCTCCTCCAAAATTCGCACACACATGCATAATCCTCATCTGTGCGTCACAAACATACTGCACGTTGAGGCTATGAAAATGTTTGCAATTTCTGAAGGGCAAGTCATCAATTGGAGCACGCAGCGCAATGTGGGTACAATCTATGGCTCCCAAGACATTGGGCAATTGAGCAATAGCAAAGAATTCGCGCTTCAGGCGCCTCCAATCACCATCATTCTGTGGTAATCCTATGTATTGCTTACTGATACGTACCATGGCGTCCAGAAAGTTATCAAACACCACAGAGAATGTACCTTGAGACAGGCCATGCATGTACATTTCTCCGGATTGAAAACTCCCCGAGGCCAGGACGTATAGACAACTTAGCATCTTACTCATGCCGGGAACAGCAGACCTTATTCTTATACGTGGCTCCAAATGAGGTTTAAGAAGATCGTAAAGGCCAATGAGCTGTTCGCGATTGAGCCGATACTTATCATAAACCTCAAAGTCGCTCATGTTTTCCAAGGTGGGTCTCACCCTGTAGACACGAGGACCTCGAACCAGACGACCCCTTCGTCTCAGTCTGAGCCGCCGAGGCTGCCTGATTCGACCAACAGCTAGTTCGCCAATAGCAGCACCAGCAGCGTCTACCATGTCATCGTCATCCATCTTTCAAAACAGCGTAACAAGGTATGCACTTGATCTGCTGTGGATCACAAGTGATGCATTGGCCATGTTGTTTGGGGGATTTATAGTACAATTAGCCCAATGGTAGTGAGTTTGTAATAATTGCTGATTGTATTCACTTGTTTGTATGTGAGCGGCGTGAATGCTTTCACAGTGGGCGTTTTTTTGTTGTTTGCTGAAATGTTGTTTTCCCCCAATGAATCTCAATGTGAAAGTGTCAAATATCACACATACAGTGCATGTTTGTAATGTTTGATCATATGCGTAATCAATATTTCTTAAACGCGATCTTATAGTAACAAGCACACGTCCAGGCTAACATGAATGAAAGTGCATAGTTGTGTATAATGTGCATCGAATGTGATCGATCAATGTTGCTGCAACATTGTTTGAAAACGATAAAGTAACATCTGCCATCTGTAGTATTGTATATATAAGTGATTGCCGAGCTGTCAATATTGTATGCGTCCCATTCAAATTTCAATAATACTGAATAACTTCCGGCTGTCATCTGTAGTATTGTATATATAAGTGATTGCCGAGCTGTCAATATTGTACGCGTCCCATTCAAATCGCAATAATAATTCAGAACTTCCCGTCTGCCATCTGTAGTATTGTATATATGTGATTGCCGAGCTGTCAATATTGTATGCGTCCCATTCAAATCTCAATAATACTGAATAACTTCCGGCTGTCATCTGTAGTATTGTGTATATAAGTGATTTCCGAGCTGTCAATATTGTATGCGTCCCTTTAAAATCGCAAGAATAATTCCGAACTTCCCGTCTGCCATCTGTAGTATTGTATATATAAGTGATTTTCGAGCTGTCAATATTGTATGCGTCCCTTTCAAATTGCAATAAAAAATCAGAACTTCCGTCTGTCATCTGTAGTATTGTATATATAAGTGATTGCAGAGCTGTCAATATTGTATGCGTCCCATTCAAATCTCAATAATACTGAATAACTTCCGGCTGTCATCTGTAGTATTGTGTATATAAGTGATTTCCGAGCTGTCAATATTGTATGCGTCCCTTTAAAATCGTAAGAATAATTCCGAACTTCCCGTCTGCCATCTGTAGTATTGTATATATAAGTGATTGCCGAGCTGTCAATATTGTATGCGTCCCATTCAAATGGCACTAATACTGAATAACTTCCGGCTGTCATCTGTAGGATTATATATATAAGTGATTTGCGATCTGACAATATTTATTAATTTTCCCATTCAAATCTCCCTAATAATGCTGTTCCAAACTGTTATTTACGTATATGTTGTATTGTAGTATTGAGTGCTAAAGTTCAGAAAGGGGCGGTACAGTCGTGAATCTGTAATGTGTATGGTTGAATCTTCTAATGACGTCAACATATTATTAACCTGCCTATGTAGTTCTGAAATCCTCATTGTGTTGTTGTATTTGACTACATTGTTATTGTGTGCTGAATAAAATATAAATGTGTGCTTTGTGGTTGCGTGATGGGTGATGCGTGTTATGTACATCTACGTATATATTGTGATTGTGTCCCACATATGCTGACTTTTATATAGCGGTCTGGCATTGTTGTTCCTTCCCATAAAGTGACATCTGTAATCTGGTGTAATGATGTTCTTCTAGTACGTAATTCCTAATGGTTTATTGTGATGGAATCATGATGTTAAAAGTACAGTAAAATCCATATGTTCTGTTTTGTGATTCCTAGAGAGAATGTAATGTGTTTTTCCACCATCATTTGAATGCACATGTATGAGTGAATGCTAAAAGTAATGTATGTGCATCCATGACTGATCATGTGTTAAGCCTATGTAGATATGCTGTTGCTGCAAGCATATGAGTTGAATAAATGAAATGCAATAATAAAGGTAAATGAGAGGTGTTTCCCATTGTGTACTGTTTGTGAATCCTGAAATGTTTAAATTATTTTTGTGTCCGTTTATTTTTTATTATTTTTTTGTTAAAAAGTTTGTTACTAGTGATGTTGATTTGTAGTTGATGTAATATAAAAGTATGAAACAATTTAATGCTGTTGTGAATATTCAATAAGTACAATCCATAAGTCCACCATAGGGAAATAGTAATTTCTTGATCTATTTATCATAGCTGGGTCTAACGCATAAAAGCATGTATTTTTTTACTATTTCTAGCGCTGGTATTTGGAGTTTTCTTTGTCTACGCTATTTGCGTGCGTTAGGGAAATCTGTGTGTCACGTGCACGAGCACGTCTTCCCAATTGAAGTCAATGGAGGCTCAAAATTTTGGTAAATTTTTTTTCAAAGACTGGTTTTCCTCGTAAAGTGAGTGACGTCATGAGCTTGTGTGAAAAAGTAACTAAATCAGGTTCATTTTGTAATAAATAACTTTTTTGTGTATGTATTGTGGTGTATATTGTTTGTATGCATCGATGAGTGTATGTTTGTGATAATCTTATTAGTTAGATGTAGCTATATGAGGGTCTTTTCCTGTGTGTCAATGTAAGTCAATGGCAAAATGGATTTGTGTTGTTTTTTTTCTAACACCCGAGATCTCGCAACTTTGATCCTTTGTATTTTGAAGAAAAAATATTAAATCTGAAAAATAAATATAGTGTAGTGTTTATATGAGTGTAAGTGTACTTTGTGTAATATTTTTTTTGTGATTCGTGGATGTTTATTTTGTCGGTATATGTTAACTACTGGGTTTGAGCTGTCGGTAGAGATTTGTGCGTTGGGTGATTTTTGAGTGTCGGTAACTAAACTCTAAATACCGGAGTCCGTAAAAAACAAGCGTTAAGAGCCTCTAACGCTGGTTTTGACGGCTACCGCCAAACTCTAAATCTAGGCCATAGTGAGGAAATGGAAGACCACAGGCACAGTTCTTATTAAGGCCAGAAGTGGCAGGCCAAGTAAAATATCGGAGAGGAAAAGGATGGTGAGAATGGTCAAAAACAGCCCACAGACCACCTCATAAGACCTACAACATCATCTTACTGCAGATGGTGTCACTGTGCATCGTTCAACAATTCAGTGCACTTTGCACATGGAGAAGCTGTATGGGAGAGAGATATGGAAGAAGCCTTTTCTGCACACACGCCACAAACAGTCGCTTGAGGTATGTAAACACACATTTGGACAAGCCAGCTACATTTTGGAAGAAGGTGCTGTGGACTGATGAAACAAAGATTGAGTTATTTGGTAATAACAAGGGGCATTATGCATGGCGGCAAAAGAACACAGTGTTCCAAGACAAACACCCACAGTAAAATTTTGTGCATGTTCCATCATGTTGTGGGGCTGTGTGGCCAGTACCCAAAACACTGCTCAAAATCTACTCTGGCATTTATGCAGAGGAACAAGTACAATAATCTGGAATGGGCATCCCAGTCCCCAGATCTGAATATCATTGAAAATCTGTGGGGTGATTTGAAGTGGTCTGTCCAGGCTCGACAACCATCAAACCTAACTGAACTGGAGATGTTTTGCAAGGAGGAATGGTCCAAAATACCTTCATCCAGAATCCAGACACTCATTAAAGGCTATAGGAGATGTCTAGAGGCTGTTATTTCTGCTAAAGGAGGCTCTACTAAATATTGATGCAATATTTCTGTTGGTGTGCCCAAATTTATGCATGTGTCTAATTTAATTTGCATGCATATTGCACATTTTCTGTTAATCCAATAAACCTAATTTCACTACTGAAATATTACTGTGTCCTTCAGTTATTATTATTTTTTTTCCATATAATTTTTTTAAGGGTAAAACATAATCAATGGTACAGCAAAAAGACATATATAGGTGGTCCTATTCATAATACAAAGTAAACAGTAGACAGTGTAAGAAAACATATTACTGGAGTATAGTCTCCAGACTCTTACATGAGTCCAGCCAGTTATTCTAAACCTCAAATATTTTTCAAATAATATAAAGAGGGGCAAAAAAGTATTTAGTCAGCCACCAATTGTACAAGTTATCCCACTTAAGAAGATGAGAGAGGCCTGTAATTTTAATCATAGATATGCCTCAACTATGAGAGACAAAATGTGGGAACACATCCTGGCAATCACATTGTCTGATTTGGAAAGAATTTATTTGCAAATTATGGTGGAAAATAAGTATTTGGTCAATATCAAAAGTTCATCTCAATACTTTGTAATATATACTTTGTTGGCAATGACAGAGGTCAAACGTTTTCTGTAAGTCTTCACAAGGTTGTTACACACTGTTGCTGGTATGTTGGCCCATTCCTGCATGCAGATCTCCTCTAGAGCAGTGATGTTTTGGGGCTGTCGCTGGGCAACACAGACTTTCAACTCCCTCCAAAGGTTTTCTATGGGGTTGAGATTTGGAGACTGGCTAGGCCACTCCAGGACCTTGAAATGCTTCTTACAAAGCCACTCCTTTGTTGCCCGGGTGGTGTGTTTGGGATCATTGTCATGCTGAAAGACCCAGCCACATTTCATCTTCAATGCCCTTGCTGATGGAAGGAGGTTTGAACTCAAAATCTCATGACACATGGCCCCATTCATTCTTTCATGTACACGGATCAGTCATCCTGTTCCCTTTGCAGAGAAACAGCCCCAAAGCATGATGTTGCCACCCCCATGCTTCACAGTAGGAATGGTGTTCTTTGGTTGCAACTCAGCATTCTCTCTCCTCCAAACACGACGAGTTGTGTTTCTACCAAACAGTTCTACTTTGGTTTCATCTGACCATATGACATTCTCCCAATCAGCTTCTGGATCATCCAAATCCTCTCTAGCATACTTCAGACGGGCCCGGACATGTACTGGCTTAAGCAGGGGGACACGTCTGGCACTGCAGGATCTGAGTCCATGGCGGCGTAGAGTGTTACTGATGGTAGCCTTTGTTACGTTGGTCCCAGCTCTTCTGCAGGGCATTCACTAGGTCCCCCCGTGTGGTTCTAGGATGTTTGCTCACTGTTCTTGTGATCATTTTGACGCCATGGGTGAGATCTTGCATGGAGCCCCAGATCGAGGGAGATTATCAGTGGTCTTGTATGTCTTCCATTTTCTAATTATTGCTCCCACAGTTAATTTCTTCACACCAAGCTGCTTGCCTATTGCAGATTCAGTCTTCCCAGCCTGGTGCAGGTCTACAATTTTGTTTCTGGTGTCCTTCGACAGCTCTTTGGTCTTCACCATAGTGAAGTTTGGAGTGTGACTGTTTGAGGATGTGGACAGGTGTCTTTTATACTGATTACAAGTTCAAACAGGTGCCATTAATACGGGTAAGGGTTGAGGACAGAGGAGCCTCTTAAAGAAGAAGATACAGGTCTGTGAGAGCCAGAAATCTTGCTTGTTTGTAGGTGACCAAATACTTATTTTCCACCATAATATGCAAATAAATTCTTTCCTAAATCAGACAATGTGATTGTCTGGATTTGTTTCCACATTTTGTCTATCATAGTTTAGGTATACCTATGATGAAAATTACAGGCCTCTCTTATCTTCTTAAGTGGGAGAACTTGCACAATTGGTGGCTGACTAAATATTTTTTTGCCCCACTGTAGATATACAGATTTCTGAACCCTCATAGAAGTTGTTAACAGTCTCTGTATCCGTCTCATTGATGAGGAGTGTCCATTACAGAACTTGTAGGAGCTATAAACCGCTGCTCCATGAACAAGAATAGCATAATTAAAACATTAAAATAACATTGGTTCATATCAACAGGTTTTTCAGAAAAAACACTGCACAATATAGTTAATTGCCCCTCAGTATACATGAGGGGTTGGAAAACTGTATCAAAAGTAATCATGTGAGTAAGTATAAAAGATAAAGAGAAGATATCAGGAATAAAGAAAGAAAAAAAGAAAGAAGGGAGGAGAGATAAAGGTCAGGGAAAGGTAAGTGAAGGAGGGGGAGGGGAGTGGAGGTACAGTTTATGGGTTTAAACTTCAGACATTACTTTTTGAGGTAGCATCTCCCATAGGGCCCATGTGGTGGTATGTAGATCTATACTTCCCCTATTTATACAGACTGCCTCTTCCATCATTTTAATATGAGACATAATCTCGAGGACTTTCCCCAAGGTAGGGGCTTTCAGTTGTTTCCAACACCTTGCTATAGCAAGTCTGGAGGACATCAAGAGGTAGATAAGGAGCTGTTTCTGTGGTCTCAGGATTATGGACACGTTCAGTTGTAGCAGGCAAGTCTCAGGGCTCCATTTCACAGGTATAGAAAGGAGTTTTACCAGGGCTAGGACTTTGGACCATAACAGCTGTATTTCTGGAAAACTCTACCAAGTGTGGATATCGTCTCCTTTGTGACCGCAATTCCTCCAGCACCTATTTGAGGTGTCTAGGGAGAATCTATGTAGCCTGTTGGGGACCCAGTGCCATCTCGTTAAGAGTTTGTAGAACAATTCAAAGAACGTTATGTTATGTATTGTATGTGTCTGTCTGGTGTCAGCTATTGCTTTCATCCAAGTCTGGGCGTCAAATACTGTATCTAAATCTTTTCCCAAGCTAGTATGTTGTGTGTCTTCTGTAGAATAGGACAATTTAGTAGATTCTGGTAATGCGTCATGAGTGGTCTGTGGTCCTGTAGTCCCATCTTCCATCTAGATTCCCATATTGTTAAGTTATGTGGTGTAGTTTTGAGGAAATTCCAACTTTGTAGTATGGATATAAAGCGGGTGACTTCAAAGTGTAGTTTACATGGGATCTTATAGTATGTAATAAGTTCAGGGCCTGAGGCCCAGGTACTACTTATATGCATGTTTTGTATGGTTGTGATGGAGAGAGCAGACCAGCCAGAGGGGCATGAGTCCAGCAGGCTCTTTAGAATGCCTTGTATACCATGTATATGGGACAGATGAGGGGCCATCTGAGGGAAGTGGCGCAATTTATGCCACATTTGAAGGCAGTGTTTTATCACTGGATTAGGTGGAGAGGGAATAAGTCTGCAGTGCTGTGGTTAGGTCTGACAATAGGATACCATGCGGCAAGGAAGCTTTTTCCTTATCATACCAGCGGGGAAGTTTTCTTTTGGAACCCCATCCCGCTACATGCGTAAGCATGATGGCCTCATAGTATGTTCGAAGGTTAGGGAGGCCTAATCGCCCTCTGTCTAATGGTGCCTGTAATATTTTGCCTGCTATACGCGGGTGCTTATTTGACCAAACGTATAAGTTTAATATCGTTTTTTAAGTCATGTGACTGGTTGCCTGGTTGTATTGACTTTGTAGGGTACAAAGTTGGGTCGTGGGGATATGTATTGGGTAGGCCTCTGTCTTAGCGACATTAAGCTTATAGTAGGACAGTTCACCAAAGGGGTCAAACAGATCAAGAAGGTGAGGGAGAGAATGGTCAGGGTCCATTAGGAAGTCAGTCAAGTCATCTGCAAAGAGGCTGAGCTTCTGATATGTCCCATGTATATATATTCCCTTGATATCCCTTTTTCCCCGAATGGCAGTAGCTAATGGCTCAATAGTGAGCACAAAAAGGAGGGGAGGTAGAGGGCAGCCCTGTCGAGTGCCATTCCTGAGGTCAAAAGGACAGGAACAAAATCCCAGCCTTCTAACCCTTGCTATCGGACTTGAGTAGAGAGCTCCCACTGCTCTGCGGTAGGCTTCGGGTAAACCCACTATTTTCAAGACCTCCATGAGATAGTCCCACCTCACCCTGGCAAACGCTTTCTCAGCATCGAACGACAGGGTGAGAAGGGGTCTTTCAGACCTATTAGCCTCTGCAAATATATTCAGTATGCGGCGTGTGCTATCGGTGCCCTGGCGATTTATCACAAAGCCCACCTGATCTCTATGAACTACAGCCGGAAGCAGCCGGCCCAATCTAGTGGCCAAAATCTTTGAAAAAATCTTTATGTCTAGGTTGATGAGTGATATGGGTCTATAGCTTTGGCATAATGATGGGTCTTTATCCTCTTTTGGTATAGTCAATATGAAGGCCTCCAGAAATTCTCGAGGTAGTAATCTACTTTCAAAGGTTTCAGCGAACAAGCGCTGTAGGTATGGAATGAGGACATTAGCATATGTTTTATAAAAAAAGGGAGTATATCCATCTGGCCCGGGGGCCTTATGCAGATTAAGCGACCTAATGGCTTCTTTAATTTCAGAGTTGGCTATGGGGCTCGTGAGGTGATCTGCCATATCCATATCTAGGCTGGGAAGGTGAAGGGATGAAAGAAAAGCTGTGATGGAGTGCAGATCCACTCTAGGGATATGTGGGCAGGTATCTAAATTGTAAAAATCTCTATAGTAGGCCATAAAGCCTCCCCTATATCTCTTGGGGCATGGAGAGTTTTGTTGAGGTGGAAAATATTTTGAATTTGTGTAGTTTTCGTTCTAGCTCTAAGTTTAGTTGCCAATAATCTATCTGCCCTGTTTCCCTGATAATAGAACAGTTTTCTAAATTTGAGTAGAGATTCCTGCATACAGACCTTCTCCTTGTTCGCAATCTCAGCTTGAATCTGTCCAATGCAACTTACCAGAGTAGGGTCAAGGTGAAGTTTATTCTGTAGTTCAAGGGGCCTAAGCTCTCCTAAAAGTTGCGTTAGGTTAGCCCCCCTCTCTCGCCTCAACTGCACCACTTTTTTCAAGAATGTACCTCTAAGGAAAGCCTTCATAGTCGCCCATAAGTTTGTGTCCATCATTTGCTTTGTGTCATTCAGTGTGTTAGGGGCATAAATATTGACTAGGGTGTCATCTAAGTAGCAGACGAGTATCAGGTGTCTGCCCTCTGGATCTCTATCAATGGTGATGCGGACATACTTGATGTCTTTTCTTATGAGTATGGCGACACCTCTTTTTTATTTGAATAGGAGGCCGTCTCACAGATCGGGTATAGGGTGGAACTAAGTTTATGTGGGGATGGGTCAGTCCAATGTGTCTCTTGTATGTATGCAATTGTCGATTTATTTTTTTTCAAATATCTTACCAGTAGGCTTCGTTTCATAGTGATATTAAGTCCCTTTGTGTTTAGGGTGGCTATTATTAACTCTGTCATGCGTGAAATTCAGAGGGATCTTGGTATATGTCTGTTCATTTAACCTGTTGGGGTGGTGGAAAGAGAGAGGTGGTAATTGAGAAAGGGGAGGAGAGACAGAGGAGTGGAAGAGAAAAAGAAACATATCTGCATCGTACATTCATTGTCGTAAATGAAAGAGTATCTAGTGCGTAATAGCACTTCTCAGGGTAGCTCTAGGGACGCTAGCTTTATGGTGCTAGAACCACTTTTATATAAGCTTTTATTTAAGTGCTTATAAATTGGGGGGGAGGGTGATGAGGTTTGGTATTTGGATTCTGGAGGGACCCACACCTGCACAGGGATTGTCATTACCTTGTGTAGTACCTTCAGCTAACCTGCATAGGGAAAAATTGGACCATTAGCTAAAGTATGGGCTGTTAAGCCAGTGTAGCTAAGGTATTAGAGGGGATAAGTAGGGTGCTTATAGTTGGACACCCTATTTGTCATATCTCCGGGGTTTAAACAAACAGGTGGTGTTGGTTTAAGACAAGGGGAGTCCCTAAATTAAGGCAAGGTAGTGGCTCCAGATCTGCAGGGTAGAAACCTGTGAGAGAGGGTAAAGACAAATAATGCAAATATCAACAGTAACTTCACCATAGAGATAAGAACACGAGAATATAAGTCTCTTATGGCTGACCAGATATCCTTAGCTTAGTCACAATTAACTAATCTAACTGTTAAAGTGAATGTCAAGTCACGTTCACCACTCTTCCTCATCTTGTTAATTACCTAAAATAAACGTTAGTTTAATTCATCATTTTTTTATAATTTAAGACTAAAACCATAATCGAAGGATTTATAAACCTACTTCGCTTACTTTCTTCCTCCGCCCGCCATCTTGTCCCTTGTATCTAAATTGATTGACATTGCCCTTAACGAATTCTAGCTCATACCCCGCGGCGTCCAGCCCCTTTTTGCACACGTAACGCGATCAAACTGCGCATGCGTTCCCTAACAAATCGTCATTGACAATCCATGCTCGTTCACATGTATCGCATGCGCAAACAATTCCGAACACCTAACACATGCGCAATGTCTATCCACCTGTTAACCGCGGTCCGCGATCCCCAATAAAGTGTTTAACCCCTAAACTGCCGCTCTCGGACCCTACCGCTACCTAATAAAGTTATTAACCCCTAAACCACCGCCATCAAACTTAGCTACCCCGTCGCCATCTACCCCATCTACCCCGCCGCCATCTACCCCATCTACATCTACCCCATCTACCCCCCCAACATCTACCCCATCTACCCCGCCGCCATCTACCCCATCTACCCCACCGACATCTACCGCGCCGCCATCTACCCCATCTACCCCGCCGACATCTACCCCATCTACCCTGCCGACATCTACCCCATCTACCCCGCCGACATCTACCGCGCCGCCATCTACCCCATCTACCCCGCCGCCATCTACCTCATCTACCCCGCCGCCATCTACCCCACCGCCATCTACCCCATCTACCCCGCCGACATCTATTTTAAAAATATTAACCCCTAATTTAATCCCCCTACACCGCCGCCAGCTATACTAACTATATTAACCCTAATTATATTAGGGTTAATATAGTTATTATATATATATTAAGTATAATAACCCTATCTAACTCTAACATCCCTAACTAAACTCTTATTAAAATAAATATAATATTAATATTATTAATGAAAATATTCCTATTTAAATCTAAATACTTACCTATAAAATAAACCCTAAGATAGCTACAATGTAATTAATAAATTACATTGTATCGATTTTAGGGTTTATATTTATTTTACAGGCAACTTTGTATTTATTTTAACTAGGTACAATAGCTATTAAATAGTTATTTACTATTTAATCGCTACCTAGTTAAAATAATTACCAATATACCTGTAAAATAAATCCTAACCTAAGTTACAAATACACCTACACTATCAATAAATTAAATAAACTACAAATATCTAAACTAAAATACAATAAATTAAACTAAACTAAACTACAAAAAAAACAAACACTAAATTACAAAAAATAAAAAAAATATTACAAGATTTTTAAGCTAATTACACCTATTCTAAGCCCCCTAATAAAATAATAAAGCCCCCCAAAATAAAAAAAATTCCCTGCCCTATTCTAAATTAAAAAAGTTCAAAGCTCTTTTATCTTACCAGCCCTTAAAAGGGCTTTTTGCGGAGAATGCCCCAAAGAAAACTGCTCTTTTGCCTGTAAAGATAAACACAATACCACCCCCCAACATTACAACCCACCACCCACATACCCCTATTCTAAACCCACCCAAACCCCCCTTAAATAAACCTAACACTACCCCCCTGAAGATCTCCCTACCTTGTATTCACCCAGCCGGGCAGAACTCTTCATCCGATCTGGGCGATGTCTTCAATCAAGCTGCAGAGAGTCTTCTTCCATCCGGTGATGTCTTCAAGCAAAGCGGCATCTTCAATCTTCTTTCTTCGCTCCTCCGCCGCGGAGCATCCATCCGGCATGACTACTTCCCGACGAATGAGGTACCTTTAAATGACGTCATCCAAGATGGCGTCCGTCGAATTCAATCAACCAATCAGATTTTTCTACCTTAATTCCGATTGGCTGATAGAATCCTATCAGCCAATCGGAATTCGACGGACGCCATCTTGGATGACGTCATTTAAAGTTACCTCATTCATCGGGAAGTCGTCGTGCCGGATGGATGCTCCGCGGCAGAGGAGAGAAGAAAGAAGATTGAAGATGCCGCTTTGCTTGAAGACATCACCGGGTGGAAGAAGACATTCTGCAGCTTGATTGAAGACATCGCCCAGATCGGATGAAGAGTTCTGCTCGGCTGGGTGAATACAAGGTAGGGAGATCTTCAGGGGGGTAGTGTTAGGTTTATTTAAGGGGGGTTTGGGTTAGATTAGGGGTATGTGGGTGGTGGGTTGTAATGTTGGGGGGTGGTATTGTGTTTTTTTTTTCAGGCAAAAGAGCAGTTTTCTTTTGGGGCATGCCCCGCAAAAAGCCCTTTTAAGGGCTGGTAAGGTAAAAGAGCTTTGAACTTTTTTAATTTAGAATAGGGCAGGGAATTTTTTTTATTTTGGGGGGCTTTATTATTTTATTAGGGGGCTTAGAATAGGTGTAATTAGCTTAAAAATCTTGTAATATTTTTTTTTATTTTTTGTAAATTAGTGTTTGTTTTTTTTGTAATTTATTTTAGATTATTTTATTGTATTTTAGTTTAGATATTTGTAGTTTATTTAATTTATTGATAGTGTAGGTGTATTTGTAACTTAGCTTAGGATTTATTTTACTGGTAAATTGGTAATTATTTTAACTAGGTAGCTATTAAATAGTTATTAACTATTTAATAGCTATTGTACCTAGTTAAAATAAATACCAAGTTACCTGTAAAATAAATATAAACCCTAAAATAGCTCACATTAGGGGGTAGGTAAGGTAGATGGCTGCGGTGTAAGGGGCTCACTTTAGTGGGTAGGTAAGGTAGATGTCGGCGGTGTAAGGGGCTCACTTTAGGGGGTAGTTTAATATTGTTGGTGACGATGTAGGAGGATCACATTAGGGGGTAGTTAATGTAGATGGCGGCGGGGTCCGGGGGCAGCGGTTTAGGGGTTAAATACTTTATTAGGGATTGCGGCGGTGGATCGCGGTTGACAGGTAGATAGACATTGCGCATGCGTTAGGTGTTAGGTTTATTTTGTAGCTAGTTTAGGGAGTTACGAGGCTCCAATAGACAGCGTAAGGCTTACTACGGCTGCTTTTTGTGGCGAGGTGAAAATGGAGTAAGATTTCTCCATTTTCGCCACGTAATTCCTTACGCTGTATATTGAATACCAAACTGCGCTGGTTTGGTATACCTGCCTATGGCCCAAAAAACTATGGGCGACGGCAGAAATATACGAGCGTAACTTCTAGGTTACGCTCGTATATAGGATACCAAACCAGCGCAAATTTCAGCGTCGCCGGCATTGAATACTATCATTGATAGCTAGTCATTGAATACAATGTTGCAACGATTGACGCCTGCGCTTTAGACATAACATTTTTTGGGTCACGCAGGCGCAAATCGATTGTATGGGGAATGGTGCGCATGCGCAATTGTTCCGGCAATCGGGAACGCGCATTTGAAGTAATAAAGGCATTATCCGGAAATACATGGAGGGCGGAGCTAGGAACGGCCGGGAATGTAAATATAAAGTGTATTTATAACTATAATATATATAAAAAAAAAAATAAAAAAAGTTGCAATCATACTATATATTAGATGAGGAATAGAATACAGGCTGCAAAAACCAAAAACTTTACATTCACTTTAAACCTCTAAATTGCTAATCTTTAGCACTGAATAAGCGTAGAGCATAACATAACATACATAACTCAAAGTCTTGAGGCTTCTCCAGGATCTAGGGAAGCACACTGTAAAGGATATTTTAGAGCCACAAAAACTTCTATTTCTTGTCTCAGCTTACATCCCACTGGGTCTCCAGACTCAGAGGAGGAAGTCAGGATCTTTAAAGTTCATCCTGTTGCTTATAAAACACAAAACGTAAACTCTCAGGGATGTGGGTTTTATGGTGTATGGGGAAACTTTCCCCAGTGAGTAGTCTGCTAGATTAATTGTATGGCCACAGAAAGGTAGTCCTTCCCCTTAGAGATCCGCTAACATTAGATAAGCCTGTGGAGAGGGGTAAAATATGTGTGGAATCCGGCCTCTGAGGGATTCAGGCAGGATGTAATGACCCAGGGGGGTATTGGGTGGGAGTTATACAGGTCTGAGTCTTTTCCCCTAGCCCAGTGTACTCAAGAGTGTGGGTGCATGACTATCAGCACTTACTAATAACAGGCTTTAGGATGGGCCAATATGGTCGCTGTTCGTGCCTTTTCTCTCTCTTCTCAGCGGAACAACTGCCAGGGCCAACAGCTGCTGATCTGTGTCTTCAGTGAAGCAGTCATCTTGGAAAGTAATAGTAAATGCAATGGGTTAGAGAGGAGTCCTTTAGAAGCGCAGTTCAATCTAGAGAGTGCTATGTTTTCGGCCCCTTACTCCAGGTCCTAAGGTTGCAGGCACTGCAGGGCAGCTCATCAGCTATGGGAGAGTTCTCTCCTCCGCGGCAAGTAGCGAACAGACCCGGAGCAGAGCCCCGACCCTCCGGTGTCTGATAGAAGGTGGTGATAGTTCTATTAGTCAGCCGCATGCAGT
The DNA here is from genome assembly GCF_027579735.1 of Bombina bombina. Classification (NCBI taxonomy): domain Eukaryota; kingdom Metazoa; phylum Chordata; class Amphibia; order Anura; family Bombinatoridae; genus Bombina; species Bombina bombina. The sequence goes on along the minus strand of NC_069503.1, from coordinate 832,853,688 downwards.
GGAGATAGGCTGTAGTGTGCTGCTTAGCGGTATCCCTGATACAGTTTACCCACGTAAGGCGTTTGCATTGCCCTATTTCACCCTGATGAGGTACATGTAAATACTGGACCACATATTAACAGGGGTCCAGCATCTAGGTAGTACTATTTTTGTCTGTTTAGGTATTATTTTAGATCTTAGGCACCGGAGTTTCAAAAAACTGTGACCGTCCAGCTCAGATGCTGGCTCCGTCCCGTGTCCTTCAGTTATTTGATAGATCAAAATGAAATTGCTGATCCAAACAGCCAATTATTTATAAATGAAAATTGTGGATATTGTCAGGGGTGCCTAAACTTTTGCATACAACTGTATATGTATATGAATATATACATATACTGTATATTTATGTGCTGGTTTTTTTCTAACACCCCACTCCCACCAACTATAAAGCCTCAAAACTGCCTAGCTCAGTTTTTTTTTTTTATTTAAAAAAAGTGCTACATTTTTTTATTAATAAAAAATTATAATGCCTTCTATTTTTAGTGCATTTGGGATATTATTAGAAAATTAACCAGAGATCTAATTGTGCTAATTGCTACTGCAAGGTCGTGGTAGCAGTAACAAGCCACTTGTAATAGCTGGTTAAAGGGAATCTTAGCTAAAGAGCCGGACCATTTTTGGTTCAGAACCAGGGTTGCACTTGCTGATTGGTAGCTAAATGTACCCACCAATCAGCAAGCGCTATCCTGTGTGCTCAACCAAAAATGGGTTGGCTCATTAGCTTTGATTCCTGCGTTTTCATATAAAGATATCAAGAGAACAAAGAAAAATTGATAATAGGAGTAAATTATAAAGTTGCTTAAAATTGCATGCTCTGAATTATGAAAGAAAAAATTTGAGTTTAGTAACCCTTTAGTTTTTGCGCTCCCACAAACAAGAAAATGTTCACATTTGCGGTAGCGCAATAATTTAGCACTCAACTTGTAAACTGACCCTTTACATTATAATCACAAACGGCTAGTTTTGTCTGTAAAAACTTGCGTTGCTAACGAGCCTTTTTTTTCCACCGCACACTTTAAAAAACGCTGGTATTACAAGTTTTCTGAATGGCTGTGTTAGCCTCAGAAAAGTAAGCGTTGAGCAAATTTAGCGCCACTTCTCCCTCTAATACCTGCGTTGCTTACTGTAGCGGTAAGCTGGCAAAACGTGCTTGTGCACGATTTCCCCATAGGAAACAATGGGGCTGAGCTGGCTAAAAAAAAACCTAACACCTGCAAAAAAGCAGCGTTCAGCTCCTAACGCAGCCCCATTGTTTCCTATGGGAAAATACTTTCTAAGTCTACAACACTCTAACATGAACCCCGAGTCTAAACACCCCTAACCTTACACGTATTAACCCCTAATCTGCCGCACCCGACATCCTTGCCACCTGCATTATATTATTAACCCCTAATCTGCCGCTCCGGACACCGCCGCCACCTACATTATAGCTATGAACCCCTAATCTGCTGCCCCTAACATCGCCGACACCTACATTATATTTATTAACCCCTAATCTGCCACCACCAGCATCGCCACCACCTACCTACAATTATTAACCCCTAATCTGCTGACCGGACATCGCCACCACTTTAATAAATTTATTAACCCCTAAACCGCCATACTCCCGCCTTGCGAACACTAGTTACATTTTATTAACCCCTAATCTGCTCCCCCCAATGTCACCGACACCTACCTACAATTATTAACACCTAATCTGCCGACCCCAACGTCGCCGTTACTATAATAAAGTTATTAACCCCTAAACCTAAGTCTAACCCTATCCCTATCAACCCCCTAACTTAAATCTATTTTTAATAAATCTAGATAAAATTACTATAATTAAATAAATTATTCCTTTTTAAAACTAAATACTTACCTGTAAAATAAACCCTTATATAGCTAAAATATAACTAATAGTTACATTGTAGCTATTTTAGGATTTATATTTATTTTGCAGGCAACTTTGTATTTATTTTAACTAGATACAAAAGCTATTAAATAGTTAATAACTATTTAATAGCTACCTAGTTAAAATAATTACAAAATTACCTGTAAAATAAATCCTAACCTAAGTTACAAATACACCTAACACTACACTATCAATACATTAATTAAATAAATTAACTACAATTATCTAAAATAAAATACAATTAAATAAATTAAACTATATTACAAAAAACCCCCACTAAATTACAAAAAATAAAAAAATATTACAAGAAGTTTAATCTAATTACACCTAATCCAAATCCCCTAATAAAATAAAAAAAGCCCCCCAAAATAATAAAATTCCCTATCCTAAACTAAATTACAAATAGCCCTTAAAAGGGCCTTTGCGGGGCATTGCCCCAAAGTAATCAGCTCTTTTACCAGCCCTTAAAATGGCTTTTTGCGGGGCATTTCCCCAAAGTAATCAGCTCTTTTACCTGTAAAAAAAAGAAATACAATCCCCCCCAATATTACAAGCCACCACCCACACACCTCTACTCTAAAACCCACCCGATCCCCCCTTAAAAAAAACCTAAAACTACCCCATTGAAGATCACCCTACCTTGGGCCGTCTTCACCCAGCTGGGCACCAATGGGGCAGAATAGGACATCTGGACTGGCAGAAGTCTTCATCCTATCCGGGCAGAAGAGGACATCCGGACCGGAAGACATCTTCATCCAAGCGGCATCTTCTATCTTCATCCATCTGACGAGGAACGGCTCCATCTTGAAGACCTCCAGCGCGGAACATCCTTCTAGGCCGACGGACTAACAATGAATGAATATTCCTTTAAATGACATCATCCAATATGGCGTCCCTCAAATTCCAATTGGCGGATAGGATTCTATCAGCCAATCGGAATTAAGGTTGGCTGATCGGAACAGCCAATAGAATGCAAGGTCAATCCGATTGGCTGATTGAATCAGCCAATCAGATTTTTTCTACCTTAATTCCGATTGGCTGATAGAATCCAGCCAATCGGAATTTGAGGGACGCCATCTTGGATGATGTCATTTAAAGGAACCGTCATTCGTCGTCTAGTCGTCAGGAAAGGAGGCTGTTCCGTGTCAGAGGTCTTCAAGATGGTGCAGCTCCACTTCGGAAGGATGAAGAAAGAAGATGCCGCTTGGATGAAGATTTCTTCCGGTCTGGTTGTCCTCATCTGCCCAGATAGGATGAAGACTTCGGACCCTCTGGAGGACCTCTTCTTGCTGGATTGGATGAAGAGTTCGGTCCGGCTGGGTGAAGACAGCTCAAGGTAGGGTGATCTTCAGGGGGTTTGTGTTGGGGTTTTTTTTAAGGGGGGATTGGGTGGGTTTTAGAGTAGGGGTATGTGGGTGGTGGGTTTTAATGTTGGGGGGGTATTGCATTTCTTTTTTTTACAGGTAAAAGAGCTGATTACTTTGGGGTGAGCTGATTACTTTGGGGCAATGCCCTGCAAAAAGCCCTTTTAAGGGCTGGTAAAAGAGCTGATTACTTTGAGGCAATGCCCCGCAAAAGGCCCTTTTAAGGGCTATTTGTAATTTAGTGTAGGGTAGGGAATTTTATTATTTTGGGGGGCTTTTTTATTTTATTAGGGGGATTAGATTAGGTGTAATTAATTTAAAATATTGTAATTTCTTTTTTATTTTCTGTAATTTAGTGGTTTTTTTTCCGTAATTTAGTTTAATTTAATTGTATTTAATTGTAGGTAGTTTAGGTAATTCATTTAGTGATAGTGTAGTGTTAGGTGTAATTGTAACTTAGGTTAGGGTTTATTTTACAGGTATATTTGTATTTATTTTATCTAGGCATTTATTAAATAGTTAATAACTATGAAATAACTATTGTGGCTAGTTAAAATAAATACAAAGTTACCTGTAAAATAAAAATAAATCCTAAAATAGCTACAATGTAACTATTAGTTATATTATAGCTATATTAGGGTTTATTTTACAGGTAAGTATTTAGTTTTAAATAGGATTAATTTATTTAATTATAGTAATTTTATTTAGATTTATTAAAAATAGATTTAAGTTAGGGGGGGTGTTAGGGTTAGACTTAGTTTTAGGGGTAAATACATTTATTATAGTAGCAGCGACATTGGGGTCGGCAGATTAGGGGTTAATAAAATGTAACTAGTGTTTGCGAGGCGGGAGTGTGGCGGTTTAGGGGTTAATACATTTATTATAGTGGCGGCGATGTCCGGTCGGCAGATTAGGGGTTAATAATTGTAGTTAGGTGGCAGCGACGTTGGGAGCGGCAGATTAGGGATTAATAAATATAATGTAGGTGTCGGCGATGTTAGGGGCAGCAGATTAGGGGTTCATAGGTATAATGTAGGTGGTGACGATGTCCGGTCGGCAGATTAGGGGTTAAATAATTTTATTTTAGTGTTTGCGATGTGGGGGGCCTTGGTTTAGGGGTGTTAGTGTACTTTGTAGCACTGTAGTTAATGTTCCAGTGTTAGCCCATAAAACTCTTAACTACTGACTTTTATATGCGGTAGGAGTCTTGGAGGTAGAAGCTGTACCGCTCACTTCTTCCTTGACTTGTAATACCAGCGTTAGGCAAATTCCATTAAAAAGATAGGATACACAATTGACGTAAGGGGATTTGCGGTATGGAAAAGTTGTGGAAGAAAACTGAGTGGTACACCTGTACCTGCCAGACTTGTAATACCAGCGGACGTTAAAAAGCAGCGTTAGGACCCCTTAACGCTGCTTTTTAAGGCTAATGCCAAAATCGTATTCTAGCCGAAAGTGTTTACTGTCCCTTTAAACTTGTTTTCACAACATGATGGCATAAGGGATTGCGCGGTATGGTAAAATCCCTAATGGTTTTCACAGGTGTTAAAATTCTATTGAAATATCTGTAGGGAATTACTTGAACATTTCTAGCTGACAAAGTAAGATTACTAAAGTTTTCTTCACTATTAAGAGTTCTATTCTCCATAGACTTAATGTTTTATTTTTATAGAGGAACTGTTTAGGGCTTTTAAAATGAAACAAACTACAGTATATTTTTTATAACCAAATCTCTAAGTGACGACAATTTAAAGGGACATTCCTGTCAAAATATAAATGCACATAGATGAATTACATCTTAGAGTAGAAACATATTTACAGTATACATGTATTATCAATAATGCTTCTATTAAAAGATATCACTGTTTTAGTATTAACATTATTCTCTGTCCGTGCATGTGAAGCATAGCTAGATATTCTTAGTGCACCAACATTATAAATACTGCAGCTGCTCAGAGTACCAATTAGGCTTGTATCATGTCAGCAATTAACAAATTGAGTCATTACCAGATTGTAAAAGCACCTTACGCTCTCTGAGCAAGTACTGTGTTTAAAATGCTAGTGCACGGTGCATTCTTAAAGGGACAGTATACACTCATTTTCATATAACTGCATGTAATAGACACTACTATAAAGAATACAATGCACAGATACTGATATAAAAATCCAGTATAAAAGAGTTTAGCTCTGTTGAAAAGGTAGCTGGAAAGCCCACTGCAAGTGGGAAATAAGACACTCCCCCCTCCCCCTTCTTTTACATATGAAAACACCCTTTACACAAACAGGAGCAAGCTGGAGTAGGTAGCTGACGGTATTCACAAAACCTTTGGGGCTTGGTTAGGAGTCTGAAAATCAGAGCAATGTTATTTAAAAATAAGCAAAACTATATATTTTTTTAAAACAACAATCTTTATGCGCTATATAAATAGATCATCTACAAAACATTTCTGCAAAGAAAAAATGAGTGTATAATGTCCCTTTAAATACAGTTTTGAAACAGCTTTTATTAGAAACATTTTTGCTAATACATGTATATTACAAACATGCTTCTATTCAAAACTGCATCCATGTGGATTAAACTTTAGAAATTTCCCTTTGAACGTTCAGTTAGACTCACCAAGTTACAAAATTTATTTAAAGGGACATTCCAGCCAAAAATTTACTTTACATGGATTCATTGTAGTCTTGAATAGAATCATTTTTGTAATATACATGCATTAGCAAAAATGCTTCTAATAAAAGCTATAGCTGTTTCAAATGTGTATTTAAGTATGCACCGTGCACCAGCATTTTAAACACAGCACTTGCTCAGAGAGCCTAAGGTGTTTTTAACATCTGGTAATGACTCAATTTGTTAATTGCTGACATGATACAAGCCCCACTGACTATCTAAACAACTGCAGTATTTAAATTGCCAGTGCTGTGAGAATATCTATTTATACTTCACGTGCACATGCAGAGAAAAATGTTAACACTAAAACAGTGATAACTTTTACTAGAAGCATTTTTGCTAATACATGTATATTGCAAATTTGTTTCTATTCAAAGATGTAATAAATCTATGTGCATTTAAATTTTGACCGGAATGTCCCTTTAACCTTTTAACGCCGTTATGCCGTTCTATTCCGTCATATTTACACTGGGCTTTAAAGCCGTTATGACGGAATAGAACGTCATATCAAACGGCTGTCCTGAAGCCTTCTGCGCTTCAAGGACTTGATCGCGGTCTGGAGGGCATTCCTAGGGTTGTAGGGACGCCCCCCAGATGCGATCCAATAATTGAAATCTCGCGATCGTATGCACGATCGCGTAGTTTCAATTTGTCTACATCGGAACAGGTGTTCCGATGTAGACACTTTAACCCTGTCACGAAAGGGTTAAAATAGCTGATTGAATCAAGTTATCGATAGCTAGTCTATAGGAAAAGCACCCAAGATAAAAGATAGGAGGAGTGGACCTTGCTGTCACTGATGATTAACCCCTTCTAAGAAAATCTAAATGCTACAAATATAGGCGTGTGTGGGAGTAAGGGTGTGTCTGAGAGTATATTTAAGAATAGATATACATGGAAGTTATATTTAAGTAAAAATAAGTATTTTGTGGTGAATACACAAATCTGTTTGGTAGTATCTATGAAAATAAGTATACACCGAAGCAGTTCTAAAATAAAAATGAGTATTTTACTGATAAATGAATAAGTCTTTAAAACATATAAGGGACGTCTCCCTTGAAATACAATACATAAAAATCAGATACAATAAAATGCCTACTATTAAAGAATAGTGGCCACCTTAGCAATTAGTAATGCAATTAGGATGAATAAGACTATTGTCTCAAAGTGCCATAAATTATGCGTAATGATTACAACACAAGTCCCAATGAATCCAATGTCTATATAGTCTGGATAGAATAATAGTCTGATATGGGAATTGTTGTAAATAAGGTACCTTATTGATAAGAGATATTCTTTGAAAGGCGTTGTGCTTTTCTTCAAATGATGAAAAAAGATGTTAAGTAAATACCTCAAATATTTTGGGGCAGCTTCTATCACTGCTTCCAAGCAGGAAATCCCAGCGGTCTGTATGCCTCTGTGATTGATACAGTCACAGCGGTTTCTATACCTCTTAGGTTGATGTGGTCAGGTGATGAGCCGTTTAGGCATCCTGATCTACAGTAGATTTGTAGTAAAACAAATGCTTACAATTTGTAACAACTTTGTAGGTAGTGCAAGTTATGCTGTGCAGACTTGGATCTTTGGATCGATGATGAATACCACTAGTAGTGGTGTGATCGTTCTTGTTGTAGCTCCTGAACGATACTGTTAGAGAGCTGGCTCCAAAGTTTGTTAAGGAAAAACTTCTGTGTTCATACAGCTACTGTTGTTCTAGTTGAGAACTTGCTGTACTTGCAGGCTATTTTTAAAAATTGGACAATTTCACAGAGCAAAGTTAAGCATTGTCCTGATCAATGCGTTTCACCACTAGGAGGCTTTATCAAGACGTATACTAACATGCCTTACTTTGTTCTATATAAAGGGCTTTTTTCCTTTTGCATTGGTCATTTGTCTGATTTCAAGATTGGTTTCAGATGGAAATAGAGTGAAGGAAGAATCTCCATTTTGGATACTGGTGGCACTGTTTTAAAGGCAATACATTTTACATTTAAATATATATATATAAATAAAAGTAAATAAAAACAAATGATTGACAATTTTGAAAACTAGAATAGCATATATTTATTAACATATAGAAAAATAAATAAAGATTAACAAAATTGGTGCTTTTTCATATATTATGTTTATAGATAGATTTGTGTATTTGTCTGACAAATGATTTTGACAGATATTTCCTACTTTTAATAATAATTTTAAGGCATATACAAGTATGTAGAAATATTTAAAAAAACATGATGGAGCAATAGGAAAGGGATGAGGAACGGGATTTTAACTGTAAATAAATGTATTGCAATATTGCATGTTGTCGCTGACAAAAAATAGTGATATGTATTTAAAGATATATACCCTCTTATTTTTAAAATTAACATTATCGTCAAAACTTTTAGATTAAATATCTATTCTGGATACAATATAGCTATTACATCTTAAAGATACAAGATATTTATAAAAAAAAGGTGAAATATCTATCTCTGAGTTTAGTCCCGATGGGTAAAGTGTGTCCATTTTGTAAACAAGTTCAGCTTCTAATTTAAGCAGTTTAAGTTCTAAACTGCCTCCTCGCCAGTTAGGACTAACCTTCTTAATACCCCAATATTGGAAGTCCTTTAGGTTATTTTAGTGAATCTCTCTGAAGTGACTGTATAAGTATGTATCTAGGGTTCCTTTGTTTATACAGGAAATATGTTCTATTATACGTTCTCTAAAAGTTCTTGTAGTTTTGCCTAAATATATTTTGTTGCAGTTACATTTAATTGCATAGATGACCCCTTTATTCTGATATCTTATAATTTCTTTTATTACATATTTATAATTATTAGAGGAAGAGGTAAGTGGTTTAATTTTACTTGAAAATTGACATGATCTGTATCCAAAACATGAGAAGAAACCTTGTTAAGTTTAAGTTCTGTTTGTTTCCCTTACATTTTTTGGCTTTCAATTCGCTTGGTGCTAATACATTTTGAAAATTTTGGAATTTTATATAAATTATTCTTGGTCGCTCTTTCACTTTGTCACCAATTAATGGATCCATTTGGATCAGATGCCAGTGTTTGTTCAAAATTTTATTGTCACAATTATAGTCAATTATGAATGGGAAATCTACATCTGTTTGGTTGTGTGTGATTTCTTTAAAAATATCTGTATGTGAGACTAAACGACTGTTTCTATCTCTATTATCTACTTCTATGTTTGTTTTTTTGGTAATATCGGAGTGGTATCCTCTTTCAGTAAATTCTTATTCCAATAGCCTAATTTGATCATTATAGTCCAGAGATCTAGAGAAGTTTCTTTTTATCCTTAGATATTGTCCCTTAGGGATATTATCTTTCCACCTTTGTAAGTGGCAGCTTTTATAATATTTTTAAAATGGGTAGAGGTTATCAGTTCTTCTTCCTTGATATATCTAGATCTAAAAATGTAATTTATTCTTGACTATAGACATAAGTGAAATTTAAGCCTATTTGATTTTTACTTATATCTGTCAGTAGTTCTTAGAGATCCACTTCTGTTCCCTTCCGCACCATGATAAGATCATCAATAGATCTTTTATAGAGCACAAGATTCGTACCCAGCTTATGCTCTGGAAAATTTTTTTTCCCAATGTCCCATAAACAAATTAGCATAGCTGGGTGTGAATCTTGTGCCCATGGCGGTCCCCTTTAATTGCAGAAAAAAATGTTTCTCGAATGCAAATAGTTCTGTTCTAAGATAAATCTCATGCTCTTTAGAATAAATTATTTTTCTATCAATAATGTGTGATCTTTATCTAAATAGAATTTTATAGCTCCAAGGCCTAATTCATGACTAATGCTAGTATAAAGCGATGATACATCGCAGGTTATAAGAATGTATTGATTGTTCCACGTAAATTCGTTCAAGCATTGTAGAATATCTCTGGTATCTTTTAAGTAAGATGGTAATTATTTTACACAGTGTTGGAGGAAACCATCAATCTATTGGGAAAGATTGGCTGTAATTGAATTAATGCCCGATATTATGGGTCTACCTGGGGGGTTGGTGATATCCTTGTGAATTTTGGGTAACAGGTAAAATATTGGAACTCTGGGAAATGTGGGGTTTAAAAAATTAAATTCTTTATTGCTTAATATACCTATAGATTTATCTAGAATAACAGTAAGTTTAGACATAAATTTCTTAGTGGGATCCATTTTTAATTATTTATAGGTTTCTCAATCTTCTAAGAGTTTGTTGGCTTCATTCACATATTTTGTTATCATTACGCATAATTTATGGCACTTTAAGACAATAGTCTTATTTATCCTAATTGCATCGTTATCAGCCAGATTTAAAGTTGAATGGTATTTAATACACCCACTCGCATGCTAACTCCCCTAAAAGTAAGCTTTTTGCGTGCGCTGTGTAGCGCTCGTATTGCAAGTGTAAATTAAAATGCTTTTCGCTTGCACACTAACCTAATGCATGCAAAAAGCTGGTTAGGATTCCGTGTGTTTACCTATTCCCCCCCCCCTAGAAATCAATAGAGCAAAAAAGTGGGGGGAAACACCCTACTTGCACGCATATTCTCAAGTGTGCTAACCCAACATAAAAATATGAATATTTCAAATTCCAATGTTCTTCACATAGAAGAATATCTTCTATTTATTCATAATACATATTTCTATATATATAGCAGATGGTATTTTGTTACATTAAATATTTATATATATATATATATAATTATATAAAGTTATAGATATATATATATAGATATATATATAGGAATATCTATTTCTAAATACATATAACATATTCTGCTGTGTGCAGAACATTTGAATGTTACAGTAAATATACAGTATAAAACTTTATTAAATATAATTATAGCATAAATATGCTTTTACATGTATTCATCTAATATATATATATATATATATATATATATATATATATATATATATATATATATATATATATATATATATATATATATGTGTCTATATTTATACATATATATTTATGTGTTTATATGTGTATATATATATATGTCTGTAAAGACATAGACATATAAATACATATATATTTACACACAAATAAATAAATATATATATATATATATATATATATATATATATATATATACACACACACACACATATATGTATCTCTATGTTTTAGCCCTTTAAATGCTTAAATGATAGAATCCAGCCAATCGGAATTTGAGGGATGCCATCTTGGATGATGTCATTTAAAGGAACCGTCATTCGTCGTCTAGTCGTCAGGCAAAGAGGATGTTCCGTGTCAGAGGTCTTCAAGATGGTGCAGCTCCACTCCGGAAGGATGAAGAAAGAAGATGCCGCTTGGATGAAGATTTCTTCCGGTCTGGTTGTCCTCATCTGCCCAGATAGGATGAAGACTTCGGACCCTCTGGAGGACCTCTTCTTGCTGGATTGGATGAAGAGTTCGGCCCGGCTGGGTGAAGACAGCTCAAGGTAGGGTGATCTTCAGGGGGTTTGTGTTGGGGTTTTTTTTAAGGGGGGATTGGGTGGGTTTTAGAGTAGGGGTATGTGGGTGGTGGGTTTTAATGTTGGGGGGGTATTGCATTTCTTTTTTTACAGGTAAAAGAGCTGATTACTTTGGGGCGAGCTGATTACTTTGGGGCAATGCCCTGCAAAAAGCCCTTTTAAGGGCTGGTAAAAGAGCTGATTACTTTGGGGCAATGCCCAGCAAAAGGCCCTTTTAAGGGCTATTTGTAATTTAGTGTAGGGTAGGGAATTTTATTATTTTGGGGGGCTTTTTTATTTTATTAGGGGGATTAGATTAGGTGTAATTAATTTAAAATATTGTAATTTCTTTTTTATTTTCTGTAATTTAGTGGGGTTTTTTCCGTAATTTAGTTTAATTTAATTGTATTTAATTGTAGGTAGTTTAGGTAATTCATTTAGTGATAGTGTAGTGTTAGGTGTAATTGTAACTTAGGTTAGGGTTTATTTTACAGGTATATTTGTATTTATTTTATCTAGGCATTTATTAAATAGTTAATAACTATGAAATAACTATTGTGCCTAGTTAAAATAAATACAAAGTTACCTGTAAAATAAAAATAAATCCTAAAATAGCTACAATGTAACTATTAGTTATATTATAGCTATATTAGGGTTTATTTTACAGGTAAGTATTTAGTTTTAAATAGGATTAATTTATTTAATTATAGTAATTTTATTTAGATTTATTAAAAATAGATTTAAGTTAGGGGGGGTGTTAGGGTTAGACTTAGTTTTAGGGGTAAATACATATATTATAGTAGCAGCGACATTGGGGTCGGCAGATTAGGGGTTAATAAAATGTAACTAGTGTTTGCGAGGCGGGAGTGTGGCGGTTTAGGGGTTAATACATTTATTATAGTGGCGGCGATGTCCGGTCGGCAGATTAGGGGTTAATAATTGTAGTTAGGTGGCAGCGACGTTGGGAGCGGCAGATTAGGGATTAATAAATATAATGTAGGTGTCGGCGATGTTAGGGGCAGCAGATTAGGGGTTCATAGGTATAATGTAGGTGGCGACGATGTCCGTTCGGCAGATTAGGGGTTAAATAATTTTATTTTAGTGTTTGCGATGTGGGGGGGCCTTGGTTTAGGGGTTCATAGGTAGTTTATGGGTGTTAGTGTACTTTGTAGCACTGTAGTTAAGAGCTTTATGTTCCAGTGTTAGCCCATAAAACTCTTAACTACTGACTTTTATATGCGGTAGGAGTCTTGGAGGTAGAGGCTGTACCGCTCACTTCTTCCTTGACTTGTAATACCAGCGTTAGGCAAATCCCATTAAAAAGATAGGATACACAATTGACGTAAGGGGATTTGCGGTATGGAAAAGTTGTGGAAGAAAAGTGAGTGGTACACCTGTACCTGCCAGACTTGTAATACCAGCGGACGTTAAAAAGCAGCGTTAGGACCCCTTAACGCTGCTTTTTAAGGCTAATGCCAAACTCGTATTCTAGCCGAAAGTGTTTACTGTCCCTTTAAACTTGTTTTCACAACATGATGGCATAAGGGATTGCGCGGTATGGTAAAATCCCTTATGGTTTTCACAGGTGTTAAAATTCTATTGAAATATCTGTAGGTTTCTTAAGGGAATTACTTGAACATTTCTAGCTGACAAAGTAAGATTACTAAAGTTTTCTTCACTATTAAGAGTTCTATTCTCCATAGACTTAATGTTTTATTTTTTATAGAGGAACTGTTTAGGGCTTTTAAAATGAAACAAACTACAGTATATTTTTTATAACCAAATCTCTAAGTGACGACAATTTAAAGGGACATTCCTGTCAAAATATAAATGCACATAGATGAATTACATCTTAGAGTAGAAACATATTTACAGTATACATGTATTATCAATAATGCTTCTATTAAAAGATATCACTGTTTTAATATTAACATTATTCTCTGTCCGTGCATTTGAAGCATAGCTAGATATTCTTAGTGCACCAACATTATAAATACTGCAGCTGCTCAGAGTACCAATTAGGCTTGTATCATGTCAGCAATTAACAAATTGAGTCATTACCAGATTGTAAAAGCACCTTACGCTCTCTGAGCAAGTACTGTGTTTAAAATGCTAGTGCACGGTGCATTCTTAAAGGGACAGTTACATTTAATTGCATAGATGACCCCTTTATTCTGATATCTTATAATTTCTTTTATTACATATTTATAATTATTAGAGGAAGAGGTAAGTGGTTTAATTTTACTTGAAAATTGACATGATCTGTATCCAAAACATGAGAAGAAACCTTGTTAAGTTTAAGTTCTGTTTGTTTCCCTTACATTTTTTGGCTTTCAATTCGCTTGGTGCTAATACATTTTGAAAATTTTGGAATTTTATATAAATTATTCTTGGTCGCTCTTTCACTTTGTCACCAATTAATGGATCCATTTGGATCAGATGCCAGTGTTTGTTCAAAATTTTGAACTTAATTTTATTGTCACAATTATAGTCAGTTATGAATGGGAAATCTACATCTGTTTGGTTGTGTGTGATTTCTTTAAAAATATCTGTATGTGAGACTAAAAGACTGTTTCTATCTCTATTATCTACTTCTATGTTTGTTTTTTTGGTAATATCGGAGTGGTATCCTCTTTCAATAAATTCTTATTCCAATAGCCTAATTTGATCATTATAGTCCAGAGATCTAGAGAAGTTTCTTTTTATCCTTAGATATTGTCCCTTAGGGATATTATCTTTCCACCTTTGTAAGTGGCAGCTTTTATAATATTTTTAAAATGGGTAGAGGTTATCAGTTCTTCTTCCTTGATATATCTAGATCTAAAAATGTAATTTATTCTTGACTATAGACATAAGTGAAATTTAAGCCTATTTGATTTTTACTTATATCTGTCAGTAGTTCTTAGAGATCCACTTCTGTTCCCTTCCGCACCATGATAAGATCATCAATAGATCTTTTATAGAGCACAAGATTCGTACCCAGCTTATGCTCTGGAAAAAATTTTTTTCCCAATGTCCCATAAACAAATTAGCATAGCTGGGTGTGAATCTTGTGCCCATGGCGGTCCCCTTTAATTGCAGAAAAAAATGTTTCTCGAATGCAAATAATTCTGTTCTAAGATAAATCTGATGCTCTTTAGAATAAATTATTTTTCTATCAATAATGTGTGATCTTTATCTAAATAGAATTTTATAGCTCCAAGGCCTAATTCATGACTAATGCTAGTATAAAGCGATGATACATCGCAGGTTACAAGAATGTATTGATTGTTCCACGTAAATTCGTTCAAGCATTGTAGAATATCTCTGGTATCTTTTAAGTAAGATGGTAATTATTTTACACAGTGTTGGAGGAAACCATCAATCTATTGGGAAAGATTGGCTGTAATTGAATTAATGCCCGATATTATGGGTCTACCTGGGGGGTTGGTGATATCCTTGTGAATTTTGGGTAACAGGTAAAATATTGGAACTCTGGGAAATGTGGGGTTTAAAAAATTAAATTCTTTATTGCTTAATATACCTATAAATTTAGCATTATCTAGAATAACAGTAAGTTTAGACATAAATTTCTTAGTGGGATCCATTTTTAATTATTTATAGGTTTCTCAATCTTCTAAGAGTTTGTTGGCTTCATTCACATATTTTGTCATCATTACGCATAATTTATGGCACTTTAAGACAATAGTCTTATTTATCCTAATTGCATCGTTATCAGCCAGATTTAAAGTTGAATGGTATTTAATACACCCACTCGCATGCTAACTCCTCTAAAAGTAAGCTTTTTGCGTGCGCTGTGTAGCGCTCGTATTGCAAGTGTAAATTAAAATGCTTTTCGCTTGCACACTAACCTAATGCATGCAAAAAGCTGGTTAGGATTCCGTGTGTTTACCTATTCCCCCCCCCCCCTAGAAATCAATAGAGCAAAAAAGTGGGGGGAAACACCCTACTTGCACGCATATTCTCAAGTGTGCTAACCCAACATAAAAATATGAATATTTCAAATTCCAATGTTCTTCACATAGAAGAATATCTTCTATTTATTCATAATACATATTTCTATATATAGCAGATGGTATTTTGTTACATTAAATATTTATATATATATATATATATATATAATTATATAAAGTTATAGATATATATATATAGATATATATAGGAATATGTATTTCTAAATACATAGAACATATTCTGCTGTGTGCAGAACATTTGAATGTTACAGTAAATATACAGTATAACACTTTATTAAATATAATTATAGCATAAATATGCTTTTACATGTATTCATCTACTATATATATATATATATATATATATATATATATATATATATATATACATATATATATATGTGTCCATATGTATACATATATATTTATGTGTTTATATGTGTATATATATATATATGTCTGTAAATACATAGACATATAAATACATATATATTTACACACAAATAAATAAATAAATATATATATATATATATATATATACACACACACATATATGTATCTCTATGTTTTAGCCCTTTAAATGCTTTTTTTTAACACCTGAGACCTCATATTTTTGAGCCCTTATACCTTTTTTGTGCAATATTTTTTTTTAATGTTTTATTAGATAGTGTTCTTATGAGAGTAACTGTACTTTTCAATCTATTTTTTATGTGTTTTGTGACTCTTTTTTGTTTCGCAAAACAGGCCAGAGCTCTGAGGCCGCGATATCCCAACTTGCGTTAACTTCAATTGTGCTCTAGAGATCATGTTTACTTTCGACTTGTAATACGAGCGTTACACCCAACATGCAAACAGATGCAATAAACTCCTTTTTGCTTGTGCGCAACTGTTAGAGCTCCAGTCATAATATGGCCCAAAATAAGGTTAGTTTATATCAGTTGCTCTTAGAATATGACTTTCTTAAGGACCTTAAATCCATTTAATTTTTACAGACTTGTAATTAGTGGTAACACCAGAGGCGTAACTAGAACTCACTGGGCCCAAAGGCAAAGTCTGTGTCAGAGTCTGTGTCAGTGTCCCCCTCATTTGAACAGCACCCATTACAAAATATAGTGTCATTCTGGGCCAAGTTACAAGTGGCGCGCTATTTAGTGCATTGCTCTTGCGCAAACACCATCAGAAGTGAACTTTGAATGCACGCAGGTTAGTGCATGTATTGCAAGTTCAAAGTAAAATGTTTGTGCCCGAACAAAAGCCAATGTAAGGTAACTTGAGGATATTTGATACCACGACCGAGTTAACAGCTTCTCCCCAAAGACTTCATGGGAGCATGTAAACTCGAAAAACCCATAACATTTTTTGCTCGTGTGCTAACCTGATATCGCGTTAGACCAACTGCTCTAGCCTGAAGGAAGTTATGAAAATTTTACATTCCAATGTCCTTCACATAGAAGAAAATGTTATTTTTAAATATATATATATATATATATATATATATATATATATATATATATATATATGAAATAAACTGGTCCACACTCTCCGCTGTGCAAACACAAACTTCTTTAATTGAACTGTGATGTTTCGGGGTAGTTTGCCCCTTCCTCAGACAGATAACAAATATAGTGCAACTTACTCCCATTAAATACCCTCCACAATGTACAGTGAATGCTATACACCTTCAGCTTCTCTTCTGCGCAACTGAGCATTCTCAAAGATAACTACGGTGGCTGCATTGGGACAAACAACTAAAAGCAAACTTAAAAATGGAAAATGCCTGAAATTACAATATAACAATATTCATATAAACACAAATGTAACCTAAGTAGCCCTGATATATGTGATGAATAACTCATCCTCACAATATGTAACAAAACTAGCAAAAAAAAAAAAGGATGGCCTGTGATTGGCCATATGGGTGCGTAGATCATCATTCATTTTGCCAACGTAATATCTGCCACAGCAACAGTGCAGCATGAACACTATAAACTTGGTAATACATGTGACTCTGTGCTTAATGGCATAGTGTTTGCTGTGCCATGGGGGGACAAAATGGGTGGTTTGTACCAATCCATTACAGGTACTGCAACCCGTATACTTAAAACAACCATGTTTAGGCTTCCCTATCCAAGTCTTGTTGGTATAACTTTGAACATTGTCAGGACGCGTCAAGTAGTATTCATACCTACCACCAAAACTGATCCCTTTGATTTGGAGATTGAGACCTAAAAATTCCAAAGGAACTTAAGATTAAAATAATTTTTTAAAGATAGTACTATGGAGGGAAGTACGCTGATTGATGAAATATGATCTTACAACAGCCTATCTGGAAAGGAATGGAAAGCATTGATGGACTTGACAAACAATCCTAAACTTATTTTCCGAGAAGACAAGGGAGGTTCTCTGGTAGTTATGAACTATGATTATTACAGGTTGGAAATTTTGCTTCAATTGAATGACAGCAAGACCTATAGAGCCTTACCTAGAGATCCTATAAAGGGATTTAAGAAGGAGATTGATGATTACACACAATCTTTGGAACAAGAAGGCTGGATTGATAAAACCCTAGCGTCTTATTTACTCACAGATTGCCCGATTACTCATATCCTCTACACCTTGCCTAAGGTACATAAAGATCCATTGAAACCTCCAAGGAGACCGATCGTCTCTGTTTGTGGATCTGTTTTACAATCCCTTGCTATCTATGGGGATTCTATACTACAGCCTTTGGTAAGAAACATCCAATCATTTCTATTAGATTCAATTGAATTAAGATTCTACAACAGGATGATATGCTTATCACTGATACTGACTTACTGGTGACACTAGATTGTATACTGCCTCATACAGGTGGCCTGGATGCCACAAGGAGACATTTAAATTGATACCCATATGTGGGTCCACATGTGGAGGTAATATTATGTCTTCTCAAATGCTGCCTGGAATGTAATTATTTCCGTTTTGAACGGAAATTTTACTTACAGATTTCTGGAATGGCGATGGGGTTGAATATGGCCCCATCATATGCCAACATCTTTATGGCAGAATTTTAGATATTTGACACTGATCTATTTTGTGACCCAAACATCAGGATGTTCAAGACATATATAGATGACTTGTGTATCATTCGGACGGGCACCAGACATGAGTTGTATAACTAGTTTGCCCAACTAAAAAGATCAAGTGAACACCTCAAATTCAAAATTAATTCTTCTGACACCTGTATTGAGTTTTTAGATTTGTTATCTTCAAGAATGGTAATCGCCTAGAGACTACTCCATACACCAAAGAGACGGATAGGAACTCCATCCTAAGAACTGAGAGCTGCCATCCACGGCCCTTAAAAGGGCACTGCCTATCTCCCAATTAAAGAGAGTGGTACGGAACAACAGTACTGAAAGTAAAAAGTTGGAACAAAAGAGAACAAAGAGATATATTAAATATTCTATAGTCAAATTTAAATCAATATTTTTTTTCTCCTGAATCTTCCTGCTCACCCTTTTCACACTCTTTATTTGTGCATCCTTTACCATCTGTTTTTTTACAGATGCCATTTATTTTTACTGCTGGTTTAGAGCAGGGGTTAATTTCAAGAATCCAGAATCGCAACATTCTTCAATCTTTTATATCTTGTTATGTGATACAGTAAATAAAAGCCCCTGTTTGTTTTTTGTTTTATTGAAATATTTCATTCTTAGCATATCAAATATTGTGGATTTTTAAGACTCTCAAACCCTTCTACATCAAAAACTATATTTGAAAAAAATAAAAATAAAGATTTGTTGTCAGTTTTGCAGGTATTCTATATACTAAGTGAAATGAATATTGGGATATCTAAGGTAAAAAGGTTTTTGAAACTTGGTCCACCTGACATGGACCGACCCTTGTGAAATACCTGGCTTCTGTAGTTTTTAATGTGTTCAATGCCTTAAAATTGATAACTTTGTATAATGGCCATTGTGAGGGCTTTCAGGCCTGTAGCATTGCAACACTATACTATTTTTGCATGTCTCAATCCTACGGCCCTGGAAGTGATGCCGACGGATGACATACAGGGCATTAATGGTTTAAACATATTATTATGTTATAGTAAATATGTAATTTAAGATGTTTTTCTATTTTGAATAGCAGCTTGTCTAAGATAATAGCATAGAAAGCATAGAAAACACAAAACGCATAGCACTTCCAATGGTTTGGAATAGGTACACTGCCAAAGTGTTTTTTTGTTTTCTAAAATGTATCTCAATTTAAGGTTTCTCAAGGATGTGCAAATGCATGTGATTAGATCTACTTTTTAAACATTAAGGGCTAGATAACAACTGCAGCACAAACATTTTTGTGCTTGCACAATCGTGATTTTGTGAGCTATTATTATAAGTTCAGCGAAATCATGATTACGCTAGCGCAATCGCCTCTTATGCTTCAATCCTTTCTGCGTTCTAAGAGCTATGATAAACTGTTTTCGGAAAATAAAAAACTTGCACAAAACACAACAAAAATACTTTACAAAGTACACTTACACCCATAAAAAGATTATTAACCCCTAAACCACCATACCCCCACATCACAAAGTATCTAAATAAATTGTTAACCCCTAAACCGCTATCCCCCCAACATCGCAAACACATAATAATATTAACCCCTAAACCACCATCCCCCCACATCACAAACACTAAATAAACTGTTAACCCCTAATCCACCCCCCCCCACATTGCAAAAACTAAATAATACTATTAACCCCTAAATCGCAATCCCCCTACATCGCAAAGTACCTAAATAATCTATTATTCTCTAAGCCACCATTCCCCACAACACAAAGCTATAAACTACCATCTAAACTGCCTAAACACCCCTAACTTAACCCAAATTAAAATACCCCTAATTTAACTAAAAAAAATCCTAACTACCTTAAAAAACTTACCTGTAAAATTAAATAAAAACCTAATCTTACTTTTAAAAACCCCAAAAACCTAATTTTACACAAAAAACTACCATTACAGAAAAATATAAAAACCTAACATTACACAAAAAAATACCATAACAAAAAACTACCGTTACAAAAAATAAAAAACACTAACTTTAAAGCAAATAAAAAAACATAATTTATGTAAGAACTTACCTGATAAATTCATTTCTTTCATATTAACAAGAGTCCATGAGCTAGTGACGTATGGGATATACATTCCTACCAGGAGGGGCAAAGTTTCCCAAACCTTAAAATGCCTATAAATACACCCCTCACCACACCCACAAATCAGTTTAACGAATAGCCAAGAAGTGGGGTGATAAGAAAAAAAGTGCGAAGCATATAAAATAAGGAATTGGAATAATTGTGCTTTATACAAAAAAATCATAACCACCACAAAAAAGGGTGGGCCTCATGGACTCTTGTTAATATGAAAGAAATGAATTTATCAGGTAAGTTCTTACATAAATTATGTTTTCTTTCATGTAATTAACAAGAGTCCATGAGCTAGTGACGTATGGGATAATGACTACCCAAGATGTGGATCTTTCCACACAAGAGTCACTAGAGAGGGAGGGATAAAATAAAGACAGCCAATTCCTGCTGAAAATAATCCACACCCAAAATAAAGTTTAACAAAAAACATAAGCAGAAGATTCAAACTGAAACCGCTGCCTGAAGAACTTTTCTACCAAAAACTGCTTCAGAAGAAGAAAATACATCAAAATGGTAGAATTTAGTAAAAGTATGCAAAGAGGACCAAGTTGCTGCTTTGCAGATCTGGTCAACCGAAGCTTCATTCCTAAACGCCCAGGAAGTAGATACTGACCTAGTAGAATGAGCTGTAATTCTCTGAGGCGGAATTTTACCCGACTCAACATAGGCAAGATGAATTAAAGATTTCAACCAAGATGCCAAAGAAATGGCAGAAGCTTTCTGGCCTTTCCTAGAACCGGAAAAGATAACAAATAGACTAGAAGTCTTACGGAAAGATTTCGTAGCTTCAACATAATATTTCAAAGCTCTAACAACATCCAAAGAATGCAATGATTTCTCCTTAGAATTCTTAGGATTAGGACATGATGAAGGAACCACAATTTCTCTACTAATGTTGTTGGAATTCACAACTTTAGGTAAAAATTCAAACGAAGTTCGCAACACCGCCTTATCCTGATGAAAAATCAGAAAAGGAGACTCACACGAAAGAGCAGATAATTCAGAAACTCTTCTAGCAGAAGAGATGGCCAAAAGGAACAAAACTTTCCAAGAAAGTAATTTAATGTCCAATGAATGCATAGGTTCAAACGGAGGAGCTTGAAGAGCTCCCAGAACCAAATTCAAACTCCAAGGAGGAGAAATTGACTTAATGACAGGTTTTATACGAACCAAAGCTTGTACAAAACAATGAATATCAGGAAGAATAGCAATCTTTCTGTGAAAAAGAACAGAAAGAGCAGAGATTTGTCCTTTCAAAGAACTCGCGGACAAACCCTTATCTAAACCATCCTGAAGAAACTGTGAAATTCTTGGTATTCTAAAAGAATGCCAAGAAAGATGATGAGAAAGACACCAAGAAATATAAGTCTTCCAGACTCTATAATATATCTCTCGAGATACAGATTTACGAGCCTGTAACATAGTATTAATCACGGAGTCAGAGAAACCTCTATGACCAAGAATCAAGCGTTCAATCTCCATACCTTTAAATTTAAGGATTTCAGATCCGGATGGAAAAAAGGACCTTGTGACAGAAGGTCTGGTCTTAACGGAAGAGTCCATGGTTGGCAAGATGCCATCCGGACAAGATCCGCATACCAAAACCTGTGAGGCCATGCCGGAGCTATTAGCAGAACAAACGAGCATTCCCTCAGAATCTTGGAGATTACTCTTGGAAGAAGAACTAGAGGCGGAAAGATATAGGCAGGATGATACTTCCAAGGAAGTGATAACGCATCCACTGCCTCCGCCTGAGGATTTCGGGATCTGGACAGATACCTGGGAAGTTTCTTGTTTAGATGAGAGGCCATCAGATCTATCTCTGGGAGCCCCCACATTTGAACAATCTGAAGAAATACCTCTGGGTGAAGAGACCATTCGCCCGGATGCAACGTTTGGCGACTGAGATAATCCGCTTCCCAATTGTCTACACCTGGGATATGAACCGCAGAGATTAGACAGGAGCTGGATTCCGCCCAAACCAAAATTCGAGATACTTCTTTCATAGCCAGAGGACTGTGAGTCCCTCCTTGATGATTGATGTATGCCACAGTTGTGACATTGTCTGTCTGAAAACAAATGAACGATTCTCTCTTCAGAAGAGGCCAAAACTGAAGAGCTCTGAAAACTGCACGGAGTTCCAAGATATTGATCGGTAATCTCACCTCCTGAGATTCCCAAACTCCTTGTGCCGTCAGAGATCCCCACACAGCTCCCCAACCTGTGAGACTTGCATCTGTTGAAATTACAGTCCAGGTCGGAAGAACAAAAGAAGCCCCCTGAATTAAACGAAGGTGATCTGTCCACCACGTTAGAGAGTGCCGAACAATCGGTTTTAAAGATATTAATTGATTTATCTTCGTGTAATCCCTGCACCATTGATTCAGCATACAGAGCTGAAGAGGTCGCATGTGAAAACGAGCAAAGGGGATCGCGTCCGATGCAGCAGTCATAAGTCCTAGAATTTCCATGCATAAGGCTACCGAAGGGAATGATTGAGACTGAAGGTTTCGACAGGCTGTAATCAGTTTTAGACGTCTCTTGTCTGTTAAAGACAGAGTCATGGACACTGAATCTATCTGGAAACCCAGAAAGGTTACCCTTGTTTGAGGAATCAAAGAACTTTTTGGTAAATTGATCCTCCAACCATGATCTTGAAGAAACAACACAAGTCGATTCGTATGAGACTCTGCTAAATGTAAAGACTGAGCAAGTACCAAGATATCGTCCAAATAAGGAAATACCACAATACCCTGTTCTCTGATTACAGACAGAAGGGCACCGAGAATCTTTGTGAAAATTCTTGGAGCTGTAGCAAGGCCAAACGGTAGAGCCACAAATTGGTAATGCTTGTCTAGAAAAGAGAATCTCAGGAACTGATAATGATCTGGATGAATCGGAATATGCAGATATGCATCCTGTAAATCTATTGTGGACATATAATTCCCTTGCTGAACAAAAGGCAATATAGTCCTTACAGTTACCATCTTGAACGTTGGTATTCTTACATAACGATTCAATAATTTGAGATCCAGAACTGGTCTGAAGGAATTCTCCTTCTTTGGTACAATGAAGAGATTTGAATAAAACCCCATCCCCTGTTCCGGAACTGGAACTGGCATAATTACTCCAGCCAACTCTAGATCTGAAACACAATTCAGAAATGCTTGAGCTTTCACTGGATTTACTGGGACATGGGAAAGAAAAAATCTCTTTGCAGGAGGTCTCATCTTGAAACCAATTCTGTACCCTTCTGAAACAATGTTCTGAATCCAAAGATTGTGAACAGAATTGATCCAAATTTCTTTGAAAAAACGTAACCTGCCCCCTACCAGCTGAACTGGAATGAGGGCCGTACCTTCATGTGAACTTAGAAGCAGGCTTTGCCTTTCTAGCAGGCTTGGATTTATTCCAGACTGGAGATGGTTTCCAAACTGAAACTGCTCCTGAGGACGAAGGATCAGGCTTTTGTTCTTTGTTGAAACGAAAGGAACGAAAACGATTGTTAGCCCTGTTTTTACCTTTAGACTTTTTATCCTGTGGTAAAAAAGTTCCTTTCCCACCAGTAACAGTTGAAATAATAGAATCCAACTGAGAACCAAATAATTTGTTTCCCTGGAAAGAAATGGAAAGTAGAGTTGATTTAGAAGCCATATCAGCATTCCAGGTCTTAAGCCATAAAGCTCTTCTGGCTAAGATAGCCAGAGACATAAATCTAACATCAACTCTAATAATATCAAAAATGGCATCACAGATGAAATTATTAGCATGCTGGAGAAGAATAATAATATCATGAGAATCACGATTTGTTACTTGTTGCGCTAGAGTTTCCAACCAAAAAGTTGAAGCTGCAGCAACATCAGCCAATGATATAGCAGGTCTAAGAAGATTACCTGAACATAGATAAGCTTTTCTTAGAAAAGATTCAATTTTTCTATCTAAAGGATCCTTAAACGAGGTACCATCTGACGTAGGAATGGTAGTACGTTTAGCAAGGGTAGAAATAGCCCCATCAACTTTAGGGATTTTGTCCCAAAATTCTAACCTGTCAGGCGGAACAGGATATAATTGCTTAAAACGTTTAGAAGGAGTAAATGAATTACCCAATTTATCCCATTCCTTAGCAATTACTGCAGAAATAGCATTAGGAACAGGAAAGACTTCTGGAATAACCGCAGGAGCTTTAAAAACCTTATCCAAACGTATAGAATTAGTATCAAGAGGACTAGAATCCTCTATTTCTAAAGCAATTAGTACTTCTTTAAGTAAAGAGCGAATAAATTCCATCTTAAATAAATATGAAGATTTATCAGCATCAATCTCTGAGATAGAATCCTCTGAACCAGAAGAGTCCAAAGAATCAGAATGATGGTGTTCATTTAAAAATTCATCTGTAGAGAGAGAAGATTTAAAAGACTTTTTACGTTTACTAGAAGGAGAAATAACAGACAAAGCCTTCTTTATGGATTCAGAAACAAAATCTCTTATGTTATCAGGAACATACTGCACCTTAGATGTTGAGGGAACTGCAACAGGCAATGGTACATCACTAAAGGAAATATTATCTGCTTTAACAAGTTTGTCATGACAATTATTACAAACAACAGCTGGAGGAATAGCTACCAAAAGTTTACAGCAGATACACTTAGCTTTGGTAGATCCAGCAGGCAGTGGTTTTCCTGTAGTATCTTCTGGCTCAGATGCAACGTGAGACATCTTGCAATATGTAAGAGAAAAAACAACATATAAAGCAAAATAGATCAAATTCCTTATAAGACAGTTTCAGGAATGGGAAAAAAATGCCAAACATCAAGCTTCTAGCAACCAGAAGCAAATGAAAAATGAGACTGAAATAATGTGGAGACAAAAGCGACGCCCATATTTTTTGGCGCCAAAAATGACGCCACATCCGGAACGCCGACATTTTTGGCGCAAAATAACGTCAAAAAGGACGCAACTTCCGGCGACACGTATGACGCCGGAAAAGAATTTTTGCGCCAAAAAAGTCCGCGCCAAGAATGACGCAATAAAATGAAGCATTTTCAGCCCCCGCGAGCCTAACAGCCCACAGGGAAAAAAGTCAAATTTTTGAGGTAAGAAAAAAATATGATAATTTAAAGCATAATCCCAAATATGAAACTGACTGTCTGGAAATAAGGAAAGTTGAACATTCTGAGTCAAGGCAAATAAATGTTTGAATACATATATTTAGAACTTTATAAATAAAGTGCCCAACCATAGCTTAGAGTGTCACAGAAAATAAGACTTACTTACCCCAGGACACTCATCTACATGTTTGTAGAAAGCCAAACCAGTACTGAAACGAGAATCAGTAGAGGAAATGGTAAATATAAGAGTATATCGTCGATCTGAAAATGGAGGTAAGAGATGAATCTCTACGACCGATAACAGAGAACCTTATGAAATAGACCCCGTAGAAGGAGATCACTGCATTCAATAGGCAATACTCTCCTCACATCCCTCTGACATTCACTGCACGCTGAGAGGAAAACCGGGCTCCAACTTGCTGCGGAGCGCATATCAACGTAGAATCTAGCACAAACTTACTTCACCACCTCCCTTGGAGGCAAAGTTTGTAAAACTGATTTGTGGGTGTGGTGAGGGGTGTATTTATAGGCATTTTAAGGTTTGGGAAACTTTGCCCCTTCTGGTAGGAATGTATATCCCATACGTCACTAGCTCATGGACTCTTGTTAATTACATGAAAGAAAAGAAATTACCAAAAATAAAAAATAAATAATCCAATTCTAATACCCCTTAAAAAAACAACCCCCCCCCCAAAAAAAACCCTATTCTAAAAATAAACTACCAATAGCACTTAAAGGGCCTTTTGTAGGGCATTTCCCTAAAGCGATCAGCTCTTTTTGTTGAAAAATCCCCCCACTAACCCTTCTAACATTTACAACCCCCCACCTCCAAAATAAAAAAAGCAATGTCGGTCCTCCTTTTGCAATCTTTAACACAGAGCTCCTCTTCATGTGGTCTCCAGCCGCACACTGAATAGCGAATGCAAGGTAACCCTTTAATATAGGGGTACACTTGCATTCCTATTGGCTGATTTGAATCTTCAAATTCAAATCAGGCAATACATTGAATGGAAAAATCTTTCATTATATTGGCTGATTTGAATTTGAAGATTCTAATCAGCCAATAGGAATGCAAGATGTAAATATATACAGCTAAATTGTTCAAATCAATAAGATTTTGTCTCATTTTGATTTCTGTTCTTGGTTATGCATTTATTTTTTCTTGGAATTTTGACAAATACACATAACATTGTGTTGAATTATATCCATAATTTCCTTTTTTTATGGAAGCTACTTTTCATGCTACTGTAATTTCTAGCAATTTTCTATCCAGTGTAATGTATATTTTACTTGTAAACACTCTAATGCATTGTTTATAAAGATAATTGAAGTGCACATTTTTACAATTTTCTTTAGTGCAACAAGAGGCAAGAAGAATAGATAAACTGTCTTCATTTTCTCCGTATTTTCTCCTTTGCAGTTTCTTATGAAAAATGGGTTTAATTTACAAATTTACAACTACCACCTAATCCGTATTGTTCTTTTTGCCTTTGCCTCACAGATGTTTTAATATGATAAACAGGGGGTGTATGAAATTATACATGTGTAAGCCTTTTAAAGAGTAGGATATGGAATAAAGAGTGGAATAGATAGCAACTTGTTTTTAAGGAATACAGCTTGTTATTAAGATGTTGATATTTTACCTTTAATACACATTTTATTAGTCTATATATGGCTGAAATGTTCTTTTTTATCTTATTAAACATCAAAGGCCTCAGTGATAAATCTAAGAGAGCCCTAATGTTCTAAATCATTAAAAGTAGTACCGAGGCATTCAACATCTTCCAAAATATATATTCTAGTCTGTAAGATTGAGGATCTAAAGAAAACTGGGTAGGGTACTTTATTTAATTATATTAATAGTACATATAACAGAACTATTAGTATTTAAAAAAAATGCTAATTGCAGGGAGATGATCTGCAGTATCTGTATATCTCTTTTTCATGAAAGTTACTTAAAACATATTTAACATATGCTTCAATGTATATCAGAACAAGTCTCAAATGTGCTGTGATACTAATATTATTATGCAGATGGTATTGGGTAGATTTGTATGTGCAAGTTAATTGTTACCCAAATGCTGAATCAGGTGAAAGGGATGATGCATTATTTTTTAAAAAGCTGACTGGAAAATGTTGCATGAACATCTTTTTGTAAAAATGGAAGATATTTTCCACCAAAATGTCCTCAGTAGCTTGACCTGGGACTTGGAAGGGTGCGTGCATCTGGCATGTGCAGGCACATCCCCTCTATTTCTCTCTTCAGTTTACTGTGAAATCTTGTGATATTATGGCTAACTAGTCACTAATAATGCAGACTGCCTGTTTATTTTGTACCATGCAGATGACAGTAAAAAGAGTAATGGAAAGATAACTGTTCACAGAGCACTTACTCTGGTGATCTGAAAAATTTGGGGTAAAATACCTTTTTTTCATAGAGATGTTCATGTGATATTTTCTAGTCAGCTTTGTACAGATATGCTGCATTACTTTCAAGTCATAGAAAATATGGGTAACATCAATTTCAGAGGATATTGATATATGTATAGAGATATATTAAAGGGACACTCAAGTCAAAATAAACTTTTATGATTCAGAAAGAGCATGCAGTTTTAAGACACTTTCCAATTTAGTTCTGTTATCACATTTTGCACAGTCTTGTTATATGCACACTTTCTGAGGAACAAGATCCTACTGAACATGTGCAGTAGCTCACAGGGTATATGTATACTAGTCTGTCATTGACTGATGTCTGTCAAATGATACAGGGGAATGGACAATGGGAGCAAACATATTGTCAGAAAAAAAATCTACTGCTTATTTGAAATTCAGAGTAGGTGTTAAATCATTTTAGGAATATTTAATATTCTTCTACAGTTATCCAATTACACGTATCCCTTATATTGAGGGAACTTTAGGACTTCCTGAGGTAAATCCTAGTCTTTAAAGGTCACTAAGCATTCACCTCTAAATGTGCCAGTGTCACATCTGGGGACTGTTCACATTCTTTAAAGTAATCCTGAATTGCCTGTGTGTGCAAAAAATATCATTTTATTTGAAAAATATTAGAGTATTTTGTGCATTTGTTGTAGATGTTGGTTCAATGACTGTAGTTTCACTGACAAGTCAGATACATAGTAAACTACCTCTGTGAGCTTTGACATGTGGCCTTGACATACTGTCCCACTGAGTGGGGTCAGTTGAATAGCGTTTGTTTACATAGGTGGCCTAAGACTTATAATTCTGAATGACAAAATATACTATGGATACTTGTTTTTCCTTAGGCATAATGAACATACTGGTTAGTGACAAAGTTTTATTTACAGAGACTGTGACAGAGTAGTCAGTGATCTTTCACTTGAGGAGTGGTAGGCGCACAGATCAGGATGCTTGGAAGATAGGTAACAGAAAACACAGGGCTGTGACAGGTACACCAGAAAAACTAGGCTGTAACATGTACCCCAGAAACAATGGGCTTTGACAGGTAACCCTGAAATACTGGGGTGTGACAGGTACCCTAGAAACACTGGTATGTGACATCTACCCCAGAAACACTAGGTTGAGCAGGTACACCAGAAACACTGGACTGTGACAGGTACCCCAGAAACACTGGGTTGTGAGAGTTACCCCAAAAACAATGGGTTCAAAAGATACCACAGAAACACAGGGCTGCACAAAGTACCCTAGAAACCCTGGGCTGTGACAGGTACCATAGAAACAATGGGCTATGGCAGGTACCCCAGAAACACTGGGCTGTGACAGTTATCCCAGAAACACAGGGTTGTGACAGCTACCCCATGGACACAGGGCTAAATATTTGTACAAATGGAAGACAATGCTGGATACTGGTACTTCAGGAACATAAGGCTGGATACTGGACACAGTACAAAAGTAGGCAGCAGAATAGTCAGTTATAGCCAGGGTCAAACCAGATGGGCAGAAACAGTACCATTAATAGTCCAAAATGTAAGAAAAAGGCCGGGTATTAAATAATTCCATACTGGTGACAAAGCAAAATATCAGATGAATGGTCAAGTTGCCAGACAGTCAAAACAATAAATAAATAAAAGACAATAATCAGAAGGATTTTGAAAGCAGGCAGAAACAGAGAAGAAACTTGATGTAAAGGCAGGCAGTGACTAGCAAAGAAGGCTTAAATGGTCTGTGATAATTGCAAAATCACATAAAGTTGAAGGATAGGTAGAGCTAGTGAGTTAGAAGGAAAGATCAGTAAGTTTCTAGATAAACCATTCAGTGTCTCAGAGCACAAGAAACAAAGAGCTAGGATTAGGAGGACCTAAGTTCAGAACTGTACTGTAGGACTCCCAGAATTAAAGGTGTCTGCTTGCATGGGTGTGATACACATGTAGATGGTGAAATTCCTGGTATGCAGGATATACTGAAAACTATTTTCTCACAGTAAAGTCTGATGAGTTTGAAACTTTCACATAACTCTGGGAGTGTGTGCAGAAACATTTGCCAATAAGGAGTTCATTGTGCAATGTATTGAGTTATTTATACAGTACTCTCCAAAAACTGTTTCTTGGAAACCTCTTTTTAGACTATTAATATTATATCTACTAGTTTGTATTGAAATCTTATTGCTTGTGATTATAGGCCCGATGATCAAAAGTGCCACAAGGTAGCGACATATTAAAAAGTGATCCTCCCGCAATGTCGAGCAAGCCAGCAAAATATTCAAAGTGGCTAAAATCTTGTTTAAAGGCAGTATTGCTGATTGGAGTTTTCTATACATTGCAAAAGGTGACGATGCTGGCAAAATATTCCAAGCAGCATCACAACCCACATTGACAATTGTAAAGTAAAGGATCCCTTTTAAATATATTAACAAAACAAATAAACCTCTAAACCGACATAACCCCCATCTCAAACTGTCCCTACACTATTTAAACCCCCAACAGCCAATACCCTCCCACAAACTACCCCTAACCTATTAACCTCCTAATTGCCAATACCTCACCACAACCTACCCCTAACATATTAACTCCCTAAATGCCAATACCCCACTGCAAACTACCCCTACACTAATTAATTCCCTAACAGCTAACCCCCCAACTCCAACAAATTCCACAAAATAAAAAACACTACTATTACTAAGAATACAAAAAAAATTAACAAAAATTAAAAACCCAAAGAGTAAAAGAAAGCTTTTGCAAATCCTATACTAACACTAAGACCTACTCTAAAAATTGCCCTGAATTTGTATAAAATCCCTATACTAAAACCAAAGTAACACTCCCCCCAAAAACAACAACTATCTTTAAAAAACAACAAAAAAAACTATCCTAATAAAAAGATGCCCCAAAAAGGGCATAAGCGATTAAGCTCTTTTGCTAAAAAATAAAAAACCTTATCGTAAAAAAAGATGACCTGAATGACCTGACATTAGAACTGAGCTGAGGAGACTAACTACATTGAGCTGATCCACAGGAGCTTGAGTTACCTAAGATTTCCATTGAAGCAGCTGACCTTGTTCAAGTGTGACTGTGTTCCTGCTGACCGGAGATCAGTTTAGCTGGATTGCTGTTGAAACTCCAACATTTGGGTGCTATAGGGAAATTTGAGTACTTTTATAATATCTGTATAACTGTTGATACATTCTATATATTGATACACACATGCAGCGCCTCTCTTGTTGCATTTTCTAGAGATCCCATCTTGTCAGAGAGAAGAGAGTGCAGCCAGCCTCAGAAGTGTATTCTGAATTTAACTCTTAGAGGACATCACCATTGGACAATTCAGATTGAACTATTTATTTGTTCACAGATGTATAGTTAACATTTATGTGGTATCTTTACTTATAATTCATTGTGCGTCCCCTAATACGAGTGTGATATAGCACTTTTCTGCGCATTTTATCATAAAATTACAATTTAGCTCTTTTGCTAAAAAAGAAAAAACCTTATTGTAAAAAGAGATGACCTAAAAAGGGCATTAGTGATTAAGCTCTTTTGATAACCCTAATCTACCCCCCAAAACAAAACCTTAACACTAAATCCCAAAGTTTCTACTTACCAAACTTGAATCAGGCTCCTAGGTCGGTTATTGCTTCTCCAATGTGGCCCTTCTCTTACATCTTTATCCAGGCAGCACTTCACTGGGCTTTCTTCTTCTATCCAACCCGTCTTATTATTATTATTATCATTTATTTGTATAGCGCCTCAAAATTCTGTAGAGCTTGGTACAAAGATAGGGGTATACAATGAGAAAGATTTGTGATAAAATACAAAACATAACAAACTAAACAAATCTAGTACAGGAGAAATAAGGCCCTGCTCTGGAGTGCTCACAGTCCACAGGTTGAGGGTGCAGAGAAATAAGGTTTGGTGTAGCTTGTCACATGGATTGTAGTTGCAGTAGTGAGTCAGGCAGTTCTATCATTTTTTTTGTTAGGATGAGAGATGGAGGATAGATGGTAAGCCTCTCTGAATAGGTGTGTTTTCAAGGAGCGTCTGAAGCTATACAAGGTTGGAGACAGTCTTATTGAGAAGTGTAAAGAGAGGACAGGAACAACATCTGAGAAGTCTTGGAGATGGGAGTAGGATTTAGAGATAACAGGAGTGGAGAGAAGTAGGTCAGAGGTTGATCGAAGAGAGCTGGGTGGGAAATGCTTGGAGATGAGAGAGTTGGGATGAAGGCTGTTGAGTACTTTGTAAGTTAGGGTTAATACTTTCAATTGTATTCTGGAGTGTATGGGGAACCAGTGTAGAGACTGGCAGAGCGGAGTAGTTGATGTAGATTGGCAACTTAGGTGTATGAGTCGAGCTAAAAAATTCATAATAGATTGGAGGGAGGAGAGGCAGTGTTTTGGAAGGCCATTTAGAAGTAGATTGCATCAGGAAATCTGCCAGTTGTGAGAGACTAGTTAAAGAGGTAATTTATCGTAGGGGATAGTGAAGCATCTTCCATCAGATGCTTCTTTTCTTCTTATCTTCCATCCAATGTCCTCTTCATGCGGTCACTCTTGCACACTGAATCATGAAATCAAGGTTCCCCCTTATATAGGAGTGCCCTTGCATTTCTATTGACTGGTTTTTTAATGCTTAGTTCAATCAGCCAATAGATAAAAGCTTTCATTCTATTGGCTGAATGGACTTTTTGTGTTCTTTTTTATTTTAAATATTAAAATCTATTTTTCTAAATATAATTTTTCATACAAAGAGAGAAGCACTCTACCAGGAATGAACAACAGCTCACTAGCTTGTTCTATGATGAGTTAACACCTAGGAGCAGCTGGTTGTTGGTTACTGAGAGTGCCTTCTCTCTGTGTGTATTATGTCTCCCTAAGGGAAAAAGGAGCTCAGTGTGCTTAGAAAAATATGGCTGCACCTTACTGACAAGGCCCAATGAAGACCGAAACGATCATCTGGAGTTGCTGTGTCCCTTGTTCAGAGAGGAATTCCTGGTATTTCGGTGCTCGACAGATCGCAATAGGCGGGATCATACTGATATACTACAGGAAAGTCTCTCTGTGAAAAGCATTACTGGACTAAAAAGAAGCTGCACCCAGGTGTT
Organism: Bombina bombina; assembly: GCF_027579735.1. Lineage (NCBI taxonomy): Eukaryota > Metazoa > Chordata > Amphibia > Anura > Bombinatoridae > Bombina > Bombina bombina. The sequence goes on along the minus strand of NC_069503.1, from coordinate 832,820,482 downwards.
AAATAGCCATAGAATAAGCTAACAAGTTGTTAAGCTGGTCATTTACTCCTGAGAGTGCACTTCTGTCTTTGTGTCTAAATATAATTATATTATAAAAGTCAGAAGTCCCAACTATTTTATATAATAGAATGTGCTGAACTTTGCAAAGTTAAATATTATGCAGTTATGCAACACTATAAAGGGCTATATTACTAGTGGAGCACAATTTACCACTCCCGTTCACGTGCCAACTGTGCTAGATGGAGGCTTTTAGCACGTCAGGTAGAACTTTTTACAAAATACAAACACTCCCCTTTTAGACAGCTCAAGACAGTGCAGTATATACCCAATGGCAGTAATCCTTAAGAAATGTAAAATACTTTCATCCAGACTCACCAGCGCTAGTAGTTCCAAGCATATGTCCAGCAGCCTATTTAGCCTGCGGATCGTTCACCACTCCGTGGGTCCCCGGGCCGGTACAAAGCACCTCTGGCTGCCGTTTTGCTGAACTCTGCGGTGAAACAAATCTCTGGCTTCGTGAAGTGCTCCCGCCTCTGTAGATGCCTGATAACACACTCAAGCGTATTGTGATGACGTCATCTGCCGGTCCGTAAGCCGGATACTGTACGCCTTCTGTCCTGGAAACGCCGAGGTTTGAGCTGGTGGTAGACAGCAAGTAATATAGAAAGAAATCCAGCAAACCTCCCAGGCGTATGTTCAACTTGAAAATTTTATTGGAAAACCGTGCAAATAAAAAAGGTAAAACACAAAAATTGTCCCAGCAACCTTGAGCAAATAGAAAGTACGTCCTACTCGTTTCAGCAAATATCAGCCTTATTCATGGACATGATTCACTCAACATCAACATGCCTATTTATAACACACCCTTGTCATCAGGTGTATAAGCCCCAGGTAATTAGTTATTAAAGGGACAGACCTATAGAATCACTATATTAGAAATCAGACCAGTTAACTCAAATGAGCCATTCATTTAGATGGGTAATGTTGTTATCATTCTAAATTTAAACTTTTACATTGCAAAGAAATAAAAAGTTATTATATATATGTAGATTCACATTGTTATATAACATATTATAATGAGTGTGTACATGATTAATAAGGCCTGTTATCCATCGGCATTATATATAAAGTAAAAAGGAAATTCCTATACTAGAACACTGCCTTCAATAGTACACTACATTTATGCAAGAGAATATTAATAACAAAATATGCAAAAGTATAGGTAAATAATACAGGAGATACATGATATTAATATGCATCCCTTAATGAAATACAGTCAGAAACAGTGCACAATACATTATATGCTATATGTATAGGTGGGCTTGTTTATAAAGAACTATAAATTATTTTACAATTTATTAGTATGGTGCATGGAGCGATAGATATACATATATGCATATTATATGAGTCAGAATGCATATTGCTAATTCTAACATCAAACTACCTTAAATCAAAATAATCTAATACACTCTACTGGCACTTAATGGGAAGGTATAAATATAGACCTATCTGACCAGTGTTTCCATGTATCCATCTCTAGTGTATGGCAAAAACCCTCTTAAATCAAAGAGCACAGTTTCTGCAAAACAATAGACATTAAGATATCATATGTATAATTCCTGTATATTAATGCCTCCAAAAATTAATGACATCACCTACTATGTTAAAGCCATCTGGGATCCTGGTTTTCATTTTGAAAATCCAGAAAGCCTCTTTGTGTGAGAGTTTAGATACTCTGTCTCCGCCTCGTATGGCAGGTTTGATATAGTCAATGATTTGCCATTTCAGACTGTTCACCATCTTATTGTGGACATGTATAAAATGTCTAGCAAGGTCAGAGCATTCAATACCATGCTCAATGTTTTTTAGATGCTCCCTAATCCTGTTTCTACACTCCCTGGAGGTGCACCCAATATATTGTTTCTTACATTCCACGCAATCTATCAAAAAGATTACGAAGACAGAACGGCAATTGGTATAAGTATCCAACTCATAAACCTTCTGTGTGGTATATGATTGGAAATTCTTAGTGACTTTTGTGAAACCACAGGCAATACAGTTGCTGTAATGACATTTATAATGCCCTTTTACATTTAACCAGCTATTACTTGTTTTTTGTATGTTTCTAAGTAAGCTCGGAGAAACAGCGTTACCTATTGTGTAACCTCTACGGGAAACAAAATTAAAATGTAAAAGTTTAAATTTAGAATGATAACAACAATACCCATCTAAATGAATGGCTCATTTGAGTTAACTGGTCTGATTTCTAATATAGTGATTCTATAGGTCTGTCCCTTTAATAACTAATTACCTGGGGCTTATACACCTGATGACAAGGGTGTGTTATAAATAGGCATGTTGATGTTGAGTGAATCATGTCCATGAATAAGGCTGATATTTGCTGAAACGTGTAGGACCTACTTTCTATTTGCTCCAGGTTGCTGGGACAATTTTTGTGTTTTACCTTTTTTATTTGCACGGTTTTCCAATAAAATTTTCAAGTTGAACATACGCCTGGGAGGTTTGCTGGATTTCTTTCTATAGAACTTTTCCACGAGCACTAAACTGACGTGAACAAAAAGCCATACTTCAAATATTGTGACAGTGTTTCCCCCATAGACTTCAAAGGAATGCGAAAAGTGGAAAATAGACCTTACTCATGCGTAAACCTGTTCACATCATGTTTAACCGTGTGCGCTAACCCAATGTGAAATATGAATATTTTACATTCCAATGATCTTCACATAGAAGAATATGTTCTATTTATTCATAAATAATTATTTCTATACGTATCTGATGTTTTTTGGTAAAACATATATCTATACCTATATACAGTATATATATATATATATATATATATATATATATATATATATATATATATATATATATATAGATGATTTTATATAGGTGTATATATATATATATATATATATATATATATAAGAGCTAGGAAAGGGAGCGCCCTCCCTTCCCTAGCTCTTATCTACATTCTATTGAGGATTGCACCCAGATGCTTCATCAGTATTTGAAGCTGAAGTGCTGGAACACGTGCTAATTATATATATATATATATATATATATATATATATATATATATATATATATATATATATATATATATATATATAGGACTATAGGAATATATATTTAAAAATACAAAGAACATATTCCCTTGTGTAAAGAACATTGGAATGTGAAATATGTACAGTACAAACACAGTTAAACACTTTAAATATGATTTTACATGTTTTCCGCTATCTGACTTCAAAGAGTTCAAATGCAATTATATAGATGTATAGATGTGTGTACATATGTATTTATGTTTTTATATGTGTATATATGTCTGTAAACATCTGACACCTCATATCTTTGAGCACTTTTTTATGCAATTTTTTTAAACATAATTTTTATTAAAAGTGTCACAATCAGTGTAACTGTAGTTTTAAATGTAATTTTGATTCTTTGTGCAACTTTTTTGTCTTGCCTAAATGTTAACCAGAGCTCTGAAGTTGTGCTATTCTCTCTCTCTCTCTCTCTCTCTCTCTCTCTCTCTCTCTCTCTCTCTCTCTCTCTCTCTCTCTCTCTCTCTCTCTCTCTCTCTCTCTCTCTCTCTCTCTCTCTCTATCTCTGTGTGTGCGTATATATATATATATATATATATGTATGTATAATGTATGTATTTGTAATTTCTATTAATAAAAAACATAAAATTTTACTGTGGAATGGTAAACTAATACTAATTGAGCTATAATAAAGTATTCACTGCATATCTTTTTGTGAAAATAGATATATGGAGAGTATATATGTCAAAACTATATAGATATACCCTGATCTAGAGGACTAACAAAAACCCTCCAGTCTGGTAGTGCTGGAGGCAGGTAATTACAGTTATTAACATGGAAAGAGAAAAAAAGCATCCCATAAGCACACAAAGGAAACAAAACACCATTAATCCAAAAAATTAATTAACCTATATATACTGTATGTATGTATATATATATATATATATATATATATATATATATATATATATATATTCTGTATATATAGATGATTATATATAGGTGTTCCAATCAGCCAATAGAATGCAAGATGAATCCTATTGGCTGATTGCATTTTTCTTAATTCCGATTGGCTGATAGAATTCTATCAGCCAATCGGAATCTAAGGGATGCCCTCTTGGATGACGTCATTTAAAGGAATCTTCATTCGTCGTTAGTCCGTCAGAAGAAGAGGATGCTCCACGTCGGATGTCTTGAAGATAAACCCGCTCCGCGCCGGATGGATGAATATAGAAGATGCCCATCTGAAGGACCACTTCTGCTGGCTTTGTTGAGGACATCTTGCTGCTTGGATGATGACTTCTCCAGGTAAGTGAATGTTTGGGTGGTCAGTGTTACGATTTTTTAAGGGTGTATTGGGTGGGTTTTATTTTTAAGTTAGGGCTTTGGGCAGCAATAGAGCTAAATGCCCTTTTAAGGGCAATGCCCATCCAAATGCCTTTTTCAGGGCAATAGGGAGCTTAGGATTTTTTAGTTAGGGTTTTATTTGGGGGGTTGGTTGTGTGGGTGGTGGGTTTTACTGTTGCAGGGGTTGTTTTTATTTTTTTACAGGTAAAAGAACTGATTTCTCTGGGGCAATGCCCCGCAAAAGGCCCTTTTAAGGGCTATTGATAGTTTAGTTTAGGCTAGGGTTTTTTTTATTTTGGGGAGGCTTTTTTATTTTGATAGGGCTATTAGATTAGGTGTAATTAGTTTAAAGATCTTGTAATTTGTTTTTTATTTTCTGTAATTTAGTGTTTTGTGTTTTTTGTAATTTAGCTATTTTTTATTTTTTTTTAATTGTATTTAATTTATGTAAATTTTAATTGTAGGGTTAGGTGTTAGTATAACTTAGGTTAGATTTTATTTTACAGGTAAATGTGTATTTATTTTAGCTAGGTAGTTATTTAATAGTTAATAACTATTTAGTAACTATTCTACCTAGTTAAAATAAATACAAAATTGCCTGTAAAATAAAAATTAACCCTACGCTAGCTATAATGTAGCTATTAGTTATATTGTAGCTAGCTTAGGGTTTATTTTATAGCTAAGTATTTAGTTTTAAATAGGAATAATTTAGTTAATGATAGGAATTTTATTTAGATTTATTTAAATTATATTTAAGTTAGAGGGTGTTAAGGTTAGACTTAGGTTTAGGGGTAAATAAATTTAGAATAGTGGCTGTGACGTTGGGGGCGGCAGATTAGGGGTTCATAAGGGTAGGTAGGTTGCGGGACATTGGTGGTGGCAGATTAGGGGTTAATAAATATAATGTAGATGTTGGCGATGTTGGGGGTAGCAGATTAGGGGTTAATAAATATAATAGAGGTGGTGGCGATGTCCGGAGCGGCAGATTAGGGGTTAATAAGTATAATGTAGGTTTCAGCGATGTCGGCGGGGGTAGATTAGGGGTTAATAAGTGTAAGATTAGGAGTGTTTAGACTCAGGGTTCATGTTAGGGTGTTAGGTGTAAACATAACTTTAGTTTTCCCATAGGAATCAATGGGGCTGCGTTACTGAGTTTTACGCTGCTTTTTTGCAGGTTTTAGACTTTTTCTCAGCCGGCTCTCCCCATTGATGTCTATGGGGAAATCGTGCACGAGCACGTACAACCAGCTCACCGCTGACTTAAGCAGGGCTAGTATTGGAGTGCGGTATGGAGCTCAATTTTGTACTACGCTCACTTCTTGGCTTTTAACGCCGGGTTTGCAAAAACACGTAATACCAGCGCTGCAGGTAAGTGAGCGGTGAGAAAAAACTGCACGTTAGCACCCCACCCCTCATAACGCAAGACTCGTAATCTAGCCGTATATGTTTTTACATTAATTGTATGTATTATGTATGTGTTTGACTTTTGGTACTTATTGCTGTGAGGCACTATAGAAAATAGATGCTGTTCCTTTAAAAGGATATACATTTATAGAACAAAATCAGTATATTTAAATAAGTTTAATTTCTTTTTTCTTAGAATATTACCAGGGTAGCTCAACTTTACTAATCACTTTTGTGACATTCAAGAATATCAGTCTAAAAATGTAAGTAAAAAAAATCAGATTTCCATGGAAACCTCATTACTTATTAGTAGGTAAAGTAACTTGGTTTCATTAAATGGGAATTATTCCTAGACTTTAAAGAACAATCATTGATTATCATAGAAGTAAGTTAACAATGTGAATAGAAGTTTTATTAGGTTCTACAAATCTCATAATGGTAAAAATAAACTTTTCATATTAGATTATTTTTCCACCAACCATTCCTAATATATTATATATTATAATATATATAGCAACTGCTTTTTTCACTTTTTATTGATGCACAAAAATGCTAAGTAACTTATTTTCAAGATGTCATCTTAACACATTTAACCACTTTTTTTTATATTTTACTTTTTTTTTTTTTATAAAACCATGCCCCCTCAAGTATCCAATCTGGGTTGTAGTTCAAGGACTTGTTAGGGTATGAACCTTTCCTAATCATATGCACAGTTTTTTTATTTGAAACTGTGTGTGATTTTATCAAAACACAAGGGGGCTATTTATCAAAGTGTCAACTGAAAATACGCCAGAATTACGCATCGTAATTGTTGTGAGATTGATCCAACCTAGTTATCAAAGCCTCAAGATCGGCAAATGTTGAAATTTGTGACGTAACATACGATCTTGCAATCTCAATCCAACGCAGATTGATGCTTGCGTCATTACATATGTTCCTAATACACATTTGGCTCTATTTGACACTTTTTCCAATTCATCAAACTTCTAACAAGTACGCTCGCGGCTATTCCGACACATTGTACCTGGTTTTCAATCCGCCAATCTTAAGGCCCCAGATGCCATAGAAATCAATGGGAGTATTATAGCACCGAAAGCTTATGTTCGATGCTGCAAGAGAATGAAGCATACCCCATTGATTTCTATGGTAGAAAAAAAGTTAAGTTTACACCTAACACCCAAACATAAACCTGAGTCTAAACACCCCTAATCTGCCGCCCCTGACATCACTGACACCTGCATAATGTTATTAACCCCTATTCCACTGCTCCCCGATACCACCGCCACTAAATAAGCGGATTAACCCCTAAACCTCTGGCCTCCCACATCACCACCACTAACTAAACCTATTAACCCCTAAACCGTCAGACCCCCACATCGCAAAAAAGTAAATTAAGCTATTAACCCCTAAACCTAACAACCCCTTAACTTTAAATGAAAATGACAACATCCCTATCTTCCAATAAATTAAAAAATTACTTGTAGAATTCAAATAAACACATTTTAAACTATTAATTAACCTACCCTAACTAGAATACTACAATTAAATTAAACTACCAATTAAATTAACTAAATTACATATTAAAAAACCTAACCCTACTAAAATTATTTAAATATACAATTAAACATTATTACAAAGTCCTATATCACAAAAAAGCAAACAAAACTAGATTACGAGTTTTGCATTATGAGGGGGTGTGGTGCTAACTTGCACATTATTGTCACCGCTCACTTACCTACAGCGCTGGTATTACAGGTTTTCCTAAACCCGGCGTTATTAGGCAAGAAGTGAGCATAGAGCAAAATTGTGCTCCATACCGCACTCCAATACCAGCGCTGCTTAAGTCAGCGGTTAGCTGGTTTTACGTGCTTGTGCACGATTTCCCCATAGACATCAATGGGGAGAGCCGGCTGAAAAAAGCCTAACACCTGCAATAAAGCAGCGTAAAGCTCCGTAACGCAGCCCCATTGATTCCTATGGGGAAACTAAATTTATGTTTACACCTAACAACCTAACATGAACCCCGAGTCTAAAAACCCTAATCTTACACTTATTAACCCCTAATCTGTCCCCCGACATCGCCGACACCTACATTATATTTATTAACCCCCTAATCTGCTGCTCCGGACATCGCCGGCACCTACATTATATTTATTAACCCCTAATCTCCCGCTCCAATGTCGCCGCAACCTACCTACACTTATTAACCCCACTATACTAAATTTATTAACCCCTAAACCTAAGTCTAACCCTAACCCTAACATCCCCTAACTTAAATATAATTAAAAAAAATCTAAATAAAACCTCCTATCATTACCTAAATAATTCCTATTTAAAACTAAATACTTACCTATAAAATAAACCCTAAGCTAGCTAAAATATAACTAATAGTTACATTGTAGCTAGCTTAGGGTTTATTTTTATTTTACAGGCAAGTTTGTATTTATTTTAACTAGGTAGAATAGTTATTAAACTGTTATTAACTATTTACTTACTATCTAGCTAAAATAAATACAAATTTACCTGTAAAATAAAACCTAACCTGAGTTACACTAACACATAACATTACACAACAATTAAATAAATTACATAAATTAAATACAGTTACCTAAATTACAAAAAAAAACACAAAATCACACAAAATAAAAACAAATTATCAGATATTTAAACTAATTACACCTAATCTAATAGCCCTATCGAAATAAAAAAGCCCCCCCAAAAATAAAAAAAAACCTTAGACTAAACTAAACTACCAATAGCCCTTAAAAGGGCCTTTTGCGGGGAATTGCCCCAAATAAATCAGCTCTTTTACCTGTAAAAAAAAAATACAAACAACCCCCCCAACAGTAAAACCCACCACCCACACAACCAACTCCCCAAATAAAATCCTAACAAAAAAACCTAAGCTCCCCATTGCCCTGAAAAGGGCATTTGGATGGGCATTGCCCTTAAAAGGGCATTTAGCTCTATTGCTGCCCAAACCCTATCCTAAAAATAAAACCCACCCAATAAACCCTTAAAAAATCTAACACTAACCCTTGAAGATCCATTTACAGTTTTTGTCAGCCGCTCAGGAATCAATCCGGGAAGTAACCCAACTGCTAGCGTGAATTGAAAGCACACGCTAGCACACTGAGAAATATCCAGGACGTGACCCACTCAGGAAGCAGATTAGAAGATAACAAAAATGAATATTGTTCCAGAATGCAGGAAAGCCACAAAGGATAAAACGTCCCTTTAAATAGTTCAAAGAACAAAAAGGAAATGCTCTTACTTGAAGCTTCTGAAAAAGGTCCTCTTTAGCAGGCTTGTAAAACAAAGGAAAAGTTCTCTTTTGCAGCTTGTAAAAGTATAATGTCCCTTTAAGCAGGTTTATAACAAACAGAAAGGCAAAGTTCTCTTTTGCAGCTTGTAAAAGTAAATGTCCCTTTTAAGCAGGTGTATAACAAACAGAAAGGCAAAATTCTCTTTTGCAGCTTGTAAAAGTAAATGTCCCTTTTAAGCAGGTGTATAACAAACAGAAAGGCAAAGTTCTCTTTTGCAGCTTGTAAAAGTAAATGTCCCTTTTAAGCAGGTGTATAACAAACAGAAAGGCAAAGTTCTCTTTTGCAGCTTGTAAAAGTAAATGTCCCTTTTAAGCAGGTGTATAACAAACAGAAAGGCAAAGTTCTCTTTTGCAGCTTGTAAAAGTAAATGTCCCTTTTAAGCAGGTGTTGTTTAACAAAGAATAGGTTTAAAGGTAAAGGCCAAAGCAAGGTCAGGCAGGCAGAAGTCGGCATCCAAATATCAGCAAAAGGTATTGGCAAAAGACAGGGTCAGGCAAGCAGAAGTCGGCATCAAAGTATCAGCAAAAGGGTAATAGCTACAGGCAAGGTCAGGCAGGCAGAAGTCAATGTCCAAATATCAGCAAGTAGGGATTAGGCAAGAGGCTTGGTCAGGCAGGCAGAAGTCGGTACACAGAAGAACAAAACTGATAAGGTACTCACAATCCAGGGAAACAACAAACGGGCCCAGATTCAGATCTCCCGCCGAGATTTAAAGGGCAGAGCGTAACCGTCATCAGAGGGGTGTGAGAGAAAGCGTCATGTTGCTAAGCAACATGACGTCAGAGACACAGAGGAGTTCTGGGAGCCGCGGCGACACGGCGATGAACGGAAGCGCTCATGACAGCACCCCCTCCTCAAGGACCCCTCCGGGGGACAGGACCAGGTTTATCAGGATGAGTCTTGTGGAAGGACTTGACCAATATAGGAGCATTTACTTGATGAGCAGGTTCCCAAGAACGTTCCGTGACTGGATAACCCTTCCAATGAATGAGATAATACAATTTCTTGCCCCGCAATTTGGAATCTAGAATATGGCTGATCTCAAACTCAGGATGTCCATGCACCAATAACGGTGGAGGTTTAGAAAAAGGCTTAGAATACCTGTTAAACATCACAGGTTTTAAAAGAGAAACATGAAATACCGGATGGACTTTGAGAGACTTGGGTAAAGCTACCCGATAAGCAGTGGAACATACCTGACCCAGTATTCGGAAAGGACCCACATATCGTGGTCCCAATTTGTTAGAAGGTTGTTTCAGGCGAAGAAATCGAGAGGAAATCCAAACTTTATCACCAGGGCGATATTTGGGAGCCTTTTTCCGTCGAAGATCCGAAAAGAACTTGTAACGTCTAGAAGTTACAGAAAGAATACGATGTATCTTCTGCCAATGTCGAGTTAATCTTCGGGCTGTAAGATCAGAAGCAGGATTCACTGTGGAGGAAGTATGCAAAGGGAATGTCCTAGGCTGATATCCGTAAGCTGCATGAAAAGGAGAAGTCTGAAGGGAGGAATTGTACCGGGCATTATGGGCCAATTCAGCCAAAGGAAGGTAAGAAGTCCAGTTTGAATGATAATGATCCACATAATGTCTAAGATATGTTTCAAGACACTGGTTTACTCTTTCAGTCTGACCATTCGATTGTGGGTGGTGAGAAGTAGAGAGAGATATAGTAGTACCAAAATGTTTACAAAGTGACCTCCAAAATCGAGAAACGAATTGTACCCCTCTATCTGAAACAATATCTAGAGGAAATCCATGGATTCTTACAATATGTAGAATAAAAAGTTCAGAGAGTCTTTTGGCAGATGGTAATCCTGGCAAGGGTACAAAATGAGCCGTCTTAGTGAACCTGTCGACCACCACCCAGATAGTATTGTTCCCAGTGGACAAGGGAAGATCGGTAATAAAGTCCATGGATACATGAGTCCAAGGCTGGTGAGGTATAGGCAATGGTTGGAGCAATCCTGAAGGAAGTTGGCGTGGAGTTTTGTTCATGGCACATTGTGTGCATACTGAGACGTAATCCTTCACATCTTGAGAGAGTGTAGGCCACCAGACATGTTGTTTGAGGTTTCGAGTGGTAATACTGATGCCAGGATGTCCAGAAAGGGGACTATCATGAGCCCAAAATAAAATCTTGGAACGAAGGCGTTCAGGAACAAAGAGTAAACCATTGGGAGGTTTACAGGACAAAGGAAGATGCTCTTGAGCGGACTGTAATTCTTGTAACCAAGAAGTTGTTAACTGGGCAATGACTTCATGAGGTTGGAGAATGGTACCAGACTCAGGAACTGGGGTATCTTGAAATTGTCTGGAAAGTGCGTCTGCTTTAATATTTTTTGATCCAGGTATGTAAGACAAATTATAATGAAACCGAGAGAAGAATAAGGACCAGCGTGCTTGCCTGGAATTTAGTCGTTTGGCTGTTTGGAGATACAGAAGGTTCTTATGATCAGTAAGTATAGTAAATGGCAAAGAAGTACCTTCCAGCCAATGTCTCCATTCATCCAATGCCATCTTGATGGCAAGCAACTCTTTATTCCCTACGTCATAGTTAAATTCGGAAGGAGTGAATTTTTTAGAGAAAAAAGCAACAGGATGAATCCTTCCAGTCTCTGGTATTCGTTGAGACAGAACCGCTCCAGCAGCAACAGAGGAAGCATCCACCTCCAGAATAAATTGAAACTCAGGATTTGGATGACGAAGGATAGGAGCTGAGGAAAAAGCTTCTTTGAGAGATTCAAAAGCTTCTATAGCCTCAGACGGCCATACTTTACAGTTTTGTCCTTTTCTTGTGAGAGAAGTAAGAGGAGAAGTAATAGTAGCAAAATTCTTGATGAACTTTCTGTAATAATTGGCGAAGCCTAGGAAACGTTGTAAAGCCTTCAAAGAATCAGGTCTAGGCCAATCCAAAATGGCAGAAAGTTTAGTAGGGTCCATTTCGAATCCAGATGCCGATATTACATAACCCAGAAAGGGTATGGATTTTTGATGGAAAGAACATTTCTCCAGTTTAGCAAACAGATGGAATTCTCTTAGACGTTGAAGTACTTTCTTGACGTGGTGCACATGATCTTGGTGGTTCTGAGAAAAAATCAAGATGTCGTCCAGATATATGATAACAAAAATATTCAAAAAATCACGAAAGATCTCATTTACAAAATGCTGGAAAACCGCCAGAGCATTGCATAGCCCGAAGGGCATGACCAAATATTCATAATGCCCAAATCGAGTGTTAAAGGCAGTCTTCCACTCATCTCCTTTGCGTATACGGATCAAGTTGTATGCACCACGTAGGTTGAGTTTGGTGAAAATGGTGGCTCCCTGAAGATAAGTAAAAAGTTCAGGAATAAGGGGCAGAGGATAACTGTTCTTGATGGTAATCTGATTCAATCCACGATAATCAATACAGGGTCTTAATCCGCCATCCTTTTTTCCCACAAAAAAGAAACCAGCCCCTACAGGGGAAGAGGAGGGTCGAATAAATCCTCTAGCCAGATTGTCTTTTATATATTCTTCCAGAGCCATGTTTTCTGGTTTAGAAAGTGGATATGTCTTGCCTCGAGGATAGGCAGCCCCAGGAAGGAGGTCAATGGGACAATCAAAAGGGCGATGAGGAGGAAGACGTTCCGCTTCTTTTTTGGAGAAGACATCCACAAAGTCATGGTAATGCATAGGTAAGGATTCCGGAGTTTCAACTGTGAGAGCAATAGTGAGTGGTAACTTAGTAATCTTTTGAAGACATTTAGTCTGGCAGGTAGATCCCCAGGAAGTGAGTTCACCGAAAGTCCAAGAAAAAATGGGATTGTGAATCTGGAGCCAGGGTAATCCCAAGATAATGGGAAATTGCGGAGTGGGAATGACATCGAAACAAATTGTCTCAGAATGAAGTATTCCTACGGTGAGGATTAAGGGTTGAGTAGAAAACTGAATGTATCCAGAACCCAAAGGATCTCCACTGACCGTAGAGACTGAAATGGAATACTCCTTCTTTAGTAAGGGTATAGAATGAGTAGAAACAAATGTAGAGTCAATGAACACACCTCCAGCACCAGAATCAATTAGAGCTTGGGTATAGATCTTCTTATGTCCAATTAGAAGAGTTATTGGAACAAAGAGTTTCTTGTATAGGGAATGACCACTATTTTGGCTTAACTCAGTTCCCTGGACTAGAGTTAAGCCCTGGCTTTTACTGGCCTAGTAGGACAATCCCTTAATAAATGTCCTTTAAGGCCACAGTACAGACATAAGCCAAGAGTCCGTCTTCTTAAGCGTTCAGTCTCAGTTAATTTTATACTTCCTACTTCCATGGGTTCAGCCTGATCAGTAGTAGGAGAGGCTGGAGTGACTGGATTAGAAAAACGAGGAGCTAAACGAAAAGGAGTTCGAGTGGAAGTCCTCTGTGTTCTATCCTTTTCTTGTTGGCGTTCACGAAACCTGGCGTCGAGACTGATACAGAGATTTATTAAGGCTTCTAAGGACTCTGGAAGTTCACGATACACCAATTCATCCTTGAGACGCTCAGAAAGTCCTTTACGGAAAGCGGCTCTGAGTGCTCCCTGATTCCAAGTGGTTTCAGAAGCAAGGGTGCGGAACTCAATTGCATATTGAGAGACTGGTTGATTTCCTTGACGTAAATCCAGGAGAGTTGCTTCAGCAGCGGATGACCTTCCAGGTTTATCGAATACGTTTGAGAATGTAGATAGAAATGTATCAACATCCAACAGTATAGGATCATTCTTTTCTAGCAAAGGTGACACCCAAGCCAAGGCTTTTCCTTTCATTAAGGAAATAAGAAACGTGATTCTAGAAGAGGCAGTAGCAAAGAGAGTAGGGCTATTTCGGAAATGAAGACGGCATTGATTCAAAAAGCCTCTACATTCTTCAGGATTCCCATCATATTTATCCGGAAGAGGAATCCTGGGACTTAGTTGTACCTGAGACTGATTGTTAGGAATCGGAGGAGGTAATGCCTCAATCGGATTTGGATTGGGATTAGGATTGGGAGGTGCGGTAGCAACCAAATTTTGTAATAGAGCAGTAATTTGATCAAGTTTAGTGTCCAGAGACTGCAAGTGAGTGGCATGAGAACCCAAGAGCTGTCCCTGGTGAGCCACGGCCATAGATAATTCAGTGGGGTCCATTTTTATGGCCCGTTTGTAATGTCAGCCGCTCAGGAATCAATCCGGGAAGTAACCCAACTGCTAGCGTGAATTGAAAGCACACGCTAGCACACTGAGAAATATCCAGGACGTGACCCACTCAGGAAGCAGATTAGAAGATAACAAAAATGAATATTGTTCCAGAATGCAGGAAAGCCACAAAGGATAAAACGTCCCTTTAAATAGTTCAAAGAACAAAAAGGAAATGCTCTTACTTGAAGCTTCTGAAAAAGGTCCTCTTTAGCAGGCTTGTAAAACAAAGGAAAAGTTCTCTTTTGCAGCTTGTAAAAGTATAATGTCCCTTTAAGCAGGTTTATAACAAACAGAAAGGCAAAGTTCTCTTTTGCAGCTTGTAAAAGTAAATGTCCCTTTTAAGCAGGTGTATAACAAACAGAAAGGCAAAATTCTCTTTTGCAGCTTGTAAAAGTAAATGTCCCTTTTAAGCAGGTGTATAACAAACAGAAAGGCAAAGTTCTCTTTTGCAGCTTGTAAAAGTAAATGTCCCTTTTAAGCAGGTGTATAACAAACAGAAAGGCAAAGTTCTCTTTTGCAGCTTGTAAAAGTAAATGTCCCTTTTAAGCAGGTGTATAACAAACAGAAAGGCAAAGTTCTCTTTTGCAGCTTGTAAAAGTAAATGTCCCTTTTAAGCAGGTGTTGTTTAACAAAGAATAGGTTTAAAGGTAAAGGCCAAAGCAAGGTCAGGCAGGCAGAAGTCGGCATCCAAATATCAGCAAAAGGTATTGGCAAAAGACAGGGTCAGGCAAGCAGAAGTCGGCATCAAAGTATCAGCAAAAGGGTAATAGCTACAGGCAAGGTCAGGCAGGCAGAAGTCAATGTCCAAATATCAGCAAGTAGGGATTAGGCAAGAGGCTTGGTCAGGCAGGCAGAAGTCGGTACACAGAAGAACAAAACTGATAAGGTACTCACAATCCAGGGAAACAACAAACGGGCCCAGATTCAGATCTCCCGCCGAGATTTAAAGGGCAGAGCGTAACCGTCATCAGAGGGGTGTGAGAGAAAGCGTCATGTTGCTAAGCAACATGACGTCAGAGACACAGAGGAGTTCCGGGAGCCGCGGCGACACGGCGATGAACGGAAGCGCTCATGACAGTTTTGAAGACCGGACATCCATCCTCAACGAAGCCGGGAGAAGTCCTCAACAAAGCAGGGAGAATTCTTCATCCAAGCCAGCAGAAGTGGTCCTCCAGATGGGCAGAAGTTTTTATCCAGACGGCATCTTCTATCTTCATCCATCCGGTGCGGAGCAGGTCCATCTTCAAGACATCCGGCGCGGTGCATCCTCTTCTTCCGACGTCTAACGAAGAATGAAGGTTCCTTTAAATGACGTCATCCAAGACGGGTTGAGCTCACATTCTATTGGCTGTTCCAATCAGCCAATAGAATGGGAGCTCAATCCTATTGGCTGATTGCATCAGCCAATAGGAATTTTTCACCTTTAATTCCGATTGGCTCATAGAATTCTATCAGCCAACCGGAATTCAAGGGACGCCATCTTGGAAGACTTCATTTAAAGGAACCTTCATTCTTCGTTAGACATCGGAAGAAGAGAATGCTCCGTGCCGGATGGCTTGAAGATGGACCTGCTCCGTGCCGTATGGATGAAGATAGAATATGCCATCTGGATGAAGACTTCTGCCCGTCTGGAGGACCCCTTTTGCCGGCTTGGATGAAGACTTTTCCCGGCTTCGTTGAGGACTTCTTGCCGCATCGTTGAGGACTTCTCCCGGCTTCGATGGATGTCGAGTCTGGATGGATGTCGAGTCTTCAAAACTATAAGTGGATCTTCAGGGGTTATTGTTAGGTTTTTTAAAGGTTTATTGGGTGGGTTTTTTTTTAAGTTAGGGTTTGGGCAGCAAAAGAGCTAAATGCTCTTTTAAGGGCAATGCCCATCCAAAGCTTATTTTTTTTTCGTTAGGATCTTATTTGGGGGTTTGATTGTGTGGGTGGTGGGTTTTACTGTTGGGGGGTTGTTTGTATTTTTTTTACAGGTAAAAGAGCTGATTTCTTTGGGGCAATGCCCCAAAAAAGGCCCTTTTAAGGGCTATTGGTAGTTTAGTTTAGGCTAGGGTTTTTTTTTTTTCATTTTGGGGGGGGCTTTTTTATTTTGATAGGGCTATTAGATTAGGTGTAATTAGTTTAAGTATCTGATTATTTGTTTTTTATTTTGTGTAATTTAGTGTTTTTTTGTAATTTAGGTAATTGTATTTAATTTATGTAATTTATTTAATTGTTGTGTAATGTTAGGTGTTAGTGTAACTCAGGTTAGGTTTTATTTTACAGGTAAATTTGTATTTATTTTAGATAGGTAGTAAGTAAATAGTTATTAACTATTTAATAACTATTCTACCTAGTTAAAATAAATACAAACTTGCCTGTAAAATAAAAATACACCCTAAGATAGCTAACAATGTAAATATTAGTTATATTTTATCTATCTTAGGGTTTATTTTATAGGTAAGTATTTAGTTTTAAATAGGAATAATTTAGGTAATTTTTATTTAGATTTATATGAATTATATTTAAATTAGGGGGTGTTAGGGTTAGACTTTGGTTTAGGGGTTGATAAATTTAGTATAGTGGGGGCGACGTTGAGGGCGGCAGATTAGGGGTTAATAAATCTAGGAAGGTGGCGGCGATGTTAAGGACAGCAGCTTAGGGGTTAATAATATTTAACTAGTGTTTACGATGCTGGAGTGAGGCGGTTTAGGGTTTAATATGTTTATTATAGTGGTGGGGATGTCGGGAGCGGCAGATTAGAGGTTAATAATTTTATTTTAGTGTTTACGATGCGGGAGGGCCTTGATTTAGGGGTTAATAGGTAATTTATGGGTGTTAGTGTACTTTTTAGCACTTTAGTTATGAGTTTTATGCTACAGCTTTGTAGCGTAAAACTCATAACTACTGACTTTAGATTGCGTTACGAATCTTGCGGGATAGGCTGTACCTCTCACTTTGTGGCCTCCAAAAAAAAGCTTGTAATACCGGCGCTATGGAAGTCCCATTGAAAAAAGACTTTACCCAAATTGCGTAAGTTAATTTGCGGTACGGCCAAAAAAGTGTGCGGGACAGCTGTACCCACAAGAGCAGCGGTAGTGAAAAAGAAAACACATAACGCTGCTTTTTTACTCAAACTCAGAATCTATCCGTAAGTTACCAAAAAACAAACACTAAATTACAAAAAATAACAAACCAAATTATCAAAAATATTTTTTTACACATAATCTAATAGTCCTATCAAAATAAAAAAGCCCCACCAAAATAAAAATAAACCCTAGCCTACAATAAACTACCAATAGCCCTTAAAAGGGCCTTTTGTGGGGCATTGCCCCAAAGATAACAGTTCTTCTACCTGGCAAAAAAATACAAACATCCCCCAACTGTAAAACCCACCATCCTACCAACCAACCCCCCCCCCCCCAAATAAAAAAAACTATCTAAAATAACCTGTTACCCTGAAAAGGGCATTTGTATGGGCATTGCCCTTAAAAGGGCACTTAGCTCTTTTACTGCCCAGGCCCTAATCTAAAAATAAAACCCACCCAAAAAACCCTTAAAAACCTAACATTAACCCCCGACTATCCACTTACAATTCTTGAAGTCCCGCTTGAAGGATCCATCCAGCCGGCGAAGTCCTCATCCAGGTGGCAAACGTCTTCATCCAGGCGACCTCTTCTATCTTCATCCAGCCGGTTCAGAGTGGGTCCATCCTGAAGACATCCAGCGTGGAGCATCCTCTTCATATGGTCTCTGCCGTACACTGATTCTTCAATGCAAGTGACGCAAACCAAGATGGTGTCCCTTGCATTCCTATTGGCTAAAAGATTTTAATCAGATAATAGCAATTAGAGCTGCTAAAATCCTATTGGCTGTTCCAATCAGCCAATAGGATTGAGCTCTCATCCTATTGGCTGTTTCAATCAGCCAATAGGATTGAGCTCTCATCATATTGGCTGTTCCAATCAGCCAATAGAATGAGAGCTCAATCCTAGCTCTCATGCCGCCTGGATTAAGACTTCTTGCCGCCTGGATGAGGACTTCAAGTGGGACTTTAAGAACTGTAAGTGGATCGTCGGGGGTTAGTGTTAGGTTTTTTTAAGGGTTTTTTGCATGGGTTTTATTTTTAGATTAGGGTCTGGGCAGTAAAAGAGCTAAATGCCCTTTTAAGGATAATGCTCCACAAAAGGCCCTTTTAAGGGACATTTGTAGTTTATTGTAGGCTAGTTTTTTTTTTTATCTTGATAGGGCTGTTAGATTAGGTGTAAAAAAAATATTTTTGACAATTTGGTTTATTATTTTTCATAATTTAGTAGGGAGTTTTTGTAACTTAGTTTTTTTTATTTGTAATTTAGGACTTTGTAATAATGTTTGATTGTATATTAAAATAATTGTAGTAGGGGTAGGTCTTTTTAATATGTAATTTAGTTTATTTAATTGGTAGTTTAATTTAATTGTAGTTTAATAGTTAGGGTAGGTTAATCAATAGTTTAAAATTAGTTTATTTTAATTCTACAGGTAAGTTTTAATTTATTTGAAGATAGGGATGTTGTAATTTTAATTTAAAGTTAAGGGGTTTTTAGGTTTTGGGGTTAATAGCTTAATCTAGTTGTTTGCAATGTGGGGGGCTGACGGTTTAGGAGTTAATAGGTTTAGTTAGTGGTGGTGATGTGGGAGGCCAGAGGTTTAGGGGTTAATAAGTTTATTTAGTGGTGGCAGTGGTGGTGGCGGGGAGTGGTGGGATAGGGGTTAATAACTTTATTTATGTTGTGGCTGTGTCGGGGAGTGGCGGGATAGGGGTTAAACATTTTAGTATAGTGGCAGTGTTTAGGGAAATTTTATAAATAAAGTTGTGAAAAAGCTGAATAGACACAAGATCGATGACTGCTAGTTAACAACAGTCCGATCGCCCCATATTTAGTGTGCATGTTTTTGACGGCTTTTATTTATAAATAAGGAGAGCACATTGAGATCCGTGGCCGCGATGTTTGGCGATGTTAGGCAAGCGTATTAATGCCGGCAAATGCAACATAGTTGACGCTTTGATAAATATCCCCCAGTTGTTTTTCTGTTTTTGGGCCAGATTGCAAGTGGCACGCTAATGATAGTGCAGGACATCACTAACATTAGCTTGCAACTTGATATTACAAGTCCATGGTAAAGCACGTTTACCAGAGAAGGATTATTGCAAATGTACTAACTTGAGCTCATATTGGGCCAGACTACGAGTGAAGCTCAAATGTTTATGCCCAGGTGATAAGGGATATATCGCGATTTACGCTAGAATGATTACCGCAACTTCAGAGTTCTGGTTAACTGTTTCGCAAAACATAAAAGTGTTGCAAAACACATCAAAAATACATTACAAAGTACACTGAATAGACACAAGATCGATGACTGCTAGTTAACAACAGTCCGATCGCCCCATATTTAGTGTGCATGTTTTTGACGGCTTTTATTTATAAATAAGGAGAGCACATTGAGATCCGTGGCCGCGATGTTTGGCGATGTTAGGCAAGCGTATTAATGCCGGCAATAGACACAAGATCGATGACTGCTAGTTAACAACAGTCCGATCGCCCCATATTTAGTGTGCATGTTTTTGACGGCTTTTATTTATAAATAAGGAGAGCACATTGAGATCCGTGGCCGCGATGTTTGGCGATGTTAGGCAAGCGTATTAATGCCGGCAAATGCAACATAGTTGACGCTTTGATAAATATCCCCCAGTTGTTTTTCTGTTTTTGGGCCAGATTGCAAGTGGCACGCTAATGATAGTGCAGGACATCACTAACATTAGCTTGCAACTTGATATTACAAGTCCATGGTAAAGCACGTTTACCAGAGAAGGATTATTGCAAATGTACTAACTTGAGCTCATATTGGGCCAGACTACGAGTGAAGCTCAAATGTTTATGCCCAGGTGATAAGGGATATATCGCGATTTACGCTAGAATGATTACCGCAACTTCAGAGTTCTGGTTAACTGTTTCGCAAAACATAAAAGTGTTGCAAAACACATCAAAAATACATTACAAAGTACACTTACACCCATAATAACACCATCTAATAAAAAATATTAAAAGAAAATGTTGCACAAAAAAAGTTATAAGGGCTTAAAAATATGAGATCTTAGGTGTTGGAAAAAAAAAGGCAGGCAAAGTGCTTTAACATTGAGATACATACATATACATGTCTAAAGATGTATATGTATGAATATATGTATATATATATATATATATATATATATATATATATATATATATATATATATGTCTATATATGTGTACATATGTATTTACTGTATGTATTTTTATGTGTAAATATGTATTTACAGACATATACACATACAAATATGTCTGCACATATCTGCACATAACAGAACATGTTCTTTGTATTTGTAAACAGATATTCCTATTTATATCTGGATATATTTATACCTATATATAATCAGGTATATATCAGTAGAAAAAAAAAGCGGTATGCAGATTACGATTTAAAAGTTCCATACTTTATAAATAAATACCCATAATATCCATGGGTCATAGAGAAGGCAAACACTTGCAATAAACGGCTGACATGTTTCGACCCTTAAGTTGTAATCATAGCTGTGTATAAAACACCTGCTAACCTATTTAAGGCTGCAGGTTAAGTCTGATAGGATTAAAATGTATTTATTTAAAGTGTGTCATAGGGTTACTCGTACCCTGTGTGTTACATTCATATCAAACTTAATATAATATCATCAGGGTCAGAATGTGGACATTGAAAAATGGACCAGGTACAAAAATAGTTATATATGCTAATATGCACATTATACATACATACACCTAGATTTAGAGTTTTGTCGGTAACGACCCGCATAGCTAACGCTGGCTTTTTTTTCCCTGCACCTTTTAAATACAGCTGGTATTTAGAGTTCACAGAATGGCTGCGTTAGGCTCCAAAAAGGGAGCGTAGAGCATAATTTACCGCCACTGCAACTCTCAATACCAGCGGTGCTTACGGACGTGGCCAGCTTCAAAAACGTGCTTGTGCACGATTCCCCCATAGAAAACAAGGGGGCATTTTGAGCTGAAAAAAAACCTAAAACCTGCAAAAAAGCAGCATTCAGCTCCTAACGCAGCCCCATTGTTTCCTATGGGGAAACAGTTTCTAAGTCTGCACCTAACACCCTAACATGTACCCCGAATCTAAACACCCCTAGCCTTACACTTATTAACCCCTAATCTGCCGCCCCCGCTATCGCTGACCCCTGCATATTATTATTAACCCCTAATCTGCCGCTCCGTACACCCCCGCAACCTACATTATACCTATGTACCCCTAATCTGCTGCCCATAACACCGCCGACCCCTATATTATATTTATTAACCCCTAATCTGCCCCCCACAACGTCGCCTTCACCTACCTATAATTATTAACCCCTAATCTGCCGATCGGACCTCACCGCTACTATAATAAATGTATTAACCCCTAATCCGCCTCACTCCAGCCTCAATAACCCTATAATAAATAGTATTAACCCCTAATCTGCCCTCCCTAACATCGCCGACACCTAACTTCAAGTATTAACCCCTAATCTGCCGACCGGACCTCACCGCTACTCTAATAAATGTATTAACCCCTAATGCTAAGTCTAACCCTAACCCTAAGACCCCCCTAAGTTAAATATAATTTAAATCTAACGAAATAAATTAACTCTTATTAAATAAATTATTCCTATTTAAAGCTAAATACTTACCTGTAAAATAAACCCTAATATAGCTACAATATAAATTATAATTATATTGTTATATTGTAGCTATTTTAGGATTAATATTTATTTTACAGGCAACTTTGTAATTATTTTAACCAGGTACAATAGCTATTAAATAGTTAATAACTATTTAATGGCTACCTAGTTAAAATAATTAAAAAATTACCTGTAAAATAAATCCTAACCTAAGTTACAATTAAACTTAACACTACACTATCAATAAATTAATTAAATAAAATACCTACAATTATCTACAATTAAACCTAACACTACACTATCAATAAATTAATTAAATATAATACCTACAAATAAATACAATTAAATAAACTAACTAAGATACAAAAAATAAAAAAATTACAAACATAATAAAAATATTACAACCATTTTAAGCTAATTACACCTACTCTAAGCCCCCTAATAAAATAACAAAGCCCCCCAAAATAAAAAAATGCCCTACCCTATTCTAAAATTAAAATAGAAAAGCTCTTTTACCTTACCAGCCCTTAAAAGGGCCTTTTGCGGGGCATACCTCAAAGAATTAAGCTCTTTTGTCTGTAAAAAAAAACATACAATACCTCCCCCAACATTACAACCCACCACCCACATACCCCTAATCTAACCCAAACCCCCCTTAAATAAACCTAACACTAAGCCCCTGAAGATCTTCCTACCTTGTCTTCACCACGCCGGGTTCACTGAAGTCTTGATTAAATAAATTAATTTATTTAATTCATTTATTGATAGTGTAGTATTAGGTTTAATTGTAACTTAGGTTAGAATTTATTTTACAGGTAATTTTGTAATTATTTTAACTAGGTAGCTATTAAATAGTTCTTAACTATTTAATAGCTATTGTACCTGGTTAAAATAAATACAAAGTTGCCTGTAAAATAAATATAAACCCTAAAATAGCTACAATATAATTATAATTTATTATTATAAATGGCAACAGCAGTACTCAATTCTATGATTCTAGAGCAATATGCTGCAAGCATATGTGCTAATATCAGTATAACATAAATGGATACATATGTGTATGTGAGTACATAACTACTAAAGTTATATCAGCATGTGAAAATGTGCAAAGAACAAAAAAACAAAAAACATAACCCCAAAACTCAAAATTATTATATATACAAAGGCACGTGCGTGCTGCGGGAGAGGGAGATGTAAGGAGATAAAAAGTCAATAATAATAATAAATCAGGTATATAGGTATAGATATAGCTGTTACCAAAATATCATCAGATATCTATAGAACTATGTATTTATGAACAAATAGACAATATTATGTCATGTTGGGATAGCGCATGTAAGAATATGTAATTGGGTTTGTGCGAGAGTAAGTTGTTGTTTTTGCGCTTGTGAGGTTATCCGTGGAAAGTAATAGTTTGTGCTTGAACAAAAGCTATAACTGTGTTAGAATATGTAGCATAACTTCAGATCTGCAATAAACTGTAAGGATTAAAAAAATAGTTGCACCAAACACAATAAAAACACATTAAAATAAAGTAATACACAAATATACCCATTTATTTAAAATATATAACTTAAACATTAATAAAAATGTTTTTAAAGGGATACAAGAAATATGGTATATTGCAAATTGTTTGACTGGGAAGGGCCCAATGTGTATATATATATAAAAAATATGTGTATGTGTCTATACACATATGTGTATATATGTGTATACATGTATATTTATGTGTTTATATGTGTAAATATGAATGTTCACACATATATATATATATATATATATATATATATATATATATATATATATATATATATATATATATATATATACAGATATATACACATACAGTATAAACACATAAATACACACACACACATATATATATATATATATATATATATATATATATATATATATATATATATATATATATATATATATATACTGTAGATATAAAAGTATAATAAAAGTATTGATATATGGTTTACAAAAAAAATATATTCAGACATACAGTATATAGAAATATATACTTAAAATATACATAACACTTTCTTCTATGTATATAACATAGAAAGTTGAAGTACTCCTAACACTTTTAGGTTTATGGTAGTTAGTCTAGCGATAGCTAATAGGTTTCTCTTGTAAAGGTGTATCCAGTCCACGGGTTCATCCATTACTTGTGGGATATTCTCCTTCCCAACAGGAAGTTGCAAGAGGACACCCACAGCAGAGCTGTCTATATAGCTCCTCCCCTAACTGCCACCCCCAGTCATTCTCTTGCAACTCTCGACAAGATAGGAAGTGTAAGAGAGATGTGGTGACTTAGTGTAGTTTTTACCTTCAATCAAGAGTTTGTTATTTTTAAACGGTACCGGCGTTGTACTGTTTTACTCTCAGGCAGAAATTAGAAGAAGAATCTGCCTGGAGGTTGATGATCTTAGCGGTTTGTAACTAAGGTCCATTGCTGTTCTCACACATAACTGAAGAGTATGGAAAGAAAACTTCAGTTGGGGGGACGGTTTGCAGATTACCTGCTTTGAGGTATGTTCAGTATATTTATTTCTAGAGAGATGATAAGGTCTAGAAAATGCTGACAGAGCCTTGTATATTTGAGGTAAGCCTGATGCAGTGATTTAACAATGACTGGGATAATGCTTACAAAAAAGGGTAATATTCATGTTAATACTCATATTACTTAGTGTCAAAACGTTTGCATGGTTTATAGAAAAAAAAAGTTTTTTCTCTGAGGGTGATAAATCTTTATTTGGGGCCCAGTTTTCCACATGGCTAGTCAGATTACTCCTAGGAGTACTTTTTTAAGGCCCTCTGACATCGAGTGCATGGTGGGAGGGGCCTATTTTCGCGCTCTAAATGTGCAGTTGATATTCAGACTGAGACATCCAGCTTCCCTAAAGGAGTCCTCTGGCATCTAGGAATCTAGGACCACTATAGAGGGTTTTATTCCTGCAAAAATCGTGTTTAAGGGCAGGTAGGAGCTACAGCAGAGCTGTGGCAGTGTGTTTGACTGTTTATTAACGGTTTTAACGGTTTTCAAATCCGGTTTGGGGCCTAAGGGGTTAATCATCCATTTGCAAGTGGTTGCAATGCTGCTTTAGTCCCTTATACACTCTGTAAACATTTTGTAGAGTTTACTACTTTTTAACACTGTTTTGCAGTTTATGTGGTAGTTTTTTCTCTTAAAGGCACAATACCGTTTTTGTTTAATTGCTGTTTCACATTTATTA
This sequence comes from Bombina bombina, assembly GCF_027579735.1. Taxonomy (NCBI): domain Eukaryota; kingdom Metazoa; phylum Chordata; class Amphibia; order Anura; family Bombinatoridae; genus Bombina; species Bombina bombina. The sequence continues at coordinate 832,795,181 of NC_069503.1, read as the reverse complement.
AAGTGTTTTCCAAGCTTGCTGGTCTCATTACTAATCTGTTAAACATGTCTGACATAGAGGAAACTCCTTGTTCATTATGTTTAGAAGCCATTGTGGAACCCCCTCTTAGAATGTGTACCAAATATACTGATATTTCTATAAGTTATAAAGACCATATTATGGCATTTAAAGATTTATCACCAGAGGTTTCTCAGACTGACAAAAGGGAGGTTAAACCACCTAGCTCTCTCCATGTGTCAGAATCTATATCCCCCGCTCAAGTGACGCCAAGTACATCTGGTGCATCCAATGCGTTTACCTTTCAAGACATGGCGGCGGTTATGACTAATACCCTCACAGAGGTATTGTCCAAACTGCCAGGGTTACAAGGAAAGCAAGACAGCTCTGAGGCTAGAACAAATACAGAGCTTTCTGATGCTTTTGTAGCTATGTCCGATATACCCTCACAATATGCAGTAGCCGAAGCAGGAGAGCTTCTATCTGTGGGTGACATTTCTGATTCAGGGAAGGCGTTACTTCAGTCTGACTCTGAAATGACAGCGTTTAAATTTAAGCTTGAACACCTCCGCTTGTTGCTCAGGGAGGTTTTAGCGACTCTGGATGACTGTGACCCCATTGTAGTCCCAGAGAAATTGGGTGTAAAATGGACAAATACTTTGCAGTGCCTGTTTACACTGACGTTTTTCCAGTCCCTAAGAGGTTTTCAGAAATTATTACTAAGGAATGGGATAGACCAGGTGTACTGTTCTCTCCCCCTCCTGCTTTTAAAAAGATGTTTCCCATAGATGCCGCAACACGGGACTCGTGGCAGACGGTCCCTAAGGTGGAGGGAGCAGTCTCTACCCTAGCTAAACGTACAACTATCCCTGTCGAAGACAGTTGTGCTTTCCTAGATCCAATGGATAAAAAATTAGAGGGTTTCCTTAAGAAAATATTTATACAACAAGGTTTTATTCTCCAGGCTCTTGCATGCATTGCCCCAGTCACTGCTGCAGCGGATTTCTGGTTCGAGTCTCTTGAGGAGGCTCTACAGGTGGAGACCCCGTTAGATGATATTCTAGACAGGATTAAAGCTCTTAAGTTAGCTAATTCCTTTATTTCTGATGCCGTTTTTCATTTAACCAAGCTAACGGCTAAGAATTCAGGTTTTGCCATTCAGGCGCGTAGGGCGCTATGGCTTAAATGCTGGTCAGCTGACGTTACTTCAAAGTCTAAGCTTCTCAACATCCCCTTCAAAGGGCAGACCCTAGACATGTGCGGTTCGTTTCGGATTAATTCGGAAATTCGGTAAATTCGGTAAATTCGGAGATTCGGATCGATTCGGATTTCCGAATTAAAATACTTCCGAATCTACCGAATGAATCCGAAATAGCTGCCGTATCTCCGAATAAATCCGAATTAGCTCGTTAAGATTCGGCATTTCCCCATAGGAAACAATGGGAGTTTCGGCTGAAAAAAAACTACCACCGCAGCCCCATTGTTTCCTATGGGGAAAAACTAAGTCTGCACCTAACACCCTAACATTTACCCCGAGTCTCTAAACACCCCTAATCTAACACTTATTAACCCCTAATCTGCTGCCTCCGCTATCGCTGACACCTGCATTATTTTATTAACCCCTAATCTGCCGACCCGATATCGCCGCCGCCTACATTATAGCTATTAACCCCTAATCTGCTGTCCCTAACACCGCCGACCCCTACATTATAGTTATTAACCCCTAATCTGCCTCCCCCAACGTCGCCGCAATCTAACTACAAGTATTAACCCCTAATCTGCCGACCGAATATCGCCGCCGCCTACATTATAACTATTAACCCCTAACCTGCTGTCCCTAACACCGCCGACCCCTACATTATAGTTATTAACCCCTAATCTGCCTCCCCCAACGTTGCCGCAATCTAACTATAAGTATTAACCCCTAATCTGCCGACCCGATATCGCCGCCGCCTACATTATAGCTATTAACCCCTAACCTGCTGTCCCTAACACCGCCGACCCCTACATTATAGTTATTAACCCCTAATCTGCCTCCCCCCAACGTCGCCGCAATCTAACTACAAGTATTAACCCCTAATCTGCCGACCGCAAATCGCCGCCACTATAATAAATGTATTAACCCCTAAACCGCCGCACTCCCGCCTCGCAAACACTATAATACATTTTATTAACCCCTAATCTGCCCTCCCTAACATCGCCGCCACCTACCTACAATTATTAACCCCTAATCTCCCGCCCCCATCGTCGCCGCTACTATAATAAGGTTATTAACCCCTAAAGCTAAGTCTAACCCTAACACTAACACCCACTAACTTAAATATAATTTAAATAAAACGAAATAAGTTGACTATAGTTAAATAAATGAATCCTATTTAAAACTAAAGACTTACCTGTAAAATAAACCCTAAGATAGCTGCAATATAACTAATAGTTACATTGTAGCTATTTTAGCATTTATTTTTATTTTACAGGCAACTTTGTATTTATTTTAACTAGGTACAATAGTTATTAAATAGTTAATAACTATTTAATAACTACCTAGCTAAAATAAATACAAATTTACCTGTAAAATAAATCCTAACCTAAGTTACACTAACACCTAACACTACACTATCATTAAATTAACTAAATAAATGAATCATATTTAAAACAAAATACTTACCTGTAAAATAAACCCTAATATAGCTGCAATATAACTAATAGTTACATTGTAGCTATTTTAGCATTTATATTTATTTTACAGACAACTTTGTATTTATTTTAACTAGGTACAATAGCTATTAAATAGTTATTGACTAATTAATAGCTACCTAGTTAAAATAATTACAAAATTACCTGTAAAATAAATCCTAACCTAAGTTACAATTAAACCTAACACTACACTGTCATTAAATAAATTAACTACAATTATCTACAATTAAATAAACTAAAGTACAAAACCCCCCCACTAAATTACAAAAAAAAACAAACACTAAATTACAAAAAATAAAAAAATATTACAAGAATTTTAAACTAATTACACCTAATCTAAGCCCCCTAATAAAATAACAAAGCCCCCCAAAATAAAAAAAAATGCCCTACCCTATACTAAATTACAAAAGTTAACAGCTCTATTACCTTACCAGCCCTGAACAGGGCCCTTTGCGGGGCATGCCCCAAAGAAAACAGCTCTTTTGCCTGTAAAAAAAAAACACAATCCCCCCCCCACATTACAACCCACCACCCACATACCCCTACTCTAACCCAAACCCCCCTTAAATAAACCTAACACTACCCCCCTGAAGATCTCCCTACCTTGAGTCGTGTTCACCCAGCCGGGCCGAAGTCTTCATCCGATGGGGCAGAAGAGTACATCCAGACCGGCAGAAGTCTTCATCCAAGCGGGGCAAGAAGAGGTCTTCCATCCATCATACAAGTACCAAAATACAAACAAACACTAAATTACCAAAAATAATAAAATATTACAATAATTTTAAACTAATTACACCTAATCTAAGCCCCCTACTAGCTATTAATATAGCTTCAATATAACTAATAGTTACATTGTAGCTATTTTAGGATTTATATGTATTTTACAGGCAACTTTGTATTTATTTTAACTAGGTACAATAGTTATTAAATAGTTAATAACTATTTAATAACTACCTAGCTAAAATAAATACAAATTTACCTGTAAAATAAATCATAACCTAAGTTACAATTACACCTAACACTACACTATCATTAAATTAACTAAATAAATGAATCCTATATAAAACTAAAGACTTACCTGTAAAATAAACCCTAATATAGCTGCAATATAACTAATAGTTACATTGTAGCTATTTTAGCATTTATATTTATTGTACAGGCAACTTTGTATTCATTTTAACTAGGTTCAATAGCTATTAAATAGGTATTGACTATTTAATAGCTACCTAGTTAAAATAAATACAAAATTACCTGTAAAATAAATCCTAACCTAAGTTACAATTAAACCTAACACTACACTATCATTAAATAAATTAACTACAAGTACCTACAATTAAATGCAATTAAAAAAAACTAAACTAAAGTACAAACCCCCCCCACTAAATTACAAAAAATAAAAAAATATTACAAGAATTTTAAACTAATTACACCTAATCTAAGCCCCCTAATAAAATAACAAAGCCCCCCAAAATAAAAAAAAATGCCCTAACCTATACTAAATTACAAAAGTTAACAGCTCTATTACCTTACCAGCCCTGAACAGGGCCCTTTGCGGGGCATGCCCCAAAGAAAACAGCTCTTTTGCCTGTAAAAAAAAAAACACAATCCCTCCCCCCACATTACAACCCACCACCCACATACCCCTACTCTAACCCAAACCCCCCTTAAATAAACCTAACACTACCCCCCTGAAGATCTCCCTACCTTGAGTCGTGTTCACCCAGCCGGGCCGAAGTCTTCATCCGATGGGGCAGAAGAGGACATCCAGACCGGCAGAAGTCTTCATCCAAGCGGGGCAAGAAGAGGTCTTCCATCCATCAGAAAAGTACAAAAAAACAAACAAACACTAAATTAGCAAAAATAATAAAATATTACAATAATTTTAAACTAATTACACCTAATCTAAGCCCCATACTAGCTATTAATATAGCTACAATATAACTAATAGTTACATTGTAGCTATTTTAGGATTTATATTTATTTTACAGGCAACTTTGTATTTATTTTAACTAGGTACAATAGCTATTAAATAGTTAATAACTACCTAGCTAAAATAAATACAAATTTACCTGTAAAATAAACCCTAACCTAAGTTACAATTACACCTAACACTACACTGTCATTAAATTAACTAAATAAAATAATCCTATATAAAACTAAATACTTACCTGTAAAATAAACCCTAATATAGCTACAATATAACTAATAGTTACATTGTAGCTATTTTAGCATTTATATTTATTTTACAGGCAACTTTGTATTTATTTTAACTAGGTACAATAGCTATTAAATAGTTATTGACTAATTAATAGCTACCTAGTTAAAATAATTACAAAATTACCTGTAAAATAAATCCTAACCTAAGTTACTATTAAACCTAACACTACACTATCATTAAATAAATTAACTACAAGTACCTACAATTAAATACAATGAAATAAACTAAACTAAAGTACAAAAAAACCAAACACTAAATTACAAAAAATAAAAAAAATTACAAGAATTTTAAACTAATTACACCTAATCTAAGCCCCCTAATAAAATAACAAAGCCCCCCAAAATAAAAAAATGCCCTACCCTATACTAAATTACAAAAGTAATCAGCTCTATTACCTTACCAGCCCTTAAAAGGGCCTTTTGCGGGGGCATGCCCCAAAGAAAACAGCTCTTTTGCCTGTAAAAAAAACACAATCCCCCCCCCCACATTACAACCCACCACCCACATACCCCTACTCTAACCCAAACCCCCCTTAAATAAACCTAACACTACCCCCCTGAAGATCTCTCTACCGTGTCTTCACCCAGCCGGGCCGAAGTCTTCATCCGATGGGGCAGAAGAGGACATCCAGACCGGCAGAAGTCTTCATCCAAGCGGGGCAAGAAGAGGTCTTCCATCCATCAGAAGTCTTGATCCAGGCGGCATCTTCTCTGTTCATCCATCCGGAGCGGAGCGGCAGCATCCTGAAGACATCCCACGCAGAGCATCCTCTTCTTTCTTGATCCGACGACTAGGTGACTGTACCTTTAAGTGACGTCATCCAAGATGGCGTCCCTTGAATTCCGATTGGCTGATAGGATTCTATCAGCCAATCGGAATTAAGGTAGGAAAAATCTGATTGGCTGATTTAATCAGCCAATCAGATTCAAGTTCAATCCGATTGGCTGATGGAATCAGCCAATCAGATTGACCTCGCATTCTATTGGCTGTTCCGATCAGCCAATAGAATGCGAGCTCAATCTGATTGGCTGATTGGATCAGCCAATCGGATTGAACTTGAATCTGATTGGCTGATTGAATCAGCCAATCAGATTTTTCCTACCTTAATTCCGATTGGCTGATAGAATCCTATCAGCCAGTCGGAATTCAAGGGACGCCATCTTGGATGACGTCACTTAAAGGTACAGTCACCTAGTCGTCGGATCAAGAAAGAAGAGGATGCTCTGCGTGGGATGTCTTCAGGATGCTGCCGCTCCGCTCCGGATGGATGAACAGAGAAGATGCCGCCTGGATCAAGACTTCTGATGGATGGAAGACCTCTTCTTGCCCCGCTTGGATGAAGACTTCTGCCGGTCTGGATGTCCTCTTCTGCCCCATCGGATGAAGACTTCGGCCCGCTGGGTGAAGACACGGTAGAGAGATCTTCAGGGGGGTAGTGTTAGGTTTATTTAAGGGGGGTTTGGGTTAGAGTAGGGGTATGTGGGTGGTGGGTTGTAATGTGGGGGGGGTATTGTGTTTTTTTTTACAGGCAAAAGAGCTGTTTTCTTTGGGGCATGCCCCCGCAAAAGGCCCTTTTAAGGGCTGGTAAGGTAATAGAGCTGATTACTTTTGTAATTTAGTATAGGGTAGGGCATTTTTTTATTTTGGGGGGCTTTGTTATTTTATTAGGGGGCTTAGATTAGGTGTAATTAGTTTAAAATTCTTGTAATTTTTTTTATTTTTTGTAATTTAGTGTTTGTTTTTTTTGTACTTTAGTTTAGTTTATTTCATTGTATTTAATTGTAGGTACTTGTAGTTAATTTATTTAATGATAGTGTAGTGTTAGGTTTAATAGTAACTTAGGTTAGGATTTATTTTACAGGTAATTTTGTAATTATTTTAACTAGGTAGCTATTAATTAGTCAATAACTATTTAATAGCTATTGTACCTAGTTAAAATAAATACAAAGTTGCCTGTAAAATAAATATAAATGCTAAAATAGCTACAATGTAACTATTAGTTATATTGTAGCTATATTAGGGTTTATTTTACAGGTAAGTATTTAGTTTTATATAGGATTAATTTATTTAGTTAATTTAATGACAGTGTAGTGTTAGGTGTAATTGTAACTTAGGTTAGGGTTTATTTTACAGGTAAATTTGTATTTATTTTAGCTAGGTAGTTATTAACTATTTAATAGCTATTGTACCTAGTTAAAATAAATACAAAGTTGCCTGTAAAATAAATATAAATCCTAAAATAGCTACAATGTAACTATTAGTTATATTGTAGCTATATTAATAGCTAGTAGGGGGCTTAGATTAGGTGTAATTAGTTTAAAATTATTGCAATATTTTATTATTTTTGCTAATTTAGTGTTTGTTTGTTTTTTTGTACTTTTCTGATGGATGGAAGACCTCTTCTTGCCCCGCTTGGATGAAGACTTCTGCCAGTCTGGATGTCCTCTTCTGCCCCATCGGATGAAGACTTCGGCCCGGCTGGGTGAACACGACTCAAGGTAGGGAGATCTTCAGGGGGGTAGTGTTAGGTTTATTTAAGGGGGGTTTGGGTTAGAGTAGGGGTATGTGGGTGGTGGGTTGTAATGTGGGGGGGGGGATTGTGTTTTTTTTTACAGGCAAAAGAGCTGTTTTCTTTGGGGCATGCCCCGCAAAAGGCCCTGTTCAGGGCTGGTAAGGTAATAGAGCTGTTAACTTTTGTAATTTAGTATAGGGTAGGGCATTTTTTTTATTTTGGGGGGCTTTGTTATTTTATTAGGGGGCTTAGATTAGGTGTAATTAGTTTAAAATTCTTGTAATATTTTTTTATTTTTTGTAATTTAGTGGGGGGGGGTTGTACTTTAGTTTAGTTTTTTAATTGTATTTAATTGTAGGTACTTGTAGTTAATTTATTTAATGATAGTGTAGTGTTAGGTTTAATTGTAACTTAGGTTAGGATTTATTTTACAGGTAATTTTGTAATTATTTTAACTAGGTAGCTATTAAACAGTAAATATCTATTTAATAGCTATTGTACCTAGTTAAAATAAATACAAAGTTGCCTGTACAATAAATATAAATGCTAAAATAGCTACAATGTAACTATTAGTTATATTGCAGCTATATTAGGGTTTATTTTACAGGTAAGTCTTTAGTTTTATATAGGATTCATTTATTTAGTTAATTTAATGATAGTGTAGTGTTAGGTGTAATTGTAACTTAGGTTATGATTTATTTTACAGGTAAATTTGTATTTATTTTAGCTAGGTAGTTATTAAATAGTTATTAACTATTTAATAGCTATTGTACCTAGTTAAAATAAATACAAAGTTGCCTGTAAAATAAATATAAATCCTAAAATAGCTACAATGTAACTATTAGTTATATTGAAGCTATATTAATAGCTAGTAGGGGGCTTAGATTAGGTGTAATTAGTTTAAAATTATTGTAATATTTTATTATTTTTTGTAATTTAGTGTTTGTTTGTATTTTGGTACTTGTATGATGGATGGAAGACCTCTTCTTGCCCAGCTTGGATGAAGACTTCTGCCGGTCTGGATGTCCTCTTCTGCCCCATCGGATGAAGACTTCGGCCCGGCTGGGTGAACACGACTCAAGGTAGGGAGATCTTCAGGGGGGTAGTGTTAGGTTTATTTAAGGGGGGTTTGGGTTAGAGTAGGGGTATGTGGGTGGTGGGTTGTACTGTGGGGGGGGGATTGTGTTTTTTTTTTTACAGGCAAAAGAGCTGTTTTCTTTGGGGCATGCCCCGCAAAGGGCCCTGTTCAGGGCTGGTAAGGTAATAGAGCTGTTAACTTTTGTAATTTAGTATAGGGTAGGGCATTTTTTTATTTTGGGGGGCTTTGTTATTTTATTAGGGGGCTTAGATTAGGTGTAATTAGTTTAAAATTCTTGTAATATTTTTTTATTTTTTGTAATTTAGTGTTTGTTTTTTTTTGTAATTTAGTGGGGGGGTTTTGTACTTTAGTTTATTTAATTGTAGATAATTGTAGGTACTTGTAGTTAATTTATTTAATGACAGTGTAGTGTTAGGTTTAATTGTAACTTAGGTTAGGATTTATTTTACAGGTAATTTTGTAATTATTTTAACTAGGTAGCTATTAATTAGTCAATAACTATTTAATAGCTTTTGTACCTAGTTAAAATAAATACAAAGTTGCCTGTAAAATAAATATAAATGCTAAAATAGCTACAATGTAACTATTAGTTATATTGCAGCTATATTAGGGTTTATTTTACAGGTAAGTATTTTGTTTTAAATATGATTCATTTATTTAGTTAATTTAATGATAGTGTAGTGTTAGGTGTTAGTGTAACTTAGGTTAGGATTTATTTTACAGGTAAATTTGTATTTATTTTAGCTAGGTAGTTATTAAATAGTTAATAACTATTTAATAACTATTGTACCTAGTTAAAATAAATACAAAGTTGCCTGTAAAATAAAAATAAATCCTAAAATAGCTACAATGTAACTATTAGTTATATTGCAGCTATCTTAGGGTTTATTTTACAGGTAAGTCTTTAGTTTTAAATAGGATTCATTTATTTAACTATAGTAAACTTATTTCGTTTTATTTAAATTATATTTAAGTTAGGGGGTGTTAGTGTTAGGGTTAGATTTAGGTTTAGGGGTTAATAACCTTATTATAGTAGCGGCGACGATGGGGGCGGGAGATTAGGGGTTAATAATTGTAGGTAGGTGGCGGCGATGTTAGGGAGGGCAGATTAGGGGTTAATAAAATGTATTATAGTGTTTGCGAGGCGGGAGTGCGGCGGTTTAGGGGTTAATACATTTATTATAGTGGCGGCGATTTGCGGTCGGCAGATTAGGGGTTAATACTTGTAGTTAGATTGCGGCGACGTTGGGGGGAGGCAGATTAGGGGTTAATAACTATAATGTAGGGGTCGGCGGTGTTAGGGACAGCAGGTTAGGGGTTAATAGCTATAATGTAGGCGGCGGCGATATTCGGTCGGCAGATTAGGGGTTAATACTTATAGTTAGATTGCGGCAACGTTGGGGGAGGCAGATTAGGGGTTAATAACTATAATGTAGGGGTCGGCGGTGTTAGGGACAGCAGATTAGGGGTTAATAGCTATAATGTAGGCGGCGGCGATATCCGATCGGCAGATTAGGGGTTAAATAATGTTATTATAGGGTTTGCGATGTGGGGGGGCCTCGGTTTAGTGGTTCATAGGTAGTTTATGAGTGTTAGTGACTTAGTGTACTAAATGGGTGTTAGTGTACTAAAAACATACCAAATTTCGGAACGGAATAGAACCGAATTCAGCCGAATCCGAATAAATCCGAAACGAATTTATTCGGATCCGAATAAATCCGAAACGAATTTATTCAAATTTTGCCGAATCAGATTCGATCCGAAACGAAATTCTAAAAGTCCGAATCGATCCGAACCGAAAACGAACCGAATTTTTTAGCGTTGCACATGTCTAGCAGACCCTATTCGGGCCTGGACTGAAGGAGATCATTTCTGATATTACTGGAGGAAAAGGTCACACCCTTCCTCAGGATAGGTCCAACAAATTAAGGACCAAACAGACTAATTTTCGTTATTTTGAAACTTCAAGAGTGGCGCAGCTTCAACTTCCTCTAATGCAAAACAAGAGGGAAATTTTGCCCAGTCCAAACCATTCTGGAGACCTAACCAGGCTTGAAAAAAGGGGAAGCAGGCCAAAAAACCTGCTGCTGCCTCTAAGACAGCATGAAGGAGTAGCCCCCGATCCGGGACCAGATCTATTTGGGGGCAGACTTTCTCTCTTCACCCAGGCTTGGGCAAGAGACGTCCAGGATCCCTGGGCTCTGGAGATTGTTTCCCAGGGATATCTTCTGGACTTCAAAGCTTCATCTCCAAAGGGGAGATTTCATCTCTCACAATTATCTGCAAACCAGATAAAGAGAGAGGCATTCTTACATTGTGTTCAAGACCTACTGGTTATGGGAGTGATCCACCCAGTTCCAAGGGAGGAACAGGGGCAGGGCTTCTATTCAAATCTGTTTATAGTTCCCAAAAAAGAGGGAACTTTCAGACCAATCTTGGATCTCAAGATCCTAAACAAATTTCTCAGGATCCCATCCTTCAAGATGGAGACTATTCGAACCATCCTACCTATGATCCAGGAGGGTCAATATATGACTACCGTGGACTTAAAGGATGCTTATCTCCACATTCCGATACACAGAGATCATCATCAGTCCCTCAGGTTCGCCTTCCTAGACAGGCATTACCAGTGTGTGGCTCTTCCCTTTGGGTTAGCCACGGCGCCAAGCATCTTTACGAAGGTTCTAGGGTCCCTACTGGCGGTTCTAAGGCCATGAGGCATAGCGGTGGCTCCTTACCTAGACAACATTCTGATACAGGCGTCGACTTTTCAAATCGCCAAGTCCAATACGGACATTGTTCTGGCATTCCTGAGGTCTCACGGGTGGAAGGTGAATGAAGAAAATAGTTCTCTCTCGCCTCTCACAAGAGTTTCCTTCCTAGGTAGAAATGAAAATTTTTCTGACAGAGGTCAGGTTGTCAAAACTTCTAATTTCCTGCTGTGCTCTTCATTCCACTTCTCGGCCGTCAGTGGCTCAGTGTATGGAAGTAATCGGCCTAATGGTAATGGCAATGGACATAGTTATGTTTGCCCGCCTAAATCTCAGACCACTGCAACTTTGCATGCTCAATCAGTGGAATGGGGACTACACAGATTTGTCTCCTCGGATAAATCTGGATCAAGAGACCAGGGATTCTCTTCTCTGGTGGCTATCTCGGGTCCATCTGTCCAGGGGAATGAGTTTCTGCAGGCCAGAATGGACTATAGTGACGACAGATGCCAGCCTTCTGGGCTGGGGCGCAGTCTGGAACTCCCTGAAGGCTCAGGGTTCGTGGACTCAGGAGGAAGCCCTCCTTCCGATAAACATTCTGGAACTAAGAGCGATATTCAATGCTCTTCAGGCTTGGCCTCAGCTAGCTGCGATCAGGTTCATCAGATTTCAGTCGGACAACATCACGACTGTAGCCTATATCAACCATCAGGGGGGAACAAGGAGCCCCCTGGCAATGTTGGAGGTTTCAAAGATAATTCTATGGGCAGAGGTTCACTCTTGCCATCTCTCAGCTATCCATATCCCAGGAGTAGAGAACTGGGAGGCCGATTTTCAACCGGGGGAGTGGGAGCTCCATCCAGAGATATTTGCCCAGCTGATTCAACTATGGGGCAAACCAGAACTGGATCTCATGGCGTCTCGTCAGAACGCCAAGCTTCCTTGTTACGGGTCCAGGTCAAGGGATCCCCAGGCAGCGCTGATAGATGCTCTAGCAGCGCCCTGGTCCTTCAGCCTGGCTTATGTGTTTCCACCATTTCCTCTGCTCCCTCGTCTGATTGCCAAGATCAAGCAGGAGAGAGCTTCGGTGATTTTGATAGCTCCTGCGTGGCCACGCAGGACTTGGTATGCAGATCTGGTGGACATGTCATCCTTTCCACCATGGACTCTGTCGCTGAGGCAGGACCTTCTACTTCAAGGTCCCTTCAAACATCCAAATCTAATTTTTCTGCATCTGACTGCTTGGAGATTGAACGCTTGATTTTATCAAAGTGTGGTTTTTCCGAGTCGGTCATTCATACCTTAATTCAGGCTTGAAAGCCTGTCACCAGGAAAATCTATCATAAGATATGGTGTAAATATCTTCATTGGTGTGAATCCAAGGGTTACTCATGGAGTAAGGTCAGGATTCCTAGGATATTATCCTTTCTCCAAGAAGGATTGGAGAAGGGATTGTCAGCTAGTTCCTTAAAGGGACAGATTTCTGCTCTGGCTATTCTTTTGCACAAACGTCTGGCTGAGGTTCCAGACGTTCAGGCGTTTTGTCAGACTTTGGTTAGAATCAAGCCTCTGTTTAAACCTGTCGCTCCACCATTGAGTTTAAATGTAGTTCTTAAAGTTCTTCAAGGGGTTCCATTTGAACCTTTGCATTCCATAGATATTAAACTTTTATCTTGGAAAGTTCTGTTTTTAGTAGCTATCTCCTCGGCTCGAAGAGTTTCGGAGTTATCTGCTTTACAGTGTGATTCCCCTTATCTGATTTTCCATGCAGATAAGGTAGTTTTACATACCAAGCCTGGGTTTCTTCCTAAGGTGGTATCTAATAAGAATATCAATCAGGAGATTGTTGTTCCTTCATTATGTCCTAATCCTTCTTCAAAAAAGGAACGTCTATTACACAACCTTGATGTGGTTCGTGCTTTAAAGTTTTATTTACAAGCTACAAAGGATTTTCGTCAAACATCTGCTTTGTTTGTTGTCTACTCTGGACAGAGAAGAGGCCAAAAGGCTTCGGCAACTTCTCTTTCTTTTTGGCTAAGAAGCTTAATCCGCTTAGCTTATGAGACTGCTGGCTAGCAGCCTCCTGAAAGAATTACAGCTCATTCTACTAGAACAGTAGCTTCCACATGGGCTTTTAAACATGTGGCCTCTGTTGAACAGATTTGTAAGGCGGCTACTTGGTCTTCGCTTCATACCTTTTCTAAATTCTACAAATTCAATACTTTTGCTTCCTCGGAGGCTATTTTTGGGAGAAAGGTCTTACAGGCAGTGGTGCCTTCCATTTAAGTTCCAGCCTTGTCCCTCCCTTCATCCGTGTCCTAAAGCTTTGGTATTGGTATCCCACAAGTAATGGATGAACCCGTGGACTGGATACACCTTTACAAGAGAAAACAAAATTTATGCTTACCTGATAAATTTATTTTTCTTGTGGTGTATCCAGTCCACGGCCTGCCCTGTCATTTTAAGGCAGGTGTTTTTTATTTTTAAACTACAGTCACCACTGCACCCTATAGTTTCTCCTTTTTTCTTGCTTGTCTTCGGTCGAATGACTGGGGGTGGCAGTTAGGGGAGGAGCTATATAGACAGCTCTGCTGTGGGTGTCCTCTTGCAACTTCCTGTTGGGAAGGATAATATCCCACAAGTAATGGATAAACCCGTGGACTGGATACACCACATGAGAAATAAATTTATTAGGTAAGCATAAATTTTGTTTTTTTTCGCACAACCAATGGGGAGAAGAAATTAGCACAGTTGCGGTATTTGAAGTCCTTAAGTTAGCTTGAGTCTTTCACTTTTACTTAAGCTTTTTTCTTTCAACTTATATGCACGCTAATATGGTCACACTAATTTTTACCTCTTTTTTAGTATTATTCTTGGCAGCTCAGGCCTGTAATTGTTCCTTTTTTTTTTCTTAAAAAGCTTTATTGAAAATTGAAAAAGTAAACCAAATAGGCTTTTAGTTTACATTGAAGTAAAACAGTAACAGTAAACAAACTTGGGTATACAAAGTAGCATCATAAACATAGTACTGTTAACTTGTATTCTCTTGCTTGGTAACAAATGATAATAACCAATCTTAAACAAAGTATTTGTGGATTGTAGACATGAAAATGTTACAGGGGAGGATGTGGGAAAGGAGGGGAGGGGGAATGGGTACAAGGCTCTTTATCAGCATTTTTTAGGAGAATATAGCTAGGGTGCTAAGTATACTATATGGAGACCTTAGGGTTCCATTTGGGCTTATAAAGAGCATCCTTCCCATATGAGTTTGAAGAGATTAATCTTGTCTAGAGTAAAGAATACATTTCTTTCCATTGAGTTAATATAAGCCATGATTTCTATGATAGAGTTCCAGCCTGGGAGCTATCTGTTTTCCAAGCTCTGGCTATAGCTAATTTTGTGGTGGTGAAAAGGTTAATACAAAAATAGCTTTGATGTTTAGGGAGGGGGTGTAGATCTAAGTGTAGGAGAGCTGTTTCGGGGGTCTTTGGTACCCGAATCCCTAATATAGATAATGTTATAAAACCGTATTACAAAGTAACCTGAGTTTAGGGCAGCTCCACCAAATATGCAGAGAATCTCCTAGGAGGCTACAAGCCCTCTAGCAGTGAGGTGTAGGGATCAGTTTAACATTCTCATAGGGTTGAAATACCAATGGAACAACAATTTGTAAAATGTTTCATAGAGAGTCGTACAATGGATGGCTTTAGAGGAAAAGGTCAAAAGCTTTGGACCAGGTTTGTGGTGGAAATGAGGTGTGCAGAATGTCCTCCCTTTTTAAAAGATGGGCTGCTTTTACCTTGGGAAGTGCCCCTTCCATGAGTAAATAATGTTGGGATAGAGGCCAATGGAGTTTCCACCCTTTTTGCCACCTGGCCTCCCTCGTGGCCAAAG
This sequence comes from Bombina bombina, assembly GCF_027579735.1. Taxonomy (NCBI): domain Eukaryota; kingdom Metazoa; phylum Chordata; class Amphibia; order Anura; family Bombinatoridae; genus Bombina; species Bombina bombina. Next base: position 832,780,056 of record NC_069503.1, on the reverse strand, counting down.
GTTGAGGAGCGGATGAGCGAAAGCCCCAAGAGCAAAGGATGCTTTTAAATCTATTATATTAAAATTCCAGTCTAGGGGGGATAGCTAGGGAGCATCTATCTGGGTAAGTTAGGGAAAATTATTTGGGGAGTGGGGAGCCATCAAGTCAGAGACCTGTGTTAGGCCTAGTTTAGTCCAGGTATTAGGATGGGATTAGGGGAGACCCAAGAGAAGACCTGTAGTGAAGTGTATTGTTGATGGATGCGGTGCGACCCGTGGGTAGTGTCTTAGTTTGTCCCACAAGTGTAAGCATTCTTGGATTATATTAATGTCAATATTTAAATTGACAGTGTGGGGGGATCCAAATCAAGTCACGTAAGTGAGCATGGTTGGGAAGAGATGCCTGCTCCAAGGCACTCCATTAACTTGTAATTTTTTTAGTTCCCCTTTGTGATATATGGATAAGCATTGCTGCTTCGTAGTTTTAATAACAGAGGGGGAGGCAATGCCTCTGAATGATTTAGGAAATTTAAAGACTTTGTAGGCCACTCTGGCTGGCTTCCCTTGCCATATATATTTGTTTTATCCACTTTGGAATTGTAACAGCAAGTGCTGTGGGAGTCTAATGGGGAGGCACCTGAACAGTTAGGTCAATTTTGGCAAGAATTACATCTTAAGAGCAGTAATTCTGCCCAACCATGAGATGGCCTTAAAATTCCATTTGGTCACTAAAGACCTCAGTTCAGACAGGAGGGGATTGAAGATGTCACAAATGAGTTGCAAAGTATTATTAGAAATATAGATCCCTAAGTGTTTGATATTATCTTTCTAGCACTTAAAGTCGTAGGTGTGGGCCAAGTCATGAATGTAAAGTGAGGGAAAACCCCAAGAATGCACCTCCGTTTTTAAAGGGTTCAGTTTATAATAGGACATTTCTCCAAAATATTTCAGAAGGGACAATAAGAATAGGATAGAATGGGAGAGGAAGAAATAAAATTGTGATATCATCCGCAAAAAGCACAATTTTGTAGGAGGTACCATGTAAAGTGATACCCTGTAGGGTGGATTCCTGCCGGATATGTTCGGCAAAGGGTTCTATGGTGAGGGTGAACAACAGGGGAGATAATGGGCAGCCCTTTCTTGTGCAATTAGAGAGCAAGAAAGGAGCAGAGTAGAATCCCACACCCCTGACCCTAGCTATAGGAGATGAGTAGAGTTCCTGTATGTGCAATTTTGTTTCATCTGGTAAATTAAAGGCTCTAAGAACCTCCCACAAGTATTCCCATCAAACACGATCAAAAGCCTTCTCAGCATCCAATGAGATGACCGAGAAGAGCTCGATGAGTCTAGTAGCTTTTCTAAACCCTTTCTTTGTGTCGGATTCTATTGGCTAAGAGAGTGTCAGCTTTATTTCCCTTATAATAGAATAATTGTCTAGTCTTTAAAAGTTGTTGTTGCGTACGCTTCAGTTCTAAGTTACAAATGTGATTTTTAGGTCTCTAATTGCACCAGTGTCTCTTGCAGAGGGAGATATATGATTCTGTTTCTCTAGGTTTTTAAGCTCACTAAAGCCTTGTGACAAAGGCAATCCAAGTGCCTTCCTGATGCTGGCTTGTTTATTTTTTTTAAAAAATGATTTATTTATACAGGCCATCAGTGTAGAAAAAACAGAAAAAAATTAGACATATTGTAACAATTCGAACACCACGCAGGGCATCGTTTTTGGTAAAAAGAAAATAGGAGAATAATACATAAAATAATACACAGCTTTGACAACTTATACCAAATCTATCCACTATTATCTTGAAAATAAAAAATGAAAGTACAGCAAATCATGCTGTCCACACATCTAGCCTTTTATATTGTTAATTTATACAGCAAACAAGATATATAAGAAGAAAGAAGGTATGGAAAAAGAAATGAGAGAGAAAAAAAAAAAAAGGAGAAAAGGAAAAAGGGGGAGAAAAAAAAAAAGACAGCATCTACTCTTATCCCCCCCCCTCTCCAGAACTCCTGGTCTAGCGTCTGGCTTGTTTATTAATAATTAACCCCCTAATGGAGGCTTTAAGAGCCCCTGATAGGGTGTCATCTGCAATCGAGTTATTGTCTTTTAAAGTGATCAGTTACCTCAAAGCTTTCCGCAATTCTTCTCTGAAGAGGATATCTGAGAGAACTGTGTGAGGCATGGCCCATGTTGCAGGATGTGACTTGTCTAGGGATTCACGGAGTGTGAGAGAAACCTGATCATGATCTGAGCAAGGGCAAACATGTATAATGACCTCTCTAGCTTGGTCTAGAGTTTGGGCTTGACAGAAAATATAATCCAGTCTGGTGTAAGTGGAGTGTGAGTGGGAGAAGTGTGTGAAATCTCTATCTATCGCCAAGGTTGAATTTCAACATATGGTATCTGAATTTATGGGAGAGATTATCACTGCATTTATCCTTAGAGAAGGGTCTAACCGACTTTTTGTCAAGAAGAGGGTCCCAGACCAAATTAAAGTTGTCCCTGATTATTACCCTACCCTGTTTGTATTTGTCAACTAATTTAAGGATTTTGTGAAGGCATTTATATTGACCTGTATTGGGGAGATAGAGACTAATGTGTACAGAATTTGGTTGAGTTTGCATTTTAAAATTATATATCTGGCTTGGGGATCTATCTCTATAAACAAAGTTTCGAACGCCAGGCGTCTATGAATTAAGATAGCCACCCATATAGCTTTAGAAGAATACTGGGTGAATTCAACTGTAGTAAAGTTCTTAGTAATGGGTTTAGGAGTACCGCCCTCTTTCCAATGCATCTCCTGTAGGAGAACTACATCCGGGTTTAAGCGTGAGAGTGATCTAAGGAATATACTTCTTTTCCCTGGTGAATTAAATCCTCTGACATTATGTGTGAGGAACTTTATGTTATTTGTGATCGCCATTTACCTAAGGACAAAAGTACAATATAACAAGAGCCTGCGGGGAAATAAATAACAACTTTTGCATATAAATACAGTATTAAAGAGAACAACCTCTGCAAACATATAACAATTAACTAAGTCAGTTAGACCAAGTATACCAGTAAACAGATTCAACAGTCTCTTTAGTCATAGTGTGGTGCTGTAGAAAAGTTCAGGCCCAAGAGTAATCAAGGTACTTTTTCCTGAACAGAAGTTTGGTGCTTTGGTCATTTTGATCTTTGCTCTTTAACCTGCCATTCTGAAGCAGAGGCTCTAAGCCTAGCTTAAGGTGGTGGTTGAGTATTGCTTGAGGGTGGGCATAAGCCCCAAGATTCTAGCAGTGAGAAGCCTTGGCATAGGCTGGTGATAGTGTGCACCTGGTTGTCTTTTGTAATAACTATTTTAATTTAGAACCCCCATCTGTATTTGATGTTTTCACGTCTCAGCACTTCAGTTATAGGGGCAAACAATCTCCTTTGCTGAAGAATAGTTGAACATCACGGAATCTCTCAGATAAGGGAGGCTTACGAAAAGCCGCTTGCAAGATCCGATCCTTAAGACTGTAACTGTGGAAATAGACAATAAGTCTCTTGGTTTGTCTGAGGAGATTGATCTGGGCCTGAGAGTTCGGTGACATCTCTCCATAGTGTTGGACGACATTTCAAACAATTTGTGTAGTTCCTTAAACAGATCAGAAAGAAAGTCCTGAATCTCAAGGGTGACACCGATTCAGGGATGCCTCTGAATCGTATATTACTTCTTCTTACAACCCCTGGTGGGGGAACTTCTTAGCCACCTTAGAGACACCAAACAGCTGCTCAAAGAGGTAGAAGCGATCCCTTGGAAGGAGGGCTATGGCTGGTTATCAGTTGATGTTAAGTCATTATATTCGTCCATTCCACATAGCTCTGGTCTAGAGGCCTTCTTTCTAAGGAGATCTACTGAATATAGTGATGAATTCATCAGATTTGTTCTTAGAGCCACTGAATTCCTACTCACCCATAACTTTTTTGTGTTTGAACGTGTTTTTTATCTCCAGAGATGTGGCACGGCCATGGGAGCAAAATTTGCTCCCTCTTACGCCAACCAATATATGGGTTGGTGGGAGCTGTGCCACATCTTTGGTTATTTAAATAAACACAGGGGCAAAATCGTTTATTATCATCGTTATATAGACGACTTGCTCTTTATATGGGATGATAGCCTGGATGAAGCACGGGAATTTGTAGGGCATTTAAATATCAATGATGCCAGCCTACAATTTACCCATGAGTTTGGACTTTCTAAGATAAACTTTTTGGATGTCACCCTTCATGGTGAGGGGACAGAGTATGTAACGGTAGAGCTTTATAGAAAACCTATAACTAGGAATACCCTATTACACGCTCAGAGTAGTCATCCTAAACCGGTTTTCAAGTCAGTACTGAAAGGACAATTTACTAGGGTAAAAAGGAACTGTACCCGGGATAGCGAACATTCTAAACATGAAATGGAATTATATGAAAAATTCCTTGAGAGGGGTTACCCCAAACAGGATATTGTCAGGGCCCGGGAGGAAGTAAGGGCTATTGAGAGAGCCAAATTGCTTAGGGACAAACCCATAGAATGTGATGCGAAATATGAACAGTTAACCTTTGTGACTCAGTTTAGCAGGCAATATTACCAGATATGTAATATTATACGCAGACACATGACACTGTTGAGGGCAGATGATGACCTTGTGCAGATTGCCTCACAAAAGGTGAGATTCGCTTTCAAAAGACGTAAAACCATAGGCAATTATGTAGCCCCAACACAATTGAAACAGGATGAAACTAGTGTATCCTCCTGGTTAAGTTACAAAGGAGTTTACAAATGTAGCTATACCAACTGCATAGCATGTGGACATGTAAAATTGGGCAATATGTTCAGAAGCGCATATTCTGGTGAAACGTTTGCACATAGAGCGCTTTTTAATTGTAGGTCAACATATGCAGTCTATCTCCTCAATTGTGACTCATGTGACATTCAATATACAGGACAAAAGTCTAGACAGGTCAGGACTAGGATAAGGGAACATATAAATGACATTAAGAGGGGCAAACTAACCACCCCCCTGGTAAATCATTTTAAGGTTAAACACAACAAAGATCCAGGGACATTGTCATGAACAATTATTGAAGTTGTAGGGGGTGATAGGGATAACTTGCTTCTTAAGAGGGAGGTGTTTTGGACACATAGGCTACACACCAGGATGCCGAATGGGCTTAACTCTGAATATGACTTGATCAATTTCTGGTGTTAGCCTGTGTATCTCTCTTTTTGAAAGACACAGCACTATACTATGGTATATATATATATATATAGTTGTAGTTAGTTGTTCCCTCCGTATTTAGCTCACCATATATGATAGGGTAATTTCCCTTACACACAGTCCCCATTCAAGTTCACCTATTTTATTATTTTTATTATTATAATATCGACTGAAACTCAATAGATATTATATAATTTAACCTCTAGATTTCTTCCAATAATAACACACGCCATGCATAGGGTTGCATTTATAATATGAAATCATTTTCAGTCAGCCAAATAATGCTATTTATGTAGAATTGAATCAGTACAAAATGCTGTTTAAACTATGCAGACGAGTGTCATTTTCATTTTCACTTTTTGTTCTTTTTCCTTATGTAGAAATATACAGCAGGATATGTTTAAATATTTGATTGAATATAATAACATTTAAGTATTTACAATACTGTTATCTGTGTATATATACTCATGTGAATTTGTTACTATAAAGTGGATATTGAGGTGTTAACATCCTAAAATAGGGCGGTCTTTTGACTCACAGGTGGAGGTGTGTATTACCCACGTAGCACTTGATTTTAACCTATCACAGGTGATCTGTTCTGCTAAATTAAAGGCCAAGCTTTCACCCTTCAGCTACGACTACGGCATTTGCCAAAACGTGTCAGCACTAGGGTACGTGGGTGACCACTACTCCACCAAGCCCTAGAGGTTTATTGCTTTTTCCTGTGTTTCTCCGTTTGTTCTTAACACTTTGAATAAAGGACACTTGTTATTTGAAAATTATCCGGTGCCTTCACTTGCCTTTCTTTGTGATACTTCTGGATATGTTCAAGGCACGGATATCCTTTGAGCAGCGACAATTTCCCCTGTAAGGTGCAGCACTACAACAAACTGTCGTTTCTTCTGAGCCGTGGACTCTCCTCACCCTTCGGGCTTACCCGCCCCTCATTGTGACGTCACGCATTTCCGGACCGGCTGTGTACACGCTGACGCGCTGTAGGGATCCTCACTGCTGCTCGACCTCCATGCTGCTGTGGACACACAGATTTCTTTGAGAGAGGATCTTGAGCATTGAATATTTAAAGGTGGGTCCCCAGGATCAGCGCTTGTCATTAGCGTATATATTGCTTTACACACAGTATACGGAACTGATTTGGGGTTGGAGTGATGTGAGAAGGTGCTCTATACAGGGGTCAAAGTGTGAATGTATACCATTAACCACAAGTGATTTGCTAACAGGTGCTGCAATATTTTAGGGGGATTACTTCTTTGAGACCTGTCTTCTAGGTCCGATAATTTAAATTCACGTTGGGTGATCTGGTCAGATAGTGATTGAATATGACAAAAGATTGGTGTGGTCAGAAGACAGATTGTCGTGTTTATGCTCCAGGGCATCTACACGTTCCCCAATTTCTGATATATCCCAGCTGAGCTGTGATGAGTCTCCTGTGTTATGGATAGAGTTTAACCGGTCAGCATCTTCTGCATAGTAGACTCTATGATATATTTTGGAGAGGCCACACTAGAGTTGATACTGGACTGGGAATATTTATCTTGAGAATCTTGGTCAACCTGACTAGAAGCTTACTTAATAGACCCTTGGTGGGCCAGTAGCAAAAAATGACCCATGACTGTCTTCTTAATTTTAATTTGGGTTTTAGATTGCCTCCTGGCAGTGTGAGGCATTTTCAAAAGGAGATTATAGGCATATAAATTCTAAGTAAAAATGATAAGTCAGATAATGAGGTCAGATTTGTCATCACATATAATCAGGGTAGCAGAGATATTCAAAATATCCTAAGAAAACATTGGGGAATTTTGAAAGCAGATCCAGTTCTAGGAGTGACCTTACGAGAAACCCCTTTAGTGACCTTTAGAAAGAATAGGGACTTAAAAAACATACTAGCTCCCACTAAACTACGTAACATCACTAAGGAAAAAATTCCTGTTACAACATGGCTAGAACAAAAACCGGGGACATATAGATGTGGGGTCAATAGGTGTGGAATGTGTAGATTCATCAAAAGAGGTAATTCCTTTACAAACTATAATGGTTCTAAATCTTTCACAATGAAATTTAAAAGTAATTGTGGCACTAATCATGCAGTATACCTACTCAGCTGCAGCTGCAACCTTATCTATATTGGCAGAACAAAAAGGAATGTACGCACTAGGTTGAGTGAGCATGTAAATAATATAAAGATAGGCCTAACCACTCACAGTGTGTCAGAATATTTTAGGTTAAATCACAACAAGAATCCAAGCTGTCTAAAAATACAGATAATAGATTGGATTCCAGCGAATAAATATCCCAATAGACTACTTACCCTGAGATGCAGGGAGTCTTACTGGATTTATCAGCTTGACTCTATGCAGCCTCAGGGCCTCAAAATTGAATTGGACCTACAAGCTTTTATGTGATTGATAGTCAGCTATAGTCTTATTGGTTGTAGTGTTTCTTATAGACTATCAATTTAAAAGGATGTATATGTATTTATAGTTTTTATCATGTCACTTTTTAACATTTTTATAGTAAAAACAACATTTTTAATGATAATGTTAATAATAATGATTTCCTAAGACTATTATTGTTGATACATCTATTACTGTTGTTTGCTTGTTGTACAATGAGTATATCTTTTATATGTTTTATATTATATTTTGTTTGAATGACTATGGGATTCTGACTGTACCATACTTGTGACATGCAATATCCCTTTAAGTTTTCATTACATTCAGCCTTCCAGCATCATCATGTGCACACAGCAAGATGCGTGATTGGCTGATTGTAAAATCTCAATCGCATAGGCACTTTTAATAAAGCCGGTTTTAAGCCCTATGTTTGCATTAATTTTATTATACTCGTGAAAAAGTCTGAGCGAACTCAGACAAAACATACGTAGAGTCATTTTATACCACCAGTAGCACTTTTTTAGGTTTCAGCACCTCATACCCAGACTTGGTATATACTGACCGAGATGTTCGTGTTTGGGTTGTGAATTCTAATATCACACTGGAGGGATCAACTTATGTCTGAAATTGCTGTTTTTATTCCTAAACATCTGTAAGTATGTATTGTGTACTTGCACTTATGTTTTAATAAATTACCCTGCACTTGAATTGGGCTGCGCCTGTCTTTTATTCTATCGTAGTTCCTGTTCTTGATTGGGTGTCACTCGGGAGTACACACCTTCAACTACAGGCTGCAGCACATCCGGGTACAAACTCAGAGGTTCCCTATATCATCAGCTGGATCGTCTGAACTAGCCATTCTGTGGATTAACACCGCAAATTGGATCTAACATAACTGACTTCTGCTTTCTACTTTCCACTTGTTACTACTCATGGGTCTGACTTTCCTTGAGGACTGAAGCGCCGATACCGGTATTTGTTTTTCTAGATTATAGGCACAGTCTGACAAGAAACAGTATCACACACTTCAGCATCAACCAAGCAATAATCCAGAATGGACAGGTTTATAAAATTAGTGGAGCCAATTTACATACTAAGATACATAACGGAAGTTGAGCCCCAACACACTCATATTGCTAAGTTAGACCATCCACCTGCCTGCTTACTGCATCAGGAGAGAAAAAAAACCTCCCTGAGTACCAAATAAAGGTTAATATCATTTGAGATCTGACGTAGAAGCAGTGTGGCAAAAAGACTAAAGGCATATGATTTATTATGCACAAAATTAAATATAAGGGCCTACTTATAATATGTACCAAAAGATCAGTTGGCAACTGAAAAGTACAGATACATCAACATGCAGTTTAAACAAATGACACCCCTAGAGACCCAGAAAAAATACTAAGTACACAGATATAATAGAGTACCAACACAAGATATGTCAAAATAGCATGTCTGGCAGATTATGATTGTGGAGTAACTGACCAGGCCGAGTTGTCCTGGATGGGCCCAACAGTTAGTGCAATGGCAGTCTCAAATATGTATTAGCCCCTAAAATGTGCCCCCTGGGGTATGTGGCAAATTGCTTAGGGCTGAGGTAGTCTCTCTTTAATTGTGTAGGGAGTGCAAAGTGTATGTCTCACCAATCTATCAGACTGTGTTCCAGCTGTGTTTCTGCCTCAGTGCAAGTTCTCTTTTGCTGATCCAGTTACAGGAACACCTTCGGCACAGTGTAGATGTTTGGGGCCAACTGGGCCTCCAGTCAGCGTGTGGCTATCCGGCCCTTAGGCCTACCTCAGGGACATTCCACCTCCAATTGAGGCCCTTTTAGTTGGAGAATAGTGGAGTGGATCCAGTTTCCCCTGACGTCTCCCCGGTCAGGACCAAGACACAATAAAAACGCTGCTGCTAGGCACACAGGAATGTCTGGATTTCCCTTTCGTGCAGAGGAAAATTTGACGGCCGCTTGCGCCACTTTTAGGAAGGCTGAGTAATCTGAGCGGTTCTTTCTCAGGAGCTTTGAAAGCAACCAACTTACCGCACTGTTACTCCTTCTAAGGGCCCCAAGGACCAGTTGAGTCTGCAGGTCCAGATGCTGTAGGCACCCCTCACAGCAATATCCACAAGCTGCAGGTAAGTGGCATAGCTCTGGTCAGACCAGATCACCCGGCTAGGTCCCAATCTTGCTCTAGGAACGGAAGCCCCAGCTCCAGAGTGGAGCCCCGACCCTCCGGAGCTCAGAAGAGATACGTCCCTCGAAGTCCTAGCGAGTAGTATCCATGACAGATACTAGGCCTTTGGTGCATGATCTGGAATCAGATTCCCATATCTCGGTTAGTTAAGTCAGAGGGTCAACGGACCCAAAAATTAGCTTGTGGCAAGAGCCTGTGATTCTAGGGCAATTATCTCCAGGAATAACAGATTAAAGCAACTTTTTCAAGCTTTTATGCACAGAGCTCTAATACAGTGTGACTGCTTAGTATGGCAGCTAACTCCGCCCCCCCCTAATTTTTTACTTTGATGGCAGTTAGTGTATGAGGGGAAAAAACATAATTAGTGCCCCCCTTATAATCTGGCCCTTTGTGTTTAAATAGTTTGAAATTGATAGCTGGTTGCTAGGCACGGTTTAACTTCATTATATATATTTTACAGTAAAAATATCCCTTGATAACATTTATTTATACAGGTTTGCTTGTGGAGATAGCTTTTTGTTTCATAGTATACAATAGTTTAGATAAGAGGGTATTTGTTAACACATACTGTGTTGTATTTGCTGTTCCTGCTATAGATGTACCTACAAGATTTCTATTTCATATTTCCCAGCTTATGCCATTATAGCTTTTATGGATATATGACAAGCGCAATTAATTTGCTAACTAAAATTAGGACTAGGGTAGAGCAAGGGCTCTCGTTATTTACCATATGTAACCCTCTATGGGGACATCTCATATTCTACAGACTCCTTGGCAAGTGGCTAGTTCTCTCTAATATACTTATTAGCACAGTCGCTAACCAATAGCACTTATCTGTGCACATTCTGTTCTGGGGCATAGGGCCCGTGCCCCTAGGATTGAATCTTATTGCCTGTGTGTAACAGCGAAGCCGTTATAATATACCTACATCCCTAAAGCATTTCTATGTTAATTTCCCCATAGAAGCAACCGAAAGCCCTTATCCCAATCAATAGAGTAAAATAAAGTTTTCTATTATTTGAATTCTGACACATAAGTGTTTAGTCATAGTAGATACTGCTAAGTATAACGTTGGGATCACATTTAATTGGCAATTTCACCATAACATTATATATCATCTATGTGGCAATGGTGTCTAGTTTAGGATCTCTGCTACTCCCACATTAACTTCTTTTTCTTCATAGCTCCCTCCTCCCCGCCAACACACTCTGGCATCCATAATCATAGTACTTCCTGTAGATATTGGGGTATCTGTCAAACCTGGTCTACCAAGGTGTATACCTATCCCGAATGGTGCCCCTCGCTACAGTCAGAGGGAAAGATAACTCTTAACTTTGATTTCGCTTATTTAAATTTAACTCCTCCCTTCTGATTGCATTTCTTAATATGCCCTACTACATAGCTTTAAGTATATCTATTTCATTATTAGCATATCTAATGTATCATACTCCTTTATATTGTATCTGCATAGTTTATTCTTGCGTGTGTAAACTCTTCCTGTTCCTGTTTTATATGATAAAGATAGTTCTCAGTGCATTCCATTATGTCTTAATGCTCCTAAAGCGTGAGATAATTCTGAAAACAGGAAAAACACCTCCTCCCTCCCCCCCCCCTACAATAATGTATCCCCTGTTCTAGGGGAACTAACAAGGCGGTTTGTCTCGTCTATACCGCACCTGAATTACAGCTCTTAATTGCTCCCTAAGTATCCAACCCTTCATAATACAATAGGAATGCGTTTATATGCCCTGTCTAGATCAGCAGGACTGATCACTAACACGCGTCACCTACGCATACAATTTTAACACTGCTGTTAGCTAACTTTATGGAGGTGTCCCACTGTATCATTATAAATCCATTTATCAGTAAGGGAGCTAGACATTACATTATCTTAGAAAATAAAAAATGAGGTTTTTCAATGAGGGTCCATGAGCGGCCCGCTCCAATTTATGTCCACCTACTCTATGTTCTATTTATGTCTACTGTTTATTATGAGAAAGTAATTGTCATTTAATCATTTGGTTTACCTGTCTGTCATATGTTTGCAGCTTACTATGTAATACTCTACTGTTTTTCTTTTTATTGTATATTGGCAATTACCAAATGTTTGTTTTGGCAAAAAACCTCAATAAAAAATAATAAAAAAAAAAAAAAAAAAAAAAAAAAAAAATTACAATATCCCTAAGCACGTTGAGTAGTACTGCGCAACTTGCATAGCTAGATTGTATTTTTAACTCCTCCTGACCGGCGTGATTTTCAAAGGAAGATGCTTCTATTATAAAGCCAGCAGAGGTTGGTATAGTCTTGGCTTTAAATAGTGGAAATAAAGTATATAAAAAAAAGAAAACATTTTTTTCTCATATTTAATTTATTTTCTTTAGTTTTCCTATTTCCTTCAGATGGACTTACATCAATGTTTGCCTTCTTCCCCTCTATCTTCTTTTTTTTATTAAATATTAATTATTTTTCATTCTAATAATTTCCCCACGCACAAAGCCATTTCACCTGAATTCTAGTAATTGCCATCCAGCAGATCAGCCATATCCCACCAGTTTTATAGTAATTGCCAGTAACATCAGTCGTTGTTAGCTCACATCCATATTGAGAGCTTTCTGATATAAACTTCATTTATGACTCCAATGTCTGTCCATGATCATAAGTAGTTTTTAATAATTCCTAACTGTGGATGTAACGTGGGAGTCTTGTGGTCCTTTTAAACATAATTCTTTTTCCCACTTTCTGCCTCTGTTTCCAGTTCAAAAGTTGGCACTCACCCTTCATCTGTCATTTGGAAGTATTCTCTCAGTTCTGTCATTCAGTTAGTTAATTCCAAAAAATGTGTAAATATATACATAATGTAAACTTAGCTATGGTTATACTAGTTATGTATAGTTTTGATGTGTCTGTATATATATATATATATATATATATATATATATATGTATATATATATATAGTGTGACGAGTAGAATGTAAATGCAACTAGTACAAGTACAAGCTCCCTGAATGTGAGTGCGCACAGTCTCAGTTAGATGTATAATCAATTTTGATACATAAGTAGAATAGGTTCAGAGTTATAAATCTGAACACAGGATACACACACATATATATTTGTGTGAGTGAATCTACTTAATATATATAAAACAATTTAATATATATAAAACAATTTGTTGTATGTGAGTAAATACATACAAAAATTTGTGTTTGAGAGCAGCTAAGTGAAAAGATATATTGATACAGGTGATACACTCTAAGTGCCGATAAAAATATAAATATGAGGAGTAAAAATTGCTGCTCTTATTGTAAAAATGAACACTTTAAAATAAACACAATTTCAAGTGGGTTACCCTAGACGTCAGTAGTCTGTATACCTGTATTCCACACTCTCAGGGCCTTAACACCACCAAATACTGGTTCAAAGAATGTACCACATTGTCAGATGACAGACAAGCCTTTCTCCTCGCCTCTATAAAATTCATATTGGAGCACAACTTTTTTCTATTTGAAGACGATTTTTTGGTCCAAATAAGTGGAACGGCAATGGGCACTCGTTTTGGCCCAAGTTATGCCAACTTATATATGGGGCATTGGGATGAGCAGTTTATTTGGAAAAAGAATCCCTTTGAACAATATATAGTTTTTTTGGGGCCGGTACATAGACGATATTATCCTCATTTGGAAAGGGGACATGGAGAAATTAAATTAATTTATTAAATTTATAGGCATAAATGACCATAACCTTTCGTTCACATACAAAATTGGCCACCAAGAAATTGATTTCCTAGATCTTATTCTAACATCTGAGCAGGACACTATAATCACCAAATTATACAAAAAGGAAACAGATAGAAATGGCTACTTTCATGCCAACAGTGGCCATCACCCTGCTTGGATTAAAAATATCCCTTACGGACAATTTCAGAGGATCCGCCGGAATTGTAGCAGATTAGAGGATTACGAAAGAGAATCCATACATCTGTCCAATCATTTTTTGGATAAGGGATATAAGAATAAACATATCAAGGAGGCATATGAAAGAGCAAAGGGAATTAATAGAACACATCTACTACAAACCAGCCACACATAAGAAATCAAGTAAGAACAATTTTAAAGGCGCAAATTTTATAACAACTTATAATGAAGGGACAAAGGAAATTCAGGCAATTATTAAAAAACATTGGCATGTTTTAATTCAGGACCATTTACTAAAAGATATCACAGAGAATGGTCCGAAAATGATTTTTCGTAAAAACAGAAATCTCAAAAATATATTGGCTCCCAGCCAATTAAAAAGTATTAAACCTGATAATTGGTTATCCACACAGAATAGGGGCTTCTATAAATGTAATAGAGCCAATTGTGTAGCATGTGAGCACCATTATGAGAAAAAGGCGACCAAAAAAGTAATATCCACCAGTAACGAATTTTCATGTGAGATTAATGCTTCATGCAATTGTAGAACTGATTTTGTCATTTATCTTGTCCAATGCAGTTGTGACCTCCAATATATAGGACGCACTACCCGCCCCTTTAAAGTTAGGTTATTGGAACACATTACAAACAAGGTCTAAAATCCCACAACCTATCATTGCACTACAAAAGTATCCATAACCAGGATCCTTCCTGCTTGAAAGGAACAATTATTGATTCAATTAAACAAAAGAACAGAGGAGGTGACAGAACATTGGAGTTAAGACAGAGAGAGTCCTATTGGATACACAAAAAGGGGACACTAGTACCCAATGGATTAAACAAAGATATCGATTTAGCTGCCTTTTTACAATAGCCTCTTCTTCCTCGAATCATACACATTGTCTTTTCCAACTACATACATGTTTTCCTACCTCATTTGTTCCTTTGCATTCACTCTGCTTATGCATGTATGTACAAAGAAATTATTAATAAGTGTCATATTCCATTAATTTAATTATATATTGTGTAAGGTTTTTATATTTACACTTATGATTTGAATTAATATAGGTTAAGCTTTTTGTGCAAAAAATTTTTTTTTTCTCTCTTATGCATTTTTTAATACCTTTTAATATGTTCACATATTTTAACATATTATGTATTTCACAATAATGAATTGGAACCAACAATCGTTTTACTAATGCTTTTAAAGAACTAAGATCTATATTATCTGTTTCTCCTATAAAGTTTTCCACTTTTTTATTAATCTGAGAGTAGGTCCGACACAGATATATTTTTATGATCAATTGAGTGTCAAAAATATTTATAGTCTAATATCATTTAGTTTTATTGAATGAACAGACAATATTAATTTTTTAAATAAGGAATTTTTTAATACCAAGTTTTTAATATTGTTTTTTCTTTACAGTTTTGCTTTTAATTCAAGCATACATATCTTCGGCTATCCAAGTATTTTAATATCAAGTATTATCCAATTTTTTTGTCTTAAATATATTATATTAATAATGTTTTTGTTTTTTTTTTGTTTTGTTTTTTAATTGAGTTTCAATTCAAGGCATACAAAACAAAAATCTCAGTACAATTTAACCAGAAAAACATAACATAGATATGAGACAATTGCAAAATTAGAAATCAAAATATTTTGCCCATTCATAATATCAGCCTTCGGATCAACCTATGAGGCCACTCTTGGACCTCTCATGGTCATAGAAAAGATTTAACATGAAGAAGGCTATCAGAAGTTGTGGGGGACCACTTTTGGGTCCCAAATGATGAATCTCTGTTTTTAAACTTTTTAGGATAATATACAGCTTATAGTTGTTAATTGTTAACCCCTAGAACTGAATAAAACTTATTAATAGAAAATCCCCATACACAAAAGTATGGACAACAGAAATAAAATAATAGATTCTCTTGTAAGCTTAGCATTAATACAAACTTGTGGGGGAAACGTATAGGATATATGCATCGAGTAACAAACATATGGGACTGCTATTGGACCCTTAGAATTAGGTATAATATAATTTGAGATAGGCCACTTTTGGACCTTAAGTGATGTAACAAATAGATGTGTTGGGAGCCAATTTACCACCTAAGTATGGAGATTATGTAGGAAAATATATCAAGAGTATCAATAAGAACAGTTCAACTAGTACTATAAGAGAGGACACATTGTATTCAGTATTATATAGCTTGAAACATACATCTGAGGAGAGCTAACATGCTATAAGCCTTAACAGTAAAGTGTTTTTGTAAGCTATGCCACTCGTGTATAAACATATCTTGAGATAGAAACTGAACTTTGTTTCTAATATCAGGGGTAGCTGCCTTAATTTTATACTACTCCAGTATGGTAAAAAAGTAGTAACCTTCACATGTTCAGTAGGCTATATTTAGTAATTAATAATATCTTCTTTGGGGCAGTGCCTCTGTGAACTGGGTCTCCAGAGTTTTATAAATCAAAATTAAATCTATGGGCTTAAATATTGAGTGCCTTTTATATTAACCCCTATGCTGTACCGCGCCGCCTTGGCCGCTTTCCACGCAGCACAAACATAGTGAGCAAGCTAAGGAGTTTGGGAAAAGTTAAGGACTAGGTGTAGCGCCCCCAAGGAAAAAAAAAACAAAAAAAAACTAGACATGCAATAAAACAATGACAGGAACTAGAAAGTGAGTAATACTATGTCGACATATTCAAATAACCTCTGAACAGATTTTTATAGAGCTAATCTACCCCACAAGGTATGTTACTATTACATGTTCATTTCCAGCAATGGATCACAGCTTAATATGGCATGGGTAGAGTTAAGGACTAGGTTTAGCGCCCCCCCAAGGAGAGAAAAAAAAAAAAACCAATACATACAATAAAGCAATGGTAGGAACTAGAAAGTAAGCAAAACGATGCTGGCATATTCATATAACCCTTGTACAGATTTTTATGAAGCTATTCTGCCCCAACATAGTATGTTACAATGATTTTCCAGCCATGGATCACAGCTTAATATGGCAAAAATTGCTACACTCATGATGGAATACTCCCTTATTTAACCATAGTCAGCAATAAGAAATTTTATAACTAGTCTAATGATACTTAGATAGGGCAGGAAAAAGTTCTGTAGCATAAAACATTTACAGTTCACACCTTAGAAAGCCTATTGCTAACATTAAGCACATCGAGTTATCTGCCTAAAGAGACCAGGTTTGGAATTTTTAACTGATTTCACATATTTTGCATAACCCTACAAATGAGGTGTTCTCAGATACGTAACTACAATTCTAGACAGGAATATACTGTAGGAAGCACATTAAAGAATAAGGGCAATTTAACTGTTCAGACCACCTAGAGAATTCTGGAGATTTGAGCCCTAGATCAAATATAGTTTCTTTTTTTCTCTCTCTTCCCATAAGGCACGCAACCATGTCTCTGTCATGGATTTACTAAGTGAGTCTATGACCTCCAACCTACGGCAGATAGTCTTTGCCCTCGGCTTATACAATACCGTCTCAAAATTAACCCACTCCTGACTTCAGGGATGATACCGGAGTAGGTAACTGCTCTCTCATAATGTTCAACAATGTCTCTGCCACAGCTGCAGATCGGGACTTATTAGTTGTATAGATCTGGTAATACATCGTCGCAATGTGACTCTCCTCTCCTTCATCCAGCTGGCGTATCTCTCTGCCGGGGTCTGGCTTGTATGGATGCCAGAGCAGGGGACTCCGGTAATTATCTGAAGCCAAATATGATAGGCCTTGAGCGGGGGCTCGACCACGCATCAGACACCTCCATTGCACCTCTACAGTGTATGTCGGCTCTCCCCCACTGTGCAGCGGTGCAAGAGCTACTGATATAGTGGCTATGGTAGTCGGGAGATGTGGTAGCGCATCCTTGCTCTTCTCTCCCGTAATTAATGGATCCTTTAGGGCTCAGTTGCTCAGTCTTGTCAGTGCATCTCCAGCCTGTCCCATAATGGCTTTCAATAGGGTTCAATATTGGTATCGGATCTTTTGTCATTTCTTTCGGAAAAGCAAGTTCTCCTGTCTCAGCTGTAGCCGATGATGCTTCCCCTCTGTAACTAAGAAGGATTGGAGGTGGATTTAAGGCGGCAAAATGTTCGTTGAGTAGCTGATGTATACTAGTCTCCCACCTATCTAGTGCTTCCATTTTATTTTCACAGTAGTAGCGCTCTTTTTCCTCCCGATGACTGTGGCTCTCAGCTTAGTTCAGTGTTTAAACAAACAAAAAAAATAAACTGTCCAGATAAATATAAACTGGTTTGGTAATCCAGGGGCCTGGGGGGGGGGGTATTATTGCGGGAACCCCAACAGCACTAACAGTCAAACAGTAGAGGCCTCTCGACCTCGTGGCTTGTCACAGTGAAGTTAGCTGAGGAGCATAGGCAGGTCCGGGTAATGCAGGAGTTTCCCAAATTTATCTTGAGTAGCAAAGGGTTATTCAGCTTAGGTTCATCAGCAGAAAAAGTAAGGAAAAGTGCTAAAACAACACCTAAATTATAGTTAAAGTGTAGGCGCTCCTCACAGATATGTCCTGCCGCAACAGCTATAGGCTCCGCCCCATATTAATAATGTTTTTACTACAAACCCCTTATATGAACCCTTCCCCCTTTTTTATTCCCCCCTCCCTATGTTTAAAATTAACCGACTTGTCATTTTAATTATACAAATGACATTGCTGTTGGCATTATACACAAATGTATATGAATTTTTCTCAAATATGAATATGATTTCTTTAGAGAGATTAAAGATCTTATGCAGCTTATGTACAAAAGTGCTGTTTCCTGTCTCCGTGCACACATTTTCCTTCAAGACCCGTAAACCATTGAGTTTACTATTGGTTGTTGCATATGGCACTTTTTAATCCATTGCAGCTATATTGGACTAGTATTCCAGGTCACCTCCGTTAGTTAGGGACAGGCATGAAAACAACACATTTTTTTACTCCAGCTATATATATTAACCAACATACATATGACAGCTGTAGAGGAACCCGTACAAGAATACCAATTGACTTCCGTCTTGAACCAATAGCTTACAAAACTATCACGGAGCTATGCACGTTAGGTACGAGCCCCCCAAGTGTACCAATAGGACACAGCCAGGCCTACATTAAGCAGCCAATAGGATTGCTAGAATGTAATTACATACATTACACTGAACGGTATATAAAGAGCAAGCTAATAGTAACTGACAGAAATCCTCTGATGAAGAAGGAGCTAAAATTAGCGACTCCCTTTGAAACGCGTAAGGTTACACCAGGGCTAACATAAGAAGCCCTTTTTTTCTGTCAGACTTTTTACTCCCAGAATCTTTGTTACCCGGCTTTGATTTGAGTTGTGACCGGCCGGTACAACCATCTCTTGGGTTACAAACTTTGTTACAACTAGGAGAAACAGATACACCATTCTTCTCGCTTCTTAGAATTATTGAATGATATGCTTTAAAGTTACCTCATAATCATTGGGGGTTTTTATTGTAAGTTTTCATTTGGCTGACACATTTTATATGCACTAAATAAAAAACAATATCACACTATGTTTTGCCATCTTCTCTTCCTTTCATGACATCGAGTAAACCATTGGGGTGAATATCCACATAAAGGAGCCTGTATAAAAGAGTCTTTGCCTTCTTTTGGGGACGACTGCCATATTCCAGATTGGGTGGATTTCGATCTGAAGATATTAGAGGCGGAGTTCGATATATGAAACAGAACCTCCAGACAGATCAATACGACCCTGTGAGCACCACCTGTATCACGCTCTAAACTTAACTCATAGGATTGAGGGTGTGTCCTGTAAGTAGCAAAAACAAACCATATTGGATACACATTGCTGTGATTATTACCAAGTTGCAAAAAGACTCTTGTTTTTCAGTGAATCCAGAGACTAAACATTTCACTAATGGTTTTTGAAAAAACACCTTAAATGTTATTTGTATTTCTGCAAATATTGAACTTATCTCTTTGCTTATTTATTCATGCATAAATTACTATTGTTTTTAAGTGGGCACACTAACAGGCGCAGTATTCCTTCCAGTATTATATATATATATATATATATATATATATATATATATTAAGGAGCATTTAGGATATATCTCAAATGACATCCATTGTTCGGCACTTTCCAGACACTTTATTGAAACACACGGGAAAAATGTTGATATGTTTAAATGGAATGCAATTGAAGCAATTTGCAAGCCACGAAGAGGTGGCAGCAAACAAAAAATACTTGAAAGACAGGAAATTTATCGGATCCACAAACTAAAAACATTGGTCCCGTATGGATTCAAATCACAATTTGACGTGATTAATTACTGGGAATGATTCACTTATAATTATTATCCATAGCAGGGACCTAGTTTGATACTATAGGTTGATATCTTTTAATTAAGACTGGTGCAAAGCAAATTTGGAAATAAGTATTTATAAATCGATTAAATGCTTATATACATGTCTTTATATCTAGATATTTATGGTAGAGGGAAGATTGGAATATGTATAATGTGCTAGATTCTGAACTAGGTATTGCAACACTATATGACATACAGTAAGGATATTGGGTGATGTTTTTATCCAATTATGAATAGTATCTTATTGTAATATTGTGAGCATATCTCCTTATTATATAACTAAGTACAGATGTTCATTCTAGCATTAGACATTGTAATTAACATAAGATACATAGTATGAATAGCAGAGAGGTGTCTACGAAAGAATCAGCAGCACCTTAATGTTTCACTATAAAGTATACCATCACTTCTTTATTAATTACGCTCCAGCTTTTTAGTTAATTGATTTTTTGTTTATCAAACTAGTGAATTACCGATGAAGAAATGTTTTTTCATATTGTGGTTTAATTAATGTTCATCTTTGATTTGTTAACATTGGGAACAGTTTTACTAGTGTTGTACCATACATAAAATGATAGTGATAGGCATTGCAATTATTAGTTAAATTTAATTACAGTGTTTTTTATTAATTGCTTAAGGGGCGGAGTATTGCCCTTTAAAAAGCACACCGTCTGAGAAGGGGGATATGTCTATGATTACGGCCAGGCTGGCCGAAACATTTCAGGCTGTGTTTTGCTGAATTGTTTTTAACCAGAGGCTCTGCTGCTCAGGGTCTTTTAACTCTGATGATAATCTGCTGAAAATAAAGTTTTGGATTTTACCTTAACATGGACGCCTGGAGTACTTTTCATCTTTATTCAATATATATATATATATATATATATATATATATATATATATATATATATATATATATATATATATATATATACAAAACACGGAAGGGAACTGCACTCTCATACCGGACCGGGTACACATCCCATGACCCTGCAACATGCTCAGCCCTGGGTGCCACTGGCACTCACAGGAAGCTGTGCTGTCCCCAGAGCCACAAGCAGTTAACCCCAGACAGGTCTTGGTGCAAGAACCATAGGGAAAATTGCAAAACAAATTAATACAACACACAGAGAAAACCCAGCACTCACTTACAAGCTCTCAGCTTGTGCCAGTGGCACCCAGGGCTGAGCATGTTGCAGGGTCATGGGATGTGTACCCGGTCCAGTATGAGAGTGCAGTTCCCTTCTGTGTTTTGTATATGTCTAGGGTGGTTACATATTCGTGTGCACCATTCCCTTGTTTTCAGTTTGTTTGGATTTGAAAGCTTTCATTGTGTGGCTGTTTTAGGGTCTCAGGTATTGGAAAGGACCTTGACGTGGTACCTGAGCTTGTCCCATTTGGCCAGATGCGGTGACTAACCTTTCCATTTTTGCTTTTAAATCTTAGCTGAGAGCTTGTAAGTGAGTGCTGGGTTTTCTCTGTGTGTTGTATTAATTTGTTTTGTAATTTTCCCTATGGTTCTTGCACCCAGACCTGTCTGGGGTTAACTGCTTGTGGCTCTGGGGACAGCACAGCTTCCTGTCAGTTCCAGTGGCACCCAGGGCTGAGCATGTTGCAGGGTCATGGGATGTGTACCCGGTCCGGTATGAGAGTGCAGTTCCCTTCCGTGTTTTGTATATGTCTAGGGTGGTTACATATTCCTAAGCACCCTTCCCTTGTTTTCAGTTTGTTTGGATTTGAAAGCTTGCATTGTGTGGCTGTTTTAGGGTCTCAGGTATTGGAAAGGACCTTGACGTGGTACCTGAGCTTGTCCCATTTGGCCATATGCGGTGACTAACCTTTCCATTTTTGCTTTTAAATCTTAGCTGAGAGCTTGTAAGTGAGTACTGGATTTTCTCTGTGTGTTGTATTAATTTGTTTTGTAATTTTCCCTATGGTTCTTGCACCCTGACCTGTCTGGGGTTAACTGCTTGTGGCTCTGGGGACAGCACAACTTCCTGTGAGTGGCACCCAGGGCTGAGCATGTTGCAGGGTCATGGGATGTGTACCCGGTCCGGTATGAGAGTGCAGTTCCCTTCTGTGTTTTGTATATGTCTAGGGTGGTTACATATTCCTGTGCACCCTTCCCTTGTTTTCAGTTTGCTTGGATTTGAAAGCTTGCATTGTGTGGCTGTTTTAGGGTCTCAGGTATTGGAAAGGACCTTGACATGGTACCTGAGCTTGTCCCATTTGGCCAGATGCGGTGACTAACCTTTCCATTTTTGCTTTTAAATCTTAGCTGAGAGATTGCAAGTGAGTGCTGGGTTTTCTCTGTGTGTTGTATTAATTTGTTTTTCAGTGAATCCAGAGACTAAACATTTCACTAATGGTTTTTGAAAAAACACCTTAAATGTTATTTGTATTTCTGCAAATATTGAACTTATCTCTTTGCTTATTTATTCATGCATAAATTACTATTGTTTTTAAGTGGGCACACTAACAGGCGCAGTATTCCTTCCAGTATTATATATATATATATATATATATATATATATATATATATTAAGGAGCATTTAGGATATATCTCAAATGACATCCATTGTTCGGCACTTTCCAGACACTTTATTGAAACACACGGGAAAAATGTTGATATGTTTAAATGGAATGCAATTGAAGCAATTTGCAAGCCACGAAGAGGTGGCAGCAAACAAAAAATACTTGAAAGACAGGAAATTTATCGGATCCACAAACTAAAAACATTGGTCCCGTATGGATTCAAATCACAATTTGACGTGATTAATTACTGGGAATGATTCACTTATAATTATTATCCATAGCAGGGACCTAGTTTGATACTATAGGTTGATATCTTTTAATTAAGACTGGTGCAAAGCAAATTTGGAAATAAGTATTTATAAATCGATTAAATGCTTATATACATGTCTTTATATCTAGATATTTATGGTAGAGGGAAGATTGGAATATGTATAATGTGCTAGATTCTGAACTAGGTATTGCAACACTATATGACATACAGTAAGGATATTGGGTGATGTTTTTATCCAATTATGAATAGTATCTTATTGTAATATTGTGAGCATATCTCCTTATTATATAACTATGTACAGATGTTCATTCTAGCATTAGACATTGTAATTAACATAAGATACATAGTATGAATAGCAGAGAGGTGTCTACGAAAGAATCAGCAGCACCTTAATGTTTCACTATAAAGTATACCATCACTTCTTTATTAATTACGCTCCAGATTTTTAGTTAATTGATTATTTGTTTATCAAACTAGTGAATTACCGATGAAGAAATGTTTTTTCATATTGTGGTTTAATTAATGTTCATCTTTGATTTGTTAACATTGGGAACAGTTTTACTAGTGTTGTACCATACATAAAATGATAGTGATAGGCATTGCAATTATTAGTTAAATTCAATTACAGTGTTTTTTATTAATTGCTTAAGGGGCGGAGTATTGCCCTTTAAAAAGCACACCGTCTGAGAAGGGGGATATGTCTATGATTACGGCCAGGCTGGCCGAAACATTTCAGGCTGTGTTTTGCTGAATTGTTTTTAACCAGAGGCTCTGCTGCTCAGGGTCTTTTAACTCTGATGATAATCTGCTGAAAATAAAGTTTTGGATTTTACCTTAACATGGACGCCTGGAGTACTTTTCATCTTTATTCAATATATATATATATATATATATATATATATATATATATATATATATATATATATATATATATATACAAAACACGGAAGGGAACTGCACTCTCATACCGGACCGGGTACACATCCCATGACCCTGCAACATGCTCAGCCCTGGGTGCCACTGGCACTCACAGGAAGCTGTGCTGTCCCCAGAGCCACAAGCAGTTAACCCCAGACAGGTCTTGGTGCAAGAACCATAGGGAAAATTGCAAAACAAATTAATACAACACACAGAGAAAACCCAGCACTCACTTACAAGCTCTCAGCTTGTGCCAGTGGCACCCAGGGCTGAGCATGTTGCAGGGTCATGGGATGTGTACACGGTCCAGTATGAGAGTGCAGTTCCCTTCTGTGTTTTGTATATGTCTAGGGTGGTTACATATTTGTGTGCACCATTCCCTTGTTTTCAGTTTGTTTGGATTTGAAAGCTTTCATTGTGTGGCTGTTTTAGGGTCTCAGGTATTGGAAAGGACCTTGACGTGGTACCTGAGCTTGTCCCATTTGGCCAGATGCGGTGACTAACCTTTCCATTTTTGCTTTTAAATCTTAGCTGAGAGCTTGTAAGTGAGTGCTGGGTTTTCTCTGTGTGTTGTATTAATTTGTTTTGTAATTTTCCCTATGGTTCTTGCACCCAGACCTGTCTGGGGTTAACTGCTTGTGGCTCTGGGGACAGCACAGCTTCCTGTCAGTTCCAGTGGCACCCAGGGCTGAGCATGTTGCAGGGTCATGGGATGTGTACCCGGTCCGGTATGAGAGTGCAGTTCCCTTCCGTGTTTTGTATATGTCTAGGGTGGTTACATATTCCTAAGCACCCTTCCCTTGTTTTCAGTTTGTTTGGATTTGAAAGCTTGCATTGTGTGGCTGTTTTAGGGTCTCAGGTATTGGAAAGGACCTTGACGTGGTACCTGAGCTTGTCCCATTTGGCCATATGCGGTGACTAACCTTTCCATTTTTGCTTTTAAATCTTAGCTGAGAGCTTGTAAGTGAGTACTGGATTTTCTCTGTGTGTTGTATTAATTTGTTTTGTAATTTTCCCTATGGTTCTTGCACCCTGACCTGTCTGGGGTTAACTGCTTGTGGCTCTGGGGACAGCACAACTTCCTGTGAGTGGCACCCAGGGCTGAGCATGTTGCAGGGTCATGGGATGTGTACCCGGTCCGGTATGAGAGTGCAGTTCCCTTCTGTGTTTTGTATATGTCTAGGGTGGTTACATATTCCTGTGCACCCTTCCCTTGTTTTCAGTTTGCTTGGATTTGAAAGCTTGCATTGTGTGGCTGTTTTAGGGTCTCAGGTATTGGAAAGGACCTTGACATGGTACCTGAGCTTGTCCCATTTGGCCAGATGCGGTGACTAACCTTTCCATTTTTGCTTTTAAATCTTAGCTGAGAGATTGCAAGTGAGTGCTGGGTTTTCTCTGAGTGTTGTATTAATTTGTTTTGTAATTTTCCCTATGGTTCTTGCACCCAGACCTGTCTGGGGTTAACTGCTTGTGGCTCTGGGGACAGCACAGCTTCCTGTGAGTGCTAGTGGCACCCAGGGCTGAGCATGTTGCAGGGTCATGGGATGTGTACCCGGTCCGGTATGAGAGTGCAGTTCCCTTCCGTGTTTTGTATATGTCTAGGGTTGTTACATATTCTTGTGCACCCTTCCCTTGTTTTCAGTTTGTTTGGATTTGAAAGCTTGCATTGTGTGGCTGTTTTAGGGTCTCAGGTATTGGAAAGGACCTTGACGTGGTACCTGAGCTTGTTCCATTTGGCCAGATGCGGTGACTAACCTTTCCATTTTTGATTTTAAATATTAGCTGAGAGCTTGTAAGTGAGTGCTGGGTTTTCTCTCTGTGTTGTTTATATATATATATATATATATATATATATCTATATATATGTCTATATATTGGTGAACGGGGTTTGTTCTAATAGCGCTTGCAGAAGAAGTTCCTCATAAGCATGTGAAGGGGAAAACAAGATGAGAAATATCCCAAAATGAGTGATGAAAAAATAAGAAAAAAAATGAATAATAATAAATGCTCACCTGTTGGATCACAGGGACCAGCAATCAGCGACGAGTGTATATTAATGGTGTGTGTGCACACCAAATGGGAACACCATATATGATGGAGAAAGGAGGATATACCAGATGTGTAGGATGGTATATATGGATAAATAAATCAATGAATAAATAATCAGGACCAAAAGGCAACCGCTGGGTAACAGAGGGACAATGGAGAATATATGTGGGACTCTCCTATTCTTACCACACTGTAATTGTGGACAGAGGGTAAAAGTGAAGGAAATTCCTATTTAATATAAGCTGATATCCAGGACAAAAAAGAAAAAATATGCATATACAAAACGATATGATGTGAAAAATGTTAAAAATGTTCAAGCCCAAAAAAGGATTTATTATTTAAAAACAATTTTTATTAATATTGAAATATAAAAGGATGCATAAAATGAAAATTAGAAGGAAGCGTAATATAACAAGACTAAAAAATGTTGTTTATAACAAATGATGGTGTGGGGTATATAATGCAATACAAAAGGCTGTGTACTAAAAGAGGTGAAAACCTATACGAAAAAAGTATTATAAATACATCTACTTACATTATTGAAAGATATCCGTTGGGAGAGCAATTACTCACTCGCAACATTGGATGTAACTGCACTCTATACATCTATACCACACAGTAAAGGTATAAGTGCAGTGGACCAAATTCTGACAACAGATACCAATATCAAAAAATAACAAATTTCCTTCATTGGCGAAGCAATTAACTTTATCCTCACCAAGAATTACTTTGCATTTGAAAATAAAATATTCCTCCAAAAATTTGGCACCGCAATGGGCACCAAATTTGCCCCTAGTTTTGCCAACATGTACATGGGAGCTTTTGAGGACCAACATATATGGAAAAATAACATATTTTTGAAACATATAATCACATGGAAAAGGTTTATTGATGATATCATAATTATCTGGAACGAGGATGAGAAGCATTTTGAAGAATTTGTCCAGCATATCAATCAGAATGATTGGAATCTAAAATTCACTAACACATGGAGCAAGAGAGAAATAACTTTTCTAGATATCACTATCTTTATTGAAAATAACCAGATAGAAACAAAAATTTACACCAAAGACACGGACACAAATGGCTACTTGCACGCCATGAGCAACCATCACATGAAATGGATCAGTAATATTCCATATGGCCAATTTCAGCGAATAAAAAGAAATTGCTCTAGAAAACAAGATTTTGAAGAAACAGCAACAGTGCTTAAACAAAAGTTTTATAATAAGAAATATAACAGGAAAACAGTAGTTAAGGCTTATGAGAGAGTAAGCAAAATAGATCGAGAAAATCTACTAAACCTGAAAAAACAAGTAAATACAAATAACACAGGGATGGACTATACCACTTGTCCCAGGTTCATCACCACATACAATAGTGGGGCCAAAAACATTGAAAAAATACTGAATAAACACTGGCATTTGCTTAGAAAGGACCCTTTCCTAAAAGAGACACTACCTGAGAAACCAAAAATCACTTACAAGAAAAACACAAATCTAAAAAAATATACTAGCTCCCACTAAACTAAAAACCAAAAAGGCATACACACAGGGAAATTGGCTAAAAACTAAAACAAAAGGTTTCTATAGATGCAACCGGAAAAACTGTGTGTGCTGTGAACATGTCAGTAAAAATAAGGAAGATAATAAATGGATTAGAGATAATGAAAACAACAAGTATGAAATCAATAGTTTGATGAACTGCAAATCTGAATTCGTTGTTTACCAATTAACTTGCAGTTGTAATAAAATATATATATAGGTAGAACGAAAAGAACACTTAAGACCAGACTCCTTGAACATGTAAAGAATATCACCAATGACCAACCAGAATATGGCATTGGGACCCATTTCGAGGAATTCCATGAAAAAAGTGTGGAAGGCCTAAAAATTAAGGCCATTGAACAAATTCCACATAAAATAGGAGAGAATAGGTTACTCCAGTTAAGAAAGAGAGAGACATACTGGATTCATAAACTGAGAACAAGGAAACCATATGGCCTAAATACAGATATAGATCTGGCAGCCTTCCTTTGAAGAATGAAACACACATAAAACACCACTAAAAACTGAAACCAACACACATTATAACACCGTCAATTATATATATTTGTTTTTTAGCATACCCATTTATTTACTTATTCATACACATATATATGTAATTATATACATGTATATTCCTCCTATTTACTTCTTTTTCCCAAAAATAATTTTAACGTGCAAATAATAATTTTAACATACAAGTTTATCAATAATATCTGTTACCCTTGTATACATATACATTTTTAATATATTTTTAATACATGTGTTAACCATTTCCTAATACATGTGGCAACCAGTGTCATTTGTATGTAATTTTTATGTCATTTTTATATCACTTCACCCCACTTTCTATGAATTTTTAATGCACTACCCCAAGATACTCACCCTTGGTCAAAAATTTAAATTTAAATATTGCATAGTCTCCTATATATATCGTTATCTCTTTTAAATGAATTCATCACTAATAGCATCCATCATTATTTGTTTATATGGACCCCTATTGGTATAACATTAGGTAATGTCTTAAATGACATCCTTTCAAATTCCAAACATACAAATTACTAAATTGTATGTTTCTATCCCCCTGATATTGTCTTAACGTAATCCAATCACATATTTCCTAATCACAATAATAATTTTTTGCAAAATTTTTTCCAAAATATATTTTTTCCAAAGATTTTTTCAAAGTATATATTCCTTTCAAAACATTTTTTCTCAAAATTTTTCTCAAATTACTCAGCGCATAACAATTTATATCTAATTAATTAGATATTAACCAACTCCCATTTTCCCTTTAACAAATAGCTTTTTGCTATTTAAGGGCCACTAGGATGCTAACAGATCCATTAGCCTCTGACGAAGTGAGCTGATACGCTCACGAAACACGTAAGGTACGTGACACACGTTCGTGACGTCATATCCGGAATTCCAATTTACTCACGGAGCTTGATCGCTAGCGGCTCCGTGCAGCTACCTATCTTTCAACTACTATTTTGAAAGTTTGGATCCCACCCGCGCAATTACCCCACAGCATTCTAACAGTAAGTTTGTAGCCACCTGCAAGCTCCATACGCTTTCAGTGCTGCCTGGCCACTTACTTTCTATTGAATAAAATTTTAGACATTTGTTATTTATAATACTTTTTTCGTATAGGTTTTCACCTCTTTTAGTACACAGCCTTTTGTATTGCATTATATACCCCACACCATCATTTGTTATAAACAACATTTTTTCGTCTTGTTATATAACGCTTCCTTCTAATTTTCATTTTATGCATCCTTTTATATTTCAATATTATTAAAAATTGTTTTTAAATAATAAATCCTTTTTTGGGCTTGAACATTTTTAACATTTTTCACATCATACCGTTTTGTATATGCATATTTTTTTCTTTTTTGTCCTGGATATCAGCTCATATTAAATAGGAATTTCCTTCACTTTTACCCTCTGTCCACAATTACAGTGTGGTAAGAATAGGAGAGTCCCACATATATTCTCCATTGTCCCTCTGTTGCCCAGCGGTTGCCTTTTGGTCCTGATTATTTATTCATTAATTTATTTATCCATATATACCATCCTACACATCTGGTATATACTCCTTTCTCCATCATATATGGTGTTCCCGTTTGGTGTCCACACACACCATTAGTATACACTCGTCGCTGATTGCTGGTCCCTGTGATCCAACAGGTGAGCATTTATTATTATTCATTTTTTATCTTATTTTTTCATCACTCATTTTGGGATATTTCTCATCTTGTTTTCCCCTTCACATGCTTATGAGGAACTTCTTCTGCAAGCGCTATTAGAACAAACCCCGTTCACCAATTTTTCCACTTCCAGTCTCACTAAAGAGGAATGAGACACCACTAATAGCAGCATACATTAGACTTTTTTCATAAAGCATTATACTGCAAAACTACTTCTTCTCTCACTTTTGGCGCAACTACCTACTCCCTCTTTTTTTCATATATCTATATATCTATATATATATCTATATATATATATATATATATATATATATATATATATATATCAAGTAGAAGAAGGCACTCTCTGGTCTTTTCAAGTGTACTTTATTTGAAAAAACATGACGTTTCAGGGACACACTCCCCTTCCTCAGACGTGTCCCCCCGAAACTTCACGCTTTTTCAAATAAAGTACACTTGAAAAGACCAGAGAGTGCCTTCTTCTACTTGATATACTTAAAGGGACACTGAATCCAAATTCAGATAGAGCATGCAAGTTTAAACAACTTTCTTATTTACTCCTATTATCAATTTTTCTTCGTTCTCTTGCTATCTTATTTCTTTTAAAAAGTCCAGAACCATGGACAGCACTTGTTTATTGGTGGATGAATTTATTCACCAATCAGCAAGAACAACCGAGGTTGTTCACCAAAATGGGCCGGCATCTAAACTTACATTCTTGTTTTTCAATTAAAGATACCAAGAGAATGAAGAACATTTGCTAATAGGAGTAAATTAGAAAGTTGCTTAGTTGCTTCAGTGTCCCTTTAACCGTTGGCACCCTAGCAGTTGCTATTAAGGTGAGAGTGCTCCTTTCTGAACTGTATATATATATATATATATATATATATATATATATATATATATATATATATGTATATATATACTGTATATCTAATACATACATTATAGAGGTTTCTACATTTAAAAAAAAAATCATGTTAGTGGTCCACGAGATTCTAAATTGTGAGTTTAGTTGTCCCTGAGGTCCAAAATGATGGTGACCCCAATGAACATTGATATACATGTATAGGATTCAAAGTTGGAAGATAAACTAAATGAGCATATTTGAATGGGGGAAGATGCTGTGTGAGTTAGCAACGGAGGAGTTACATCAGAAAATGCCTCTCTAGCAATTAACAGTCACTATATGCAAATGGATACAAATATTCTCTCTGAAATGAATCACAAAAACAAAGGCGCCTCCTAGTGTGATATTGTAGGTGCAAACAAATAATAAGATGATCAAAATAGTACTCACAAATGGAGCAGCACTCAGTCGTGCTAAATCAGACAGACTTGGATCTCACAGTGTCCCAGCTCACTGACACTGCCAGAATATTGTTTTCTCCCGTATCTAATGGGACCAAATAAGCTCAAACTCTCAGGATAAGATGATAATAAAACCACTATTTAATGGTATATATAAAAATCAAAGTGTCTACAATATAACACTTGATATTAAAACAAAATAAGCATTGCGTTTCTCAGACTGCTGTCTGTTTCATCAGGCTTCTATTCATACAATGAGAGTACTGGCTTAAATATATAAATATTTCCGGCTCCATTGAAGTCTATGGGGGAATGTGATTTTGCATTTTCTACCTGTCAAAGTCTTTTTGTTACCGCAACATTACAAACGCGAGTGTGCAAACTTTTTACTTTCAACTCGTAATACGAGCACAAATCTCAGAGCACAAAACAAATTCTTCTATTGGTTTTAACACTCTAACGCGAGCACAAATTACCACTCCATTTGTAATCTAGCCATAAATTAGTAATTTATATTTAAAAAACTAAAAAAAAAGGAAAATAAAATTACACTTACTAAAAGTAGAAAATTAAACAGCATTTAGCATGTCCCTTCAGGTCCCTTCCTACAAAGGGCTAGATTACAAGTGGTGTGCTAACTTTTGGTGTGCAATATTGAAATATTACACTGGCGCTAACTTGAGCCCATTTGAGTTGAACATAAATGTGACCACATGAGCGCATACTAAATTTGCACTTGTTGGATTAGTGCAACTGAAGACCTTGAGTAAAGAGTTAGGGCTAAATTAAAATTAGACTTCTAAAGGGTGCACTACAAAAGCTTGTTCTGGCTCTTGCTTGCAAGCTAACCTGAAGGTGTGCTAGGGCAAATGCACTATTAAAAAATAAAATATATTTAACCTAATTCTTGGAAAAAACAAAACAAAAAAAACCCTTTTGTGATGATAGCAGGATGTGATGTCACTAGCTGGTGGGCGGGGCTTAGGTCCGGTGTCTGTGTCGCAGTTAGTTTAATACAATCAACCTGTCTGGATGTGTATTGCTATGCTCTGTAATAAAATAGAGTTGTACCATCATTGCTGTGTCCTGCATATGTCCTGCATCTCATGACATGGTGTCAGAAGTTCTGGACTACGCTTCTGTTTCTGATGATGACGATGTCAAAGTTTACCCCACCTGAGCCTTTTGACTTTTCTCAGCCTGCAGCTTGGCCCACATGGCGTCAGCGGTTTCAGCGCTTCAGGATTGCATCCAAACTGAACAAGGAGAGTGGTGAAGTACAAGTTAATTCTCTTTTATACTCCATGGGGAAAGATGTAGAGCCAGTGTTCAATGCTTTTACTTTTCAAGAAGGGGAAGAAGTTAACTTTGATATAGTTATGGATAAACTCAGTGCCCACTTTGTGCCCAAAAGAAATGTGATTCATGAGAGAGCTTGTTTTCACAAACGTAATCAGCGTGTGGGAGAATCTGTGGAGTCATTTGTGCGCAGCCTGTATGAATTAGCTGAATTCTGTGAGTTTGGTGTTGCTAAAGAAGAGCAAATCAGAGACAGAATAGTTATTGGAATTGCAGATGCTGAAGTCTCCCTGAAGCTGCAGTTAGAGCCTGATTTAACGTTAGAAGGGGCTATTAGGATGGCCCGCCAGAGTGAACTGGTGAAAAAGCAAAGTGCTGATCTGAGGTCTGAGAGTATTGTGGATGAAGTGCAACAGTCTAGAAAAATTACTAGTGAAAGGCACAGTGTGAGCGGTAGATCAAAAGTATTGGAAAGGCCTAGAAGTGGATGGGCGCAACATGGCCGATGCACACGGTGCTACCGGGCTCATGATCAGAGTGCTATATGCCCGGCCAGAGATAAAAGATGCAGAAAATGTAACAGAATAGGCCATTTTGAAGTGGGGTGTAAAACTGAATACATTAAGGAGATGCAGGTGGACAGTGACCAGGAGGGTCAGGAAGTGTCTTTTGTGGGGTCTGTTGTGGAACGGACAAGCTCAGAGGAAGATTGGAAAGTTACTTTTACTGTAATGGGAGCCAAAGTTGATTTTAAGATTGACACAGGAGCAGATATCACTGTAATGTCTTTTGCTGAATTTATGAAACTGCCTAGACAGCCCCAGCTGGCGAAGGTTACTACAAATGTTCATAGTCCTGGTGGCCGCATTGATTGTGTGGGGAAATTTCTTGCCAGCTGTGAGTACAAACAAAAAAAGTTCACCATGTGGGTGCATGTGATCCGAGGTCAGTGTGTTAACAGTTTATTGAGCAGAAAAGCAGCCTGTGACTTGGGCCTCGTGGCCAGAGTGAATGAGATCTCTGAAGATATGTTTGGCGAGTTGGGCCTGCTGAGCTGCAAACCTGTCCGTATAGCACTTAAAAGTGACGCAGTCCCGTACAGTATTTCTACTCCTCGTAGAATTCCGTTCCCGCTCATGCCTCAAGTGGAGAAAGAGCTCATGCGCATGAAGTCTATGGGGGTTATTGAAGAGGTTGTCGAAGCAACTGATTGGTGTGCCCCCATTGTTCCAGTTGCAAAGAAAAACGGAAAGGTGCGCATCTGTGTGGACCTGAAAAGGTTGAATGAGGCAGTGAAGAGGGAGAGATTTGTGCTGCCGACACTGGAAGATATAGCCCCGAAGTTGGCTGGGGCGAAGTTCTTTTCCACATTAGACGCTTCTAGCGGCTTTTGGCAGATCCCCCTGGATCCAAAGTGCCGCAAACTGACTACCTTTATCACTCCGGTAGGTCGGTTCTGTTTCTGCAGACTTCCCTTTGGGATATCCTCCGCTCCTGAGATCTTTCAGAGGGAAATGAGTTCTCTCCTGAGTGGCCACGTGGGCACAGCAGTCGTCATGGACGACATTCTAGTGTATGGGTCTACAGTGGAGGAGCATGATCAGCGTTTGAGTTGTGTGCTGCAGGCTATCAAAGAGTCTGGGCTGAAGCTGAATAAAGAAAAATGTCATTTTAGGAAAACTGAATCATGCTACTTTGGGCATATCATCAACGGGGATGGCATCAAGCCGGACCCCGAGAAAATTCGGGCTATCGAACAGATGAAAAGCCCTTCTGATGTACATGAGCTGAGACAGATATTGGGCCTTGTAAATTACGTGGGCAAGTTTCTTCCAGATTTATCTACAGTTTTGCACCCTATCACAGAGTTGCTTAAGAAAGATGTTGCCTGGGTCTGGGGACCCTCACAAGAAAAAGCGTTCCTGCATGCTAAGTCCCTGCTGGGGTCTGCCCCAGTGCTGGGGTTCTACGACCCTTCAAAAAAA
This sequence comes from Bombina bombina, assembly GCF_027579735.1. Lineage (NCBI taxonomy): Eukaryota > Metazoa > Chordata > Amphibia > Anura > Bombinatoridae > Bombina > Bombina bombina. Next base: position 832,745,818 of record NC_069503.1, on the reverse strand, counting down.
ACTGTGGTTAGTGCTGATGCAAGCAGTTATGGGTTGGGGGCTGCGCTCCTGCAGCTGAATGACAACAAACTACAGCCCATCGCCTACTGTTCCCGCACACTGACGGCTGCGGAGTCAAAATACGCTCAAATTGAGAAAGAGTGCCTGGCTGCAGTTTGGGCCTGTGAGCGCTTTCAGCGTTATCTAGTGGGTTTGGAGAAATTTAGTCTGGAAACTGACCACAAACCGCTAGTCCCTCTTATCAATTCTTATGACATCGACAAAACACCCTTGAGATGCCAGAGACTTTTAATGAGACTACTCAGGTTCAATGTTCAGGCAGTGCATGTGCCGGGGAAGCAGCTGGTTGTGGCAGATACACTGTCCAGGCTCCCGCTGGCTGCTGCTGAAGAATCCTCCACAGAGTCGGATGTAAAAGTGTATGTTGATTCAGTTCTGGCCTCTAAGTCCATTTCTTCAAGGAAACTGGAAGAGATAAAGAAAGAGACATATTTGGACACAGATCTGCAAGAAGTTATAAGGTACATAAGAGATGGCTGGCCCGAGAGCCGGGCAGCCTGGATGTCTTTAAATGCTTACCAGCCAGAGAGGTCACAGCTCACGGAGCTGGAGGGGTTGGTACTGTTCCAAGACCGTATTGTAATTCCTGTCAGCATGAGGAAGGAGATGTTAAACAGGATTCACGATGGCCACTTAGGCATTACAAAGTGCAGAGAAAGAGCAGCTACAGCTGTGTGGTGGCCTGGGATCAGCTCCGACATTGCAAATCACGTGTCTAAATGTGCCTTTTGCCGGGAACGCCGGCCTACTCAGAGAAGGGAGCCCTTAATGTCTACTCCGCTGCCTGCGGGGCCGTGGCAGAAAATAGCTGCTGATTTGTGCGAACTGCACGGGAAAAAGTTTCTTGTTGTTATCGACTACTATTCCAGGTATTTGGAAATAGCACCCCTGAATGATATCACAAGTCAGGCCGTTATCATTCGCCTGAAGAGCTTGTTCGCCCGCTGGGGCATTCCAATGGAGCTGGTGAGTGATAATGGCATGCAGTTCGCTTCTACAGAGTTCAGTGCTTTCAGCAGGGAATATGATTTTGTACATTCCACGTCAAGTCCACATTATCCGCAGGCCAACGGAATGGCTGAAAGGGCAGTTCAAACAACAAAATTCATCCTAAAGCAATCTGAACCGTACCTAGCCCTCTTGTCATACAGGGCGACGCCCATTCAAGCCACCGGGTTTAGCCCGGCACAGCTGATGCTAGGACGCCAGATTCGCACCACTTTACCCTCAGTGGGTGTCTTCAAGCCGCCTGGCCCTGTTCCTCGGGACGAAGTCCTTAGGAGGGATGAAGAGGCCAAAAAGGGTTATCGTTTCTTCTACGACAGGAGACATTCTGTCAGGCCTTTACAGGAACTGAAAGCGGGCCAAAGTGTCAGAATTAAACTGGACGATGAGAAGAAATGGAAGACGCCTGCTACGGTAGTGGGCCGCTCTCCAGAACCAAGGTCTTACACAGTCCTTACAGAGGGAGGGACGGTTACACGCCGTAACCGAAGACATCTTCTGCCTGTACCTGAGAGTCTGGAACCGGATACCTCAGTACCACCGCCGGTGGGATCTCCTGTTCTAAGAGAGGTGCCTTCCCCTCAGCAAGATCATAGCGGGGATATATCTTTGCCTCCAGCAGACTCTTGTTCACCATCTTCTGTATCAGAGGACAGTTCATGCAAAGTTACATCAAGCGGAAGAGTGGTGAGGCTTCCGGCCCGATACAGGGACTGACTTTAGCTAGAACAGTGACCGGAAGTATGGGCAGAATAATCCCATGGTCACTGTGGACTAGGGTAGTCTACCCCGATGTCCAAGTCAGGATGTAATTTATTTGTTCATGTTTTCTAATCCATCTGTTCTTATAATGTTCTAAAACAAAATGTTGTTGTATACCCTGTTGGTGTACCTTGTTATTTAATATATGTGAATGTATGCTTTGCCTTTGAAAAAGGGGAAGATGTGATGATAGCAGGATGTGATGTCACTAGCTGGTGGGCGGGGCTTAGGTCCGGTGTCTGTGTCGCAGTTAGTTTAATACAATCAACCTGTCTGGATGTGTATTGCTATGCTCTGTAATAAAATAGAGTTGTACCATCATTGCTGTGTCCTGCATATGTCCTGCATCTCATGACACCTTTGTTTTAAGGGATATGTTATATGGTGTATATATACACACCTTTGAGCCCTTCATAGTCAAATACCTTGATATATAGTATATTCTTTTAAAACATTTTTTTTATTCATTTATTTCAATAATAAGCATATATTTTACATTTATATGGTTATTTAACACTGTCTGTATCACATTTTGGGTTGTCTGAAGAAGGGGTGAATGCCCCGAAACGTCACTAATTAACTGTGCTGTACTTAAATCCAGGAACTGCATATTACTGGATATTAAAAAAAAAAGAATATATATATATATATATATATATATATATATATTAGTGCTGCGGAACCTGTTGGCGCTCTACAAATAACTGATAATTATAATATATATATGGGTGTGTGTGTCATGCTTTATTTTAATATGTTTTAATATGTTTAACAAGGTTTTTGTTATACTTTTAATGGAGCCCTAACACTTTACTTCAGGTCTCAAGGCACACTAACTTTCAATACACATGAGAAAATGGTCACTACAGAAATTACGAAATTTAAAAAATTGCTTTTTTTTCCTTTTATCCAACTCTCTCTAACCACTATTATTCTTAGGTCATACCACATATAAAACCAGACATGCAGCTGTTTTTTATGCATTACTTATATTACACATATCTCTTGACTTCAAAAGCAAACCTCAGGACTTTTCTATTGATGGAGATAACAATCCCCTAATAAAGTTTATCAAATTTTTTATCTACCAAACTTTCCTTAGGACCCCATTTATGAAGCTGTGGATGCAGCTTTGGTGCTTGAGCATTTCAGGATTACGTGAGAGGATCCGAAACGCTAGTTAAGTAGATGCACTCTTAAGACTGCTGCGACTTAACCTCTCCTCTGCCTCAAGGCTGACAGAGTTAAAGGGACAGTTCACCCAATAATGTTCCCCCCTTTAAATGGTTCCCAATGATCCATTTTACCTGCTGGAGTGCATTACATTGTTTACAAGTAGCTTCTTTAACCCTATTTCTGCATTTGAAATAGCAAATTTAGCCTGTGGTATCCCCACCTATACTGAAAATGTCTATACTGGTCTATGTAAACACAGCCAGCATAAGAAATTGCACTTTCAGAGGGGTGCAGTATAGTTTAAGTAATAAAATGTTAATTTTCCAATGTTCTTTCTAAGTATTGAGCTCAGGTTTACAAACAAATATAAGATAATGAAGCAAGCATGTGTACAACAAAGTGATAATATAATGAGATCTGATATTAGCTGGAAGCTTAACCAATTGTTGGTCAAAACCAGATAATTCATATACACAAATAAAGTAATGCAATGCTGCTTCTTCAACAAAGAATACCTTGAAATTGAAGCAAATAAGATAATAAAGGTAAATTTGAAAGTTGTTAAAAATGATATTCTCTTTCTGAATCATGAAAGAAGATGAGAAGATGAGAGAGCAGAGAGGGAGCTGGATGAGCATTTGCTTGTGCAATAATAACTGTGTGCAGTGAACGCTGCATGCTCATCAAGATACTGGGTAGACAAGATTACCTTGTCTGTCCAGCATTTCATAAATGGGGGCCATAGATTTAAATGGGGATTTCTTGTAGAAAATGTATAGATAAACTTTTCCAAAGGATTGTGATCGACCCCTATTTTAGCTAAAACTTTTTACTTGATAATAAAAAGTGATGGTGATTCTTATATTTTATGTATGACTACCAAAAAAAAACAAGCTGAGTGAAAATGTATTAATTAAAGGCCTGACATAGCTAACATATAAGTTAACTAAAAGTTATAAATATATAGCTCATTGCAATTAATATCTCTCATCCCAAAGTGTTTAAAGCTCAATTAAAGAATTACTTTCTGTTATAATTTTTAAGCTAAACAACTAACATATTAAAGTTAATAAACATTAATTAAAACCTACTGACCTATATTTTCTCCAAAATGAAGTTTCATAACGTTCTAAAAGTTATATCTTTTATTCGCCGATGATGTCACGTTATCCTGCCCACTATTTTCAGCACTGCATGTTAAAAATACTTAAACCAATAACTTTGTGTTTAAAGCGCCATTTTGAAACCTAGGTATTGTAAATGGATTGGTACAGAGCAAAGGATACCCACGGAGTGGGTTTGGAAAACAATTAAATTTGCAGACAAGATTTCTGATATACGGTAGAGATATGTTAATGAAATGCTAGTGATAAAAAGCGTATTTGGGGTAGTTAGTTATTAACAGGCATAGAAAATATAAAACACATATTACAGCACACATAATCTTGAAATTGTCTCAATTGATCATACAAATGAATCAAAAGGTTAAATACCATTTAGTAAACCTACCAATAAACCAATTACACAAACCAAAGCAAATGCAGTACAACTCACATCTTAAGGAAGCAAAACAGGCAAAAGGAATATAGTTTCAGAATACCACTCACATTTTAATTGTACTGAACAATATTCATTTTGATGTAAAATTTTTAAAACAGCACGGAAAATATATGTATAAAGTATTAATGTAGTATATGTTACTAAAGAGGAATAAAACGTAGCAAAGAAATGTTAAAATTTATGTTTTTTTTAAGCCATCAGACTTTTATACCTTTATGCTACATACACAGCATGAAAAAAACATAATATTGTTTTTAAACATAATTTAATATTGTGACTGAAATTTCCATTCAACAATTATTCATATACAGTAAGTTGAGGACAAGGTGATGGAATGTCTAACTGTTACAGTATGCATGCTTTTCATCTTTCTAAAGTAGTTTAAATAAAGTTTATTTTGTTTTTAAAGCTGACCCTGTGTCTAAAACATGATAAATGTGTATCTTTGTTAATATCGCAAATCTCTCTCTCTCAGTGACGGCTGCACATTTTTATTACTTGGTCTTTGTGTTGCTTAACTTACCCTTAACGTAAATACAGCTGCTAAACCAATCTTCTTTCTTATAATCCTTTCATATTTGATTTCTCAGTTTTCATTATATATCTGTTTGCTTCATAAAAAAAATAAAAAATATCATGAATACCTTTTTCACAGCTCCTACCCTTAAAAAACTCAACTTGGGGTCTCTCACATAAATTGTCATTAGACTTTAGAATTTATTACTTCTATCTAATGTTCCCAACATTTTCAAGGATCATAGTAACGGGACAGTTAAGTCAATATAAAAATATACAAAATACAAACTTCAACAACTTTCCAAATTACTTTTATTATCAAAATTTGCTTTGTTTTCTAGGTATCCTTTATTGAAGAAATAAAAGTGGGGGCATACATAGTTACGAGCAGCGTGGACTTAAAGGGACATGAAACCCAAAATTTTTCTTTCATAATTTAGAAAGTGCATGTAATTTTAAACAACTTTCTAAATATACTTCTATTATCTATTTTGCTTAATTCTCTTGATATACTTTGCTGAACAGCATATCTAGATAGGCTCAGTAGCTGCTGATTGGTTGCTGCACATAGATGACTTGTGTGATTGGCTCACCCATGTGCATTGCTATTTATTCAACAAAGGAAAGCTAAATAATAATGCAAATTAGATAATAGAAGAAAATTGGAATGTTGTTTAAAATTGCATTCTCTACTTGAATCATGAAATAATTGTTAGGGGTTTAGTATCCCTTTAAACTGCCTGCAGTCGTCCAGACATACACACATACCTTCCTTCTTAGGAACTGGAAGAGTGGATAACAATCTCTGTTAACGGAGAAATATCCTCAGAGACTGCTAAGTAGACAGACTGGTTTATGAGTGTTGAGGAGCAGGTCTTCTCATATTTGTAGTAAGTGCATATTTTGCCTTGCATTTGTTTTACTTTAATAAATTAACTTTGAGCTGGAGATGCACTGTTTCTGTATATTTTAGGGATTCTTTGCTGATGAGTGAATCTAGTTAGGCTGATACATTATTAGGCCATATACCTTATCCCTTTTAACCCTCATAAAACATTTTTATTGATATATATATATATATATATATATATATATATATATGAAATATTTTTATCAGACAATCTATGTATGAGTGTAATAGTTTAGTTTAAAGTATTTATATTGTGCTTGATGCAACTTTGTTTTAACCCTTACACTTTACACTAGGGGGCTGATTTATTAAAGTGCTGATGAACATGATACGATGTAGCGTATATCATGTCCGCCGCAAATCGACAAATGCCGACAGCATACACTGTCAGAATTTATCATTGCACAAGCAGTTCTTAGTCTTTTAGCCCTTGGGCCTTTATCAAGAAAACTGTGTGTTAAATACACAGAACATAACACAAACCGATTTAATGATACAGAGGTTTTTTTGGACGAAAAAAAAAATGTTCTAAAAGAACGCATACTATTGTTAGTCACTAATTCCCTCAAGTGTACTAAGTCTATGAGTCATTATATATAACTTGTGTATACACTGACGAGTTATCACTGAAGTATATACCTGAGTGACTTGCTACTAGCAAGATTAGAGACACTGCAAGGTTTTTTTTGGAATAAATACGATAGTGTGTTCATATGTTTTTACGAATACAAGGTGTCTAGACCTGAGATTCAAATCCACACACATCCAGCCCATTGGTGGATACATCGAACCTACGATTGGTTGAAACCGGTCACATGATCAATCTCTTTGATGAAGACTAATGGATCATTCCAATCACAGCCACAGTGAGTAAAGGATTATAATAGTATCCAGGACATTGATACAATATATACTAAGACTGCCTTAAAGTTTGTTTCTATCATCAAGGAGAGACTTGCTATACTTTTTAAAAATACCACGGATAAGATTATCCACTGATATTATACACCGATTTTATTTTATATTTTATACTGACATATTGTGCAACTAATAAGTTTGAAAAGGATGCATCCGATTTTATTATATGTTTGATTGTGTTATTAAACATTTTTTATGGGAAATTAATAGTTTCTTTTAGCACCATCCTCATTTGGTAACAGTTGTATATGTAAAGCCAGGGAGTCTTAATCTATTACAAAGAGAAAAGCAGGAAGGATTCAGTCCATGAGGGCAAAGAACTGTAGTGTTTGGACAAGTCAACAATGGTACACCTTGTAAGTTGGTGACTGGCTAAGCAGAATATGTCCATATTGTATGACTAAGATCCCAGTCATACAATATGGGCATATAAAAGAATAGGTGTTTTTTGCATTCAATTTTTTTGCAGCATTTATAAATGTGGTGTTTATTTGCAAGTGTATGTGTGCCAATGTTTTGTATAACTATTTGGTCTCATCGGAAGCACTCCCAAAAGATGTATTTAAACTTTTGTAAAGGTGTGCTAAACCAAACTTCGTGGATCTTTCTATAAATTATATAAAACCTTAATAATACCTTATCTTCTAAAATTTTAATCAGTCCGACGCTTCCCATCTATTGCTGACTTCAATGTTGGAGACTCATGTTAGTGTTCTACCCAAACCAGGTAATCCAATGACAATCCCACTAATTTCCACATTTCCGTTCTTAATTTTGATTTAAAATTGTAGCATTTTAAGATACCTGTTACATACTGATCAGACTGGGTTTGTGTTACAGAGAGAGGCAAAAAGATAAAAAAAAGTATTACACCTACTCGATATCTTCACTACCATAAATTACCTTCATTTTTCTACAGACACTAAAAAAGATTTCGATAGACTAGACTAGTCTTTTGTTATTTGTGTTATTAAAAAATGTGTTTTCCTTCAGATTTTATTTCCAAGGTCTAAGTTCTTTATAATTCTCCATCAGCCCGGGTAAAGGTGAGGGCCTCCTGTCTTATTCTCTCCTTATAGGAAATAGTACCAGACGGGGTGTCCTCTATCCCCTCTGCTCTTTTTTCTGTTGATAGAGATACTAGCACCCAAACTATGTAATTCTTAAGACATAGTAGGTATTAGAATAAACAACTCAGAATACAAACTGGCTCTATTCGCTGATGATCTTCTGATGACACTTACTTTTCCAACACTGTCTCTCTCTGTGGCACGCACCAAACTGGAAGAGTACATATCAGTTTCTAATTTCTCAATCAATTTTAGCAAATTTTAAATTCTTACAATCTACATTTCTGAACCAGACATCTTAGTGTTGAAAAACAATAATCCCTTTTAATTCAAAAATACATTTCTTATTTATTTAGGGATATACCTAACACCTAATCTAAAATAGTTGTTTCAGCTAAACTACTTTACTGAATGTTGTTATGACTAGAATGACACAATGGTTTCCCAAGTGTATCTTGTGGTTGGGTATAAAATATCACTACCAAAAATGTTATACATATTACAGACAGTCCCCACACCGTTACCCATATCCTATTTAGCCCTGCAACAATCAATTGTCAATACCTATAATTGGAAAGCAAATCTCTCTCGTATAACCAAATTTACCTTATTTCTTTCCCCTGAACATGGAGGATTATGGGTACCTAACTTTTAAAAATATCACAATGCAGTGTTTCTCTCAAGAATCATAGATTGGTGTTCCTTTGAAGAGCATTATTACAAACAATGGGTGAGGCTGTAACATAATATTTCTCAAATATTTTATCTACCTCTTCACCTTTAACCCATGCTTTGTTGTATAGAGACGTTGAAAAGTTTGCCCATCTGGCACAAAAGATACACATTACCTGCTGCCTGTCTTTACCCTATCTGAAAATGGCAAGATACTTAATAAAAAAGAAAACAAAGAGAAGCAATCAACTGAACCGAAACAAAAAGCTAGAAAAACTTCCTTTCTTGTTCATAAGGCAAGTGCCATTCAGGATGCAGTCTCTTTTAGCACACTATGGACCAGATTACAAGTTGAGTGCTAATTAATGCTCAGCTCGACCGTTAACTGCACTAGAAATTAAGCTTTTTGCACTTGTCCTCAGAGGGGCCCCTCTGAGGAAGCGTTTTTTGCGAAAAGTGCGTCAGGGGTCCTCTGGGATAAGCTTTGTCTTTCCCTTTTTTAATTTGCTCACCCTCGTTGTTCTGATATTTCCAGCAGTATATTGATAATTGTACAATTAATTGTAATCAGCCCTCGGATTGTAAGGGCTTAGCCTTTATTTTTCTATATATATGCTGCTGGTTAGAATTTATTTCCATAATTCAGACCCAGTAGGCAGATTCCTAGTTCAACTTGGGTGATGTGCTTTTAATTTTTTAGCCTTTGCTAATGTGTGTTTGGTTTAATTTATAATTTTCCCAATAAACTTTAGTGTATGAATGTTTTTTTATTGTTTATGAATGCTAATTGGACTTAGTTTATAACAATTTTTTGACACAGATTTGAGTTACCTATCCATATTTGTAAACCTCTTACAATTACTTTGTTAGTTTAATTTGACTCATATAGCTGAGGTGTCCACATAATGCTGAGGGGCATTTATACACTTATACACTGATATGGTAGTGTTTGTTATAACTCAGTACTCAATAACTATAGCTTTGTATTATTTTATATGGCTCCTTTATTATTATATTTGCGTCTTTAACTTTTCTCCCACTTCCATAATAAATTTTTATCTTTCACATTATACTAGGGTAACATTATACTCGAGTATCTATGGTCATTTTTGTCCATTTCATCCAATAATGTATTTGGCTGTTCATATATCAAGCAACTCAAAAAATCAGCAAAATTTAGACAAATTTGCATTCGTTCAAAGCCCAAATGCATATCTCTAGTTCTAACCATGTGATGGGATTATACTCCATACTCTTTACTGAACAAGGGAACATAACATTATCTTGACTAGAATCCTGTCTATTATAAAAAATCTTGAACATGGAAAAAGAAAGCATAATCTGAATTAAAAATAATGAAATGAGGGGGGCGGAGCCAGCGCTCAAAGGAGATGGCTGCACGTTTGTGAGCTCTTGTCTCCCTAAAGGGCTAAATCAACTTAAATGTGAAGGTGCCTAGTTCAATTGATCCGCTAAGACGTCTCGACAAGCCCTACTTACCATCCCGGATTACCATCTGACCGGATTTATAACATAACAACAAGAGGACGGCATTACATTACGCCGCGGCTTGCGGCCTGCATCGCATTCAAGCTACGTGGCACAGACCGCGGACAGAAATGAAGGCTGCCAGACGGTCCGCCGGGTGAAAAGTGACCGCAGTGGTAAGCGGATATGTGTTGCATAAGGTGTGTGCCCTTTTGTGGACTTACTGTGCTCATGTGAAACCCAGGGAAGGGAAGCATCAAATTTAGTGGAAGGCCGCAACCAGCCACACTGAATGGGAATGCATGGCATTTTAAAGTGATGAAAGGTGAACCTGCTATAAGGGGATAGCAATACAGCATAATAACGAAACAAGAGATGTGTTCGACATCGGTTAATATAATCGGTGCTCATCATGCATTTAAAGTATAACCCACTGACACATGCTGCGTACTTCTGAACACGTATGACTAGCCTGAGAAGGCAGGAAAGATAGTAAACAATACACCCCGGCCGCAAGCCTACAGCTGATGAAAAATACACGGGCTACAGTAACACTGATACTAGCGACAAAAGAGGCAGACATAATTTACTCACTACACCGGTAATTGAATACATCTCGCCCTCCCTATTGAGATTTAAAATACCGATCTTTCTTACTCAGGGGTTAAAATGTCTCCTAAAAAAGGGGGCAAACTAGACAAAGGTGTTAAAAAACGGGCAGCAACAAACCCCTCTGTAAACAATTTTTTCAAGCACATAGATACACCTGGAAAAGTGCTAACAACTACAAGCGATACCAGAGAAGATGCTTCCTCAGCCTCATCTGAATCTGAGGGAGAGAGTTCAGAACATGCTGTCTCAGTTCCTAGAGCCCTGCTGAATTCATTACCCTCAAAAAAGGACTTTTCCAACCTAATTGGCCAAGTTAAACAATGCATAAGGGAGGAAATCTCTGAGATTAAAAAAGAACTTTCAGATATGGGCCAGAGAGTAGAAAAATTAGAAGATACCAATGCCCTAACTGATTCCAACATACTCTTTCTCAGATCCAAAGTGGCCTTTCAAGATGAGCAACTTTTACAAATGGAGAACAAGCTAGACGACTTGGAAAATCGCAGTCGTCGTAGTAACATTCGAATCAGAGGAATCCCGGAGACCGTCCTACCAGCAGATCTGGAAGATTATCTACAAGGAGTGTTTACTCTTGTCTTGGGAGTGGACTCAGAAGCCACAATAGCACTGGATAGATTTCATCGAGCTCTACGAGCAAAACCTCTGGGTGATCAGCCCCCAAGAGACGTAATTGTCAAGATCACTAGTTACCAAATCAAAGAAGAGATAATGAAAAAAGCACGACAGAAATATCCTCTTAAATACAGGGCTGACCCCATTCAGTTATTTGAAGATTTGTCTCCAAGAACATTACAGAAGAGACGTGAATTCAGATTCTTCACCACCACATTGAGACAGCGTAATATCCCGTACAGATGGGGCCACCCTTTCAATCTGCAAATTCCATGGAAGGGAAGAAGATTAATCTGCAATACAATAGAGGATATACAGAAGGTCTGTAAGGACCTGGAAATCACCATTTTGCCTCAGCAGGATGAAATCAGTGAAAGAAGAGGGGAGAGACCCCATATGGCCCCACCTTTACCACAGAGATCGGAGTGGAAGAAAATACCAGCAAAATTGGTCAATAAAGACACTCAAAAAATTGACTCTGCAACAACTTCAGGAAAGTGAACTCTTCTCTCTTTCTTTCTGATGTGGGTTTGAATTTAATTGAATCTAGGGGGTAAAGGTTGCAGTTGATACAGCAGTGTTTATGATCTGGGGGTCGCCTGCACTGGCCCACTCTGTGGTTTGAAGGTGGAGTGGGCCGGGGTGGGATGATCTCATGGACGCAGCTCTGTTGGGATATGATCGTATTGATTGATAGACAAGAGCCTTTGAAGATGAAGATAGGTGAGACATATTGTGTTGATAAGATACGATTAATGCCTTTGACATAAGTAGGAATCACATTGTAAAGTAAATATTTGAATGTTGTGATGGTAGGAAACACGTGTTTATTTAAATGTTATGATTGAAGACCTATATAGTTCAATATACAGGGTGAGATGTTATATATCTTATGTCCAAATGTTTATAGGCGCACTCACTAAACAACACTCAGGGTGCACCATGGTGCAAGCCTGAAGTAATATCTATTTCATGCCCAAACAGGGGTTTTGTATTCTCCCCTTAAAAGAATGCAAGTTATAGCTCTTTTCATTCGCACCAGTTGTGCAATATTTATCTTGTTTGAATTTTGTTTTGTTTATTATTTTTCTAGTTGCTACCGTGAGGGCCATCTTAATCTTAGATATGTATTCTGGGCTAAATATCACTGTCAATTATTTTCAATATTGCCACACAACTTAGGACTATCTACACTTAGCTTCAACTCTCTGGATGACAGAAACTAATACACCCAGTATACATATAATTACCCAAAATGTAAAAGGTTTCAATTGCCCTAGTAAGCGGAATATGGCTCTCAGAGACCTGTATAGGAAAGGAGGGAAAATCCTCTTACTGCAGGAAACACATTTTAAAACGGGTAAGATACCCAGGTTTTTTTCAACTCAATATCCGCAACATTTTCACAGCACGAACTCCACCAAAAAAATTAATGGGGTTAGCATTTTGGTGCACAAATCAATTCCATTTAAACCCCAAAGAATAGATAAGGATAAAGAAGGGAGATTCTTGGGAATTATGGGTCTGATGTTTGGTAGACCTGTGACAATTGTCAATCTATACGCCCCTAATGCGAGACAAGACCGTTTTGTTTCACAAATCTCAGATAGGGTTACAGCCCTTGTCAAAGGCCCCCTAATTGCAGCGGGAGATCTTAACACCCCTCTCGATCCTGACCTAGACAGCTCTAACCCCAATGTTCGGCAGAACCAAAAAATGCTTCATTCTATTTGGAAAGACATTAGAACTTTGACACTACATGATACATGGCGTTACACTCACCCGCACACTAGAGACTACACCTTTTTTTCAAACCCACAAAAAAGTTACTCAAGACTGGACTACATTCTAGTAGACCATCTTGCACTCTCATTAGTTAAACATGCACATATCAAACATACGACATGGTCAGATCACTCTTTAGTAGAATGTGTGATAGCATGGCCTTCTGCCCCCATCAAGCCTTTTACATGGCGTCTTGACAATGTGCTGCTAGCTGACTCAAAAGTGGTAGAATCATTCGCGGAGTTTTTGGACAGCTATTTTCTTATTAATAACACACCTGATGTCAGTCCCGCGACAGTATGGGAAGCACATAAAGCTTATATTAGGGGCGAATTTATCAAAATACAAGCATATAAACGCAAACATACCCTTGCAGAATATGTTAAATTGGCACAAGAAGTATCTGAGGCTGATATGTCACTGAAACTACATCCCAAAGATCAGGAACTAGCTAGGATTCTACAACACAAAAGGGATAACCTAAATAAACACTTACAACTCGAAACACAGAGAAGCCAATTACACGTACAACAAAAATACTATGGTGAGGGAAATAGATCGGGGAAGCTATTAGCTAGAACATTAAAGCAGCAACGCACAAACTCCTACATTCACTCACTCAAATCACCACATAATACTAATATTGAGGACACAAAATCCATTGGGGACTCTTTCAAGAAGTTCTACCACAGACTATATAATTTGTTCCCCAACAGATCGCCAAATAATCATCAGTCAGAGTGTGAAAGGTATTTAGAAGGCATAAATCTCCCGAAACTCACAGAAGATGAAATTAGGGTAATGGAAGCACAGATCTCCAGTAGGGAGATAACAGAAGCTATTAAAGAATTAAAACCGGACAAAGCCCCAGGACCAGATGGTCTCAGTAATAGGTATTATAAGGCCTTCAAGACCCAACTCACCCCACACTTACTTACCCTATTCAATCAAATTTCTGATACTGTAGTTTTTCCTGACACTATGCTACAGGCCCATATCTCAGTACTCCCTAAACCCGGTAAAAAACCAGAGACCCCAGCTAATTTCAGGCCAATCTCCTTGTTAAATGTAGACATCAAATTATATTCCAAAATAATAGCAAATAGGATAAATAAAGTCCTCCCAAAACTAATAAATCATGACCAGGTTGGCTTTGTTCCAGAAAGGGAGGCTAAAGATAATATTGGAAAAGTATTAAACTTACTGGACTACATTAAAAAATTCAAAATTCCTGCAATTTATCTATCAACCGACGCTGAAAAAGCATTCGATAGATTAGATTGGACCTTTTTATTAACAACTCTTCAAAAATTCGGCTTCCCCAAAACAATTATTTCGAAAATTTTTGCTTTATATTCCACCCCATCGGCCCAGATACGAGTAAATGGGACTCTGTCTGATCACCTCGAAATCAGGAATGGGACGAGGCAAGGTTGCCCGCTCTCCCCCATTCTTTTTATACTATCATTAGAACCATTGGCCACAAAATTGCGTGCACACTCGGAAATAAAGGGTATTACCATACAAGACCAATGTTATAAGTTAGCAATGTTCGCTGACGATATTCTCCTGACAATAGCTGAACCATTGCTCTCTCTTCCACACATCCAAAGTGAACTGGAGACATTTGGAGCAGTATCAAATTTCTTGATAAATATTAACAAATCAGAACTATACCCGATAAACCTAGCAGACTCAGAAATATTAGAAATTAAACATATGTTCCCCTATAAAATTCAGAGACAAGCATTAAAATATTTAGGGATATTTTTGACGCAGGACCCTATCTCCCTACGGAAACTAAATTACGGCCGATTGCTGGGGGAATTTGAACATTTGGTATCCTCTTGGCTACCTAAAAAACATATTTCTTGGCTGGGGAGAATTGCCGCTGCCAAAATGACACTATTACCAAAAGCACTGTATGTCATGCAAGCATTGCCTATATCGGGAGTGTCAACAGACATCAATAAGCTACAAGCGATTATAGACACATATATTTGGGATAGGAAGCCCCCGCGCCTAGCTAAGACCACGCTCTATAGACACAGGGAAGATGGGGGGCTGGGGGTCCCTAATCTGCACTTTTATAAATTGGCAATTGCCGCAAATAAAGTAGTAGAATGGTGCAGGCAAGGGGACAACTCTTATAAGAGAAGTGTCCATCTAGAATCCCAACTGCTAGGAACCCCGCATATTGGTGGGATGTGCTGGGCTCCTCAAAAACCATCTATAGAAAAAATAGAAGCTTACCCAATTATCAAAGAAACCTGGTCCGACTGGTTAAAGTTACGCAACAAACACAAACACATAACATCCACTTATTCCCCTCTAACAATTCTTGACCCAAATGAGGAATTAAAAATAGATCAAACGTCTAATCTAGTGGATCATATCCCTGTATATCTGTTAACAGAGAAAGGAAGAATAGCACAGAGAGAAACCCTACTAACACAAGGCCACACTTTTTTCCAATCCTGGTTGAGATACCATCAGATTCGCCATTTCCTAGCTATGCACCAAAACAAGCAAGATTTGCTCAGACCGCTCACGGTTTTTGAAACTTTATGCACATCACAGCACCACCCTAAGGGGGTGATTTCCACAATGTATAGGATGGTTCTTAAATCAAGTCTTCCGAACAAACCGAACTACATATCTAAATGGGAGGCTGAGATGGGTAGACAGTTTTCTGGTAAACAGTGGGATACATGGTTTCAGACGACAGCCAAATCAGCACACTCATCAACAGCGCTTGAAACTAATACTAAAATTCTCACCAGGTGGTACCTAACACCAGGCAAGCTAAAACACATGTTTAAAAATGCTAGTGGCAAATGCTGGAGGGGTTGTGGGCAGGAAGGTACCATGTATCACATATGGTGGGAATGCAGAGTAATACACACATTTTGGATACAAATACATAACCAGATTTGCAAAACGATTGGTATCGATCGGACATTGTCACCGGAGGGTGTCTTGTTTAATGCCAACATGGAGATCCCTTGTAAGATTAGGAAAAACCTGTATCAAATACTAATAAATACAGCAAAAAGGCTAATAGCCAGAGCCTGGAAGAAAGTACACGCACCTACACTTAGCGATTGGTGTGATTTAGTACAGCACACCTTAATATTAGAAAGATTACATTATCTTAAAACAGGAAATTTGACTATGTACCATGATATGTTATTTCTATGGGAGCAGTATATACATGGTCCAGAGGTGGTAGGCAATTGATCTTTATTGAAAGCGCGACAGATAGAGCATAATGGGTAATATGTATGTATTAGAAGTTAAGTTGTTGATGACCAGAACAGGAAATGCATAATGGCCCTCACGGTGGAAAATATGTTAAAATTTGTAAACTCTTTTGTAGTCTCGAAGTTCTTCCAAATTTTTTAAGGTATAATGTAATGGGAACTCAATTTTCTTGACCCTGGACTGCATAGGAAATGCTATGGACTTACACTACACGCCATTCTCAGGAGTGACATTATGTGCAACCCGAAGGGGTATCTAACAGAGAATGAAAACAAAATATGGTTGTGGACTTGCTGTTACAGCCAGGGTTCAAGTGAGACACCATTGGCTAAATACAAACTTACTTTTACTGCACGGATTCAAATTGTTATTTCATTGAATGCGACCTGTTGTTCAGGTTATTTTGCTTTGTACATTCATAATCTTTATTGTATGAGACCGCTTTTTATTTTGTATGTTTATTATACTTGAATAAAGCTCTTTTGAAAACAAAAAAAAAAACAAACAAAAAAAAAAAAATAATGAAATGATTTTGTGAGACATAAAATGTTCAGTAACAGAGTGCTCAAATCAAAGGCACAAAGATTCACTTAAAACATTCTCTCAATCTAACTCTGCATTTTTCTGCAAACAGTTCTTTCTATGCATTCCAATCTGGACCGATTTATAGACAGGAAGATCTTGTTCCTTTGAAATCTGCTCGATAGCTCAGGTCTGGTTAAATTGATTAATTTTAGCTTGCTTGGCTTTGCTGCAACACAAGCGGACAGCTCACCTACTGGCTATTTTAAGAAATGCACAGCTTCTCAATGCTTTTCAAAAGCAGTCACATGACTGGAAAAAAAGGTTGTTATTCTGAAACGGTGTAAATTGAACCGTTGTAAAACGAGGGCCACCTGTATTTCATACAACATTATTATATGTTTTATTACTAAACTTCAGCTTTTTGTCAATATTTTTTCATCCAGTTGAAATAAATATTTAAACTGTATGTATGTATGTATGTATTGGGTACTTGTAAAGCGCAGCTAATCACCCGTAAGGGTCTCAAGGCACTGCTCATTTTATCGACCTCGGAAGGATGAAAGGCTGAGTGGACCTCCCCAGGGATCCTGCAACCCTTGGGTTGCTACAGAGCTCAGCCACAGTGCCTTAGCATGCTGAGCTATCTGTCCGGCTTACTGGAGGATGAATTAAATTCAAGTTTTATGAGTTATATTTTATATCTGTTTTATTCATTTTTATTACAAAATCTCTGATATTTTTTGGAGTGTTTGGATGCAACTTCATACAGTATATTTAAAAAAAATATGTACCTCATGTAAACATATGCAATGTCTTCTCTTTACAAACTTTCTAAGGAATAAAAATATATAGCAGGGCAAATGATTCTTTAAATTAATTTGTATGTAATTATTAAAAAGCAATAGGATGTTTAAAAAGTAATTTGTCTCCATTTTAATATGTTTGGATGAAATTGATAAGTATTTTAAGTTGATAATATTTTTTTTAGATATTATTTCAGACTGCTAAGATTAAAGTGCTTTGAGAGTTTCAATATCCCTAGTTTCAAATGTGATACTTATAATTAACAGCTTGCTGAAAAAATGACATGATAATAACAACGTATTTAAAATTCAAGCTACCATCTGTTTTTGGTATGCTTTTTTGTTTATCTTTCTTTTTAACATAAAACTGAAATGTTCATGTTTTTCAATCTTAAAAGTATGGTGTCAAATAATTCTATGTTCATTTACTCAGATCTTGGCATTTCAAATGAATGTTTCTGTAAAAAAAAACTTTAGAAAATATGAAAATAATGTAATTGCTTTTTTTTTAGTTTCTTGCCAACAGATTTTTTAGCAGCTGTGAGCATATGCAATAATGTGAGCAAACAAGGAAGACTCCATTAGTCAATGTCTTCCATACATATAACAACATACAGGATTTTGTGAAAGTGTTGAGCAGCTAACATCTCTAGTTTTGATTATTCTGATGTTTTAAATGGAAAAATATCTCATATATGATTCTAAAGCAGTGATCCTTTGCCAAGTAACATCACAGATATTCTTGATATTGAATTAATGTAATTAAGATTAAATTAATATACCTGCACTTTTAATATTGATATCTTCAAATCCAGCTTTTAAGTGGGTCCTGTGGACTTGAACACTTTTATAGTGTAGATACAATGAGGATATACAGGATTATGCAGTAAACATGATATCAATATGATTCCATAACCCAGGAAGAGAAAAAAGGAGAAGTTCATCCCTTACACAACACGATGCTTAACTCTATGATGCCATCACTTTCCTCCAGCCAATACAGGACTAGATCATTTGTATCTATTTTTCTACCAGCTTATTTTTTAAGATGTATCAAAATACAATTGCTTTGCTTTGCACCATTTCCTTATTTTGTCATGTATTGACTACTGCAACCTACTCCTAAATGGCATTCCCAAATCCTGTCTTTCCCTCATCAATTTATCATGAACGCTTCAGCTAGACTCATCCACCTAAGGGCTAGATTACTAGTGGAGCACTATTTATTGCTCCTGCTCGCTATCATTAACACTTCAGCTAGACTCATCCACCTAATGATTAGATTCCCAGTAGACTAATATTTCTCTCTCCTGCTTATAAGCTAACAGCGCTCAACTTCGTCTTTTTGCGTGCGTGGGATAACAAGCATATTACAAGTTGAAAGTAAAACATTTTTGCTTATATGCTAACCTAACACACACAAAAAGCTCTATTAACCCCATCACTGCTACACCCCCACATCACAAAGTATCCTGCTATACTAAAAACCCCTAAACTGCCACAACCCCACATTGCAAATTACTCTTCTATACTATTAACCCATAAATTGTCACACCCCCACATCACAAAGTACCCCACTACACTCTTAACTCGTAAACAACCACAAGTCTGATCGCAAAGTACCCACTAATTTCCTTACATCTAAACTCCATTCTACAATAAAAGTAAATCCCAACTCCACAAAAAAAGCCTATCTAGAAAAAACTACTCTAAAAATTGCCCTAAAAAGGAGATTTGGTAGGGCTGTGGCCTAAAACTCTTTTTGATGTCCAATTAAAAAAAAAACACTATTCTAAAAACAAAACAAAAAAAACATGCAATAAAAGCCTACCGCTAAACCTCAAAGATGGTACTCACCGGATTTTAATCCAGCTCCTACATGCTCCTCTTCATCATGGCGCACATCTACCTCCTGGTGGTGGGGACCCATCTTAATGTAGGCCATAGTGGCCCATCTTCTATCTAATCCTGGTGGTGATGGTCCATTTTCATCCATCTTCTGCTGCTGCTCCACTGGAAAAGTCTTCATCCATCTTCAACCCGATGCGTCTTCTTTTCTTCAGAAATTCCAATGCCGACATACTAGTCATGCGGTCATTTAAATCAGTCAATAGAATAAAAGCTTTTTCTAATGGCTGATTTGGATTTGAATTTGAAAACCAGCCATTAGGAATGCAAGGGTACCCCTATATAAGGGATAAGGGGATACCTTGCATTCAAACTTCAGTGTAAATGTACTGCTAAATGTATTGCTCTTAATCAAGAGTAAGTGCCCGACTCGTAATCTAGCCCTATATAGTTAAGTGAGATAGGGGACCAAAGCAGTTACCAGTTAGTGTAAATGCAACTTTGTGTAAAATGGGCAGCAGAAGCTTTATTCTGAAATAACACGAGTTTGGTTAGCATTAAAGGGACATGAAACCCCAAAATTTTCTTTCATCATCCAGATAGAGAATACAATTTTAAACAACTTTCTAACTTATTTCTATTATATAATTTGTTTCATTCTCTTGCTATCATTTGTTGACAGAGCAGCAATGCACTACTGGTTTCTAACTGAACACATCGGTTAGCCAATGACAATTGGTATATATATGAAGCCACCAATCAGCAGCTAGAACCTAGGTTCTTTGCTGCTCCTGAGCTTACCTAGATAAACATTTCAACAAAGGATCACAAGAGAATGAAACAAATTAAATAATAGAGTTGTATTGGAAAGTTGTTTAAAATTATATTCTGTATCTAAATCATGAAAGAAAAATGTTGGGTTTCATGTTGTCAGGTTGCCAGGAATCAGACTGAGACGAGAAGTGCAAAAATAATCGCACCTTTATTAATAGCAAAAAAAATAATAAAAGTCCACAAGTAAAATAACAAGTCAGGAGTCAAAACCAGAGCTGGTAGTCAGACGAGCCAAGTCAGGAGCCACAGCGAATAGTCAGAGGAGCTGGAATCAGGAACAAGGAAAACAGCAGAGTCAGGAACAAGCCAGAGATCAGGAACCAGGAAGGACATCAGACAGCCAGGTAATACACAGGAACTCTCACAAACAGGTCTGAGACAATGCAAAGGCAAAGCATACTGAACAGAGGCCCTTTAAATAATAAGTGATGACATCACAATTCTGAGACTGCGTCCTGTCTCACATGGATGATGCACACTAGTCTGGCCATAAAAGGAAGTGTAGGAAATGAGCAGCATCCCCCACAATGCACCATAGTCAGGAAGAGAGGTGAGTAAAATGGCTGCCAGCAACACATGGCAAACAACAGGGAAAAAACCCTGACAGTACCCTCCCCTCAATGACCCCTCCCCAACGGGAGGACAAAGGCTTATTGGGGAAACGGGCATGGAAGGCACAGAGGAGGGCGGGAGCATGAATATCAGAGGAGGGAACCCAAGAACGCTCCTCCGGACCGTAGCCCCTCCAGTGAACCAAATACTGTACAAGGCCCCTGGACATATGAGAGTCAATAATGCTGCTGACCTCATATTCCTCATGGTTGTCAACAAAGATAGGATAGGGACGAGGTTGGAGATGCGCATAGCAGGAGGAAGGTCAAGAGCGTAAGCCACAGGATTAACCCGGCTGAGTACTCGAAAAGGACCAACATAATGGGGAGCCAATTTATTGGAAGGCACACAAAGGTTCAAGTTGCGGGAGGACAGCCAAACTCTCTCACCAACCTGGTAGGAAGGTGTGGGCAGATGCCTACGATCAGCCTGGAACTTTTGGCGCTGCATAGAATGATGAAGGCAATCCTGAATCTACACCCACATGGAACGGAGTTGCCGGAGATGCTCCTCCAAAGCTGGAATACCCTGAGACATGAATAAATCGGACAACAAGGATGGTTGAAGCCCATAATTCGCCATGAACGGGGATAGCTTGGTGGAAGCATTAATAGAACTATTCAGAGCAAACTCTGCCCAAGGTAACAGTTCAGACCAATTATTGTGGTGATCTGAGACATAGCAACAGAGGAACTGTTCCAGAGCTTGATTAGACCATTCCGCAGCCCCATTGGATTGAGGGTGATATGCAGAGGAGAAGGAAAGATGGATCCCCATTTGAGCACAAAAGGAATGCCAAAATCTGGAGACAAACTGGCTATCCCGGTCTGACACTATCTCCTTAGCTTCAACATAATATTTCAAAGCTCTAAGTACATCCAAAGAATGCAATGATTTCTCCTTAGAATTCTTAGGATTAGGACATAATGAAGGAACCACAATTTCTCTACTAATGTTGTTGGAATTCACAACCTTAGGTAAAAATTTAAAAGAAGTTCGCAACACCGCCTTATCCTGGTGAAAAATCAGAAAAGGAGACTCACAAGAAAGAGCAGATAATTCAGAAACTCTTCTGGCAGAAGAGATAGCCAAAAGGAACAAAACTTTCCAAGAAAGTAATTTAATGTCCAATGAATGCATAGGTTCAAACGGAGGAGCTTGAAGAGCCCTCAGAACCAAACTCAAACTCCAAGGAGGAGAAATTGACTTAATGACAGGTTTTATACGAACCAAAGCTTGTACAAAACAATGAATATCAGGAAGATTAGCAATCTTTCTGTGAAAAAGAACAGAAAGAGCAGAGATTTGTCCTTTCAAGGAACTTGCAGACAAACCTTTATCCAAACCATCCTGAAGAAACTGTAAAATTCTCGGAATTCTAAAAGAATGCCAGGAAAAATGATGAGAAAGACACCAAGAAATGTAAGTCTTCCAGACTCTATAATATATCTCCCTAGATACAGATTTACGAGCCTGTAACATAGTATTAATCACAGAGTCAGAGAAACCTCTTTGACTAAGAATCAAGCGTTCAATCTCCATACCTTTAAATTTAAGGATTTGAGATCCTGATGGAAAAAAGGACCTTGCGACAGAAGGTCTGGCCTTAACGGAAGAGTCCACGGTTGGCAAGTGGCCATCCAGACAAGATCTGCATACCAAAACCTGTGAGGCCATGCTGGAGCTACCAGCAGAACAAACAAGCATTCCTTCAGAATCTTGGAGATTACTCTTGGAAGAAGAACTAGAGGCGGAAAGATATAGGCAGGATGATACTTCCAAGGAAGTGACAATGCATCCACTGCTACCACTTGAGGATCCCTGGATCTGGACAGATACCTGGGAAGTTTCTTGTTTAGATGAGAGGCCATCAAATCTATTTCTGGAAGTCCCCACATTTGAACAATCTGAAGAAATACCTCTGGGTGAAGAGACCATTCGCCCGGATGTAACGTTTGGCGACTGAGATAATCCGCTTCCCAAGTGTCTATACCTGGGATATGAACCACAGAAACTAGACAGGAGCTGGATTCTGCCCATACCAGAATTCGAGATACTTCTTTCATAGCCAGAGGACTGTGAGTCCCTCCTTGATGATTGATGTATGCCACAGTTGTGACATTGTCTGTCTGAAAACAAATGAACGATTCTCTCTTTAGAAGAGGCCAAGACTGAAGAGCTCTGAAAATTGCACGGAGTTCCAAAATATTGATCAGTAATCTCACCTCCTGAGATTCCCAAACCCCTTGTGCTGTCAGAGACCCCCACACAGCTCCCCAACCTGTAAGACTTGCATCTGTTGAAATTACAGTCCAGGTCGGAAGAACAAAAGAAGCCCCTTGAACTAAACGATGGTGATCTGTCCACCACGTCAGAGAGTGTCGTACAATCTGTTTTAAAGATATTAATTGAGATATCTTTGTGTAATCCCTGCGCCACTGGTTCAGCATACAGAGCTGAAGAGGCCGCATGTGAAAACGAGCAAAGGGGATCGCGTCCGATGCAGCAGTCATAAGACCTAGAATTTCCATGCATAAGGCTACTGAAGGGAATGATTGTGATTGAAGGTTTTGACAAGCTGATATCAATTTTAGACGTCTCTTGTCTGTCAAAGATAGAGTCATGGACACTGAATCTATCTGGAAACCTAAAAAGGTTACCTGTGTCTGAGGAATCAATGAACTTTTTGGTAAATTGATCACAACACAATTCGATTCGTATGAGATTCTGCTAAATGTGAAAACTGAGCAAATACCAAGATATCGTCCAAATAAGGAAATACCACAATACCCTGTTCTCTGATTACAGACAGAAGGGCACCAAGAACCTTTGTAAAAATTCTTGGAGCTGTAGCTAGGCCAAACGGCAGAGCCACAAACTGGTAATGCTTGTCTAGGAAAGAGAATCTCAGAAACTGATAGTGATCTGGATGAATCTGAATATGCAGATATGCATCCTGTAAATCTATTGTAGACATATAATGCCCTTGCTGAACAAAAGGCAGGATAGTCCTTATAGTTACCATTTTGAATGTTGGTATCCTTACATAACGATTCAATATTTTTAGATCCAGAACTGGTCTGAAGGAATTCTCCTTCTTTGGTACAATGAAGAGATTTGAATAAAACCCCCGTCCCTGTTCCAGAACTGGAACTGGCATAATTACTCCAGCCAACTCTAGATCTGAAACACATTTCAGAAATGCTTGAGCCTTCGCTGGGTTTACTGGGACACGGGAAAGAAAAAATCTCTTTGCAGGAGGCCTTATCTTGAAGCCAATTCTGTACCCTTCTGAAACAATGTTCTGAATCCAAAGATTGTGAACGGAATTGATCCAAATTTCTTTGAAAAAACGTAATTTGCCCCCTACCAGCTGAGCTGGAATGAGGGCCGCACCTTCATGTGGACTTAGGAGCTGGCTTTGATTTTCTAAAAGGCTTGGATTTATTCCAGACTGGAGATGGTTTCCAAACTGATACCGCTCCTGAGGATGAAGGATCAGGTTTTTGTTCCTTGTTGTGACGAATGGAACGAAAACGATTATTAGACCTAAATTTACCTTTAGATTTTTTATCCTGTGGTAAAAAAGTTCCTTTCCCTCCAGTAACAGTTGAGATAATAGAATCCAACTGAGAACCAAACAATTTATTACCCTGGAAAGAAAGGGAAAGCAGAGTAGACTTAGAAGACATATCAGCATTCCAAGTTTTAAGCCATAAAGCTCTTCTAGCTAAAATAGCTAGAGACATATACCTGACATCAACTCTAATGATATCAAAGATGGCATCACAAATAAAATTATTAGCATGTTGAAGAAGAATAATAATGCTATGAGAATTATGATCTGTTACTTGTTGCGCTAAAGCTTCTAACCAAAAAGTTGAAGCTGCAGCAACATCCGCTAAAGATATAGCAGGTCTAAGAAGATTACCTGAACACAAGTAAGCTTTTCTTAGAAAGGATTCAATTTTCCTATCTAAAGGATCCTTAAAGGAAGTACCATCTGCCGTAGGAATAGTAGTACGCTTAGCAAGAGTAGAGACAGCCCCATCAACCTTAGGGATTTTGTCCCAAAACTCTAATCTGTCAGATGGCACAGGATATAATTGCTTAAAACGTTTAGAAGGAGTAAATGAATTACCCAAATTATTCCATTCCCTGGAAATTACTTCAGAAATAGCACCAGGGACAGGAAAAACTTCTGGAATAACTACAGGAGATTTAAAAACCTTATCTAAACATTTAGATTTAGTATCAAGAGGACCAGAATCCTCAATTTCTAATGCAATTAGGACTTCTTTAAGTAAAGAACGAATAAATTCCATTTTAAATAAATATGAAGATTTATCAGCATCAACTTCTGAGACAGAATCCTCTAACCAGAAGAACCATTATCAGAATCAGAATGATGATGTTCATTTAAAAATTCATCTGAAAAATGAGAAGTTTTAAAAGACTTTTTACGTTTACTAGAAGAAGGAATAACAGACATAGCCTTCTTAATGGATTTAGAAACAAAATCTCTTATGTTATCAGGAACACTCTGAGTATTAGATGTTGACGGAACAGCAACAGGTAATGTAACAGTACTAAAGGAAATATTATCTGCATTAACAAGTTTGTCATGACAAACAGTACAAACAACAGCTGGAGGAACAGATACCATAAGTTTACAGCAGATACACTTAGCTTTGGTAGCTCCAGCACCAGGCAGCGATTTTCCCAGAAGTATCTTCTGACTCAGTTTCAACGTGGGACATCTTGCAATATGTAATAGAAAAAACAACATATAAAGCAAAATTGATCAAATTCCTTAAATGACAGTTTCAGGAATGGGAAAAAATGCCAGTGAACAAGCTTCTAGCAACCAGAAGCAATAAATAATGAGACTTAAATAATGTGGAGACAATAGTGACGCCCATATTTATTTTTTATTTTTTTTGTAGCGCCAAAAATGACGCCCACATTATTTGGCGCCTAAATGCTTTTGGCGCCAAAAATGACGCCACATCCGGAACGCCGACACTTTTGGTGCAAAAGAACGTCAAAAACGCAACTTCCGGCGACATGTATGACGCCGGAAACAGAAAAAAAAATTTGCGCCAAAAAAGTCTGCGCCAAGAATGACGCAATAAAATGAAGCATTTTCAGCCCCCGCGAGCCTAACAGCCCACAGGGAAAAAGTAAAATTTTAAGGTAAGAAAAAAATTGATTTATTCATATGCATTATCCCAAATATGAAACTGACTGTCTGAAATAAGGAATGTTGAACATCCTGAGTCAAGGCAAATAAATGTTTGAATACATATATTTAGAACTTTATAAAAAAGTGCCCAACCATAGCTTAGAGTGTCACAGAAAATAAGACTTACTTACCCCAGGACACTCATCTACATATTGTAGAAAGCCAAACCAGTACTGAAACGAAAATCAGCAGAGGTAATGGTATATAAATAAGAGTATATCGTCGATCTGAAAAGGGAGGTAAGAGATGAATCTCTACGACCGATAACAGAGAACCTATGAAATAGACCCCGTAGAAGGAGATCATTGAATTCAAATAGGCAATACTCTCCTCACATCCCTCTGACATTCACTGCACGCTGAGAGGAAAACCGTGCTCCAACCTGCTGCGGAGCGCATATCAACGTAGAATCTAGCACAAACTTACTTCACCACCTCCATAGGAGGCAAAGTTTGTAAAACTGATTTGTGGGTGTGGTGAGGGGTGTATTTATAGGCATTTTGAGGTTTGGGAAAATTTGCCCCTCCTGGTAGGAATGTATATCCCATACGTCACTAGCTCATGGACTCTTGCTAATTACATGAAAGAAAAATCTTTGAAGATCACATTTAATCTCGAAAAAGTTTGGTTGTGTAGAAGGAACAAACGATAAACCTTTTTGTAAGGCATTAAGAGTTGCTTCATCAAATTTCCTATTGGATATATTGACTACCAGACTATCTAGATCTTCCTTTTGTTCTGTCTGGTTGTCATTTGATAATTTGTCTGACCCCGATTTCCTATGTTTCCTCCCCCCTCTTCTCGTCCTCTTCTTCTTGGACCTCTGGTGACACGGCCTCTGATAGAAAAAGACTGTGACTGGTCATTTATGTCACTATCTGAGGATGAATCCCCTAATAGTTAATTAGATTTAAAGATCCTCCTATTCTCTCTCCTAAAAAGTATAAAATCTGGATTTCTCCATTTATATACTTTATTGTTTTGATAATCCGATATATCTCTCTGAAATTTCTTATAATTTTTACTTTCTAATTGTTTTTTAAAATTTGACATTTCCTCCTCCAATCTGGCTTTCATGTCCTTAAATTCAGAGTCTGATTTTAAAGATCTCATATTTGTTTCCAATACATCTATCTCTGTTTGCAATTTGGGTAGTTCCTTTTGGATGTACTCTATAGTCAAAATAATTATGTCATATGTACATTTGTTTAAGATCCCTTTGAATTTGTCACAATACTCACTATTGTCCCTAAATAGGGTCAGATGTAGATTACTCCTAAATCCCCTAGGAATTCTTTTTTGTCTGTAATACTCTGCTAATGTCACAGAATGTAAATCATACATAATCTTTTGTTTAGTGATCTGTTCAAGTGTTATTGGTTTGATGTTGCTTTGTTCACTAGTGAGAAAGTCTCTCTTCCCTGTGCATAAGGTTGCAATCCTAGCTGCATCGAATTCAGAATAGGCAAAAAGTTTGGGTCCTTCAATACTTTGTGATTGAAGAAATGCCATCTTTGTCAATAAAGTAGACAGTGTGCCCTTGACTAAAGGGCCAGAAAAAATTACAATAAAAAAAATATAATAGTCACAGCACAACTATGATGATAGAATCCTATAATTCTAATTGAAAATTTATGTCTAAGGGTGCAAGAGTCTAGTACCGCCACAAATACTAAAATAAATACATTAATATATGACTCAGCACACCTCTTTATAAAACAAGCCTCAATTTTATTTAATTCATATGCCTAAATAAACAAGTATATCAAAACCCAAAATTCATGTGCACCCTACCATTCGTCAGTCATACATTCATACAAAAAAGGATTCTGCCTCAGGCGTCCCTAGGGGAATCAAACATATGCTGTCATCTTATTAGAAAAGATATTTAAAAGGACGTAAAAAAGTTCAAGTAAGTGTAATATGAATAATCCCAAAAAGAGGGGTATGAATGAATATGAAAGTCCACGTCAAATACTCTCATCTGTTATATTTATCATATCAGGCACCACTTAAGATACTCTATGAAACACTCAGAAGAATGCTGTCAGGGTAATTTAACTGTAAACCACTCCTCTTCTAAGTAGATTTGTCGCTTTGTATTCCATTTATTAATCGATGTGGATATACTGCAACCAGTTCTCAAAGGCATACATCTAGCACCAAAGGTATAAGCAGCATTCAATTATTTTGTTGTATATAGCTGTCAATATCACTTGTTAGTATGCCAATGTGTTAGCAGGGTCAGTCATAGATGTTCTTTTGTGATTTTAATTTTTATATATAGATTTAATTCACAGTACATCTTTAACAAATAGTGAGAGTATGAATTTTGGTGACGTTTATGAAAGGAGTGTTCGGTCTAACCAATATAATCACACTATAGCCTATTTGAAGAGGTGGTTTCCTTGATGACGTATACTCCTTGAAAAAGGGCGGAGTCCCGAAACACGCATTGGAGTGTGTTTGTTATGCTGTTCATCCTTGGACTTACAACACTTCTGATACATAGGCACTCGGAGTCACGGCACTAATTAGAAAGCTTGCAGTTACCACACTTTAACAACAGATTGTGTCCTGGGCACGGAATCTCCCTTCCGTGAAAGTGGATTAAAGCTGGGAGTGACGTACATCTTGCAGAAGGAAAACGGAACCACAAGTATTGTGTTACATATTAACATGCATGTTAACTAATTGCTATATTGCATCAACATACTGGCATTCTAACAAGTGACACTCACTATTATATACAGCGGGACACTCCTATTGCTGTTTAAATGTACATTGCCGTATGTATATTTGGAAACTTTCTACAAATGTGTACACATGTGCTGGGCCTTGCATTAACGTTGTTTTTTCTAACTGCTATAATCCTGCTAACTCTACCCTGCCGCAAAAGTGGATTAAAAGTGGGAGCAATATATGTATATAGTTTGGAAAGGATATAAATGGAATTGCAAACATTATGTCTTGTTACTAACATGCATGCTGGGAAATTAACCGCTCCCCCCTGTTAACACATTGGCATACTAACAAGTGATATAGACAGCTATATACAACAAAATAATTGAATGCTTATTATACCTTAGGTTCCAGATGTATGCCTTTGAGAACTGGTTGCAGTATAACCACATCAATTAATAAATGGAATACAAAGTGACAAATCTACCGAGAAGGGGAGTGGTTTACAGTTAAATTACCCTGACAGCATTCTTCTGAGTGTTTCATAGAGTATCTTAAGTGGTGCCTGATATGATAAATATAACAGATGAGAGTATTTGAAGTGGACTTTATTCATTCATACCCCTCTTTTTGGGACTATTCATATCACACTTACTTGAACTTTTTTATGTCCTTTTAAATATCTTTTCTAATAAGATGACGGCATATGTTTGATTCCCCTAGGGACACCTGGGGCAGAATCCTTTTTTGTATGAATGTATGACTGAGGAATGGTAGGGTGCACATGAATTTTGGGTTTTGATATACTTGTTTATTTAGGCATATGATTTATATAAAATTTAGGCGTACATTGCCGTATGTATATTTGGAAACTTTCTACAAATGTGTACACATGTGCTGGGCCTTGCATTAACGTTTTTTATAACTGCTATATTCCTGCTAACTCTACCCTGCTGCAAAAGTGGATTAAAAGTGGGAGCAATATATGTATATAGTTTGGAAAGGATATAAATGGAATTGCAAACATTATGTCTTGTTACTAACATGCATGCTGGGAAATTAACCGCTCCCCCCTGTTAACACATTGGCATACTAACAAGTGATATAGACAGCTATATACAACAAAATAATTGAATGCTTATTATACCTTAGGTTCCAGATGTATGCCTTTGAGAGCTGGTTGCAGTATAACCACATCAATTAATAAATGGAATACAAAGTGACAAATCTACCGAGAAGGGGAGTGGTTTACAGTTAAATTACCCTGACAGCATTCTTCTGAGTGTTTCATAGAGTATCTTAAGTGGTGCCTGATATGATAAATATAACAGATGAGAGTATTTGAAGTGGACTTTATTCATTCATACCCCTCTTTTTGGGACTATTCATATCACACTTACTTGAACTTTTTTATGTCCTTTTAAATATCTTTTCTAATAAGATGACGGCATATGTTTGATTCCCCTAGGGACACCTGGGGCAGAATCCTTTTTTGTATGAATGTATGACTGAGGAATGGTAGGGTGCACATGAATTTTGGGTTTTGATATACTTGTTTATTTAGGCATATGATTTATATAAAATTTAGGCGTACATTGCCGTATGTATATTTGGAAACTTTCTACAAATGTGTACACATGTGCTGGGCCTTGCATTAACGTTTTTTATAACTGCTATATTCCTGCTAACTCTACCCTGCTGCAAAAGTGGATTAAAAGTGGGAGCAATATATGTATATAGTTTGGAAAGGATATAAATGGAATTGCAAACATTATGTCTTGTTACTAACATGCATGCTGGGAAATTAACCTCTCCCCCCTGCTAACACATTCGCATACTAACAAGTGATATTGACAGCTATATACAACAAAATAATTGAATGCTGCTTATACCTTAGGTTCCAGTGGAATGCCTTTGAGAACTGGTTGCAGTATAACCACATTGATTAATAAATGGAATACAAAGTGACAAATCTACTGAGAAGGGGAGTGGTTTACAGTTAAATTACCCTGACAGCATTCTTCCGAGTGTTTCATAGAGTATCTTAAGTGGTGCCTGATATGATAAATATAACAGATGAGAACATTGGACATGGACTTTATTCATTCATACCCCTCTTTTTGGGACTATTCATATCACACTTACTTGAACTTTTTTATGTCCTTTTAAATATCTTTTCTAATAAGATGACAGCATATGTTTGATTCCCCTAGGGACACCTGGGGCAGAATCCTTTTTTTGTATGAATGTATGACTGACGAATGTTTGGGTGGACATGAATTTTGGGTTTTGATATACTTGTATATTTAGGCATATGAATTATATAAAATTTAGGCTTGTTTTCTAAAGAGGTGTGCTGAGTCATATATTAATGTATTTATTCTAGTATTTGTGGCGGTACTAGACTCTTGCACCCTTAGACATAAATTTTCAATTAGAATTAAATGATTCTATCGTCATAGTTGTGCTGTGACTATTATATTTTTTTTATTGTATTTTATTCTGGCCCTTTAGTCATGTGCACACTGTCTACTTTGTTGACAAAAATGGAATTTCTTCAATCACAAAGTATTGAAGGACCCAAACTTTTTGCCTATTCTGCATTCGATGCAGCTAGGATTGCAACCTTATGCACAGGGAACAGAGACTTTCTCACTAGTGAACAAAGCACCATTGAACCGATAACACTTGAACAGATCACTAAACAAAAAATTAAGTATGATTTACATTCTGTGACATTAGCAGAGTTTTACAGACAAAAAGGAATACCTGGTTGACTTAGGAGAAATCTACATCCGACCCTATTTAGAGACAACAGTGAGTATTGTGACAAATTTGAAGGGATCTTAAACAAATGTGCATATGACATAATTATTTTGACTATAGAGTACATCCAAAAGGAACTACCCAAATTGCAAACAGAGATAGATGAATTGGAAAGAAATATGAGATCTTTAAAATCAGACTCTGAATTTAAGGACATGAAAGCCAGATTGGAGTATGAAATGACAAATTTTAAAAAACAATTAGAAAGTAAAAAATATAAGAAATTTCAGAGAGATATATCGGATTATCAAAACAATAAAGTATATAAATGGAGAAATCCAGATTTTATACCTTTTAGGAGAGAGAATAGGAGGATCTTTAAATCTAATGAACTATTAGGGGATTCATCCTCAGATAGTGACATAAATGACCAGTCACAGTCTTTTTCTATAAGAGGTCGTGGCACCAGAGGTCCAAGAAGAAGAGGACGAGAAGAGGGGTCAGGCAAATTATCGAATGACAACCAGACAGAACAGAAGGAAGGTCTAGATAGTCTGGTAGTCTATATATCCAATAGGAAATTTGATGAAGCAACTCTTCATATCTTACAAAAAGGTTTATCATTTGTTCCTTCTACACAACCAAACTTTTTCGAGATTGAATGTGATCTTCAAAGATTTTTTTGTCAAATACGACTTAAGAGTTTCTTCATCAATAATCCTATACAAGCAGAGAGTACTGGAACAGAAAATTCCCCTTTCCAATTTTATTTAGGAGGGATAAGGCCAAAGAGTAAATGTAACCCCCCCGCCCAACTAAATCAGCTGTAGAAGCTTACATTACCTTAGTAAAAAAGGATTTTGAGAGACTACGTAAAAATTACAAATATAGACATCAGCAGAATCTTACGGTATCACAGAGAAGTTTAATTGCAGACATACAAGGTGAAAATTATACTGAAATCAGCGGACAAGGGTGGGGCCATAGTCATCATGGATAGAAAAACTACAGGAATGAGATATTAACTCAATTATCCAAACAGGAGAATTATAAGATGATTTCATTTGACCCCACTAAGAGAATATAGAGCAAAATACTGGAAATAGTAGAATTGGCCAAAGAAATTAACTTTATTACATCTCAACAAGCGAAGTTCATGATTAAACCATATCGTATTATTCAAGTGTTTTACATATTAACAAAGATTCATAAAAACATGCAGAAACCGCCGGGTCACCCAATAGTGGCAGGAACAGATTCAATTTTCCAACCTATTGCCGTTTTAATTGACAGCCTAATAAGGCCCCTAATGGGTAGTATAAGATCATATCTCCAAGATACAACTGACTTTATAAATAAGATCATGTGTGTCAAGGTGCCTTCTAACTCTATTCTTGTAACTATGGATATTTCAAATCTATATACTTCAATTCCTCATGAGTTGGGCATAGGTGGTGTATTCTATTACATCAATAAGGAAGGATTGTTTACACCTTCTGAAAGGAGATTTATCTCTGATTTGTTAAAAAATATTCTTTATGAAACTTACTTTATGTTAGAGGACACCTTCTATGTCCAAACCAAGGGCACTACAATGGGCTCAAATATTGCCCCCACTTATGCGAATTTATTTGTAGGTCAATTTGAGGAACAATATGTCTATGAAGAGGAATTATTTAAGAACAATATAACATGCTGGTATAGGTACATAGATTATGTTTTCCTGGTGTGGACAGGTGATGGAGATGCATTAAAAAACTTATCCTTAACACAAAAACTGATTATTTAAAATTTACCATGGAGAGCTGTACAACTAATATCAGCTTCTTAAACACTATGGTATACATTGACAATGACAAGTTACAATGCAATATTTTTTAAAAAGCGACAGATCGTAATAGCTTACTTAGCTTTGACAACTTCCATCCACCAACCACAATAAAAAGCTTACCATATAGCCAATTACTGCAACCAGTTCTCAAAGGCATACATCTGGCACCTAAGTTATAATCAGCATTCAATTATTTTGTTGTATATAGCTGTCAATATCACTTGTTAGTATGCCAATGTGTTAGCAGGGTCAGTCATAGATGTTCTTTTGTGATCTTAATTTTTTATATATAGATTTAATTCACAGTACACCTTTAACAAATAGTGAGAGTATGAATGTTGGTTATGTTTATGAAAGGAGTGTTCGATTTAACCAATAGAATCACACTATATAGCCTATTTGAAGAGGTGGTTTCCTTGATGACGCATACTTCTTGAAAAAGGGCGGAGTCCTGAAACACGCGTTGGAGTGTGTTTGTTATGCTGTTCATCCTTGGACTTACAACACTTCTGATACATAGGCACTCGGAGTCACAGCACTAATTAGAAAGCTTGCAGTTACCACACTTTAACAACAGATTGTGTCCTGGGCACGGAATCTCCCTTCCGTGAAAGTGGATTAAAGCGGGGAGTGACGTACATCTTGCAGAAGGAAAACGGAACCACAAGTATTGTGTTACATACTAACATGCATGTTAACTAATTGCTATATTGCATCAACATACTGGCATTAGAACAAGTGACACTCACTATTATATACAGCAGGACACTCCTATTGCTGTTTAAATGTACATTGCCGTATGTATATTTGGAAACTTTCTACAAATGTGTACACATGTGCTGGGCCTTGCATTAACGTTTTTTATAACTGCTATATTCCTGCTAACTCTACCCTGCCGCAAAAGTAGATTAAAAGTGGGAGCAATATATGTATATAGTTTGGAAAGGATATAAATGGAATTGCAAACATTATGTCTTGTTACTAACATGCATGCTGGGAAATTAACCGCTCCCCCCTGCTAACACATTCGCATACTAACAAGTGATATTGACAGCTATATACATCAAAATAATTGAATGCTGCTTATACCTTAGGTTCAAGTGGAATGCCTTTGAGAACTGGTTGCAGTATAACCACATTGATTAATAAATGGAATACAAAGTGACAAATCTACTGAGAAGGGGAGTGGTTTACAGTTAAATTACCCTGACAGCATTCTTCCGAGTGTTTCATAGAGTATCCTAAGTGGTCCCTGATACGATAAATATAACAGATGAGAATATTGGACATGGACTTTATTCATTCATACCTCTCTTTTTGGGACTATTCACATCACACTTACTTGAACTTTTTTATGTCCTTTTAAATATCTTTTCTAATAAGATGACAGCATATGTTTGCTTCCCCTAGGGACACCTGGGGCAGAATCCTTTTTTTGTATGAATGTATGACTGACGAATGTTTGGGTGGACATGAATTTTGGGTTTTGATATACTTGTTTATTTAGGCATACAGGGAGTGCAGAATTATTAGGCAAATTAGTATTTTGACCACATCATCCTCTTTATGCATGTTGTCTTACTCCAAGCTGTATAGGCTCGAAAGCCTACTACCAATTAAGCATATTAGGTGATGTGCATCTCTGTAATGAGAAGGGGTGTGGTCTAATGACATAAACACCCTATATCAGGTGTGCATAATTATTAGGCAACTTCCTTTCCTTTGGAAAAATGGGTCAAAAGAAGGACTTGACAGGCTCAGAAAAGTCAAAAATAGTGAGATATCTTGCAGAGGGATGCAGCACTCTTAAAATTGCAAAGCTTCTGAAGCGTGATCATCGAACAATCAAGCGTTTCATTCAAAATAGTCAACAGGGTCGCAAGAAGTGTGTGGAAAAACCAAGGCGCAAAATAACTGCCCATGAACTGAGAAAAGTCAAGCGTGTAGCTGCCAAGATGCCACTTGCCACCAGTTTGGCCATATTTCAGAGCTGCAACATCACTGGAGTGCCCAAAAGCACAAGGTGTGCAATACTCAGAGACATGGCCAAGGTAAGAAAGGCTGAAAGACGACCACCACTGAACAAGACGCACAAGCTGAAACGTCAAGACTGGGCCAAGAAATATCTCAAGACTGATTTTTCTAAGGTTTTATGGACTGATGAAATGAGAGGGAGTCTTGATGGGCCAGATGGATGGGCCCGTGGCTGGATTGGTAAAGGGCAGAGAGCTCCAGTCTGACTCAGATGCCAGCAAGGTGGAGGTGGAGTACTGGTTTGGGCTGGTATCATCAAAGATGAGCTTGTGGGGCCTTTTCGGGTTGAGGATGGAGTCAAGCTCAACTCCCAGTCCTACTGCCAGTTTCTGGAAGACACCTTCTTCAAGCAGTGGTACAGGAAGAAGTCTGCATCCTTCAAGAAAAACATGATTTTCATGCAGGACAATGCTCCATCACACGCGTCCAAGTACTCCACAGTGTGGCTGGCAAGAAAGGGTATAAAAGAAGAAAAACTAATGACATGGCCTCCTTGTTCACCTGATCTGAACCCCATTGAGAACCTGTGGTCCATCATCAAATGTGAGATTTACAAGGAGGGAAAACAGTACACCTCTCTGAACAGTGTCTGGGAGGCTGTGGTTGCTGCTGCACGCAATGTTGATGGTGAACAGATCAAAACACTGACAGAATCCATGGATGGCAGGCTTTTGAGTGTCCTTGCAAAGAAAGGTGGCTATATTGGTCACTGATTTGTTTTT
The DNA here is from genome assembly GCF_027579735.1 of Bombina bombina. NCBI lineage: Eukaryota > Metazoa > Chordata > Amphibia > Anura > Bombinatoridae > Bombina > Bombina bombina. The sequence goes on along the minus strand of NC_069503.1, from coordinate 832,709,485 downwards.
GTTTTGTTTTTGAATGTCAGAAATGTATATTTGTGAATGTTGAGATGTTATATTGGTTTCACTGGTAAAAATAAATAATTGAAATGAGTATATATTTGTTTTTTGTTAAGTTGCCTAATAATTATGTACAGTAATAGTAACCTGCACACACAGATATCCCCCTAAAATAGCTAAAACTAAAAACAAACTGAAAACACTTCCAAAAATATTCAGCTTTGATATTAATGAGTTTTTTGGGTTCATTGAGAACATGGTTGTTGTTCAATAATAAAATTAATCCTCAAAAATACAACTTGCCTAATAATTCTGCACTCCCTGTATGAATTATATAAAATTTAGGCTTGTTTTCTAAAGAGGTGTGCTGAGTCATATATTAATGTATTTATTCTAGTATTTGTGGTGGTACTAGACTCTTGCACCCTTAGACATAAATTTTCAATTAGAATTATATGATTCTATTGTCATAGTTGTGCTGTGACTATTATATATATTTTTTATTGTAATTTATTCTGGCCCTTTAGTCACGTGCACACTGTCTACTTTATTGACAAAAATGGAATTTCTTCAATCACAAAGTATTGAAGGACCCAAACTTTTTGCCTATTCTGAATTCGATGCAGCTAGGATTGCAACCTTATGCACAGGGAACAGAGACTTTCTCACTATTGAACAAAGCACCATCGAACCGATAACACTTGAACAGATCACTAAACAAAAAATTAAGTATGATTTACATTCTGTGACATTAGCAGAGTTTTACAGACAAAAAGGAATACCTGGTTGACTTAGGAGTAATCTACATCTGACCCTATTTAGGGACAATAGTAAGTATTGTGACAAATTTGAAGAGATCCTAAACAAATGTGCATATGACATAATTATTTTGACTATAGAGTACATCCAAAAGGAACTACCCAAATTGCAAACAGAGATAGATGTATTGGAAAGAAATATGAGATCTTTAAAATCAGACTCTGAATTTAAGGACATGAAAGGTAGATTGGAGGAGGAAATGACAAATTTTAAAAAACAATTAGAAAGTAAAAAATATAAGAAATTTCAGAGAGATATATCGGATTATCAAAACAATAAAGTATATAAATGGAGAAATCCAGATTTTATACCTTTTAGGGGAGAGAATACGAGGATCTTTAAATCTAATGAACTATTAGGGGATTCATCCTCATATAGTGACATAAATGACCAGTCACAGTCTTTTTCTATCAGAGGCCATGGCACCAGAGGTCCAAGAAGAAGAGGACGAGGAGAGGGGTCAGACAAATTATTGAATGACAACCAGACAGAACAGAAGGAAGGTCTAGATAGTCTGGTAGTCTATATATCCAATAGGAAATTTGATGAAGCAACTCTTAATATCTTACAAAAAGGTTTATCATTTGTTCCTTCTACACAACCAAACTTTTTCGAGATTGAATGTGATCTTCAAAGATTTTTTCGTCAGATACGACTTAAGATTTTCTTCATCAATAATCCTATACAAGCAGAGAGTACTGAAACAGAGAATTCCCCTTTCCAATTTCATTTAGGAGGTATAAGGCCAAAGAATAAATGTAACCCCCCCCCACACCCAACTAACTCGGCTGTAGAAGCTTACATTACCTTAGTAAAAAAAGGATTTTGAGAGACTGTGTAAAAATTACAAATATAGACATCAGCAGAATCTTACGGTATCACAGAGAAGTTTAATTGCAGACATACAAGGTGAAAATTATACTGAAATCAGCGGACAAGGGTGGGGCGATAGTCATCATGGATAGAAAAACTACAGGAATGAGATATTAACTCAATTCTCCAAACAGGAGAATTATAAGATGATTTCATTTGACCCCACTAAGAGAATACAGAGCAAAATACTGGAAATAGTAGAATTGGCCAAAGAAATTAACTTTATTACATCTCAACAAGCGAAGTTCATGATTAATGGGTAAAAGGTGTGGAAATCTAGCGCTAAGAGTTCCCTAAGCTGTAAACCAAAAAGTGGGGTCTAACCTCCCCCAGAAAGGGTATAAGTAGTAAAAAAGAAGGAATGGATACAGCGCCAAAAGGCCTAGGGGTGGATATACAAACTGCCACTGCGTTAAAAGTACAGATTTATTACAATCAGATAAAAAACAATAAATGACAATAAATATTAAAATGAAATAAAATAAAATAGTAATATATAGAGAGTGGAATAATGATGTATATAAAATTAGCACTGGGTCTAAGGTGAACAATATAGACCAAATTTTAGAAATTCCTTAATATGGAGATACTAAAAGCATAAAATTACTCTCAGACGCAAAAAATGCCTAACATGCTGATAATCAACGAGGTGTGAGATTATCTAAGACTGACCATGCCAGCTAAGCACTCAAGGTGGTGGGAAAGCTGATATGTGGGGCTGCTGGTCAGATGATATAATGTGTCAGTTATGGATCCATAGTGTGGTATGCGCAGTGGTGAAATGTCAGGGAGGTGCGTGTAGGATAATGTGAGTGATCCCAAATACAGAACCAGCCGTGGTTCAAATGCTTAGAAGCAACCAATGGACAAACACAATAAGAAAAATACAATGAGAAAAATAAAAAACTCACAAGATAAATGCAGAAATAGTGAGGGGAGACCTTGAAGGGGAATAATTAGTGTCCCAAATAAGTGCCGAGTGATAGCTAATAACACAGGAGACTCTGACACAACTCAAAAAAGTCTAAAACTGCTCCAAAAAACAGAGAACAAAAAAATACTAGTGTGACAAATCCAAAAAATGTTGTAAAAAAATCCAAAAATGATGTTCAACAAAGGGTGATAGAGAACAATGTTAGTGAAAATTGAAAAATGGTAAAAACAAAAGTTAATTTGTAATCCAAGTGTTATCAAATAAAAGGTAATCCAAGTGTTATCACATCAAAACATAAAAATGAAATCCAAGTGTTATCACATCAAAGCAAAGAGATGAAAGTTGGAATCCAAGTGGTTAAAAAATTGTGTACAAGAAAAAGAAAAAAAAAGAAAAAACGGTGTACAAGAAAAAACCGGGGATCCCAATGTAACTTTTGGCAATCAGCTGCTCTTTGTAACGTCCCTAGTAGATTCCTGTAACCCAGATATAAAACATAGCGTAATACAGTTAAAAATATAATAATCACAGTAGAAAGATGCTTACCAAAGGGTCTACGCGTTTCGGTCCTCAATAGACCTTTCTCAAGACTAATCCAGTGGTAAGCAGAGCATCTTTAAATAGGGGTTTTAATTGAGTGACCGGATGTGGCTTACAAACATTCCACTTCCGGTTTCGCTTTACGTTTTAAAATGTGATCCCTTTATTATAAGATAATTGTAAGATCTGAGACATAGGGATTATATGTAAACACATTTATTTAGCTTCTCATATACATTCTGTATCATATATAGGCTAGGATCGTGATGTCGCTCCCGGTAATGTTCTGCTACATATTATTAGGTGCATCAATATACACAGACGTTACATCATTTCCGGTTTATGGAATGAATCAATTCAGCCTGCCTCTATTAACTGCTTATCATTGAATGCATCAATATAGACAGACATTTCCGGTTTGCGGACCACATAGAGGTGATCAATTTAGCCCACCTCTATTCAGCTACCTCGCAAGTTAGAACTTGATTGTATTGTCAATTATAATTTTAGTACATCTGTTACATAGACGTTACGTCATTTCCGGTTTTCGGAGTTGGCAAAATAAAGTTTAGTAAAGCGTAAAATCGCTATTTGGACCGCCTTTATATATTAGATCGTCTGAAGATCACTATCATAGACTCAGCGAATATTAATATGGCTAGGTCAATGTGTGCGATATTTGGATTCTATGATTTGGTCGTGGCATCATAACCCATTTATTGTTCTGGGGGGTGTGTATATACAGCCACTATCATGATTGGTTAAATCTTGGTAGCTGTGTTGATCAGCGTAATAAATTGTCAGCCACGTTCTGGAAAGTGGATTGATCCAGTACAGTGGAATTTAATTGATGCAGTAAAACACGGTTGTATTATTATAATCTATTATAATATATAGACCAACCAGTTATGAGTGGTACACTATAATCAGATTGCTTTAAACATGGGGACAGTGGGGAAGTATTGCTGCAGCTTCGTTTGGTCCTTGGTATTTAATAGGAATCTTATACGTTGAATTTGTAAACCAAAATCTATTAGAGGTGATATCACTTAGGACAGAGGCATAATATCAATTTAGGGAATAGAAAAGAGGGTTTGGCATGTGGAATCCTAGTTGGGGTACTCCTCAAATAAATATGTATTTAGTATGTGATACGTTTGTAGTTACCTATAGGTATACACTATCCCTTTTTTGGATACACTGTCAGTGGAGGGGCTAGTGTCAGCTGTAAAAACATTTAAAACGAAAGGAGGGGGGAACTTGGCATGTAAAGTCTAAGTTGAGGTCCTCCTAAGATGATTATTTACTTAGTATATGGTATGTTGTAGTCACACCAAGTCTAGGATATCTCGTTTATGATTGGTTTACTGTTATTAAAAATTGAACATGATATCAGTTGTCAATACATTTAAGGAGACAGAATATATGTATATGAACAGAGATTGATGAACTTCTCGGATATATACCGGAACCAGAAAGAGGTTTTGTTCAAGTCACATTTATATAGAGAGGTTCCTACAGATCAGTAGCTTAGTTTTTATATATTATGTGATAATAGGATAATATACCATTAGTCCTTATGTGTCTGGAGTCGGATATAGTAATTCCTTAAGTAAGGGGGGGGGGGGTTGCTGTGGATCCATAACTGACACATTATATCATCTGACCAGCAGCCCCACATATCAGCTTTCCCACCACCTTGAGTGCTTAGCTGGCATGGTCAGTCTTAGATAATCTCACACCTCGTTGATTATCAGCATGTTAGGCATTTTTTGCGTCTGAGAGTAATTTTATGCTTTTAGTATCTCCATATTAAGGAATTTGGTCTATATTGTTCGCCTTAGACCCAGTGCTAATTTTATATACATCATTATTCCACTCTCTATATATTACTATTTTATTTTATTTAATTTTAATATTTATTGTCATTTATTGTTTTTTATCTGATTGTAATAAATCTGAAGTTCATGATTAACCCATATCATATTATTCAAGTGTTTTACATATTACAAAGATTCATAAAAACATGCAGAAACCGCCGGGTCACCCAATAGTGGCAGGAACAGATTCAATTTTCCAACCTATTGCCGTTTTAATTGACAGCCTAATAAGGCCCCTATTGGGTAGTATAAGATCATATCTCCAAGATACAACTGACTTTATAAATAAGATCATGTGTGTCAAGGTGCCTTCTAACTCTATTCTTGTAACTATGGATATTTCAAATCTATATACTTCAATTCCTCATGAGTTGGGCATAGGTGGTGTATTCTATTACATCAATAAGGAAGGATTGTTTACACCTTCTGAAAGGAGATTTATCTCTGATTTGTTAAAAATTATTCTTTATGAAACTTACTTTATGTTTGAGGACACCTTCTATGTCCAAACCAAGGGCACTGCAATGGGCTCAAATATTGCCCCAACTTATGCAAACTTATTTGTAGGTCAATTTGAGGAACAATATGTCTATGAAGAGGATTTATTTAAAGGATTCCAAAACTTAAGTTTTTTGTCCATAACCTGACCATCAATTTCAAATCACTAACGTGTATATTTCATCACTTACCTACTTTTACAGTCCAACGATCTTTCTGAACACTATAAAATTAAAATGTATTTTCCTAAGATGACATCATTACAGCCAACCCTCTAATATGGGCCGTGCACACCAAACTTCAATTTCCAATCGTATTGCAATTTTCTGCATATCATTAAGTGACAATGTCGTCACCCGGCGCATGCGCATTACGATCCGTTGACCCGCGCATGTGCATATCTGATCCATGATACCACACTTAGCCATACAGTGGTATTGTAAATAAGCATATGCTGTGCTCTTACAAACTCTATTCATCAAATTCAGCATAAAGTGAAATAAAATTAATGTGTTTTATTCATAAGTTTGTCCGTTTTTATACACATATAGAATTAATGCTCGTTATTGTTAGGGAGATTCTCGCAGCAATCCTCACTTACCTGCTCTATTCAGTGTATTGAGCATACAGTTAAATAAAATTAATATGGGTTTCATTGATAATTTTGTCCGTTTTTCTATACATATAGAATTAATGCTCGTTATTACTAGGGAGATTCTTGCAGCGATCCACACTTACCTGCTCTATTCAGCAGCTCTGTCTGATATCAACACAGCAGGTCTGCTGGTTTGCTGTGAGTTACGTCAAGAATGACGTGGACGGTATATCGCGCATGCGCATATCATCAAACCGACGCCATTTTCATAACCTGGGTTATCGTTCAGAATTGGATGATGGTAATGAATCGCCGTCGGTGGGTTTGGAAAACCTTGTATTTTCACAATCGGATTGCTAAGAAAGGGTAAATATTATAAACGCAATGCAAATTACAAAAATATAGAAAATATATCGATATTTCAATTTAAGATGACTTTTTTTCTGGGTTTAGTGTCCCTTTAAGAACAATATAACATGCTGGTATAGGTACATAGATTATGTTTTCCTGGTGTGGACAGGTGATGGAGATGCATTAAAAAACTTATCCTTAACACAAAATCTGATTATTTAAAATTTACCATGGAGAGCAGTACAACTAATATCAGCTTCTTAGACACTATGGTATACATTGACAATGACAAGTTACAATGCAATATTTTTTCAAAAGCGACAAATCATAATAACTTACTTAGCTTTGACAACTTCCATCCACCAACCACAATAAAAAGCTTACCATATAGCCAATTACTGTAACCAGTTCTCAAAGGCATACATCTGGCACCTAAGGTATAATCAGCATTCAATTATTTTGTTGTATATAGCTGTCAATATCACTTGTTACTATGCCAATGTGTTAACAGGGTCAGTCATAGATGTTCTTTTATGATTTTAATTTTTTATATATAGATTTAATTCACAGTACACCTTTAACAAATAGTGAGAGTATGAATGTTGGTGACGTTTATGAAAGGAGTGTTCGATTTAACCAATAGAATCACACTATAGCCTATTTGAAGAGGTGGTTTCCTTGATGACGTATACTCCTTGAGAAAGGGCGGAGTCCTGAAATGCGCGTCGGAGTGTGTTTGTTATGCTATTCATCCTTGGACTTACAACACTTCTGATACATGGGCACTCGGAGTCACGGCACTAATTAGAAAGCTTGCAGTTACCACACTTTAACAATGGATTGTGTCCTGGGCACGGAATCTCCCTTCCGCAAAAGTGGATTAAAGCTGGGAGTGACGTACATCTTGCAGAAGGAAAACGGAACCGCAAGTATTGTGTTACATATTAACATGCATGTTAACTAATTGCTATATTGCATCAACATGCTGGCATGAATTTTGGGTTTTTATATACTTGTTTATTTAGGCATTTGTATTAAATAAAATTGAGACTTGTTTTCTAAAGAGTTGTGCTGAGTCATATAAGTTTTAATATAGTGTTTTCAATGCTGAATGGTGGTGGTTTATGGGTTAATAGGTCATTTATTGGTGTAAGTGTACATTGTAACATTTTAGTTATGAGTTTTGTGTATCATTTTTGTTTCGCAAAATCCATAATCACTGGTCTCAGTTTGCGGAATGGATCTTGCCGGTATAGGCTGTAACGCATGCACAACCTGTAATACAGCGCTATGGAAAATCCCGCCCTCACTTCATTTTTTGAAAGCGGAATGGAGGGTTGCATAAAGGCTAAAATGCTTGAGTTACAGCCTATACCATTGTAACTCGTAATATGTGTTACTTGCCATTCCATGTGCAATGGCCTATTTTTCAGAGGTATAGCCATATGGGACCATAACACAAAACTTGTAATCTAGGTGATTTTAATTTATATGCAAATATTTAAACATTATGCATTCTACATAAGAATGCATAATTTTAAATATTGAATATTTTTTGTGTAGGGCCTTAGGTTTTACTGTTTAGTTTATGACAATTTAGGAAATGTTTAATTCATATGCATAGTGATGTACAATGCATATTGTTTAAAGCATTGTATATATCTACAGACTAAAGGTATTTAAATATGCTTTCTATTATTTTAAATATGAACATATATTTTCAAATATATTTATGTTTGAAATAATAGCAATCAACTATTAAATCCCTTTAATATATCTACAATACTTTAAATAATCTACATTGTACACGACAATGCATATTTTTTAAAGGAGATGAGGTAAACACCTGTAACTGACCAGAATTGAGCCCCTGTATGCCACTTATTTAAAGGGGTGCTGATGGATCAGGGTGCAGGGGATCAAGTTGCCCTTATAGTATGTTGTTGGCAATTTGATGAGGTACCTGGGGATACCACTTGTTTGGGGGTGCTACCTACTGGGAGAGATAGAGGACGCTTCAAATGCGGTCGGCCACCAGGTTTTTAGTGCATCTCTATGTCACATTATCTAAACATTGATTATTGTTTTTGAGACAAAACTTTATATTTATAATGGAAAGGTTTATTATTTAGTATAGTTTATTATAGTGAGGTACTGTTTGAGAGTAGGCAGTATGTGGAAGTTAGTAAGGGCTTCCAAGGGAGTGTAGGTTAGACACTACTTTAGTGTAGGTGGTATTAGGAACTTAGCTGGGCGTTCTGGGGGGAGGTGTAGATTAGGCATGATGTAGGTATAGGCGGTCAGGGGGAGTAAGCTGGGTGATGCAGGGGGGAATTTATGTTAGCTGTAATGTAGGTGTAGGCATTCGGTGGGAGGTAGCATGGAAGAGAAGGGGGATTGTAGCTTAGGTGTGTCTCAGATATAGGCATTCAGAGGGAGTTAGCAGGGTGTGCTAGTGGGAGTGGGATTCGGACACATCAACAAAAGATCGATATGTTTGAATCAACAAAGTGCAGGCTGTGAAGAGGGTAGCGGCCATCAGCTGTCAAGACTACATCCCCTAAGCTAGTTAGTGTAGGTGTAATGAAACTTAGGTCACCCCAGCAATATTTGAAGTGTGCCTACATGGAAACTAGTTTTAGTTTAGTGAAAGACCCTTTTTTTAGAAAATGCTTTGAATATAGGGGACTAAATGAGAGCTCTGCTTGATATAGATAAAACAGAAATATAACATTAAGTATGATGAGCATAGCATAGAGATAGATGATAGATAGATAGATAGATAGATAGATAGATAGATAGATAGATAGATAGATAGATAGATAGATAGATAGATAGATAGATGAGGCTTGAATTTTTTATCCAACTGGGGAGAGCATTAATGAAAAACTTTGAGAGAGATATTTTGCTTGCAAATAATGTTTGCATGCATATTTGAAGGTCAAGGTTAAACTAATTTGCTGAAAAAATACATCATAATTAGCAATGGTAGAATTCAAAGGAAAAAGAGCAAAATATCACATTTATACTGTTGTTTTGCAGTCTTATTTTTAGGTCTTAAAAGATCCATGCATTTACCATATGTTGTTGATAGATTAAGAATACAAATAAGACATTTTCCTATCTGAGACAAAAACAATGGAGCTATTATTGTAATTTGTCACTATTTAATTTATAAAGAAAACATCATTTATTAAACTGTAAACAGCAGAAGTAAAAATATGAACTAGTTGATTTCCTTGTGAACAGCTTATGATATAAACCCTAGGAAGTAAATGGAAGGATTTACACTTTGACAAGATAAAATATACAGTAAAAAAATACAGAGCTAGAGTAAGAAACAGTGATGCTTTTAAAGGGATATTGTACACTAGATTTTTTGCATATATGTTTTGTAGATGATCCATTTATACAGCCCATATGTTTTTTTTTTGTTGAGCTGTAATTTGGTTTGCGTGCACTCGCAAACCGTTAAATAAGCTGTCAGAAGCAATATCGTTCACCGACGGCTTCCAACGGTCCGTTATAACTCAATTTTGGCAACCGGACTCCAGCTGCCGAAAACATTATTGTGTCCCATACAAAGTATCAGAACACCCTAATCTTTAAATTATACCGTTTCCAATGCCCGCGCAAACATTTAATACACTGTTGGAGGCTGCCGATACTGTAACAAAAATTACACCCAGCTCAACTAGGTGTAAAACAGGAAAAAAGTGCTCTTTGAGACCTTTTCCCCATTGAAATCTAACCCGACACGTCAAAACCCCTCTATCCACCATCCCCCCCACATCGCAACTTATAATAAATCTATTAACCCCTAATCCTCCATGCCCCCACAACACAATCTAGCTATTTAAACTATCAACCCCTAATCCTCCATGCCCCCACAATGCAATCTAGCTATTTAAACTATGAACCCCTAATCCGCCATGCCCCCACAACGCAAATAACTAATCACTAAGTCCCTAACCTAACACCCCCTAAATTAACCCCATTACATAAATTAAAATAATCCTAAATTACAATTAAAATAATAAATCCTAAATTACAATTAAAATAAAAAACCTAACATTACATTATTAATCGAAAATGACATAAAATGAAAAACATCTAACATTATAGAAAATAATAAACCAAATTATCAAAAATTAAAAAAATAAACCTAATCCCTATGGCCTAGATTTGGAGTTCGGCGTTAGCCGTGAAAACCAGCGTTAGAGGCTCCTAACGCGGGTTTCTTACGTACTCCGGTATTTAGAGTTCAGTTACCGACACTCAAAAAAAACCTAACGCTCACATTTCTACCGCCACCTCTGACCCAGTAGTAAACATATACCGACAAAAAAAACATCCACGAATCAAATAAAAAATATTACACAAACTACACTTACACTCATACAAACACTACACTATGTTTATTTTTCATATTTAATAATTTTTCTGCAAAATACAAAGGATTAAAGTTGCGAGATCTCGGGTGTTTGAAAAAAAAAACACAAATCCATTTTCCCATTGACTTACATTGACACACGGGAAAAGACCCTCAAATACCTACATCTAACTAATAACATTATCACAAACATACACTCATCGATGCATACAAACGCACGCAAATAGCGTAGACAGAAAAACTCCAAATACCAGCGCTAGAAAATACATGATTTCATGCGTTAGACCCAGCTATGATAAATAGATCAGGAAATGACTATTTCCCTATGGTGGATTTATGGATTTTACTGTTTGAATATTCACAACACCATTACATTCTTTCAGAATTTTATATTACATCAACTACAATTCAACATCACTAGTAACAAAATTTAAGTTTTAAAAATATTACATTTAAACGGACACAAAAATAATGTCAACTTTTCAGGATTCACGAACACTACACAATGGGAAACAATTCTCATTTACCTTTATTATTGCATTTCAGTTATTCAACTCATATGCTTGCAGCAACAGCATATCTACATAGGCTTAACACATGATCACTCATGGATGCACATATATTACTTTTAACATTCACTCATACATGTGCATTCAAATGATGGGGGACAAACACATTACATTCTCTAGAGGAATCACAAAACACAACATATGGATTTTAATGTACTTTTAACATCATGATTCCATCACCAGAAACCATTAGGAATTACGTACAACAAGAACATCAGTACACCAGATTACAGATGTCACTTTATGGGAAGGAACAACAATGCCAGACCGCTATATACAAGTCAGCATATGTGGGACACAATCACAATATATACGTACATGTACATAACACGCATCACCCATCACGCAACCACAAAGCACACATTTAGATTTTATTCAGCACACAATAACAATGTAGTCAAATACAACAACACAATGAGGATTTATGAACTACATAGGCAGGGTAATAATATCATGACGTCATTAGAAGATTCAACCATACACATCACAGATTCACCACTGTACCGCCCCTTTCGGAACTTTAACACTCAATACTACAATACAACATATACGTAAACAACAGTTTGGAAAAGCATTATTAAGGCGATTTCAATGGGACAATTAATAAATATTGTCAGATCGCAAATCACTTATATATATATAATACTACAGATGACAGCCGGAAGTTCTTCAGTATTAGTGCCATTTGAATGGGACGCATACAATATTGACAGCTCGGCAATCACTTATATATACAATACTACAGATGACAGCCGGAAGTTATTCAGTATTAGTGCCATTTGAATGGGACGCATACAATATTGACAGCTCGGCAATCACTTATATATACAATACTACAGATGACAGCCGGAAGTTATTCAGTATTAGTGCCATTTTAATGGGACGCATACAATATTGACAGCTCGGCAATCACTTATATATACAATACTACAGATGGCAGACGGTAAGTTTGGAATTATTATTGCGATTTGAAAGGGACGCATACAATATTGACAGCTCGGCAATCACTTATATATACAATACTACAGATGGCAGACGGGAAGTTCGGAATTATTATTGCGATTTTAAAGGGACGCATACAATATTGACAGCTCGGCAATCACTTATATATACAATACTACAGATGACAGCCGGAAGTTATTCAGTATTAGTGCGATTTGAAAGGGACGCATACAATATTGACAGCTCGGAAATCACTTATATATACAATACTACAGATGACAGCCGGAAGTTATTCAGTATTAGTGCGATTTTAAAGGGACGCATACAATATTGACAGCTCGGAAATCACTTATATATACAATACTACAGATGACAGCCGGAAGTTATTCAGTATTAGTGCGATTTTAAAGGGACGCATACAATATTGACTGCTCGGCAATCACTTATATATACAATATTACAGATGGCAGATGTTACTTTATCGTTTACAAACAATATTGCAGCAACATTGATCGATCACATTCGATGCACATTATACACAACTATGCACTTTCATTCATGTTAGCCTGGACGTGTGCTTGTTACTATAAGATCGCGTTTAACAAATATTGATTACGCATATGAACAAACATTACAAACATGCACTGTATGTGTGATATTTGACACTTTCACATTGAGAATCATTGTTTGAAACTAACATTTCAGCAAACAACCAAAAAACGCCCACTGTGAAAGCATTCGCGCCGCTCACATACAAACAAGTGAATACAATTAGCAATCATTACAAACTCACTACCATTGGACTAATTGTACTATAAATCCCCCAAACAACATGGCCAATGCATCACTTGTGATCCACATCAGATCAAGTGCTTACCTTGTTACGCTGTTTTGAAAGATGGATGACGATGACATGGTAGACGCTGCTGGTGCTGCTATTGGCGAACTAGCTGTTGGTCGAATCAGGCAGCCTCGGCGGCTCAGACTGAGACGAAGGGGTCATCTGGTTCGAGGTCCTCGTGTCTACAGGGTGAGACCCACCTTGGAAAACATGAGTGACTTTGAGGTTTTTGATAAGTATCGGCTCGATCGCGAACAGCTCATTGGCCTTTACGATCTTCTTAAACCTCATTTGGAGCCACGTATAAGAATAAGGACTGCTGTTCCCGCCATGAGTAGGATGCTAAGCTGTCTATACGTCCTGGCCTCCGGGAGTTTTCAATCCGGACAACTGTACATGCATGGCCTGGCTCAAGGTACATTCTCTGTGGTGTTTGATAACTTTCTGGACGCCATGGTACGTATCAGTAAGCAATACATAGGATTCCCACAGAATGATGGTGATTGGAGGTGCCTGAAGCGGGAATTCTTTGATATTGCTCAAATGCCCAATGTCTTGGGAGCCATAGATTGTACCCACATTGCGCTGCGTGCTCCAATTGATGACTCGCCCTTCAGAAATCGCAAACATTTTCATAGCCTTAACGTGCAGTATGTTTGTGACGCACAGATGAGGATTATGCATGTGTGTGCGAATTTTGGAGGGGCTTGTCATGATGCCCGCATCCTCTCTCTGTCGTCCCTGTGGAGACAGTTTGAGGAAAGACAAATGCCCCCTGGTTATCTCGTTGGTGAGTATTTGTGCACAACATGGTTAATTATTGTGACAATTGCCACTGTAGTTTTAAAATGTTAGCGTAATGTTCAGCTATAGGATGCAATTTAACCATATATTTTCCCTTATATTTGTCTACTTTTAGTTCAATGCAGATATGTAGCATGTCTTACCTTAAATGCTCAGATAGAGAATGTAATGTAACCATGTAGTTAGCATTTTACACAAGGTTTGAATATGGAGAAATATGCATATGTAGCATGTCTTAGCTGAAATGGGAAGATATTAGCTAATGCAATTTAACCATGTCATTGTCTCTTTCCGCTAATGTCTTTTAGTTCAATGCAGATATGTAGCATGTCTTACCTTAAATGCTCAGAGAATGTAATGTAACCATGTAGTTAGCATTTTACACAAGCCTTGATTTAGGAGAAATACGCATATGTAGCATGTCTTAGCTGAAATGGGAACATATTAGCTAATGCAATTTAACCATGTCATTGTCTCTTTCTGCAAATGTCTTTTAGTTCAATGCAGATATGTAGCATGTCTTACCTTAAATGCTCAGATAGAGAATGTAATGTAACCATGTAGTTAGCATTTTACACAAGCCTTGATTTAGGAGAAATACGCATATGTAGCATGTCTTAGCTGAAATGGGAACATATTAGCTAATGCAATTTAACCATGTCATTGTCTCTTTCCGCAAATGTCTTTTAGTTCAATGCAGATATGTAGCATGTCTTACCTTAAATGCTCAGATAGAGAATGTAATGTAACCATGTAGTTAGCATTTTACACAAGCCTTGATTTAGGAGAAATACGCATATGTAGCATGTCTTAGCTGAAATGGGAACATATTAGCTAATGCAATTTAACCATGTCATTTTCTCTTTCCGCAAATGTCTTTTAGTTCAATGCAGATATGTAGCATGTCTTACCTTAAATGCTCAGATAGAGAATGTAATGTAACCATGTAGTTAGCATTTTACACAAGCCTTGATTTAGGAGAAATACGCATATGTAGCATGTCTTAGCTGAAATGGGAACATATTAGCTAATGCAATTTAACCATGTCATTGTCTCTTTCCGCAAATATCTTTTAGTTCAATGCAGATATGTAGCATGTCTTACCTTAAATGCTCAGATAGAGAATGTAATGTAACCATGTAGTTAGCATTTTACACAAGCCTTGATTTAGGAGAAATACGCATATGTAGCATGTCTTAGCTGAAATGGGAAGATAGAGAATTATATTGAGCTAGATATTTTAAACTTAAAATAAACATTTGTTAATGGATTATCGTGTAAAAACTTTTTATTGTACTACAAATACTATTTTGAGGATTCTGTTACAATTATGTTCTGTTCATAATTTATAGGTGATTCTGGGTACATGAGCCGGACTTGGCTCATTACCCCCTTGCGTAGCCCGACTGATGTGTCTGAGGAGCACTACAATAGGGCTCATAAGAGAACCAGGGCGGTGGTTGAACGGATGTTCGGCCTCCTGAAGATGAGGTTCAGGTGCCTGGACAGGTCGGGAGGAGCCCTCCAGTACAACCCAAAGAAGGTGGCTAAGATCGTTGTAGCCTGTAGCGTCCTGCATAATATTGCACAGCGGGCTGGGATGCTGCAGGGCGTCCGGCCGGACAGAAACCTCCTCAGAGATGAGGAGGATGATCCTGTTCTAGAGGGGCCATTCCGGGACGAGGGGCTCAATGTCAGAGCAGACATCATCAACCGCAACTTTAGACGGTAAAGAATAGAAGTTAGACTGGAGTATTATCAATAGATGTGAACTCTAGGGAAATGACAAGTAGAGAATTGTGAAAACATGTTAGGATTGTTCATCCAATGCTAAAAATGTGTTTCATTTATTAATATAGGTGATGCTCTGGGCATTGGGTCCTGTATCGAGTCTTTGCCACCTGGTTTTTAAAGAGGACATCAGCTGGTAAGTATAAATGTCTTGACTGTTGCTGGCATGAATTGTACACAAATACGTCATATGGCATACATTTTATAAACTAGTATTTAGTTTACACATTACTTAAAATGTAAATATTCAGAAAGGGATCCTCTAGCATGACTATGGTTCAATGTCACACATTAGAGGTTTGTTCTGCTCAATATGACTCATCTTCACACTTGATAGAACATAACACAAGATGCTACACATGCTTAGTAAGCTAGTGACAGAAATTTCTTATGAAATGGGGGGTGGGAGAGGGCTACAGAAATGATTCACACACTTGTAGTAATTTTGAATAAACTCTTTATGCCATTAGGGAGCTGACTTAATCTAAAGACTGAAAGGGAAGAATTAGAAGCCTGACAGTGAAGATTGCCCAGACTGACAGTGGAAAAAGCCAAGATTGAAATTGAAGTATACCAATGGGATCATGTCTGGCATTATCTTTCAAATCTGCTGACCTTGAAAACAATACAAAGACATGTTCACATGGCAAGTGCCAACTATTTGATAGAATAAGGCTGTGGAGGCATCCTATTGGAGACACTTAGATGATTTTCTAATTTTTAGATGGTATTTCCCAGTCCTCTATTTAATGAACTGAAGAATAAGACACCTATTGAAGATCAACTGTTTACCCCTGAATTGACTTTTAAAGACCATGCATTATCCAGGTTGGTGTACCAATGCATGCTAGTGAAGACTGTTGAATATTAGTAGCTTGCATACATTAGTCATATTTAGTTCTTAATTAGATATTTAGGGCTCCATGTACTAAGCCGTCAATTCATCCGTCATTGTAGATGCGGATAAACTCGCCGTTACTCGCCGCGGGCGAAATGGTGTCCGCTGTCGCTATGTACTAATATTCCCCCAATAAATAGACAAGTCTAGCCCGCCGCGAGCAGTTGCGGATTGTTGATAAATTTGACGCCTCGCTCGCCGCGACTAAGCTGATGTACTTAACTTTCAGTTGAATTGTCTGGCCAATTATTAACACGTGACATGCAAGGTGTCACGAACATCATAGTAGTCACGGGAATAGAATTTTGCTCCTATAAAAGTTCAACTTATCTAAACAACTTTATTATTGTTCAAAATTTTTTGAAGAGTGATAACAGAGCGTTATTTTTGTAATATTTATTTACAATTTGGATATGGCTTCATCTGGATCTGATAATATATAAATATTAATATAAAAATAATTATAAAGATTGACAACTATACAATACAAATTTAAAATATAGATTACTCTTTAATTACAGTCGACAAATTGGGCGCAATTTATGTACATGGAAATGAGAGACAAATTAGATGCCAGTTATGCTGTAAGTACAATGCTGATATTACTGCCTTTTATATATGTCTAGACTGGCGTCTAGATTGACTTTCCTATTGTTTTGTACCTTGCCCGCCACCTAAAAGGTGGCGAGGCAAAAATAACGAGGTGGGAGCGGAAATTGTAGCGAGCGGACAAATAGATTTTTTAGTACATTCGTTTTTGGCGAGTTGGTGGTCAAATGTGTCTAATTACAGTGAAAAATGGAGCGGTAGCGAGGTTTGGCGGATAAGTACGCTCGCAATTTTAAAGATGCGAGTTTTAACATAATTGACGGCTTTGTACATATCAGTTTGCGAATTTTGACGCGAGATTTGTTGCGGGTAGCTCGCTGACTGCTTAGTACATGGAGCCCTTAGGGATCACAATCAGACACTTAGATGGTTTTACTTTTTTAGATGGTATTTCCCAGTCCTCTATTTAATGAAATGATGAATAAGACACCTATTGAAGATCAACTGTTTACCCCTGAATTGACTTTTAAAGACCATGCATTATCCAGGTTGGTGCATGCTAGTTAAGAATCACAGGAAGAATGTTGATTATTGTTAGCTTACATACATTAGTCATACTTATTTCATCATTAGATATTTAGGGATCACAATCAGAAAAAGGAATACATATTATAGTTGATATAGAGGTATTTGAATGGACATGAAATATTACATTTATGTTCAGCATACATATATTGTTGAAATGTGATATACATTATTATGTATAATTAGAAATTTGGATATTTAAATTTAATTTTTAGTCCACAATATAATGGTGTATGTTTTAATTTTATTTTAAAATCAAATTAATAAATATCTTTAAAAAATGTTGAACAAAGTTAGAGCATAGACACAAGATGATTGTAAATGTATTTTATGAATATTTCACAACGTGTGTATTAACTTTGTTCCAATTTTTTTTTTTTCAGATTGGCATCTGATGACTTCCAGGAATTTTTTATTTTTTCATAAACTTTTTTTTTTATTAAATGTTAATAATAAACATTTTATTATTAAATACATTCTTTTGAACAGATTATAATAAATATCCATATAATCTGTCAATAAAAAAAAGTTTGACTCCCATGACTGGTAGTTGGCTATTTGACAAGCACATGCATAAGATCAAATAATGCATTAATTTTAGAAAATCTACTGATTCAGAGAATATTACATAAAACTATCTTTTTTAACATTAATTGGGGAGTGAGATCCATCGATGCTTTTCTTTTGAAATTCTTAGATGTTAAATTAATTTCAGATATGTAGTCTAAATTTCTCAAAAATTATTTATTTTCACTTTTAAGAAGGGGAAGTGGTTCAATTACATTAAAGTGACAGTGTTGTTGAATGTAAAATTAATTTTATAAGATCTTGTATCTTCCTTAGGTATCTCAAAACATTATTTTCAAAATTATTTAAATTGTTACTTTTATAAATGGTAGGTCATTTAACTTGATATTTTTCACAAGCTAGTTATTGGATGCCAGGTTAATCGATGTAATTTTCTAGTGGAGTCATTTAGCTATAGTTATTAATATTATGTAGTTTTTAAAATCTTACCTCTTGGGTTAGACATCAAATATCTATATATAATTTTAATTCCCCTTTAGTTTATTTTGTCAATGTTAAATCAACATTCCAAATGTTTTGGTCCTTAAAGGGACATTCACAAAGTATATTGTGTATAGATTTTTTTAAAAATCATAAAATAATTTAAACATATTTAGAAAGTAATATAGAATTACATTCAGTCTTTAAATATACTTAGAAAAAAATACATCAATGCACATATCTTAGTCAATTACATAAGGCATCTATGTGCAACCAACAATCAGCATCAAAATAGACTATGTAGATATGTATTTAATCCAAGAATATATATAATTACAATCTAATGATTGAATAACAAAACATATTAAGTTGTTCAAATATTATAATCTTATACAAAATGCATACATAACATATAGCTTAATGTCCCTCTAAGCTGAAGGCTCCAAAATACCTCCTTTACAAAATATATTTCAGTCAGTGTGTAAAACAATCCAGAAGTTAATCTAAATTTGCTTTACTCATATGTTATACTAATTTATCAAAAGGAATGTGCCTAGGTTTCTGATATTTTAAGCATTATTGTGAAATGTTTCTTTAAAGGGACATGAAATCAAAATATACTTAAAGGGAGACAGTTTAAAAATTAATGATTTATACATTATGAATGAGTATTCTATTTTAAGCAACTTTAAAAATTGTCTCGTATTATGAATGCTCCTTGTGATGTTGCTATCATTACTTTAAAAAAAAGGCATTAAATAGATAATTTATTTGCTTCAGTACTCTGGACAGAACTTGTTTTTTTTGGTTGGATTAATTTATCCAACAATCATCAAGGACAACCCCGGTTTTTTGGAAACAATTGTCCGTAATCTAAAATATCATTATTGATTTGCAAAGAAAGATAACAAGATAACTGTTAACATTTGCGAATCGGATTAAATTATAAAGTTGCTTAACATTTCATGCTCAATCTGAATCACCAACGCTAAATTTGTTTGGACAGTGTCCCTTTAAGAAATTTAAATAGTGTATTTACTTCTCTTCCTATCTTGACATACTTTGCTTGAAAAGCATATCGAGATAGGCTCAGTAGATGAAGATTGGTGGATGCACAGAGCTGCCTTATGTGATTGGCTCAACCATGTGCATTTAAATTTCTTCTGTTGAGGATATATAAATACTAAGATAAATTGATTTTCATTTTAAAGTCTAAACAATCTGCTATCTCTACAGATCATTTGATACAATTGTTTGTTTGTAATGTCTATTTAAAACTAAAGACGCCATTGCAAAATAACATATATGAGCACTTCCGACAAATACAAGCTCGAGGTTTATTTGCTAATAACAAACAAACCTGTAGTTTAACATTTATAAACAGATTATCCAAGTTACTGACCTTATAACCTGAATTTGATCATTAAGAAATATTGCGTGGGAAACGCATCTTGAAACACCAGATTAGCATCTTTAAACATTAGTCTAATGTCACGCAATAGCACACAATCAATGTGCATTATGAAATACATTTAATAGAGCAATGTCAATACTTCACAAAAAGTCAACAAATTTATTTTATGAACAATAAAGACATACAATATTAAATGTGTATTTGTATTAAAGAAAAAGACCGTTATTAAACCGAGAAATGTCTCCAACATTTAATAATGTGACAATATTAGATTTTAAAGAGAATTTAATCATTAATATTTAACGGATCACGGATATTAAATCTGCGTCACACATATCCGCATGACAGGCCCATGAGTTACTAATAATTTTACATGAAAAATAAAGTAACAGCACCACCATGAGGTATGTGTAAGGAAGTTAATAAGATATGAAACATTAATGAACGGCCAATCCGAGTTCATCACACAAACACAACTTGAGTCAGGATGGTCTCACAGACATTCTAACAATATTTCAAACTTTTATCCAATCAGATGTACAGATAACTTGTCCCATGGTGCATCTCATGTTTACTTCACCATATAAAAGTCCATTACACGTTGCCATCTTTGTCAGTTCTCTAATGCCTGCAGGTGTACTCGATATATTTTTATATATATATATATATATATTTTAGAAGACAACCCAGCAGGTATGTCAGCTCCCAGGTTCACCAAGGAGGAGAGCGCTGCACTGGTCCACGCCGTCAAGGACTTTTATCCCCAGCTGTTTGGGAACAAGAGGAGGTTGACAGATGCGCACGTTAAGAAGGCCCTCTGGGAGTCTATCACCAATGCGGTTAGATTGGTGTGTGACGTCCAGAGGACCCAGGATCAGATCATGAGGAGATTCGGAGATATGAGGTTGTGGTTAACAAAAAAAGTCAACCTCATAAGGGACTGGGTACAAGCCCTTAAAAGAGGTGGCAAAAGAGAGGCCCCGTGGCATTGCTTTACACATGTTGGTCAAATGACGGATGCGTAATTCCGCTTGGAATCATTGCGCAATGATCGCGAAAATGGAATTGCGCATCCACGTTAACATGGCTTTGCTGTAAGTGGCATTGCTTTACACATGTTGGTCAAATGACGGATGCGTAATTCCGCTTGGAATCATTGCGCAATGATCGCGAAAATGGAATTGCGCATCCATGTTAACATGGCTTTGCTGTAAGTGGCATGGCTTTACACATGTTGGTCAAAATGAAATGTGAATTATTATATATGTGAAGAATACAGTATTCTTATTTTCAATATTATACATAATAAAAAAAGAAGAATAAAAAAAAATTATAACATATGCCCATCAATTGATGAGAATGAAATAACAACAAAAAATAATTAAAGCTACAGTAAACAACAGAACTGATTGAAAATAAGAGTACAGGATATATTTATCATGAATTTAATTGAGGAAACAATTAACTCATGGGACTACCAAAGGATTAATATTTTTAAATTGATTTGCTAATAATGTAAAGATTTTAAACATGGCATGATTTGTATTAATGATATGCAATCCTCATTTAATATATTACAGATATGGATGTTGCTGCTGGATCCTTAAGGCAGGGCTTGTCACAGTATGGTATGTCTCATTTTAATTGACATTTGTCTTAGAAACATGGACAGAACATTACATACTAAATCCACATTGTTCAATATTTATATGTAATGTCCCTTTAATAGATGAAAATTAAATAATTCTTCGGATATCCTTAAATAACATATTAGATTTGAATTGCATGCTCAATCCCATTCATTACATCAACATATGGAGTAGAGAATTCATTAACACCAACATTGTCAAATCAATAAAATTTGATATTAAAGGGATACTGAGCTAAAATTATTAATGTTGTCATTCAGATAGAGTATGCAATATTAATAAACATTTAAATATAATACTATAATCATATGTTAAATATTCTATTGCTAAATGTATTTTAAAATCAAGAATGTACGTTTATCTGCAGCTCAATTTTGGTTGACCAACCTTGGTTTTTATTGATGATTGGTGGATACCTTCAACAAACAATATTTATGGAATCCAATATTGCTTATCTTCCTTTAATATTAAAATGTAGCAACATTAAAATTATAATAGGAGTCAATGTTCAATCATTTTGAACAGTTTGAACAGTGAAATCAATGATTGAAAAAAATCATGTCAGTGTCCCTTTAATAAACAATAGATACATTCATCTTTACATTCTTTGGATTAAACAATATTGATATATAATTCACATATTCACTGTTGGAGTTACTTTATAGATATCAGCATACTCTCACAGCACCATGATTACATATTTGTACTAATCAATTTTGTTTTGTATTGTGATCAATATGTGTTGTGTCCTAAACAAGATTACTGTACATTGCACAAATGCCTCGATGTGCCACATGTCTTTGTTTATATTTGTCAACAGCTGTTCTTCAAAATGTGGTTTGTGTGTATTGTTTGAAGAACATTGATCAATGGGTATATTTAGATATGCAATAGCATCGTATGAGATGAGTTTGATGTCTAATATAGTCAGAAATTAAACATATGTTCAATACATCATTTTTAACAGAATCCCCTTGATTCAATCAAGCATTTTTTTGTTTAATGACTGCTCTATTCTTCACATTTTCAAGTTGATTAATCATAAAATTCGATACAGATGTGATTTAGTCATATCCCAAATGTGTTTCCTAATATATATCTATATCATTCATAGAGAGAGTTGGTGTGGGGAGCCCACAGGAATACAGCAGTGACACAGAGCCGCCTTTGCGGTCCCCTGGTAAGTCCATTGACTCATTTATATGTCATTGAAGGTGTATTGGTAATCAATATTATGAGCATGATTCTGATGAAGCATAACATTTGAAACAAACATATAATTTTCTCTTCTGATTATATATTCATTTTCTTTGAATATTGAAAGATTAATAATTACAACTTTATTAGTCTATACCTTTGTTATTCAGAAGATGTATAGCATATGTTTGTTTCCATGTTCATTTTTGACAACAGTCATCAAGTGATACACACATGAGAAATCTTAAATGTTCTATGTACTATGCTTTTCTGATTTAGAAATTAATACAAACAATACATTGAAAATCTGAATCATTGAGAATAACAAATCTAATGTAATTTGTATGCTCCATCAAAATGATGTAAATCATAACTTTGGGTGTGTATATCTTTAATGCAACATTGATGTGTGTCTTTGAACAACAGTAACATATGTTATAATATCTGATCTTAACGTGTACACAACATGTTATGTTTTACAGAGCTTGATGTAACATGTGTGACGGAGGAGGAAGAGGCTGCCTTGGAGTCTGATGGTATGTGAAATATATCTATCATGTTTCCAACATGTTGCTTTATTTGAAATCATTTTATTGAAGACATTCAAAGTCTACAGCTTTTGCACTTTAAAAAGGAATATTATTTGTCTGTTCAAATACACTACTGCCCCCTTTCTATATCAGGCAGCATGAAAATATTTTTCTTTTTAAAAATGTATAATTCATGCCATCATTATGTCACATGCATATTCCAGGCCAAAACACAATAATAATGTTATAATTGTACAGACAGTAATTGATATTCATCTGAGTGCCTATATGCATACCATATCCTCATTTCATAATTGTTTACAAATTCAAACACACTTCGAAGTATATTGAAAACATAATCAATTTGAAATGCGTTGATTTGATTTCATAATGTATGAGATGTTAATATATTTTTTTTTTTTCAGATGGATCCGCCACTTCTGGTCATCTGGTTTCCGCCCCTGCCCAGTCCCCTGACCATGCCCAGACCCCTGCCCAGGCCCAGACTCCTGACCATGCCCAGACCCCTGCCCAGACTCCTGACCATGCCCAGACCCCTGCCGGCCCTTCCCATTCGTCATTTCCTGTCCCTCCCAAAACACGCCCCTACACCCCCCTTCGCCGCTCTCACCGTATTATGGGCCGTACAGCTGCCCCGACCCAAACTCACCACTCCCCAGCTGTACGGCCTACCCCGGAGCAACAGCTCATCCCTCCCCAAGCCAATCCCTCCCCAAGCCAATACCATCCCTCCACAACCCAATCCAATCCCTCCCCCCTGTCTCAACCTTCATTGTCCTGGGTGTCGGATTGTCCTTCCCAGGCACAGCTGTAAGTATCATTCAAAATCAACATTATAAGATACTTAAAGGTACACTGAAGGTAAATATTTTATATTGTGATTCAAATAGAGCATGCAATGTTAATCAAATTTATAATTTACTACTCTTATGAATTATTCTTCATTCTCTTGCTATCTTTATTGAAACAAAGAAATGCCTAGAATTATTTTTAAATAGAAAATAATTGTGGACATCATTTCTTTATTGTTGGATGAATGTATCCATCAACCAGCAGGGACAAACAAAGTTGATAAACAAATATGGGCTGCCCTAAAAACCGACATTCTTGCATTCAAAATCTAGCTAGAGAATTCTAACATTTAAAGAATATGTTTAATTTTTTCATATTTGTAATGTCATGCTCTATCTGAATCAGTCAATTAAATATTTAGGTTCAGTGTCCCTTTAATTTGATATCACTACATATACCAATCACCACTACTTGGATCCAACAATTTATGTACAAATGTTGATACATTATCTCTTGTCTAACCCAGTGGGAATGTAATTTCTTCAGGTTGCTATGTTTACACAGCTTGTCCTCAATGCCAAAATGTTTAAGGATAGGTGTGCCTACCACAGTATAATTAAAATATTTAAATTGCTAATGTAAGTACAATGTAAATCCTTTAACAAGATTTTATACACTCAAGCTGTATAAGTGGATCATCGAAAACCAATTAAAGAGGACAACATGTTTGAGTAAACTGTCCCTTTAATGATTTCGGTCTGTCTGAATAACATATTTCATGTGTAAAGAATCAATGAAAACTAATTGATGTAAAGAATGATTTGTCTTTATGATGACAATGTATCTTTGCTTATTTTTTTGTCTGTTGTGTAATTATCCTTAATATTTAATTTATTCTTTATTTTAGGCTGTAACTCAGCATGGCTCATGCTAGAAGGTCTAGCACGAGTAGAGCAGGCCGTGCTGAGGAACGCAGCTGGCCAGAGAGGGATGAACGACACCATGCAGGCCCTGCTCCGGATTCAGGAATTGACTCTGCGTGAAATAATGCAATTAAGTTCAAGGCCTGAATCTGGAGCTGGACATGCACAGGACAATGAAGAGGATGACCAGTAAGTGGAGGATCTGGAGATGCTCCAAGGTCACAGATAAGAATCCTCTGTCCACATGTTGATGTTTTGTTTTATTGTTGCCATTTGGCCTTTTTCAAAGTTTATTGTTGTGCCTGTTGCACTCTTTTACCTTGTCATATGTCTCCAATGGGGCTATGGTGGCCCTTGGCAACTCTCTTCATGGACTGTGATGCACTCTGTTACCTTGGCATATGTCTCCAATGGGGCTATGGTGGCCCTTGGCAACTCTCTTCATGGACTGTGATGCACTCTTTTACCTTGTCATATGTCTCCAATGGGGCTATGGTGGCCCTTGGCAACTCTCTTCATGGACTGTGATGCACTCTTTTACCTTGGCATATGTCTCCAATGGGGCTATGGTGGCCCTTGGCAACTCTCTTCATGGACTGTGATGCCTTCTGTTACCTTGGCATATGTCTCCAATGGGGCTATGGTGGCCCTTGGCAACTCTCTTCATGGACTGTGATGCACTCTTTTACCTTGTCATATGTCTCCAATGGGGCTATGGTGGCCCTTGGCAACTCTCTTCATGGACTGTGATGCACTCTTTTACCTTGGCATATGTCTCCAATGGGGCTTTGGTGGCCCTTGGCAACTCTCTTCATGGACTGTGATGCACTCTTTTACCTTGTCATATGTCTCCAATGGGGCTATGGTGGCCCTTGGCAACTCTCTTCATGGACTGTGATGCACTCTTTTACCTTGGCATATGTCTCCAATGGGGCTATGGTGGCCCTTGGCAACTCTCTTCATGGACTGTGATGCACTCTTTTACCTTGACATATGTCTCCAATGGGGCTATGGTGGCCCTTGGCAACTCTCTTCATGGACTGTGATGCACTGTGTTACCTTGGCATATGTCTCCAATGGGGCTATGGTGGCCCTTGGCAACTCTCTTCATGGACTGTGATGCACTCTTTTACCTTGGCATATGTCTCCAATGGGGCTATGGTGGCCCTTGGCAACTCTCTTCATGGACTGTGATGCACTCTGTTACCTTGGCATATGTCTCCAATGGGGCTATGGTGGCCCTTGGCAACTCTCTTCATGGACTGTGATGCACTGTGTTACCTTGGCATATGTCTCCAATGGGGCTATGGTGGCCCTTGGCAACTCTCTTCATGGACTGTGATGCACTGTGTTACCTTGTCATATGTCTCCAATGGGGCTATGGTGGCCCTTGGCAACTCTCTTCATGGACTGTGATGCACTCTTTTACCTTGGCATATGGCTCAAATATTCCTTATTTTTACAAGATTATTTCTAAACGTTGTTGATGTTTTCTTACATACTAATAAAAGACATGTCATTGCACCAATCTTTGTCCTCATTCTTCATGTTATTTTTTGAAAGCTATAGTTTATCTTGTTGATCCTTAAAGGGACCTACCAAAAATAATTTATTATAAAAAATCATATATGTAAGACAATTGTAAATGACTTTAAGATTAACATCTCCAATGTAATCTTATTATTTGTCTTTATATATTTTTCTCTTAGCTTTATCATTGCATGATTATGATTAGCATAGTAATTGTTTTATATATGTATATATAGATTGTTATTTGTGTATATATGTATATTTCAATTTTCAGATCCATGTGTGTATTTAGAAACTCTGCATGAATTGATGCACCTTTAACAAATGATCTGAGTATTGATACAATGATATAATCCCTGTAAAGTGTTCATTTCATTGAAATAGTATTGTCTATGTGTATCCTCTTTTTATAAAAAAAAACATGTCCCTTTAAGTGATGGTGAGCACAATTGTTAATGAATGTATTTCCATTTCTAAAGCGTTTTTGTCCTTTTTACATGAACAAGGACATATAATCTTATTAATAAACAATCTTATTGTAATGTTGACAGCACATGTATTTCATTTTCAATTCTATCTTATTGTAAAAGTGTAACCAAATAAATCTCTGTGTGTAATGCAAATATTTTAGATGATGAATATTTTTTAACAAATATGTTAACAAAATACTTCTCCTCCCATATATGGCTATAGGTAGGCTGACCATATTTAAACTTGAATAAATGACACGTTTAATCAATCCATGTATCATTATTGTTATTCCAAAACAATCAAAACATATCTTAAAACATCAATGGCATATGTATTTCTCATGTGTATCTTTTAAATGTTAAAGATATACACCATAGCTATAGTTCAAGGGACAGTCAAGTCCGAAAAGATGATTCATGATTTGGTGACATTCCTAGATAGCAATCTAGACACATACTAGTTCCTAAAATATAAATACGTTTTTTTAGTGATATGCCAAGCTGTCAACTGAGTCCTTGTATTGGCTGCGGTTTTTCAGCTATCTCGGATGCGCCATGTTGCTCAAAACGTCACCTGCCAGGCTGTCCAATGATTCCTTGTATTGACTGACGTTCTTACGTGATCAAGAATGTTCATTTTATTGGATGGCGTTTTTACGCGATCAAGGATTCGCCTTTTTTTTTGGCCATTGTTACGTGATCAAGAATGTTCCTTTTATTGGATGGCGTTTTTACGCGATCAAGGATGCGCCTTTTTTTGGCCGTTGTTACGTGATCAAGAATGTTCCTTTTATTGGATGGCGTTTTTACACGATCAAGGATGCGCCTTTTTTTTTGGCGTTCTTACGTGATCAAGAATGTGCCTTTTATTGGATGGCGTTCTTACGTGATCAAGGAAGCGCCATGTTAAGACGTCACATGCAAAGGTAAAAAAACGTATGATTGGATTACGTAGTCCCGCAATATTTGTTTGTGCACGTTAAACACGTTTGTGACTGCAGGCAATTTTAAAAACCTTGAGAATATGTATTATTTGCATCATGTTACATTGTTGACCCGTAGCTGATAAAGACCACCACATTCTCTTTTGATGGATGTCTGGTTGAATAAACGAATGAAAGCAAAATATTTTCATGCATATGATATTTCGAGGCAAGTGCAAATCTCTATAGTCCATGTTGTTTAATATGTTTGTCAACAATATGTTCCTTTTTCATAAAAATGACTGTTGTTTTTAATGTTAAAGATATCTAATTAATAAATATGCGCTATTGTGTTAGAATAAAGTAATCAATATGCATTTAGCTTTATCATATGCTAAATATATGATGCCGACTTCTTCTAAATGTAATTTCGTTGTAAATTTTATTAAAGGTTCATTAGACACTCACATTATAAATCAAAAATTTTTATTTTGTCTCTAGTTAGATAGTCCATTGTTTAACTAATACACGTTTCATTTTGCTTCTGTTCAAAGAAAATGTAATTAATTATCAGACTCCTCGCCAAGCCTCTAAGTTTCATGTGAGTACCATCTCCAGCTTTCTCCTATTTGTGTAAAGGGTCTTTTCATATGTTAATGATGGGGTATTGTCTGGTTTTACGGTTGTAATTGGGGTTCATCTATATTTTCAATAGAGATAACCCGATTTTCTTAGAAAGTGTTTGAAGCTTTGTAATATTGATATCAGTATATGTTAATCTTGTTGTTTGTAGTAGTGTCTATTACATACAGTTCTGTTAAAAATATAGTATACTGTCCCTTTAATGCAAATGTTGATTTTTGTATCATGTATGAGTTCCACATTGTTTAATCTTCAAATATATTATTGTTAGCATATTTTCACCCCCCACTCCTAAAAGGACTTTAAACCATATTCATTGTTCAAACAAATGTCTTTCTTAAAAAAAATTAACACAATAATGTCTCTTTAAGAAAATATACTTTATTTAACACGTCAATATAAATCTGATTTCAATATTTAATTTTTGACCAAGTACATGTAGATATACCAACAAGCTTCAAATATGTGTTAGCATATGTAATTTTGTTAAAGGGACAGTTTAGAAAACAAATAATGTTTTGCATTATTATAAAAGTCAATTTTGTAATATCAATGATATCAAAGGTTTCTCACCAATTAATCATTTGTCTTTGTTTATTTAAATTTGCTAGCTAAACCTATGAGGTTCGTGTGCTCATTTCTTCGAGCTTGAAGAGTGCATGTAATCATTATACAATTTGACCACTAGAGGGCATTTGGATAGCATTTGTATATGTAAAACCTTGTGCTCATACAGCATATTATTTACCATGTATTGATAATTGATATCTAAAAGGCTGTTATGTCAGAACAACAAATAAGTGGTCATTTTTCATAGGCATAGATACAAGGTTAAGCACATAAGTCACACGTATTTCTCCATGTTTTGTTGTTTCCAACTTGATAATGCGTAATACAGTGTTTTCTTTGTAATCAATAATTTTCTGACTGTCCCTTTAAGCTGTGTTATTGGCATTCAAACAGTAATATGCCATCATGGATAATTGTAATGGTAATTTTGTTTGCGATTCGGGAAACAGTTTGGACATCACATCACAGAAACCAATCAATATCATGAACAAGGATAGGTATGTGATGATGTGGTTTTCACACACTTATTACCCACACTCTGCAAACAATCTGCCTCCATGGACCCGGTCCCATAGAAGTAGATTATATACAGAGTGTGGTCCACAAGTGTATGAAAACCACATCATCACATACCTATCCATTACACATTAAATAAAAAAAAAATTAAAGATGAAAATAAATACTTACTTCCTCTTCCTTCCCCTCTTCCCACGGGGCTGAGGCTCTGGGAGGGGCAACTGCCGACTCCGAAGAGTTCTCCTTGGAGAGGTTGTGGGAAGAGTGGAAGGAAGAGTACTGGGACGACCAAGGTGAGGAGGAGAAGATGGCTGAGGAGGAGAAGATGGCTGAGGAGGAGAAGCTGGCTGAAGAGGAGAAGCTGGCTGAAGAGGAGGAGATGGCTGAAGAGGATGAGATGGCTGAAGAGGAGTAGATGGCCCGGCAGGAGTAGATGGCCCGGCAGGAGTAGATGGCCCGGCAGGAGGAGATGGGCCGGCAGGAGGAGGCCCAGCAGCAGGAGGCCCAGCAGCAGCAGGCCCAGCAGCAAGAGGCCCAGCAGCAGGAGGCGGACCAGGAGGTAGACCAGCATGCGCCTCCCGGAAAAAATTGAACATCTCTTGGTGCAGATGAAAGATTCTGTTTTGGCCTCGTTCGATTCTATTGAGTATGTTTATTATTTTGCTTTGTCCTTCAATAATTTGATTTTGGCCATCAAGTATTCTAGTGCGTCCTTCGATATTTTGTATCCGGGAGTTACGCATCTGGTCTATGTAGTCCAGTAGAACCCGCACCTCCGCTATTTCCTCTTGTTGTGCTTGGCGGGGTATGCGTGCACGGCGGGGTGCCCGTGCACGGTGGTGTGCGGGTCCTTGATGGTCCTCTGGTTCCACGTGCTCCTCCTCTGCTTCCGGGGCCTCTTCATCAGCTTCCGTGCGCTCTTCGTCACAGGGGGCCTCTTCCCTCCGAAGTGGAAATTCCTCCCCACCACTCTCATCCCGGGGAGATAGATGAGGCTGTGTTTCTTGTGCTGCCTCCTCCCCAGACTCTGTATATTAAAAAAAAAAAAAAAAAAAAAATGTATATATTAGCATATTTGCAAATCAAGCTTTAAATGACTTAGCTTACGATACAATTACAAATGCAGAATCATTAATCCACTTTGAAATCTAACAAACAATCAATACGATTTCCGCTTTTTCAAAACCGTGTTTGTGATCTCTGGTCAATCTGAATTTTTTCACGTTTGTTTTCAGTCTGTTTAAATGCACACCTAACCTATAGCCTAGATACTGATGTAACCGCAAAGTAATTGAATGCGTGTAAACAACGTTATAGCATTAATCTGATCCTTAAAGGGACATGAAACCCAATGTTTTATCTTTCATGATTTAGAAGCATACATTTATTATCAACTTTCTAATGTACTTTTCGTATCTAATTAGCTTCATTCTCTGGATATTCTTTGCTGAAAAGCATATCTAAATATGCTTAAAAGATGCTGATTGTTAGCTGAATATAGCTGCCTCCTGTGATTGTTTCACCGTGTGCATGGCTATTTCTTAATTAAAATATATCTCAAGAATGATTCAAATTAGGTAATATAAGTACATTTGAATGTTTTGTCAAATTGTATTCGCTACCTAAATCATGAAAGTAAATGTTTGCGTATAGTGTCCCTTGAAATACATTCGTATGTGAAATTATTGTTCAATGAGCTTACCGTCAGATGAGAGTGGCAGGTTCCCGGTATCAATTCCTCCGATACCGACTATTTCCACCTCGGAGATGCTGGGCCGCAACATTTCCTCCCATCAGCAGTACTCTATTTCCAGGGCAGGTCCGCCACCGGTTCCTGCGGCATGTCGGGCCTCCAGACTTAACTTTTTCTTCAGATCCATCTTACAGTCCCGGTAGCGATGTTTTATCGATTCAAGATCTCTGTTCCGGCCACCCACTGCATTGACTGCATTTCTTATCTCATTCCAGAGCCTCCTCTTGTCAGTCGGGGTAGTCTTCTGGTGCTGCAGCCTCCTATACCTGGCCATATAGGCCTCTATGAGGGCCTCCTTCTCCTCCATCGAAAACCTCGCCTCCCTAGTCGCCTTGGCCTTCCCCTGTGACGATGCCCTCTGTTTCCCGGACTGTGAAGCCCTACTCTGTCCGCCACTGGGCCCAGCCACTTGTTCATCTTGAACCAAGTGGCTGGGTCCACCCACCGCTTCCACCCCCGCTTCCTGCCCCCCTTCCTGCCCTGTTCCTCTCCCCCTCCCTCTCCTCCCCCCTCTACCTCTCCCCTGCCTGGCCTCCATCTGTTCCCTAAACTAAACCCCAAATAATCAAACAAAAAGTGAGTGTGATGAAATGAAAGGGGGTCAAAATAAAGAACTAAAAAGACAAAAAAAGTGCTGAAAGTGTGAGAGGGATGTAAAAAAACAAAGAGGGTAAGGAGTATTTAAATAAACCAAAAGAAGAAGAAGACTAAAAGGAGGATATGTAAACTAAATGTAACTAGGGGATGGGTATGGGATGGGTATGGGGTATGGGATAAGAGTAAATGGGATGAAAGGGAATGGGACTACAGGGAATGGGGTATGGAGTGTAGTATGAGGGGGTAGGGGGTATGGAGTGTATGTAGTGTTATTGATAAGTGTATGTATGTATTGAATGTGTTTGCGTGTAAATGTGTTAAGTGTACAGAAAAATCACTCGCTCGCTAACTCACACTACTACTAATTCTCACTAACACACTACTACTAATTCTCACTAACAAACACTCCCACTAACTCTCACTAACTACCAGTAACTTACGCTCCCACTAACAACTCTCACTAACAACTCCCACTAACTCACTCATGCTCCCACTAACAGACTCTCTCCCACTCCCACTAACTCCCACTAACTCACTCACGATAACACTAACAACTGACTCTCTCACGCTAACACTAACTCACTCACAATAATGCACCAACTCTCTAATATTAAACCTCCAATCTCCAAAGACCCAACAGCAACACAGTCAAAGAAGCCCTGCTTGTGTGGTGCTTATATACCCTGTGTAAATGTTTAATGATGTACCTATTTGCGTTGTAAATTGTGTTCATGTGTGCTTTATTAGCAATTAATATTAGTGCAATGTGTATTAGGTGTGTGAATTTGCGCATGCTCATTTGGAGTTAGTATTTGTGGAATGTGTAGAATGCGATGATGTCATAGTGGTCGTTTTTTCTAACATTGTCCAATAGTATTCTTTTTAAATGTGAATTTGCGATGGTGTGTTCTTAGTGAAGTGTTGTATATGTATGTTTGTCCTAATATATAGTTATATTGAATGCGATTATTTTTCTAGTGTATGTATATATTTTTTATTCCTTGTTGTTATTTTGCGATTTTCTGCATCTTAAAGTATATGCGTATTCCCCGTATTAAATTTTATTTCAAATCCCCCCGTTTGTGAATGTGTAATGCTTGTGTGCTTTGTTGATTGATTGTTGTTGTGACATTTGCGGCGTGTTATTGTTGTGCATGATGTGGTATGCGTCATATGACCGAGCTGTGCGTATTCTCGCGAGATCGAGTGTTAGGTGAAAAAAGCAATTTTTTTGCTTTCCCATTGATCTCTATGGGAGACTGTCTTACGCGGGCAGTATTACGCGTGTGACATACACGCGTTAGGAGCTTCGTTAGATGGTCTGTTTTGAACTCTAAATACCGGAGTCAAACAATGCCGTGCGTTAGACATAAAACACGCGTGGCGTTAGCAACCCATCTACCGCCTAACTCCAAATCTAGCCGTATGAAAATAAAACACCCCCTAATCTAATACTAAACTGCCAATAACCCTTAAAAGGGCCTTTTGTAGGGCATTGCCCTAAATTTAAAAAAAAACTACCACTAAAAAAGGAGCATTTGTATGGGCATTGCCCTTAAAAGGGCATTCAGTTATTTTACTGTCCTTAAAAGGGCATTCAGATTTTTTTATTTTTAAAGTAATGTTTGTTTTTTTATTTTAATTGTAATTTAGGATTAATTATTTTAATTGCAATTTTGGATTATTTTAATTTATGTAATGGGGTTAATTTAGGGGGTGTTAGGTTAGGGAGCTTAGTGATTAGTTATTTGCATTGTGGGGGTATGGCGGATTAGGGGTTAATAGTTTAAATAGATACTTTGCAATATGGGGCATGGTGGATTAGGGGTTAAAATTTTAAATAGATACTTTGTGATATGGGGAAATTGCGGACTATTGGTTAATAGTTTAAATAGATACTTTGCGATATGGGGGCATTGTGGATTAGGGGTTAATAGTTTAAATAGATACTTTGCAATATTGTGGCATGACGGATTAGGTCTAATAGTTTAAATAGATACTTTGTGATATAGGGGCATGACGGATTAGGGGTTAATAGTTTAAATAGATACTTTTTGATATGGGGGCGTGACGGATTAGGGGTTAATAGTTTAAATAGATTCTTTGTGATATGGGGGAATGACGGATTAGGGGTTAATAGTTTAAATAGATACTTTGCGATATGGGGCATGGCAGATTAGGGGTTAACACATTAGTTATTGTGGTGGGGGGGTTGCGGTTGAGAGGAAGATTTGTATGGGAATTGCCCTTAAAAGGGCATTCAGCTCTTTTACTGTCCTTAAAAGGGCATTAATTTATTTTTTATTTTTAAAGTAATGTTAGGTTTTTTATTTTAATTGTAATTTAGGATTTATTATTTTAATTGTAAGATAGGATTATTTTAATTTATGTAATGGGGTTAATTTAGAGGGTGTTAGGTTAGGGAGCTTAGTGATTAGTTATTTGGGTTGTGGGGGCATGGCGGATTAGGGGTCAATAGTTTAAATATCTAGATTGCGTTGTGGGGGCATGGCAGATTAGCTGTTAATATTTTAAATAGATACTTTGCAATATGAGGCATGGCGGATTAGGGTTAATAGTTTAAATAGATACTTTTTTATATGGGGGCATGGCAAATTAGGGGTTAATAGTTTAAATAGATACTTTGCGATATGGGGGCATGGCAGATTAGGGGTTAATAGTTTAAATAGATACTTTGTGATATGGGGTTAATACATTAGTTATTGTGGAGGGGGGGTGGGGGGTTGAGAGGTAGATATTGCTCATGCTTTAGGTGTTTAACTTTATTTTAACAGCGAGCAATGGGAGCATATACGCTCTGCACTTGTATGCGGCGCCATATATGCAAGCGAGTGTAGTGTAATGTCGGGTTACCATAGTAGCCAATTAATGTTTTAGAAATCCGGCATCGGGTGGAAGCGTTAACACAATGCTAACTTACACCTACACGAAAAGAGCGACCACACGCAAAGTGGAAACTTTTTGAATGGAAACCTGGTACTAAAAATTACTTTTAGCTGTCGGCCGCTTCGGTAGCTTACGGCTCCATTTTTAACTGCACAATGGAAACGAGCCCTCGTGTGTATTTGTAACAATGTATAGTTTTGCTTAATTTTTAATAATATTGTGCTGATTTTCATGCCCCAAAGTATCAGATATAACTGAAGTCTACAGATTCAGGCTTGCTCCTATTTGTGTAATATGTCTATTCATATGCAGGAGAGAGGGAAGTGTCTGCTCTTCTTGCTGTTCCAGCCTTCTTTATTATATTACATGCAGTTACATGAAAATTGATCATGATTGCCTCATTCATTAAAACCCCAGAACTCAAAGATGCAATTGGCTTTCCACATTTATGCCAATTATTATTACATGTCCAGTTGTAACAAATGCTTTAACATTTCTCAAATATATTGACATAGTGATTGAGAGTGTGTGTATTTAAAGGGACAGTCTACACCAGAATTTTTATTGTTTTAAAAGATAGATAATCTCTTTATTACCCATTTCCCAGTTTTGCATAACCAACACAGTTATAATAATATACTTTTAACCTCTGTGATTATCTTGTATCTAATCCTCTGCAAACTGCCCCTTTTTTCAGTTCTTTTGATAGACTTGCAGTCTAGCCAATCAGTGCCTGCTCACAGATAACTTCTCATGCACGAGCACAGTGTTATCTATATGAAATATGTGAACTAACACCCTCTAGTGGTGAAAAACTGTTAAAATGCAATCTGAAAGAGGTGGACTTCAAGGTCTAAGAAATTAGCATATGAACCTCCTAGGTTAAGCTTTCAACTAAGAATACCAAGAGAACAAAGCAAAATTGGTGATAAAAGTAAATTGGAAAATTGTTTAAAATTACATGCTCTATCTAAATCATGAAAGTTTATTTTGGCCTAGACTGTCCCTTTAATTATGGAACATCTCTCAGTTATACAAAAAGGTTGAGCAACAACACCTTTAGTACAACACTTTGCTCTTACACATAATAAAAGTACTGATACCTTAGCCTGGAACATCATTGAGAGAATTCCAGTAACAGGCAGGGGGGAGACAGAAATAAAAGACTTGAACGACAGGAGATGTTTTGGATATTACATCTAAAGACTAGAGTTCCGACAGCATTAAATTCAGAATATGATCTTATTAATTTCTGGCAGTGAGAATATTCCTTTCCTATTCAATAAATCATTCAACTAAAGATTATACTGTTGAGCTAGTCCTTATGATATAAGATCAATGTATCTATGTTGATGGTTTATGCTAACTGTTGGGTTTTTAAGTTTTTCCCTTTAATACCATGCTTTAATATTTACCTTTAATTATACCATTCTGCCTATGTATTATACAAATGTATTTCATGCTATAATTTATTCTATATAAATGAATTAGCAATAACAATAAGTTTGGGTATTGATTTAGGTGGCCTCAAAACTTTATTATAGTTTTCAAGTGAAAGTTGCTTTTCACTGTTTATGGTATTTCACTTAAAATCTCTAAAAATCCATCTGCTGTTTTGTTAATTAATTTCTTCTAACACTGTGTATTGTTTGGAAATTGCAGGTATAAGATGTATCTTTATTATGTTAGTTTAGTGCCAATAGTTTATTACTATAGCCTATATAAGCACTGGTCACTCTAACTTAGTTAAGAGGGTGTATCTATGTAAATTTTACTGTTTAACAATTAACCAATCAATTGTTTTTTATGCCTTTAAAAAGGTGCAGTGTATCTGATAGAACATGCTATGATTACGGCTCTCGCCGAAACGCATAAGCCTATCCTATACACTACACCCTCTATGTGGTTCTGTGGACTTTGATGTCCTTTTTAATGGATGCAAATAAAATCAAGTTTTAATCTACCTCGGATGGATCAACCTTGCCTTTTTTGTTGCTGAATATTTAATTATACTACCAGACAATGGCCTCTATTTATCAAGCTGTCAACCGCAAATACGCTGGAATTCCGCAGCGTATTTGTGGCCAGCCTGATTCGCCTTAGTTACCAAACCCTACTGACCGGCAAAAGTAGAATTTCATGATGTAAAATATGATCCCCCGGACTCAGTCCGACACAGATCGATGCTTACGTCACTACAGATGTTCCAAACGCAAGTTCTGCACTATCTGACTACTTTTCGAAGTTATCAAATTCCTAGCAGGTATGCTCGGCACTTTTCAGGCCCAGCGTACCTGGTTTTCAATCTGCAGCCCTGGAGGTGGCGGATACCATAGGAATCAATGGGAGTCTGAAAGCAGCGAAAGCTCATGTTCGCTGCTGCCCGATATCCCATTGATTTCTATGGGAAATGTCTACACCTAACACCCTAACATCCTAACATGTACCCCGAGTCTAAACACCCCTAATCTGCCCCCCCTACACTGTCGCAACTAAATAAAGTGTTTAACCCCTAAACCGCTGCTCCCGGAGCCCACCGTCACCTACATTATACTTATTAACCCCTAATCTGCCCCCCTATACCGCCGCAACTCTAATAAATGTATTAACCCCTAAACCACTGCTCACGGAGCCCAGTGCAACTAAATAAAGTGTTTAACCCCTAAACCGCCGCTCCCGGAGCCCACCGTCACCTACGTTATATTTATTAACCCCTAATCTGCCTCCCCCTACACCGCCGCCACCTAACTACATTTATTAACCCCAAATCTGCCACCCCTAATGTTGCCGACACTATATATAATTTAAATATATCTAAATAAAATTGCTATCATTAAATAAATTATTCCTATTTAAAACTAAATACTTACCTATAAAATAAACCCTAAGATAGCTACAATATAATTAATAGTTACATTGTAGCTAGCTTAGGATTTATTTTTATTTTACAGGTAACTTTGTATTTTATTTTAACTAGGTAGAATAGTTATTAAATAGTTATTAACTATTTAAAATAAATACAAATATACCTGTAAAATAAAACCTAACCTAAATTACAATTACACCTAACACTACACTATAATTAAATAAATTCCCTAAACAAAATACAATTAAATACAATTAAAAACAATTATCTAAAGTACAAAAACCCCCACTAAATTACAGAAAATAATAAACAATACCCCACCAACATTAAAATCCACCACCCACACACCCAACCCTACTCTAAAACCCACCCAATCCCCCCTTAAAAAACCTAACACTAACCCCTTGAAGATCACCCTACCTTAAAACGTCTTCACCCAACCGGGCCGAAGTCCTCCACGAAGCCGAGCGAAGTGGTCCTCCAGACAGGCAGAAGTCTTCATCCAAGCCGGGCAGAAGAGGTCCTCCAGATTGGCAGAAATCTTCATTCAGGTGGCATCTTCTATCTTCATCCATCTGGCGCGGAGTGGGTCCATCTTCAAGACATCCGACGTGGAGCATCCTCTTCTAACGACATCCGACGACTGAATGAATGGTCTTTTAAATGATGTCATCCATGATGGCGTCCCTTGAATTCCGGTTGGCTGATAGAATTCTATCAGTCAATCGAAATTAAGGTAGGAAAAATCCTACTGGCTGATGCAATCAGCCAATAGGGTTGAAGTTTAATCCTATTGGCTGATCCAATCAGCCAATAGGATTGAGCTTGCATTCTATTGGCTGATTGGAAAAGCCAATAGAATGCCAGGTCAATCCTATTGGCTGATTGGATCAGCCAATAGGATTGAACTTCAATCTTATTGGCTGATCCAATCAGCCAATAGGATTTTTCCTACATTAATTCCGATTTGCTAATAGAATTCTATCAGCCAATCGGAATTCAAGGGATGCCATCTTGGATGACGTCACTTAAAGGTACCTTCATTCAGTCACCTGATGTCGTTGGAAGAGGATGCCCTGCGTTGGATGTCTTGAAGATGGAGCCGCTCCGTGCTGGATGGTTGAAGATAGAAGATGCCGTCTGGATAAAGATTTCTGCCCGTCTGGAGGACCTCTTCTGGCCAGCTTTGATGAAGACTTCTGCCCATCTGGAGGACCACTTCTGCCGGATTAGTGGAGGACT
The DNA here is from genome assembly GCF_027579735.1 of Bombina bombina. Lineage (NCBI taxonomy): Eukaryota > Metazoa > Chordata > Amphibia > Anura > Bombinatoridae > Bombina > Bombina bombina. Next base: position 832,670,079 of record NC_069503.1, on the reverse strand, counting down.
TTGGCCCATTTGGGTGAAGACATCTCAAGGTAGGGTGATCTTCAAGGGGTTAGTGTTAGGTTTTTTTAAGGGGGAATTGGGTGGGTTTTATAGTAGGCTTGGGTGTGTGGGTGGTGGGTTTTAATGTTGGTGCGGGGGTATTGTACTTTTCTTTACAGATAAAAGAGCTGATTACTTTTGGGCAATGCCCTGCATTTAAGGGCTATTCATAATTTAGTATAGGGCAGAACTTTTTATTATTTTGAGGGGCTTTTTTATTTTATTAGGGGGATTAGATTAGGCATAATTAGTTTAAAAAAACTTGTAATTATTTTATTATTTTCTGTAATTTATTAAGTTTTTTTGTACTTTAGTTAATTTATTTAATTGTAGTTAATGTAGGTAATTAATTTAATGATAGTGTAGTGTTAGGTGTAATTGTAACTTAGGTTAGGTTTTATTTTACAGGTACTTTTATATTTATTTTAGCTAGGTAGTTATTAAATAGGAAATAACTATTTAATAACTATTGTACCTAATTAAATAAATACAAACTTGCCTGTAAAATAAAAATAAATCCTAAGCTAGCTACAATGTAACTATTATTTATATTGTAGCTATCTTAGGGTTTATTTTATAGGTAAGTATTTAGTTTTAAATAGGAATAATTTATTTAGATTTAGTTAAATTATATTTAAGTTAGGGGTGTCAGGGTTAGTGTTAGACTTAGGTTTAGGGGTTAATACATTTAATATAGTGGCGGCGGTGTAGGGGGGCAGATTAGGGGTTAATAAATATAATGTAGGTAGCGGCGGTGTAGGGGCTGGGCAGATTAGGGGTTAATAAATATAATGTAGGTGACAGTGGGCTCTGGGAGCGGCGGTTTAGGGGTTAAACATTTTATTTAGTTGTGGCGGGGTCCGGGAGCTGCAGGATAGGAGTTAATAACTTTATGTAGGTGGCGGCGGTATAGGGGCAGAAGATTAGGGGTTAATATGTATAATGTAGTTGGCGGTGGGCTCCGGGAGCGGCGGTTTAGGGGTTAATACATTTTATTAGAGTTGCGGTGGGCTCCGGGAGTGGCGGTTTATGGGTTAATACATTTATTAGAATTGCGGTGGGCTCCAGGAGTGGCAGTTTAGGGGTTAATTTATATTTAGTTGCAACAGAGTCCGGGAGCGGCGGTATAGGGGTTAAACAGTTTAGTATAGTGTGGGTGTTTAGTGACAGGGTACCAAAAAAGCTGTGCATTGGTGCCGTCGAATGCAAGAAAGTCGACGGCTTGATAAATAGAGGCCAATGGGTGCATTGGTCTATCAGAAAGAAAGAGTCCAGAAGTCCTTGGTTTAATATTGGAAATTTTATAGGAATCTTAAAGAATTGTAGTATTTTAATGTATAATATTAGTTGTTTTTTATGTAGCGATATATATATATATATATTGTTTATCATTTTTAGATGTTTATATAAAACAACAAGCATTAGATGCCTCAAGGTGTAGTAATTCATATGAATATTTATAAATAAAGGGAAGAAATCCACTCACATGTACTAAGGGACTGAATAATCATTGTGCGAGCGGACATGATTCGATAATGTGGATTATGTCCGCTGCACATCGACAAATGCTGACAGCATACGCTGTCGGCAATTATCATTGCACCAGCAGTTATTGTGAACTGCTGGTGCAATGCCGCCCCCTGTAGATTCACAGCCAATTGGCTGCTAGCAGGGGGTGTCAATCAACCCGATCGTATTCGATCGGGTTGATTTCTGGTGGTCTCTGTCCGAAACCTCAGAGCAGGCGGACAGGTTATGGAGCAGGGGTCTTTAGACAAAATAAAGGTGAATGAGTTATTTGTAAACAATTTAATATACTTCAGCAGATAAAATGGATCATTGAGAAACAAAGTGGAGTAAGAAAAAATCACAAAACTGTCAGCCAGATTAAGAGTTTTGCGTTATGGCTGGTTCACTAATAACTTTTAAGTTATTTCCACTGCTCACCTTTAATAGCGCTGCTATTACAGGTTTGCAGAAACCCGGCTTGTGCAGGCAATATGGTTGCGTTGAGCTCCATACCGCACACAAATACAAGTGCTGCTTTGAGCTGCTTTGATGTGCTTGTGCATGATTTCCCCATAGACATCAATGGGGAGAGCCGGCTAAAAAAAGTCTAACACCTGCAATCGTGGAGCGTAAGTGTCACGCTCAGCTGCTGGGAAGCTCTGCAGTCCTCTCTGTGTGCTTGATTGACAGGTGTCTGAGCCACCCCTTCCTGATGATGTCACAACCAGGCTTTTTATTCTTGGCTTCCTGTTTCTCCAGTGCCAGTTTGTTTGTTAACTTTGTGGCTTCTGATAGGATTTCGCTGAGGAATCTCTCTACTGCAGCTTTTCTGTTGCCAATCTCTTCAAGGATTTACTATGCTGGATTAACCTTCAACCTCCTGATTACCTGTCTCCAAACAATGCAAGTACTGTTTGTTTGATGAAACTTTCAAACTTCCTGTTTACCTGCTGCAAAACCTGCATATTCAGACTACTCTGTTATTACTGTTATTTCTGTGAAACCTTCAATCTGCATGTTTACCTGTTTCCAAACTCTGCAAATACAATTATTCAGTGTAAACCTTCAAACTGCTTGATATCCTGTTGCCAATCTCAACAAGTACTGATTAATCTGTGTTAACCTTCAAACTACCAGCTTACCTGTTGCTATCTCTGCAAGTTCTGACAACAGTGTTAACCTTCAAACTACCTGATTACATGTTGTTAATTCTGCAAGTTCTGACTACACAGTGTTTACCCTCAAACTGCCTGATTACCTGTTGCATACTCTGCAAAGACTGTCTACACAGTGTTAACTCTCAAACTGCCTGATTACCTGTTGCATACTCTGCAAAGACTGTCTACTCAGTGTTAACCCTCAAACTGCCTGATTACCTGTTGCATACTCTGCAAAGACTGTCTACACAGTGTTAACCTTCAGACTGCCTGATAACAAATGACCTACTCCTGCATTATTAACTGTTTCCTGTTTTACCCTTCTTCTGTCTGAGTATAAGTGGACTATCCCTGCTCTCCTGATACTGTGGAAGACATTTCCTGAAACCAGTTCCTTATTCAGAAGTCTATCTGGCTGATATCATGAATTACTTTGGCACAGGCTAACCCTGCTCCATATCGTGAGTAATTTGTTTTTTGGAGGTTGTCGTGGGTTCACGTCCTGGATTAAACTCAGAGTGCAAGGGTGTTGTTAAAGTTCGGCCTAGCATTTGGGTCTTCTTCTGGACATTTCCTAACCTGACAGTACATACTGGCCATAATATGGACCCTGACAAGTTATCCAGGGCTGTGGCTCTACAAGGGCAACTTCTAGGAAATCATTTTGCTCATTTGCAATCTTTGGATTCCAAGCTTGACCAGATTACTGCTCTGCTACATAACCTCTCCGCTCCTTCTCAAGCGACAGTGACTCCTGCTGCCACTGCTACTAGCACCAATGCTGTCTTTAATCTACCTCAAACTGTTGGACAGAATATACCACGACTCCCACTTCCAGATAAATATGACGGTAATCCTGAAGAATGCCGTGGATTCCTTAATCAGTGTCGTTTACACTTCAGAAACAATCCTCAAGTTTTTTCCAATTCTACTTCCAAAATCACCTTTATTATTTCTCTCTTGAAGGGTAAGGCTCTAGCCTGGGTGTCCCCTCTTTTATAGAAGAATGATCCGTTACTACAGGATGTGGAATTATTTGTGTCCATTTTTTCTTCTGTTTTTGACAAGCCTGGGAGGTCTGCAGCTGCTGAGGCAGGATTGTTGGATCTGAGACAGGGATCCCTTTCGGTAGCTCAATATGCTATTGAATTCAGGACTTTAGCCGCAGAAACTGATTGGAACCATAGAGCCTTATGGGCAGCCTTTCGCAAAGGACTTTGCGAACGCCTTAAGGATGAACTTGTATTTCGGGAACTCCCCGATTCATTGGAAGGTCTTATCAATTTATGTATTACTCTTGACGCCCGGCATTCTGAACGTCTTCAGGAGAGAGATAGGAATCGGAGATCCTTTGTTAAATCTTCTTTTCGTCCTCCTATTTGAACCTCAAGTCTTTCTAATAATAATTCCCAATCTCCTGAGTCTGTGGAACCCATGGAAGTAGGAGCTATTAAATTGTCAGAAGCTGAACGCCATAGAAGGCGTACTCTTGGGTTATGTCTGTATTGTGGTACCAAAGGACATTTATTGAAGGACTGTCCTATCCGGCCAGTAAAAGCCAAGGCTTAACTTTTGATAGAGGGACAGAGTTAAGCCAGAATCCCATCTTCCCTCAATTCTAAACTTTTTGTTCCTGTAACTATCTCTTTTGGAAACACCAAGTTTCGAGCTCTCATCGATTCTGGAGCTGCTGGAGTATTCATTGATTCAAACTTTGCTGACTCTCTCAGGATTCCTCTTCAAGCCAAGAAACAGTTAATTAAGGTAACTACTGTCAGTGGACAGCCTCTAGGTACTGGTATCATACAACATTCTACCATTCCTCTTCTTTTGACTGTGGGCATACTTCATTCTGAAATTATTCGTTTTGATGTAATTTCTTCTCCCCACATAACATTGATTCTGGGGTTACCTTGGTTGCAGCTTCATGATCCAGGTTTCTCATGGTCTAAAGGAGAACTTATTTCCTGGGGAACTACCTGTTTCAAACATTGCCTGCAAAATCCCTCTAAACCATCCTGTCCTATCGTAGCTAAAGTTCCTGGATCATTGCCCAATTATCATGCCTTTTGTGATGTGTTTTCTAAAAAAGAGGCTGAGACGTTACCTCCACACCGGATATTTGACTGTCCTATCGAATTGTATTCAGGGGCTCCTCGACCTAAGGGAAGGACCTATCCCCTCTCTCGTCAAGACAATGTCTCTCTGGAGGAATACATAAAGGACAACTTAGCCAGAGGATTCATTCGTCCTTCCTCTTCACCTGTGGGTGCAGGTTTTTTCTTCATTGGGAAAAAAGATGGAGGTCTTTGTCCCTGTATTGATTATTGAGCCTTGAATCAGATTACTGTAAAAAACAGCTATCCTTTGCCGTTCATTTCTGAGTTATTCGATCATCTTCAAGGTGCTTCTTTTTTTTCCAAGTTAGATCTCCGTGGGGCCTACAATCTAGTCAGAATCCGTAAAGGAGACAAATGGAAGACGGCATTTAACACTAGATTTGGTCACTAAGAGTATCTAGTAATGCCATTTGGATTGTGCAATGCACCAGCAGTATTTCAGCACTTTGTCAACGAAATCTTCAGAGATTATCTAAATCAATTTGTTATCATTTACCTCGATGACATTCTAATCTATTCGAAAACATTACAGGAACATGTACATCATGTAAGACTGGTTCTTCAGAGGTTACGAGACAATACCCTGTTCGCTAAATTGGAGAAATGCTCTTTTCATCAGAGTTCCATCCCCTTTTTGGGGTATATAATTTCTAAATCAGGTTTTGAGATGGATCCTGCTAAGCTGTCGGCTATCAAGGACTGGCCCAGACCAACTACTCTGAAAATCCCTGCAGAGGTTTCTTGGCTTTGCCAATTACTATAGAAAGTTTATAAAGAACTTTGCTGACATCACGTCTCCACTCACTTCTCTTACTAAGAAAGGGCAAAATTGTAAGAACTGGTCCTATTCGGCAGTACAGGCTTTTGAAACGCTAAAATCAGCAGTTTCTTCTGCACCTCTTCTCAGTCATCCAATTCCTGATTTCCAGTTTATTTTGGAGGTTGACGCTTCCTCTATAGCAGCTGGAGCTGTTCTCTCCCAACGTGATCTGACTACCAGCAAGATACATCCTGTGGCGTTCTTTTCGAAAAAATTCAATCCTGCCGAGTTAAATTATGATGTGGGCAATAAGGAGCTTTTGGCTATAAAATTAGCTTTGGATGAATGGAGGCATTGGTTAGAGGGTACCAGTCAACCTTTTTTCATTCTGACAGATCACAAGAATCTTTTATACCTCCAAACAGCTACACGTCTCAATCCTCGTCAGGCTCGGTGGGCCTTGTTCTTTTCCAGGTTTAATTTTGTACTTTCCTATGTTCCTGATTCAAAAAATTCCAAGGCAGATGCTTTATCTAGGCAGTTCCAATCTTCTGAACCTTCTCCATTGGATTCAGAACCTATACTATGTCCAGTCAAAGTTTTGGCTCAAGTATCCTCTTTTCCAGTACAGGCTTTACATGCTGCTCAAGTCCGGGTACCATCTTCTTGCAAACTACCTTCTGGTATCCTGTATGTACCCAAAGGATTACGTCTTAAGCTTCTACGTTGGGCTCATGACAATATTTCAGCAGGTCATCCGGGAATAACCAATACATTGTGGAAACTGAAGCAGCATGTTTGGTGGTCCACTATGAGGAGGGATGTTAAGGATTATATTGCTGCTTGTAGTTCTTGTGCTTCGAACAAACAATCTTCTCATCGACCGTTTGGTCTATTACACCCTCTTCCTATTCCTCATTACCCTTGGTCTCACTTATCCATGGACTTTGTTACAGATCTTCCTGTTTCTGCTGGAAATACGACCATTTGGGTAGTGGTGGATCAGTTCTCTAATTCTGCTCACTTCATACCTCTTCCAGGCTTGCCTTCAGCTCAAAGACTTTCTGAACTCTTTGTTCTACATATATCTCGTTTACATGGTTTTCCCACTGACATAGTCTCAGATCGTGAGTCCAATTTGTTTCCAAATTTTGGAGGTCTTTTTGTAAACACTTCGGAATCAACATATCACTTTCTACTGCACACCATCCTCAATCCAACGGACAGACTGAGCGTGTAAATCAAGCCTTGGAATCTTTTCTAAGACATTATGTAGACCATCACCACTCCAACTGGTTTCAGTTATTGCCTTTGGCGGAATTAGCTCACAACTCACGTTGTAACGCCTCATTACAGACCTCTCCCTTTAAGGCAGCTTATGGATTTGAACCTAGAACCTTTCCTATGATTACCAGTTCTACTGAAGTCCCTGGAGCAGATCGTATAGTGAAAAATCTCAGTAATCACTGGCAACTCATTCGTCAAAATCTACTCTCTTCTTCCTTAAGACATAAGAAATATGCTGATCGCAGAAGGTGCAAGGCTCCTTTACTTCGTACTGGAGACAGATTTTTTTAATCCACCAGATTCATACGTCTAAAACAACCTTGTACCAAGTTGGGTACTAAGTACATTGGACCTTTTCGAATTGTTTCCAGAGTTTGTTCTTCTGCATACCGCCTGGCCTTACCCAAGACTCTCAAGATCCATCCAGTGTTTCATGTCTCCCTACTCAAGCCAGTCATCTACAATCGGTACTCTATCAAGAGTAAACCACCTCCTCCACTTTCCGTAGAGGGAACTTCTGAGTTTGAAGTCAGCCAGATTCTCGATTCCAAGCTACAGGGCAATTGGCTGTACTACCTGGTCCATTGGAAGGGTTATCCTATCTCTGAACGATCTTGGGAACCGGCCTCTCATGTTCAAGCTCCAGCTTTTGTCAAGTCTTTTCGCAAGAAATATCCTGCCAGGCCCGGTCGGGTCCCCCGGAGGGGTCCTTGAGGAGGGGGCACTGTCACGCTCAGCTGCTGGGAAGCTCTGCAGTCCTCTCTGTGTGCTTGATTGACAGGTGTCTGAGCCACCCCTTCCTGATGATGTCACAACCAGGCTTTTTATTCTTGGCTTCCTGTTTTTCCAGTGCCAGTTTGTTTGTTAACTTTGTGGCTTCTGATAGGATTTCGCTGAGGAATCTCTCTACTGCAGCTTTTCTGTTGCCAATCTCTTCAAGGATATACTATGCTGGATTAACCTTCAACCTCCTGATTACCTGTCTCCAAACAATGCAAGTACTGTTTGTCTTGTGAAACTTTCAAACTTCCTGTTTATTTGCTGCAAAACCTGCATATTCAGACTACTCTGTGCACTGCCAAACTATTCAAATACTGTTATTTCTGTGAAACCTTCAATCTGCATGTTTACCTGTTTCCAAACTCTGCAAATACAATTATTCAGTGTAAACCTTCAAACTGCTTGATATCCTGTTGCTAATCTCAACAAGTACTGATTAAACTGTGTTAACCTTCAAACTACCAGCTTACCTGTTGCTATCTCTGCAAGTTCTGACAACACAGTGTTAACCTTCAAACTACCTGATTACATGTTGTTAATTCTGCAAGTTCTGACTACACAGTGTTTACCCTCAAACTGCCTGATTACCTGTTGCATACTCTGCAAAGACTGTCTACACAGTGTTAACTCTCAAACTGCCTGATTACCTGTTGCATACTCTGCAAAGACTGTCTACTCAGTGTTAACCCTCAAACTGCCTGATTACCTGTTGCATACTCTGCAAAGACTGTCTACACAGTGTTAACCTTCAGACTGCCTGATAACAAATGACCTACTCCTGCATTATTAACTGTTTCCTGTTTTACCCTTCTTCTGTCTGAGTATAAGTGGACTATCCCTGCTCTCCTGATACTGTGGAAGACATTTCCTGAAACCAGTTCCTTATTCAGAAGTCTATCTGGCTGATATCATGAATTACTTTGGCACAGGCTAACCCTGCTCCATATCGTGAGTACTTTGTTTTTTGGAGGTTGTCGTGGGGTCACGTCCTGGATTAAACTCAGAGTGCAAGGATGTTGTTTAAGTTTGCCCTAGCATTTGAGTTTTCTTCTGGACATTTCCTAACCTGAGAGTAAGGCTCCGTAACGCAGCCCCATTGATGTCTATGGGTAAAGAAAATGTATGTTTAAACCTAACATCCTAACATAAACCCCGAGTCTAAACACACCTAATCTGCTTCCCCTAATATCACTGCCACCTTCATTACACTTATTAACCCCTAATCTGCTGCCGTCACCTACATTACACTTATTAACCCCTAATCTGATGCCCCAATGTCGCCGCCACCTACCTACACTTATTAACCCCTAATCTGCTGCCCCAATGTTGCCGCCACCTACCTACACTTATTAACCCCTAATCTGCTGTCCCCAATGTCGCCACCACCTACCTACACTTATTAACCCCAATCTGTCTACCCCAATGTTGCAGACACCAACAAAATTCATTAACCACTAATCTGCCTCCCCAATGTCGCCACTGACACTATACTAAAGTTATTAACCCCTAAACCTCTGGTCTCCCACATCACTAACACTAAATAAATATATTAACCCCTAAACCTAACCCTAACCCTAACGTAACCCTAACCCTAACACCCCCTAACTTTAACATAACTAAAATAATTCCAAATAAAAATTACAATTAATACCTAAATTATTCCTATAGGGCATTTGGATGGACATTGCCCTTAAAAGGGCATTTAGATCTTTTACATTGCCCAAACCCTAAGCTAAAAATTAAACCCACCCAATAAACCCTTAATAAAACCTAACACTAACTCCCGAAGATCCACTTACAGTTTTGGAAGACCGGACATCCATCCTCATCCAGCTGGCAAAGTCCTCATCCAAACGGCAAGAAATCCTCAATGAAGTTGGGAGAAGTCTTCATCCAAGCGGCAAGAAGTCCTCAACGAATCCGGAAGAAGTCTTCATCCAATTGGCAAGAAGTCATCATCCAGGCGGGAAGAAGTCTTCATCCAGACGGCATCTTCTATCTTCATCCATCCGGCACAGAGCGGGTCCATCTTCAAGACATCTGGCATAGAGCATCCTCTTCATACAGTCCCAGCCATACACTGAAGGTTCCCTTTAAGGGACATCACCCAAGATGGCGTCCCTTGAATGCCGATTGGCTTATAGAATTCAGCCAATAGGAATTAAAGGGTGCCAATAGAATGCAAGCTTGATTGCATCAGCCAGTAGGATTTTTTACCCTTTAATTCCTATTGGCTGATAGAATTCTATCAGCCAATTGGAATTCAAGGGACGCCATCTTGGATGATGTCCCTTAAAGGGAACCTTCAGTGTACAGCTGGGACAATATGAAGAGGATGCTCCACGCCGGATGTCTTGAAGATGGACCTGCTCTACGCTGGATGGATGAAGATAGAAGATGCCGTCTGGATGAAGACTTCTCCCCGCCTGGATGATGACTTCTTGCCGCTTGGATGAAGCCTTATCCCGGCTTCGTTGAGGACTTTTCGCCACTTGGCTGAAGCCTTCTCCCAGCTTCGTTGAGGACTTCTTTCTGCTTGGATGAGGACTTTGCCGGCTGGATGAGAATGGATGTCCGGTCTTCCAAAACTGTAATTGGATCTTCTGGGGTTAGTGTTAGGTTTTATTAAGAGCTTTTTGGGTGGGTTTTATTTTTAGCTTAGGGTTTGGGCAATGTAAAAGAGTTTAATGCCCTTTTAAGGGCAATGGGTAGCTTAGGTTTTTTAGATAGGATTTTATTTGGGTGGTTAGTTGTGTGGGTGGTGGGTTTTACTGTTGGGGGCTTGTGTATATTTTTTTTACAGGTAAAAGAACTGATTTCTTTAGGGCAATGCCCCACAAAAGTCCCTTTTAAAGCCTATTGGTAGTATAGAGTAGGCTAGGATTTTTTTTATTTTTTTTTGGGGGGGGGCTTTTTTATTTTGATAGGGCTATTAGATTAGGAGTAATTAGTTTAAATATTTGATCATTTCTTTTTTATTTTGTGTAATTTAGAGTTTATTTTTTTTTTTAATTTAGTTAATTGTATTTGAATAATGTAATTTAATTAATTTTAGTGTAATGTTAGGTTTTACTGTAAGACAGGTTAGGGTTTATTTTACAGGTAAATTTTATTTTATTTTAACTAGGTAGTTAGTAAATAGTTAATAACTATTTAATAAATAATTTACCTAGTTAAAATAAATACAAACTTACCTGTAAAATAAAAATAAAACATAAGCTAGATACAATATAACTATTAGTTATATTGTAGCTAGCTTAGGTTTTATTTTACAGGTAAGTATTTATCTACGCCTAGATTTAGAGTTCTGCGTTAGCCATCCAAACCAGCGTTAGGGGGTCCTAACACTGGTTTTTACCGCCCGCTGGTATTTAGAGTCAGTCAGGAAAGGGTCTAACGCTCACTTTCCAGCCGCGACTTTTCCATACCGCAGATCATTTTTGTAACACTTGATAAGACCAGTGAGTGCTTGGTCTATTAGCTCTGCAACTCTCTCTTAGCACCCTGGCATGTTTTATCCTGTTAGTGGGAGTGCACTTATCTCTACAATTATATATATAGAAAAAGCACACTGGTCAAAAAGAGGCTGCTTCCGGGTGGTAAATCGTCATAGAACTAGCTAATGAGCTGTTGTTCATTTCTGGTAGAGCGCTTCTCTCTTTGTATGCAAATTAATATGCCTCTGGGGAAGTCTCCCTATGGGTGATGGGGGAAAACAGATGTGGACTCCTTGCCCAGTGTGCTTAGAGGAATGTGGCTAATGGTAATGTGGATTTGTTAAAAGATGAGAAGATTAAGGGTCAGTTTGTTTGTTTGGATGTATGAAAGGTGGCGTGAAAGAAAGTGTGATTTTAGTAATGTGCTTATGTGGTGGGAATGGTTGAAGGTGGAAATAAATAGGGTTTTTATTAAGAAAGGCTGTGAGAAAGCAAGAATGGAAAGGGAGTTGTATGATAAATGGTATTTGAGGTTGTTGTATTTGTATGAATTGAGAAATTGTGGTATTGATGTGCATGAGGAAATTGCTGAAGAAAATGGAAAAGGATGAGTCTTGTAGTAAATATTTTTTTAAGAAAGCTTTTGAAGGAAAGGAAATTAATGGTACGGATGGCGTTTTGCGTGAAGTTCATGAGTTTTACAGTGAGCTGTTTAAAGAAAAAACAAGTTATGATTTATTGGAAAAGGAGTTGTTGGAAGACATTGAGGTTAAGTTGGAAAAATATGATAATGATTTGTTAGAAAGGGATCTAAGTTTGGATGAGATTGCAGAGGTTGTTAGGAGTTTTAAGAATGGGAAGGTACCTGGTTGTGATGGTTTGCCTGTTGCATTTTATACTTGTTTTTGGAATTTGATTGGGGTGGATATGTTGGATGTTTGTAAATTTGTTTTTAGAATGAATGTTTTGCCTGTTTCAATGAGGAAAGGTTTTATTGTTTTGTTATTTAAAAAGGGTGATAAGAGAGATTTGAGGAATTGGAGACCGATTACGTTGTTGAATGTTGACTATAAGGTTATTGCAAAGGTGTTGGCAAATAGAATGCGTGGAGTGATTGGTAAGGTTGTGGGTGAAGAGCAAGTGTGTGCTGTTCCTGGGTGTCAGATTTCTGAAAGTTTGTTGTTACTACATGATGTACTGTGGTATGTGAGGGAGAGGATGAGGTCTGTTGCTGTTGCTATTGTGGATTTTGAAAAAGCATATGATAGGGTAGTGCATGATTTTATGTTTCATGTTTTAGAACGTTTAGGTTTTTCTGGTAAGATTATTGGATGGTTTAAATGTTTGTATTGTGATATTGTGAGTCAAGTTTAGGTTAATGGTTTTTTGACTGAGGAATTTTGTGTTAAATCTGGAGTGCATCAAGGATGTCCTTTGTCTCCTGTGTTATTTGTATGTGTCATTGAGCCATTGTTAACTAGTTTGAGGAAGGATAAATTAGTTAGAGGTGTGAGTGTTCCTGGGAGTAATGGAAGGTGTTTAAAAGTGATTTGGTATATGGATGATGTGAGTGTGGTATGTGAGACTCAGGCTGGTTTGAGGAGGGTGAAAACTTTATTTGAATGTTTTTGTATGGCAAGTGGTTTCAGAGTTAATTGGAATAAGTGTAAAGTTAAAGTTTTTGGTAATGATAGGAAGATTGATTCCTGTGTATGGCCTGTGACTGACGGTGCAATTGAGGTGTCAGGTGTGAAATTTGATGTGGATTTGAAAGGCTTGGAAAGTTGGGAGAATGTTTTTGATAAAGTGAGTAGAAAACTTCAGTTTTGGTCTTTAAGGACTTTATCTTTGGAAGGAAAAATGTTAGTTATTAAATCGGTTTTGATCCCTAGTATGTTATATTTGGCGTTAGTTTTTCCACCTCCTGAGAGGATTTTTCAGAGAATTTTGAGAGTGTTGTTTTCTTTTTTCTGGAGTTCTGGTGTGGAGCATTTGAAAAGAGATGTTGTTGTTAAGAGTAAGAATGTTGGTGGTAAGGGTTTTCCAAATGTGGAGAGATTTTTGGCTGTGAAATATGTTAATAGGTGTGTGGTTCTGAGTGGTAAGGGTAGCATGGCTGGTTGTATGGTAAAGTATGCTTGTGGAAATGTTTTAAGATAATATGGTTTGTTTGAGATTGATAGAAAGAAACTGGTATGTTTTGCTATTCCGTGGTTTTATGTAAGGTTGGAATGTTGGATTATGGTTTGGAGAATGTTAGTAGGGAGATGTGGTGTGCAAATAGAATGGTGTTGAAAAAGTTGGAGAAGAAGGAAGGTCTTAAGTTGATTGGGGGTTTGAATGAAAATGAATGTGTGTTGGTATGGAAAAATGTGTGTAATAAGTATATGATGAATAGGCAGAGAGATATTAGTTGGATGAGTGTGCATACGTTTTTGCCAACAAGGGATTTTCAGAGAATGCATCGTTTAGTGGCTTCAGAAGTGTGTCCTAGAGATGGTTGTTGTTAAAGCGAGAGTGTTATTCATTTGTTTTGGAATTGTGAGTATGCTAGGGATGTTTGGAGAAGTTTGAAAAGGATGATTAAGGGTCTGACTGGAGTGCAGTTTTTTACTTTTAATATGATGATGTATGGTTTGTGTGGAAGTGTTGTGGAAAAGGAGAAAGCAAGATTGATATGGTTGTTGGCATGTTGTGTGAAGGAGGTGTTGTGGGATGTGAGTAATATTTAGATTTTTAAGAAAGAGGTAGTTACTGTAGGTAATTGTGTGGGTTTGATCCGTGGGATTTTTTTTTGTATTTTTCTTTTGATAGGAGGCAATATGGGGAATTAGATTCTGAAGGCATCTGGAAGACAAAGAAGTGGAAGGATTGGATTATTTAGTTTTTTTTTTTTTTTTTTTTTTTTATTATTATTTTTTTCTCCAGTTTGTTTTTGTCTGTATTTGAGATATGTTTAATTTTATTTTGTGTGATTATGTAAGTTTTATGTTTGCATTTTGTTTTGTTTTTCTGATGACAAAAGTTTGGATCAATATTTCAGTTGTTTTGTAACAAGAGATATTTTGTTTGCATTTTTTATTATGATTTTATTTTGTATATATGCATATATTAATATTTTTCTAATAAAAGAATTATGAAATGATTGTCTGGGGTTGTCATGTTCCTTGTTCAGAGGAGAATTGCCTGGTATTTCGGGGCTGGACTAACCTTACTTGGCGGGATTAGACTGATATACTTAAGGAAAGTTTTCCTTTGTGAAAAGCACACTGGTCTAAAAGAGGCTGCTTCCGGGTGGTAAATCACCATAGAACTAGCTAACAAGCTGTTGTTTGTTCCTGGTAGAGGGCTTCTCTCTTTGTATGCAAATTAATATGACCCTGGGGAAGTCTCCCTATGGGTGATGGGGGAAACCAGACGTAGACTCCTTGCCCAGTGTGCTTAGAGGAATGTGGCTGCACCTCACTGATGAGGCCCATAGGAGGCCAAAACGATCATCTGGGGTTGCCATGTTCCTTGTCCAGAGGAGAATTGCCTGGTATTTCGGGGATGGGCTGACCTTACTTGGCGGGATCAGACTGATATACTTAAGGAAAGTTTTCCTTTGTGAAAAGCATACTGGTGTAAAAGAGGCTGCTTCCAGGTGGTAAATCGCCATAGAACTAGCTAATGAGCTGTTGTTCGTTCCTGGTAGAGCGCTTCTCTCTTTGTATGCAAATTAATATGACCCTGCGGAAGTCTCCCTAAGGGTGATGGGGAAAACCAGACATGGACTCATTGATCAGTGTGCTTAGAGGAATGTGGCTGCACCTCACTGACAAGGCCCATAGGAGGCCGAAACAATCATCTGGGATGTCATGTTCCTTGTTCATAGGAGAATTGCTTGGTATTTTGGGGCTGGACTGACCTTACTTGGCGGGATCAGACTGATATACTTAAGGAAAGTTTTCCTTTGTGAAAAGCACACTGGTCTAAAAGAGGCTGCTTCTGGGTGGTAAATCGCCATAGAACTAGCTAATGAGCTGTTGTTTGTTCCTGGTAGAGCACTTCTCTCTTTGTATGCAAATTAATATGACCCTGGGGAAGTCTCCCTAAGTGTGATGGGGGAAACCAGACGTGGACTCCTTGCCCAGTGTGCTTAGAGGAATGGAGCTGCACCTCACTGACGAGGCCCATAGGAGGCTAAAACAATCATCTGGGGTTGTCATGTTCCTTGTTCAGAAGAGAATTGCCTGGTATTTCGGGGCTGGACTGACCTTACTTGGCGGGATCAGACTGATATACTACAGGAAAGTTTTCCTTTGTGAAAGCACACGCCATAGAACTAGCTAATGAGCTGCTGTTCGTTCCTGGTAGAGGGCTTCTCTCTTTGTATGCAAATATATATATATATATTATGAATAAATAAAACATACAGCTAGATTACGAGTCTTGCGTTAGGGTTAAAAAGCAGCATTGAGAGGTCCCAACGCTGCTTTTTAACGCCCGCTGGCAGGAACAGGTGTACTGATCACTTTTTCTCTGCGACTTGAGCATACCGCAAATCCCCTTACGTCAATTGCGTATCCTATCTTTCTAATGGGATGCCAATAGGATTGAACTTCATATTTAATTCCGATTGACCACTTGTGCCCGGCTGGGTGAAGACGTCTAAAGGTAGGGTGATCTTCAAGGGGGTAGTGTTAGGTTTTATTAAGGGGGGATTGGGTGGGTTTTAGAGTAGGGTTGGGTATGTGGATGGTGGGTTTTAATGTTGAAGGTTATTGTATTTTCTTTACAGGTAAAAGAGCTGATTACTTTGGGGCAATGCCCCGCAAAGAGCCCTTTTAAGGGCTATTTGTAATTTAGTATAGGTAGGGATTTTTATTATTTGGGGGGCTTTTTTATTTTATTAGGGGGATTAGATTAGGTGTAATTAGTTTAAAGTTCTTGTAATTATTTTTTTTTCTGTAATTTAGTGTGGTTTTTTTCGTACTTTATTTAATTTAATTGTAATTAATTGTAGTTAATTGTAGTTAGTTTAGGTAATTATTTTAATTATAGTGTAGTGTTAGGTGTAATTGTAATTTACGTTAGGTTTTATTTTACAGGTAAATTTGTTTTTATTTTAACTAGGAAGTTATTAAATAGTTAATAACAATTTAATAACTATTGTACCTAGTTAAAATAAATACAAAGTTGCCTGTAAAGTAAAAATAAACCCTGAGATAGCTACAATGTAACTATTAGTTATATTTTAGCTAGCTTAGGGTTTATTTTATAGGTAAGTATTTAGTTTTAAATAGGAATTATTTAGTTAATGATAATAATTTTATTTAGATTTATTTAAATTATTTTTAAGTTAGGGGGGTGTTAGGGTTAGGGTTAGACTTAGGTTTAGGGGTTAATAACTTTATTATAGTGGCGGCAACATTGTCGGCGGCAGATTTGGGGTTAATACATTTAATATAGTGGCAGGGATGTTGGGGGGGCAGATTAGGGGTTGATAACAATAATGTAGGTGGCAGCGATGTTGGGGGCAGCAGATTAGGGGTTCATACATATAATGTAGGTGGCAGCGGTGTCCGGAGCGGCAGATTAGAGGTTAATAATATAATGCAGGTATCAGCGATGTCGGGGACGGCAGATTATGGGTTAATAAGTGTAAGATTAGGGGTGTTTAGACTCAGGGTTCATGTTAGGGTGTTAGGTGTAGACATACATTTTCTTTCCCCAAAGGAATCAATGGGGCTGCGTTAGGAGCTGAACGCTGCTTTTTTGCAGGCGTAAGGTTTGTTTTCAGCCGATTCTGCCCCATTGTTTCCTATGGGGAAATCATGCACGAGCATGTTTAGCCAGCTCACCGCTATCATAAGCAGCGCTGGTATTGAGGTGAGATGTGGAGCTAAATTTTGCTCTTCGCTCACTTTTTAGAGGCTAACGCCGGGTTGAAAAAAAAACCTGTAATGCCAGCGTTGTTTGTAGGTGAGTGGTGAGCTGAAACTGAGCATTAGCCCTGCACGACTTTACTGACAAAACTCGTAATCTAGGTGATATTCTTTTATGTGAAGAACATTGAGTGGAATAAAACTCCCAAAAGAGAGAATTACCATATTTCAAATTGGGGAAAATAGGACCCTGTAAGAGCTTCCTCCTTCTCCTGAGATGAAGATGATAACTATTTCTATCTGTATGGTTGGCTTAGATATGGGTCCTATTAGAGGTCCCTATGCATAACAAATAGTCAACCTAGGCCCCCCAAAAACATGTTATCAGAGTTATTTCAAATGTGTTAAGAGTTTCAGACCTAAAAAGGCTGCTTTGAGTATGTTGTCAGCCAAAAACATGCAGTTATCTACATTGGGCAGTTGAAGACTGGAAAACCTTGCTTAGTCTGATAAATCCAAGCATCTGTTGTGACGTGTCAATGCAGAGGTTAGAGTTTGGAGCCTGAAGCCTGACGCTAGGTACCTAGTAAGATTGCTGTGCACTGCTTAAAGGGACAGTCTACTCCTGAATTGTTATTGTTTAAAAAGATAAATAATCTTTTTACTACCCATTCCCCAGCTTTACATAACGAACACGGTTATATTAAAATAATGTTTTACCTCTGTGATTACTTTGTATCTAAGCCTCTGCAGACTGCCCCTCTTAAACCAGTTCTAATCAACAAACTTGCATTTTAGCCAATCAGTGCTGACTCATAAGTAACTCCATGGGAGTGAGCACAATGTTATCTATATATGGAATACATAAACTAGCATTGTCTAACTGTGAAAAACTGTCATAATGCACTGAGATAAGAGGCAGCCTTCAAGGGCTTAATAATTAGCATGAAACTATTATGTGGTGGGGGTGGGGAGCGCTTAAAGAGCTGTGAGTATGTATATGCAAATATCTGGGTGCTATTTGTATTATCCTATATCACTCTTGTGAATTATCTTGGTGTTACGTGTATTATCTGTCTATTTATAAAATTGGTGACGATAATTTCTTTATAAAAGTTGTGTGTATACCATTTCCTTTTTCACAAATACCTATGAAATGTTAAATTATATATGTGCTCAAAAATAAATTCCTTGTTTTTTTAAAAATGGTGCTATGTGTAACCATGTATAAATGTTAATAATTCTTATATTGTGGTGTGCTTATTTTCCCAAATTTACCTGAGATAGCATACACTATCAATAGCAGTTGTTCAATAATATAGATATATATGCTTAAACAGAAATGATCTTAAATAAACTTTACTTTCAATTCCTATGCAAATACAATGTTGCGATTCATACAATGTTGGAGTTATGCAGTGTTAAAACTTTAAAACATTCAAAATACAATGATGTGGATTTGATTCCACTGTTAAAACAATATGTACAGACTGATCAGTATATAATTAAGTTGTTACCACATCTATATGTTCCCAGTTCAGTCGGTTAAAACCAAAAGGTGGTTCCAAATCTTCATATAGGATATTGTATCCGCTACAGTTCCATGTAGTTAACTGGTTCCTAATTACAATGTTTGTATCGGTTATTTCTGTGTATTCAAAAGGTGTCCCTTTATCAATTTGAAACACACTTAATTAATAACCTATTTCAAAAGAGAAAAGGATACTAAAAAAAAAAACCCACAGTGCTGTAAAAAACAGCATAATTTAGTAACTTTGTTGCAATATATGACCAGTGTTAGATCAGGCACAAGGAGTTAATAATTATATAAACCAATATGTCCACGAGAAAATGATTTCATCAAATCAAAATATATATAAAAAAATAGTTTATTACAATGAATATCAAGTTAATAGCAGAAAAATGAAACAATAAAAAATACACTGATTAGGCGTATTAAAACAATAAATTAATAAGACAATAACAAAAGTGCATTATCTACATACAAATATATAACAATAAAAATAAAAACAAAGAGCTGAATGGAAGATGAGAATACGACGATCCAGTGGGAGCAGAAAGGATCTCCAAGTGAATCTCTTTCAGTGTCAGATGGAAGCTGGAACGAGAATGGAGTCCAAATCAAAAACAAGCAGAGAGCCACATTAAAGGTGTTCAATTTTACTTACACCGTAGTGGTTCTCTGCAATGGTCCTGAGTTCCCTCTGAGCTGAGGGGTAGCCGTGCGTGCCTCTGTTATGCACTTTGGGGAGCCTTTCTTTTCAGGAGTCGAGTAATATCAAACAATGGAAGCCAGTCAGCGTCTATTGAATGACAATAAGTGGGCGGAGCAACGCATTTCATCCCATTCAGGGCCTTTGTCAAGCTCCGGATACAAGAGATAAGCAGCCTTTTAAACCATCAGACTCTGTTGTTATAGGTCAAATCAGAATGAGTGGGAGTAGCTTACAGATATTTTGTTACGATAATATCGGATGTGTAACATTGTAGCTAAAAGGTATATCAACTATGGACACTAATATAAAAAACTAACCTTTACATAATACTATTAATCTTGGATTGTACTTATACAAATATAAACAAATTCAGTAATAAATAAATATAGTATTAAATATAAATTATAAATACTACCTATAAATGTAGTGAAGCTAATAGATATACAGGGAGTGCAGAATTATTAGGCAAGTTGTATTTTTGAGGATTAATTTTATTATTGAACAACAACCATGTTCTCAATGAACCCAAAAAACTCATTAATATCAAAGCTGAATAGTTTTGGAAGTAGTTTTTAGTTTGTTTTTAGTTATAGCTATTTTAGGGGGATATCTGTGTGTGCAGGTGACTATTACTGTGCATAATTATTAGGCAACTTAACAAAAAACAAATATATACCCATTTCAATTATTTATTTTTACCAGTGAAACCAATATAACATCTCAACATTCACAAATATACATTTCTGACATTCAAAAACAAAACAAAAACAAATCAGTGACCAATATAGCCACCTTTCTTTGCAAGGACACTCAAAAGCCTGCCATCCATGGATTCTGTCAGTGTTTTGATCTGTTCACCATCAACATTGCGTGCAGCAGCAACCACAGCCTCCCAGACACTGTTCAGAGAGGTGTACTGTTTTCCCTCCTTGTAAATCTCACATTTGATGATGGACCACAGGTTCTCAATGGGGTTCAGATCAGGTTAACAAGGAGGCCATGTCATTAGATTTTCTTCTTTTATACCCTTTCTTGCCAGCTACGCTGTGGAGTACTTGGACGCGCGTGATGGAGTATTGTCCTGCATGAAAATCATGTTTTTCTTGAAGGATGCAGACTTCTTCCTGTACCACTGCTTGAAGAAGGTGTCTTCCAGAAACTGGCAGTAGGACTGGGAGTTGAGCTTGACTCCATCCTCAACCCGAAAAGGCCCCACAAGCTCATCTTTGATGATACCAGCCCAAACCAGTACTCCACCTCCACCTTGCTGGCTTCTGGGTCGGACTGGAGCTCTCTGCCCTTTACCAATCCAGCCACGGGCCCATCCATCTGGCCCATCAAGACTCACTCTCATTTTATCAGTCCATAAAACATTAGAAAAATCAGTCTTGAGATATTTTTTGGCCCAGTCTTGACGTTTCATCTTGTGTGTCTTGTTCAGTGGTGGTCGTCTTTCAGCCTTTCTTACCTTGGCCATGTCTCTGAGTATTGCACACCTTGTGCTTTTGGGCACTCCAGTGATGTTGCAGCTCTGAAATATGGCCAAACTGGTGGCAAGTGGCATCTTGGCAGCTGCACGCTTGACTTTTCTCAGTTCATGGGCAGTTATTTTGCGCCTTGGTTTTTCCACACGCTTCTTGCGACCCTGTTGACATGATGAAACGCTTGATTGTTCGATGATCACGCTTCAGAAGCTTTGCAATTTTAAGAGTGCTGCATCCCTCTGCAAGATATCTCACTATTTTTGACTTTTCTGAGCCTGTCAAGTCCTTCTTTTGACCCATTTTGCCAAAGGAAAGGAAGTTGCCTAATAATTATGCACACCTGATATAGGGTGTTGATGTTATTAGACCACACCCCTTCTCATTACAGAGATGCACATCACCTAATATGCTTAATTGGTAGTAGGCTTTCGAGCCTATACAGCTTGGAGTAAGACAACATGCATAAAGAGGATGATGTGGTCAAAATACTAATTTGCCTAATAATTCTGCACTCCCTGTATATATTTAAAAAATATATTAAAAAACATCATACATAGTTAAAAAGGAATTCTTTTTCTTTGGGACCAATGGTTAGTGGCCTGAGATACAAAGACATACAGTACAACAAATATATGAAAGACTCTAAAATTCATGATAACAATGAGATTTATAAAATGTAAAATAACTATCCTAACATAATGTAAGTCTAAGACAAAATAACCATACAGTAGTTTAGCTGGGTTTCACAATATTAGGCACTTTAAAAACTAAAACAAGAAACAGAAAATGATAAATCCCTAATAAATCCACCAGGTAAGCCTATTGTGTCAGCGGTAGGATCACTCACCGCTAACTTATTCGAGTATCTAGATATTTTTCTCCAAAAATATGTAAGATCTTTACCTTCTTATCTTAAAGATTCTACGGATGCACTTAGATTAGTAGATGGCATTGCATGGCAAGATGATTTTTTACTTGTTACTTGCGATGTCACCTCTTTATATACGTGTATTGACCATCAAGATGGCATATTAGCCACTAAATATTTTCTAGATAGGGATGACAGTTTGAAATCTGAACAGAAAGAGTTCTTGATGGAAGCAATTCATTTTATCTTATCGCATAATTTTTTTAGTTACAACATTCAGTTCTATAATCAAGAAAAAGGTATATCTATGGGCACCAGGTTTGCTCCAAGTTATGCCAATTTATTTATGGGATATTGGGAACAGTCCTTTCTTGCAAATACCCCACTTGGAGCAAACCTGGTGTCATATACACAGTACATAGATGACATTTTAATCATTTGGAGAGGAGATGAGATATTGATAGATTAATTGTTCGCTGCTATGAACAACAACACAATTAACTTACATTTTACATATGAAAAAAGTGGACTTAGTATTAATTTTCTTGACTTAGAATTATTTCCAGAAAATAATAAAATTTTGTCCAGAACTCACTTTAAAAGTGTAGATGCGAACAGTTACATCCATCACACAAGCTGTCATCATCCAAGGTGGATTGATAATATCCCTAAGGGACAGTTTCTACGTATAAGGAAAAACTGTTCAAATCTGACTGACTTCTGAAAATGAAACAGAAATTCCTTGATAGGGGCTATGAGGATAATAAAATTGAAAAAATACGGGATGAAATAAGCAAAGTAATTAGGGATGATTTAGTAAAAAGCACAAGAAAGACACATAATAAAAATAAAAATAAAAATCAAACTGAAGCAAATAATTAAATCTTTGTCCCTTTTATTACTAGTTATAGTAATAATAAAAATCTTTTAGAGAAGATACTAAATAAACATTGGGGGATTCTAAAGAATTATGAGCAATTGGGTTCTTTATTACCTTCAAAACCAAAAATTATTTATAAAAAGAAACGCAACTTAAAAACTATTTTAGCACCCACTGAAATTAGTAATAATAGATGTAAAAATAAAAATACAAACTCATCATAAATTGATCTTATGGGTGGGAAATTAAATGTTTGTTTTCCCCTGCTTAACCTGTAAATCATGTAAACACTCAAAGAGATATAAGGAATTTAAATCTAATATTACAGGCAGGTCCTTTAAAATTAGAGACACTATAAGGTGTTTGGATAAATTTATAAACTATTTAATTCAATGTCGCTGTGGGAAACAATATATAGGGGAATCTGAAAGACCCCTACGTGATTGCATTCGCGAACATATATGGTCTATTGAAAAACATCACTTAGACAGAAACAAAGATCTCCCCATTCCTAGACACTTTGCTGCCTGCAATAATGGTAATCTGGCTCACTTTTCCTTTATGGGTATAGAAAAGGTTAAACAAAATTGGAGAGGGGGCAATGTGCATTCAGAACTTTTAAAAAAAGAAACTAAATGGATCTTTGAGTTAAAATCGTTACAACCCAATGGCCTTAATTTAGACTTTGATATAGGTATCTTCCTGAAAGAGTGAATAATTTTATTTATCCTTTTCTGTTTCTTGTTTTAGTTTTTAAAGTGCCTAATACTATGAAACCCAGCTAAACTACTGTATGGTTATTTTGTCTGAGACTTACATTATGTTAGGATAGTTATTTTACATTTTATAAATTTCGTTGTTATCATGAATTTTAGAGTTTTTCATATATTTTTTGTACTGTATGTCTTTGTATCTCAGGCCGCTAACCACTGGTCCCAAAGAAAAATAATTTCTTTTTTACTATTTATGATGTTTTTTAATATATTTTTTAAATATATATATATCTATTAGCTTCACTACATTTATAGTAAGTATTTATAATTAATTATTTAATGCTATATTTATTTATTACTGAATTTGTTTATATTTGTATAAGTACAATCCAAGATTAATAGTATTGTGTAAAGGTTAGTTTTTTTATATTAGAATCCATAGTTGATATACCTTTTAGCTACAATGTTACACATCCGATATTATTGTAACAAAATATCTGTAAGCAACTCCCACTCACTCTGATTTGACCTATAACAACAGAGTCTGATGGTTTAAAAGGCTGCTTATCTCTTGTATCCGGAGCTTGACAAAGGCCCTGAATGGTCTGAAACGCGTTGCTCCGCCCACTTATTGTCATTCAACAGACGCTGACCAGCTTCCGTTGGTTGATATTACTCGACTCCTGAAAAGAAAGGATTGACCTGAGACCGGCTCCCAAAAGTGCATAACAGAGGCATGAACGGCTACCCCGCGGCTCAGAGGGAACCCAGGACCATTGCAGAGAACCACTACGGTGTAAGTAAAATTGAACACCATTCTAGTTCCAGCTTCACTTGGAGATCCTTTCTGCTCCCACTGGATTGTCATATTCTCATCTTCCATTCAGCTCTTTGTTTTTATTTTTATTGTTATATATTTGTATGTAGATACTGCACTTTTTTATTGTCTTATTAATTTATTCTTTTAATACGCCTGATCAGCATATTTTTTATTGTTTAATTTTTCTGCTGTTAACTTCATATTCATTGTAAAGTTTTGATATATTTTGATTTCATGAAATCATTTTCTCGGGGACATATTGGTTTATATAATTATTAACTCCTTGTGCCTGATCTGACACTGGTTATATATTGCAACAAAGTTACTAAATTAAGCTGTTTTTTATAGCGCTGTGTTTTTTTTAGTATCCTTTTCTCTTTTGAAATAGGTTATTAATTAACGGCTAGATTTGGAGTTTGGCGTTAGCCGTGAAAACCAGCGTTAGAGGCTCCTAACGCTGGTTTTAGGCTAACTCCGGTATTTGGAGTCACTCAAAAAAGGGTCTAACGTTCACTTTTCAGCCGCGACTTTTCCATACCGCAGATCCCCTTACGTCAATTGCGTATCCTATCTTTTCAATGGGATCTTTCTAACTCCGGTATTTAGAGTCGTGTCTGAAGTGAGCGTTAGAAATCTAACGACAAAACTCCAGCCGCAGAAAAAAGTCAGTAGTTAAGAGCTTTTTGGGCTAACGCCGGTTCATAAAGCTCTTAACTACTGTACTCTAAAGTACACTAACACCCATAAACTACCTATGTACCCCTAAACCGAGGCCCCCCCCACATCTCCGCCACTCGATTAATTTTTTTTAACCCCTAATCTGCCGACCGCCACCTACGTTATACTTATGTACCCCTAATCTGCTGCCCCTAACACCGCCGACCCCTGTATTATATTTATTAATCCCTAATCTGCCACCCACAACTTCGCCGCCAGCTACCTACAATAATTAACCCCTAATCTGCTGACCGCAAAGTGCCGCCACCTACATTATAGCTATGTACCCCTAATCTGCTGCCCCTAACACCACCGACCCCTATATTATATTTATTAAATTTATTAACCCCTAATCTGCCCCCCTCAACGTCGCCTCCACCTGCCTACACTTATTAACCCCTAATCTGCCGAGCGGACCGCACCGCTACTATAATAAAGTTATTAACCCCTAATCCGCCTCACTAACCCTATAATAAATAGTATTAACCCCTAATCTGCCCTCCCTAACATCGCCGACACCTAACTTCAATTATTAACCCCTAATCTGCCGACCGGAGCTCACCGCTATTCTAATAAATGTATTAACCCCTAAAGCTAAGTCTAACCCTAACACTAACACCCCCCTAACTTAAATATAATTTTAATCTAACTAAATAAATTAACTCTTATTAAATAAATTATTCCTATTTAAAGCTAAATACTTACCTGTAAAATAAATCCTAATATAGCTACAATATAAATTATGATTACATTGTAGCTATTTTAGGATTAATATTTATTGTACAGGCAACTTTGTAATTATTTTAACCAGGTACAATAGCTATTAAATAGTTAAGAACTATTTAATAGCTACCTAGTTAAAATAATTACAAAATTACATGTAAAATAAATCCTAACCTAAGTTACAATTAAACCTAACACTAAACTATCATTAAATTAATTAAATAAAATACCTATAATTACCTACAATTAAACCTAACACTACACTATCAATACATTAATTAAATACAATATCTACAAATAACTACAATGAAATAAACTAACTAAAGTACAAAAAATAAAAAAGAACTAAGTTACAAAAAATAAAAAAATATTTACAAACATAAGAAAAATATTACAACAATTTTAAACTAATTACACCTACTCTAAGCCCCCTAATAAAATAACAAAGACCTCCAAAATAAAAAATGCCCTACCCTATTCTAAATTACTACATTTCAAAGCTCTTTTACCTTACCAGCCCTGAACAGGGCCCTTTGCGGGGCATGCCCCAAGAAGTTCAGCTCTTTTGCCTGTAAAAAAAACATACAATACCCCCCCCAACATTACAACCCACCACCCACATACCCCTAATCTAACCCAAACCCCCCTTAAATAAACCTAACACTAAGCCCCTGAAGATCATCCTACCTTGTCTTCACCTCACCAGGTATCACCGATCCGTCCTGGCTCCAAAATCTTCATCCAACCCAAGCAGGGGCTGGCGATCCATCATCCGGTGGCTGAAGAGGTCCAGAAGAGGCTCCAAAGTCTTCATCCTATCCGGGAAGAAGAGGCGATCCGGACCGGCAACCATCTTGATCCAAGCGGCATCTTCTATCTTCATCCGATGACGACCGGCTCCATCCTGAAGACCTCCACCGCGGACCCATCTTCTTCCGGCGACGTCCAACTGAAGAATGACGGTTCCTTTAAGGGACGTCATCCAAGATGGCGTCCCTCGAATTCCGATTGGCTGATAGGATTCTATCAGCCAATCGGAATTAAGGTAGCAACAGCCAATAGAAGGCGAGCTCAATCTGATTGGCTGATTGGATCAGCCAATCGGATTGAACTTGATTCTGATTGGCTGATTCCATCAGCCAATCAGAATATTCCTACCTTAATTCCGATTGGCTGATAGAATCCTATCAGCCAATCGGAATTCGAGGGACGCCATCTTGGATGACGTCCCTTAAAGGAACCGTCATTCTTCAGTTGGACGTCGGCGGAAGAAGATGGGTCCGCGGTGGAGGTCTTCAGGATGGAGCCGGTCGTCATCGGATGAAGATAGAAGATGCCGCTTGGATCAAGATGGTTGCCGGTCAGGATCGCCTCTTCTTCCCGGATAGGATGAAGACTTTGGAGCATCTTCTGGACCTCTTCAGCCACCGGATGATGGATCGCCAGCCCCCGCTTGAGTTGGATGAAGATTTTGGAGCCAGGACAGATCGGTGATACCTGGTGAGGTGAAGACAAGGTAGGATGATCTTCAGGGGCTTAGTGTTAGGTTTATTTAAGGGGGGTTTGGGTTAGATTAGGGGTATGTGGGTGGTGGGTTGTAATGTTGGGGGGGGGTATTGTATGTTTTTTTTAAAGGCAAAAGAGCTGAACTTCTTGGGGCATGCCCGCAAAGGGCCCTGTTCAGGGCTGGTAAGGTAAAAGAGCTTTGAACTTTAGTAATTTAGAATAGGGTAGGGCATTTTTTATTTTGGGGGTCTTTGTTATTTTATTAGGGGGCTTAGAGTAGGTGTAATTAGTTTAAAATTGTTGTAATATTTTTCTTATGTTTGTAAATATTTTTTTATTTTTTGTAACTTAGTTCTTTTTTATTTTTTGTACTTTAGTTAGTTTATTTCATTGTAGTTATTTGTAGATATTGTATTTAATTAATGTATTGATAGTGTAGTGTTAGGTTTAATTGTAGGTAAGTAGTTAAGAACTATTTAATAGCTATTGTACATGGTTAAAATAATTACAAAGTTGCCTGTAAAATAAATATTAATCCTAAAATAGCTACAATGTAATTTATATTGTAGCTATATTAGGATTTATTTTACAGGTAAGTATTTAGCTTTAAATAGGAATAATTTATTTAATAAGAGATAATTAATTTCGTTAGATGTAAATTATATTTAACTTAGGGGGGTGTTAGTGTTAGGGTTAGACTTAGCTTTAGGGGTTAATACATTTATTAGAATAGCGGTGAGCTCCAGTCGGCAGATTAGGGGTTAATAATTGAAGTTAGGTGTTGGCGATGTTAGGGAGGGCAGATTAGGGGTTAATACTATTTATTATAGGGTTAGTGAGGCGGATTAGGGGTTAATAACTTTATTATAATAGCGGTGCAGTCCGGTCGGCAGATTAGGGGTTAATAAGTGTAGGCAGGTGGAGGCGACGTTGTGAGGGGCAGATTAGGGGTTAATAAATATAATATAGGGGTCGGCGATGTTAGGGCAGCAGATTAGGGGTACATAGGGATAATGTAAGTAGCGGCGGTTTACGGAGCGGCAGATTAGGGGTTAATAATAATATGCAGGGGTCAGCGATAGCTGGGGCGGCAGATTAGGGGTTAATAAGTGTAAGGTTAGGGGTGTTTAGACTCGGGGTACATGTTAGAGTGTTAGGTGCAGACGTAGGAAGTGTTTCCGCATAGCAAACAATGGGGCTGCGTTAGGAGCTGAACGCGGCTTTTTTGCAGGTGTTAGGTTTTTTTTCAGCTCAAACAGCCCCATTGTTTCCTATGGGGGAATCGTGCACGAGCACGTTTTTGAGGCTGGCCGCTTGCGTAAGCAACTCTGGTATCGAGACTTGAAGCTGCGTTAAATATGCTCTACGCTCCTTTTTTGGAGCCTAACGCAGCCTTTATGTGGACTCTCAATACCAGAGTTATTTTTATGGTGCGGCCAGAAAAAAGCCGGCGTTAGCTTTTCGGGTCGTTACCGACAAAACTCCAAATCTAGCCGTAAGTGTGTTTCCAATTGTTAAGAGATAGGGGTGTCTCTTTTTATCCCACTGGCTTTTTAGTTTGTATCTCCCAGCGCTCAGTAACACTCCTTTCTGTAGTCCCTTTATCAATTTACATTCCCCCTTACCGTACCTCTGATAGTTCGTTACCTCCTCTACCTGCTTCAGGTCGATGGGTTGTGGAAGGGTTGCTCTGGCATGTGTTAGCCGTTAAGAGAGAAAAAACTTGACCTGTGTATTTCTTGTCAGTGTCTCTCCGTTTGTAGTTCCCGGCAACTCTCTTCCACCCGGTCACATGCTGTTTTATTCCTTGTGACAGTGGAGGGCCAATCGGGAAACCGGATCCTGGGGGGGAATGTATTTTCTTAGTCAATAAGGCTTAATAATTAGCATGCAAGCCAACCTAGGTTTAG
This sequence comes from Bombina bombina, assembly GCF_027579735.1. Lineage (NCBI taxonomy): Eukaryota > Metazoa > Chordata > Amphibia > Anura > Bombinatoridae > Bombina > Bombina bombina. The sequence continues at coordinate 832,641,265 of NC_069503.1, read as the reverse complement.
CTTTCTGCAAATAATACCAAGAGAACAAAGCAAATTTGATGATAAATGTAAATTGGAAAGTTGTTTATAATTGCATGTCCTATCTGAATCATAAAAGTTTAATTTTGACTAGACTGTCCCTTTAAGCTGGTGGTAATGTCATAGAGTGTGGCATGTTTTCATGGCACAAACTAGGTCCCTGCTGCTACTCCACCATTTTTGAATGTCACTGCTTAGTTGAACAGCTAAGCAAGCTGAACAGCTGTTTGACTGGAGTAACTTAGCTGGGGAGCTCAAAGCCCTTTATCTTGTTTATAGGCATAATTTTTGTATTTCGTTTGCACGTGTGAGTACCTCTCTTCAAACACTGTGTTGTGGTTATGTTCTACTACTGTATTATTTTTTTACAGTTAATCTATAGAGCACCTGAATATTTTGACTTTCATTTGAAGGCTTCTATTAGAACTTGGTTTAGTGGGCATTACTCGTTTAAACTGGATATATATTGTTATATATGTACATTAGATTTCCTTTGTTGTTATTTTAGGTATTGATAAGAATAATAATCTCTCTCTCTCTCTCTCTCTCTCTCTCAATCTCTCTCTCTCTCTCTCTCTCTCTCTCTCTCTCTCTCTCTCTCTCTCTCTCTATAAGATGTGTGCAGGGGCAAAAAAAAAATCTTAAAAATCAATCATCATGAAAACAAAATTCACATGATTTCTCAAATTTAGTTATTGCTATTCATTATTTCCTATAGGGAATGCCTTCACAGCATCAATGGATCAGCTAAACAGCAGCACATATGGTCACATAGGCACACAAAAACATAGAGGACCTGCTGGACATCTTGGAATATGTCAACAAAATCACAAACATTTGTGAAGGTAACACTATAACCGTGGGCTAAGAGGATGGTAGCAGTATATTGTCAGCAGTATATTGTCTTATCATAATGTTTCTTTATAGAAAGTTTTTGTGCTTACTCATTTTTTATTAAACTGGGCAATTTCTGGTTGTATTAAAAGTATAAACATAGCTCAAACCGCATTTTTAACCCCTTAACAACCAGTGCCGTACCCTGTACGGTGCTGGTCGTTAAGCTGCTGTCCTGGGCCTCTCGATTTCACTAAAAGTGGCGTGTTCACTCTATTTCTGCATTAAATAATATTTAATAACATAAGGACTGTAAGGCCAGAGAGGCTGAAGATGCTCTAGGGAGCCTAACAAAAAAAACATACCGCACTTGCGCTGCAGTTAGCGGAACACTCGTAATCTAGGCGATAAGAAGATAAACATCTTTCAAATTAGAATTTTTGTTTCTAACATTTTTTAGGGACCTCTCTATACTGATGAGATGTCCTAGATCACCTCACCTGAGGGGCGAGCTTTTGAATATCAAGGCCCTCAGAAACATGAACAGTGAAATAAACAGTTTACTTGGTAACATTTACCTTTCTAAAATTCTTTGATGCACCTCATAGTAATGCACAGAGTTCATAGATCAGAAAATACATATTTAGGTCATAGGGCTCAGTATAAGACTACTTAAGCTCTAAGATGATGATGCCCAGTATTAAGAGGCAGATCTTCAGAATCTGCCACCTTTAAAGGGATATTAAACCCCAAAATTGTATTTTATGATTCAGATAGAAAATATAGTTTTAAACAACATCCCAATTTACAATTATTATCTAATTTCCTTCATTCTTTAGGTTTCCTTTGTTGAAAAAATAGCACTGCACATGGGTGAGCCAATCAGACAAGAATTTGAATACAAATATTTAACATAGCAAACTTAAAAGGATTGGAGTTTAGCACTACCAGTGAACTATAGGGTTTTAGAAATATTCTCAAGAGCAGATAAACAGTCATCTTGTAATAATTGTAGATATTATTAGGACATGCATTATTGCCAACTACATACAGTTTATCCTACCAAAATTACAGCCAAAATGTTTGCTCATATGTCATGGTGATAGTGTGGGTACTAAATTTATACAGTCCTTTTGACTAAAGTTATTCTGGAAATGTGCTTCGTGTGAGTGGGCTTCTCTGCTTTGAAGCTTCATGCAGATTCAGTAAAGACATGTAACATCTTTAGTATATAATGAAACACTTCTACATTAACCATTTGGTTCACATATTGCTGTGATGCTTTATTTAATTCAGAAATGCATTTAAGTATAATTATAATGCAATGAATAAAATCATTATTTAATACATGTTTAAACTTTTTCCACTAGCCAGATAAATAGGTTTATATGCATAGATGAAAGCACAATAAAAATGCTTATCTTTTAGTATAATTATTATTTTTATTTGTCAAATTAGTTGATAGAGGCAATGGAGCCGAATTATCAAGCTCTGAATGCAGCTTGATGTCCCTGTTTCTCTGCGAGCCTTCAGGCTTGCCAGAAACAGCAGTTATGAAGCAACGGTCTAAAGACCGCTGCTCCATATCTTGTCCGCCTGCTCTGAGACATCAATCCGTCCGATCCTATACGATCCGGCTGATTGACACCCCCTTCTAGTGGCTGAATGGACGTGAATCTGCAGGCAGCATTACCCAAGCAGTTCACAAGAACTGCTTGTGCAATGATAATTGTCCAAGCGTCTGGGTAAGGAAGCGCCAGAAGCTTGGACTTGGATGTAACATCAGCAGACCAAGATTTTTGCAACAATACCCTGTAGGCTAGGACAGCAAAGCCAGATTTCTTGGCTCTCAGTTTAATAACTTGCATGGTAGCATCAGAAATAAAAGAATTGACTTGCTTGAGCATCTTAATTCTGTCTTGGATCTCCTCTAGGGGAGTCTCTACCTGAAAAGAATCAGACAAGGCGTCGAACCATAAAGAGGCCACCGTTGATACAGTGGCAATACAAACTGCAGGTTGCCATTGAAGACCTTGATGAACATACATCTTCTTCAAATCAGTGTACAGCTTTTTGTCCATAGGATCCTTGAAAGAGCAGCTATCCTCTATAGGAATAGTAGTTCTCTTAGCCAGAGTAGAAATGGCCCCTTCTACTTTCGGCACCGTGCGCCATGAATCTTTAATGGAGTCAGCAACAGGAAACATCTTTTTAAAAACAAGAGACGGGGAAAAAGGTATCCCTGGCTTCTACCATTCCTGTGCAATAATCTCAGTTGCACAGTCTAGAACAGGCAACACTTCGAGGAAGGGACATCAAAGTATTTATTGAGTTTACTAGATTTCTTAAGGTTGACAATGACAGAGTATCGGAGTCATTCAAAGTAGCCAAAATCTCCTTTAACAATACATGAAGGTGTTCAAGCTTAAATCTGGAGGTTACTACTTTAGCATCAGATGAAGGAATTATACTGTCCGAATCTGAGATTTCACCCTCAGAGGCTACCGACGTATCCTCCTCATCAGAATTATGAGAGAGGGCAACCTGAGTAGCAGAGGTTGGAACAGAAACCATAACATATAAATATCTAATCGTCCTCTTGCGTCTTCCCTTTAGCATAGGAAAGTCAGATAAAGCCGCAGATACCGCAGAAGATACCTGAGCAGCAAAGTCTGCTGTCAAATAAACTCCTCCAGGAGACTGAGAGGAACCACAGGGCACTGTATGTGACGCCACTAAGGCCTGAACAGCATCATCCTGAGAGACAATTGACTCAGAAACAAAAATATTATCTTTATGTTTTAAAGTCCTATCTAGACATGAGGTACAAAATTGCATGGGCAACACAATTTGATTCTCCAAACAAAGCAGGCACCTGTCCATAGGAACAGAATCCTGTTCCATGATTGACATACATTTTTTTGTCAAAAATAAAATATACTTTGACAGTGATGTACTGTCACTTTAAACCCAAAAACGCGATAAAGACTTTTTCTAATAAGGCATTCCGCACCCTCACTGCTTGCTGAAGTTAACCCCCCAGCATGCAAAATAAAATTGGGGAGAAATAAGGAAAAAGTATGGATTCACTATCTAATTACACCTCTACACCTCAGCCTGTGACTGAGGTGCCTACCTGCCCCTGTGAGTTATTGTGCGTAAGGTTAGTCGGTCTCCACTCAATGCAGCAGCCGCAACCACTCTGATAAGACTCCAATGGAGCAGACAAGGAAGTCACATGACTGGCAAGTGAATCTGCTCCACAAGTGTAAAGCGCACGCTTTAAGCCAGAAGAAACTGCTGCAGAGAAAAGAAAGCCACTTCCTGACTAAGTACCGCATCAGAGCAGGCTAAAAGGATAACCCAAACCAGGCCAAAAACATCTTGCTCACAGATCAGATAGTGAACTAAGTAACACGTCTGCAGATACAATAAAAAAATAAATCCATGAGCCACCAAAATAGGATTAACTCCTTCATTCCCAATAAAGTAGATTAACCCCAGTCTCAATCTCACATACAAAATGTGCCTGCCCACTGCCTGCAATTAATCCTGCACCCAGGATTCTAAACATGAATGCAGAGAGATTTCAGCTTAACCCTTTTATTGCCAGTTTCCCAGTCCCAGAAGATGAAGGACACTTACCTGCAATCTAGCCGTCCGGCAGAAGGACAGTTTACAAGGTGTGAAAGGATGAACCTCCTTACAAAGACCTGTAGAAAAAAGAAAGAACAGAGTAAACCTACTCTGGCTTTCTATGCTAGGGCATCAAAAATGTTAGGAAAATGCAGCAAGGCCCACCTCACAAATTCCTAACTGCTTTAAAGCCACCACTACCCTACTGAAGAGATTAATGTGGACTACGACTAGATCCAAAAAAATATTGCTTGTAGCGAAATAAATCAAATTTTTTTCAGACCCAGAACTTCACCTCCTCCATTGACAAAGACAAAAAGAATGACTGGGGATTATGGGTAGGGGAGTGACACTTAACAGCTTTGCTGTGGTGCTCTTTGCTTCCTCCTACTGGCCAGGAGTTATATTCCCGATAGTAATTGATGATGCTGTGGACTCTCCATATCTTAGGAAAAAAATAATTTTATTTTAATTTGTATTTGCTGCAAACTGAGAATTAATATCAATGCCAAATACTCCTCTGTTAACTTCACTCTCTCCTGTGAGATTATGTGCCCTAGAGAGCTTCATTACTTTCTACGGGAGGTAGCTCTCATCTCTTTGGGGGGAGCTTGATTCTCTAAGACCCTCAGGGATTGTTTTGAAGGTATTTTTGTTCCTTGGAAACTTTGAAAGTATTTTTTCTCTTCATGCCAGCACGTTTTAGAGAATCAGACCCTGGGACTTGGGAGTATCAGACCCTGGGAGTATTAAAGGAACATGATACTCAAATGGAGAATCACTTGAAATTGATGCAGCATATCTGTAAAAATCTGACTAGAAAATATCACATGAACATTTCTATATAAAAAACGGAAAATATTTTATGTACAAGGATGCTGGTCCCATGGCTTGCAAGGGAGCATGTATGTGCAGGCACAGTTACTTTAATTCCCTACACAGTTTAAGGAAATTTACTATGAAATCTCACACTAACAATGAACTTATATGAACTTGTAATCTAGAATGAGCATTTGTGACCGTTAGCTCAATAATATATTCCCTCTTGTGAATGAGTTTGGAATGTGCATGGAGGCTTGCCTCCTATAAAACCTGATCACAATCTTGTTTAAAGGGACAGACTACACCAGAATTTTTATTGTTTTAAAAGATAGATAATCCCTTTATTACCCATTCCCCAGTTTTGCATAACCAACACAGTTTTAATAATATACTTTTAACCTCTGTGATTATCTTGTATCTAAGCCTCTGCAAACTGCCCCTTTATTTCAGTTCTTTTGACAGACTTGCAGTTTAGCCAATCAGTGCCTGCTCCCAGATAACTGCACGTGCACGAGCACAGTGTTATCTATATGAAATACGTGAACTAACACCCTCTAGTGGTGAAAAACTGTTAAAATGCATTCTGAAATTAGCATATGGACCTCCTAGGTTAAGCTTTCAATTAAGAATACCAAGAGAACAAAGCAAAATTGGTGATAAAAGTAAATTGGAAAATTGTTTAAAATTACATGCTCTATCTGAATCATGAAAGTTTATTTTGGCCTAGACTGTCCCTTTAAAGTGATGGTAAACTATTTTTAAAAACAGATCCGGAATGTTAGTGATATTTTAGATGGAGTTTAGATCATACATTGAAATGAAGAAGATGCGCTATAACTTACTTTTTTATATAGATATTTAAACACCACGCTATGCCTCCCACTTAAAAATACATTTTTCTTTGAGCTAAAGGTTTAAATTGTTGTCCAATCAGCACTCTAGCTACAACTAAAGTGCCATATGGGGAGAGCGCTGATATGATAACAATTCAAACCTTGAGCTCACAAAAAAATTGAAGTGGGTGACGGAGCGCTGGGTAATTTAATTTTATATTTATGTTAAAAAGTAAGTTATAGCGCATCTTCTTTACAACTGATGAATTAAACTCCATGTAAAATATCACTAACATTCTGGATCTTATTTTAAAAAGGAGAGAGTTTACCATCACTTTAAGATTTTTTAGAATGATGCAAAGCAACAGGGCAGCGGAGTCATGATTTACCTGTAAACAAAGAAGTTAGAAGCTATGTGTTTTGCATAGAAACTTATATCCGTCATCTTGTTTACAGTTCACGCCAAAATGGAACCAGGCTTTTAAAAAACAAGAGAAATAAACATTGTGTAAAAGAATTCTTGTGAAAGTTGTCAAATGCCCATATAGCGATAGAAAAACAGCACATAGCCTGCCTATCCTGACATCCTAATAGATGCATTTAGATGGGTAAGCAGTAGTGATGTCGCGAATAGTTCACCGGCGAATAGTTCCCGGCGAACATGGCATGTTCGCGTTCGCCGCGGACAGCGAACATATGCGATGTTCGGTCCGCCCCCTATTCCTCATCATTGAGTAAACTTTGACCCTGTACCTCACAGTCAGAAGACACATTACAGCCAATCAGCAGCAGACCCTCCCTCCCAGACCCTCCCACCTCCTGGACAGCATCCATTTTAGATCCATTCGGAAGCTGCATTCTTAGTGAGAGGAGGGACAGTGTAGCTGCTGCTGATTTAATAGGGAAATCGATAGCTAGGCTAGTGTATTCAGTGTCCACTACAGTCCTGAAGGACTCATCTGATCTCTGCTGTAAGGACAGCACCCCAAAAAGCCCCAGTAGTGTACATTTAAAAAAAACAACTCTTTTTTGACTGTGAAATAATAGCAGACAGCTGCCAGTACCCAAGATGGCCGCCAATAAGGCAGATGGGGAGGGTTAGAGAGCTGTTTTGGGGGGGATCATGGAGGTTGGGGGCTAAGGGGGGATGCTACACCACAGCATATGTAAATATGCTAAAAAAAATAAAGAAAATTTAAAAACCTTTTATTTTAGTACTGGCAGACTTTCTGCTAGTACTTAAGATGGCGGGGACAATTGTGGGGTGGGGGAGGGAAGGGAGCTGTTTGGGAGGGATCAGGGGGTCTGATGTGTCAGGTGGGAGGCTGATCTCTACACTAAAGCTAAAATTAACCCTGCAAGCTCCCTACAAACTACCTAATTAACCCCTTCACTGCTAGCCATAATACATGTGTGATGCGCAGCAGCATTTAGCGGCCTTCTAATTACCAGAAAGCAACGCCAAAGTCATATATGTCTGCTATTTCTGAACAAAGAGGATCCCAGAGAAGCATTTACAACCATTTGTGCCATAATTGCACAAGCTGTTTGTAAATAATTTCAGTGAGAAACCTAAAATTGCGAAAAAATGTAAGTTTTTTTTTAAATTTGATCGCATTTGGCGGTGAAATGGTGGCATGAAATATACCAAAAGGGGCCTAGATCAATACTTTGGGTTGTCTACTACACTACACTTAAGCTAAAATTAACTCTACAAGCTACCTACATGCTCCCTAATTAACCCCTTCACTGCTGGGCATAAAACACGTGTGGTGCGCAGTGGCATTTAGCAGCCTTCTAATTACCAAAAAGCAACGCCAAAACCATATAAGTCTGCTATTTCTGAACAAAGGTGATCCCAGAGAAGCATTTACAACCATTTATGCCATAATTGCATAAGTTGTTTGTAAATAATTTCTGTGAGAAACCTAAAGTTTGTGAAAAAGTGAACAATTTTTTTTTATTTGATCGCATTTGGCGGTGAAATGGTGGCATTAAATATACCAAAATGGGCCTAGATCAATACTTTGGGTTGTCTACTACACTACACTTAAGCTAAAATTAACTCTACAAGCTGCCTACATGCTCCCTAATTAACCCCTTCACTGCTGGGCATAAAACACGTGTGGTGCGCAATGGAATTTAGCAGCCTTCTAATTACCAAAAAGCAACGCCAAAGCCATATAAATCTGCTATTTCTGAACAAAGGGGATCCCAGAGAAGCATTTACAACCATTTATGCCATAATTGCATAAGTTGTTTGTAAATAATTTCTGTGAGAAACCTAATGTTTGTGAAAAAGTGAACAATTTTTTTTTATTTGATCGCATTTGGCGGTGACATGGTGGCATTATACCAAAATGGGCCTAGATCAATACTTGGGTTGTCTTCTACACTACACTTAAGCTAAAATTAACTCTACAAGCTGCCTACATGCTCCCTAATTAACCCCTTCACTGCTGGGCATAAAACACGTGTGGTGCGCAGTGGCATTTAGCCGCCTTCTAATTACCAAAAAGCAACGCCAAAGCCATATAAGTCTGCTGTTTCTGAACATAGGGGTCCCAAAGAAGCATTTACAACCATGTATGCCGTAATTGCATAAGTTGTTTGTAAATAATTTCTGTGAGAAACCTAAAGTTTGTGAAAAAGTGAACAATTTTTTTTTATTTGATCGCATTTGGCGGTGAAATGGTGGCATTAAATATACCAAAATGGCCCTAGATCAATACTTTGGGTTGTCTACTACACTACACTTAAGCTAATATTTAACTCTACAAGCTCCCTACATGCTCCCAAATTAACCCCTTCACTGCTGGGCATAAAACACGTGTGGTGCGCAGTGGCATTTAGCAGCCTTCTAATTACCAAAAAGCAACGCCAAAGCCATATAAGTCTGCTATAATGGCATGTCTGGCACACAGTGTTGGGGCAAGGGTCCATCTGACCACTGATACCTGGTCTGCAAAGCATGGTCAGGGCAGGTATATCACCTACACTGCGCACTGTGAAGCGGGCGTAACCCTTACACTACCTGATCGATATAACATCATACCTGATGTTTTAAAGCACGTTATTCCAAACAATTTAGGAATGTTAGGTGATTTATGCCCTTTATTGATTAAAACCAGACTCTGCATCAACTATGTAATTTTCCATGGGAGTTTTGCCATGGATCCCCCCCACAGTCCAGGTGTTAGTCCCCTTGAAACAACATTTTCATCACTATTGTGGCCAGAAAGAGTCCCTGTGGGTTTTAAAATTCGCCTGCCTATTGAAGTCTATGGCGGTTCGGCGGTTCGGCGGTTTGCAAACTTTTGCGGAAGTTCGCGTTCGCCGTTCGCGAACCCAAATTTTTATGTTTGCGACATCACTAGTTAGCAGTGGTGCAGATTGAAACAAATTGCAATAGTTAACTATTAGCTAGATTACGAGTTGTGCGTTCAGGTTTTAAAGCAGAAAAATGGTAATTTCAGCCTTTTAGCCTGTATCGCCACGCCAGTCTTCATGGGACTTCCATAGCGCTGCCATTACGTGTTTTGCGGTGAGGCTAAAAAGCTTGCGTTCCAGCCTATACCGACAAGATCCGTTCCGCAATCTAAAAGCAGTAGTTATGAGTTTTACGCTACAAAACTGTTACATAACTCATAACTAAAGTTTAACAAAGTGCACTAAACACCCATAAACTACATATTAACCCTTAAACCGAGGCCCTCCCACATCGCAAATACTATAAAAAAGTTATTAACCACTAATCTGCCACTCCCAACATCGCCACCACTAAAAATAATTATTAACCCCTATTCCACCGCTCCCCGACATTGTCACCACTATACTAAAGTTATTAACCTCTAAACCACCGCACTCCCGCATCGCAAACACTATTTAAATATTATTAACCCCTAATCAGCAGTCTGCCCACATCGCCCTTACTGCACTAAAGTTATTAATCCCTACACTGCCATCACTATAATAATAATAATAATAATAATAATAATAAATGCCACCATTTCCCCGCCAAATGTGATCATTTATAAAATATAAAAATATATATAGTTTTTCACAAACTTTGGCTTTCTCGCTGAAATTATTTACATACTGCTTTTATATATAAATATATAGATTATTATTTTTTTGTAGTGTAACCATTATGCAGGGTGTCACCAAACTCCATGCCACACCTTTTCTGTAGTGCAGTGCCCCAGCCATCTCACATGAAAAACATTTTTTTTTCTGTAGATAGGCTCCCTCCGACTCCCTCCCACTCCCTCCATCTCCTTCCTACCTCTGCCACTGTGCCGCCCACCTGCCTCCCACCTTCCCTCCACACCTCCCGCTTGCACCAACTGATGATCATTACAGACAGTAACACACACAATGTCACTGTCTGTAGCAATCAGGCATCTGCCCTCATATGGTAACGGAGCACCGATCGTACACTATAATAAACCTATTAACCCTTAAACCGCAAGCCCCCCACATCACAATAAACTAAATTAAACTAGTAACCCCTAAACCTAACGATAACCCTAACGTAACCATAACCATAACACCCCTTAACATATGAATCATCCAATAGAATGAGAGCTGCTTAAATCATATTTGCTGATTTGAACAGCCAATAGGATTTTAGCAGCTCTAATTCCTATAGCCAATAGGAATGCAAGGGATGCCATTTTGAAACATCTCCCTTGCATTGAAGATTCAGTGTACGGCGGCCCCCGTCTTCAGGATGGACCCGCTCTGCGCCTCCGGAATCAAGATAGAAGGACTTCGCTGCCTGGATGAAGACTTCTCGCCGCCTGGATGAAGATAAAAGAGGCCGCCTGGATGAGCCTGGATGAAGATAAAAGAGGCCTCCTGGATGAAGACTTCTCGCCGCCTGGATGAAGATCGTTCAATCGGGACTTCAAAAACTGTAAGTGGATCGTCAGGTGTTAGTGTTAGTGGTTTTTTAAGGGTTTTTTGGGTGGGTTTCTTTTTTAGATTAGTACAAACAAGTTACAAGGTTAGTGTAGACCGACGGTAATTATACCAGAACTGCCTACCTCTCACAGTTGTGCAATTGAATTTATAGGAATATAAGTTACAAAGGATGGAGGCGGCACCAAAAAAAGGCTATCTGGCACTCAAACAATTAATTTATATGAAAAACATAAGTTTCAGGTTAAAAAATTATTAATATGTCAGTTTAGGAGAGAAGGCTCTAAATTACTCACAATGGATTGGCAGCTAACAATATATATATCTATACAATTGGACCTTAGTATCTGGTTTGAATTATTTATATTTCTTTATGTTAACTCAGACCAATATATTAAATTATTGATTCCTAAAAAAATGCAAGGTGCTGCAGGTTCTAATATCGGAAAATAATTTTTTATTACAAATTTACAGATAAATTCATATAAGTTGATGTGGGTTCAAAAATATATATAAAAACATTCATTAAAATACTAAGACACCGGTGCCCAATAATTCTTAAAAATGTAAATAATAAGACCTATTAGAGTCAGATCAGCAGGCTAAAAACAAACATTAGATAAATTATTACAACACTCTAATCATCCATTCGCTGTGAAGCGGAGTATCTACTAAAAAACTTTTAACAAAGACCAATTCTAATACTCAGTTCAAATACTTGATATTGGCTAAAATTAAATGAAGCTCAAGACGAGCTGTTATACAAATGACCGGATTGAACAAAATATGTGGTGGCCACTTCTGCTAATTGACACAGTTCTTTGTGTGTTAGGACACTATTGAGAGTCTGTATTAAAATGATGTGAGCATACTCGTATATGCGGTGTTGTCTGGCAATCTCCGTAAGGGCTTGAAAGTCTCTTAAGCAGCAATCACCTGTATAGATATATGATAATGTTTTGCAAGGTGCTTGTTAGTCTCTTTTTATAATCAGAGTGCCTGTGTTTAGACGTTCTTCACACTCCAATTTAACAAGTAATGCTTGAGATTGGAAACACTCACCCGATCTCTCAGTGATTCAGGCAGCAATTCTTCAGCCTGTTTGTCTGCGTTCTGCCAGGGTAGTGTTGAATCACTTTAAATAAGTGTCAGCAGTCTTCTCTGGATTCCTTTAGTGTGCACACTGTTGGATCATCCGTTCACCTATACTCCTACGTCTGACCAGGTTATTCAGGTGTTTTCTGGCGTGACGGTCCTGGGAGTAGAAGTGTCTCTGTGTATTTTTCCTCTGCAGGGCTGGATAGTAGTCATTGAAAAACAGAATCCGTTATTTTGTATTCTAAGTGCCCTATTTATATTCAATTTTTGGATTTTATTGTTGGAGATTATTGATGTCTAAATAATTAATGTAAGGTGCTATGGGGTTAACAGGATTGAGATTTAAAACAGTCAATTTATTTTTAAGTGGTTATTTTCACATTTTATTAAGTGGTTATTCTCACATATTAGAAGTGAATCTGAAACAAATACACCGGTTGAATATTAAGAATGGGGCATTGACAAGTAGAAAGTAGGTGATAAGGACATGTTGAGAATACATTAATTGAAAAAAATGAAGGGGTTAATGAGATTCCCTTTAAATAAATGACTCCAGCTGGATGTAGGCATCTTGACAAAGGCTCCCCGGTGAGCTGAAACGCGTAGACTTGACTACTATCTAGCCCTGCAGAGGAAAAATACACAGAGACACTTCTACTCCCAGGACCGTCACGCCAGAAAACACCTGAATAACCTGGTCAGACGGTAGGAGTATAGATGAACGGATGATCCAACAGTGTGCACACTAAAGGAATCCAGAGAAGACTGCTGACACTTATTTAAAGTGATTCAACACGACCCCGGCGGGACGCAGACAAACAGGCTGAAGAATTGCTGCCTGAATCACTGAGATCGGGTGAGTGTTTCCAATCTCAAGCATTACTTGTTAAATTGGAGTGTGAAGAACGTCTAAACACAGGCACTCTGATTGATTATAAAAAGAGACTAACAAGCACCTTGCAAAACATTATCATACATCTATACAGGTGATTGCTGCTTAAGAGACTTTCAAGCCCTTACGGAGATTGCCAGACAACACCGCATATACGAGTATGCTCACATAATTTTAATACAGACTCTCAATAGTGTCCTAACACACAAAGAACTGTGTCAATTAGCAGAAGTGGCCACCACATATTTTGTTCAATCCGGTCATTTGTATAACAGCTCGTCTTGAGCTTCATTTAATTTTAGCCAATATCAAGTATTTGAACTGAGTATTAGAATTGGTCTTTGTTAAAAGTTTTTTAGTAGATACTCCGATTCACAGCGAATGGATGATTAGAGTGTTGTAATAATTTATCTAATGTTTGTTTTTAGCCTGCTGATCTGACTCTAATAGGTCTTATTATTTACATTTTTAAGAATTATTGGGCACCGGTGTCTTAGTATTTTAGTGAATGTTTTTATATATATTTTTGAACCCACATCAACTTATATGAATTTATCTGTAAATTTATAATAAAAAATTGTTTTCCGATATTAGAACCTGCAGCACCTTGCATTTTTTAGGAATCAATAATTTAATATATTGGTCTGAGTTAACATAAAGAAATATAAATGATTCAAACCAGATCCTAAGGTCCAATTGTATAGATATATATATTGTTAGCTGCCAATCCATTGTGAGTAATTTAGAGCCTTCTCTCCTAAACTGACATATTAATAATTTTTGAACCTGAAACTTATGTTTTTTATAGAAATTAATTGTTTGAGTGCCAGATAGCCTTTTTTTGGCGCCGCCTCCATCTTTTTTAGATTAGGGTTTGGGCAGTAAAAGAGCTAAATGCCCTTTTAAGGGCAATGCCCATACAAATGCCCTATTCAGGGCAATGGGTAGATTAGGTTTTACTCTATTTTTATTTAGTGGGATTGGGGGGTGGGGGTTTGTATACTGTTAGGGGTCGTTTGTTTTGTTTTGAAGCAAAAGAGCTGTTAACTTTAGGACAATGCCCCGTAGTTTACTTTAGATTATGTGTTTTTTATTTTTTTGGGGGGGTGTTGTTTTTTTTTTTTTAAAGGGTATTAGAATAGGAATATTTTTTATTGTTTGTTGTTTTTTGTAATGATAGATTTTTTTGTAATTTTCGTGTTTTTTATTAATGTTAGGTTTTAGTTTAAGGCAGCTTAGGTTTTATTTGACAGGTAAGTTTGTATTTATTTTAACTAGGTAGTTAGTAAATAGTTAATAACTATTTACTAACTAGTCTACCTAGTTAAAATAAATACAATCTTACCTGTGAAATAAAAATAAAACCTAAGCTAGCTACAATATAACTATTAGTTATATTGTAGCTAGCTTATTTTCACAGGTAAGTATTTAGTTTTAAATAGTAATTATTTAGTTAATAATTATAAGTTTAATTTAGCTATATTTTAATAATGTTAAAGTTAGGGGGTGTTAGGCTTACGTTAAGGTTAGGGTTACTGTTAGGTTTAGGGTTAGAGTTAGGCTTAGGGTTACGATAGGGTTAGGTTTAGGGGTTAATATAGTTTACACCTTGTTCCAAATTATTATGCAAATTCTATTTCAGTGTCACAAAGATTACATTTTTTTTTTTTTTCAGTTTAACTCATGGATGGCATTGTGTCTCAGGGCTCTTTTGATCACTGAAAACAATCTCGGACACCTGTGATAATTAGATTGCCAGGTGAGCCCAATTAAAGGAAAAACTACTAAAGGAGGGTGTTCCACATTATTAAGCAGAGCACCATTTTCAAGCAATATGGGGAAGAAAAAGGATCTCTCTGCTGCCGAAAAGAGTGAAATAGTTCAATGCCTTGGACGAGGTATGAAAACATTAGATATTTCATGAAAACTTAAGCTTGATCATCGCACTATTAAGAGATTTGTGGCTGATTCAGAGCACAGACGGGTTCATGCAGATAATGGCACATTGAGGAAGATTTCTGCCAGATCCATGCAACGGATCAAGAGAGCAGCTGCTAAAATACCATTACATAGCAGCAAACAGATATTTGAAGCTGCTAGTGCCTCTGGAGTCCCACGGACATCAAGGTGTAGAGTCCTCCAGAGTCTTGCAACTGTGCATAAACCTTCCATTTGGCCACCACTAACCAATGCTCACAAGCAGAAACGGCTGCATTGGGCAGAAAAATACATGAAGACTAATTTTCAAACAGTCCTGTTCCCTGATGAGTGCCGTGCAACCCTGGAGGGTCCAGATGGATGGAGAAGTAGATGGTCGGTGGACGGCCACCCTGTTCCAATAAGGCTGCGACGTCAGCAAGGCAGTGGTGGAGTCATGTTTTGGGCTGGAATCATGGGAAGAGAGCTGGTCGGCCCCTTTAGGGTCCCCGAAGGTGTAAAGATGACCTCTGCAAAGTATGTGGAGTTCCTGACTGACCACTTCCTTCCCTGGTACAGAAGGAAGAACTATGCTTTCCGTAATAAAATCATCTTCATGCATGACAATGCACCATCTCATGCTGCAAAGAATACCTCTGCATCAATGGCTGCTATGGGGATAAAATGAGAGAAAGTCATGGTGTGGCCTTCATCCTCCCCTGACCTCAATCCTATTGAGAACATTTGGAGCATCCTCAAGCAAAAGATCTATGAGGGTGGGAGGCAGTTTACATCCAAACAGCAGCTCTGGGAGGCTATTCTGACATCTTGCAAACAAATTCAAGCAGAAACTGTCCAAAAACTCACAAGTTCAATGGATTCAAGACTTGTGAAACTTCTATCAAATAAGGGGTCCTATGTTAAAATGTAACGTGACCTGTTAAAATGTTTAAAAAGTTAAAATGTTGTTCAAAGTTTGATTGAAATAGCTTTTGATTTCAGTAAATATGCTGCAAACACAACACATGACAATTTTCAGTTCTTTACAACCTATAAAGTGTTTTGAAACTTACTGTGCATAATAATTTGGAACAGTGTATTGTAAGTTTTTTATTTTGAAAAAAAATACTGTTATAATTAGGATGTATGTTTTTTCAATAAAATTTGAATTGTACTCTTAATAGTTGATAAAAACATGAGAATTATGCTGACTGTTGTTTACATCAATTATTTAGGTAAATGAGAAAGATATCATTGGCATAATAATTTGGAACAGGGTGTAATTTAGGATGTTGCGATGTGGGAGGCCAGAGGTTTAGGGGTTAATAGCTTTAGTTGTGGCGATGTCGGGGAGCAGCGGAATAGGGGTTAATAAATTTATTATAGTCTGTGCGATGTTGGGTTGCAGGGGAATAGGGGTTAATAAATTTTGTATAGTGGCAGCAATATCGGGAGCATCAGATTAGGGGTTAATAGTTTTATTTAGGTGGCAGCGATATCGGGAGCAGCAGATCGGTGATGTTGGGGGCAGCAGATTAGGGGTGTTTAGACGTGGGGTTTATGTCAGGGTGTTAGGTTTAAACGCTAGTTTTTTTCCCCATAGACATCAATTGGGTTGCGTTAAGGAGCTTTTCTTTCCGCTTCCGTAGGTGTTAAGTTTTTTTCTAACCCGCTCTCCCCTTTGATGTCTATGGGGAAAGCGTGTACGAGCATATCACCACAGTGCTTGTATTTTGTGCGGTATGGAGCTTAAAAGCACCATATCGCATGCATAAGCCGGCTGTTTGAAAACTTGTAATGGCTGCGCTATAGGGGGTTAAAAAACGCAAATTTTGTTGCATTAGTTAATTTCCCTATAGCGCGCATAACTCGTAATCTAGGTGTATGAAAGCTGTGATTAAGCGATCTACTTCAACCTCTTCTCCACCAGTAAATTTAGATAAAAACTTGCCAAAAATATCAGAGAATTTTTAGCATTTTTGCTATGACTCCATTTAAAAGCAAATCTTGCTTTTTTATTTACATCTCAAAACTTTGTTATTGATCTAGGTCAATTTTGGTATAATTCATGCCACTATTTCCCTGCCAAATGCGATCATGCGATTTATAAAATATAAAAATATATAACTGGCTTTCTCACTGAAATTATTTACATACTGCTTTTATATATAAATATATATATTATTATTATTTTATGTAGTGTAACCATCATGCAGGGTGTCCCCAAACTCCATGTCACACCTTTTCTGTAGTGCAGTGCCCCAGCCATCTCACATGAAAAACATTTTTTTCTGTAGATAGGCTCCCTCCCACTCCCTCCCTCCTACCTCTGTCACTGTGCTGTCCACCTGCCTCCCACCTTCCCTCTACACCTCCCGCTGGCAACGGATGATCATTACAGATGGTAACACACACAATGTCACTGTCTGTAACAATCAGGCATCTGCCTTCATATGGTAACGGAGCACTGATCGTACTCTGTTACCATATGAAATGAGATTACTTCAGTTCAGGAACAGCAGCTCTTGGCTGTCACTTTACAGCCAAGGTTGCTGTAGCTTCCTGAAGCTGCATTGTATATATACACATGATGCGGTATGATAGGCAATGTACCGAATGACCTATATATCCATCTTTTTGGGTTAAGGGGTTAAAACATTTTTTTTTAGTAACGCCTATACTGTTAAAGGGACACTGAACCCAAATTTTTTCTTTTGTGATTCATATAGAGCATGCAATTTTAAACAACTTTCTAATTTACTCCTTTTATCAATTTTTCTTCATTCTCTTGCTTTCTTTATTTGAAAAAGAAGGTATCTAAGCTATTTTTTGGGTTCAGAACCATGGAAAGCACTTGTTTATTGGTAGGTGAATTTACCCACCAATCAGCAAGAACAACACAGTGTGTTCGCCAAAAATGGGCCGGCATCTAAACTTACATTCTTGCATTTCAAATAAAGATACCAAGAGAATGAAAATAATTTCATAATAGAAGTAAATTAGAAAGTTGCTTAAAATTGCATGCTCTATCTGAATCACAATAGAAAAAGTTTGGGTTCAGTGTTCCCTTTAAGAGACAATCATGTCAGTGCGAGTGAGAGATAGAATACATTTAGCCATATCAGCTGTAGTACCTTCTAAACATTCCAATTATGTCATATTTTTTTTCTGAAAATAGCACTTTTTCTACATTAATAAACTTTAAAACAGCTTGACTAAATTAAATGAAACTTGACAGTTTTGTAGCCACTAGAAATAGATACATTTTTGTTGAATTTTAAACAGAAACTGTTCAAACAAACTATAGCTGCCCTACAATATAATTTAGACATTTTAAAACTGCAAATAAATGCTCCTTCTTCAACTTCCTCAAGCAGTTTGGAAAAATATTAAACTTATTAAAAAATATGTTCTTCTGGGGAACTGCCATCAGTGGTTTCCAAGGCTGTAACATAAGTGATTCTTCTTAGAGAAGCATAAAGATGGCATTTAAAAAGTACAGCTGTCACTGGTTTGTGAAATATGAACAAATTCTGATAAATGGTAACTTTTAAAAGAGGCTTTTTGTGCAAACATGAGTATATTGAAAAAAAGGTTTCTAGTGTAGGATAAGATAGGCCACATAGATTAAAAATGTCAGCTTGATGTCCCTTTTCTCATATTATACAGCGCTTGTTATTAAATCATAAATGCATAATACATGTCAAAATATCACCAAGATTACAAGTTTTGCGCTATACTGGGTGCTTAAATAATGCAAAAAAAAAATAGCGGTATTGCACTCTCCATAGCGCTGCCATTATGAGTTACTGAAAAACCTCCTTGTGCTGTGCATTATGGTGCAATAAGCTCCATACCGCACAAAAGCCAAGGGCTGAGTTTACGTGCTCGTACAGGCATTACCCCATAGACATCAATGGAGAGAGAGTGTTAGAAAAAAATTAATGGGGAGGAGCCGGCCGTGGTAGAGAATGGCCGCACACTTTCAGAGCTCCTGCTGAACTGTCCCTAATGTGGCAATGAAGAAGCTTTTTATGCCCCAATACAAGGCATATTTTCAGCGTGATCTCAAATAAAATACGCTTATAAGCGAATTGGCCGGTATGCTGTACAAAGAAATATGCGCTGTTTGCCAAACATAATGCCTAAATGAACTGCATCTGTGTCCAGGTAGGACTATGCACCTGAGTAAGTGAGTTCAGCATTTCATTGTGGGATAGACGCCGTAAGCGGAGGAGGAAGGTGGGCTGAGTGCGCTCAGCACAAGAGAAGGCGTGTACTGCAGCCGCTGTAGTTGGAAGTGTATTATCCAAGTAAAACCCACAGCTCAGCCGTAAACTCAGCTCCAGCGGACACCGGGGAGAGAGAGAGAGCCATCGAGCACAGTGATAGGACCGTATGGTCCACTCCACAAGAAGGGGATAAGGCTCCAAATAGCACCAGTGATTAAAGAGGACGGACCGGGCGAGTTCAGAGTCCGGGCACCTGTTAAGAAAAATAAGCCGAAGGAGGAATACGGGTACAGAGTCAAATGTGGTGGTGGAGCACGGGATACAGCCTACCTCGGTGTATCAGACGGAGTTCCAGCAGAGTCCCAATCAGGTGTGCAGATGGCTTTCCGAAGTAAAGCTTGCCAGACCTCAATAGGAGCCGGTATCCAAGGACAAGCGGATGGTTTACTTTTCTTTTTCCCCAGCGGTGTAAGGTTAAGAGTGGACTGTAGCAACCAACAAGGAAGAGTACCTTCCTAGTTTCACAGGAATAGAAGTACAGCACTTCAGAAAGGTACAGCATTTCAGAAGGACTGGGGGAAATATAAAAGGTTACCTTTCTATTTATTAATACACGGTTCTGTTAATAACATGTTATAAATAAAATGTTGCAAATAAATGTTACTGTGTGAACTAAAAGGGACTTTGGCCTCCACTTATAAGTTTAAAGGAAAAAGAAAGAAAAAGGAAAAACCAAAGTAAGAAGGTCAGAGTCTCCCTATTAAATTAAAGAGGAGTTCAAATAAATCATTGATATCTGAAGCTTATTCGTTAACATTGGGGAAAAAAGAAAAAGGAAAGAAAGGGAAAAGGAAAAAAAAAAAAACTTCTGTTATAAATTGAACTGCCTATTATGCATTAAACCTTAGGCAAAGAAGCCTTATATATTCCTCAGTGTTTTGGGAGTGTGGGGAAAAGGGGTTTAAAAATGGCTACTAAGAAACTAGCCAAACAGGACAAAGGAGGTAAATCCAATCTATCGCAGGTACCAAAAGTAGACTCCTACTTTAAAACCGCAGAATCCTCTTTACTAAATCAATCCCCAGAATATATTTCACCTTACAAAATTACCAACACTCCTGAACCCAAAACATCCCCTCTAACTAAAGCTGATCTGAAGGGTTCATCTACGAAAGCAGACATTCAAACCCTGCGGGAGGAAATAAGTCAGGTGATATTATGTATTAAAAATGAGTTTTCTGAAATTAAAAAAGACATTGGAGAGATTGGAAATAGAGTGGCCCAATTGGAAGCAGTTAGGGACTCATGGGTTAAACATACAGACAGTATGGAACAACAGATGAGTCAGCAAGGAGAGGCTATAATGGCTTTACAAAATCAGTTAGAGGATCTGGAGAACAGGCAGAGGAGGTCAAACTTAAGGATAAGGGGGATAACAGAGGACATACTATCTGCAGATCTTGAAAAATATCTTTTACAATTCTTTAATACTTTAACAGGAGATACAACATACACAACGAAGACACTGGAAAGATGTCACAGAGCCTTAAAACCTAGGTCAAAAAAAGGAGATCCCCCTAGAGATGTAATAATTAAATTTGCACATTTTAAAGATAAAGAGGCCATTACACAAGCAGCAAGACAACAACAAAATATTATGTTCGAAGGCCAGCATATCCAAATCTACACTGACATATGCCCAAGGACACTTCAAAAAAGGAGAGAACTTAAATTCCTCACCCTGCATCTTAGTAAATTAAATATTCCATATAGATGGGAATTTCCCTTTGGTTTAAGAGCCACAGCGGAGGGAAAGGCTGCAACCCTATACTCCTTGCAAGATCTTGGTACTTTTTGTGCTAATTTGGGCATTAGTACCCCGGCACAGGACTTATCAAATAATTAAGTGAGAGGAAGGAATGTTTACCCATCTAATCAAAGTACTGCACAGGGAGCAAGGGGGCCTCAATGGATAAAAGTCCCGATAAGGAGAAAACAGCAAGAAATGACTAATAATTGTTCAGAGACAATCTCTAATAGCTGTGCATATCCCAAATTCTATTAGATAGTTGTCGATTGTTTAGTCAGAGTCACTATAGAGTTAGTGTAAGAATATTGTGAAATAACTGGAGATTTAAGAAATATGCTAAGAGGGTTTTTTTTTTTTTTTTTTTCTCTCAGGCAATAGAGGGAATGATAGTAGGTTAGAAATGTGTTTTATGGTGTTAAGTATTTAAGTTTTGTATTTAAAGGTGTCCCTCTCCCCCCCTAATATCTCGATGGAGTTAGGGTTAAAGGGACATTATGCACTCAAAAAAATATGGGGTATTTAAATAAAAAACTCAAAGAATATAACGTTTGTAATTGACATGTATTAGCAATTTTTCTGCTAAAGCTTCTAAAATTGATGGCACAGTTTCACTCCATAAGAATATGTTCGTAGGACACACTAGCTACAAAGCAAGGAGTTTTTCCTCTCTCCCTAGCTAGTGTCCTTATAGCCAGCCCCCATGCTGGAGCTGCTAATACATGTCAATTACAATCCCCTCCATGACTGTTCCACTGTGCATGGGAATAGGGAATCTCACTGGGCCCCGTGCCCATCACCCTGTTCCCCCTTCTAATTGTTTACTTGCCTGCCAGCTGTCCCCCTCCGTTTTCAGACTGAGCCCCACAAGTTGGCTGTTATTATGTGTTGCTGCATTGTGGGCTGTGCGTGAGTATGATCATGCTTTCTAACATAGCTGTAAAGCCCATATTCAATGCTCATACTCACGTACAGCCCACAATGCTGCAACATAGCATATCGCTAAGGGGATAATTGAGCAAACGAGACGTGCACAAAATCTTGGAGAATATTGCGTATATAGTACATTATACGCAATGTAAACTTTGATAACTAGTAGAGCACCGTGCTTATTAGTCACAAGCTACAAGGAGGAGGCTGCTGGCATGTACTACTACATACGGGGAGTAAAGCAAACTAACACACAATGCACGGTATACCGCAGCATTCACGCACAACACGTCCAGCCGCACATACTGTTATCACTCACAGTTATGCACTAAGATGCCACGCACATATCTTCAGCACCGTCATCAAAATAGGGAGTCGTCAATTCCCAGAACCCTGCCCACACATCTCTAACTGCCTACACATCTCCAGTAAGATAAAACACACTATGCCTAACGTCCACCCGAAAAAGTACAGGAGTATAATACTATAATTGCAGCAGCACTATCAATCCATTACAGGTCTCAGAATACTTATTCTAGGTCCCCTCTCTTGATTTTGCCTTTAACATCCTGAATCCCAGTTCTCAGTTCCTTTAACCAACGCTTGTTGTTATAAAAGGTTTTAGGGAATTTGCACATTTTTTTTAATTTTTTTTAATTTTTTTTTATTTTTGGTCTAACGGATGATATAAGTCATCATCTAAGAATCACATGTTGTACACTTTTTTGGTGGTCGGCCACCTCTTTTTTTATTTTTTGCATTAGAGGTAATGATAGTAGGTTATCAATGTGTTTTAAGGTTTTAAAGTATGAATTTAAGTTATGTATTTAAAGGTATTCCTCTCTCCCCTAAGTTCTTCGTGGAACAGGGGTTAAAGAAAGGTCTTAAAGAATTTGCACAATGATTTTTGTGAAACACATGTAGTATACACTTAGGTGGGCCCCCCTCTTCATCTCCTTTTTTTTTCTCCCCTTCTCTCCTCCTTACAAGGTCACTAATGGGTTTTAAGGTGCAATAGTACGCATCTATGTGTTATATTTAAAGGTGTTCCTCTCCTCCCAAATCTCTTTGTGGAGTTAGGGTTAAAGAGAGGTCTTAGGGAATTAGCACAACGATTTTTGCTTAACAGATTTTATAAGTTATTATTTAAGAATCACATGTTGTATGCACTTGGGTGGTTCCCCCCTCCCCTTTTTATTTTTTAGAAAAAAAAAAAAAAAAAACGGAAATATTTTTAAATCATTAGATAGATTTTATAAATTAAGGGCTGGTTACGCAAGTAGACCAAGCATACTAAAGCAGTCTGCGTGTAATTGTTAAACTTGTCACCCCTACCTCCTGTAGGTTAGTATAGGGAGTGGCTGTTGCTAAGCATTGGAGCGAATTCGGGGTCATAATATTCTCAAATATTGTAAATTATTGTATAATTGCCACAGGGGGGGAAAAAAACCATCAGTCGGTTCAATTTTCCATAATTTTGTGTTGTGGATGGGATATGAATGGAGTATGATGTGGTGGGTTTGGGGGGGGGGGTTTCTCCCCACGGTCCCTACCTTGCTCCTTTGGTTATTTACGTTACTCAGTTTCCTACATATCCCCTTAAAAAATGAAAATAGATAAAAGAGAGATATGTTTATTATCCCAAAACGCTAAGGGCCTTAATAGTCCACAGAAACATAACAAGGCTTTATATAGCTTTTATAAAGATAAGGGGGATATCATTTTTGTACAAGAATCATTTTAATAGAGCTAATGAACCTAACTTTACAAATAAGTATTTCTCAACTATATATCAGAGTTCAAATAATTTAAAGAAAAATGGGGTTTGTATAATGTTTCATAGAGATATAACATTTCAACTTATCCAAATGGATAAAGATGAGGATGGTAGATTTTTATGCTTAGTAGGACTACTATATAATAGGCCCGTTACCTTAGTGAATGTATATGCACCAAATAGTGGGCAGAATTTATTTTTTAAGAAAATTTGTAACCGGATATTAGATATACAGAAAGGAACCTTGGTTATTGGAGGGGATTTTAATGTACCAATGGAACCGGTAGAGGACTGCTCCAAATCTAGAAGCAATAGTTCCAAAGATATTATTAAAGCAGTTAAGACGAACCTTCTTTCTCTCTCTTTGATAGACATCTGGAGGACACTCCACCCTGCTATTAGAGACTTTACTTTCTATTCTTCACCCCAAAAATCTTACTCACGCATAGACTATTTTTGGATAGATCAAAATAGTTATACCTTAGTCCAAGAGGCTAAAATACATAAAATTACTTGGTCGGACCACTCCCTTATATCCATGAAGTTTAGCTGGCCCCAAAAACCAATAATACCATATCAATGGCGTTTAGATGACAATCTTTTAAAGGATCCCCTAATAAGATAGTCTATATTGGGGGCCAGACATGTTTCTCTTGAGCTCCCAACTCTTGGCCGATTTAAATGCATAATTACGATAAAAAAATATGATATTTGGGGATGCAGAACGACAAAGATTATCCAGCAACTAAAGAGCACTCTAAAATTGAATTTTAAGACTTTACGCTTTTACAGACTACTCATAAAACCAAGTCTAAATTGAAGCTGACCTGCTCTCACTTCAACTGTGATTTAAACTACGCAATTTCTAACTATGAATGAAATACGGGCTCTACTCCTAGAATTTGCAGGGCAGATGCAGGCTCAGTATGCTGACCTTAGGCTCACAGTTAGAGCGACATATGCTCCAATAAAGGAAGAAGAAGGCAAGATGGCGGAAAGAGAGGATACCTTGCTACAGGTCGCGACTACGCAAGAAGTTCTCCTCGAGACTGCTGAAACCAAGGCTCATGGGACACAGCGTGAGAGAGACACACACGCTGAAGAGAAAACAGTCCGTGAGAGAGGTTCGCCTACAGGAGCTCAGCGGCCATTGTCTAATGCAGATGTTGCATGTTGAGATTGGCAGAGTGCGACTGAGCGCGAAGAGATATTTGAATCTCGCCAAAATTTTTATAGGAGACATGGCGGTTGGGACTGTCGGGAGGCGCGCTATGTCCTATGAGGTAAAAAATGTGAACTATCTGCAGGCGGCATCTACACGGCACATCGCAACCTCTCCGGAACAGACCCGACTAAACATAGAGGTACGTCAGCTGAATAAGCTCAAGCCTCCCTTCATATTAGTGAAGACACGCCGCCTGATGTTTGAAGGTGTACCTTCCCAGCTCCTTTCTTGCGCATTAAATGCCGTGATAGGGAGCCCAGATCTATCGCTTATAAGATCATACTGCGGGCGGCTCTATTCCCCTCACTTGCGATGTTGGAGGTTCTTACCCCTGAGACACCCCTACAGAAGGGTCGATAGAGATGGAGTCGGCTAATTACAGGCTGCATTATCTGGCAAGTTAATTGTACTATGCTACACAGTTGTGCCAGATCCGTTGGCCGGATAAATTTGACAGCTAGAGTACTACCCGCTACAAGAGACATATTTGATTCACAGTGAAAAACTGATGTAAACGTGTATTTTCTCCTTCCATGCCAACTTTTTGCCCCCAAGCATTCCTTTCACTGGCCATATGGCTGGTTCCTTTAAGATTCATGATGAAGGCCTACTAAACATTATTACACCATGCATAGTCTGAGACATTAATCCTTGTTCTCGGTAGCTATATCCCTATACCACTTTCAGGACTTTACAGAGACCCAGATGCCGGCTGACATTCTGGGAACTAGATTATGAAAATTTAAATGTATGATTTAATGCTTTGTGTTTTTCCATCCATAATTCTAATGATTTTAAAGATCATAAATCTCTATAGTTTTGTTAGGTGAACGTCAGTATGTATACCTACTAGTTTACAGTTAATTCTTTTCCTCATACGATTATTTGCAGGTCTTCTGGGACTAGCATTTAAGCCTCTCAATACCTGAGTTTGTATTTGATACTGACTATGGAGTCCTTGAAAAATATACCTACTGGGAGAGTATAATTGAGATACCTTAGTGTAAACAGAGTCACCTGGTTGGCCATATGATCGCCTTAATAACAGATACTTAGCTTAGTGACCTAACAGGGGACAAACGTTTATATTAGTCCATTATGCTTAACCTGTGGTGTGGCTGTATTATGCCTTATAATATGCCTTTACACTATGTAGTTAATGTGTCTGATTGAGTTAAATAATGTTATGTGCCTTTTTCTTTAACTATTACCAATAAGGATTATCTATCCAGATGTGTATAATGAGAGTATGAAATCTTCATGCATCTGTAAGTTTATCTCCTCTAGTTAGATATTCATGCCCCCCCTATACATAAGCTTTACAGATAGGGTCTGCAGTACCATGACTTGCCTCAGGTTATTTTTTAAGAAAGTACAAATAAGACTCAGAGACAAGTTCATATAGTCTAATGAGATTTTATTAGGACCCTTTTTACTTAACTTAGTATGCTCCCCTATTTGTTTGCTTTTATATGTTTATATGACAATTGCTATATCTGGTTCTTGCCAAACAGTGCTAACTAACACTGCTAAAGGTAATGTTGATATTATATATACTAAGGTGACGTTTTACTTAAAGATTTATTTTATCTGCCTCTCCTTCATAGGTGGGGAAACATGTACACTCTATCTACAAAAAAAAAAAAAAAAAAAAAAAAAAAAAGAAAGAAAGAAAAGGGAAAAAAGAAAACATTCCTACACACTATGCTTGCTCAGAGTGAAGAGTATCTATCAAAAGCATATTTGTGTCTATGTTAGTATGTGTTTATGTTAGTGTAGTAGTGTTGCAGATTTTACAGTTGAGACCATACTTCTACATATCATCATATATCCTCCAAGTATTTAACACCTATTTCTACCCTAGATTACCCCCCTACAATACAGTTTGCAAAGGTCCCCCTGTTCCTCTAATAGGGGAGATATAATAGCCAGAGCAATAATCCTGTCATAGTTATGCCTACTTTTCTTGCTACACTCTATTATTTTAGCACAGGTTAAAATTCCTATTCTGGTCTTACTATCTGGATTGTACTGGCCTATGTACTAATGTAGAGAACAGCCATTTTATGTCAAGATATTACCTTGTCCCACTACCTACTCCTAAGTAGGCTAGCTTCCCAAGGCATTTCT
The DNA here is from genome assembly GCF_027579735.1 of Bombina bombina. Classification (NCBI taxonomy): domain Eukaryota; kingdom Metazoa; phylum Chordata; class Amphibia; order Anura; family Bombinatoridae; genus Bombina; species Bombina bombina. The sequence continues at coordinate 832,614,191 of NC_069503.1, read as the reverse complement.
CATTATGCTTTTTAGCGATCCAGCCACCAGACGTATGGTCTCTGCGATAGGGCACTCATGAGGCCACACTAGGTACCATATGATACTTACATTCCTATTTGGCTCCCTTACCCCCACTCCTCTCCCTATGCGTATAGCGGTGCTTACCCGCTGAATATCCCCCTTCCCCCTATCTATCTAGGCCCAAGAGTGGCTGATATTTCTGTTAACCCTCCACAGGCTGTTATTTTGGTCTTAGATAAACTATTATTAGAATGTGGAGTTCATACGTTGACATTATAATATAAAATGAAGTTCTATTTCATCTCGCCTAAGATACTGTCTATCTTCATAACCAGAATTGAAATGTACTTTCTCTTGCTATATGTTCATATTGCTTTCTCAATAATGCCTTTGTATAGACAATATATTACTCTCTTTGTTATAACCTTGGCCTTAGGGCGAGTTCTTGTTGTGATGATATATGCTTTAACTTCAATAAAAAAAATTATTAAAAAAAAAAAAAAAAAATTAGTCTATATTAAAATCTATTTAATCTTATTTTAATAATATTGCCATAGAGGAAACCTCGCCAAGTACTTGGTGGGTGGCACATAAAGCTGTAATAAGGGGTGAATTTATAAAACATAAATCTAGAGTAAATAGACAAGCCAGAGAACAATTTGTACATTAAATTGATTTACTCTCTAGGGCAGAACATAAACATAAGAAAGAAACATATAACAAACAATTATCAGATTCCCTTAAAAGGGAGCATGAAAATCTTAATATTTACTTGAACAAGGGGGTACAACGCAGAGCCTTACAACTTAAAAAAGTGTTTTTTAATGGCGAAAATAAAGCTAGGAGATTGTTAGCTAGATCATTAAAAAAAAGAACGTTACAAACTTATGTACCTAAAATAACAGACGGGCTAGGTAACCATAAAACAGGGAGTCAGGATATAGCCAAGATTTTTCAGGGATATTATCAACAATTATATAATAACCCAAAAATTTCTCAAATAGATAAAGCCATTTACATAAATGAAACAAAAGTTCCTACTATAACGGAGCCTCAAAAAAAAATGTTAGAAGAACCTTTTTCTCTATAAGAAATTAAACAGACTATCAAAAAATTTGCATCAGGAAAAAGCCCAGGAATAGACAGATTCAGTTCAAATTATTACAAAACATTTATTGAGATTTTAGCCCCAAAACTTTTACTTTTTTTCAATTCTTCAAGTACAGAACCTCTTTTGGCAAAAGAGATGCTTGAAGCAAAGATAATTGTATTACATAAGCCAGGTAAAGTTCCGGCATTACCAGCAAGTTATAGGCCTATTTCACTGCTGAATAATGATGTTAAAATGTACGCTTAATTGATAGCAAATAGAATAAATAAAATACTACAGAAAATATAAACATAGACCAAGTGGGTTTCGTCCTGAATAGAGAAGCGAGGGATAATACCATTAAAGCATTATATTTAATAAAGTACGCAAAAAATTATAAGATACCTATGGTTACACTAATGCTAGATGCAGAAAAGGCCTTTGACTGGCTGGACTGGTCCTTTTTACAATTAACACTCAGAAAATTTGGCTTTGGGGAAAAAAATAATACAGCGTATTTTTCATTTATATACATTACCGGCGGCTAGAGTAAAAATTAATGGAGTAATCTCTGACCCGTTTATGATTACAAATGGCACCAGACAGGGTTGTCCCCTGTCTCCCCTGTTATTCATTATTTCAATGGAAATACTAGCAGCCAAAATCCGCTCAGAGGTAAATATTAAAGGAATTAAAATAGGGGATCAAGAATACAAGATCTCATTGTATGCAGATGACGTGCTATTAACAATAACGGATCCCGTAAGGTCCATTAAAAATCTGGAGTTGATTTTGCAGGAATTTGGGAGTTACTCAAACTTTCTCATTAACAAAAATAAATCAGAGGATCTTAAGTATGCAATTCCCACAAGAGAATATAGCAATTGTAAAGCATGTAGTTCTTTCGTGTGGAAATAATCCTCCTTAAAATACTTAGGGGTACAATTATCACTGGATGACACACGGTTGTTTTCAGAAAATTATGTTAACCTATTGTCCAGACTCCAAATGGATTTTAGTTCTTGGAGGCTGAAAATGACATCATGGTTAGGGAGAATACATATAGTAAAAATGAATGTGCTCCCTCGTATCTTATATATATTTCAGACCGTTCCTATTAATATCCCATGTACTTACTGTATTAATCTTCAGAAAATAATTAATTCCTTTATTTGGAACAAAATTAAGCCAAGAATTAAAGCTTCTATTCTCTATAGGACAAGGAAAGAGGGTGGATTGGGAGTCCCAAACATTAGAAATTACCATAGAGCAATTATTCTTCAGAGGATATTAGACTGGCATATTAACCAAACGAACAAAGCCTGGGTTCAGTTAGAAAATAAGTTGATACCATTTCAACCAATGAATACATTAATTTTTGGACCCCAATAGAGGGTAGACCCGCAAAAATTATGCAGTTCCCAATGATCAAGCATATCTTTATAAATTGGGAAAAAATTATAACAGATTGCCCTTCTATATCATCTATCCCGTCACCTTTACTCCCGATTACAAATAATGCTGAGTTTCAGGGGGGACATATACCTAGTCGGTTTAGTCAATTAAAACTACATCAATCTATACCGTTATATCTCTTTTTAAATAATGGGAAGCTTAAATCCCAACAGGAGCTGGGAGATCTGGCTGATGGTACATATGGTAATTGGCTAAAGTACAGAATTTCATGGCACTACATTCAGAAACAGTAAAATTAACTAGGCAATTAACCCTATTTGAGAAAACCTGTTATAATGAATCCTTAATTAGAAGTACTGTATCATTTAGCTATAAACTTCTTAACACTTCAGAAGATTTTATAAAACATAGGTTTATGCAAAAATGGGAGATGGAGACAGGGATACATATCGAAGACTCAGTCTGGAGGTCAATATGTGACAATGTAGCTAGATCTTCCTCCTCTTCCAACATCCAGGAGCTAAATTATAAAATACTTACTAGATGGTATTTGACGCCAGCTAGACTTCATAGTATATACCCTAACGCCTCCAATTATTGTTGGAGGGGGTGTGGGGGAATAGGAAATATGCAACATATATGTTGGGAGTGCCCCAGGGTGAAAGGTGCGTGGGGAATAATTTCAAGCTGTATTCAAAAGATCAGTGGGAAGGAAGATTTTCAATTGGACATATTTACTGCCCTATTAAGTAAACCCGTGAAAAATATCTGTAAAACAAAAGCTAAACTTATAACGTATGTTTTAAATGGAATGAAATCTTTATTGGCTAGAAATTAGAAAAAAACAATTGTCCTGGATAAGGAAATGTTGTTCACAAGAATTAATGAATTATTAATATTGGAGGAATACACATATTTAAGATCCAATAGAGAAGAGGTCTTTCAAGAAATATGTTTCAATTGGGAAGAATTCAAATATACCAACTTAATTTAGGTTTAGGAGTGCCTAAGGTAGTGGAGGGACCAAAGGAGTGCAGGATGGGTGGAAGAGGCTATATTGCTAGACATCAATAGTAAGAAAGGTGTTTTTCATAGAGCCTGTGGGCTCGGTAAGGTATTATATGGTAAAATTTAGAATTACTTAAGCATTGCTAAGGAACTTTTTTATATGTTTTAAAGGTCTGTATTTTGAGTGTTTAAAAAAAAAAAAAAAACTAACACGTGATTGTGGAATGGCAACTCGCCATAACGCAACCCCATTGATGTCTATGGGGAAAAGAAAATTACATTAAATAAAACCACACCCTAACATAAACCCTTAGTCTAAATACCCCTAATCTGCTGCTCCCCGACGCTAAATAAAGTTATTAAGCCCTAATCCGCCACTCCCTGACATCGTCGACACTAAATAAACCTAATAACACCTAAACAGCTGCCCCCCCATCGCAACTAATTACTACTATAATAAATCTATTAACCCCTAAACCGCCGCCCCCCCCACATCGCCAACACTATAATAAAGTATTAACCCAAAAAAAAGCCAGACACCCAAATTGCAACTAATAAACAAAACATATTAACCCCTAAACCGCCAACCCCCCACATTGCAAAAAACTAAATTAAACTATTAACCCCTAAACCTAACAACCCCAACTTTAAATTAAAAGTTACAATATAACGATCTTAAAATTAATATGAATTTACCTGTGAAATAAAAAAAATCCCTAACATGATTAAAAAAATCTAACACAACGAAAAAAAAAAAAAAATACAAATTTATATAAACCTAATACTACGAAAAAAATAAAAAAATCTAACATTAAAAAAAATGGTAAAATTACGAAAAATAAAAAAACACTTAGACCTAGATTTGGAGTTTGGCGTTAGCCGTGAAAACCAGCGTTAGAGGCTCCTAACGCTGGTTTTAGGCTACCGCCGGTATTTGGAGTCACTCAAAATAGGGTCTAACGCTCACTTGTCATCCGCGACTTTTCCATACCGCAGATCCCCTTACGTAAATTGCGTATCCTATCTTTTCAATGGGATCTTTCTAACTCCGGTATTTAGAGTAGTTTCTGAAGTGAGCGTTAGGCATCTAACGACAAAACTCCAGCCGCAGGAAAAAAGTCAGTAGTTAAGAGCTTTCTGGGCTAACGCCGGTTTATAAAGCTCTTAACTACTGTGCTCTAAAGTACACTAACACCCATAAACTACCTATGCACCCCTAAACCGAGGTCCCCCACATCGCCGACACTCAAATAATTTTTTTAACCCCTAATCTGCCGACCGCCACCTACGTTATCCTTATGTACCCCTAATCTGCTGCCCCTAACACCTCCGACCCCTGTATTATATTTATTAACCCCTAACCTGCCCCCCACAACGTCGCCTCCACCTACCTACACTTATTAACCCCTAATCTGCCGACCGCAAAGCGCCGCCACCTACGTTATCCTTATGTACCCCTAATCTGCTGCCCCTAACACCGCCGACCCCTGTATTATATTTATTAACCCCTAACCTGCCCCCCACAACGTCGCCTCCACCTACCTACACTTATTAACCCCTAATCTGCCGACCGCAAAGCGCCGCCACCTACGTTATCCTTATGTACCCCTAATCTGCTGCCCCTAACACCGCCGACCCTATATTATATTTATTAACCCCTAATCTGCCCCCCTCAACGTCGCCTCCACCTGCCTATACTTATTAACCCCTAATCTGCTGACCGGACCTGAGCGCTACTATAATAAAGTTATTAACCCCTAATCCGCCTCACTAACCCTATAATAAATAGTATTAACCCCTAATCTGCCCTCCCTAACATCGCCGACACCTAACTTCAATTATTAACCCCTAATCTGCCGACCGGAGCTCAACGCTATTCTAATAAATGTATTAACCCCTAAAGCTAAGTCTAACCCTAACACTAACACCCCCCTAAGTTAAATATAATTTAAATCTAACGAAATTAATTAACTCTTATTAAATAAATTATTCCTATTTAAAGCTAAATACTTACCTGTAAAATAAATCCTAATATAGCTACAATATAAATTATAATTATATTATAGCTATTTTAGGATTAATATTTATTTTACAGGCAACTTTGTATTTATTTTAACCAGGTACAATAGCTATTAAATAGTTAAGAACTATTTAATAGCTAAAATAGTTAAAATAATTACAAATTTACCTGTAAAAGAAATCCTAACCTAAGTTACAATTAAACCTAACACTATACTATCAATAAATTAATTAAATAAACTACCTACAATTACCTACAATTAACCTAACACTACACTATCAATAAATTAATTAAATACAATTCCTACAAATAAATACAATTAAATAAACTTGCTAAAGTACAAAAAATAAAAAAGAACTAAGTTACAAAAAATAAAAAAATATTTACAAACATAAGAAAAATATTACAACAATTTTAAACTAATTACACCTACTCTAAGCCCCCTAATAAAATAACAAAGACCCCCAAAATAAAAAAATGCCCTACCCTATTCTAAATTACTAAAGTTCAAAGCTCTTTTACCTTACCAGCCCTGAACAGGGCCCTTTGCGGGGCATGCCCCAAGAAGTTCAGCTCTTTTGCCTGTAAAAAAAAACATACAATACCCAAGCCCCCCAACATTACAACCCACCACCCACATACACCTAATCTAACCCAAACCCCCCTTAAATAAACCTAACACTAAGCCCCTGAAGATCTTCCTACCTTGTCTTCACCTCATCGGGTTCAACGATCTGTCCAGAAGAGCTCCTCCGATGTCCTGATCCAAGCCCAAGCGGGGGGCTGAAGAGGTCCATGATCCGGATGAAGTCTTCATCCAAGCGGGAGCTGAAGAGGTCCATGATCCGGATGAAGTCTTCTTCCAAGCGGGAGCTGAAGAGGTCCCTGATCCGGATGAAGTCTTCTATCAACGGCATCTTCAATCTTCTTTCTTCCGGATCCATCTTGCAGACCTCCAACGCGGAACATCCTGCTGGCCCGACGGACTAACGACGAATGACGGTTCCTTTAAGGGACGTCATCCAAGATGGCGTCCCTCGAATTCCGATTGGCTGATAGGATTCTATCAGCCAATCGGAATTAAGGTAGGAATATTCTGATTGGCTGATGGAATCAGCCAATCAGAATCAAGTTCAATCCGATTGGCTGATCCAATCAGCCAATCAGATTGAGCTCGCATTCTATTGGCTGATCGGAACAGCCAAAAGAATGCGAGCTCAATCTGATTGGCTGATTGGATCAGCCAATTGGATTGAACTTGATTCTGATTGGCTGATTCCATCAGCCAATCAGAATATTCCTACCTTAATTCTAGGGACGCCATCTTGGATGACGTCCCTTAAAGGAACCGTCATTCGTCGTTAGTCCGTCGGGCCAGCAGGATGTTCCGCGTCGGAGGTCTGCAAGATTGATCCGGAAGAAAGAAGATTGAAGATGCCATTGATAGAAGACTTCATCCGGATCATGGACCTCTTCAGCTCCCGCTTGGATGAAGACTTCATCAGGATCATGGACCTCTTCAGCTCCCGCTTGGATGAAGACTTCAGCCGGATCATGGACCTCTTCAGCCCCCCCGCTTGGGCTTGGATCAGGACATTGGAGGAGCTCTTCTGGACAGATCGTTGAACCCGGTGAGGTGAAGACAAGGTAGGAAGATCTTCAGGGGCTTAGTGTTAGGTTTATTTAAGGGGGGTTTGGGTTAGATTAGGGGTATGTGGGTGGTGGGTTGTAATGTTGGGGGGCTTGGGTATTGTATGTTTTTTTTTACAGGCAAAAGAGCTGAACTTCTTGGGGCATGCCCCGCAAAGGGCCCTGTTGAGGGCTGGTAAGGTAAAAGAGCTTTGAACTTTAGTTATTTAGAATAGGGTAGGGCATTTTTTTTATTTTGGGGGTCTTTGTTATTTTATTAGGGGGCTTAGAGTAGGTGTAATTAGTTTAAAATTGTTGTAATATTTTTCTTATGTTTGTAAATATTTTTTTATTTTTTGTAACTTAGTTCTTTTTTATTTTTTGTACTTTAGCAAGTTTATTTAATTGTATTTATTTGTAGGAATTGTATTTAATTAATTAATTTATTGATAGTGTAGTGTTAGGTTAATTGTAGGTAATTGTAGGTAGTTTATTTAATTAATTTATTGATAGTATAGTGTTAGGTTTAATTGTAACTTAGGTTAGGATTTCTTTTACAGGTAAATTTGTAATTATTTTAACTATTTTAGCTATTAAATAGTTCTTAACTATTTAATAGCTATTGTACCTGGTTAAAATAAATACAAAGTTACCTGTAAAATAAATATTAATCCTAAAATAGCTATAATATAATTATAATTTATATTGTAGCTATATTAGGATTTATTTTACAGGTAAGTATTTAGCTTTAAATAGGAATAATTTATTTAATAAGAGTTAATTAATTTCGTTAGATTTAAATTATATTTAACTTAGGGGGGTGTTAGTGTTAGGGTTAGACTTAGCTTTAGGGGTTAATACATTTATTAGAATAGCGGTGAGCTCCGGTCGGCAGATTAGGGGTTAATAATTGAAGTTAGGTGTCGGCGATGTTAGGGAGGGCAGATTAGGGGTTAATACTATTTATTATAAGGTTAGTGAGGCGGATTAGGGGTTAATAACTTTATTATAGTAGCGCTCAGGTCCGGTCGGCAGATTAGGGGTTAATAAGTGTAGGCAGGTGGAGGCGACGTTGAGGGGGGCAGATTAGGGGTTAATAAATATAATATAGGGGTCGGCGATGTTAGGGCAGCAGATTAGGGGTACATAAGGATAATGTAAGTAGCTGCGGTTTACAGAGCGGCAGATTAGGGGTTAATAATAATATGCAGGGGTCAGCGATAGCGGGGGCGGCAGATTAGGGGTTAATAAGTGTAAGGTTAAGGGTGTTTAGACTCGGGGTACATGTTAAAGTGTTAGGTGCAGACGTAGGAAGTGTTTCCCCATAGCAAACAATGGGGCTGCGTTAGGAGCTTAACGCAGCTTTTTTGCAGGTGTTAGGTTTTTTTTCAGCTCAAACAGCCCCATTGTTTCCTATGGGAGGATCGTGCACGAGCACGTTTTTGAGGCTGGCCGCTTGCGTAACCAACTCTGGTATCGAGAGTTGAAGATGCGTTAAAAATGCTCTACGCTCCTTTTTTGGAGCCTAACGCAGCCTTTATGTGGACTCTCAATACCAGAGTTATTTTTATGCTGCGGCCAGAAAAAAGCCGGCGTTAGTTTTTTGGGTCGTTACCGACCAAACTCCAAATCTAGCCGTAAGATTGCAAAAAAAATGAAATTATCCAAAATAATAAAAATTACACCTAATTTAATAGTCCTATAAAAACAAAACCCCCCCTCAAAATAAAAACACCCCTAACCTAACAATAAACTACCAATAGCCCTTAAAAGGACCTTTTGTAGGGCATTGCCCTAAGATAAACAGCTCTTTTACCTAAAAAAATTACAAAGTCCCCCCTAAAATTAACCCCCCCCCACCCAACCAACCCCCCCAAAATAAAAAACCTATATCTAAAAAAATCCTAAGCTACCTATTGCCCCTAAAGAGGCATTTGTATGGGCATTGCCCTTAAAAGGTCATTCAGCTATTTTACTGCCTTAAAAGGCCATCCAGCTCTTTTACTGCCCATCAAAACCCTAATCTAAAAAAAAAACACCAAAAAATTAAAATAAAACATAACACTAACCCCAGGAAATCTACTCACAGTTCCTGAAGTCCGGACATCCATCTTCATTCAGGCAGCCAGAAGTCTTCATCCATTGTGGGGGGCATCTTCTATCTTCATCCCGGTGGTGTGGGTCTGTGTAGGTGCGGAGCTGTGGAGGTGCGGAGCATCGTCGCCGGCTACATGGACATCCAGCATGGAGGATCCTCTTCATACGATCACCTCCATATACTGAAGCTCAAATGCAAGGTAGCTATTTAAATATAGGGTACCTTGCATTCCTATTGGCTGACATTTTCAAATCAGCCAATAGGATGAGTGCTACTGAAATCCTATTGACTGTTCAAATCACTTTTATTGTTCCCAGAAGTGAAAGGGTTAATCAGGTTGTTTGTAAGGTTAATTTTAGCTTTAGTGTAGAGATTACCCTCCCACCTGACACTTATCACCCCCTGATCCCTACCTGATCCCTCTCTAACAGCTCTCTTCCCTCCCCCACCCACCAATGGTCACCCCCATCTTAAGAACTGGCAGAAAGTCTGCCAGTATGAATATATAAGGCTTTTTTTAAATAAAAAAGAAATATATTTTCTATTTTCTGCAGTGTAGGAACCCCCTTACCCCCACCTCCCTGATATAACCCAAACAGCTCTCTAAACCTCCCCCCTCTACCAGCTGTCTGCCAGTACCCAGTTTGCTATATTTTTATTTATTTGTTTATTAAAAAAACAATAAAACTAAATTTCTGTAGTGTAGCTTCCCCCGCTTATTACCCTACCCCCTCCTACTCCTAGATCACTTTCCCACCCTCTACTCCCCTTTCCACTATAGGAGCCCCCTCTCCCTGCTTCTCCCTCCTCCCTCCTTCCCACTCACTGCTGCTCTACACATTTATTTTCTATAGCGTAGCAGACCCATTCTTCTTCAGCCCCCTCCAACTATGGGCCACCCACCCGTCTCCCTCCTAACCCTCCAACACCATCAACAATTGGCACCACCACAGATCAGTAACTCTGCCTGTCTATTTCTGCACTGCTCCATTCTTGGGACATGCAGATATAATGCAATCTCGCTATTTGTAGCAAAATCGTGGCAGACAGAGGCCCAGGACAGGGTACGGCGCTGGACCTTAGGGGCTTAACGACCAGAGTTGTACAGGGTACGTCGCTTGTCGTTAAGGGGTTAAGAACTGGTGAGAACCTTCTGAATCCTTCCACTGCTGCAAGGGTCCTATTTATAGCCCAGAGGACAGTAAAAAAAAAAAACAAGTATACAGGTAATTACCATTTCTATGACAATAACCTGCTATTCAAAGGGGCCGAAACATGTTCATTTGTTTATGGGCAATACCCTCATTTTATTTAATGGGAATGATATGTATGCTTTCTTTAGAAAATAGGGGTACCTTTAAAACCACAGCCCCCATACAGTACATACATTAGGTAGGTAATTTGCCTTAAAAATGTTAAGCTTCTACTATTGACAGGGTATGAAATCCCTCACTGAAAAGGGGGTTGCCCCTATTTTACACTGATGTCTCATACCACTTTGTGTTTTTTTTGGGACAATTGTACTCTAAAGGTGCACATCCCCATTCTCAAATCTACTTGGGGCAGGTGATCACCCATACCATGGTCAATACATTATTTGAAAGACAGTAATTTCCTCTTTCACATGAAAGGTCTTATACCCCTCTAATAAAAGGGAAATCAAGCCTATATTTTTTTTTCTTTCATGATTCAGAGAGAGCATGCAATATTAAACAACTTTGTAATTTACTTTTATTTCTATATTTTTATATATTAAAAAAAAAATATTTGTTTCTAGTGGAGCAGATGATCCCAGTTTTTAATGGTGATCAACTGAAACCTAAGGGAGGCAAGTGACCCTCATTTGAAAGTGAGAATATGCCCTTTCATGTTAGGGGTTACTTGTCCCTCTACCCCACCCAATCTGGTTAAACAGCATTTTAAATACTGCTGTAGTAGCTCCTCCCCCCACCACAATCACCTTGCTTCTGCGGATGCAGGTGAAAAATATTTTTTATTTGTTCACTTGCCCTTCTAGAACAAAGAGGGAGGGGATAGAGGCTCTGTTAGAGCTCCCTCGGGTTAAAAAAGCATTTTAAATTCTGCTTCAGGTAATATAAGCATTTAAGTGGTTAACTTTATTTGACAAACTGTCAGCTAGATTACGAGTTGTGGGTTAGTGTAAAAAAGCAGCGTTAAGAGGTCCTAATGCTGCTTTTTTACGCCCGCTGGTATTACGAGTCTTGCAGGTTTAGGGGCACCGCACACTTATTTGGCCTTACCGCAAAACAACTTACGTAAACTTTGTAAAGTCTTTTTTCATCCATAGCGCCAGTATTACGAGTCTGTCCTGTGAGGCCAAAAAGTGAGCGGTACACCCTACCCTGCCAAGATCCCTAACGCATTTAAAAGTCAGTAGTTAAGAGTTTTATGGTACAACACGTAACATAAAACTCATAACTAAAGTGCTAAAAAGTACATTAACACCCATAAACTACCTATTAACCCCTAAACCGAGGCCCTCCCGCATCGCAAACACTATAATAAAATTTTTAACCCCTAATCTGCCGCTTCAGACACCGTCGCCACCTACATTATATTTATGAACCCCTAATCTGCTACCCCCAACATCGCCGACACCTACATTATATTTATTAACCCCTAATCTGACGCCCCCAATGTCGTTGCAACCTACCTACACTTTTTCACCCCTAATCTGCCGCCCCCAACGTCGCCGCCACTGTAATAAACATATTAACCCCTAAACCGCCCCACTCCTGACTCGCAAACATCTGCCGTCCCTAACATCGCCTCCACCTACCTACATTTATTAACCCCTAATCTGCTGCCCCGAACATCGCAGCAACGTTATTAACCACTAAACCTAAGTCTAACCCTAAGCCTAACACCCCCTAACTTAAATATAATTTAAATATTTCTATCATTAACTAAATCATTCCTATTTAATACTAAATACTTACCTATTAAATAAACCCTAAACTAGCTACAATATAACTAATAGTTAACTATTTAATAACTACCTAGTTAAAATAAAGACAAATTTACCTGTAAAATAAAACCTAGCCTAAGTTACGCTAACACCTAACACTACATATATAATATATACTATAATTAAATTAACTAAATTAAATACAATTACCTAAATTAAATTTGCTGAAGAACAAAAAAAACAAAACACTAAATTACAGAAAATAATAAACAAATTATAGATATTTAAACTAATTACACCTAATCTAATAGCCCTATTAAAATAAAAAAGCCCCCCCAAAATAAAAAAAACCTAGCCTAAACTAAACTACCATTAGCCCTTAAAAGGGCCTTTTGCGGGGCATTGCCCCAAAGTAATCAGCTCTTTTACCTGTAAAAAAAATACAAACAACCCCCCCCAACAGTAAAACCAACCTCCCACACAACCAACTCCCCAAATAAAATACTATCTAAAAAAACCTAAGCTCCCCATTGCCCTGAAAAGGGCATGTGGATGGGCATTGCCCTTAAAAGGGCAGTTAGCTCTTTTGCCGCCCAAACCCTAACCTAAAAATAAAACCCACCCAATACACCCTTAAAAAAACTTAACACTAACCCCCTGAACATCGACTTACCAGGAGACGTCTTCATCCAAGCTGGGCCGAAGTCCTCAACGAAGCCGGGAGAAGTCTTCATCCAAGCCGGGCGAAGTCGTCCTCCAGAGGGGCAGAAGTCTTCATCCAGACGGCATCTTCTATCTTCAATCTTGGAACAGCCAATAGAATGCGAGCTCAATCCTATTGACTGATTGGATCAGCCAATAGGATTGAACTTCAATCTGAATGGCTGATTACATCAGCCAATAAGATTTTTTCTACCTTAATTCCGATTGGCTGATAGAATTCTATCAGCCAATCGGAATTGAAGGGATGCCATCTTGGATAATGTCACTTAAAGGTACCTTCATTCTGTGTTAGCCATTGATTGAAAAGGATGTTCCGCATCGGATGTCTTGAAGATGGACCCGCTCCGCGCCGGATGGATGAAGATAGAAGATGCCATCTGGATGAAGACTTCTGCCCGTCTGGAGTACCACTTCGCCTGGCTTGGATGAAGACTTCTCCCGGTTTCGTTAAGGACTTCAACCCGGTTGGATGAAGACTTCTCCCGGTAAGGTGATCTTCAAGGGGTTAGTGTTAGGTTTTATTAAGGGGATATTGGGTGGGTTTTAGAGTAGGGTTGGTTGTGTAGGTGGTGGGTTGTAATGTTGGGGGGATTTGTACTTTTTTTTTACAGGTAAAAGAGCTCATTACTTTGGGGCAATGCCCTGCAAAAGGCCTTTTTAAGGGCTATTTGTAATTTAGTGTAGGGCTTTTTTATTTTGGGGGGCTTTTTTATTTTGCTAGGGGGATTAGATTAGGTGTAATTAGTTTAAAAATCTTGTAATTTGTTTATTATTTTCTGTAATTTAGTGTTTGTTTGTTTTTTTTTGTACTTTAGATAATTTAATTTAATTGTATTTAATTGTATTTAATTCAGGGAAATAATTTAATTGTAGTGTAGTGTTAGGTGTAATTGTAACTTAGGTTAGGTTTTTTTTACAGGTACTTTTGTATTTATTTTAACTAGGTAGTTATTAAATAGTTAATAACTATTTAATAACTATTGTACCTAGTTAAAACAAATAAAAACTTGCCTGTAAAATAAAAATAAACCCTAAGCTAGATGCAATGTAACTATTAGTTATATTGTAGCTAGCTTAGGGTTTATTTTATAGGTAAGAATTTAATTTTAAATAGGAATAATTTAGTTAATTATAGTAATTTTAATTATATTTATTTTAATTATATTTAAGTTAGGGGGTTTTAGGGATAGGGTTAGACTTAGGTTTAGGGGTTAATAACTTTAATATATTGGCGGCGACGTTGGGGGAGGCAGATTAGGGGTTAATAAATGTAGGTAGTTGTCTGCGATGTTAGTGACGGCAGATTAGGGGTTAATAATATTTAACTAATGTTTGCGATGCGGGAGTGCGGTGGTTTAGGGGTTAATATATTTATTATAGTGGTGGCGATGTCCGGTTCAGCAGATTAGGGGTTAAAAATTTAATTTTATTGATTGCGATGTGGGGGGCCTTGGTTTAGGGGTTAATAGGTAGTTTATGGGTGTTAGTGTACTTTTTAGCACTTTAGTTAAGAGTTTTATGCTACGGCGTTGTAGTGTAAAACTTTTAACTACTGACTTTAGAATGCCAAAAAAGTGAGCGGTACACCTGTACCTTCAAGACTCGTAATACCAGTGGGCGTTAAAAAGCAGCATTGGGACCGGCCAATGTTGCTTTTTAAGCCTAACGCACAACTTGTAATCTAGCCGTATGTGTTTTAAATACTGCCTTTTTTAGCAAATAGGTTTTAAACAAGTGTTTAAAAGATCCAATTAAATACTGTTGTATACAATGAATTTAGCAAGTAGTGATTGTGTCAATTATTCCATATTTACCTTTAGCTGATATTTATTAGCGCTCACTCTGTAAGGTTTTTTTAGTTTAAGTTTAAGACACTGCTTAGTACTTTTTTATTACAACATTCCTTTAAAGGGACAGTAAACACCCCTTTATTACCCATTCCCCAATTTTGCATAACCAACACAGTTATAATAATATACTTTTTACCTCTGTGATTACCTTGTATCTATGCCTCTGCAAACTGCCCCCTTATTTCAGTTCTTGTGACAGACATGCATTTTTAGCCAATCAGTGCTTGCTCTTAGGAGCTTCACGTGCCGGAGCTCAATGTTATCTATATGAAACACATGAACTAACGCCCTCTAGTTGTGAAAAACTGTCAAAATGCTTGCCAATTAGAGGCAGTCTTCAAGGTCTAAGAAATTAGCACATGAACATCCTAGATTTAGCTTTCAACTAAGAATACCAAGAGAACATAGCAAAATTGTTAATAATAGTAAATTGGAAAGTTTACATACCCTATTTAAATCATGAAATATATTTTTTTGACTTTACTGTCCCTTTAAGCAGAGGGCTAGTAAGATGTCACACCCTTACCCAGGATTGATCTTGGGTCTCTTTTCTCCACTGTCTTGTGGTTTTCCCCTCTGAACCCCTGGAAGGCTCTGGCTCAGGACTTTGTGCAATCATCTACAGAGTGTTTAAGGTTGCCTCCAAACTACAGCCTGCCCTGACAATGAGCAACAATCTTTTTTATATGTGCCTCTCATATACTCAGTTGACCGTTCTGCTGGCTTTGGACCTGGACTGCTCTTCAGACTCTGCCTTTGGATTTTCCTTTTTATCGTGTTGAACTTTGGACTTTTCTTTGCCTATTGCCCGTCAATTCTGTACTGATTTTGTACTGTATTGACCTTGGCCTGTCTGACCTCACTTCTGTGTATGTCTCCCTAGCCCGAGCATGGGCCTACATTTACCCAGGTGTAGGCCATCTTCTAATCCAGCATGGTCCTTTGACCAACCCAGCCAGACTTCACAGACTTTTGGATGCAGAACCAATTGCTGTAGTAGCTGTTTTTTTAAAAGCCAGGTTGTTGCTTCACAAACCATTTTTAGAAGCAACTGGACATGATCTATATTCACTATATTATTGAAACAGGCTTTAAAGGATTGGACTTTGTATTCACAGGATACATTTTCCCTTTCCTTTCTTCTTCTCATTGCATTCTGCCCTAGCCAAGATTCCTACCTGTATCCTGCCTCGGCATATGTTCTTTCCTGTATCCTGCCTCAGCAAAGAATCTTGCCTGTATCCTGCTCAGCCAAGATATCTACCTGTATCCTGCCTCAGCAAAGATTCCTATCTATATCCTGCCTCAGCAAAGGTTCCTGCTTGTTTCCTGCCTCAGCCAAGGTTCCTGCCTGTAACCAGCCTCAGCAAAAGGTTCCTGCCACAGTGATTTGGCTGCAATCAGCCTCTGCTGCATCCAGTCCACTGCACAATACTTAATAAACTCAATAAACTCAATACCTAAGGAGTGTTTATGCCTAATAGCAAACAAGTTTCATTAGCACCTTTTAGTAAACATAAATCCAAGTTAGAATATACTTCACACAAGATCCTTACACCTGATACCAGAATAAAGGTTGAGGCCTAGATTTAGAGTTCGGCGGTAGCCGTCAAAACCAGCGTTAGAGGCTCCTAACGCTGGTTTTGGCCGCCCGCTGGTATTTGGAGTCAGTGATTAAAGGGTCTAACGCTCACTTTTCAGCCGCGACTTTTCCATACCGCAGATCCCCCTACGCCATTTGCGTAGCCTATCTTTTCAATGGGATCTTTCTAACGCCGGTATTTAGAGTCGTTTCTGCAGTGAGCGTTAGAGCTCTAACGACAAGATTCCAGCCGCCTGAAAATAGCAGGAGTTAAGAGCTTTCTGGCTAACGCCGGTTTATAAAGCTCTTAACTACTGTACCCTAAAGTACACTAACACCCATAAACTACCTATGTACCCCTAAACCGAGCTCCCCCCACATCGCCGACACTCGATTAAAAATTTTAACCCCTAATCTGCCGACCGCCACCTACGTTATACTTATGTACCCCTAATCTGCTGCCCCTAACCCCGCCGACCCCTATATTACATTTATTAACCCCTAATCTGCCCCCCACAACATCGCCGCCAGCTACTTAAAATAATTAACCCCTAATCTTCCGACCGCAAAGCGCCGCCACCTACGTTATCCCTATGTACCCCTAATCTGCTGCCCCTAACACCGCCGACCCCTATATTATATTTATTAACCCCTAATCTGCCCCCCTCAACGTCGCCGACACCTACCTACACTTATTAACCCCTAATCTGCCGAGCGGACCTGAGCACTACTATAATAAAGTTATTAACCCCTAATCCGCCTCACTAACCCTATCATAAATAGTATTAACCCCCTAATCTGCCCTCCCTAACATCGCCGACACCTAACTTCAATTATTAACCCCTAATCTGACGACCGGAGCTCACCGCTATTCTAATAAATTGATTAACCCCTAAAGCTAAGTCTAACCCTAACACTAACACCCCCCTAACTTAAATATAATTTACATCTAACGAAATAAATTAACTCTTATTAAATAAATTATTCCTATTTAAAGCTAAATACTTACCTGTAAAATAAATCCTAATATAGCTACAATATAAATTATAATTATATTATAGCTATTTTAGGATTAATATTTATTTTACAGGTAACTTTGTATTTATTTTAACTAGGTACAATAGATATTAAATAGTTAAGAACTATTTAATAGCTAAAATAGTTAAAATAATAACAAATGTACCTGTAAAATAAATCCTAACCTAAGTTACAAATAAACCTAACACTACCCTATCAATAAAATAATTAAATAAACTACCTACAATTACCTACAATTAACCTAACACTACACTATCAATAAATTAATTAAACACAATTCCTACAAATAAATACAATTAAATAAACTAGCTAAAGTACAAAAAATAAAAAAGAACTAAGTTACAGAAAATAAAAAAATATTTACAAACATAAGAAAAATATTACAACAATTTTAAACTAATTACACCTACTCTAATCCCCCTAATAAAATAACAAAGCCCCCCAAAATAAAAAATTCCCTACCCTATTCTAAATTAAAAAAGTTACAAGCTCTTTTACCTTACCAGCCCTGAACAGGGCCCTTTGCGGGGCATGCCCCAAGAAGTTCAGCTCTTTTGCCTGTAAAACAAAACATACAATACCCCCCCCAACATTACAACCCACCACCCACATACCCCTAATCTAACCCAAACCCCCCTTAAATAAACCTAACACTAATCCCCTGAAGATCTTCCTACCTTGTCTTCACCATCCAGGTATCACCGATCCGTCCTGGCTCCAACATCTTCATCCAACCCAAGCGGGGGTTGGCGATCCATAATCCGGTGCTGAAGAGGTCCAGAAGAGGGTCCAAAGTCTTCCTCCTATCCGGCAAGAAGAGGACATCCGGACCGGCAAACATCTTCATCCAAGCGGCATCTTCGATCTTCTTCCATCCGGTGCGGAGCGGGTCCATGTTGAAGCAGGCGACGCGGATCCATCCTCTTCTTCCGATGTCTCCCGACGAATGACGGTTCCTTTAAGGGACGTCATCCAAGATGGCGTCCCTCGAATTCCGATTGGCTGATAGGATTCTATCAGCCAATCGGAATTAAGGTAGGAATTTTCTGATTGGCTGATGGAATCAGCCAATCAGAATCAAGTTCAATCCGATTGGCTGATCCAATCAGCCAATCAGATTGAGCTCGCATTCTATTGGCTGATCGGAACAGCCAATAGAATGCGAGCTCAATCTGATTGGCTGATTGGATCAGCCAATCGGATTGAACTTGATTCTGATTGGCTGATTCCATCAGCCAATCAGAAAATTCCTACCTTAATTCCGATTGGCTGATAGAATCCTATCAGCCAATCGGAATTCGAGGGACGCCATCTTGGATGACGTCCCTTAAAGGAACCGTCATTCGTCGGGAGACATCGGAAGAAGAGGATGGATCCGCGTCGCCTGCTTCAACATGGACCCGCTCCGCACCGGATGGAAGAAGATCGAAGATGCCGCTTGGATGAAGATGTTTGCCGGTCCGGATGTCCTCTTCTTGCCGGATAGGAGGAAGACTTTGGACCCTCTTCTGGACCTCTTCAGCACCGGATTATGGATCGCCAACCCCCGCTTGGGTTGGATGAAGATGTTGGAGCCAGGACGGATCGGTGATACCTGGATGGTGAAGACAAGGTAGGAAGATCTTCAGGGGATTAGTGTTAGGTTTATTTAAGGGGGGTTTTGGTTAGATTAGGGGTATGTGGGTGGTGGGTTGTAATGTTGGGGGGGGTATTGTATGTTTTGTTTTACAGGCAAAAGAGCTGAACTTCTTGGGGCATGCCCCGCAAAGGGCCCTGTTCAGGGCTGGTAAGGTAAAAGAGCTTGTAACTTTTTTAATTTAGAATAGGGTAGGGAATTTTTTATTTTGGGGGGCTTTGTTATTTTATTAGGGGGATTAGAGTAGGTGTAATTAGTTTAAAATTGTTGTAATATTTTTCTTATGTTTGTAAATATTTTTTTATTTTCTGTAACTTAGTTCTTTTTTATTTTTTGTACTTTAGCTAGTTTATTTAATTGTATTTATTTGTAGGAATTGTGTTTAATTAATTTATTGATAGTGTAGTGTTAGGTTTAATTGTAGATAATTGTAGGTATTTTATTTAATTAATTTATTGATAGGGTAGTGTTAGGTTTATTTGTAACTTAGGTTAGGATTTATTTTACAGGTACATTTGTTATTATTTTAACTATTTTAGCTATTAAATAGTTCTTAACTATTTAATATCTATTGTACCTAGTTAAAATAAATACAAAGTTGCCTGTAAAATAAATATTAATCCTAAAATAGCTATAATATAATTATAATTTATATTGTAGCTATATTAGGATTTATTTTACAGGTAAGTATTTAGCTTTAAATAGGAATAATTTATTTAATAAGAGTTAATTTATTTCGTTAGATGTAAATTATATTTAAGTTAGGGGGTGTTAGTGTTAGGGTTAGACTTAGCTTTAGGGGTTAATCAATTTATTAGAATAGCGGTGAGCTCCGGTCGTCAGATTAGGGGTTAATAATTGAAGTTAGGTGTCGGCGATGTTAGGGAGGGCAGATTAGGGGGTTAATACTATTTATGATAGGGTTAGTGAGGCGGATTAGGGGTTAATAACTTTATTATAGTAGCGCTCAGGTCCGCTCGGCAGATTAGGGGTTAATAAGTGTAGGTAGGTGTCGGCGACGTTGTGGGGGGCAGATTAGGGGTTAATAAATATAACATAGGGGTCGGCGATGTTAGGGCAGCAGATTAGGGGTACATAGGGATAACGTAGGTTGCGGCGGTTTACGGAGCGAAAGATTAGGGGTTAAAAGTGTAATGCAGGGGTCAGCGATAGCGGGGGCGGCAGATTAGGGGTTAATAAGTGTAAGGTTAGGGGTGTTTAGACTCGGGGTACATGTTAGAGTGTTAGGTGCAGACGTAGGAAGTGTTTTCCCATAGGAAACAATGGGGCTGCGTTAGGAGCTGAACGCTGCTTTTTTGCAGGTGTTAGGTTTTTTTTCAGCTCAAACAGCCCCATTGTTTCCTATGGGAGAATCGTGCACGAGCACGTTTTTGATGCCGGCCGCGTCCGTAAGCAACTCTGGTATCGAGAGTTGCATTTGCGGTAAAAATGCCCTACGCTCCTTTTTTGGAGCCTAACGCAGCATTTGTTTTAACTCTCGATACCAGAGTTAAATTTATGGTGCGGCCAGAAAAAAGCCCGCGGAGCGTTAACAGCCCTTTTACCGCCGAACTCTAAATCTAGGCCTCTGTAAATTATCAGATCACTACAGCAGGGAGTCCCACATGGTCTGATCAGAATCAGATGTCATATAAGTTACTAGTGTATGGTCCTTCTCCTTACATGTCTCAACACCCTGGAATTAATGAGTAGTACGTGTGCCATGTCCAAGTTAAGTACTCCCTGAGTTATGATAAGGTTTAGTGCAGTAAAAGCCTCCCCCCCCCACTCTTTAAAGGTACCTGAAGCAGGAAATCTTCCCCAGTGCACATCACATGTTTAGAACCAGATGTATTATAAATGACTAGTATACAGTCCTTCTCCCTACATGTCTCACCACCCTGGAATTGGTGAGTATAAGTAAGTGTTCCAGGTCCAAGTTAAGTGCTCTCTGAGGTTATGAGAAGGTTCAGTGCAGTAATAGCTCCCCCTCTACTCTGTGAAGGTACCTGAAGCAGGGAATCTTCCCCAGTGCACATCTCATCTCATGTAGGTTGTTGACACCGCCTTCAGGGTGGGAATTCATCCTTAACAGACTTGTCTCTTGGCTCAGATACCAAAGGGAAACTTATGTCTTCCAGATTCTTATCAATTCTTTCGGCACACACTTAGTCTGGAGAGCTCTCATGATGGACATAAATCTCCCACTAGCAAATGCCATAATGAAGAAACACATGGAGTGGGGCACAGGAACTACTAAACACAGCAGAAATGCATAATAAAAAGATAATGCAAAAACACTCTGTTTGAATTTAAAATGAACAGTAGATTTATTTCTGACTAATTTTAAATTTAGTTCTATTTTTACTCCCACTGCATCATGTGACAGCCATCAGCCAATCACAAAATGCATATAGTTATATTCTATGAATCTTGCACATGCTCAGTAGGTGTTGTTGTCTCAGAAAATGTGCATATAAAAAGATTGTGCACATTTAAAATTGTGTGCTCTATTTGAAACATGAAAGTTTAATTTTGACTTGAGAGTCTCTTTAATATATGAAGGTCAAAGTAAGGGTGAAAAAAAATCAGAAGCAGCTTGCTCTGCTCTATGGCAAGGACCTGCAGTAAGTTTGCCTGGGGGGTAAAGTTAGGAGCTCTGGATTCAAAGTATACTGAACAAATAAGCTGCACAAAACAGTAAGAGATAGCCTAGCTAGTGCATAAACATCATCTGTACAAGTATCTGAAGATCTTAACACAGGATGCTGCAATCATTTGGGAATAGGTTACATATTAAGCTTGAAGGTCTTGAGTAGCCCTTCGAAATCTGACCAGACATGGCCACTGCATGGAAGTTCCTATTTCTTTACTTCTTTTACTCTACAAATTCAAATTTCTTACTAATCGGAAGACTGAGGAAATGTAGCCTGGGAAGGGCTTGCTCCTTGTGTCTTCATTTGGCTTTTATTTAATCTTTAACGCCTAGATTATGAGTCTTGCGTTAGCCTTCAAAAGTAGCGTTGAGTGGTCCCAACGCTGCTTTTTAATGCCCGCTGGTATTATGAGTCTGGCAGGTACAGGTGTACCGCTTACTTTTTTCCGCGACTTGAACATACCGCAAATCCACTTACGTCAATTGCGTATCCTATCTTTTTAATGGGATTTGCCTAACGCCGGTATTACGAGTCTTGGAAAAAGTGAGTGGTACACCCTCTCCTATCAAGACTCCTAACGCATTTAAAAGTCAGAGGTTAAGAGTTTTATGGGCTAAAGCCGTAACATAAAACTTTTAACTAAAGTGCTAAAAAGTACACTAACACCCATAAGCTACCTATTAACCCCTAAACCGAGGGCCCCCACCCACATCGCAAACACTTAAATACATTTTTTTACCCCTAATCTGCCGACCGGACATCGTCGCCACTTCAATAAATATATTAACCCCTAAACCGCTGCCCTCCCACATCGCAAACACTAGTTAAATTGTATTAACCCCTAATCTGCTGTCCCTAACATCGCTGACACCTACCTACGCCGCAACTATATTAAATTTATTAACCCCAAAGTCTAACCCTAACCCTAAAACCCCCCTAACTTAAATATAATTTCAATACATCTAAATAAAATTACTATTATTAACTAAATAATTCCTATTTAAAACAAAATACTTACCTATAAAATAAATCCTAAAATAGCTACAATATAACTAATAGTTACATTGTAGCCATCTTAGGATTTATTTTTATTTTACAGGCAAGTTTGTATTTATTTTAACTAGGTACAATAGTTATTAAATAGTTATTAACTATTTAATAACTTCCTAGTTAAAATAAGTACACATTTACCTGTAAAATAAACCCTAACCTAAGTTACAATTACACCTAACACTACACTATAATTAAATTAATTACCTAAACTAACTACTATTAATTACAATTAAATTAAATTAAATAAACTAAAGTACGAAAAAACCCCCACTAAATTACAGAAAATAATAAAATAATTAATATAATTTAAAACTAATTACACCTAATCTAATCCCCCTAATAAAATAAAAAAGCCCCCCAAAATAATAAAAAGCCCTATCCTATAATAAATTACAAATAGCCCTTAAAAGGGCCTTTTGCAGGGCATTGCCCCAAAGTAATCAGCTCCTTTACCTGTAAAAAAAAAGACAATACCCTCCCAACATTACAACCCACCACCCACATAACCAACCCTACTCTAAAACCCACCCAATCCCCCCTTAATAAAACCTAACACTAACCCCTTGAAGATCACCCTACCTTGAGACGTCTTCACCCAACCGGGCAGAAGTGGTCCTCCAGACGGCCAGAAGTCTTCATCCAATCCGGGCAGAAGAGGACCTCCAGACGGCCAGATGTCTTCATCCGATCCGGGCAGAAGAGGACCTCTAGATAGCCAGATGTCTTCATCCAGGCGGCATCTTCTATCTTCATCCATCCGGAGCAGGTCCATCTTCATGCCATCCGACGCGGAGCATCCTCTTCCATCCGACGACTAACACTAAATGACGGTGCCTTTAAGTGACATCATCCAAGATGGCATCCCTTCAATTCCGATTGGCTAATAGAATTCTATTAGCCGATCGGAATTAAGGTAGAAAAAATCCTATTGGCTAATGCAATCAGTCAATAGGATTGAAGTTCAATCCTATTGGCTGATCCAATCAGCCAATAGGATTGAGCTTGCCTTCTATTGGCTGATTAGAACAGCCAATAGAGTGCGAGCTCAATCCTATTGGCTGATTGGATCAGCCAATAGGATTTTTTCTACCTTAATTCCGATTGTCTGATAGAATTCTATCAGCCAATTGGAATTGAAGGGACGCCATCTTGGATGACGTCACTTAAAGGTACCGTCATTTAGTGTTAGTCGTCGGATGGAAGAGAATGCTCCTCGTCGGATGTCTTGAAGATGGACCCACTCCGCTCCGGAAGGATGAAGATAGAAGATGCTGCCTGGATGAAGACTTCTGGCCGTCTGGAGGTCCTCTTCTGCCCGGATTGGATGAAGACTTCTGGCCGTCTGGAGGTCTTCTTCTGCCCGGTTGGGTGAAGACGTCTCAAGGTAGGGTGATCTTCAAGGGGTTAGTGTTAGATTTTATTAAGGGGGGATTGGGTGGGTTGGGTGGGTTTTAGAGTAGGGTTGGTTGTGTGGGTGGTGGGTTGTAATGTTGGGAGGGGTATTGTCTTTTTTTTTACAGGTAAAAGAGCTGATTACTTTGGGGCAATGCTCCGCAAAAGGCCCTTTTAAGGGCTATTTGTAATTTAGTATAGGGTAGGAATTTTTTTTTTAGTTTGGGGGGCTTTTTTATTTTATTAGGGGGATTAGATTAGGTGTAATTAGTTTAAAAAAAATTGTAATTATTTTATTATTTTCTGTAATTTAGTGTTTTTTTTCGTACTTTAGTTTATTTTATTTAATTGTAATTAATAGTAGTTAGTTTAGGTAATTAATTTAATTATAGTGTAGTGTTAGGTGTAATTGTAACAGGTTAGGGTTTACTTTACAGGTAAATTTGTACTTATTTTAACTAGGAAGTTATTAAATAGTTAATAACTATTTAATAACTATTGTACCTAGTTAAAATAAATACAAAGTTGCCTGTAAAATAAAAATAAATCCTAAAATAGATACAATGTAACTATTAGTTATATTGTAGCTATCTTAGGGTTTATTTTACAGGTATTTAGTTTTAAATAGGAATAATTTAGTTAATGATAGTTATTTTATTTAGATGTATTTAAATTATATTTAAGTTAGGGGGGTGTTAGGGTTAGACTTTGGGGTTAATAAATTTAATATAGTTGCGGCGACGTTGGGGGCGTCAGATTAGGGGTTAATAAATGTAGGTAGGTGTCAGCGATGTTAGGGACAGCAGATTACGTTAGTTTAGTTAATGATAGTTATTTTATTTAGATGTATTTAAATTATATTTAAGTTAGAGGGTGTTAGGGTTAGATTTAGATTTAGGGGATAACTTTATTATAGTGGCGGCGACGTTGGTGGCAGATTAGGGGTTAATAAGTGTAGTTTGTGGGTGGCAGATTAGGGGTTAATAAATAAAAAGTAGGTGTCGGCGATGTTGGGGGCAGCAGATTAGAGTTTAATAAGTATAATATAGGTGGCGGCGGTGTCCGGAGCGGCAGATTAGGGGTTAATAATATAATGCAGGTGGCGACGATGTCGGGGGCGGCAGATTAGGGGTTAATGAGTGTAATATTAGGGGTTTTCAGAATCGAGTGTTAGGGTGTTAGGTGTAGACATAAAAGTATTTTCCCATAGGAATCAATGGGGCTGCATTAGGAGCTGAACACTGCTTTTTTGCAGGTGTTAGGTTATTTTCAGCCGGCTCTGCCCCATTGATTCCTATGGGGAAATAGTGCACAAGCACGTTTAGCCATCTTACCGCTACCGTAAGCAGCACTGGTATTGAGGTGAGATGTGGAGCTAAATTCTGCTCTTCTCTCACCTTTTTGCGGCTAACGTCGGGTTTAAAAAAAAACGTAATACCAGCGTTACTTTAGGTGAGCGGTGAGGGAAAACTGTACGTTAGTCATGCACACCATTACTGACAAAAACTTGCAATCTAGCCGTAAGAGATTACAATGTTTACATTTAGTAAAATAGCTAGTAAAAATGTATTGCATTCTCTTATTTTCATCACACTAATTATAATTAATACAATTAATTTATGGGTGATTATATGTCAATGTCACTTTAAACAAGAGAATCTTTAGAATGTACTCTCTTAGAAGTACTGAATAAAGTGGATATTTAAGAAGTGAAACACTTGTAAATGATACTTGTATTTATACTAGGATAGTTACATGATATTATTCTTATTATATGCTATTAAGGGCCAGATTACGCGTGGTGAGCTAACAGTTGCATGCAAGTGATATTAGGAAGTTTCATGCATATTACAAGTTGAAAGTAAATGCGATCGCTGGAGCAAAATATAATTTAACCTGCGCAGGATAGCCCGACCTCAGAACTCTGGTTAACTGTTACGCTTGAATAAAAAGTGTTACAAAACACATCAAAAATACATTTAAAACTACAGTTACAATCATAATAACACTGTCTAATAAAAACTTATTTTAAAATAAATGCATAAAAAAGTTATAAGGGCTCAAAGATATGAGGACTGCAAAGGGCTTTAACGTAGAGATACATACATACACATGTTTAAATATGTATATATGTATATACAGTGTATATACATATATATACACAAATATATATATATATATATATATACAAAACACGGAAGGGAACTGCACTCTCATACCGGACCGGGTACACATCCCATGACCCTGCAACATGCTCAGCCCTGGGTGCCACTGGCACTCACAGGAAACTGTGCTGTCCCCAGAGCCACAAGCAGTTAACCCCAGACAGGTCTGGGTGCAAGAACCATAGGGAAAATTACAAAACAAATTAATACAACACCCAGACCTGTCTGGGGTTAACTGCTTGTGGCTCTGGGGACAGCACAGCTTCCTGTGAGTGCCAGTGGCACCCAGGGCTGAGCATGTTGCAGGGTCATGGGATGTGTACCCGGTCCGGTATGAGAGTGCAGTTCCCTTCCGTGTTTTGTATATGTCTATGGTGATTACATATTCCTGTGCACCCTTCCCTTGTTTTCAGTTTGTTTGGATTTGTAAGCTTGCATTGTGTGGCTGTTTTAGGGTCTCAGGTATTGGAAAGGACCTTGACGTGGTACCTGAGCTTGTCCCATTTGGCCAGATGCGGTGACTAACCTTTCCATTTTTGCTTTTAAATCTTAGCTGAGAGCTTGTAAGTGAGTGCTGGGTTTTCTCTGTGTGTTGTATTAATTTGTTTTGTAATTTTCCCTATGGTTCTTGCACCCAGACCTGTCTGGGGTTAACTGCTTGTGGCTCTGGGGACAGCACAGCTTCCTGTGAGTGCCAATGGCACCCAGGGCTGAGCATGTTGCAGTGTCATGGGATGTGTACCCGGTCCGGTATGAGAGTGCAGTTCCCTTCCGTGTGTTGTATATGTCTAGGGTGATTACATATTCCTGTGTACCCTTCCCTTGTTTTCAGTTTGTTTGGATTTGAAAGCTTGCATTGTGTGGCTGTTTTAGGGTCTCAGGTATTGGAAAGGACCTTGACGTGGTACCTGAGCTTGTCCCATTTGGCCAGATGCGGTGACTAACCTTTCCATTTTTGCTTTTAAATCTTAGCTGAGAGCTTGTAAGTGAGTGTTGGGTTTTCTATGTGTGTTGTATTAATTTGTTTTGTAATTTTCCCTATGGTTCTTGCACCCAGACCTGTCTGGAGTTAACTGCTTGTGGCTCTGGGGACAGCACAGCTTCCTGTGAGTGCCAGTGGCACCCAGGGCTGAGCATGTTGCAGGGTCATGGGATGTGTAACCGGTCCAGTATGAGAGTGCAGTTCCCTTCCGTGTTTTGTATATGTCTAGGGTGATTACATATTCCTGTGCACCCTTCCCTTGTTTTCAGTTTGTTTGGATTTGAAAGCTTGCATTGTGTGGCTCTTTTAGGGTCTCAGATATTGGAAAGGACCTTGACGTGGTACCTGAACTTGTCCCATTTGGCCAGATGCGGTGACTAACCTTTCCATTTTTGCTTTTAAATCTTACCTGAGAGCTTGTAAGTGAGTGCTGGGTTTTCTCTGTGTGTTATATATATATATATACATATATATGTATGTATGTACATATATATATATATATATATATATATATATATATATATATATATATATATGTACATACATATATATATATATATACATATATATGTATGTACATATATATATATATATATATATATATATATATATATAGGTAGCCAGTCAGCTGCATTCTTACAAACTTAGGCCTAGATTTGGAGTTAGGCTCCTAACGCTGGTTTTTAGGCTACCTCCGGTATTTGGAGTCACTCAAAAAAGGGTCTAACGCTCACTTTTCAGCCGCGACTTTTCCATGCCGCAGATCCCCTTAGGTCAATTGCGTATCCTATCTTTTCAATGGGATCTTTCTAACTCTGGTATTTAGAGTCGTGTCTGAAGTGAGCGTTGGAACTCTAACGACAAAACTCCAGCCGCAGGAAAAAAGTCAGTAGTTAAGAGCTTTCTGGGCTAACGCCGGTTTATAAAGCTCTTAACTACTGTACTCTAAAGTACACTAACACCCATAAACTACCTATGTACCCCTAAACCGAGGTCCCACCACATCGCCGCAACTCAAATCATTTTTTTTAACCCCTAATCTGCCGACCGCCAAATATGTTATCCTTATGTACCCCTAATCTGCTGCCCCTAACACCGCCGACCCCTATATTATATTTATCAACCCCTAATCTGCCCCCCACAACGTCGCCGCCAGCTACCTACACTTATTAACCCCTAATCTGCCGACCGCAAAGCGCCGCCACCTATGTTATCCTTATGTACCCCTAATCTGCTGCCCCTAACACCGCTGACCCCTATATTATATTTATTAACCCCTAATCTGCCCCCCTCAACGTTGCCTCCACCTGCCTACACTTATTAACCCCTAATCTGCCGAGCGGACCGCACCGCTACTATAATAAAGTTATTAACCCCTAATCCGCCTCACTAACCCTATAATAAATAGTATTAACCCCTAATCTGCCCTCCCTAACATCGCCGACACCTAACTTCAATTATTAACACCTAATCTGCCGACCGCAAAGCACCGCCACCTACGTTATCCTTATGTACCCCTAATCTGCTGCCCCTAACACCGCCGACCCCTATATTATATTTATTAACCCCTAATCTGCCCCCCTCAACGTCGCCTCCACCTGCCTACACTTATTAACCCCTAATCTGCCGAGCGGACCGCACCGCTACTATAATAAAGTTATTAACCCCTAATCCGCCTCACTAACCCTATAATAAATAGTATTAACCCCTAATCTGCCCTCCCTAACATCGCCGACACCTAACTTCAATTATTAACCCCTAATCTGCCGACCGGAGCTCACCGCTATTCTAATAAATGTATTAACCCCTAAAGCTAAGTCTAACCCTAACACTAACACCCCCCTAAGTTAAATATAATTTAAATCTAACGAAATTAATTAACTCTTATTAAATAAATTATTCCTATTTAAAGCTAAATACTTACCTGTAAAATAAATCCTAATATAGCTACAATATAAATTATAATTATATTGTAGCTATTTTAGGATTAATATTTATTTTACAGGCAACTTTGTAATTATTTTAACCAGGTACAATAGCTATTAAATAGTTAATAACTATTTAATAGTTACCTAGTTAAAATAATTACAAAATTACCTGTAAAATAAATCCTAACCTAAGTTACAATTAAACCTAACACTATACTATCATTAAATTAATTAAATAAAATACCTACAATTACCTACAATTAAACCTAACACTACACTATCAATACATTAATTAAATACATTATCTACAAATAACTACAATGAAATAAACTAACTAAAGTACAAAAAATAAAAAAGAACTAAGTTACAAAAAATAAAAAAAATCTACAAACATAAGAAAAATATTACAACAATTTTAAACTAATTACACCTACTCTAAGCCCCCTAATAAAACAACAAAGCCCCCCAAAATAAAAAATGCCCTACCCTATTCTAAATGACTAAAGTTAAAAGCTCTTTTACCTTACCAGCCCTGAACAGGGCCCTTTGCGGGGCATGCCCCAAGAAGTTCAGCTCTTTTGCCTGTAAAAAAAAACATACAATACCCCCCCCAACATTACATCCCACCACCCACATACCCCTAATCTAACCCAAACCCCCCTTAAATAAACATAACACTAAGCCCCTGAAGATCTTCCTACCTTATCTTCACCATACCAGGTTCACCGATCCGTCCTGAAGAGCTCCTCCGATGTCCTGATCCAAGCCCAAGCGGGGGACTGAAGATGTCCATGATCTGGTAGAAGTCTTCATCCAAGCGGGGCAGAAGAGGTCTTCCATCCGATTGAAGTCTACATCCAAGCGGGGCAGAAGAGGTCTTCCATCCGATTGAAGTCTTCATCCAGGCGGCATCTTCTATCGACATCCATCTGGAGCGGAGCGGCAGCATCCTGAAGACCTCCGACGCGGAACATCCATCCTGGCCGACGACTGAACGACGAATGACGGTTCCTTTAAATGACGTCATCCAAGATGGCGTCCCTCGAATTCCGATTGGCTGATAGCCAATCGGAATTAAGGTAGGAAAAATCTGATTGGCTGATTGAATCAGCCAATCAGATTTAGCTTGCATTCTATTGGCTGATCGGAAAAGCCAATAGAATGCGAGCTCAATCTGATTGGCTGATTGGATCAGCCAATCGGATTGAACTTGATTCTGATTGGCTGATTCCATCATGATGTTGGGGGGGGTATTGTATGGTTTTTTTTTACAGGCAAAAGAGCTGAACTTCTTGGGGCATGCCCCGCAAAGGGCCCTGTTCAGGGCTGGTAAGGTAAAAGAGCTTTGAACTTTAGTAATTTAGAATAGGGTAGGGCATTTTTTATTTTGGGGGGCTTTGTTGTTTTATTAGGGGGCTTAGAGTAGGTGTAATTAGTTTAAAATTGTTGTAATATTTTTCTTATGTTTGTAGATATTTTTTATTTTTTTGTAACTTAGTTCTTTTTTATTTTTTGTACTTTAGTTAGTTTATTTCATTGTAGTTATTTGTAGATATTGTATTTAATTAATGTATTGATAGTGTAGTGTTAGGTTTAATTGTAGGTAATTGTAGGTATTTTATTTAATTAATTTAATGATAGTATAGTGTTAGGTTTAATTGTAACTTAGGTTAGGATTTATTTTACAGGTAATTTTGTAATTATTTTAACTAGGTAACTATTAAATAGTTCTTAGCTATTTAATAGCTATTGTACATGGTTAAAATAATTACAAAGTTGCCTGTAAAATAAATATTAATCCTAAAATAGCTACAATGTAATTATAATTTATTTTGTAGCTATATTAGGATTTATTTTACAGGTAAGTATTTAGCTTTAAATAGGAATAATTTATTTAATAAGAGTTAATTAATTTCGTTAGATTAAAATTATATTTAACTTAGGGGGGTGTTAGTGTTAGGGTTAGACTTAGCTTTAGGGGTTAATACATTTATTAGAATAGCGGTGAGCTCCGGTCGGCAGATTAGGGGTTAATAATTGAAGTTAGGTGTCGGCGATGTTAGGGAGGGCAGATTAGGGGTTAATACTATTTATTATAGGGTTAGTGAGGCGGATTAGGGGTTATTAACTTTATTATAGTAGCGGGGCAGTGCGGTCCGCTCGGCAGATTAGGGGTTAATAAGTGTAGGCGACGTTGTGGGGGGCATATTAGGGGTTAATAAATATAATATAGGGGTCGGCGATGTTAGGGCAGCCGATTTAGGGTACATAGGGATAATGTAAGTAGCGGCGGTTTACGGAGCGGCAGATTAGGGGTTAATAATAATATGCAGGGGTCAGCAATAGCGGGGGCGGCAGAATAGGGGTTAATAAGTGTAAGGTTAGGGGTGTTTAGACTCGGGGTACATGGTAGAGTGTTAGGTGCAGACGTAGGAAGTTTTTCCGCATAGCAACCAATGGAGCTGCGTTAGGAGCTGAACACGTTTTTTTTTTCAGCTCAAACTGCCCCATTGTTTTCTATGGGGGAATCGTGCACAAGCACGTTTTTGAGGCTGGCCGCTTGCGTAAGCAACTCTGGTATCGAGAGTTGAAGCTGCGTTAAAAATGCTCTACGCTCCTTTTTTGGAGCCTAACGCAGCCTTTATGTGGACTCTCAATACCAGAGTTATTTTTATGGTGCGGCCAGAAAAAAGCCGGCGTTAACTACGCGGGTCCTTACCGACAAAACTCTAAATCTAGCCGTAAATTCCTTGATGTAGTGCAGCAACAGTAGATACAATTACAATATATAAAAAACTAGGGAGCGCTAATAAGATGAGCTAAAGTGTAACTGGTGTGGATAGGCAAAGCAGGATATAGGGCACATACAGTATATGGATAACAGAAAATTGTGTCTTAATGAGAGACTTGTTCACTGAAGCCAATGTAGAAAATTAACCGCAATGGCTAAATGAACAGATATAAGATCTAAAATAATTCAATATATATATATATATTTATACGAGTGAAAACTCAATATATATTATTAATATCTACTCAATATATTAGGAAGGTGCTGGTTACATAAAACGTAATAATAAATATATTACAACATAATAAAAGGTTGACCTTGTTCAATATACAATATACAATATAGCAAATAGTTTAAAATAGTTACAAAAACTTGAGCAAAAGAGCAATTACAGATAACAAAATGAAAATGCAGTTTATGTGAATTGCAGCAAACAACAACTTAAATGTAATAACCGTTTTTCAGATAGGGATTGTATATGAAGTTCAAAAACTTGTTTGTCCCAAATTATCCTAGTAGGAAACAGAGTTGAATATCCAATTCGCTATCCTCTTTGGGTGGATACTTTGCATACGATTCCTCCTGTACATAGAGAGTGGAATTACTTTTAGTGTAACATCACAAAGCACAGGTGAAAAAACCCAATCCGTACTCACAGTAAGGACTGCTGGAGTTGGCGTTTGGACACACTGCAGGATCTGTCCCTGTGTCAGCTGTGTATCTGCTGTGTATGGAGTTTCCGAATCTGCATGTTCAATAGGTTTATAGTGAAATCCCGTTAATTAGGTATTACAGAGAAGCAGGCGACAGACCCGATGGCTGCAGATACAAACATTGACTGGTCTGATCGTATCCAAAAAATCTAGACCATCAGATGTGCCGTAGCACCAGTTTACCTGCACCACTATCCGGAGTCTTGTCAGCCAAATATTCAATTAACAGGTGTGCTCCAATACGGAGTCACGTGCGCAACGGAGTTTCAAAATTGGTTTCTTTGTCAAGCTCATACCGGAGCACTCTATGTGCTTCCTTATAAACACAACCCCTCATTTGTGATTGGGTGTTTGAAAGCCGCAACAATAATTAAAGGGCTATATTTATGAACATAATATTGGATACAAAGCTACTTAATGTCAGATTTAAAATCTAATAATATCGCTGTATAACTTTGCAGCATATTTAAAAGGGCCTTGCTTATGACAATAATGTTAAATATACAGCTATTGTCATGTTTAAAATTAAGTATTTTTGCTGTATAACTTTGCAGTACATTTAAAGGGCCATGCTTATGGGCTTAACGTTAGATACACAGCTACTTGATGTCATGCCTATAATCTAGCAATATCACTGTATTAACTTTGCAACAGCTATAATACATATATTAAAAATACAACTTGAATAAATAGAAATATATATAGAACTAAAGAAAAAGAAAAGAGAACACAATAATGCATAAAAGCAAACATATGCAAAATTGCTTAAATACATTTACATCATTATATTTACAACACACTTAAAAATAGAATCCAGCACCTTCTAGTAAACATAAAAACCTACAAACAGTGCCAAATATGTATAGCACATATAACTAATAGCACACATATACCACCTACAACATTGCACTTTTTTTGTTTTGTTTTTTTGTTTTTATATATTTAAAACTTATTTTGGGTGTTTATTCTGAAGGATGGTAGAGTGTATTAATATATTTGTAGGATATATTGTGAAAATACATTATAAAAAGCAACCTAAGTCAAATTCCAGATTTAGTCCACTAGGAGTTAGGGTTTTTAACTCAAAAATCCATTTTGCTTCTAACTTAAAGCTCTTTTTGGATATTACACCCTCTCCAATTCAGTTTCACCTGATCTATCACAGTATAAATAAGATGCTTAGTATTACCATTGTTGCATTTTTTAAAATGTTTAGGGATAAGGAGTTCCTTATTTCTATCAAGATCCATATTTTCAATCAAATTAATATGCTCTCTAATCCTATCCTTCACGGGCCTCGTCGATTCTCCTATATATTGTGCCCCACAAAAACATTCAAGAAGATAAACAACATTAAAATCTGTACACCTACATAGGCTATTTATTTTAAAGACCTTTTTTGCTACTCCTGATTTGAATTCTTTACTTTTCTTTAAATAATTACAGACCTTGCAACTATGACATGGAAAAAAAAACGTAATATTATTTTCTGTCAAATCTTTATTTTTATTTTTATATTTATTTATTTTTGTCATATCAGCAGGGGATAAGCGGGTTTTTAAATTTCTACACTTCCTATATACTACGTTTGGCTAATGTGGAATGACTGGGCCTAATATTTCATCTGTTTTTGGGATATTCTTTTTCCATTTGTCTAAATGGCAACTTTCTGCATGAATATACCCATTGGCATCTACTGGTTTAAAAAATGTTTTAGTTACAATTTTATTATTTATGATATCTATTTGTAAATCTAAAAAACTGATACTGTTACTACTTATTTCATAGGTGAATTTTAGATTCCTATCATTTAAATTAATTCTTGAAAAGAACCATTCAAGATCTTCTTTACTTCCTTTCCATTTAATTAGAATATCATCTATATATAGCGTTTATAGGGAGGGCCACTTTAAACCTTTGAAATAAAAATTACAAATGATATACAAAATTTAAAATTAGATAAACGAGGAAATAGGCGCCCAAATATAACGAAAGCACAAGTATTAGATATAAAAGAACATGAGGAGAATAATATGGTGGTGGTTAAGCCTGTGGACAAGGGGGGTGGGATAGTTTTGATGAATAGAGATCCCTATTTAAAAAAGTGCAACCTTCTTTTAGATGATAAAGAAACATATACAGTTCTAGCAAAGAACCCAACTGAAGATTTTTTAAAAGAAATAACAATTGTAGTAAAAAACGCCAGAGAGCTCAACATATTAAATTATAAAGAGACTGGCTATCTCATTCCTAAGAATCCTAAATTCCCCTTTTAGATTGTCTACCCAAAATCCACAAAAACACATTAGACCTCCCCAGGGAGACCAATTGTCTGGGGGATCGACTCAATCACTGCAAACTTATCTGAATATATTGATCTATATTTGCAAGACTATGTTAAAGCCCTACTCTCATATCTAAAAGACTCCATGGACGTCCTTGGGATTCTAGAAAATGTGCAGTGGGAAGATAATTATCTGCTAGCCACGTGCGACATCTTGGCATTATATACATGCATCCAACATAATCTTGGGATTGAAGCCATAAATTTCTATTTAAACAAGAATAGTAATTTATTGAATGAGCAAAAAATATTTATAATTGATAGTATTAGATTTATTTTATCTCACAATTATTTTAATTATAATGGTAAGTTTTTTCTACAACAATGTGGTACGGCTATGGAGACCAGATTTGCCCCTAGTTTTGCAAACCTCTTTATGGGTCTGTGGGAATTGATTTTCCTAGACTCAACTGACCTGGCGGAAAATCTGGTCTCCTATAAAAGCTATATAGATGATATTCTAATTATATGGAGAGGAAGTAAAGAAGATCTCGAATGGTTCTTTTCAAGAATGAATTTAAATGATAGGAATCTAAAATTTACCTATGAAATAAGTAGTTACAGTATCAGTTTTTTGGATTTACAAATAGATATCATAAATAATAAAATTGTAACTAAAACATTTTCTAAACCAATAGATGCCAATGGGTATATTCATGCAGAAAGTTGCCATTTAGACAACTGGAAAAAGAATATCCCAAAAAGTCAGTTTATGGGCATTAGAATAAACTGTATGACAAACTTAGATTATACTGAACAATCAGAAGTCCTAGTAAATACATTTTTAAACAAAGGATATGAGTCAGATCTAATAAGTAAAGCAAGGGATGAAGCATCCAAAATAAATAGAGAAGATTTGCTCAAACAAAAGAATAAGAATAAAAATAGTCCAGATATGGCCGATGAAGGTGAAATTAGGATACCTTTTATAACCCAATATAATGACGATATTAAAACACTAGAAAAAATTCTATGAAAACATTGGCATATTCTTAAAACAGATGAAATATTAGGCCCATTCATTCCACGTTATCCAAACGTAGTATATAAGAAGTGTAGAAATTTAAAAAGCCGCTTAGCCCCTACTGATATGACAAAAATAAATAAATATAAAAATAAAGATTTGACAGGAAATAATATTACAGTTTTTTTCTGTGTCATAGTTGCAAGGCCTGTAAACATTCAAAGAAAAGTAAAGAATTCAAATCAGGAGTAACAAAAAAGGTCTTTAAAATAAATAGCATATACAGGTGTACAGATTTTAATGTTGTTTATCTTCTTGAATGTTTGTGTCGGGCACACTATATAGGAGAATTGACGAGGCCCGTGAAGGATAGGATTAGAGAGCATATTAATTTGATTGAAAATATGGATCTTGATAGAAATAAGGAACTCCCTATCCCTAAACATTTTTAAAAATGCAACAATGGTAATACTAAGCATCTTATTTATAGATCAGGTGAAACCTAATTGGAGAGTGTGTAATATCCAAAAAAAAGCTTTTAAAGTTAGAAGCAAAATTAATTTTTGAGTTAAAAACCCTAACTCCTAGTGGACTAAATCTGGAATTTGACTTAGGTTGCTTTTTATAATGTATTTTCACAATATATCCTACAAATATATTAATACACTCTACCAGTGTTCCCCCTAAGCCCAGTTTTGTGTGCAACCCAGCAATGAAACAGGTAACAAGAGAACCATACTTTAAAGTCTGCATTGTGCAGTGTTTGCTAATTGCAGGGTGTGGTTGCCTAATTAACTATTTCATTGCTGGGCCGCACAGAAAACTGGCCTTAGAGGGAACACTGCACTCTACTATTCTTCAGAGTAAACACCCAAAATAAGTTTTAAATGTATAAAAAAAATAAAAAAAGTGCAATGTTTTAGGTGGTATATGTGTGCTATTAGTTATATGTGCTACAAATATTTGGCACTGTAGGTTTTTATGTATACTAGAAGGTGCTGGATTCTATTTTTAAGTGTGTTGTAAATATAATTATGTGAATGTATTTAAGCAATTTTGCATATATTTGCTTTTATGCATTATTGTGTTCTCTTTTCTTTTTCTTTAGTTCTATATATATTTCTATTTATTCAAGTTGTATTTTTAATATATGTATTATACAGTGGGGTAAAAAAGTATTTAGTCAGCCACCAATTGTGCAAGTTCTCCCACTTAAGAAGAGGAGAGAGGCCTGTAATTTTCATCATAGGTATACCTCAACTATGAGACATAAAATGTGGAAACAAATCCAGACAATCACATTGTCTGATTTGGAAATAATTTATTTGCATATTATGGTGGAAAATAAGTATTTGGTCACCTACAAAAAAAAGCAAGATTTCTGGCTCTCACAGACCTGTATCTTCTTATTTAAAGAGGCTCCTCTGTCCTCCACTCATTACCTGTATTAATGGCAACTGTTTGAACTTGTTATCAGTATAAAAGACAATGTACACAACCTCAAACAGTCACACTCCAAACTTCACTATGGTGAAGACCAAAGAGCTGTCGAAGGACACCAGAAACAAAATTGTAGACCTGCACCAGGCTGGGAAGACTGAATCTGCAATAGGCAAGCAGCTTGGTGTGAAGAAATCAACTGTGGGAGCAATAATTAGAAAATGGAAGACATACAAGACCACTGATAATCTCCCTCGATCTGGGGCTCCACGCAAGATCTCACCCGTGGGGTCAAAATGATCACAAGAACGGTGAGCAAACATCCCAGAACCACACGGGGGGACCTAGTGAATGACCTGCAGAGAGCTGGGACCAACGTAACAAAGGCTACCATCAGTAACACACTACGCCGCCAGGGACTCAGATCCTGCAGTGCCAGACGTGTCCCCCTGCTTAAGCCAGTACATGTCCGGGCCTGTCTGAAGTATGCTAGAGAGCATTTGGATGATCCAGAAGTGGATTGGGAGAATGTCTTATGGTCACTGGTCAGATGAAACCAAAGTAGAACTGTTTGGTAGAAACACAACTCGTCGTATTTGGAGGTGAGAAAATGCTGAGTTGCAACCAAAGAACACCATACCTACTGTGAAGCATGGGGGTGGCAACATCATGATTTGGGGCTGTTTCTCTGCAAAGGGAACAGGGCGACTGATCAGTGTACATGAAAGAATGAATGGGGCCATGTATCGTGAGATTTTGAGTGCAAACTTCCTTCCATCAGCAAGGGCATTGAAGATGAAACATGGCTGGGTCTTTCAGCATGACAATGATCCCAAACACACCGCCGGGCAACGAAGGAGGGGCTTTGTAAGAAGCATTTCAAGGTCCTGGAGTGGCCTAGCCAGTCTCCAGATCTCAACCCCATAGAAAACCTTTGGAGGGAGTTGAAAGTCTGTGTTGCCAAGCGACAGCCCCAAAACACCACTGCTCTAGAGGAGATCTGCATGCAGGAATGGGCCAACATACCAGCAACAGCGTGTGACAACCTTGTGAAGACTTACAGAAAACATTTGACCTCAGTCATTGCCAACAAATGAACTTTTGATATTGACCAAATACTTATTTTCAACCATACTTTGCAAATAAATTCTTTCCAAATCAGACAATGTGATTGTCTGGATTTGTTTCCACATCTTGTCTCTCATAGTTGAGGTATACCTATGATGAAAATTACAGGCCTTTCTCATCTTCTTAAGTGGGAGAACTTACACAATTGGTGGCTGACTAAATACTTTTATGCCCCACTGTAGCTGTTGCAAAGTTATACAGTGATATTGCCAGATTTTAGGCATGACATCAAGTAGCTGTGTATCTAACATTAATCCCATAAGCATTGCCCTTTAAATGTATTGCAAAGTTATACAGCGAAAATGCTTAATTTTAAACATGACAATTAATAGCTGTATATTTAACATTATTGTCATAAGCAAGGCCCTTTTAAATATACTGCAAAGTTATACAGCGATATTATTAGATTTTAAATATGACATTAACGGCTAGATTTAGAGTTTTGTCGGTAACGACCCACGTAGCTAACGCTGGTTTTTCTTCCCCCGCAACTTTTAAATACCGCTGGTATTTAGAGTTCACAGAATGGCTGCGTTAGGCTTCAAAAAGGGAGCGTATGGCATAATTTACCGCCACTGCAAGTCTAAATACCAGCGGTGCTTACGGACACGGCCAGCTTCAAAAACGTGCTCGTGCAGGATTCCCCCATAGGAAATAATGGGGCAGTTTGAGCTGAAAACACCTGCAAAAAAGCAGCGTTCAGCTCCTAACGCTGCCCCATTGTTTCCTATGGGAAAAAACTTCCTATGTCTGCACCTAACACCCTAGCATGTACCCAGAGTCTAAACACCCCTAAACTTACACTTATTAACCCCTAATCTGCCGTCCCCGCTATCGCTGACCCCTGCATATTATTATACCCCTAATCTGCCGCTCCGTACACCGCCGCCACCTACGTTATCCCCATGTACCTCTAATCTGCTGCCCCTAACACCGCCGACCCCTATATTATATTTATTAACCCCTAATCTGCCCCCTCAACGTCGCCGCTACCTACCTACACTTATTAACCCCTAATCTGCCGACCGGACCTCGCCGCTACTATAATAAAGTTATTAACCCCTAATCCGCCTCACTCCCGCCTCAATAACCCTATAATAAATAGTATTAACCCCTAATCTGCCCTCCCTAACATCACCGACACCTAACTTCAAGTATTAACCCCTAATCTGCCGACCGGACCTCACCACTACTCTAATACATGTATTAACCCCCAAAGCTAAGTCTAACCCTAACCCTAACACCCCCCTAAGTTAAATATAATTTTATTCTAACTAAATAAATTAACTCTTATTAAATAAATTATTATTATTTAAAGCTAAATACTTACCTGTAAAATAAATCCTAATATAGCTACAATATAAATTATAATTATATTGTAGCTATTTTAGGATTAATATTTATTTTACAGGCAACTTTGTATTTATTTTAACCAGGTACAATAGCTATTAAATAGTTAAGAACTTTTTAATAGCTACCTAGTTAAAATAATTACAAAATTACCTGTAAAATAAATCCTAACCTAAGTTACAATTAAACCTAACACTACACTATCAATAAATAAATTACATACAAATCCCTACAAATAAATACAATTAAATAAACTAACTAAAGTACAAAAAATAAAAAAGAACTAAGTTACAAAAAATAAAAAAAAATATTTACAAACATTAGACAAATATTACAACAATTTTAAACTAATTACACCTACTCTAAGCCCCCTAATAAAATAACAAAGCCCCCCAAAATAAAAAAATGCCCTACCCTATTCTAAAATTAAAATAGAAAAGCTCTTTTACCTTACCAGCCCTTAAAAGGGCCTTTTGTGGGGCATGCCCCAAAGAATTCAGCTCTTTTGCCTGGAAAAAAAAACATACAATACCCCCCCAACATTACAACCCACCACCCACATACCCCTAATCTAACCCAAACCCCCCC
Organism: Bombina bombina; assembly: GCF_027579735.1. Classification (NCBI taxonomy): domain Eukaryota; kingdom Metazoa; phylum Chordata; class Amphibia; order Anura; family Bombinatoridae; genus Bombina; species Bombina bombina. The sequence goes on along the minus strand of NC_069503.1, from coordinate 832,573,674 downwards.
TTAAATAAACCTAACACTAAGCCCCTGAAGATCTTCCTACCTTATCTTCACCACACCGGGTATCAGCGATCGGTCCAGGCTCCGATGTCTTGATCCAAGCCCAAGCGGGGGGCTGAAGACATCCATCCTCCGGCTGAAGTCTTGATCCAAGCGGCGGCTGAAGAAGTCCATCTTTGGGCAGAAGTCTTCATCCTATCCGGGCAGAAGAGGAGATCCGGACCGGCAAACATCTTCATCCAAGCGGCATCTTCTATGTTCTTCCATCCGATGACGAGCGGCTCCATCTTCAAGACCTCCGGCTCGGATCCATCCTCTTCTTCCGATGAATGAAGGTTCCTTTAAGGGACATCATCCAAGATGGCGTCCCTCGAATTCCGATTGGCTGATAGGATTCTATCAGCCAATCAGAATTAAGGTAGGAAAATTCTGATTGGCTGATGGAATCAGCCAATCAGATTCAAGTTCAATCCGATTGGCTGATCCAATCAGCCAATCAAATTGAGCTCACATTCTATTGGCTGATCAGAACAGCCAATAGAATGCAAGCTCAATCTGATTGGCTCAATCAGAATTTTCCTACCTTAATTCCGATTGGCTGATAGAATCCTATCAGCCAATCGGAATTCGAGGGATGCCATCTTGGATGACGTCCCTTAAAGGAACCTTCATTCATCCTCTAGTCATCGGAAGAAGAGGATGGATCCGCGCCGGAGGTCTTGAGGATGGAGCCGCTCGTCATCGGATGGAAGAACATAGAAGATGCCGCTTGGATGAAGATGTTTGCCGGTCCGGATCTCCTCTTCTGCCCGGATAGGATGAAGGCTTAGACTAGGTGTAATTAGTTTAAAATTGTTGTAATATTTTTCTAATGTTTGTAAATATTTTTTTATTTTTTGTAACTTAGTTCTTTTTTATTTTTTATTCTTTAGTTAGTTTATTTAATTGTATTTATTTGTAGGGATTTGTATGTAATTTATTTATTGATAGTGTAGTGTTAGGTTTAATTGTAACTTAGGTTAGGATTTATTTTACAGGTCATTTTGTAATTATTTTACTTAGGTAGCTATTAAATAGTTCTTAACTATTTAATAGCTATTGTACCTGGTTAAAATAAATACAAAGTTGCCTGTAAAATAAATATTAATCCTAAAATAGCTACAATATAATTATAATTTATATTGTAGCTATATTAGGGTTTATTTTACAGGTAAGTATTTAGCTTTAAATAGGAATAATTTATTTAATAAGAGTTTATTTCGCTAGATAAAAATTATATTTAACTTAGGGGGGTGTTAGTGTTAGGGTTAGACTTAGCATTAGGGGTTAATAAATTTAATAGAGTAGCGGTGAGGTCCGGTCGGCAGATTAGGGGTTAATAATTGTAGGTAGGTGGAGGCGACGTTTTGGGCGGCAGATTAGGGGTTAATAAATATAATATAGGGGTCGGCGGTGTTAGGGGCAGCAGATTAGGGGTACATAGGGATAATGTAGGTTGCGGCCGTGTGCGGTCGGCAGATTAGGGGTTAAAAAAATTTAATAGAGTGGCGGCGATGTGGGGGGGGCCTCGGTTTAGGGGTACATAGGTAGTTTATGGGTGTTAGTGTACTTTAGAGCACAGTAGTTAAGAGCATTATGAACCGGCGTTAGCCCATAAAGCTCTTAACTCCTGACTTTTTTCTGCGGCTGGAGTCTTGTCATTAGATTTCTAACGCTCACTTCAGCCACGACTCTAAATACCGGCGTTAGGAAGATCCCATTGAAAAGATAGGATACGCAAATTGCGTAGGGGGATCTGCGGTATGGAAAAGTTGCGGCTGCAAAGTGAGCGTTAGACCCTTTCCTGACTGACTCCAAATACCAGCGGGCGGTAAAACCAGCGTTAGGAGCCCCTAACGCTGGTTTTGACGACTAACGCCAAACTCTAAATCTAGGCGTAAGTAACTATGTATCCAATATTATATTCATAAATATAGCCCTTTAATTATTATTGCGGCTTTCAAACACCAAATCACAAATGAGGGGTTGTGTTTATAAGGAAGCACATAGAGTGCTCCAGTATGACAAAGAAACCAATTTTGAAACGCGTTGCTCACGTGACTCCATATTGGAGCACACCTGTTAATTGAATATTTTGCTGACAAGAATCCGGGTAGTGGCAAAGGTAAACTGGTGCTACGGCACATCTGATGGTCTAGATTTGTTGGATACGATCAGACCAGTCAGTGTTTGTATCTGCAGCCACCGGGTCTGTCGCCTGCTTCCCTGCAATACCTAATTAATGGGATTTAACTATAAACCTATTAAACACGCAGATTTGGAAACTCCATACACAGCAGATACACAGCTGACAAAGGGATGGATCCTGCAGTGTGTCCAAACGCCAGCTCCAGCAGTACTTACTGTGAGTACAGATCGTGTTTTTTCACCTTTGCTTTGTGATATTACACTAAAAGTAATTCCCCTCTCTATGTACCGGAGGAATTGTACGCAAAGTATCCACCCATAGAGGATAGCAAATTGGATATTCAACTCTGTTTCCTACTAAGATAATTTGGGACAAACAAGTTTTTGAACTTTATATACGATCCCTATCTGAAAAACGGTTATTACATTTAAGTTGTCGTTTGCTGCAATTCACATAAACTGCATTTTCATTTTGTTATCTGTAATTGCTCTTTTGCTCAAGTTTTTGTAACTATTTTTAAACTATTTGCTATATTGTATATTGTATGTTGAACAATGTCAACCTTTTATTATGTTGCAATATATTTATTAAATTATTACATTTTATGTAACCAGCACCTTCCTAATATATTGAGTATATATTAATAATATATATTGAGTATTCACTAGTATAAATATATATATTGAATTCTTTTAGATCTTATATCTGTTCACTTAGCCATTGCGGTTAATTTTCTACATTGGCTTCAGTGAACAGATCTCTTATTAAGCCGCAATTTCTCTGTTATCCATTTATGTGCCCTATATTCTACTTTGCCTATCAACACCAGTTACACTTTAGCTCATCTTATTAGGGCTCCCTAGTTTTTTTATATGTTGTATTTGCCTCTTATTATATAAGGACTTGAGAGATCCCTATTTACTAGCTGGAGTTTGTGTAATAGTTTATTTTGGCGCTGGTCACTCTCTGACTTTCCCTTTTAACAGTAGATACAATCCAATATGAAATCAAATTAATTTTATTGCGTAAACATTTTTGGGGTCTTTTGAGGAAGGGGTGAAGACCCCGATAATGTTAACGCAATAAAATCACTTTGATTTAATCCTAGACAGTGCATTTGCCTTTATATTGGGTTGTGTATGTATATACAGTATATATATATATATATATATATATATATATATACACACACACAGTATATTTATATCTGTGTACATATGTATTTATAAGTGTATATATGTATTTACAAACATTTATGCACAAATAAACAAATAACTACATATGTATACATATATATAAATATGTAGATGAAAACAGCATATTTCTGCAATATTCATATTTAATCAAGTTTTTAACTATATATTCACTGTACATATATATATTATCAAAATATTGGTATAGATATATATTTTACCAAAATACAATTTTATATATATATATATATATATATATATATATATATATATATACTAGCCCATCCTCAGACTTACAAAGTACTTGAACTTTGTAAGTCTGAGGACGGGTTAGTTTATGCCCGAAAACGTTCACAATAAAGTGAAAAAGATATAAGACCTTTGGAGTGCTTCATGTTCGTTTGCAATTTTGTTTTTTGGAATAGCACCCAAGCTATTGTGTATTGAGACCTGGGGGCCTAGTTATCAACGTGTCTACTTTTCCTGCCTTTGCCGGTTCAATACGCCCGCCTAAGTTCGCCTACCATCGCCCATGCGGACCTGCAAAATTTCACCTAAGTTATCAATAAAGCTGTCAAAAAGCCGCGCACCAAGTATGGGGCGATGAGCAGCGGACTGTGAGAGCTATCACTCATCCGATCTTGCTGCTCTTCGGCTTTTTGACAGCTTTATTGATAGCCTGTCACTAAGCACCCACACTAACTACACTGTTCTACCCCCTATACCAGCACCCCCGGAGCCCCCCGCAACTCAATAAAGTTACTAACCCCTAAACCGCCGCTCCTAGACCCTGCTGCAACTCTTATAAATGTATTAACCACTACACCGCCGCTCCCGGACCCCGCCGCCACCTACATTATACCTAGTAACCCCTATCCTGCCCCCCCCATACCGCCACCCTCTATAATAAAGTTATTAATCCCTATCCTGCTGATCCTGGACCTCGCCGCAACTAAAAAAATGTATTAACCCCTAAACCGCCCCTTCCAGACCCCGCCGCAAGCTATATTAAACTTATTAACCTCTATCCTGCCCCCCCTATACCGCCTCCCTCTATAATAAAGTTATTAACCCCTATCCTGCTGATCCCGGACCCCGCCGCAACTAAATAAATGTATTAACCCCTAAACCGCCGCTCCTGGACCCCGCAGCAACCTGTATTAAACTTATTAACCCCTAATCTGCCCCCCCTACACCGTCGCCACCTATAACAAATGTATTAACCCCTATCCTGCCCCCCCCCCTACAACGTCGCCACTGTAATAAAATTATTAACCCCTAAACCTAAGTCTAACACTAACCCTAACACCCTCCTAACTTAAATATGAATTAAATAAATCTAAATAATATTTCTCTTATTAACTAAATTAATCCTATTTAAAACTAAATACTTACCTTTAAAATAAACTCTAATACAGCTACAATATAAATAATAATTATATTGTAGCTATCTTAGGATTTATTTTTATTTTACAGGCAACTTTCAATTTATTTTAACTAGGTACAATAGCTATTAAATAGTTATTAACTATTTAATAGCTACCTAGTTAATATAAAGAGAAATTTACCTGTAAAATAAAAACTAACCTAAGTTACAATTACACCTAACACTACACTATACATTAATAAATTATTTCTATTTAAAACTAAATATATAATAATTACATTGTAGCTATTTTAGGATTTATATTTATTTTACAGGTAACTTGGTATTTATTTTAGCTAGTTAGAATAGTTATTAAATAGTTATTAACTATTTAATAACTACCTAGCTAAAAGAAATACCAAATTACCTGTAAAATAAATCCTAACCTAAGTTACAATTAAACCTAACACTACACTATCATTAAATTAATTAAATAAATTACCTACAAATAACTACAATTAAATACAATTAAATAAACTAACTAAATTACAAAAAATAAAAAAGCTAAGTTACAAAAAATAAAAAAAATAAGTTGCAAACATTTAAAAAATAGTACAACAATTTTAAGCTACTTACACCTAATCTAAGCCCCCTAATAAAATAACAAACCCCCCAAAATAAAAAAATTCCCTACCCTATTCTAAATTAAAAAGTTCAAAACTCTTTTACCTTAACATCACTTAAAAGGGCCTTTTGCGGGGCATGCCCCAAAGAATTCAGCTCTTTTGCCTGTAAAAGAAAAATACAACCCCCCACCCATCATTAAAACCCACCACCCACATACCCCTAATCTAACCCAAACCCCCCTTAAAAAAACCTAACACTACCCCCCTGAAGATCATCCTACCTTGAGTCGTCTTCACTCAGCCGAGCCACCGATGGAACCGAAGAGGAGATCCGGTGCGGAAGAAGTCATCATCCTAGGGGCGCTGAAGAAATCTTCCATCCGATGAAGTCATCATCCAAGCGGCGCTGAAGAAATCTTCCATCCGATGAAGTCATCTTCCAAGCGGCGTCTTCAATCTTCATCCATCCGGAGCGGAGCGGAGCCATCTCCAGACGAGCCGACGCGGAGCCATCCTCTTCTTCCCGACGACTACCGACGAATGGATATTCCTTTAAGGGACATCATCCAATATGGCGTCCCTTCAATTCTGATTGGCTGATAGGATTCTATCAGCCAATCGGAATTAAGGTAGGAAAAATCTGATTGGCTGATTGAATTAGCCAATCAGATTGAAGTTCAATCCGATTGGCTGATCCAATCAGCCAATCAGATTGAGCTCGCATTCTATTGGCTGTTCCGATCAGCCAATAGAATGCAAGCTCAATCTGATTGGCTGATTGGATCAGCCAATCAGATTGAACTTCAATCTGATTGGCTGATTCAATCAGCCAATCAGATTTTTCCTACCTTAATTCCGATTGGCTGATAGAATCCTATCAGCCAATCGGAATTGAAGGGACGCCATCTTGGATGACGTCCCTTAAAGGAATATCCATTCGTCGGTAGTCGTCAGGAAGAAGAGGATGGCTCCGCGTCGGCTCGTCTGAAGATGGCTCCGCTCCGCTCGACTCTGGATGGATGAAGATTGAAGACGCCGCTTGGAAGATGACATCGCCCGGATGGAAGACTTCTTCAGCGCCGTCTGGATGATGACTTCATTGGATGGAAGATTTCTTCAGCGCCCCTTTTATGATGACTTCTTCCGCTCCGGATCTCCTCTTCGGTTCCATCGGTGGCTCAGCTGAGTGAAGACGACTCAAGGTAGGTTGATCTTCAGGGGGTAGTGTTAGGTTTTTTAAGGGGGGTTTGGGTTAGATTAGGGGTATGTGGGTGGTGGGTTTTAATGTTGGGGGGTTGTATTTTTCTTTTACAGGCAAAAGAGCTGAATTCTTTGGGGCATGCCCCGCAAAAGGCCCTTTTAAGGGCTGGTAAGGTAAAAGAGCTTTGAACTTTTTAATTTAGAATAGGGTAGGGAATTTTTTTATTTTGGGGGGTTTGTTATTTTATTAGGGGGCTTAGATTAGGTGTAAGTAGCTTCAAATTGTTGTAATATTTTTTAAATGTTTGTAACTTATTTTTTTATTTTTTGTAACAGCTTTTTTAATTTTTGTAATTTAGTTAGTTTATTTAATTGTATTTAATTGTAGTTATTTGTAGGTAATTTATTTAATTAATTTAATGATAGTGTAGTGTTAGGTTTAATTGTAACTTAGGTTAGGATTTATTTTACAGGTAATTTGGTATTTATTTTAGCTAGGTAGTTATTAAATAGTTAATAACTATTTAATAACTATTCTAACTATCTAAAATAAATACTAAGTTACCTGTAAAATAAATATAAATCCTAAAATATCTACAATGTAATTATTAATTACATTGTAGCTATCTTAGGGTTTATTTTACAGGTAAGTATTTAGTTTTAAATAGGAATAATTTATTAAAGTATAGTGTAGTGTTAGGTGTAATTGTAACTTAGGTTAGTTTTTATTTTACAGGTTAATTTCTCTTTATTTTAGCTAGGTAGCTATTAAATAGTTAATAACTATTTAATAGCTATTGTACCTAGTTAAAATAAATTGAAAGATGCCAGTAAAATAAAAATAAATCCTAAGATAGCTACAATATAATTATTATTTATATTGTAGCTATATTAGGGTTTATTTTAAAGGTAAGTATTTAGTTTTAAATAGGATTAATTTATTTAATAAGATAAATATTATTTAGATTTATTTAATCAATATTTAAGTTAGGGGGGTGTTAGGGTTAGTGTTACACTTAGGTTTAGGGGTTAATAATTTTATTACAGTGGCGGCGGTGTAGTGGGGGGCAGGATAGGGGTTAATAAATGTATTATAGGTGGCGACGGTATAGGGGGGGCATGATAGGGGTTAATAGGTATCATGTAGGTGGTGGCGGGGTCTCAGAGTGGTGGTTTAGGGGTTAATACCTATATTATAGTTGCGGCGGGGACCGGGAGCGGCGGTTTAGGGGTTAACATATTTATTATAGCTTGCGGTGGGCTCCGGGAGCAGCAGTTTAGGGGTTAATCAGTTTATTATAGTGGTGGTGGGCTCCGGGAGCGGCGGTTTAGGGGGTAATACATTTATTTAGTTGTGGCGGTATAGGGGGGGCAGATTAGGGGTGTTTAGACTCGGGGTACATGTTAGGGTGTTAGGTGTAGACATCTCCCATAGGAATCAATGGGATGTCGGGCAGCAGCGAACATGAACTTTTGCTATGGTCAGACTTTCATTGATTCCTATGGGATCCGCCGCCTCCAGGGCGGCAGATTGAAAACCAGGTACGCTGGGCCGGAAAAGTGCCGAGCGTACCTGCTAGTTTTTTGATAACTAGCAAAAGTAGTCTGATTGTGCCGCACTTGTGTGCAGAACATCTGAAGTGACGTAAGAATCGATCTGTGTCGGACTTTGCCCGGCGGATCGAAGCTTACGTCACTAAATTCTACTTTTGCCGGTATCTAGGGCTTGATAACTAAGGCGAATCAGCCTCGCCTCAAATACGCTGCGGAATTCCAGCGTATTTGAGGTTGACGGCTTGATAACTAGGCCCCCTGGAGTGCACTTTGCTTCATATAATTATATATATATATATATATATAAATAAACAGAATATATTCTTTTATGTGAAGAACATTTGATTGTGAAATATTAATATTTTCACGTTGGGTTTGCCCACTTGAGAAAACGCGATAAGGTTTTTGGGCAAGTAGTGTGTTATAACGGATGGACGCAAAAAGCTTACTTCTAGCGGAGTTAGTGCGCAAGCGGAATTGATAAATAGAGCTACACTCGTATCTAGCCCTAAAATATTATTTTTTAATTATTATTAAATCATTATTATTATTATATTATATACTTATCAAGTACCATCACATTGGCATAAAATAACCTGTCTGTGAACATGTTAGTATGTTTATAAATATCCTTAATAAATTAGGGTGACAAATTAGCACTATGATATAGATTTAAAGATTAATATTCATTGCATTGCATAAAGAAATAGAAATATTTTAGAAGTTATTTTTCTTGTTTAAAATTGACAGCCATTATTAAGCCCTTTTGTAAGGTAATTATCACTTGTAAGTATTAAATCATAGCGTGTGAAATTGGTCTTAATTATTTCAGAAATCTTGAAACACCCTTTGCAGTAGTAATATATATTTACAAAAATCTATTCCTCTACATTATTAAGTGAGCTGTTTCAAGGTTAATTATGTGGCAAGCAGATTTATAAATTGAATGATTATTAAATGTTGGTAAGAGCACATTTAACAACCAGTTTATATTGAATTAACATTTAATAATAGTTTGTGTAAATCTAAATTAAATACTATTTTCATTCACTAATGTAGAAGGTTGTTTAATATTAATTTTGGGAGAATACGAAAATATCTCAAGTGTTATTCTACATGTGCAAAATATTTTTTGTTTAAATATTTTACTATTTGTTTGAATATAAAAGTTTTGAGGAGGATTTTAAAGAAGCACAAACACTAAATATATGCACTGTACGATAAATGGAAAGAAAAAGAAAATACAGAATTATATTGCATGTGAAGGATAAGTCTCCAAAATTAATGACATATTCATCAGCACCTGCATGGTGACTCCTTGGTTGATGAGGACAGGAACGAGGCCTTCTTTTTTTAAACTTATCATTTTTGGAGGCCATATTTTTAGCATCCTCTGTATGTCATATTTTTAGTTAGTGATAATGGCACATGCAACAAGTATTTGCCAGCTGGCAAAGGAGCTTTATCATCATCTATACACTAATTCTATTTAAAAGGACACACAAACTCTAGTTTCAAATAGGGGAATTTCAAATAAAGTTCTGCATGCCCTTATTGGTGTAAGTGATGGTGATCTCCTGAAAAGCCACCTGGAAGTTTTTGCTTAGTGTAATATAATCCCTAACTTCCCTCAGTTTGATATAGAGGAGCAATGGATCTTTCATTTAAGAGAAGCTAATCATAGATTATTTATCCCTTTTGAAACAGGTTGAAACTGTAAAGAAATTACCAGTAGATATTATATTGAGGTTGAGAGGGATTGGACTACTCATTTGAAAGAGGGGAATTCCCTCTTATTAATGCAGTGTCACATGGCACCAAGGTGGTTACAAGGAAATCCTTTCATTCACTACTAATATTTTTAACTTTTTAATTTAAAAACTAAAAAGTGTAGACTACTGCTCCAGACATGTGCATTTCACTTAACACTTCTTCAGAGCTCTAGTAGCAGTAGTCTCCACTTTTTAAATTTTTGTGACTTACTCCTAGGAACTATTAATTATGCCCTTGAAACTTAAGTCAAAGTAAATCTAATTGTGTCTCCTGCTATAGAAGGATCCCTAGTTAAAGAGAGATTTCACTTGGAACCAATATAAGTTGATTTCAACAGCAGAAGTCTAAATAGTACTGATAATATTAACCACATTAGCAGCAGGATATATTAAACCTTGGTAATAACAGATATTTGTCTATGATTAGCGGTTGGCAAACATAGCAAAAGCACTGATAAATGCAGTGCTACGATAACTGCAACGCCTCCTGATAAAAATATTTAGTCCCCATTTGATACAAATGATTATTACTCAGATACCGGACTCCATATAGTGGAAAGCCACCAAAAGTGCATACACAGTCAGAATAAATATAATTGTGGCTCCCGCTATAGAAGGAGCCATAGTTATAGACAGATTTCACTTGGAACCAAATATAAATCGATTTCAACAGAAGGAGTCTGGACCTAACCCATGATATTCAATTAATAAATAGTGATGTCGCGTGTAAACCGCCATTGACTTCAATAGGCAGGCGAACTTTAAAACCTACAAGGACTCTTTCTGGTCACAATAGTGATGGAAAAGTTGTTTCAAGGGGACTAACACCTGGACTGTGGCATGCTGGAGGGGGATCCCTGGCAAAACTCCCATGGAAAATTACATAGTTTATGCAGAGTCTGATTTTAACCCATAAAGGGCCTAAATCACCTAACATTCCCAAATTGTTTGCAAGAACGTGCTTTAAAACATCAGTTATGATGTCATATCTATCAGGTAGTGTAAGGGTTACGGCCGCTTCACAGTGACAGAGCAAACTCCAAGTGTAATGCACCGCAATCAACCGCAAACAGTCCACTTGCACAACCACGAGATAGATAGATTTGATAGATAGATACATAGATTACATAGCTCAATCGATGCAATATACATATAATCGATACACTGTACATAGATCAATACATGCAATATACATTTGATAGATACGAATTACATTGATCAATAGATGCAATATACATTTGATAAATACGAATGTTATCGAATCAAAGATGCAATATACATTTTATAGATACGAACGACATCAACCAAAATATGTAATATACATTTTATAGATACGAATTACATCGATCAATAGATGCAATCTACATTTGATCGATACGTTTGACAACAACAACAAAAAACAAAAAAGACAGATGTTTTAAAAATCACAAATTGTTAATTTTTTTAAATATTAGAAGTACTGTGACAACAAATATGATTGTTGGCAATAGTTGGCAAATGGGCCTGTCTGGCACACACACTGGGAGAAAGGAAACTGCAATTCAATGGCACTAGGAGACTGAAGATTCACAGTCAAAACAGTTATGATTAACAAAAATTTCAATACTGTTACAAGAAATATGATTGGTGGCACTAATTGGCTATTTGGGCCTGGCACACAGGCAGGCAGGCAGGAGGAAAATGCAATTCAAAGGCACTAGTAGACTGCAGATTGACAGTCAAAACAGTGATGATTGACAATTTTTTCAATACTGTTAAAAGAAATATGATTGCTGGCACTAATTGGCTAGTTGGGCCTGGCACACAGGCTGGCAGGCAGGAGGAAAGTGCAATTCAATGGCACGAGCAAACTGAGGATTCAGAACAACAATACAACATTTTTTAATTTTAATTAGTAACAATACTGTGACAACAATTATGATTGGTGTAAATAGTTGGCAAGACGGCCTGGCACACAGGCTGGCAAGCAGGAGGAAAGTGCAATTCAATGGCACGAGCAAACTGAGGATTCAGAATAACAATCCAAAAATGTTTTATTATAATTATTAACAATACTGTGACAACAAATAACATTGGTGTAACTAGTTGGCAAGTCGGCCTGGCACACAGGCTGGCAGGCAGGAGGAAAATGCAATTTGAGGACACTAGTAGACTGCAGATTGACAGTCAAAACAGTGATGATTGACATTTTTTTCAATACTGTTAAAATAAATATGATTGCTGGCACTAATTGGCTAGTTGGACCTGGCACACAGGCTGGCAGGCAGGAGGAAAGTGCAATTCAATGGCACGAGCAAACTGAGGATTCAGAATAACAAGCAAAAATTTTTAAATTTTAATTATTAACAATACTGTGACAACAAATATGATTGGTGTAAATAGTTGGCAAGTCGGCCTGGCACACAGGCTGGCAGGCAGGAGGAAAGTGCAATTCAATGGCACGAGCAAACTGAGGATTCAGAATAACAATCCAAAATTTTTTAATTTTAATTATTAACAATACTGTGACAACAAATAAGATTGGTGTAACTAGTTGGCAAGTCGGCCTGGAACATAGGCTGGCAGGCAGGAAAAAAATGCAATTCAAGGACACTAGTAGACTGCAAATTGACAGTCAAAACAGTGATGATTGACAATTGTTGCAAGACTGTTAAAAGAAATATGATTGCTGGCACTAATTGGCTAGTAGGGCCTGGCACACAGGCTGGGAGGCAGGAGGGAAATGCAATTCAATGGCACGAGAAAACTGAGGATTCAGAATAACCATCAACATTTTTTTAATTTTAATAATTAACAATACTGTGACAACAATTATTATTAGTGAAAATAGTTGGCAAGTCGGCCTGGCACACTGGCAGGAGGAAAGTGCAATTCAATGGCACGAGCAAACTGAGGATTCAGAATAACAATCAAAAAATGTTTAATTTAAATTATTAACAATACTGTGACAACAAATATGATTGGTGTAACTAGTTGGCAAATTGACCTGGCACACAGGCTGGCAGGCAGGAGGAAAATGCAATTCAAGGGAACTAGGAGACTGCAGATTCACAGTCAAAACAGTGATGATTTACAATATTTTCAAAATTGTTAAAAGAAATATGATTGCTAGCACTACTTGGCTAGTTGGGCCTGGCACACAGGCTGCCAGGCAGGAGGAAATTGCAATTCAATGGCACGAGAAAACTGAGGATTCAGAATAACAATCAAATAATTTTTTATTTTAAATAATAACAATACTATGACACCAAATATGATTGGTGTAACTAGTTGGCAAGTCGGCCTGGCACACAGGCTGGCAGGCAGGAGGGAACTGCAATTCAATGGCACTAATAGACTAAAGAATCACAGTCAAAAAAGTGATGATTTACAATTTTTTCAATACTGTTTAAACAACTATAATTGGTGGCACTAATTGGCTAGTTGGGACTGGCACACAGGCTGCCAGGCAGGAGGAAACTGCAATTCAATGGCATTAGGAGACTGAAGATTTGCAGTCAAAAAAATTATGATGTAAATTTTTTTATATACTGTTAAAAGAAATATGATTGGTGGCACTAATTGGCTAGTTGGGCCTGGCACACAGGCTGGCAGGCAGGAGGAAAGTGCAATTCAATGCAACAAGCCAAATGATGAATCACAATCGAACAATGTTTAATTTTAAATATTAACAATACTGTTACAACAACTAGGATTGGTGGCACTAATTGGCTAGTTTGGGCCTGGCACAGAGGCTGGCAGGCAGGAGGAAACTGCAATTCAATGGCACTAGGAGACTGAATATTTGCAGTCAAAAAAATATGATTTTAAATTTTTTATATACTGTTACAAGAATTATGATTGGTGCCACTAATTGGCTAGTTGGGCATGGAAAACATGCTGGCAGTCAGGAGGAAAGTGCAATTCAATGGCACGAGCAAACTGATGAATCACAAGCAAACAATTTGGAATTTTAAAGATTAACAATACTGTTACAACAACTAGGATTGGTGACACTAATTGGCTAGTTTGGGCCTGGCACACAGGCTGGCAGGCAGGAGAAAACTGCAATTCAATGGCACTAAGAGACTGAATATTTGCAGTCAAAAAAATTATGATTTTAAATTTTTAATATACTGTTACAAGAATTATGATTGGTGCCACTAATTAGCTAGTTGGGCCTGGAAAACATGCTGGCAGGCAGGAGGAAAGTGCAATTCAATGGCACGAGCAAACTGATGAATCACAAGTGAACAATTTGTAATTTTAAAGATTAACAATACTGTTACAACAACTAGGATTGGTGGCACTAATTGTCTAGTTTGGGCCTGGCACACAGGCTGGCAGGCAGGAGGAAACTGCAATTCAATGGCACTAAGAGACTTAATATTTGCAGTAAAAAAAATTATGATTTTAAATTTTTTATATACTGTTACAAGAATTATGATTGGTGCCACTAATTGGCTAGTTGGGCCTGGAAAACACGCTGGCAGGCAGGAGGAAAGTGCAATTCAATGGCACGAGCAAACTGATGAATCACAAGCAAACAATTTGTAATTTTAAAGATTAACAATACTGTTACAACAACTAGGATTGGTGGCACTAATTGGCTAGTTTGGGCCTGGCACACAGGCTGGCAGGCAGGAGGAAACTGCAATTCAATGGCACTAGGAGACTGAATATTTGCAGTCAAAAAAATTATGATTTTAAATTTTTTATATACTGTTACAAGAATTATAATTGGTGCCACTAATTGGCTAGTTGGGCCTGGAAACACGCTGGCAGGCAGGAGGAAAGTGCAATTCAATGGCACGAGCAAACTGATGAATCACAAGCGAACAATTTGTAATTTTAAAGATTAACAATACTGTTACAACAACTAGGATTGGTGGCACTAATTGGCTAGTTGGGCCTGGCACACAGGCTGGCAGGCAGGAGGGAACTGCAATTCAATGGCACTACCAGACTGCAGATTGACAGTCAAAAAAGTGATGATTCACAATGTTTTCAATACTGTTACAACAACTATGATTGGTGGCACTAATTGGCTAGTTGGGCCTGGCACACAGGCTGGCAGATATGAGTTGTGGCTGGAAGGTAGGGCAGCAATTTAACACAGTATGCTGTGTAAGTGACAAAAACACAGGCCTGATAGAAAATTAAGTTAGATTACACTAGCAAAATAATTAAAAATTTTATATTTTAATATTAAAATAATGTTAAGAAGTGCAATGCACATATGAGTGGTCGCACTGGCTGGCTGCTACGTAGGGCAGCAATTAACAACAGTATGCTGTGTAAGTCAGATAGACAGTTAGACACAGGCCTGATAGAAAATAATATTAGATTACACTAGCATAATGATTTAAAGATTTTTTTGGGGAATTTAAAGAGAAAGGTTAAGCACATAGATATGAGTCATGGCTGATAGCCTTGGAAGGGCAGCTATTAAAAACAGTAGGCTCTGTAAGTCAGATACACACACGCCTGATAGAAAATACTATTAGATTACACTAGAAAAATGATTTAATTTTTTTTTTGGGGGGGGGATTAAAAAAAGGTTAAACACATATGAGTCGTGGCTCATAGACTAGGGACGGCAGCAAGTAAACACAGTAGGCTCTGTATGTCAGCAAAACACACAGGCCTGATAGAAAATGATATTAGATTACACTATAAAAAAAAATTAAATGTTTTTTTTTTTTTTAATTTAAATTAAGGTAAAGAAGATATGAGTGGTGGCTGCCTGGCACAGAGCAATTAACCAAAAGATTGAAAAAAAAGGAAGTATATTAATGCTGTGTGAGCCTGACAGACACAGGCCTGATAGAAAATGTAATTAGATTACACTAGCAAAATTATTTACATTTTTTTTTTAAATTTAAAATAATGTTATAAACGGATATTAAAACTGGTGGCTGGCACAGAGCAATGAACCAGAGTATATGCTGTGTGACACAGGCCTGATAGAAAATGAAAAAAAATTACACTAGCAAAATAATTAAAAAAATGTGTTGGTTAAATTTAAACTAATGTTGTTAGGCAGATATCAGTGGTGGCAGTAATCACAGCATATGCTGTAATGCTAATAAAAATACGAAAAAAAAAAAACGGCTCGAATTATAGCCCTAAAAAGAGCTTTTTGGGGTTCTGTCCTTGCAGCAGAGATGAGATGAGTCCTTCTGGACTGTAGTGGACACTAAATACACTAGCCTAGATATCTTTTTCCCTATAATATCAGCAGCACAAAAACAACACATCCTCTCACTAAGAAAGCAAGGTCGTTATGAGTCTAAAATGGCAGCTTCCAAGTATCTGGAAGGGTCTGTGAGGGAGTGTCTGATGTTGATTGGCTCTAATGTGTCAGAAGGCTGTGACATACAGGGTCAAAGTTTCCTCAATGATGACACATAGGAGGCGGATCGAACAGCGCATGTGTTCGCCCACAGCCGCGAACGCGAACATACTATGTTCGTCGTAAACCGTTCGCGGGCGAACAGTTCGGGACATCACTATTAATAAATAAGGAAAGGACAGAAGCATTATGGGGCACACTTGAGAGGATTATTACTCAATCCTATTATGGTGGAGTGTATTCATAGGGGGGTAGTTATCAAGCCGTCAACCTCAAATACGCTGGAATTCCGCAGCGTATTTGTGGTGAGGCTGATTCGCCTTAGTTATCAAAGGCTCGAGACCGGCTAAAGTAGAATTTAGTGACGTAAGCTTCGATCCGCCGGACTCAGTCCGACATAGATCGATTCTTACGTCACTCCAGATGTTCCGCACACAAGTGCGGCACATTCTCACTACTTTTGCTAGTTATCAAATGACTAGCATGTATGCTCGGCACTTTTACGGCCCAGCGTACCTGGTTTTCAAACCGCCACCCCTGGAGGCGGCGGATCCCATAGGAATCAATGTGAGTCTGACCATAGCGAAAGTACAAGTTCGCTGCTGCCACACATCCCATTGATTTCTATGGGAGCTGTCTGCACCTAACACCCTAACATGTACCCCGAGTCTAAACACCACTAATCTGCCCCCCTACACCGCCGCAACTAAATAAAGTTATTACCCCCTAAACCGCCACTCCCGGAGCCCACCACGAGCTACTCTATACATATTAACCCCTAAACCGCCGCTCCCGGAGCCCACCGCAAGCTACACTATACATATTAACCCCTAAACTGCCGCTCCCGGAGCCCACCGCAACTATAATAAATGTATTAACCCCTATCCTGCCCCCCCTACACCGTCGTCACCTATAATAAATTTATTAACCCCTAATCTGCCCCCCTACACCGTCGCCACCTATAATAAATTTATTAACCCCTAATCTGCCCCCCTACACCGTCGCCACCTATAATAAATTTATTAACCCCTATCCTGCCCCCCCTACACCGTCGCCACCTATAATAAATTTATTAACCCCTAATCTGCCCCCCCTACACCGTCGCCACCTATAATAAATTTATTAACCCCTATCCTGCCCCCCACTACGCCGCCGCCGCCAATGTAATAAAATTATTAACCCCTAAACCTAAGTCTAACCCTAACCCTAACGCCCCCCTAACTTAAATATTAATTAAATAAATCTAAATAATATTTTTATTATTAACTAAATTAATCCTATTTAAAACTAAATACTTACCTTTAAAATAAACCCTAATATAGCTACAATATAAATAATAATTATATTCTAGCTATCTTTAGCTATTTTTATTTTACAGGCAACTTTCAATTTATTTTAACTAGGTACAATAGCTATTAAATAGTTATTAACTATTTAATAGCTTACCTAGCTAAAATAAACTGAAATTTACCTGTAAAATAAATCCTAACCTAAGTTATAATTACACCTAACACTACACTATACTTTAATAAATTATTCCTATTTAAAACTAAATACTTACCTGTAAAATAAACCCTAAGATAGCTACAATATAAATAATAATTATATTGAACCTATCTTAGGATTTATATTTATTTTACAGGTAACTTTGTATTTATTTTAGCTAGGTAGAATAGTTATTAAATAGTTATTAACTATTTAATAACTACCTAGCTAAAAGAAATACAAAATTACCTGTAAAATAAATCCTAACCTAAGTTACAATTAAACCTAATACTACACTATCATTACATTAATTAAATAAACTACCTACAAATAACTACAATTAAATACAATTACATAAACCAACTAAAGTACAAAAAATAAAAAAAGCTAAGTTACAAAAAATAAAAAAATAAGTTACAAACATTTTAAACATATTACAACAATTTTAAGCTAATTACACCTAATCTAAGCCCCCTAATAAAATAACAAACCCCCCCAAAATAAAAAAATGTTCCGATCAGCCAATAGAATGCGAGCTCAATCTGATTGGCTGATTCCATCAGCCAATCAGATTTTTCCTATCTTAATTACGATTGGCTGATAGAATCCTATCAGCCAATCAGAATTGAGGGGACGCCATCCTGGATGACGTCCCTTAAATGAGCCTTCATTCGTCGTAGTCCGTCGGTGAAGAAGGAGGTTCCGCGTCGGCGGGAGGAAGATTCAAGACCCGGCTTGGAAGATGACATCGCCCGGATAGAAGATCTCTTCAGCGCCTCTTTGAAGATGACATCGCCCGGATCGAAGACTTCTTCATCGCCGCCTGGATGATGACTTCATCGGATGGAAGATTTCTTCAGCGCCGCTTGGAGGATTAACTTCTTCCGCTCCGGATGTCCGCTTCGGTTCCATCGCTGCTCGGCTGAGTGAAGACGACTAAAGGTAGGATGATCTTCAGGGGATTAGTGTTAGGTTTTGTAAGGGGGGTTTGGGTTAGATTAGGGGTATTTGGGTGGTGGGTTTTAATGTTGGGGTGGTTGTATTTTTCTTTTACAGGCAAAAGAGCTGAACTTTTTGGGGCATGCCCCCACAAATGGCCCTTTTAAGGGCTGGTAAGGTAAAATAGCTTTGAACTTTATTTAATTTAGAATAGGGTAGGGCATTTTTTTATTTTGGGGGGGTTTGTTATTTTATTAGGGGGCTTAGATTAGGTGTAATTAGCTTAAAATTGTTGTAATATTTTTAAAATGTTTGTAGCTTATTTTTTTATTTTTTGTAACTTAGCTTTTTTTATTTTTTGTACTTTAGTTAGTTTATGTAATTGTATTTAATTGTAGTTATTTGTAGGTAGTTTATTTAATTAATTTAATGATAGTGTAGTATTAGGTTTAATTGTAACTTAGGTTAGGATTTATTTTACAGGTAATTTTGTATTTCTTTTAGCTAGGTAGTTATTAAATAGTTAATAACTATTTAATAACTATTCTACCTAGCTAAAATAAATGCAAAGTTACCTGTAAAATAAATATAAATCCTAAGATAGCAACAATATAATTATTATTTATATTGTAGCTATCTTAGGGTTTATTTTACAGGTAAGTATTTAGTTTTAAATAGGAATAATTTATTAAAGTATAGTGTAGTGTTAGGTGTAATTATAACTTAGGTTAGGATTTATTTTACAGGTAAATTTCAGTTTATTTTAGCTAGGTAAGCTATTAAATAGTTAATAACTATTTAATAGCTATTGTACCTAGTTAAAATAAATTGAAAGTTGCCTGTAAAATAAAAATAAATCCTAAGATAGCTAGAATATAATTATTATTTATATTGTAGCTATATTAGGGTTTATTTTAAAGGTAAGTATTTAGTTTTAAATAGGATTAATTTAGTTAATAATAGAAATATTATTTAGATTTATTTAATTAATATTTAAGTTAGGGGGGTGTTAGGGTTAGGGTTAGACTTAGGTTTAGGGGTTAATAATTTTATTACAGTGGCGGCGGCGTAGTGGGGGGCAGGATAGGGGTTAATAAATTTATTATAGGTGACGACGGTGTAGGGGGGCAGGATAGGGATTAATAAATGTATTATAGGTGACGACGGTGTAGGGGGGGCAGGATAGGGGTTAATACATTTATTATAGGTGACGACGGTGTAGGGGGGGCAGGATAGGGGTTAATAGGTTTAATATAGGTTGCGGCGGGTTCAGGGAGCTGCGATTTAGGGGTTAAACTATTTATTTAGTTGCGGCAAGGTGCGGGATCAGCAGGATAGGGGTTAATAACTTTATTATAGAGGGCGACGGTGTAGGGGGGGCAGGATAGGGGTTACTAGGTATACTGTAGGTGGCAGCGGTGTCCGGGAGCGGCGGTTTAGGGGTTAATACATTTATAAGAGTTGCGGCAGGGTCTAGGAGCGGCGGTTTAGGGGTTAATACATTTATAAGAGTTGCGGCAGGGTCTAGGAGCGGCGGTTTAGGGGTTAGTAACTTTATTGAGTTGCGGGGGGCTCCGGGGGCGCCTGTATAGGGATAGAACAGTGTAGTTTAGTGTGGGTGCTTAGTGACAGGCTAGCAATAAAGCTGGGAAAAAGCCGAAGGGCAGCGAGATCGGATGAGTGATAACTCTCACAGTCCGCTGCTCATCGCCCCGCGGCTTTTTGACAGCTTTTTTTGATAACTTTGGCGAACGTATTCAAGGTCCGCGGCGGCGAAGGTAGGCGAGCTTAGGCGGGCGTATTGGGCCGGCGAAGTCAGAAAAGTAGACGGCTTGATAACTACCCCCCATAGTGTTGTTGAATTTATTAAAAGATAACATTTATTTACAATAGATTATAAATAATGAATGTGTTGTGGACCATGCCACCATTTAAACTAAAATACATCACACGTTATTACAAAAAAAGAAAAATTAACTTAGCATCTATAAAAAGAAAAAAAGAAGAAAAAAGCACTGCTTACTCTCCAAAGTGGAGTAAAACTCCTAGTACCCAATTACTAATGATCCATACCAAATATGTATAATAAACTGGTAACTTAAATATTCTATAGTCTGATGTGCTCAATTATATAAATTATACATATTTGGTATGGAGGATCATTAGTAATTGGGTACTAGGAGTTTTACTCCACTTTGGAGAGTACGCAGTGCTTTTTTATTCCTTTTTTTCTTTTTATAGATGCTAAATTAATTTTTCTTTTTTTGTAATAACGTGTGATGTATTTTAGTTTAAATGGTGGCATGGTCCACAACACATTCATTATTTTTAATCTATTGTAAATAAATGTTATGTTTTAATAAATTCAACAGCACTATGAATACACTCCACCATAATAGTATTGAGTAATAATCCTCTCAAGTGTGCCCCATAATGCTTCTGTCCTTTCCTTATTTATTAATTGAATATCATGGGTTATGTCCAGACTCCTTATGTTGAAATCGATTTATATTTGGTTCCAAGTGAAATCTGTCTATATCTATGGCTCCTTCTATAGCGGGAGCCACAATTATATTTATTCTGACTGTGTATGCACTTTTGGTGGCTTTCCACTATATGGAGTCCGGTATCTGAGTAATAATAATTTGTATCAAATGGGGACTAAATATTTTTATCAGGAGGCGTTGCAGTTATCGTAGCACTGCATTTATCAGTGCTTTTGCTATGTTTGCCAACCGCTAATCATAGACAAATATCTGTTATTACCAAGGTTTAATATATCCTGCTGCTAAGCGCCTATTACTACTGTGAATGCGGTTAATATTATCAGTACTATTTAGACTTCTGCTGTTGAAATCAACTTATATTGGTTCCAAGTGAAATATCTTTAACTAGGGCTCCTTCTATAGCAGGAGACCCAATTAGATTTACTCTGATTTAAGTTTCAAGGGCATAATTAGTAGTTCCTAGGAGTAAGTCACAAAAATTTAAAAAGCTGAGACTACTGCTACAAGAGCTCTGAAGAACATCACTATTAATACACTCCACCATAATAGGATTGAGTAATAATCCTCTCAAGGGTGCCCCATAATGCTTCTGTCCTTTCCTTATTTATTAATTTAATCTATACTCGGCATTAGGCACTACCTCCTCTAATACATAGGTCTAATTGGAGTGGGGTTTTAGGATTATAACCTCCAGTTTTCCCACCTCCCCCTTTAGGTGATTAAGGGATTTTTATCATACCCATGATATTCACCACAGTCACAGCAGTAATTGGTGCATAGCCACAGGACATATTAAACCCTGGTAATAACAGATATTTATCTGTGGATAGCAGTTGGAAACCTATCATAGCAAAAGCAATACTACGATAATTGCAGTTTCTTATGACAAAAATATCTGGTTCCCAATTGATACAATTGAATATTACTCAGACACGGGACTCCATATAGTGGAAAAACCAATGAAAGTGCACACAATATTTTCTGTCAGGGCAGTATACCTATTATTAAACCTAGGAGTTTAAGTGATTTTAAAGTATTGTGTGTGTGTGTTGTGCCAGTGTAAAAATTGTACATATTTGCTGGTAAACCTCTCAAGCGAACAATCCTTTAAAACTATTAAGAATTATCTTATATTAAATATACAAGTGTGAAGTCCCAGAATACATTGTATAACTTGTATCGAAGCCATTTGCAAACTGCCCCCTATTTCAGTTCTTTTTACAGACTTGAATTTTAGCCAATAAGTGCTGACTCATAAATAACTCCACGGTAGTGAGGACAATGCTAGCTATATGGTACCCATGAACTAGCAGTGTCAAACTCTGAAAAAGTGTCAAATGCACTGAAATAAGAGGACACTTTCAAGGGCTAAGAAATTAGTATATAAGCCTACCTAGGTTTAGCTTTCAACTAAGAATACTAAGAGAACAAAACAAATTTGATGATAAAAGTACATTGGAAAGTTGTTTAACATTGAACGCTCTATCTGAATCATGAAAGTTTAATTTTGTCTAGACTGTCCCTTTAAAAGGCCTGGACAGGAGGCCAAAAAATGGTAATGTCCCAGGAAAAAGGGACAGTTGGCAACTATGTAATTATATTACATCACCAAGAAATAGGATAACCAAAAAATGAACAATTTCATAAGAACCTTCCATTAGAATGTACACAAAATGTTATTAAATACTTATGTAATGAAAATGTTATGTTGTTAACATCAACAAACTTTAAGAACAGATTTGACTGATTGTGTAAATTGATGGATTTATCCCTTTGCAGTTAAAATCATATTTATAAACACTTCTTACTATGCACATCAGAATAATATGGCAAAAGCCTGAAGTCTGGCATCAAAAACAGCCTGTTTAGACTCCTTAGTTTTTTATGTAGAGCTCAATATAGAAATTTCAATTATAGTTATCTACTCCACCTCAGTTATGTAAGTATATATCTATGTTTATATGCATATACGTATATTAAATTCTATCGCCTAGATTTAGAGTTTTGTCGGTAAAGACCCGCGTAGCTAACGCTGCTTTTTTTTCCAGCGCACCCTTAAGACGACGCTGGTATTTAGAGTTGTATGAGTGGCTGCGTTAGGCTCAGAAAAGGGAGTGTTGAGCATAGTTTAGCTCCACTTCAACCCTCAATACCAGCGTTGCCTACGGTAGCGGTAAGCTGGAAAAACGTGCTCGTGCACAATATCCCCATAGGAAACAATGGGGCTGAGCTGGCTGCAAAAAAACCTAACATCTGCAAAAAAAGCAGCGTTCAGCTCCTAACGCAGCCCCATTGTTTCCTATGGGGAAACACTCTCTAAGTCTACACCTAAAACCCTAACATGAACCCCGAGTCTAAACACCCCTAACCTTACACTTATTAACCCCTAATCTGCTGCCCTCGCTATCTCTGACACCTGCATTATACTATTAACCCCTAATCTGCTGCCCCTAACACCACCGACACCTATGTTATATTTATTAAACCCTAATCTGCCCCCCCAACGTCGCCGCTACCTACCTACAATTATTAACCCCTAATCTGCCAACCGGACCTCGCCACCACTATAATAAATGTATTAACCCCTAAACCGCCGCACTCCCGCCTCGCAAACACTATAATAAAATGTATTAACCCCTAATCTGCCCTCCCATCGCCGCCACCTACCTACAATTATTAATCCCTAATCTCCCACCCGCAATGTCGCCGCTACTATAATAAATATATTAACCCCTAAACCTAAGTCTAACCCTAACCCTAACACCCCCCTAACATAAATATAATTGAAATAAAACGAAATAATATTCCTATAATTAAATAAATTAATCCTATTTAAAACTAAATACTTACCTATCAAATAAACCCTAATATAGCTACAATATAACTAATAGTTACATTGTAGCTATTTTAGGATTTATATTTATTTTACATGCAACTTTGTATTTATTTTAACTAGGTACAATAGCTATTAAATAGTTATTAACTATTTCATAGCTACCTAGTTAAAATAAATACAAAATTACCTGTAAAATAAATCCTAACCTAAATTACACTTAAACTACACTATCATTAAATGAATTAAATTATAATCTATAATACAAAAACCCCCACTAAATTACAGAAAATAAAAAATATAACAAGAAGTCTAAACTAATTACACCTAATCTAAGCCCCCTAATAAAATAATAAAGCCCCCAAAAATAAAAAAAATGCCCTACCCAATTCTAAATTACAAAGTAATCAGCTCTTTTACCAGCCCTTAAAAGGGCTTTTTGCGGGGCATTGCCCCAAAGTAATTAGCTCTTTTACCTGTAAAAAAAATACAACCCCCCAACATTAAAACCCACCACCCACATACCACTACTCTTACCCACCCAATCCCCCTTAAAAAAACTTAACACTAACCCCCTGAAGATCTCCCTACCTTGAGCCGTCTTCACCCAGCCGAGCCAAATTCTTCATCCAATCCAGGTAATGTGGTCCTCCATCCGGGCGAAGTCTTGATCCAAGCGGCAAAGAAGAGGTCCTCCATCCGGGCGATGTCTTCCTCCAAGCGGCATCTTCTATCTTCTTTCTTCCAGCTCAATCTTCAGACCGCTGACGCCGCGGAACATCCACCTTCCCCGACGGACTAACGACGAATGACGGTTCCTTTAAGGGACGTCATCCAAGATGGTGTCCTTCGAATTCCGATTGGCTGATAGGATTCTATCAGCCAATCAGAATTAAGGTAGGAAAATTCTGATTGGCTGATGGAATCAGCCAATCAGATTCAAGTTCAATCCGATTGGCTGATCCAATCAGCCAATCAAATTGAGCTCACATTCTATTGGCTGATCAGAACAGCCAATAGAATGCAAGCTCAATCTGATTGGCTCAATCAGAATTTTCCTACCTTAATTCCGATTGGCTGATAGAATCCTATCAGCCAATCGGAATTCGAGGGATGCCATCTTGGATGACGTCCCTTAAAGGAACTATCAGCCAATCGGAATTAAGGTAGGAAAAATCAGATTGGCTGATTCAATCAGCCAATGGGATTGAGCTTGCATTCTATTGGCTCATTGGAACAGCCATTCAGATTGAACTTCAATCTGATTGGCTGATTAAATCAGCCAATCAGATTTTTCCTACCTTAATTCCGATTGGCTGATAGATCCACAAACCAAAACCTGTGAGACCACACTGGTGCTATCAGAAACACATTTATTTATTTATTTATAAAATATTTTACCAGGAAGGATACATTGAGATTTCTCTTGTTTTCAAGTATGTCCTGGGATCACAAAACATTGCATTGATACAATAGGGTACAATAAAATACAAAAACAATAATAATACACAATATATGCAAACATTTAACATAGAGCAGGTAAGAAATATTTAATCAACCATGACAGGAGCATTCTGTTTTGAGATATGTATAGAGGGATCTCTTAAAGGATTTTAGGCTTGGGGAAGTTTTTAAAGTGTGAGGGAGGTCATTCCATAATTGTGGCACTCTGTAGGAAAAGGAGGATCGAGCTGCTTTCTTTTTGTATTGAGGCAAGCTAAATAATGTGCTGTTATTGGATCGGAGGTTATAGGAGGTGGGAATAGCAGGGGAGAGCATTCTGCTCAGGTAGGGTGGGAGCTTCCCAGAAAGGCTCTTAAAGACAAGGCAGGAAAGATGGAGGGTGCGTCTGGATTCCAGCGACAGCCAGTTTAGTTCTTTTAGCATGTCACAATGGTGGGTCCTGTAGTTACATTGTAGCACAAAGCAGCAGAATGAGTTATATAACGTATTTAGTTTATTAAGGTGAGGTTGCAGAGCAGGTGCATATACTATGTCCCCATAATCCAAGATAGGCATCAGCATTTGCTGTACAATCTTTTCCTTTTTCTGTAGGGCTGAGGCAAGATTTGTTTCTGTACAAGGCACCTAGTTTTGGATGAAGTTTAGAGGCAAGTTTTCCTATGTGGAGTCCAAAAGATAGATTGGGGTCTAACAACATACCTAAGTATTTAAAAGAGTGGACTGAGGTCAGCGTGCAATTGGATTTTGTTTTGATGCGAAGATGGGAATTTTGTAATTTTTGTATTTTAGGTCCCATTCCAAAGATCATTGTGACCATTTTGTCAGTGTTTAGGAGGAGTTTGTTTTTCGAGATCCACTTTTCTACCTCTGTGAACTGGTCTTGGAGCACTGCTTCAAGCTGCGGCAGATCGGATTTGTTTGCATAGATTACCGTGTCGTCTGCATACATGTGTACAGTTGAGGATTTGCAGACATTAGGCAAATCATTTATAAATACTGTGAATAGTAGGGGGCCGAGAATGGAACCTTGGGGAACCTTGACTGGGAGAGGGAGGGAGTCACTGTTAAAGACAGAGACATATTGTGATCGATCTGATACATATGATTTAAACCAGGTTAACGGGCGATCAGCAATACCAGAATTTTTTAGTTTGAGAAGTAGTATGTCATGGTCCACTGTGTCAAAAGCCTTTGCAAAATCAAGGAAAATAGCTCCAGTTAGGTCTCCTTGTTCCATGCCAGTTTGGATGTTGTTGCAAACTTTTAGGAGGGCAGTTGTAGTGGAGTGATTTGCTCTAAAACCTGATTGATCAGGGTCAGATAGTTAGAAAGTTGATAATACTCGCATAATTGCGTATGGACGCATTTTTCTAAGATTTTTGACAAAACAGGGAGCAATGATATAGGACGATAGTTAGAAACCAAGGTTAACTCCCCACTTTTATGAATAGGCACTACTCTTGCTGTTTTCCACATACAATTGTTCCATAATGATCTTGGAGATCACTTTTGGAAGAAGAACTAGAGGTGGAAAGATATAAGCAGGTTGGTAAAACCAAGGAACTGCTAATGCATCCACCATCTCCGCTTGAGGATCCCTGGACCTGGACAGATACCTGGGAAGTTTCTTGTTTAGATGAGAAGCCATCAGATCTATTTCTGGAAGACCCCATATCTGTACAATCTGACAAAATACATCTGGATGGAGAGACCACTCCCCCGGATGTAAGGTCTGACGGCTGAGATAATCCGCTTCCCAATTGTCTACACCTGGGATATGCACTGCAGAAATTAGACAAGAGCTGGATTCTGCCCAAGGAAGTATCCTAGATACTTCTTTCATAGCTAGTGGACTGTGAGTCCCACCCTGATGATTGACATATGCCACAGTTGTGATATTCTCTGTCTAAAAAAAAATGAATGGTTCTTTCTTTAACAGAGGCCAAACCTGAAGAGCCCTGAAAATAGCACGGAGTTCTAAAATATTGATTGGTAACCTTGCCTCTTGAGGTTTACAAACCCCTTGTGCTGTCAGAGATCCCCAGAGAGCTCCCCAACCTGAAATACTTGCATTTGTTGTGATCACAGTAAAGGTAGGACGAACAACAGAGGCCCCCTGAATTAAACGATGATGGTATAACCACCAGTCAGAGAGAGATGAATGTTGGGATTTAAGTATATCAATTGTGATATCCAAGTATAATCCCTGCACCATTGATTCAGCCCACAATGCTGTAGAGGTCTCATGTGAAAACGAGCAGAGGGGATCGCGTCCAATGCTGCAGTCATGAGACCTAAATAGTTGAAATAATTGAATCCAAATGAGAATCAAATAAATTGTTACCTTGGAAAGAAAGAGATAGTAATCTAGACTTAGATACCATGTTCCAAGATTTGAGCCATAAAGCTCTTCTTGCTAAAATAGCTAAAGACATAGATTTAACATCAATTTTGATGATATCAAAAATAGCATCACAGAGAAAATCATTAGCATGTTTAAGCAAACGAACAATGCTAGACAAATCAGGATCTGTTTCCTGTTGTGCTAAGCTATCCAACCAAAAGGTTGATGCAGCCGCAACATTAGCCATAGCAATGGCAGGCCTGAGATGATAGCCAGAAAATAAATAAGCTTTCCATAGATAAGATTAAAGTTTCCTATTTAAAGGATCCTTAAAAGAAGTACTGTCTTCCATAGGAATAGTAGTACGTTTGACAAGAGGAGAAATAGCCCCATCAACTTTGTGAATGAAAGAAGTACCAGGCTTAATCCATAACCTAGCAATCACATCACAAATAGCATCAGAAACTGGAAAAACCTCAGGAGTAACCATAAGAGGTTTATAAACAGAATTTAAATGTTTACTAGGTCTAGTCTCCTCAATATCCAAAGTAACCAACACTTCTTTCAAAAAGGAACAAATATACTCAATCTTGAAAAGATAAGTAGATTTGTCAGGTTCAATGTCTGAGGTAGGATCTTTTGAATCAGAGAGATCCTCATCAGAGGAGGATATTTCAGTATGTTGTCGATCATTAGAAATTTCATCAAATTTATGAGAAGTTTTAAAAGACCTTTTTTGTTTATTAGAAGGTGAAATAGCAGACAAAGCCTTCTGTATCGCATCAGCAATATAATTTTTCATAGCAACAGGGATATCATGTACATTAGATGTTGAAGGAACAGCAGAAACTGTACTAGTACTGATAGAAACATTTTCTGCATGCAAAAGCTTATCATGGCAACTGTTACATACTACAGCTGGAGATATAATCTCAGCTAACTTACAACAGATACACTTAGCTTTGGTAGAACTGTGATCAGGCAGCAGGGTTCTAACAGTTGCTTCTGAGACAGGATCAGATTGAGACATCTTGCAAAATGTAAAACAAAAAACAACATTTATAATACAAAATTTATAAAACAAAATTTATAATTTCCTTATATGGCAATTTCAGGAATGTGAAAAAATGCAAACAGCATGGCCCTCTGAGTATATAGAAGGCAAGATGTATATTGGAAGTGGGGTGAAAAATAAAAGTAAAACATTTGGCGCCAAGAATGACGCACAATGCAAAAGGAAGTTGAAATTTTTTTGTCGCCAAAAACATCCGGAAATGACGCAACTTGCGTCATAACAGATGCAACCTTGTGCAAGGAAAACCTGGTGTCAACTAAGACGATGGAAATGATGAAATTGCGTCATCAAAGACATACCTTCGGGCCAAAAAAAATCTCGCTCCAAGAATGATGCAAAAAAATAACAGCATTTTGCGCCCTCGCAAGCCTAATTTTGCCCGTGAAAGAAAACATAGTCAATTTGAATAAAAGGACTATACCCAAGGTAAGACTTCCTAAACATGCTTCCCAAACTGAAACTGACAGTCTGCAAAAGGAAAAATACATAGACCTGACTCATGGCAAATATAAGTAAAATACATATATTTAAAACTTTATATTAATACATAAAGCGCCAAACCATAGCTGCGAGTGTCTTAAATAAGAAAAAACATACTTACCGAAAGACACCCATCCTCATATAGCAGATAGCCAAACCAGTACTGAAAAAGTATCAGCAGAGATAATGGTATATAAGAGTATATCGTTGATCTGAAAAGGGAGGTAGGAGATGAATCCCTACTACCGATAACAGAGAACCTTTGAAAAGATTTCCTGCAAGGAAAACCATAACATTAATAGGCGATACTCCCTTCACATCCCTCTTACAAACACTGTACTCTGAGAGGAATTGGGCTTCAAAATGCTTAGAAGCGCTTATCATAGAAGAAATCATAGAAATCAAGCACAAACTTACGTCACCACCTCCATAAAAGGGAAAGTTTGTCAAACTGAATTGTGGGTGGTGAGGGGTGTATTTATAGGCATTTTGAGGTTTGGGAAACTTTGCCCCTCCTGGTAGGATTGTATATCCCATACGTCACTAGCTCATGGACTCTTGCCAATTACATGAAAGAAATAGGGGTTGCTCACAATCTTGAATTCTGAAAGTTGGCAGGTATTGTAAGTTTGTTTTTCAAGTGATCACAAAATGTCTCTGCCGTTATAACTTCTGAAGACTAAAATCATTACTTCCTGGGGAAAAAAAAGGAAAAACAAATGTGAATTAGTAATTTAAAAAAAGAAATGACAAACAAAATGGAGATTTCGTGTGTTAAGCTAATTAACCTAATGTTGAAGTTCATTAATGCCCATTCTAAAAGCAGACTTTCTGGGAACTGTGCTTGGTACTAGAAAAAAAACTCACCTACAGTACATTCAGCCATATTACATGAACACTTGCTAGCAACTTGGAAATAGCTTCTCTGTCGATAGCCAGAAACGTAGGGAATAAACGGCCAGATTACACGTTTTGTGGTATGAGGTGTGCGGTGTTAACTTGCACGTTATTCTCACCGCTCACTTACCTACAGTGCTGGTATTACAGATTTCTACAAACCCGGCGTTAAAAGGCAAGAAGTGAGCGTAGAGCAAAATTGTGCTCCATACAGCACTCCAATACCAGTCTAACACCTGCCAAAAAGCAGTGTAAAGCTCAGTAACGCAGCCCCATTGATTCCTATGGGGAAACACATTTTATGTTTACACATAACACCCTAACATGAACCCTGAGTCTAAACATTTACTTATACTTATAAACCCCTAATCTGGTGCCCCGAACATTGCCAACACCTACATTATATTTGTTAACCCCTAATCTGCTGCCCACAACATCGCCGACACCTACATAATGTTATTAACCCCTAATCTGCCGCCCCCAACGTCGCTGCAACTATAATAAACATATTAACCCCTAAAACGCTGTACTCCCGCATCACAAACACTAGTTAAATATATATATAAAATATATAACACCTAACACTACACTACAATTAAATAAATGCCCTAAATTAAATACAATTAACTAAAGCTAAATTACAAAAAAATAAACACTAAATTACAGAAAATAAAAAACAAATTACAAAATCTTTAAACTAATTACACCTAATCCAATAGCCCTATCAAAATAAAAAAAAGCCCACCCAAAATAAAAAAAAACTAGCCTAAACTAAACTACCAATAGCCCTTAAAAGGGCCTTTTGCAGGGCATTGCCCCAAAGAAATCAGCTCTTTTACCTGTAAAAAAAAATACAAACAACCCCCCCAACAGTAACACGCACACAACCAACCCCCCAAATAAAACCCTAACTAAAAAAACCTAAACTCCCCATTGCCCCGAAAAGGGCATTTGGATTGGCATTGCCCTTAAAAGGGCATTTAGCTCTATTGCGGCCCAAAGCCCTAACCTAAAAAAAAAACATCCAATACACCCTAAAAAATCCTAACATTAACCCCAGAAGATCCACTTACCGGGAGAAGTCTTCATCCAAGCAACAAGATGTCCTCAACGAAGCCGGCAGAAGTGGTCCTCCAGACAGGCAGAAGTGGTCCTCCAGACGGGCAGAAGTCTTCACCCAGACAGCATCTTCTATCTTCATCCATCCAGTGCGGAACGGCTCCATCTTCAAGACATCTGGCATGGAGCATCCTCTTTTTCTGTCGTCTTCTTGCTGAATGAAGGTTCCTTTAAATGACGTCATCCAAGATGGTGTCCCTTAGATTCCGATTGGCCCTATTGGCTGATGCAATCAGCCAATAGGAATGAACTTCAATCCTATTGGCTTATCCAATCAGCCAATAGGATTGAGCTCACATTATATTGGCTGATTAAAACAGCCAATAGAATGCAAGCTCAATCCTATTGGCTGATTGGATCAGCCAATAGGATTGAAGCTCAATCCTATTGGCTGATTGCATCAGCCAATAGGATTTCTTCAACCTTAATTCCGATTGGCTGATAGAATTCTATCAGACAATCAGAATATAAGGGACGCCATCTTGGATGACATCATTTAAAGGAACCTTCATTCAGCATAAAGACGTTGGAAGAAGAGGATTCTCCACGCCGGATGTCTTGAAGATGGAACCGCTCCGAGCCGGATGGATGAAGATAGAAGATGCCATCTGGGTGAAGACTTCTGCCTGCCTGGAGGACCACTTCTGCCCATCTGGAGGACCACTTCTGCTGGCTTCGTTAAGGACATCTTACCGCTTGGATGAAGACTTCTCCCGGTAAGAGGATCTTCAGGGTTAGTGTTAGGATTTTTTAAGAGTGTATTGGGTGGCTTTTTTTTAGGTTAGGGCTTTGGGCCGCAATAGAGCTAAATGCCATTTTAAGGGCAATGCCCATCCAAATGCCCTTTTCAGGGCAATGGGGAGCTTAGGTTTTTTAGTTAGGGTTTTATTTGGGGGGTTGGTTGTGTGGGTGGTGGGTTTTACTGTTGGGGGGGTTGTTTGTATTTTTATTTACAGGTAAAAGAGTTGATTTCTTTGGGGCAATGCCCCAAAATAGGCCCTTTTAAGGACTATTGGTAGTTTAGTTTAGGATAGGTTTTTTTTTATTTTGGGTGGCCTTTTTTATTTTGATAGGGCTATTAGATTAGGTGTAATTAGTTTAAAGATCTTGTCATTTGTTTTTTATTTTCTGTAATTTAGTGGGTTTTTTTTCTAATTTAGCTAATTTTATTTAATTTAGTTAACTGTATTTAATTTAGGGAATTTATTTAATTGTAGTGTAGTGTTAGGTGTTGTAACTTAGGTTAGGTTTTATTTTACGGGACAATTTGTATTTATTTTAACTAGGTAGCTATTAAATAGTTAATAACTATTTAGTAACTATTCTACCTAGTTAAAATAAATATAAACTTGCCTGTAAAATAAAAATAAACCCTAAGCTAGCTACATTGTAACTATTAGTTATATTGTAGCTAGCTTAGGGTTTATTTTATAGGTAAGTATTTAGTTTTATATAGGAATTATTTAGTTATTAATAGTAAGTTTTATTTATATTTATTTTAATTATATTTATGTTAGGGGTTTTTAGGGTTAGGCTTAGATTTAGGGGTTAATAAATTTAATATAGTGGCGGTGACATTGGGGGCGGCAGATAAGGGGTTAATAAATGTAGGTAGGTGGCGGCAATGTTAGGGACAGCAGATTAGGGGTTAATAATATTTACCTAATGTTTGCGAGGCGGGAGTTCGGTAGTTTAGGGGTTAATATGTTTATTATATTGTCGGCGATGTCGGGAGCGGCAGAATAGGGGTTAATAATTTTATTTTAGTGTTTGCAATGCGGGAGGGCCTCGGTTTACGGGTTAATAGGTAGTTTATAGGTGTTAGTGTACTTTTTAGCACTTTAGTTATGAGTTTTATGCTACAGCGTAATAGTGTAAAACTCATAACTACTGACTTTAGAAAGCGTTACGAATCTTGACGGGGTAGTCTGTACCGCTCACTTTTTGGCCTCCCAGGACAAGCTCGTAATACCGGCGCTATGGAAGTCCTATAGAAAAAAGACTATACGCAATTTGTGTAAGTTGATTTGCGGTAAGGCCAAAAAGTGTGCGGGACAGCTGTACCTACAAGATTTGTAATAGCAGCGGTAGTGAAAAAGCAGCGTTGTGAGGTTTAACGCTGCTTTTTTACTCATAACGCAAGACTCGTAATATAGCCAGAAGTGAGTAAGTGAGAAAACCATGAGGGAATTGAATGGAAAGGGGGAGACAAGCAATGTAAATGGGAAGTGGTAGTGAGGGCATATTGTATATAGTTACAGGGGAAGTCTGGCTATGGAAAGGGGGAGAGTGATGACAACTCTGGGTTGTAATGATTGTCACTAGGGCCATGATTGGTGCAGTAACTGATAAGGGGACTGATGATGGGGCGACTGCTGGAGAAAGTATGACTGTTACAATGAGTGGAATCTGAAAGTCACACTGTATTTGTCAATTAGAAAATAAAAATGCACACTGACACTAAAAGAAGTGCTGGACAGAATGCACAATACCCAAATCTATTAAAAGAAATCACAGGCAAGACAAAAGCAATTACTGGTGACAATCCTAGAATCCATTTAAAGCAGAACATAGTAAAGTGTTTTTCTAAAAAACATTCAGATGACCAGTAGCATACTAATTTCAATAGTGGAGGACCAAACAAATTGGACTAAAATGAGCTGGAGGAAACACATGACAGTATTTTGAAAGAGTCAGTCTACAGCCTGGTATGTATCATCAACACAGATAATGCTGATTTCTTAGCACCTGGTAATAAAAAAAATAATATGCTGTTATCTCACATTTACCACTACATAACTTCTTTCATCAGTGGCATCACTAGGGTTGGTGTCCCCCGGTGCAGTAATTCATGGTGTCACCCCCCCCCCCCCCCGAGTGATGTTTATAATTAAAGGAACATGAAACTCCAAATTTTTCTTTCATGATTTTGATAAAGCATACATTTGTAAACAACTTTCCAATTTACTTCTATTATCAATTGGGCTTAATTTTCTTAGTATCCTTTATTGAAGAAGCAGCCATGCACTACTGGGAGCTAGCTGAACCCATTGGTAAGCCAATAACATGGGTCATATATGTGCAGCTACCAATTATCAGCTAATTTCCAGCTTCTGAGCCTACCAAGGTATGCTTTTCAACAAATGATTCAAAAAGAACAAAGCAAATTAGATAAAAGAAGAAAATTGGAAAGTTGTTTACAATTCTATATTCTATCTGGATCATGCAAACAAGGGTTGGGTTTCATGTCCCTTTATTATGAATGAATAATAACAATAGTGGGCTTTTAACTTAACTGTTTACAACTGTCCCTGTGTTAGTGGCATAGTTAGGGTACATCTTGCTCTAGGCAGTGGGAAATCTGCTATTCTCCAACCCCCCCAGTCCAAACGATTTTAGCTCATTTTTGCTTTATATGTTTCTCCAGAGGACAGGGATGCATGGAGGGGTCATGGCAACATAATTGAAAAGCGGATTTCATGGAGTTTATACAATAGAAAATAAAACATTTATGATTTGTGAGGCATCTACTTCTAAAGATATTCTACCTGCCTTAACTCCTCCCTCTCTTCCCTTCATCTCTGTTCACATTTCCCCAATGGTGCTGTGTGACTAGGAAATTGAACTATGTGATGGGAGCATGTGATGGGATGTTGGGTAGGGGGCAGCACGTGGGTTGGGGGAGCCAGGTGCGTACCATGCACAGTGCACTATTGGGCAAACTTGTAAAGCAAAACCGGTACTGCCAAGTTCCTGTACCTGCAGCCTGCCTGGTGTGTCCCCCTTAAGCTTGTCACCCAGGTGTGGTCCGCACCCCCACAGTGACGCCACTGTCTTTCATAATTATACTATAACTATATAAAGGTGAAGCATCAATTAACATATATGTTTCTAACACTGCAAAGAATATATTATATTACTTTGAAAAAAATCCTTTGCTCACATCCACAATCCACACTGGAATGAAGAGCACTGACACATGTTTACATTGTTTAAAATAAACATAATTTCCTAGTTGCCTTAAGGTAATTATATATGAAATCATTATTAATTGGTGCTTTAACGTGAATTCTAATCTGCACTAAGGCTCTGATACATAAACCTCTATTTAAACTAAATAAATTCTTACATTAAACCAGGATTATATTGTCACTACAAATGTAAAGTGTGGACATAACATAGTGCTATTGAAACAATCATACTTATGCACAGAGCTACATAATCAGATGCATTATCAGATGCTGAAAATACAAAGACCAGTCATGACATTTGTACTGTTGTGAAAGATATTGCAGGTTATCATCCTCCCAATTTTGTTTAAGTCTACAACATGTTTATAACAAATAGTTTATTGCCCACATCCACAACACCTGAGCACACTAAATTTTATGCAACAATGTCACACCTAATGTAAACATAAGAATGACACTTTAGCTGCTGTCAATCCAAACCAAAAATCATATTTGCAAAATTAGTTTAGAAAAAGAAATGTTAGTGCATTTAAAAGAAATAACTGATATTTGTACAAATCAGGCTTATTATCTTAGAAAAATATTTTCCCAAATACATTTATCTTTCAATACACTGGTTACACAATTAGTGAATTCACATTCATATCTTATGATTTATACAAATTAAGAATTGATATTATGCAACAACATATGAAACGAATGCACAATGTATCATACAGCTGTTCATTTGTTTACATAAATGAATCCTTAAAGAGATATTAAACCCATTTTTTTTATTATTTGATGATTCGGATACAGCATGCAATTCTTCATTCTCTTGGTATCTTTATTTGAAAAGCAGCAATGAAAGCTTAGTAGCTGGCCCATTTTAGGTTCAGCACCTGGGTAGCCACCAATCATCCAGGGTGTTTTCTTTCCTTCTTTTTCAAATAAAAATACCATGAGAACAAAGAACAATTGATAATAGGAGTAAATTAGAAAGTTGCTTAAAATTGCATGCTCTATCTGAATCATCAAATAAAAAAAAAAAAAATGGGTTTAATATCCCTTTAAGCAGTAATCATATTCCTGCCAAGGACACACAAGAAAAAATAAGGTGTAGCTGCTTTATTCATCTGCTATACAGAACCTGAAATACAAAAAAAAATGACAATGTTTTTTAAAGAAAGTTAATTATTTAGCATATTATTTATTAGAAGGTTGACCTCTGTATTTCATTGTACTTCCATTGTGTTTGCACAACATTTTGCAAGTAAATGGCGGTGGTAACATTATGTATATTTTCTCTTGCGTTTATAGTTTATCACCCAGGGATGCTATATAGATATGCACATATTTGTGTATGTGTGCAATGAAATGTACAATACAAGTACAAGATGCACAGACATATACAGTATTATCAGTTAAGTGTGAACTAGAGATGTTTAGTTTCATTCCTCATGGATTACTAAACATACAGATTTTAGTTCTCTCTCTGGCCCGATTCTAATAACATTGTACTAATAGCGTTGTTTAAAAAGGGATCCTTTCATCAATTTAGATTAGCTGTGATATTTTATAAAGGGCTGAAATCAGTGTTTGAGGGGTGTCTTGACAAAGGGCGTTTTATAAAACTTCTCTGTGGGAGGCGATGCTTCTCTGAATGGGATATTACCCTGTATGTCACTGGTCGTTAAGGGTTTGTCTGCTTGTAATAGCATGGGTCTTGCACTATTAGACCCTCACTCCCTCCTGCAGGTACGTTGCTGGTAATTAAGGGGTTGATAATCTACAGAGGATAGTATTGACAGCTTTTTTTATATTATCAAAGTGCACATTTTTAGCTTTGCACTATATAAAACATGTTTTTTGGTATTGACAGCTTTTAAAATTTTTATTTTTATAGCCACTATAAATTAACACTGTACTAAAAATGTTTTATTTTTTTACTTCTAATACTGTAACAATATTATATATATATATATATATATATATACATATATATATATATATATATATATATATATATATATATATATAAAAACTATATAATATATTATATATAATTAGACATGTGCATGGCGAAAAAATTTGGTTCGGTTCGGATCGATTCTGATTTTTTCGAATTTCGGTTCGTAGCGATTCGAATTCGGAAAAAATTGATTGGTTAGGATTTGTTTCGGATTCGAATAAATTCGGTTCGGATTTGTTTCGGATTCATTTGTATTTGAATACATTCGGCTGGATTCGGTTTGATTCGGTTCGGTTTGGAAATTCGGAAGTGTTAGGTGGGATTAGACTAGTATTATGTACTGTACATTAGGTGTAACCCATAGCAGAGTGATATAACCTAATATACTGTACAATACTAGTGTAATCCATGGCCATCCGAATCTACCGAATAAATCCGAATAAATCCGAAGTAATTCGGATTTATTCGGTAGATTCGGCACTATTTTAATTCGGAGATTCGGTTCGATCAGAATCTCTGAATTTGCCGAATTTTCCGAATTTTCGAATCGAACCGAACCGAATCGCACATGTCTATATATAATATATTATACTTTTATTTATATATCACAATATAATATATTATATATTATACTGTAACAAACATGTTGTATATTAATAACACATTTGTTATTGTTTAGCCTCATTATTAGAAATAAAACATTTAGTACAGTGTGTTCAATATGCACTTGTTCAATATCCCATAATAGCTCTTGTAGGTTTATTATTAAAGTGTTTTTGTTTTGTTTTTTTGTTCTTTATTAACACTGTTGATGGCATACATAGGCCTAGATTTGGAGTTTGGCGGTAAAAGGGCTGTTAACGCTCCGCAGGCTTTTTTCTGGCCGCACCATAAATTTAACTCTGGTATCGAGAGTTTAAACAAATGCTGCGTTAGGCTCCAAAAAAGGAGCGTAGAGCATTTTTACCGCAAATGCAACTCTCGATACCAGAGTTGCTTACGGACGCGGCCGGCCTCAAAAACGTGCTCGTGCACGATTCTCCCATAGGAAACAATGGGGCTGTTTGAGCTGAAAAAAAACCTAACACCTGCAAAAAAGCAGCGTTCAGCTCCTAACGCAGCCCCATTGTTTCCTATGGAGAAACACTTCCTACGTCTGCACCTAACACTCTAACATGTACCCCGAATCTAAACACCCCTAACCTTACACTTATTAACCCCTAATCTGCCGCCCCCGCTATCGCTGACACCTGCATATTTTTTTTAACCCCTAATCTGCCGCTCCGTAAACCGCCGCAACCTACGTTATCCCTATGTACCCCTAATCTGCTGCCCTAACATCGCCGACCCCTATATTATATTTATTAACCCCTAATCTGCCCCCCTCAACGTCGCCGACACCTGCCTACACTTATTAACTCCTAATCTGCCGAGCGGACCTGAGCGCTACTATTATAAAGTTATTAACCCCTAATCCGCCTCACTAACCCTATCATAAATAGTATTAACCCCTAATCTGCTCTCCCTAACATCGCCGACACCTAACTTCAATTATTAACCCCTAATCTGCCGAGCGGACCTCACCGCTATTCTAATAAATGTATTAACCCCTAAAGCTAAGTCTAACCCTAACACTAACACCCCCTAACTTAAATATAATTTACATCTAACGAAATAAATTAACTCTTATTAAATAACTTATTCCTATTTAAAGCTAAATACTTACCTGTAAAATAAATCCTAATATAGCTACAATATAAATTATAATTATATTATAGCTATTTTAGGATTAATATTTATTTTACAGGCAACTTTTTAATTATTTTAACCAGGTACAATAGCTATTAAATAGTTAAGAACTATTTAATAGTTACCTAGTTAAAATAATAACAAATTTACCTGTAAAATAAATCCTAACCTAAGATATAATTAAACCTAACACTACCCTATCAATAAATTAATTAAATAAACTACCTACAATTACCTACAATTAACCTAACACTACACTATCAATAAATTAATTAAACACAATTCCTGCAAATAAATACAATTAAATAAACTAGCTAAAGTACAAAAAATAAAAAAGAACTAAGTTACAAAAAATAATAAAATATTTACAAACATAAGAAAAATATTACAACAATTTTAAACTAATTACACCTACTCTAAGCCCCCTAATAAAATAACAAAGACCCCCAAAATAAAAAATTCCCTACCCTATTCTAAATTAAAAAAGTTACAAGCTCTTTTACCTTACCAGCCCTGAACAGGGCCCTTTGCGGGGCATGCCCCAAGGATTTCAGCTCTTTTGCCTGTAAAAAAAAACATACCATACCCCCCCCCCAACATTACAACCCACCACCCACATACCCCTAATCTAACCCAAACCCCCCTTAAATAAACCTAACACTAAGCCCCTGAAGATCTTCCTACCTTGTCTTCACCATACCAGGTTCACCGATCCGTCCTGGCTCCAACATCTTCATCCAACCCAAGCGGGGGTTGGCGATCCATCATCCGGTGCTGAAGAGGTCCAGAAGAGGCTCCAAAGTCTTCCTCCTATCCGGCAAGAAGAGGACATCCGGACCGGCAAACATCTTCTCCAAGCGGCATCTTCAATCTTCTTCCATCCGGTGCGGAGCGGGTCCATCTTGAAGCAGGCGACGCTGATCCATCCTCTTCTTCCGTTGTCTCCCGACGAATGACGGTTCCTTTAAGGGACGTCATCCAAGATGGCGTCCCTCGAATTCCGATTGGCTGATAGGATTCTATCAGCCAATCGGAATTAAGGTAGGAATTTTCTGATTGGCTGATGGAATCAGCCAATCAGAATCAAGTTCAATCCGATTGGCTGATCCAATCAGCCAATCAGATTGAGCTCGCATTCTATTGGCTCGTCATTCGTCGGGAGACAACGGAAGAAGAGGATGGATCCGCGTCACCTGCTTCAAGATGGACCCGCTCCGCACCGGATGGAAGAAGATTGAAGATGCCGCTTGGAGAAGATGTTTGCCGGTCCGGATGTCCTCTTCTTGCCGGATAGGAGGAAGACTTTGGAGCCTCTTCTGGACCTCTTCAGCACCGGATGATGGATCGCCAATCCCCGCTTGGGTTGGATGAAGATTTTGGAGCCAGGACGGATCGGTGAACCTGGTATGGTGAAGACAAGGTAGGAAGATCTTCAGGGGCTTAGTGTTAGGTTTATTTAAGGGGGGTTTGGGTTAGATTAGGGGTATGTGGGTGGTGGGTTGTAATGTTGGGGGGGGGTATGGTATGTTTTTTTTTTACAGGCAAAAGAGCTGAAATCCTTGGGGCATGCCCCGCAAAGGGCCCTGTTCAGGGCTGGTAAGGTAAAAGAGCTTGTAACTTTTTTAATTTAGAATAGGGTAGGGAATTTTTTATTTTGGGGGTCTTTGTTATTTTATTAGGGGGCTTAGAGTAGGTGTAATTAGTTTAAAATTGTTGTAATATTTTTCTTATGTTTGTAAATATTTTATTATTTTTTGTAACTTAGTTCTTTTTTATTTTTTGTACTTTAGCTAGTTTATTTAATTGTATTTATTTGTAGGAATTGTGTTTAATTAATTTATTGATAGTGTAGTGTTAGGTTAATTGTAGGTAATTGTAGGTAGTTTATTTAATTAATTTATTGATAGGGTAGTGTTAGGTTTAATTATATCTTAGGTTAGGATTTATTTTACAGGTAAATTTGTTATTATTTTAACTAGGTAACTATTAAATAGTTCTTAACTATTTAATAGCTATTGTACCTGGTTAAAATAATTAAAAAGTTGCCTGTAAAATAAATATAAATCCTAAAATAGCTATAATATAATTATAATTTATATTGTAGCTATATTAGGGTTTATTTTACAGGTAAGTATTTAGCTTTAAATAGGAATAAGTTATTTAATAAGAGTTAATTTATTTCGTTAGATGTAAATTATATTTAAGTTAGGGGGTGTTAGTGTTAGGGTTAGACTTAGCTTTAGGGGTTAATACATTTATTAGAATAGCGGTGAGGTCCGCTCGGCAGATTAGGGGTTAATAATTGAAGGTAGGTGTCGGCGATGTTAGGGAGGGCAGATTAGGGGTTAATACTATTTATGATAGGGTTAGTGAGGCGGGTTAGGGGTTAATAACTTTATTATAGTAGCGCTCAGGTCCGCTTGGCAGATTAGGGGTTAATAAGTGTAGGCAGGTGTCGGCGACGTTGAGGGGGGCAGATTAGGGGTTAATAAATATAGGGGTCGGCGGTGTTAGGGGCAGCAGATTAGGGGTACATAGCTATAATGTAGGTGGCGGCTCTTTGCGGTCGGCAGATTAGGGGTTAATAATTGTAGGTAGCTGGCGGCGACGTTGTGGGGGGCAGGTTAGGGGTTAATAAATATAATATAGGGGTCGGCGGTGTTAGGGGCAGCAGATTAGGGGTACATAAGTATAACGTAGGTGGCGGTCGGCAGATTAGGGGTTAAAAAAAATTAATCGAGTGGCGGCGATGTGGGGGGACCTCGGTTTAGGGGTGCATAGGTAGTTTATGGGTGTTAGTGTACTTTAGAGCACAGTAGTTAAGAGCTTTATAAACCGGCGTTAGCCCAGAAAGCTCTTAACTACTGACTTTTTTCTGCAGCTGGAGTTTTGTCGTTAGAATTCTAATGCTCACTTCAGACACGACTCTAAATACCGGAGTTAGAAAGATCCCATTGAAAAGATAGGATACGCAATTTACGTAAGGGGATCTGCGGTATGGAAAAGTCGCGGCTGAAAAGTGAGCGTTAGACCCTTTAATCACTGACTCCAAATACCAGCGGGCGCCCAAAACCAGCGTTAGGAGCCTCTAACGCTGGTTTTGACGGCTACCGCCGAACTCCAAATCTAGGCCATAGAGAATATACTGTATATAGGCATTCCATGGGAGTAACCTGTATTTTAATGGAGAAACATTGCTGGGAGTTTCTAGTTTTAAAAGGACTATCCTCCATCTTAGACGCATCCTTTCACCCATACCAATCTTGACAGTCTTTCAGTGATGAGATTTTTAATCATAAGAAATCTACTGAACGTGCAGTGAAACTTAGTTTACATATGTATCATTTTAACTATTACCACACGGAAACCATTTTTTTGTCTTTATTATTTATTTGTGCAATGTACAATGTAACTGTCAAAAAAATGTATGAATATTATCAATAGTTTTAGTTGCTTCATGCAAACTTGCATTCAAGAAGCAGAAAACTAGGGAGAGTTAGTTTAGGGGGTATGGATGTTAGTGGGTATTTTGTGGTGGGGGTTTAGAGGTTAATAGTGTAAAGGAATAGTTTGCAATGGGGGTTGTGATGGTTTAGTGGTTAATAGTGTAAAGGTGTAGAGGTGTAGTTTGCATGTGGGTTGTGGCAGTTTAGGGGTTAGTAGTGTAGAAGGGTAGTTTGAAATGGGGTTATGGCAGTTTAGGGATTAATGGTGTAGAGGGGTAGTTTGTGATGGAAGGTATGGCAGTTT
This sequence comes from Bombina bombina, assembly GCF_027579735.1. Classification (NCBI taxonomy): domain Eukaryota; kingdom Metazoa; phylum Chordata; class Amphibia; order Anura; family Bombinatoridae; genus Bombina; species Bombina bombina. The sequence continues at coordinate 832,530,880 of NC_069503.1, read as the reverse complement.
AGGGATTAATAGAGTAGTTTAGTGCAACTGTTTCCTTCAGCCAAATGATTGCATTCGAGCATTTACTTTAAACTTGTAATACAAATGGACATTGCTGCTCAATGCTGCCCATAAAAAATATTGGGAGCAAAATTACAGCGAGTTCACATAAACAAATTTGCAGTAACTTAAACAGAGCACCACTTGTAATATGGATTCTGGCGTAAAGAACACCAAAATTGTGCATCGTATTTTCACTCTTCGTGCATCGTATTTTCACTCGGCATTGCCACCATATATGAGATAGGGTACCTATGGCTCCACAGCCATGCCAGCAGAATTAGATGCATTAAGATACATTTTCTTAAGTCTCACTGGTGTTAGATACCACCTACAGAGAGGAGTTTCTATTTCATTTCTAGGACTCTAGGGGAAAAGGAGGATTTCCTAAACTGCCTGAAGATTTTTGTAGGATTGATTGTTTGTTTTCTAGGTTGATATTCAGTTCAGTGTGCCATTGGTTGGTAAACTGTAGGAGGGAGTGGAAAGTTTTTGGTCTAGAATCCACCTGAAGATAGCTAAAGTTCCCCTAGGCAAATGGTCCAAGAGGCATAGTTGATCAAAAGTGGTGGGGGCACGTACATAATGATTTCTATAGAAAGTGGTCTAAGCATAATACCAAAATATGTTAGTGCTGAAGATTTCAGGGTATAGGGGCACTTTGATGATAGTTGATGAAACTCTCCTTCTGATTGGTTAACATTTAAAATTTCTGATTTTTTTACAGTCAATTTAAAAATTAGAAACCCTGCAAAATTCTGTGAATTCTCTCAACTCAGTGAGTGAAACAAGGGGAGATGAAAGTGAGACTAGGACATTGTAAGCATACATACATACATATCATTATTATGCCCTATTTTGATCCCAGTAATCTGTTGGTTCTGCCTCATGTGTGAGGCTAAAACTTCCATCATAAGGATAAATAAGAGAGGCAAAAGTGGGCAGCCTTGAGTTCCATTCCTAATTTAGAAGCTATTGGAGAATACACCATTTGTCCTAACTCTAGCTGATGACATAGTACACAGGCTGAGTATCTAATGTATCATTTGGGGTCCAAAGCCATATTGGCATAGAGAAGCCTCCAAAGATCTCTAGTTGAACTTATTGAAGACCTTCTCTGTGTGGGTTGATACAAGTATATTTCTCATGCCCATTCTCACTGCATATTACCTCAAATGAAGAATATTGATAGTATTTCCTCTTGCCCTTCTATGTTGCACAAAGCCTGTCTGATCTGTATGGATCAACTGTTGGAGAATGAGATTAAGTTGAGTAGCAAGTATCTTTGCTAGAATTGTAAAATCAGAATTAAAAAGTGATATAGCCCGATAACTGCCCGGATCTACTTATTTCTACCATATTGGGAAGGACTTTAATATGGAATTTTAACATATCTGCAGAGAGGGCTAGGTCAGAATCTATAGAATTAAAGATGTTCACCAAATGGGAAACAAACTGTGATTGATATTCATTATAATAGCTGAGCCAGGACTCTATAGCATTTAGAACTTTTTGTAGTGTGATAGTTTGTCTAGTTGATTGACCAACTAAAGTGACAACCTAGGGAGATCCACGTCTCAAATATAAGAAGCTATTTGCAAATGTGAGAAAGCTGTGTCCTCTGAGGAAAGATTATACAGCTCTTGACAATATGAGTGAAATACCTCAGCTATCTCTTTACTATACTTTTCTTCTAGGTTAGACAAGTACCTTATCTCCCTATTAAAAGTGTTAAACTTTTCACTTTCAGAGCCCTTGACAACAAAGACCCCACTCTATTTCCTTCTGAAAAGCAATTTTTTGTAAGAGAAAATTCTCTTTTTTGGTGCCTCATTGAGTAATAAAGCATTAAGCTCTTGTATGGCTTTGCTAATTTGGATGGTGATTGGGGATCAGAGGGAAAAAACTTATGGAGCCACTCTGACTCTCTGACTAGCGTGAGTATTACAAGGTGAAAGTAAAAAGTTAGTGCACACCAAACCAGATGCACGCTTATATGACACCAACATTGCTAAACCTGAAGAGAGTTATCAATATTATACATTCCAATGTTTCTAGAAAATAAAGTAAATGGCACAAGCGCTAAAACCTATATCATAAACAATGTTATGGATGTGTGACTCCTACTATAGGAGGTTGCAAATTGTAATACTGAAGTGTATCTACTGTATATATGTATATATATATTTATAATATATATATATATATATATATATATATATATATACTGTGTATGATTTTTTTTAGTTAATATATATAAATATATATATATATATATACTATATATATATATATATATATATATATATATATATACTGTATATATATATATATATATATATATATATATTTATAGTAGTACGTAAGGTAAAGGTTTCTTAACAGTGCATTTATTGTATTAAAGGGACAGTCTAGTCCAAAATAAACTTTCATGATTCAGATAGGGCATGCAATTTTAAACAATTTTCTAATTTACTTTTATCACCAATTTTGCTTTGTTCTCTTGGTATTCTTAGTTGAAAGCTTAACCTAGGAGGTTCATATGATAATTTCTTAGACCTTGAAGGCCACCTCTTTTCAGAATGCATTTTAACAGTTTTTCACAACTAGAGGGTGTTAGTTCATGTATTTCATATAGATACCACTGTGCTCATGCACGTGAAGTTATCTGGGAGCCAGCTCTGATTGGCTAAACTGCAAGTCAGTCAAAAGAACTGAAATAAAGGGGCAGTTTGCAGAGGCTTAGATACAAGAAAATCGCAGAGGTTAAAAGTATATAAATATCACTGTGTTGGTTATGCAAAACTGGGGAATGGGTAATAAAGGGATTATCTATCTTTTAAAACAATAAAATTCTGGTGTAGACTGTCCCTTTTAAGAGTATTTCCATATAATGCTGCTATATATATTTTTTTTTTATTATTTCATTGGATATGTATATATATATATATATATATATATATGTATGATATTCAATTATGACTTTTGTATAAACATTTATATCAAGTGTACATATAATGGTTGTTTTTTACAACAGCCAGCTAATATACAGAAATACACCTTTAAGATGCCATTTTATCAGGTGTCTCTTAGTTAATTAGAGACTTCTTTGTTTTAAATAGTGGTCTGGTTGCAGTCTGTGTGTATGCTAGTGAACAAGGGCTAGGGACAGGCCCGAAGCATGTTTGGCACTCCTTTCCACCAGACCACAACATTTTTCTAATGTTTTTATGTTTTTTTTTGTGTTTTTTTAATTATCTTTCCAATAAATGTTATTTTTTACTATTTTTTGCCTTCATCTTTAAGAGGTGCAGATGTTACGTGCTTCCTATATCCATTTCTGTGATCATCGCTACAGTGACCACTATCCATCCTGCACTCCAGAGAAGGTTTCATACCAGTATCTTTTAAAAGTGCTTTGGCTGAAGATTTAGCAGTGAATCCTATTTTGGAGTTTGTTTGGCGCTACCTGCATTGGTCTACAGTAAGGACTCTGTACTCTTTTGGTAAACTGCCTTTTACAACCTCCTTGTACACTGAGTTGCTATTATAGATTCACTAAGCGTTTTATTGATATGAGCAAAGCTGAAGATTGACTTGGCCTAAAGTTTTCAACAACATTATTTTTTTTATTATCTATCTATCTATTGGATTCTTGTAAAGCGCGGCTATTCACCCGTAAGGGTCTTAAGGCAGCTTTCAATTTCAAAAGACTTCCCTTTTCTGATCCTACCTCCTTATTTCATATTATCAGAATACAGCATCTATTTGTGAGTCTGTGTATAATACAAAGGTATATATGTTGTGCAATATATCATTAAAGCTGGATGTTCTAAGTGACTTTGCATAACAATCAAGTTCCTTCTCATCTTATGAACCTTGTACTCAACTGTTACTTTTTATTTTTTTATTATTTTGGATGTTCTTATTACCACTTTGGATTCAGTCTCGGATCCGCCATTTCTCTGCTGCAAGTGACAATAGAAGTGGAGTTCTCTTTTTGATTGGCTAACAGATCCATCACGTAACCCGGACGTCATCGTCTGTCGGTTTGTCTGCAGGGACGCTGTAGCCTGGCTTTAGTGTGTATGCTGGCACTTGGAGAGGCTGTTTGTATATGCCAGTGCCTGAAGAGCAACAACCTATACCCTGGCAATAGAGTTAGCAGACATATTTACCGAGGTGAAATACGCATCATTGAAGCAAAGTACAAGGTTCTCTGAGTGAGTACACAATTCTCTTTTTTCTTGATAGATATCGTCACACACAGTTTACATCTACAATAATAAATTATTAAAGTTCTGTCTATCTATTAACATATTGGAACAGTTAAACAAAGTTATATCAGTGCCACAGTTCTGAATTTTAGTTTTTCGTGGAGTTATTGACTTAAATATCAAGAGTGCCAGACAAACTGAATTTGAATATCTTTGAACAAAATATTCCAGATGCAATTCTCCCTGTTTTCAAGTCCAAAATATACCTTTTTTACTCTGAAATACAATATAAGGACTTTTGAAATTCCTTGAGTTTAACACCATATTGGATTGAACAACCAAGGATTGGTTTTCATAGTCTTATTAAGAATGGAGGAAACATATGTTCTGAGAGGCATCGTTTTGGATGAGGATTCTTCAGATATGGATGAACTGTTGGAAGATATAGAAACCATTTTGGATAATCTTTTTTTCCAAATGGATAGTCTCAGAAAGAGGTACATTAGATTAGATCTGGACATTAAAACCTTTCAATCGTATTTACAAGTGTCAAGAATCCCTAGAGGACGAATAATTTCTAAATTCCCCTCTTTTAAAGTCACATGCCATGAGTTCATTACTAAATGGAATGTTATTCGTACCTCCTGTTCTAAAGCTCTAATACATTTATTAATAGATTATAAAAAAACAACAACGCATGCCGTTAATACAACAGATGCAGGAGTTACAAACACAATTAAAAGTCTATCAAACACAGAAAGATTTTAGGGATTACGATAAGAAATTCCAGAACAACATGAAATCTTTTAAAAAAAGAATTGTGGTTGTTTAAACAACAAAAAATTAAAAAGGACAAATTAGATTATGAAAACAATAGCGTGTATAGATAGACCCACAGTACATACAACTCTAATTCTGGGAAGACATTTCACAATAAGGGTCAGAGCAAATGGTCTAAGAACAAAACCACAACTGAGATCCCCAGAAGGGTTACATTTAGTGAGACAGAGGGGCATATGTATCAAGCTCAGAATGGCTCGCCAGAAACAGCAGTTATGAAGCAGTGGTCATAAAGACCGCTGCTCCATAACCTGTCCGCCTGCTCTGAGCAGGCGGACACACATCGCCAGAAATCAACCCGATCGAGTATGATCGGGTTGATTGACAACCCCCTGCTGGCGACCCATTGGCCGCGAGTCTGCAGGGGGCGGCGTTGCACCAGCAGCTCTTGTGAGCTGCTGATGCAATGCTGAATACGGCGAGTGTATTGCTCGCCGTATTCAGCATGGTCTGGCGGACCTGATCCACAGTGTTGGATCAGGTCCGCCAGACCTTGATAACTAGAGGCCAGAGTATTAATATGACACTTCAGATACTGAGAATCCACAAAAGGTAGATCACACTATCACTAGAGAGGTCATTTCTGTGTTTGATCCACCTACCTCATTAACTAATCCTCAGTCAAAAAACGGGGTAGGTTCCTCCAAACCCAAAACAAAAAAAACCTAGTTGCAGTTTTGATTTATTTTCTACCATTTTGGATGTAAATAGATTTGTAAGAGATCTTACCCTTAAGAAACATTGTTTTAAGCATGACATACCAGATAATCCTGAAGTGGTAAGCCCTCCAGTGGATTGCACTCCCCCACTCTCTCGTTTGGTGAAATTAGCATTGTTAATGACATGCAACAAATACTTATTAAGAATGAAGGAACGCGGTCTACACGTAGTGGTCCCACTGTACATGATATTGATTTGAGTAAATTTAAGAACAACATTCACTATTATCCATTGAACTCTACGGGTCCAACACTACAAGTTTTTCAGCAAACTGTGGAAAGTCTTCTAATTGTGTTAGATGAAAAGAATAAGAGCAGTATTAAGTCACAAGGAAATAATTGCTCTGACAATCTTAAATCACAAGGATAAAGAGCCTTGCGAGAATTATTATTGATACTAATATTGTCATAAGGGAATCAGACAAGGGAGGGAATGTTGTGGTGTTGAATAAAATGGATTATTTATCAGAGGCTAATAGACAACTTAGTGATACACAAATCTATTAACCTCTCTTGTCTGACCCTACTGATTATTTTACTTTTGTTTTATGTCAAATAGTGGAGGTGGCAATAAATGATGGTATTATTTCTTCTAAGGAGGCAGATAGTTTTATACCTGAATGTCCTGTTATGCCCCTCTTCCACTATTTGCCAAAATTACATAAAATCATTATCAATCCTCCTGGCCGCACCATTGTGGCAGGTAAAGGCTCTTTTAATGAAAATATTTCCAATCTACTGGATAGCTTTTTACAGACAATTGTCACCAATTTACCTGGGTATTTGAAAGACACAACAACATTGATTAAGCCAATTGAGGGTATTAAATAGATGTGGCATCACTGTACACATCTATTCCTCACACCAAGGGTCTCAATGCACTAGAACACTTTTTGTACACTTCTTTATATGATGATGACACTATATAATTTCTGTGTTTGACTGCAGAGTATTTGCTCACACACAATTTTTTTCTTTCTGAAGGTCAATGTTATCTTTCTTTCACAATTGACAAATAGAATCCACAGCACCAATTAGGTAAAAGAAAATACCTTTATTTTCCCATTACATGCATGTAATGTGAAAATAAAGGTATTTTCTTTTACCTAATTGGTGCTGTGGATTCTATTTGTCTATGTTGCTGTAAGGGTGGCAGTAACCCTTTCTCCACGGGCATCATACAGAACTAAAACCTGCTTTAAGGAACCAACAGCTGCTGTACTCATTTACTATTTCTTTCACAATTGAACACAATGTCACACAAATACATTTTCTGGATGTCACTCTTTTGGCATGTTCCAAATCTGTAGAGGTCGATTTTTATAGAAAAGCCGCTGCAGGCAATACAATATTACATTATACTTCTTGCCATCCTCAACATACGCTTCGATCAATACCTTTTGGGCAATACATACGTACCAAAAGAAATATACTATACTATACTATACTAAAGTAAGCGATATAATTCAGAGTTTTCTTTCAATTTTAAAGGCTTATAAGAAACTAAACATCATTTCATCCAAAGGTTGTAATTTCACCACTAGGAGGGCAGAAACACTTAGAAATATTCTTTCACCTTCCATGTTACCTAAACAAAAATCCAACACTTGGCTTCCCACTAGAGTAGGTTGTCATAAATGTAATGGAAATATATGTAAAACTTGCCAATATATTAAAATTGCAACTAAATTTGAATCGGCAGTAACCAAGGAAACAACACATGATATTTAATGATGAATTTTGTATAAACATTTATATCAAGTGTACATATAATGGTTGTTTTTTTACAACAGTCAGCTAATATACAGAAATACACCTTTAAGATGTAATTTAATCAGGTGTCTTTGAGCTAATTAGAGATTTCTTTGTCTTAAATAGCAGTCTGGTTGGAGTCTGTGTGTATGCCAGAGAACAAGGGCTAGGGACAGGCCCAAAACATGTTTGGCACTCTTTTCCACCAGAATTAAGTATTTTTCTAATGCAATAAATGTAATTTTTTACTATTTTTTGTTTTTCCTATATATATATATATATATATATATATATATATATATATATATATATATATATATATATATATATATATATATATATACAGATACATATAGAAATATATATTTAAAAATACTAAGAACATTTTCTTGTAAGTGAAGAACATTGGAATGTAAAATATTTACATTATAACATAGTAAAACACATTATCAATATTAAAATTGATTAGCAATGATTTTCAAGTTGTGAGGTATGTAACGGCAAATGGCTCCAAAGTGTATATAAATGTGTGAGTGTGTGTATATATATATATATATATATATATATATATATATATATATATATATATATATATATATTCACACACATATTCTATGTAACCCTTAATATTTTTTATTAGAGAGATTATATGACTGTTACTTCTAATAATAATATTATTTTATTTTATTATAATATATATATTTTTTTTTATTATTTTTTATTTATTTATTTATTTTTAAAATTATTTTTATTTAGGATTTAAAAATAGACATACAAAAATGTCTTTGTGAGATAATTAGAATAAACAGGCAGTATGTTCCATAACAATGAAATGACATTAGCAGATGTTACATATATCTAATATAAAATAAAATACAATATTGCACCATCTATCTAAGTGGTATTTGTAGAATAGAATAAAAGGAAGAAATATCAAATGCAAATTCTCAGTTTTTTACCTCCATACCAGAAGCAAGGCCACTTTTGGACCTCCAACACATCTATAATACAAAATAAGAGGGAGGTTATTTTAATATAAGGAACCTTTTGGACCTTTTGAGTGGTATTGAAACATATTAATTATAGCGATGACATATACAGCTTATAAAACATGTATAACCATCAAATAAAAGGGAAGGGTAAAATTATGGTAACAAAGCTTAAAAACATATAGATATAAAAAAAAAAAGAAAAAGAGTTTGGTGGTCTAAGAGTATATAGAAGAACAGCTGTCTCTGAGTCATAGCTTGTAATAGGCCAAAGTATTATCCAGCGTGATGAATACAGGATATAAACTATGACAGCATATTAATCCAGAGTATGAACCTTCATATTGTCCCATAATATTTATACATTATAATCAACTGAATTAAAATAACCAAGTTGGTAGTTGAAGTATTCACGTGTAGTGAAATCTCTTTCCACCTATATTAATTCATATAGATACTTGCTTCTTAAGAGTAAAACATATGATTGAAAATTAAAGGGAAAGGTTTGTTGGAATCTGTGTTCCTTTTGTTTATCAAATAAACAATAATTTAGGGGGGGCAAAGCTAGCTTTAAGGGAGCTATAATCAGGGGAAGGCAAAAATATTGAAACTTTGTGGAGGCTAATGTATTATGTTTTTCTCTAATCCTAATTGAATTATATGTAATTAGATAACAGCCGTTCAGAGATCTTAATAAAACTATGTTGGGGACGTTATCTGTATATACTTATGAACAGAACTAGTATAGTGTGAAAAATATGGAGCCAACAAAACAGAACAAGTATTCAGCAGAGTATGATAGAGCTAAGATGTTGTACAATAACTGTGAAATGATCTCACACCTGAATAGAGATAGTACAGATCTAGAAAGAATTGGATAAATAGGTATTACAATATTTAGTAGCAACATTGATATGTTATTAGGTTAACGTCTATCCTAGAGGGTTTCATGGGATCACCTGATAACTGAGGGCTTAGCTCCTATTACTATGTATGGCTAATGAGGCAAATTGGCTGATACCAATATACAATAGTTGGGCCAAATACCACTTCCCCAACTATGTTCTCTCAGATTTTTACTGTGTATTACTCCAAGTGCTAATGCTTTGAAATAGGACTAGAAAACAGTGTGTCTTGCCACCTCGGCCGCAGGTGGCAAAACAAGAGGAGTAATCATAGCAGCTATTCTCCCAGTAGAACCCAACTAGTAGTATTATGCTATACCATTGTCCCAAAATATGATGGCCTATTATTTTTAAAATATACTTAGGTAGACCAAGTTAAACTTTAACCCCATGCAATAAATTTAACTTAACAAGAGCATAACTCAACAGGGGAATTGTTATACAAGATAGACATATTGAGATTACAAACAAAAATACCTAAAACACAAGGAGTGTCAGTGACTACTGGGAGTCACTAAGCTCCTATAGGAGGTGCTATAGCAAATATATATAAATACACCCAGTGACGTAAAAGGAGTTAATGTATAAAAAATAATAATAAAATATATATATATATATATATATATATATATAAAAATTATATAATATATAAAAATACACTGATATAGAGCAGCCGACCAAGATGGCTGCAACACATTGAAACTCTGTGAAAGAGCTGGATATGAGAGAGACTAAGGACTGTTAAAATTGTGACAGATTGATGCAGGGCAGCTGACTTAAGCCCGGAGCACTAGTGGAGCATTTCCATATGCCTGTTTACAATCTGCCTTAACCTTGAGCACAATTCTGAGGCCACACGAAGGAACTCTGAACTCCCGGTAACTGCGCCACGCAAGCCGCGTGTAAAGGATAGGACAACTTTTGATTTTGGCAAGCTACATGTTTAACGCTAAAGGAAGGAGACAGAAGGTGAATAACATAGCAGTGCAAGCAGAAGAGACACAGCGGCTTGCCTCCACACGGTATCCCTTGCCGTTTTGAGGCCCAGCTACTTCAAGGACTGTACAAACTGAGGTGGTTGCCGACATATTGTGGCAGAATCACAGGGGCTTATGTGAGTACACCGTACATTAATACAAGCAGCTTACTTGTACACACTCTCCCTAACTTAGCCCCAATTGGGAAACGCTATGGCTGACATAAACCCCAGCACAGACAAGACACAATAAATATCTACGCCCTCCACAGCACCCCAGCTGCCTATACTCAGGCCTCTCTCCATCTGCATTGGTTCCAAACACACAGCAAAATCGCTGAATCACATCTAGAACCGGGGGAAACAGAACTTTTGTCATAGTTAAACGCTCATATAACAAATATTACCAGCAGATTCCAAGCAGGATACATACTCCCCCTCCCTTTCCCACTACTCCCTGTGGTAGTGGGTCATATCCATTCTCCTTTTACCGTTATCGCTCTGTGAGAGCAAAAGGCCCTGGGGAGTGTTGTATACAACATATCTGCAGCTATTTTTCACGCACTGGAAAGCCTTCCTAACCTCTAAATATGTCACAAAGGAAGTTAACAAGAAACGAGAAGTCACTGAAAATATCCCCAGTGAATCAAGGGGCTGTAAATTCCTTTTTTAAACATGTTGGGAAAAATAAGCCTAGCACGGACTCTGATTTCACCCAAGTCTCACAAGATGATAGCTTATGTGATGCGGCTGATACCATATCAAACCCACCAACAGCACCATTAGAAGCAGGCAAAGAAGACCCTATCACTTATGGCGCAATAGAGGCTCTTATTGAACAGGTCAAATCTTGCATTAAAGATGAGTGCGCAGACATCAAAAAAGACATTTCTGAGCTATGCCATAGGGTAGACTCTCTAGAAGAGCACGAGTATGTGATGTCACAAAAACTAGCAGGTCTAACCGCCAAAACTTCCCAACACCAGCAAAACCTAACAGCTCTAGAAGACAAGTTGGACGACTTGGAAAATCGCTCAAGAAGGAGCAATTTAAGGTTTAGGGGGATTCCCGAATCGGTTCTTAACAATGAGATACAAGACTACCTGCAGGCCTTCTTTATAGAGCTGGCGAAGAATAATTCCTCGGACCCCCAGGATATAATCCTGGATAGAGCCCACAGATCTTTATGACCTAAACCTGCCGATGGATCACCACCCAGGGATATCAGTGTCCATTTCCAGTGCTTCAAGCATAGAGAGGAAATATATAATTATTCTAGGAAACAACAGGCGACTAGGTTTCAAGGTCAACAAATACAAGTGTTCCAAGATCTATCGGCGCGGACCCTCCAGAAACGCAGGGAACTTTCAATGCTAACTTCTCAGCTTCGCATGCTGCGGATTCCATATCGATGGGGTTTTCCAACATCTGTGATAGCAGTTAAAAATGGCAAGAAAATTGAGTGCTCCTCTCCCTTGGACATTGAACACTTTTGTCAGTCTATGAATATTTCAGCACCAGAAACACAGGACATTCCGACACAATCTTCATCTTTAACAAGACAAGACATCCCCAAGCCTCAAAGGCAACCATGGCTGGAAGTGTCGATGAAACAAAACAAGAGAAGACAAACCAACCAGATTAATGAAGATATTAACCCACCTTGACCAGGGACACGTAAATATATCACTTTCATTTGTCATTTTACCTTATACTGCTAATATACTAAGTTTAATTGTGGACATTATAATATGATTCTTAATCTTTACTGAAGGCCCATAGTTTGTTAATCCACACTGAACTGTTAAAGAGACTCATGGCCTCCGAGAGATGCACATTTTTGTTAAGATATATTATGACTATGCACTCTAGACTTGTTTTTGAATTGTTTTTATGTTTATGTTTAGCTCTTCATATATTTAATGAATATAAGTCAACTGTCCTGAAACCTAAACAAACTATATACCGTCCATAGCCTTTAATTAATCTCTACTGGGTACTAATCAATTGATATGCAGGCCCGCTTCAAGTTGTGAGAGAATCCAGGTCTTCAATATTATGTGGTTATTGATGTTAAAATTATTGCTCTAATGTTATATGTTATGTGACCTCTACACTGTTCTAATTGTTGGCTTGGTCTGCCCTGCTCAATTATCGTCCCACTCGCCTTTGGTGATTTGACGACAGTATGTTGTCACCTGGGGAATATTAGCCCACATTAGTTAATGGACTGGTTGAGCAGGCCAGACTTCAACTTCCTTCAAATTATCAAAACATTTAAGGTATGCCTAGTTAGCAAAATTGTCCTGTATGCCAGCACTCTTCTTCATACTAAATGTTCTTTTCTCTCGTTCTTTTCACGCACCTACCTCAAGGCTATAGAAGACCTCACACTAAAATTCTTATCGCCTTATCACAACTTAGCAAAGCCACAGATTATCCTCCACTTAGAAGTACCTGCATCCACCTTTTTCTCCCTAAGTGCCTTCTACATCACAGTCATTTTGCTGTCAATCTTGTATCCAGCTCTCCTAACAGCCTCACATCTTATACTACTTTCAAATTTCTATCTTTAGATAACAAACATATTCTGTATTTCTCTAATTAATATACCTATTCAGGAGCCTTTTCCCTCCTCTTACCCCTCCAACTCCCCTCAGCCTTAACCCCTTTCATTAGGGGTTTTTACTACTAATGTGTTTTACTACTTAATTGTACCCTGACCAAACACCCACTAGCTACCGTAGAAATGACTTCCTCGCCACATGAAGGCACTATACAGCTTGCAACACAGAATGTTAAAGGGTTCCTGTCAGCAGAAAAGCGGTCCATCGCACTGCACGACTTTCACACAAAAAAATTGGACATTGTAATGCTCCAAGAGACCCATTTCAAGAAAACTCACAAACCAAAACTCCCCTCTAGATACTATGATCGGCATTATTTGAATTCAGGCCCTACTAAGCATAATGGAGTCTGTATTTAGACGCAACACACCATTTGACCTATTGCAACAATTTAGTGATTCAGAAGGCAGGATCCTAATACTAGTAGGGCTCTACTATGGCAGACCCATTACCTTGGCAAATATTTATGCACCTATCAAGCCTACCCATAATTTCTTCCGCAAGGTTATTAATAAACTTCTTGATATAGCCAAAGGCCCGATTGTAGTTGGTGGGGATTTTAATTTCCCATTAAACCCAACACTTGACACATCGACAGGCAAGTCATACCTTAGAAACACCCAGATTAAGACTAATGTTGAGTTGTTGCAATCACTTACACTGATGGACACGTGGAGAACAGCCCACCCTACCACTAGGGACTATACCTTTTTTTTCCTACCCACAACACACCTACTCAAGGTTGGACTATATACTATGTGATCAAGCATTCCTCACTAGTCTAGTAGATTCTAAAATCTCACACACATCATGGTCAGATCATAGCCTAGTCAAAACTACCCTCAGTTGGTCAACTAAACCCAGACACAGACTAGACTGGAGAATTAATGAACGGATACTTACAGATAACGACTGTTACAAACTGCTGTTTGTAACTGGCCCTTTAAATGGAAAATTGCCCTGCTTCCCTGCATTTTGGAGAAGCCTATTTGCCAGCCTCCTGCCACATGACTATGGCCCCTGGAAGATTGTGCCCCTGAGGACATATTGACTTTTGTTGGGTGTGTGTGGCCCTTTAAGAACCGTCTGGGGACATATTGTGACTTTGATGAACAATGCCCCTTTAAGATTATGTCCCCAGACCTGTGAAATGACTTGTCCCTGGCTTTCTCCCACTTGGTTCAGTTTCATTGTGTGCCACTAAGAGTTAAATTTTGTTCAGCTTCAAGAAACCTATTCTAAATACAAGTCTGCTGGGATTAGCTCTAATTAGGTTTAGTGATCAACTTTCCCATTGTCTAATCAGACTAGTATTGATAAGGTGGACTGCATTGTTTTATTGTGTGTAATGTTATCTGCTGAAGTAAATGTTGTGGCCTGTCAAAGGGAGTGTCTCTCTATCTAATATCAAATGTGTGATGGGGGATTTTATGCCTCCCCCTGAGAGTGTCCTGTTTTGCATGTAACCTAAATAAAAGCAGGCTGTGTGCTCCAGCACATCAGACCTATGTTGACCCTCTAACTTGCAGCTTTGACTCATGTTTGTAGGGGACAGCTTATAATCACTACAGGGATTGCTATGCTCTTCATACTCCCTTAGCTACAGGGATTGCTACAGAAGGAAGAGGTTCACCTACTGGAGCCTGGTCATAGGTCCAGGGCGCAGAGCAGACGGGAGATACCAGCCCAGCAGCGGTGGTTCATAGAGTCTGCATTACTTATGGTGGCTACGCAGCAGTTATAGAGTGTCCACGGTGCTGCTGCTCCTTTGGTGAGCGCTAGGAGCATCCTTTTCTACGGTCCAACTTCCAGTCAGCCTGGAGGCAACCGTAACATTTGGCGGCAGCGGTGGGATTGGCGTCCTAGCGCAAGGAGCAGCACCACAACAGCACTGGTATCGTAGGAGAGTAATTGAGGGCAATGCTAGCCACTGCGCAGCGTCCCTACCTACAGCAGCATGGAGCTGACAAGATACTGGTCAGAACCATGTGAAGAGCACCTCAACTGGATCCGTCGCTATGAGGGCGCGGATTTCGTTCCAGAGGTAAAGAGGCGGCTAGTCCGATATGGTCCAGACCCTGCGCAGGAGGTAGTCAGTCGCATCATCCGGGAATTGGATACGGAGAACAAAGCGGCACGAGCCTTTGAGCGCCAACTGTGGAGTTTGAGGGTATGGACACCTGGTCTCTCTCCCCAGCCGCAGCATGTTCCACAGGGAGAGGAGAGCAGCGACCTCCCTCCCCAGCGGCAGTATACTGTGCAGAGGGAAGAGACAACCGGTCTCCTTCCCCAACCCCAACCAGAGATACCAGAGGCAGCAGGCCTCATAGACTGGTCCTGGGAGGACCCCCAGCAGGCAGGTGGAGATGGGACCGCAGTCTCTCTACCGGCCCTACAGGGATGCTGGGCAGGCGGCCCAGATCCCCAGCGACAGACCCAGCTACAGGGAGGGGAGAGCATCGACCTCCCTCCCCAGCCGGAGTGTGCCTTCCAGGGAGAGGAGACAACCGGTCTCTCTCCCCAGCCGCAGCATGTTCCACAGGAAGCGGAGAGCATCGACCTCCCTTCCCAACGGCCGCCGGAGTATCAGGAGGAGGAGGTAAGCCAATCTCCCCCTCCCCAGCTAACTCCTAACTTGGGCCCAGGGTTAACAGTGGAGATGTTGGCCCCCACTGACCCCCACGTTCCCTTTGCCACCGGGCAGGACTATGCCCCAATTCCCCCAGCAGAGGAGCTGGCATCAGGGCAGAGCGCTGCTGGCCTCTGCCCTACAGACCTTGTCCTTGTTACAGAACTGGCCTGCAAACCCCTCACCCCAGCAGAAGCGCTGGCACCAGGGCAGAGTGCCGCTGGCCTCTGCCCCCCAAGTACCATCAGCTATTTGCCCAGCTGCGCCAGGAAGGCTGAGGATGCTGCACTTTCATCCTGCAACCTGGAACTTACAGGCCAGTACTAGGTATTGTGGGGGGGCTACTTTGCTGCTAGCGATTATTTGTGGGTGGGTTGCGAGACTAACTTGGGCACTGACCGGCAGAAGGTCAGGTGCCTGGTTAGTCTCCCTCCAAAAGGGGAGATATGTTACAAACTGCTGTTTGTAACTGGCCCTTTAAATGGAAAATTGCCCTGCTTCCCTGCATTTTGGAGAAGCCTATTTGCCAGCCTCCTGCCACATGACTATGGCCCCTGGAAGATTGTGCCCCTGAGGACATATTGACTTTTGTTGGGTGTGTGTGGCCCTTTAAGAACCGTCTGGGGACATATTGTGACTTTGATGAACAATGCCCCTTTAAGATTATGTCCCCAGACCTGTGAAATGACTTGTCCCTGGCTTTCTCCCACTTGGTTCAGTTTCATTGTGTGCCATTAAGAGTTAAATTTTGTTCAGCTTCAAGAAACCTATTCTAAATACAAGTCTGCTGGGATTAGCTCTAATTAGGTTTAGTGATCAACTTTCCCATTGTCTAATCAGACTAGTATTGATAAGGTGGACTGCATTGTTTTATTGTGTGTAATGTTATCTGCTGAAGTAAATGTTGTGGCCTGTCAAAGGGAGTGTCTCTCTATCTAATATCAAATGTGTGATGGGGGATTTTATGCCTCCCCCTGAGAGTGTCCTGTTTTGCATGTAACCTAAATAAAAGCAGGCTGTGTGCTCCAGCACATCAGACCTATGTTGACCCTCTAACTTGCAGCTTTGACTCATGTTTGTAGGGGACAGCTTATAATCACTACAGGGATTGCTATGCTCTTCATACTCCCTTAGCTACAGGGATTGCTACAGAAGGAAGAGGTTCACCTACTGGAGCCTGGTCATAGGTCCAGGGCGCAGAGCAGACGGGAGATACCAGCCCAGCAGCGGTGGTTCATAGAGTCTGCATTACTTATGGTGGCTACGCAGCAGTTATAGAGTGTCCACGGTGCTGCTGCTCCTTTGGTGAGCGCTAGGAGCATCCTTTTCTACGGTCCAACTTCCAGTCAGCCTGGAGGCAACCGTAACAACGACATTCTAGACCAATTAGCCAAATACACTGACGAATACTTTACCTTTAACAAATCTAGCGACACCACAGTTATGAACAATTGGGAATCTTACAAGTGTTATGTAAGAGGAATTATAATACAGCTCTCAGCAAAGCTGAATAAGCAAAGATCAACATTATATAATTCCTTAACCACCACCCTCTCAAATATAGAGTACTCTCACAAACAAAACCCACAATCCATTCAATTACTCAACGAGTTAAAAGAAGCCAGAGAAAACCTTAATAAATTCTTGATAGAAAATGCAAACTTAAGAGCTATGACCTCTAGAACCAATTTTTTTGCTGATTCTAATAAAGCTGGCCGCATGTTAGCTAGATCTCTAAAAAAACAGAGGCTTAGCTCTTACACTCACTCCATCAAGCATCACTCGGGAGCAATACATACCAAAAATGAAGATATAGCCAATGACTTCGCCTTATACTATTCCTCACTATATAACCTTAATATGGTAAATGACCAAGAGAAACACGCTAAAATAACAGCTTATCTAGATTCCATAGAGGTCCCCAAAATTCAAGAGGAGGACTTGAAAATATTAGACTCCCCGATAACGTCACAGGAGATAATAAATACCATCAAATCTCTCTCCTCTGGCAAGTCTCCCAGCCCGGATGGTCTTACAATAAAATTTTACCAACTACTTATAGGAAACATCTGCACACATTTATTAGAGCTATTTCAATTTATCGACCAGGGACAATCTTACTTCCAACCTTTATTAGACGCTATGATTACGGTTTTACCCAAACCTGACAAGCCTAAAGATATAGTTAGTAACTACAGACCCATATCATTGCTAAATGTAGATATCAAAATCTACGCCAGAGAGGGGCGGAGTCAGCCACGAACTAGCATGGCTGCAATTGTGTAGAGCTCCGTGCAGACTTCCCCTGGAGATTCGAGATATGAAGTGCAGAGCAGTGTAACAGGTCATCAAGACCCTTGGATGCATAAGAGGAACCGGAGAGTATAAAACTATAAAGCCGGAAAGTCAGTTGCGGCAACAGCACTCCACTATCACCCTGGGATCATTATGCACGGAGCCGGGAAGCGCCATATTGGCCCCATGTGACCGCAACACACGCGGTGTTGGAGGACAGGTCTGCAAGGCAAATAGGCTGGAAAGATAGCGGAGAGTGCCATAAGTGACCAGCAACATCGCATACCCTCATCTGGACACCGACTGCGCTGGTGGCGAAGGGGTGAGATAAAAGAATGTTGATAATCAAGCGCTCAGTGTGCCCCAGTGTTTATGGACTCTTTTGCATAACGGTTATGTAAATTTAAATATAACCCTTTCAGCAGAATAGCGATAAGTGGTACCTTCCCTCACATATTACCTTCACTGTCAGTTCTGGCAAACATTAAGTTGAAAGCAGCGTGAACTCTGTAAAAAGAACAGTTACCATAATTGGAGCCAAAGAAGGCCCACACCACACATTTGCAGATACGCACATTAGCAGGGGCTGAGTTGTACCACGAGGCGCACATTTAGCAAAGCTCCCCTTTATTACCACCAGTGTGCCCAGAATAAACCCATTTTATTAGCAGAGACAGTAGATAGACAAAATAAACCCTGCTAGCACCTGTTTCCTTTAAAAATATACTGCCTGTAGGACTGAGATGGCTTCTAAACGTCTCACTAAGGGGGAAAAGACAAGCAAATCAAACCTGACAACTTCTACTAAGCTGAATGCCTATTTTAAAACTTTAGAAACAGATGCATCTATGCATCCTAGTTCCCCACATTCCAATTCCAGTTCTCATGAAGAGGAAAATGATAATGTGCTATCTGACACGACACTTCCTTTGACCAGAGCAGATTTATTGTCCCTTCCATCTAAAGAGGACTTTGCAGCCTTCATGAGCCAAGTGAGCCAAATAATAAAAGAAAGTTTAACAGAAGTCAAAAAAGATATTGTTGACTTGGGGAATAGGGTGCTCCAGCTGGAAGAGCATGCAGAGGAGATTTCTGAACCAATTAACCTACATGACATGCAGATCCAACAGCAGACCAAAGAAATAATACAGCTGCAATCACAAATAGAGGATCTTGACAACCGCGGCAGGCGCCAAAACTTGAGGATCAGAGGCGTCTCCGAAAATATAGTAGCCACTGCGCTACCACAATATCTCCAGGGACTTTTCGCTCCCTTCTTGACAGCGAGGAAGATGCTGAGATACCCTTAGACAGGTTGCACAGAGCGCTAAAACCTAAGCCTCCTGCCGCAGCACCGCCTAGGGACATAATCATATGTTGCCATTACTTCAAAGACAAAGAAAAGATATTAGCTGCAGCTAGGAAAAAAGCTCCTATCAATAAAGATGGTGACAAAATCCAAGTTTTTGCAGACCTAAGCCCATTAACCCTATCTAGAAGGAGGGATATCAGATTCCTCACCACGCACTTGCAAGAAAATAATATCTCGTATCGTTGGGGATTTCCCTTTGCTATTAGAGTTATTAAAGATAACAAAGAATACACATATAGGGACTTGGAAGACCTTAACACTTTCTGCTCACAACTAAACATCCCTATACCGAAAAACATACCTCCAGAGGCAGAACAATCAAGTTCCAGGCAAATGATGGACCATCTACCATCGAGACCCCAGCGACAGAGATGGACTACAGTAAATAAGAAGCGCAAAACAACTGCCACTGTTTCTAACCAACAACCTGCTCTCTCTGCCGAACCACCTTGAAGTCTAACCCAGCTCCATGGACTATCACAGTATTTATAACCAAGACCACTAAACCATGAGACTTTATCAGCAGCCGTTAAGGCAGACATGGACACCAAGTATAGTATTATACAGTATTATATTGGAAAAAAAAAATGTATAAGTATGTATAGCGTTGCTATTTTATTATATATTTAGTTACACTGAGAGCCTCTGCCCCATGTGGAGAGGCTCTTTTATTGTATGTTTCAACTATGAATCTCTAGGGGTTTTATATAGGCAGTGTTCTACTGCTTATTCTCCCCCCTACATTTGATTGTCAGGGAAGGGGTTCTAAACCTCAAGCCTGTCTCCAGTTATGTTAGAAAATAACTGTTACTTGTTTAAATTTGTTTGTTTTATGTGTTCTTATTTTAATGTTATGCTGTTTACTCATTACAGTTCCTGTACAAGATCAGGCTTAATCCTCTGGTTGGCACATCTTTTAGAAGGTAACATTGGTACGCAGACTCTCTATCGGCATCTTACTCTGATACATAGTAGTGAAAGGTCCTTTCTACAGTTCATGAGGCTACACTCGGGTAAGACATCTACACACATCGCATTCCTACAGCTCACCTCATGATAAGGTTATGGCTTCCAATACTATACTGATAACTTCACAAAACACTAAAGGCCTTAATTCACCTACAAAAAGGTCAGTAGCCCTACAATGGTTTGCAAGGCAGAAAAGCTCAATAGTTTTTGTTCAGGAAACGCACTTCCCCAGAGTGAACGAGCCCAAATTTTCTAACAAAGATTTCCCAATAGGCTATTTCAATTCCCATGAAAAGAAAAAAAAAAACGGAGTGGGCATTCTTTTTCACCACTCTTTACCCTTTAAACTACTAAACACTACTTCAGATAATGAAGGAAGAATCTTAATTCTGGTTGGTCTCATACATAATAGACCAGTTACACTGATTAACGTTTATGCTCCTAACACACGTAGAAATAGTTTCTTTAACAAGCTGAAATCTCTGATAAAAGAAACACGAAAAGGCATAGTTGTTTTGGGAGGCGACCTAAATACTATTTTAGACCCCACTCTAGATACGACATCTTCCAACACTAAAACATCCCTACGCTCTCCTAACTCAGTATATAACTGTATACGACATTCGGGTTTAGTTGATGCTTGGTGAACACAACATCCCACGCAGCATAATTTTACCTTCTTTTCCCACCCTTGGTCTACGTATTCTAGAATAGACCAATTATACCTAGACCAGTCCAGCCTTTCGCTACTGATAGACACAGACATTATACCTACCACATGGTCAGATCATTCTATGATCTCCCTAAAACTAAACTGGCCAGACGCTCCAGTACACCCATTCATATGGAGACTAGACTCATATCTCTTGCACAATCCCCTAACGACACAAAAGTTGACTTCCTCTCTGCAAGATTACTTCGCACATAACATGATACCGGAGACCCACCCTCTTTTTGTTTGGGAAGCTCATAAAGCAGTTCTCCGAGGAGAATGTATTAAGCACAAGGCATTTCTCAAGAAATCACATGATTCCGCCCTATCCTCTCTGACTGCTAAATTACATACACTTGAGTTACAACACAAACAGTCCCCGACAGACCGCTCTACTCGGACTACACTGACGGCAACTAGAAAAGAATTGAATACGTTGCTTTATTCGGATGCACAAAGGAGGGCTTTTCAGCTTCGGAAAAAAATATTTTTACGAGGGCAATCGTCCAGGTAGGATTCTGGCTAACACCCTTAAAGACAGAGAAACACACACTCACATCCATAAATTAAAGACTCAGCAGGGAGATCATATTTATGATAGTAAAGCAATAGCCACTCATTTTCAAGAATTTTACCACCAGTTGTATAACTTAGAAAATAATACTACTTCAGAACAGGAACGAGACATGACAGAATACATAGAACTAGCTGAACTAAATAAATTGTCTCAACAACAATCAGCAGACCTAGACCGACCCATAACCCTGACAGAAGTTTTGAAAGCCATTGCTGACCTCCCAGTAGGAAAGAGTCCCGGCCCTGACGGATTTACCAATTTATATTACAAGACTTTCAAGGATACTCTAGCCCCCCACCTTTTGAACCTTTTTCTTTCCCTAGATGAGGGCTCTCAATTATCGATAGACTCTCAGTCCACCCATATATCGGTAATTCTTAAACCTAAAAAACCTCCAGAAGACCCGGCTAGTTACCGCCCTATTTCACTCCTTAATACAGATTTAAAGATATTGGGGAAAATTTTAGCAAACCGTGTAAATTTGGTCATTAGAGATATCATACACACGGACCAGGTAGGCTTTGTCCCTGGACGAGAAGCTAGGGATAACACCCTTAGAGCCCTATCCCTTATGGAACATGTCAAATACCACAATATCGAGTCAGTGCTAATAGCTATAGATGCTGAAAAAGCATTTGACCGGACTAATTGGCAATTTCTAGCAAAAACATTAGAAAATATGAGATTTGGACCCAAAACGATTAATAGAATATTTAGTTTATATACGCACCCGAGTGCAAAAGTAAGAGTTAATGGTACACTATCGGCCCCATTTCCAATACACAACGGAACACGGCAGGGATGCCCCTTGTCCCTAACCTTATTTATTCTAATGATGGAGGTCTTTGCATCCCATATAAGAAGGAATCAAAATGTATAGGGGATTTCATTTGGCCGGCAGGAATATAAAATAGCGATGTACGCTGATGACGTACTCTTTTCAGTAACATCCCCCCTCGAGACAATCCCAGTGATACTCACAGAGCTAGACAATTTCGGGAAATTCTCTAATTTCCTTGTTAATAAGCAGAAGTCCGAAATACTCAATATTACACTCCCTAAACCAAAATTTGTAGCTTTATCTAAAATTTGCCCACTTAGGTTGAAAACAGACTCAATTAAGTATTTAGGAATACACATTTCCCCCAATAAGCCGATATTATTTGATAAAAACTACAACCTGCTTCTCCGTAACACACAACGTGATCTTAAAACATGGGAAAACAAACCCCTATCCTGGTGGGGGCGAATACAGGCCATAAAAATGACTACATTACCTAGGGTTCTCTATATACTGCAGGCGTTACCACTCCATCTTCCAAGATGGTACATATCACGACTTCAAAGTAGCATAAACATGTTTGTGTGGGGTAGATGTAGACCCAGAATCAACAGGGACACAATGTATAGACCAACTCTCTATGGAGGGCTAGGTCTTCCCAAAATAGAAGAGTACTATCTAGCAGTGACTCTGCAGAGAGTCCTGGACTGGCACAGGAAGGAAGAACATAAGGCATGGGTAACAATAGACTCGCACATACTCAAAGCACCTTTGGTATATGCACTTTGTTGGGTACCGAATGATCTCAGACCACCTCAGTGTCAGCAACTTGATATACATCAGCAGTTTTTTAGGAATTGGGATCATATAATCGCCACTAGGCCACATATCTCCACCAGACGATCCCCTCTATTCCCTATAGCTTTAAATGCAGAAATGGTTGGGGGACTTGACAAAAGCTACAAAAGACTTAGTGAATGGGACTACACAATTCCACTATGTAACTTTACGGAGGCAGGCAAACTACTGGAGAGAGACAAATTAACTAGCATAGCAGATGGGAGATTCACTAAATGGCTAAAATATGCCCAACTACAACATTACATACACACATCCCCATTCAAATCTAACCTCCTGAGACAACTCACCCCGTTTGAACGATTATGCCATGATGGGGTAACTCCAAAAGGTACACTTTCGACATCTCGTAAGATTCTCATTCACAACCTCCACTCCATTCCTCCATCTTACACCGCAAAATGGAACGCAGATTTCACTGAAAACATGGACCAAAGCGTATGGGAGCGGATCTTTAGGTCCGTTAAAAAATCCTCGACATCTCCAAAGATATTAGAAGTAAACTTTAAAATACTCCTACGGTGGTATCTGACCCCATCAAGATTGCATAGCATATACCCAAACACTTCCAGTTCTTGCTGGCGGGGATGTAGTGAACGTGGTAATCTGCTCCATATGTGGTGGAGCTGTGATAGAATACGCCCTCTATGGTTAGCAATAGAATCTCATTATAAACAGCTTATCTCAACTGAATTCACATTGAACACTAGCATAGCCTTGATTAACAATCTACCTAAGATAGCGTGCCAGTTAAAATTATTGAACCTGCAGATAGGCCTTAATAGTGCGAGCTGTGGAAAAAACCTGTCACCATTACTAGAGATATGTGGATAGATGAAGTAGAGGAACAATTTTCCTTAGAACAGTATGGCTACCTTTGCCGTAATAAGTTAGAACTATTTTTTAATGCACGGTTCATATGGGAAGAGTCCCTTTTAAACCCAGCTACGCGGCCTGTGTAACACCTCTAAAGCATACACCACATCTCAGATTGAACAAAGGCTGGTATGAATATAATACTTCCTAGAGAGATAAATTAAGAAGAGTGTGATTGGTAGTCTCTACTTTGTAAGCGAAATTAATCAATACTAGCTCCCTACCAGATTTTCAATGGACCAGATTCAGTGATGGAGAGTCTGTTTTAGAGAGTGCCATTTACAAACCAGAGGATGCCCTACAATGTTGAATTGTTTGTTTCCTTAAGTTTGTTTATTTCTTGTTTGTTTCTATGTACCAATGAAGAAGGTATTAACAATATAATATTGTGGAACTTTGATGATACCTGGCCTGGTATATAACCAACACTTCTGGACATTTAAGTATAAATCCCAGGTTGAAGATAGGTCTCGACTCTCCATTTAGACTTTTCATTGAAATTGACTCTATCTCTAATCAGAAAATTGTTGCCTTCATATGCCAATGTATTTGTACAACTTTGAAACTTTTGTTATCAATAAAAATAATAAATTAAAAAAAAAAAAATCTACGCCAAAATATTAGCTAACCGTCTAAGTCCCATACTTCCAAAAATCATCCACCCGGACCAATTCGGGTTTGTGGGGGGGCGAGAAGCCAAAGATAACACTACCAGAGTGCTTCACACACTATATACCTCACATAACAATAAAAAACCCTTAATTCTCCTTTCCACAGACGCCGAGAAGGAGTTCGACAGGGTTGACTGGCGCTTCATGTGGTCAGCTCTGTCGAAGTTTGGTCTCTCGGACAAATTTAACAACAGAGTGCAGGCCCTTTACAACAATCCACTAGCCAAGGTCAAAGTGAACCACATGTTATCCCAACCTTTTCAGATTTCGAACGGCACTCGCCAGGGGTGCCCCCTTTCCCCCCTGCTATTTGCCATTACTGTAGAGATTTTAGCAATCAAGATAAGGGAAAATGAGAAGATAGTGGGTATAACGTTTGGGAATATAACACAAAAATGCCTCTTATTCGCGGACGACATTATCTTTTCGTTACAATCACCATCAATTTCCATACCAACGCTTTTACATGAACTAGAAGCATATAAACAATTTTCCAATTATTCAATAAACATGAATAAGTCGAGTATAGTGCATACTCACCTTGATAAAGTGGATGCGGAATACCTCACATGTAATACTCCTTTCCAGATATCAAATTCTCTTAGATACCTGGGACTGACCATCCCAAAGAACCCCCGAGACCTATTCCATGAAAACTTTGTAAAACTTCAAACTAATATATTTAATTTATTACACAATTGGCATAAACAAGGTCACCTATCTTGGATGGGTAGAATTAATACGATAAAAATTATGGTGGTCCCCAAATATCTGTATTTATTCCAAGCACTGCCTATCTCAGTCCCGAAAAATTACTTGCTTAAACAACAACGTATGTTGGAATCATTTATCTGGGCTTATAAAAAACCGAGAGTATCCCGTAACACTTTGTACCTAGATAAAGATGAAGGAGGGTTAAATATGCCAAACCTACTTCTGTACCATCAGGCGGTGCATCTTACACGAATAATAGCCTGGAACCACGGCTCACCATTTAAGCTGTGGGTCCAAATGGAAGCCAGTCTTATTCAACAACAAACTATGAGAGACGTTTGTTGGATACCCAGACAGCACAGAACCCCTTTAACAGCCGTAAATGAATGCATTAAAATGACATTAATGATTTGGGACAAACTCATTCAGCGACCTAATAAACTCTCTACCCCAGTCTCACCCATGACTCCTTTATTAAACAACACACTGTTCTTTGACCAACACCAATTTCAATATAGTTCTGACAACATACAGCACAAAAATTTACCCATATACATGCTGACAGAATCTTTACAAATAAAAGACAGGCTAACTCTAAGGGACGCACTAGGCCCTCCATTCCATAGCTGGTTCTCCTACCTTCAAATAAGACACGCAATAGTGGAATGCACATATAAAAATGATTGTCTGCGCATGCTTTATCCCTTTGAACAACTGTGTACAAATATAGACATTGGAAGGGCGCACCTATCTGCCTCATATAGAATTCTAAAAAACTCTACCCTTCACGAGCTTCCCACATTTACCCAGCTATGGGAGCGCGAACTTCAAATCCAACTCCCAAGAGAGGCTTGGAGGAGAGCCTTCCGCTTAACTCACACAGCCTCTATCTCTCTAACTATGGCAGAATCAAATTATAAAATTCTCTCACGGTGGTATTTGACCCCACATAGACTACACAAGATATTCCCGGGGGCAAACTCTAGTTGCTGGAGACGATGTGGCGAGGTAGGCACTCCATCCCACATATGGTGGTATTGTCCAGTGCTCTTACAATTTTGGTCTGAACTCGAAAGAAGCATTAATAGCACACTAAGCACACAACTAGTCCTCTCGGCTCCTATGATTCTACTTAACCATATCCCTAATGTGGGATGTGCATTTCGTAAAAAAATATTACAAATTCAGCTTACATGCGCCAAACGCATTATCCCTAGACTATGGAAACAGCAGCAACCACCCACACTTCAACAATGGGAAGCCGAGGTGGACTATGTCTTGTCTCTGGAAAAAAGACATTCATGCTTTGCAGGCAAAAAAGATTTTATACTTAATGTTATCTTTCTTTGGGAACAAGGGACGAGACAATAAATGACTACCACATGACTCTAAACCTAATAATAAGCAATCAGACTTTACACAGAGAGGTTCCCTCCTTCCCTCCCTCCCGACCCTTTCCCTAGGACTCCTCTACATTTCTGTTTCTATTCCTAAATTTACACATCTTTACTATACACAACAAACTTATGGATTATTTAACGGTCAGTTGATGAGTAAACAGTTGACCTTATTTCCAATCATCTTTTTTTATAACAAATTCTCCCAGTGATGATAATTAAAGGGAAATAGCAACGCAAGTTGCTATTAGGTAGTCTATGTATACCCTTATGTCTATGTTATAAGAGAATTTGTATGTTTACATAAGTTGTTATTGAATATGTTAAAAATTTCAATAAAAATTATTTAAAACAAACAAAAAAAAAAATACACTGATATAATAACCAGCCAAAGGAAATGTAGAAAAAGTCCAACAGGTCTCCTCAAATGTCCAAGAACTTGGTCAGCAGCTCTTTGTCTTCACCCAAATGGATGATAAACTTCTGTGATAAAAAGACAAAAACAAGGACAAAGGCGCCACATGTGTAGATCAATAAGAACCCATATAAACCAAGTATGCACAAACACAGGGTACTCACAATGACGATGGCACTCTTTTGTGCCAGTAGAAGAAGGCTGGTATTCTGCAGCAAACCAGCTGGCTGATGCAAAGAGGTCTCCACCAGATGTAGACAGCACTGGGGTCCAATGGTACTGAATCATCAGAACATCAATCCCAGTGGTGATGGCTCACAGAGGCTGGGGTGCCAGTAGGGTGGTCACGTTTTTCAGCTGCATGCCATTGCCGTTTGAGAACTCTGTGCCCGGTGTCTGTGTATGAAGATGTCAGTGCCGCTCCTCCAGAGATCTACACATGTGGCGCCTTTGTCCTTGTTTTTGTCTTGTTAAAACAAAAATACTCGTAGCTTATAACTAGCAAGTCATACAAGAACACACTTTTTCCTCTCTCCCCCCCTTTAAACTATATAATGTGACCATACAAACATAAGAGTGATGTCATGACAAACATAGTAGGGTCTATATTTATGTACATAAGATCAAATAATTTACCATCCTGTATATAAATCCTCTAGGGATGGCATGCAATTGGTATAGATGAGAATACAGTAATCAACAGTGGCAAACTTAATATATAATGTACATAAACCTTTGGCAAACCTGAACTTAAAGGGACACTGTACTCAAAAATTTTCTTTCATGATTTACATAGAGCATGCATTTTTAAGCAACTTTCTAATTTACTCCTATTATCAAATTTTCTTCATTTTCTTGGTATGTTTATTTGAAAAGCAAGAATGTAAGTTTAGATGCCGGCCCATTTTTGGTGAACAACCTGGGTTGTCCTTGCTGATTGGTCAGCACCAATAAACAAGTGCTGTCCATGGTCCTAAAGCAAACATTTGCTGGCTCCTTAGCTGAGATGCCTTCTTTTTCAAATAAAGATAGCAAGAGAATGAATTAAAATTGATAATAGAAGTAAATTAGAAAGTTGCTTAAAATTGCATGCTCTATCTGAATCATGAAAGAAAAAATTGGGTTCATTCAGTGTCCCTTTAAGTAACAAGTCTCTCTGAAAATTAGAAGACAGCAAGAAGACAAATATAACATATAACAATAAGTGCCAGCTCAATCCAGAAGGTTAAACAGTGGGGAGAGAAAGCTATTATGGCTGTAATAAAGCATATTACCCTACTCCTAATTTATAGGCCTTTTGCACAGCGTGTACAATATTATATAAAACTATACATATTAGGGTAGTTATTATCTAAGCAGGTACCAAGAACTTGGAATGTTATGACTTTAACCATATCAAATTTTCAAAAACCCAGCTCTATATAAACAAGAAAAATGCCAGGCTACCTTTAATGTCCTTAATTAAGAGGCTGAAATGTTCTGTCAAGCTTATACAGGGAGTGCAGAATTATTAGGCAAGTTGTATTTTTGAGGATTAATTTTATTATTGAACAACAACCATGTTCTCAATGAACCCAAAAAACTCATTAATATCAAAGCTGAATAGTTTTGGAAGTAGTTTTTATTTTGTTTTTAGTTATAGCTATTTTAGGGGGATATTTGTGCGTGCAGGTGACTATTACTGTGCATAATTATTAGGCAACTTAACAAAAAACAAATATATACCCATTTCAATTATTTATTTTTACCAGTGAAACCAATATAACATCTCAACATTCACAAATATACATTTCTGACATTCAAAAACAAAACAAAAACAAATCAGTGACCAATATAGCCACCTTTCTTTGCAAGGACACTCAAAAGCCTGCCATCCATGGATTCTGTCAGTGTTTTGATCTGTTCACCATCAACATTGCGTGCAGCAGCAACCACAGCCTCCCAGACACTGTTCAGAGAGGTGTACTGTTTTCCCTCCTTGTAAATCTCACATTTGATGATGGACCACAGGTTCTCAATGGGGTTCAGATCAGGTGAACAAGGAGGCCATGTCATTAGATTTTCTTCTTTTATTCCCTTTCTTGCCAGCCACGCTGTTGAGTACTTGGACGCGTGTGATGGAGCATTGTCCTGCATGAAAATCATGTTTTTCTTGAAGGATGCAGACTTCTTCCTGTACCACTGCTTGAAGAAGGTGTCTTCCAGAAACTGGCAGTAGGACTGGGAGTTGAGCTTGACTCCATCCTCAACCCGAAAAGGCCCCACAAGCTCATCTTTGATGATACCAGCCCAAACCAGTACTCCACCTCCACCTTGCTGGCGTCTGAGTCGGACTGGAGCTCTCTGCCCTTTACCAATCCAGCCACGGGCCCATCCATCTGGCCCATCAAGACTCACTCTTATTTCATCAGTCCATAAAACCTTAGAAAAATCAGTCTTGAGATATTTCTTGGCCCAGTCTTGATGTTTCAGCTTGTGTGTCTTGTTCAGTGGTGGTCGTCTTTCAGCCTTTCTTACCTTGGCCATGTCTCTGAGTATTGCACACCTTGTGCTTTTGGGCACTCCAGTGATGTTGCAGCTCTGAAATATGGCCAAACTGGTGGCAAGTGGCATCTTGGCAGCTGCACGCTTGACTTTTCTCAGTTCATGGGCAGTTATTTTGCGCCTTGGTTTTTCCACACGCTTCTTGCGACCCTGTTGACTATTTTGAATGAAACGCTTGATTGTTCGATGATCACGCTTCAGAAGCTTTGCAATTTTAAGAGTGCTGCATCCCTCTGCAAGATATCTCACTATTTTTGACTTTTCTGAGCCTGTCAAGTCCTTCTTTTGACCCATTTTGCCAAAGGAAAGGAAGTTGCCTAATAATTATGCACACCTGATATAGGGTGTTGATGTCATTAGACCACACCCCTTCTCATTACAGAGATGCACATCACCTAATATGCTTAATTGGTAGTAGGCTTTCGAGCCTATACAGCTTGGAGTAAGACAACATGCATAAAGAGGATGATGTGGTCAAAATACTAATTTGCCTAATAATTCTGCACTCCCTGTACAGTTCACCTAAAGATCCGACTAAAAGCCTTCATAGGTATTGTAAGGTGAATTGGCCATAAGTACTCAGCTTATAGGGCTAGTCCAGCATATTGTGAGAACAGGACCCACAGAGCAGGAGGCAATTGTATCCAATTCCGGACCTGTAAAATTCAGTCATGGCGTGCATCCACTGTGGTAAAGTGATTAGTGTGCCGGAAATGGCTGTTCTTCTCTGTAACTCATCTAGACTTGCAGTATATTCTATCAGTGACACTAGCTCCAGTAGTCTGACCATCCATTTTTCTGGTCCAAACTTCCCATCCAGAGATACACTGGGCACAAATGTCGTCAACTCTCTAGTATCATTCGCCAAACAGACCCGGTCCTCCGACAACTCCTCTATCGGTGAGTACTCCAGAAGATCCAGAGTTGGGTTGTATACCGCCCCACTAGTAGACGGCTTTGAGGTCTCCCAATCAATAATATGACAACACTCTCCATGCTCTGTCTGCATAGATGGGCATGTTGATGAGCCAAATGTTGTGAGGGAATAGCCCATATCTGAAGTAGCCATTCTCAGCATTGTCACAACCTCTAGCTCAAATTTGTCTAAGCACGGACTGAAGTGCTCAGCGAGCTTTGCAAATATGTGCTCTGTGGAAGGTGCCATAGCTGGGACCGGACTAGAGTGTTACTTTGAGGTCTAATGATCCAAGTAGAGCTCAGGTTTATCTCAGTCCTCAGTGACAAAGTGTTAGTCTCTTGTTCATTTAGTTGAAGAAAGGTGTGTGTACTACTCCATAGGATCACCTTGTCCTTAGGAGCTGGGGCCTCTACTACAGTTATGTTGCACCAAATATGTAGTAGTGCATCCACACAGCACCTAACATATCTGCAGGATTCCTGGCATTAAAGACCACTAAGTCATATCACAGGCTTCTTATGTCACTCTGCCCCTAAACATGTCCCCCAATGAAGGGGATTTATCAACCAAATTAAAAGATTTTTAGTAGCGTGTTATGGAGCAGATAGATTGTACAGCCATTTTCCAAAGCGGCTAGCTCCGCCCCCTATTATTTTTTATTTTAATATAATATTATTTTATTTTAATATAATATAATATTATTTTATTTTTGTTTAATTTATTTTAATATAAAATAAAATTATTTTATTTTAATATATTATTTTATTTTATTTTAATATAATATTATTTTATTTTAATATATTATTTTATTTTATTTTAATAAAATATAATATTTTATTTTAATATAATATTATTTTATTTTAATATAATATTATTTTATTTTAATATATGATAATATTATTTTATTTTATTTTAATAAAATATAATATTTTATTTTAATACAATATTATTTTATTTTAATATAATATTGTTTTATTTAAATGTAATATAATATTAATTTATTTTATTTTAATATAATATTATTTCTTTTATTTTAATATAATATAATTTCTTATTTTAATATAATATTATTTTATTTTAATATATGAGTGTTACACATTATTTTAATGTATTTATTTTGTGTTTGGGATTGGGACAGTCAGCACCAGAATTGTTGTTGTTTTTTTTTTTTAAGAGCAGATAATAGCTTAATTACCCATTCCCCAATTTTGCATAACCAACACAGTTATAATAACACACATTTTACCTCTGTAATTACCTTGTATCTAAGCCTCTGCAGACTGTTCTCTTATTTCAGTTCTTTTGACAGACTTGCATTTTAGCCACTCATCTGCTTACATCATGTGCATGAGCTCAATGTTATCTATATGAAACACATGAACTAACGCCCTCTAGTGGTGAAAAACTGTAAAAATGCATTTAGATTACAGACGGCCTTCAAGGTCTAAGAAATTAGCATATGAACCTCCTAGGTTTAGCTTTCAACTAAGAATACCAATAGAACAAAGCAAAATTGGTGATAAAAGTAAATTGGAAAATTGTTTAAAATTGCATACTCTATCTGAATCATGAAAGATTTTTTGGACTTGACTGTCCCTTTAAGAACAGCCTTTTTCAATGGGGTAAGTCATCTTTAGGTAGTGTAGAGGCAGTTTCTATCTCCGAGTCAGAAGGTAGGTTTTCTGAGTTAAGTGATCAATAGAGAGGATGACTCTACTGTCTTAAAAAAGGCATTACGTCTAGCATTTGGGATCCTCCTGTTTTGGGGAGTTTTATCACTTTAGAAGTGTGTTTTGAGGTATTATTTCTAGCTTACGTAAAAGTTAACAGCATCAGGAATGAACTTCAGAAAACTACAGGACATAATGAGCCAAGTATAACAGTACAATGCGAATTAAAAAGCATAGGATGTTCTTAATTTTTCCCAGGTCAACATATTTCAGGATATCCTCTTGTGGCTGGAGAGCTAGCTTCCTTATAGGGACACTGAACCCAATTTTTTTTCTTTTGTGATTCAGTTAGAACTTGAAATTTTAAGCAACTTTCTAATCAAATGTAAGTTTAGATGCTGGCCCATTTTTGGTAAACAACCTGGGTTGTCCTTGCTGATTGGTGGATAAATTCATCCACCAATAAAAAATAGTGCTGTCCAGAGTACTAAACCAATAAAAAAGCTTAGATGCCTTCTTTTTCAAATAAAGATAGCAAGAGAACGAAGACAAAATGATAATAGGAGTAAATTTGAAAGTTGTTTAAAATCGCATGCCCTATCTGAATTATGAAAGAAAAAATTTGGGTTCAGTGTCCCTTTAAACTATATTTCAGAAAATTTCACTTTAGGCTTATTTAGTATCAGTAGTGTAAGGAATAACAGAGATAAACCTTTACCAAATAAGCTGCCTTAAAGTGACAACTTGGTGTAGCTTGTCAAAGGATCATATATTTCAGCTCAGATAAAGTAAACACATTAATGGTCCTCTGGGAGCCTGGAGTGGGCTGTAGCAGTCCTAGTAATTATCTATAAAGTCCCATATTAAAGATTATATGTGAGGCACTTACTGTCATTGCATCCTTGCAGGGTGTGCTCAGCCACAGCATGTCATTGATAAAGGAGGAGAGATTAGAGGAACAGCATCTCTGTCCCTTCAATGCTCACTCGAGGGGTCTCGAGGGGTCTCTGTTCTTAGATGGTACCTCTTCTGAGTGAATTTAGCCCTTTGTGTGCCGCTGAAGTGCCCTGTGTATATGCAGCACAGCTCCTCAGGGCTCTCAAGTGCTGGAACATACATGCAGCCATTCTGCTCCACTTGTAATTTGGGCAGATATTTGCTCAGACAGCAATCCCAATTGTTTCCTATGAAAGGCACATCATTACTCATTGGGACAGAGTGGGTCATCCCACTTTTTCATAAAATATCACCGGACATATGAATGGCAAGACAAAAAAGACAATTTCTCATGAGTCTGATGATCTTTTTAATATTGGGCCTCTGAGTGGTCTGCTTCTCAGCCCAAAAATGACTTTGGGACTGAGTTAACAAGGGTAAAATGGCCCCTGATCCCCCTGTATCCGCGCGAGCCTTCAGGCTCGCCAGAAACAGCAGTTAAAAAGCAGCAGTCTTAAGACCTCTAAGGTGGTGGGGAGCAATCAACCCAATCATATACAATCTGGTTGATTGACACCCCCTGCTAGCGGCTGCGAATCTGCAGGGGGCAGCATTACACAAGCAGTTCACCAGAACTGCTTGTGCAATGTCGGGCGGACATGATCGGCTACAGAGGATCATGTCTGTCCGACTGTTGATAAATCGGCCCCTTTTTGTTGTCCTTGAGTTATGCTATTAAAAACATAATATTTCACTATTTTCTCAGTATTCACCTGTAATCCTGCTTGTATTATACAATCTTATGTTGAAATGTTCATTCCTATCTATGTAGTATATCATTTACGTCACTCTTTTCTGCTCCCTTGTCTGATACCTGGGTATTGTTCTTTACAAATATATTTCTAATGTGCCAGAAACTTAAAATGCAATGTGTGTAATTGTAATTTTAAATACTATGAACACAAAAAGGCGTGTTTGTCTCCCTGTCTCTTTAACTCTAGATGTAGATCAGGATATGAGTTATGTGTGAATATGTGTAAGTTTTGATCCAGCTAGCTATAATTTGCAGGCTTAAAGGGACAGTCTAGGCCAAAATAAACTTTAATGATTCATATAGAGCATGTAATTTTAAACAATTTTCCAATTTACTTTTATCACCAATTTTGCTTTGTTCTCTTGGTATTCTTAGTTGAAAGTTTAACCTAGGAGGTTCATATGCTAATTTCTTAGACCTTGAAGCCTACCTCTTTCAGATTGCATTTTAACAGTTTTTCACCACTAGAGGGTGTTAGTTCACATATCTCATATAGATAACACTGTGCTCGTGCACGTGAAGTTATCTGGGAGCAGGCACTGATTGGCTAGAACGCAAGTCTGTCAAAAGAACTGAAAAAAGGGGCAGTTTGCAGATGCTTAGATACAAGGTAATTACAGAGGTAAAAAGTATATTATTATAACTGTGTTGGTTATGCAAAACTGGGGAATGGGTAATAAAGGGATTATCTATCTTTTAAAACAATAAAAATCCTGGTGTAGACTGTCCCTTTAAGGCATCACCAAAGGACCTCTTTCTCAGTTGCCCGCTAGCTTTTAGAGGGAATGATAAAAAAATATATATTTGTGCTGCATCTCATTACAACCATAATCCAAATGGGAAGAGAATGTTCATGGCATTTAAAAATAAATCAATAGCATGTTGACTAATGTTATTATGTGTTAATAGATGTCATATCAAACATTTAAAGTGCAAAAAATCTATACCTGGGGCTCGATCCGATAAAAATTGTCGCCCGCAAAAGCTGGCAACGCCAATATTTCTGTGGGTTTGGTATCCTATATACGGTGTAACCTAGAAGTTACGCGCGTATATTTCTGCCGTCGCCCGTAGTTTTTTGGGCCATAGGCAGGTAAACCAAACCAACACAGTTTGGTATCCAATATACAGCGTAAGGACTTACGTGGCGAAAATGGAGAAATCTTACTCCATTTTCACCTCGCCACAAAAAGCAGCCGTAAGAAGCCTTACGCTGACTATTGGAGCCCCCTAACTCCCTAAACTAGATGCTAAATAAACCTAACACCTAACGCATGCGCAATGTCTATCTAGCTGTCAACCGCGATCTGCTAAATAAAACCTAACACCTAACGCATGCGCAATGTCTATCTACCTATCAACCGCAATCCCCCGCCGCAATCCCTAATAAAGTATTTAACCCCTAAACCGCCGCCATCTACATAAACTAACCCCCTACTGTGAGACCCTAAAACCGCCACCATCTAACTGATCTATCCCCTACTGTGAGCCCCTAAAACCGCCACCATCTAACTGATCTATCCCCTAATGTGAGCCCCTAAAACCGCCACCATCTACCTGATCTATCCCCTAATCTGACCCCTTACACCGCCGCCAGCTATATTAATATTATTAACCCCTAATCTAATATCCATAAAGTAATAAGCTCTATTACCAGCCCTTAAAAGGGCCTTTTGCGGGGCTTTGCCCCAAAGTTAACAGCTCTTTTGCCCTATAACCTGCCCTCCCTACACCGCCGCCACCTATATTAATGGTATTAACCCCTAATGTAAGCCCCTTACACCGCCGCCATCTATATTAAAATAATTAACCCCTAATTTAATCTACCAACCCTGCCGCCAGCTATATTATCTATATTAACCCTAAGTATATTATAGTTAATATAGTTATTACATTATATATATTAACTATATTAACGCTAATTATATCAGGGTTAATATAGTTAATATAGTTACTATAGTATTTATATTAACTATATTAACTCTATCTAACCCTAACACCCCTAACTAAATTCTTATTAAATAAATCTAATTTATATTATAAACTGAAATATTCCTATTTAAATCTAAATACTTACCTATAAAATAAACCCTAAGATAGCTACAATATAATTAATAATTACATTGTAGCTATGTTAGGGTTTATATTTATTTTACAGGTAAATTGTTAATTATTTTAACTAGGTATAATAGCTATTCAATAGTTATTAACTATTTAATAGCTACCTAGTTAAAATAATTACCCAATTACCTGTAAAATTAATCCTAACCTAAGTTACAAATACACCTACACTATCAATAAATTAAATAAACTACAAATATCTATCTAAAAATACAATTAAATAAACTAAACTAAATACAAAAAAACAAACACTAAATTACAAAAAATAAAAAAAAGATTACAAGATTTTTAAGCTAATTACACCTATTCTAAGCCCCCTAATAAAATAATAAAGCCCCCCAAAATAAAAAAAATTCCCTACCCTATTCTAAATTAAAAAAAGTTCAAAGCTCTTTTACCTTACCAGCCCTTAAAAGGGCCTTTTGTGGGGGCATGCCCCAAAGAAAACTGCTCTTTTGCCTGAAAAAAAAAACACAATACCACCTCCCAACATAACAACCCACCACCCACATACCCCTAATCTAACCCAAACCCCCCTTAAATAAACCTAACACTACCCCCCTGAAGATCTCCCTACCTTGTCTTCACCACACCGGGCCGAACTCCTCATCCGATCCGGGCGATTTCTTTATCCAAGCGGCAGCAAAGTCTTCTTCCATCCGGCAGCATCTTCCATCAAGCGGCATCTTCAATCTTCATTCGTCGGCCCTCCGACGCGGAGCATTCATCCCGGCCGACGACTGAACGAAGAATGAGCTACCTTTAAATGACGTCATCCAAGATGGCGTCCGTCGAATTCCGATTGGCTGATAGGATTCTATCAGCCAATCGGAATTAAGGTAGAAAAATCTGATTGGCTGATTGAATCAGCCAATCAGATTCAAGTTCAATCCGATTGGCTGAACCAATCAGCCAATCAGATTGAACTTGAATCTGATTGGCTGATTCAATCAGCCAATCAGATTTTTCTGCCTTAATTCCGATTGGCTGATAGAATCCTATCAGCCAATCGGAATTCGACGGACGCCATCTTGGATGACGTCATTTAAAGGTACCTCATTCGTCGTTCAGTCGTCGGCCGGGATGGATGCTCCGCATCGGAGGAGCGACGAATGAAGATTGAAGATGCCGCTTGATGGAAGATGCTGCCGGATGGAAGAAGACTTTGCTGCCGCTTGGATAAAGACATCGCCCGGATCAGATGAGGAGTTTGGCCCATTGTGGTGAAGATAAGGTAGGGAGATCTTCAGGGGGGTAGTGTTAGGTTTATTTAAGGGGGGTTTGGGTTAGATTAGGGGTATGTGGGTGGTGGGTTGTAATGTTGGGGGGTGGTATTGTGTTTTTTTTTCAGGCAAAAGAGCAGTTTTCTTTGGGGCATGCCCCCACAAAAGGCCCTTTTAAGGGCTGGTAAGGTAAAAGAGCTTTGTGGGGCTTTATTATTTTATTAGGGGGCTTAGAATAGGTGTAATTAGCTTAAAAATCTTGTAATCTTTTTTTTATTTTTTGTAATTTAGTGTTTTGTTTTTTTTGTAATTTAGTTTAGTTTATTTAATTGTATTTTTAGATAGATATTTGTAGTTTATTTAATTTATTGATAGTGTAGGTGTATTTGTAACTTAGGTTAGGATTTATTTTACAGGTAATTGGGTAATTATTTTAACTAGGTAGCTATTAAATAGTTAATAACTATTTAATAGCTATTATACCTAGTTAAAATAATTAACAATTTACCTGTAAAATAAATATAAACCCTAACATAGCTACAATGTAATTGTCAGCCGCTCTGGAATCAATCCGGGATGTAACCCAACTGCTAGCGTGAATTGAAAGCACACGCTAGCACACTGAGAAATATCCAGGACGTGACCCACTCAGGAAGCAGATTAGAAGATAACAAAAATGAATATTGTTCCAGAATGCAGGAAAGCCACAAAGGATAAAACGTCCCTTTAAGTAGTACAAAGAACAAAAAGGAAATGCTCTTACTTTGAAGCTTCTGAAAAAGGTCCTCTTTAGCAGGCTTGTAAAACAAAGGAAAAGTTCTCTTTTGCAGCTTGTAAAAGTATAATGTCCCTTTAAGCAGGTTTATAACAAACAGAAAGGCAAAGTTCTCTTTTGCAGCTTGTAAAAGTAAATGTCCCTTTTAAGCAGGTGTATAACAAACAGAAAGGCAAAGTTCTCTTTTGCAGCTTGTAAAAGTATAATGTCCCTTTAAGCAGGTTTATAACAAACAGAAAGGCAAAGTTCTCTTTTGCAGCTTGTAAAAGTAAATGTCCCTTTTAAGCAGGTGTATAACAAACAGAAAGGCAAAGTTCTCTTTTGCAGCTTGTAAAAGTAAATATCCCTTTTAAGCAGGTGTATAACAAACAGAAAGGCAAAGTTCTCTTTTGCAGCTTGTAAAAGTAAAATGTCCCTTTAAGCAGGTCTTGTTTAACAAAGAATAGGTTTAAAGGTAAAGGCCAAAGCAAGGTCAGGCAGGCAGAAGTCGGCATCCAAATATCAGCAAAAGGTATAGGCAAAAGACAGGGTCAGGCAAGCAGAAGTCGGCATCCAAGTGTCAGCAAAAGGGTAATAGCTACAGGCAAGGTCAGGCAGGCAGAAGTCAATGTCCAAATATCAGCAAGTAGGGATTAGGCAAGAGGCTTGGTCAGGCAGGCAGAAGTCGGTACACAGAAGAATAAAACTGATATGGTACTCACAATCCAGGGAAACAAACAAACGGGCCCAGATTCAGATCTCCCGCCGAGATTTAAAGGGCAGGAGCGTAACCGTCATCAGAGGGGTGTGAGAGAAAGCGTCATGTTGCTAAGCAACATGACGTCAGAGACACAGAGGAGTTCCGGGAGCCGCGGCGACACGGCGATGAACGGAAGCGCTCATGACAGCACCCCCTCCTCAAGGGCCCCTCCGGGGGACAGGACCAGGTCTATCAGGATGAGTCTTGTGGAAGGTCTTGACCAATATTGGAGCATTTACTTGATGAGCAGGTTCCCAAGAACGTTCCGTGACTGGATAACCCTTCCAATGAATGAGATAATACAATTTCTTGCCCCGCAATTTGGAATCTAGAATATGGCTGATCTCAAACTCAGGATGTCCATGCACCAATAACGGTGGAGGTTTAGAAAAAGGCTTAGAATACCTGTTAATCATCACAGGTTTTAAAAGAGAAACATGGAATACCGGATGGACTTTGAGAGACTTGGGTAAAGCTACCCGATAAGCAGTGGAACATACCTGACCCAGTATTCGGAAAGGACCCACATATCGTGGTCCCAATTTGTTAGAAGGTTGTTTCAGGCGAAGAAATCGAGAGGAAATCCAAACTTTATCACCAGGGCGATATTTGGGAGCCTTTTTCCGTCGAAGATCCGAAAAGAACTTGTAACGTCTAGAAGTTACAGAAAGAATACGATGTATCTTCTGCCAATGTCGAGTTAATCTTCGGGCTGTAAGATCAGAAGCAGGATTCACTGTGGAGGAAGTATGCAAAGGGAACGTCCTAGGCTGATATCCGTAAGCTGCATGAAAAGGAGAAGTCTGAAGGGAGGAATTGTACCGGGCATTATGGGCCAATTCAGCCAAAGGAAGGTAAGAAGTCCAGTTAGAATGATAATGATCCACATAATGTCTAAGATATGTTTCAAGACACTGGTTTACTCTTTCAGTCTGACCATTCGATTGTGGGTGGTGAGAAGTAGAGAGAGATATAGTAGTACCAAAATGTTTACAAAGTGACCTCCAAAATCGAGAAACGAATTGTACCCCTCTATCTGAAACAATATCAAGAGGAAATCCATGGATTCTTACAATATGTAGAATAAAAAGTTCAGAGAGTCTTTTGGCAGATGGTAATCCTGGCAAGGGTACAAAATGAGCCGTCTTAGTGAACCTGTCGACCACCACCCAGATAGTATTGTTCCCAGTGGACAAGGGAAGATCGGTAATAAAGTCCATGGATACATGAGTCCAAGGCTGGTGAGGTATAGGCAATGGTTGGAGTAATCCTGAAGGAAGTTGGCGTGGAGTTTTGTTCATGGCACATTGTGTGCATACTGAGACGTAATCCTTCACATCTTGAGAGAGTGTAGGCCACCAGACATGTTGTTTGAGGTTTCGAGTGGTAATACTGATGCCAGGATGTCCAGAAAGGGGACTATCATGAGC
Source organism: Bombina bombina (assembly GCF_027579735.1). Lineage (NCBI taxonomy): Eukaryota > Metazoa > Chordata > Amphibia > Anura > Bombinatoridae > Bombina > Bombina bombina. Next base: position 832,490,379 of record NC_069503.1, on the reverse strand, counting down.
CCAAAATAAAATCTTGGAACGAAGGCGTTCAGGAACAAAGAGTAAACCATTGGGAGGTTTACAGGACAAAGGAAGACGCTCTTGAGCGGACTGTAATTCTTGTAACCAAGAAGTTGTTAACTGGGCAATGACTTCATGAGGTTGGAGAATGGTACCAGACTCAGGAACTGGGGTATCTTGAAATTGTCTGGAAAGTGCGTCTGCTTTAATATTTTTTGAACCAGGTATGTAAGACAAATTATAGTGAAACCGAGAGAAGAATAAGGACCAGCGTGCTTGCCTGGAATTTAGTCGTTTGGCTGTTTGGAGATACAGAAGGTTCTTATGATCAGTAAGTATAGTAAATGGCAAAGAAGTACCTTCCAGCCAATGTCTCCATTCATCCAATGCCATCTTGATGGCAAGCAACTCTTTATTCCCTACGTCATAGTTAAATTCAGAAGGAGTGAATTTTTTAGAGAAAAAAGCAACAGGATGAATCCTTCCAGTCTCTGGTATTCGTTGAGACAGAACCGCTCCAGCAGCAACAGAGGAAGCATCCACCTCCAGAATAAATTGAAACTCAGGATTTGGATGACGAAGGATAGGAGCTGAGGAAAAAGCTTCTTTGAGAGATTCAAAAGCTTCTATAGCCTCAGACGGCCATACTTTACAGTTTTGTCCTTTTCTTGTGAGAGAAGTAAGAGGAGAAGTAATAGTAGCAAAATTCTTGATGAACTTTCTGTAATAATTGGCGAAGCCTAGGAAACGTTGTAAAGCCTTCAAAGAATCAGGTCTAGGCCAATCCAAAATGGCAGAAAGTTTAGTAGGGTCCATTTCGAATCCAGATGCCGATATTACATAACCCAGAAAGGGTATGATTTTTTGATGGAAAGAACATTTCTCCAGTTTAGCAAACAGATGGAATTCTCTTAGACGTTGAAGTACTTTCTTGACGTGGTGCACATGATCTTGGTGGTTCTGAGAAAAAATTAAGATGTCGTCCAGGTATATGATAACAAAAATATTCAAAAAATCACGAAAGATCTCATTTACAAAATGCTGGAAAACCGCCGGAGCATTGCATAGCCCAAAGGGCATGACCAAATATTCATAATGCCCAAATCGAGTGTTAAAGGCAGTCTTCCACTCATCTCCTTTGCGTATACGGATCAAGTTGTATGCACCACGTAGGTCGAGTTTGGTGAAAATGGTGGCTCCCTGAAGATAAGTAAAAAGTTCAGGAATAAGGGGCAGAGGATAACTGTTCTTGATGGTAATCTGATTCAATCCACGATAATCAATACAGGGTCTTAATCCGCCATCCTTTTTTCCCACAAAAAAGAAACCAGCCCCTACAGGGGAAGAGGAGGGTCGAATAAATCCTCTAGCCAGATTGTCTTTTATATATTCTTCCAGAGCCATGTTTTCTGGTTTAGAAAGTGGATATGTTTTGCCTCGAGGATAGGCAGCCCCAGGAAGGAGGTCAATGGGACAATCAAAAGGGCGATGAGGAGGAAGACGTTCCGCTTCTTTTTTGGAGAAGACATCCACAAAGTCATGGTAATGCATAGGTAAGGATTCCGGAGTTTCAACTGTGAGAGCAATAGTGAGTGGTAACTTAGTAATCTCTTGAAGACATTTAGTCTGGCATGTAGATCCCCAGGAAGTGAGTTCACCGAAAGTCCAAGAAAAAATGGGATTGTGAATCTGGAGCCAGGGTAATCCCAAGATAATGGGAAATTGCGGAGTGGGAATGACATCGAAACAAATTGTCTCAGAATGAAGTATTCCTACGGTGAGGATTAAGGGTTGAGTAGAAAACTGAATGTATCCAGAACCCAAAGGATCTCCACTGACCGTAGAGACTGAAATGGAATACTCCTTCTTTAGTAAGGGTATAGAATGAGTAGAAACAAATGTAGAGTCAATGAACACACCTCCAGCACCAGAATCAATTAGGGCTTGGGTATAGATCTTCTTTTGTCCAATTAGAAGAGTTACTGGAACAAAGAGTTTCTTGTATAGGGAATGACCACTATTTTGGCTTAACTCAGTTCCCTGGACTAGAGTTAAGCCCTGGCTTTTACTGGCCTAGTAGGACAATCCCTTAATAAATGTCCTTTAAGGCCACAGTACAGACATAAGCCAAGAGTCCGTCTTCTTAAGCGTTCAGTCTCAGTTAATTTTATACTTCCTACTTCCATGGGTTCAGCCTGATCAGTAGTAGGAGAGGCTGGAGTGACTGGACTAGAAAAACGAGGAGCTAAACGAAAAGGAGTTCGAGTGGCAGTCCTCTGTGTTCTATCCTTTTCTTGTTGGCGTTCACGAAACCTGGCGTCGAGACAGATACAGAGATTTATTAAGGCTTCTAAGGACTCTGGAAGTTCACGATACACCAATTCATCCTTGAGACGCTCAGAAAGTCCTTTACGGAAAGCGGCTCTGAGTGCTCCCTGATTCCAAGTGGTTTCAGAGGCAAGGGTGCGGAACTCAATTGCATATTGAGAGACTGGTTGATTTCCTTGACGTAAATCCAGGAGAGTTGCTTCAGCAGCGGATGACCTTCCAGGTTTATCGAATACGTTTGAGAATGTAGATAGAAATGTATCAACATCCAACAGTATAGGATCATTCTTTTCTAGCAAAGGTGACACCCAAGCCAAGGCTTTTCCTTTCATTAAGGAAATAAGAAACGTGATTCTAGAAGAGGCAGTAGCAAAGAGAGTAGGGCTATTTCGGAAATGAAGACGGCATTGATTCAAAAAGCCTCTACATTCTTCAGGATTCCCATCATATTTATCCGGAAGAGGAATCCTGGGACTTAGTTGTACCTGAGACTGATTGTTAGGAATCGGAGGAGGTAATGCCTCAATCGGATTTGGATTGGGATTAGGATTGGGAGGTGCGGTAGCAACCAAATTTTGTAATAGAGCAGTAATTTGATCAAGTTTAGTGTCCAGAGACTGCAAGTGAGTGGCATGAGAACCCAAGAGCTGTCCCTGGTGAGCCACGGCCATAGATAATTCAGTGGGGTCCATTTTTATGGCCCGTTTGTAATGTCAGCCGCTCTGGAATCAATCCGGGATGTAACCCAACTGCTAGCGTGAATTGAAAGCACACGCTAGCACACTGAGAAATATCCAGGACGTGACCCACTCAGGAAGCAGATTAGAAGATAACAAAAATGAATATTGTTCCAGAATGCAGGAAAGCCACAAAGGATAAAACGTCCCTTTAAGTAGTACAAAGAACAAAAAGGAAATGCTCTTACTTTGAAGCTTCTGAAAAAGGTCCTCTTTAGCAGGCTTGTAAAACAAAGGAAAAGTTCTCTTTTGCAGCTTGTAAAAGTATAATGTCCCTTTAAGCAGGTTTATAACAAACAGAAAGGCAAAGTTCTCTTTTGCAGCTTGTAAAAGTAAATGTCCCTTTTAAGCAGGTGTATAACAAACAGAAAGGCAAAGTTCTCTTTTGCAGCTTGTAAAAGTATAATGTCCCTTTAAGCAGGTTTATAACAAACAGAAAGGCAAAGTTCTCTTTTGCAGCTTGTAAAAGTAAATGTCCCTTTTAAGCAGGTGTATAACAAACAGAAAGGCAAAGTTCTCTTTTGCAGCTTGTAAAAGTAAATATCCCTTTTAAGCAGGTGTATAACAAACAGAAAGGCAAAGTTCTCTTTTGCAGCTTGTAAAAGTAAAATGTCCCTTTAAGCAGGTCTTGTTTAACAAAGAATAGGTTTAAAGGTAAAGGCCAAAGCAAGGTCAGGCAGGCAGAAGTCGGCATCCAAATATCAGCAAAAGGTATAGGCAAAAGACAGGGTCAGGCAAGCAGAAGTCGGCATCCAAGTGTCAGCAAAAGGGTAATAGCTACAGGCAAGGTCAGGCAGGCAGAAGTCAATGTCCAAATATCAGCAAGTAGGGATTAGGCAAGAGGCTTGGTCAGGCAGGCAGAAGTCGGTACACAGAAGAATAAAACTGATATGGTACTCACAATCCAGGGAAACAAACAAACGGGCCCAGATTCAGATCTCCCGCCGAGATTTAAAGGGCAGGAGCGTAACCGTCATCAGAGGGGTGTGAGAGAAAGCGTCATGTTGCTAAGCAACATGACGTCAGAGACACAGAGGAGTTCCGGGAGCCGCGGCGACACGGCGATGAACGGAAGCGCTCATGACAGTAATTATTAATTATATTGTAGCTATCTTAGGGTTTATTTTATAGGTAAGTATTTAGATTTAAATAGGAATATTTTAATTAATAATATTAATATTAGATTTATTTTAATAAGAGTTTAGTTAGGATGTTAGAGTTAGATAGGGTTATTACACTTAATATATATATAATATAATAACGATATTAACTATATTAACCCTAATATAGTTAATATAGCTGGCGGCGGTGTAGGGGGATTAGATTAGGGGTTAATACATTTATTATAGGTGGCCGCGGTGTAGGGGGATGTAGATTGTAGGCAAAAGAGCAGTTTACTTTGTGACAAAGCCCCGCCAAAAGCCCTTTTAAGGACTGGCAAAAGAGCTGAATTCTTTGGGGCATGCCCCGTAAAAAACCCTTTTAACGGCTGGCAAAAGAACTGTTACTTTGGGGCAATGCCACTCAAATAGCCCTTTTCAGGGCTATTTGTAGGGTTAGACTTAGGTTTAGTGGTAGGGATAGTTTAGTATTTTAGGGGTTAAATAATTTAATATAGATGGCGGCGGGGTAGGGGATTAGATTAGGGGTTAATAATTTTAAAATAGATAGCGGCGGGGTAGGGGCTCACTTTAGGGGGTAGGTAAGGTAGATGGCGGCGGTGTTAGGGGCTCACTTTAGGGTGTTATAGATTTAATATAGCTGGCGGCGGTTTAGGTGTTAATAACTTTATTAGGTTGCGGCGGGGTTTGGGAGCGGCGGTTTAGGGGTTAATACATATTTTATTGTTAGGCTAGTGAGGTGGGATAGCGGATAGAGGGTTAGACGTGTCGGGCTATGTTAGGGAGGCGTGTTAGACAGTGCGGGTGATTTCATACTTTAGTCAGGTTTTGTAGGCGCCGGCAGTTTCTAACGTGGCGCAAGTCACTGGCGACGCCAGAAATTTGTACTTGCACAGATTTCTGGACATCGCTGGTTTATCCGACTTACGGCACGTTAGCATCTGACAGCGCCGCATATTGGATAGCTCGAGATGCGAGCTGAAACTGCGGGCGACGCGGGTTCCCTCGCTTGCGCCGCAAACTACACCGTATATCGGATCGCGCCCATGGTGTTTATTTTTATTTTGCATTGCTTTGTGCACATGTATTTTCATCTGAATTATAACACAATGTTGTTTATTGATGTTTTTGTTAAAAAAAAAAATCATGGTAATAACTATCTTTTTAATAAAATATTTTGGACTAGAATTTATTCAGTCAGGACTACTTTTGTTAAAAGTATAAAGTGTAGTTAAAGATTTCTAAAAGACAGTCACTTATATTTTGTGAAGTCATTCACAAATGTATGTTAATTTGTTTTTGTTATTTTGTTTTCTTCATTTAAACTATGTGTGTCTTATATCCATTCCTTTCCTGTACAATTGTCCCTTGGTAAACATAAATGGGCCCATTTATCAAGCTCCAGACGGAGCTTGTGGGCCTGTGTTTCTGGCGAGTTTAAAGACCGCTGCTCCATAACCCTGTCCGCCTGCTCTGAGCAGGCGGACAGGAATCACCACAATTCAACCCGATCTAGTATGATCGGGTTGATTGACAACCCCCTGCTGGCGGCCGATTGGCCGCGAGTCTGCAGGGGGCTGCGTATACGTAGAGCGTATTGCTCTCCGCATTCAGCGAGATCTTGCGGACCTGATCCGCACTGTCGGATCAGGGCCGCAAGACCTTTGATAAATAGGCCCCATACTGTACAAATATGTTCCTTCCTAATTTCCTGAGTTTTTAAAGTTATTCTACAACATGATGTATCTGCAGGTGCAATATAATACCCAATTGTGAGCTTTGCATGGAACTTCATATTATTTCACATATAATTTATATACCATTTTAATACTTAGGGGTCGATTTATCAAAAGGCTTCACAAGCCTTTTGATCCACTACAGCTGCAGGTTCTCCCTAGAGAACGTGCACACCGTATTTAACAAGCAGCAGTCATCAGACCTCTGCTTCCCTAATCTTTTGCCACCTCTAAAGTGGACAAATTCAATCTCTGCAGTCTACTCCGATCGAGAAGATTGACAGCTTCTGCCCGCGCGTGATTGGCTGTGCACGGTCAGGATTGCTTACGAGTGCAAAATAGCGCTTGTGTGCAATGCTGAATTCCACCAGAGGCGAGCTGCGTCACGTATGTGCGCCTCTGTCTGCCTCAGCTTGATAAATTGCCCCCTTACAGTGTGAAAAATAATCCCACTTCCTGGAAGAGCTCATGAATGAGTTGATGTTGAACCTGGCTGTCCCTTGTCATGAGGTCCTTCTCATAATCTAGAGGTGCATCCCCTAAAAGACCGATTTGATGTGCAAGATTTTGTAAGTAACATCATGCTAAAATAATGTCAAAGACTTTTTGGAGGCGTACAGGAGGAAACTGTGACTTAAGCACACCAAAGGGAACATAGGCATGTGCAACCTATTGCATTAGGGTGTGCACTCAAAAGCACAAACACGCATACACCCATGCATACATACATATACAGACACACACTCATATAAATATCAATATAAACAAACAACATTTTAAATTTTTAAAAACATATTTTAATTAACCCTTTTGTGCCGGTATCAAAATGTTAACTGTAAACACTTGCTGTAAAAATGAAATTTCAAGGCTGGGATCGGATTATGGGGGGGGGCTGCCTACAAAGCTAGGCACATCCCCCAGTCCGATTCTTGCTTGCATCAAAGGGGAAGGCAGCAGGATGCTATATAAGGTAGCATGTTCTATGTCATCCTAATGGCATTAAAGCCCAGTGCTGTTAGGACAGAATGGTACATCCTAACTGTGTGAAGGAGCTAAATAAGAACTTATCAATGTGAACAATAATTTTAATGTTTTTAAAAAAACTTTCTAAAACAGTTCTACAGTTGGAATTAATAAAATGACAGAGGAGACCAGTGGTAGTTGCTCTATATCTATATAGCATATTATGTAGGTGCTCCTCTATATGGTACTACTAGTGCTTGCCCACATACCAGTGTGTGAGACAGAGAGGGTAACAGGAGCTAATAAATAACTCATCCAACAATAATCCTTAGCGAAAAGGAAGAAATAATTAATAGATAATTACCCTAAGAATTTACTTCCCATAATACACTCGGTAATGCTGAAATTTATTTTTTAGCAGTACAGGGGCTGACCTATATATCTTCTAGCCTAAAAAGACTTTAGTGCCCATTGCAAGGTAGAGTGGGTATGCATGGGTTTGCCATATTATGCCAGTCTGAATAAATAACATCCAAATACATTTTTATACTGCTATCATTATTTTATTGCTATAAAATTAACATTTTTATTGACGTGCCGTCATATTCCTCAGTGTCATTTAAGTGGGTAAAGTAAATAAAAACAAGAGATGCATGAAATTATTCTTCAGAGAAAAATAATACTGTATGCCCTTCCCTGTCAGTAATTACCCTTGTGCACAGACTGACTGAGAGAGTCCCCAGCCTATGGGACAGAGGACACCAAAGGAGCTGCATATACAATTTGCCTGATTTGACTATTAGATTGTAAGAAGTACAGAGTGGGCACAGTACTACTTATAACAATCTGAGTGGGTGAGGAGTTCAGCATCCAGTCACTTCCTGAAGCACATCTAGCAAGAGGCATCTGTGATTAGAAGGAGATGGGGACACACCCAAAGGCAAATATAATGAGTTGGAGGTGCCTAGCGAGTTGTGTACTATGTGAAGGGATTATTGATATGGTTCCAGGACTATCCGGGACATTTGCACACACACACTTCCTTGATTAACTCAAACAATCAGCAAGGAAAATAGCGCTGTTCTGAAAAGTCTGAACTAATAATGCTGCTCTGTTCTGAAAAATATGAACTGGAAGCTCAGACTGCTGCATGCGTATGAAAGGGAATCTCTTTCAAGGCTTATGTCCTTTAATGTACTAGATTATATGCCTCTTGTGCTGAGTCTGGAATATAAGTGATGGGCATATGCATGAAAGCTCTGTAACCATATTCTGTGTCAACTAGGGGATCAGATGTATGTTATTTTTCATTAAATGGTCACCTTGGTGTTTACTACTAGGCCAAGACTGTGTATTCAATTCCCCTTTTATGTGGTCATTTAACTCAAGGAGTCTTGCATATGTCAAGTGATACCTCTCCTTTTCTTCATTATTGCTTAAGGTCTGCAGGAGTAATATTATAGGGGCCTGTGTTTTACTTTTTAAGCAGAGTCTTGGTCCCCTGGTTAGTCTCTTTCACAAGCTGATGGAGCCTTCCTACTGCTGCTCCAAATTATTAATAAACAACTGTGAGGTGAGGCCTGTATATTGATATATGCCTTTTAATAGTTTGTATGGATGTTAATAGATGATGTGTACAATTAACCTATTGGGCTCCAAAACCATAGAGATATTTGTATGTCTCTTTAAGGTACTTGAACAGAGATGTTATGACTATGGAAGCACATGTGTTTGTGGGTTATGGATTTGGCTAATTTTTATTTAACTTATTAGATAGATCAGGAAGCGTTTGTATCAGTTTGGTGACATTGTCATCCTATATGACCCTGGATAATGTTTAAAACAAATATTTATGAAATATGTTTTTAATTGTTGAATTCTTTAAGAGAAAATTTGCCTTTTTAAGCAATCAGTACATAATATATGTATATATATATATATATATATATATATATATATATATATATATATATATATATATATATATATATATATATCAAATAGGTATTTGTTAGGTATTCATCCTCACCCAGCAAAAGGTAATTATTATGATATATTTTCTATTTATTTCTTAAGTGATATTGTGATTATAAAACACTAAGCAGAGTTTGTAATTACAGAACAATATGATTAATATTCAGAAGTGGCATATGGTATTTAAGTTGACAAAATATCATATGGCATAATTCCTAGTTTGTGAAAGTAATTACATCTCATAATTATTTATTTTTTACTTCCCTGAAGACTAGATGAGAAAGCTAGATGATCAAAGTATAACTAAAGCATACAATTCAAGAAGGTTTAGTAGATAAAGTGAACTGGTGTTATTGTAATTTTATTACCTTGAATAGTACGGCATTTTCAAATACATTTGAAGTTCATACCTGAGTTGCTGTTACCACATTCAGGAAAACATATCAAATTATTATTATTATTATTAATAATAATTATCAGTTATTTGTAGAGCGCCAACAGATTCTGCAGCGCTTTAAACATAGGAATAGTATGCAGGTAGCATTTATAAGGGTTAAATGGATAGAGGGCCCTGCCGAGAAGGGGGTTCAAGGGGATAACAAAGGAGTAGAGGAACTAGAGTTAGGAACATTTATGGAAGGTTAGTGTAGGTTGTATGCAGCGCTTTTAAAACTAGCAGAAAGTCTTGTGGAGCGAGGCAAAGTTCCACAAGATAGGGGCCAGTCAGGAGAAGTCCTGTAGATGCTTATTTTTGTGAATATATGATTAAAGGGTCAGTAAGGTCATAATTAGACAGTCATGATTCATATAGAGCATACAATTTTAAATACCTTTCCAATTTACTTCTATTATTACATTTGCTTCCTTCTCTTGTTATCCTTTGTTGAATGTTTTATCTAGATAAGCTCAGGAGCAGCAAATAGCCTAGGTTCTAGCTGATGATTGGTGGCTGCATATATAAACCCATTGTCATTGACTCACCCCATGTGTTCAGTTATAAACCAGTAGTTCATTGCTGCTCTTTTAACAAATGATAACAAGAGAATGAAACAAATTTGATAATAGAAGTCAACTGGAAAGTTGTTTAAAATTGTATGCCCTATCTAAATCATAAAATATTTTTTGTGTTTCATGTCCCTTTAAGCATGTTTAAACTAGATGTGTTTTACTGCTTTATAAGTTATTGCTGATTTGATTTTGAACATTTAATTCCATGACTAGTGATGTCGCAAACATAAAATTTTGCGTTTGTGAACCGCGAATGGGTGAACCGGGTGAACCGCCATTGACTTCAATGGGCAGACGAATTTTAAAACCCACAGGGACTCTTTCTGGCCACAATAGTGATGGAAAAGTTGTTTCAAGGGGACTAACACCTGGACTGTGGCATGCCGGAGGGGAATCCATGGCAAAACTCCCACAGAAAATTACATAGTTAATGCAGAGTCTGGTTTTAATCCATAAAGGGCATAAATCACCTAACATTCCTAAATTGTTTGGAATAACGTGCTTTAAAACATCAGGTCTGATGTTGTATCGATCATGTAGTGTAAGTGTTATGCCCGCTTCACAGTGACAGACCAAACTCCCCGTTTAACGCACCGCAAACAACCGCCAACAGTCCATTTGCACAACCACAAACTCCCCATTTGCACAAGGTTGGATGCCAAGCTAGCCATGTCCCGTTCCTTGTCCTCATCAATGTCATTGAAGGTCTCTTCCTCCACCCAGCCACGTACAACACCAAGGGTCCCCGAAAGGTGACCCCTGGGACGCCTGCTGTGTTTGGTCTTCCACCTCCTCAAAGCCACCTTCCTTCTCTGACTCCTCTTCTTCAGACTCCTCTCTCTGCATTGCCTCTCTCTGCATTATTATAAGGTGTGTTAAGTAGTACTATTCCTATCATTTTAATCCCTGTTACGTCCCCTATCAGGGGACGTGTATATGGCATGAATATTAGGAACCGGGAGATGGAAAAAGATGCTTGGTCGGGCACAGTATACGCTGTGAGCCTGACACAAAAAAGCAGACTGATGTTTCACAGTCCAAAAAGTTTGTTGTTTTTTTTTTAAATGTACACTTACACTACTATTAAACAAGATATGAGTGGTGCCACTGGGCAAGTGGGCACAGTATACGCTGTGAGCCTGACACAAAAAAGCAGACTGATGTTTCACAGTCCAAAAAGTTTTTGTTTTTTTTAAATGTACACTTACACTACTATTAAACAAGATATGAGTGGTGCCACTGGGCAAGTGGGCACAGTATACGCTGTGAGCCTGACACAAAAAAGCAGACTGATGTTTCACAGTCAAAAAAGTTTTTTGTTTTTTTTAAATGTACACTACTATTAAACAAGATATGAGTGGTGGCACTGGGCAAGTGGGCACAGTATATGCTGTGAGCCTGACACACACGCTGGCAGGCAGGCAACTGCAATTGGATTACACAAGCAGACTGATATTTCACAGTCAAAATATATATTTTTTTAATTTACACTATTTTTACACCAGATATGAGTGGTGGCACTGGGCAAGTGGGCACAGTATACGCTGTGAGCCTGACACACACGCTGGCAGGCAGGCAACTGCAATTAGATTACACAAGCAGACTGATGTTTCACAGTCAAAAAAGTTTTTTTTTTTTTAATTTACACTACTGTTACACCAGATATGAGTGGTGGCACTGGGCAAGTGGGCACAGTATACGCTGTGAGCCTGAGCTGGCAGGCAGGCTGAAATTAGATTACACAGGAAACAATTAAACTAAAATTAAACTAAAAAGGGCTTTTTGGGGTGCTGTCCTTACAGAAGATCAGATGAGTCCTTCAGGACTGTAGTGGACACTGAATACACTAGCCTAGCTATAGATTTCCCTACTAAATCAGCAGCAGCTACACTGTCCCTCCTCTCACTAAGAATGCAGCTTCCAAATTAATCTAAATTGGATGCTGTCCAGGAGGTAGGAGGGTCTGCTGCTGATTGGCTGGAATGTGCCTGCTGACTGTGAGGTACAGGGTCAAAGTATTACTCAATGATGACGAATAGGGGGCGGATCGAACATCGCATATGTTCACCTGCCGCGGCAAACGCGAACATGCTATGTTCGCCGGGAACTATTCGCCGGCGAACAATTCGCAACATCACTATCCATGACACGTCTAATGTTTTTTATTTATTTTTTTATTATTGTTATTTAAGCAAAGATTGCAGTGATATGATATATGTCTTACTCTCCAGTTCATAGTACTGAGAATTAGTCATAATGGGCTCCATGTACTAAGCAGCAGAGGCTGCTTGGAGCTCTTGTGGTAGAGGTGTGCTTATTCAAACCTGGTTACCTCATGTTAAGAAGCAGACTCCATACAACCATTTGCCATTTGTTTGGCCATACAACTAATTTGTTCAGAGTTATTGGCAGGCCCTGCTCTTGTGAGATTGGTCGAGACAGGAATAGTATCTGCTTTTGATGTTCAACAGTCATTTTGACAATAAAAGCTTCAGATTTTTTTCATAAAATTATTGACCTTCCCCAAGATATTGCCTTTGACGTACAATTTCTCAATTGTCAATTGCTCATGCAATATTAGAATTAAAGAAGGGCAATATAAGGAGGATTAAAGAGATGAGTGACATTATTAATCTCTTTGCAAGACAGAACATTGTAATGAATAGCCTATTGGCTATCTGGACCAGATAAGGAACCTAAAACAGCAATCTCTGCAAAGGTCAGTTTTATGTCTATATAAAAATTTTAACAGTCAATAAAGAGATTTGTACCTGAATTTTTGTAGCTTATGACAAGCTCACATTAGATATTTGAATTCTGGGTCCCATTTATTGTAAATTCCTATAGAATTATAAGCCTCATATAATAGTTTACTATGAGCTTTGCTAATGTCTGCTGATACAGTGGCCCTTTTAAAGCTATTTGTAATTATTGTTTCTGTTATACACTTTGTTCCCCATCTATCTGCCTGATTGTGTGATCATTGTATTATAGAATCATTTTCATATAAAGCAGAAAAATAAAAAAATCACAGTAACAAGTTCCCAACCAGGTCATTCCACTTTCTTTTCATATTCTAAAAGAAGCAATTGTCATTCCCCCTATAAAATGTGTTTTGCCTTGGAGAGGTAATTTGATAGTCCAAGAAATACAGAATAATTTAATAATCAACAAGTTCATAATAAAAAAACGTGTAATGGCTGCGGTGCTAACACTAATTTTAAAACAGCAGTAGATTTTTTTCTGACAAATTTAAAAAATTCCTTTGATTTCTCTGCCCCCTGTGACAGCTATCATCCATCATTTTAGTTAGACTTTTTTTTTTTAAATATTTTTAATTTAGAGGGTTTAGTTTAGAGGGGGGGTTAGGTGTTAGGTTAGTTTGTGGTTGTGGTTTCTGGTGGCATAGGGGGCTAATAGTTAGGACTTGCGGTGGGTTTATGGCAGCAAAGGGCATTAATAATTATGACTTGCAGTGGGTTTATGGCGGCATAGGGGATTAATATTTAGGACTTGTGGTTGGTATGTGGTGGTATAGGGGGTTAATAGATAATAATTGTGGTGGGTATGTGGAGGCATAGGTGGTTAATAGGTAGGACTTATGGTGGGTTTATCCAAGAAGTAAGGGTGAGTACAGCACAACTTAGATGAAGGGTGCTTGTGCAAACAGAGGACACCGCCAAGTCCCCAAAGCAATGGATACAATGTAAATAGTCCATAGCACTGCAAAAATTCTTTTCAGCAATTTATTAAGTGAAAAACAACAATGTTTTGGGGTCACAGCCCCTTATTCATGCTTGAATTCATGCATAAATAAGGGGCTGTGACCCCGAAACATCACTGTTTTTCACTGTTTTTCAATTAATTTTTGGAGTGCTGTGGACTATTTACATTATATGGTGGGTTTATGGCAGCATAGGGGGTTAATAGTTAGGACTTGTGGTGGGTTTATGGTGGCATAGGCAGTTAATAGTTAGGGCTTGCTGTCGGTTTATAGCAGCATAGGTGGTTAATAATTAGGACTTTCAGTGAGTTTATGGCCGCATAGGGAGTTAGTAGTTTGGACTTGCGGAAGGTATGTGGTGGAATAGAGGTTAATAGTTAGATAGTACCAGTGGGTATGTGGCAGTTTAGAGGTTCATAGTTAGTGAATTGCAGTGGGTATGTGGTGATTTAGATCTTTATTAGGGTAGTGTTAGTTTGCAATTGTGGGGTACTTTGGTTTAGGGGTATTAGGATTAGAGGTTAGGCAGGTGGCAGTTATTCAAATGTATCCTTTACTATACATCGCCAATATGGTCTGCGATGCTGGGTGTTGTCTTAGCCAGCATCGCCGACCAAAGGGCATGAATAGTAAACACCTTTCTGCGATGCTGCTATGTCAGGAGCTTAGCATATTCCGACAAGCTTGTTCGACATAGTGGCGGATCCCTTTGAATATTTTGCATTTTGATGATCGAGGCCTGTATAAGCCAGAAGTAAATATTTACTACCATGTTTCAGAACAAGACTGATAGACACTTTAAAAATTGTTGGGGTAAAGACTGTGTCCTCTGTAGAAAAAAATGCATTATATGGGGTCAATTTATCAAAGCGCCAACTTTGTTGCATTGACTGGTGTCAATACGCTCGTGAGACATCGCTACCGCGGATCTGAATACAATCTCCTTATTTATCAAAAAAGCCATCAAAAACACACGTATCAAGTATGTCGCGGTTATTCAGGTTTTTCCAAACTTTATTTATACCATTTCATTATTGTCCATGAACAAGCACATTTCTCTAAAGCTAATCTTTTATTTTTCATCTGTTAATGTCTAAGAAATAGATTGATTTATACCTCAACAAACAATATCTCATAGAAAGCTATTTTTATATTGATTTGTTGCATGATACTTTCATATAAATTAATGTGTATTTGTATTTCTAGAAGTCATTTTTATTATTATTATTATTATTAATGCTAGAATTTGTACATATATCCTTGCACATACTTGTATATATATATATATATATATATATATATATATATATATATATATATATATAAATAAAATAGTGTGTAAAGGACAAATGGTCAATAATAGTGAGAAAAATACCCTAAATAATACAATAGTTATTATTTCATTTATATATATAAGTTGGGCAGACCCTATTTAAAAAATTATTTTAACATAAACTATGAGAAGAGAAATGGAACATCTTAATAAATAGGGGATAAAGCACTCTTTTAAATAATCAACATCAGAATTTATTTCTCTCTGACATATATACTAAAGCTCAGATCAGTGAGAAAATACTCTGTGCTAGTAGAACATAGCAATTGTCACAGAAATGTTTACAGGACAAACTCACATTGCAATATATAAAAAGTCACGTGACTATAAAAAATTACCCTGTGTGAGGGCCCACCTATGTAACAAAAAAGGAAACAAAGTATAAGTATCACTAATTCTACACCCCAGCTGCGCACAGAGCCCAAGTTACCTAATGGTAATTTTCCTTGTGCCAAATGTGTGACTTGCTAATTTATGAAAAGAACAAACGTGTTTTCTGGCAATTGCGATAAGAAATTTTGCATCAACCACTTCTTCAACTGCAACACAGAAGGAGTTGTTTATTTACTTGAATGTTCGTGCCCCAGGTTTTACGTGGGCAAAACCAAGAGAATCTTTAAGGATCGCATTAAAGAACATTGAGACAATATTAAAGGCGAGATTCAGACTAGCAGTATAGTTAGGCACTTTCAAATGAAGCACAATAGTAATCCAAGCTGGCATTGATAAAGGAATTTTGCATGATAGAGGAGGAGACAATGATAAATGTCTCCTTCAGAAAGAGTGCAAATGGATTTACACCCTGAACACCCTTTCACCAACAGGCCTTAATGAAAAGTTAGATATGGCTAGTTTTATTTGAATTTATAGGCCATTTATAGTTGATTTACTCTTTCAGTGCATATCCCTTTGGTAGATATTTTATAAGGTATTGTGATCTCACTCTTCTCCATTCATATATATATATATATATATATATATATATATATATATATATATACATATATATATATACATATATATATATATATACATATATTGCTCGGGGGTTAACTGCCTGGGTTGCTGGGAACTTTGCAGCTGTCTGTCAGTGTTCAGGGCTGTGGAGTTAACAGTGGCTTAGGATGTGTACCCAGTCCAGTCTGTGAGTGCGGTCCATTCCTGTGTTTTGTATTTACATAGGGGAGGTTACAAAAGCCTGTGTCACCCTGGGAGGTTCCCAGTTGGTTTGTTTGGAAGTATGCATTGTGTGGTTGCTGGTTAGGGTCCCAGGAAGGGGGAGACCTTGTCGTGGTCCTGGGCTTGATCCTTTGGCGCCAAATGTAACTGACTTCCCCCAGTTTTGCTTTTAAACATTGCTGTGAATCTGCTAGTGAGTGCTGGGTTTTTTTGTGTTTTGTGTTAATGTTTGTAATGCTCCCCTGCGGACCTGACACCCAGGTTGCTCGGGGGTTAACTGCCTGGGTTGCTGGGAACTTTGCAGCTGTCTGTCAGTGTTCAGGGCTGTGGAGTTAACAGTGGCTTAGGATGTGTACCCAGTCCAGTCTGTGAGTGCGGTCCATTCCTGTGTTTTATATATATATGTATGTGTGTGTGTGTGTGTGTTATGTCAGAAATCTTTTGCAAACATACAAATAGATTACGAGTTGTGTGTTCGTGTTTTAACGTTGAAAACATTTTAATTTCAGTGTTAAAACAGTACCACAGCCATTACAAGTCTTGTCAGTATAGCTGTACCGCAAGCCTTTTAGCCTGTAACGCAATGTCAGTCCCACATACGTAAAAATTATGCAGCCATACATATATATATATATACATATATTGCTCGGGGGTTAACTGCCTGGGTTGCTGGGAACTTTGCAGCTGTCTGTCAGTGTTCAGGGCTGTGGAGTTAACAGTGGCTTAGGATGTGTACCCAGTCCAGTCTGTGAGTGCGGTCCATTCCTGTGTTTTGTATTTACATAGGGGAGGTTACAAAAGCCTGTGTCACCCTGGGAGGTTCCCAGTTGGTTTGTTTGGAAGTATGCATTGTGTGGTTGCTGGTTAGGGTCCCAGGAAGGGGGAGACCTTGTCGTGGTCCTGGGCTTGATCCTTTGGCGCCAAATGTAACTGACTTCCCCCAGTTTTGCTTTTAAACATTGCTGTGAATCAGCTGTCTGTTAGTGTTCAGGGCTGTGGAGTTAACAGTGGCTTAGGATGTGTACCCAGTCCAGTCTGTGAGTGCGGTCCATTCCTGTGTTTTGTATTTACATAGGGGAGGTTACAAAAGCCTGTGTCACCCTGGGAGGTTCCCAGTTGGTTTGTTTGGAAGTATGCATTGTGTGGGTGCTGGTTAGGGTCCCAGGAAGGGGGAGACCTTGTCGTGGTCCTGGGCTTGATCCTTTGGCGCCAAATGTAACTGACTTCCCCCAGTTTTGCTTTTAAACATTGCTGTGAATCTGCTAGTGAGTGCTGGGTTTTTTTGTGTTTTGTGTAAATGTTTGTAATGCTCCCCTGCGGACCTGACACCCAGGTTGCTCGGGGGTTAACTGCCTGGGTTGCTGGGAACTTTGCAGCTGTCTGTCAGTGTTCAGGGCTGTGGAGTTAACAGTGGCTTAGGATGTGTACCCAGTCCAGTCTGTGAGTGCGGTCCATTCCTGTGTTTTATATATATATGTATGTGTGTGTGTGTGTGTTATGTCAGAAATCTTTTGCAAACATACAAATAGATTACGAGTTGTGTGTTTGTGTTTTAACGTTGAAAACATTTTAATTTCAGTGTTAAAACAGTACCACAGCCATTACAAGTCTTGTCAGTATAGCTGTACCGCAAGCCTTTTAGCCTGTAACGCAATGTCAGTCCCACATACGTAAAAATTATGCAGCCATTACAAGTTTTGCATTGAGGCTAAAAACCTTGTGTTACACCCTTAAATGACAAGATCCATACCACCATCTAAAAGCAGTAGTTATGAGTTTTATGCAACAAAACTGTTACATAAAACTCACAACTAAAGTGTTACAAAGTACACTAACAGCCATAAACGACCTATTAACCCTAAACCGAGGCCCTCCCACATCGCAAACACTATATTTAACTTATTAACCCCTAATCTTCCGCTCCCGACATCGCACCACTAATAAAATGTATTAACCCCTATTCCTCCGCTCCCCAAAATCGTCACCACTATAATAAAGTTATTAACCCCTAAATTGCTGCACTCCCGCATTGCAAACACTATTTAAATATTATTAACCCCAATCTGCCGTCCGCCCACATCCCCCCACTATACTTAAGTTATTAAGACCTATTCCACTGCCACTATAATAAACCTATTAACCCCTAAACCGCAAGCCCCCACAATGAAATATATTAAATTAAACCATTAACCCCTAAACTGAAAGCCCCACATTGCAATAAACTAATTTAAACTATTAACCCCTAAACCCAACGCCCCCCTAACTTTATATTAAAATTACAATTTCCCTATCTTAAATTAAATTAAAACTTATCTGTCAAATTAAAAAAACTAAGTTTAAACTAACAATTAAACTAATATAACTATTTAACTATTATTAAACTAACTACCAATTAAATAAAACTAAAATACACATTTAAAAAAATCCTAACACTAACAAAAAAATAAAAAAAATACTAAATTACAAAAAATAACAAATACTAAATTACGAAAAATAACAAAAGTCCACTCAAAATAATAACCCTACTCTACAATAAACTACCAATAGCCCTTAAAAGGGCCTTTTATAGGGCATTGCCCTAATTTAGACAGCTCTTTTACCTGTAAAAAAATGTAAAGACCCCCCCAACAGTAGAACCAACCACCTAACCAACCCCCCAAAATAAAATAAACCTAACTCTAACAAAAACCTAAGCTACCCATTGCCCTGAAAAGGGCATTTGTATGGGCATTGTCCTTAAAGGGGCATTTAGCTCTTTTACAACAAGCCCAAACTCTAAACTAAAAAAACACTAACCCCTGAAGATCCACTTACAGTTGTTGAAATCCCGCTTGAAGGATCATCATTCCGGCGGCTCCATCTTCATCCAGGCGGCATCTTCTATCTTCATACTTGGCAGCATCTTCTATCTTCATCCCGGTGGCGCAGAGTGGGTCCATCCTAAAGACATAAAGTGCAGAGCTTCCTCTTCATATGGTCACCGCCGTACACTGAATCTTCAATGCAAGGTACGTGATTCAAAATGGCATCCCTTCATTCTTATTGGCTGATTTGATTTTGGAAATTCAAATCAGCCAATAGGATGAGAGCTACTAAAATCCTTTTGGCTGTTCAAAACAGCCAATAGGATGAGAACTACTGAAATTCTATTGGCTGATTTGAATAGCCAATAGAATTTCAGTAGCTCTCATCCTATTGGCTGATTTGAACAGCCAATAGGATTTCAGTAGCTCTCATCCTTTTGGCTGATTTGAACTTACAAAATTAAATCAGCCAAAAGGAATGCAAGGGACGCCATTTTGAATCGCATACCTTGTATTCAAGATTCAGTGTACGGCGTTGACCGCATGAAGAGGATGCTCTGTGACGGATGTCTTCAGGATGAAGATAGTAGACACTGGGATGAAGATAGAAGATGACACCAAAACGAAGAGAGAAGATGCCGCCTGGATGAAGATGGAGTCGCCGGGATGAAGATCCTTCAAGCGGGACTTTAACAACTGTAAGTGGATCTTCTGGGGTTAGTGTTAGGATTTTTTAAACTTTTTTGGGTGGGTTTTTTTTTAGTTTAGAAATTGGGCTTTTTGTAAAAGAGCTAAATGCCATTTTCAGGGCAATGGAAAATAGCTAAACGCCCGTTTAAGGACAATGCCCTTGCAAATGCCCTTTTCAGGGCAATGGTTAACAGGTTTTTTTAGATAGTTTTTTTACTTTGTGGGTTTTGCTGGGTGGGGGTTTGCAATGTTAGTGGGACTTTGTATTTTTTTTCAGGTAAAAGAGCTGTTTAACTTAGGGCAATGCCCTACAAAAGGCACTTTTTTGGGCTATTGGTAGTTTATTATAGATTAGGTTTTTTATTTTGGGGTGTTTTTTTTTTAAGGGTATTAGAATAGGAATAAATTTTATTATTTTGTATAATTTAGTTTGTTATTTTTTTGTAATGATAGGTTTTTTACTTTTTGTAATTTTAGTGTTTTTTATTTGTTTTAATGGTAGGTTTTTATTAGGTTTTAGTTTAAGGCAGCTTAGGTTTTATTTCACAGGTACGTTTGTAATTATTTTAAGTAGGTAGTTAGTAAATAGTTAATAACTATTTACTAGCTAGTCTACCTGGTTAAAATAAATACAAACTTACCTGTGAAATAAAAATAAAACCTAAGCTAGCTACAATATAACTATTAGTTATATTGTAGCTAGCTTAGGTTTTATTTCACAGGTAAGTTTGTATTTAGTTTTTAATAGGTATTGTTTAGTTAATAATTGGAACTTTAATTTAGCTGTATTTTAATTATGGTAAAGTTAGGGGGTGTTAGGGTTAGTGTTAGGATTACATTAGGGTTCGGGTTAGGTTTAGGGGTGGTGCGATGTGGGGGTCTTGTGGTTTAGGGGTTAATAAGTTTATTTAGTGGTAGTGATGTGGGAGGTCAGAGGTTTAGGGGTTAACAATAACTTTATTTAGTTGTGTCGATGTCGGGGAGCAGCGGAATAGGGGTTAATAGATTTATTTTGGTGGCTGCGATGTTGGGGGCAGCAGATTAGGAGTGTTTATACGTGGGGTTTATGTTAGGGTGTTAGGTTTAAAAGATATTTTTTTTCCCCATAGACATCAATGGGGCTGCGTTACGGAGCCTTTCATTCCGTGATTGCAGGTATTAGGTTTTT
This sequence comes from Bombina bombina, assembly GCF_027579735.1. Classification (NCBI taxonomy): domain Eukaryota; kingdom Metazoa; phylum Chordata; class Amphibia; order Anura; family Bombinatoridae; genus Bombina; species Bombina bombina. The sequence goes on along the minus strand of NC_069503.1, from coordinate 832,469,614 downwards.
TCAGACACCTTCTCCCCCATTGATGTCTATGGGGAAAGCATACATTAGCATGTCAAAACAGCTCTTGTATTTTGTGCAGTATGGAGCTTAAAAGCACCATATCGAACGCACAAGCAAGCTGTTTGAAACCATGTAATTGCTGAGCTATAGGGGTTTAACCCCTTAACGACGCATGTCGTACAGGGTACGTCTTACACAAGCTGGTCTTTAAAGACCAGCGACGTACCCTGTACGTCGTTAAGGGTTTCAAGCGACTGGAAGCGATCCTGATCGCTTCCAGCCGCTTTCAAGGTATTGCAGTGATGCCTCAATATTGAGGCATCACTGCAATACCTTTTTAGGCACACCGATGCAGAGAGAGCCACTCTGTGGCCCTCTCTGCATCGGCCAGTGATGGTGCCTGATCGTTGGTGGGTGGGAGCCATTGCAGGGAGGTGGGTGGGTGGCCCATCACTGGGGAACTTCCTTCCGGCTGTTTACTATGCCGGGTGCCCGCAGGAGCGTGCGCTGGAGGTGAGGGGCGGGTGCGCATTCGCGATCTAACACAATTGTTATGTGAATTTTTTTTGGCTGGAAGAGGGTGGAGGGGTGATCAAGGAGTGATCTGGGGGTGATCTGGGAGGGGGAGGGTGTAGGGTATGGAGGGGGGCAGCTACACTACAGAAAATGTTAGGTTTAAAAAAAAAAAAAAAAGTTATTTTGCAAAGTGGGTACTGGCAGACAGCTGCCAGTACCCAAAATGGTTACTAATAGTTAGTGGGGGGAGGGTTTGAGAGCTCTTTGGGGGGGGATCAGGCAGGTTGGGGGCTAAGGGGGGGATCCTACACAGCAGAATATGATTATTATTTTTTTTAAATAATAAAAAAAAAAAATTAAAACTTTTATTTTAGTACTGGCAGACTTTCTGCCAGTACTTAAGATGGCGGGGAAAATTGTGGGGTGGGGGAGGGAAGAGAGCTGTTTGGGAGGGATCAGGGGGTGGGATGTGTCAGGTGGGAGGCTGATTTCTACACTAAAGCTAAAATTAACCCTTCAAGCTCCCTACAAGCTACCTAATTAACCCTGTCACTGCTGGGCATAATACAAGTTTGGTGCGCAGCGGCATTTAGCGGCCTTCTAATTACCAAAAAGCAATGCCAAAGCCATATATGTCTGCTATTTCTGAGCAAAGGGGATCCCAGAGAAGCATTTACAACCATTTGTGCCATAATTGCACAAGCTGTTTGTAAATAATTCCAGTGAGAAACCCAAAGTTAGTGAAAAAGTGAACATTTTTTTTTATTTGATCGCATTCGGCAGTGAAATGGTGGCATGAAATATATCAAAATTGGCCCAGATCAATACTTTGGGTTGTCTTCTACACTACCCTAAAGCTAAAATTAACCCTACAAGCTCCATACAAGCTACCTAATTAACCACTTCACTGCTGGGCCTAATACAAATGTGGTGCGCAGCGGCATTTAGTGGCCTTCTAATTACCAAAAAGCAACGCCAAAGCCATATATGTCTGCTATTTCTAAACAAAGGGGATCCCAGAGAAGCATTTACAACCATTTGTGCCATAATTGCACAAGTTGTTTGTAAACAATTTCAGTGAGAAACCTGAAATTTGTGAAAAAGTTTGTGAAAAAGTGAACAATTTTATTTATTTGATCGCATTTGGCGGTAAAATGGTTGCATGAAATAGACCAAAATGGGCCTAGATCAATACTTTGGGATGTCTACTAAAAAAAAAATATACATGTCAAGGGATATTCAGGGATTCCAGACAGATATCAGTGTTCCAATATAACTATCGCTTATTTTGAAAAAAAAATGGTTTGGAAATAGCAAAGTGCTATTTGTACTTATTGCCCTATAACTTACAAAAAAAGCAAAGAACATGTAAACATTGGGTATTTCTAAACTCAGGACAAAATTTAGAAACTATTTAGCATGAGTGTTTTTTGGTGGTTGTAGATGTGCAACAGATTTTGGGGGTCAAAGTTAGAAAATGTGTGTTTTTTTCCATTTTTTCATTATATTTTATAATTTTTTTTATGGTAAATTGTAAAATATGATAAAAATAATGGAATCTTTAGAAAGTCCATTTAATGGCGAGAAAAACGGTATATAATATGTGTGGGTACAGTAAATGAGTAAGAGGGAAATTGCAGCTAAACACAAACACCGCAGAAATGTAAAAATAGCCTTGGTCCTTAAGGGAAAGAAATTGAAAAATGGCCTTGTCCTTAAGGGGTTAAATAACGCAACTTTTGTTGAGTTTCTTAATTTCCCTATGTCACACACAACTTGATTTTTACATGTCCCTAATTTCCTTTTTTTGTTCTAAACAATGTTGTCTGCCATATCTCTGTGTTTATTTATACAAATATACAGTGGCGGCTCGTGGGTTATTCAAATGGAGGTTCACAATACATGAACTGGGGTTTCTCTGTCTCTCTCTCTCTGTCTCTCTCTGTCTTTCTCTCTCTGTCTCTCTGTCTTTCTCTCTCTCTCTGTCTCTCTGTCTGTCTGTCTGTCTGTCTCTGTCTGTCTGTCTGTCTCTCTGTCTCTCTCTCTCCGTCATTAGCAGTTTATGTTTTGGCAAACCATTCTCTCCCATTGATAGAATTAAATATTTAAACCTGAGTATTAGGTCATGTCTCAAAAAGATACAGGTCAAACAGTCTATCAACAGCTGCAGTGAAAAAAACAGTAAATCTACTTTTGGGCCAGATAAATTGATGAGCTTTTGAAATCATAGTTTTGCTATGAATTTAATTAGAATTTACTTTACTTCCACTTTCCCCGCCACCCACACACCACTCACATTTTTCAAGCAACTGGAATTCAAACAAATATTAATCTAATGTGATTTTTATTTTTATAATAACTAAATCAATACATAAATCATTCAATAAATAAAACAAATAAATGCTTTTCATGACATTGTACAAAAAACATTATTTCTAAGTTTTACAAGAGATATGTAGGTCCACATACAAATAGTTAACAAGGATATGATTGTATGTAAGTCAAATTGTACTTGACATTAAGTTATTGAGCCCCATATCACGCTAAAAAGCCACATTAATAAAGGCTGCTTCCCATGCTCCTTCCGCCCACTTACTTTTAGCTCTGATCGCTGGAGCAAGTCGCCATTCTCCTGCCTGGACTTGAAGTTCCACCCCTGGATGTGCCCAATGCCTGCCCTCTCCTCTCACTTGCTGCCTTCAACCTTTTGTGCTGACCAGGCTCCTCCTCCCTCACTGTGACATCACGTGGCTCTCACTCGCATAGCAAAATCTGTGCGGTTAGGAGCTGGGATTGGGGACGGTGCTACAGGACACTACTAAGAAATAAGTGCTATCTATCTATCTATCTATATATATATATATATATATATATATATATATATATATATATATATGTCAGTCTCCTATTAAGTCTAGGAAACATTTCCCCTAAAAATGTGCATTTATTTACATAGAACATAGATTTTTATCTATTCATGGAGGCTTGATAGTAGCTATACCATAAGGTTTAAACCATCTATTCCGTCCTTCTTACTGTCTAATACCTTATCTAGTAAATAAGACACAACACCATTTGTTTGGGAGAAAGAACCGGTCACGGTTCACGTTTATTAAATAAACGCTTTAACTTGTGCCTAAGAGTCATTCCAATTACCCTTAGGCACTTGATCAACCTATCAACGAAACTTGGCAACAAGTTCGTAATCCTCAACGTTGGCGGCGTCTCACCCTAACCTAGCCCCTATTAGCAGATGGTCAAGGCCCCTTTCGATACCTGCAGCGTGACACCCGGCTGTCACGCCCCATGGCACTCAGAGAGAGCTGTGATGTTCAGAGGTCTTCGGTCCAATTGCGAGGGAGAGGACCCCCAGGCCGGCGCCTGGCAGGCATAACCCCTCCCTTTTCCCAGGACCGTCACTCTTCTCTCCTTGTGCCCGCTCCCCAGGGCATTGACCACCCGCCTGCTGAGGCATATCCAACCAGCCCAGTAAGGCACCCCCTGCCAGCCGAATCGTACAACTCAACTTCAGGGGTGGCTAGCTACATTAAAGGCTCGGTCTTACTGAAGGCTAGCTCAATTAAACCCACCCCTGCCGAGCCAACTCACCCTAACAGCCGCATCGTAGCCGCCAATCTCCTCTTCCAGGGACGGGTGGGCGGGGAAACCTTCTCCTTGAAGTCTGGAAACCGAAAGAGGCTGATCTCACTGTTGCAGGACCCTATAAAGGTAAGAAAACAGACACCTCCTTCCCACTTGCAACACTGTAACAACACATTTAGCATTACTCCAGACTTCAAGTTGGTAAACCCTTAATTTTGTTACAGGCCCACTAGAGGGCCCTCCACTACCATAAGGTTTAAACCATCTATTCCGTCCTTCTTACTGTCTAATACCTTATCTAGTAAATAAGACACAACACCATTTGTTTGGGAGAAAGAACCGGTCACGGTTCACGTTTATTAAATAAACGCTTTAACTTGTGCCTAAGAGTCATTCCAATTACCCTTAGGCACTTGATCAACCTATCAACGAAACTTGGCAACAAGTTCGTAATCCTCAACGTTGGCGGCATCTCACCCTAACCTAGCCCCTATTAGCAGATGGTCAAGGCCCCTTTCGATACCTGCAGCGTGACACCCGGCTGTCACGCCCCATGGCACTCAGAGAGAGCTGTGATGTTCAGAGGTCTTCGGTCCAATTGCGAGGGAGAGGACCCCCAGGCCGGCGCCTGGCAGGCATAACCCCTCCCTTTTCCCAGGACCGTCACTCTTCTCTCCTTGTGCCCGCTCCCCAGGGCATTGACCACCCGCCACAAGAGCCAGGCGAACTCTTGCCGCCAAACCAACCAACAGGAACCCAGTAATAAACCACACTTTAACTAACATAACCATAACAACATAACGATTTCAACAGATTGCAGATACAACAATTTAACCCAAACTTTAATGAATAATCCCCAACAAGGCTCCCCTGATGTCCCTTAGGAACATATCCAACCCTACGTCCGTAAGGTGGACTCCATCAGGCCTAAATAGGTCCCTTTTGTCGGCCGTTATGCTTTCGTGCCTGACCACGAAACCCCCAATGCCCGTGACCGCTCTTCCCATCTCCCTATTCACCTTTTTGCGCACATTATATGCAGCCCTCTGTGTGACAATGTGCCGCCATTGCAGTCGAGCAACTACATTTGACCACCCCAAAGTCACACCCTGCAACCAAGTGTGCATCCATTGCACATCCGCTGTCATTCTTCTGATCAAATCCAGCGCGGGCATTGCCCCCAAGTCATTTCCCCCGAGGTGCAGCACTAAAACATTAGGCCGCCCCCACCTTTTGTGTGCCTCCTGTAAAAGTGCAGGCAAATCAGCCCACGACAGTCCCCTGCGCCCTAACCACCGAAAGCTTGCCTTGGACGTTGGGAATCCAAGTTGCTGACCTTCCGGCGATCGCAACGCCCTGAGATGAGCCCAGTGGATGTATGAATGGCCTACCATCCATACACGAACCGGAGGTGCTTTCGCATTCACAACACCTGATAAAACAGAGAACACCACCATGAAAAAACCGCCCTTGCACAACCTGGGTCCCCCCCAACAAAACCCCCCTTTGGAAGTATGGACCCCCCCACATGTCTGTGCTCTAGCAGTGTCCTTTATCTGGTCTAATATAAGTCTTGTACTGGGAAGACTTCCATCTACCCAAGCGCTTAATCTCCGCCACCGTAACTCCCTTTTGCGCTGCGCTGGTCGCCGCGCCTATTCTAAACGAGTGCGGGGCGATCCTGCACGGATCCAACCCGGCCTCCTTTGCCGTCTTCGCCAATACCTGGCGGAATTGAAAAACCGAGAGGGCCAAACCGTCCTCATGTATCAGGAGCAGTTGCCCTCCCGCCGGCCTCACCTTAAGGTATTGCTCCAAGCATGCCACTGGGCAGCAATCCTCAAACTCTTGACGTTCAAGGGGCAGCCATGCCCCCACCCCCTCCTGGTCCGTCTTGGACCTGGGTACGAACAACAGGAGCCCCTCGTCCGTCAAACGGACATGCTCCAACTGCACTCCTCCTCGACCTTTCTCCTTTGCAGACGCCACAAGCTCCCCCACCCTGAGGGCTCCCGCAAACGCCAATGCAAATGCCGTTCGGAAAAGAAGCTGCTCGTACTTGGATGTGCAAACCTTTGCAACACCATTCGCTAACGCCTTCAATCTCTCCCGTGTAATGGGCTCCCTCCGATCTTTCTGACGGGGGGCCAACCTGCCCCACCCCTTCAACACCTTCCTTACTAGGAAGGTTCCGGAATGGTCCTCAAAGCCAAGCGCCTTGTTAAAGAAGGCCAGAGCCGATAGCCTACTACTCGCGCCGGCCTTACTGACCCCTTCTTTCCGTAGTAAAGCCAACCATTCCAACACCAGCACCCTAGAAGCCCTTTGTACCTGTACACCTCCGCGTTGACAGAACGCCTCCCAGCAGTCCCAGTGACTCTTATATGTTGACCATGTCCTTGGCGCCAAGGATGCCTTCACCAAAGCTAGGATGCTCATCCAACCTTCACCAGCTGCCAAAGAGAAGATGGGCATGTTAACCCCTCCTCTGCCGCCATGGGTGCCGCTGCCCTAAACTGCTCCCATTTAAATCGAGAGAGTGCATCTGCAATAATGTTCTGCACTCCCGGGACGTGTTTGGCGGTAAAATGTATATTGAACTGCAGGCATCGCAACACCAGGTGACGCAAGCAACACACAACCGCTGGCGATGACGCGGACAGCCTGTTAATGGCGTACACCACACTCATGTTGTCCGTCCAGAACACCACCGATTTATTAGCCAGTCTATCCCCCCAAATCTCCACAGCAACCACTATCGGGAATAGTTCCAACAGCGTCAAGTTTTTGGTGAAACCTGCATCTATCCAGCCCCTCGGCCATGGAGCCGCGCTCCATTCTCCGTCCAGGTACGCTCCGTACCCGAAACCCCCCGCTGCATCCGTGTACAAGTTTATTGCCTTGTTGGGTACTTTCCTACCCCTCCATAGGCACACACCATTAAAATTCATTAGGAATTTTTCCCATATCTCCAGGTCCTCCCTCACATCCGCCGTAATGCTCGTCCATTTTGCTAGACCGGTAGGGCCCTTCAAAAGTCCCTCCAATCGACGGTTAAAAGCTCTTCCCATCGGGATGACCCTACCCGCAAAATTCAGGAGGCCCAGCAGCGCCTGCACCTCTTTTATCGCAACCTTGCTCGACCCTCTAATCCTTCGGACCGCACCAAGCATCCGGACAACCTTGTCCATGGGCAGCCTACATTCCGCCTGCACTGTATCTATTTCGATACCTAGAAATGTGAGACATGTACACGGCCCCTGCGTTTTGTCGTCCGCGAGCGGCACTCCAAAACGCGACATCATATCCTGCATAACTTCCATGAGCTGTTCACACTCCGTGGAACCAGATCTCCCTACCAACAAGAAATCGTCCAAGTAGTGGGCCACCGCTCCCCCACTTGACGCCTTGTACACTACCCAATGCAGGAAAGAACTAAAACACTCAAACAGGGAACAGGACAATGAGCAGCCCATCGGCAAACACCTGTCCACATAATATTCCCCTTCGAACTTCATGCCCATTAGTCTGAAAGCCAAAGGGTGCAGTGGCAGCAGGCGGAAAGCCGACTCAATGTCTAGCTTCGCCAACAATGCCCCCGGACCGCATGCCCTGACCACGTCCAGCGCACGATCGAACGATTGATAGTGCACCGAACTCAACTCTGGGTCAATAGCGTCGTTGACTGACGCCCCTTTTGGGAAAGAAAGGTGATGTATCAACCTGAACTTCCCTTCCTCTTTCTTGGGTACCACACCCAATGGGGAGATCACCAGATCCGCCATCGGGCATGTGGAGAATGGCCCCGACACCCTGCCCAGCGCCACCTCCTTTGCCAACTTTTCCCTAACTACGTGCGGGAATTCATAGGCCGTTTTCAAGTTCCTGTGCACTGAAGAACCCGCAACACGACCCATGACCGGTATCCGGAAACCCCCTTCCAACCCCGACCTCAGCAGCTCAGCTGCCCCTGTGTCGGGGTAGTTCGCCAGCCATATCAGCATGGCCCGCAACCTAAGCGGAGTTGGTGCCCTTGACTGCAACTCCCGCCTTAGGCGTAATTCTGGGCTGTCCCTGGTCCTTTCGTTTTCCACAATCGGCGCCTGGGTGAGGCCCTGCACAGAACTTGCAGATGTGACGAAAGGAGCAGCTGCTCCCCCTGTCACACTGCTTATCCTGGTATTTCCAGCACTCCCTCCCTTTCCTGCCCAGCCGCGCCCCTAGGCGCGGCGGTGCTTGACGTGACGCCACTGGGGAGGGAGAACTGCCCTCCAATCCTAATTTGGACCACAAGTGCATATCCTGTGTTCCAAAATGCAGCAGAGGGTTACCTACCATCTTTCTCCTAAAGGCCATGTCGTATTCACGCCATGCGCCTTCCTTGAATCTCGTACGGATATCCTCTATGGTATCTTGGTACTTAAACAGGTTATGCCCCTGCAACGGCCACCTGTCGACATAGCACGCAGCCAGTACACGGAAGCATTTAAGCCATTCCTCGTACGTCTCCGGCCTACGTACTTTCTTTGGGCCCGAGCCATCCGCCGCCCTTTCTTTGGCTCTAAATGCATCCAGAGAGAGCTCGAATACATTAACGTATTTTCCCTCTTGAATCTTTTTAACGACCTTCGCTTTCAAATGGCCATATAGCGAGTGGACCAAACACGGGTAAGTGTCACCCTGTGCAGCCACTTTGCGTGGCACTGGTCCCACTGGCGTAACAGCGCCCCCTAAAGCTTGCGTTCCCTACAGCTCAAGTGTCTGGGACGTAGCGCCCGCCTTGTCCTTCGCTCTAGCAGACGCCATCTTCTTTATCCACCTAAACATCCTGCGCTGACCCTTCCCCACTAAACCAAGATCCTCCCCGCTATCGGATCCTGACCCACTTGTGGAAGACCCCGTGTCAGTGTGTATGATGTCTGGTGCGTGGCACTCACCCTCGCCTGGTATCCCTGCTTGCGAAGGAGTCGCTGGACTCGCAGCGCTCTGGATGCCACTAGTCCCTGCTACTGCCAGGGCACTGCTCGAGCTCGCTGCCATCTCTGCTGTGCTTGATGGAACCTGTTGAGACAAAACAACTTGGGGGGTACTCCGGTCTGTGAGAGGGGCAACAGTTGAAACACCCTCTCTCCCCTGCCCCTGTCTCCCCCCAGCTGACATACCCAGAACATTAGCCACAGCATCCCTGATAATCACCTCCTGCGCCGCCCCCCTCCCGGGCGTGACCACTAAACCCAGGCAGGGGCCTTGCAGCATCTCTCGCATGCAACGCTGCCTCAACAGCTCTCCTGATCATATCCTCATCCACACCACCATGAGACTGGCCCCCTCTATGCATCTGCGCCCTCTCATACTGCGTATCATTTGTCGCCTCACTCGGTCTCACAAATCCCCCAGCCCTAAACTGAGAAACTCCCTCATAGGCATGCGTTATCCCCGCATGTCCCCACCCCATGTGTGGTTCATATCTCCGTCCAGTCTCCAATCTACCATATGACCCCTCAGGCCCTTCGGCCTCTGATACTGCATCCGCACCTGCATACCTCAGGTTCATGCCACCCCTCATGCAATCTTGTCCCAATGTGGCCCCTATACCTGTACTCCGTACCGATGCACCCCTCTCATTCACCACAACCACGGGCCTCTGCCCGTCACTGCCTCTATCCGTAGCCACGGCCTGATCACTCGTGCTAGGCCGCACTGTAGGCCTCCCAACTGAACACACCGCTCCGCCTGACACACCAGATGAGCCCCTCTGAGGACCGCGGTCAACCGCCATGCGCGCATGCGCGCCATCAACATGCATACCCACGTGGGACCCAACTGCGCCACATGCTCTCCTACCAGCACCCGGACCCCCAGCCATACCCTGACCACGTCCAGCGCACGATCGAACGATTGATAGTGCACCGAACTCAACTCTGGGTCAATAGCGTCGTTGACTGACGCCCCTTTTGGGAAAGAAAGGTGATGTATCAACCTGAACTTCCCTTCCTCTTTCTTGGGTACCACACCCAATGGGGAGATCACCAGATCCGCCATCGGGCATGTGGAGAATGGCCCCGACACCCTGCCCAGCGCCACCTCCTTTGCCAACTTTTCCCTAACTATGTGCGGGAATTCATAGGCCGTTTTCAAGTTCCTGTGCACTGAAGAACCCGCAACACGACCCATGACCGGTATCCGGAAACCCCCTTCCAACCCCGACCTCAGCAGCTCAGCTGCCCCTGTGTCGGGGTAGTTCGCCAGCCATATCAGCATGGCCCGCAACCTAAGCGGAGTTGGTGCCCTTGACTGCAACTCCCGCCTTAGGCGTAATTCTGGGCTGTCCCTGGTCCTTTCGTTTTCCACAATCGGCGCCTGGGTGAGGCCCTGCACAGAACTTGCAGATGTGACGAAAGGAGCAGCTGCTCCCCCTGTCACACTGCTTATCCTGGTATTTCCAGCACTCCCTCCCTTTCCTGCCCAGCCGCGCCCCTAGGCGCGGCGGTGCTTGACGTGACGCCACTGGGGAGGGAGAACTGCCCTCCAATCCTAATTTGGACCACAAGTGCATATCCTGTGTTCCAAAATGCAGCAGAGGGTTACCTACCATCTTTCTCCTAAAGGCCATGTCGTATTCACGCCATGCGCCTTCCTTGAATCTCGTACGGATATCCTCTATGGTATCTTGGTACTTAAACAGGTTATGCCCCTGCAACGGCCACCTGTCGACATAGCACGCAGCCAGTACACGGAAGCATTTAAGCCATTCCTCGTACGTCTCCGGCCTACGTACTTTCTTTGGGCCCGAGCCATCCGCCGCCCTTTCTTTGGCTCTAAATGCATCCAGAGAGAGCTCGAATACATTAACGTATTTTCCCTCTTGAATCTTTTTAACAACCTTCGCTTTCAAATGGCCATATAGCGAGTGGACCAAACACGGGTAAGTGTCACCCTGTGCAGCCACTTTGCGTGGCACTGGTCCCACTGGCGTAACAGCGCCCCCTAAAGCTTGCGTTCCCTGCAGCTCAAGTGTCTGGGACGTAGCGCCCGCCTTGTCCTTCGCTCTAGCAGACGCCATCTTCTTTATCCACCTAAACATCCTGCGCTGACCCTTCCCCACTAAACCAAGATCCTCCCCGCTATCGGATCCTGACCCACTTGTGGAAGACCCCGTGTCAGTGTGTATGATGTCTGGTGCGTGGCACTCACCCTCGCCTGGTATCCCTGCTTGCGAAGGAGTCGCTGGACTCGCAGCGCTCTGGATGCCACTAGTCCCTGCTACTGCCAGGGCACTGCTCGAGCTCGCTGCCATCTCTGCTGTGCTTGATGGAACCTGTTGAGACAAAACAACTTGGGGGGTACTCCGGTCTGTGAGAGGGGCAACAGTTGAAACACCCTCTCTCCCCTGCCCCTGTCTCCCCCCAGCTGACATACCCAGAACATTAGCCACAGCATCCCTGATAATCACCTCCTGCGCCGCCCCCTCCCGGGCGTGACCACTAAACCCAGGCAGGGGCCTTGCAGCATCTCTCGCATGCAACGCTGCCTCAACAGCTCTCCTGATCATATCCTCATCCACACCACCATGAGACTGGCCCCCTCTATGCATCTGCGCCCTCTCATACTGCGTATCATTTGTCGCCTCACTCGGTCTCACAAATCCCCCAGCCCTAAACTGAGAAACTCCCTCATAGGCATGCGTTATCCCCGCATGTCCCCACCCCATGTGTGGTTCATATCTCCGTCCAGTCTCCAATCTACCATATGACCCCTCAGGCCCTTCGGCCTCTGATACTGCATCCGCACCTGCATACCTCAGGTTCATGCCACCCCTCATGCAATCTTGTCCCAATGTGGCCCCTATACCTGTACTCCGTACCGATGCACCCCTCTCATTCACCACAACCACGGGCCTCTGCCCGTCACTGCCTCTATCCGTAGCCACGGCCTGATCACTCGTGCTAGGCCGCACTGTAGGCCTCCCAACTGAACACACCGCTCCGCCTGACACACCAGATGAGCCCCTCTGAGGACCGCGGTCAACCGCCATGCGCGCATGCGCGCCATCAACATGCATACCCACGTGGGACCCAACTGCGCCACATGCTCTCCTACCAGCACCCGGACCCCCAGCCATACCCATGCCAGGTAAGTGGGCCCCGCTGCTCCCTGCCTGTCCTCCTGATACCCCGCTCGCTAACCGGAGTCCCCCCAAGTTACCTTCGGGGCTCCGGTCACGCGAGGCACTCCTCACTCTGCCGCGTCCTCCCTCCGAATGGCGACCGCGATCCTCCTCCTCCTCAGAACTCTCGGAGGAGATCTCGCGGGAACCGCCAATCGGAGGGCCAGACTCCGCTGCGCACTCTGCCATGTGGCTGTGCTGTGGGCCTGCTCCTGTACCACCGCCAGCCCCAGCGACAGCCACGCCAAGGCCCTGGTCCCCATGGGGCAACCCCCCGACAAAGGACTGGGCCAAGGCCAAAACTGCCGCTAAGGCCGCCGGCGGCAAGGCCGCAAACTGCCCGGCCAGGCCGGCCCCAGCATCCGCTGGGGCAACCGGACCAGACAAGTTCCCCTGGCCACACTCTGTTCCCCCCATAACGCCCCCCACCGCTGACACCTCCCCGCTTGCCTGCGGGCCTTGATTGGGGGCTACCCTATTTACCCCACTGGTCTGGGCCTTCCCTCCGGCGCCTGTAGGCCGTGAGCTACCCCCTGCCTTGCCCTTTCCCTTATTAAAACTCCTAGCAGGTGGGGATTTTTGGGGTGTGGGGGGTACCACATCTTCTGACTCCGGCTCCTGTCTGTGCCTTGCAGGTCCTTTCTTTCTTGCAGCCATCTCCACCACCTCCCTGTAACGCTTGGGAGGCACAGATTTTCTCCTGGATCTCTCCATGTTTTACTTCAAGAACCTTCAGACAACTTCAGAAACCTTCTCCTTGAAGTCTGGAAACCGAAAGAGGCTGATCTCACTGTTGCAGGACCCTATAAAGGTAAGAAAACAGACACCTCCTTCCCACTTGCAACATTGTAACAACACATTTAGCATTACTCCAGACTTCAAGTTGGTAAACCCTTAATTTTGTTACAGGCCCACTAGAGGGCCCTCCACTACCATTTTGTTGGGACATTATTTTAAAAACAAGATCACAAGTGAAAGGGTTAAAAAAAAAAATTGCACCAAACACAAGTACATTAACCCTTTCGCTACCGGGAATTTCAAAGATAACATTGCCCAAAGTACTTTAGAATTTTTTAAAAAAATTCTGCTTAAACAGAAATAGAGCTTTTGATTTTTTTATTTATTTTTTGTGTGCAAACACATATTATCAATGGTATTTCCTTCTATGTTTTAACATGGCTTAATTAAAGTAAATTTTTAACTTTTTAAGTTGTTGTTCCTCGAATTGTTTGTTCTGGGATTCTTCAAATTGGCTTCTACATTGGCTAAGGAGCCATATCTTGGGAGTGGTTTTGACACAGCCAGACCGGTGACGTTACAACAGGTCCAGACACATTGAGACACAAATCTTGGAGGCTCTGTGATGCTGACGCCTGTGGTAAGAGGCCAAAGGGAATGCAAGCAGTCTGACAATTGGTACTCTCACTCTCTTTCCCCTACCAGCGTGTATGATTTTCTAAAAGGGGATGGTAAAAGGATTATTTGGAAGAGATTATTTTGCTCCTTTGTCTCCCTGTAAAAGCTGGGCTGTCCAGGCTGATTGGATCTTTTGCCAGTTATAAGTGGAGAGTTGGATATCGCTAATTGAGCAAGTTTTTCAGTGTTACTAGTTATTGCTAGCCAACAAATATTAACTGTGTCTGGTGTCTAGTTTAAAAGAAGTTTATGGTGTATACCGCTCTTATGAATGCCATTATATATATATATATATATATATATATATATACAGTATATATATATATATGTTTTCACTAAGAAGTGGATATTAAAAGTAGTTACTGTAAGAAGTGCTCCTTGTTCCTGCCTTTTGTTTACAAGCTACCACTCAACTCTTTGGATTCTTGATTTAACCCAAGTTATTGATCTAGGCCCATTTTGTTATATTTGATGCCACTATTTTACTGCCAGATACGATCACATAAAAAAAACCTTTTTTTTTTTTTTACAAATTTTGGGTTTCTAATTAAAATTATTTATATACAACTAGTGAAGTCATATGACTTTTTCAGGGATCCCCTTTGTTCAGAAATAGCAGACATGCATGGCTTTGCCATTGCTTTTTGGCAATTAGAATTCCACTAATAGCACCTGCACACCTCCTTATTTGAAATTCCTGGCAGTCAAAAGGGTTAATCATTAGCTTGTAAGGTTCATTTGTAATGCCGAGTAGAGATTACCCTGATAACTACCACTCTCTGATCCCTACCTAAACCTTTCCAAAAAGCTCTATTCCCTCCCTCACCCCCACTTGTGACCACCATCTTAGGTACTGGCAGAAGGTATGCCAGTATGCAGTAAAGGGCTTTTTTTACTCCTTGAAGTGTAGTGATCCCTCCTCAACCCTCTAACTTCTTTGACCCCCCATTTTAGCTACTGGCAGCTGTCTGCCAGTACCTAGTTTATATTTTTTTTTATTATTATTATTTTTGTATATGTATATATATTTCATAATTTGTGATGCCCCCCTAAACCCTGCTCCCTGCGATCATTAATTAGGGTGCCCCCCTTCCAATTCCCCTTTTACTGGTGTATCTTACCATCCCTCTGACTCCCTTAAAAAACTGTATATAGCCTAGGGCCCTTCCCTTCCCAACCTCCTCTGCTTTTGTGACACCCACCTGCCTCCCTCCCTTCCTTTAACACCTCCCAGTTGATTGTTTACAAGAAGTTGATTGTTACAGATGGTGACACTGTCTGTAACAATCTGGCATCTGCCTTCATATGGTAACGGAGCACCGATCGTGCTCTCTTACCATATAAAGACTGATGCATGCAGCTCAGGAACAGCAGCTCTCAGCTGTCACTTTACACCTGAGACTCCTGTAGCTTCCTAAAGCTGTGATGAATATATATATATATATGTTCAGCGGTACAATGGACAATGTACCACATGGTGTATATATACACTGTTTTGGGTCAAGGGTTAAAATAAAGTATAAGACTCATATATACACTTTCTGATAAAAATATTTTACATAAATATTAATAAACGTGTTTTATAAGGTTTAAAAGGGATATGATATGACATATATGACAAGGTATTTTACTGATAAGGCTATAATGTATACATATATGTCTAAATATGTGTGTATGTGTGTATATATTTATATATAGCTATATCTATATCTATATCTATATCTATATATATATATATATATATATAAAAATAAATATTTGTTTATACATGGAACTATGTATATACATACATAAATAAACATACGTATATACACATGTTTACACATATATAGACATATACACTTCACGTGCCAATAAAATCCTGTGAATAAACTAAGACATTAATCGTTGATGATGAAAAAAATTGCCTTTGTTCTATACCATAAATATTGATATCAGCATTAAAATATCATAGCTAAATTTACACAACTTTTTGATCCAATGGTACAGAAATAATAAAAAAAAAAACCTGCGATGCTATGCCAGTGCCTAGGATCTGTATGATGCAGTTCCAAAACCATTAAACAGGAACTAACATAACTTTATCTATTACCAGTATGGCTCCTATATAAAAGCAAGTTATAATACCGTATCATATTATATGGCTGTTTGATTTCTCTGGACTGTATCAACATTATTTCTAGATTTACTAAATCTTTAAACTTGTGTAATGCATAGGCAAACATTATAACCAAGCATTATTAAATTACCTCGGTTCTGTGCTATGATAACACATAATTCTATTTTTATAATAAAATGTACAAACAAATCAGTCTGCATTTATATATATATATATATATATATATATATATATATATATATATATATATATATATATATAATAATAGAGAGCACTCTCACTTTCAAAATTCTTAGTGCCAGGGTGCCAGCAGGTAAATATGCAGGATAAAGGAAGGCACTCACTGGTCTTTTCATCAAATCTTTATTATCAAGCGTGACGTTTCGGGGACACACTCCCCTTCCTCAGACAAGGAAGGGGAGTGTGTCCCTGAAACGTCACGCTTGATAATAAGGATTTGATGAAAAGACCAGTGAGTGCCTTCCTTTATCCTGTATATATATATATATATATATATATATATATATATATATATATATATATATATATATATATATATATATTTATTTATATAATATATATATACTATATATATATATATATATATATATATATATATATATATATTATATATATATATATATATATATATATATATACCTTTGCATCTATTTAACATTATATGGGTTTAAAATTGAAGCACATTTGATACTCTCAGCTGAATCTTAATCAAGTTGGCTACAACCCCACTTATCATGCATGAAATATACTCCTACTCACCACCCATCACAAGCAGTTTTATTGCTTCTGTAATAAAGATCAATGAATTAAATTGGCTAGAACAAATAAGGTGCAAAGGGTAACACAAACTACCAGGAAAAAAAAGACCTCCAATTTAGAAACTGACAGTTACAGCTGTTAACATGATATTTGTCACTTATCTGTTATGTTTTAAATTAGCTGTTAAATTGAATAGTCTTTCAGTTCTAAATGATAGAAGTGACCATTAAGAATCTGTCATATGCTATTTCTTTTGATGAAATCATCATTTAATGATGCACGCAAACAAATTGCAAATAGGGGTAAAAATGTGTTTGTCAAGAATAAAGATCAAATTCAATGCAAGAAAAGAATATTTACATTAAACACATTAAAAATGATTTAGCTATACTATCATTGATAATTGTACAATACTTACCAGTAGTCAATTGCTATACAAACCAGGATCTAGAAAAAGCATATTATTCTAATGTATGATGCCTAGAAAGCTGACCTTATTAAACCATATGATTTCATGTGAATTTACAGGAGAGTTAGAAATCAGGGTATAATCTTGCTCCTTACCGCACTCCAATACCAGCGCTGCTTAAGTCAGCGGTGAGCTGGTTTTACGCGTTCGTGCAAAATTTTCCCATAGACATCAATGGGGAGAGCCAGCTGAGAAAAAGTCTAACACCTGCAATAAAGCAACGTAAACTCCGTAACGCAGCCCCATTGATTCCTATGGGGAAATACAATTTATGTCTACACCTAACACCCTAACATGAACCCCGAGTCTAAACACCCCTAATCTTACACTTATTAATCCCTAATCTGCCGCCCCCGACATCGTCGACACCTGCATTATATTTATTAACCCCTAATCTGCCGCTTCAGACACCGCTGCCACCTACATTATACTTATTAACCCCTAATCTGCTGCCCCCAACATCGCCAACACCTACATTATATTTATTAACCCCTAATCTGCTGCCCCCAATGTCGCCGCAACCTACCAACATTTATTAACCCCTAATCTACTGCCCCCAACGTTGCCACCACTATAATAAACATATCAACCCCTAAACCACCGCACTCCCGCCTTAAAAACATTAGTTAAATATTATTAAACAATTATCTGCCGTCCCTAACATCGCCGCCACCTACCTGCATTTATTAACACCCTAATCTGCCGCCCCCAATGTCGCCGCCACTATACTAAATGTATTAACCCCTAAACCTAAGTCTAACCCTAACACCCCCTAACTTAAATAGAATTAAAATAAATCTAACTAAAAATTCCTATCATTACCTAAATAATTCCTATTTAAAACTAAATACTTACCTATAAAATAAACCCTAAGCTAGCTACAATATAACTAATAGTTACATTGTAGCTATTTTAGGGTTTATTTTTATTTTACAGGCAACTTTGTATTTATTTTAACTAGGTAAAATAGTTATTAAATAGTTACTAACTATTTAATAACTAACTAGCTAAAATAAATACAAAAGTACCTGTAAAATAAAACCCAACCTAAGTTACAATAACACCTAACATTACACTATAATTAAATAATTTAACTAAATTAACAACAATTAAATAAATTAAATTAGCTAATGTACAAAAAAACAACACTAAATTACAGAAAATAATAAACAAATTACAAGATATTTAAACTAATTACACCTAATCTAATAGCCCTATCAAAATAAAAAAAGCCCCCGCAAAATAAAAAAAAACCCTAGCCTAAACTAAACTACCAATAGCCCTTAAAAGGGCCTTTTGCAGGGCATTGCCCCAAAGTAATCAGCTCTTTTACCTGTAAAAAAATATACAAACAACCCCCCCAACAGTAAGACCCATCACCCACACAACCAACCCCCCACATAAAATACTATCTAAAAAAACCTAAGCTCCCCATTGCCCTGAAAAGGGCATTTGGATGGACATTGCCCTTAAAAGGGCAGTTAGCTCTTTTGTGGCCCAAACCCTAACCTAAAAATAAAACCCACCCAATACACCCTTAAAAAATCCTAACACTAACTCCCTGAAGATCGACTTACAGTTCTGAAGATCAGACATCCATCCTCAAGAAAGCGGCAGAAGTCTTCATCCAACCGGGCCGAAGTCCTCAACGAAGCCAGGAGAAGTCTTCATCCAAGCCGGGCAAAGTGGTCCTCCAGACGGGCAGAAGTCTTCATCCAGATGGCATGGTCTATCTTCATCCATCCGACGCGGAGCGGGTCCATCTTCAAGACATCCGACGCGGAGCATCCTCTTCATCCGACGGCTACCCGACGAATAAAGGTTTCTTTAAGTGACGTCATCCAAGATGGCGTCCCTTAGATTCCAATTGACTAATAGAATTCTATCAGCCAATCGGAATTAAGGTAGAAAAAATCCTATTGGCTGATGCAATCAGCCAATAGGATTGAAGTTCAATTCTATTGGCTGATCCAATCAGCCAATAGGATTGAGCTCGCATTCTATTGGCTAAGCAGATAGCTACACTACAATAATCCAAGAAGGAGATGTGAGGTAAAATATAATGAGGGACATCAAAGCACCAGAGGAATTATTAAAAGAACTTTCAGACTCTTGAAAATGAGATTCCGGTGCCTTGACCACTTTGGGGGTGTGATTCAGTATGCTCCTGAAAAAGTAGCCTAAAGTATTCTTGTCTGTAGCATACTGCATAATATTGCTAGTCACAGAGGATGTCATCTGGAAGAAGAAGAAGAAATTGTTTTTGTTATGGAGGACTTCCCTGAGGTGATCCACCATGTAGCACCTAGTAGACAGGATATCACAGTCAAGAACTTTGTTATAGAAAATTATTACAAATAATGATGATTTTTTACAGAATAATTTTCTGTTTTTTGCAGTCGACAAAGTTTCCAGCCTCTGGGTGACATTTTGCTCAAAGTCGGAAAAGTGTGCGACATTGGGTGGGCTGCCTCAGGTACTCCGTGCTGAATGCCTTTCTTTGGTAACTTTAGACTTGGTCTGACGCTTGATGTTTTTGAATCTTTTTTTGCAAGAATCTACATCCTTTTTGGTGGGTCCTTGGGCACTCACTGTGTCACAAATTTTTTGCCAGATCATCTTTTTTTTCTAGCACAGGAGGTTTGCTTAATATGAGAGCCATATATGCGTCATTTTCTAGAATGAGGTCACAACTTGTTGATGGGAGAAATTAAGATTTTGGGGTTACCTGGATTTTCCAGAATCTCCCGCAACAGCCATAATTCCTTCCTTCTCACATCAAAAAATTAGCTGAATAAAAAA
The DNA here is from genome assembly GCF_027579735.1 of Bombina bombina. NCBI lineage: Eukaryota > Metazoa > Chordata > Amphibia > Anura > Bombinatoridae > Bombina > Bombina bombina. Next base: position 832,449,742 of record NC_069503.1, on the reverse strand, counting down.
AGTTGTTTATTAGTTCTGGAAAATACTCCTTTTTATACATGTAACCTTCCTAATCTTGACGCTCACATGATTTTTTTTAACCTTGCTGGTCACAGTGGGTAACAAATCTTGGAATTGCACGTAGACAGCTTATTAATAATAAGCTGATTGTCTCCAAGACAGATTAGAGGCCAGACTTTGCAGGATTTCTTTTAGTAAATTTGAACAACAAAGTAGAATCTGCTATGCGAAATAATGGCGGATAAATTTGATACACGCATTGTGATTATTTTGACGCCTTAGTACATGGGGTACATAGCCCTGTGTTTCCAATAAAACTTTAATAAACATGTTTAAATATGTAACACAATACAGAACAAATAGATCATTTCTAATGCTCCTCTCATGCATAAACATATAGGATAAAGAAAGTAAAACCCTTGATTTAACCCATTCATCTCTGGTCATCACAAAAACAATTGTCTTCCTCTTGTCATCAGGTCCTTTCAGGGAAATATATACCACTGCTCAAAAAAGAGGTAAAATAGCTCAATGCAGTTTCTTAACAGCAGTTCAAATGCAAAAAAAAAAAAAAGAGTGAATAGCAAAACGGCATAGCATGCTAATTGATCAGTCAGGTGGCCTTCTGAGTATTAGTTAAGTAGTAAAAGCAAATCAAATGATTTAGCTACCAATATTTCCTTACGGCTAGATTTAGAGTTTTGTCGGTAAAGACCCGCGTATCTAATGCTGGCTTTTTTCTGACCGCACCTTTAAAATAACTCTGGTTTTGAGAGTCCACAGAATGGCTGCGTTAGGCTCCAAAAAAGGAGCGTAGAGCATATTTAACACCACTGCAACGCTCGATACCAGAGTTACTTACGGACGCGGCCAGCCTCAAAAACGTGCTCGTGCACGATTCCCCCATAGGAAACAATGGGGCTGTTTGAGCTGAAAAAAAACCTAACACCTGCAAAAAAGCCGTGTTCAGCTCCTAACGCAGCCCCATTGTTTGCAATGGGGAAACAATTCTTACGTCTGCACCTAACACTCTAACATGTACCCCGAGTCTAAACACCCCTAGCCTTACACTTATTAACCCCTAATCTGCCGCCCCCGCTATCGCTGACCCCTGCATATTATTATTAACCCCTAATCTGCCGCTCCGTAAACCGTCGCTACTTACATTATCCCTATGTACCCCTAATCTGCTGCCCCTAACAACGCCGACCCCTATATTATATTTATTAACCCCTAATCTGCCCCCCACAACGTCGCCTCCACCTGCCTACACTTATTAACCCCTAATCTGCCGACTGGAGCTCACCGCTATTCTAATAAATGTATTAACCGCTAAGTCTAACCCTAACACTAACACCCCCCTAAGTTAAATATAATTTTAATCTAACAAAATTAATTAACTCTTATTAAATAAATTATTCCTATTTAAAGCTAAATACTTACCTGTAAAATAAATCCTAATATAGCTACAATATAAATTATAATGATATTATAGCTATTTTAGGATTAAAATTTATTTTACAGGCAACTTTGTATTTATTTTAACCAGGTACAATAGCTATTAAATAGTTAAGAACTATTTAATAGCTAAAATAGTTAAAATAATTACAAATTTACCTTTAAAATAAATCCTAACCTAAGTTACAATTAAACCTAACACTACACTATCAATAAATAAATTAAATAAAATACCTATAATTATCTACAATTAAACCTAACACTACACTATCAATAAATAAATTAAATACAATTCCTACAAATAAATACAATGAAATAAACTAACTAAAGTACAAAAAATAAAAAGAACTAAGTTACAAAAAAATAAAAAAATATTTACAAACATTTGAAATATATTACAACAATTTTAAACTAATTACACCTACTCTAAGCCCCCTAATAAAATAACAAAGCCCCCCAAAATAAAAAAATGCCCTACCCTATTCTAAATTACTAAAGTTCAAAGCTCTTTTACCTTACCAGCCCTGAACAGGGCCCTTTGCGGGGCATGCCCCAAGAAGTTCAGCTCTTTTGCCTGTAAAAAAAAAATACAATACCCCCCCCCAACATTACAACCCACCACCCACATATCCCTAATCTAACCCAAACCCCCCTTAAATAAACCTAACACTAAGCCCCTGAAGATCTCCCTACCTTGAGTCGTCTTCACCCAGCCGAGCCAAATTCTTCATCCAAGCGGAGCAAGAAGAGGTCCTCCATCCGGTAGAAGTCTTCATCCAAGCGGGGCAGAAGAGGTCTTCCATCCGATTGAAGTCTTCATCCAAGAGGCATCTTCTATCGTCATCCATCCGGAGCGGAGCGGCAGCATCCTGAAGACCTCCGACACGGAACATCCATCCTGGCCGACGACTGAACGACGAATGACGGTTCCTTTAAATGACATCATCCAAGATGGCGTCCCTCGAATTCCGATTGGCTGATAGGATTCTATCAGCCAATCGGAATTAAGGTAGGAAAAATCTGATTGGCTGATTGAATCAGCCAATCAGATTGAGCTCGCATTCTATTGGCTGATCGGAACAGCCAATAGAATGCGAGCTCAATCTGATTGGCTGATTGGATCAGCCAATCGGATTGAACTTGATTCTGATTGGCTGATTCCATCAGCCTATCAGAATATTCCTACCTTAATTCTGATTGGCTGATAGAATCCTATCAGCCAATTGGAATTCGAGGGACGCCATCTTGGATGACGTCATTTAAAGGAACCGTCATTCGTCGTTCAGTCGTCGGCCAGGATGGATGTTCCGCGTCGGAGGTCTTCAGGATGCTGCCGCTCCGCTCCGGATGGATGACGATAGAAGATGCCTCTTGGATGAAGAATTCAATCGGATGGAAGACCTCTTCTGCCCCGCTTGGATGAAGACTTCTACCGGATGGAGGACCTCTTCTTGCTCCGCTTGGATGAAGAATTTGGCTCGGCTGGGTGAAGACGACTCAAGGTAGGGAGATCTTCAGGGGCTTAGTGTTAGGTTTATTTAAGGGGGGTTTGGGTTAGATTAGGGGTATGTGGGTGGTGGGTTGTAATGTTGGGGGGGGGTATTGTATGTTTTTTTTTACAGGCAAAAGAGCTGAACTTCTTGGAGCATGCCCCACAAAGGGCCCTGTTCAGGGCTGGTAAGGTAAAAGAGTTTTGAACTGTAGTAATTTAGAATAGGGTAGGGCATTTTTTTATTTTGGGGGGCTTTGTTATTTTATTAGGGGGCTTAGAGTAGGTGTAATTAGTTTAAAATTGTTGTAATATATTTCTAATGTTTGTAAATATTTTTTTATTTTTTGTAACTTAGTTCTTTTTTATTTTTTGTACTTTAGTTAGTTTATTTCATTGTATTTATTTGTAGGAATTGTATTTAACCCCTTAAGGACCAAGGCCATTTTTCAATTTCTTTCCCTGAAGGACCAGGGCTATTTTTAAATTTCTGCGGTGTTTGTGTTTAGCTGTAATTTTCCTCTTACTCATTTACTGTACCCATACATATTATATACCGTTTTTCTTGCCATTAAATGGACTTTCTAAATATACCATTATTTTCATCATATCTTATCATTTACTTTAAAAAAATGATAAAATATTAGGAACAAATTGAGAAAAAAACACTTTTTCTAACTTTGACCCCCACAATCTGTTACACATCTACAATCACCAAATAACACCCATGCTAAATAGTTTCTAGATTTTCTCCTGAGTTTAGAAATACCCAATGTTTACATGTTCTTTGCTTTTTTTGCAAGTTATAGGGCCATAAATACAAGTAGCACTTTGCTATTTCCAAACCACTTTTTTTCAAAATTAGCGCTACTTACATTGGAACACTGATATCTTTCAGGAATCCCTGATTAACCCTTGACATGTATATATTTTTTTTTAGAAGACATCCCAAAGTATTGATCTAGGCCCATTTTGGTATATTTCATGCCACCATTTCACCACCAAATGCAATCAAATAAAAAAAAAATGTTCACTTTTTCCCAAATATTTTCACAAACTTTAGGTTTCTCACTGAAATTATTTACAAACAACTTGTGCAATTATGGCATAAATGGTTGTAAATGCTTCTCTGGGATCCCCTTTGTTCAGAAATAGCAGACAAATATGATTTTGGCGTTGCTTTTTGGTAATTAGAAGGCCGCTAAATGCCACTGCGCATCACACAAGTATTATGCCCAGCAGTGAAGGGGTTAATTAGGGAGCATGTAGGGAGCGTCTAGGGTTAATTTTAGCTTTAGTGTAGTGTAGTAGACAGCCCCAAGTATTGATCTAGGCCCATCTTGGTATATTTCATGCTACCATTTCACCGCTAAATGCGATCAAATAAAAAAAAACATAAAATTTTTCACAATTTTAGGTTTCTCACTGAAATTATTTACAAACAACTTTTCAAAGTATGGCATAAATGATTGTAAATGCTTCTCTGGGATCCCCTTTGTTCATAAATAGCAGACATATATGGCTTTGGCGTTGCTTTTTGGTAATTATAAGGCCGCTAAATGCTGCTGCGCATCACACGTGTATTATGGCTAGCAGTTAAGGGGTTAATTAGGGAGCTTGTAGGGAGCTTGCAGGGTTAATTTTAGCTTTAGTGTAGAGATCAGCCTCCCACCTGACACATCAGACCCCCTGATCCCTCCCAAACAGCTCCCTTCCCTCCCCCACCCCACAATTGTCCCCGCCATCTTAAGTACTGGCAGAAAGTCTGCCAGTACTAAAATAAAAGGTATATTTAAAAAAAAATTAAAAAAAATTGTATAGCATATTTACATATGCAGCTGTGTAGGACCCCCCCTTAGCCCCCAACCTCCCTGATCCCCCCCAAACAGCTCTCTAACCCTTCACCTCTACCTTACTGGGAGCCATCTTGGGTACTGGCAGCTGTCTGCCAGTACCCTGTTTGCAAATACAAATGTGTTTTTTTTTTAATTTTTTAATTTTTTTTATTTTTTTCTGTAGTGTAGCTTCCCCCCCCCCCCCCACAGACCAATCCCCCACCCGCTCCCAGATCCCTTAGATTCACTTTTGTTGGGGATTTTATCCCCCCTTACTGCCACTCATATAGCACATGTATTTGCTGTAGTGTAGCGGTTCCCACCCGCTCCCTCCCCGTGCAAGCGCGCGCCCGCCCGCCACCCCCCGTGCATGCGCGCGCTACTGTGCGCGCTCCCGACTATCCCGCCCCCGATCCCGCCCCCCTCTCTCTTCAATTTTTCATCGATGGCCGCCCACCCGCCTCCCACGGTCAGCTCCCACCCACCAACGATTGCGGCCATCGATGCCGGTGCAGAGAGGGCCACAGAGTGGTTCTCTCTGCATCGGATGGGGGAAAAAGGTTATTGCAGGATGCCTCGATATCGAGGCAACACTGCAATAACCGTAAAGTGGCTGGAAGTGATCAGGATCGCTTCCAGCTGCTTTAATCCCCAAAGTCGTACAGGGTACGTCGCTGGTCTTTAAAGACCAGGTTGTGTGCGACGTACTCTGTACGACTCGTGTCGTTAAGGGGTTAATTTATTTATTGATAGTGTAGTGTTAGGTTTAATTGTAGATAATTATAGGTATTTTATTTAATTTATTTATTGATAGTGTAGAGTTAGGTTTAATTGTAACTTAGGTTAGGATTTATTTTACAGGTAAATTTGTAATTATTTTAACTATTTTAGCTATTAAATAGTTCTTAACTATTTAATAGCTATTGTACCTGGTTAAAATAAATACAAAGTTACCTGTAAAATAAATATTAATCCTAAAATAGCTATAATATCATTATAATTTATTTTGTAGCTATATTAGGATTTATTTTACAGATAAGTATTTAGCTTTAAATAGGAATAATTTATTTAATAAGATTTAATTAATTTCGTTAGATTTAAATTATATTTAACTTAGGGGGGTGTTAGTGTTAGGGTTAGACTAGAGCTTTAGGGGTTAATACATTTATTAGAATAGCGGTGAGCTCCAGTCGGCAGATTAGGGGTTAATAATTGAAGTTAGGTGTTGGCGATGTTAGGGAGGGCATATTAGGGGTTAATACTATTTATTATAGGGTTAGTGAGGCGGATTAGGGGTTAATAACTATATTATAGTAGCGGTGCGGTCCGCTCGGCAGATTAGGGGTTAATAAGTGTAGGCAGGTGGAGGCGACGTTGAGGGGGGCAGATTAGGGGTTAATAAATATAATATAGGGGTCGGCGGTGTTAGGGGCAGCAGATTAGGGGTACATAAGTATAACGTAGGTGGCGGTCGGCAGTTTAGGGGTTAAAAAATTTAATTGAGTGGCGGCGATGTGCGGGGGCCTCGGTTTTGGGGTACATAGGTAGTTTATGGGTGTTAGGGTACTTTAGGGCACAGTAGTTAAGAGCTTTATGAACCGGTGTTAGCCCAGAAAGCTATTAACTCCTGGCTTTTCTCTGCGGCTGGAGTTTTGTCGTTAGATTTCTAACGCTCACTTCAGCCACAACTCTAAATACTTGAGTTAGAAAGATCCCATTGAAAAGATAGGATACGCAATTGACGTAAGGGGTTCTGCGGTATGGAAAAGTCGCGGCTGAAAAGTGAGCGTTAGACCCTTTTTTGACTGACTCCAAATACCGGAGGTAGCCTAAAACCAGCGTTAGGAGCCTCTAACGCTGGTTTTCACGGCTACCGCCAAACTCCAAATCTAGGCCTTAGATTTTAAAGTTTTAAACCATTTTATTTCACATGGTATGTAAATTTGATGTTTTTGCCTTGCATATTTATATTTAACAAATTCATAAGAAAATTAAATTCTAATAGAGACCACATGTAAAAATAAAGTAAGAAAATAACTTGATCCAGGTAACAGCTGTTTTTTTTTTTTTTTTTTATTGATGTCTAGCAGTTCAACTTGCCATGAAATAGGCAGCAGATGGACATAATTATGTCTACTTGAATTATTAACACCTTTCGAGATATAAATTAATCATTTTAAGTGTCATATTTTCTCTACTTCCAATTTATATAATTTAATTGGTATTAAAAAAAAAAAAACAGTAACAGTTTAAATATTCTTTTTTTTTTTTTTTTTTTATCTTTATTTAGTGGGGACCCAAACGGGCATACCACCACAAGGAATAAGACAATATACATGAAGTAACAAGAAAATAACATAACTTACATAAAGTGATATCCTGATAGGAAACTTACATCATGCGGCTAATGTGGCTAGTGAGAATTTAATGCATTCCCAGAGCGGTTAACACCCGTCTAGGTAACTTTTTAATTTTCTAGGTGATCCGAAAGGGGAAAGAGGGGGTGGGGGAAGAGAGGGGTTTGGGGGGAACGGGTGGTGCTGATGAGAGGGGGGGGAGGGGTAAGGGGTAGAGTGGGGTGGGAAGGTGGGGGGGAGGGGGAAAGGAGAGAGAAGGGGGAAATGAGGGTGTCTTAGTAGGGTGGTGGAGGAGGGAAGGCAGAGGGGGGTAGGAGGTAAAGAGGGGTGGGGATGGGGAGGGGGTAGGGGGGGGAGGGAAACATATTAGATTCAAACAATCAGGTCAGAACCATATATCTAGTCAGCAGATGTCAGCTCATTTTATCTCAAGAAACAAAAATGCCATAAAAGGCATAAAAGGCATAAATCACTGGGAAGGAGAAGGAGGAGGAGGAGGCACCTGGTCCACCCACTGTAGCTCTCAACATGCTCTTTCGTATGTCCGTGCGGAAGAGGAAGAAGGGAAGGGGGGATTAAGATAAAGAGTACCGTCAGAGGTCACTAAGATGTCTCACCGATTGGTTTCCTCGTTTAAATATTCTTACACAATGTGACCATCCTGGATAAAAACTTTGATTATTCATTAAACGGATTTCCATTCCTGCTTGTAGGATATTGAAGAAGAACAATTTCAGTTAAACATAAACAACCTTGCAAAGCAAATAAATTGGAACTCTGGACCATAGCCAGTTTCCCTATAGGCAACATAATGTGGACACCTGGCCATCACACCTGTATGAGCTTGAAGGACATCCCATTGCAAAACCATGAGCATTGATATGGAGTTAGCCCCAATATTTGTCACTCCTTTTTGAAGGCTATATACAAGATTTTGGAGTGTGCCTGTGGGTATTTGTGCTCATTCTGCTAAAACAATATTTGTGAGGTCAGGCAATAAGGTTGGACAACATGGTTTGGCTAACAATCAGTATTCAAATTCTTCTGAAGGCCACTTGAGTTCCACTACACCAAACCTATCAAACCATGGCTTCATTGACCTTGCTTTGTGCACAAGTGCACAGCATGCTGAAATAGGAAATGGCCATTGCCCAATCTGTTACCACAAAGTTGGAAGCACCATATTGTCCAAAAAGTCTTTGTATCCTGTAATATTAAGATGATTATTCACTTGAACTAAGGAGCCTAGCCAAAACCCTGAAAAAAACAGCAGCAGGGAATGATCCCTCCTCCTCCACCCTGCTGCCAAAGAAAATATATAGGGGCTATAAATAAACAGAAATCAATATCAAATACATTGTTTACAAAATACTAAAATACTGTTTATTATCATTTGAACTGAGTATGTGCAATAACTAATATTTAAAATGTAGAGTCCAAGAATGTGGAAAACTGCTATAAAAGTGTTTTTGTTTTATTTATTTAAAGACAAATACCACTGTAGTATTATCTCAGTGCAATGTATCGGTGGGTTTTCTAATAATTGGGTTGACATTTAAAACACTCAGAAACCCATTCTTCACAAGGAAATGCACAACGGAGATTATAATGATTTGGAATTAGGAGGCAAATGCTAATTTTATTATCTGTTAAAGAGGTAGATTCTATTCCAGTTGAAAAACATGTTGATAACTTTTACTATGACATTCTTTGTAAAAACCTATGGAGATTTTTGTAAATTCTGTAATAACCTCAGATTATACCCCAAAGTTTTTTTAGAGAGTCAGAAGTTTTTTTAATAGTTTTAAAACTAAATTGATATTGATTACATATTTTCATGTACTACATATTAAGTAGATTTGGTGAGAGTTAGGGCATATAGGATGCATACAGTGTGTTCTATTCAAGCTATAGTTTATGATAGACAATGGAATTATTACATTGAATGGTAAGTTCTAAAGAAAATTAATGCACATTAAACATTTGTAAAACACTTGCTTTGTTTATTGTCTTCATACATCTTTACATACTCAAATTTAAATATAATTACAAGTAACAAATGCACCTGTTTTTATCATAGTCTTTACTGTTCCCTACTAATGTATGTGTTGGTATTTATTTTCTCCTTATTCTTCCCTTGCCCTAATCATTTGTTGGCATGCAATGTATATAAACCATATCATCACAAATGCATATTAATATATTAAAAAGGATTGCAACAAGAAAAACTTTAACAACATCTGTAGGGACCAATGAAATCCCAATCAAGCAAGCAATAGATATAATGCACATTATTTCATTTTTAATGGTTGTTTTGCAAATGACCAGTCAGAAAATCTGCTTTCATCTCAATACCCCAGGAAATAAAAATAGGAATAAAAAGTGCACAAACGAGGATATAACTTCCAGGGGTATTCTAAATGTCCCTAGAAAAGGGAAAACATAACAAATATTAGTGAAGTCCTGTATACAAAGTGATCAAGCAGGTGGGAAGGAATTGTACTCACACAGCCCAGAACTATAACTAAGCTCTTAGTGAAATAAGTCAATGTTTGGCTTAAGAATGATTTAGACGGATCAGAGAGACTCCCAGTAATAGAAAATATTTATTACAATAAAATCACTCGGGTTAAACAGACTCAGTAATTGAACACAGCTGCATACAAATAAGCAACAAATGCCGACCAAACTAAGCGTGAGCTGAAATCGGATGAAAGTTCAAGAGTCACACCCTCCCAGTGATACAGGAGTTCTCGTAATCCATCGTCTCTAACGTACATTTCACCGGACCTGCTTCCGGTGTTCTGTTAAGGGACAAATTTTTCAAAAGAGCGAACCATGTCACTTCCTGTGACGTTACATCAGCTGTTGTACACATTTTGCCCCTAATGCATATGCGTGCCAGCGTCATCACATACCTGGCCGCATACGTCACTGTGAAACTATTTAGACATGTGAAATTGAGAAACCTTTCTATAGCGCATGCGTGGGATTTTCTATCACATATGGGGGGGTTTATGGAACAATGTTTATTGGTCCCTGCATGACAAACAGCCAAATATGTGAATTATGGTGTAAACCGATATACATGTAAGGATAAAAAATACGACATTGCAAAATGGATCTTCCAACACAAGCAGTGGTGATAGCCGTGTGGCTGTTTGTCATGCAGGGACCAATAAAAAGCGTTCCATAAACCTCCCCATTTGTGATAGAAAATCCCACGCATGCACTATAGAAAGGCATCTCAATTTCACATGTCTAAATAGTTTCACAGTGACGTATGCGGCCAGGTATGTGATGACGCTGGCACGCATGCACATTTGGGGCAAAATGTGTACAACAGCTGATGTAACGTCACAGGAAGTGACATGGTTCGCTCTTTTGAAGTTTGGTCCCTTAACAGAACACCGGCTTTTTCAAGGATGATGCTTTAGTTCCATTGTTATCCTTTAAGGCTTCCTGCAATTAGTCCATTGGTTTTTATGCACTCCTATTTAACGACGTAAGTACTTAAAATCAGCTGTTACAGTTCATTATGGAAAAAGCAGATCAAAATGGAGCATTCATAATAAAACATATTAAAATCAATAAGACATATATAAAACAGAACAATATTATTAATATATGCAATAGAAATATAATTATAAATAGAATTATAAAAATATATATATATAAAAAAGTCTGATGTCAGGAATTGAACTCCGAACCTTATATATATATATATATATATATATATATATATATATATATATATATATATATATATATATATATATATATATATGTACAGTATCTCACAAAAGAAAGTACACCCCTCACATTTTTGTAAATATTTTATTATATCTTTTCATGTGACAACAACACTGAAGAAGTGACACTTTGCTACAATGTACAGTAGTGAGTGTACAGCCTGTATAACAGTGTAAATTTGCTGTCCCCTCAAAATAACTCAATACACACCATTGGCAACAAAAGTGAGTACAAATGGGGCCCAACGTGTCAATATTTTGTGTGGCCACCATTATTTTTCAGCACTGCCTTAACCCTCTTGGGCATGGAGTTCACCAGAGCTTCACAGGTTGCCACTGGAGTCCTCTTCCACTTATCTATGACAACATCACTGAGTTGGGGGATGTTAGAGACCTTGTGCTCCCCCACCTTCCGTTTGAGGATGCCCCACAGACGCTCAATAGGGTTTAGGTCTGGAGACATGCTTGGCCAGTCCATCACTTTTACCCTCAGCTTTTTTAGCAAGGCAGTGGTTGTCTTGGAAGTGTGTTTTGGGTCGTTATCATGTTGGAATACTGAATACTCCAAAGGGAGGGGATCATGCTCTGCTTTAGTATGTCACAGTACATGTTGGCATTCATGGTTCCCTCAATGAACTGTAGCTCCCCAGTGCTGACAGCACTCATGTAGGCCCAGACCATAACACTCCCACCACCATGCTTGACTGTAGGCAAGACACACTTGTCTTTGTACTCCTCACCTGGTTGCCGCCACACACGCTTGACACCATCTGAACCAAATAAGTTTATCTTGGTCTCCATGTAATCCATGTCCTTAGTCTGCTTGCCTTCAGAAAACTGTTTGTAGGCTTTCTTGTGCATTATCTTTAGAAGAGGCTTCCTTCTGGGATGACAGCGATGCAGACCAATTTGATGCAGTGTGCGGCGTATGGTTTGAGGATAAACAGACTGACCCCCCCATCCCTTCAACAGCTGCAGCAATGCTGACAGCACTCATACGTCTATATCCCAAAGGCAACCTCTGGATATGACACTGAGCACATGCACTCAACCTCTTTGGTCGACCATGGTGAGGCCTGTTCTGAGTGGAACCTGTCCTGTGAAACTGCTGTATGGTCTTGACCACCATGCTGCAGCTCAGTTTCAGGGTCTTGGCAATCTTCTTATAGCCTAGGTCATCTTTATGTAGCACAACAATTCTTTTTTTCAGATCCTTTAGAGATTTCTTTGCCATGAGGTGCCATGTTGAACTTCCAGTCACCAGTATGAGAGAGTGTGAGAGCGATAACACCAAATTTAACACACCTGCTCCCCATTCACACCTGAGACCTTGTAACACTAATGAGTCACATGACGCCAGGGAATGAAAATGGCTAATTGGGCCCAATTTGGATATTTCCACTTAGGGGTGTACTCACTTTTGTTGCCAACAGTTTAGACATTAATGGCTGTGTGTTGAGTTATTTTGAGGGGACAGCAAATTAGCACTGTTATACAGGCTGTACACTCACTACTTTACATTGTAGCAAAGTGTCATTTCATCAGTGTTGTCACATAAAAAGATATACTAATATATTTACAAAAATGTGAGGGGTGTACTCACTTTTGTGAGATAATGTATATAATGTATATATTACCAAATTACACACTTAGACCTAGATTTGGAGTTTGGCATTAGCCGTGAAAACCAGCGTTAGAGGCTCCTAACGCTGGTTTTAGGCTACCGCCGGTATTTGGAGTCACTCAAAATAGGGTCTAACGCTCACTTTTCAGCCGCGACTTTTCCATACCGCAGATCCCCTTACGTAAATTGCGTATACTATCTTTTCAATGGGATCTTTCTAACTCCGGTATTTCGAGTCGTTTCTGAAGTGAGCGTTAGACATCTAATGACAAAACTCCAGCCGCAGGAAAAAAGTCAGTAGTTAAGAGCTTTCTGGGCTAACGCCGGTTTATAAAGCTCTTAACTACTGTACTCTAAAGTACACTAACACCCATAAACTACCTATGTACCCCTAAACCGAGACCCCCCCACATCGCCGACACTCGAATAATTTTTTTTAACCCCTAATCTGCCGACCGCCACCTACGTTATCCTTATGTACCCTTAATCTGCTGCCCCTAACACCGCCGACCCCTGTATTATATTTATTAACCCATAATCTACCCCCCTCAACGTCGCCTCCACCTGCCTACACTTATTAACCCCTAATCTGCCGCTCCGTAAACCGCCGCTACTTACATTATCCCTATGTACCCCTAATCTGCTGCCCTAACATCGCTGACCCGTATATTATATTTATTAACCCCTAATCTGCCCCCCACAACGTCGCCTCCACCTGCCTACACTTATTAACCCCTAATCTGCCGACCGCAAAGCGCCGCCACCTACGTTATCCTTATGTACCCCTAATCTGCTGCCCCTAACACCGCCGACCCCTGTATTATATTTATTAACCCCTAATCTGCCCCCCTCAACGTCGCCTCCACCTGCCTACACTTATTAACCCCTAATCTGCCAAGTGGACCTGAGCGCTACTATAATAAAGTTATTAACCCCTAATCCGCCTCACTAACCCTATAATAAATAGTATTAACCCCTAATCTGCCCTCCCTAACATCGCAGACACCTAACTTCAATTATTAACCCCTAATCTGCCGACCGGAGCTCACCGCTATTCTAATAAATGTATTAACCCCTAAAGCTAAGTCTAACCCTAACACCCCCCTAAGTTAAATATAATTTAAATCTAACGAAATTAATTATCTCTTATTAAATAAATTATTCCTATTTAAAGCTAAATACTTACCTGTAAAATAAATCCTAATATAGCTACAATATAAATTATAATTATATTATAGCTATTTTAGGATTAATATTTATTTTACAGGTAACTTTGTATTTATTTTACCCAGGTACAATAGCTATTAAATAGTTAAGAACTATTTAATAGCTAAAATAGTTAAAATAATTACAAATTTACCTGTAAAAGAAATCCTAACCTAAGTTACAATTAAACCTAACACTATACTATCAATAAATTAATTAAATAAACTACCTACAATTACCTACAATTAACCTAACACTACACTATCAATAAATTAATTAAATACAATTCCTACAAATAAATACAATTAAATAAACTTGCTAAAGTACAAAAAATAAAAAAGAACTAAGTTACAAAAAATAAAAAAATATTTACAAACATAAGAAAAATATTACAACAATTTAAAACTAATTACACCTACTCTAAGCCCCCTAATAAAATAACAAAGCCCCCCAAAATAAAAAAATGCCCTACCCTATTCTAAATAACTAAAGTTCAAAGCTCTTTTACCTTACCAGCCCTGAACAGGGCCCTTTGCGGGGCATGCCCCAAGAAGTTCAGCTCTTTTGCCTGTAAAAGAAAAAATACAATACCCAAGCCCCCCAACATTACAACCCACCACCCACATACCCCTAATCTAACCCAAACCCCCCTTAAATAAACCTAACACTAAGCCTCTGAAGATCTTCCTACCTTATCTTCACCTCACCGGGTTCAACGATCTGTCCAGAAGAGCTCCTCTGATGTCCTGATCCAAGCCCAAGCGGGGGGCTGAAGAGGTCCATGATCCGGATGAAGTCTTCATCCAAGCAGGAGCTGAAGAGGTCCATGATCCGGATGAAGTCTTATAGCAATGGCATCTTCAATATTCTTTCTTCCGGATCCATCTTGCAGACCTCTGACACGGAACATCCTGCTGGCCCGACGGACTAACGACGAATGACGGTTCCTTTAAGGGACGTCATCCAAGATGGCGTCCCTCGAATTCCGATTGGCTGATAGGATTCTATCAGCCAATCGGAATTAAGGTAGGAATATTCTGATTGGCTGATGGAATCAGCCAATCAGATTCAAGTTCAATCCGATTGGCTGATTCAATCAGCCAATCAGATTGAGCTCGCAATCTATATAATAATCAGCCAATAGATTGCGAGCTCAATCTGATTGGCTGATTGAATCAGCCAATCGGATTGAACTTGAATCTGATTGGCTGATTCCATCAGCCAATCAGAATATTCCTACCTTAATTCCGATTGGCTGATAGAATCCTATCAGCCAATCGGAATTCGAGGGACGCCATCTTGGATGACGTCCCTTAAAGGAACCGTCATTCGTCGTTAGTCCGTCGGGCCAGCAGGATGTTCCACGTCGGAGGTCTGCAAGATGGATCCGGAAGAAAGAAGATTGGAGATGCCGTTGATAAAAGACTTCATCCGGATCATGGACCTCTTCAGCTCCCGCTTGGATGAAGACTTCATCTGGATCATGGACCTCTTCAGCCCCCCGCTTGGGCTTGGATCAGGACATCGGAGGAGCTCTTCTGGACAGATCGTTGAACCCGGTGAGGTGAAGATAAGGTAGGAAGATCTTCAGGGGCTTAGTGTTAAGTTTATTTAAGGGGGATTTGGGTTAGATTAGGGGTATGTGGGTGGTGGGTTGTAATGTTGGGGGGCTTGGGTATTGTATTTTTTCTTTTACAGGCAAAAGAGCTGAACTTCTTGGGGCATGCCCCGCAAAGGGCCCTGTTCAGGGCTGGTAAGGTAAAAGAGCTTTGAACTTTAGTTATTTAGAATAGGGTAGGGCATTTTTTTATTTTGGGGGGCTTTGTTATTTTATTAGGGGGCTTAGAGTAGGTGTAATTAGTTTAAAATTGTTGTAATATTTTTCTTATGTTTGTAAATATTTTTTTATTTTTTGTAACTTAGTTCTTTTTAATTTTTTGTACTTTAGCAAGTTTATTTAATTGTATTTATTTGTAGGAATTGTATTTAATTAATTTATTGATAGTGTAGTGTTAGGTTAATTGTAGGTAATCGTAGGTAGTTTATTTAATTAATTTATTGATAGTATAGTGTTAGGTTTAATTGTAACTTAGGTTAGGATTTCTTTTACAGGTAAATTTGTAATTATTTTAACTATTTTAGCTATTAAATAGTTCTTAACTATTTAATAGCTATTGTACCTGGTTAAAATAAATACAAAGTTACCTGTAAAATAAATATTAATCATAAAATAGCTATAATATAATTATAATTTATATTGTTGCTATATTAGGATTTATTTTACAGGTAAGTATTTAGCTTTAAATAGGAATAATTTATTTAATAAGAGATAATTAATTTCGGTAGATTTAAATTATATTTAACTTAGGGGGGTGTTATTGTTAGGGTTAGACTTAGCTTTAGGGGTTAATACATTTATTAGAATAGCGATGAGCTCCGGTCGGCAGATTAGGGGTTAATAATTGAAGTTAGGTGTCGGCGATGTTAGGGAGTGCAGATTAGGGGTTAATACTATTTATTATAGGGTTAGTGAGGCGGATTAGGGGTTAATAACTTTATTATAGTAGCGCTCAGGTCCGCTCAGCAGATTAGGGGTTAATAAGTGTAGGCAGGTGGAGACGACATTGAGGGGGGCAGATTAGGGGTTAATAAATATAATACAGGGGTTGGCGGTGTTAAGGGCAGCAGATTAGGGGTACATAAGGATAACGTAGGTGGCAGCGCTTTGCGGTCGGCAGATTAGGGGTTAATAAGTGTAGGCAGGTGGAGGCGACGTTGTGGGGGGCAGATTAGGGGTTAATAAATATAATATAGGGGTCGGCGATGTTAGGGCAGCAGATTAGGGGTACATAGGGATAATGTAAGTAGCGGCGGTTTACGGAGCGGCAGATTAGGGGTTAATAATAATATGCAGGGGTCAGCGATAGCTGCGGCGGCAGATTAGGGGTTAATAAGTGTAAGGCTAGGGGTGTTTAGACTCGGGGTACATGTTAGGGTGTTAGGTGCAGACGTAGAAGTGTTTCCCCATAGCAAACAATGGGGCTGCGTTAAGAGCTGAACGCAGCTTTTTTGCAGGTGTTAGGTTTTTTTTTCAGCTCAAACAGCCCCATTGTTTCCTATGGGGGAATCGTGCACGAGCACGTTTTTGAGGCTGGCCGCTTGCGTAAGCAACTCTGGTATCGAGAGTTGAAGCTGCGTTAAAAATGCTCTACGCTCCTTTTTTGGAGCCTAACGCAGCCTTTTTGTGGACTCTCAATACCAGAGTTATTTTTATGGTGCGGCCAGAAAAAAGCAGGCGTTAGGTTTTCGGGTCGTTACCGACAAAACTCCAAATCTAGCCGTTAGTTTACTACTTTTATTAGATGCAGTTTAAAAAATGAGAGACTAAAAAATATAGCATCCATAATTAAGATCTTTATCTGTGTTCAATATTTGAGGTTTACAAACATAAATGACATCTAGTTTGCACAATACAAAATACATATCTAATAAAACAGAAAGGTTATAGGCAGTTACATACATGTTAGCAGATCAAATTACAAATCTAAACATCATATCGTTGTAGGTCTATCTATAGATTTAAAACTGTCCACTCTTGGGCCTTCAAAGTGGAACAATATTTAGCAATAGATCTATTTTAGACTATATTACACCCATTGGTCCATGCCTAAATCTATATATTAAGGGCATTCCAGGACTGACCCATTAATATTACAGAATGCAATGCCTTTTATGACTCAATAACAAAAAAAAAGAATTGAAGGTGCAAACTACAAAATTTTCTTTTTCTTTATAGTAGTATATCAAGGAGCCCCCCAAAATAAATTTAAAAAAAAATTAGAAATAAATTACACCCCGGCTAAGAGTTAGTGGCCACTCCTGGACCATGGATGTTAGATATAGGTGAGGGTTGAGGATTGGGAGAAATGTTAACAGGGCTGGTCTTGGACCCAATGCTATGGCAGGATTCTCTTTACAATGACACAGCATAAAAAGGCCACTTTTGGACCCTTAATATATAATATCAAGCAGAAAGTTATATTTAGATAACAAAAAGATTACTCTATCATAATGCATATTACATTATCGAAAGAAACACGGCCACTCTTGGACCCCAAATACTCTATAGAGATATTTCTTGATTCATTTAAAAAAAATATATATATTTTTTTTTATTTTTAGTGCAAACTTTACTGCCATTCTAGGGAACCCTTCTAACTTTGAACTAACCCATAATCTAAGAAACTTAGCCCAAACAAAATAATATGAGGCATATATAAGAAATGTCACGCGGACAGTGCGGATCAGGTCCGCAAGACATCGCTGAATGCGGAGAGCAATACGTTCTCCGCATTTAACATTGCACCAGCAGCTCACAAGAGCTGCTGGTGCAACGCCGCCCCCTGCAGACTCGTGGCCAATGGGCCGCCAGCAGGGGGTGTCAATCAACCCGATCGTACTCGATCGGGTTGAATTGTTGCGATTCCTGTCCGCCTGCTCAGAGCAGGCGGACAGGGTTATGGAGCAGCGATCTTTGTGACCACTGCTTCATAACTGCTGTTTCTGGCAAGTCTGAAGACTCGCCAGAAACACGGGCTGTCAAGCTCCTTTTGGAGCTTGATAGATAGGCCCCTATGACTCCTCATAGTTAACCTCCATTAAATTATATAGGATGGGCATTCTATGGGGTTACAAGAATTATATATTTTCTCTCTATTAAGGTATTATTTATACAGCTTGTTAGTGTCTAATATGTGATTTAGATCATATACTCTCTGTTAAAAACTATGTCGCCTCATCTAAACATGCCTATTCTAACAATAGTGAAATAGCTTTGCACATGTAACCCCACAATGATAAATTGTGCATTCTCTATTAGAGTACCATATCTACAGAGCTGGGTAAATATTTCTCTCAAGGGCAAGAAAAAACATTGTACACATATATGTTATCATAGATATAAAGCATTACTACAATAGATAACCTTTATACAGCTTGCAGGTTTCTAATAGGTGATTTAGGTTATATACTTTCTGTTAAGACTTGTGTTGCCTCGTCTAAACATGTTTATCATAGCAATAATTAAATAGTTTTGCACATTCAACCCTACGTTGAATAACACACAGAAAACTTTTAAGATTCTAAAGTACTATATAGACTGTGAATTCTCTATCAGAGTAGCATATCAACTTAGCTGGGCAAACATTTCTCTCAAAGGTAAGAAAAAAACATATTATCATAGATATAAAGAACTTTTAAATACCAGTTTTCCCCTTTGTCTAGTAAGGCCACGTCAGGGCCACAATGAACACTACTTTCTAATCTGGGGATACAGGTCTCTTTCGGACCTGCAAAATATGCGTTAGAGGAGGAGGACTGCCTTTCCTGAAAACAAATACAGCGCTCTTAATTCCTAGTAAAGTCCCAGGCCCTAATAATTACCACTGTCTTACTAAGAAGCTGAGGTTTCGGCATATCTGTCTCAGCTAACCATCTCACCCCTTGCCTTATGGGGTAGGAAATAACCTGACAGCAAACACAAGGGCCCAACAGCATTAAATACATTAATAAGAGCTTCAGTATTAGATATAGCAGTTCTCAGGACAATGTGTAAAGTCCAAATTCAAGGAGAGGTGCATTTCTTGAGTAGGACTAAGTCGGACCTGGTAATCCAGAGTCCACCATTATGCCTTTTACTTTATCCAATCCCAACTCTTCTAGTGGTGCTCAAGTCGAAGAAGCCTCCGAGTATCCAATGCATCCATTTGGGAGCCAAATCTATCTTGAGATCCAGCATGCACCCTAGGCCATAGCCCATGCAGAGTTCCAAGGCAACAGGATAGTAGTGGGCTACTAACGCCCAGTGCTCCACCGCAAAGCCATTCGCCGGGGAGTAGGTCGGTCTCCCCTAAGTGTCCAGGTAAGCAGCAGCCGCCCAGATATCTCCAACAGAGTAAGCACTATGGGTCTCTACTGTTTCTTGTTTGCTGGCGGTAGTCGTTTTATTCATAGTTGTCTCCTTCTCAGGCAAATCATATTTGCTGGAAGCTCCTAAATTGCTGGAGTCTCCCAGACTGTCCTCTCCAGGGCCAGCATCCTGCTGTTCCCTCTCCAGAAAAGTAGCTCTGGTAAGTGCGCTCTCCTCCCATGGCTGTTGAGCGCCACTCAGGGTACGTGAAACTGTTACCTCCACCATGCTTAGCCTGGGAGTCTTCCTCATAGGAGCCCCAACTAGTTCCATGAGGCGGTTGAATCTGTAGTGCATCTGCTGCTCAGATTCAGTGAATAGGGCTCGTATCTTAGAATAAAAATCCTCCATATTGAGAGTGTTATGCAGAGGAACACGATATTCTCTGCTTACCCGAACTCTCTCCTTGGGAGCCGCCAGAGACACTCAGCGGTCCAGTCTGGCAAGTCCTGTTGTTTTGATAAAAAATATTTTTATGTGATTCCATTCAGCTAGGTGTCCCTTGCATCGTGAGATTTTAATTCTTGCTGTATGGTTGTTCAATCTTCAGATTACAGGTGGAATGTAAATCTGTATTACAAAGCTCTCAGTTTAGCGACCATCTTGGACCATAGCCCGGACACGCCCCCCCAACTGAGTCTTTTTTACCCGAGTGATTTTATTGTAATAAATATTTTATATTACTGGGAGTCTCTCTGATCCTTCTGAAACATCTTTAACCCCTTAGTGACCAGAGCACTTTTCCATTTTCTGTCTGTTTGGGACCAAGGCTATTTTTACATTTCTGCGGTGTTTGTGTTTAGCTGAAATTTTCCTCTTCCTCATTTACTGTACCCACACATATTATATACCGTTTTTCTCGCCATTAAATGGACTTTCTAAAAATACCATTATTTTTATCATATCTTATCATTTACTATAAAAAAATTATAAAATATGAGGAAAAATTGAAAAAAACACACTTTTTCTAACTTTGAACCACAAAATCTGTTACATATCTACAACCACCAAAAAACACCCATGCTAAATAGTTTCTAAATTTTGTCCTGAGTTTAGAAATACCAAATGTTAACATGTTCTTTGCTTTTTTTGTAACTTATAGGGCCATAAATACAAGTAGCACTTTGCTATTTTCAAACCATTTTTTTTCAAAATTAGCGCTAGTTACATTGGGACACTGATATCTTTCAGGAATCCCTGAATATCCATTGACATGTATATATTTTTTTTTAGAAGACATCCCAAAGTATTGATCTAGGCCCATTTTGGTATATTTCATGCCACCATTTCACCGCCAAATGCGATCAAATACAAAAAATCGTTCACTTTTTCACAATTTTTTTCACAAACTTTCAGTTTCTCACTGAAATTATTTACAAACTGCTTGTGCAATTATGGCATAAATGGTTGTAAATTCTTCTCTGGGATCCCCTTTGTTCAGAAATGTTAGACATATATGGCTTTGGCATTGCTTTTTGGTAATTAGAAGGCCGCTAAATGCCACTGCGCACCACACGTGTTTTATGCCCAGCAGTGAAGGGGTTAATTAGGGAGCATGTAGGGAGCTTCTAGGGTTAATTTTAGCTTTAGTGTAGTGTAGTAGACAACCCCAAGTATTGATCTAGGCCCATTTTGGTATATTTCATGCCACCATTTCACCGCCAAATGCGATCAAATTAAAAAAAAAACGTTACATTTTTCACAATTTTAGGTTTCTCACTGAAATCATTTACAAACAGCTTGTGCAATTATGGCACAAATGGTTGTAAATGCTTCTCTGGGATCCCCTTTGTTCAGAAATAGCAGACATATATGACTTTGGCGTTGCTTTTTGGTAATTAGAATGCTGCTAAATGGCGCTGCGCATCACACGTGTATTATGGCTAGCAGTGAAGGGGTTAATTAGGTAGCTTGTAGGGAGCTTGCAGGGTTAATTTTAGCTTTAGTGTAAAGATCAGCCTCCCACCTGAAACATCAGACCCCCTGATCCCTCCCAAACATCTCTCTTCCCTCCCCTACCCCACAAATGTCCCCGCCATCTTAAGTACTGGCAGAAACTCTGCCAGTACTAAAATAAAAGGAAAATTTGGGCTTTTTTGTGCATTTTTTATTTGCATATTTACATATGCTTCTGTGTAGGATCCCCCTTAGCCCCCAACCTCACTGATCCCCCACCAAACAGCTCTCTAACCCCTCTGACTTAATGTGCGCCATCTTGGGTACTGGCAGCTGTCTGCCAGTACCCATTTTAGTGAATAATATGCTTTTTTTTAATTAAAAAATGTCCCTTTTCTGTAGTGTAGCTCCCCCCCCCCCCCCAAATACCAACTCCCCACCCCTTCCAGATCCCTTAGATGCTTTGGAAAAAAAGTATTTAATTTTATTTGACAATTTACTTTTAAAAAAATTTCTGTAGTGTAGCGGTTCCCAACCGCTCCCGCCCCATGCACGCGCCCGCCCGCCACCCCCCGTGCACGCGCGCGCACGCCCGTGCTCGCCCCCGAAGGCTCCGCCCCCAATCCCGCCCCCTCCACCTTCCAGATCTCACCGATGGCCGCCCACCCGCCTCCGAAGTCGGCTCCCACCCACCAACTATACCGGCCATCGATGTCCGGTGCAGAGAGGGCCACAGAGTGTCTCTCTCTGCATCGGATGGCCAAGGGGGGTTATTGCAGGATGCCTCCATATCGCGGCATCACTGCAATAACCGGAAAGCATCTGGAAGCGAGCAGGATCGCTTCCAGCTGCTTTCCAGACCAAGGACGTACGCCACACGTCCTCGGTCATTAACTGCATTTTTTTTGAGGACGTGTGGCGTACGTCCTTGGTCGTTAAGGGGTTAAAGGGCCATGAAATCCAATTTTTTGTTTTTCATGATTCAGAAAGAACATACAATTTTAAACAACTTTCCAATTTACTTCTGTTATCAAATGTTCTTAATTGTCTTGTTATCCTTTGTTGAAAAGCTGTAAAGTAAGCTTATGAGTATGCACTTGTCTGCAGCTCTATATGGTGGCAGTTTTGCAACAATATTATACATTAGCAGGATCACATGTAGTGCTTCAGGCATGTGCACGCTACCTACCTAGGTATCCCTTCAACAAAGAATAACATGAGAACAAAGCAAATTTGATAATAGAAGTAAATTGGAAACTTTTAAAAAAGTGTATTCTCCATCTGAATAATGAAAGAAAATGTTTGGGTTTTATGTCCCTTTAAGGCAAACATGGGCTTATTTCACTAAGAGCTTACTTATAGCTCTGGGCTGTGTGAGTACAATTCCTTACCACCTGCTTGTTCACTCTGTATGCAGGACTTCCTTATTATTTGTCATTGTTACCCTTTTTTAAGGACATTTCACAGAAGACCCCTAGAAGTTATAGCCTCTTTTTATTCACTTCAACACATTTTATTCCTATTTTTGTTTATTTTGTTGTGCGTTTCGTTACAGGATTGTCACTGTAGATCATAACAAAAACATCAGTGTCAGAGACAATTGTCCCTAACCACAATCTCTTCCCTCCACAAATAATTTGTATGGTTCTTCCAGCCATGATGCTACTATATCTAATAGTCTACAACAGACAGTCTACAATAAAAATGTTATTGTTTTAAAAGATAGATAATCCATTTATTACACATTCCCCAGTCTTGCACAACCAACACTGTTATATTATTATATTTTTTACCTCTGTGATTACCTTGTATCTAAGCAACTTCTGATAGCCCCCTGATCACATGACTGTGACTATTTAAAATCTATTGACTTGCATTTAGTACTGTGTTGTTCTTACTCTTAAATAACTTCCCGGACTTGAACACATTGTTATCTATATGGCCCACATGAACTATCAGTCTCCTGTTGTTAAAAGAAAATACTAAAGCATGTGATTAAGAGGCTGTCAATAGAGCCTTTGAAACAGGCAGACATTTAGAGGTTTAAATGTTATAAAGTATATTCATCTAACAATGTTGCTTGTGCAAAGCTGGGGAATGGGTAGCTATCTTTTTAAACAATAACAATTTTTGTGTAGACTGTCCCTTTAAGCACAATAAAACTTTGTCCACCCTTCCAAAACAACCCCCTTGTGATTACCCCTCTATGTTATCCATCTACTGCAGTTATCATTAAATAATATCATCATATAATATCTAGCCTCACAAATAATGTCCCTAATTGTAAACCCCCATATGTGATACTCCCTATGGTAAATCTCAACAATGCTTACATTGAACTGATTTAAAGCAAATTTAAAAAATCAAAACAGAAAACCTTTTAAGTAAACAAAAACTTTTGAAGATGGTTATTTTCTCCACTTTTCTGGATTTGACCTATATTTTAAAGGTAGCAGGGTCATATTGTAGTCCCCTTAAAAAACCTTCAGCTAGATTACGAGTTTTGCGTTATGAATGAAAAAGCCTCATAATGCTGCTTTTTCACTACCGCTGCTATTACGAGTCTTGCAGGTATAGGTGTACTGCAAAGAATTCTATCAGACAATCGGAATTAAGGTTGAAAAAATCCTATTGGCTGATGCAATCAGCCAATAGGATTGAACTTCAATCCTATTGGCTGATCCAATCAGCCAATAGGATTGAGCTTGCATTCTATTGACTGTTCCAATCAGCCAATAGAATGCAAGCTTAATCCTATTGGCTGATTGCATCAGCCAATAGAATTTTTTCAACCTTAATTCCAATTGACTGATAGAATTCTCTCAGCCAATCGGAATCTAAGGGACGCCATCTTGGATTACGTCATTTAAAGGAACCTTCATTCGTCGTTAGCCATCGAAAGAAGAGGATGCTCCGCGCCGGATGTCTTGAAGATGGAGCCACTCCGCGTCGAAAGGATTAAGATAGAAGATGCCATCTGGATGAAGACTTCTGCCCGTCTGGAGGACCACTTCTGCCGGCTTCGTGGGGACATCTAGCCACTTGGATGAAGACCTCTCCCGGTAAGTGAATCTTCGGGGGTTAGTGTTAGGATTTTGTAAGGGTGTTTTGGGTGGGTTTATTTTTTAGGTTAGGGCTTTGGGCTGCAATAGAGCTAAATGCCCTTTTAAGGGCAATGCCCATCCAAATGCCCTTTTCAGGGCAATTGGGAGCTTAGGTTTTTTTTTAGTTAGGCTTTTATTTGGGGGGTTGGTTGTGTTGGTGGTGGGTTTTACTGTTGGGGGGATGTTTGTATTTTTTTTTAAAGGTAAAAGAGCTGATTTCTTTGGGGGTAGTTTAGGCTAGGGTTTTTTTTTTATTTTGGGTGGACTTTTATTTTGATAGGGCTATTAGATTAGGTGTAATTAGTTTAAAGATCTTGTAATTATTTTTTTATTTTCTGTAATTTAGTGGGGTTTTTTGGTAATTTAGCTAATTTTATTTAATGTATTTAATTGTTTAAATGTAGGGAATTTGTATTTATTTCAGCTAGGTAGTTATTAAATAGTTAATAACTATTTAGTAACTATTCTACCTAGTTAAATAAATACAAACTTGCCTGTAAATTAAAAATAAACCCTAAGATAGATACAATGTAACTATAAGTTATATTATAGCTAGCTTAGGGTTTATTTTATAGGTAAGTATTTAGTTTTAAATAGGAATTATTTAGTTAATAATAGGAATTTTTTTTATATTTATTTTAATTATATTTAAGTTAGAGGATGTTAAGGTTAGGGTTAGACTTATATTTAGGGGTTAATAAATATAATATAGTGGTGACGACGTTGGGGATGGCAGATTAGGGTTTAATAAGTGTAGGTATGTGGCGGCGATGTCAGGGGCAGAAGATTAGGGGCTAATAAGTGTAATGTAGGTAACATTATATAGGTGTCGGCGATGTCAGGGGCAGCAGATTAGAGGTGTTTAGACTCGGGTTTATGTTAGGTTGTTAGGTGTAAACATAACTTTTCTTTCCCCATAGGAATCAATGGGGCTGCATTACAGAGCTTTATGCTCCTTTATTGCAGGTGTAAAACCAGCTCAAAGCAGCAGGTATTTGTGTGCGGTATGGTGCTCAACGCAACCATATTGCCTGCTAATACCGGGTTTTTGCAAACCTGTAATAGCAGCGTTATTAAAGGTGAGCGGTGTAAATAACTTGCAAATTATTACCGAGCTGTTCATAACGCAAAACTCGTAATCTGGCCGCTTATTTGTTAACTGTAGCCTGCAATGCTACTATCACCAATCATGACCTGACCTTAAAGGGACATGGAAATGTAAATGTTTTTTTTGTCATTCAGACAAAGCATAACTTTTTTTTGTTTACTTCTATTATCACATGTCCTTTGTTTTCATAATATCCTTTGTTGAAGAGATATGCTAGATAGGTATTATTTCTGGAGCAGTACAGAACAATAAACACTGCTGCCACCTACCTTTCTTGCAAATATAGAACAGAATTATAAAACTTCTGCCATATATTGCTTCAATTATGTACATGCCCACCTAACTGATTTTCAACAAAGGTTACCAAGAGAATGAAGTACATATGATAATAGAAGTAAAATGGAAAGTTTTCTTAAAGTTTACACTCTATTTAATCATGAAATATTTTGTTATGGTTCTATGTCCCTTTAATAAACAGCATCTATTGGCACTTAAAATCATCTTTCCACTGCAATTACCCCATCTACATGTTCTGCACCACTGAAATATAGATCTTGTCTAATTCCCCATTGATACTTTTTCCCAACAAAATTATCTGTCTACTGAATTTTCTCATACACTCCTAAACACCTTACTCTCCCAAAATTAAATTTAAAAATATTAAAAAAACAAACAATTATCTACATACAGAATGTACTTTCTTCATCCTCTACCAGCCAGCAACATCAGGTTCTTTTCTCTTCCTGTTCTTAGAAGTCCCTCTTATGATTTGTTTTTTCTTTGAAACATAAATAGAAAACAAACAGCTAGATTACAAGTTATGCGTGCTATAGGGAAATTAACGAACGCAAAAAAGTTGCGTTATTTAACCCCCTATAGCGCAGCCATTACAAGTTTTCAAACAGCCGGCTTGTGCGTGCGATATGGTGCTTTTAATCTCCATACCGCACAAAAAACAAGCGCTGTTTTGACGTGCTCGTGCATGCTTTCCCCATAGACATCAATGGGGAGAGCAGGTCAGAAAAAAGTCTAACAACTGCGATTGCAGAATGAAAAGCTCCGTAATGCAGCCTCATTGGTGTCTATAGGGAAAAACGTTAAAACCTAACACCCTAACATAAACCCCATGTCTAAACACCCCTAATCTGCTGCCCCCGACATTGCTGGCACCTATATAATGTTATTAACCCCTAATCTGCCGCCCCTGATATCGCCGCCACCTAAATAAAACTATTAACCCCTAATATTACGCTCCCAATATCGTAGTCACAATACTAAAGATATTAACCCCTATTACCCTGCACCCCAACATCGCTCACACTATAATAAAGATATTGACCCCTATTCTGCTGCTCCCTGACATTGCCGCCACTAAATAAAGTTATTAACCCCTAAATCACTGGCCTCCCACATCACTACCACTAAATAAATCTATTAACCCCTAAACCGCCCCCCACATCGCAACAACCTAAATTAAACTATATATTAACCCCTAAACCTAACCCTATCGTAACCCTAAGCCTAACCATAACCATAACCCTAACACCCCCTAACTTTATCATAATTAAAATAGAGCTAAATTAAAGTTACAATTATTAACTAAATAATTCCTATTTAAAACTAAATACATACTTACCTGTGAAATAAAACCTAAGCTAGCTACAAAATAACTAATAGTTATATTGTTGCTAGCTTAGGATTTATTTTTATTTCACAGGTAAGTATGTATTTATTTTAACTAGGTAGACTAGTTAGTAAATAGTTATTAACTATTTAATAAATACCTAGTTAAAATAAATACAAACTTACCTGTGAAATAAAACAAAACCTGCCTTACACTAAAACCTAACATTACAAAATATAACAAACACTAAAATGACTAAAAATAAAAAAAAAAACTATCACAAAAATTAACAAAACTGCCTTTTGTAGGGCATTGCCCTAAAGTTTACAGCTCTTTTGCTACAAAACAAAACAAAACAAAACAAACACCCCCTAACAGTATACAAATCCCCACCCCCAAACCCACAAAATAAAAATAGAGTAAAACATAACCTAACCATTGCCCTGAAAAGGGCATTTGTATGGGCATTGCCTTTTTAAGGGCAATGCCCATACAAATGCCCTTTTCAAATGTTAGCTCTTTTTCCTGCTCTTAAAAGGGCATTCAGCTCTTTTGTGAAATGTCCAAGCCCTAATCTAAAATAAAAACCCACCCCAAAATGAAAAAAATACATTACATAAAATAACAAAAAAATTATCAAAAACAATAAAAATGATTCCTATTCTAATACCCATTTAAAAAAAAAAACACCCCAAAATAAAAACCTTATCTAGAATAAACTACCAATAGCCCTTAAAAGGGCCTTTTGTAGGGCAATTAAACAGCTCTTTTACCTATAATTTTTTACAAAGACCCACTAACATTACAAACCTCCATCCCCCCAAACCCACAAAATAAAAAAATCTATCTAAAAAAACCTAAGCTACACATTGCACTGAAAAAGGCATTTGTATGGGCATTTAGCTCTTTTACAAGCCCAAACCCTAAACTAAAAAAAAAACACCCAAAAAAAACCTATCACTAACCCCCGAAGATCCACTTACAGTTTTTGAAGTACCACTTGAATGACCTTCATCCATGCGGCAAAGTCCTCATCCAGGCGGGGAGAAATCTTCATCCAGGTGACCTCTTCTATCTTCATCCAGGCAGCGAAGTCTTCATCCAGGCAGCCTCTTCTCTCTTCATCCCGGCGGCACGG
This sequence comes from Bombina bombina, assembly GCF_027579735.1. Lineage (NCBI taxonomy): Eukaryota > Metazoa > Chordata > Amphibia > Anura > Bombinatoridae > Bombina > Bombina bombina. The sequence goes on along the minus strand of NC_069503.1, from coordinate 832,421,183 downwards.
AGCAGGTCCATCCTGAAGACATCCGGCACGGAGCATCCTCTTCATACGGTTGCCGCTGTACACTGAATCTTCAATGTAAGGTATGCGATTCAAGATGGCGTCCCTTGTATTCCTATTGGCTGATTTGAACAGCCAATAGGATTTCCATAGCTCTCATCCAATTAGCTGATTTAAATTTCCAAAATCAAATCAGTCAATAGGAATGCAAGGGACACCATCTTTAATTGCTTACCTTGCATTGAAGATTCAGTATATGGCGGCGACCGTATGAAGGGAATGCTCCGCGCCGGATGTCTTCAGGATGGACCCGCTCCGTGCCGCCGGAATGAAGATAGAATATGCCGCCTGGATGTAGATAGAAGAGGCCGCTTGGATAAAGACTTCTCTCTGCCTGGATGAGGACTTTGCCGCCTGGTCGAAGATAGAAGAGGCCATCTGGATGAAGACTTCTCACCGCCTGGATGAAGATTGTTCACACGGGACTTCAAAAACTGTAAGTGGATCTTTGGGGTTAGTGTTAGGATTTTTAAATCTTTTTTGGGTGTTTTTTTTTTTTTTTAGTTTAGGGTTTGGGCTTTTCGTAAAAGAGCTAAATGTCATTTTTAAGGGCAATGCCCATACAAATGCCTTTTTCAGGCCATGGGTAGCTTAGGTATTTTATTTTGGGGGGTTGGTTTGGTGGTGGGTTTTACTGTTTGGGGGGTCTTTGTATTTTTTTTTACAGGTAAAAGAGCTGTTTAACTTAGGGCAATGCCCTACAAAAGGCCCTTTTAAGGGCTATTGGTAGTTTATTGTAGGCTAGGTTTTTTTTATTTTGGGTGGGCTTTTTAATGTTGATAGGGCTATTAGATTAGGTGTAATTCTTATGTATTTTTGATCATTTCGTTTGTTATTTTTTGTAATTTAGTAATTTTTTTTTTTATTAGATAGTAATTTTTATAGTAGTGTTAGGATTTTTTAATGTGTATTTTAGTTCAATTAAATTGCTAGTTTAATTTTAGTTTAATAGTTAATTTAAACTTAGTTTTTTTAATTTGACAGGTAAGTTTTAATTTAATTTGAGATAGGGAAATTGTAATTTTAATATAAAGTTAGGGGGCTTTAGGTTTAGGGGTTACTAGTTTAAATTAGTTTATTGCAATGTGGGGGGCTTTTGGTTTAGGGGTTAATAGTTTAATTTAGTATATTTTATTGTGGGAGGCTTGCGGTTTAGGGGTTAATAGGTTTATTATAGTGGTGGCGGTGTAGGGCTTAATAACTTTAGTATAGTGGGGGCGGGCGGCAGATTAGGAGTTAATAATATTTAAATAGTATAAATAACAAATCCCAGCACCTGAGACTTAGAAACAAAAACATTTTTTTTAATTTCTTTATTATTCAACAGATATATATTAGATATCTTTCAACCTTTTCACAATGATGAGAACATTAATGTTTGTCTGCCCCCATTCTCACAAACCCCATCCACCATACGAAACCGCATACAAAACTGCTCAATATGAGCAGAAAAAATATAAATAAAAATATATATACACTATACTACCCCCAAGGCGTCCCAAGGGGGAATGACCAGCACCACATGCAAAAATAAATAAAAAAAATGTGAGCAAAAAAAGTCTCTCAGCCTCGGGAATGTAATAATATTCTTTGGAAAAATCTCTTTGGAAATGTCTCTTAGTAGTCCCTTAAGACAATATACTCTGTATTAGTAGCCAGTATGCTGCTGTCAAGAGGAAAATACACCTTAATCCACTCTTCAAGCTTTAAATGAGTTTCAATCTTAAAATTGGATTTTTATATGCATATATAACATCATACGCTCCTTCGTATTCAAATACAGATTAAATCACAGTCCGTAATTCAATTTTCCTTATGAGTATTTCCCCTAGGGAGGCTTGCAGTGTATTTAAATAGTGTTTGCGATGCGGGAGGGCGGCAGTTTAGGGGTTAATAAGTTTATTATAGTGGTGACGATGTCGGGGAGTGGCGGAATGGGGTTAATAAATCTTATTAGTGGCGGCAATATCAAAATCAGCAGATTAGCGGTTAAAAACTTTATTATAGTGTTTGCAATGCGGGAGGGCCTCGGTTTAGTGGTTAATACATAGTTTATGGGTGTTTAGTGTACTTTGTAGTGGTTTAGTTATGAGTTTTATGTAACAGATTTGTAGCTTAAATCTCATAAATACTGCTTTTAGATTACAAATCTGATCTTGTCGGTATAGGGTGTAACCCAAGCTTTTTAGCCTCACTACAAAACTAATAATGTTTGGCTATGGAAGTCCCATATATTGAACCCCATTTTTTACGTTGCTGAGTCTGCTTTGTAGCACTCAATGTGCAAGCTTGCTCATGTAAGATGTCCAGAATTAAATCACCCCAAATTTGTTTGTTTGACTTTACAGGCAGTGAGATATACTGGTGGTTGCGTCTATACTTACCTCATATTGATTGAGGGTAATTCAAGTAAGTGGACACCCTTAAGGGGAGCTTTATTAAGAAGATGAGAACATCCGGATATTTTTTAACTTTCATTTGCTCTACATGTCATTTATTTATGGGTTTATTCTAACATTTATACTTTCACACTGTTTATGAGTAAGCATTAGAAGATTAGAACATTTGGGCTATTTATGTACTATATATGCTCTATGTGTTATTAATACATTTGTGCTTTTATGTACTGTGACTTAGTTTTCCCTGGCAGCGCTTACCTACTATTGTTGTATTTATTGTTAGAAGGGAAAATTAGGGATTCTTCTTTCGCTGTTGGGTATAGTAGCAGCTCTGCATCTATAGGCCTCTGTTTTATTTTCACACTTCTTTATTATTGTGTGTTTTGTATTTTATAAATATTTTATTTGTTGGTGGAGTCTTTACTTAGGATCCGGAGCGCTTTTAGACCCTGAGCTTCTTGGTCTGGTCCCTGGATTCTACTTGTGTTTATATATATATATATATATATATATTTATATAAATATACATATAAATAATTATTTTTGGTAAAATATTTATATATATATCTATACCTATATAAATATTTAGATATAGATATATACAGATATATATATAGGAATATATGTTTAAAAATACAAATAACATATTCCCCTAGGTGAAGAACATTAGAATGTGAAATATTTACAGTACATACACAGTTAAGCAATTTATTAAATATGAATATTGTGGAAATATGATTTTTCAAGTTTTCAGCTACTTGATTACATAGTAGTAGTATGTATGTATGTGTATATATGTCTGTAAATACATATATACACATATAAATACATGTATATATATATATATATATATATATATATATATATATATATACTAGATGATAAGCAGTCTATGTTTAAAAACTAAGCTAAAGTAAAAAAAAACAAAAAACTAAAATTACTGAAAAAAATAAACAAAGCTATCCAAAATAAAAAAAATTAAACCTAAACTAACACCCCTATAAAAATAAAAAATCCCCCCAAAATAGAAACACCTCCTAATCTAATACTAAACTACAAATAGCTCTTAAAAGGGCCTTTTGTAAAGCATTGCCCTAAGTTAAACAGCTCTTTTACCTCTAAAAAATACTATATCCCCCTAACAGTAAAACCCCCAAATAACCAAACCCCTCAAAATAAAAAAAAACTAAACTACCCATTGCCCCTAAAGAGGCATTTGTATGGGCATTGCCCTTAAAAGGGCATTAAGCTCTTTTACTGCCCTTAAAAGGGCAATAAGCTCTTTTTCATTTGCCTAAATCCCTAGGGGTCGATCCGATAAAAATCGTCGCCCGCAAAAGCAGGCGACGCCAATATTTGCGCAGGTTTGGTATCCTATATACGGCGTAACCTAGAAGTTACGCGCGTATATTTCTGCCGTCGCCCGTAGTTTTTTGGGCCATAGGCAGGTATACCAAACCCGCGCAGTTTGGTATCCAATATACAGCGTAAGGACTTACGTGGCGAAAATTGAGAAATCTTACTCCATTTTCACCTCGCCACAAAAAGCAGCCGTAAGAAGCCTTACGCTGAGTATTGGAGCCCCGTAACTCCCTAAACTGGCTGCTAAATAAACCTAACACCTAACGCATGCGCAATGTCTATCTACCTGTCAACCGCAATCCCCCGCCTCAATCCCTAATAAAGTATTTAACCCCTAAACCACCGCCATCTACATAAACTAACCCCCTACTGTGAGCCCCTAAAACCGCCACAATCTAACTGATCTATCCCCTAATGTGAACCCCTTACACCGCCGCCATCTAACTTATCTATCCCCTAATCTGACCCCTTACACCGCCGTCATCTATATTAAAATTATTAACCAATAATTTAATCTACCTACCCCGCCGCCAGCTATATTATCTAGATTAACCCTAAGTATATTATAGTTAATATAGTTATTACATTATAAATATTAACTATATTAACCCTAATTATATTAGGGTTAATATAGTTAATATAGTTACTATAGTATTTATATAAACTATATTAACTCTATCTAACCCTAACACCCCTAACTAAATTCTTATTAAATAAATCTAATTCATATTATAAACTAAAATATTCCTATTTAAATCTAAATACTTACCTATAAAATAAACTCTAAGATAGCTACAATGTAATTAATAATTACATTGTAGCTATGTTAGGGTTTATATTTATTTTACAGGTAAATTGTTAATTATTTTAACTAGGTATAATAGCTATTAAATAGTTATTAACTATTTAATAGCTACCTAGTTAAAATAATTACCCAATTACCTGTAAAATAAATCCTAACCTAAGTTACAAATACACCTACACTATCAATAAATTAAATAAACTACAAATATCTATCTAAAAATACAATCGCCCGGATCGGATGAGGAGTTCGGCCCGGTGGTGAAGACAAGGTAGGGAGATCTTCAGGGGGATAGTGTTAGGTTTATTTAAGGGGGGTTTGGGTTAGATTAGGGGTATGTGGGTGGTGGGTTGTAATGTTGGGGGTGGTATTGTGTTTTTTTTTTTCAGGCAAAAGAGCAGTTTTCTTTGGGGCATGCCCCCACAAAAGGCCCTTTTAAGGGCTGGTAAGGTAAAAGAGCTTTGAACTTTTTTTAATTTAGAATAGGGTAGGGAATTTTTTTTATTTTGGGGGGCTTTATTATTTTATTAGGGGGCTTAGAATAGGTGTAATTAGCTTAAAAATCTTGTAATTTTTTTTATTTTTTGTAATTTAGTGTTTGTTTTTTTTTGTAATTTAGTTTAGTTTATTTAATTGTATTTTTAGATAGATATTTGTAGTTTATTTAATTTATTGATAGTGTAGGTGTATTTGTAACTTAGGTTAGGGTTTATTTTACAGGTAATTGGGTAATTATTTTAACTAGGTAGCTCTTAAATAGTTCATAACTATTTAATAGCTATTATACCTAGTTAAAATAATTAACAATTTACCTGTAAAATAAATATAAACCCTAACATAGCTACAATGTAATTATTAATTATATTGTAGCTATCTTAGGGTTTATTTTATAGGTAAGTATTTAGATTTAAATAGGAATATTTTAATTAATAATATTAATATTAGATTTATTTTAATAAGAGTTTAGTTAGGGATGTTAGAGTTAGATAGGGTTATTATACTTTATATATATATAATATAATAACAATATTAACTATATTAACCCTAATATAATTAGGGTTAATATAGTTAATATATATAATATAATAACTATATTAACTATATTAACCCTAATATAATTAGGGTTAATATAGTTAATATAGCTGGCGGCGGTGTAGGGGGATTAGATTAGGGGTTAATACATTTATTATAGGTGGCCGCGGTGTAGGGGGATGTAGATTGTAAGCAAAAGAGCAGTTTACTTTGTGACAAAGCCCCACCAAAAGCCCTTTTAAGGGCTGGCAAAAGAGCTGAATTCTTCGGGGCATGCCCCGCAAAAAGCCCTTTTAAGGGCTGGCAAAAGAGCTGTTACTTTGGGGCAATGCCACGCAAAAAGCCCTTTTCAGGGCTATTTGTAGGGTTAGACTTAGGTTTAGTGGTAGGGATAGTTTAGTATTTTAGGGGTTAAATAATTTAATATAGATGGCAGCGGGGTAGGGGGATTAGATTAGGGGTTAATAATTTTAAAATAGATAGCGGCAGGGTAGGGGCACACTTTAGGGGGTAGGTAAGGTAGATGTCGGCGGGGTAGGGGCTCACTTTAGGGGGTAGGTAAGGTAGATGGCGGCGGTGTTAGGGGCTCATTTTAGGGGGTTATAGATTTAATATAGCTGGCGGCGGTTTAGGGGTTAATAACTTTATTAGGTAGCGGCGGTTTAGGGGTTAATACATTGTTATTGTTAGGATAGTGAGGGGGTATAGCGGATAGAGGGTTAGACGTGTCGGGCTATGTTAGGGAGGCGTGTTAGACATGTCGGGCTATGTTAGGGAGGCATGTTAGACAGTGTGGGTGATTTAGACTTTAGTCAGGTTTTGTAGGTGCCGGCAGTTTCTAATGTGCCGCAAGTCACTGGCGACGCCAGAAATTTGTACTTGCGCAGATTTCTGGACATCGCTGGTTTATCCGATTTACGGCACGTTAGCATCTGACGGCGCCGTATATGGGATAGCTCGAGTTGCGAGCTGAAACTGCGGGCGACGCGGGTTCCCTCGCTTGCGCCGCAAACTACAATCTATATCGGATCGCTCCCCTAATTTTAAAAATAAAAAACCGCCAAAAAAAAAAAAAAAACCCTAACAGTAAGCCCCGGATAGGTACTCATGGTTTCTGAAGTCCAGCGGAGAAGGACTTCTTCCAGACGGATCCATAATTTTTCTATCTTCATCCGGAGTGAAGGTGGCACGGAGCAGAGCTGTGTTACCGATGCCTGGATCCTCAGCAGCGGTCCTCAATGGTGGCGGAGGCGCTCCTTTGCGGCATGTAGGCTCCACTTCATCCGATGTCCATCGTAGACTGAAGATTGAAAGCAAGATACAACAATCAATTTGGGGTACCTTGCATTCCTATTGGCTGAAATTTTGAAATCAGTCAATAGGATTAGAGCTACTGAAATTCTATTGGCTGTTCAAATCAGCCAATAAGATTTAATTAGCTCTCATCCTATTGGCTGATTTTAAAATATCAGCCAATAGGAATGCAAGATACCCCAATAAATATGGGGTACCTTGCATTCAATCTTTAGTGTGCGGCAGACGATCGCATGAAGAGGAGCCCCCACGACAACAACTGCCGAGGATCGTCACATCTGGGAAGACCGATCCACACCTCTGCTCTGTGCCGCATTCGCTGTGGATGAAGATAGAAGATGATGGACATGCCTGGAAGAAGACCTTCTCTGCCGGACTTCAGGAACCGTGAGTACCTATTTGGGGCTTAGTGTCATTTTGTTTTTAAGTTTTTTTTTGGGTGGGGTTATTTTTAAGATTAGGGATTTGGGTAATTGAAAAAGAGCTATGCCCATACAAATGCCCCTTTAGGGGCAATGGGTATTTTAGGTTTATTTAGTGTTAGGTTTTTTATTTTGGGGGGTTTGGTGGGTGGGGGGTTTTACTGTTAGGGGGACTTGGTTTATTTTTCATGTAAAAGAGCTGATTTATTTAGGGCAATGCCCTACAAAAAGCCCTTTTAAGGGCTATTGGTAGTTTATTCTTAGATTAGGGGGTGTTTTTATTTTGGGGGGCATTTTTATTTTCATAGGTATTAGGTTTCATTTTTTTATTTTGGATAATGTGGTTTATTATTTTGTGTAATGTTAGACTTTTTTATTTTGTGTAATGTTAGACTTTTTTACTTTCTGTAATTTTAGATTAGTTTAAAATTAGTATTCTTTATTTTTAGGTTTTTTATTTTATGTGGTGTTATATTTTAGGTTTTTTATTTTAATTGTAATTTAGGATTATTTTAATTATATAATGTGGTTAATTTACGGGATGTAAGGTTAGAGGGCTTAGTGATTAGTTATTTACGTTGTGGGGTTTGGCAGTTTAGGGGTTAATAGATTTATTACGTTTATTAGCGATGTGGGTTAATGACGGTTTAGGGGTTAATAGATGTATTAGGTAGTTTGTGATGATGGGGTTGGCAGGTTTAAGGGGTTAATAATTTTATTAGGTAGTTGGTTATTTTGTTTCTTAATACTTATTGCGGGCGGTTAGGATTTTTCTTAATACTTATTGCAGGCATTTAGGTTTTTTTCTTAATACTTTTTGCTGGCGGTTAAGTTTTTTCTTAATACTTATTGCGGGTGGTTAGTTTTTTTAATACTTTTTGCGGGCGGTTAGGTTTTTTTCTTAATTCGTAATGCGGGCAGTTAGTTTTTTTTTTTAATACTTATTGCGGGCGGTTATTTTTTTTTTTTAATACTTATTGCGGGCGGTTAGGTTATTTTTTTTTGTAATTCTCCGTTTGCCTTCGCTGCATCCCGGTAGATTCTGAAAATGGCAGGGTGGTGAAAGAATCCACCTGCCATTTTCAGAATCCACCTTTTTTTGGCTGCCTCGCGCTGCCAACATTCCATTGAGGATGCGTGCGCAACTGGCAACGGACGCATTACAAACGCAATTATAGTATATCTATCTATCTATCTATCTATCTATCTATCTATATATATATATATATATATATATATATATATATATATATGTATTTAGATGTCTGTAAATACATATATACACTTAAAAATTTTCACTCCCATCCCTGATCCTGGGACCTCCGATATCCAGCCAGTTGCCTTCCCTTCTGAGCCACTGGAGGACTAAGGCTCTGTTTGAGAATTGCTAATTCTACTGCCGGCTCTAGTTGTCTCTCTAGCTCCATCTGTCTGCCAGCTGAAAGCAGTTACTCAATGAACACACTTTATAAGCTGTTTCCTATGTTTGCCCTTGTATAGGATTGTATTCCTGGGTGTGGTACTTCCATTCTTGTTTTCTGATGTTCTCTGTGTACAACTCCTGCCTGTTTCCTGCACTCAGTCTTTGGCTTCTGATTTGATTCTGTTGTTTCCCGCAAACCTATGACCTTTGGCCTGGACATTGTTTACCCCTTTGGATCAGGATTTGGCACTATATGTTATTGACTTTTTGTCTAAACTGACCTTGATTTTGTCTTGTCCTCTGGATTTGCCACATACTGGGTGTAACGCTCTGTGCTGGGACAGTGTGTCTCATTGCCACTTCCCAACCTCAGGGTCCTTTCCTGTACTGAATTTACTATTCCAGTAAAATAATACATGAGCCATACTAACATTAACCCTAACAAAGTGATCAAGGCCAACTACTGGGGGCTCACTCAGCTCATCTTCAGAGCCTTGACTCAAAATTGGACCAATTAGCAGAGATGATGGAACACTGTGCCAAACCTCTCAACCTGTTACAATAACGTTGCTTCACCAAGACTCACCAGTAGTTACTGCTCATACACCTGTTATAAATACCTAAAATATTTGATGTCACTTCTGACGACTGTAGAGGGTTTCTTAATCAATGCCACGTTCATTTCCAAAATAACCCTGAAATGTTTCTGTCCTCTGAGGCCCAGATCACTCTCATAATTTCTTTGCTGAAAGGAAAGGCCCTGTTGTGGAGAAAAAGATGACCCAATCCAACAGTTTTACAAACTGTATGTGACAAGCCTAGTAGGGTGACTGCAACTGAGTCTGCTCTACTTGAACTGCAACAAGGCACACAAACTGTCACTTTGTATGCGGTTGAATTCTATACTTTAGCCACTGAGACTGGAGCATCCAGGAGCACTGAAAGCGGCATTCCACAGAGGACTGTGCAACAGGATTAAATATTAATTGGTGTACAGAGAATTACCTGAATGTTTAGAGGCCTTTATTTCTCTATGTATCAAACTTGATACCACCACATGGAGCGGCAGCTGGGCAAAAATAGGACCCAGAAATCTCCAAAACCTGTCTTCAGGTGGGCAGCAAAATTTACTACCCCTAAAACATCTCCTTCAAACCCTACAGCCAAAGAACCTATGTAGGTGGATACCATGTGACTCTCTGAAGCAGAAAGATTCAGGAGATGTAATCTTGGTACTGTGGCCAAAAAGGGCATCTCTTAAAAGATTGCCCCACCAGGCCAGAAAAAGCCCATACTTAATTCTATTTGGAGGGGCAATTAAGCCTCAACCCAGAACAATTATTTAACAAGACCAAGTTGTTTGTACCAATCTGCCTCACCATCAATTGACTATACATCGATTCCCAAGCCCTTATTGACTCTGGAGCTGATGGAGTGTTTATGGATTTATCTTTCACCAGACAACATGATATTTCCAGTGTAGAAAAGAATAACCCCAGCCACATCACCACAATTATTGGACACACTTAGGTACTGGAGTTATCCTGTACCATTCTATACCCCTTACTAAACACATGGGGGTGCTTTGTGTGGAAACTCTGTAATTCAATTTAGTGTCTTCACCACATGTACCGATAATAATCTTGGGATATCCTTCATTAAAATTACATGAACGTGGCAGGCGGAGCCTGGCAGCAACCATGATGGTCGCATAACTCCGGAGCTCTGTAATTAAAGTCTGATGATACTGACCTGGGGATCACAAAACCAGTCAAATTCTTGCTATTATTTGTGTGAATGCTTTCTGCACCCGGAGATGTCTCTCACAATGGGAGCGGACATGGAACGTAGACTATGGGGCTAAATTAAAGGCCCATACCTAACACCAGCGCCATCTTGACTGATAGCAACTGCTGCCACAAAACAGATATGAGACCTATCTGCTAGTAACCTCCACAACAGATAAGGCACAGAGGGGCCGGTTATTCATGCACCGGTAAGTGGATGATGATGATTAAAGGACTAAGTTAGAGACCCATACTTGACACCGGCGCCATCTTAGCAAATAACGACCGCTGCCACAAAGCACACACTTTACCGGAAACCTCCACAGTAGCTATTGCATGGAGGGGCCGGTTACTCACCCAGCAAGCGGATGAAATAGAAAAGGCATAATCTGTCATCACCACAAGACCACCATCAGTACCGGTAAGGTCTTAACTGCTAAGACCTTCATCATACTACACACGTGGTACTGTAAATCCTGGGATATTTAGTGTACATAACGCTATCAAAGGAACACAGTGGGGTCAGGAGCAGAAAGTAGCCAACTGACCCCTGAGGACATCTGACACCCCTCCTGGGGGGCTCAATTACAAAGGGATCATCTCGTGCACCCTAGTGTATTAATTCATAGCCACATAGCAGGGGGTAATTACAACAAGAAATACACAAGTTTATTTCTGTAAACAAAAAACTGCCACTCCCAAGATAAAGGGAAGAAATTGTTATATCTGACATTAAAGTGGGCCGACACCCCTGCCTAAACATCCTCACTGCATATATATCAGACCACAATGGCGACGAGATGACTGGAAAAGTCGGACAAATTGGTTAAACAGGCAGCCAATAAGTTACATACCATGTCCTCATTTTTTGCCATGGAACACTCGCCCACAGCGAGTTTGTGCAGCAAGGCTAAAACCTCTCCTGTCCCACAAGTTCAAGGCCCTGAATCTGAGTTTCCAAGTGAGGACACTACTCAAATACCAGCCACATTGTTATCCCACTTTGCATCAAAGCAGGAAATATCTGATATATTCAGGACGTGCCTTAGAGAAGAGCTTACAGAACTTAAGCAGGAGCTACACTCCTTCGGCTCCAGAGTAGAAATGCTGGAAGCAAATAACAAAGAAATAAGGGAGGACATCTTGCGAATAGATATTAGTTCCTCATCTCAACAAGAAACCATTGATGCACTAATGGATAAAATAGATGATCTGGAAAACAAAAGCAGAAGGAAGAACTTACGACTAAGAGGTGTCCCAGAATCTGTTTTACCAAGAGACTTCCCTGAATATCTGCAAGCTCTCTTCTCTAACCTGAAGGAATCATCACATACTGAAAACATCTTGTGGGTGAGGGCACATAGGGCTATACGGCCCAAACCTCCAGAATCCGCCCCACCAAGGGACATCATAATCAGATTCAAGAATTTCCTTGAAAAGGAAATGTTACATAACCAATCCAAAAGACAGCAGCCAGTGAGATTCAGAGGCAATATTATCCAAATCTATCAGGATCTCTCTACAAGAACTTTACAGCACCAAAAAGAATTCTCCCCACTCACCAATTTGCTGCGTAAGAAGAAAGTTCCTTACAGGTGGGGTTTCCCGGTTCACCTTATGGTTATCCAAGATAACAAGAGGTTCATCTGCAACACACCTTAAGACATAAACGCTTTCAGCAAGGATCTTGGAATTGATCCCCCATCAGGATTACAACCACTTGCTATGGAACAGAAAGTAGCTGCTAAATGACCAAGCTCTAACTTCACGAAATGGTGAACCAAGATGCCACGACACAGCAAGGCACCACAGAGAATCGACAAGCAGAACAGGAACCATCCTTCTCCAAAATCCATCTATTTGTCCAGCTCTGAGGAAGGTTGACATGGAGAATTCTATGCATTCCTCTTTTTTGACTACCTTGTCTGAGGACTGACTTAATTCCAGAGGCCTATGCCAGGCCACTACACCTCTCCATGAGAAAACAGTAGGTAAATGTACACGCTAAGATAAAGTACAATGTCCCCTAAATATATAACTTTATCACAGTACCCTTAGTTTAGTGGGGTGATGACCATTGTTCTAAGTCAAAATTGGCATAGGCATTGTACCTGATATCACCTATCTATAACCCCAGTACACTTATACCCCCATCCTGCCACGTTTAAAGGCAGGTTGGGTAAGAACTCGTAATCACAATAATATAAAAGACCTTTATGTTGGCAGTTTCCCCCCAGAATTGCATATCTCTTTTTATGTCTAATCTTAGACGTATAGATAAGTTTGTATTTTTTTATGTTTATAATGTTATTTATGGTTTATTGCAAAGATGTGTTTTTTGGTATTTCTTCTTGCATTTGTATCATCAATCTGTGCCAATGTGGATAAGGCTCCCAAGACACTAAGTCACTACAATCACTACATGACAAGCTCAGGCATTTCTATTAGCACTTATCCTATACCCACAATTCATGTCTAGCCACACCTCTAATTCGACACACTCTCTAGTTCTCTTCTCCCAGAATGCCAAGGGTCTCAATTCACCATGTAAGAGATCAAAAGCTCTTTCAGACATCCCAAAACATCAGGTGCATATACTCTATTTACAGGAAACTCATTTAAAAAAGAACCACCTACCGAGGTATTTCAGAGAGACATACACACAACATTACCACAGTACAGGACCCTCTATAAAATGCGGGGTCAGCATCTTGCTGAAAAAAAATATACCCTTTACATTATTATGGGCTAGTAGGGCTTCTATATAGAAACATAGAAACATAGATATTGACGGCAGATAAGAGCCATAGGCCCAGCAAGTCTGCCCGACCTTACCTAACAGTAGTAGGCCAATCACACTTATATGGTAGGCCAATCACACTTATCAACATCTATGCCCCTCACAATGAGCAAAAACAATTTTTTCTGAAAATGTTCAACCACAACATTCTAGATATTTCAAAAGGCCCAATTTACATTGAAGGGGATTTTAACTTACTTTTGCAACCACATCTAGATAGTAATAACCCACATCCTAAACCTAATAAGCAATTCCTCACCTATCTGTGGAAAAATCTTAAAATTCATAAGCTATATGACATCTGGTGCCTTCTACATTCTACTACAAGGAATTATATGTTTTACTCGCATCCTAATGGATCTTACAGCCATATTGACTATTTTCTAACCAGTGGTCTCCCCTACTTCCTGGTCAGACCACTCTGTGGTGGCGTTGCACATCACCTGGCCAGAACATTCTGCCACTCCTTTCCTGTGGAAGTTAGACGACACACTGCTTAGCAATGTGGAATCAATCACTAAACTACACAAAACTTTGCAGGAATACTTCCAAATTAACATCTCCTCAACCCCTAATAAATTTGCGGTATGGGAGGCGCATAAATGCCTGCTTAGAGGAGAATTCATAAAACTTTGAGCCCAGATGAAAAGAGCCCAAAGAACATCCTATGACACCCTGACAACCAAACTCTCAAATCTTGATTTCTTACATAAACAATCCCCACTATATGCTGATATTTTATCTGACTTAAAAGCTGCTAGACAGGCTCTAGACGATTATCTGCAGATAGAATACCATACCCTTTCACGTAAAACCAACAGTCTCTTTTACTACGAGAATCATAGAGCTTGTAGATACCTTGCAAGAGCCATAAAAAAAAAGAAAACTCAAGTCACATATTTATGAACTAAAACCTCCTAACAAACCACCACAGAACACCACACCCGACATTCTCCAGGCATTTCATTCATATTACTTGGAATTATATAATATTGTCCCAGCACTTACCCCTCTCACCTCCAGTACAAACTCAAGCAGTTTATTCAGAAGTGCCCATTACCCACTTTGACAGATGTTCAGTTAGAACAACTTAATGCACCCTTCTCCACATTAGAAATAATTAAGGCCATACAAAAATATTATAAAAATTTTCAAGATGGTCTGGCTGTGCATTTGACCACCGTTTTTAATGAGATAGTATAGGGGGCCGCATTTCCACCCTCTATGCTGGAAGCACACGTAGTGGTATTACCCAAACCTGGCAAACCTACCACAACCCCTTCCAACTTCTGCCCTATCTCATTGTTAAATGTGGATGTCAAATTATATGCCACTCGCTTAAAATTCTTCTAGATCTGATTCACACTAACCAGGTGGGATTCATCCCACACCGAGAAGCCAGAGATAATACCACCAAAATTTTGAATATTATAGAATACACAAATACCAGCAACATCCCTTCAGTAGTCCTTCTATGGATGTCAGAAAGGCATTTGACCATCTAAACTGGTCTTTCCTTACACATACTCTCCATAAAATGTTTGCCCTTTACAATATCCCCACAGCAAAAATTAAATTAAATGACTCGCTGTCCAAACCATTTCAAATTAATAATGGCACCCGGCAGGGATGCCCTCTGTCCCCTACCTTATTCATTTTTGCAATGGAAGTCCTAGCAAAAAACATTAGAAGCTCATCAGATGTCAAAGGAATAGTTATAGATCAAATTGAACACAAAACTTCCCTATACGCCGACAATGTCATCCTTACATTAACAGATTTAGAGACCTCTGTCCCATCCCTCATGTCCATACTACAGGAGTATGGTGAGCTGTCAAACTTTCGGATTAACTATTCAAAATCAGAGTTTATCAATATAGAAACACCACACCGGGAATTGCTTGACCTTAAAGAGCACCACTTCAAACACCAACCTTTAGAACTTAAATATTTGGGAGGTTATATCTCTCCGTATCTGAATAAGATAGCTTCTTTAAATTTTTATCCCCTTAAAGCACACATAACTTCCACCTTATTATCCTGGAAACATTAACCCCTCTCCTGGATGGGCAGAATTAATTCGATCAAAATGATGATTCTCCCAAAAATCCTATACCTCTTCCAAACACTCCTTATCCCTATTCCAGACAAACTGCTTCATCAACTTCAAAAGATAATAAACCCCTTCATTTGGAATTATAAACAGCCTGGAATAGCCACTCAAACCCTATATCGCAATAAACATCAAAGCGGAATGGGGGCTCCAAACCTCCAACTACTATAGGTATGCAACTTTTATGTCTAGAATAGTAGACTGGTGCAAACATGCAGGTCACAAGGAATGGGTAGCCTTAGAATTTGCATTTGCAAATAAACATTTAGGTGGACAGTGCTGGTTGAGAGATATACGCTAACACACAAAATTCCAAAGACCCATCATAGTTCAGGAAACATTTAAAATGTGGGACAAGATCCTAAAGTCAAACAAATCAATCTCAACTCTGCAGTTCCCCCTGACACCTCTTATAAATAATCCTAAATCCCCCTTCAGCTACAACTAATCACTCAGAGCGCCCAAACATTACACCAATCCAAACCCTGGTATGCAGTACTACAAAATGGCAAACTCAAAACTAAACAAGAAATCTCAAACATCTTGGGCTCTGCATACAATAAATGGCTTCTACATCATCAACTTTCCCATTACCTCCTAACACACCCAGACAAATACAATATCCAATCAGCCAATAGGATTGATCTCGCATTAGGGGTTAATATGTTTATTATAGTGGCGACAATGTTTTGGGTGCGGCAGATTAGGGGTTAATAAGTGTAAGATTAGGGGTGTTAGACTCAGGGTTCATGTTAGGATGTTAGGTGTAAACATAACTTTTATTTCTCAATAGGAATCAATGGGGCTGCATTACGGAGTTTTACACTGCTTTTTTGCAGGTGTTAGACTTTTCCTATGGGGAAATTGTGCACGAGCACGTATGACCAGCTCACTGCTGACTTAAGCAGCGCTGGTATTAGAGTGCGGTAAGGAGCAAAAATTTGCTCAACGCTCACTTCTTGCATGTTAACGCCGGTTTTGTAAAAACCCGTAATACCAGCGCTGTAGGTAAGTGAGTGGTGAGAGAAAACTGCTTGTTAGCACCGCATAGCCTCTAAGGCAAAACTCGTAATCTAGCCGTAAATTACCAAATAAAAATAAACACTAAGTTACACAAAATAAAAAATGAATTATCAAATATTTAAACTAATTACACCTAATCTAAGAGCCCTATGAAAATAAAAAAGCCCCCCAAAATAAAAAAACCCTAGCCTACAATAAACTACCAATGGCCCTTAAAAGGGCCTTTTGCGGGGCATTGCCCAAAAGAAATCAGCTCTATTACCTGTAAAAAATATACAAATACCCCCCCAACAGTAAAACCCACCACCCATACAACCAACCCCCCCAAATAAAAAACTAATCTAAGCCCCCCATTGCCCTGAAAAGGACATTTGGATGGGCATTGCCCTTAAAAGGGCATTTAGCTCTTTTCCAGCCCAAACCCCTAATCTAAAATTAAAACCCACCCAAAAAACCCTTAAAAAAAACCTAACACTAACCCCCGAAGATCCACTTACAGTTTTGAAGACCGGACATCCATCCTCAACAAAGCGGCAGAAGTCCTCAGTGAAGCCGGCAGAAGTCTTCATCCAAGCGGGCCGAATTCTTCATCCAAGCCGGCAGAAGTCCTCATCCAGATGGCATCTTCTATCTTCATCCATCCGGCGCGGATCGGCTCCATCTTCAAGACATCCGACACGGAACATCCTCTTCAATCGACGTCTTCTTCCAAATGAAGTTTCCCTTTAAATGACGTCATCCAAGATGGCATCCCTTAGATTCCGATTGGCTGATAGATTTCTATCAGCCAATCGGAATTAATGTTGAAAAAATCCTATTGGCTGTTGCAATCAGCCAATAGGATTCAGCTTTCATCCTATTGGCTGAACATGTTTATTTTAACTCGTAATACGCTCCCTACTTCCAATCTGCTCAATGAGCCTCGATATACATCTTATTGCTCACGCGAAACAGTTAGCGCGTCATTTGTAAACTAGCCCCTTGTCTTTTAAGAAAATATTTTCTGAGGAGAGAGATTTAGAGCATAAAATGTTCCATTAGCCGGCAGGTGGGGTTTTATAAACTCTATTTTGCTAATCTCACAATGTTTTCATCTGGTGTAATCCTCTAAGAAAATGAGCTGTCTCTCATCATTAAAGTGAAGTACAGAGTGCTTTCCATTGTTGTGTAGGTTTGGCTTAGAGAATTTAAACATGTTCACAATTGATGACAAAACTCTGTAGAGCACAGAGATTTTGTTATGCATGTTTTGACTTATCATTACAAAATAACAAGCTGTTTTATTTTTACAAACATGTTATTATTGTCTATTATGGGTTTTATACTTACAGAATTTTAAATTAAGTGTTGTAAAATAAAGAACAATATCACCAGTGGAATTGTGGCAAACTTTGTTATGAGTAAAAATGTCTGCAGTGAATTTTAAACAATTTGAACAAAAGAAAGAATCTTCTTTATTATATGTTACATCTATGTAATGTTCACTTTTACAATTTGCAATCACCTAGATTATAAGTTTTACGTTCGTGTTTTAACAGTAGCACAGCCATTATGAGTCTTGTCTGTATAGCTATACCACAAGCATTTTAGCCTGTAACACAACGTCAGTCCCGCACTCAAAAAATTTCCATAGCGCTGTCATTATAAGTTGTGCAGTGATGCTAAAAAGCTTGCATTACAGCCTATACCAACACGATCCGTTCTGCAATCTGAGACCAGTAGTTATGAGTTTTGCGCAACAAAACTGTTACACAAAACTCATAACTACAGTTTTACACTAACATCCATAAACTACCTATTAACCCCTAAACCGAGGCCCTCCTGCATCGCAAACACTATATGAATGTTATTAACCTCTAATCTGCCGCTCCCAACATCAACGCCACTAATAAAATGTATTAACCCCTATTCCGCCGCTCCCCGACATCACTGCCACTATAATAACGTTATTAACCCCTTTTCCCCCGCACCCCAACATCGCCCACACTATAATAAAGATATTAACCCCTATTATGCCGTTCCCAGACATCGCCGCCAC
This sequence comes from Bombina bombina, assembly GCF_027579735.1. NCBI lineage: Eukaryota > Metazoa > Chordata > Amphibia > Anura > Bombinatoridae > Bombina > Bombina bombina. Next base: position 832,402,611 of record NC_069503.1, on the reverse strand, counting down.
TAAATAAAGTTATTAACCCCTAAACCTCTGGCCTCCACATCACTGCCACTAAATAAACCTATTAACCCCTAAACCGACAGCCTCCCATATCGCAAAAAAACTAAGCTAAATTATTAACCCCTAAACCTAACAACCCCCTAACTTTAAATTAAAATGACAAGATCTCTATCTTAAAATACCTGGGAAATTAAAAAAAAAAAATAAGTTTAAACTATAAATTAAACTAACATTACTATTATACTAACATTAAAATAACTATCAATTAAATAAATTAAATTACACATTAAAAAAACCTAACACTACTACAAAAATATAAATCTACAATTACAAAAAATAAAAAATACTTAATTACAAAAAAATAAAAAAATACTAAATTACAAAAAATAACAAACACTAAATTACGAAAAATAACTAACAAAATGATCCAAAATAAAAAAATACACCTAATCTAATAGCCCTATAAAAATAAAAAAAGCCCCCCCAAAATAAAAAAAACCCAAGCCTACAATAAACTACTAATAGCCCTTAAAAGGGCCTCTTGTAGGGCATTGCCCTAAAGAAATCAGTTCTTTTACCTGAAAAAAAAAATACAAATACACCCCAACAGTAAAACCCACCAACAAACCAACCCCCCAAAATAAAAATCCTAACTCTAACAAAAACCTAAGCTATCCATTGCCCTGAAAAGGCCATTTGTATGGGCATTGCCCTTAGAAGGGCATTCAGCTCTTTTTCTTGCCCTGAAAAGGGCATTTAGAAACACTAACCCCCGATGATCCACTTACAGTTTCTGAAGTCTGAACATCCAGGCGGGCGAAGTCTTCATCCAGGTGGTGAGATCTTTATCCATCCAGGTGGCATCTTCTATCTTCATCCAGACGGCATCTTCTATCCTTATCCCAACGCGGATCCAGTCCATCCTGAAGATGTGGCACGGAGCAACCTCTTCATACGGTCGCCGCCGTATACTGAATCTTTAATGCAAGTAAGCCTTTTAAAAATGGCGTCCCTTGCATTCCTATTGGCTCATTTGATTTTTTGAAATTCAAATCAGCCAATACGATCAGAGCTACTGAAATCCTATTGGCTGTTAAAATCAGCAAATAGGATGAGAGCTACTGAAATTCTATTGGCTAATATCCTCTGATATATATATATATTCTAAATATATATATATATATATATATATTCAAAACACGGGAGGGGACAGCACTCTCAGGCCGGACCGGGTACACACCCTATGGCCCTGCAACATGCACAGCCCTGGGTGCAAAACAGCACTCTCAGGAAGCTGCACTGTCACCAGAGTCACAGGCAGTTAACCCCAGACAGGCCTGGGTGCAAGGCCCAAACAGGGAAAATTACAAAAAAAAAAGACATTAATATAGCACACAGAGAAAGTCCAGCACTCACTTACAAACTCACAACTAAGATAAAAAGCAGCAATGGGAGAGTTAGTTACTGCATCTGACCAAATGGGAAAAGCCCAGGTACCTTGTCAAGGTCTCTTCCAAAAACCTGGGTCCCTAAACAGCCACACAATGCAGGCTCACAATCAGACAACTGTGTAAAAATGAAGGGTGCATAGGCTTATGTAATCTCCCCAAACATATACAAAACACGGGAGGGGTCAGCACTCTCAGACCGGGTACACATCCTATGGCCCTGCAACATGCACAGCCCTGGGTGCAAAACAGCACTCTCAGGAAGCTGCCCAGAGTCACAGGCAGATAACCCCAGGCAGGCCTGGGTGCAAGGTCCAAACAGGGGAAATTACAAAAAAAATAATACATTAATATAGCACACAGAGAAAGTCCAGCACTCACTTACAAGCTCACAACTAATATAAAAAGCAGCAATAGAAGAGTTAGTTACCGCATCTGGCCAAATGGGAAAAGCCCAGGTACCTCAAACAGCCACACAATGCAGGCTCATAATCAAACAACTGTGTAAAAATGAAGGGTGCACAGGCTTAGGTAATCTCCCCAAACATATTGTGCCTTTGACACAATTATTGACTTCTATTATAGCCCTTTAGACCCACTGATTTATTTATTATAGTGTTAAGTGCTGTAAGTCTTTAGTGTTTAACCTCACTTCAGTGCGGCACTCTAGGTTACCTTAGTAGATGTGAATACCTTGCCTTCAATTTACTGCCACATGTAGCGTTTAGATTATCAACACTATTAAGTTTGTCTGTCCCCTGTTGAATTAGTGCATTTATTATCTGTAGTGGTTTTTATTGCTCCCCTACTGGTCCATATAGGAGTATGCTGTGGCAGTGGGTTATCATCCCCATGACATCCTGGATGCCCTGATGGGATTGGCAGATGCCTACCATGTGATGCATTACCGGTTTAGAACACTATTTCTGGGTTTGTGAGCGAAGTTGTGCCGCTCCAGGGACTGACAGATTGTCAGTGGTAGATTGCCACAATGTTATAGAGGGGTGAGTACATTAACTTCTATTTGTTTCATTTCATGGTGAGTGCATTGAAGCATGTTATTACCGCTATTGTCCCCATACCCGGTAAAAGATTGCAATCCTTGATGATCTATGTAGGGTTCTGTCATCTGACATCGCTGAATGCGGAGAGCAATACGCTCTGTATTTGTCCAGTTTATGTTGCGTGTGTTTAGGGAATGTTTTAATTAGTTTTCTAAGTTGCAAAGTGTATTCCTGGGTAGGGTCCTTTTCCAGTTTTTTGTAATAAGTTTGATCTGATAATTGTCTATTTCCCTCTGTGATGTAGTCCTGTGTATTCATGATCACCACTGCTCCTTCCTTTTTCCACAGGCTAAATGGTAATATTTTCATTATTTCTTAAGTTTTTTATAGCGTTTTTTTCTAAGTGTGAGAGGTTATACATTATTTTTTTCTGCTGTGTGTTGAGCAGAGATGCAGTTCTCAACCGGAAGCTTTCAATATAGCTGTCCAATTTTGTGTTGCGTCCTGGTGCAGGTGTGAAGATTGTGTTCTTTTTCCTTCCATTGTAGTCCTCCATAGTGCTGGTATTTTCTTTGTCATAGAAGAATTATTTTAGCCGCAATCTCCTGAAGAATTCTTCTAAGTCTTCTAAGAGCAGTGGTGATCATGAATACACAGGACTACATCACAGAGGGAAATAGACAATTATCAGATCAAACTTATTACAAAAAACTGGAAAAGGACCCCACCCAGGAATATACTTTGCAACTTAGAAAACGAATTAAAACATTCCCTAAACACAAGCAACATAAACTGGACAAACTGGTGCCCTCTAACCCTAGCATAGGGACATTCTACATGCTCCCAAAAATTCACAAACCATGGAACCCAGGAAGACCAATAATAAAAGGCATGGACACTCTGACTGAGCAAATATCGGGCCTAGTGGAGAATATTCTTAAGCCTTTAGTTATTAACACCACTAGCTTTATAAAAGACACCACTGATTTTCTTAACAAAATCAGCCAGATAACAGAATTGCCAGAGGATACTATACTTGTGACAATGGATGTGGAATCCCTGTACAGCAATATTCCACATAAAGATGGTATTGATGCCTGCTTAAACTTTCTTTCCTCCGACAGCCCTAAGCAGACATATAGTGCCTCTCCAGTCAGTAAACTTACAGAATTTATACTTACTCACAATTATTTCATCTTCAACCACTTCATCTACTTACAAACCATAGGAACAGCCATGGGCACCAAAATGGCACTACAGCACGCAAACCTCTTTATGGCTGACGTAGAACAGAGATTCCTAGCCACTCACTCTCACAAATCCTTCAAATACTTTCGCTACATAGATGATATTTTCATCATATGGACAGCAGGAGAAAAAAAATCTTGAACATTTTCATAAATCAATTAATCTATTTCATGCATCAATCAAGCTTAAAATTAACTTTTTCTAGAGACTGTGTCAGCTTCCTGGATAGAACAATATCCATCACAAATGGCAAACTGCACTCATCTGTATACAGGAAACCAACAGATAGATGCAGCTACCTCTAAAGCTCCAGAGCCCACCCCAATCACATTAAAAAATCCATAATCTAAAGTCAGGCTACAAGATACCACAGAATTTGTTCAGATACCAAGGACCGTGACAAACACCTCATCACACTGTCCCAATCATTCAGAGAAAAAGGTTACAAAACAAGGATTATAAATAAAAATATTAACTCTGCCCTCAATACTCCACGTGAACAATTACTACAATACAGGGAGAAGAAAAACACATCACGTATCCCACTAGTAGTCAAATACAACCCTGCTGTGGAAGGGATACGAAAAATCATAAAAGAGTTACAGCCACTACTCCTAGAGGATCCCACACTAAAAAAAACCCCAATCCTGGCATACAGGCAACCACCTAACCTAAAGCAGAAACTGGTACATAGGAAGCTACCCCTTGAGAAAAAGAACACTCAGAATGGATCCAAGTGCTGCTATAATGCTCTCTGCGAACTGTGTCAACACATTTGTGACAGCAGCACAGCAAATCACAATAATAAATCCTATAACATTAAAGGGGCATATTCATGTATATCTGCAAATGTGGTATACATGATACATATATTCCACATTCTTTATGCATAGGTACACAGGTAAGCCTATGTCCACACTTTTGTCTTTTTTTAACTTTTGTATTCCCCCTATAAAGGTATGTTTTTATATTTATTTTTTAATTGTTTTTTCTTATATATTCAGTCAATTCTTCATTGTTTCATTTAGAACAATAATAGGCAACAAGGTGAACAATTTAATGATATATCAGGAGACAAGAACAGACAGGCGACGTTTTGGGAAATTATCCCTTACTCATGCCAGCTCTTGGTATCATGTGTTGAAGGAGCAGCAATGCACTACTGGTTTCTAAATGAACACATGGGTGAGCCAATGACAATCAGTATATTTATGCAGCCACCAATCAACAGATAGAACCTAGCTTATCTGCTGCTCCTGAACTTGCCTAGTTGAACCTTTCAGCAAAGGATAACAAGAGAAGGAAGCAAATTAAATAATAGAAGTAAATTGGAAAGTTGTTTGAAAAGAAAATGTTTGGGTTTCATGTCCCTTTAAAGTTAATTTATACAAATATTATGTCCATAATACTTAGGTAACAGACAATTTAATTGAATAGTAAATAATCTAAATATCTCTATAGCCATCTTTGGCCTCGCTTCCATTGAGTCGTTAAAAATGGAGCCGTAAGCTACCGAAGCGGCCGACAGCTAAAAGTAATTTACGGCTCCATTTTAGTACCAGGTTTCCATTGAAATATTTTGCGGATAGCGTGCAGTCGCTCTTTTCGTGTAGCTGTAAGTTAACGTTGTGTTAACGCTTCCATCTGATGTCGGATTTCTTGAAAATCAATTAGTTGCTAAGGTAACCCGACCTTACACTATAGAATTTACGTTTAATGTCCGTGCTCCTTACCGGTGATCACCTCTCAAGAAAAATAAAAAAACACTTATCCATATTTTTAATAATCAAATACTATTTTCTAATATAATTATATTTAACACTTCATAAATATAAGTAATATTTATTGCTGCCCTAGGCATAGGTCTAGTTTGCATTCTGTAGATATGTTCTTGCATATATTATTATATTTAAATATATACTGATATTTCTATTAGAATATAAGTTCAACTATTTCTATACATGAGACAACAATAAATATTACTTATAACAATTTATTTCTACATTAAAACACTTGCATTATTTGCAAGTTTTATAATTTCAATAGAAAATAGGTCTCAAAAAGCACAATTTTCCTCTTTTACACCTAGTTGAGCCGGGGGTAATATTTCTCAATGTATCAACAGCCTCCGACAATGTATTAACGGTTAGCGCTTTCATTGGAAACCTGGTATAATTTATCGATTAACGGCTTCTATTACTTTCTATGGGACGCGAAGATCTTTTCGGCAGCCGAAGTCCGGCTGCCGATATTGAGGTATAACGCGCAATTGGAAACAGTCGATAAATGATATTGCTTCCGACAGCATATTTATCGGTTTGCGAGTGCACGCAAACTGAATTACGACTCAATGGAAGCGAGGCCTTAATATTTTAATATCATGTTAACCAATTGATATATATATATCTGGTCATAGGTGATATTCAGTTATTACATAAATATAATTAATGTGTTCATAGAGATTAAGTGGTTAGAATTTAGGAATTTTTTATATTGAGATTAAATATTGATATTAATAATAATTGTATTGTCAAATTGATATATCTCTCAATATTGTTATTTGGGGTACACTACAGAGATTTAACATTTCACTGAAGTGTATTGACAAGATTCCACTATATTAATTGGAGATATCGCTGACAATAATTTTATACTGCTATTAATTATTAATATTCATAATCACAATACGTAACACGTTGGTGGCAATTGCTGCTGATAAATACACCAACATTACATTCTTTATCACATTGCTATAATATATTTTGTAGTAAGTAGAAATTATTATAAAAAAAAATAGTGATATTTTAAATTATTTTTTTTGGTTAAAATTGTATTAGCGTTTCAAGTCATATTGGCATTTTAAGTCAATTAAATACTGAGCTAAAATCACAATCGCCTACATTTAGAGTTCTGCGTTAGCCGTCAAAACCAACGTTAGGGGGTCCTAACGCTGGTTTAGGCCGACCGCTGGTATTTAGAGTCTTGTAGGTAAGGGTCTAACGCTCACTTTCCAGCCGCGACTTTTCCATACCGCAGATCCCCTTACGTCAATTGCGTATCCTAGCTTTTCAATGGGATCTTTCTAACGCTGGTATTTAGAGTCTTGGCTGAAGTGAGCGTTAGAACTCTAACGACAAAACTCCAGCCGCAGAAAAAAGTCAGGAGTTAAGAGCTTTATGGGCTAACGCTGGTTCATAAATCTCTTAACTACTGTGCTCTAAAGTACACTAACACTCATAAACTACCTATGCACCCCTAAACCGAGGCCCCCCCACATCGCCGCCACTCTATTAACATTTTTTAAACCCTAATCTGCCGATCGCACACCGCCGCCACCTACATTATCCCTATGAACCCCTAATCTGCTGCCCCTAACATCGCCGACACCTACATAATATTTATTACCCCCTAATCTGCCCCCCCAACATCGCCGCTACCTACCTACACGTATTAACCCCTAATCTGCCGACCGGACCTCACCGCTACTATAATAAATGTATTAACCCCTAAAGCTAAGTCTAACCCTAACACCCCCCTAAGTTAAATATAATTTAAATCTAACGAAATAAAATAAATCTTATTAAATAAATTATTCCTATTTAAAGCTAAATACTTACCTGTAAAATAAACCCTAATATAGCTACAATATAACTAATAATTATATTGTAGCTATTTTAGGATTTTTATTTATTTTAACTAGGTACAATAGCTATTAAATAGTTAATAACTATTTAATAGCTACCTAGTTAAAATAATTACAAAATTACCTGTAAAATAAATCCTAACCTAAGTTACAATTAAACCTAACACTACACTATCAATAAATTAATTAAATAAACTACCTACAATTACCTACAATTAAATCAACTAAGCTAAATTACAAAAAACAAACAAACACTAAATTACAAAAAAAAACAAACGCTAAATTACAAAGAATAAAAAAAGAATACAAGAATTTTAAACTAATTACACCTACTCTAAGCCCCCTAAAAAAATAACAAAGCCCCCCAAAATAAAAAAATACCCTACCCTATTCTAAAATAAAAAGTTTACAGCTCTTTTACCTTACCAGCCCTTAAAAGGGCCTTTTGCGGGGCATGCCCCAAAGAAAACAGCTCTTTTGCCTGTAAAAAAACATACAATACCCCCCCCAACATTACAACCCACCATCCACATACCCCTAATTTAACCCAAACCCCCTTAAAAACCTAACACTAAGCCCCTGAAGATCTTCCTACCTTGTCTTCACCAATCAGCCAATAGAATGCGAGCTCAATCTGATTGGCTGATTGGATCAGCCAATCGGATTGAACTTGAATCTGATTGGCTGATTCAATCAGCCAATCAGATTTTTCCTACCTTAATTCCGATTGGCTGATAGAATCCTAAGCTTTTTATTTTAGATTAGGGTAGGGCATTTTTTTATTTTGGGGGGCTTTGTTATTTTTTTAAGGGGCTTAGAGTAGGTGTAATTAGTTTAAAATTCTTGTAATCTTTTTTGATTTTTTGTAATTTAGTGTTTGTTTTTTTTTGTAATTTAGTGTTTGTTTGTTTTTGTAATTTAGTTTAGTTGATTTAATTGTAGATAATTGTAGGTAATTGTAGGTAGTTTATTTAATTAATTTATTGAAAGTGTAGTGTTAGGTTTAATTGCAACTTAGGTTAGGATTTATTTTACAGGTAATTTTGTAATTATTTTAACTAGGTAGCTATTAAATAGTTATTAACTATTTAATAGCTATTGTACCAAGTTAAAATAAATACAAAGTTGCCTGTAAAATAAATATAAATCCTACAATGTAATTATTCGTTATATTGTAGCTATATTAGGATTTATTTTACAGGTAAGTATTTAGCTTTAAATAGGAATACTTTAGTTAATAATATTTAATTTATTTCATTAGATTAAAATTATATTTAATTTAGGGGGGTGTTAGGGTTAGGGTTAGACTTAGCTTTAGGGGTTAAAACATTTATTAGAGTAGCAGCGAGGTAGATTAGGGGTTAATACTTGAAGTTAGGGTTTGGCGATGTTAGGGAGGGTAGATTAGGGGTTAAAACTATTTATTATAGGGTTTTTGAGGCGGGAGTGCGGCGGTTTAGGAGTTAATACATTTATTATAGTAGCGGCAAGGTCCGGTCGGCAGATTAGGGGTTAATAAGTGTAGGTAAGGTAGCGGCGACGTTGGGGGGGCAGATTAGGGGTTAATAAATATAATGTAGGTGTCGGCGGTGTTAGGGGCAGCAGATTAGGGGTACATAGGTATAATGTAGGTTGCGGCAGTGTACGGAGCGGCAGATTAGGGGTTAATAATAAAATGCAGGGGTCAGCGATAGCGGGGTCGGCAGATTAGGGGTTAATAAGTGTAAGGTTAGGGGTGTTTAGACTCGGGGTACATGTTAGGGTGTTAGGTGCAGACTTAGAAACTGTTTCCCCATAGGAAACAATGGGGCTGCGTTAGGAGCTGAACGCTGCTTTTTTTTCAGCTCAAACTTCCCCATTGTTTCCTAGGGGGAAATCGTGCACAAGCACGTTTTTGAACCTGGCCGCGTCCGTAAGCAACGCTGGTATTGAGAGTTGCAGTGGCGGTAAATATGCCTGTACGCTCCCTTTTTGGAGCCTAACGCAGCCCTTCAGAGAACTCTAAATACCTGCGTTGTTTAAAAGGTGCGGGGGAAAAAAAACACGCGTAGCTAACGCACCCCTTCTAACGCAAAACTCTAAATCTAGGCGAATGTCTATTACTAGAAGTGACTCAATTGAATCTGTACACCGAATTGAAATATGTTTTCAATGATTGCCCCTCACTAAGGACGACTCCCTTAAAATGGATGCTATCGGCCAGATCACAAATAGATTTAATTCTGGTGATTTAAATGATTATATTGATACGCTTACAACTAAGGCCAAAAATATTGCTATTAATAATAATATGTGGAATGAAACAAATGAATTTTTCCTGGAATTATTAAAGATAACCCAAATGAAAGGGAGCTAAAAACCGGGATGAGAAAATAATATGCATTAATGATGACTTGTCTACACGCATTATACAAAAGGAATGCCAATTACAGCAGCTAAGAGATGAAATTCGCTCATCACGCAAATGCAAAGAAAATGTAGAAATAGCCCAAAATTAAATTGTTACACTTAAACAAGACATGGCTGCCTTAGATAAACATAACCAAAAATTTATCACTAAAATTAAAAGCTTAAATTAGCATCTCAGCCATAATAAGCCCCCCTCCATTAGTGATGAAAATAATGAGAATAATACAGAGATTACGAAATCCCTAAAATAATTTGTGAGAGCTGAACTACAAAGCATTAGGGAAGAATTTAAACATAGGATTCCGAACGGCTCAGAAATATACTTCCCAAATAGGCAGTCAGCTAATGTTTTAAATGCAGGGAATTTCTACACTTCAGAAGGGAGAGGACGGTTATTATAGTGAGTCAGAGGGTGGAGCAAGCTACCCAGATTGCCTATATATTGATAATACACATAAGAGATCTCCCCTTAGTATAGATAGGACAGATAGGGAGCGCTACAGCCCATACAATAAGGCCCCTAGGAGAACCAAAAATGTACCGCATATGGTGTTTAACACCCCTATATTATTAAATTCTTAAAGAGCGCAGTACCTGTATTCTTCAAAAGGGGAACCATTTCTATAATCGACCACTTAGAGGCCTATGAAAATACTTTGTCTATATTAAATGTTAATAGTGAGCTGTCTAAAATTTTATTTCTGCCATGGGTATTTGATGTTAAACACCGGAAATTCTTTGTTTCACTAAAGGATATGAATATCCATTCCTGGAGTGAAACAAAGCAACAGTGTAAAAGGGAGTTAGGGCAGAATCAAACCACCACCGCCGCAAAAGTGACTGTATACGGTTTGAAATGTGGCGCAAAACAAAGCCCAATCGAATTCCTTTCTACATTAAAAGGAGCATACTACATGGCCGAAAACTAACTCAAATTTGATAGCTCAGAATTTTCAAATTTATTTTATGAAGCATTATCCTCACACATCAAAGTCAATCTGGCTAGAGACTTTGATGATAAATGTTCATTGGATCGGCTGATCAGAGAGAGAACAAAATTATACTCCATTCAGCAGTCCAGCGAACAGGGGGTTAAAAGGGAAACAAGGCCGAATACTAAAGTAGTGGCCGAAACTAGGGTGTCACCTAAATTTTGAATCCAAAAAGAAAACTTATGCGGAAGTGGCCAGAGGAAACTGGCCTTTCCCACTAAGTTTTGAGTCTGCCCCTCCCCCACCACGGGCTGAGGCGCAGAGTCTGCGGGATGATAGAAGGGAATATATTCAAAATGGGGGGCATACCCAGATAAATAGGTATATGAATAATCAACCTAATAATCTTTTTTTAGGGGTGATGCTGGTGGCCAACAGTGCACCACAGGTACATGCATAATTACTCCGGTATTACCTGAGAAAAAAGGGAGACCTAATGAAGTAATTCATTTTAAAAATTATACAATTATATTCCCTCCCCACAGCCCAGCAACAGAAAGCCTGACAGTGAGGACAGGTTTCCTAAGCCTGGAAGTATTAATGACTATCCTCTTTTGCAGTTGGACATGCAGAGCAATTCTCACCTGGAGAAGGAAGCCCTGGCTGTGACGCAGTACGCAGAAAACCCATTATCCCTATTACCGAGGAGACAGTGGGTAAGAATTATGAGATCCAAACAAGGTTCAATATATTATTAAAGGGACACTGTACCCAAAAAATTTCTTTCGTGATTTAGATAGAGCATGAAATTTTAAGCAACTTTCTAATTTACTCCTATTATCAAATTTTCTTCATTCTCTTGGTATCTTTATTTGAAATGCAAGAATGTAAGTTTAGATGCCGGCCCATTTTTGTGAACAACCTGGGTTGTCCTTGCTGATTGGTGGATAAATTCATCCACCAATAAAAAAGTGCTGTCCAGAGTACTGATACCAAAAAAAAGCTTAGATGCCTTCTTTTTCAAATAATGATAGCAAGAGAACAAAGAAATATTGATAATAGGAGTAAATTAGAAAGTTGCTTAAAATTGCATGCTCTATCTGAATCACAAAAGAAAAAAATTGGGTTCAGTGTCCCTTTAAGGCAACTTCAGTACCTGATGTTCCACCGTGGGTCTTCACCGGATCTGTGTGCTGTTGGGAGTGTTCTCACAAATCCTCTGGATTCCAGGCGAGCTGAGAAACTTATTTGGCGAGCTTTACATGCTGCATCCGGACTCAGATGACACAGGGAATGACGTCAAACGTGACATGTGCAGAGGGGAGGGGAATGGGAGAGTATAGTTGCCCGACACCTGTAAACTTCCCGGAGAAACAGCGGTAGCAAAAGGCTGGTAGAATATGCAATAAGAAACAAAAAGGATACCGCTGTCAAAGTGAATAAAACGTCCTTTATTTTACAAAAAAGTTTAAAATCGAGGAAAGCATCCAAACATGGTTTGTGGGCACGTAGTACCAGTGGCTAACATGTTTCGGCTGTTACGCCGTAATCATAGCCTGGTGTGTGTTACACAATACAGCTGTTTTAAAGGGTAACATATAACCTAATTGGTTGAATTATTAAAACAAAATATATGCCCCCCGGTGACCAAATGTTAAACAGTGTCAATAAATGCCCAAGTTAAGACACAAGATTAAGAATGTGTAAACTCAATTTCATAATAGTAATAATATCAAAGTTAACCAGAGGGAGGATAATAAAACAAACTGCAAACACTTTGCTATATAATACATTTAAAGGACTTCTTGTAAAATTCAGCTTGAAAAGTAGATAATAAGAAATACAAATAAACAGATAAAATAATAATAATAGTTCCTGAGATCATGGGGACTCATGAATATAGAATTAATATATACTGCAATAAGCAAAATGCAAGTTGAATACAGTAGAAACAGTATTTTGGTCGTGCACTCTCTAATATCTGCATTGTAAGAGGATAAAGATGCTATAAAGCCTGATAGCGAGTGATATCCTCTAAATAAAACATAATAATGCAGATAAAGGGAGTGCATATAGCAGATCGAGATGCACCAGCTGATGGTGACAGATCTGTATACCAGTTATACAGAAATAAATAAACATGCACCTAGATAGAAGCAGTCTTGCAGAATGTTACAATATATTATAGAGTATAACAGTATAATTGGGAGATGGCTCAAAATAAATCCACTTAAAAAAAATAATAATATGTTCCATTATGTTATAAAGGCTACCAGAGAATATTTCGGAAGGGCACTTAATGTAGCAGGAGTGTGCCTACATGCGCATATTGAGGCTTTTGAAAGCTAAAATAGAAATATAAAATAGAAAAAAGCAAAAACAAAGAGCACATCTATGTTTATAACACTATTCCCAAAAGTTAATTAGGTCGAATCAGGCTATTATTACGGCGTAACAGCCAAAACATGTTAGCCACTGGTACTGCGCTCCCACAGACCGTGTCTGAATGCTTTCCTCGATTTAAAACTTTTTGTAAAATAAAGGACGTTTTATTCACTTTGACAGTGGTATCCTCTTTGTTTCTTATTGATTATAGGGGATCTGCCAAATGATCGTTTAATAATTGGTATTGATCTTCTTTAGAGATTAACGCCTAGATTTAGAGTTCTGTGTTAGCCGTCAAAACCAGCGTTAAGGGGTCCTAACGCTGGTTTTGGCCGCCCGCTGGTATTTAGATTAAGTCAGGAAAGGGTCTAACGCTCACTTTCCAGCCGCAACTTTTCCATACCGCAGATCCCCTTACGTCAATTGCGTATCCTATCTTTTCAATGGGATCTTCCTAACGCTGGTATTTAGAGTCTTGGCTGAAGTGAACGTTAGAACTCTAACGACAAAACTCCAGCCACAGAAAAAAGTCAGGAGTTAAGAGCTTTATAGGCTAACGCCGGTTTATAAATCTCTTAACTACTGTGCTCTAAAGTACACTAACACCCATAAACTACCTATGTACCCCTAAACCGAGGTCCCCCCACTAAACTACCTACAATTATCTACAATTAAATCAACTAAACTAAATTACAAAAAACAAACAAACACTAAATTACAAAAAATAAAAAAAGATTACAAGAATTTTAAACTAATTACACCTACTCTAAGCCCCCTAAAAAAATAACAAAGCCCGCCAAAATAAAAAAATGCCCTACCCTATTCTAAAATAAAAAGTTAACAGCTCTTTTACCTTACCAGCCCTTAAAAGGGCCTTTTGCGGGGCATGCCCCAGAGAAAACAGCTCTTTTGCAGTAAAAAAAAAAACATACAATACCCCCCCAACATTACAACCCACCACCCACACACCCATAATATAACCCACCCAAACCTAACACTAAGCCCCTGAAGATCTCCCTACCTTATCTTCACCATGCCAGGTATCACCGATCCATCCAGAAGTGGGTCCGAAGTCTTCATCCTATCCGGCAAGAAGAGGACATCTGGACCGGTAGGTAGAGGATAGAACAGCGCCTAGATCTGTTTACTTGCTACATTATAAAGGAACCCTAATCAGGTACTAGAAAGTTTAGACAATACAACTGGATTATAGGAGCGCCTAAAAGGCTAAGGTAAACCACAGGTTCCTTATAAAATATCAGGTTCCTTAAACAATATCATTAATATTCTAAGGTGTCAAAAGTCAAAATATGGTAATGAGTACAAAATTATGTAAACATTTTCTTTAATAACAGAAACACAGAGTTTAGATAAATGTATCTCCAAATGTAACTGGATACTAACAGTATTCCAGCAATATGTTTAATACAGTAAACCAGATATGGCTGTTGGTGGGGATTTATAACACAATATCAGATCTATTACTCAATGGTAATGGAAGGTACACGAAAAACATGGAGATCAATATGAGCCCCAATGTTGTTGGTGTGTATGTATTAATGGTCAAACTGGTATAAGTGGTCTCCTATTAAATAACACAAAGGGACTAGATATGTGATAATAACACGACTGGTTATAACAACTCGGTGAATTACTAAATCACAACAAACAAAATATTTTCCAAAAGTTGAATTAAACAATGTATAAAAGGTGTATACTGCCAGTGTACCGTGACAGTCTAAATAAAACAAAAAACATTTATATACATATACAAAGAGCTAAATCTTGGTTACTAAAAGTGAATCAAATAAAGAAACAACAATGTGAAAAAAGTGAAAAAGGCATATGCTTAGTACCTTGTGAAAAATATTATCAACACGATCGAATACCGGTATGATCTGTTAGAAATTTACCAATTAAGTTAAAAATTGTGTTAACATAAAAAAAGAGAGTGTCAAAAAAGAAGACTGAAAGAACTTTCCTTGGATAACTGGAGCTATCCTTAGGCTTATAGTTCAACATAGTGTCATTCACATTTGACCCCTTGTTTGATGTTGGTCACCAGGATTGGTTGCCCATGCTCGCCTATATTGCCCACTTTGAAAATGGTGTTGGCAAAAATTGCCCATACTCGCCTATATATGCCCACTTTGAAAAAGGTGTTGGCGAAAATACCGGAAAGAGCCGCGACATCATTTCGCGGCAACTTCCGGTTAGACCACGTGACTAAAACGTCACTTCAGGTCACGGGCATTTCCGTTTCGCTAGCGTGGACTTTGGCGCCGTTTGTCAGTTTTTTGGCGCCAGTTCTAGAATTGAAATCCTAATTTTTAACAATATTTAAGGGTAGCAAGATATGAGCCTCACTACTGTCTTGAAAAAGGCCCCACTACAGGGCCGAAACGTGTAGACAATTGGAGAGATTTGTGAGGCTCATATACCACCAGGACCAAGGCTATTTTGGGTGAGTTGATAACCAATTGACTCAGTTCCCTTAAGCCCATTGTTTAGTGCACTTTATATTTCTTCCACAGGTTTTCGAGGACCATTGGATTTAAAGACCTGTTTCATCCACACCACTTGGCCTGTTTTTGGATTATTCCCTTACTGGACATTGGACTTTGTTTATTCTTACTTAGTTGATTTTATGATTGTCAGATAAATATTGTGTTTTTATTCACAAGGTTTAGCATAACCCAAGAATTGTTTTAGGACATTTATTGTTTTTATAAGACCAATACCTTACTCTTAGATAACACAGCCTAAGAATAGCTCCAGTTATCCAAGGAAAGTTCTTTCAGTCTTCTTTTTTGACACTCTTTTTTTATGTTAAAACAATTTTTACCTTAATTGGTAAATTTCTAACAGATCATACCGGTATTCGATCGTGTTGATAATATTTTTCACAAGGTACTAAGCATATGCCTTTTTCACTTTTTTCACATTGTTGTTTCTTTATTTGATTCACTTTTAGTAACCAAGATTTAGCTCTTTGTATATGTATATAAATGTTTTTTGTTTTATTTAGACTGTCACGGTACACTGGTAGTATACACCTTTTATACCTTGTTTAATTCAACTTTTGGAAAATATTTTGTTATAGACCACTTATACCAGTTTGACCATTAATACATACACACCAACAACATTGGGGCTCATATTGATCTCCATGTTTTTCATGTACCTTCCATTACCATTGAGTAATAGATCTGATATTGTGTTATAAATCCCCACCAACAGCCATATCTGGTTTACTGTATTAAACCTATTGCTGGAATACTGTTAGTATCCAGTTACATTTGGAGACACATTTATCTAAACTCTGTGTTTCTGTTATTAAAGAAAATGTTTACATAATTTTGTTCTCATTACCATATTTTGACTTTTAACACCTTAGAATATTAATGATATTGTTTAAGGAACCTGATATTTTATAAGGAACCTGTGGTTTACCTTAGCCTTTTAGGCGCTCCTATAATCCTTTTGTATTGTCTAAACTTTCTAGGACCTGATTAGGGTGTCCTTTATAGCAAGTAAACAGATCTAGGCGCTGTTCTATCCTCTATCTAACTGAGCATTCCCATTACCTAATCTTAGTAACAGCAGCCAGATACAGGTTTTCTTATTCTGTATTATGGAGTCTATTTTATCCATCAGAAATCGTAGAGCGGATGTCAGTTCTGATATCAATATAGCCCTTAATAGGGAAAATTCCACAGATACCAACACTGTGACAGACATTAATACCATCTTTAAGAATTTAGAAAAACTCCTAATCTCTGAGACAAAATACAAAATTGAGATATCATTTCTAAAGAAATGCTTAGAGTTAAATATTGTACCAAAAGGCTTGATGATAGTGAAGGAATGTTCCTTCAATTCCAATTCTAAAGAATTCACTGAGAATTGGAACAAAATAATAACTGAAACATCTCAGGAACTAATGAAATTAATCATTAGATATAGAGAACTCCTTCTAACCCATATTGACTCTGAAATTCTAATAGAAGAGAAAAACATGGATTTGTTCAAAAATTCGCAAACATTTAAAGAAAAACAAGAGCACCTATACACAAAAATAAACAAACTTAAGGATGATACCATTGCAAAGAAAACGAAAAAGATTAACAGAGATCTTAATGCCACCCTAGACACACTCGAGATAAGTAAGGAGTGTGATCCAGTTTCAACTGATACAGCCCAACAGGCAGTAAAACTACAGCCACCCACCCAAGGTGAATGGGTAGAAATACCCTCTAAATCACACTCCATTAATGATGGAAGAAGAAGAGGATATGGGAACTATAATCCCAGTACAAGGTTATAAAATAGACACACCGGACTACAACAGAGGAGAATCCATAATAGAGAATGGCAAGGGTATTATCAAGAAAGAAACTGGATTAGAAACAACCCAAATGATGATAATCATCACAGAAGGAACTCTACAAATACAGCTAATTGGCAGAGAAACCACCAATACGGAACATATGACCAATATAGGTTCGACAATAGTTCTTATGAGGGACCAAGGAGGGAAGAACATCCCCCATATTGGAATAAACGTAACAACAGACCATACCAGCCTTATGAGTCTAGAGACAATTATGGACAATATCGACGACAACAGGATGAATCCAATTTTGGAAATTCCAATGAATCGATGGGGAGACAACAAGACAGAACCCCGTTCAGACAAACATGTCAACATCGGAGGGAGGAATATTATCCCCAGGTGAACCAAACACGGCAACATCAGAGGGAAGAATATTATCCCCATGTGAACCAAAGAAGACAGAACGAGTGGAAAGAAAATTTTAGAGAACTGTCTAATAAGTTCTCCCCTTTAGCCACCCCTTCATCTAGAGAGAGTGGAAACAACTTAAGGGAAGTAAACACTCAATCCTCTGCATCTTTTTTAGAGATGTGTCACAATCCACAGATGAGGGAACCGAAAGGAAAAAGAAAACAAGTCACATTGGAGGACGTGGACACACCGCTAAAAAGAAGATACATCGGGGACAAAGAGCAGGGTCTAGAAATAAGAACAGACACCACCTGGACCCCTCAATAACAAAGTCCAAAATTGTGGAAACGGACCCAGAAGCTGATAAAAAGGAAGTAAAAGGGATATTCAATTTAAACAGCACTGTTTTAAAACCAGAAGAAAAAGAAGTCTTGGGATTGGTTCTTTCGTATGCTCCATCTAGGGGACTGAACAAATCCCATACATATCTCAATGCCAAAGAATTTGTGCGAAAGTTAACTCTGAAAAGATACTTTTTGAGGTCCCCAGTGGAAAACAATTTGACATCCTCATCCAGACATCCTGATGAAGATCAGTTTATACACTCAGACCTCCGTCCGAAATCACGCTTTTACCCAACTCACTGCAAAGGTCTGGCCATCAAAACTTTGAAACTATGGTCTGTAATGATATCAAGAAACTTTCATCTAAGAAGGTACATAAAATGAACCTTAATACCAGACAAAGAAATGTTATATCCAAACTGGAACACAACAACGATATCGTCATCAAATCAGCAGATAAGGGCGGAGGGATAGTGATCCTGAATAAAGCTGACTATCTAAAGGAATCCAGGAGGATTTTGGATGACAAAGGGACATACGAAATATTGAGAAGTGACCCGACTGATGAATATAAGAATATTTTAGATTCTCTCATCGCAGAAGCCAACGATATAGGCATTCTTAATGATAAAGAAGCCCATTATCTCACTAATAAATACCCCAAGATTCCAGTGTTCTATTATTTGCCCAAAATTCATAAAAGTTTGGTTAGCCCGCCTGGGCGACCGATAATATCGGGCATTGATTCTCTTTACAGCAACTTATCAGAATATATAGATAAGACTCTACAACCATATGTAAGATCGCTACCATCTTACCTGAGGGACTCCACCAAAGTTCTTAATCTACTGAAAGACATCAAGTGGGATGAAAATTTCATCATGGCTACAAGCGATGTCACATCACTCTATACTTCAATCCCCCATGAGAAAGGTCTTGAATCTATCAGTTACTACTTGAATAAAGATGAGAACATGCCTGAGCCCCAAAGAAGGTTCATAATAGATGGTATCGATTACATCCTCAAACATAACTACTTCAATTTTGATAATAAATTTTATCGGCAGATCTGTGGAACAGCCATGGGGACCAGATTTGCGCCTAGTTATGCCAACCTTCACATGGGAAAGTGGGAGACCATATTTTGGGAATCCTGCCAAGCAAGCGCGGATCTGGTCCTCTACAAATGGTACATAGATGACCTCCTAATTATATGGAGAGGGAGTGAAAATGACCTGAAACACACACTAGAGGTCATGAATCTGAATGAATTGAACCTTAAATTTACGAACCACATAAGTAAGAACTCCATAACCTTCCTTGACTTAAACATCCAGGTCATTAACGGTAAAATTGAAACATCTACCCACTTCAAAGAAGTGGACTCTAACAACTACATCCATCAGACCAGCTGCCATCACAAAAAATGGATTAGTAACATCCCAAAGGGACAGCTAATGAGAATAAGAAACTGCCCAAGCGAAGAAATGTGGATGGAACAATCAATGGTACTAAAGAACAGGTTCATGGAAAGGGGCTATGGTGAAGGCCTTATTAATAATACCATCAAAGAAATCAGTGACATAAAAAGAGACACCCTCCTAAACTACAAACCTATACGAAATACATCGATGGAAGGGAGTGGAGACATAAAAGTACCCTTCATCACTAAATATAGTGAAAACAAGAAAAGAATTGAGGATATCATAAGAAGACACTGGCATCTCTTGAGAGATGATGATATCTTGGGTGAACACCTCCCCACATACCCCAGTTTCATTTACAGAAAAGCGGAGAATCTGAAGTCCATCCTGGCTCTCAGCGTCCCAAAAAACAAGAAGAATTCTAACACTTTAGGAGTTATGGGGAAGAGGTTACAAGGTTTTTTCCCATGTCATCTATGTAAGGCCTGTACCCATGGACTGAAGAAAGATACCTGCAAGTCAAAAATCTCCAAAGAAATATTTAAGATCAGACAAACCATAAGATGCACGGAACAATGTGTTATCTACCTTATTGAATATGGGTGTGGTCTACAATACATAGGTCAGACCACCCGCAAACTGAAAGACAGGATCTGTGAACATCTACTCCAAATTAAGTGGAAAAAAACCTGATGTACCCCTATATAAACACTTCTATGAGGTACATGGAGGTAGTAATAAAAGTCTGAGATATATGGGGATCCATAAATTGACCAAAGACTGGAGGGGAGGCAATATTGAGTCTAGATTACTCAGAAATGAATCGGAATGGATTTTCAAAATGGACTGCATCCACCCCAGAGGACTAAATGCCAATTTCGAAATGGTACATCTGTTTTAGTCATTTGCATATAAATTTCAGAGAAAGCATAAAGGAAGTATTGTCAGAGTTTTACAAAATCCTTATTCTATAACTTTCCACTTTAGGGTCTTTTAAATGAGTCATTTATTGGAAAATCAGGATCATTCATTATAGGTTCCTTTCACTAGTTAGACCGTGATGTATCTCACATATAGGTCCAGTTAGATTATATGTACCATCTAGTAATGATTGTTTGTTTATCTTTTCCTTTGTCACACTCTTGGGAATATGTCCCGTATTGTATGGTTTCACTAATTAATGAGATATTTGTAAGTCCTGGTAGTATATGAGCCTAAAATCAAAATTTTAATAAACTGATATTTTTTCTAATAGGATTAGATATAATCCTTGTTTTTTAGTTTTTTAGTTCCTAAACAGGAATTCTAACGTCTAAGAGATGTTAACATATATATATATATTGTTGATATGATTTTTTGATTTTTAAACATTTTTGAATTTTTTTATATATCATTTTTTCAACCTCTTTTTTCCTTCTCAAAATATAACAGCCAACCATTGGACAATAAAAAGATCTGTTACTAATGATAGGTCCTAGCTATGGTTAAACCGAGGACAATAATATAATGGTAGTTAGATTCTTATAATTCCATATAATATACCTATAGTTGACCCCCCAATCGATCTTAACTATCAGGACTAATTACCCAAACTCGTCTATGTAAGCCCACTTTCAAAATGGCGTTGGCAAAATGACTGACTCTAATGGAAGCTAGATTCTTATAGTTCAACATAGTGTCATTCACATTTGACCCCTTGTTTGATGTTGGTCACCAGGATTGGTTGCCCATGCTCGCCTATATTGCCCACTTTGAAAATGGTGTTGGCGAAAATTGCCCATACTCGCCTATATATGCCCACTTTGAAAATGGCGTTGGCGAAAATACCGGAAAGAGCAGCGACATCATTTCCAGTAGCGGCAACTTCCGGTTAGACCACATGACTAAAACGTCACTTACGGTCGCGGGCATTTCCGGTTCGCTAGCGCGGACTTTGGCGCCATTTGTCAGTTTTTTGGCGCCAATTCTAGAATTGAAATCCTCATTTTTAACAATATTTAAGGGTAGCAAGATATGAGCCTCACTACTGTCTTGAAAAAGGCCCCACTACAGGGCCGAAACGTGTAGACAATTGGAGAGATTTGTGAGGCTCATATACCACCAGGACCAAGGCTATTTTGGGTGAGTTGATAACCAATTGACTCAGTTCCCTTAAGCCCATTGTTTAGTGCACTTTATATTTCTTCCACAGGTTTTCGAGGACCATTGGATTTAAAGACCTGTTTCATCCACACCACTTGGCCTGTATTTGGATTATTCCCTTACTGGACATTGGACTTTGTTTATTCTTACTTAGTTAATTTTATGATTGTCAGATAAATATTGTGTTTTTATTCACAAGGTTTAGCATAACCCAAGAATTGTTTTAGGACATTTATTGTTTTTATAAGACCAATACCTTACTCTTAGAAAACACAGCCTAAGGATAGCTCCAGTTATCCAAGGAAAGTTCTTTCAGTCTTCTTTTTTGACACTCTCTTTTTTTATGTTAACACAATTTTTACCTTAATTGGTAAATTTCTAACATATCATACCGGTATTCGATCGTGTTGATAATATTTTTCACAAGGTACTAAGCATATGCCTTTTTCACTTTTTTCACATTGTTGTTTCTTTATTTGATTCACTTTTAGTAACCAAGATTTAGCTCTTTGTATATGTATATAAATGTTTTTTGTTTTATTTAGACTGTCACGGTACACTGGCAGTATACACCTTTTATACATTGTTTAATTCAACTTTTGGAAAATATTTTGTTTGTTGTGATTTAGTAATTCACCGAGTTGATATAACCAGTCGTGTTATTATCACATATCTAGTCCCTTTGTGTTATTTAATAGGAGACCACTTATACCAGTTTGACCATTAATACATACACACCAACAACATTGGGGCTCATATTGATCTCCATGTTTTTCGTGTACCTTCCATTACCATTGAGTAATAGATCTGATATTGTGTTATAAATCCCCACCAACAGCCATATCTGGTTTACTGTATTAAACATATTGCTGGAATACTGTTAGTATCCAGTTACATTTGGAGATACATTTATCTAAACTCTGTTGTTCTGTTATTAAAGAAAATGTTTACATAATTTTGTACTCATTACCATATTTTGACTTTTAACACCTTAGAATATTAATGATATTGTTTAAGGAACCTGATATTTTATAAGGAACCTGTGGTTTACCTTAGCCTTTTAGGCGCTCCTATAATCCAGTTGTATTGTCTAAACTTTCTAGGACCTGATTAGGGTTCCTTTATAATGTAGCAAGTAAACAGATCTAGGCGCTGTTCTATCCTCTACCTACCGGTCCAGATGTCCTCTTCTTGCCGGATAGGATGAAGACTTCGGACCCACTTCTGGATGGATCGGTGATACCTGGCATGGTGAAGATAAGGTAGGGAGATCTTCAGGGGCTTAGTGTTAGGTTTGGGTGGGTTATATTATGGGTGTGTGGGTGGTGGGTTGTAATGTTGGGGGGGTATTGTATGTTTTTTTTTTACTGCAAAAGAGCTGTTTTCTTTGGGGCATGCCCCGCAAAAGGCCATTTTAAGGGATGGTAAGGTAAAAGAGCTGTTAACTTTTTATTTTAGAATAGGGTAGGGCATTTTTTTATTTTGGGGGGCTTTGTTATTTTTTTAGGGGGCTTAGAGTAGGTGTAATTAGTTTAAAATTCTTGTAATCTTTTTTTATTTTTTGTAATTTAGTGGGTTTTTTTTGTAATTTAGTTTAGTTGATTTAATTGTAGATAATTGTAGATAGTTTAGTTAATTAATGTATTGATAGTGTAGTGTTAGGTTTAATTGTAACTTAGGTTAGGATTTATTTTACAGGTAATTTTTTAATTATTTTAACTAGGTAGCTATTAAATAGTTATTAACTATTTAATAGCTATTGTACCTAGTTAAAATAAATACAAAGTTGCCTGTAAAATAAATAATAAATGCTAAAATAGCTACAATATAATTATTTGTTATATTGTAGCTATATTAGGATTTATTTTACAGGTAAGTATTTAGCTTTAAATAGGATTAATTCATTTAATAAGATTTATTTTATTTCATTAGATTTAAATTAAATTTAACTTAGGGGGGTGTTAGTGTTAGGGTTAGACTTAGCTTTAGGGGTTAATACATTTATTAGAGTAGTGGCGAAGTCCGGTCGGCAGATTAGTGGTTAATACTTGAAGTTAGGTGGCGGCAATGTTAGGGAGGGCAGATTAGGGGTTAATACTATTTATTATAGGGTTTTTGAGTCGGGAGTGAGGCGGTTTAGGGGTTAATACATTTATTATAGTTGCGGCGAGGTCCGGTCGGCAGATTAGGGGTTAATAAGTGTAGTTAGGTAGCGGCGACGTTGGGGGGGGCAGATTAGGGGTTAATAAATATAATATAGGGGTCGGCTATGTTAGGGGCAGCAGATTAGGGGTACATAGCTATAATGTAGGTTGCGGCGGTGTATGGAGCGGCAGATTAGGGTTTAATAATAATATGCAGGGGTCAGCGATAGCGGGGACGGCAGATTAGGGGTTAATAAGTGTAAGGTTAGGGTTGTTTAGACTCGGGGTTCATGTTAGGGTGTTAGGTGCAGACTTAGGAAGTGTTTCCCCATAGGAAACAATGGTGCTGCGTTAGGAGCTGAACGCTGCTTTTTTGTAGGTGTTAGGTTTTTTTTCAGCTCAAACTGCCCCATTGTTTCCTATGGGGGTATTGTGCACAAGCACGTTTTTGAAGCTGGCCGCGTCCGTAAGCAACGCTGATATTTAGAGTTGAAGTGGCGGTAAATTATGCTCTACGCTCCCTTTTTGGAGCCTAACACAGCCCTTCAGAGAACTCTAAATACCAGCGTTGTTTAAAAGGTGCGGGGGAAAAAAAACACGCGTAGCTAACTCACCCCTTCTAACGCAAAACTCTAAATCTAGGTGTTTGTACCATAATTGATTGCATAAATAATATTATTTGGTCACAAGTCAAAAGACCTATTAATTATGAATGATCCAGCATACCTTACACCAGACGTAACTGTCATGTGGTGGAAGAGCAACCAGATGCTGTTGAAATTCATTTCAGGAATAGCTCTGTACCTGAAATAACTGTCCTACAAATCGATGATCAGACTCCCCTAAGTGGCTCTAATGGGCATACCATTAAAATTTTGCCCAGGAAAATAGCCAATATTTCCCTAGACAGTGAGGTATTAACCATACCTCTCCACCAAGGGGATCTTAAGTCCTTGCAGAAATTGAGAAAATTAAAAGGACAGTCTAGTCAAAATTAAACTTTCATGATTCCGATAGGACATGCAATTTTAAACCACTTTCCAATTTACTTTTATCATTAAATTTGCTTTGTTCCCTTGGTGGTATTTTTGAAAAGCTAAACCTAGGTAGACTCAAACTGATTTCTAAACTGTTGAAAACCGGCTCTTAGCTCAGAGCATTTTGAAAGTTATTTTACATTTAGGCAGTACTAGTGCATGTGTGTCATATAGATAGCATCATGCTCACTCCTGTGTAGTTATTTAGAATTCTGCACTGATTGGCTAAACTGCATGTCTGTCAAAAGCACAGAGATAATGGGGTAGTTTGCAGAGGCTTAGATACAAGGTAATTACGGAGGTAAAAAGTATATTAATATAACTGTGTTAATTATGCAAAATCAGGGAATGGGTAATAAATGGATTATCTATCTTTTTAAACAATAACAATTCTGGTGTAGACTTTCCCTTTAAGGATAATTTATTTATCCCTATGTGAGTGCATGACTTTGGAAAAAAGAAGTATGCTAAATTAAACTTAAATCAGGATGCTAGCTATATAAGCTAAGGCTTATTAGCACAAATGGCAGATCCTAAAATGATTAAATATCTTTCTCCCCAAGATCACTGGGTCCATGACCTAGATGACATTTCTGAAAGTTATAACATTACAGCTAAGTGTTTATTATCTATTCCCATAGGTAATAAATCAGCGAAACACCTTTTTTTAGTTTTGAATCATCCCCATAATCAAATATATATTAAAAATGATCTCTTGCATAGATACTCCATACAAATGGATTTGATTAACTATTGCCTCTGGAGCAAGTTAAAAAAGGACCCTGAACTATTTCAGGATGACATTGCAGCTCTGAAATCAAACCAGAAAATACCATATACTGTGAATATACAGGTGTCTAATGATATTGTTATCCCTGCTAGGGCTAATAAATTCCTCTTACCCTTACAGGTGAAAAGGGGTCAGAAGTTAAAAACTTCTGAAGCGCTAATTTGCATCTCCCAGAGAATGGGTATAACAATGACCCATACTCCTATGGTAAATATTGGAACTATTTCAATACATGTTATTGTGCATAACATGACCCCACATGATATCACCTTATCCAAGGGAACTACCATAGGATATGCTCTGGAATCCAGTTATTATACTTTTCGGATTCCAGAATAATGTAATTGGGCTAATACTTGAAAGGTACTTAACTAGAGAACAGTTAATAGAACAATCCTTTCTATCTATGCCAGAAGGATTAGTCACAATTCAGTCTATTTATTCTTTCAGCTCAGAGAAAGTCATCTGTAAAATTGAAGAAGCCTCTCTGGTATTTGATGAAACCGATCATAGAGCAAGAATACTCCAATATTCAGAGTCATGGGTGTACTGTAATTTATAATCCAGGGGATTTCACATCTAGGCTTGAAAAAGCCTATGAGATAGGACAGCCTGAAATCTTTCCAGGATTTCAGCAAATAGTCTAAGAGCAAATCTCCTTAGCTAATGGCTGTTTCAGTGATGGTGAACGCCAACAGTTAAGAGAAATCCTGATGGAATTTTTGCTAGAGATTCTTATGACTGTGGGACTACAGACCTGCACATTGCAAGAATCCAAACAGATCCCAATGCACCACCTGTATATGTTAAACAATACAGACTCCTTTTAGCCTCATATGATTCTTTTGCAGAAATCGGGCTGGTATGTCATTCAGGGTCTACGCTTTTCAGCCTGCAACAAGGCCTTTATCAAGATAGTCTTGATAAAGACCATGTTGCAGGCTGAAGCGCATAGAACCTGAATGACATACCAGCCCAAGTTTTAAATACGGTGAGCACTTTTCCTATAATATTTCTTCATTGCGCCAGTTTTGTGCAGCATATGTTCTTTTCTTTCCCTACAGGTTTCTTTCGTTGGATTTATATTGGACACTATTTGCTGTATCTTGGATATCCTACCAACCTTTTCACCTAGGAATCAGACTATACTTACGTTCTCTAGTTCATGATCTCCACACTTGAAGCTCTATTGCAGACCCAAAGCCCTAACCTAAGAAATAAACCCACCCAATACACCATTAAAAAAATCCTAACACTAACCCCCGAAGATTCACTTACCGGGAGAAGTCTTCATCCAAGCGGCAAAATGTCCTCAACGAAGCCGGCAGAAGTGGTCCTCCAGACGGGCAGAAGTCTTCATCCAGACGGGCATCTTTTATCTTCATCCTTCCGGCGCGGAGCGGGTCCATCTTCAAGACATCCGACGCGGAGCATCCTCTTCTTCCGACGGACTAGCGACGAATGAAGGTACCTTTAAATGATGTTATCCAAGATGGCATCCCTTAGATTCAATCCTATTGGCTTATCCAATCAGCCAATAGGATTTTTTCTACCTTAATTCCGATTGGCTGATAGAATTCTATCAGCCAATTGGAATCTAAGGGACACCATCTTGGATGACGTCATTTAAAGGTACCTTCATTCGTCGTTAGTCCGTCGGATGAAGAGGATGCTCTGCGTCGTATGTCTTGAAGATGGACCCGCTCCTCGCCGGAAGGATGAAGAAAGAAGATGCCGTCTGGATGAATACTTCTGCCCATCTGGAGGACCACTTCTGCCTGTCTGGAGGACCAATTCTGCCGGCTTCATTGAGGACATCTTGTCGCTTGGATGAAGACTTTTCCCAGTAAGTGAATCTTTGGGGGTTAGTGTTTTTTTTAGGATTTTTTAAGGGTGTATTGAGTGTGTTTATTTTTTAAGGCTTTGGGCCTGCAATAGAGCTAAATGCCCTTTTAAGGGCAATGCCCATCCAAATGTCCTTTTAAAGGCAATGGGGAGCTTAGATTTCGTTAGTTAGGCTTTAATTTGGGGGGTTGGTTGTGTGGGTGGTGGGTTTTACTGTTGGGGGGGTTGTTTGTATTTTTTTTACAGGTAAAAGAGCTGATTTCTTTGGGGCAATGCCCCACAAAAGGCCCTTTTAAGGGCTATTGATAGTTTAGTTTAGGCTAGGGTTTTTTTTATTTTGGGGGGCTTTTTATTTTGATAGGGATATTAGATTAGGTGTAATTAGTTTAAATATCTTGAATTGTAATTTGTTTTTTATTTTCTGTAATTTAGTGTTTGCTTTTTTTTGTGATTTAGCTAATTTAATTTAATTTAATTTATTTAATTGTATTTAATTTAGGGAATTTATTTAATTGTAGTGTAGTGTTAGGTGTTATTGTAACTTAGGTTAGGTTTTATTTTACAGGTCAATTTGTATTTATTTTAGCTAGGTAGTTATTAAATAGTTAATAACAATTTAATAACTATTTTACCTAGTTAAAATAAATACAAACTTGCCTGTAAAAAATAAATAATAAACCCTAAGCTAGCTACAATGTAACTATTAGTTATATTGTAGCTAGCTTAGGGTTTATTTAACAGGTAAGTATTCAGTTTTAAATAGGAATTATTTAGGTAATAATTGTAGGTTTATTTAGATTTATTTTAATTATATTTAAGTTAGGGGGTGTTAGGGTTAGACTTAGGTTTAGGGGTTAATACATTTAGAATAGTTGCGGCAATGTTGGGGGCGGCAGATTAGGGGTTAATAAGTGTAGGTAGATTGCGGCGACATTGGGGGAGGGAGATTAGGGGTTAATAAATATAATGTAGGTGTCAGTGATGTTGGGGACAGCAGATTAGGGGTTAATAAATATAATGTAGGTGGCGGCGATGTTAGGGGCATCAGATTAGGGGTTAATAATATTTAACTAGTGTTTGCAAGGCAGGAGTGCGGCGGTTTAGGGGTTAATATGTTTATTCTAGTGGCGGAGATGTCCAGAGCGGCAGATTAAGGGTTAAAATTTTTATTTTAGTGTTTGCTATGCGGGAGGGCCTCGGTTTAGGGTTTAATAGGTAGTTTATGGGTGTTTTAGCACTTTAGTTATGAGTTTTATGCTACAGCGTTGTAGTGTAAAACTCATAACTACTGACATTAGAATGCGTTACGAATCTTGGAGGTAGAGGCTGTACCGCTCACTTTTTGGCCTCCCAGGACAAACTCGTAATATCAGTGCTATGGAAGTCCCATAGAAAAAGGGTTTATGAACTTTACATAAGTCGGTTTGCAGTAAGGCCAAAAATGTATGCGGTGCCCCTAAACCTGCAAGACTTGTAATAGCAGCGGTAGTGAAAAAGCAGCGTTAGGACCTGTTAACACTGCTTTTTCAGCTTACCGCAAAACTCGTAATCTAGCCATTTATTTTCTCTTAGGCTGTATTATATGAACTCAGCAGTTCCTGGTTTAATCAGTTCATCATTAGTAATGTCGTGAACCTAAAAATTTCGGTTCACAAACGGCGCACTCGAACTTCCGCAACTGTTCACGAACCAGCGAACCGGGCAAACCGCCATTGACCTCAATAGGCAGGCGAACTTTAAAACCAACAGGGACTCTTTCTGGCCACAATAGTGATGGAAAAGTTGTTTCAAGGGGACTAACACCTGGACTGTGGCATGCCGAAGGGCAATCCATGGCAAAACTCCCATGGAAATTACATAGTTGATGCAGAGTCTGGTTTTAAGCCATAAAGGGCATAAATCACCTAACATTCCTAAATAGTTTGGAATAACGTGCTTTAAAACATCAGGTATGATGTTGTATCGATCATGTAGTGTAAGGGTTATGCCTGCTTCACAGTGACAGACCAAACTCCCCGTTTAAAGGCACAGTCTACACCAGAATTTTTATTGTTTTAAAACATAGATAATCCCTTTATTACCCATCTCCCAGTTTTGCATAACTAACACATTTATAATAATATACTTTTAACCTCTGTGATTATCTTGTATCTAAGCCTTTGCAAACTGCCCCTTTTTTCAGTTCTTTTGACAGACTTGCAGTCTAGCCAATCAGTGCCTGCTCCCAGATAACTTCTCGTGCACGAGCACAGTGTTATCTATATGAAATACGTGAACTAACACCCTCTAGTGGTGAAAAACTGTTAAAATGCAATCTGAAAGAGGTTGGCTTCAAGGTCTAAGAAATTAGCATATGAACCTCCTAGGTTAAGCTTTCAACTAAGAATACCAAGAGAACAAAGCAAAATTGGTGATAACAGTATATTGGAAAATTGTTTAAAATTACATGCTCTATCTGAATCCTGAAAGTTTATTTTGGCCTAGACTGTCCCTTTAACGCACCGCAAACAACTGCAAACAGTCCATTTGCACAACGGCAAACTCCCCATTTGCACAAGGTTGGATACCAAGCTAGCCATGTCCCGTTCCTTGTCCTCACTGATGTCTTTGAAGGTCTTTTCCTCCACCCAGCCACGTACAACACCAAGGGTCCCCGAAAGGTGACATCAAGCCCCCTGGGACACCTGCTGTGTTTGGTCTTCCACCTCCTCAAAGCCACCTTCCTCCTCTGACTCCTCTTCTTCAGACTCCTCTCTCTGCATTGCCTCTCTCTGCGTTATTATAAGGTGTGTTAAGTAGTACTATTCCTATCAGTTTAATCCCTGTGGTGTCCCCTATCAGGGGATGTGTATATGGCATGGATGTTAGGAACTGGGAGATGGAAAAAGATGCTTGGTCGGTCCGGCCACGAGATAGATAGATTTGATAGATAGATAGATACATAGATTAGATAGATAGATCAATAGATGCAATAGATACATTTGATATATATGATAGATAGATAAATAGATTTGATAGATCAATAGATAGATTTGATAGATAGATAATTTCCCAGACAGAGAATTACAAGACGTGCGGTCTGGGACCCATGGTAAGGTTACTTCCTTTTGCACAATCGAGTACAGGTTGGGGATTGCCTTTTTTGCATAGAAATTTTGGCCGGGTACCTTCCACTGCGGTGTCCCCTATCAGGTGACGTGTATATGGCATGGATTTTAGGAACCGGGAGATGGAAAAAGATGCTTGGTTGGTCCTCCAACTTCAAATTTGGGGCACTGCACGTGCAATCTACTGTGCCACCAGATATGAGTGTGTTAAGTAGTACTATTCCTATCACTTTAATCCCTGTTACGTGCCTTTTTTTTGTTTTGTTTTTTGATGCCACAGTGCAGCACCAGAAGCCAGAAAAATTTGGCATGTACACATGCCTTAAAAATTAGGTATTGTTACAGCCGCTGCTTTAGCAGCGCCCAGAAAAATTGATGTTGTTTCCCTGGCAGAAAGTGCCCTAAAACATTGTGGCTTGAACCCTAGTTGGTGGCGGATAAGTCACGCAAGTCATCCGACATTCGAAGATAACATACAGCAGGTTTTGGACCATTTATAGCCCAAGGCAGATAATCTCATTAGGCCTTTTTTACTCGAATGTATCGCCCAATGTCAGTCCCTTCGGGATCCATCCCTCATTCATCTTAATAAAGGTGAGGTAATCTAGACTTTTTTGACCTAGCCGACTTCTCTTCTCAGTGACAATACCTCCTGCAGCACTGAAGGTCCTTTCTGACAGGACACTTGAAACGGGGCAGGCCAGAAGTTCTATAGCAAATTGGGATAGCTCAGGCCACAGGTCAAGCCTGCACACCCAGTAGTCAAGGGGTTCATCACTCCTCAGAGTGTCGAGATCTGCAGTTAAGGCAAGATAGTCTGCTACCTGTCGATCGAGTTGTTCTCTGAAGGTGGACCCCGAAGGGCTGTGGCGATTCATAGGAGTTAAAAAGCTCTGCATGTCCTCCATCAACAACACGTCTGTTAAGCGTCCTGTCCTTGCCGGCGTGGTCATGGGAGTCGGAGGATTACTTTCACCTCTTCCCCTGTTAGATTCCCGTTGTGCTGTGATATCACCCTTATACGCTGTGTAAAGCATACTTTTTAATTTATTTTGGAACTGCTGCATCCTTTCCGACTTGCGGGAATTTGGTAACATTTCAGGCACTTTATGCTTATACCGGGGGTCTACTAGCGTGGACACCCAGTACAGGTCGTTTTCCTTCAGTTTTTTTATAAGAGGGTCACTCAAGCGGCACGACAGCATGAAAGACCCCATTTGAACAAGTTTGGATGCCGAGCTACTCATGTCCCGTTCCTCGTCCTCAGTGATCTCACTGAAAATATGTTCTTCCCCCCAGCCACGTACAACACCACGGGTACCAGATAGGTGACAACCAGCACCCTGGGATGCCTGTTGTGGTTGGTCTTCCTCCTCCTCCTCCTCCTCAAAGCCACATTCCTCCTCTGACTCCTCTTCCTCACAATCCTCTTCCAGCGGCAATGCTGATAAGGCTGTTTCTGGTGGCGATGGTGACCACAACTCTTCCTCTTCCTCTTCACGCTCATCTATGGCCTGATCAAGCACTCTTCACAGGGCACGCTCCAGGAAGAAAACAAATGGTATTATGTCGCTGATGGTGCCTTCGGTGTGACTGACTAGGTTTGTCACCTCCTCAAAAGGACGCATGAGCCTACAGGCATTGCGCATGAGCATCCAGTAACTTGGCAAAAAAATCCCCAGCTCCGCAGAGGCTGTCCTAGCACCCCAGTCATACAAGTACTCGTTAACGGCTTTTTCTTGTTGGAGCAGGCAGTCGAATATTAGGAGTGTTGAATTCCAACGTGTCGGGCTGTTGCAAATCAAGCGCCTCACTGGCATGTTGTTTCGCGGCTGGATATCTGCAAAATTCGCCATGGCCGTGTAGGAACGCCTGAAATGGCCAGTGGCCACACACCTTCCTGGCCTGCTTCAGGACGTCCTGTAAGCATGGGTACTTATGCACAAAGCGTTGTACGATCTGATTACACACATGTGCCATGCACGGCACATGTGTCAACTTGCCCAATTTCAATGCTGCCAACAAATTACTTCCCTTGTCAGAAACCACTTTGCCGATCTCCAGTTGGTGCAGAGTCAGCCACTGATCCACCTGTGCATTCAGGGTGGACAGGAGTGCTGTTCCGGTGTGACTCTCTGCTTTCAGGCAAGTCAACCCCAAGACGGCGTGACACTGCCGTATCCGGGATGTGGAATAGTACCTGCGGAGCTGGGGGAGTGCTGTTGATGTGGAGCAAGACACAGCAGCAGAAGAGGACTCAGCCGAGGAAGAGGTTATGGAAGAGGATGGAGTAGGAGGAGTAAAGGAGGTAGCAGCAGGCCTGCCTGCAAGTAGTGGCGGTGTCACCATTTCCTCTGCAGAGCCACGCATTCCATGCTTGGCAGCCATCAGCAGGTTTACCCAATGCGCAGTGTAGGTGATATACCTGCCCTGACCATGCTTTCCAGACCAGCTATCAGTGGTAAGATGGACCCTTGCCCCAACACTGTGTGCCAGACATGCCATTACTTCCTTTCACACAATCAAGTACAGTTTGGGGATTGCCTTTTGTGCAAAGAAAGTTCGGCCGGGTACATTCCACTGCGGTGTCCCAATAGCTACAATTTTTTTGAACGCCTCAGACTCCACCAGCTTGTATGGTAAAAGCTGGTGGGCTAAGAGTTCAGACAAGCCAGCTTTCAGACGCCGGGCAAGGGGGTGTCTTTGGGACATTGGCTTCTTACGCTTAAACATGTCCTTGACAGACAACTGACTGTGGGCAGATGAGAGGGAACTGCTCCGGAAGAGAGACGGAGTGGCGGATGGTTGAGAGGGGGCAAGGAGGACAGCAGTGGTTGACGTGGCTGAAGATGCTGGACCAGGAGGAGGATGGCGGATTTGAGTTTGTGTGCTGCTTCTACTCATGTGTTCTTCCCATCGGCATTTGTGAAGTGAGATCATGTGCCTTCGCAAAGCAGTTGTACCTAGGTGGGTGTTGGACTTCCCACAACTCAGTTTCTTTTGGCACAGGTTGCAAATGGCATCACTGTTGTCAGAGGCAAACACACAAAAAAATGCCACACTGCTGAGCTCTGCAATGACGGCATTCTGGTGGTAGCAACAGCATGCGTTTATTGGCGTGCTGTCTGGCTGACCCCGGGTGCCGATGCATGCTGTCTGTGCCACTAGCTCCTTGCGACGACCTCCCCCTGCTTCCAAATCGTTTCCTCCTCCTCCTCTCTGTCTCCCCATCTGAACTTTCCCCCTCTTCTTCTTCTCTTCTAGTGGGCACTCATGTGACATCCACGGACACATCATCATCAACCGCTTCACTTGTATCTGACAAATCAACAAAGGAAGCAGCAGCAGGTACAACATCATCATCATCATCATCACACCGTACGTCCATGTCTGTAAAGCTGCCTGACTGAGACATATCACTGTTATCTACATCCTCTGTCAATGATGGTTGTGCATCACTCATTTATTCAAACTGATGTGTCAATAACTCCTCTGACAGATCAAGTGAAGCGGCTGTGGTGCTAGTGTTGGTGGTGGTGGCAGGCGGGTGAGTGGTCACT
The DNA here is from genome assembly GCF_027579735.1 of Bombina bombina. Taxonomy (NCBI): domain Eukaryota; kingdom Metazoa; phylum Chordata; class Amphibia; order Anura; family Bombinatoridae; genus Bombina; species Bombina bombina. The sequence goes on along the minus strand of NC_069503.1, from coordinate 832,368,405 downwards.
TGAGAGGTGCCCGAAGCTAAGCTGGAGGTGGAAGCTGTAGAAGATTGGGTGTCCTGTGTTAGCCAGTCAACTAGGTCCTCCTCAGAACTTTTCGCGTTCATAGTACGTGGCCTCTGAACACTGGGCTATATTGTAGGGTCAAAGGGAATCACAGCACCACGACCACGACGGCACCTGTGGGGTGGCCTGCCTCTGCCTGTCATTTTTTTTTTTAAATGTACACTTACACTACTATTAAACAAAATATGAGTGGTGCCACTGGGCAAGTGGGCACAGTATACGCTGTGAGTCTGACACAAAAAAGCAGACTGATGTTTCACAATCCAAAAAGTTTATTTTTTTAAAATGTACACTTACACTACTATTAAACAAGATATGAGTGGTGGCACTGGGCAAGTGGGCACAGTATAGGCTGTGAGCCTGACACAAAAAAGCAGACTGATGTTTCACAGTCAAAAGAGTTTATTTTTTAAATACTAACACTACTGTTACAACAGATATGAGTGGTGGCACTAGTTGGCAAGTGGGACTGGCACACGCTGGCAGGCAGGAAACTGCAATTAGATTACACTAGCAGACTGATGTTTCACAGTTAAAAAAGTTTTTTAAAAAAATTTACACTACTGTTACAACAAATATGAGTGGTGGCACTAGTTTGCAAGTGGGCCTGGCACACACGCTGGCAGGCAGGCAGGCAACTGCAATTAGATTACACTAGCAGACTGATGTTTCACAGTCAAAATTTTTTTTTTTTAAATATTTACACTACTGTTATAACAAATATGAGTGTTGGCACTAGTTGGCAAGTGGGCCTGGCACACACGCTGGCAGGCAGGCAACTGCAATTAGATTACACTAGCAGACTGATGTTTCACAGTCAAAAAAGTTTTTTTTTAAATATTTACACTACTGTTATAACAAATATGAGTGGTGGCACTAGTTGGCAAGTGGGCCTGGCACACATGCTGGCAGGCAGGCAACTGCAATTAGGTTACACTAGCAGACTGATGTTTCACAGACAAAATTATTTTTTTTTAAATATTTACACTACTGCTATAACAAATATGAGTGGTGGCACTAGTTGGCAAGTGTGCCTGGCACTTACGCTGGCAGGAAACTGCAATTAGATTACACTAGCAGACTTATGTTTCACAGTCAAAAAAGTTTTTTTTTTTAATATTTACACTACTGTTACAACAAATATGAGTGGTGGCACTAGTTGGCAAGTGGGCCTGGCACACACTCTGGCAGGCAGGCAACTGCAATTAGATTACACTAGCAGACTGATGTTTCACAGTCAAAAACTTTTTAAAAAAAAAATATTTACACTACTGTTACAACAAGTATGAGTGGTGGCACTAGTTGGCAAATGAGCCTGACACACGCTGGCAGGCAGGCAACTGCAATTAGATTACACTAGCAGACTGATGTTTCACAGTCAAAAAAGTTCTTTTTTTAAATATTTACACTACTGTTACAACAAATATGAGTGGTGGCACTAGTTGGCAAGTGGGCCTGGCACACACGCTGGCAGGCAGGCAACTGCAATTAGATTACACTAGCAGACTGATGTTTCACAGTAAAAAAGTTTTTTTTTTAAATATTTACACTACTGTTAAACAAATATGAGTGGTGGCACTAGTTTGCAAGTGGGCCTGGCACACACGCTGGCAAGCAACTGCAATTAGATTACACTAGCAAACTGATGTTTCACAGTCAAAAAAGTTTTTTTTAAAATATTTACACTACTGTTACAACAAATATGAGTGGTGGCACTAGTTGGCAAGTGGGCCTGGCACACACGCTGGCAGGCAGGCAACTGCAATTAGATTACACTAGCAGACTGATGTTTCACAGTCAAAAAAGTTTTTGTAAAAAATATTTACACTACTGTTATAACAAATATGAGTGGTGGCACTAGTTGGCAAGTGGGCCTAGCACACACGCTGGCAGGCAGGAAACTGCAATTAGATTACACTAGCAGACTGATGTTTCACAGTCAAAAAAGTTTTTTTTTAAAATATTTACACTACTCTTACAACAAATATGAGTGGTGGCACTAGTTGGCAAATGAGCCTGGCACACACGCTGGCAGGCAGGAAACTGCAATTAGATTACACTAGCAGACTGATGTTTCACAGTCAAAAAAGTTTTTTTTAAAATATTTACACTACTGTTACAACAAATATGAGTGGTGGCACTAGTTGGCAAGTGGGCCTGGCACACACGCTGGCAGGCAGGAAACTGCAATTAGATTACACTAGCAGACTGATGTTTCACAGTCAAAAAAGTTTTTTAAAAAAATATTTACACTACTGTTATAACAAATATGAGTGGTGGCACTAGTTGGCAAGTGGGCCTAGCACACACGCTGGCAGGCAGGAAACTGCAATTAGATTACACTAGCAGACTGATGTTTCACAGTCAAAAAAGATTTTTTAAAAAATATTTACACTACTGTTACAACAAATATGAGTGGTGGCACTAGTTGGCAAGTGGGCCTGGCACACACGCTGGCAGGCAGGAAACTGCAATTATATTACACTAGCAGGCTGATGTTTCACAGGCAAAAAAGTTTTTTTTTAAATATTTACACTACTGTTACAAAAAATATGAGTGGTGGCACTAGTTGGCAAGTGGGCCTGGCACACACGCTGGCAGGCAGGCAACTGCTATTAGATTACACTAGCAGACTGATGTTTCACAGTCAAAAAAGTTTTTTTTTTTAAATTTACACTACTGTAACAACAGATATGAGTGGTGACACTGCAGGCAGGCAACTGCAATTAGATTACACTAGCAGACTGATGTTTTACAGGCAAAATTACACAGGCAAAAAAAAAAGACTGATGTTCTAGCCCTAAAAAGGGCTTTTTGGGGTACTGTCCAAACAGCAGAGATTAGATGAGTCCTTCAGGACTGTAGTGGACACTGAATACACTAGCCTAGCTATCAATTTCCCTAAAAAATCAGCAGCAGCTACATCTGGCTGTAATGTGTCTGCAGACTGTGAGATACAGGGTCAAAGTTTACTCAATGATGACGAATAGGGGGCGGATCGAACATCGCATATGTTCGCCCGCCGCTGCGAACGCGAACAAGCTATGTTCGTCGGGAACTATTCGCCGGCGAACAATTCGCAACATCACTATTCATCATTTATGTTTAATTTCATCGATGTTTCATTTTAACAATACTCATTTTTATTAAATGTTATATTTTACCTTCTACCTCATACTTTATATTTTTTTTATATATAAGACAGCTCCTCATAATATAAGATATTTGTAGTTTATATCTTCACACTACTTGCTATATTTTGTTATATTGTTGCATTTCTATCAGCACTGACTACACTGTTTCCCATTTCAGATATTGTTTCACATTTCATTCACATCGGACCTCTAATGTAAATCTATTCATTTGACTTAACCTTTTTGTATTTTTCGCACTAGCCACAATATTCTACTATATTATTATCACTTCTTTATACTAAATAATGTTTTTTCCCCTAAAACACTGAGCTCTTTGGGACATCACTTAATACCCTAGTATACTTAGGCCTCTCTTTTAAGTCGCTCTTTCACCTATACACTTACAAAAAACTAACTAGAACGATTAGGTTAGGCAATCGTTCCTTTTTTAGTGAGCTTGTATACTTTATATACTTTTGGCGCTTCCTCTATATACCATTTTCATCCTTAATGGGTTCCTATTGGTTGAAGTATCAGATGCCGGTTTTCTTGCCTTTTGTTTGCCGTCTGTGCTGATATGGAACTGGCTTTGAGTATTTATACAATTGCACCTTTCGATGCAATACAGGTTCTCTGTTATCCAGACTTCTTTGGCTTGGCTCAAATACTGATCTTTACGGCACGTCTCTGGAAACTTCTTGGCTGACGATGATCTAGGGTATGTGTGTGCTAATCTCATCTATGATTGGTTAAGAGCTAAAAAAATGGGGGGGGGGGGCGGAGCCAACTACGGAGCTATCTAGTCGCACAGAGCTGGAGTTCTCCTTCTATTTCAGCCAAATATAATTCAAAAGACCTCCAAAGACCCCCACCTGATTTACTTAAATATCCCCTTTACTCCCTCTACCTCAATACACCACTGTTTTTTTTGTTTGTTTTTTAGTCTGGCTTTATTTTTTTTACTCTCTTGCTGCCTTATCAACCTCCCCTGCCTGAAACACCACCACCACCTGGAACCCGCTCCTGTCCCTGCTTACCGCTGTCTTCCCCACCTCCTCCTGATCCTCCGGTGACAAGTTGGTCACCACGGAGGTCCCGGCACCTTATTCTCCTTACACACAGAGAGATACAGCGGAGACATCAAAAAGCCTGCGAACGGCGGCCTTCTTGGTTTTGCATTACAGCCTACGGAGCACCACACAAGCTCCCTGGGACCCGGCTCACCTGTTCTAAGCAGCTGACTGTTTTGAGCAGCGCAAGTCGCAACAACCACAGCGATCTGATCCAAACTTTCTCCTACCTCCTTAAGGAATACTCCGGACACTACTACTGACCCCACCTGCTGCTCCCTCTTATCCTGAGTGAGTACAATAATGCATATAAAGGCTGGGGAAAGTGGGCAAGATCTGTGATCTCACTTTATTTAGCCTCTATTCTTTGTTACACTCAAATTGCCTGCTTCTGAACTCTTTGAAGGGGAAATTTATACAGGCCTGCAGTACCCCTATATTTACTTAGCACCACAAGGCTGAGCTGCAGCAGTCAGATTCCTTACCAACGAACACAGCCACCATTAATATACCCTTGATTTTAACCTATATTGATTAGGACAACACAGTGTGAGTCACATGCATGGGCTATAACTATAGCCAGAGCTTAAAATTAATACCTGGCACAACTTGCGCCCTACTACAAATTCACTAGAGGATCTCAAACTCTGACTCCTCCCCGGGTACACAGAGTCTGAATAACATTGAATCTACATTGCACACTGTCTAAGGGACAACTGCTACACTACTCTCCGGCAACAGAACCGCACAGACCTCACTAAGGCACTCCTTTTTACTTTTCAAGGGTTCCCCTCTCCTTACTTTCCCGCAACCAATTGGTGCTGCGGGTCATATCCACATCCCTTTTTCTGGTCTCGACTAGAGGTGGTACTCTCCCTGGAGAGGGGCTACTACTGACGCCCTGCCACTCTACTTAGCCTATACTTGACTTACTGCTTGAACCTTGACAACCCCGATTCCCCTGTTTAAAGTTTTTAGAAGAAGGATGGAGGGCTAGGGCATCATACTCTAGAGGTGCTGGCCTGACACCCCCCAGTTACCAATCACAACAGGAAAGCTACCCATCTTAATATTCGCTACGACCCTGAGGCTGATTCCTCCCACTATGGCGCAATCAGTCAAGAGAAAACTAAAACATAAGGACAATCCTAAAAGGACTTTGACTGACCATTTTATCAGCAAAAATTTTCTGACCCAGATCTCTCGGGAGAAGATTCCAGAGACTCAACGGTCCTCACCTCTGAACATACTAAAACAGACCTTTCACGTAAAGATAAAGCAGCACTTTCTCAATCTACCTTCCTAGAATCTATCAAGATTTTAACTGACAAGATGGACACCCATTATGCTTCGCTTAGACAAGAACTTCGCCAATTGGTAAGCAAATTGAAGCAAGATATCTCTTCTCTTGGGGAGAGGATGGAGATTTTAGAGAGAAAACATGAAGATTTGGCAACTGACCACTCCAATCTCCTGTCCTACTCCCAAACTCTGGCGGGGCAGATCTCAGACTTGGAGTCTAAATTGGCGGACGCAGAGGATAGATCCCGCCAAAACAATCTAAGGATTCGTGGCATCCTGGAAGACATCTCCTCGTCTGAACTCCAGAACTACCTGACCACCCTATTTAAGGATCTTCTAAATACAAAGACAGAACAAGACCTTCTGATGGACAGAGCGCATAGGGCTACCCGCCCTCGTAATTCCACTGCTGACACTCCTAGAGATGTTATTCTGCGTCTGCACTACTATACCACCAAAGAGAGAATCATGCGAGCCTCTTTCATCAATAAGCATCTTAAGGAACCTTATCAAAATCTACAAATCTTTCCAGACTTGTCCCCACACACACTAGCTAAAAGGAGAACTTTTCATCAGTTTACCTTGGCACTGAGACAGCATAAGATCAAATATAGATGGGGGTTTCCTGTGAAGCTTTTTGTGCATCATCAGGACTGCTCCTACATGATCTTATCCATGGATCAGGGCATGAAACTGCTAAATACCCTAGAACTATCTGAGATCTCTGACACCCCTCCCAAGAAAAAAGGACAAGTAAGAGACCTCAACACTTCAGCCCCAGAGTGGCGCTCACGCAACTCCATTTCCTCACTCCAGGAGTCAGAACAGTCGTGATGTAACTCTTTTCACCCCTCATTTTTGCCTGTCTTCTCTCCCATCAGAAGTGCTCTCTTATTTGAGAGATGATAGAGAAATATAAGAAAACTCATAATGAGGGTTGGAGTGAACTAACGGGTACATATCTTACTCTCTTTCCACTCCTCAATCCTCAACCCCCTCAGGCAAGACCTCCTCACTAGACGCCCTCCAGACAGGTAAGCCTGGAGCTCACAAAAGGGTACTTATCTTACCCTACTCTAGCTCATGGCTATCTGTTTATTTGTTTACAGTTTTTGTTTTTGTTCCAGACATATTGTTTATAAAATATTACTGTTCTGTGATTCATCTCACTTTGTTATTCCAGAGAACCACTGTAGCCCTCAGTACTCATAAGAGAAGTTGAAATATTGAACTTTAATTGATATGTGAATGTACTAAATTGACAATACCCCTAGACTGGCTCTCATTCCTAGGTTTATACCCTTACACCTTAAAATGTTATACCTCAATTGGAAGATATCTATTAGCTAGTATAGAGCTGATTATATGCCATTCTTGTTTTGTGTTCTGTTTCACTATGTTTATCCCAGAGAATTATATTAGCCCTCCTGTTAAGTTAGAGAAGATGAATGCCATGTTGAACTTTAATTATTTGGTGAATGTACTAAGTTGGCAACTCTTCAAGATTTGTTTTTCTTTTCAGGTTTGTTCTCATACACCTTAAAATGTTATGTATCAACTGTAAGATATTTGCTGACCGGTTTTAAGCTATTTTGGTTGCATATACATTCATATCCTCACCTCCCTTTTCCCCATATAGGTTTTCTCTTCTATATCTCTTATAACTCTCTAAACCACTAGATAACTACCCAAAAGACCACCCACCCATTTCAGCTACAGTGTTACATACAGCCCCATAATCAGCTGTTCCTGACCAATTATCCCATTATTTAAAAACTGGGGGGGGGGGGGTGTTGTGCCCGGCACCTCCCCACTCCTCCACATTTTCAATATCTTTTCTCCCCCAACTCCCATTCACTCACTCCCACCATCCACCCTTCTCTAGGTCTCTTCGAGGCTTCTTTTCCTTTGTCTCTCCTTGATTTGTTTCCTTCTTTTATCCTCTCTCCCTTTATCACTAGTCAGCTCTAATACCTACTTACGTACTAACCTCTTGTAGGTTGAATACTCCAGGTTCCTCCCCCCTCCTTTTTACCCCCCTATCCCTTTAGCTTTTTTAACCAAAGCGGCTCTGGACCGCTGTATCCCCCCCATAACAAATAATTAAGAAAGCAAAGTATATACCATCTAGCTGTGTCTGTACCTAGTCTATACCTCCACCACACCAGCTCCAGCTTATCCAAATTCCCCCTAGATATTGATAACGGTACACATTATAGTACTCTACTCACTTCCCTCCCTCTTCTCCCTTTTTTTTTCTTTCTTTTCTTCTCTCTCTCTTCCCCTTATTCCTGCATCTAACCCCACATAACCATGGAGGGACTCCATCTACTCACTCTTAATGTACAAGGATTAAACTCTCCAAACGTAGTTTATTATTTAATTTTCTATGCAAAAAACACATAGACATTGCCTTCATTCAGGAGACCCACTGGACTCCTGCCCTTGAGATCACCTGTACATCCAGACATTTCCCCCTACTCCTGGAAGCCACGTTCCCCTCCAAGTCCAGGGGAGTAGCTATTTATATAGGTAAAAACATCACCTTTGACCCGATTTATATTGAATCCGACCCCAAGGCGAGATTTATTATTGCCATATGTAAACTAATCACCCATTTGGTTACCCTTCTCAATGCCTATGCTCCGAACGCTAAACAAGTAAAATTCCTTAGAACCCTTCTCAAATCAGTAGCAACAATTAAACAAGGAGATCTTATATTCGGAGGGGATTGTAATTTAATCTGGAACGTAAAACTAGACAGAACGGGACCCCCACTCTCTAGAAATGAAAGGGCAACCCACTCTCTTTCCTCAGCCTCTCAACTACTGATGGCACAGTATAAATTATATGACGTATGGTGAGCACTACACCTGCAAGACAGGGAATTTACGTTCTATTCCTCCCCACATAAGTCACACACAAGCATTGACTATTTTTTCACCGACGCAAAATTTTTGGACAATATCCATTCCATATTCATTACCCCTGTTTCCTGGTCTGCTCATGACTACATCTACACTTAGGCCCACATACTAGACCCTCCCCCTTGATGTGGCGCATGCAAGACTGGACTATCACAGACCCCTTCCTTAAAACAGCCCTTAAAAACAAAATTTCTGACTTTATTGCCCTTAACGACGACAATCAGACTACTGCTCAAAATCTCTGGGCCACACTGAAAGCAGTAGCGAGAAGTCACCTCATGCAGTTTGAATTTGAAGCACGCTCAAAAAGTAAAGCCACCTTGTCTTCCCTGAACATCCATCTTTGTAATCTAAAGACGGATCTCTCTCATGACTACTCTCCCACCATAAATAGTGAAATAGCCAAAATTTCTAAACAAATCCAAGCCCTAGAACTCAAAAAAACTCACAACATGTTGGAGAAACTTAAAAAGATTTACTATCACCAGGGCAACAAAGCCTCCACTCTCTTAGACTCTAAACTCAAGCACCGAACAGCCCAAGCCAGAATAATGTCCATACAAACCTCTTCAGGGTTCACGTCTCTGCCCCTGCAGACATAGGGAATGCTTTTAGACAATACTACCTAAACTTATACAAAATAGAAGCAAACCTAGAATCTCCAGCATGCCCCTCGGAGGATATCTACGCTTTCCTTAAATCTCTCTCTCTCCCCTCGTTGACCCCAGAGGACACCCCTTCCCTTACAACCCCGATAACAACAGAGGAAATTTTGAAAATTATTCACAACTTGAAATTAGGAAAAGCACCTGGCCCTGACGGCTTCACAGCCAGATTCTACAAAGCCTTCCATCCCCAGATAGACACTATTCTCTGTAGATTCTTCCAAGAGATATTCTCAGGAAACTCTTTCAATGCAGAATTCCTAGAAGCAGTGATAATTACAATCTTGTAACCAGGTAAGCCCCCCGATCTCTGCAGCAGTTATCGCCCCATTTCATTAATCAACCTCGACACCAAGATATAAGCCAAACTCCTGGCCAATAGAATCTCAGAAAATATCTCCCCTCTCATAGCGAATGATCAGGTTGGCTTTATTCCAAATAGAGAAGGCGCAGACGCGACCAGACGAATACTCGATATCCTCCACGTTGCAGCTCGTGGAGGCGCCCCCTTCCTGGCTGAAAAAGCATTTGACAGGGTCAGGTGGGACTACTTATGGGAAACCATGTGTACTTTCCAATTCCCTGTCTCCTTTACATCTGCGGTAAAAGCCCTCTATAACCACCCTTCAGCCGTTGTAGGAGGGGTTGGGTTTCAATCTATCAAACTCATTGTAGCAAACATCTTGAACATCTCTTGTCCTTTCATTACAGTCTTCTTACCAACTTACACCCCCCCCATAAAATATCACAACACCACGCTTGGGAAAAAGAAATAGGGCTCACCATAACTCTAGATGTCTGGTACTCCAGAATTATGACAACCAAAAAACTCCTTCACTGTGCCACTCTCAGGGAACTATATTACAAAATTCTAGTCCGATGGCACATTGTCCCAATCACGTTACATAAGATTTACCAATCACAATCCCCTGAATGTTGGAGGAACTGCAGAATTAATGGTACAGCACTACACATATGGTGGTCTTGCCCTGTGATCCAGCCGTTATGGAGAAAGATATATGCACTCCTCCAATCACTCTGCCTTACCCCTCCATTCACCCCAGAAGTAGCCCTGCTACACATGCAGATGCCCAATCTTACTCCCTCCAAGGAATCCCTTACAATCTATGTCCTCATGGCCACAAAACTTGCCCTAGCCAGGGCTTGGAAGGAGGACATTTCAGTTGCTTATGCCCCCCGGTGTCCAGTGCGAGAGTTGCAGCCAAAGAAATTCAGTCATGGGGATTGGATAACCCAATGGCAAATCCCAGTAAACCAATGAGAGCAAAGGGCATACCCAGAATTTCATTGGAATGATTCAGAGAATGAAGGAGGAGTGTATTCACTGATATAGGCTTTCACACTATGCAAGAAGAAGACAGACTCACTTTGTAAGGTACTTTAAAGTTGCAACACTAGTATTAAATAGACCAGTGTTTTTCATATATTAAATATACTAGTGCTGTCAGTTATTATTGAGTAAAGGGTCAGGCATTAATATTTATACATTTATTTGAGTTACTGTGATATATTTTAGAAATTGCAATAGTTGCTGTGGCTAAGTTGGAAATATTTAATGCTATATTAATTGCTATATGTTGAGTTAATAAATTTGTGTAAACATCTCTGGTTGATTATTTAAAGTATAATAAGACTTTGGGGTAATAAAGTGAATTGTATTCCCTGAAGATTTCATTAGATTGTGGGACCTAAGTTAAGATTTAATTGTGAGATTTGGACATAGGGGAGTCCAAATGTTGTTAAATAAAATATATATATTGAATTGGTTAAACTTTGTGGCTATATATAAAGAGTTCTAGTATAATTCAGGTGTGATATTTAATAAGCAATTCTTTTTGAGTTAAGGTTAACTTATACAAATATTGTGTCCATAATACTGAGGTAACAGACGATTTAATTGAATAGTAATTAATCTAAATATCTCTATAGCCATCTTTATATTTTAATATTGTATTAACCAATTGATATATATATCTGGTCATAGGTGATATTCAGTTATTACATAAATATAATTAATGTGTTCATAGAGATTAAGTGGTCAGAATTTAGGAATATTTTATATTGAGATTAAATATTGATTTTAATATTAATTTTATTGTTAAATTTATAGATCTCTTAATAGTGTTATTTGGGGTACACTACAGAGATTTAACATCTCACTGAAGTGTATTGACAAGATTCCACTATATTAATTAGAAATATCTATGACAATAATTGTATACTGCTATTAATTATTTATATTCATAATCACAATACGTAACGCGTTGGTGGCAATTGCTGCTGATAAATACACCAACATTATATATATATATATATATATATATATATATATATATATATAGTAAACACACTCTATAGTAAACACACTCCCGCAGCTCCAGAAAAAAAGGCAATATTTTGTGTGTGTGTGTGAGAGTGTGTTTTAAATAAATACATAAATACACATACAAATACATAAATACATATGTACACACATATAAACACACACACATATATATATATATATATATATATATATAGTGTACTTATTTAGACATGTATATGTATGTATCTCAATGTTAAAGCCCTGCGCCTGCCTTTTTTTCTTTTTGGATATATAATTTTTATTGAGGTTCATTTGTGACATACAAACAATGCAGTACATCAAGACACATTTGCAATTAAAACATGTCTAGTTAATCCACAGTGAACAGTATAATAACAAAGAAATGCAATTACAATGTAAGCCTACTCAGTAATACAGGAGGCCACTCATGGACCTCATACCATGTGGGATAAATTATAACAATTGAAGGCGATCTAAAATAAATGAGACTGCTTGGATCTCTTCCCATATACCTCATTTTTTATTTTAATATTGGGTTTTTGGTTTAAGTAACTTGAGTTAAGAAAGCACTGATTTCAACTAAACTTAACATATATAAGGTGACAAAATAAGGTAATATGAAACACTTCTGATAAGCTTATTGAATCTATGTAATTAGATAACAAAATAATCGTTATATTACTTGAATACCAATATACAAATTCCAAAGGGGTAGATAATTCAAGCAAAAAAAAGCAAAGAAATAGATAGTCCTTTATAAAAACTGGTAACTACACTAGGGCTAAGAGAAGTTAAAAAAAGAAGTATAGGCGGATAGATATTAAAAACAAATATATATATATATATATATATATATATATATATATATATATATATATATATATATATATTTGGAGGGTTAGGACTGCCAGAAATCCTCTACAGAGGATAAACTGCATATCATCATAGCCTTATATGCAAATTAAAATAGATGTTCTTATTATTAGGTATGCTGTGCAAGCGTGGTACCAAGCTAATATTGAGTACAATTACAGATGAGAACATTTATCTAAATAAGAGAAAACTAAGTAATAAACAGTACATCATAGATTGAAACTTGGCCTAGCCATTGGGTTCTGTCTGGCAACCTGTGAGAACGGTATGATAGAATGCCAAGTGTAAAACTTATAACATTAACAAAGGCACACATTTTGAAATTTGTCAAGCTGTTGTAATGCACAGCATTTTCAAATGTATCATGGGTTATTTATTTAAGTGTTCAGGGTTTAAACTGACTAAAGTATTTTCTAAGCCTAGAGAGGGCTATTGAATAGATAGAAAAACTCACTACTATATACAGTGCTTTAAAGTAACAGCTGTGAGCAATAGTCTAATCTTGTTGCCTAAATTACTAGGATAAAAATAATAAAGCTTAATTCAGTATTGTATAATATAGTGTATGAAATTTTTAAAAGTCCAAGGGCTAAATAGCTTACTTGCAAGTAGTAGCATTTTAAGTGAGCAATCCGTTAAAAAAGATTAAACAGCAATTCAAAGCAAAGAATGGAATCAAAATCCCCACAAATAAGGTTAACATATCCTGTGCTATAAAAAACAAACAAAACACAAGCATAACCACTTAAAATACCTAAATACACAGTCAAGCCGTGACATGTTCTACCAAAAAAGATTGAAAGTTGTAAGAAGTATAACTTAGTAGTCTTCTAAAGGAAGAATGGGGAGAATAAGTGTATAGTCACAGTTACCCCACACTGGTTTCAGAAGAGACCAATAGTTCTCAGGTATGTACAACTTAGACGAACCTCCGGGACACCACTTTAATTGGAGCAAGTCTGCATAATAGAAGGTATTAGGGAGCAATGGGGCTAGCAGGGAGTATAATGTTTGCAGCCCAGTTTCTCCAAGATCTCGAGCAAAAGTCCCTGTAGATCTCCAAGCTTCCCAATGCCTTACTAAGGCTGGACAGTCCACAGCGAGAGGATACTCACCACCCCATGTTGAAACAACATAACTCTCCCTTAACGTATCCCTTAATGACCACTCAGCCGCAACTTCACTCCCCCGTTCCAAAGGCTCCATAGTAGCAAGCTTAACAGCCCTCAAAAGACTGCTAAGAGTAGATGGTGAGTACTGGGTCCCAAAGCTCCACCAACCCCACACTCTCCTGGGACAAGCTCAAGTTGGATGGGTTGTAGATAGGGATGGGCGAATGTTTTGCAACATTCGAAAAATGAAACAAATTTTAACACATTCGTTTGTTCATTCAAATTGAATTTAGAATGTTTACATAACATTTGATTTTCGAATGCTTGGTTTAGAATTTTACGATTACATTCGAAAATATTTGTTTCGAAAAATTTGAATTTATATTTTTGTAGTAGTATTTCTAATGCTTTCTTTAAATGTAATATTCAAATTATGCAATATTCAAGCTCGAAACATTTGAATCTATATATTTGTAATAGTATTTCTATAATGCTTTATTTAAATGTAATATTCAAATTATGCAATATCCGAATTCCAAAAATTTGAATTTATATATTTGTAACAGTATTTCTATAATGATTTATTTAAATGTAATATTCGAATTCTGCAATATTCGATTGAAATAGAAACATTAGAATTGATATATTTGTATCTATTATGTATCAATTTACTAGATTCCCTACCACATGAACTATTGAACTTCTGAATAGTATTTATTAAATAGAATGTTAAATTCGAAATTACGAATGTGGACATTTGATCTTATTATAAACATTCAAATTCGAAAGTGACATTCGAAAATTGTAAATAGCATTCGATTATAAAAATTTTAAGAATATTTGTTCATATCAACATTTGGATTTGTAATTCAAATTTCGGTAATAACATTCGTTCTAACATTCAAATTCGGAAATTTACACATTCACCCATCCCTAGTTGTAGAGAGTTGTGAGCACTGCTGTGGTTAAATGCCATATGAAGCATTTCCTCAAGCAGCATGATAGCCATTGAGTATACAGCGCAGCTTCTCAAAGATACTAATAGCCTTCTCCATATTAGACTTCTGCAGAAAGAATAGGCAGGTGTGCACAATAGGCTGCTTAGCTTTTGAGAGAAGGTACAGGTTTATTTGCAGTAACAGGCAAGATAGCACTGCTCCATAACGACAGGACCACTAGTGATTCCTGCCGGGGGGTCAAGTTGAAGGCCACAGCCTCCAGTATGAGTTGAAGTCAAGAGGAATCCGTAGAACCCCACAGCAATTAGGGTGGAAAAATGGTTGCCACTTAAAACAAGTTGGTACAGGCCTCCGGACTCAACTTGAAGCTGCCTCAGTGGGAGCTAAATGTTTCAATCATTAGGTGTAGAATAAGAGTCAAGGAAGTCCTCAAGGGATTTCTAAAAGATTGATTTGGTTACAGATGTCATCCAGAGTCAGTTTTAAAGAAATCACAGCCAGAGCAATATGAATATGAGACCATTCATATGTGCTGCGGACTCCACCCCCCCCCCCCCCCGCCTTTTTTCTAACACTTGAGACCTCATATATTTGAGACCTTATAACTTTTTTTGTGAAATATTTTTTTTACTAATTGTTAGTAGATAGTGTTATCATGAGTGTAACTGTACTTTTAAATGTATTTTTGAAGACACTTTTTTGTTTTGTGAAACAGTTAACCAAAACTCTGAGGAAGCACTAACTTCAATTGTGCTCAAGTGATCATGTTTACTTGTAATTGCGAGCACTACATTTGACGCACACAAACACCCGCAATAAACCCCTTTTCAATCGCTCATAAATGGCCCTATATCACTATATCAACAGATAAAATATTTAGAATTTAAAAAGTAAGATGAATCCATTGACAAATGAACAAAAAGTGTTTTGTAATTAGGTTGAAACACTGCTGAACAGGGGCTCCATTCCATATGCAGCATCGCCCACAAAAGCCGCCGGCGCCGCCAGGTTTTACACGGTTTTGGTATCCAATATACAGCGCAGCATATAAATGCAGCAAGTATATTTCACCCGTCGGCCACAATTTTTACTCCAATAAGCCAACATGGGACTGCGTCGCAAATTTGTATCCAATATTCAGCGCAAAGACTTACGTTGCGAAACTGGAAACATTTTACTTGATTTTCACCTTGCCACGTAAAGGCAGCCGCAGCAAGCCTTGCGCTGAGTATGGGAGCACTGTAAAACTGCCTGAAAATATAAACTAACACCTACCGCATGCACAATATCTATCTACCTGTCGACCGCAATCCCTCATCACAATAACTAATAAAGTATATTAACCCCTATATCCGCCATCAAACACAAACCGCAAGTAATAATTCAATTATTTACCCCTATATCCGCCATCAAACCCACACCACATGTAATAACTAAAGTATTAACCCCTAAATCTGCCAACCCCAACATCGCAAACTACCTAATAAAACTATTAACCCTTAATACACCATTAAAGGGACAGTCTACATCAGAATTTGTATTGTTTAAAAAGATAGATAATCCATTTATTGCCCATTCCCTAGTTTTGCATAACCAACACAGTTATATAAATACACTTTTTACCTCTGTGATTACCTTGTATCTAAGCCTCTGCAAACTACACCCTTATTTCAGTATTTTGAAAGACATCCATTTGAGCCAATCAGAGCTAGCTCAATGGAACTCCATGTGCGTGAGCACAGTGTTATCTATATGAAACACATGAACTAACACTCTCTATTGGTGACAAAATGTCCTTAGAGAAGAGGCGGCCTTCAAGGCTTAGAAATTTGCATATGAACCTCCAAGGTTTAGCTTTCAACTAAGATTACTAAGAGAACAAAGCAAAATTGGTGATACAAGTAAATTGGAAAATTGTTTAAAATTACATTCTCTATCCTAATCATAAAAGTTTATTTTGAACTAGACTGTCCCTTTAACCCACAACGCAATAAACCTATTAAAGTATTAACCCCTAACCCACCATACCCACACAACGCAATGATAATAAATCTATTAACCCCTAAACCGCCAAAGCCCACAACGCAAATAAATAATTAAATTACTAAGCCCCCTAACCTAACACCCCCTAAATTAACCCAAATTACATACATTACAAAATACTAAATTCACTAACTATTAAAATAAAAAAACTAACATTAATTTAAAAATAAAAAAAAAATAAGTTTAAATTAATCTAAAATTACGGAAAATAAAAAAATCTAATATTACAGAAAATAATAAACAAATTATTAAAAAATTAGAAAGCTCTTTTACGAAGTGCCCATCCCTAATAGCCAATAGAATTTCAGTAGCTCTCATCCTATTGGCTGATTTGAATTTGAAGAGTCAAATCAGCCAATAGGAATTCAAGGGACGTCATCTTTAATTGCGTACCTTGAATTCACTATTCAGTGTACGGCAGAGATCATACAAAGAGGATCCCACAAGCTCCATGGATCTGCGGTCGCCGGTCTTCAGTTCCAGGGTCAACAGTCTTCAGTTCCAGGGTCGCTGGTCTTCAGCTGCGCAGTCATTGGTCTTCAGCTTCGCCCTTCGCTCTGCGCCAGATTGTTCCTGGAAGAAGAAAGAAGAGGTTGCCGCTTGGAAGAAGACTTCACTGCATGGAACAGGACCTTCTCCACCGGACTTCAGGAATCGTGAGTAAACTTGGGGGTTAGACTTAGGGTTTTTTTTTTAAATTTTGGGGAAGTTTGTTTTATTTAGATTAGGGATGGGCACTTTGTGAAACAGCTAAATACCCTTTTAAGGGCAGCAAAAGCGCTAAATGCCCTTTTCAGGGCAATGGGTAGCTTAGGTTTTTTAGTGTTAGGTTTTTTTATTTTGGAGGGTTTGGTGGGTGGAGGGTTTTACTGTTAGGGGGGACTTTGTTTATTTTTAATGTAAAAGAGCTGTTAAACTTAGGGCAATGCCCCACAAAAAGCCCTTTTAAGGGCTATTGGTAGTTTAGCATTAGATTAGGGGGTGTTTTTATTTTGGGGGGTCTTTTTATTTTCATGGGGATTAGGTTTAATTTTTTTAATTGTTGATAATTAGTTCATTATTTTCTGTAATATTAGATTTTTTTATTTTCTCTAATTGTAGCTAATTTAAACTTTTTTATTTTTAAAGTAATGTTAGGTTTTTTTTAATCTAATAGAAACTTTAGTATTTTGTAATGTAGGTAATTTGGGTTAATTTAGGGGGTGTTAGACTAAGGAGTGTTAGGTTAGGGGGCTTAGTAATTTAATTATTTATTTGCAGTGTGGGGGATGGTGGTTTAGGGGTTAATAGTTTTAATAGGTAGTTTGTGATGTGGGTAAATGGCCATTTAGGGGATAATAGTTTTAATAGGGGCTTTGCGATGTGGGTTAATGGGGGATTAGGGGTTAATACATTAGATAGTTTGCGATGTTGGGGTTGGTGGATATAGGGGTTAATAAAGAAATTATTACTTGGGGTGTGGGTTTGATGGCGGATATAGAGGTTAATAGTTTAATTAGGCATATTGTGTTGTGGGGGGTTGTCAGTTTAGGGGTTAATACTTTTATTATTTCCGACGTTTACGGGAGATTTTATTTATTATTTTTAATTTTTTTTATTATTCTTAGGCGCCGGCAGTTTCTAAAGTGCCGTAAGTCACTAGCAGCTCCAGAAATTTGTATTTACGCTCATTTCTGGACATCGCTAGTTTATCAGACTTACAGCACTTTATGAGCTGCCTGCGCCCTATATGTAATACCCCGATGTGCAAGGTGAAATTATTGGAGGCGCAGGTTGCAACGCTTGTGCTGAAGCCTGCGCTGTATATGTAATCTTGCCCCAGTTATCCACATGCAAGGTATTAGGGGAGTGGGGGAGGCTTCATACTATGACTGCATTTGAGAAGTATTAAATAAACAGGTTATCATAAGGTATAGAAATGTTTTGAAATTGATTCAAATTCAAAACCATAATTAAATTTTTTCTTTCATTGGGAGTATACTTTGATTGGAATTAGACCCACTGATGTTTTAATTAATAAATATGATTTTTTTAAGGGATCTAAGAGTCAATGGTATAGTAAGGGTAAAAGAATGTAGCCCAATATTATGCATCTGGCTATATTTTCCTAAGTTATCCAAAAGACCTTAAAAGGGTACTTGATTATGGTATCTTTGAATTTGTAAACATATTACTTCATTATTAATTCTAATATAATAGTATACAAGGCACCAGTCATTTCAGTAAATATCAGCCAGCACCATAACTTTAGCATTAGCAAAATCGACATTTGCTTTGAAACTGAAATAAATAAAGCAAGTATTATATTTGAAGCCTTAACAAGCAAGTTTTGAAGGTCTGACATGCTATCTTTCTGTAGGTGAGAGGAATATAATTATGTACAACCAAAATGAAAAAGGAAGGCTGCTGAGCAACAGGTGAAAAAAAATGTTTATTCCATTAAAAATAAAAACGGTAAAGACACAACAAGGCAAGGAAGGGTATCAGCCATCTAACATGTTTCGCGCAGACAAGCGCTTACTCATAGACGCTAAATGCAAGTAAGAAAAGCTAGTGCATTTAAAGGGCCAGGCACCAATGAAAGACTGGTTTGTTAAGTGACGTAATACAATAGATGTCACACAAGTAATTTCTCAATAATTGATAAATTGATAAAGGTGTCTGCCCTCTATGAATGCAAAAGTTTGTATATTAAAAACAAATACATATTACTTGTGGAGGAATGGCAGTACTTGGCTCATAGAAAAAGGCATCAATTATATATAAATATATAAGTAAAAATATAAGTACAAATAATTCAGAAACAGTTTTCATGACAAATGAATGAAAAAATTTAAAAAAAAAGAAGTGGGAAATAAGAATGATAAATAATTTCATACCAAAGAAAACCAAATTACACAATAAATTCATGGTTAGACACAATTGATTCCATCATACATCATCATCCATATATGATACGGTGATAATAAAATTAATATAAATGTATGGAAATCACAGAATAATGCTTAAAAAGGTAACCATATTCAGATATTCATAAAATATAGCACTATAACCATATGATTAGTGCATATGATTTATGAAAAAGTGAAAGTTGTTGACAGAGCAAGTTAACAGGGTCATTTAAATGAACAAGATATACACATGAACAGACACACATGAGAAAATATATAAACATTGGAAAATGAATAAAAGTATAAATATAAATTATTCATATACATATGTATGTAAATATATATATTATAAGATGCTGCAAAAGCTGATATGTCTCATGTATATAAACATTAATCTAAAAAAATACATACTTGCATGAAAACATAAAAACATAGATAATGCCCATATGTGTATGTGTACGTGCATGTATGGCCCCATATGAATATCATAATGTCCAGACAAATACAAATGTGGATATATGGAAATTTGTTAAATTAGTTATATTAGAAATAAATATTGAAAACATACTAATATGAAAATATATTTATGGATATCAATATATATCAATATATATACAGTCTCCCATCTATCTAATTGACAAAATACCTCATATCCCATTCTAAATTCATACCTAGTGGTGATTTAGATATTAACTTATAGATCCAAAATAACTCCTTCTTGTACAATATCTTTTACACATTGCCACCACGTTGGGAAACTCTAGCTACATCTTTGACCTTGATTTTAAACCTTGGTACGTTAGTGAAATGAAAAAGGTTAAAATGTTTCGCTACTGCAGAATCTTTATTAAAATTCTTAATGTCTCTTAGATGTTCCCTAGTGCTGTCTCTAAGACTCCTAGTCGATTGACCCACAAATTGGGCCCCACAGAGTTGGCAATCAAGTAAGTACACTATATAAGTAGTAAGGCAAGTGGCATAAAAGTCAATTTTAAAACTTTCACCAGTGACTGTACTACAAAACCTATTAGTGTAGTCCATGGTGTCACAGGTTAAGCAGTTTGAAAGATGTGCTTTGAAGTTGCCCTTGCCTCTAAGCCAATTGGTGTCAGCCCTGGTCTTAGATTTCACTAGGCTAGGTGAGAGCTTAGAAGCTAATGTTGGTGGTTTCTTTGCTACAAATCTACAAATTTTTCATTTTTGTTGAGCCTTTTGCAGTTGTCCTCCACTCTTTGGTTGGCTCCACACACCCCTCTCTTGGTCTTGGTCTGATCCGTTCACCCTTGTCCTTTTGCTGAAGTTTACTGTAGCAGCACTACCTCTCCTCTTCCTTACGACTACGGACACATTCCGGTGCTTGCTCGTCAACGGACGCTGGATACTGCAAACTGGAGAACCACATTATCTTACTACAGGGGACTTGCCAAGATGTCTAACAGGTACAGCCTTCATTGTTTAACAAGCTTTGGTGACTAGCGGATGCACAGCATTTAAAGTGAGGGGTGCTTTTGCAAATTTGGTGTTTGCTTTGTTTCTCTTGCTCCTTTGCTCCCTGTCAACGCTGGATTAACACAAGTGATTTTCTCTTACATCTGGCTTTACTAAATCTTGGCTTCCCTTCATTGCTTGCTAACTCAGGGGACTCTCAATTGGGAACTGTGTTGTGTCAGTGATTATTTCATTTTACCTAATATCACTCATAAAAGTGACTTTATGTTGGTTCTTTGGATTATATTGAAGGGGTGATTCACTTTTAATAATTTATCAAACAAGTTACATCAGACATATTGGATACTGTAACTATACAGACCTGACCACTTTCTAATACTTAATAAGGGGTTAATTGTTGTGAGTAGCAACAGGTCATTTTTTATTCCTAGTACTATATTAGACACACAGCCATGGAGGGTGAAGGTGGCAACTTGGCCACATTTTTTGATGTTCAGAACAGAATTTTTATTTTTGATACAATCTTTTCAACTTGTAAAGGTGGTTTAAAGCATCTTTTCAACACTTTGGAAAAATTATTATTGTCAGATCTGCGGTCTATGTGGGATG
Organism: Bombina bombina; assembly: GCF_027579735.1. NCBI lineage: Eukaryota > Metazoa > Chordata > Amphibia > Anura > Bombinatoridae > Bombina > Bombina bombina. Next base: position 832,346,964 of record NC_069503.1, on the reverse strand, counting down.
TTGTTACACTAACACACTACATTGATGTAAAAAGAGTTCCTAGGGGCCTCAGATTAAAAAAATATCCTAACTATGACCTGGAAGATAGTGATCTCCATGATGAATGTAACACAGCTTTAAATGAGTGTTCTTTAAAACTGTTAGGGGTCCTGATCAAAAGCAAGGAACAAAAAAGGAATAATTTAAAAGAAAAAAACCTGACTACTAAAGCAGATTTGAAAAAACGCAAGACTGATGAACTATATGCAGAATTGAAATTGCAAATGAAAGATAAGATAAAAAAAGCAGATGCAGAAATTGCTGCAAGGAAAAAGAACAAATTTTTACGTGATCGTGAAGATTATGACAATAACAGAGTATATGATTGGTCGAGGTTCCGTCAACGCCAAAAGAAACCTTTAAAGAAGCGAGCAAATGATGTGGAAGACAACAAACCCCTCAAACCCGTTTTGAAAAAAGATAAAGAACGTAGGGTGGTCTTCTCATCCACTGAACCTTAATCTACCGATCGTGACTCTGATTCCACAGGATCTAGCAATGATACATCTGTTCCAGTGTCTCCCCACCCCTCTTCTCTTCCATTGTCTTTACAGGTTACATCAAAGAAAGATAAAGCTAACAGTTCATCCCAAAACTCGTAATCAATCAAGTATCCCTTTAGGAAACAAACAAGAAGATCAAGGAGGAAAAAAAGAAAACATCATGGGAAAACAACAGAAACCACAGAAGAAGAAATAACTCTTAACGTTATTAATCTTTCTGATACATCGTTATCTTTGGAACATGAAAAAGTCCTGAAAAAGGGACTAGGATTCGCACCAACACACAAATTTTCTGCATTTAGGACATTAATAGATGTCAACAAATTCATCAGAAAATTGACACTTAAAAGATTCTTTCACAATCCTGAGCACAAAATCACATATGATGTATCTAATTCTATGACTCACAGCATTGATGAAAATGTAGATTGGAATAAATTATTTTCTTTCTCAGATATCTGTCTAATTGAAACTATAGATAACTTAAATGCAGATATAACCAATTTGAAAAGAGAGACTCTTCCTATTCCAAGAAAATATGAGTCTAACTTCTATCCTAGACAGTTTAGGGGGAATTTTATTAATTCATTCCACAAGCGCGTAGAGGAGGATGTGTTAAAATTGGAGGAAACATGTAACTCTTCTAGTTATAGATATAAACATAATTTGACCACTCAGGAACGACAAGCTGTGAAGGATTTAGCCGAGAACGACGACATTGTCATCCGTAATTCTGATAAAGGGGGCAATGTCGTTGTTCTCAATAAATCTGACTACATGACAGAGGCCACCAGATAGTTGTCTGACAGTATCACATAGGAAACTTGTTTCAGATCCAACTGCTCTTTTTTCCAACCAACTTCAGAAACTTCTCGAGGAAGCTGTTTCTTTGGGTATTTTCACTGTTGAACAATCCAGACATCTTTTACCTACACATGCTATTACACCCATTTTTCATTACCTTCCAAAAACACATAAAAGCCTTCTGTCCCCTCCAGGCCACCCTATTATTTCAGGCATAGGCTCCCTTTTGGAGCCTATGTCTGAATGGATAGACAGTGTTTTGCAACCTCTGGTTAAAAATCTATATAGCTACACCAGGGACTCTGGTCATCTCCTAGACATATTACAGAATTTTGAGTGGCAGGAAGGTTACAAATGGGTAACAGTAGATGCCACATCTTTGTATTTTCTATTCCTCATGTACATGGATGCCGGGCCTTGGAAATCTTCCTGAATAGGAATACCTCCTATGGGGATGAGGTTAAACAATTTATTTTGGAAGTGGTGGAGTTCCTACTTACTCACAATTATTTTATTTTTGATTCTGTATATTATTTACAATGTCAGGGAACAGCTATGGGGTGGAATTCGCCCCCTCTTATGCAAATTTGTTTGTGAGTGGGAGCTCCAACACTTATATGACATAGGGGAGCCTTTCAGGTCCGGCATCCTTATGTACATGAGGTATATTGATGACCTTATTTTTATCGTGAGGGATGACTTCCCCTTTGATGATTTCTTGACTGCCATAAATGACAATGATATTAACCTCAGGTTTACTGGGGAATTGCACCCTGAGGGAGTACATTTTTTAGATCTCCATTTACATGGCGACAACTCTACACATAAAATTCTTTCTAGTACATAAAGCACACGGCGGGCAACACCATACTTCACGCCACTTCCTGCCACCCACAACATCTAGTAAAATCAAAACCCAGGAGCCAATTTTTCAGATTAAGGTGTAATGCCAGCAATCTTGAAAATTACATTCAAGGTGGTAAGGACTTAATTGTGAGGCTTAAAGCTAGAGGCTATAATGAAAGAGAGCTGCTTAAAGTGTTTGAGGAGACTAAATATTGGAAACCTAAACTGAAATACCCCCTTGCTCCAATATGGACAACTAGTAGCACTGGTACATCTAAGGGAAAACTTAACAAAAAATATTTGGATGAAAATAGTATTGTTTTTTCAACCAAATTTTCACTTCAATACAATTCCATATGCAGTATTATTAAAAAAATCTACATGTATTAAAGGGTGATGAAATTTTACAGCCCTATATCAAAGACTGCAGATTTGTAGCAGAGAAACCACCGACATTAGCTTCTAAGCTCTCACCTAGCCTAGTGAAATCTAAGACCAGGGCTGACACCAATTGGCTTAGAGGCAAGGGCAACTTCAAACCACATCTTTAAAACTGCTTAACCTGTGACACCATGGACTACACTAATAGGTTTTGTAGTACAGTCACTGGTGAAAGTTTTAAAATTGACTTTTATGCCACTTGCCTTACAACTTATATAGTGTACTTACTCGATTGCCAACTCTGTGGGGCCCAATATGTGGGTCAATCGACTAGAAGTCTCAGAGACCGCACTAGGGAACATCTAAGGGACATTAAGAATTTTAATAAAGATTCTGCAGTAGCAAAACATTTTAACCTTTTTCATTTCACTAATGTACCGAGGTTTAAAATCAAGGTCATAGATGTAGCTAGAGTTTCCCAACGTGGTGGCAATGTGTAAAAGATATTGGACAAGAATGAGTTATTTTGGATCTATAAGTTAAGATCTAAATCACCACTAGGTATGAATTTAAAATGGGATATGAGGTATTTTGTCAATTAGATAGATGGGGGACTGTATATATATTGATATATATTGATATCCATAAATATATTTTCATATTAGTATGTTTTCAATATTTATTTCTAATATAACTAATTTAACAAATTTCCATATATCCACATTTGTATTTGTCTGGACATTATGATAATCATATGGGGCCATACATGCACATACACATACACATATGGGCATTATCTATGTTTTTATGTTTTCATGCAAGTGTGTATTTTTTGAGATTAATGTTTATATACATGAGACATACATGAGATATATCAGCTTTTGCAGCATCTTATAATATATATATTTACATACATATGTATATGAATAATTTATATTTATACTTTTATTCATTTTCCAATGTTTATATATTTTCTCATGTGTGTCTGTTCATGTGTATATCTTGTTCATTTAAATGACCCTGTTAACTTGCTCTGTCAACAACTTTCACTTTTTCATAAATCATATGCACTAATCATATGGTTATAGTGCTATATTTTATGAATATCTGAATATGGTTACCTTTTTAAGCATTATTCTGTGATTTCCATACATTTATATTAATTTTATTATCACCGTATCATATATGGATGATGATGTATGATGGAATCAATTGTGTCTAACCATGAATTTATTGTGTAATTTGGTTTTCTTTGGTATGAAATTATTTATCATTCTTATTTCCCACTTCTTTTTTTTTACATTTTTTCATTCATTTGTCATGAAAACTGTTTCTGAATTATTTGTACTTATATTTTTACTTATATATTTATATATAATGGATGCCTTTTTCTATAAGCCAAGTACTGCCATTCCTAAACAAGTAATATGTATTTGTTTTTAATATACAAACTTTTGAATTCATAGAGGGCAGACACCTTTATCAATTTTTCAATTATTGAGAAATTACTTGTGTGACATCTATTGTATTACGTCACTTAACAAACCAGTCTTTCATTGGTGCCTGGCCCTTTAAATGCACTAGCTTTTCTTACTTGCATTTAGCATCTATGAGTAAGCGCTTGTCTGCACTAAACATGTTAGATGGCTGATACCCTTCCTTGCCTTGTTGTGTCTTTACCGTTTTTATTTTTAATGGAATAAACATTTTTTTTTCACCTTTTGCTCAGCAGCCTTCCTTTTTCATTTTTGTTGAGCCTTTTGTGGTTGTCCTCCGCTCTTTGGTTGGCTCCACACACCCCTCTCTTGTTCTTGGTCTGATCTGTTCACCCTTGTCCTTTTGCGGAAGTTTACTGTAGGAGCACTACCTCTCCTCTTCCTTACTAATATAATTATGTGGCTTTAGTTATATATAAGCAAACATGTGCAGGCCAGAAAATTTCATTTCAGACAAAAAAAATTGTTTTGGATATTCAAGGAAATTGATTTCCATGACTATTCGTTGACTGCTCTATTCAGTTTTCATTTTGTTTAAAATGAAACAAAAATAAAAAAATTTTAAACTAATGTAAATGTTTCAAAGCTACAGACGAGAAATTTACCTGTAGCTAAAAATGCGTATCTTAACGTGCTCTGGAGAGTGCACTAACCCAATCCTCTTCTTGCCAGAGACACCTGGCTTAACAGTCATTTTGCAGGACCTGCACTAACTTTAGTTCAGACTATTGGAGCCAAGCACACTTAGCCTCTTGTTAGCGCTGCCGAGGCTCTGGCAAGAAGAGGATTAGCTTAGCGTGCTCTCCATAGCATTAAAGGGACATTATACACTCATTTTTTCTTTGCATAAATGTTTTGCAGATGATCTATTTATATAGCCCATGAAGTTTTTTTTTTATTTTTAAATGTAAAGTTTTGCTTATTTTTAAATAACATTGCTCTGATTTTCAGACTCCTAACCAAGCCCCAAAGTTATATGAGAATACCGTCAGATACCTACTCCAGCTTGCTCCTGTTTGTGTAAAGGGTCTTTTCATATGCAAAAGAAGGGGGGGGGGTCTTATTTCATACTTGCAGAGGGCTTTCCAGCTAACTTTTCAACAGAGCTAAACTGAGAGCTTCTAAGTAAATTTTTAAACAGTTTTGTACTGGATTTTTATATCAGTATCTGTGCATCTTATTTTTTATAGTAGTGTCTATTACATGCAGTTATATGAAAATTGGTGTATACTGTCCCTTTAGGGTAAGTATTTAACCCTTAAAAGATTAAAGAAAACAAATGAATACTGACAAATTTCATCAGTATTTTGGTTTTCTATAATTTTCATTGGGGAATTTATTTGGATTTTCATTTGCAAAAATGAAAATCCAATCTTCGTGACGAATGTGCATTCATCCAAAAACGAATGCACATGTCTATTAGCAAATAGGTGATAGTTAATTATACCTTGAAATACAAATATTTTTTTTCAATGCCTTGCCCATGGAGGGTGACACAGTATCAATTTCTACTTACTCTGCTGTGTGTGTGTGAAGAATGGCACTATGTTGTCTTCTTATATACAGGAGTATTCTTCATTCTCCAGACAATCACTCATTATTTAGTATTCACACAGTAGTTCTGATGCAGTGACACCATCAACGTGGTGTTGGGTGATGATGCCACATCAATAAGGAACTGTTTACAGGTAGATGCATATGCTTTTTGTTCATGGTATAGTTTATGGTACAGTAAAACCCTTGTGGAATCCATGTCTTGACTTTAATACCATATTTAGTGACATGCAACCTGTCAATCAGAGGGATTGAAAAATGTTATTTTTCAACTTATACAAGGCAGTAACAACCAAAAAATGTCTTAAATTCACTGCATTCTTATTGATTTCCCTATTATATTTATTCATTATAATGTTTCTAGTCCTGCTTGCTTAAAAAATGTCATACCTTTAATATCTTAATCAGCAATTAATACAATGGGCGCCATGTACTAAGCTTCGAAGTGACCGTCCGTCTGTATTTCCGCGTCAAAATTCGCTCACGATCTGCTTCTCGTATGTATCAATCTGCGATCTGCTTGAAAAACCACTATTTTCATCAGCGATCGTAATTTTACTCAACTCATCATTCCGAAGCCTTTTTCCACTTACTACATGTTCGATTGCACGTAAATTCGCTCCAACTTTCACTGTAACTTCGCGTGATTTGCTTTGCGACCATTTAGGTAGCGAATACAATAGAAAACTATAGGGGGTATCAACCTGACACCAGGTAGAAGTACTTAAGTGAAAGGACTAGACTACTATTGTAGCATTATTGGTTTTTGGATCAGTGAATGAAGATGGAGACACTTTTACACATGTTTCTTTTCCGATTAATTCAATTAAGAGGAAGAAGGGCTATACAGGCACTGGGGTTTGCTTGACTCGACTACCATAAATATTGTCATAATATTCGAGTACTAGATCAACAAGTACAACATTCTGTTGATGCGAGAAGTTAGGGTTGCGAGTCTTCTTAGAAGTAGCAGAATCTCCGGAGCAAGCCATCTTGTCAAAGTGAATACCGAAAAGTAAATAAACAATATTCTAAGATTTCTGGGAAAATGCACATTCTTATACATGTCAGCAGCCAGACGTTGCCGCTTGTCTGGCGATTATGACACCTAGATCGTCACATGGGTAAAGAACTAAACCAATCAGGTCGCAGACTGCTTCTTAACTTTGCTCTTTCGCGCCGAACGAAGCTTCAAAGTTATCAATAATCCGATTGTCTTCGACACACAATAGACGCAAAATTTTACGGCTTGGTTTTTAGTACATTCATGTAACGAAGTGCCATCCGCATGGTGCGAATGCCGGCGGGTTATTTCGATACGGTCTGTGCGAAAAAATTGACGCCTTAGTACATGGCGCCCAATGGGAGGACAAGCTCAAATAATAACCTTAAAGGGAAGTTAAACCCACATTTCATACTTTGAGGATTCAGAAAAAGTATACAATTTTAAACAACTTTCCAATTTACTTCTATTATTAAACTGTCTTCATTCTCATTAAATTTTTGGTTGAAGGAGCAGCAATGTCCTAATGGAAACTACCTGAAAACACTGGGTAATGCAATAGACAAAAGGCATATGTGCAGCCACCAATCAGCAGCTAGCACCCAGTAGTGCATTGCTGCTCCTGTAATAAAGGATACCAAAAGAAGGAAGCAAATTAGATAACAGAAGTAAATGTAAATATGTTTAAATATGTATGCTCTGTCTGTATCGTGAAAAAATGGGGGTCATGTCCCTTTAAATGAATACAATTATTTTCCTTGTAGGGGAATACAAAAGTCATTTAAAAGCAGAGTCTCTAAAAAACTCTTGGCAAAATTACCTTCATCCAATAGGATTTAAGCAGCTCTCATCCTATTGGCTGATTTGAAAATTTCAGCCAATAGGAATGCAAGTTACCCCAAATATAAAACGGGTACCTTTCATTCAATATTCAGTGTGCAGCGACGATCGCATGAAGAGGATCCTTCGCGCTGGATATCTCCTCGGCTGCCGGTCCTGCTCTGCTGCCACCTCTGCTCAACACTGCCTTCGCTCCGGATGAAGATAGAAGTTGTCCCCGTGATGGATCATGATGGAACCGCCTGGAAGAAGACCTTCACCTCAGGACTTTAGTAATGGTGAGTACCTATTTCGGGGTTAGACAGGTTTATTTTTTTATTTTTTTAGGTGTTTTTTTTTTTTTAGATTAGGACTTTTTTATTTTAATGGGCACTAAAGAGCTGATTGCCCTTTTCAAGACAATGCCCATACAAATGCCCCTTTAGACTTAGTTTTTTTATTTTATTTTGGGGGGTTAGTTGGGTGGGGGTTTACTGTTAGGAGGTACTTAAGTTAATTTTTTAACTTAAAAGAGCTGTTTAACTTAAGGCTATGCCCTACAAAAGGTCCTTTTAAGGGCTATTTGTAGCTTATTGTTATATTAGGGGGTGTTTTTATTTTGGGGTGGATTTTTGTTTTTATAGGAGTATTAGATTTAATTTTTATTATTTTGGATAATTTCGCTTATTATTTTTATAATCTTAGATTTTTTTATTTTTCGGAATTTTAGAGTTGTTTTTTGTAATGTTATTTTTTTATTTTTTCGTAGTGTTAGGATTTTTTAATTTTGTAATTTAGTTTTTTTTAATAGTAATGTTAGTTTTTTTTTATAGCTTAAACTTATTTTTTTTTAAAAAAATCACATGTAAGTTTTTATTTATTATAAAATAGTTATATTGTAACTTTAATTTAAAGTTAGGGGGTGTTAGGTTTAGGGGTTAAGAGTTTAATTTAGTGTGTTGTGATGTGGGGGGCTGGCGGTTTAGGCAGTAATAGTTTAATTTAGTGTTTCGCAATGTGGGGGGTCGGCGGTTTAGCCGTTAATACATTTATTTTAGTAGTAGTGATGTGGGGAGTTGGCAGTTTAGGGGTTAATACTTTAATTTAGTGTTGGGGATGTGGGTGGGCAGCGGATTTGTATTTGCAATGTTTATGGGTCTTAGTGTGCTTTGTAACATGTTTGTTATGAGTTTTGTGGTCTTTGATCGTGGAATGGATCATCGCGGTATAAGCTATAATGCTAGCGGAATAGCCTGACCGCACAACCTGTAATATGGAAGACCTGAAAATTCCACACTCAAAAGCCATTTTTTGAGTGCGGAATGGAGAGTTGCGGTACAGGCTAAAACAATAGTGGTATAGCCGTATCACCGCAACTTGTAATACGAGTAACCTGCCATACTGCGCGCAAAGGCCAATTTTATAGACGTACCGCAACACTTGTAATTTATCTGTCTCAGAAAAAACAATATCATGGCAGTAATAAAAGTGTAAGGGCTATATTACAAGTGGAGCTCAATCGTTTGCACCCCAGCGATAAAGGGAAATATGGCAAGGGCTTGCGTTAATCTGCCTTACAGCTCATATTACAAGTTGAGCGTAAATGCGATTGCATAAGCGCAATCTTGATTTAGGCTAGAATAAATACTGCAAACTTAGAGCTGAGGTTAACTGTTTTGCAAAAATAAAAAGTTGCACAAAACACATCAAAAATGCATTACAAAGTACAGTTACACTCATAATACAAATTATTAAAAAATATGTTGCATAAAAAGTTATAAGGGCTCAAAGATATGAGATATGAGATATACAAATAAGGCAGGCAAAGGACTTTAGCATACATATGCATTGCTAAAAATCTATATGTACTGTATGTATATATATATATATATATATATATAAACACACTCACCGGACACTTTATTAGGTACACCTTGTTAGAACCGGGTTGGACTCCCTTTTGCCTTCAGAACTGCCTTAATTCTTCATGGCATAGATTCAACAAGGTGTTGGATACATTACTCAGAGATTTTGGTTTATATTGACATGATAGCATCACGCAGTTGCTGCAGATTTGTTGGCTGAACTGTTCTATTTGACTTTTACTGCGTCTCTACATCAGCCAGGACACAGGGGCAATAGCGCTGTCACCTTGTAACTAAGTGGTATTGGCTTTGGCGGTCACACTCCTGCTGATCCACTTACCTCTTTGTAAGTTTGGCTATTTGAAGCATCTGTTAAATTAACTCTGCTTTTTTACCCTCACACTGTGGTGTTAGTAAGGCTCTTGTGACACTTTTATATATTTTAATAAAATTTGTATCCAAGTTTTGCCTAGTGTACTGTTTTCCCATCAGTATAAAGTGGGAGTGCGCATATCCTTGAGCTTAGTCGAATGCTCCAACAAATGTGAGTAGTCATTTGTTACAAAACAACTACTTCCTCAAAGTGCCGTTATAGTTTCACACTATGTTGCAATTTTCTGTTTCCTTTTGCATGGAATTTCACTGAGAAATGCTAATAAGCTGAGCAATTCTACCAGAGGACTCAGACATATCCTTATTTCTGAACTTTATTTGGTTTATTTAATTTATTATTGTTATCACATTTATTTTAAACTCTGTTTTTTTGTGATATTTGGTATATTTATTGTATTTGCACATCCATGATGTGAATCTCCAGCTCCACCACATCCCAAAGGTGCTCTATTGGATTAAGATCTGGTGACTGTGGAGGCCATTGGGGTACAGTGAACTCATTGTCATGTTCAAAAAACCAGTTTGAGATGATTTGATCTTTGTTATATGGTGCATTATGCTGCTGGAAGTAGCCATCAGAAGATGGGTACACTGTAGTCATAAAGGGAAGGACATGGTCAGCAACAATACTCAGGTAGGACGTGGCGTTTAAACTTATTATTATTACCAATTATATTATTGGTTATTTGTAGGCGGAATACAAGGTAGGAATTATAGGGATCAAATGGGTAGAGGGCTCTGAGCAGGCGGACAGGAATGGCCGGAAATCAACCCGATAGAGTACGATCGGGTTGATTGACACCTCCCTGCTGGCGGCCGATTGGCCACGAGTCAGCAGGGGGCGGCGTTGCACCAGCAGCTCATGTGAGCTGCTAGCGCAATGTTAAATGTGGAGAGCATATTGCTCTCTGCATTTAGCGAGGTCTTGCAGACCTGATCCACATTGTTGGATCAGGTCCGCAAGACCTTTGATAAGAACAAGAGGAGACAGATGCTCCACATGGCCCAATATTGTTTGATCCAAAAGATGGTAATTTATATGTAAGAAATAAACTCACATTTATAGAGGCACCTCAATTAGTGCTGTAGAAGCAGTCTGGGATCTATATCAGTCACCCAGAAGACCAACCTCCAGAGTAAAGTGTAAAATCTGTATTAAAATGATATAAAAGACACAAGGTGCCTATATGGCCTAGTATTGTTTAGGCAATGATGAATGTAGACAAATATAAAGAATTGTACTCACAATAGTTGTAGCATCTCCATTGATGCTAATAGAGCAGGATGGGTTCAATACAGTCACCCAACAAAGGCCTCGCTTCCATTGAGTTGTAATTCAGTTTGCGTGCACTCGCAAACCGTTAAATATGCTGTCGAAAGCAATATCGTTTAACGACTGTTTCCAATGGCGCGTTATACCTCAATATCGGCAGCCGGACTTCGGCTGCCGAAAAGATCTTCGCGTCCCATAGAAAGTAATAGAAGCCGTTAATCGATAAATTATACCAGGTTTCCAATGAAAGCGCTAACCGTTAATACACTGTCGGAGGCTGTCGATACATTGAGAAATATTACCCCCAGCTCAACTAGGTGTAAAGGAGGAAAAATAGCTTTTTTGAGGCCTGTTTCTCATTGAAATTGCAAAAAATTACGAGTGTTTCAATGTACAAATTACATTATATATGCTACATTTATTGGTCCTATGTATAGGAATATTTGCACACATGTTGTCATAGAAATATCAATATGTATGTATATATAAAAATATATGCAAGCACCACAATTATGGAGCGACCTCCCGCACACTTTCAAACCTTCCCCATGCCTAATATCCTTTAAGAGATCCCTCTCTACATATCTCAAAACAGAATGCACCTGTCATTGTTGATTATATATTTCCTACCTGTTCTATGTTAAATTTTTGGGCATATGTATTATTATTGTTTTTTATTTTATTGTACCCATTGTATCAATGCAATGTTTTGTGGACCCAGGACATACTTGAAAACTATAGAAATCTCAATGTATCTTTCCTGGTAAAATATTATAAAAATAAATAAAATATCTAACTATTCAAAATGAAACCTTTGCCCAGGGATGCTATATATAATCTCAATACATATAGAAAAATAATTCAAAGGAAATAAGTTGTTTATCATGAAGATGAGTTTTATTATTACAGATTTACCCTCATTCAAATGTAATTTTCAATGTGAAAATCATATTTATTCAATACAAATACATAAGTGCTTAATATTACATACTTCAAGAGATATGAAGTATTGTCTTTAACATGGAGTTATTGAAACATTTTAAAAGTGCATTGTGCATTGGTCCCAGGGAGAGTCTGTGTCTGTTCATATGATGCCAATTAAAATGTATTAATCACCTCTATATCATGGCAATCACATATATGTTGTGTATACATCAGTGCTTAAATATCATAAAGATACATTTATCTAATTATTCTAAATATTGAATAATAATCTTGACAAAAAGGAGTGCATTAGTCATGGTAGGTATTAGTCATGATAGGTATATATTTCAGATATTACATTCCACATAGGACTATAAGAATGAATGCAAGGTATTTGGCCATATCAACAGGAAGGAGTATTTACTTTTCAACTCTTCTATAACTGTATAACCCTTATTAGCTTCATCTGAAGGAGCAAACAACATATGCTTGTGGAATATAAATCATAACATTTACACATGTCACGTTGACTAATGTTAGAGAGCATATACTGTATAAATTTCAGACACGTATCCCCAAGTATTCTTAAACGGCATAATATCCTCAATAAAAGGACACATAAATTTATCAACAATGTACACCTGCATATTAATTGACATCATGTGAAATAAAAATGAATAAAGCTGTTCATTTTTAGCAGATAAACAGCTATTAGAATAATATTAAGATATATGTTCAAATTTGGATTAGAAAAATGGATGCATATTTATGAGATGAAAATCACACTTAAAAAAGTGCTTTAGTGCAAAAATTAGATATGATATATCTTGGGTAGAAAAAAAAGAATATTAATTAATTCTTGCGGCGGGATTTTGACTTTGGAGGAGAGCTACTTAGGGGGGCAGTGTGGCGTCTTGTGCGACGCCCACCAGCTGAATGTGTGGCTAATAACCGGGATTCAGGGTCCTGCAGGGAGATGACAGAGGATGCAAGGGAGGATGGAGTTTGGGGCCTATCCGCGAGCCTCTCCACTGCCTCTGCTAGGCGGACGAGTGAGGCATTATGGATGTCCATTTGCCTCTGTATCCTTCTCAAATCCTGCTGCTGCTGGAGCCTGGACAGCCTAAGCTCTCTATGTATGAGCCTCAGTAGATCATCCTGCTGGGACTGTGCCGGACCCTGTTGTACAGTTGGTGTCTCAGGAACTAATAATTGGCTGGTTCCAGGGCTGTCTCTCCGTATTGGTGACTGTGAGGTTGCCTGTGATGGCACTGTTGGCAATACATTGGTGGGTGCAGTGGGTGGTGGTGTGGATTCCTGTTGTGCCATAGGAGTGGGAGGCATATAGTACAGATGATGCAGATCTGTATGCTGCTGTGGTGGGTGCATCATCTGCTGCTGAGGATAATGATGTCGTGGTGGGTGCATCATCTGCTGCTGAGGAGGATGTTGTGGGGGGTGCATCATCTGCTGCTGAGGAGGATGTTGTGGGGGGTGCATCATCTGCTGCTGAGGATGTTGTGGGGGGTGCATCATCTGCTGCGGTGGGTGCAGCTGTCGGGGCTGTGCCATTTGTTGCTGCGAAGTATGCATGAACTGCCATTGTTGAGGAGGATGAGTCTGCTGGGGTTCAGAACCCAAAACATGAAATGTTGTCTCCGAGGTAGATGGAGAAGGGCATGATACATCCTCCACCTCATATGCCCTAGGCTGCATATCATCTTCTAAGAGGCTGATATAGGAGGTAGTGTCACCATAGATATCCTCATCCTCCTCAGTGAATGTAGGAACATCCTGCTGTGGTGTTGGTGCAGCTTCATACTCCTCCTGTTCGTAACCTACAAATAAATATACGGTATGTTTACATTATCTATCTAATAGAATATATTACTTTGTAGCATAACAATACAGACTATTATATTCCATATTTATGTGTATATATGTACACACACACATACACACACATACACACATACACACACACACACACACACCCATACACATACACACATACACACACACACACACACATACACACACACACACACACACACATACACACACACACACATATAGTGTGTTTGGGATAAAATCCAAGCATATATGACCATAACTGATTAATCTTTATAGACTGTGTCTTAAAGGAACATTGTTAAAGGGACACTGTACGCAAATATTTTCTTTTGTGCTTCAGATAGAGCATGCAATTTTTATCAACTTTCGGATTTACTCCTATTTTCAAATGTTCTTTATTCTTTTGGTATCTTTATTTGAAATGCAAGAATGTAAGTTTAGATGGCGGCCCATTTTTGGTGAACAACCTAAGTTGTCCTTGCTGATTGGTGGATAAATGCATCCACCAATCAAAAACTGCTGTCCAGAGTTCTGAACTTAGAAAAAAGCTTAGATGCCTTCTTTTTCATATAAAGATAGCAAGAGAACGAAGATAAATTGATAATAGTAGTAAATTAGAAAGTTGCTTAAAATTGCATGCTGTATCTGATTCACAAAATAATAAATTTGGGTACAGTGTCCCTTTAAGGACAATGACACATGATTTATATGAAATGCTTAATATTCTTGGATATTATATAATCAATATTCTTGCTTGTCGGAGCAGATATACAATACAGAGTGCTTGCTGAACATATTAAATACAACTATGTAAATTTAGATTCATAGCTAAACACAGATGGGTATTTATGATATACAACATATATACATCACATATATGGTTATATTTAATATTGAATATTCACCTTCATACACCTCTTCAGGTGGCACAGAGGTGTCCATTGTCCCCTTACATCCGTGAACAGATTCATCCGAGATGACATTGGACAGCATCTCCTCCCATGACCTTAGGTGTATTCTCTTGCTAGGACCACCACCTGTCCCACGTGCATATTTGGCCTGCTGTGCCAGCTTAGCTTTGGTTTCCCTCCTGCAGTCATGATAGCGGTGTTTAATGCTGGCAGTAGAACGATTACATCCTAAGCAGCTGACTGCCACTCGAATCTCCTCCCACAGCTTATTCCGGACACCCGGCCTCAGGTTAGGGTTCTCCAGCTGAGCTGCCCTCTCCAAGTAGGCCTCAACAAGAGCCTCCTTCTCCTCCTCAGAGTACCTCTCCTCTCTTAGCCTGCCCTTCACACCTGAAGGGCCAGCAGACACAGACTCTCCCTCCTGTGACTGGGGACCAGCCCTATCTCCCTCCTCTGTCCCTGCAGGCTGTTACAGGCTACCACCAGCCCCACTCCCACTTCCCACAGTCTGCCCCACTTTCCCTTTTCTTTTTGTGCCTAGCTGAGGCTGACTCCTCCTCACTCCTCCCACCTCCACTCCTCTTCCACCCTCTCTCCTTCCCTCCTCTGCCAGGGTTTGAGGAAGGACAAATCCTCCACCCAAACCTCGGCCCCTAAGCCTGCCCATACTACTCCCTACTCCCCCCCTCCCCCTCCCTCTATCCACCCTCTCCACTGCCCTCCCCCTAGCCACCCCCTTCCCAACTCCAGTAGGCCTATCCATCCCTTTCTCCTTCCTCCCTAACTCTAACCTAACACTAAAGTCCCTAGCTTACCTAACTACACCAATTCACCTAACTAAACCTTAAATTAAATATCCCCAAAACTAACTACCTAACCTATCTAGACCCTAACTATCTCTATTCTATATCCCTCAAAATAAAAATAAAATGTGGGGGTGAAAATAAACAAAGGGATGTAAATGAAAAAGGAAAAACTAAAGAGGATTATAACAAAATTTTAGAAAAATAATAAGGGATGCAAATGAAGAAAGGGGTGGGCTATATAGTCAAATAAAATAAAAAATATGGGATGTAAAAACAAAAAAATAGGATGGGCAAAATGTATATAAAAAAAAAGTTATATAGTGAGGAAGGGAAGGGTAGTCAAAGGGGGTATGGGAAGTGGAATAAGGGGATTAATGAAAGGAGTAATAAAGGAAGATGGGGATATGGGGGTTAATGAAATTAAAAAAAATGTGAATGTGTTTGTATCAAATAAAAGTGTGTGTGTGTGTGTTTGTGTGTATAAACTAATGTGTGTTAATTAACTAATGTATGAATGTGTGTGTGTGTGTGTTCCTACTATTATATGAGGCCTACAATAAGAATATATGAAAATAAAATATCAAACTCTCCACTAACTCTCAAACAACTCTCAAAAACCCAAAACTCCTACCAACGCAACTAGCTCCCGTGTCTTTCTCTCTAGAGGCGATCACAGGTAAAGAGCGCAGGCGCAAACCGTTATTCTTATAGACAGAGGTCGGGTTACCATGGCAATGCACTTGTTATGGCGCGCTTTTCGACAAATCCGACATCGGTTGGCAACGCAAACTTACGTACGGCCGAAAAGAGCGACTGCGCGCAACACACTAATCTTTTCAATGGAAACCTGGTACTAAAATGGAGCCGTAAATTACTTTTAGCTGTCGTCCGCTTCGGTAGCTTACGGCTCCATTTTTAACAACTCAAAGGAAGCGAGGCCAAACTTGGTACAAAGGCACTGAGGATAAGACAGCAATCCAAAAAATCCAAAAGGACCCCAGATGTTAAAAAAGAGTCCAAGAATAAGGCAGCAAGTTTTCAAAGTAAAAAATGACTTTATTAAAATGTTTTAAAATCACAAGCGGCGTGTTTCTCAGCCTATGGCTGTTTCACCAGGCTTAATAAAATTGTTACAAAACACTTGCTATATATGCCATAAATCTAATTAAAAAAATACATATCCCATGGTGAGGGGGTGGTCTATACTAATTAATGGTACTCTAATAGCCAATCAGATTGATAATAACAATGTGGATAAAACATCAACATTATGCAAACAAAGTCTCATTGAAAACATAGAACTACAAATGGTTGTCAGTATCGCTGATCAGCAAAAATTCATAACATGCACAGGCTAAAACTCCAATCATCAGTTGATCATAAAAAACAATCAACTGTACCAGAGCATATAAAATACAAATCAAAATAATCAGATAACAAAAACATACCTAAAATAATTGCACAAATCTTATAATTGATAGTGTTTCTAAAAACCATGTTGTAGCAGGTTGTATTTGAAAAGTATCGTTCAATTGACAATAATTAACTTACGCCTAGATTTAGAGTTCTGCGTTAGCCGTCAAAACCAGCGTTAAGGGCACCTAACGCTGCTTTTTACCGCCCACTGGTAATTAGAGTCAGTCAGGAAAGGGTCTACCGCTCACTTTCCAGCCGCGACTTTTCCATACCGCAGATCACCTTACGCCAATTGTGTATCCTATCTTTTCAATGGGATCTTCCTAACGCCGGTATTTAGAGTCTTGGCTGAAGTGAGCGGTAGACCCTCTACCGACAAGACTCCAGCCGCAGAAAAAAGTCAGGAGTTAGGAGCTTTATGGGCTAACGCCGGTTTATAAAGCTCTTAACTACTGTTCTCTAAAGTACACTAACACCCATAAACTACCTATGTACCCCTAAACCGAGGTCCCCCCACATTGCCGCCACTCTAATAAAAAATTTTAACCCCTAATCTGCCGGCCGGATACCGTCGCAACCTACATTATCCCTATGAACCCCTATTCTGCTGCCCCTAACATCGCCGACACCTACATAATATTTATTAACCCCTAATCTGCCACCCCCAATGTCGCCGCTACCTTACCTACACTTATTAACCCCTAATCTGCCGACCGGACCTCGCCGCCACTATAATAAATGTAACAACTCCTAAACCGGCACTATAATAAATGTAACAACCCCTAAACCGGCTCACTCCCACCTCGCAAACCCTATAATAAATAGTATTAACCCCTAATATGCCCTCCCTAACATCTGCGACACCTGACTTCAAGTATTAACCCCTAATCTGCCGACCAGACCTCGCCGCTACTCTATTAAATGTATTAACCCCTAAAGCTAAGTCTAACCCTAACACCCCCCTAAAATAAATATAATTTTATTCTAACTAAATAAATTATTTCTTATTAAAAAAATTAATCCTATTTAAAGCCAAATACTTACCTGTAAAATAAACCCTAATATAGCTACAATATAAATAATAATTACATTGTAGCTATTTTAGGATTTATATTTATTTTACAGGCAACTTTGTATTTATTTTAAATAGGTACAATAGCTATTAAATAGTTATTTACTATTTAATAGCTACCTAGTTAAAATAATTACAAAATTACCAGTAAAATAAATCCTAACCTAAGTTACAATTAAACCTAACACTACACTATCAATAAATTAATTAACTAAACTACCTACAATTACCTACAATTAAATCAACTAAACTAAATTTAAAAAAACAAACAAACAAACACTAAATTACAAAAACACCTACTCTAAGCCCCCTAAAAAAATAACAAAGCCCCCCAAAATAAAAAAATGCCCTACCCTATTCTAAAATAAAAAGTTAACAGCTCTATTACCTTACCAGCCCTTAAAAGGGCTTTTTGCGGGGCATGCCCCAAAGAAATCAGCTCTTTTGCCTGTTAAAAAAACATACAATACCCCTCCCCCAACATTACAACCCACCACACACATACCCCTAACCCCTAATCTAACCCACCCAACCCCCCCTTAAAAAACCTAACACTAAGCCCCTGAAGATCTTCCTACCTTGTCTTCACCCAGCCGGGTATCATCCGATCCGTCCAGAAGAGGGTCTGAAGTCTTCATCCTATCCGGCCAGAAGAGGTCCTCCAGAGGGTCCGAAGTTTTCATCCAGGCGATTGATCGGAACAGCCAATAGAATGCGAGCTCAATCTGATTGGTTGATTGGATCAGCCAATCCAATTGAACTTGAATCTGATTGGCTGATTCAATCAGCCAATCAGATTTTTCCTACCTTAATTCCGATTGGCTGATAGAATCCTATCAGTCAATAGGAATTCGAGGGACGCCATCTTGGATGACGTCATTTAAAGGAACCTTCATTCAGTGTTAGGACGGCGGAAGAAGAGGATGGATCCGCGCCGGCTCCTTCAAGATGGACCTGCTCCGCTCCGGATGGAAGAAGATAGAAGATGCCGCCTGGATGAAAACTTCGGACCCTCTGGAGGACCTCTTCTGGCCGGATAGGATGAAGACTTTGGACCCTCTTCTGGACGGATTGGATGATACCCGGCTGGGTGAAGACAAGGTAGGAAGATTTTCAGGGGCTTAGTGTTAGGTTTTTTAAGGGGGGTTTGGGTGGGTTAGATTAGGGGTATGTGGGTGGTGGGTTGTAATGTTGGGGGGGTATTGTATGTTTTTTTTACAGGCAAAAGAGCTGATTTCTTTGGGGCATGCCCCGCAAAAAGCACTTTTAAGGGCTGGTAAGGTAATAGAGCTGTTAACTTTTTATTTTAGAATAGGGTATGGCATTTTTTTATTTTGGGGGGCTTTGTTATTTTTTTAGGGGGCTTAGAGTAGGTGTAATTAGTTTAAAATTCTTTTTTTTTTTGTAATTTAGTGTTTGTTTGTTTTTTAAATTTAGTTTAGTTGATTTAATTGTAGGTAATTGTAGGTAGTTTAGTTAATTAATTTATTGATAGTGTAGTGTTAGGTTTAATTGTAACTTAGGTTAGGATTTATTTTACTGGTAATTTTGTAATTATTTTAACTAGGTAGCTATTAAATAGTAAATAACTATTTAATAGCTATTGTACCTAGTTAAAATAAATACAAAGTTGCCTGTAAAATAAATATAAATCCTAAAATAGCTACAATGTAATTATTATTTATATTGTAGCTATATTAGGGTTTATTTTACAGGTAAGTATTTAGCTTTAAATCGGATTTATTTTTTTAATAAGAAATAATTTATTTCGTTAGAATAAAATTATATTTAACTTAGAGGGGTGTTAGGGTTAGGGTTAGACTTAGCTTTAGGGGTTAATGCATTTATTAGAGTAGCGGCGAGGTCCGGTCGGCAGTTTAGGGGTTAATACTTGAAGTTAGGTGTTGCAGATGTTAGGGAGGGCAGATTAGGGGTTAATACGATTTATTATAGGGTTTGCGAGGCGGGAGTTTGGCGGTTTAGGGGTTAATACATTTATTATAGTGGCGGCGAGGTCCGGTCAGCAGATTAGGGGTTAATAAGTGTAGGTAAGGTAGCGGCGACATTGGGGCGGCAGATTAGGGGTTAATAAATATAATATAGGGGTCAGCGATGTTGTGGGGAGCAGATTAGGGGTATATAGGTATAATCTAAGCTGCGGTGGTGTCCGGAGCCGCAGATTAGGGGTTAATAATAAAATGCAGGGGTCAGCGATAGCGGGGGCGGCAGATTAGGGGTTAATAAGTGTAAGGTTAGGGGTGTTTAGACTCGGGGTATATGCTAGAATGTTAGGTGCAGACTTATAAAGTGTTTCCCCATAGGAAACAATGGGGCTGTGTTAGGAGCTGAACGCTGCTTTTTTGCAGGTGTTAGGTTTTTTTTCAGCCCAAACTGCCCCATTGTTTCCTATGGGGGAATCGTGCACAAGCACATTTTTCTAGCTAGCCGCTACCGTAAGCAAAGCTGGTATTGAGAGTTGAAGTGGCGGTAAATATGCCTGTACGCTCCCTTTTTGGAGCCTAACGCAGCACTTCAGAGAACTCTAAATACCAGCGTTATTTAAAAGGTGCGGGGGGGAAAAAAACATGCGTAGCTAACGCACCCCTTTGGCCGCAAAACTCTAAATCTAGCCGTTAGTCTATGTGGCTAAAATTAGCAACATCGTAACTGGCTTCCTGCAAAACCTGTTGCGCATTTCTGACTATGACCTGTCAATCAAATACATATCTATCTATGATTGGTCAAATACCAATGTGCAGTAATATGCGGGTGGATAGATGGACTGTGATGAACGCAATACATCACTAAAGAGGTGTGAACAATCAACTTGCCCGTGATAATAAAGAAGCAATCCCATAAAGACAAATCAATAGTGATAAAATGCGCTATACACTGAGCAAATGTTGGAAAAAAAAAATGTTTTAAAAACAATATAAAATATAATAATAAATATTTAAACCTTATTCATATAAAATCAGTTCGTTTTAAAGTGATACTCTTGATAACGGAATAGTTATTGTGTTGTCAGTGATCTGACAATACCTTTAGTAATAGTCCACAGGCTGAGATTGAGTCCAATATATAATCCTGTGAACTAACTATAGATGCCTTCAAAGTACTTGTTTGTCACTTGTAGTGTGCAGTCCCCAGTCTATGCTGACTTTAATCCAGCCCGGTATTTCCTAACCAGGGCTATGTATGGAGACGCATCCGACCAAATTGTCAGTCTGTTTTCCTGACGCGTTTCCCCCGGTCAGCGGCTGGGCTTCTTCAAGAGGAATTATAACGGATCCTGACGCCTGACTGGGGGAAACGCGTCAGGAAAACAGACTGACAATTTGGTCGTATGCGCTAAGGGTACTGGTATCCCACTCTCACACAAGCCACGGACCTAACTGACACGGTATCCGGATTAACCTGTCAGTCATTTCTGGTGTAGCAGTGTACGGCAAATACAACGAGCTGACTGTGAGAGTAGAAAGAATTGAACCACCCACGCTCCTTCTATTTTGCAGCTTTTATTCATTTGTCTAGTAAGTGCATATATTGTTTGTGTGTCATATCTTGTTATTAAACGCTTCACTTGAGTCTCGCTTCTCTGCGCCATTTCTTCTCTCCTTGTTCCTACAAATCCAATAAAGATGACAAGTAGATTAAGTTCTAAATTTGACAAGTAATATTTGGTCACTATTCTAATGCAGCTCTAACTGCTTACTCCATCACAATACATAACGGGTCTATTGCTCATGGTTGATGATAAACTACAACTCTAAGTGTTTATTCATTGGTCCAGTCATGGACATAATAATGAACTATAGGACAATAAATTTGTGACGTCATAAAAGAGAGGTGTGTTAATTATTCACTGAACGTATAGGAAGCTCCTTGCCCTATGTCAGTAGGAGGATTATTTTAAGACTACGTTAGCATAGAGTTCTGATGAAAGCTTTGTCTATATTCATCATTGCCTAAACAATACTAGGCCATATAGGCACCTTGTGTCTTTTATATTGTTTTAATACAGATTTCACACTTTACTCGGGAGGTTGGTCTACTGGGTGACTGTTATAGATCCCAGACTGCTTCTACAGCACTAATTGAGGTGCCTCTATAAATGTGAGATTATTCTTACATATAAATTACCATCTTTTGGATCAAACAATATCAAACAATATTGAGCCATGTGGCACATCTGTCTCCTCTTGTTCTTATAGATTGCTGTTCCTGGATCCCGGCCTGGATCATCACAGATTGCTGCCTCCATCTCATTATCAGAGACTTTGCCAATATCATATATTTATCTTTTTATAGATTTTTATCTGTTATATTTTATTGCATTTTACTTTATTTGTATCTATATTACTACTATACATGAATATCTGATTATTTAATATCATTGGATATCATATAGGGTCACCACTTATGATCTCATATTTTTATATATTTTTTGTTGTATGGTTCATATTTATTTGTTTGTTTTGGATTCACAATTTATAGTTACCTATATTAGTATCTGCCTTATATTGGAATATATTATATATCCTCAACTAGTCACTTTCCACTTGTACCATATACTACAGTTAGTGGTGTCTCTAAGGACTGACAGGCCTTCTGCTATCCTATTTATCATAACATTATCTTTGTCCTAAGGACTCTAATACAGTAATATTAACATTAACACTTTTAGGGCACCCCCTCACAAGTTTGTTATCTAAAGACCTTTGGTAAATAGAGGCCATTGTCTGAAATATAGAGGGGTGCAGTGCAGTTGAGGGCTTTGTATGTCAGAGTCAGAATTTTGTGTTTAATCCGGGAGGCAAGAGGAAGCCAGTGAAGGAATTGGCAGAGAGGTGCAGCAGATGAAGAGTGATGTGTAAGGAAGATGAGCCTGGCAGATGCATTCATTATGGATTGTAAAGGAGCTAGATGACAGCTAGGGAAACCAGAGAATATGGAGTTCCAGTAGTCAAGGTTGGAAAGGATGAGATAGTGTATTAAAATCTTAGTTGTGTCTTGTGTAAGGAAATGTCTAATTTTAGAGATGTTTTAAGCTGGAAGTGGCAGGATTTAGCCAAAACCTGAATGTGAGGAGTAAAAGAAAGAACTGAGTCAAGTGTGACCCCAAGACATCGGGCATGCGGTGTAGGGGTAATGATGGAGTTGTCAACAGTTATATAGAGATGGGGTGGAGTTTTTAGAAGAAGGGGGGAATAAGGAGCTCAGTTTTGGAGAGATTTAGCTTAAGGTAGTGAGAGGACATCCATGAAGAGATGTGAGAAAGACAGTTAGTGACACGGGTTAGCAAGGAATGAGATAGGTCTGGAACAGAGATGTAGATTTGAGTGTCGTCGGCATACAAATGATATTAAAGCCCATGTGACTTTATTAGGGAACCTAATAATGAAGTGTAGATTGAGAAGAGAAGGGGACAGAGGACAGAGCCTTGTGGTACCCCAGAGAAGGCTAAACTAAAGGTACGATTAGACAGGTAGGAAGAGAACCACAAAAGGGCTGTGTCACAAATGCCAAAGGATTGGAGGGTTTGGAGCAAAAGAGGGTGGTCAACAGTATCAAAGGCTGCAGACAGATCAAGGAGGATAAGCAGAGAGAAGTGGTCTTTGGATTTTGCTGTAAGTAGGTTGTTGATAACCTTAAGGATTGCTGTCTCTGTGGAGTGATCGGGGCAGAATCCAGATTTCAGTGGATCAAGGAGGGAGCATAATGTAAGGAAATGAGATAGGCATGTATGTGCTAGCTTTTCAAGAAGCTTTGAGGCAAGAGGGAGTAGGGAAATAGGGCAGTAGTTGGATGGGGAGGTTGGATCGAGAGAAGGTTTTTTGAGGATAGATGTGACCAGTGCATGTTTTAGAGATGAGGAAAATATACCAGTTCTGAGGGAGAGGTTAAAAATGTGTGTGAGTATAGGTGTAAGGGTAGAAGAAAGGGAGGCAAGTAGCTGTGAGGGGATGTTGTCGAGGGGACAGGTAGTGAGGTGAGAGCGCAGTATAAGTGCAGAAACTCAGTAACAGGGGCAAAAGCGCTAAATATATGGCTTTGTGGGTTTTGGTTAATTTCAAGTTTTTGAGGGGGTGAGAGGCTGGAAGCATGTTGAGAGCTGATTTAGTTTTTAGCTGACAGGGAAGTTGCATTAGGAGGTGTGGGGGGGGGGTGTTGAAAGTGGAGAACAGACGTTTTGGATTTTAAGAAAGAGTGGGGATAAGAATAGATAATTAGTGTTGCTTATATAGATGAAGGGCAGAGTAGTAGGAGTTCAAGATTAACTTGTAGTGAAGAAAGTCAGCTGAACTCAGAGATTTTCTGTAGTGCCACTCAGCAGTACGGGAACATCTGCATAGGTACCATGTCAGAGGAGTATGCCAGGGCTGAGGGTGAGTGTGTGGTTTCAAAACTATGGTAGGAGGGCCAGATTGTCAATGGCCGATGTAAGTGTGGAATTATAGTGGCAGATAGATTGGTCAGGGCAGGAAAAGGAGGAGATGGATGAGAGGAGTGGTTCAAGAGAACTAGTGAGCTGTTGCTGATCTAATGAAATAATGCTTCTGTGAAGTTTGGTTTGAGGGGTAGAAGAAGGGAGAGTTGTAGGGAGGAATGAGATGTTGCAAGTGAGGAGATGATGGTCAGAAAGAGGAAAATGGGAGTTTGTGAAGTTTGAGAGACTGCATCGATAGCTAAAGATCAGATCAATGTAGTGACCATCTTTGTGAGTGGGAGAGTCAGCCCATTGTGACAGACCGAAAGAGGAAGTGAGCTGCAGAAGTTGTTTTGCAGAGGAGGCAGTGGGATTGTCAAGAGGGATGTTGAAGTCACCAAGAATGAGGGCAGGGGTGTCTGAGGAAAGGAAATAATGTAGCCACGAAGCAAAGTGATCTAGAAATTGAATTGAGGAGCCAAGGGCGGTATATGACTGCAACACATATAGAAAGGGGAGAGAATAAGTAAATCATGTGGGTTTTGAAGGAGGAAAATGTGAAGGAAGTGATGGTTTGTACTTGTTGAAAGGTGCAATGACAGGAAAGTAAAATACCTACACCACCTCCTTGTCTGTTACTAGACCTAAGAGTATGGCTGAAGTGGAGACCCTCATGTGACAATGCAGAAGTGGATGCTGTGTCTACAGGAGAGAGCCAAGTTTCTGTGAGAGTCAGAAGGTTGAGGGAGCGAAGAGATAAATAGGTCATGGAGAGAAGTGAGCTTGTTGCAAACAGAGCGAGAGTTCCAGAGTGCACAAGTAAAGGGGTAGTGGATTTAGATACATAAGGAATGTGAGTAAAATTAGCAGAGTTTTGTTTGCTGAGTCTATGGAAAGGTGAACATGGATGTGCATGGCTAGGAAGTTCTGGGGACCAGGATTAGGGGAGATGTCACCAGCAGCTAGTATGAGCAAGAGGGAGAGTGACATGAGGTGAGATGCAGATTTGCAGTAATGAGTTTGGGATGAGGTGCAGGGGGGAGAGAGGGATCGTAGGAATGTGTGAAGTTCATGAGTACAAAAGTAAGGTGAGTTTAAGAGAGATGGGCTAATGAACAGAGCAGGTGGTGAGGGGGGAGGAGTAATTGTGTAAAGCAGTTTGTTATAGAGGCAAGAGGTAGCAAAAAGGAATATGAATATATTGAGCATTGTTACAAAAGTTGGAACCAATTAAAGACATAAAACACATAATTACAGCAACACTTGCATAAGGAAACAATTAGGTACTTAAAATGCAAAATTACAAGAGTACTTGCATTGTGTCTGCCCCTTGTCTAATCCTTGTTTAATTCTTGTATAATTCTTATCTTGGTGCCTCATTTATAAACTTTTAATTTAACAAATGTGAACATATGCTATTGTAACAATGCATACAGTGCAGGAAATGCACCCCCAGTGTAATGCACAGCCCAAGCTAGTGTTAAATATATAGGCAGAGCAATCAGCTCTGTCCACTAAATTACTTGATTGCTAAGTCAAAGACAATTTAAAATTCCAATTGAAAAGGTAGATTCTGGTCAGGTCAAATAAATTAACAACCTAAAATAATTTTCTCAATATACATATACACATACAAAAAGAGAGTTACAGGAGAGGAGAGAGCACTAGAATGCAGTGAATAGTTGCAGATGAACAGGGACTCTATTCACATACCAAAATAGAGTTACAGTAGAGGAGAGAGCACTAGAATACAGTGAATAGTTGCAGATGAACAGGGACTCTATTCACGTACCAAAAGAGAGTTACAGGAGAGGAGAGAGAATTAGAATGCAGTGAATAGTTACAGATGAACAGGGACTCTATTCATGTACTAAAAGAGAGTTACAGGAGAAGAGAGAGAACTAGAATGCAGTGAATAGTTGCAGATGAACAGGGACTCTATTCATGTACCAGAAAGCAGAAGAGAGAGAATGGCATTAGTTTGATGTTGTGTGCATTTCTTCAGCAGATGTCAATAGGCAGAATGTTGCCTTAATAAGCAGCATTGTGGGGAGTACTGAGTATAAACAATGCTGATATAGTACTAAGGGGCCCAAAGTGTACCAATAAAATATAGCCCACACCATTACACCCCCACCACCAGCCTGAACCGTTGACACAAGGCAGGATGGATCCATGCTTTTATGTTGTTTACGCCAAATTTTGACCCTACCATCTGAATGTCACAGCTGACATCGAGAATCATCAGACCAGGCAATGTTTTTCCAATCTTCTATTGTCCATTTTGTTGAGTCTCTGTGAATTGTAGCCTCAGTTTACTGTTTTTAGCTGACAGGAGTGACACCCAGTGTGGTCTTCTGCTGCTGTAGCCCATCTTCTTCAAGATTCGACCTGTTGTGCAATCAGAGATGATATTCTGCATACATTGGTTGTAACGAGTGGTTATTTGAGTTACTGTTGCCTTTATATCATCTCAAACTAGTCTGCCCATTCTCCTCTGACCTCTGACATCAACAAGGCATTTTCGTCCACACAACTGTCACTCACTGGATATTTTCTCTTTTTCTGACCATTCTCTGTCAACCCTAGAGATGGTTGTGTGTGAAAATCCTAGTAGATGAGCAGTTTTTGAAATACTCAGACCAGCACGTCTGGCACCAACAACCATGCCACGTTCAAATCCACTTTCTTCCCCATTCTGATGCTCGGTTTGAACTTCAGCAAGTTGTCTTCACCACGTCTAGATGTCTAAATGCAATGAGCTGCTGACATGTGATTGGCTGATTAGCGATTTGTGTTACCAAGCAATTGAACAGGTGTACCTAATTAAGTTGCTGGTTATATATATATGCATCAGAGCCCTTTGCAGTCAATTAAATTAAAACATGAAAAAGTTTATTTATGCAATATTCATATTTAATAAAGTGTTATACTGTGTATTTACTGTAAATATGTCATATTCCAATGTTTTGCTCATAGGAGAATATGGTCTACATACTGTATTTATAAATAGATATTCCTATATATATATATCTGCATATAACTATACCTTTAAATAAACAATTATTGTACTTGAGACTATGCTTACTTGAGACTATGTGATCAGGCTTGCACGTGAGTAGGGTGTTATTATTAGTGATGTCGCGAACATAAAAATTTCGGTTCGCGAATGGCGCAAAGCGCCATTGACTTCAATAGGCAGGCGAACTTTAAAACCTACAAGGACTCTTTCTGGCCACAATAGTGATGGAAACGTTGTTTCAAGGGGACTAACACCTAGACTGTGACATGCTGGAGGGGGATCCCTGGCAAAACTCCCATTGAAAATTACATAGTTTATGCAGAATCTGCTTTTAACCCATAAAGGGCCTAAATCACCTAACATTCCCAAATTGTTTGCAATAACGTGCTTTAAAACATCAGTTATGATGTTGTATCTATCAGGTAGTGTAAGGGTTACGTCCGCATCACAGTGACAGAGCAAACTCCAAGTGTAATCAATCAACCGCAAACAGTCCACTTAAACAACCACGAGATAGATTTGATAGATAGATAGATACATAGATTACATAGCTCAATCGATGCAATATACATATGATCGATACACTATACATAGCTCAATAGATGCAATATACATTTGATAGATACGAATTACATCGATCAATAGATGCAATATACATTTGATAGATACGAATGTTATCGAATCAAAGATGCAATATACATTTTATAGATACGAATGACATCACCCAAAATATGTAATATACATTTTATAGATACGAATTACATCGATCAATAGATGCAATCTACATTTGATCGATACGTTTGATAGTTCGATCGATTTGATATATAAATAAATCGATTTGAAATATATATAATTTCCCTGACAGAGTATAACAATAAGACATGTGGTCTGTGACCTGTGGTGTTTTAAGTAGTACTATTCTTAAAATTTTACTACAACCTGTTACTCCCCCTATCAGATGAGGTCTATATGGCCTTCATTTTTTGAACTGGGAGATGGAAGAAGATGATTGTTCTGTCCTCCTACTTCAAATTTGTCAGAAACACAAGTGGCTGTCTCCAAACATCCCGGACAGAAGATAGATTGATTGATAGGATAGATAGATATACATAGATTGATAGTTAGATAGAATCGATAGAAGAGAAATAGATAGATTTGTTAGATATATAATTACCCTCATAAAGTCTAATAATTAAACATGCGGTCTTGGACCCAACTAGGTTGTGTTAAGTAGTACTATTCATCGCACTTTCAGCCCTGTAACTCCCCCTATTTTGTGGAGGTCTATATGGTGGTTATGATTACCCTGACAAAGTATAACAACAAGACACGCGGTCTGGGACCCATGGTAATTAGGTTGTGTTAAGTAAAACTTTTCTTAGCACTTTAATCCCTCTTACCCCCCCTTTTGTTGGAGCTCTATATGGCCTGCATGATTAGCCTGACAAAGTATACTAAGAAAACATCTGGTCTGGGACCCATGGTAATTAGGTTGTGTTTAAGTAGTACTATTCTTAGAACTGTAATCCCTGTTACTCCCCCTATCAAGGGAGGTCTATATGGCCTGCATTACCCTGACAAAGTATAACAACAAGACACACGGTGTTGGACCCATGATAACTAGCTTGTGTTAATTAGTACTTTTCTTAGCACTTTAATCCCTGTTACCCCCCCCCCCCCTATCGGGGGTGGTCTATATGGCCTAACAATCAACAAATTTTTAATTTTAATTAGTAACAATACTGTGACAACAATTATGATTGGTGTAAATAGTTGGCAAGACGGCCTGGCACACAGGCTGGCAGGCAGGAGGTAAATGCAATTCAAGGACACTAGGAGACTGAATACTGACAGTCAAAACAGTGATGATTGACAATTTTTGCAATACTGTTAAAAGAAATATGATTGCTGGGAATAATTGGCTAGGTGGGCCTGGCACACAGGCTGCAAGGCAGGAGGAAAGTGCAATTCAATGGCACAAGCAAACTGATGAATCACAAGTGATTAATTTGGAATTTTAAAGATTAACAATACTTTTACAACAACTAGAATTGGTGGCACTAATTAGCTAGTTTGTGCCTGGCACACAGGCTGGCAGGCGGGAGGAAACTGCAATTCAATGGCACTAGTAGACTGAATATTTGCAGTCCAAACAATTATATATTTTAATTTTTTTGATACTGTTACAAGAATTATGATTGAGGCCACTAATTGGCTAGTTGGGCCTGGCACACAGGCTGGCAGATATGAGTCGTGGATGGTAGGTAGGGCAGCAATTTAACACAGTATGCTGTGTAAGTGACAAAAACACAGGCCTGATAGAAAATTAAGTTAGATTACACTAGCAAAATATTTTAAAATTATAGATTTTAATATTAAAATAATGTTAAGAAGTGCAATGCACATATGAGTGGTCGCACTGGATGGCTGCTACGTAGGGGAGCAATTAACAACAGTATGCTGCGTAAGTCAGATAGACAGTTAGACACAGGCCTGATAGAAAATAAAAATAGATTACACTAGCATAATGATTTAAATACTTTTTTTTTGGCAAATTAAAGAAAAAGGTTAAGCTCATACATATGAGTCGTGGCTGATAGCCTTGCAAGGGCAGCTATTAAAAACAGTAGGATCTGTAAGTCAGATACACACACGCCTGATAGAAAATACTATTAGATTACACTAGAAAAATGATTTAAATTATTTTTTGGGGGGGGGAATTAAAAAAAGGTTAAACACATATGAGTCATGGCACTGGCTCATAGACTAGGGAGGGCAGCAAGTAAACACAGTAGGCTCTGTATGTCAGCAAAACACACAGAATGGGGTTAGGTTGATGTTGTGTGCATTTCTTCAGCAGATGTCAATAGGCAGAATGTTGCCTTAATAAGCAGCATTGTGGTGAGTACTGAGTATGAACAATGTTTATATGGTACTAAGGGGCTCAAAGTTTACCAATAAAATATAGCCCACACCATTACACCCCCACCACCAGCCTGAACCTTTGACACAAGGCAGGATGGATCCATGCTTTTATGTTGTTTACGCCAAATTTTGACCCTACCATCTGAATGTCACAGCTGACATTAAGAATCATCAGACCAGGCAATGTTTTTCCAATCTTCTATTGTCCATTTTGTTGAGTCTCTGTGAATTGTAGCCTCAGTTTACTGTTTTTAGCTGACAGGAGTGACACCCAGTGTGGTCTTCTGCTGCTGTAGCCCATCTTCTTCAAGATTCGACCTGTTGTGCATTCAGAGATGATATTCTGCATACATTGGTTGTAACGAGTGGTTATTTGAGTTACTGTTGCCTTTATATCATCTCAAACTAGTCTGCCCATTCTCCTCTGACCTCTGACTTCAACAAGGCATTTTCATCCACACAACTGTCACTCACTGGATATTTTCTCTTTTTCTGACCATTCTCTGTCAACCCTAGAGATGGTTGTGTGTGAAAATCCCAGTAGATGAGCAGTTTTTGAAATACTCAGACCAGCGCGTCTGGCACCAACAACCATGCCACGTTCAAATCCACTTTCTTCCCCATTCTGATGCTCGATTTGAACTTCAGCAAGTCGTCTTCACCACGTCTAGATGTCTAAATGCAATGAGCTGCTGACATGTGATTGGCTGATTAGCAATTTGTGTTACCAAGCAATTGAACAGATGTTCCTAATTAAGTTGCTGGTTATATATATATATATATATATATATATATATATATGCATCAGAGCCCTTTGCAGTCAATTAAATTAAAACATGAAAAAGTTTAATTATGCAATATTCATATTTAATAAAGTGTTATACTGTGTATTTACTGTAAATATGTCATATTCCAATGTTTTGCTCATAGGAGAATATGGTCTATATGCTGTATTTATAAATAGATATTCCTATATATATATATCTGCATATAACTATACCTTTAAATAAACAATTAGTGTACTTGAGACTATGCTTACTTGAGACTATGTGTTCAGGCTTGCACGTGAGTAGGGTGTTATTGTTAGTGATGTCGCAAACATAAAAATTTCGGTTCGCGAATGGCGCGAACCGCCATTGACTTCAATAGGCAGGCGAACTTTAAAACCTACAAGGACTCTTTCTGGCCACAATAGTGATGGAAAAGTTGTTTCAAGGGGACTAACACCTGGACTGTGGCATGCTGGAGGGGGATCCCTGGCAAAACAACCATTGAAAATTACATAGTTTATGCAGAATCTGCTTTTAACCCATAAAGGGCCTAAATCACCTAACATTCCCAAATTGTTTGCAATAACGTGCTTTAAAACATCAGTTATGATGTTGTATCTATCAGGTAGTGCAAGGGTTACGTCCGCATCACAGTGACAGAGCTAACTCCAAGTGTAACGCACCGCAATCAACCGCAAACAGTCCACTTAAACAACCATGAGATAGATTTGATAGATAGATAGATACATAGATTACATAGCTCAATCGATGCAATATACATATGATCGATACACTGTACATAGCTCAATAGATGCAATATACATTTGATAGATACGAATTACATCGATCAATAGATGCAATATACATTTGATAGATACGAATGTTATCGAATCAAAGATGCAATATACATTTTATAGATACGAATGACATCACCCAAAATATGTAATATACATTTTATAGATACGAATTACATCGATCAATAGATGCAATCTACATTTGATCGAAACGTTTGATAGTTCGATCGATTTGATATATAAATAAATCGATTTGAAATATATATAATTTCCCTGACAGAGTATAACAATAAGAAGAAGATGATTGTTCTGTCCTCCTACTTCAAATTTGTCAGAAACACAAGTGGCTGTCTCCAAACATCCCGGACAGAAGATAGATTGATTGATAGGATAGATAGATATACATAGATTGATAGTTAGATAGAATCGATAGAAGAGAAATAGATAGATTTGTTAGATATATAATTACCCTCATAAAGTCTAATAATTAAACATGCGGTCTTGGACCCAACTAGGATGTGTTAAGTAGTACTATTCTTCGCACTTTCAGCCCTGTAACTCCCCCTATTTTGTGGAGGTCTATATGGCGGTTATGATCACCCTGACAAAGTATAACAACAAGACACGCGGTCTGGGACCCATGGCAATTAGGTTGTGTTAAGTAAAACTTTTCTTAGCACTTTAATCCCTCTTACCCCCCCTTTTGTTGGAGCTCTATATGGCCTGCATGATTAGCCTGACAAAGTATACTAAGAAAACATCTGGTAATTAGGTTGTGTTTAAGTAGTACTATTCTTAGAACTGTAATCCCTGTTACTCCCCCTATCAAGGGAGGTCTATATGGCCTGCATGATTACCCTGACAAAGTATAACAACAAGACACACGGTGTTGGACCCATGATAACTAGCTTGTGTTAATTAGTACTTTTCTTAGCACTTTAATCCCTGTTACCCCCCCCCCCTATCGGGGGTGGTCTATATGGCCTAACAATCAATAAATTTTTAATTTTAATTAGTAACAATACTGTGACAACAATTATGATTGGTGTAAATAGTTGGCAAGACGGCCTGGCACACAGGCTGGCAGGCAGGAGGTAAATGCAATTCAAGGACACTAGGAGACTGAATACTGACAGTCAAAACAGTGATGATTGACAATTTTTGCAATACTGTTAAAAGAAATATGATTGCTGGGAATAATTGGCTAGGTGGGCCTGGCACACAGGCTGCAAGGCAGGAGGAAAGTGTAATTCAATGGCACAAGCAAACTGATGAATCACAAGTGATCAATTTGGAATTTTAAAGATTAACAATACTTTTACAACAACTAGAATTGGTGGCACTAATTAACTAGTTTGTGCCTGGCACACAGGCTTGCAGGCGGGAGGAAACTGCAATTCAATGGCACTAGTAGACTGAATATTTGCAGTCCAAACAATTATATATTTTAATTTTTTTGATACTGTTACAAGAATTATGATTGGTGCCACTAATTGGCTAGTTGGGCCTGGCACACAGGCTGGCAGATATGAGTCGTGGATGGTAGGTAGGGCAGCAATTTAACACAGTATGCTGTGTAAGTGACAAAAACACAGGCCTGATAGAAAATTAAGTTAGATTAAACTAGCAAAATATTTTAAAATTATAGAATTTAATATTAAAATAATGTTAAGAAGTGCAATGCACATATGAGTGGTCACACTGGATGGCTGCTACGTAGAGCAGCAATTAACAACAGTATGCTGTGTAAGTCAGATAGACAGTTAGACACAGGCCTGATAGAAAATACAATTAGATTACACTAGCATAATGATTTAAATACTTTTTTTTGGCAAATTAAAGAAAAAGGTTAAGCACATACATATGAGTCGTGGCTGATAGCCTTGGAAGGGCAGCTATTAAAAACAGTAGGATCTGTAAGTCAGATACACACACGCCTGATAGAAAATACTATTAGATTAGACTAGAAAAATGATTTAAATTATTTTTTGGGGGGAAATTAAAAAAAGGTTAAACACATATGAGTCGTGGCACTGGCTCATAGACTAGGGAGGGCAGCAAGTAAACACAGTAGGCTCTGTATGTCAGCAAAACACACAGGCCTGATAGAAAATTATATTACATTACACTATCAAAAAAATTTAAACTTTTTTTTTTATATTTAAATTAAGGTGAAGAAGATATGAGTGGTGGCTGCCTGGCACAGACCAATTAACCAATAGACTGAAAGAAATGAGGTATATTAATGCTGAGTGAGCCTGACAGACACAGGCCTGATAGAAAATGTAATTAGATTACACTAGCAATTAATTAGATTAATTAGATTACACTTTTTTTTTTAATTTAAAATAATGCTATAAACGGATATTAACACTGGTGGCTGGGGCAGAGCAATGAACAAGAGTATATGCTGTGTAACACAGGCCTGATAGAAAATGGAAAAAAAGTTACACTAGCAAAATAATTAAAATTTTTGGTTAGTTAAATTTAAACTAATGTTATTAGGGAGATATCAGTGGTGGCAGTAATCGCAGCATATGCTGTGAGCCTTAAACACACAGGCTGAAAGCCAGGCAAATGCTAATAAAAAAAAAAAGAAAAAAAAAAAAACAAACGGCACGAAATATAGCCCTAAAAAGGGCTTTTTGGGGTGCTGTCCTTGCAGCAGAGATGAGTGGAGTCCTTCTGGACTGTAGTGGACACTAAATACACTAGCCTAGCTATGTATTTCCTATTAATGTCAGGAGCAAAAAACAACACGTCCTCTCATTAAGAAAACAAAGTCGTTATGAGTCTAAAATGACGGCTTCTGAGTAGCTGGGAAGGTCTGTGAGGGAGTGTCTGATGTTGATTGGCTCTAATGTGTCAGACGGCTGTGACATACAGGGTCAAAGTTTCCTCAATGATGACACATAGGGGAGGATCGAACCTCGCCATGTGTTCGCCCGCAGCCACGAACGCGAACAAGCTATGTTCACAGGGAACCGTTCGCGGGCGAACAGTTCGGGACATCACTAGTTATTATCTTGCTCCATTGACTTCTTATTCAAAGTTTTGATTTTTGTGCTCATCGGGTTAGCGTGTGAGTGAAAACTTTTACCTTTAACTTGTAATACTAGTGCAACCCGCTAAACTTACTTCTTGCAGAGTGTCAGGAGACAAGGTATCTGTCCTGGTCAGAACCTTCAGGGAATCAGGATTACTCAGCTGCTGAAATTAAATATAGATTTCTGAATAAGAGTCAGTAAGTTAACTAAGTGTGAATATGTGTTGTTAACAGTTGTGTTAACGTTATAACAATCGCCTAGATTACTAGTTTGCGCTTAACAGGGTGTGAAAATAACACCAAAAAAGTTGTGTTATTTCACTCTCCATAGCGCTGCCATTATGAGTTACTGAAAAGCCTCCTTGTGCTGTGAGTTGACGTGCTCGTGCACACTTTCCCCCATAGACATCAATGGGGAGAAATTGTGAGGAAAAAAAATAACACCTGAAGTGCGGGAATGAAGCTCGCTATAATGCAACCCCATTGATGTCTATGGGGAAAAGAAAATTACTTTAAACCTATCACCCTAACATAAACCCCTAGTCTAAACACCACAAGTCCGCTGTTCCCCGAGATCGCCGACGCTAAATAAAGTTATTAACCCCTAATCCTTTGCTCCCTGACATTGCCAACACGAATTGAAGTTATTAACCCCTAATCTGCCGCTCTCCGACATCGCGGCCACAAAATAAAATTATTAACCCCTAAACATCCAGCCGCCACTAAATAAACCTATTAACCCCTAAATATCCGGTCCCCAATATCACAAAACACTAAATTAAACTATTAACCCCCTAAACCTAACAGCCCCTAACTTTAAATTAAAATTACAATATAACTATATTTAAATAAATAAAAACTTACCTGTGAAATAAAAATAAACCTAACATTAAACTATAAATTAACCTAACCTTACTATTCTAATAAAATTTAAAAAAAATATAAATTAAAAATACTAAATTACAAATTAAAAAAAACAACTAATCCTACAAAGAAATTTAAAAAATCTAACATTACAAAAAAATAAACACTAAAATTACGAAAAATAAAAAAACACTCGGTAGATTATGAGATTTTGTTGGTAAGGCTGTGCGGTGCTAACGCTCCTTTTTTGTCACCGCTCACTTAAGACAACGCTGGTATTACGAGTTTTCTGCAAACCGGCGTTAGCCTCAGAAAACTGAACGTTGAGCAAAATTTAGCTCCACATCTCACCTCAATACCAGCGTTGCTTATGGTAGCGGTAAGCAGGTAAAAAGTGCTCGTACACAATTTCCCCATAGGAAACAATGGGGCTGAGCTGGCTGAAAAAAAACCTGCAAAAAAGCAGCGTTCAGCTCCTAACGCAGCCCCATTGTTTCCTGTGGGGAAAGAAAATGTATGTCAACACCCTAACATGAACCCTGAGTCTAAACACCCCTAATCTTACACTTATTAACCCCTAATCTGCCGCCCCCGACATTGTCACCACCTACATTATATTATTAACCCCTAATCTGCCGCTCCGGACACCGCCGCAACCTACATTATAGTTATGAACCACTAATCTGCTGCCCCCAACATCGCCGAACCCTACATTTTATTTATTAACCCCTAATCTGCCCCCCCAACATCGCCGCAACTATATTAAATTTATTAACCCCTAATCTAATCTGCCACCGCCAATGTCGCCGCCACTATAATAAATTTATTAACCCCTAAACCTAAGTCTAACCCTAACCCTAAACCTAATTAACTAAATTATTACTATTTAAAACTAAATACTTACCTGTAAAATAAACCCTAAGATAGCTACAATGTAACTAATAGTTACATTGTAGCTAGCTTAGGATTTATTTTTATTTTACAGGCAACTTTGTATTTATTTTAACTAGGTAGAATAGTTATTAAATAGTTATTAACTATTTAATAACTACCTAGTTAAAATAAGTACAAATTTACCTGTAAAATAAACCCTAACCTAAGTTACAATTGCACCTAACACTACACTATAATTAAATTAATTACCTAAACTAACTACAATTAAATACAATTAAATTAAATAAACTAAAGTATAAAAAAACACACTAAATTACAGAAAATAAAAAAGAAATTACAAATTTTTAAACTAATTACACCTAATCTAATCCCCCTAATAAAATAAAAAAGCCCCCAAAAATAAACAAATTCCCTACCCTATACTAAAAAGGGCCTTTTGCGGGGCATTGCCCCAAAGTAATCAGCTCTTTTACCTGTAAAATAAATACAATACCCCCAACATTAAAACCCACCACCCACACACCCAACCCTACTCTAAAACACACCCAATCCCCCCTTAATAAAACCTAACACTATAATCCAAGATGGCGTCCCTTCAATTAAGGTAGGAAAAATCCTATTAGCTGATCAAATCAGCCAATAGGATTGAGCTTGCATTCTATTGACTGTTCCAATCAGTCAATAGAATGGAAGCTCAATTCTATTGGATGATTGCATCAGCCAATAGGATATTTCCTACCTTAATTCCGATTGGCTGATAGAATTCTATCAGCCAATTGGAATTGAAGGGACGCCATCTTGGATGACGTCACTTAAAGGAACCTTCATTCTTCAGTCACCGTCAGATGGAAGAGGATGCTCCGCGTCGGATGTCTTCAAGATGGACCCGCTCTGGTCTGGATGGAAGAAGATAGAAGATGCCG
This sequence comes from Bombina bombina, assembly GCF_027579735.1. Lineage (NCBI taxonomy): Eukaryota > Metazoa > Chordata > Amphibia > Anura > Bombinatoridae > Bombina > Bombina bombina. The sequence goes on along the minus strand of NC_069503.1, from coordinate 832,309,337 downwards.
TCTGGATGAAGACTTCTGCCGGTCTGGATATCCTCTTCTGGCCGGATCGGATGAAGACTTTTGCCGGTCTGGAGGTCCACTTGGGTGAAGACGGCTCAAGGTAGGGTGATCTTCAAGGGGGTAGTGTTAGGTTTTATTAAGGGGGGATTGGGTAGGTTTTAGAGTAGGGTTGGGTGTGTGGGTGGTGGGTTTTAATGTTGGGGGGTATTGTATTTTTTTTTTACAGGTAAAAGAGCTGATTACTTTGGGGCAATGCCCCGCAAAAAGCCCTTTTAAGGGCTATTTGTAATTTAGTATAGGGTAGGGAATTTTTTTTATTTTGGGGAGCTTTTTTATTTTATTAGGGCGATTAGATTAGGTGTAATTAGTTTAAAAATGTGTAATTTCTTTTTTCTTTTCTGCAATTTAGTTTTTTTTCCCCCCGTAATTTAGTTTATTTAATTTTATTGTAATAAATTGTAGTTAGTTTAGGGAATTAATTTAATTATAGTGTAGTGTTAGATGTAATTGTAACTTAGGTTAGGGTTTATTTTACAAGTAAATTTGTACTTATGTTAACTAGGTACCTATTAATTAGTTAATAACTATTTAATAACTATTGTACCTAGTTAAAATAAATACAAAGTTGCCTGTAAAATAAAAATAAACCCTAAGCTAGCGAAAATGTAACTATTAGTTATATTGTAGCTATCTTACGGCTAGATTTAGAGTTTTGTCGGTAACGACCCGCGTAGCTAACGCCCGCTTTTTTCTGGCTGCACCTTTAAAATAACTCTGGTATTGAGAGTCCATATAATGTCAGTGTTAGGCTCCAAAAAAGGAGCGTAGAGCATATTTAACGCAAATGCAACTCTCGATACCAGAGTTGCTTACGGACGCGGCCAGCCTCAAAAACGTGCTCGTGCACGATTCCCCCATAGGAAACAATGGGGCTGTTTGAGCTGAAAATAAACCTAACACCTGCAAAAAAGCCGCATTCAGCTCCTAACGCAGCCCCATTGTTTGCTATGGGGAAACACTTCCTACGTCTGCACCTAACACTCTAACATGTACCCCGAGTCTAAACACCCCTAACCTTACACTTATTAACCCCTAATCTGCCGCCCCCGCTATCACTGACCCCTGCATATTATTATTAACCCCTAATCTGCCGCTCCGTAAACCGACGCTACTTACATTATCCCTATGTACCCCTAATCTGCTGCCCTAACATCGCCGACCCCTATATTATATTTATTAACCCCTAATCTGCCCCCCACAACGTCGCCTCCACCTGCCTACACTTATTAACCCCTAATCTGCCGAGCGGACCGCACCGCTATTATTATAAAGTTATTAACCCCTAATCCGCCTCACTAAACCTATCATAAATAGTATTAACCCCTAATCTGCTCTCCCTAACGTCGCCGACACCTAACTTCAATTATTAACCCCTAATCTGCCGACTTGATCTCACCGCTATTCTAATAAATGTATTAACCCCTAAAGCTAAGTCTAACCCTAACACTAACACCCCCCTAAATTAAATATAGTTTTAATCTAACGAAATTAATTAACTCTTATTAAACAAATTATTCCTATTTAAAGCTAAATACTTACCTGTAAAATAAATCCTAATATAGCTACAACATAAATTATAATTATATTATAGCTATTTTAGGATTAATATTTATTTTACAGGTAACTTTGTATTTATTTTAACCAGGTACAATAGCTATTAAATAGTTAAGAACTATTTAATAGCTAAAATAGTTAAAATAATTTCAAATTTACCTGTAAAATAAATCCTAACCTAAGTTACAATTAAACCTAACACTACACTATCAATAGATTAATTAAATAAAATGCCTACAATTACCTACAATTAAACCTAACACTACACTATCAATACATTAATTAAATACAATACCTACAAATTACTACAATGAAATTAACTAAAGTACAAAAAATAAAAAAGAACTAAGTTACAAAAAATAAAAAAATATTTACAAACATAAGAAAAATATAACAACAATTTTAAACTAATTACACCTACTCTAAGCCCCCTAATAAAATAACAAAGCCCCCCAAAATAAAAAAAATGCCCTACGCTATTCTAGATTACTAAAGTTCAAAGCTCTTTTACCTTACCAGCCCTGAACAGGGCCCTTTGCGGGGCATGCCCCAAGAAGTTCAGCTCTTTTGCCTGTAAAAAAAAACATACAATACCCCCCCCCCAACATTACAACCCACCACCCACATACCCCTAATCTAACCCAAACCCCCCTTAAATAAACCTAACACTAAGCCCCTGAAGATCTCCCTACCTTGAGTCGTCTTCACCCAGCCGAGCCAAATTCTTCATCCAAGCAGGGCAGAAGAGGTCTTCCATCCGATTGAAGTCTTCATCCAAGCGGGATCTTCTATTGTCATCCATCCGGAGCGGAGCGGCAGGATCCTGAAGACCTCTGACGCAGAACATCCATCCTGGCCGACAACTGAACGACGAATGACGGATCCTTTAAATGACGTCATCCAAGATGGCGTCCCTCGAATTCCGATTGGCTGATAGGATTCTATCAGCCAATCGGAATTAAGGTAGGAATATTCTGATTGGCTGATGGAATCAGCCAATCAGAATCAAGTTCAATCCGATTGGCTGATCAGCCAATCGGATTGAACTTAATTCTGATTGGCTGATGGAATCAGCCAATCAGAATATTCCTACCTTAATTCCGATTGGCTGATAGAATCCTATCAGCCAATCGGAATTCGAGGGACGCCATCTTGGATGACGTCATTTAAAAGAACCGTCATTCGTCGTTCAGTTGTCGGCCAGGATGGATGTTCCGCGTCGGAGGTCTTCAGAATCCTGCCGCTCCACTCCGGATGGATGACGATAGAAGATCCCGCTTGGATGAAGACTTCAATCGGATGGAAGACCTCTTCTGCCCCGCTTGGATGAAGAATTTGGCTCGGCTGGGTGAAGACGACTCAAGGTAGGGATATATTCAGGGGCTTAGTGTTAGGTTTATTTAAGGGGGGTTTGGGTTAGATTAGGGGTATGTGGGTGGTGGGTTGTAATGTTGGGGGGGTATTGTATGTTTTTTTTTTACAGGCAAAAGAGCTGAATTCTATGGGGCATGCCCCGCAAAGGGCCCTGTTCAGGGCTGGTAAGGTAAAAGAGCTTTGAACTTTAGTAATCTAGAATAGGGTAGGGCATTTTTTTATTTTGGGGGGCTTTGTTATTTTATTAGGGGGCTTAGAGTAGGTTTAATTAGTTTAAAATTGTTGTAATATTTTTCTTATGTTTGTAAATATTTTTTTATTTTTTGTAACTTAGTTCTTTTTTATTTTTTGTACTTTAGTTAGTTTATTTCATTGTAGTAATTTGTAGGTATTGTATTTAATTAATGTATTGATAGTGTAGTGTTAGGTTTAATTGTAGGTAATTGTAGGTATTTTATTTAATTAATTTATTGATAGTGTAGTGTTAGGTTTAATTGTAACTTAGGCTAGGATTTATTTTACAGGTAAATTTGTAATTATTTTAACTATTTTAGCTATTAAATAGTTGTTAACTATTTAATAGCTATTGTACCTGGTTAAAATAAATACAAAGTTACCTGTAAAATAAATATTAATCCTAAAATAGCTATAATATAATTATAATTTATGTTGTAGCTATATTAGGATTTATTTTACAGGTAAGTATTTAGCTTTAAATAGGAATAATTTATTTAATGAGTTAATTAATTTCGTTAGATTAAAATTATATTTAATTTAGGGGGGTGTTAGTGTTAGGGTTAGACTTAGCTTTAGGGATTAATACATTTATTAGAATAGCGGTGAGCTCAAGTCGGCAGATTAGGGGTTAATAATTGAAGTTAGGTGTCGGCGATGTTAGGGAGGGCAGATTAGGGGTTAATACTATTTATGATAGGGTTAGTGAGGCGGATTAGGGGTTAATAACTTTATAATAATAGCGGTGCGGTCCACTCGGCAGATTAGGGGTTAATAAGTGTAGGCAGGTGGAGGCGACGTTGAGGGGGGCAGATTAGGGATTAATAAATATAATATAGGGGTCGGCGGTGTTAGGGGCAGCAGATTAGGGATACATAGCTATAATGTAGGTGGCGGCGCTTTGCGGTCGGCAGATTAGGGTTTAATTATTGTAGGTAGCTGGCTGCGACGTTGTGGGGGGCAGGTTAGGGGTTAATAAATATAATATAGGGGTCGGCGGTGTTAGGGGCAGCAGATTAGGGGTACATAAGTATGACGTAGGTGGCGGTCGGCAGATTAGGGGTTAAAAAAAATTAATCGAGTGGCGGCGATGTGGGGGGACCTCGGTTTAGGGGTACATAGGTAGTTTATGGGTGTTAGTGTACTTTAGAGTACAGTAGTTAAGAGCTTTATGAACCGGCGTTAGCCCAGAAAGCTCTTAACTACTGACGTTTTTCTGCGGCTGGAGTTTTGTCGTTAGATTTCTAACGCTCACTTCAGCCACGACTCTAAATACCGGAGTTAGAAAGATCCCATTGAAAAGATAGGATACGCAATTGACGTAAGGGGATCTGCGGTATGGAAAAGTCGCGGCTGAAAAGTGAGCGTTAGACCCTTTTTTTAATGACTCCAAATACCGGAGGTAGCCTAAAACCAGCGTTAGGAGCCTCTAACGCTGGTTTTCACGGCTACCGCCAAACTCCAAATCTAGGCCTTTGGGTTTATTTTATAGGTAAGTATTTAGTTTTAAATAGGAATAATTTAATTAATTGTAGTAATTTTATTTATATTTTTTTAAATTATATTTAAGTTAGGGGGGTGTTAGGGTTAGGGTTAGATTTAGATTTAGGGGTTAATACATTTAATATAGTAGCAGCGACATTGGGGGCGGCAGATTAGGGGTTAATAAATGTAGGTAGGTGTTGGCGATGTTAGGGATGGCAGATTAGGGGTTAATAAAAATGTAACTAGTGTTTGCGAGGCGGGAGTGCGGCGTTTTAGGGGTTAATATATTTATTAAAGTGGCGGCGCTGTCCGGTCAGCATATTAGGGGTTAAACATTTTAGTTAAGTGTTTGCAATGTGGAGGGGGCTCAGTTTAGGGGTTAATAGGTAGTTTATGGGTGTTAGTGTATTTTTAGCACTCTTAACTACTGACTTTTAAATGCGATAGGAGTCCGGACAGGAGAGGGTCTACCACTCACTTTTTCCAGCAATTGTAATACCGGCGTTAGGCAAATCCCATTAAAAAGATAGGATACGCAATTGACTTAAGGGGATTTGCGGTATGCTAAAATCGCGGAAAAAAAGTGAGCGGTACACCTGTACCTGCCTGATTCGTAATACCTGCGGGCATTAAAAAGCAGCGTTGGGACCCCTCAACGCTGCTTTTTAAGGCTAACGCAAGACTCGTGATCTAGATGACTAAGATAAAAAAATAATAAATGAAATTATCAAAAATAAAAACATTTAGACCTAATCTAATAGACCTAAAAAATTTTTTAAAAAGGCCCCCCAAAATAAAACACCCCTAGCATACAGTAAACTACCAATAGTTAAAAAAATACAGTCCCCCCAACAGTAAAACCCACCACCCAACCAACCCCCCAAAATAAAAAACCTAACTCTAAAAAAAAACCTAAGCTACCCATTGCCTCTAAAGGGGCATTTGTATGGGCATTGCCCTTAAAAGGACATTCAGCTCTTTTACGATTGACCAAAGCCTTAATCTAAAAAAAAAAAAACCCTAACCCCATAAAATCTACTCACAGTTCCTGAAGTCCGGACATTCATCTTCATCCAGGTAGTGAGAAGTCTTCATCCAGGCTTCAACACCTTCATCCATCCCGGGGCGTGTCTTATATCTTCATCACAGTAGTGCGGAGCAGAGCTATCCTGGAAGCTGATGCCATCCTGCACAATGTGTCCTCTTCATATGATCACCACTGTACACTGAAGCTTCAATGCAAGGTAGCCATTTCAAAATGGCATAACTTGCATTTCTATTGGCTGATTTGATTCTTCATACTCAAATCTGCCAATAGGATGAGAGCTACTGAAATTCTATTGGCTATTCAAACTAGCCAACAGGAAGAGAGCTACTGAAATCCTATTTTTTTATTTTTTTTGTAATTTAATATTTTTTATTTTATTATAATAGTAAGGTTAGGTTAATATATAGTTTGTTAGGTTTATTTTTATTTCACAGGTAAGTTTTTATTTTTTTAAATATAGTTATATTGTAATTTTAATTTAACGTTAGGATGTGTTAGGTTTAGGGGTTAATATTTTAATTTAGTGTTTTGTGATGTTGGGGGCCGGAGGTTAAGGGGTTTATAAGATTATTTAGTGGCAGCAATGTGGGAAGCCGGAGGTTTAGGGTTTAATAGGTTTGTTTAGTGGTGGAAATGGCAATGTTGGGGAGCGTCAGTTTAGGGGTTAATATATTTAAATAGTATTTAAATAGTATTGGCCATGTGGATGGGTGGTAGATTAGGGGGTTAATACATTTATTTAATAGTCGCGATGTGGGTGGGCAGTATATTAGGCAGTTACGTTTTAAATAGTGTTTGTGATGCGGGAGGGTAGCAATTTAGGGGATTAATCAATAGTTTATGGGTGTTAGTGTACTTTGTAACATTTTAGTTATGAGTTTTGTGAAACATTTTTGTTTCGCAAAATCCATAACTACTGGCTTCAGATGGCAGTATGGATCATGTCGGTACAGGCTGTAACACAAGCATTTTAGCCTGAATGCACAACCTGTAATACCAGCACTATGGAAATCCCACACTCAAACGTCATTTTTTTGAGTGTGGAATGGACGTTGCGTTACAGGCTAAAATGCTTGTGGTACATCTATATTGACACGACTCTTAATATGCGTTCCTGGCCATTCCAGCACAATGGCCAATTTTTCAGCGTTAAAAGCCGTAACTCAAAACTCATAATCTAGGTGTATGTTCGGTTACAAAGTTCAAACACTGTCTCAATATATCCGCTAGGACACAGAGATACTATTATGGTGTATTATAGGTGGCAGCAATACACTAAGCACTCTATGAACCCACCTGAATATATATATATATATAAATAGACAGTACCTGCAGTATGCTCAGAGTGTATATATATATATATATATATATATATATATATGTATTTATATATATATATAGCTTTAAGGATGAACCCTAACGAGCGGTGGTAATCTCACTGAGTCTGAATTGCAACAGTTGATAACTGAGTAGGGCAGCCGATCAGAGAGATTACAAGGTCTGGTAAGACAAACCAGCTTGCGGTTCTTGTGGGAGCGCAGCAAGGAGTCTGTATGTAGACAGAGGTTGCGATCTGGAACTCTGGCTGTAGCTGATAATGTCAGTGCTGATTGGCCTGTGTCTCTCAAAGTTGTCAGACAGTAGAAGCAGCTGGGAGCAGCAGGAAAATCTGGCAAAGTGTATGCAGCCGATGTTCCAGTACAAATGGATTGTGGTAATGGTGAAATGTTGCTGCTGGTGTTGAGAAAGTCAAAAGACTGGAAGTAAGTGCAGCTTTGTTTCCAAGGAGTAATTGGTAAGTCCAGGATAAGTTCCCAACAAGTGGAACAGAACGGTTAGTATCAATAATGTAGCAGGTATCAGCAGTTCACAAGCAGTAAACTACTATGTAAATCACAATTGAAAATTACCAAGCAAGGTGTGTATGATGTGTATGATGAGGAGGGTCTTTATAGGCTGGAGGAGTTTAACCACACCTACTGCAGGTGCTAAGTTCCTTACACAGAGTTAGTGCTCAAGCGGGAGCATCAACTTCATCTTCTCTTGTAATCTGGCCCATAATTTTTCACACAAATCCAACAAAAATAAGAAAAGATGGGGAGAAGAGGGAGAGGAAAAGCTCTCAAAGAAGTAAAACTCCAGAAACTAAGAGGGCATTTTCAATCTCTCTTCTCATAAATTAACTAATGATGAAATTAGGATATTTGGAAGAGGGTTATCCTATTGTTCACCCAACCCCCATAATATCTTCAACCTATTCGTTGACCTTAACAGGTTTACTAGAAATCTATTTTTACAGAGATACTTTCTATAAAAATTTTTTGAAAAAGAACAAAATAGAGGGTAGCCCAATAGTGTTGGATCATATGGATTCACTTAAACAGACACCAGTTATTTACCATGACCCATTATCCCTTACAGAAGATCTCTTTGAGGGACACATACACACCTCTCTATCTCTCCCCTCTTATTTTTATCCCCTTAAAGAGGAGGTCTCATATATAAATCTCTTCCAACAAATGGTGATGGTCGGACCTTGAAATGATCCCCCAAAGAACATTTGGGATATGGGGTCTAATGAAAGAAAGATTGTGTTACAAAATTACACTGATTATGTAACAGAAGTCCAACATATCATCTTGGATACCATATATTACAAATTATTAGGTAGACGCATGTTCATTTTGAGAAAGGGCTACCAATTTAAAACAAAGATTGGCACCTAGCAAAGTAGTAGTGGCAACAAAGACTGCAATTAGAAGTAACATAAGAAAGTAGGCACGTTCAGATGTGGCAGCAAAAGGTGTTTCATGTGACAGTATATTACACATGGCTCTAAAGAAATTTTGGCACATGCCTCCAGTGTCAATTAAACTATTAAAGAATACCTAACTTGCAACTCAAGTTATGCTATCTACACCTGGACTTGCAAGTGTGGGTGCCAATACATGGGGCGCACCACTGGAAAAGTTTGAAAGTTAGTAATATAAAAAAGGTTCCTCCAAACACAAAGCGTATCGAGACTGAGAGGCCCATTTATTAAGCGCCGTACGGAGCTTGAGGGCCCATGTTTCTGGCAAGTCTTCAGACTCACCAGAAACACAAGTTATGGAGCAGCGGTCTAAAGACGTGTTACAGGCTAAAAGGCTTGCGGTACAGCTATACCGACAAGACTTGTAATGGCTGCTGTGCTGTTTTAACGCTGAAAAGGCCATTTTTTCAGCGTTAAAACACAAATGCACAACTCGTAATCTAGGTGTATGAGAGTGCACAATTATTATTATTTTAGTAAACACATAGCTCACACTGACCAACACCAATTACACTTGGTTATTATTTATGTGAGGGTATGTCAGGTATGTCACTACGAATAACACATTTACATCTTTTTTTATGTAACACATACTATTATGGTGTTAGTAACCCATCACACTTTTTTTTTTTTTAGGAATCCTTGTTATTGTATACTATTCTTTTTTGTCAATATGTATATTGTCTTTTATATAATAGTAACATATTGCACATTGTTTATCACATAATACATATGCAGTTGTTCCCGGGTATGATATACATAGTATTCTCATAACGCTATGTAGATAGTGCTGTTTTTGGAGGTAAAAAATGTATAACTCACATACTGAGTTACCGCCTAAGCCATATGTATTTCTGGATATATTTTGACACTATATCACTGCTTTGCTATTGTTTGTGTTTAGGAGAGGTCTCACATGGACGTTTAGTTTTTGGTTGTAGCATTTGATTGGTGATTGAACACGTCCCAAATTTTTGTAGCTAAGCATGCCTCTTGACCATTACGGTCAGATAAAATTCAATTGATTGGAGCATTTGAGTAAGGCGGACCGGTTAAGTACCAATCAACAACCTTGAAATTTGACACACCTCTGGGGTGTAGCTAGGTGGCGGCCATGATAAGATGCACTTTATGAAGCTCCGAAAGAGAACCAATCAACCGAATATCGATATATGAGATTTTGCAGAATCTTTCACTTTCAAGCCTATCTTACACTTCATAAAACTAAACTGCTTCCCTACATATAAGTATTTATATACTTGCAATCCTCTAGCACAGACCTAGACTGAAGAGATATAAGGTGGTGGCCTAACACGATTTCTACCATCCTCCCCCATGAGCACTGGGGTAAATAGGCTCATGATGGCAACCCACAATAGGGGGGAATTTCATGCAGTATCATGCACCCTCCTTACTAATTTTGAGCAACAAATCTGCAAAGCTTTGACAACTTGATCTTGCTGATACAACAAGGTGAATTGGAGAACCCTCCATTAACTGCTGCTGGGCTATACCATGCCACACTGATCTGTACCTAGATTAGTGGGATTAAAACTTGGCAGTATACCCAGCCAACGGAATTCCTATATTCCAGTAATATAACGGAGGAGAGAGTAGATTAGGCGATCACCTTGGAAGCAATTGACTTACCTATAACAGCGCACCTCTCAGAAATTCTGACTGCTGACACAGCGACTCCGGGCGATTATCGGGACCTAACAGAAATTATGCCATTTATGTTTTTTTTATTATTCTTTTATTAGGTTTTTCTCTTCTTTTTTTTTCTTAGACATATAGCATAAAAACAAACCAGAATACACAAAATTCAAAACAAAAAGGAAAAAAAAAAAAAAAAAAAAAAAAAACAGGAAATACATACATATTATAGACAAAATGAATATTTATGCTCTTCTGCATAGGAGAAACAAGAATTAAAGTTGCATATCTGGACTGGTAATTCAATAGAAGGAGTATATAATTAGCATACAAATCAAACATATTCCCAACACTGTTGACCAAAACCTCATTTCCCTTTTTTTTTTTTTTTTTCTCTTCCCTTTTTTCCTTTTCTTTCTAAATATATCTTCTATTCAACACAAATTAGTCTATTATACAGAAAACAAAGGAAACAGTGCTATTTGGGATTTTGGACACTGAGTCTCAAAAACCAAAACATAATTCAAATACCATACGAACACTTTTAGACCCATTAGCTGTTATTAAGACATATTTACCAAGAGTACATGTCGTATGTATATCATCTGAATACCACATCTCCTATATACAGAGAACCCTGATTGCTGTGTATAGAATCCAAACAGCTTTTTTTCTCTTTTTCTTTTTTCTTTTATTTTTTCCCTCTCCTTTCCCTTAATCCATAGTACTTGCCCAGCTAATGGCAATAATCTTATTGTCCTATTCTTCCTTCCCTGTCTTCCCTTTTCTCCTAAATAATATTTATTACTTTGCAAAAAAAAAAAAAAAATGTATAAACTTGTATATAGATATATATATATACCTGGTTATTCCCCTCCTCTTCCCCCCCCCCAAATTATGCCATTTATAAATTAAGACTTAACTGATCCTACAACCGATTACTCATACTTGGTGGTGAGGAGAGGATGGCGGTTCTTTGGAGGGATGCAGCCGATCCCCTGGAGAGCTGTCTATGCCGAATCAGGTCAGAACGGTCCTCACTACAACCATTTCTTGTAGCCCTGTCCACGAGATGATGCTACTGAATGCAATATCTTTAGACGGTATCACATTAGCAATACTTGAGAACACTCCCTATACAATGATCCTGTTATCTTCACCCCAGGTCAGATATCATGATGAAACAAATGAATACTCCAAGCATCTTTTACCAAAGCGGAGTGGTATGAGACCTGCACCTCCCAGAGTCAGATGAGAAGGGGATTACATGTTACGTAATATGTCCAACTGTTTCTTCATGTCTGCTCAATTTTAAAACTGTATATCCCCTATACTAGTGTTGTGAGAAAAGTTGGCACAAGGTTAGACCTATCATCTATTAATTTCCAATATAATAGTGTGTGGCTATGGGATATATCACAATCTCTGGCAAAAACCCATGTTGTAACTCTCACTTCCTTAGAATAGAACAATGGATCATCATCCCTGTTTACTATATGCTTACTGCTTACATACATCCTTATCATATAACATCCATATGGTCTAATATACTCAAAGAGAGCTCTTGTCAAATCTTAGCTTGTGACACTAACATTGTGTGAGCTCCTAACTTTATTAAAATAAGATGATATGTATATATATATATATATATATATATATATATATGTTAAGCTGAGTTCTCCATGTGACATAATATGAGTATCCATTATCTGAACTACTTGGACACTTACTATCTCATTATTAGGCTTACATTTCTTGTTGTTCTACACAAGTGGTGCTTGTCAGTATAATCTTTACATATGGATAAAGTTAATCATATTGATTTTCACATGTGGTCATAGCTCTTATACCTAATTTAGACTCCTAGAAACTACACCAACACTGGGTCCATTCATTAAATGGCCTTATTGCTTGACACAAGTAACGCCATCTCACAGAATTTACCATAGGTCCTTGAACTTTAAGATTTATACACAATAAATATTCCTCCCCAACAGGATAATTTCTACTACTATACAACCTGTGGCAAATTAGAACTAACTTACGTTATTATAAACGGTGTTAACCCGCTGATAAAAAAAAATTCAGATCTATTACAAAACTTTATTTCTTTACTATTGTTTATTGTTATACTATATCTTATTTGCAATTGCCTGCAGCAGCCTATAGTTGCCAGCATATTGCCATATTTTACTGTATTACTTTAAATGGTGCTTTTCCGCTGGCAAACTCTTTTGGTTATATTGCAAGTTTATATTTTACTGTAGAATATGTAAATAGGGGACAACCTTGGTGTACCATTTGCAGTCAAATCAAGCTGAGATATGTGCTGTATAACTAGATGTATCAATAGTAGAATATCAGTATAACATTAATGTATATAACAATACAACAGTGATGTATCTTTAACAAATCCTAGATACCATAGGCTCTCTCTCAGAGATTAGATGCTCAAATCTGGTGCCGCTAGAGTTGTTTTTTTTGCAGATATCACTCCTCACTTCTGCCTGCTATGTAAATTTTATTTGTGCAGTCAGTCAGTGAGTGTCTAAGTGACCGTGACCTTCCTGAGGCACTGAGCTCTAAGTGCCGCCCCCCGAAATGTGCTGCCCTAGGCACGGGCCTTGTTGGCCTTATATAACTAATTATGCCTTAGTATTAGCAATATGTTTATAATTTTTTATTTTTTTTTAACTTTTTTGTAGTTTTTTTTTAGCATTGTTGAATTTCACCATTGTTTTTATACGTGTTGTATATCTTAAGAATTTCTATGGGATACTTTTAAGTGGATACGTTTATTAATTGAACGATATTATGTTCTATTTTTTTAAATTGGCAAAGGTTTTTTACTATTGAAAATTGCTTTTTATTTATATTGAGGTTGAGATTAGGTAATGCCTTAAGGGTCTGTACAAGACGAGCTTAGGGTATTTTACGGCTCAACGATGCCATATTATGACAGGCTGACTGAAACTTGATTGGATAAACCCCGGATGGGTGTGTTATTTGTAGAGAGAGATGTAAGAACAGCCTCTAATGCCAGTGCTGGTCTAAATGCAAGCTTTGCGTACACGGCACATGTGATCATTAATCCAGCCAATAGGAGAAGGGGGGGTGCCGCCACTCCCCCTATTTAAATGGACTCTGATTTAACTCACAAATAGAAATCCCTCTGAGGAAGGAGAAATAGATACAAATCCTTTGAAACACGTCAGGGTAACTTTTTGGACTATAGCACCTACGGATGTTTATTTTACTTTACTGGTTGCAGCCGAGTAGGATCTTTTTCAATCTCTATATATCCTGATATACCGGCTTTAGTGTTCATTGCATGCATTATCGATAACTCATATAGTCTGAGGACTGATAGTGTGAGCGTACCTTTTATATTTTTACATGTGGGTTCCATTAAAAATAAATTATCACACTATTGGCTCTCTATTATCATTTATCTTGAGCATCTTTTCATTGGATGAGAGGATATAAGGAGAACTACGGGTCAAAACACACTCCAGAAGGTGAACTACTAGTCTTAAAGGAACAAGCACAGTGGAGGTCTCTCCCTCACAAAAGCGGCAACTTACAGAATTAGATTGAGGTAATTTCTGGTAAGGAGAATACCCTCACTCTTTTCAGCATCACTTTGGATTATCTTTATGAACTATTTTACGATTTTCTTTAACTGACTTTTGGAATATTAATTTATCCATTATATGTAGTATATACATTTTTGGCGCTGTTAACCTGTCTACTAGCATGTATATATATATATATATATATATATATATAGATATATATTGTACACAAATACTATCAGATATATGTAGAAATATTTATTTATGAATACATGGAACATATTCTACTATGTGAAGAACATTGGAATGTGAAATATTAAAATTCTTATGTCAGGTAAGAGCACTTGAGACTATGCGTACTTGAGACTATGTGATCAGTAGGGTGTTTTTTTTCTTGTTCCATTGACTTCCTATTCAAAGTTTGGCTTTTTGTGCTCATTGGGGTAGCGTGTGAGTAAAAACCTTTTACTTTGAACTAGTAATACGAGCGCTACCCGCTAACCTTACTACTAGCGGAGTTAGTGCTCAAGCGGGAGCATCAAATTCATCTTCTCTAGTAATCTGGCTCATAATTTTCACACAAATTAAATACTATCATCTAAACATTAATTTAGAATTTTATTGAAATGTAGAGGTTAAATCATGTTATTTAGAAAAAAATGAATCAAAATGATATGAAATTATTAATAGAACTCTAAATACACAATCACAATCCTAAATATACTGATGTATAGAAAATAAAATACAAAATAGAAAGTGCAAAGTTTAAATGTAATAACATTTAATATGAAGTGTAAAGTGATATAAAATAGAAAGCAGAAAGTGTAAATTCAGCAGTGCTATATTGCACTGCGGTTGTCGTTCCTTCACATACAGAAATGCAGGGAACCCCCCTTGCAGAAGTAAAGCAAATTCTGCCTTTTTAAAATTTCACTAGGGATCTTGCAGTGCTGGAGGATCATTTTAGATCATCTCACCTGTGCAGTAAGGTTTTGAATATCAGGGCTTTACTAATTAGAATAGCCTTCAAGTTAGTTAAAAATTACATCTGAGCTACTATTCAATATTTTTTAGTACGTATTCTGATGTTTTGGAATGGGGGCCATTATTTCTTGTCAGCATCTCCAAACCTTTGAAAAATAATTAACTCTGTCATAATGATTTCATAGAGTTTACCGGGCATCCAGTGCCTCCTTGTAAAGAGAGATAGATGAATGTGCATAGATGATAGACAGACAGACAGGCAGATAGACAGACAGATTGAAAGACAGACAGACAGATAGATAGATACATAGATTGATCGATCGATCAATAGATAGATAGATAGATAGATAGATAGATAGAACAAATACTATACAATCAGCACCAGTAACCACTATATGAAGACTAAGGGGTCAATTTATCAAGCTCCATATGTAGCGTGAATCCTTTTGTTTCTGGCAAACCTTCAGGCTCGCCGGAAACAGAAGTTATAAAGTAGCGGTCTAAAGACCACTGCTTCATAACCTGTCCGCCTGCTCTGAGGCCGCAGACAGAAATCAACCCGATCGAATACGGGTTTCACTATTTATTTAGGAGTACTATGAATGAGATCCCTTTAAGATTTATGTTAATTCAACTATGAACCTTAACACTATGAATTGTACCTTTGTGAGGGAAACAAGCAATGGAGTACTGAATTTAATATATATATATTTTTTTAAATGTTTTTAATATACATTCTTAATAGATTGTATAATACTATATATAATGGAATCTATTATGGAGATATTTAAATGTGATGGTAACCAACTAGGCGTCTAACTGTCTCCTCTTGAGAAAGTCTGCGCAAGGACGAAATGCGTAAATGTTCATTTGTGCCCAACGAGCCTCAGTACCCTGCAACATATGTCACTTGGATCACATGTAAAAGTTTGACCAGAAAATCGACAAACAGACAAGGAAGGAAAAGACAGCTGAAAAAACCTGTGAGAGGTTGATACGCTGCTAAAGGAGAAAAGGGATAAAGGGCTATGCACAGCATTGTTTCAGGATGTTTTTACACATTTAAGGCTTGTTTTTATTTGTATCTTTTAAGTTCAATCTTGTAAGCGCTTGCTACTGTGTTTTATAATACCCTTGAGTCTGGGTTGTGCTTCTTTTTATCTTTCAGAACAAAGATAGATAGATAGATAGATAGATAGATAGATAGATAGAATAGATAGATGATAGAATAATTAATTGGCAATTTATGTAAATGTTTACTTTAAGAAACTCAAAACACAATCCAACACCTTTACACCCTTAAACATCCTCAGCATCTTTAGAATTAATTAACCCTTCAACTATTATAAACCCCCCACAAGATGTAAAAAAACCCCCTCTTAATAAAGTCTCTTTTTCATTCTCAAACATGTGATATGTGCTCTGCCCAGTCTCTTTCCTTTTTTGATTATGAGTTCAACATTTTTTTTAATAATATATTGTAAAACCTATAATAGAACATGATTCATGAAGGATCTTTGAAATGAAACTGCTTTCCATTGTAAATACTCAGGCATTTCATTAAAATGCAAATTCCTTATTCTATCCACTGAATAACAAATAGAGTTTTAATTCTTGCATAGTTCTTTTCATAGATTGTTGATTTATTTCACAAAGTCTGTCAATAATCTCCTCATTTACAAGCATCGTATTCCATGATGATCAAATATCTTTAGGGATAATGGTGTCAGAAATTGTAAGTACTCTAATTAGAAAAATATATATAATATATTTATCTTGTAGGTTTAGAAATTCCCCTTTGTGTGTGTTAGTCATTAATCAAATAATTCTAAAGCATCTGGGAGAAAAATTGTACCTATAACATTTATTATAATCATTTTAACTATTAAGAGCAAATAAAAGATACCCTTAATTAAGATGTTCAAAATATAGTTACTAAATATGCTAATCATGTTTTATTATGCTATGTATAAACGAATATGCATTAAGAGACTGATTTGAAGTATAGCAAACATAAATTAAACAGTATCTTAGAAAATGAACAATTTAATTTATTAGGGAAAAACTCCTTTGGAATAATTTATCAAGATTTCCATTTGTCTAATATTTATTGTTTGTCATTAATAGGTATTCTTAAGCAGAAATGTACAGTGTAAGATCAGAGTATTTACATTGTGAACATAACTGAATTGACATTTTATATTTTCATTTAGCAATATCTAAGACTTACTGTGAGTCATGTTAGCTGCTTTGAATGAAAATGGAAAGGTACAATATACTGCTCCTAATAACATCCATGGGCCTATATTTAAAGGAACAGTAAAACATTCGCCTAGATTTAGAGTTCTGCGGTATCCGTCAAAAACAGCGTTAAGGGCTCCTAACGCTGCTTTTGGCCGGCTGCTGGTATATAGAGTCAGGCAGGAAAGGGTCTAACGCTCACTTTCCAGCCGCCAATTGCGTATCCTATCTTTTCAATGGGATCTTCCTAATGCCGGTATTTAGAGTCTTGGCTGAAGTGAGCATTAGACCCTCTACCGACAAGACTCCAGCCGCAGAAAAAAGTCAGTAGTTAAGAGCTTTATGGGCTAACGCCGGTTTATAAAGCTCTTAACTACTGTGCTCTAAAGTACACTAACACCCATAAACTACCTATGTACCCCTAAACGGAGGTCCCCCCACATCGCTGCCACTATAATAAATATTTTTAACCCAAAATCTGCTGACCGCACACCGCCGCCACCTACATTATCCCTATGAACCCCTAATCTGCTGCCCCTAATATCGTCGACACCTACATAATATTTATTAACCCCTAATTTGCCCCCCCCCCAATGTCGCCGCTACCTTACCTACACTTATTAACCCCTAATCTGCCGACCGGACCTCGCTGCTACGCTAATAAATGTATTAACCCCTAAAGCTAAGTCTAACCTTAACCCTAACACCCCCCTAAGTTAAATATAATTTTAATCTAACGAAATAAATTAAATATTAACTAAAGTCTTCCTATTTAAAGCTAAATACTTACCTGTAAAATAAACCCTTATATAGCTACAATATAACAAATAATTATATAGTAGCTATTTTAGGATTTATATTTATTTTACAGGCAACTTTGTATTTATTTTAACTAGGCACAATAGCTATTAAATAGTTATTTACTATTTAATAGCTACCTAGTTAAAATAATTACAAAATGACCTGTAAAATAAATCCTAACCTAAGTTACAATTAAACCTAACACTACACTATCAATAAATAAATTAAATCAATTAACTACAAGTACCTACAATTACCTACAATTAAATAAAATAAACTAAATTTAAAAAACAAACACTACATTACAAAAAATAAAAAAAGATTACAAGAATTTTAAGCTAATTACACCTACTCTAAGCCCCCTAATAAAATAACAAAGCCCCCCAAAATAAAAAAAAATTCCCTACCTTAATCTAAATTAAAAAAGTTAACAGTTCTATTACCTTACCAGCCCTTAAAAGGGCTTTTTGCGGGGCATGCCCCAAAGAAATCAGCTCTTTTGCCTGTAAAAAAAAACACAATACCACCCCCCAACATTACAACCCACCACCCACATACCCCTACTCTAACCCAAACCCCCCTTAAATAAACCTAACACTACCCCCCTGAAGATCTCCCTACCTTGAGCCCTGTTCACCCAGCCGGGCACCGATGGACCAAAAGAGGGCATCCGGAGCGGCAGAAGTCTTCATCCTATCCGGGCAGAAGAGGACATCCGGACTGGTAGATATCTTCATCCAAGCGGCATCTTCTATCTTCATCCATCCGGAGCAGAGCGGAGTCATCTTCTTCCATCCGACGCGGATCCATCCTTCTTCCACGACGCCTACTCGCCGAATGAAGGTTCCTTTAAATGACGTCATCCAAGATGGCGTCCCTCGAATTCTGATTGGCTGATAGGATTCTATCAGCCAATCAGAATTAAGGTAGGAAAAATCTGATTGACTGATTGGCTGATTCAATCAGATTTAAGTTCAATCGGATTGGTTGATCCAATCAGCCAATCAGATTGAGCTCGCATTCTATTGGCTGATCGGAACAGCCAATAGAATGCAAGCTCAATCTGATTGGCCAATTGGATCAGCCAATCCGATTGAACTTGAATCTGATTGGCTGATTCAATCAGCCAATCAGATTTTTCCTACCTCAATTCTGATTGGCTGATAGAATCCTATCAGCCAATCAGAATTCGAGGGATGCCATCTTGGATGATGTCATTAAAGGAAGCTTCATTGGGCGAGTAGGCGTCATGGAAGAAGGATGGATCCGCGTCGGCTGGAAGAAGATGGCTCCACTCCGCTCCGGATGGATGAAGATAGAAGATGCCGCTTGGATGAAGATGTCTGCCACTCCGGATGCCCTCTTTTGGTCCATCGGTGCCCGGCTGGGTGAACACGGCTCAAGGTAGGGAGATCTTCAGGGGGGTAGTGTTAGGTTTATTTAAGGGGGGTTTGGGTTAGAGTAGGGGTATGTGGGTGGTGGGTTGTAATGTTGGGGGGTGGTATTGTGTTTTTTTTTACAGGCAAAAGAGCTGATTTATTTGGGGCATGCCCCGCAAAAAGCCCTTTTAAGGGCTGGTAAGGTAATAGAGCTGTTAACTTTTTTAATTTAGATTAGGGTAGGGAATTTTTTTTTATTTTGGGGGCTTTGTTATTTTATTAGGGATCTTAGAGTAGGTGTAATTAGCTTAAAATTCTTGTAATCTTTTTTATTTTTTGTAATTTAGTGTTTGTTTTTTTGTAATTTAGTTTAGTTTATTTAATTGTAGGTAATTGTAGGTACTTGTAGTTAATTGATTTAATTTATTTATTGATAGTGTAGTGTTAGGTTTAATTGTAACTTAGGTTAGGATTTATTTTACAGGTCATTTTGTAATTATTTTAACTAGGTAGCTATTAAATAGTAAATAACTATTTATTAGCTACTGTACCTAGTTAAAATAAATACAAAGTTGCCTGTAAAATAAATATAAATCCTAAAATAGCTACAATATAATTATTTGTTATATTGTAGCTATATTAGGGTTTATTTACAGGTAAGTATTTAGCTTTAAATAGGAAGACTTTAGTTAATAATATTTAATTTACTTCGTTAGATTAAAATTATATTTAACTTAGGGGGGGTTTTAGGGTTAGACTTAGCTTTAGGGGTTAATACATTTATTAGAGTAGCGGCGAGGTCCGGTCGGCAGATTAGGGGTTAATAAGTGTAGGTAAGGTAGCAGCGACGTTGGGGGGGGGCAGATTAGGGGTTAATAAATATTATATAGGTGTCGGCGATTGCGGGGGCGGCAGATTAGAGGTTAATAAGTGTAAGGTTAGGGGTGTTTAGGCTCGGGGTTCATGTTAGGGTGTTAGGTGCAGACTTAGAAAGTGCGTTAGGAGCTGAACGCTGCTTTTTTGCAAGTGTTAGGTTTTTTTTCAGCCCAAACTGCCCCATCGTTTCCTATGGGGGAATCGTGCACGAGCACGTTTTTCCAGCTAGCCGCTACCGTAAGCAACGCTGGTATTGAGAGTTGAAGTGGCGGTAAATATGCCTGTACGCTCCCTTTATGGAGCCTAACGCAGCCCTTCAGAGAACTCTAAATACCAGCGTTGTTTAGAAGCAGTGGTAGAAAAAAAACATGCGCAGCTAACGCACCCCTTTGGCCGCAAAACTCTAAATCTAGGTGATTTTTTTGAGAATCTGGCCCTTTGAGAGTGTAATATAAAATGTCTTAACTATTTGTAGTTAAAAAAAAAAAAAAATTTTTGCAGTATACTTTCACTATTTATTTTGTTGTGTTTCTTTTTTCTTTCTCTAATTTAACTGTGGAAATTGAGGGATTTCCAATTCACTTGCTTTTCTATATAGTAACAGACACCTCCATGCAATATCTTAGTTATCCTGTTCACCTTTTCTGAAATTCCCTATCAAAGCCAGATAGTTTATATAGACAAAGAAAATATAAAAAGGGACATAATGGGGGGCGGAGCCGACCATGCCTTGAAATGGCAGCACTATTTTGATGCTCCGTGCTTAGTATGGCACCCAGGGGCTAAAACGCTTTCCTAAAGCCTGAATTTGAGACATGCTGCAGTGGAAGGGATAGGGCACAGAGCGGTGGACAGCAGAAGGGCAAAGCCGACATGTAAAACCACTTAAATCAACCTGAACAGCCTGAAAACACGCGCCCCTGCTGCGCTACCTGGGAAACCCCAAACAGCCTCCTCTCACAGCGCTCATCGATGCGGCAGAGGCCCAGAGCTAACAACGGATGCTGAGCATACTACAGAGGGATAGCCCGGTGAGTGACCACAACCACACTCCCCAAACAGGCCCACAAACAGTTCCGGACAGCACACAGCATAGCGCCCCTGTTACTAGGGCCTGGAAACCCTGTTAGCCTTAATCCCTTGAAATGGCACAACATGGCCTAACAAATCTTGAATATGGACTGCCTTAAACTAATTCAAAGTCAATAACGGTTGATGGGAGAAGAACTACACTATTCAACAGACACAATAATGGACATAGCAAATTAATAACTTAATAAGAAAGCTGCACAGACGTTATTCAGCCTTCTGGGGCCTAACCTAACTCACTGAGCAACTCCCCTGATCTGGAGTTTTACTCATCTACTTATTTTAGGCAAAGAAGCTACGTTTTTGCAAGAAGTGGATAGTGAAATTACCACAATTACACAGGCCTTAAAGACTCGCCTCATTCTCTATAACTCAGAAAAGCCTAGGCCTGTAACTAAAATACATAGGAGGTGCCATTTTTTTTTTCTCTTCTCTAAAAGACTTCCTGTTGCATACAGCAAATAACCCTTAAGAAAACATAAAGCTTCCATTATATAACTAGCAATAAGGACCTCCTGCAATAGAAGTGCTGATCCTGCAGCTCACTAAAAGAACTTAACCCTGCAATTTGAAAACAAACAGCACTCAGTAAGCGTTTTAAGCATAATTAAGCAGCAACAAAGTTTTCTTTATTCTCTCTCTCCTTCTGCTAAGTACATCAAAAATCAACAAACACAACGCAGAAAATGACAACAAAGAGACTAAACAGATCTGAGAAGACCACTAAAACATCTAATACACCCAGTACCAAGATGAGCACATTTTTCCAAAAATTACAAACATCCCCTACTACAGAGGGGGAGGATTCACAACAATCACAAGATGAACTCTTAACTGCAGCATCCCAGGGTGAGGACTCCCCTGTTACAAGAGCTGACCTGAAAGAACTTCCCACCAGAGCTGATCTTACTAATTTCTTTCAACAAGTTAATCAGGTACTGAAAGATGGTCTCTCAGGGATTAAAAAAGAAGTAGCGGAGCTGGGTGGTAGAGTAGCCTACCTGGAAGAACAAGATGAAGAAACCACCTCTACTCTAGATCTGCTTACGAGAAAAATTTATACACAGGAATCTCAGATTGAATTCCTCACCTCTAAGCTAGAGGACTTGGACAACAGAGGGAGAAGACAGAACATATGCATAAGAGGAATATCAGAGAAAATATCCTCAGATTTACTACAAAACTTCTTACAAAAAATCTTCAAACACCTAATGGGAGACTCCACCATGGAAGATATACCTTTAGATAGAGCTCATAGAGCTTTGAGACCGCCCCCAAGAGACGGCGAACCTCCCAGAGATGTAATTCTCCGCTTCCACAAATTCACAGATAAAGAGAAAATTATGACTTCTACGAGGAAACAACAATCCTTTCAAATAGAAGGGAACAAACTTCAATTCTTTGCAGATCTGAGCCCAATCACTCTCCAGAACAGGAAAGAAGCGAGTTACCTCAAAATCCACTTAAAAGATCAAGGTCTGACCTACAGATGGGGATTTCCTTTCAGCATCAGAGTCATGAAAGACAACAGAATATACACGTATAGGACCCCAGATGATTTGGAACAGTTCTGTAAATCGTTGGACATCCCTCCTCCTTCGCTCCCCGCATTAGAACCCCCCCAAAACTCTACTCAAAGAAAAGATTCCACACAACCACAACCTCAAAGACATCACTCGCAGAAAATTTCCAAGAAGAGACCAAGAGAAACATTAACAGCACAGACTGCATCAAACGATGAGCCAGATATTGACCTATAGCAGAGAATATGGGTTTAAGGAACTTTGAAGCCATTAATGACGTAATCCAGTATAATTGAGATAACTGTATATGTCATGTCAGATCCTAGAATGATCCCTATGCTTAATGTGTATAGCTAACAATGTTTTTTTTTACAGCTAATGAGATATAAGTGTATAGGACATGCCAGATTCAAGAGTGATCCCTCTGTTTAATGTTCATAATTAACAATGTGGACTTATAATTAATGTTTTATAGTATTCCACTGCAGGACATTTGCTAATATTCCAAAATTAGAAAGCACCCCTAGGGTTGCCATCCAACCTAATTGGTTGAGTTATTTCCCCAACGACTCCCTCCTCCAGGACAGAGTCCAGTTATGGGATTATAAATCCCTGGTTTTGTATTGTTGTTTGGTTATTTGTTTTTTTCGTGTTGATGTTAACCAAGTCTCTAATGCTTTTTTCTACTTTCCAATGCTCGAGGACCAACTGTACAGCGACTGACATACTCACAAAATTGACAGCAGACATCCCTCTCTGGTATGAAGACGAACTCCACAGGGTAAGCAAGAGACACACATGCAAGGACCACCCCACTGAGAACTGGGATAAAAATCAGCGCACACACAACTTTATAGTGTGATAGGGACTACACATAGGGACATCTCCTTATTATCACAAAATTGTAAGGGTCTTAACTCCCCCACTAAACGATCTATAGCTCTTAATTGGTTCAAGAGAGAGGGAGCGA
Source organism: Bombina bombina (assembly GCF_027579735.1). Lineage (NCBI taxonomy): Eukaryota > Metazoa > Chordata > Amphibia > Anura > Bombinatoridae > Bombina > Bombina bombina. The sequence goes on along the minus strand of NC_069503.1, from coordinate 832,285,676 downwards.
ACATAGTATTTGTCCAAGAGACACACTTCCTCAAAGACAAAGAACCCACCTTTAAATCCAAAGAGTTCCCATCCCTCTTCCTTCACTCACACGAGAAAAAGACGAATGGAGTGGGAATACTATTTAACAGAAATACTCCCTTTCAACTAACAGACAAATACACAGACAAGGAGGGCAGGTACATAATCCTAGTTGGAACCTTGTTCAATAATTGGGTTACCCTGGCCAACATTTACTCTCCTAATACGGGGCAGGCAAAATTCATTAAAAGAGTTGGAAATAAAATACTAGAAGTACAGAAGGGGATATTAATATTGGGAGGAGATCTTAATGTTGCATTACTACCTGCAGTTGATTGTTCTCAAGGTTCTAGCTCCACTACTAAAAGTACTAGACACTCCATTAATAACACTTTAAAACAACTTACACTGATTGACATATGGCGCTTCCTACATCCGACCACACGCAACTACTCATTCTACTCCAACCCGGCAAAATCATACTCTAGAATTGATTACTGGTTTATAGAACATAAAATTATATCATTGATTAGGGATGCAAATATACAGACAATAGCCTGGTCCGATCATGCATCTATCTCTATGAACCTGGAATAGCCATCAGCCCCAGTGCTACCCTACCTATGGAGACTAGATGAAACGCGTCTCATAGATCCCATCACCCATACACAAGTACTAAGTGACATCACTGAATATTTCAGGACAAATTTAAACACTTCTAGCGGGATACCCTCGGTGTGGTTAGCTCATAAAGCTTACATGAGAGGACAGTTTATGAGAGATAAAATCAATCATAGACGCAAGACAAACGCATATTATACACAACTGTTACAAAACCTCCAAACAATGGAAATAGCCCACAAAAATAACCCATCAGAGAGGAAATCTCTTATAGACCTAAACAAAGCGAGAGACCTCCTAAAGGAATACTTAAATAAAGAAGCATGTAGAAAAGCATTATACCTACAAAAACTATACTATCAGGGAGGGAATAAGGCAGGTACACTACTGGCCAGGGCCCTACGACGCAAATCCCTCCACAACCACATCTTTAATATAACAGATAACAGAGGAGCAGAAGTCGTAGAATCTGCATTAATAGCAAAATCGTTTAAAGATTATTACAAAGACCTATACAACCTCCCTAAGCACATCATGACATCACAGAATAGTACATTAGATCAATACCTCCAGGAATCCGACCTGACTCAGATACAACCAGATGATAGAGAAGTCTTAGAAAGCCAAATCATCCTAAAAGAAATTTTAGAAGCGATAGATAGCCTACCATCCAATAAAAGCCCAGGACCGGATGGGTTTTCTAATAAATACTATAAACAATTTAGAGATCAATTAGCACCACACTTACTAGCCCTTTTTAAACAAATTGACGAATCTGGACAGCTCCCTAAAGAATGTTTTGAAGCTCACATTACCGTCATACCTAAACCAGGCAAATCCCCTAAACTTACAAGTAATTATAGACCCATATCACTATTAAATACGGACCTTAAAATTTATACAAAAATTCTAGCCAATCGTTTAAATAAAATTTTGCCTCAAATAATTCACACAGACCAGTCTGGTTTTGTCCCGGGAAGGGAGGCGAGGGACAACACTATCAGGGTACTCCAACTAATAGAATACGCTAAAACAACCAATACTGAAATGATTATAATTTCAACTGACGCGGAAAAGGCGTTTGATCGCCTAAACTGGAACTTTCTATTCGCCACACTGGGTAAGATAGGGATGGGAGAAAAGATGATTCGTAGGATAAAATGTTTATACCAATCCCCCTCAGCAAAGGTACGTGTTAATGGCCTGGTTTCAGACCCATTTGAAATAAGTAATGGAACGAGACAAGGATGCCCCCTCTCCCCAATCTTGTTTATCATCAGTATGGAGGTACTAGCACAGAGAGTCAGGAATAATCCACAAATATCGGGAATTAAAATAGGTCCCTTAGACTTTAAAATATCGATGTATGCAGATGACGTCCTTTTTACTTTATCTTCCCCAGAACCTTCCACTTCCGCAGTATTACAAGAATTAAAAAGATTTGGGGAATTTTCTAACTTTTCAGTAAATGAACAGAAATCCGAAATATTAAACATCTCCCTTTCTAGAATTAAGTTTAAATCCCTGTTAGATCACTGCCCATTTAAACATCAACCAAAAGCCATTAAATATTTGGGGATCTACTTAACCCAGAACCCCAAATCCCTTCTACAATTGAACTTTAAAAACCTTATCAACTCAATCTCACACGACCTACAAACTTGGAAAGATCGCCCATTCTCATGGTGGGGAAGAATTCAAATTTTAAAAATGAATATATTACCCAGAATACTTTATGCTATTCAAGCAATACCTATAGCCCTTCCACGCCACTTATTAGATCAAACCCAAAAAATCATGAATCAGTTTGTGTGGGGGAAAATAATGCCCAGGATCAAAAAACTAACAATGTACAGAGCCGTGAGGGAAGGAGGGTTAGGATTGCCAAACATTGAGACATATTACCAAGCTACGAGCCTTCAAAGAATAATAGACTGGCATAGAAACAAAGATAGGAAGGCGTGGATCCCAATGGACTCCCACATCTTGCATACACCCAACCCCGGGGCCTTATGTTGGATAGAAAAACAGAATAGACCACCATGGCTAAAATGCTATTCTCTACTTTCACATGTCTTCGATACATGGGATGGTATTATTAAAAAATACTCAGGCATCTCCACAACGATTTCCCCTTTGCTCCCCATTTCCCCAAACGCAGAACTGAAGGGAGGAATCAGATTCGACAAAACAAATTCAAATATGTGGGAGATGGGTTACACAACTCCACTTAGCTCAGTGGTTAGAGATGGGAAACTTAAACAAAGGCAAGAATTAACGGACATACTAGGCGGCGCTTTTACAAACTGGTTAAAATATAACCAAATACACCACCTCATACAAACACACCCACAGAAACAACTGCTGACCAGGCACCTAACTCCATTTGAAATGACCTGTACAGCTGACCTCCCCGCACATCACACTTTATCATTAGCTAGGAAACTCTTGATCCAAGCCCAAAAAGGGGGACTACCTGACTATGTTGACCGTTGGCACAAAGATCTAGGTAGGGAACTAACAGAGACGGAGTGGGATCATATTTTTCAGAGTATCAGAAAGTCATCTTTCTCCACAAAATACTTGGAAACTAACTTTAAACTGTTAACAAGATGGTACCTCACCCCCTCAAGACTGAAGAGTATATTTCCTTCCTCATCTGAACTCTGTTGGAGAGGGTGCGGGTTGCGAGGAACCCTTCTCCACATTTGGTGGGAGTGCCCCAAAATCAAGCCCTTCTGGGAAAAGATCCAAGAGCAGGTTAGAAACACACTGGACACAGACAGTCATTTTACCTTAGAACCAGAAGTAGCACTATTGAACCTCCCCACAAAATGTAAGTGTAGATTAAGAAGCAGACTAATCCAGCTGTCACTAAACACAGCCAGACTATTAATAGCCCGGGGGTGGAAAACTCAAACATGCCCATCATTTGGGGAGTGGTCGGCTCTCATGAAAGACACCCTGTCTATGGAGGAATATGGTTACTTTAAATCTCACAAAATAGCATTCTTCCACGACCTAAAATTTATATGGGACGAATTACAACATAAGATGCCTCTTAACACTAGGAAGTGTTCACAAGATATGAGTGTGACATGAAAAGTATATTTGACTTATGACAGATAGAAACAACATGACAGAACTGACCTTTCCCACTTTTCCACGACCCGGAGGCTAGAGAGATAAACAAGCCGGTCTGGGGGATCTGACAAGGACACGCTGTGCAGGGGGCCCTCGTAGTATGACACGGAACACGCACAAGAGAGACTTGGTAAGTTATACAGTTTGGTTATTGTTTTGTTTTTCTTAAAATCAACCCAAGAAGTGCATTAGTTGTTTATGAAGCTATGAGTAATGTATAGGTACTGCATTTATCCAGGTGAACTGCTTTTATTACATGAGCGAACTAATGTACTGTACTATATATAAAATTCAATAAAGACAATTAAATATAAAAAAAAAAAAAGGGACATAATGTTGCACACTTGAGGGGAGATAATCAATACAATAAGTAGATGTGTGGAGTGTAGTGATTTAAAACTTCAACTTTATTAGAATTATATTATAAAAAAAAGGGTGGAATTCTCCACTACTAAAATTTAGACAGAAAGATATAAAACCGTGTCAAGAATACAATTGACACCCGAACTCCTCTTAGCTTCTTATATAAGATATTCCACAGATATCTCAGGTATTAAGATGTAAACTCTGAATATAAAATTACATTATTTGAGGACAATATTTTATCAACATCAACTGAGCAACTAATCTTCCTAACCAATAAATATAGAGTACTTCATGATTTCTCAAGTATATCAGGTTATAAAGTAAATATTGAAAAATATAAAGCATTACCATTAGCTTTACCTACCCACACATTTTTTTTTTTTAAAAGGGGCAAATTTTGAATTTTTCTTGGCCAAACATAGAAACATAGATATTGACGGCAGATAAGAGCCATAGGCCCAGCAAGTCTGCCCAATATTACCTAACAGTATAAACTTATCTAGTTTGTAGGATACAAAATGAGGAAGAAAGAAGGCTGAGTCCAAGTATCAGGAAGAAGGTTTATTGCAAGGTAGGCTTTCTGGATGCAAGGTAAGCTCCAATCTTACGCGTTTCGTGCATGAGCACATGCGCTTCATCAGAGAGTTTGTAGGATAGCCTTATGCTTGTCCCATGCATTTTTAAAGTCCCCCACAGTGTTTGTCACTACTACCTCTTGAGGAAGTTTATTCTATAAATCAATCACTCTTTCTGTAAAGTAGTGCTTCCTCAAATTACTCCTGAATCTACTACTTGAGCTCCTGACCCCTTGTTCTTGAATTTTCCATTTTATGTAAAATACCCACAGCCTCAGTTTTACTAAGTCCTTTAACGTACTTGAAAGTTGCTATCATATCACCTCTTTCCCTTCTCTTCTCTAAGCTATAAATATTTAGGTCATTGAGCCTATCCTGGTAAGTTTTATTTTTTAGACCATGTACAGAGCCATTGTTTACATACTTTGGTAATGACAATGGCTAACTATCGGCTAAATTTAGAGTTTTGTCGGTAACAACCCGCGTAGCTAACGCTGGCTTTTTTCTGGCTGCACCTTTAAAATAACTCTGGTATTGAGAGTCCACAGAATGGCTGCGTTAGGCTCCAAAAAAGGAGCGTACAGCATATTTAACGCCACTGCAACTCTCGATACCAGAGTTGCTTACGGACGTGGCCAGCCTAAAAAACGTGCTCGTGCACGATTCCCCCATAGAAAACAATGGGGCTGTTTGAGCTGAAAAAAAACCTAACACCTGCAAAAAAGCCGCGTTCAGCTCCTAACGCAGCCCCATTGTTTGCTATTGGGAAACACTTCCTACGTCTGCACCTAACACTCTAACATGTACCCCGAGTCTAAACACCCCTAACCTTACACTTATTAACCCCTAATCTGCCGCTCCGTAAACCGCCGCTACTTACATTATCCCTATGTACCCCTAATCTGCTGCCATAACATCGCTGACCCCTATATTATATTTATTAACCCCTAATCTGTCCCCCACAACGTCGCCTCCACCTGCCTACACTTATTAACCCCTAATCTGCCGACCGGACCGCACCGCTATTATAATAAAGTTATTAACCCCTAATCCGCCTCACTAACCCTATAATAAATTTTATTAACCCCTAATCTGCCCTCCCTAACATCGCCGACACCTAACTTCAAACATTAACCCCTAATCTGCCGACTGGAGCTCACCGCTATTCTAATAAATGTATTAACCCCTAAAGCTAAGTCTAACCCTAACACTAACACCCCCCTAAATTAAATATAATTTAAATCTAACGAAATTAATTAACTCTTATTAAATAAATTATTCTTATTTAAAGCTAAATACTTACCTGTAAAATAAATCCTAATATAGCTACAATATAAATTATAATTATATTATAGCTATTTTAGGATTAATATTTATTTTACAGGTAACTTTGTATTTATTTTAACCAGGTACAATAGCTAAAATAGTTAAAATAATTACAAAATTACCTGTAAAATAAATCCTAACCTAAGTTACAATTAAACCTAACACTACACTATCAATAAATTAATTAAATAAAATACCTAAAATTACCTACAATTAAACCTAACACTACACTATCAATACATTAATTAAATATAATATCTACAAATAAATACAATGAAATAAACTAACTAAAGTACAAAAAATAAAAAATAAACTAAGTTACAAAAAATAAAAAAATATTTACAAACATCAGAAAAATATTACAACAATTTTAAACTAATTACACCTACTCTAAGCCCCCTAATAAAATAACAAAGACCCCCAAAATAAAAAAAATGCCCTACCCTATTCTAAATTACTAAAGTTCAAAGCTCTTTTACCTTACCAGCCCTGAACAGGGCCCTTTGCGGGGCATGCCCCATAGAATTTAGCTCTTTTGCCTGTAAAAAAAAACCATACAATACCCCCCCCAACATTTACAACCCACCACCCACATACCCCTAATCTAACCCAAACCCCCCTTAAATAAACCTAACACTAACCCCCTGAAGATCTTCCTACCTTATCTTCAGCATACCAGGTTCTCCGATCGATCCAGAAGAGCTCCTCCGATGTCCTGATCCAAGCCCAAATGGGGGGCTGAAGAGGTCCATGATCCGGCTGAAGTCATCATCCAAGCGGGAGCTGAAGAGGTCCATGATCTGGCTGAAGTCTTTATCCAAGCGGGAGCTGAAGAGGTCCATGATCCGGCTGAAGTCTTCTATCAACGGCATCTTCAATCTTCTTTCTTCGCGAGCCATCATCTTCCATCCAACGCGGAACATCCTCTTCTCCCGACGCCTACTCGCCGAATGAAGGCTCCTTTAAGGGACGTGATCCAAGATGGCGTCCCTCAAATTCCGATTGGCTGATAGGATTCTATCAGCCAATCGTAATTAAGGTAGTAAAATTCTGATTGGCTGATGGAATCAGCCAATCAGAATCAAGTTCAATCCGATTGGCTGATCCAATCAGTCAATCAGATTGAGCTCGCATTCTATTGGCTGTTCCGATCAGCCAATAGAATGCGAGCTCAATCTGATTGGCTGATCGGATCAGCCAATCGGATTGAACTTGATTCTTATTGGCTGATTCCATCATCCAATCAGAATTTTCCTACCTTAATTACGATTGGCTGATAGAATCCTATCAGCCAATCGGAATTTGAGGGACGCCATCTTGGATGACATCCCTTAAAGGAACCGTCATTCGTCGGGAAGTCGTCGTCAGAAGAAGATGGGTCCGCGGTGGAGGTCTTCAAGATGGAGCCGGTCCTCATCGGATGAAGATAGTTGCCGGTCCGGATCTACTCTTCTTCCCGGATAGGATGAAGACTTTAGAGCCTCTTCTGGACTTCTTCAGCCGTCGGATGATGGATGTCTAGCCCCCGCTTGGGCTTAGATGAAGATATCGGAGCCTGGAACGGACGGTCATACCTGTCATGGTGAAGACAAGGTAGGAAGATCTTCAGGGGCTTAGTGTTAGGTTTATTTAAGGGGGGTTTGGGTTAGATTAGGGGTATGTGGGTGGTGGGTTGTAATGTTGGGGGGGGGGGTATTGTATATTTTTTTTTACAGGCAAAAGAGCTGAATTCTTTGGGGCATGCCCCGCAAAGGGCCCTGTTCAGGGCTGGTAAGGTAAAAGAGCTTTGAACTTTAGTAATTTAGAATAGGGTAGGGAATTTTTATTTTGGGGGGCTTTGTTATTTTATTAGGGGGCTTAGAGTAGGTGTAATTAGTTTAAAATTGTTGTAATATTTTTCTGATGTTTGTAAATATTTTTTTATTTTTTGTAACTTAGTTCTTTTTTATTCTTTTTTATTTGTTGTACTTTAGTTAGTTTATTTAATTGTAGTTATTTGTAGGTATTGTATTTAATTAATTTATTGATAGTGTAGTGTTAGGTTTAATTGTAGGTAATTGTAGGTATTGTATTTAATTAATTTATTGATAGTGTAGTGTTTAATTGTAACTTAGGTTAGGATTTATTTTACAGGTAATTTTGTAATTATTTTTACTATTTTAGCTATTAAATAGTTCTTAACTATTTAATAGCTATTGTACCTGGTTAAAATAAATACAAAGTTACCTGTAAAATAAATATTAATCCTAAAATAGCTATAATATAATTATAATTTATATTGTAGCTATATTAGGATTTATTTTACAGGTAAGTATTTAGCTTTAAAAAGGAATAATTTATTTAATAAGAGTTAATTTATTTTGTTAGATTTAAATTATATTTAACTTAGGGGGGTGTTAGTGTTAGGGTTAGACTTAGCTTTAGGGGTTAATACATTTATTAGAATAGCGGTGAGCTCCAGTCGGCAGATTAGGGGTCAATAATTGAAGTTAGGTGTCGGCGATGTTAGGGAGGGCAGATTAGGGGTTAATACTATTTATTACAGGGTTATTGAGGCAGGAGTGAGGCGGATTAGGGGTTAATAACTTTATTATAGTAGCGGTGAGATCTACTCGGCAGATTAGGGGTTAATAAGTGTAGGTAGCTGGCGGCGACGTTGGGGGGGGCAGATTAGGGGTTAATAAGTGTAGGTAGCTGGCGGCGGCGTGCGGATGGCAGATTAGGGGTTAATAAGTGTAGGTAGCTGGCGGCGACATTGAGGGGGGCAGGTTAGGTGTTAATAAATATAATATAGGGGTTGGCGGTGTTAGGGGCAGCAGATTAGGGGTACATAAGGATAACGTAGGTGGCGGTCGGCAGATTAGGGGTTAAAAAAATTTAATCGAGTGGCGGCGATGTGGGGGGACCTCGGTTTAGGGGTACATAGGTAGTTTATGGGTGTTAGTGTACTTTAGGGCACAGTAGTTAAGAGCTTTATGAACCGGCGTTAGCCCAGAAAGCTCTTAACTACTGACTTTTTTCTGCGGCTGGAGTTTTGTCGTTAGATTTCTAACGCTCACTTCAGCCACGACTCTAAATACCGGAGTTAGTAAGATCCCATTGAAAAGATAGGATACGCAATTGACGTAAGGGGATCTGCGGTATGGAAAAGTCACGGATGAAAAGTGAGCGTTAGACCCTTTTTTGACTGACTCCAAATACCAGCGGTAACCTAAAACCAGCGTTAGGAGCCTCTAACGCTGGTTTTCACGGCTACCGCCAAACTCCAAATCTAGGCCTAAAATTTTACACTTTGACATTTAATAGCCGATATGTGTTTTTTTTTAATGATATTATTGTATTTAACGTTTATTTAGACCTAGATTTGGAGTTTGGCGGTAGCCGTGAAAACCAGCGTTAGAGGCTCCTAACGCTGGTTTTAGGCTACCGCCGGTATTTAGAGTCACTCAAAATAGGGTCTAACGCTCACTTTTCAGCCGTGACTTTTCCATACCGCAGATCCCCTTACGTCAATTGCGTATCCTATCTTTTCAATGGGATCTTCCTAACTCCGGTATTTAGAGTCGTTTCTGAAGTGAGCGTTAGACATCTAACGACAAAACTCCAGCCGCAGGAAAAAAGTCAGTAGTTAAGAGCTTTCTGGGCTAACGCCGGTTTATAAAGCTCTTAACTACTGTGCTCTAAAGTACACTAACACCCATAAACTACCTATGTACCCCTAAACCGAGGTCCCCCCACATCGCCGCCACTCGATAAAAATTTTTTAACCCCTAATCTGCCGACCGCCACCTACGTTATCCTTATGTACCCCTAATCTGCTGCCCCTAACACCGCCGACCCCTGTATTATATTTATTAACCCCTAATCTGCCCCCCACAACGTCGCCGCCAGCTACCTACACTTATTAACCCCTAATCTGCCATCTGCACGCCGCCGCCAGCTACATTATCCCTATGTACCCCTAATCTGCTGCCCCTAACACCGCCAACCCCTATATTATATTTATTAACCCCTAATCTGCCCCCCACAACGTCGCCTCCACCTGCCTACACTTATTAACCCCTAATCTGCCGAGCGGACCTGAGCGCTACTATAATAAAGTTATTAACCCCTAATCCGCCTCACTAACCCTATAATAAATAGTATTAACCCCTAATCTGCCCTCCCTAACATCGCCGACACCTAACTTCAATTATTAACCCCTAATCTGCCGACCGGAGCTCACCGCTATTCTAATAAATGTATTAACCCCTAAAGCTAAGTCTAACCCTAACACTAACACCCCCCTAAGTTAAATATAATTTAAATCTAACGAAATTAATTAACTCTTATTAAATAAATTATTCCTATTTAAAGCTAAATACTTACCTGTAAAATAAATCCTAATATAGCTACAATATAAATTATAATTATATTATAGCTATTTTAGGATTTATATTTATTTTACAGGTAACTTTGTATTTATTTTAACCAGGTACAATAGCTATTAAATAGTTAAGAACTATTTAATAGCTAAAATAGTTAAAATAATTACAAATTTACCTGTAAAAGAAATCCTAACCTAAGTTACAAATAAACCTAAAACTACACTATCAATAAATTAATTAAATAAACTACCTACAATTACCTACAATTAACCTAACACTACACTATCAATAAATTAATTAAATACAATTGCTACAAATAAATACAATTAAATAAACTAGCTAAAGTACAAAAAATAAAAAAGAACTAAGTTACAAAAAATAAAAAAATATTTACAAACATAATAAAAATATTACAACAATTTTAAACTAATTACACCTACTCTAAGCCCCCTAATAAAATAACAAAGCCCCCCAAAATAAAAAAATGCCCTACCCTATTCTAAATTACTACAGTTCAAAGCTCTTTTACCTTACCAGCCCTGAACAGGGCCCTTTGCGGGGCATGCCCCAAGAAATACAGCTCTTTTGCCTGTAAAAAAAAAACATACAATACCCAAGCCCCCCAACATTACAACCCACCACCCACATACCCCTAATCTAACCCAAACCCCCCTTAAATAAACCTAACACTAAGCCCCTGAAGATCTTCCTACCTTGTCTTCACCATGCCAGGTATCACCGATCGTTCCAGGCTCCAAAATCTTCATCTAAGCCCAAGCGGGGGCTAGACATCCATCATCCGAAGGCTGAAGAAGTCCAGAAGAGGCTCCAAAGTCTTCACCCTATCCGGGAAGAAGAGTAGATCCGGACCAGCAACCATCTTCTTCCAAGCGGCATCTTCTATCTTCATCCGATGAGGACCGTCTCCATCTTGAAGACCTCCACAGCGGACCTATCTTCTTCTGACGACGACTTCCCGACGAATGACGGTTCCTTTAAGGGACGTCATCCAAGATGGCGTCCCTCGAATTCCGATTGGCTGATAGGATTCTATCAGATTGAGCTCGCATTCTATTGGCTGTTCCGATCAGCCAATAGAATGCGAGCTCAATCTGATTGGCTGATTGGATCAGCCAATCGGATTGAACTTGATTCTGATTGGCTGATTCCATCAGCCAATCAGAATATTCCTACCTTAATTCCGATTGGCTGATAGAATCCTATCAGCCAATCGGAATTCGAGGGACGCCATCTTGGATGACGTCATTTAAAGGAACCGTCATTCGTCGTTCAGTCGTCGGCCAGGATGGATGTTCCGCGGTGGAGGTCTTCAGGATGCTGCCGCTTCGCTCCGGATGGATGCCGCTTGGATGAAGACTTCAATCGGATGGAAGAACTCTTCTGCCCGCTTGGATGAAGACTTCAGCCGGATCATGGACCTCTTCAGCCCCCCGCTTGGGCTTGGATCAGGACATCGGAGGAGCTCATCTGGACCGATCGGTGAACCTGGTATGGTGAAGACAAGGTAGGATGATCTTCAGGGGCTTAGTGTTAGGTTTATTTAAGGGGGGTTTGGGTTAGATTAGGGGTATGTGGGTGGTGGGTTGTAATGTTGGGGGGCTTGGGTATTGCATGAATTTTTTTACAGGCAAAAGAGCTGTATTTCTTGGGGCATGCCCCGCAAAGGGCCCTGTTCAGGGCTGGTAAGGTAAAAGAGCTTTGAACTGTAGTAATTTAGAATAGGGTAGGGCATTTTTTTATTTTGGGGGGCTTTGTTATTTTATTAGGGGGCTTAGAGTAGGTGTAATTAGTTTAAAATTGTTGTAATATTTTATTATGTTTGTAAATATTTTTTTATTTTTTTGTAACTTAGTTCTTTTTTATTTTTTGTACTTTAGCTAGTTTATTTAATTGTATTTATTTGTAGCAATTGTATTTAATTAATTTATTGATAGTGTAGTGTTAGGTTAATTGTAGGTAATTCTAGGTAGTTTATTTAATTAATTTATTGATAGTGTAGTGTTAGGTTTATTTGTAACTTAGGTTAGGATTTCTTTTACAGGTAAATTTGTAATTATTTTAACTATTTTAGCTATTAAATAGTTCTTAACTATTTAATAGCTATTGTACCTGGTTAAAATAAATACAAAGTTACCTGTAAAATAAATATAAATCCTAAAATAGCTATAATATAATTATAATTTATATTGTAGCTATATTAGGATTTATTTTACAGGTAAGTATTTAGCTTTAAATAGGAATAATTTATTTAATAAGAGTTAATTAATTTCGTTAGATTTAAATTATATTTAACTTAGGGGGGTGTTAGTGTTAGGGTTAGACTTAGCTTTAGGGGTTAATACATTTATTAGAATAGCGGTGAGCTCCGGTCGGCAGATTAGGGGTTAATAATTGAAGTTAGGTGTCAGCGATGTTAGGGAGGGCAGATTAGGGGTTAATACTATTTATGATAGGGTTAGTGAGGCGGATTAGGGGTTAATAACTTTATTATAGTAGCTCTCAGGTCCGCTCGGCAGATTAGGGGTTAATAAGTGTAGGCAGGTGGAGGCGACGTTGTGGGGGGCAGATTAGGGGTTAATAAATATAATATAGGGGTCGGCGATGTTAGGGCAGCAGATTAGGGGTACATAGGGATAATGTAAGTAGCGGCGGTTTACGGAGCGGCAGATTAGGGGTTAATAATAATATGCAGGGGTCAGCGATAGCGGGGGCGGCAGAATAGGGGTTAATAAGTGTAAGGTTAGGGGTGTTTAGACTCGGGGTACATGTTAGAGTGTTAAGTGCAGACGTCGGAAGGGTTACCGCATAGCAAACAATGGGGCTGCGTTAGGAGCTGAACGCGGCTTTTTTGCAGGTGTTAGGTTTTTTTTCAGCTCAAACAGCCCCATTGTTTCCTATGGGAGAATCGTGCACAAGCACGTTTTTGAGGCTGGCCGCGTCCGTAAGCAACTCTGGTATCGAGAGTTGAAGCTGCGTTAAAAATGCTCTACGCTCCTTTTTTGGAGCCTAACACAGCCTTTATGTGGACTCTCGATACCAGAGTTATTTTTATGGTGCGGCCAGTAAAACACGGGCGTTAGTTTTTCGGGTCTTTACCGACAAAACTCCAAATCTAGCCGTTGGTATTTCAAGGGATATGAAACAAGAAATGTTAATTTTGTTGATTGGACACAGCATACAGTTTTAAAACAGTTTCCTTTGTAAATAGACAAACAAAATAAAATAAGTAGGCTTGTGTGCATATATATATATATATATATATATATATATATATATATATAGATATAGATATATATCTAAACACACATATAAATATAAATATATAAATATATTTATATATATAAATAACTCACAGCCTAGGAAACAGCACACACCAATCAATACTGCATTTCTGTGCACTGCTGTGCACTGCTGTCATCCAGTAGCTAAATGTAAACCTCTACTCTTCAAATGTTTTGGGGAATACAAAAGCAGGCAGAACACAGGGAAAAAAATAACAAAGTCTTTTAATGCTCAATATAAACATGTACAAATGGCCCTAAGGCATAACATATCAGCTCAAACATGAGCCTTTGTGAAATGGAGGCCAGATAGACATACAGGGAGTGCAGAATTATTAGGCAAGTTGTATTTTTGAGGATTAATTTTATTATTGAACAACAACCATGTTCTCAATGAACCCAAAAAACTCATTAATATCAAAGCTGAATAGTTTTGGAAGTAGTTTTTAGTTTGTTTTTAGTTATAGCTATTTTAGGGGGATATCTGTGTGTGCAGGTGACTATTACTGTGCATAATTATTAGGCAACTTAACAAAAAACAAATATATACCCATTTCAATTATTTATTTTTACCAGTGAAACCAATATAACATCTCAACATTCACAAATATACATTTCTGACATTCAAAAACAAAACAAAAACAAATCAGTGACCAATATAGCCACCTTTCTTTGCAAGGACACTCAAAAGCCTGCCATCCATGGATTCTGTCAGTGTTTTGATCTGTTCACCATCAACATTGCGTGCAGCAGCAACCACAGCCTCCCAGACACTGTTCAGAGAGGTGTACTGTTTTCCCTCCTTGTAAATCTCACATTTGATGATGGACCACAGGTTCTCAATGGGGTTCAGATCAGGTGAACAAGGAGGCCATGTCATTAGATTTTCTTCTTTTATACCCTTTCTTGCCAGCCACGCTGTGGAGTACTTGGACGCGTGTGATGGAGCATTGTCCTGTATGAAAATCATGTTTTTCTTGAAGGATGCAGACTTCTTCCTGTACCACTGCTTGAAGAAGGTGTCTTCCAGAAACTGGCAGTAGGACTGGGAGTTGAGCTTGACTCCATCCTCAACCCGAAAAGGCCCCACAAGCTCATCTTTGATGATACCAGCCCAAACCAGTACTCCACCTCCACCTTGCTGGCGTCTGAGTTGGACTGGAGTCTGCCCTTTACCAATCCAGCCACGGGCCCATCCATCTGGCCCATCAAGACTCACTCTCATTTCATCAGTCCATAAAACCTTAGAAAAATCAGTCTTGAGATATTTCTTGTCCCAGTCTTGACGTTTCAGCTTGTGTGTCTTGTTCAGTGGTGGTCGTCTTTCAGCCTTTCTTACCTTGGCCATGTCTCTGAGTATTTCACACCTTGTGCTTTTGGGCACTCCAGTGATGTTGCAGCTCTGAAATATGGCCAAACTGGTGGCAAGTGGCATCTTGGCAGCTGCACGCTTGACTTTTCTCAGTTCATGAGCAGTTATTTTGCGTCTAGGTTTTTTCACACGCTTCTTGCGACCCTGTTGACTATTTTGAATGAAACGCTTGATTGTTCGATGATCACGCTTCAGAAGCTTTGCAATTTTAAGAGTGCTGCATCCCTCTGCAAGATATCTCACTATTTTTTACTTTTCTGAGCCTGTCAAGTCCTTCTTTTGACCCATTTTGCCAAAGGAAAGGAAGTTGCCTAATAATTATGCACACCTGATATAGGGTGTTAATGTCATTAGACCACACCCCTTCTGATTACAGAGATGCACATCACCTAATATGCTTAATTGGTAGTAGGCTTTCGAGCCTATACAGCTTGGAGTAAGACAACATGCATAAAGAGGATGATGTGGTCAAAATACTCATTTGCCTAATAATTCTGCACTCCCTGTAATGTGAATACACAAAATAAACCCCTTATAAACCCCTACAAAATACCTTAAAGGGACAGTATACACCAATTGTCATATAACTGCATGTAATAGACACTACTATAAAGAATAAGATGCACAGATACTGATATAAAAATCCAGTATAAAACTGTTTAAAAACGTACTTAGAAGCTCTCAGTTTAGCTCTGTTAAAAAGGTACCAGTAAATCCCACAGCAAGTGGGAAATAAGACACTCCTCCCTCTCCCTTCTTTTGGATATGAAAAGACCCTTTGCACAAACAGGAGCAAGCTGGAGTAGGTATCTGTCGGTATTCTCCTAAAAATTGGGACTTGGTTTGGAGTCTGAAAATCAGAGCAATGTTATTTAAAAATAAGCAAAACTGTACATTTAAAAAACAAAAAAAACAAAACAACTTTATGGGTTATATAAATAGATCATCTACAAAACATTTATGCAAAGAAACAATTAGTGTATAATGTCCCTTCAATAAGTGCAGAAATGGATCCAGCTGATCGCCACCATCATTATCTAGAAGCAGCCTGGAGCGGCATTCAGCCATGCGCCATGTGATGATTTCATTATCACCCACCGATCTAACCATGACAACCGTCTAAATATAAACAATACGACATAACGATATAGGTAAACTGTGGCATGCGAGAAGTCGGCTTCCATTACCTTAACATATATCAAGTAAGATGCAGAAGAACACAGATATTGTTTGCACTATATAACGTGTAGCGGCAATCTACAGTGGGCCATTCAATGACGTCATCAACTGATGCCGACGTTGTCAAGAAAACCAGACAAACATACACAAACCAGAATGGTACTGCAGCAATACAATAAACTGTAATCAGAAACATCCTAGAAACTAACCATATATAAAAGTGCAAAATAGAATATATACATTATGTGTAAACTAGTTACATAATGCTATTCTATCAAAAGATCATTTAATAATTTGCATTAATCTCATGATGAGCCCTCTATACCCATAAGTATCAATGTCATCTAGGTATTATTTGTAATTTGTTGCTTAAACATAATTTACTGTTGATCAATAAAATATTTAGTAATTAATATATTCAGCCCTCTTGGTATCACAGCATCCAAGTCAAGAATCCATCTTAACAGGGCTTGTGCCCTATCTCCTCCATGTTTTAATAGGAGTACATGGTCAATCAGAATATTCCTCAAAGTTGATATAGAATATCCAGCTTGTTGAAAATGCCTGGCTACAGGTTGGTCAGACGCGACCATTTTTGAAAGCCTTATGAATAGCAAATTTATGATTCTCAAGACGCTCCCTGAAGGTTGTGATTGTTTTCCCAATATAGTACAGGGAACAGGGGCAAATAACATAGACTACATATTCAAATGTACATGTAAGTCTAAACTTCATCTCAAATGTCCTATTCCTATGTGGATGATGGAAATTCTTTCCTGTTGCTGGTCACACAATTCCCACAGCGATAACAGCTCAGTTTGCCTTGAGGTAACCAAGACCGGGTCTGTCAGTACTAAGAGATCACGCAGGTTTCTCAACCTTTTATATACCATTCTAGGAGCAGATGAGCCAATAAAAGGTAAACTGGCATCCATGGCAACTATAGACCAATGGTCGTTTCAACAGCTTTAGATACAGGTGTATAAGTTGTAGCAAAATTCAGATGGCTACTTGTGTCCGTTTTCATTTTCTGTGTGATTAAAGGCTCTTCGTTTCACTTTCAGATTTATAGACCAATTTATTTAATCAATAAAGACATAAAGATATTTACTAAAATACTAGCCAGCCACCTTAAACAGATCCTCCACTCTATGATATATCTTGATCAAGTGGGATTTATTAAAAATAGGGAATCCCCTGATAATGTGCAATGCATAGTTTTACCTACAGATTTCCTTAATGTAGCAAAAAAAATTCTGCTCCGCTCTTTAGATGCAGAGAAGGTGTTTAATAGAATAGATTGGAGATATATGAATGGGGTGCTGAAGAGAATACTCTTTACATGACCCTATACAGATGCAATTAGGAGAATTTACTCCACCCCACTGGTGGCAGTGAGAGCAATGGGACACCAATCACAAATTAGACCAATTTCAAATGTAACACGGCAGTGATGCCTACTCTCCCACCTTTAAATTGTGATTTGCATTGAGCACTTACGGCTAGATTTAGAGTTTTGTCGGTAACGACCCGCGTAGCTAACGCTGGCTTTTTTCTGGCCGCACCTTTAAAATAACTCTGGTATTGAGAGTCCACAGAATGGCTGCATTAGGCTCCAAAAAAGGAGCGTAGAGCATATTTAACGCAACTTCAACTCTCGATACCAGAGTTGCTTACGGACGCGGCCAGCTTAAAAAACGTGCTCGTGCACGATTCCCCCATAGAAAACAATGAGGCTGTTTGAGCTGAAAAAAAAACTAACACCTGCAAAAAAGCTGAGTTCAGCTCCTAACGCAGCCCCATTGTTTGCTATGGGGAAACACTTCCTACGTCTGCACCTAACACTCTAACATGTACTCCGAGTCTAAACACCCCTAACCTTACACTTATTAACCCCTATTCTGCCGCCCCCGCTATCGCTGACCCCTGCATATTATTATTAACCCCTAATCTGCTGCTCCGTAAACCGCCGCTACTTACATTATCCCTATGTACCCCTAATCTGCTGTCCCAAACACCGCCGACCCCTATATTATATTTATTAACCCCTAATCTGCCCCCCTCAACGTCGCCTCCACCTGCCTACACTTATTAACCCCTAATCTGCCAACCAGACCGCACCGCTATTATAATAAAGTTATTAACCCCTAATCCGCCTCACTAACCCTATAATAAATAGTATTAACCCCTAATCTGCCCTCCCTAACATCGCCGACACCTAACTTCAAACGTTAACCCCTAATCTGCCAACTGGAGCTCACCGCTATTCTAATAAATGTATTAACCCCTAAAGCTAAGTCTAACCCTAACACTAACACCCCCCTAACTTAAATATAATTTAAATCTAACAAAATTAATTAACTCTTATTAAATAAATTATTCCTATTTAAAGCTAAATACTTACCTGTAAAATAAATCCTAATATAGCTACAATATAAATTATAATTATATTATAGCTATTTTAGGATTAATATTTATTTTACAGGTAATTTTGTATTTATTTTAACCAGGTACAATAGCTATTAAATAGTTAAGAACTATTTAATAGCTAAAATAGTTAAAATAATTACAAAATTACCTGTAAAATAAATCCTAACCTAAGTTACAATTAAACCTAACACTACACTATCAATAAATTAATTAAATACCTACAGCGAGGCGGGGCTAGCTCCTGAGCTGTGAGGACGTGTGTGTGTAGAGCTCCCGAACTTAAACATTTATTCCTTGTAAATACTTTATTTTATTTTTCTTTTTTCTCACAAAAATCAACTCAAACAGCTGGCTGAAAGCGGAATAAACATTGGAGCAGCTACTCCTGAACTTTTCACTACAGCAAACGGCTCCGATTTTCTGTGTTACCGCAGCAGCTTGTGGCGTGGGGAGCTACACTAAGGAGGTTTTGGCAATTCCTAGATCGGATCGAATACTTGCTTCCAGCAACACAGTTACACCACTCCGGAGGGTCGGGTCGGGGCTCCGCTCCGGAGGGTCACATAGATTGACTGCAGAAAGAAGGAAGGAGGGAGTAAAGGGTTCTGACCACTGCATGTGCCCGGAGGTATTGAGCTGTACGGATCTGCTCGCTGACACCGGGGGAAACCCCATACCACTATCCTCTATCCGGAGACATATAGAGAACCCGGTCACACCGGACACCAAAGCGGACACCCCATACAACAGGGGAAGAACGATCCCCACAAAGAACGGGCTTAGCGCAGTGGCGCGAAACTCCGCCATTTCGGCTGCAACCCTCTAAGGCCTACGGGCCTCCCGAATCCTGAAGGTACCACCATAAGAGACCTGGATAAGGCTGAAAACCTAGGAAGAGGGGTAAGCAAACCACGCAATCCACTTAAGCTTTATATGCACCATTCTAGACCACTGACAGGTGGCGTTTAGGCCAGACCCTGAGAGGGAGTTACTGGAATCATAGATATATTGACTAGGCCTTTCCCACCACATGGCTGATTAGATCCCCATCCATTCAAACGGCTAATGGTTAGACAGTAAGGGGAAAGCTGACTCCTGCAATCCCCAATGGGGAATAGATTAATCATCCTATAGACTTTGTAATTACGCAAGAGGCTTTTTTAGCTGCAGTTTACTGTGTGTAACACATAAAGTTATCTCAATGTGCTGAAGCTCCCACTAAGCCGGTCAGTTCCTTCTCACATTATCCCTGCAAGAAACATCATAACTACCTCCTAAGCCTGAGGAGGCAGAACTAGAGACTGTACTTTGGGACCCACATTAGGAGTGTTTTCAGGGACGGATAAGAAGTTGCCAGACTGAGGAACTGTAAACGGTTAATTCCTAGCATATCATTCACATCCTGCCTCACAAGTTTTATGTTCCACTCATAACTGTTACAATGATTGCACCGTGAATGAAATGAGGTGAGGGTGAAGGGGATCAATTTGCGCATTCCTATCCTTTGCAGTATAGATCTAGATTCATGCTCTGATCTATGCCACAGTAACCTCTCTTTCATCGTTTAACCCCTGAGCTGCTTACTAAACCAAAGTGATACAACTTACTTCCATACTCTTTTTTCTTTTTTTTCTCTATCTGGGCCCTCTATCGCACCACATGATGAAGAATAAAACGCAAACAGTCAAAGAATGCCTATCAAAATCCCAACTGAAACACAAACAGATGAATAAAAGCTCTCCTACCCAAGGAGACTCTTTGAACACCAGCTTGGCAGAAATGGCAGCACCTATCCCATCGGAAATTCAAAATAAAGAGCTGCTTTCTCAAATTAAATCTCTGTTCCAGGAAGAGCTTAAATTTGCTTTGTCGGATCTCCGACAGGATATCAAGGAAATTGGTACTCGCACTGCTGAACTGGAGGAAAAAACAGATGCAATAGCAGAAGAAATACCTCAAATACAAAAATCTATCTCAGACCATGCAGAATATATAAATAAACTAGAGGATCAAATAGAGGACCTTGAGAATAGATCCCGCAGATCTAACTTACGCATTAGAAATCTACCAGAAACATACAAAAATCTGGACAAGTCCATGACCTCTCTATTTCACCAACTGGTCCCAGATGTTGAACCAGATAAGCTCTTAATGGATAGAGTACACAGAGCTCTCACCAAACCTCAACAGTCCTCCACAAGAGACATTGTCCTCAAACTCCACTATTTCCATGTGAAGGAACTAATCCTCAAAGCGGCTAGACAACTGCCAACAATAAATTTTGAGGGCCACTCCATCCAAATTTATGCGGATGTAGCACCAATCACATTGCGGAAGAGAAGGGATCTCAAACCCATTACGCAAGCCCTCTCGAAGGCTCAAGTCAAGTACCGATGGCTTTTCCCTTTCAAATTGGCTTTTTCATATAGTAATGTCGCTTATGCTTGCTCGGACTTGGGTGAGGGACTATCGATTCTTAGAAGATTGGAGATCCCCTTCGATCCTCCCCAAACCCCTTTTAACAAAAACCCCCAGAAGAAACACATCCAAAAAGAGTGGACCCCAGTGGGCCAACCGAAGAAACATAGGAAAAGTAAGACTGTCCGGTAGAATCTTAAATCTTAAGTCTCTATAGCTTTGGTTTACTGAGAATGGACCTAAGGCTATTAAGCCTTACCAACATAAAATAACCCTTCTACTATAGTCAAAATGACTTGCAGGTCCAAGAACTTTGTATCAGTCAAGTTTGCGCATCCTACTTTTTGCAGGCTTGGCTATATTTTGGCCTCACTCAGGGGTCGTTGTCGTTGAAGTTATTGATGTTAATACTGTTATTATAATTAATAATACTGTTATAGAGTGTTGTGAATGTCAGGATTGTCACTAGAATCACTCATAAGTTTGTTTGCACTATTTCTCTCCCCCTTCCCTCCTTCCCCTCTCCTTCCCTTCATCAGACTCAGACACATGCCACTCCGCCTAAGGATCATATCTCATGCCCTCCATTTTTTCGCACATATCACACTAATTCATCCCTAACCCCCTCCTAATGACCCTCCCCTTTCCCCTACCCCTCTTCCCCTCCCTCTTACACTCTTATTAACGCTGCTTGTCATGACACAAGACAAAAAACCTGTATTTTCAGCCATATCACACTACCACAGACATCCAACACTCACTCAACCCTTCCACCCTCCCCTATCCCCCACCAGTCCTCCCATAGGAAGGTTTGCCCTAGATGCTTGTAAAAGTGCCCTTCACCCGCCTCACTAAAATGTTCCTCCCTGACAAGAGAAACCATTGTAAAGTTTAAGTTTATTTTTGCCCATTATAATATGTGTTTTGTTCGATTAGGCATGTCATCAGATGATTTTGATCTCCTCAAATGTATTACCTCAATAGCAATTGTGCTTCCCCCATTGTGGGATGAAAATAGGTGTCTCCCCATGGTTCAGCTTCCAGGTAGGTCCCGGCTCTCTCACTCTCAGAACCTCTCAATGTGCAGGGTCATATCCAAAACATTTAACAGCTTGCAGTCTTGCACTCACTTGCAAACTCTACGTAAGGGTTTAGTCGATATTAAAATACCTTTAACCCCAATATGTCTATAAAAATCCTCTCACATAATGTCAGAGGGCTTAATTCCGATATGAAAAGAAAGAAGGCTATCACTACATATAAATCATTACATGCTCACATAGCCCTATTACAAGAGACTCACTTTACCAGAGATTTCACTCCCAAGTATTGGGATAAAGTTTTCCCAACACAATATCATGCAATAAGTGGGGAAAAAAAATGCGATCGGGGTGTTTTGAATTAAGCCTCTAACAAGCAAAAAGCGTCCCTCTCTAACTCTAATAATTTCTTCCTCTTTGAAGTTTAGGGAGGAATTCATTCCTCCCTAAACTTCAAAGAGGAAGAAATTATTAGAGTTAGAGAGGGACGCTTTTTGCTTGTTAGAGGCTTAATTCAAAACACCCCGATCCTAATTGTTAATGTCTATGCCCCAAATGAGCGCCAGGGCCCCTTTATTACTAAACTAAGTAAACTAATGACCCAATGGAAAAAATATAAGATTATCATGGGGGGCGACTTTAACCTAACTCTAGACCAAGACCTGGACAGAACGACAACCAAATTTTCAAAAGTCAGACCCCCTAGCTCCACCATAAATATTCTAAAAGATTTTACCTTAGACCACAACCTGACAGACAGTTGGAGATCTCTACATGACAAGGTTAGGGACTATACCTATTTCTCCCCAATGCACCATACCCAGTCCAGACTAGATTACATTTTCCTTAGTCAAATCCTGGTCCCTCTACTAACAAGCACTAAAATTAACAATTGCCCTTGGTCAGACCATTCTATTGTGGAAACCACTCTAGCGGGAATTATCAATCCTGCTAGGACCAAATCCTGGACCCTTAATGCCAACCTACTACAGGACGCTTTAGTCTCTCAGAAAATAAGGGAACACATTATAGATTTCATTAGATTAAATACAGATAGCACGCCTAATCCTATTTTTATCTGGGGTGCGCTCAAAGCCTATGTAAGAGGCAACCTGATTACTGAATCCAGTCACAGAAATAGAATACATAAAGACAAACTGACACAACTACAAGCTAAGGCTAATGTGTTAAGATCCCAATTTACGGCTAATATCACTAGACAAAAGAGACTAGAACTGAAAACCATAAATGAAGAAATAAATAAATTATTAAACAAAGAAGCAGCTAGATCCATTAAACAGATCGATTCGCACTACTACATATATGGGAATAAGCCCGACAGAATGCTAGCTAACAAGCTTAAGGAAATAACTAGATGTACTACAGTCCCCCAAATACAACTATCAGATCATAAGAACACCAATGACCCCCTTCAAATTGCGAACACCTTTGCTGGCTTTTATCACAATCTTTACAATCTCCCTACACATCAAGGTTTGTACGACAGATCAGCGAAATTAGACACGTTTTTAGACTTTTTTTTTTTTTTTTTTTCACTCCCAACAATCACTGAGGACGAAAAATCTAGACTAAATGCCCCGTTTTCTGAGATGGAGATAAAACACACCATTAAAAACTTAAAGACCTCCAAAACGCCTGGTCCGGATGGTTATTCCGGAGTTTTTTACAAACTATTTTCAGACGAACTAGCTCCCCTGTTAGCTCAGGTATTCAATTCCATAATGCAAAAAAAGGAAATTCCTAATGAGATGCTAACGGCTAGAATAGCAGTTATCCCAAAGCCGGGTAAAAATAAGCTTCATTGCCAGAATTATAGACCTATATCATTGATAAACCAAGATATGAAAATATTTACAAAAATTCTGGCAAACAGACTTAACCCTATTCTCGAAAGGCTGATCCACCCGGACCAGGTAGGTTTTATCCACCCGGACAACACACGTAAAATAATTGACTTGATCAACTTTGCCAATACTGAAAGGATGCCTTCTCTGTTCCTCTCTTTGGATGCAGAGAAGGCGTTTGACAGAATTAATTGGGAGTATATGTTTGCAGTGTTAGAGAAAACAGGTATCTCGGGTGCTTTTCTCGACACCCTCACCACACTTTATTCTCACCCGTCAGCTTTTGTGAAACTGTCAGGATATCAATCCAAAACGATATCAATTAGGTACGGAACGAGACAAGGGTGCCCATTGTCCCCTTTATTATTTGCCCTTTGTATTGAACCACTAGCCATTCAAATTAGAAATGACCCTAATATCTCTGGTCTTCAAATAGGAGACAATGACTATAAGATTTCATTATTTGCGGATGATATCATACTATCGCTGACTAAACCCCTCCTTTCTCTCCCCCCCTTATACTCGATGCTCCAACAATATGGTATTTTATCTGGATATAAAATAAATAGGGATAAATGTGAAGCTCTTGGAATAAATCTGCCCCAACATACTAAAAAGCTATTAGAGATCAACTTCTCCTTCACTTGGGCCCATAGAAAGCTCAAGTATCTAGGTATCAACCTCACAACTGACTTTTTTTCGCTATACCAAGCAAACTATCTTCCAATGTTCGCCCATATAAGAAATCTAATATCGAAATGGTTAAACTTAAAATTTCCTTTTATGGCAGAATTATATCTGCAAAAATGACCTTGCTACCGAAGCTCTTATATCTATTCCGGTCTCTACCAATCTCCATCCCCATAGACGAGCTCAATGCACTTCAAAGAGATATTTTGCGCTTTGTCTGGCAGGGAAAGCACCCTAGGATAAACAAAAAAATTATGAGCACACACAGGAAGGATGGGGGGTTGGGCCTCCCACAATTGGTATCATATTGTTATTCAGTTTGGATGGCCCAAACCATACATTGGTTTAATAATATAAAACAACCCTTGTGGACACAGATAGAATCACAGATAGCTAACACCGACCAGATATACAGACTACTATGGTCAGCCAATCAGATTGAGCTCGCATTCTATTGGCTGTTCCGATCAGCCAATAGAATGCGAGCTCAATCTGATTGGCTGATCGGATCAGCTAATCGGATTGAACTTGATTCTGATTGGCTGATTCCATAAGCCAATCAGAATTTTCCTACCTTAATTCTGATTGGCTGATAGAATCCTATCAGCCAATCGGAATTCGAGGGACGCCATCTTGGATGATGTCCCTTAAAGGAACCGTCATTCGTCGGGAAGTCGTCGTCAGAAGAAGATAGGTCCGCTGTGGAGGTCTTCAAGATGGAGACGGTCCTCATCGGATGAAGATAAAAGATGCCGCTTGGAAGAAGATGGTTGCTGGTCCGGATCTACTCTTCTTCCCGGATAGGATGAAGACTTTGGAGCCTCTTCTGGACTTCTTCAGCCTTCGGATGATGGATGTCTAGCCCCCGCTTGGGCTTAGATGAAGATTTTGGAGCCTGGAACGATCGGTGATACCTGGCATGGTGAAGACAAGGTAGGAAGATCTTCAGGGGCTTAGTGTTAGGTTTATTTAAGGGGGGTTTGGGTTAGATTAGGGGTATGTGGGTGGTGGGTTGTAATGTTGGGGGGGGTATTATATGTGGGGTTTTTTACAGGCAAAAGAGCTGAATTCTTTGGGGCATGCCCCGCAAAGGGCCCTGCTCAGGGCTGGTAAGGTAAAAGAGCTTTGAACTCTAGTAATTTAGAATAGGGTAGGGCATTTTTTTATTTTGGGGGTCTTTGTTATTTTATTAGGGGGCTTAGAGTAGGTGTAATTAGTTTAAAATTGTTGTAATATTTTTCTGATGTTTGTAAATATTTTTTTTTTTTTGTAACTTAGTTCTTTTTTATTTTTTGTACTTTAGTTAGTTTATTTCATTGTATTTATTTGTAGATATTGTATTTAATTAATTTATTGATAGTGTAGTGTTAGGTTTAATTGTAGGTAATTGTAGGTATTTTATTTAATTAATTTATTGATAGTGTAGTGTTAGGTTTAATTGTAACTTAGGTTAGGATTTATTTTACAGGTAATTTTGTAATTATTTTAACTATTTTAGCTATTAAATAGTTCTTAACTATTTAATAGCTATTGTACCTGGTTAAAATAAATACAAAGTTACCTGTAAAATAAATATAAATCCTAAAATAGCTATAATATAATTATAATTTATATTGTAGCTATATTAGGGTTTATTTTACAGGTAAGTATTTAGCTTTAAATAGGAATAATTTATTTAATAAGAGTTAATTTATTTCGTTAGATTTAAATTATATTTAACTTAGGGGGGTGTTAGTGTTAGGGTTAGACTTAGCTTTAGGGGTTAATCCATTTATTAGAATAGCGGCGAGATTTGGTCGGCAGATTAGGGGTTAATAATTGAAGTTAGGTGTCGGCGATGTTAGGGAGGGCAGATTAGGGGTTAATACTATTTATTATAGGGTTATTGAGGCGGGAGTGAGGCGGATTAGGGGTTAATAACTTTATTATAATAGCGGTGAGATCCGCTCGGCAGATTAGGGGTTAATAAGTGTAGGCAGGTGGAGGCGACGTTGAGGGGGGCAGATTAGGGGTTAATAAATATAATATAGGGGTCGGCGGTGTTAGGGGCAGCAGATTAGGGGTACATAGCTATAATGTAGGTGGCGGCTCTTTGCGGTCGGCAGATTAGGGGTTAATAATTGTAGGTAGCTGGCGGCGACGTTGTGGGGGGCAGGTTAGGGGTTAATAAATATAATATAGGGGTCGGCGGTGTTAGGGGCAGCAGATTAGGGGTACATAAGTATAACGTAGGTGGCGGTCGGCAGATTAGGGGTTAAAAAAAATTAATCGAGTGGCGGCGATGTGGGGGGACCTCGGTTTAGGGGTGCATAGGTAGTTTATGGGTGTTAGTGTACTTTAGAGCACAGTAGTTAAGAGCTTTATAAACCGGCGTTAGCCCAGAAAGCTCTTAACTACTGACTTTTTTCTGCAGCTGGAGTTTTGTCGTTAGAATTCTAACGCTCACTTCAGACACGACTCTAAATACCGGAGTTAGAAAGATCCCATTGAAAAGATAGGATACGCAATTGACGTAAGGGGATCTGCGGTATGGAAAAGTCGTGGCTGAAAAGTGAGCGTTAGACCCTTTCCTGACTGACTCCAAATACCGGCGGTAGCCTAAAACCAGCATTAGGAGCCTCTAACGCTGGTTTTCTCGGCTACCGCCAAACTCTAAATCTAGGCCTTAGCTTCTTATATAAGATATTCCACAGATATCTCAGGTATTAAGATGTAAACTCTGAATATAAAATTACATTATTTGCTGACAATATTTTATCAACATCAACTGATCAACTAATCTTCCTAACCAATAAATATAGAGTACTTCATGATTTCTCAAGTATATCAGGTTATAAAGTAAATATTGAAAAATATAAAGCATTACCATTAGCTTTACCTACCCACACATTTTTTTTTTTTAAA
The DNA here is from genome assembly GCF_027579735.1 of Bombina bombina. Classification (NCBI taxonomy): domain Eukaryota; kingdom Metazoa; phylum Chordata; class Amphibia; order Anura; family Bombinatoridae; genus Bombina; species Bombina bombina. The sequence continues at coordinate 832,258,057 of NC_069503.1, read as the reverse complement.
AGGGGCGACTTTTGAATTTTTCTTGGCCAAACATATTAACATAGATATTGACGGCAGATAAGAGCCATAGGCCCAGCAAGTCTGCCCAATATTACCTAACAGTATAAACTTATCTAGTTTGAAGGATAGCCTTATGCTTGTCCCATGGATTTTTAAAGTCCCCCACAGTGTTTGTCACTACTACCTCTTGAGGAAGTTTATTCCATAAATCAATCACTCTTTCTGTAAAGTAGTGCTTCCTCAAATTACTCTTGAATCTACTACTTGAGCTCCTGACCCCTTGTTCTTGAATTTTCAATTTTATGTAAAATACCCACAACCTCAGTTTTACTAAGCCCTTTAACGTACTTGAAAGTAGCTATCATATCACCTCTTTTCCTTCTCTCCTCTAAGCTATATATATTTAGGTCATTGAGCCTATCCTGGTAAGTTTTATTTTTTAGACCATGTACCATTTTTGTAGCCCTCCTTTGCACAGATTCAAGTTTGTGAATATCCTTCTGAAGATATGGCCTCCAGAACTACACACAATACTCAACATGAGGCCTAACTAATGATCTATAAAGTGGCATAAGAACCTTACTATTTCTTCTGCAAATACCTCTAACAATACATCCAAGCATTCTGCTAGCCTTACTCGCTGCATTACTACATTGTTTACTAAGTTTAATCATCTGAAATAATAATTCCCAAGTCCTGTTCCTCATCTGTAACAGTCAGTAAAGTGTCATTAAATCTGTAATTAACATTTGGATTTTTCTTCCCTAGATGCATTATTTTACACTTTGCTGTGTTAAACTTTAGATCCCAGTCGTTTTTCCAATCCTCCAATTGTTTTTATCACTTCTCATTTTGTCTAGTAACTAGTAACAGTCCCCTCTGCTGAATGAACTCCATTTACTAAGACACTTTGTTTTCTGTCATTAAGCCAGCATTTCACCCAGTTCACAATTTTTGAATCTAGACCAAGGAGATACAGTTTGTGAATTAGTTTATTGTGTGGGACGGTGTCAAATGCTTTGCTGAAATCTAGATATGCTACATCAACTGCTCCACCCTCGTCTAATACTTTTGTTACATAATCAAAGAAGTAAATTAGATTAGTCTGACATGATCTCCTTGAAGTAAAACCATGCTGATTTTGGTCCTCTAAATTGTTTGTCTTTATGTAAGTCATAATTCTTTTTTTTAAGAGGCTTTCCATTAATTTCCCTACTACTGAAGTTAAACTAACTGGCCTGTAGTTACCAGATTCTTCTCTACGGCCCTTTTTATGAATAGGTATTACATTTGCTATTCTCCAATCATCTGGGACAGCTCCTGTTAATAGTGACTGATTAAACAGATCAGTTAATGCGACAGTTAGCACTGATCGAAGTTATTTTAAAACCCTTGGATGAATATTATCAGGACCCACTGCCTTTTTAACATTTATTTTTGATAATGCTAACAAAACCTCATCCTCTGTAAAAAGATTACTGTTAAGCTTGTTTCTATTTTTCGTAGCATCCCTTAATGTAGACATTCTATCTTCACAATCTTTTTTGAAAACAGAACAGAAGTAATCATTGAGACAGTCTGCAATCTGCTTGTCTCCTTCTATTATTCTACGATCAACTGATTTCAATTTTACTATTCCTACCTTATTTTTTCTTCTTTCACTGATATATCTAAATAATGTTTTGTCCCCATGTTTTACTGACTGTTCTATCTTCTCTTCTGCATGAGCTTTAACCTTCCTAATTAACTGCTTAGTCTTTTTTGTTGGAGTCTCCATATTTTCATATCCTCATCTGCTTGTGTGTGTCTGTAATTTTCATAAGCTATCTTTTTTGTCTTTACAGCATGTGCTACTTTTTTGGAAAACCAAATTGGTTTCCGCTTTCTTTTACTTTTACAGACATGTCTAATACAGTGTGCGTGTGATGTCTGGGGTTACCTAGTATCCTGATAATTGTAGGACCACTCAGTCTCACACCAAACCTCGGGTTCACACAGACTGAACTTATAGGAACCCTGTTGTGCTCATTGAACTGAGGGTCTCTACTGTAGGGATATAGAGAGAAATGGAGGCGTCACGCAACTTTGGCTGATAGAAGCAAAGCAGAATAGTCATATAATGTTTGCAGACAGAATCAATCTTCTGAGATAAGTTTTAGTCTAAAACAAGTGCCAGAGTATTTTCAGACATCCATCCCAATCATATGAAATATATACAAGTTAGCACACACACACACACACACACACAGAAGCTTAGATGTAAATAAGCTGATGCCTTGATGAGTTATATTCCAGGATAACAATCTGTGTATAATGCAGGAAATATAAGGTTTGGCTTATAATAATATGGTCACTAGTGTAAATGAATCCCAGGTAGAAAACAAGATTAATACCTCTTGGTGATTGTGGCAGACATATATTTTGTGAAAAATAAAGTCAATGTCCAGAGTAGTGTGTGTGGTTGCTTTTTGGCACAAATAACAAGTGTCCTATAAAGAGAGTCATACAAAGATATTTACATTCACAGTTCAGTTGCGTTTGACTGGCTTAGTTTAACAACCTGTATTGTGAGGCTAGACTGGCAATATACCGGAATAGATAGCAAGGTATACAGACCAGGATATCCCGAGAGCAAGGAGTCAGGTGAAGAGGGAGTCTCTGGCGATGCTGCGAGCTGACAGGCACAGCTGAGGTGAGAGAGAGCAGCAGACGCTAATTCTGCAGGAGCGGAAGCCGGGCGTGACGTCACACGCTGATTGGAGCAGCAGGCAAAAACGGCTCCTAAGACCAGTAACTTGGTTCCAGGGATCCTAGAGACAAACGAGTACCTGTTTACTTGAAACCCAGAATGGGAAGCCTAGGCAGTAGGGTAAGCTCAAGGTGTGAGGGTATAACTGTAGAAATCCAGGCAGAATTGCAGGAAAAGGCTAGGTGTCTTCATAGGCACTAAGAGAATCAGAGCGCAACAAATTACCAAGCAGGGAGTTGAGTAAGGAGGAGCCTTAAATAGGGGTATTTTGGACAGGAATTAAAGGCACAGTACTTATACATGACATATACCTGACAGGACTCCCCCCTCAAGGAGCCGCTCAGCGGATCAAGGACCAGGACGGTCATGATTCCTCCGGTGGAACAAGGACAGAAGACTAGGAGCAGAAACGTTAGCACAAGGCTCCCAGGAATCTTCCTCAGGACCGAACCCCTTCCAACTCACCAAATACTGGAGTTGGTTTTGGAGGTAGCGGGAGTCTAGGATAGACTCAATCTCATATTCCATATCATCGGCCACCTGGGGATCAGGTGATGAATCCTGGGTGAGACCCCTTTCCATGCCATAAGGTTTTAAAAGGGATACATGGAATGTAGGGTGTAATTTTAGTGAAGTGGGCAGCTGCAGTGTGACCGCATTGACATTGACTACTTTTATTATCTCATAGGGTCCTAAATATAGTGCTCCAAGCTTTTTGGTAGGTATTCTTAATCTAAGGTTCTTTTTACTTGTCACCCACTTTTTAATCAGGAGGCTTAGAATGACGTAAATCATAGTGGCGTTTTTGAGAAGCTTGTGCTTCTTGTAGTACCTGTTTCAATGAGGCAAAACCTTTAGCTAAGGAATTCACAGTATCAGATACAATGGGCATCAGTGATTCGCTAGAACGAACCGAGTTGTATGAAGGATGAAAACCGTAGTTAATAGAGAATGGTGTTGTTTTCGTAGATGAATTAAGTGAGTTGTTATGGGCAAATTCTGCAGTAGACAGAAGAGTATGCCAATTGTCTTGTTCTAGGGTGCAGTAGCAGCGGAGATACTGCTCTAGTGCCTGATTAGTTCTCTCTGTCTGCCCATTTGTTTGAGGATGATATGCGCTACTCAGTCTTCTAGATATGTTGAGAGAACGACATAACTGATTCCAGAATCTTGAGGTAAATTGTGTACCCCTATCTGTGGTAATTGAGTCAGGTAAACCATGCAGCTTTACTATGTGGTTCAGGAATAATGTAGCGGTTTCAGAAGCTGTTGGTTAGCCTTTATGTGGTAAGAAATTAGCCATTTTAGAGAAAAGATCCACCACCACCAAAATGGTGTTATAATTTGAAGATGATGGTAAATCAACAATATAATCCATAGCGATGTCCGCCCATGGTCTCTCAGGTATCGGTAAAGAAAGAAGGTAACCATATGGGCGGTTATGCTGATGTTTCTTAGTGGTGCAGATAAGCCATATTTTAACGTACTGCGTGACAGTGTCAAGCATTTTAGGCCACCAGTAACTCCTCATGAGCAGATGTAGGGTTCTATGTACCCCTGGATGACCCGCTAAGAGTGAATCATGGACAGTGGCAACAACTTCATTCCTGAGAGCTGATGGAATGTACAGTTGATTGGCGTGATAGAACAGGTCATCTGAATGTTTACTTAAACCCAGCTGGTTTAGAGTTGGATCCTGTCTCTGTTGTTCTTTCAAAGTGGATTTAAAATTTCTGGTTAGGCATATGATTCTGTCTGAAGTTATAACAGACCCTGGGGCTTCCACGTTAAGTGGTCTGGGATCTGTTCTAGAGAGGGAATCGGCTTTGAGATTTTTCGAGCCAGGTCGGTAAGTAATCACATAATCAAAACGTGAAAAGAAGAGACTCCATCAGACCTGACGTGAAGTCAAAGTTTTATTAGATTTCAGATACTCTAGATTCCGATGGTCGGTGTATATCGTAATAGGATATTTTATACCTTTGAGGAGGTGCCTCCAGAACTCCAGAGCTGATTTAATAGCAAGAAGTTCCTTATCACCTATGCCATAATTAATTTCTGCAGAACTCATGACTCGGGAGTAATAGGATACTGGATGCATGGGTTCTTTTTGAGAGAACCTCTGGGACAGAACAGCCCCTATGGCATACTCAGAAGCGTCAACCTCAAGCGTACAATGACAACTGGGGTCTGGGAATTGCAGGATTGGGGCTGAAATAAATTTGTTTTTAAGAGTGTTAAAGGAATCATCAGCTGTTTGATTCCATAAGAACTTAACGTGTTTTAATGTTAAGCTAGTTAAAGGTCTAACAATATGAGAGAAGTCTTTAACCCCTTAACGACCAAGGACGTACGCCATACGTCCTAAAAAAAATACAGTTAATGACCAAGGACGTATGGCGTACGTCCTTGGTCTGGAAAGCAGCTGGAAGTGATCCTGCTCGCTTCCAGCTGCTTTCTGATTATTGCAGTGATGCCTCGATATGGAGGCATCCTGCAATAACCCCCCTTGGCCATCCTATGCAGAGAGAGCCACTCTGTGGCCCTCTTTGCACCGGACATTGATGGCCGGTATCGTTGGTGGGTGGGAGCTTGCGTGGGAGGCGGGTGGGCGGCCATTGATGCTCTGTGTGGAGTGGAGGGGGCGGGATCGTGGGTGGGACCTATGGGGGCATGCACGGGGGTTAAAAGTAAAAAAAAAATTTAAGTTATAAAAATTGCATCTAAGGGATCTGGAAGGGGTGGGGGGTTGGTCTGGGGGGGGAAAGCTATACAGAATAGGGCATTTTTTTTAAAAAAAAAAGGCACATTTTTTACTAAACTGGGTACTGCCAGTACCCAAGATGGCACCCATTGAGGCAGAGGGGAAGGGTTAGAGAGCTGTTTGGTGGGGGATCAGTGAGGTTGGGGGCTAAGGTGGGATCCTACACATCAGCATATGTAAATATGCTAAAAAAAAAAAAAAAGGCCAAATACCTTTTATTTTAGTACTGGCAGAGTTTCTGCCAGTACTTAAGATGGCGAGGACAATTGTGGGGTGGGGGAGGGAAGAGAGCTGTTTGGGAGGGATCAGGGGGTCTGATGTTTCAGGTGGGAGGCTGAGCTCTACACTAAAGCTAAAATGAACCCTGCAAGCTCCCTACAAGCTATATAATTAACCCCTTCACTGCTAGCCATAATACACGTGTGATGCGCAGCGGCATTTAGCAGCCTTCTAATTACCAAAAAGCAATGCCAAAGCCATATATGTCTGCTATTTCTGAACAAAGAAGATCACAAAAAAGCATTTACAACCATTTGTGCCATAATTGCACAAGCTGTTTGTAAATAATTTCAGTGAGAAACCTAAAGTTTGTGAAAAGGTTTTTGAAAAAGGGAACATTTTTTTTTATTTGATCGCATTTGGCGGTGAAATGGTGGCATGAAATATACCAAAATGGGCCTAGATCAATACTTTGGGTTGTCTACTACACGCAACTAAAGCTAAAATTAACCCTACAAGCTCCCTAATTAACCCCTGCACTGCTGGGCATAATACACGTGTGGTGCACAGCGGCATTTAGCGGCCTTCTAATTACCAAAAAGCAAAGCCAAAGTCATATATGTCTGCTATTTATGAACAAAGGGGATCCCAGAGAAGCATTTACAACTATTTGTGCCATAATTGCACAAGCTGTTTGTAAATGATTTCAGTGAGAAACCTAAAATTGAGAAAAATGTAACGTTTTTTTTAATTTGATTGCATTTGGCAGTGAAATGGTGGCATGAAATATACCAAAATTGGCCTAGATCAATAATTGGGGTCTACTACACTACACTAAAGCTAAAACTACCCCAAAAAGCTCCCTACATGCTCCCTAATTAACCCCTTCACTGCTGGGCATAATACATGTGTGGTGCGCAGTGGCATTTAGCGGCCTTCTAATTACCAAAAAGCAACGCCAAAGTCATATATGTCTGCTATTTCTGAACAAAGGGGATCACAGAGAAGAATTTACAACCATTTATGCCATAATTGCACAAGCTGTTTGTAAATAATTTAAGTTAGAAACCAAAAGTTTGTGAAAAAATTTGTGAAAAAGTGAACGATTTTTTGTATTTGATCGCATTTGGATGTGAAATGGTGACATGAAATATACCAAAATGGGCCTAGATCAATACTTTGGGTTGTCTACTAAAAAAAAAATATATTCATGTAAATGGATATTCAGAGATTCCTGAAAGATATCAGTGTTCTAATGTAACTAGCGCTAATTTTGAAAAAAGATGGTTTGGAAATAGCAAAGTGCTACTTGTATTTATGGCTCTATAACTTACAAAAAAAGCAAAGAACATGTAAACATTGGGTATTTCTAAACTCAGGACAAAATGTAGAAACTATTTAGCATGGGTGTTTTTTGGTGGTTGTAGATATGTAACAGATTTTGGGGGTCAAATTTAGAAAAAGTGTTTTTTTTTTCCATTTTTCCCCAACTCTGGCTGTGATAAGGGATATATATGACCATACAGGATAGTACTGCCAGGTATTAGATCAATAGGGCAGTCGTAGGTTCTATGGGGCAGCAAAGTTTCCGCCTCTACCTTATCAAATACATCAGCATACTCAGCATAACACTCGGGCAAGGCATGTTCAGTTATGTGACAAAGGGTGTGTATACCAAAACAGGAATGCTTACAATACTGAATTAAAGACAACTGATGTATCCTTCCAGGAAATAGTTGGATTGTGTTTAATTAACCATTTTAACCCAAGTATCATGGGGTAAACAGATGTTGTAAGCACATCAAAAGACATTAACTCTCTGTGTCCTGAACCTGATATAACAGTAATATGAATGGTGTGGTGCGTTATGGGACCTGAACTAAAAAAAGAGCCATCAACCAAACGGATAGCCAGTGAAATACTCTTTTTTATTAGTGGGATTTTATTTTTAACAACAAAAGCAATATCCACAAAATTTCCAGATGCTCCAGAGTCAACTACGGCCTGCACGTCTATCTTCCGATGATGCCACTGTAAGGAGAGAGGAAGTGATAAGTGTGATGCTATGTTATTAACCAAATTGACTGTATGATCATTAAGTGGTGTCTTACCCTTCTTTTGTCGAAGAAGAGACAGACAATCCCTGACACCATGATCTTTCTCAGTGCAATAGAGACATAAATTCAACAGCTTACGTCTGGCCTTCTCTTCAGGTTTTAAAGGACCACGGATTACGGCTACATCCATAGGTTCTTCAGTGGACCTGGATGGCAAAGTGGGGGGTTAGAGGGATACGAGGGATACCTCTTGGAACTGAAATCAATGGTAGATTTTTCAGACTTTCTTTCCCTAAGTCTTCTGTCAATGCCAATGCAGAGAGTCATTAAGGCCTCCAGGTCTTCTGGGATGACACCTCTTGCCAGCTCATCCTTCAAGTCATCACTAAGACCTAGACGAAATTGATTCCTGAGTGCAGGATTGTTCCACAAGGTATCAGGTGCCCATCTTTTAAAGTCCGTTATATATTCTTCCACCATTCTTTTCCCCTGGCGTAAAGACCTTAAGGTTATTTCTGCTGTACTCTGTTTGTTGTGGTCCTCATATAAAAGGGACATAGTGCCAAAAAATGCATCCAAGGAGTTTAAGATGGGATCATCAGTTTCGTAGAAGGAGTTAGCCCAGGATCTAGCCTCACCCCTTAAGAAAGAGATGACTGTTAAAACTCTAATCCTGTTTGTAGGGTAGGATTTAGGTTTTAGGGTGAACAATAAGGTACAAGAATTCCTGAAATCCCTGTACATAGATCTGTCCCCAAATAATTTTTCAGGGGGACTAACCATAGGTTCTGATGTAGTCTCAACTACAGGTGGTTTGTTAGCGAAATGTTCATTAATACATTTTCTGATATTTTCATTCTCTAACTGGATTTCCCTTAAACCCTGTATCATATGGTCCATGCTCTGGGCTAGGGAGCCAACCCTGTTGGATAGTTCACTTATATCCATAATGAAAGATACTAGCATTGTATGGCTTGGTAATATGTGATGTTTGGGGTTACCTAGTATCCTGATTATTGTAGGACCACTCAGTCTCACACCAAACCTCGGGTACACACAGACTGAACTTATAGGAACCCTGTTGTGCTCATTGAACTGAGTGTCTCTACTGTAGGGATACAGAGAGAAACGGAGGCGTCACGCAACTTTGGCTGATAGAAGCAAAGCAGAATAGTCATATAATGTTTGCAGACAGAATCGATCTTCTGAGATAATATGAAATATATACAAGTTAGCACACAAACACACACACAGAAGCTTAGATGTATATAAGCTGATACCTTGATGAGTTATATTTCAGGATAACAATCTGTGTATAATGCAGGACGTATAAGGTTTGGCTTATAATAATATGGTCACAAATGTAAATGAATCCCAGGTAGAAAACAACATTAATACCTCTTGGTGATTGTGGCCGACATATATTTTGTGAACAATAAAGTCAATGTCCAGAGTAGTGTGTGTGGTTGATTTTTGGCACAAATAACAAGTGTCCCATAAAGAGAGTCATACAAAGATATTTACATTCACAGTTCAGTTGTGTTTGACTGGCTTAGTTTAACAACCTATATTGTGAGGCTAGACTGGCAATATACTGGAATAGATAGCAAGGTATACAGACCAGGATATCCCGAGAGCAAGGAGTCAGGTGAAGAGGGAGTCTCCGGCAATGCTGCGAGCTGACAGGCACAGCTGAGGTGAGAGAGAGCGGCAGACGCTGATTCTGCAGGAGTGGAAGCCGGGCGTGACATCACACGCTGATCGGAGCAGCAGGCAAAACAGCTCCTAAGACCAGTAACTTGGTTCCAGGGATCCTAGAGACAAACGAGTACCTGTTTACTTGAAACCCAGAACGGGAAGCCCAGGCAGAAGGGTAAGCTCAAGGTGTGAGGGTATAACTGTAGAAATCCAAGCAGAATTGCAGGGAAAGGCTAGGTGTCTTCATAGGCACTAAGAGAATGACTAAGGGGGAGCCTTAAATAGCGGTATGTTGGACAGGAATTAAAGGCACAGTACTAATTATACATGACATATCCCTGACAGTGCGGTTGCATCTAAAATGGCACCTTTCACAAATTACCACTGTTCTTAATCCCCTGTATTAAGAGTTTTCCCTTTTAAATAGTTTTTTTAGATATTCTCTGATTAATGAAAAATCTGCCTTCCTAAAGTCTAAAACTTTTGTTTTAGTCTGGGTGGACAGTTCCTTCACATGAATACTAAACCAGACAGATTGATGATCACTGGATCCTAAGTTCTCACCTACAGACACATCTGAAACTGGATCACTGTTTATAAGAATTAGATCTAATATAGCTTCCTTATGAGTTGGTTCCTTGACTAATTGCTCAAGTGATTCCCCTAGCAGAGATTTAAGAATATACCTGTTTCTAGCTGATCTAGCAGAAGGAATCTTCCAGTCTATATCTGGCAAATTAAAGTCCCCCAGTACTATAACCTTACCCTTATTTCTTCTAATAACAGATTGTCCAGTTTTTCATCCTGCAATGGAGGCCTATATACAACCGCTATTCTAAACACTTTTTTATCTCCAATTTCCAAAGTCACCCAAATACTTTCCACCTCATCATTTGTTCCTACAATTTCAGTAACCTTTATATTTTCATTTACATACAGAGCAAATCCTCCACCTTTCTTTCCTACTCTGTTCTTTTTAAATAACCTGTATCCAGGTATGACTATGTTCTAGTCATGCAAATCATTGTACCATGTTTCTGTTATAGCTACTAAATCCAAGTTGTCCCTAGTCATTATTGAAATTAATTCAGGTAATTTATTTCCCAAGCTGCGAGCATTTGTGCTCATGGCACGAAGAATTTTTCTACTAGAATTTCTAGAATTGTTACTTGGACTAAAAATTTTGGCATGGTGTGGGGGGCAGGTGGATATATTAATGCTACCCCCCTTTATTAGTTTAAATTATTTCTAATAAAGCATTTGAACTCCTCTCCCAGATACTCTGTTCCTTTAACATCCAAATGCAAGCCATGTCTCCTAAATAACCTAGGCCTAGATTTGGAGTTTGGCGGTAGCCGTGAAAACCAGCGTTAGAGGCTCCTAACGCTGGTTTTAGGCTACCTCCGGTATTTGGAGTCACTCAAAAAAGGGTCTAACGCTCACTTTTCAGCCGCGACTTTTCCATACCGCAGATCCCCTTACGTCATTTGCGTATCCTATCTTTTCAATGGGATCTTTCTAACTCCGGTATTTAGAGTCGTGTCTGAAGTGAGCGTTAGAAATCTAACGACAAAACTCCAGCCGCAGAAAAAAGTCAGAAGTTAAGAGCTTTCTGGGCTAACGCCGGTTCATAAAGCTCTTAACTAATGTACTCTAAAGTACACTAACACCCATAAACTACCTATGTACCCCTAAACCGAGGCCCCCCCCACATCGCCGCCACTCGATTTAATTTTTTTAACCCCTAATCTGCCGACCGCCACCTACGTTATCCTTATGTACCCCTAATCTGCTGCCCTAACATCGCCGACCCCTATATTATATTTATTAACCCCTAACCTGCCCCCCACAACGTCGCAGCCAGCTACCTACAATAATTAACCCCTAATCTGCCGACCGCAAAGAGCCGCCACCTACATTATAGCTATGTACCCCTAATCTGCTGGCCCTAACACCGCCGACCCCTATATTATATTTATTAACCCCTAATCTGCCCCCCTCAACGTCGCCTCCACCTGCCTACACTTATTAACCCCTAATCTGCCGAGCGGATCTCACCACTATTATAATAAAGTTATTAACCCCTAATCCGCCTCACTAACCCTATAATAAATAGTATTAACCCCTAATCTGCCCTCCCTAACATCGCCGACACCTAACTTCAGTTATTAACCCCTAATCTGCCGACTGGAGCTCACCGCTATTCTAATAAATGTATTAACCCCTAAAGCTAAGTCTAACCTTAACACTAACACCCCCTAAATTAAATATAATTTTAATCTAACGAAATTAACTAACTCTTATTAAATAAATTATTCCTATTTAAAGATAAATACTTACCTGTAAAATAAATCCTAATATAGCTACAATATAAATTATATTTATATTATAGCTATTTTAGGATTTATATTTATTTTACAGGTAACTTTGTAATTATTTTAACCAGGTACAATAGCTATTAAATAGTTAAGAACTATTTAATAGCTAAAATAGTTAAAACAATTAAAAATTTACCTGTAAAAATAAATCCTAACCTAAGTTACAATTAAACCTAACACTACACTATCAATAAATTAATTAAATAAAATTCCTACAAATAAATACAATGAATTAAACTAACTAAAGTACAAAAAATAAAAAAGAACTAAGTTACAAAAAATAAAAAAATATTTACAAACATTAGAAATATATTACAACAATTTTAAACTAATTACACCTACTCTAAGCCCCCTAATAAAATAACAAAGCCCCCCAAAATAAAAAAATGCCCTACCCTATTCTAAATTACTAAAGTTCAAAGCTCTTTTACCTAACCTGCCCTGAACAGGGCCCTTTGCGGGGCATGCCCCAAGAAGTTCAGCTCTTTTGCCTGTAAAAAAAAACATACAATACCCCCCCCAACATTACAACCTACCACCCACATACCCCTAATCTAACCCAAACCCCCCTTAAATAAAACTAACACTAAGCCCCTGAAGATCTCCCTACCTTGAGTCGTCTTCACCCAGACGAGCCAAATTATTCATCCAAGCGGAGCAAGAAGAGTTCCTCCATCCGGTAGAAGTCTTCATCCTAGCGGGGCAGAAGAGGTCTTCCATCCGATTGAAGTCTTCCTCCAAGAGGCATCTTCTATCGTCATCCATCCTGAGCGGCAGCATCCTGAAGACCTCCGACGTGGAACATCCATCCTGGCCGACGACTGAACGACGAATGACGGTTCCTTTAAATGACGTCATCCAAGATGGCGTCCCTCGAATTCCGATTGGCTGATAGGATTCTATCAGCCAATCGGAATTAAGGTAGGAATATTCTGATTGGCTGATGGAATCAGCCAATCAGAATCAAGTTCAATCCGATTGGCTGATCCAATCAGCCAATCAGATTGAGCTTGCATTCTATTGGCTGTTCCGATCAGCCAATAGAATGCGAGCTCAATCTGATTGGCTGATTCAATCAGCCAATCAGATTTTTCCTACCTTAATTCCGATTGGCTGATAGAATCCTATCAGCCAATCGGAATTCGAGGGACGCCATCTTGGATGACGTCATTTAAAGGAACCGTCATTCGTCGTTCAGTCGTCGGCCAGGATGGATGTTCCGCGTCGGAGGTCTTCAGGATGCTGCCGCTCCGCTCCGGATGGATGACGATAGAAGATGCCTCTTGGATGAAGACTTCAATCGGATGGAAGACCTCTTCTGCCCCACTTGGATGAAGACTTCTACCGGATGGAGGACCTCTTCTTGCTCCGCTTGGATGAAGAATTTGGCTCGGCTGGGTGAAGACGACTCAAGGTAGGGAGATCTTCAGGGGCTTAGTGTTAGGTTTATTTAAGGGGGGTTTGGGTTAGATTAGGGGTATGTGGGTGGTGGGTTGTAATGTTGGGGGGGGTATTGTATGTTTTTTTTTACAGGCAAAAGAGCTGAACTTCTTGGGGCATGCCCCGCAAAGGGCCCTGTTCAGGGCTGGTAAGGTAAAAGAGCTTTGAACTTTAGTAATTTAGAATAGGATAGGGCATTTTTTTTATTTTGGGGGGCTTTGTTATTTTATTAGGGGGCTTAGAGTAGGTGTAATTAGTTTAAAATTGTTGTAATATATTTCTAATGTTTGTAAATATTTTTTTATTTTTTGTAACTTAGTTCTTTTTTATTTTTTGTACTTTAGTTAGTTTAATTCATTGTATTTATTTGTAGGAATTTTATTTAATTAATTTATTGATAGTGTAGTGTTAGGTTTAATTGTAGATAATTATAGGTATTTTATTTAATTAATTTATTGATAGTGTAGTGTTAGATTTAATTGTAACTTAGGTTAGGATTTATTTTACAGGTAAATTTGTAATTATTTTAACTATTTTAGCTATTAAATAGTTCTTAACTATTTAATAGCTATTGTACCTGGTTAAAATAATTAAAAAGTTACCTGTAAAATAAATATTAATCCTAAAATAGCTATAATATAAATATAATTTATATTGTAGCTATATTAGGGTTTATTTTACAGGTAAGTATTTATCTTTAAATAGGAATAATTTATTTAATAAGAGTTAATTAATTTCGTTAGATTAAAATTATATTTAATTTAGGGGGGTGTTAGTGTTAGGGTTAGACTTAGCTTTAGGGGTTAATACATTTATTAGAATAGCGGTGAGCTCCAGTCGGCAGATTAGGGGTTAATGTTTGAAGTTAGGTGTCGGCGATGTTAGGGTGGGCAGATTAGGGGTTAATACTATTTATTATAGGGTTAGTGAGGCGGATTAGGGGTTAATAACTTTATTATAGTAGCGCTCAGGTCCGGTCGGCAGATTAGGGGTTAATAAGTGTAGGCAGGTGGAGGCGACATTGTGGGGGGCAGATTAGGTGTTAATAAATATAATATAGGGGTCGGCGGTGTTAGGGGCAGCAGATTAGGGGTACATAGGGATAATGTAAGTAGCGGTGGTTTACGGAGCAGCAGATTAGGGTTTAATAATAATATGCAGGGGTCAGCGATAGCGGGGGCGGCAGATTAGGGGTTAATAAGTGTAAGGCTAGGGGTGTTTAGACTCGGGGTACATGTTAGGGTGTTAGGTGCAGACGTTGGAAGTGTTTCCCCATAGCAAACAATGGGGCTGCGTTAGGAGCTGAACGCGGCTTTTTTGCAGGTGTTAGGTTTTTTTTTCAGCTCAAACAGCCCCATTGTTTCCTATGGGGGAATCGTGCACGAGCACGTTTTTGAGGCTGGCCGCGTCCGTATGCAACTCTGGTATCGAGAGTTGCAGTTGCGTTAAATATGCTCTACGCTCCTTTTTTGGAGCCTAACGCTGACATTCTGTTGACTCTCAATACCAGAGTTATTTTAAAGGTGCGGCCATAAAAAAGCCAGCGTTAGCTACGCGGGTCCTTACCGAAAAAACTCTAAATCTAGCCGCTAGTATCTTTCCAAACAGAGCTATAATGGCCAATAAAACCAAATCCTAGTTCCATGCACCACTTATCTAACCAAGAATTAAATGCTGTTATCCGCTCCATCTTTCTTTCTTCCTGGCCATACACAGGTAAAATAGCAGAAAATAGCAGAAAATTATAGAGTTGAGGCCTCATTCTCTAAATGATTACCTAGGTCACAAAACTCTTTCTGAACAGCAGCAACATTATTACTAGCCAGATCATTTGTTCCTAAATGAACAATCACATCTAACTCACTTCCCTTTCCTGCTGCCTTAACAATTCTCAAAATACAATTCTTATCACTGTGAGAAGTAGCTCCTGGAAGACATCTAACCTCCCTTGCTTCTCCTTTACTTTCACCTAAATACACATTACTCAAAATAGAGTCACCCACTAACAGTCTTTTCCTCAAAATCACAACTCATTGAGGTTCTGGGGCATTCAGCTTACCCATTACTCTAAAGAGTCATATACATATAATTTCATTATGCTAAATTAAATAAAAATCAGTAAATATATGGTACTGTAGAAGAAATATAATTTTTCTTGGTATAGACGGTTATCAGCGGAAAAGATGAATATCCTTACTAAATTGCTATATTTATTTTGATCTCTTCCTATGAACATCTCATACCAATATTAACTGATGTTATTATAGAATGACATTAATAATTGTATCAGGGGGGACAAAAAGGCAAGAATCTCTACATATTCACTTACCTGACATAGGGCTCAATTACAAGTGGTGCACTAATGTTAGCGTGCGCAATATATAAAAATTGCCCCCACGCTAGTTAAAAGTAAATACGAATGTGCAAGCATAATCGGATTTTATACTTGTTGGTCAAGCGCCACTAAAGACCTCATGTAAAGGATAAGGAGTTTAAAAAGTTGCACCTAACATAATATAAAAACATAAAAAAATACCTGTTTCACTTACAGAAACACTTACGCCTAGATTTAGAATTTTGTGGCCAAAGGGGTGCATTAGCTACGCGTGTTTTTTTTCTAGCGCTGCTTCCAAACAACGCTGGTATTTAGAGTTCTCTGAAGGGCTGCGTTAGGCTCCAAAAAGGGAGCGTACAGGCATATTTACCGCCACTTCAACTCTCAATACCAGCGTTGCTTACGGTAGCAGCTAGCTGGAAAAACGTGCTCGTGCACAATTCCCCCATAGGAAACAATGGGGCAGTTTGGGCTGAAAAAAAAACTAACACCTGCAAAAAAGCAGCGTTCAGCTCCTAACGCAGCCCCATTGTTTCCTATGGGGAAACACTTTCTAAGTCTGCACCTAACACCCTAACATGTTCCCTGAGTCTAAACACCCCTAATCTTACACTTATTAACTCCTAATCTGCCACCCCCACTATCACTGACCCCTGCATTATATTATTAACCCCTAATCTGCTGCTCCGGACACCGCCGCAACCTACATTATAGCTATGTACCCCTAATCTGCTGCCCCTAACATCGCCGACCCCTATATTATATTTATTAACCCCTAATCTGCCACCCCCAATTTCACCGCTACCTACCTACACTTATTAACCCCTAATCTGCTGACCGGACCTCGCCGCTACTCTAATAAATGTATTAACCCCTAAACCGCCTCACTCCCGCCTCAAAAACCCTATAATAAATAGTATTAACCACTAATCTGCCCTCCCTAACATCGCCGACACCTTACTTCAAGTTTTAACACCTAATCTGCAGACCGGACCTCGCCGCTAATCTAATAAATGTATTAACCCCTAAAGCTAAGTCTAACCCTTACCATAACACCCCCCTAAATTAAATATAATTTTAATCTAACAAAATAAATGAAATATTATTAACTAAAGTCTTCCTATTTAAAGCTAAATACTAATATAGCTACAATATAACAAATAATTATATTGTAGCTATTTTGGGATTTATATTTATTTCACAGGCAACTTTGTATTTATTTTAACTAGGTACAATAGCTATTAAATAGTTATTTACTATTTAATAGCTACCTAGTTAAAATAATTACCAAATTACCTGTAAAATAAATCCTAACCTAAGTTACAATTAAACCTAACACTACACTAGCAATAAATAAATTAAATCAATTAACTACAAGTACCTACAATGAAATAAACTAAACTAAATAACAAAAAAAACAAACAATAAATTACAAAAAATAAAAAAAGAATTTTAGTTTAAAACAAGAATTTTAAGCTAATGACACCTACTCTAAGCCCCCTAATAAAATAACAAAGCCCCCAAAATAAAAAAATTCCCTACCCTAATCTAAATTAAAAGTTAACAGCTCTATTACCTTACCAGCCCTTAAAAGGGCTTTTTGCGGGGCATGCCCCAAAGAAATCAGCTCTTTTGCCTGTAAAAAAACCACAATACCACCCCCCAACATTACAACCCACCACCCATATACCCCTACTCTAACCCAAATCCCCCTTAAATAAACCTAACACTACCCCCCTGAAGATCTCCTTACCTTGAGTTGTCTTCACTCAGCCGAGCAGCGATGGACCAAAAGAAGACATCCGGAGCGGCCGAAGTCTTTATCCTATCTGGGCAGAAGAGGACATCCGGACCGGCAGACATCTTCATCCAAGCGGCATCTTCTATCTTCATCCATCCGACGAGGAGCGGCTCCATCTTCAATACCTCCGGCACGGAACATCCTCTTCTACCGACGACTACCGACGAATGAAGGTTCCTTTAAGAGACTTCATCCAAGATGGCGTCCCTCGAATTTCCAAATGGCTGATAGGATTCTATCAGCCAATCGGTATTAAGGTAGGAAAAATTTTATTGGCTGATTGAATCAGCCAATCAGATTCAAGTTCAATCGGATTGGCTGATCCAATCAGCCAATCAGAGTGAGCTCGCATTCTATTGGCTGATCGGAACAGCCAATAGAATGCAAGCTTAATCTGATTAGAGTGGCGGCAATGTGGGCGGACCTCGGTTTAGGGGTACATAGGTAGTTTATGGGTGTTAGTGTACTTTAGAGCACAGTAGTTAAGAGCTTTATAAACCGGCATTAGCCCAGAAAGCTCTTAACTACTGACTTTTTTCTGCGGCTGGAGCCTTGTCGGTAGAGGGTCTAATGCTCACTTCAGCCAAGACTCTAAATACTGGCGTTAGGAAGATCCCATTGAAAAGATAGGCTACGCAATTGGCGTAAGGAGATCTGCGGTATGGAAAAGTTGCGGCTTGGAAGTGAGCGTTAGACCCTTTCCTGGCTGACTCTAAATACCAGCGGACGGTAAAAAGCAGCGTTAGGAGCCCTTAACGCTGCTTTTAGACGGCTAACACAGAACTCTAAATCTAGGCGTATCTAATTAAAATTATTTGCATAAATATTTAAAAAAGTGTTATATATACACACACACACACACATACATGTCTAAATATGTGTATGCATGCATGTGTGTATATATATATATATATATATATTTGTGTATATATGTGTATTTACATATGTATTTATATATTTATATTTATATATATGTATATACATACATGTAAACTCATAGAAACACATATATATATATATATAAGTACATGTATACACACATACACACACACACACATATATATATATATTCCAAAAAAGTAGGCACTCTCCGTTTGAATCCACAAATCTTTACTGTGTATTAAGTCTTTTTCTTTTAAACAGATTCACTGAGGCCTATATTTAGAGTTTTGTCGGTAAGGACCCGCGTAGCTAACGCCGAATTTTTTCTGGCCGCACCATAAAAATAACTCTGGTATTGAGAGTCCACATAAAGGCTGCGTTAGGCTCCAAAAAAGGAGTGTAGAGCATTTTTAACGCAGCTTCAACTCTCAATACCAGAGTTGCTTACGCAAGCGGCCAGCCTCAAAAACATGCTCGTGCACAATTCCCCCATAGAAAACAATGGGGCTGTTTGAGCTGAAAAAAAAACTAACACCTGCAAAAAAGCCGCGTTCAGCTCCTAACGCAGCCCCATTGTTTGCTATGCGGAAACACTTCCTAAGTCTGCACCTAACACCCTAACATGTACCCGAGTCTAAACATCCCTAACCTTACACTTGTTAACCCCTATTCTGCCGCTCCCGCTATCGCTGACCCCTGCATATTATTATTAACCCCTAATCTGTCGCTCCGTAAACCGCCGCTACTTACATTATCCTTATGTACCCCTAATCTGCTGCCCTAACATCGCCAACCCCTATATTATATTTATTAACCCCTAATCTGCCCCCCACAACGTCGCCTCCACCTGCCTACACTTATTAACCCCTAATCTGCCGAGCGGAACCTGAGCGCTACTATAATAAAGTTATTAACCCCTAATCCGCCTCACTAACCCTATAATAAATATTATTAACCCCTAATCTGCCCTCCCTAACATCGCCGACACCTAACTTCAATTATTAACCCCTAATCTGCCGACCGGAGCTCACAGCTATTCTAATAAATGTATTAACCCCTAAAGCTAAGTCTAACCCTAACACTAACACCCCCCGAAATTAAATATAATTTTAATCTAACGAAATTAATTAACTCTTATTAAATAAATTATTTCTATTTAAAGCTAAATACTTACCTGCAAAATAAATCCTAATATAGCTACAATATAAATTATAATTACATTGTAGCTATTTTAGGATTAATATTTATTTTACAGGCAACTTTGTAATTATTTTAACCAGGTACAATATCTATTAAATAGTTAAGAACTATTTAATAGTTACCTAGTTAAAATAATTACAAAATTACCTGTAAAATAAATCCTAACCTAAGTTACAATTAAACCTAACACTATACTATCATTAAATTAATTAAATAAAATACCTTCAATTACCTACAATTAAACCTAACACTACACTATCAATACATTAATTAAATACAATATCTACAAATAACTACAATGAAATAAACTAACTAAAGTACAAAAAATAAAAAAGAACTAAGTTACAAAAAATAAAAAAATATCTACAAACATAAGAAAAATATTACAACAATTTTAAACTAATTACACCTACTCTAAGCCCCCTAATAAAACAACAAAGCCCCCCAAAATAAAAAATGCCCTACCCTATTCTAAATTACTAAAGTTAAATGCTCTTTTACCTTACCAGCCCTGAACAGGGCCCTTTGTGGGGCATGCCCCAAGAAGTTAAGCTCTTTTGCCTGTAAAAAAAACATACAATACCCCCCCCAACATTACAACCCACCACCCACATACCCCTAATGTAACCCAAACCCCCCTTAAATAAACCTAACACTAAGCCCCTGAAGATCTTCCTTCCTTATCTTCACCATACCAGGTTCACCGATCTGTCCTGAAGAGCTCCTCCGATGTCCTGATCCAAGCCCAAACGGGGGGCTGAAGATGTCCATGATCCGGTAGAAGTCTTCATCCAAGCGGGGCAGAAGAGGTCTTCCATCCGATTGAAGTCTTCATCCAAGCGGGGCAGAAGAGATCTTCCATCTGATTGAAGTCTTCATCCAGGCGGCATCTTCTATCGACATCCATCTGGAGCGGAGCGGCAGCATCCTGAAGACCTCCGACGCGGAACATCCATCCTGGCCGATGACTGAACGACGAATGACGGTTCCTTTAAATGACGTCATCCAAGATGGCGTCCCTCGAATTCCGATTGGCTGATAGGATTCTATCAGCCAATCAGAATTAAGGTAGGAATATTCTGATTGGCTGATGGAATCAGCCAATCAGAATCAAGTTCAATCCGATTGGCTGATCCAATCAGACAATCAGATTGAGCTCGCATTCTATTGGCTGTTCCGATCAGCCAATAGAATGCAAGCTAAATCTGATTGGCTGATTCCATCAGCCAATCAGAATATTCCTACCTTAATTCCGATTGGCTGATAGAATCCTATCAGCCAATCGGAATTCGAGGGACGCCATCTTGGATGATGTCATTTAAAGGAACCGTCATTCGTCGTTCAGTCGTCGGCCACGATGGATGTTCCGCTTCGGAGGTCTTCAGGATGCTGCCGCTCCGTTCCAGATGGATGTCGATAGAAGATGTCGCCTGGATGAAGACTTCAATCGGATGGAAGACCTCTTCTGCCCCGCTTGGATGAAGACTTCTACCGGATCATGGACATCTTCAGCCCCCCGCTTGGGCTTGGATCAGGACATCGGAGGAGCTCTTCAGGACGGATCGGTGAACCTGGTATGGTGAAGATAAGGTAGGAAAATCTTCAGGGGCTTAGTGTTAGGTTTATTTAAGGTGGGTTTGGGTTAGATTAGGGGTATGTGGGTGGTGGGCTGTAATGTTGGGGGGGGGGTATTGTATGTTTTTTTTACAGGCAAAAGAGCTGAACTTCTTGGGGCATGTCCTGCAAAGGGCCCTGTTCAGGGCTGGTAAGATAAAAGAGCTTTTAACTTTAGTAATTTAGAATAGGGTAGGGCATTTTTTATTTTGGGGGGCTTTGTTGTTTTATTAGGGGGCTTAGAGTAGGTGTAATTAGTTTAAAATTGTTGTAATATTTTTCTTATGTTTGTAGATATTTTTTTTTATTTTTTGTAACTTAGTTCTTTTTTATTTTTTGTACTTTAGTTAGTTTATTTCATTGTAGTTATTTGTAGATATTGTATTTAATTAATTTATTTATAGTGTAGTGTTAGGTTTAATTGTAGGTAATTGTAGTTATTTTATTTAATTAATTTAATGATAGTATAGTGTTAGGTTTAATTGTAACTTAGGTTAGGATTTATTTTACAGGTAATGTTGTAATTATTTTAACTAGGTAACTATTAAATAGTTCTTAACTATTTAATAGCTATTGTACCTGGTTAAAATAATTACAAAGTTGCCTGTAAAATAAATATTAATCCTAAAATAGCTACAATGTAATTATAATTTATATTGTAGCTATATTAGGATTTATTTTACAGGTAAGTATTTATCTTTAAATAGGATTAATTTATTTAATAAGAGTTAATTAATTTTGTTAGATTAAAATTATATTTAATTTAGGGGGGTGTTAGTGTTAGGGTTAGACTTAGCTTTAGGGGTTAATACATTTATTAGAATAGCGGTGAGCTCCAGTCGGCAGATTAGGGGTTAATAATTGAAGTTAGGTGTCGGCGATGTTAGGGAGGGCAGATTAGGGGTTAATACTATTTATTATAGGGTTAGTGAGGCGGATTAGGGGTTAATAACTTTATTATAGAAGCGGTGCGGTCCGCTCGGCAGATTAGGGGTTAATAAGTGTAGGCAGGTGGAGGCGACGTTGAGGGGGGCAGGTTAGGGGTTAATAAATATAATATAGGGGTCGGCGGTGTTAGGGGCAGCAGATTAGGGGTACATAAGGATAACGTAGGTGGCGGCGCTTTGCGGTCGGCAGAATAGGGGTTAATAAGTGAAGGTAGCTGGCGTCGACGTTGTGGGGGCAGGTTAGGGGTTAATAAATATAATATAGGGGTCGGCAGTGTTAGGGGCAGCAGATTAGGGGTACATAAGGATAACGTAGTTGGCGGTCGGCTGATTAGGGGTTAAAAAATTTAATCGAGTGGCGGCGATGTGGGGGGACCTCGGTTTAGGGGTACATAGGTAGTTTATGGGTGTTAGTGTACTTTAGAGTACAGTAGTTAAGAGCTTTATAAACCGGCGTTAGCCCAGAAAGCTCTTAACTACTGACTTTTCCTGCGGCTGGAGTTTTGTCGTTAGATTTCTAACGCTCACTTCAGACACGACTCTAAATACCGGAGTTAGAAAGATCCCATTGAAAATATAGGATACGCAATTTACGTAAGGGGATCTGCGGTATGGAAAAGTCGCGGCTGAAAAGTGAGCGTTAGACCCTTTTTTGAGTGACGCCAAACACCAGAGTTAGCCTAAAACCAGCGTTAGGAGCCTCTAACGCTGGTTTTCACGGCTAACGCCAAACTCCAAATCTAGGCCTGAGTGAGAACACAATCACTGTTGACAGGCATCCTAGCAACAAGCGGCGTCTGCAATGATGTAGATACCCTAGGGTTGGCGACGGTAGGTGGTTTGCGGCTTCCGGTGGTGGTACCTAACTACGTGTGGCGTCTCTCCTCTGATGACGTAACCAATGCGCCAGGTACACACCGCTGTTGGCCGGACCACACGAGGTGATGTAGATTGTTAAGTTATTAATTATATTGTTGATTGACTAATCATTTATGTAAATAGTAGGGAGTGTGGTTATAAATAATAGGATGTTTTTAGCACAGTGTTTGTAAGTCCGAGGACGGTGGTGAAACCCCAAAACGTCACTTAATACACAGTAAAGATTTGTGGATTCAAACGGAGAGTGCCTACTTTTTTGGAATATTTAACTTGTTGCCTGAGCACCCCGGACAGGAGTTGGGAGTGCTAAACCGGAAGGAATTATTTATATATATATATATATATATATATATATATATATATATCCACTTTGCAGCCCAGTGTTTTAGTATGTATATATTGAAAATATTTTACATTCCAATGTTCTTCACATAGGGGCAATGTTCTAACTTTTTTAAATAGATATTCCTCTATTTCTGTATATATCTATACCTGTACATATACGTGTGTGTGTGTATATATATATATATATATATATATATACTGTAGGTATATATGTATATTATACAAAAAATCAATCAGATATATATAAAAATATATAAAAAAAATAAAAAGAACATTGTCTTATATATAAAGAACACTGGAATTTTAAGTATTTATAACTCACATTGGCTATAGCACACTTGGTTAAATGCTATTGGGTTAGCGCACACGCAATATCCAAAGTCCCTGTAGTTAGAGTGTGTCAGCTTCCGCTCATGTGCAAACCATTTACTTATTAATACATATTAAACGTTTACTTCTGGCGGTGTCTGCACGTGAACGAAAATGCTGAGCAGCATGCCACTTTTAATCTAGTTCATAGATGGCTAGGAGGAGTCGGTGCTCCCAACCTTGTAGACAATTATCAAGCTTCCAGATTGGTACAATGTATTTTGTTGAAAAAAGGACTGTCATATATTTTATGGCTAATTTAGAATCAAGAGGGAGGTTATAGATCACCTGAAGACATCATATGGATAAGGGGTAAGGGCTACGAGCATAAGATTGCCAATATGGTAGCCATATTAAACTTTATACAAATTTGGTCCTCTCTAGCCTACTCACTTTCAATACTCCCTGTAAACTCTTTAAAACTACCACTGAGATATCTAATATCTCCAGAGTTTGGTAATAAATTGGAAAAATTGGAGAATAATCATCTTAATAGGGTGGCATATATTCTCGAGTCTGTTAAAATTCTGTTATACTCCTAACTACAACAAAAATTGTATCCGTCGGGCCTTCACTGGTATTGTAATCTATAAACCACTCCAACAGTACATACATACATAGTAAATTCAGAGCATGAATCATCTTCTTAACCCTTCAAGTACCCAAACCGCTACTGCCTCCAGTGGTAAATCTAAACATTACATCACATAATATGTGCACAAACTTACACCTAACAATAAAATAGCCTTACATAAAGATATCTATATACAAAAATGTGTTAAATAAATGTATTCATTATCAAAAATAGAGACACATATCACCAAACTTTAAAATACTGACAGTTCCAAATCCCTATTCATACCTTTTAACTCCATTGTATCTAAATTAGATATCTAGAATGCCTACCATTGTTTAAGCATTGTGGAATCTGTTGGTGCTCTAACCAATAACTGATATTAGTAATAATAATGAGATGTCCTTGATCCCCATTGTCAAAAATGGTATGCTGAAAAAAATGTATTCCACATATTACTTTAATATTACTCTTATGTTCACTGACCATTTTGCCAACACACCTTTTAGTCTCACCAATATATGCCTCCCCACAGGGGCATTTAACAATATAGATCACATAATTTGTTTTACAGGTATAATAACCCTTAGTAGTATTTTTCCCTTTTGTGGGTAATGAAAAGTCCCAAATTTCAGCATATTACTACAACTAGAGAAGTTCAAACAAGGGAAACACCCATTACTTACTTCTTTATTTAATACAGCCCTGTCTCACTTTCTTAAATGGTCTTATATCTGCTCTAATAAGTTTATCTCCAATATTATCACTGCGCCTATATGCTGACCTTGGGATTCTCCAGAACTCAGGGACATTGGGATTACAATATTATCTTAATTATATCCCAATGTTTTTGGATAATCAGTTGTATTTTAATACTCTGATTATTATATTTTGAAACAAAAGTAAGGTGACCAGATTCTTCCTGCTTCAATTTTCTTTTTAATAAGGGTTCATGAGGAATATTCATTACTTTATTTATTTCTTCCTCAATTAAGGAAGGATGGTATCCCTGATTCACAAATCTCATACCTATCTCATAACTTTTTGCCTCTAGTAGTATAACTATGTGAGAAATGTATTGAATCACTTAGCGTGATTAAGAGAAAGTTTCCGAAAAGTTGCTGCTTTTTCTCTTCATGTCCTTGGATTGTTTTTCTAATAAAGAAGAATTTAATTACCATGTTCTGTCACTGTTGGAATATATATATATATATATATATATATCATTGCACAAGCATTTCTTATTAAATGCTTGTCCAATGCTGCCCCCTGTACATTTGAGGCCAATTGAGCGCTAGCAGGGGGTGTCAATCATCCCGATCGTATCTGATCGGGATGATTGCAATCCACCTCAGAGGTGGCGGGCGAGTTAAGGAGCAGCGGTCTTATGACCGCTGCTTCTTAACTCCTGATTCCAGCGAGCCGAAATACTAGCGTGGAATGAGCAGCATACGCTGTCTAATAAATTGGCCCCAATATATGTTTCTATTTGTTTTAGTTGTGTTTTGGTGTAAATTTCAGTTTTATTGATTTCTTTTGTTTTTGGTATTACCATTACACATGCAATATATTATATTTACTTTATTAACAACATTTAATGCATTCTGAGACAATCATGTTATTTTTTTCATTGCCCTGAAGCTTGTATTTACTGTAAATTGGACAATATTGGTCGGTTTTCCAAATATCTTCAGTGTTTATGACGACAGTGCATTGTTGATGTACATCTTTTAAGCTAATATAAAACAAAGAGAAAATAGCCATATTTTTTTATTGGTTTTGAAAAAGCTAATATATATATATATATAAATATATATATATATATATATATATATATATATACAGTATCCCACAAAAGTGAGTACACCCCTCACATTTTTGTAAATATTTTATTATATCTTTTCATGTGATAACACTGAAGAAATGATGCTTTGCTACAATGTAAAATAGTGAGTGTATAGCCTGTATAACAGTGTAAATTTGCTGTCCCCTCAAAATAACTCAACACACAGCCATTAATGTCTAGCCATTTTCCCTCCCCTGTGTCATGTGACTCGTCAGTGTTACAAGGTCTCAGGTGTGAATGGAGCAGTCATCCCAGAAGGAAGCCTCTTCTAAAGATGAAAGACCGCAAACAGTTTGCTGAAGACAACCAGACTAAGGACATGGATTACTGGAACCATGTCCTGTGGTCTGATGAGACCAAGATAAATATATTTGGTTCAGAGGATGTCAAGCGTGTGTGGCGGCGACCAGGAGAGGAGTCCAAAGACAAGTGTGTCTTGCCTACAGTCAAACATGATGGTGAGAGTGTCATGGTCTGGGACTGCATGAGTGCTGCCGGCACTGGGGAGCTACAGTTCATTGAGAGAACCATGAATGCCAACATGTACTGTGACATACTGAAGCAGAGCATGATCCTCTCCCTTCGGAGACTGGGCCATAGGGCAGTATTCCAACATGATAACTCCCCAAACACACCTCCAAGACAACCACTGCTTTGCTAAAGAAGCTGAGGATAAAGGTGATGGACTGGCCAAGCATTTCTCCAGACCTAAACTCTATTTAGCATCTGTGGGGCATCCTCAAATGGAAGGTAGGGGAACACAAGGTCTCTAACATCCACCAGCTCTGTGATGTCATCATGGAGGAGTGGAAGAGGACTCCAGTGGCAACCTGAGAAGCTCTGGTGAACTCCATGCCCAAGACATTTAAGGCAGTGCTGAAAAATAATGGTGGCCACACAAAATATTGACACTTTGGGCCCAATTTGGACATTTCCACTTAGGGGTGTACTTTTGTTGCCAACAGTTTTGACATTAATGTCTGTGTGTTGAATTATTTTGAGGGGACAGCAAATTTACACTGTTATACAGGCTGTACACTCACTACTTTAACCCCTTAAGGACCAAGGACGTACGCCATACGTCCTCAAAAAAAAGTCACTTAATGACCAAGGACGTATGGCGTACGTCGTTGGTATTGGAAAGCGATGGAAGCGATCCTGCTCGCTTCCAGCTGCTTTCTGGGTTATTGCAGTGATGCCTCGATATCGAGGCATCCTGCAATAACCTTGCATGGCCATCCGATGCAGAGAGAGCCACTCTGTGGCCCTCTCTGCACCGGACATCGATGGCCGGTATCGTTGGTGGGTGGGAGCCAGTCTGGGAGGTGGGTGGCGGCCATCGATGGGCCTTGTGATGTGGAGGGGGGCGGGATCATGAGCGGGGTTTGCCGGGGGCGAGCACAGTGACGTGAGTGCGTGCACGAGGGTGGGGGCGGGCGCGTGCACGGGGTGGGAGCGGGTGGGAACTGCTACACTACAGAAAATTTGTAAAATAAAAGTGGGACAAATATATTATAAAATTGAAAATATAAAACATCAAAGCGATCTGGGAGGTGGTGGGGGGTTAGTGTTTGGGGGGGTAAGCAACACTACAGAAAAAAAAAATTACATTTTAAAAAAAAACATTTTTTTTGTAAACTGGGTACTGGCAGACAGCTGCCAGTACCCAAGATGGCTACCAATAAGGTAGAGGGGGAGGGTTAGAGAGCTGTTTAGGAAGGATCAGGGAGTTTGGGGGCTAAGGGGGGTGTCCTACACAGTAGCATATGTAAATATGCTAAAAAAATATATAAACAAAAAAGATACCTTTTATATTAGTACTGGCTACACTACACTAAAGCTAAAATTAACCCTACAAGCTCCCTACAAGATCCCTAATTAACCCCTTCACTGCTGGGCATAATACACGTGTGGTGCGCAGCGGCATTTAGCGGCCTTCTAATTACCAAAAAGCAACGCCAAAGCCATATATGTCTGCTATTTCTGAACAAAGGGGATCCCATAGAAGCATTTACAATTATTTGTGCCATAATTGCACAAGCTGTTTGTAAATAATTTCAGTGAGAAACCTAAAATTGTGAAAAAGTGAACATTTTTTTTAATTTGGTCGCATTTGGCGGTGAAACGGTGGCATGAAATATACCAAAATGGGCCTAGATCAATACTTTGGGTTGTCTACTACACTACACTAAAGCTAAAATGAACCCTAGAAACTCCCTACATGCTCCCTAATTAACCCCTTACTGCTGGGCATAATACACGTGTGGTGCACAGTGGCATTTAGTGGCCTTCTAATTACCAAAAAGCAACGCCAAAGCCATATATGTCTGCTATTTCTGAACAAAGGGGATCCCAGAGAAGCATTTACAACCATTTATGCCATAATTGCACAAGTTGTTTGTAAATAATTTCAGTGAGAAACCAAAAGTTTGTGAAAAAAATTGTGAAAAAGTGAACAATTTTTTTTTATTTAATCGCATTTGGCGGTGAAATGGTGGCATGAAATATACCAAAATGGGTCTAGATCAATACTTTGGGATGTCTTCTAAAAAAATATATTTACATGTTAAGGGATATTCAGGGATTCCTGAAAGATATCAGTGTTCCAATGTAACTAGCGCTAATTTTGAAAAAAAAGTGGTTTGGAAATAGCAAAGTACTACTTGTATTTATTGCCCTATAACTTTAAAAAAAAAGCAAAGAACATGTAAACATTGGGTATTTCTAAACTCAGGACAAAATTTAGAAACTATTTAGCATGGGAGTTTTTTGGTGGTTGTAGATGTGTAACAGATTTTGGGGGTCAAAGTAAGAAAAAGTGTGTTTTTTCCATTTTTTCCTCATATTTTTATAGTAAGTTATAAGATATGATGAAAATAATGGTATCTTTAGAAAATCCATTTAATGGCGAGAAAAACGGTATATAATATGTGTGGGTACAGTAAATGAGTAAAAGGAAAATTACAGCTAAACACAAACACTACAGAAATGCAAAAATAGCCTTGGTCCCAATCGATCAGAAAATGGAAAAGTGCTGTGGTCATTAAGGGGTTAAATTGTAGCAAAGTGTCATTTCATCAGTGTTGTCACATGAAAAGATATAATAAAATATTTACAAAAGTGTGAGGGGTGTACTCACTTTTTTGAGTTACTATCTATCTATCTATCTATCTATCTATCTATCTATCTATATAAAAAACAAACAGAGAATATACACAGGCGGCTTGAAACCAAACATAGAATACTAGAGTGGAATCAGTGATGTGCAGTCACTAGAGGCAGGTGAGGCAGTGCTTCACCTCTCATATGGGCAAAAATATATTTTTTTTATTGGCTTTAAAAAAAAAATTGTAAATTTTTTCCCCCAGCATTTTTTTTTCTCACAGCTATATGTTGTGCAATGAAGAGGCACAATCAGATCTGCCCACCATTACACAACATGCTGCGCCATCTACTGGATGCAAGTGGTTAAGATCATTGCATGGCTCATTAACTGCTTATTTGAGGCAGTCCTATTTGGGCTGAACCAATCCAGTGAGAGGCATTAGTAAGTGGAACATAGGGTTGGGGCTGGATGTTAAATCATATAAAACAAAACAAAAACGCAAAAAAACTACTTTCATATATTTTGTTGCTGTCCTGTGAACCTGCTAGCTTTGCTAAAGTGAAAAAGAGAGTTCTGTTCTTCCCCTCTAAGTGCAGTGGAATGTGCCACTGTCACTTCCTGAATCCTTACAGAGCAGGAGAGAGGCACAGAGAGCAGTGTTTCACCCACATCTTATTAAAGTAAGATTTTACTGAAAGATTCTGTTAGTTAAAATGATAATTTAATGAATGTGGTTTAGTGTTTGTTTACTCTTTTATAGCAGGGTCGTTTTTGTATTTTGTTTACTCAAACTTTACACCCACTAACTTAGCAGCTTGCCTCTGTACTTCACACTAAATTATAGACTAATTTTGAACTCTCTGTAGCTCTGCTGTTTTATTACTTTAAAATGCAGTGGTCCCCCCCCTTGTGTGTGTGTGTGTGTGTGTGTGTGTGTCTCTCTCTATCTATCCATCTCTCTCCTTATGTGTTGTTCTCCCCCATGGTCTCTTTCTCTCTCTGTCTCTCTTCCTCCCCCTCTGACTCTCATCCCTTATGTAATGAAAGAATCTATAAGCATAATTTGCAGCATTAAAGTAAAATGTATGTTTTAAACATATTTTAATGGGCATGGATTTCTAGATCTCATAATCAGAGCAAGCATTGTGTTATCTGGCAAGAGTTTCTGTTACAATCCTTTTAGACTAAAATCAGATGTTTACTAAGTTGACCAGTTTTCCAAGACACCATTTAAAGGGACATGAAACCCATATGAAACCCATATGCAAATTTAAATAACTTTCCAATTTACATCTAATATCTAATTTTCTTTATTCTTTTGATGTCCTTTGTTGAAAATCATATCTAAATATGCTCAGTAGCTGCTGATTGGTGGCTGCACATAGATACCTCATGTGATTGGCTCACCCATGTGCATTGCTATTTCTTCAACAAAGGATATCTAAAGAATGAAGGTGTATCCTAGCCACTGCCTCACCATCCTCTGACGTCACTGCACGTCACTGAGTGGAATTGCTTTTGTTTCCGTAGGCAGAGTGTCAGTAAAGTTATTGCCAAATCAAACGGACTCTGTGCTATGCATCAGAAAAACATCAAAAACAATAGTCCATTATTCAACAGTGTGTATAGACTTGAAAGTGATAGAGACTGAACTCTCTAAATAGCGTCCACCAACCGTTAGAGCTGTGCTCTCAAATAATCCCCAAACAGAGTAATCTCATATGTATATCGGCATACCCCTTTAGTATAATAATGTAGAAAGTCTGTGATCTCTGTAATTTTGAAATAGGCAGGAGCCAACTCACCAATACACAGGAGTTCACTCAGGGGCTGGCGTCCGTGTGTCTTAGTCGCTTGTATGAGGTGCTTGTACCGCTGCACGCCAGGGGAACCACTTGCTCTACTTCCTGGACAGCATTAATAGCGCTATTTCGACATCCGGTGCCACCGCTCCAGAAACTCTGCCGCCCGGAATGCTGAAACACAGCAGAGTAGGTGTGTCCGCCTCGACCAATCAGGTACTGCGTAGGTGTGTCCGCCTTGACCAATCCGGTACTTCGTTCTCCTGTTCAGGTATGCCGGTTAGGGGAAAAATGTATCAAACTGCTTCAGTGGATGCATAGGGAGCCAGTCTTTATCCTCGCTCATAGATAAACTGTTTGGGAGCTTGGTAGTAAAGAGCCTAAACGATTCCTGGTCAATAGATACTTCATCATAAGAAAAAAGAGTATCCTAGGCTCAAAATAGTAAAAACAGTTCCTTTAATAATCCCACATAGGGTTTAAAAATAACCTAGGAGGTTACAGCAAGGGTAATCACAGCACAAATGAGCATTGAAATGCTAACATGATTCGGCCCGCGGCCGTAATCTTAGCTAATCAATGTAACTGCAATAAAAGTATTTAAAAGCAGCGCCCATTTTCCATTGGTAGGCTTGTAATCCAATCAGGGGTGTTAAAGTTTCACAAGTGTATACTAATAACCAGGGCCACCACTGACTTAACCATTGATCAGGGCCCCCCCCCTCCTTTGAGTTGTGCAATTTTTTACCAAGTGACTAAAACGTATATGCACTTTATTCTTAAGTGTCTATTTAAACTTGGAAATGTTGTTAAACTTGGAAATATTGTAAAGGTTGTAACATACACAAACACAGACACACTCATACACTGAAACACACACACACACTCACACATAAGGATTTACATATAGACACTCTAGCAGACACGCAAAGAAACACACTCAGACACAGACACCCAAACAGACACTCAGCACTTGTTTACATTGACCTGACAAGTAATGAGGTAAACTACAATTTTGTAAAAAAAAAAAAAAAGAGAGATTTAGAAAACAAAATATGGAGTTCTGATTATCTTTTGTAAAGGAAGATGCCAACTAAATGATGACAACAGCATGCAGTAGCTGAAAGGAAGGGCCCTCAACTGCCTAAACAATAATTTAAAGGTTAAATGGTGAATTAGTGACTTCCGGAAAGGTCTTGTTAGGTCAAAGTCTGTAGAATGATGTGAATAATCGAATAATCAGTAGTAAGGTCAAAATATCCTAAAAAGGAACAGACAATGGACACACACACACACACAAACTTGCACATACACCCAAGGAAACACCAACATAGACAGCCTCAGAAAACACACAAAGACATACACAGACACACAGAAACACCCAAAGAAAACACACAAAGACATACACACACAGAGAGACAACCACATAAAACACACAAAGACATATATACAAACACCCTCACTGAGAAATACACAGAAAACACACAAAGGCATACACACACCCTCACAGAGACACCCACAGAAAACACACACACCCTCACAGAGACATCCACAGAAAACACAGACATACACACCCACCCTCACAGAGGCATCCAGAGAAAATACACAAAGACAAACATACACACACCCTCACAGAGACACCCATAGAAAAATCTCAAAGACATATGCACACACCCTCACAGACATCCACAGAAAATGCACAAAGACATACAAACATACACAATGCATACACACAGGGCCGCCACTAGAAATTTTGGGGCCTCTGACTTAACCACTGATCAGGGCTCCCCCCCCCTCCTTTGACATGTGCAATTTTTTACCAAGTGACAAAAACGTATATGCACTTTATTCTTAAGTGTCTATTTAAACTTGGAAATGTTGTAAAGGTAGTAACATACACAAACACAGACACACTCATACACTGAAACACACACACACACTCACACATAAGGATTTACATATAGACACTATAGCAGACACACAAACAAACACACTCAGATACAGACACCCAAACAGACACTCAGCACTTGTTTACATTGACCTGACAAGTAATGAGGTAAACTATAATTTTGTAAAAAAAAAAAAAGGAGATTTAGAAAACAAAATAACAAAATATGGAGTTCTGATTATCTTTTGTAAAGGAAGATGCCAACTAAATGATGACAACAGCATTCAGTAGCTGAAAGGAAGAGCCCTGAACTGCCTAAACAATAATTTAAAGGTTAAATGGTGAATTAGTGACTTCCGGAAAGGTCTTGTTTGCTCAAAGTCTGTAGAAAGATGTGAATAATCAGTAGTAAGGTCAAAATGTCCTAAAAAGGAACAGACAATGGACACACACACACAGAAACTTGCACATACACCCAAGGAAACACCAACATAGACAGCCTCAGAAAACACACAAAGACATACACAGACACACAGAGACACCCACAGAAAACACACAAAGACATACACACACACAGAGACAACCACATAAAACACACAAAGACATATATACAAACACCCTCACTGAGAAATCCACAGAAAACACACAAAGACATACACACACCCTCACAGAGACACCCACAGAAAACACACACCCTCACAGAGACATCCACAGAAAACACAGACATACACACCCACCCTCACAGAGGCATCCAGAGAAAATACACAAAGACAAACATACACACACCCTCACAGAGACACCCATAGAAAAAATATCAAAGACATATGCACACACCCTCACAGACATCCACAGCAAATGCACAAAGACATACACACATACACAATACATACACACACCCTCACAGAGACACCCATAGAAAAATCTCAAAGACATATGCACACACCCTCACAGACATCCACAGAAAATGCACAAAGACATACACACCCACCCTCACAGAGAGACCCACAGAAAAAAAAATACATACACACTCATAGAGACACAAACCAAAGCACAAAGACATAAACACAGACACCCACAGAAACACTCACAGGAGGAAAGATTTATGCACCTTGCATCCCCTAAATCAACAGTGTGTGACATGCATGATAAAAAATTGCAGCAATTAAGAGATCACTTTTTAAAGAATCATATTTGTAAATGTGCAAACAAAAATAATTCTGTGAATTCAAAATTGTACATTAATGATCTGGGTAAATTGCTAGATGAAGAAAAGTACTTTTAAAAGGTTGACATATGTTTGTTTGTTTTTTTCCCCATTTTCCCCAAACAAAGAGCACCACTTCAAATATAGTGTATATACTCCTTGTAATAACATTTCCCATGCTCAATTAGCACTCTGCTGTAGTACCAAATGGTGGCTGCCAAAATTAAAAAATTTATATATATATATATATATATATATATATATATATATATTTATTTTTTTTAGCTCTTGCCTCATGGGGCCCCCCTGGCTCATGGGGCCCCTGACAGCAGTCACCCCTGTCACCCCCTGATGGCGGCCCTGGGTACCTCACTACATTTTTGATTGCAAAAGAAAATAATAATCAAGACATACCACAACAATTAAGGAACAATACTGCAATTGATAATGCACATATAAAACTTTTCATAATAACAACATATCAACAGAAATACATGACCTGCTTTCTTGGTAGCAGCAAAGAAAAGAGGAAGGATTGTTCTGGACTCTTTATTGCTATGCTGTATCCTGATTGGTTATACACTGACATACACAATACATATACACACCCTCACAGAGAAACCCATAGAAAAATCTCAAAGACATATGCACACACCCTCACAGATATCCACAGAAAATGCACAAAGACATACACACCCACCCTCACAGAGAGACCCACAGAAAAAAAATACATACACACTCATAGAGACACAAACCAAAGCACAAAGACATAAACACAGACACCCACAGAAACACTCACAGGAGGAAAGATTTATGCACCTTGCATCCCCTAAATCAACAGTGTGTGACATGCATGATAAAAAATTGCAGCAATTAAGAGATCACTTTTTAAAGAATCATATTTGTAAATGTGCAAACAAAAATAATTCTGTGAATTCAAAATTGTACATTAATGATCTGGGTAGATTGCTAGATGAAGAAAAGTACTTTTAAAAGGTTGACATATGTTTGTTTGTTTTTTTCCCCATTTTCCCCAAACAAAGAGCACCACTTCAAATATAGTGTACAAATGTTCCCATCTGTCAGCTGTACTTATGGATTTTGAAAATGCTGTACTCTATATGGTCTTGGTGGAACCATAAGCTGTGGTACTCATACCATTAGATCTGGTTAAATGCAGGATTTAGGCTTGTTGGTATGTATTTCAAATTTAAGTCAGCTGTAGTGTAAACTAACCAGTTTTAAGTTAACCTGTCTCATTTTAAACACTGAGCAATCTTAGTCTGAGAGTATAACATTTTATGCAGATGTAAAAATATAAATGATAAAATGCCTCCTTGCATCTGGAAAGTCTTTGCATAAAGGGGCAGTAAACTGGAATGTAATATATATACATACATATCTGCCAAAAAGGGCACCTACCATTTGTGTATTGAAGAGGAAACATTTCTGCATGGTTTTAAATATAGAATTTTTACAGCATTGTCAAATAATCATAAATACACTGCTGCTAAAAGAAAATGTGTTTTTATGGACCCCTGGCCCCACCATACAACTACTACCACATTGAAGTTACAATCTGAA
The DNA here is from genome assembly GCF_027579735.1 of Bombina bombina. Lineage (NCBI taxonomy): Eukaryota > Metazoa > Chordata > Amphibia > Anura > Bombinatoridae > Bombina > Bombina bombina. Next base: position 832,222,376 of record NC_069503.1, on the reverse strand, counting down.
ATTGCACAAAGAAATAAAAAACATTTGTTAAGTAAGTTCTACCTTCTCTGCAAATGAAAGTGATCTGCCGTCTGACTCAGGCACACACTGTACAAACAAAGTGCCAAGTCTGTGTCACACTGTGCATAGTGATTTAGTGTACACTCAGAAATCCTCTCAAATGCTAATACTTTACTCCTTGTAATAACATTTCCCATGCTCAATTAGCACTCTGCTGTAGTACCAACTGGTGGCTGCCAAAATTAAAAAATATATATATTTTTTATTTTATTTTATTTTTTTAGTTCTTGCCTTATGGGGCCCCTGACAGCAGTCACCCCTGTAACCCCCTGATGGCGGCCCTGCTAATAACTATAATTATTTAACCCTCTTATCAAGAGCAACATCGTTCACTCAATAAAGGACTGTCATAGAGATAGTCTGCGAAGTCTGTCTGTGTGTAAATACAAGGTTAAAAGAAGGGTAGCAGTAAGAAAAAAGAAAAAGAAATGCAATGTCATACATATCTCATTGAATACATCAATATTAAATAATAGATAACTGTTCATGGTAGATATTATAAAAAATGGTTATTTGTTTATAGAGAACACAACCTTGTAAAAAGTGTCACTATCAAAAATTAGATGATAAGAGAGAACTACATATTTGTTGCTACGTACATATATATATCTATTTATTATTATTCATGTAGATATATATTCCCTAATTCATTAGAGAAATATGTGTTAAAGAACATTTGTCCCCACCATTCCCATTTAAGATTATATCATATATTATCTCCTTGTTTAAATATATAATCCCATATGATATTATACCATCCCTAGCACCTTAAAATGTATAAATAGGGGTGAGAAAGAATGAGATTTAAATAAGAATATATATAAGGACATAAATTACTACAAATACATATATATATCCATATCAGATGGTTATGTACACCACTATATAATTATATTCCAACAAGTGTTAGAAATAAACATGGGAGTCCAATTTTATAGTGATATACATACACATCTGGCATATGACATTTCTCATTTAAGTTGTCAAATAGTGAACACTTATTCCTAGTTGTAATATCTATTGACTATCCTATTTCCAATAATTGATTAAGTCATATTCTGAATTTAAGCCTGTGGGAACTCTTGTGGCTAACTTAAAAATCCAGAACATCTCACGTTTCCCTAATATTTTATTCCTATCCCCACCTCTAGGTGGTGGATTCACTTGTTCAATTATTTGCCATCTCAATGAATCAACATTTTTGTGATGGTACCTTTTAAAATGTTGAACCAAGAGGTGTGCTAGCTTCTCCCTTAGTAATCGTTGATAAATGGTTTCTAATTCTGGTGTTAGCGTCATTCGTCGTTAAACCTACATATTGTAGGTGGCAATCTATACATGTGATTACATAGATAATGTACGTTGAAGTACAGTTAAGACATTTTTCAATTGAATACCTCTCATGTGTCACTGATTATGTAAAGTGATCAGTAAATATACCAAAGTCACAAGGCCTGCATTTAACTCTCCCACATCTAAACATCCCCTTGTGTGTCAACCAGGATCCTTTAGTTGTTTGTGTTGTCTGGGGTAATTGAGAAGGTGAGAGAATATTACCCAATGTTTTGCACTTTCTATAAGAACACCGTAACCCATTGTTGACGCAAGAATCTAATTTGGTGTTTGCTGCTAGAAGTCTAAAATGTTTTTTCACAATGTTACAGACTGCATTATAGTTTGTACTAAAATCTGTCACAAACGTAACCTTAGAGTGGTCATATTTATCCTCTCTATCTTTGTCAGCAAGAAGTGTATTTCTATCAATTTTATCAACTTGATTTTGGGCTCTGTTTATAGTGTGTCTAGAGTATCCTCCATCTTTCAAGTTAGATCTCATAGTTTGACTTTGTGTTTTGTAGGTCTTCTCTAGTGTACAGTTCCTTTTAACTCTGGTTAGCTGTCCCTTTGCCACTGCAAAGGAGACATGCTTCGGGTGGCAACTAGTACCGTGTAATAGTGTATTTTTAGTGATAGGCTTTCTATGGATGTCACATGTAATTTTGCCATTTTCGTCTGCCTTTAGAGTAAGGTCCAAGTAGTTTATGCACTCTTTACTTCTTTCTGAAGTAAATTTAAGTCCCACCGTATTCTTGTTCAAGTTCAATAGAAATTCATCCAATATGTCCTCAGGACCTTTCCATATGAGTAACAAATCATCTATATAGCGCTTGTAAAACGCTATACAGTGTCTCTGAGGATTCTCATCTCCACAGATGTGGGACAGCTCCCACCAACCCATGAAAAGGTTGGCGTATGAGGGGGCAAATTTCACCCCCATGGCTGTCCCACATCTCTGGAGATAAAAATTACCATCGAACTTGAAGTAGTTATGAGTTAACATAAATTCAGCTACTTTCAGAACAAAATCTGTAAATTCAGTACTATAGTTAGAAAAAGTGGTAAAAAAGAATCTTAATGCTTTTAGTCCCTCACAGTGTGGGAAATCTAAAGTGAACCCCAATACAGAATAGACAATCAAAAAACAAGTAAACAAAAAGAACTGACTAAAATGAATTAAAGGCTATAAATATGGAGGTTGTAAGGGTTCTCAGATAAAAAACAATTAATGTATCCTCAGTCTGGGATTAAAATATTTGAAGCTGCCATTCAAGAAGACTGGCATATCTAGATATTTGCTGATGTACTAAAAATGTATGAAAAGTCCCCAAACATTTAAATGATATTAAATGGAATCATTTAGCTCTAGCTGCTCAGCATAGGAATTTAGTTTATTAAAAAGGCAGATATCATATTATGTTCTCTACAACAGACCAACTATATATATCATGCACCTAGAAGAGGTCATTTTAATAGATTGCTACTTCAAAGAGAATGTGAATGGATTTATAAATTAAATAGTCTTCCTTTAAAATGAATGAAAGAAGAAATGTAATTTAACTGCTTTTTGTAACTAAGAAATAAAATCCCAGTTGTAGGTTCCTCTCATCAATAATATGAAGAATCATGATTTCTATAAAAAATTGTTTTAAAAAGTATACATAAAACTTCTAAATGCTGGTTTAGTCTGTGCAGTTTAAGGACCACTTCACATAAAAAAAGAATTAAATAGATTTAAAAGTATTCTGATATTTATTAAGGCAGTAGTTAGTTATTTGGAGCATTACCTTGAAAGAAAATAATTAATGAACATGAAATGTCATTATGCCTAGTAGTGGTGATTACTTTAACTGCAGATTGGAGATTATAAGATCCCTAAACTGTGAATTGTAGTTCATTTGTATTGAAGTATTTCAACATTTATTTAAGTAATGTTGTTATTGTTAATTAATGGGTTTGTTCTATATACATTTCCCAAAGAGATTATGAATTTAATCTTTTACCTGTTTTGTGTTGTTGGTTTTTTAATTTTATTTGACAAAGGTTAATAACAGTTAAAAGGAGATAGAAAAGTAATTTGTAACATTAAATACCATTATGTAAACATAAAGTACAAACTTATTCTTACTGCATTCTTAATTCCATATTAATCTTTAAGTAAAATTAAAAAAAGTTTTACTGTGGAAACCAAACGCTGATGGAACTTCCCTAAAAGTTACGTAAAGTGATGAAATGCGCCAGAAAGGAATTTGTTTGCAAATGGATTATGCATTGACAGGAGTAGCATAAACAAGTTGAATCAGCAGTAATTATGAGTTTGTTAAAATATAGAGATAATTGTAAAATTAAATTAAATTAATGTAAGTAGGCAGCATAAACAGCAATTATTTTGGAATACAGAAAGAGTGCACAAATGTAATTAACATATTTGTTACTTGTAAGGTAAGGGAAATAAGACACAAATCAGGTGACAGATAGGTGTACAAGTGTTATTAATGCAGAAGAAATACATCAAAACTATTCCCTTGGGAGTATGTTGGTATGTGGTGTGCTCAAGTGCAAAAAAAAAACAGTGCAATAAAAATTAGATTGAATTGATACTAGAATTGAAGGGACAGTTTAAAAAGATAGATAATCCCTGTATTACCTATTCCTCAGTTTTGTATAACCAACACAGTTATAATAATACACGTTTTACCTCTGTAATTACCTTGTATTTATGTCTCTGCAAACTGCCCCTTCTTTTGACAGACTTGCATTTTAGTCAATCAGTGCTGACTCCTAGGGAACTTCACATGCGTGAGCTCAATGTTATGTATATGACACACATGAACTAACTCCCTCTAGTGGTGAAAAACTGTCTAAATGTATTCAGATTAGAGGTTGCCTTGAAGGTCTTAGAAATTAGCACATGCATATAGCTTTCAACTAAGAATACCAAGAGGACAAGGCAAAATTGGTGATAAAAATAAATTGGAAAGTTTTTTTAAAATTACAAGCCCTATTTGAATCATGAAAGTTTATTTTGGACTTGACTTTCCCTTTAAAGGTTAGAAACAAAGGCCTAGATTCTGAGTTTTGCGTTAGCCTTAAAAAACAGCGTTAAGAGGTCCTAACGCTGCTTTTTAATGCCCGCTGGTATTACGAGTCCTGCAGGTACAGGTGTACAGCTCACTTTTTTGGCCAGACTCGGAAATACCGCAAATCCACTTACGTCAATTGCGTATCCTATATTTTCAATGGGACTTGCATAGCGCCGGTATTATGAGTCTGACAAAAAGTGAGCGGTACACCCTCTCCTGTCAAGCCTGGTGCCGCATTTTAAAGTCAGTAGTTAAGAGTTTTACACTACAACGCCGTAGCATAAAACTCTTAACTAAAGTGCTAAAAAGTACACTAACACCCATAAACTACCTATTGACCCCTAAACCTAGGCCCTCCCACATCGCAAACACTAAAATACATTTTTAACCCCTAATCTGCCGAACCGGACATCACCCCACTATAATAAATATATTAACCCTTAAACTGCCGCACTCCCACATCGCAAACATTAGTTAAATATTATTAACCCCTAATCTGCCGTCCCTAACATTGCCGCCACCTACCTACATTTATTAACCCCTAATCTGCTGCCCCCCAACTTCGCCGCCACTATATTAAAGTTATTAACTCCTAATCCAATAGGATTGAGCTCGCATTCTATTTGCTGATTGGATCAGCCAATAGGATTGAACTTCAATCCTATTGGCTGATTGCATCAGCCAATAGGATTTTTTCTACCTTAATTCCGATTGAAGGGAATTGAAGGGACTCCATCTGTCATTGTTCAAGAAGACGTCGGATGAAGAGGATGTTCCGCGTCGGATGTCTAGAAGATGGAGCCGATCCACACTGGATGGATGAAGATAGAAGATGCCGTCTGGATGAAGACTTCTGCCCGTCTGGAGGACAACTTCTGCTGGCTTCGTTGAGGACTTCGGCCCGGTTGGGTGAAGACGTCTCCCGGTAAGGTGATCTTCAGGGGCTTAGTGTTAGGTTTTTTTAAGGGGGGATTGGATGGGTTTTAGAGTAGGGTTGGTTGTGTGGGTGATGGGTTTTAATGTTGGGGGGGGATTGTAATTTTTTTTTCAGGTAAAAGAGCTGATTACTTTGGGGCAATGCCCCGCTAAAGGCCCTTTTAAGGGCTATTTGTAATTTAGTGTAGGGTAGGGCTTTTTTATTCTATTAGGTTGTTAGGGGGATTAGATTAGGTGTAATTAGTTTAAAAATCTTGTAATTTCTTTATTATTTTCTGTAATTTAGCATTTGGTTTTTTTTTGTACTTTAGATAATTTTATTTAATTGTAATTAATTGTATTTCATTTAGGTAATTCATTTAATTATAGTGTAGTGTTAGGTGTAATTGTAACAGGTTAGGTTTTATTTTACAGGTAAATGTGACTTTATTTTAACTATGTAGTTATTAAATAGTTAATAACTATTTAATAACTATTGTACCTAGTTAAAATAAATACAAAGTTGCCTGTAAAATAAAAATAAACCCTAAACTAGCTACAATGTAGTTGTAGCTAGCTTAGGGTTTATTTTATAGGTATTTAGTTTTATATAGGAATTATTTAGTTAATTGTAGTAATTTTATTTAGATTTATTTAAATTATATTTAAGTTAGGGGGGTGTTAGGGTTTATTATAGTGGTGGCGATGTTGTGGGCGGCAAATTAGGGGTTAATAAATGTAGTTAGGTTGCGGCGACATTGGGGGTGGCAGATTAGGGGTTAATAAATATAATGTAGATGTCGGCGATGTTGGGGGCAGCAGATTAGGGGTTCATAAGTATAATGTAGGTGGCAGCGGTGTCCAGAGCGGCAGATTAGGGGTTACTAAGTGTTTAGACTCGGGGTTCATGTTAGGGTGTTAGGTGTAGACATAACTTTTATTTCCCCATAGGAATCAATGGGGCTGCGTTAGGAGCTTTACGCTGCTTTTTTGCAGGTGTTAGGTTTTTTTTCAGCTGGCTCCCCCATTGATTCCTATGGGGACATCGTGCACGAGTACGTTCAGCCAGCTCACCGCTAATGTAAGCAGCTCTGGTATTGAGGTAAGATGTGGAGCAAAATTTTTGCTCTTCGCTCACTTTTTTGCGGTTAACGCCGGGTTTGTAAAAACCCGTAATACCAGCACTGTCTGTAAGTGAGCGGTGAGCATACACTGCTCGTTAGCACCGCACAGCTTCTAACGTAAAACTTGTAATCTAGGCGATTGAGTTTACATTATTCAACCTCCATATGTTAGTGTGCCTAAATATTTCACTCACACGCTAACATTTAACTTTCAACTTGTAATCCCAGCACAAATTTAGGGGCACTGTTGATTTAACTTGAGTGGTGTTAGCGCTCAGCAGCACTAATGATTTTGTGCTCCATTTGTAATCTAGCTCATAGTCTTTTACTTTGAAATTTTAAATTATGGTTACCAAAAAAAGTTTATTATTTTATAGTGCAATAATACCTGTCAAGAGTTTTAAGTGTATTTTGGTAACAGAAAATAAAAGTATTTTTTTTAACCCACCAACTACATTAACCTAAATCCCAAAATTGATAATTATACCAATTTAAATCTGACTAGAGAAAAAAAATATTAACTAACCATTGAAATATTTAGGGCCAGACTATGAGTGGTGTGCAACATTAAGCTTTTGCGAGCACGATATTGGTGTACCACTCATAATACCAACACACGTAAATGACCTGGGTACTTGCAAGTAAGTGCCAGACTTCCTCTGTGTGTTATGTATATAAACAAATACATACTGTATATATTTACAGTTTTAACACAGTCCCCATAGACTGCAATGTAAAGGCACTTTTCAGTGCCTTTTTTTCTAACACCCCACATACGCTGACTTTAACCCCATTAAACTGCTTCTTGCAGTTATTTATAAAAAATAAAAAAGGAACCTCACACTTTATTTTGGGGGGCAATTGGGGGACATTTTTCTAAATTAACCAGAGGTCTGACCTTTGGTTAATTTTCAGAGCTCAAATTGCAACCACAAGCTCACTGTAGCATTAACCAGCCACTGGTAATGGCTGGTTATTTAACGTGCGCCCGTAATCATTTGACTTTGCCCATTTACAGGAGCATGTTAAATTAGTGCTCCACTTGTATAACTAATTAATTCTTATATTTAGTATAATGATAAACATTATATTGAATTGGGGCAAAATCCAAGTTGACAGTTAAAGGGACAGGAAACACCAGCATTTAATTTCATGATTTGGATAGAACATACCATTTTAAACAAATTTCCAATGTACTTATATTATCAAATTTGCTTCATTCTTTGTTATCTTTTGCTGAAGGAACAGCATTAAACTAATGGCAGCAAGATGAGCACATCTAGTAGTCAGCCAATCACAAAAGACAAGTGTGTGCAGGCACCAATTAGCAGCAGCTCCCACTAGTGTAGGATATGTGCGTATTCTTTAGCAACAAGGGATACCAAGAGAACAAAGCACATTTGAAAATAGAAGTGAATTTAAAAGTGTCTTACAATTACATGTTCTATCACAATCATGCAAGTTTAATTTTGATTTTCATATTCCTTTAATTACAAGAGGAACATTAAAAACAACAATCAAGTCTGTACCCCCATCAATTTAAAAACAGCATCTAAGATAAAAGAAGATATTTAACGGTAGGTAGAAATAACAACTATTGCTTTCAAGGGGAATAACCAATCATATTTTGTTTTCATTATATCTCAATTTTGTTACTTTTAATATTTCGCTAACTTGTACTTTGATTTCAATTGCAGCTTCAAAATCAGGTGCAAAGTTTATTCATTTTTAAAAACAGTCAATATTTTATTTCTAATCATAACTCTCGGTACAAGTTTAACCTTTTGATTGCCAAGCTATTTCAACCCCTGTGCTGAGCTGATTTGGAGTTTTTAGACACGGCTCACATTTAAGCCCTATTGTAGACAATTTTTCAGTGAAAACTCCACACATATTTTTTTTCCAAGACATGTAAGAAACCAACAACATAAAGTGTAGATTCTTAATGAACAATGGTGTTTCTGTGTGTTTTTCCCCTACACTTTATAGTAAAAAATGGTTATCCTCATATAAATAAGGGTTTCTCAGTTAAGTTATAACTTTGTTCTGCACATAGGGCTCCCATGTGCCTATATTCAACTCAATGGACATAAATTCCTGCCAGGTGATCTCTTCTCTATTACCACATTAAAACATATAGGGGCTTTATTTTAAAGATGGGCTTCTGGACTTTAAAACAAGGGGTATTGGGGGTCTCTAGGGCTCTTTGATGATCTTTTCCCTTTAAGATTATTTGTAATCAATAGCTCAGTAGATTGGCAGTTTTATAGTTATTTGCTTTTATGGAAAAGTACTCAAACTCTGGGGAGCTATAGAGAGTTGGTTACAAAGATGCAGTCGTTTGATACAGAGTTTTGGTTGTTGCAAAGATGGTCCGTTAATACATAAGTGATTAAAACTAGAAGTGTCCTAGTAACTCGGAGTGATTTGTGATTTCCCTGTTATTGTTTTAATTTGGTTATTAATATTAATGTTTTAAAATAAAGGCAAATAATAACAATTCTGAAATGGTGTTATACTATTTATACCTACCTACCAGACCTACCTCCTTCCTTTCTAACCTGTGTCACTAACTGTCTTTCTGATATCTCATCTTGGATGTACTCTCACTACCTTAAGCTAAATCTCCCCAAAACTGAACTCCTTATGTTTCCCCTCCTTCCAATATCTCCAACCCCAAATTTTCTATAACTGTTGATAATTCCATTATTACCCCTACCCCACATGCCCGATGTCTTGGGTCACACTTGACTCAGACCTTTCCTTCACTCCTCACATTCAGTCCTTGGCTAAAGCCTGCCACTTCCACCTTAAAAACATCTCTAAAATTAGACATTTCCTTACCCAAGACATAACTAAGATTTCAATCCATTCTCTCATCCTTTCCCGCCTCGACTACTGCAACTCTGTCCTCTCTGGTCTACCTAGCTGCTGCATAGCTCCTTTACAATCCATTATGAATGCCTCTGCCAGGCTCATTTTCCTTCCACATCGCTCTTCATCTGCTGCACCTCTCTGCCAATACCTTCACTGGCTTCCTCTTGTCTCTAGGATTAAACACAAAATCCTCACTCTAACATACAAAGCCCTCAACTGCACTACTCCCCCCTACATTTCAGAACTTGTCTCCAGATACTCTCCCTCTCGTCCCCTTCAATCTGCTCACGATCTCCTCCTCTCCTCCTCTCTTGTTTCTTCCTCACAATCCCGTTTACAGGACTTCTCCAGACTGGCCCCCATCTTGTGGAACTCCCTGCCTCGCTCCACAAGACTCTCCCCTAGTTTTAACAGCTTCACACACTCCCTAATAACTCTACTATTCAGGGATGCATACAACCTAGACTAACCTTTCTCCATTGCTTTCCCCTTGAACCCCTTAGAATGTAAGCCTATGAGCCCAGCTATTTGCAGATCGCCTTCATAAGAGCCAACTACAACAGTGAAACTCTTGGCAGGGCCCTCTACCCACTTGAATCCTACAAAAGTTATCCTATATACCTACTATGTTTACAGCGATGTGGAATCTGTTGGCGCTCTACAAATACCTGAAATAATAATAATAATATTTTTTATTTTTTTTATTTTTTAGGAAAATGCCAATCTACTGAACTATTGATTACAAGGACTCTTTAAAGGAAATGATCACATTTCCCAATACTATTTGGTTGAATAAGCAATTTTTTACATCTATTTTGGCACTTATTAATATTTAGCACTTATATTTATTTATAAAATAAATTTAACCAGGAAGGATACATTGAGATTTATTTCGTTTTCAAGTATGTCCTGGGTCCACAACACATTGCATTGATACAATAGGGTACAATAAAATTCAAAAACAATAATAATACACAATAGATGCAAACATTTTACATAGAACAGGTAAGAAATATATAATCAAACATGACAAGTGCATTCTGTATTGAGATATGTAGAGAGGGATCTCTTAAAGGATATTAGGCTTGGGGAAGGTTTGAAAGTGTGCGGGAGGTCATTCCATAACTGTGGCGCTCGGTAGGAAAAGGAGGATGGAGCTGCTTTCTTTTTGTATTGAGGCAAGCTAAATAATGTGCTGGTACTGGATTGGAGGTTATAGGAGGTGGGAGTAGCCGGGGAGAGCATTCTGCTCAGGTAGGATGGGAGCTTCCCAGAAAGGCACTTAAACACAAGGTAGGAAAGATGGAGGGTGCGTCTGGATTCCAGCGTCAGCCAGTTTAGTTCTTTTAGCATGTCACAATGTTGGGTCTTGTAGTTACATTGTAGCACAAAGTGGTATACAATGTATTAAGTTTATTAAGGTGAGTATGCGGTGCAGGTGCGTATACTACGTCCCCATAATCCATGATAGGCATCAGCATTTGCTGTACAATCTTTTCCTTTACTGTAGGGCTGAGGCAAGATTTGTTTCTGTACAGGACACCTAATTTTGGATAAAGTTTAGATGCAAGTTTTTCTATGTGGAGGTCAAAAGATAGATTTGGGTCTAAGAACATACCCAAGTATTTGAAAGAGTGAACTGCGGTAAGCGTGCAATTGAATTTTGTTTTGATGCGTAGATGGGAATTTTGTAATTTATCTCATTTAGGCCCAGTTCCAAAGATCATTGTGACAGTTTTGTCAGTGTTTATGAAGAGTTTGTTTTTTAAGATCCACTTTTTTACCTCTGTGAACTGGTCTTGGAGCACTGCTTCAAGCTGCGGCAGATCAGATTTGTTTGCATAGATTACCATGTCGTCTGCGTACATTTGTACAGTTGAGGATTTGCAGACATTAGGTAAATCATTTATAAATAATGTGAATAGTAGGGGGTCGAGAATGGAACCTTGGGGAACACCACACATGACTGGGAGAGGGAGTCACTGTTAGAAACAGAGACATATTGTGATCGATCCGATACATATGATCTAAACCAGGTTAACGGACAATCAGCAATACCAGAGTTTTTTAGTTTGAGCAGTAGTATGTCGTGGTCCACTGTGTCAAAAGCCTTAGCAAAATCAAGGAAAATAGCTCCAGTTAGGTCTCCTTGTTCCATGACAGTTTGGATGTCGTTGCAAACTTTTAGGAGGGCAGTTGAAAGTTGGTTATACTCTTATAATTGAGTATTGGCGCATTTTTCTAAGGTTTTTGACAATACTGGGAGCAATGATATAGGGTGATAGTTAGAAACCAAGGTTAACTCCCCACTTTTATGAATAGGCACTACTCTTGCAGTTTTCCAGAGTTTGGATATGTATCCAGACACCAATGATTTGTTAATTAGATTAGTTAATTAGATTAGTTAATTAGATTAATTAGATTTGTTAATTAGGATTCGTTAATTATATCACACTTTTCATTTTTTGTATCTTTTGCTTTTTTGTGATTATCTATTTATTGTGATTATTTTGTTTATATATTCCTTTTTAATGAGTGTATTGTTATTTTTAAACTTAAACCCTCAAGACACACGCCGTTTGAATACCAACCACAAAGTAAGCTGTATGATATTATACATATAAATTAATATCTAAGAAGAACGTTGCCATAAATAATACAGCTTTAGTTTGTTAAATACCCACATTGTTTTGTTTTTCCTTTTCAATATTTTCCTGTCCCTTACAACAAAAGAGCCTTTGCTAACCAACCACAAAATAAAACACATATATAGCAGGAACTGTTCTTTGCACGTCTAGTAAAGGAAAGCCTGTTCTCCTCCTTCCTTTAAGGTGGTTTAACACTGATTCAGCTTAGTTAATTAGTACTATTTTATTAAATGGCTATGTTAACAAGCACACATACTGTACATTTATTTCTAATCTTCATCTAATAGCTAAATCTAAACATATATTTATATATATACAATCATATTCACACCTAAACTATCTAATATGCCCACTGATAGTGTAAGCAATGCTTTTCTTATCATTATTTGATTGCTGATGCAAAACTGACAACCCACCTTAAACAGCAAATGGCTAGAAAGAAAGTGAAAATTTATTAACCCAAGCATCCCTGTAAGAAAGTTCAACAAGCACAGTTTTCAAATGTATTTTACAGTAAAATGAAATACAATAAATAATTAATATATATTACAAAAAACTGTATGATTTCAATAATGAAACATTTTATGTGTTGTTTAAATGTGTAGTTGAATGACCTTTAAGCCCTGTGGTCCTGCCTGGCACTTCCAGTTTCTGGGACTTGATGACATGTCTGGTGACATAATCAGCATCACTGGATTCCCCTGTAGCACTAGACCACAGAGATGTGGGGTCCAAATTGTGTGTGGGGGGGGGGGGGGGCTTTATAAGCTACAAAGGCATCAATCCCACCACTCCATCATGGATGACAACACCTGGATGTAATCTGGGATAAATACATTGTGTGGGTTACCACTTAAGGGGTTAAAGACTATTTACCCTCTTAACTACTTTCTATCCTTACCTATATCCTGTAAGTGCAAGAAGGCAGCAGCACCTGTAATAAAGTCTTTATTTCGGACAAGAGAAAAGAAAAACGTTTTGGGGCTCACCCCTTAATCATGTGTATAATTTTTACAAAGCAATTTCATTCCATTTATACCCTTCAGGTGTGTACATTTACAGGTGTATCTAACAAACATCATTATTAAACACTGCCACCTACTGGTGGAAAATGATGATTACAGCCTGAATTATTTACATACAAATTATAATCATATTAACCGAATGAGATGGATAATGGATTCACATACAAATCTTATTTACCATTTAAATATCCTTTAGAGATTGATATTGCCCTCTTTGAAGCTAGCAAATAAAGGGATAAAAACCTTATAAAAATAATGACCAATTCAAGTCCCTATTCAGACCCCTAGGGTGCCAAGTATCTAGTTTGAAAATCCAGAAAACCTCCTGTCTATTTAAAATCAACTCTCTGTTGCTCCCTCTCCTAGGTCTCTCTATTCTCTCTATTATCTGAAACCTAAATTGGGAGATTTGAGGACCTGCCTTTACAAAGTGATTAGAGACAGGGGCTTCCTCATCCCCCCTCCTAATGTTGCATTTATGTTGGCTCATACACTCTCTGGTCTTTCTAGTGGACGGACTGATGTAAATTAAACCACAGCGACATTTAATAAGATAAATAATAAAATCTGAATTACATGTGTAGTAATCTTTTATATCAAATTTAACCCGAGTATGAGGTGAGTGAACTGATGACACTTGATCATATTACCACAACTCAAACACCCCAAACAGGGGTAACAGCCCTTATTCTTTTTAGTAATAAAGCCAGTTCTATTGGATTTAGTACCACCAACATCACTCCTAATAAGGGGCATCCCTAAGAGACGGAGCTCTTCTATATGCAGGCATGGGGACCTCTTTGAATTCTGCAACTAGGGGGTTACACTCTCTTAGGATGTGCCAATGTTTCTTGATGATACTTTGTATTTGCTGACTCTGTTATATTGGGTTACAAAAACCAAACGGTCCTTACTCTGACTCTTTTGGCCACTCCCTTTGTTCTCCTTTAGTAGGTCCTCCCTATTCAATGCCAACACTTTTTCCATATTGTTCTTAATTAGATCCTCAGGATAACCCCTATTAACAAACAATTTACCCATCTCCCTAAGCCTTTCCTCCACCAACATGGGGAAAGAGGCAATTCTTTTTTCTCTCAAAAATTGGCTATAGGGGAGGGAATTAAACAGGGAAGTAGGGTGGGCACTATCGTATCTAACCAAGTTATTGCAATCAATGCTTTTCTTATATAGATCTGCACACAATTGGTTATCACTTTTATATACTGAAATGTAAAAAAAAATCAACCCGTGACTCACTAAAATAATTTTACATTTTATGGATCTAGTGGATCCATTTAAGTCAGCCACAAATTCAAGAAGGGTTCCAATGTCACCCCCCCCCCCCCACATGCCAAAAACATTGTCGATATAGCGCCACCATGTGGTGCCATACTGGATAAATAGAGGATTCTCATATACACATTTTTCCTCAAAGGAATTCATGTACATATTGGCAAAATTGGGGTGACATTGGAACCCATCGCTGTTCCCTGAATTTGCATAAAGAACTGATCTTGAAAAATAGTAAAGTAATTGCGTTTCAGTATGATATTCAGTAATTCCAAAAAAAAGTACATTTCAACTTTCCACTATAATCTGTGCTTCAATAGCATATTTCCCCTGATGCAGTAATATCTTTGCTTCCTCAATGTGACAGCTGTGATATATTCATGGCTATGATGCTATGCTAATATGTTATGTCCTGGATATTGTGCTAACAAAGTGACAGCAATACGCCAAATAAAAATCCTAATAAGTGTGCTTATCTTATTTTTTTTTTTATCTTTGTAAATGAGGGTGATGCACATGATTTTCTGAATATTTCTATGCAATTACTGTGTAGTATGTAGCCAGGTTAGTCCATTTTCAACATTTTACCGCATATTTAGGTTACAGGCTTTGTATTCCAGCCTCTCAATGGAGCATGAGACAAGCAAATTTTAGAGGTTTTTTGCAGCCAAAGCAAGCAAAGTAAACTATTGATGTAAATAACAATATTATTTTGTCTTCATTAATTAAATTAATTTATTGGGGAAGTACATTTTAAGTTTCATGTTCATTTAATCTCTTTGCCTGACTAAACTAATTATTCTTACTTAGATTGTTGGTGCTGCTCCCATCCACACATTGTAGAAAATCCATACCTCCCCAGTACAAAAGCATTCTTTCAAAATGCCCCACTGCTCCAATGATGAAACCCGCCAAGGAATACCCAACACAAAATTGACCTCTGGTTTAAATCCTAACACAAATTCTCTTTAGTGTCTAAAGATATGGCTCCATAATTAATTCCTAACTAAAAAAAAAACACAATTAATAACTCAGTTAATTACTAATGGCTAGATTACGAGTCTTGCGTTATGAGTAAAAAAGCAGTGTTAAGCCTCATAACGCTGCTTTTTTACTTCCGCTGGTATTACAAGTCTTGTAGGTACAGCTGTCCCGCACACTTTTTTGGCCTTACCGCAAATCAACCTACGCAAATTGCGTATAGTCTTTTTTCTATGGGACTTCCATAGCACCAGTATTACGAGCTTGTCCTGGGAGGCCACAAAGTGAGCGGTACAGCCTACCCCGTCAAGATTCGTAACGCATTCTAAAGTCAGTAGTTATGAGTTTTACACTCTATTGGAACAGCCAATAGAATGCGAGCTCAATCCTATTGGCTGATTGGATCAGCCAATAGGATTGAAGTTTAATCCTATTGGCTGATTGCAACAGCCAAAAGGATTTTTTTCAACCTTAATTCTGATTGGCTGATAGAATTCTATCAGCCAATTGCAATCTAAGGGACGCCATCTTGGATGATGTCGTTTAAAGGAACCTTCATTCAGCAAGAAGACGTTGGAAGAAGAGGATGCTCCTCGCTGGATGTCTTGAAGATGGAGCCGCTCCGCGCAGGATGGGTGAAGATAGAAGATGCCGTCTGGGTGAAGGCTTCTGCCCATCTGCAGGACCACTTCTGCCCGTCTGGAGGACCACTTCTGCTGGCTTTGTTGAGGACATCTTGCCGCTTGGATGAAGACTTCTCCCGGTAAGTGGATCTTCGGGGGTTAGTGTTAGGATTTTTTAAGGGTGTATTGGGTGGGTTTTTTTTATGTTAGGGCTTTGGGCCACAATATAGCTAAATGCCCTTTTAAGGGAAATGCCCATTCAAATGCCCTTTTCAGGGCAATGGGGAGCTTAGGTTTTATTAGTTAGGGTTTTATTTGGGGGGTTGGTTGTGTGGGTGGTGGGTTTTACTGTTGGGGGGTTGTTTTTATATATTTTTTTACAGGTAAAAGAGCTGATTTCTTTGAGGCAATGCCCCACAAAAGGCACTTTTAAGGGCTATTGGTAGTTTAGTTTAGGCTAGGTTTTTTGGGTGGGCTTTTTTATTTTGATAGGGCTATTAGATTAGGTGTAATTAATTTAAAGATCTTGTAATTTGTTTTTTATTTTCTGTAATTTAGTGGGGTTTTTTTTGTAATTTAGCTAATTGTTTTGAATTTAGTTAATTGTATTTAATTTAGGGAATTTATTTAATTGTAGTGTAGTGTTAGGTGCTAGTGTAACTTAGGTTAGGTTTTATTTTACAGGTCAATTTGTATTTATTTTAGCTAGGTAGTTATTAAATAGTTAATAACTATGTAGTAACTATTCTACCTAGTTAAAATAAATACAAACTTGCCTGTAAAATAAAAATAAACCCTAAGCTAGCTACAATGTAACTATTAGTTATATTGTAGCTAGTTTAGGGTTTATTTTATAGGTAAGTATTTAGTTTTAAATAGGAATTATTTAGGTAATGATAGGAATTTGTATTTAGATTTATTTAAATTATATTTAAGTTAGTGGGTGTTAGGGTTAGACTTAGATTTAGGGGTTAATAAATATAATATAGTGGCGGTGATGTTGGGGGCGGCAGATTAGGGGTTAATAAATGTAGGTAGGTGGTGGCAATGATAGGGGCGGCAGATTAGGGGTTAATAATATTTAACTAGTGTTTGGCGGCAATGTCTGGAGCGGCAGATTAGGGGTTAATAAGTATAATGCAGGTGTTGGCGATGTCGGGGGCGGCAGATTAGGGGTTAATAAGTGTAAGATTAGGGGTGTTTAGACTTGGGGTTCATGTTAGGGTGTTAGGTGTAAACATAAAATGTGTTTCCCCATAGGAATCAATGGGGCTGCGTTACTGAGCTTTACGCTGCTTTTTGGCAGGTGTTAGGCTTTTTTTCAGCTGGCTCTCCCCATTGATGTCTATGGGGAAATCGTGCACAAGCATGTACAACCAGCTCACCGCTGACTTAAGCAGCGCTGGTATTGGTGTGCGGTATGGAGCACAATTTTGCTCTACAATCACTTCTTGCCTTTTAACGCCGGGTTTGTAAAAACCTGTAATACCAGCGCTGTAGGTAAGTGAACGGTGAGAATAACGTGCAAGTTAACAACGCACCCCTCATACCACAAAACTCGTAATCTGGCTGTAAATTTCTTATTTCTTAATTAAATAATACCACCCTCTATAAATATCCCCTACATTTGAAATGTCCTCCTATTTAAATAATAATAATTAATAGCAAAACTAATTATTAATCATGTAAAGTAATCATCACACCACTGTGTATTATTAACCCCACTAAGTAATCCTGAATTTCCCAAGGGCCCTGCACGCAAAGGATACCCTACCAAGACCATCCATTAAATCTACCATATCTAATAAAAACTTAAAATAATGTACTGCAAAACATACCTATTTGTGCTGCATCAAGCAAATGTGCAACAACAAGCATGACACCCCTAAAATTCTGAGCTCAAAAATAGGTTGCAAAATAGTTCTGCATTCTAGTGTTGCTCAGGTGTATCTTCAGCCATGAAACCATAACATGTTTTAAATCCACTCACCAATACTAATGTTCTCCTATTTTCATTCCATGATCCTCATTTTCAGCTTCATCTAACAAGGATCCTCTCATTAGTACTCCTCATAATAATGTTGATAGGAATGCACTTTATTATTTATTTTAAAGAACATAGGCCTCCAGTCCAATCCATTAAAATTCCTGTGCAAAAATAAACCTTTCAAGTACATTTGAAGAGCTGCTGTTCAAATTACTATAATCATCTGAAACATCTAGTTAAACATCTAGCTAGACACATAAATATCAGATTCAAACTATTAGAAAAGGTTGTTTTGAAGGCATTTCAAGAGGGTTTTGTGAGCGGCCCAGCAGTGAAACAGTTAATAAGGGAACTACACCTTGTAGTATGCATGGAGTAGTGTTTGCTAATTGCTCTAATTAACTGTTTCACTGCTGGGCCACTCACAGAACTGGACTACTCTTTTTTTTTTTTCTCTTGTCCTTATACACAGATTGAGTGAGGGAATGCATGAGGAAAGAAATTACAGTTGTAGAATTGTTTTTTTAGGGAAAAGCAGCAGAAATAGTAAGTTGTGGTGTTGCCAAGTTAACAGGTGTAGAACTCTGTGTTTATAGTAGCCTTACCCATTTGTGATCAACTGGAAAAAAATAATTTTAGCATAAGTCTATATAGAGTCTTACATGAGCTCAAGGAAGATCTCAAAAACTCCAGTTAACCCCTTAATGACCGAGGACGTGCAGGGTACGTCCTCAAAAAAAAGGCAGTTAACGCCTGAGGACGTACCCTGCACGTCCTCGGTGTGGAAAGCAGCTGGAAGCGATCCTGCTCGCTTCCAGCTGCTTTCCGGTTATTGCAGTGATGCCTCGATATGGAGGCATCCTGCAATAACCTGACATGGCCATCCGATGCAGAGAGAGCCACTCTGTGGCCCTCTCTGCACCGGACATCGATGGCCGGTATCGTTGGTGGGTGGGAGCCGACTTGGGAGGCGGGTGGGCGGCCATCGGTGTGCCGTGTGACGTTGAGGGGGGCGGGATCGGGGGCGGGACCGTCGGGGGCGCGCACGGACGCGCGCGCGTGCACGGAGGGTGGCGGGCGGGCGCGTGCACGGGGCGGGAGCGGGTGGGAACCGCTACACTACGGAAAATGAATTAAAAGTTAAAAGTTAAAAGTAGCATAAGCACAACAAAAAAAAACACAAAAAGAGATCGTGGAGGGGTGGGGGGTTGGTTTTTGTGTGGGGGGAAGCTACACTACAGAAACGTTAAAAAAATGTACAACAAAAACATTTTTTCTTATAAACTGGGTACTGGCAGACAGCTGCCAGTACCCAAGATGGCGCCAATTAAGTTAGAGTGGGAGGGTTATAGAGCTGTTTGGGGGGGATCAGTGAGGTTGGGGGCTAAGGGGGGACTTTTACACAGCAGCATATTTAAATATGCTTTTAAAAATACCACCAAAAAACAAATATAGCTTTTATTTTAGTACTGGCAGACTTTCTGCCAGTACTTAAGATGGCGGGGACAATTGTGGGGTGGGGGAGGGAAGAGAGCTGTTTGGGAGGGATCAGGGGGTCTGATGTTTCAGGTGGGAGGCTGAGCTCTACACTAAATCTAATATTAACCCTGCAAGCTCTCTACAAGCTACCTAATTAACCCCTTCACTGCTAGCCATAATACACGTGTGATGCGCAGCGGCATTTAGCGGCCTTCAAAATACCAAAAAGCAATGCCAAAGCCATATATGTCTGCTATTTCTGAACAAAGGGGATCCCAGAGAAGCATTTACAACCATTTGTGCCATAACTGCACAAGCTGTTTGTAAATGATTTCAGTGAGAAACCTAAAATTGTGAAAAATTTTAAGTTTTTTTTTAATTTGATCGCATTTAGCGGTGAAATGGTGGCATGAAATATACCAAAATGGGCCTAGATCAATACTTGGGGTTGTCTACTACACTACACTAAAGCTAAAATTACCCCAAAAAGCTCCCTACATGCTCCCTAATTAACCCCTTCACTGCTGGGCATAATACACGTGTGGTGCGCAGTGGCATTTAGTGGCATTCTAATTACCAAAAAGCAACACCAAAGCCATATAAGTATGCTATTTCTGAACAAAGGGGATCCCAGAGAAGAATTTACAACCATTTAAGCCATAATTGCACAAGCTGTTTGTAAATAATTTCAGTGAGAAACCTAAAGTTTATGAAAAAATTTGTGAAAAAGTGAACGATTTTTTTTATTTGATCGCATTTGGCGGTGAAATGGTTGCATGAAATATACCAAAATGGGCCTAGATCAATACTTTGGGTTGTCTACTAAAAAAAAATATATACATGTCAATGGATATTCAGAGATTCCTGAAAGATATCAGTGTTCTAATGTAACTAGCGCTAATTTTGAAAAATAATGGCTTGGAAATAGCAAAGTGCTACTTGTATTTATTGCCCTATAACTTGCAAAAAAAGCAAAGAACATGTAAACATTGGGTATTTCTAAACTCAGGACAATATTTAGAAACTATTTAGCATAGGTGTTTTTTGGTGGTTGTAGATATGTAACAGATTTTGGGGGTCAAAGTTAGAAAAAGTGGGTTTTTTTTCAATTTTTCCTCATATTTTATAATTTTTTTTATAGTAAATTATAAGATATGATGAAAATAATGGTATCTTTAGAAAGTCCATTTAATGGCGAGAAAAACGGTATATAATATGTGTGGGTACAGTAAATGAGTAAGAAGAAAATTACAGCTAAACACAAACACAGCAGAAATGTAAAAATAGCCTTGGTCCCAAACGGACAGAAAATGGAAAAGTGCTGCGGTCATTAAGGGGTTAAAGGGACACTAAACCCAATTTTTTTTCTTTAATGATTCAGATAGAGCATGCAATTTAAAGCAACTTTCTAATTTAATCCTATTATCAAATTGTCTTTGTTCTCTTGCTATCTTTATTTGAAAAAGAAGGCATCTAAGCTAAGGCGCCAGGCAATTTTTGGTTCAGAACCTGGACAGCACTTGTTCATTAGTGCTGTCCAATCATCAAGTTTGTGAACCAAAAATGGTCTGGCTTCTAAACTTACATTCTTGCTTTTCAAATAAAGATAGCAAGAGAATGAATAAAAATTGATAAATGAAGTAAATTAGAAAGTTTCTTAAAATTGCAAGCTCTATGTGAATCATGAAAGAAAAAATTTGGGTTCAGTGCCCCTTTAAGTCAAAAACATTTTTCTCAAAGATGGTAAATGGTTGCCAATTGTAAAACATATCAATGTATCAATGTTGCTCATAAAAATACATTTGCCAAACGTATAAGAAATTTAGTAAGTAACCATTTGAGACGACATCTGTTTTATAGCAGAATTCACTCAATAGGGTGACTCTGGAAAGAAAAAGACTATCAATAATGCTCTGATCTAGGAGAAATATTATTTCGTCATGTAATATATTATAGTTTCACGAAGGAGCAATTAGCTTATCCTAGCATAGAGTGTTAAAAGATACTAGCTATTAACAATAGAAAGCTAATTAATGAATATAAAGATCATTGCTTTATACGGAAATTATTACTCCGTTGTATGAAGTTATCATTTGTTTTGCTTATCACATTGTAATATAACAAACAAACAAAACTGTAAGTGTAATAAAGATCTGCCATTCCTGCTTCCAATGCAAATATTAAATTACAAATGCCATCCTAAAAGGACCAATTAAGTCAAAATAAAACTTTTGTGATTCAGATAGAGCATTGTTTCTCAACCGCGGTCCTCAAGTACCCCCAACAGGCCAGGTTTCCATTATAGCTGAACCGGTGCACAGGTGAAGTAATCAGCTTATGAATGAGAGCAGGTTAGTAACCATGGTGTTAATGTTCAGCTGATTACTTCACCTGTGCACTGGATCAGCTATAATGAAAACCTGGCCTGTTGGGGGTACTTGAGGACTGCAGTTGAGAAACACTGAGATAGAGAACTAGTCTTCAAACCTGTCCTCCGGTCTCCTCAACAGGTCAGGTTTTCAGGATTACCTTGGATGAGAGCAGGTAAAATAACCATGTCTACCATACTAATCAGATGATTATTTCACCTGTGCTCCAGTTCAGATAGCGTCAATATCTGGCCTGTTAGGGAGGCTTGAGGAAAGGTTTGAAAGCCAGTGAGATAGAGCATGAGATTTTAAACAGCTTTCTAGTTTACTTCTTTAATCTATTTTTCTTTTTTCTTTTGGTATCCTTTATTAAAAAGCACGCATAGGTAGACTAAGGAGCAGCAATTCACTACTGAGAGCTAGTTGCATATTGGTGACTGTACATGCTGCCTCTTGTCATTGGCTCACCTGATATCCTGCTAGCTTTCAGTAGTGTATTGCTCCTCATTCAACAAAGGATACCAGGAGAATGAAGTACATTTGATCATAGAAGTAAATTGAAAAGTTGTTTAAAATATTATGCTCTATCTGGATCATGTAAAAAAATGGTTTAATGCCCCTCTAAGGATGATGCTACAATTATTGGTTCCTATAATGCAAAAATTAAAAAAAAGTGACACATTCCTATTTTGAATTTAATATTTTGAATTAAAATAACATTTATAAATAAATAAATGATTTCTACAAATTAAATGTAATTCACCTTAGTTTAAAAAAATTCCTTTGGCCCACACAAGTTTTTTTACGATCAATAATTGTATTTAATATTTATTTTCATCATTTTAAATAGCCTTTTTATATAACAAATCAGATAGCAATTTAATAACTAGCATATCTTTGTTTTTTTAATTTAACATAATAGATTAACCACTAACAATAATAATTACTTGCGGCTTTTCTATACTATTTGATATTTGATTTGCAGTTAAGGTAACTGCTGTGAAACGGTCCCTTCAATCTTACTGTCCTACAGTGACACCTACTGGGATTAAGGGATTTCTAACCGGTGCATACAGTTATCCCTAATGATCCACTTCACATACTATGCAAAAGTATGATAAAAGTATCATAATGTTGCATTGTTTACTGTGCACATTTTAAAATGAAATGTTAATGATATCATGTGGTCAGTTTGAATTTTATTACACATTCTGATTTTGATTTAACTTATACCACATAGAATCTTGTGTCTGCCTATTTCATATTTACAATTGGAGCCTATCTTATTATGTTAGATGAGCAATATAAACATGATTCAAATCTGAGACTGATCAAAACTATCAGAAAGTCCAGCATTCCCAACGCGTTATATAGTTTTATTTTATGTTTTTAGCTTAACCTTAGCTAAAATGATACTTTGTATTTTTGCATTGAGTCTTTCCAATGACGGGATTCCAATCTATCTAGAAACTATACTACCTGTTAACTTAATTCATTATACATCCTCTTGAAAATCCATTTTGGCCTCTATAGAATAATGTATTTTGAGTTTTAATAATGCATTTTAAATTGTTTGTGAGTGTTTAGTCCGCAGGTAAAAACATAATTGTTATAGTTTAATAAAAATGTAAAAAAATATTTTCGCATTTTTAAACTGAAAGTTGTTTACAACTAAAATATGATCATCTGAATGCAATGAACTGCAACTCTTGGAAATTAGAAATGTTTATAAAAGGAACACAATAAATGACTCCCAATAGGGGGTGCTTGATATTGATAAGATATGGGCAAAAGAGTATTAATGTGCACTAGAAATACACAGTGAAACAAGTTAATAACTATGCCAATTAGAAGATATCAAATATCAAAGAGTGATACAATCTTAAGCAATTAGTGAAATAATCAAAGTCAAAACTCCTGACAGAGAAATGTCCCAATGTGGTGGGTGATCAAAAATGTCCCAAATAGAACAGAATGGTATTGGTAGAACCTATTAGTCCAACATAAGGGTGACTGATGAGGCCAGCACTCTCCTCACACCTTAGTGTTTGGTAATCTGAGGCAGGATGTGAACAAACAAAAAAGAGAGGTGCCTGTGTGTATCAGTATAGCCAATAGATGTAGTAAAATATTCCTGATACAGGGTACCCACATTTCTTCAAAGCACACAGACAGTGCTATCAGGTGCAGGCTGGATGTTTGTACAGCAACCCAGCTTACTGATCTCTAGAATACTGGAACGCTGAACTCTCCAAGCTCCCCACACCCAGTGAAAGTGATTGGTAGTATAAAGCAGAACACAGTTCCAATGTTTATAAATTAAAAACAATTTATTAAAACTTGGATCTAGTGATAATAAAAACAAGAACCAATGTGGAGGTAGGGTCTGCTAGCTCACCCTCCTCAAACTATGCAATGCGTTTCTCAGCGTGTCCAAATGCTGTTTCTTCAACATATTATTTTAACAGCAGTTAGCCCTTAAATATATGAGCTCTACTAATCAACATTCACAAAAGGGAACCTCCTTCACAGGGGAGTGTACCCAGAGACCTTTAACCCTTTGTTTAAAGTGCATATATTGAATTTGCAGATATGCAACACAAAATAGTTTTGATGTGTATAAATATATGATGATGTATACACACACATAAAAAGAGTATAAAGTCGGTTTTATCACAATACATTACAGCCAATTTTGGTTACTGTGGTTTATAATATTGATAGAGGCAAACAATGAGTTTTGATCATACCTTTATACCATAAATAGATTACACCTGGCAGCATCCAATTTAATAATGGCAGTTATACGAAGCATCTTATAAGAGGAATTTTACATCTGGAGTGTTAATCCAAAAATGGCAGGTTGAAATTAAATGAAAATGTAAAATAAATTAAAATAAAACTCCTAAGTACATCCATATGTTGCACTTTACACGCTATTCAAGCATGTTTCCTGACTATGTCCCAAAAAGGGGTGTGTGTTGCACCTTGCACTTGATTTGATGGTGTCTCATGATGTCAGAGAAAGGGGTGTGTATGTTGTGAAAGAAACTACATGTGAACGCGGTGTATTTGTGGATGTGATTGAAAGAGGAAACAAATTGAAGGGATCACTTCTACGTGATATCTGAATGAGTTACCAGTACTCTGGAAGTGGGTATAGGACCATTATAGGTATAAACTTATACTGATATTAATAGTGGTAGTATAGGGGCATGTAAATTAACAACTATTTGTAAATTAACCATATGTGTCTTAAGATATAAGTGTAAATGGTGTGCCATATAAGTGAGCCCACTGTTTGGAGATCCTGTGTAGTGCCAACAGTGGGACTTTATATAGAAAGTGTACAATCTGTAAAAATTTATATGGAAGGAAAAAGGATAAATAAATAATGTAATGTGCAATAATACATTATAAAAGATAATCATATTAGTGAGCGAAGTTATGTTCGTGCTAATCATACTAGTGATAAAAGTAGTGTTAGTATGAATGTTTATCATTATATGATAAGACCATATTAACCAAAGAGTGTGAAAACCTTTATGATGTGATGATGATCCTATATAGTATATAACCGTATAGTGTTGATATAATACACATGATCTCTCATAAGGATGTGCCAATGTTTCTTTAGTGATCTTTTTATGGCCCTATGGTTGGAATTATATTGCGTGATAAAGCGTGGTTGGGGGGCATTATTACCTGGGTTTTGCTGAGTTTTCTCTTTTGGCCTTTCAGATTTATCTAAGGCTCTGGCTTTCTCTTGACTTTTCTTATTAAGGTATAATGGATATCCTTTAGCCAGTAACCTTTTTACTAGAATAGGGGATTGCTCATCATATTTTTCTAAAGTGCTAATGAAACAGCATTTGGACACGCTGAGAAACGCGTTGTATAGTTTGAGGAGGGTGCATAGTTTGAGGAGGGTGAGCTAGTAGACCCTACCTCCACATTGGTTCTTGGTTTTTTTATTACTATATCCGAGTTTTAATAAATTGTTTTTACTTTATAAACATTGGAACCGTGTTCTGCTTCAAACTACAAATCACTTTCACTTGGAGTGGAAAGCTTGGAAACTTCAGCATTCCAGTATTCTGGGGATCAGTTAGTTGGGTTGCTGTACAAACATCCAGCCTGCACCTGATAGCACTGTCTATGTGCTTTGAATAAATGTGAGTATCCTGTATCAGGCATATTTTACTACATCTATTGGCTATACTGATACACACAGGCGTCTCTCTTTTTTGTTTGTTTACATCCTACCTCAAATTAGAAATGTTAATTATAATATTATGAAAATGAATGTTACATTGTTAATTGTACATATCTTTGTAGGTTATTTTTGCTAACTTTAAAAAAGGTATCAATAACATTTCTAAGCTATAACAATATTGATTTAATTTATTGTCATGTTTATTTTGCCTGTTGGTAAGAAAAAAATCCCCTTTTTTAAAAAAGAAAATTGAAGAACATAGACATTTCTAGTATTTCTATTAAAAACACATAAAAAATATTGAAATTGATTAAAAATGATATAACATGTTTCATGGTATTTAACTAGGATGCCCTCAAATGTGTGTATATATGTGTGTGTGTGTGTATATATATGTAATTATGTGTATATATGTAATACACATAAATACTTTCCAATCAAACAACTTGACATATACCATATTCCTTTTAACCCTTTTAAAATATTTTTATGAATATTAGCATGATATATTTTTTGTTAAAAAGTGTATACAGTATATGAGTGTATATATGAGTGTAATACAATATCATGATTCTACCGTAAATCGTGATTGCGCTTATGCGATCATGTTTACTTTCAACTTGTAATATGAAGGCAATTTAACCTGTGAACAAATGATTGTGAAAACCCTTAATAAGACAAAGATTTAAAACTGTTAAGTAATCAATGAGATTCAGTCGTATGTGAATCTCATATTTCTTTTAAAATGCCAATAAAATATCCCTTTTAAAGTACAATTTGCATATTTATAAAATAATTATTTTATATATTTATTTATTTATTATTTATGCTTGGAATTCTTTTTCTTATTACTTTGGTATTCATACACATATTTTTTTGTATAGTGTAATGGCGTTATAAATCCTTTTGAAATCACGACTACTGGTGCATAACATTCTTTTAAAGTTATTACTCTTAGCATGCTAATAATCACCGCAATGTACCAATATAAATGAATAAAATAAAAACAAATATAGTTATTAAAAGTTTGGACAAAATGGAAACCAAAGTAATACATTTTAAACATAAAAATTATATGTTATGGTATCAGCTGTTCAGATTTTTGTTAGAAAAGATAAATGAAATATAGAAGAGCATCTTGTGATATTGTATATATTTTCTATAAATAGTGTTGTGATTAAACATTGTTATTTTACTTCGAAACATCACTTTTATTTTCTGCTGATAGTATTACAATACTAATATTAAAATAATTATTTTTTTCTCAAATAATCTTTTCCTTCCAGATACAGTTTTAAAGGCGTTTATGAGCATGCAAAGCAGTCCATTCGATATTTTTTAAGTCCTGGACCTTAAATTTGCTAGCTATTGTACATTTTCTAGGCAGTCCCTGTTTTCCATGTCCAGTGCTCTATCCAGTTCAAGAAGATAAGTAAAAGGGGGAAATATCTAGATTTAATAAATAAAGGTAGGAATAATCAGTAAAGGAGGATGTGCACCACTATTTCCATCCTATACAACTTAAATCTAATTTTGTTGTCACGTTTTTCATAGGCTATAAATAACTCTCATACTGTAACAATTAAAATGTTGTACATTTAGAGTATACATACATGCTTAAAATGGATGATTTTACTACTATTTATCTTCTAGATTACAATCTCTTGGGACAGGGGTGGCTTTTCTTTCATTAATTTATTTACCCTGTCTGAGATGTGTACTTGTATCATTGTAGATAGATACTGTAGATCAGGGGTGTCCAAACTTTGCTCTCCAGAGGTTTTCCGATGATGCTCAGCCAGCATTTTATCTAGCTGAGCATCATGGGAAATGTAGTTCCCAAACCTCTGGAGAGCAAAGTTTGGACACCCCTGCTGTAGATAGATAGACAGACAGATAGATAGATAGATAGATAGATAGATAAATGATAGATATACTCTTG
This sequence comes from Bombina bombina, assembly GCF_027579735.1. Taxonomy (NCBI): domain Eukaryota; kingdom Metazoa; phylum Chordata; class Amphibia; order Anura; family Bombinatoridae; genus Bombina; species Bombina bombina. The sequence goes on along the minus strand of NC_069503.1, from coordinate 832,194,419 downwards.
CCTAAATATACATTGCATCAAGGATTTTAATTTGGCAAGCAAAATGGAAATAATGTAAAATTACTATATATATATATATATATATATATATATATATATATATATATATATATATATATATATACTAATTTTACATTATTTACTGCAAACATTTCCTATGAAGAAGCATTTTGTTGACAAGATTGCTTTCCTTGAGATAATTGTTGTGTTTCAAAAAGGTTGGGTTATGTGGATAGAAATATATATTCTGAAAGTGAGTGAAGAAGAGAGATTCCTTGGGACAAGTGATGAGTTGATACTATATATATATATATAATTATTTTGAAGAGGGGAAGATATAGAATAAGAGGTAATAAATATTCAGCTTTGAGTAATGGAGAGAAAATAAATACACAAAATGTAATAAGCAGCAGAATATGTCTGGTATTATGAAACATGCTGAAGAAGCAGGATGTGATATAGTAGAAGGGTCTGCTGAGGGAGATAAAAAGTGCTAGACTGGAAAGAAATTATTGAAGAAAAAAAAAAAGTTGGAATGACAAATACTGCAGACAACATATTTCAGATAGTAACTTTGATCCTTTTGTTGTGCTTGTGTGCAAGAAATATATTTTATAAAAAAAAATCAAACAACTTTGATACTGGAAGAAGCAAATAGATTTAAAAAATAAAACTACTACTACTACAACAACAATGCCAGTATAATTTGCTTGTGTATTTCTCAAAAATGAGCTAGAGAATTACAGTGACAGATCAGCAAACCTGTTGGTATTACTTTGTTTTATTAAAATATTCTAACAATCCTACTTCAGTGTAAACATTAGAAAGATATATTCATCAATTAAATGCATTTTTGCTGTTAAGTAACCTAACTATCCCCTTAAAGGGGCAGTGAACACCTTAATGTTTCTATATAGAATGTTTAGTTATGCATAATAAAACAAATTTGCAAAATATTTTCATTATTATTTTGCCTTCTTTACATGTAATTTAACAGTAAAAATTGAGCAATTTCTAATTCTTAGAACTTTAAATGTACCCTGCTGACTTCTCAAGGCTAACCCTGCTATATATATGTCCCTAGTTTGTGTTATAAGATGACAAATGATAAGCAAGGCACTATATACTGACTTTATAGCAATGTCTATCCTTGTCTTTGTACTAATGCTCTGATTGACTCATCCAATTAAGGCAAATGGCACTTGGAGTTTGGCTATTAAAAATTGCAGTAAAATTGTTGTTTGATTTAAAAATGTTAAGACGTGGCTGATTTTGTTATTTTATAGCTACACAACAGAAATGTCATGTAACTGTGAGATGTTTAATGTCCCTTTAAATATAAATATTTGCATACTTTGCAATGTAGAAAACACGGCATGAGAACCTAGCTTGTAATGATGGCTGGTTATCTATGGAGCGCCTACATGAGCGATATCAGGTTTTATTGCGGCAGTTAAAATTAAGTGTGAATGCATGAGCACAATCACGAGTAACGCCCGTTGGGTAAACATATATTCAGAGCTCTGGTTAACTGTTGCGCAAGGCAAAATAAAGTGGGAAATATACTTCAAAAATACATTTAAAAGTACAGTTACAATTATAAGAACTCTAATAAAAAATATTAATAAAACATATTGCACAAACAAGTTATAAAGGCTCAAAGATATGAGTCTCAGGTGGTAAAAAAAAAGGACTTCAAAGGGCTTTAACACTGAGATACATCCATATTCAGGTCTAAATATGTATATGTATGTGTGTTTCTGTGTGTACATCTTATTATTCATTCATTTGTGTCGTTCAAAGTATATATATCTATTATGCAATGATTAAATATATTTCTATGGTAATAAGGACTTATGAATACTAGCTATACTGGTTCTACTTATTTGTATATTAATTTTGCCTAGGCTCCAGTATGTTTGCTTGACCTTTGCAAAATGTTCAACACTTTTTTACTTAATTATCTAATATATTCAATATTTATTATTTATTTGATGATTTGTTAATACTATTTCTTGAATCTGTACTTAATAGATTAAACTGATTTGGTTTTCTTTTCAGCACTAATTTATATGTATAATGATATATCTGTATACTCACTCAATATTACATATCATCTGAGGTTGTGTTTTGCCAACAATATATACTTTTGGGATCTGCATTCATTGTTAAAATTGTTAAAATTGTTAAAATTAATTCGGTTCCTTTTCCAGCATTTATATTTACATTTTTTTTATATATATATATATATATATATATATATATATATATATATATATATATATATATATATATAAAAGAACACTTTGTAAGTAAGTAGCGCACACATAGACTTTAGCAATATAATTTCAAAAGGTACCTGTATACCACTCACTGTCCGGTAACACGCTGGGGAGCAATTGGCTCAGAGTGTATGGAGATCTGCAGCTGTGGAGACTGAGCCGGTCTGTAGTCAGCGTCTGAGTAAATAGCAGTGATCAAGTGCGCAACTGCACGAAACATGTCTGCATGTGGTTCAGATCACTGACACTGTGTTTTTACATTAAGTGCTTTATTACAGTCGTGTGTAGGCTGTCATGTTTTTACTTTTGATACTACAATAAAGGAAGTTTTACTTTTCTTTGGAGAGAGATTTTTTGCGCTACAAGTGGGGACAATCCATTGGAATATATATATATATATATATATATATATATATATATATATATATATATACTTTTGCATTCTTGACCAATATGGCACATTGTTTCAATAGATCTGATCTGTGTGGATTTATGACCATCCAATGACCTGCTTCAGCATATGCTTTTTAAACGGCACTCACCGGTGCCTTTTTAGGTTTATGAATATGGCTATCACCAAAACGTGTAAAATCTGTCTGTCAGCTACATGTTGAACTTGTCTGTTTTTTACTTGGATAAATAAAGCATATTTTTTATATTTCATATGGTAATGAACTTTATTTTTTCTTATGTGTGCACATATGTATTCATGTATTTACAGTACATGTGTAGGTATGTATTTGCAGACATTTTCACCCGCCAGCCGAGTCTGGAAGCAGCACTAGTGACCAAGTTGAGTTCTAAGAAGACGCAGAGGAGATAAGTCAAAACAATAGGTGGCGCAAGTGAATGCTGTTCTGACTAATAATGGTTTAAAATGTATTTCAGATTCCTTATGTGTCTGATAATGTTCTCACCTTACATAGGCTGTATTGAAATTTCAAGTGTAAATGGTATCTCTCCAGGACAATAAAGCTTCTAGATTCAAATTCTATAGTTTAAATATATATATATTTATTGAATAAAAGATTCTTGTTTCTTAAATGAACGATTCTTATATATGAGATCAAAATAGTGTGTTTTTAATATTGTACTATCATATTTTATATTTTACCAAATGTTTTAAATTGTCAACTGATTATCACTTGTGAATAGATCATCACTATTTTGATCTCATATATAAGAATCGTTCATTTAAGAAACAAGAATCTTTTATTCAATAAATATATATATATTTAAACTATAGAATTTGAATCTAGAAGCTTTATTGTCCTGGAGAGATACCATTTACACTTGAAATTTCAATACAGCCTATGTAAGGTGAGAACATTATCAGACACATAAGGAATCTGAAATACATTTTAAACCATTATTAGTCAGAACAGCATTCACTTGCGCCACCTATTGTTTTGACCTATTGTACACAAAACCGTTGGGATAGTTTTTTAAGGTGAGCATAGTTCTGCCCGACTGAATAGGCAATCACTATCATATACTGTTTTAGCAGAGGAGATAAGCCCACATATAGCCATACACTACACTGACAATATACAGTTTGTCCACATTGTGCCCACAAAGACTGTATATGGTGATATTATATGAGACGGATTTATACTACAGTCATATGAAAATTCACAGCTAAACTTCAGGATTTTGGAGGCCTTTTGTTTTTGTTTTGCAGACATATATACACATATAAACACACACACACACACTCACACACACACACACACACTCACACACACACACACACACACTCACACACACACTCACACACACACACACACACACACACACTCACACACACACAAATTCACACACACACACACACTCACACACTCACACACACACACACACACACACACTGACACACATATATATATATATATATATATATATATATATATTTATATATATATATATATATATATATATATATATATAAATATATATATAAATATGTACATTTGAGCCTTTAACAGTGAAGAATATGAAAACATGGAAAATCATAGTTATGCAGTATTCAATTTTAGTGTTTAACTATGTATTTACTTTAAATATTTCACATTCTAATATCCTTCAAATAGGGGAATATGTTGTAAGTATTTTTAAATAAATATATTCCTATAAATATATATATAATCATATTGAAATATAGGTATAGATATATATTTTACCAAAAACCATCATACATATAGAAATATGTATTTATAAATACATAAAACATATTCTTCTATGTGAAGGACATTGGAATGGCAAAAATTTCTATTTTCTTGTCTGGTTAGCACTCGAGTAGGGTTTTTTTCTCAACTATTCTCTCTCCATTGACCTCTATTGGGGAATATGGTTGCGGTATTCTAATTTCAAGTTTTTGCATGTGTCGGGTTAGCACTTGTGCAATAACTTTCAACTTGTTATAGGCACACTATTAGACGCATGCAAAAAGCTTACTTCTAGCAGAGTTAACGCATGAGCAGGAGCACAAAATGCAGCTCCACTCATAATGTAGCCCTTAATTAGCACCATAATATTGGTCTTGAATCTACAGGTCCTAACACAAATAAATGGGATTGATATTTTAGTAGCCAAGATTGCAAAAGAAGCTCTTTGGTAGCATAAATTGCAGGTCGCAATCTGATTTTACAAGTGCATGGTAAAACAGAATAACCAAAGAATGTTTAGAGAGGCCGACATCCGACATCCCTTTAGTGCACTCTATATTTTCAGCGTTAGGAAGTATAAAAAAACACATTTAAAACATTTTAAAATAAAGTATTACACTAACATATATATATACAGTATATATATATATATATATATATATATATATATATATATATATAAAACAACATATATTACACACATATATAAAAAACATGAAAAAACACTTTAAAAAGCGCCCCAATAAATAGAACATGAATACAAACAAAAGGATATGCTGCTTGTTGTCGATAAGCAAAACCTGTTGGTTAGAGTTGCTGCTTCATGTTAGTCACGGCACTGGAGACAGGGTAATAGCTGAAACAGGAAATGATAGAAAAACAAAGCGCAACTCTAAGCGCAATAAGTCAAATCACACAAGTAATTTATTGACATTCACAAATCAACACTAACAAATTTCAACCTCAAACAAATATGAGGTATGGTATGGGCACTGGAAAACCGTATAGGTCTCTCAAAACGAAATCCCCCAAAGTGCATCAGTGGCAAAGTCCCAGGAGTGTTGGTTAAACTCACCGCCGTACAACCGATGTCGATACAGCACCTCCTGTGCTCACTGGAAGGGATCAAGTCCTCAAAGCAGTCCACGGATCACCTAATGACCCAAGTAATGTTAAATCTTTAAAATATGCTGCCACACACAACCCTGCTGCACACACACAAATGAGCCGGCTGAGTTTAACAGCTGATTGCGGTAGCGTGAAGACGGTGGGCGTGGCCTTACGCGTTTCGTAGGGGTTTTCCCTACTTCATCAGCGGCTGCCCACTTCATGCAGATACCGTCATTTAAAGAACCAATTGGACCTCCCCTTAAAATAATGAATCTACTAAAACATGGGGAACAACACACAGGACTTAGGAGCTATTGTTAAGGAGAATAAGCAGATCTTTATGAAATACTTAATCAACATCGCTACTCTAATATAATATAAGCAACCTTATCCTAAAACAGTCATACAATACAATTGGTTAATCAATTATACAACCAATGAATAATTACAGATTATATGTATGCACATGCACTAACATATTTTTTTTTTTAAATATTAAAAAATATATTAATACAATTAATGATAATGATAATACATTAATAAGTGTATGTCCTGCACAAATCATAAAATAAAAACAAATGCTGCAGCATAAAGATGAATAGCTAAACAAAACAAGATGGTCACTTGTATATGTAAATAAATTATGTACAAGCATAAATGCATCCATCTGTCATATATATGCACACACGCCTTGGTGAGATATTTTGTAACCCAATCAGTGCTACATGGATGCATATATGTATCTACACAAAATACCACAGGATATAAGTAAATCAATAAAATAGAATAGAAAAACCAACAACTTTAGTTAAATACAAAGTACACACTAATTGTGTGCACAAACCTCAACACTGATATAAAAAACAGAACTTATTTAGTATTTACCTAAACACATATTCAAGATATGTGTAAATGAGAGATAGAGGAGGGGAGGTGGGAGTACCAATCACAAAATAAATGATAATGATTATCATATTCATAATAATAATAATAATGACTATTTAATCCACACCATTAAATAATGTATAACCCTATACATACAAATATAGCAAACTAATGTGAAAACATATGTAAGCTAATTAGTATGAATATTGATAAAATAATAATTAATTAGTATGTATATTTGAAAAAAATAATCTAATTACTCTCACTAAAAAACAACAACCTACTGCAAGGAATGATCACATCGCCCATCCTTAGCTTAAATCTTTCTGACGCTCTAAAATCTACTTGTCAATAAGAAATGCAGCCAGATCTATCTCCCTGTTCATACCACTTGGTTCAAGGGATCCAAGGGTCCAAATCCAATATGGCTCCCTACCTCGTAAAGCAAGGAGTCTATTACCCCCCTATCACATCTAATTTAACTCTTTCTATTGCTTTAACTTTGAGACTACTGGGATCCTTGTTATGGAATTCAGTAAAGTGAGCCGAAACCCCATGGGACAATACACCATTGTCTATATTGACCAGGTGTTCCCTAAACCATGTCTTTAGGCTTTTCTTAGTCCTTCCAATATATATTTTCCCACAGGAACAAGAGAGGTGATACACAAAATGTGTACTCTTGTAGTTTATTGATTCCTTTATAGAAAAAACCTTATTGCTTCTTAAGGATTTACAATTGGAATTGTCTTTATCTATGTGTTTACAACTAAGACAATTTTTCCTCCCACATCTAAAAAAGCCTGTGGACCTATTTAATAATCAGTTACTTTGAAGAATCGGCCAGTGCTTTCTGAAAATCTTCTCTATTTGTCTTGAAGCTCTATTAAATGTAGTTATAAATAAAGGTTGATTATTAGATATTTGATTTTTATAATTTTTCTTATTATTAGAACTGAGTAGTGTCTTTCTGTCTAGATTTTTTGCTCTGGTATATGCATTTAGAACTACTGTTGGTTCATAGCCTTTACTCAGAAACCTTTTCTTTTAAGTCTCCATATCTCTTTCATAGGCAACTAAATCTGTACAGTTCCTTCTGACCCTCCTCTCTCTCTCATTTACACATATCTTGTATATAGTATGTGTTTAGGTAAATACCAAATAAGTTCTGTTTTTTATATTATCAGTGTTGAGGTTTGTGCACCCAATAGTGTGTACTTTGTATTTAACTAAAGTTGTTGGATTTTCTATTCTATTTTATTCATTTACTTATATTCAGCGAGATTACGAATATTTGTCGGTAATGGTGTGCGGTGCTATCGCTCCTTTTTTTCTTACCGCTCACTTAAGACAATGCTGGTATTCCAGGTTTTCTGCAAGCCGGCGTTGGCCTCAGAAAAGTGAACGCTGAGCAAAATGTAGCTCCACATCTCACCTCAATACCAGCGTTGTTTACGGTAGTGGTAAGCTGGTAAAACGTGCTCGTGCACGATTTCCCCATAGGAAACAATGGGGCTGAGCTGGCTGAAAAAAACCTAACACCTGCAAAAAAACAGCGTTCAGCTCCTAACGCAGCCCCATTGTTTCTTATATGGAAATTAATTTTATGTCTGCACCTAACACCCTAACATGAACCTTGAGTCTAAACACCTCTAATATTACACTTATTAACCCCTACTCTGCCACCCCCACTATCGCTGACACCTACATTATATTATTAACCCCTAATCCGCCGCTCCAGACACCGCCGCCACCTACATTATACTTATGAACCCCTAATCTACTGCCCCCAACATCGCCAACACCTACATTATATTTATTAACCCCTAATCTGCCCCCAACGTCGCTGCAACTATATATTTAAATTTATTAACCCCTAAACCTAAGTCTAACCCTAACACCCCCCTAACTTAAATATAATTTAAATACATCTAAATACATTTACTACAATTAAATAAATTATTCCTATTTAAAACTAAATACTTACCTATTTAATAAACCCTAAGCTAGCTACAATATAACTAATAGTTACATTGTAGCTAGCTTAGGATTTATATTTATTTTACAGGCAACTTTGAATTTATTTTAACTCGGTACAATTGTTATTAAATAGTTATTAACTATTTAATAACTTCCTAGTAAAAATAAGTACAAAAGTACCTGTAAAATAAACCCTAACCTAAGTTACAATTACACCTAACACTACACTATAATTAAACTAATTACCTAAACTACCTACAATTAATTACAATTAAATTAAATAAACTAAATTATGAGAAACCCCCCCCCCACTAAATTACAGAAAATAAAAAAATAATTACAAGAATTTTAAACTAATTACACCTAATCTAATCCCCATAATAAAATAACAAAGCCCCCCAAAATAATAAAATTCCCTACCCTATACTAAATTACAAATAGCCCTTAAAAGGGCCTTTTGCGGGGCATTGCCCCAAAGTAATCAGCTTTTTCACCAGTAAAAAAATACAATACCCCAAAACATTAAAACCCACCACCCACACACCCAACCCTACTCTAAAACCCACCCAATCCCCCCTTAAAAAAACCTAACACTACCCCCTTGAAGATCACCCTACCTTGAGCTGTCTTCACCCAGCCGGGCACAAGTGGTCCTCCAGAGGGTCCGAAGTCTTCATCCTATCCGGCCAGAAGAGGACATCCAGACTGGCAGAAAGTTTCATCCAGACAGCATCTTCTATCTTCATCCTTCCAGAGCAGAGCGGGTCCATTTTCAAGACATCCGACGCGGAGCATCCTCTTCATCCGACGGCCGACGACTGAATAACTGGTCCTTTAAGTGACATCATCCAAGATGGCGTCCCTTGAATTCCGATTGGCTGATAGAATCATATCAGCCAATTGGAATTAAGGTAGGAAAAATCCTATTGGCTGATGCAATCAGCCAATAGAATTGAAGTTCAATCCTATTGGCTGATCCAATCAGCCAATAGGATTGAGCTTGCATTCTATTGGCTGTTCCAATCAGCCTATAGAATGCGAGCTCAATTCAACACAACTTTGTGACCACTTTTATGACATGGAATCCCTTAAAAAGAAGGAACAAAAACTTAAGTGGGACAAATGAATACTATCTAAATACATAGTCATGAAAATGCTACCAAGGGGACTGTGAATCAATAAGTTTCCTACATATGATATACAAGATATGAGCTTTATTGAGAGATGGAGCCAGACACTAACAGACTGTTCCCTAAAATTAATTTCACTGCTTATTGAATATAAAGATATGCTTTTGAATGAGGTTAACAAACAAAATAATTATTTTACAGGTTGATATGAATAAATTTAAGGGATATGATGTTTACCCTGAATATGACAACATACTAAAAAGTGCAATTGAAGAGTCTAGGAAGTTGATTATTCAGGCTAAGCATTCTAAATGTATTCAAGATCAGAAAGATTATACTAAGGGAACTGTGTATATATGGCGTCGCCACCAAAGAAGTAGGTCTTGGTCTAATTCACATTCCTCTGGAAAAGGTGGTCACTTTATTGGCCAAAAAGAACATCAGAGTAGAATGATTAGTACAGGTACCAAAAATACCAAAGTTAATACTCCTAAAAAAGTTGCCTTCTCTGATTCAGAGTCGGAACTATCAGATGAGGACAGATTTGCATCCAGTTTTGAGAATGATGCATATTCCGGCTCTGAAGGAGAGGAAGCACTTTTACCTCAAAAAATCAGTTATAGAGAGAGGATAGTATGGTACCCAAAGGCATTCTTAAAGACCTACGTAATGCAGGGGCGGTTCCCAAAAGGGGTAGACAGAGATGAAGAGGAAGAGGTAGATCACAATACTATACAGACACCAATTCTAGAGGTTCAGATAACATAGAATTAGCGACTCAGTGATAACATAGAATTAGCGAGGTCAGATGCAGAGAACTTTAACACCCCAAATAGAACAACAACAACAGAGGTACCCAGTGAGAAAGAACAGACAAACACAGAGACACCATTATCAATATATAATACAGTGATTAATCTCTCTTCATATACTCTGTCAGATACTGAGCTAAAAGTTTTAAGCTGTGGATTAGGTTTTGTACCCTCACATAATTTTGACCTCTTTCAAACCATTCTTGACGTCAATAGGTTAGTGAGGGACCTTACTCTCAGAAAGTTCTTTTCAGATGTGGACACTCAAACAAACATACAAATAATGGAGACATCTAATGCACCTAACTATGACAACATGTCTTTCTTAGATGTATGTGCTCTCACTAGTCTAGAGGATTTATCCACAGAAGGGAGAATGAGCACTCATGAGACTAATGAAAAGGTAAAACACACAATTAAGTCTCGTTCAAACTTTTATCCTCTACATATTAGAGGGAAAAGTTTGGAGGTTTTTCATAAAAGAGTCGTAGAGGATCTCACCCGTCTTTCTAAATCTCAGAAGGGTTGGACCTCGAATTTGTCTAGAAGAGAAAGGGATGCCATTGCCGAACTTCAGAACAACCCGCATATAGTTATCAGACAGTCAGATAAGGGTGGCAGTCTGGTTGTTCTGGATAAACAGGTATATGTAAATGAAGCACTTAGACAGTTACAAGATCCTGAAGCGTACCAACTACTCTCTAGGAACCCCACTACACATTTTAAACACCTGCTTGTGGACCTTTTGGATGATGGTGTGCAGATGGGCATTGTTACGGTTGCCTCCAGGCTGGCTGGAAGTTGGACCGTAGAAAATGATACTCCTAGCGCTCACCAAAGGAGCAGCAGCACCGTAGACACTCTAACTACTGCGTAGCCACCATAAGTAATGCAGACTCTATGAACCACCGCTGCTGGACTGGTATCTCGCCGTCTGCTCTGTGCCCTGGACCTACGATCAGGCTCCAGTAGGTGAACCTCTTCCTTCTGTAGCAATCCCTGTAGCTAAGGGAGTATGAAAAACATAGCAATCCCTGTAGTGATATTAGCTGGCCCCTACAAACATGAGTCAAAGCTGCAAGTTAGAGGGACAGAAATAGGTCTGATGTGCTGGAGCAAACAGCCTGCTTTTTATTGAGGTTACATGCAAACAGGACACTCTCAGGGGGAGGCATAAAATCCCCCATCACACATTTGATATTAGATAGAGAGACACTCCCTTTGACAGGCCACAACATTACTTCAGCAGATAACATTTTACACACAATAAAACAATGCAGTCCACCTTATCACTACTAGAAGTCTGATTAGACAATGGGAAAGTTTATCACTAAACTTAATTAGAGCTGATCCCAGCAAACTTGTATTTAGAATGCTTCTTGAAGCTGAACAAAGTTATCTCTGTAGTTCTGACCGAAGGGTCTGTCACATAGCACTTAATGGCACTCAATGAAACTGAACCAAGTGGGAGAAAGCCAGGGACAAGTCATTTCACAGGTCTGGGGACATAGTCTTAAAGGGGCATTGTTCACCAAAGTCACAATATGTCCCCAGACGGTTCTTAAAGGGCCATACACACCCAATAAAAGTTAATATGTTTTCAGGGGCACAATCTTCCAGGGGCCATAGTCATGTGGAAGGAGGCTGGCAAATAGGCTTCTCCAAAATCCAGGGAAGCAGGGCAATTTTCCATTTAAAGGGCCAGTTACAAATAGCAGTTTGTAACAGGCATCATTGATCAGCAGACTCTTGATTGTCTATTGGTAGATAGTCCAGTGATGCCCGTCTTCCACCACTTCCCTAAGGTTCACAAGAGTTTGGACAATGTACAAGGCAGGCCCATAGTGGCAGGTATTGGCTCCCTTTTAGAGCCGCTGTCGAAATGGGTTGATGACTTTTTACAACCCATAGTTCAATGTTTACCCAGCTATGTACGAGATACTGCACATACTTTGTCCAAACTGGAAAAGATTTGTATTCCACCATACCGCATACATTCGGCATTCAGGCAGTTTCTTTTTTCCTTGATCAGTATACTACATTGTCTCAAGAACATAGGAACTTTGTGATTCGTGCAATTGAATTTTTATTGCAACACAACTTCTTTATGTTCAACGATGTCTGCTACCTCCAGAGATGTGGAACCGCGATGGGGGCGAAGTTTGCCCCCTCCTATGTCAACCTCTTCATTGGGTGGTGGGAGCGGTTCCATGTCTATGGAGATAGCAACATGTTCTCTTCCTCACTCATGAAATATATGCGCTTTATTGATGATTGAAGTTCAATCCGATTGGCTGATCCAATCAGCCAATAGGATTGAGCTTGCATTCTATTGGCTGTTCCAATCAGCCAATAGAATGTGAGGTCAATCCTATTGGCTGATTGCATCAGCCAATAGGATTTTTCCTACCTTAATTCCGATTGGCTGATTCTATCAGCCAATCGGAATTCAAGGGACGCCATCTTGGATGATGTCACTTAAAGGACCAGTCATTCAGTTGTCGGCAGTCAGATGAAGAGGATGCTCCACGTCGGATGTCTTGAAGATGGACCCGTTCCGCTCCGGAAGGATGAAGATAGAAGATGCCGCCTGGATGAAGCCTTCTGCCGGTCTGGATGTCCTCTTCTGGCCAGATAGCATGAAGACTTCGGACCCTCTGGAGGACCACTTGTGCCCAGCTGGGTGAAGACGGCTCAAGGTAGGGTGATCTTCAAGGGGGTAGTGTTAGTTTTTTTTAAGGGGGGATTGGGTGTTTTTTAGAGTAGGGTTGGGTGTGTGGGTGGTGTGTTTTAATGTTGGGGTGTATTGTATTTTTACTGGTGAAAGAGCTGATTACTTTGGGGCAATGCCCCACAAAAGGCCCTTTTAAGGGTTATTTGTAATTTAGTATAGGGTAGGGAATTTTATTATTTTGGGGGGCATTTTTATTTTATTAGGGGGATTAGATTAGGTGTAATTAGTTTAACATTCTTGTAATTCTTTTTTTATTTTCTGTAATTTAGTGGGTTTTTTTTTCTTAATTTAGTTTATTTAATTTAACTGAAATTAATTGTAGGTAGTTTAGGTAATTAGTTTAATGATAGTGTAGTGTTAGGTGTATTTGTAACTTAGGTTAGGGTTTATTTTACAGGTACTTTTGTACTTTTTTAGCTAGGTAGTTATTAAATAGTTAATAACTATTTAATAACTATTCTACCTAGTTAAAAATAAAAAATTTGCCTGTAAAATAAATATAAATCCTAAGCTAGCTACAATGTAACTATTAGTTATATTGTAGCTCGCTTAGGGTTTATTTTATCGGTAAGTATTTAGTTTTAAATAGGATTAATTTATTTAATTATGGTAAATGTATTTAGTTTAATTAAAATTAAATTTAAGTTAGGGGGGTTAGGGTTAGACTTAGGTTTAGGGGTTAATAAATTTAATATAGTAGCGGCGACGTTGGGGTTGGAACCTTAGGGGTTAATAAATGTAGGTAGGTGTCGGCGATGTTAGGGATGGCAGATTAGGGGTTAATAAAAATGTAACTAGTGTTTGTGAGGCGGGACTGCGGCGGTTTAGGGGTTAATACATTTATTAAAGTGGTGGCGATGTCCGGTCAGCAGATTAGGGGTTAAACATTTTATTTAAGTGTTTCCGATGTGGGTGGGGGCTCGGTTTAGGGGTTAATAGGTAGTTTATGGGTGTTAGTGTACTTTTAGCACTTTAGTTAAGAGTTTTATGTTCCGGCGTTAGCCCATAAAACTCTTAACTACTGACTTTTATATGCGGTAGGAGTCTTGCCAGGAGAGGGTCTACCACTCACTTTTTTAGGCGATCGTAATACCAGCATTAGGCAAATCCCATTAAAAAGATAGGATACGCAATTGACGTAAGGGGATTTGCGGTAAGCTAAAATCGCGGAAAAAAAGTAAGCGGTAGACACTTTCCTGCCTGATTCATAATACCAGCGGGCGTTAAAAAGCAGCATTGGGACCCCTCAACGCTGCTTTTTAAGGCTAATGCAAGACTCGTAATCTAGCCGATTGTGTGGTATTTTGTGTGGATACACATATATGCATCCACGTAGCACTGATTGGGTTACAAAATATCTCACCAAGATGTGTGTGTATATATATGATAGATGGCTGCATTTATGCATTTATCTACATAAACAAGTGACCATCTTGTGTTGTTTAGCTATTCATCTCTATGCTGCAGCATTTGTTGTTATCTTATGATTTGTGCAGGACACACGCTTATTAATGTATTATCATTATCATTATTTTTTTTACATATTTTTTAATATTTTTTTAAAAAAAATTATGTCAGTGCATGTGCATACATATAATCTGTAATTATTAATTGGTTATATAATTGATTAATCAATTGTATTGTATGACTGTTTTAGGATAAGGCCGCTTATATTATATTAGAGTAGCGATGTTGATTAAGTATTTCATAAAGATCTGCTTATTCTCCTTAACAATAGCCCCTAGGTCCTGTGTGTTGTGCCCAATGTTTTAATAGATTAATTATTTTAAGGGGAGGTCCTATTGGCTCTTTAAATGACGGTATCTGCATGAAGTGGGCAGCCTCTGACGAAGTAGAAAGAACCCTTACAAAATGGCGTCCTATTTTAAAGTGTTAACATTACTTTGGTCATTGGGTGATCCGTGGAATCCTTTGAGGACTTGATCCCTTCCAGTGAGCACAGAAGGTGCTGTGTCGATATCAGTTGTACGGCTGTGAGTTTATCCAACACTCCTGGGACTTTGCCACCGATGCACTTTGGGGGATTTCATTTTGAGAGACCTATACGGTTTTCCAGTGCCCATACCATACCTCATATTTGTTTGAGGTTGAAATTTGTGAGTGTTGATTTGTGAATGTCAATAAATTACTTGTGTGATTTGACTTGTTGCGCTTAGAGTTGTGCATTGTTTTCTATCATTTCCTGTTTCATATATATATATATATATATATATATATACTGTATATATATAATTAGGTCTCCATGTACTAAGCGGTGGGCAGACAGCTTCTGAACTCGCGAAGCTGTCCGCCCGCCTTCGTTACACACGGGCAGCGGATCTGTTGATCCGCTTGCCTGTATGTATCATTACATACTCATCAGATTATCTTAATTAAATTATCTTAATTAAATCATCCTAAATATATTTTATGTGGAATTAAGTTTCTTATTCTATTTGCAATGGTATACATTTTGAAGAGTGTTTGCTATTCTATTTTGAAGTCATTTTAATCTTGAATTCACATTACTATATTTAAGATAATAATTTTTCTTTTGGTTAAATATTCAATATTAATTGTAGTAGTAAACACAGTATAACCACATACACTAGATCCTATTCAATAACGGATTAATACTTAAATTAGTGGGCAGTATTCATTAAGAAGTCTTCAGTCTCCAGTCTAACAAATTTATATTTTACTCTCTTCATTTAATTCACTAAAGCTAACTAATATATCCAATAATAAATGATTCAGCTGCATTAAATAAAATAGGGAATTGATGAGGCTTGTAAGGATGGAGAGTTTGGAGATTAATATAATTTATTTTGTCAAGTACAATTTAATGTATGTTGTCAAGTATGTTCTGTACAATAATAGTGATAAGAATTACAAAACTGCTCACTTTTTCGTATGCAATAATAATAATTAGAACACAAAACAACATTTTTTAAAGGGATATAAACCTACAAAATGCCTTTAGTAATTCAGACAGAGCATGCAATATTAAAATAAGGTTTACAATTTACTTCAATTATCAAATTAGCTTATTTCCCATTATATTCTGTGTTAAAGAAATACCTATGTAGGTATCTAGGACACTACATGCAAATAGTGCTGCAATCTATTGCTCTTGCAAATGGATAACGTTCTTGCAAAACAGCTGCCATATGGTGCTTTAGACATGGGCAGGCTCCTGAGCTTACATCCCTTCTTTTTAAAGGGACACTGAGCCCAATTTTTTTCTTTCATGATTCAGATAGAGCGTGTAATTTTAAGCATATTTCTAATTTACTTCTATTATCAATTTTTCTTCGTTCTCTTGCTATCTTTATTTGAAAAGAAGGCATCTCAGCTAAGGAGCCAGCAAATTTTTGGTTCAGACCATGGACAGCACTTGTTTAAAGGTGCTGTCCAATCAGCAAGGACAACCCAGGTTGTTCACCAAAAATGGGCTGGCATCTAAACTTGCATTCTTGCTTTTCAAATAAACATACCAAGAGAATTAAGAAAATTTGATAATAGGAGTAAATTAGAAAGTTGCTTAAAATTGCATGCTCTAATTGAATCACAAAAGACATTTTTTGGGTTCAGTGTCCCTTTAACTAAATACACCAAGTGAACTAAGAACAATTGATAATATAATTAAATTAGAAAGCTAAGAACAAAATTGTGGGAATGCAAGAGAGATTCCCACCAAGAATGCAAAATTAGCACTCACTGTCCTGACTCCAAGGAGACGGAACAAATTGGCATGTTAAAACATAACTTTTAATAAGTAGTGAATAAAAATGGGGGGAGGGGGATTTGGAGATTAAAAACCTAGGATACAGTGGTCGTGCATGTATATACCCTAATATGTTATCAATTGAATAGGCCTCTGTGGTATGATAGCCAGAATAATAATCAGGGTAATAATATGCACCTACATAAGTGACCGATGCAGTGTATAATGGGTATATATAGGTAATGCAAAGTGTGAGTAAGAACCCTTAATGTGGTATATTAATAAAAGGATGTTAGCTCCCGGTATGTACCAGGAAATAATATGGCAAAAACTGTGCATTACTAATAATGCACGTGTATACCCCCAATTATATCAATGAAATTATAAGTAACTTTATACTAGTGTAACACCACTCTTATGGTTGGTAAATAAGTGATTCCAAACAATCTGGGGTTACACTTGTAAATTAGTTATAACATAGTATAGTGATATATTGGGGTACTTTTAATACAAATATGCTTGCTAATGTATCATTCATAAGTATCAAACTGGGTACTATAGATCCATAAAATTTGGCTTGGTTTATTTATACACCAAGTCATTTTCAACACTTCATTTTAATTTATTTTATTACATAATTTATTCCCTCTTATTTAATAACAAGGGTCTTCTTACCTCTAAATTCACATACACATTGCACTTATTATTTAACCATTATCACTACACACTCAAAATAGACACAAATCACCACATATTCAATGGACAATCAAGAAATACACAAGATTTTTTCAATACAATTTAATTTTTTTTTAGAAATACATCAATACGTTGAATATACTACTTTGTTGTATAAATATAATTTATATGAATATTAATACATTTATTTCAGTCTCTCTTAGGAGTGTCAAACAAATGTTTATTATAATGTTATTGTAGATTCATTGAATCCCAACAAGAGATAGAAACAATACCACTCTCCTTTTTTTCTATAATATATGGAATATTTAAAAAAAAAAAGCAATCACCAAAAATAATAAGGACCATATATGTCTGTTAGTTACATTTTTAATAATGGTAGAAAGTCTGTATTATGTACAAAACCAGATCTGTAAAGACTACTACCATTTATTTAATAGTTCTAAGCAAGGAATTACTTTAAATAAGATACAATACATATGGCCTCCTATCCAAATAAATGTTTACAACATAACCACCATTAATATCACTGGTACGCATATATGAATCGATTTGCAAACTATGTTAGACGGGGATACATTCTATTTCAATATAAATATCATCTACAATATTCATAGGAACCATTTTTCACATTTTGGCATTTCCATTATGTTCTGTTAGCTCTATTACCTAGTACATATCATTGTAAATGTAATATTATCTGATGTATTAATTATATAAATGTTTACAACATAGGTATCTTTAATATCATTGTTACATATATAAATTGATACGCAGTTCACAATATTTATAGGATCTACAGATTTCTACTTTTCTCACTTTGTACCCTCAATTATTTCATCATCTTCTGGTTAGCCCTATTACCAAATACATACCATCTTAAACGGAATATTATCTGATGTATTACTCTAATCCTCCTTAAGAATCCGTCACTGATCGGATCGTAATTGTGAATAATGATTGACAGTTCTGTCAACCAATCAGAATCCTTAGTGGGCGGAACATCCGGTGCACACCGGGTATATATTTCCCAGAGACGGGCGGCCCGCCACCTTTGATAAAGCCCTATATGGGCGAAACGCGTTAGGTGCTTAGACAGAGCCGATGGGAGCTCTTTTTTAGTTTAGGATATGTGGTCCCATATGTTGATAATTTAATAGATTGCTATAATTGGGTATATAGTTTGTTATATTTCAGGGCAAACTCTCAAACATGCTGATACTACCCTTGAATGTCAGCACCATTCATAATATCAGAAGGTGGTTGATACTTCATTGGATATCTAACAGCTACTAGTGTATCTAATTTATAACAATAATTAAGCAATTTTGCATAATGCTATTACTTCTGTGAGTTCATTATTTAGCTTGCCGCTGTAGTGACTGGGCAACATAACTGCCCGCATATGATCACAAATAGGTTTATAATTAGATATTGAACAGCTACTATTGTATCTAATATATTACAATAATCAAGCAACTTTGCAGAATGCTATTACTTCTGTGAGTTAATGATTTAGCTTACCGTTGCAGTGACTGGGCAACATAACTGCCCGTATATGACCACAAACAAGTATACAATTAGTTGGACAATATCATTGATATACTTATTATTACCGTAACCAAGTTGGAAAAATCTCTGCTCACATACAGGGCCAAATAAATCTCAGGAATATTGGTTGCCCACGAACAAGTACTAACAATGGATATGAATTGATGTTATATAAGCGATTATACACACGTTGAAGCACTTTATACACATTTGACCTCTCGTATTATTACACCGATTATTTCAATAGAAGCAATACATTTTGATATAGTCTATATAACTATTAATCTAAGAAAGTACATTAAATGTTACATCTCTGTATGAACTGAAATCAATTGACCATATATGACTAGCCAACTATATTTCTATACTTCTATGTACAAACTATTTTATTTACTGCTGCAGTTATTTGGTAACAAAGTTCCCCCTGTATTACAGATTGTTACAAACGCAAGCTCATAGTTGGATGTGTGGCACTGCTGATACATAAATCAGTGCCTGTAAGAAGTGGAGACTATCTTTACTCATATATATATGGCAGGATGAATTATAACAGCATTGGTTATTCCAAAGCAGATCTTTGTTAGTGGAATCTGAACTCAACAATATACGATACGCTCTACATTCTAGAACCAATGCTTACAACCTTTGTAATTGATATACCACTAATTTACACATGTTCCTAATCATTCTCTGAGCTTATCATAATAAATTCCAACTAACTTCTAACTTGAAGTCGCTATCAGCGTAATACACAATTGTGATACACTTGCTGTTGTAGGATTATATAGACCCCTATCATTGGGGATACCATTATATCCATAACATTACTTAGGTCAATATAATTCCAACAACTGTATATATTAGATAATTCTACTTTATATCTTATCCTGAGTTGTGATCCATAGGATCTACATTTATCGAGTCACTGGCACCAATATCCATACATTCAATTGTTACTGTATTACACAGCATTAACTTTGGACTTAATATTCTGGTATTGGTAACCATGGTGCTACTCAGGATATAAATTTTATGGATCTATAGTACCCAGTTTGATACTTATGAATGATACATTAGCAAGCATATTTGTATTAAAAGTACGTCAATATATCACTATACTATATTATAACTAATTTACAAGTGTAACCCCAGATTGTTTGGAATCACTTATTTACCGACCATAAGAGTGGTGTTACACTAGTATAAAGTTACTTATAATTTCATTGATATAATTGGGGGTATACACGTGCATTACTAGTAACGCACAGTTTTTGCCATATTATTTCCTGGTACATACCGGGAGCTAGCATCCTTGTATCAATATACCACATTAAGGGTTCTTACTCAAACTTTGCATTACCTATATATACCCATTATACACTGCATCGGTCACTTATGTAGGTGCATATTATTACCCTGATTATTAATGCTGGCTATAATATCACAGAGGCCTATTCAATTGATAACATATTAGGGTATATACATGCACAACCACTGTATCCTAGGTTTTTAATCTCCAAATACCCCTCCCCCCCATTTTTATTCACTACTTATTAAAAGTTATGTTTTAACGTGCCAATTTGTTCCGTCTCCTTGGAGTCAGGACAGTGAGTGCTAATTTCGCATTCTTGGTGGGAATCTCTCTTGCATTCCCACAATTTTGTTCTTATTAATACTGTGCGAAGCACCCCTTCCTTTCGATAACAATATATTATTGAGATCACTATTTTATAACCCTATACGGGCATCTATTTGGGAGCTTGTCCGCATGTAGTGCCATTGCTCTATTCAAGTGTGAACATTAAATTAGAAAGCTGTTTAAAGATGCTTGATGTTTTCATTTTAAATATCAAATTTGTCATCTTAAAACACCTTCACAAACCTTGTTTATTTATTTTACTTATTTTTTATTTATGTTTGGAAGCATCATTTGGTAGTTAAGGAGAAAAAAACATTACATTTTCCTAATGAAATCATTTTAACTATATTTTATGCTGAATTAAGTGTCTTATTCTAGAGTGAGAGCAAAAACAGTTTAGTTTCAGCTCATACGAGCACAACCCGACAAACACGAAAAAAAGCTTACTTCTAGCGCAGTTAACGCTCAAGACGGAGCATTAAATAGCACTCCACTAGTAATCTGGCTCTAAAAGTTTACATTTATTTTGTCAATATTTAAACAACTAATAAAACTTTAAAAAACACATCTACATTTTATTCTCAGACTAATCTTTTCTTTCATCATTCTATCTAGCATTTATTTAGGGCTGGATCACAATTGGAGCGTTATTTAATGCTCCAGCTTGAGTGTTAACTGCTCTAGAAGCAAGAAGTTGCACTCATATCATGAGGCCTATTTATCAAAGGTCTGGCGGACCTGTTCTGACAGTGAGAATCAGGTCCACCAGACCTCGCTGAATGTAGAGAGCAATACGCTCTCCGTATTCAGCATTGCACCAGCAGCTCTTGTGAGCTGCTGGTGCTACGCCGTCCCCTGAAGACTAACGGCCAATGGGCCGCCAACAGGGGGGTGTCAATCAACCCGATCGTACTTGATCGGGTTGAATTCCGGTTATGTCTGTCCGCCTGTTTAGAGCAGGCGGACAGGGTTATGGAGCAGCGGTCTTTAGACCGCTGCTTCATAACTGGTGTTTCTGGCGAGTCTGCAGGCTCGCCAGAAACACGAGCCCTCAAGCTCCATTTGGAGCTTGATAAATGGGCCTCTATGAGTCGAAAGTAAACTTTTTTCACTTTTGTGATAACTCGAGCATTCCCTCATAGAGCAAAAAAAGTGGAAAAAACACCCTTACTTGCGTGTTAGCATGATTGCATATTCTCATGTGTGCCAACCCAACATGAAAATATGAATATTTAACATTACAATATTCTTCACATATAAGAATATGTTCTATTTATTCACAAATACATATTTCTAAATGTATCTAATGATATTTTGGTACAATATATATTTATACCTATATTTATAGATGATTATATATAGGTATAGATATATGCAGATATTTATAGGAATATCTATTTATATATAGATATAACATATTCCCCTATGTGCAGAACATTTCAATGTGATTTTTTACAATAAATACACACTATAACATTTAATACAATTTGAATATTGCATAAATATGTTTTTACATGTTTCCATGTACTTAACTACATTAACTGTGTGTTTGTATGTGTGTATATGTCTATAAATACATAGATGCACATTTAAATACATAAATACATATGTACACACATATAGACACACACACATATATATATATATATATATATATATATATATACACACATACATATCCATATTTAGACATGTATTTATGTATGTATCTCTATGTTAAAGCCCTTTGCCTGCTTTTTTTTCTCTAACATCTGAGACTTCAAATCTTTGAGCCCTTATAACTTTTGTGTGCAATATTCTTTTAAAACTTTTTTATCAGATAGTGTATTATGAATTTAAGTATACTTTGTAATGTATTTTTGATGTGTTTGTTACACAAAACAGTTTACCAGAGCTCTGAGGACACAGTTAACATTCAGGCATACATTGTGATTGTGCTTAAGCAATCACGGTTTCTTTCAACTCGTAGTACCAGCGGTAAACCCGACAAGCGCAAACATCCATGATAACACCATTATCATTTGTGCGTAACTGTTAGTGCTCCACTCGCAATCTGGTCCTTAGTGTGTAATGTTCTTTTAAGTACAAATAGTTTACATTTGGCTGGAGGAATATATGACAACACTAGTAGCAAGGCTTATTTTGGTTAAAACGAATTCAATGCCCACTGATGTAAGAAATAGGTTCTAAAAAAAATTCCAGAGCCATGTAACCACCTAGAAAGGATTTCAGTAGCTCTCATCCTATTGGCTGATTTGAATTTAAAAAATCAAATCAGCCAATAGGAATTTAAGGGACGCCATTTTTAAAAGGCTCCCTTGCATTGAAGATTCAGTGTATGGCGGTGACTGTATAAAGAGGACGCTAAGCGTCGGATGTCTTGAAGGATTGACCCACTCCCCGTTGCAGGGATGAAGATAGAAGATGCCACCTGGATAGATGAAGACCTTGTCGCCTGGATGAAGACTTCTCGCCGCCTGGATGTCTGGACTTCAAAAACTGTAAGTGGATCGTCGGTGGTTAGTGTTAGTTTTTTTTTTTTAGTTTTTTTTTTGGGTGGGTTTTTTTCTTTTTAGATTAGGGTTTGGGTTTTCTTAAAAGAGCTAAATGCCCTTTTAAGGGCAATGCCCATACAAATGCCTTTTTCAGGGCAATGGGTAGCTTAGGTTTTTTTATTTTGGGGGATTGATTGGGTGGTGGGTTTTACTGTTGGGGGGGACTTTGTATTTTTATACAGGAAAAGAGCTGATTTCTTTAGGGCAATGCCATACAAAAGGTCCTTTTAAGGGCTATTGCTAGTTTATTGTAGGCTAGGTTTTTTATTTTGGGTGGGCTTTTTATTTTTATAGGGCTATTAAATTAGGTGTAATTGTTTTTATTTTGGATAATTTCACATGTTATTTTTCATAATTAGTGTTTGTTATTTTTTGTAATTTATTATTTTTTATTTTTTGTAATTTTAGATTTAATTTTTTTTAGTAGTGTTAGTTTTTTTAATGTGTAATTTAGTTTATATAATTTGTAGTTATTTTAATTTTAGTATAATAGTTATGCTAGGTTAAGTGTTAGTTTGAACGTAGGTTTTTTTAATTTCACAGGTAAGTTTTTATTTATTTTAAGATAGAGATATTGTAATTTTAATTTAAAGTTAGGGGGTTGTTAGGTTTAGAGGTTAATAGTTTAATTTAGTTTTTTGCGATGTGGAGGGCTGGCGGTTTAGGGTTAATAGGTTTATTTAGTGGTGGTGATGTGGGAGGCCAGAGGTTTAGGGGTTAATAACTTTATTTAGTGGTGGCAATGTTGGGGAGCAACGGAATAGGGGTTAATATCTTTATTATAGTGTCTGCGATGTTAGGGTGCGGAAGAATAGGGGTTAATAACTTTTATTAGTGGGAGCAGCAGATTAGAGCAGATTAGAGGTTAATAATTTTATTTAGATGTCGGCGATGTTGGAGGCAGCAGGTGTTTAGACTTGGGGTTTATGTTAGGGTGTTAGGTTCAAACGTAACTTTTTTCCCCCATAGACATCAATGGGGTTGCGTTACAGTTTCAGGTGTTATTTTTTTTTTCCAACACACTCTTCCCATTGATGTCTTTTGGGAAAGCGTGCATAAGCCAAAAAATGGGATGGATCGCAAGCTTACATTCCTGCTTTTTTAAATAAAGACACCATGAGAACGTAGAAAAAAAAATAATAGGAATAAATTAGAAAGTTTTTTTAAAATTGAATGCTCTGAATCATAAAAGAAAAAAATTGTGGCTCAATATCCCTTTAACTGTAACTATTACACATTGCAATGTTCTTCACATAGGCAAATACATATATAGGTATAGATATATCGTTTTGCCAAAAAAAAAAAAATCATATATTCTATGTGAAGAACATTGGAATGGGAAATATTCATATTTCATGTTGGGTTAGCGCACTTGAGAAAATGCAATTGGGATTGCAAGCGAGCAAGGGTGTTAGTTTTTTCCACTTTTCACACTCAATTGAAGCCTATGGGTGAATATGTATGTTAACATGGTTGTGACGTTTTACTTTCACCTTGTAATACACACGCAACCCGACGCGCACAAAGAGCTGAAGTCTAGCGTGGTTATCATGCGAGTGGGAGCACAAACTACCCCTCCACTTGTTATCTAGTCCATAGTTGTTTTGAAGGAAGTAATAAAACAAATTAATTTCCAAACAATTATATTCAGATACTGATTAACTATAAGTGTATTTGACCTCAAGATGCAAGATGAGGTATTTTAGGTCCATGCGACTTTAACTAACTGAATCACCTGTGTGTCAGGTGCCCTTTACACTTTCCGTGATTGGCTCCCAATAATTAGGTTTCTGATGATATGATAAGCATGCTTTTCGAGTGAACATAATCCAAAATTTATTTGGTTGCTAGTGAAAAAGTTTTCTCTTCAAAAAAATTTAAAAACATGTTTTCCATTGCTTTAAATCAAACCTTTTGTATAGTGTGTAAGAGAAATCTTCATTTACATATATGAGATTAATTTATTGTAATCGGAATCTATCTTGATAACTGGTAAACAATATGAATGTGACTTGTATACAGGCATGAGGGGAATACTGGGAATCATTGCTTGATTATTATGCTGACATTTTTTATATTTTAAAAGTGTTTTTTTTTTCATTATATCTAATTTCTGGTTGAGAAAGTACTGTTTTTTGGTTTAGCAAGATTTAAAATAGAAATCAAGAACTGTGTAAGAAATTAGTTTCTATCAGAAGAAAGTAGCCACAACTGATCACATCATTTAGAATGGAATTTTTTTTTAGATTACGTGTTTTGCGGTATGGCTTTTAACGCTAAAAAACTGGCCATTACGCTGGAATGGCCAGGAACACATATTACGAGTCACAGTGGTATAGCTGTGCCGCAAGCATTTTAACCTGTAACGCAACGACCATTCCGCACTCAATAAAATGACGTTTGAGTGCAGGATTTTCATAGGGCACATACAGGTTGTGTGTTCAGGCTAAAAAGCTTGCGTTACAGCCAATACTGACACTATCCATACCGCGATCTGAGACCTTGCATACCTTGCATTTCTATTGGCTGATTTGATTCTTCAAATTCAAATCAGCCAATAGGATGAGAGCTTCTGAAATCTTATTGGCTGTTCAAAACAGCCAAAAGGGTGAGAGCTACTGAAATCCTATTGGCTGTTATTTTTCATAATTATTATTTTTTGTCATTTTAGATTTTCTAAATTTTTTCGTAGTGTTAGGTTTTTTTAAATTTCTAATTTAGATTTTTTAATTGCTAGTTTTTTTAATTTTTTTAGAATATTTATGTTTAGGTTAAAGGGACAGTCTAGGCCAAAATAAACTTTCATGTTTCAGATAGAGCATGTCATTTTAAACAATTTTCCAATTTACTTTTATCACCAATTTTGCTTTGTTCTCTTAGTATTCTTAGTTGAAAGCTTAACCTAGGAGGTTCATATGCTAATTTCTTAGACCTTGAAGCCCACCTCTTTCAGATTGCATTTTAACAGTTTTTCACCACTAGAGGGTGTTAGTTCATGTATTTCATATAGATAACACTGTGCTCGTGCACGAGAAGTTATCTGGGAGCAGGCACTGATTAGCTAGACTGCAAGTCTGTCAAAAGAACTGAAAAAGGGGCAGTTTGCAGAGGCTTAGATACAAGATAATCACAGAGGTTAAAAGTATATTATTATAACTGTGTTGGTTATGCAAAACTGGGAAATGGGTAATAAAGGGATTATCAATCTTTTAAAACAATAACAATTCTGGTGTAGACTGTCCCTTTAATTTATAGTTTTTTATTTCACAGGTAAGTTTTTATTTATTTTTGCGATGGGGGTAGCGGTTTAGGGATTAATAGGTTTATTTAGGTGTTGGCGATGTTGGGGAGCTGCGGAATAGGGTTAATAATTATATTTAGTGTCAGCAATGTTGGGGAGTGGCGGATTAGGGGTTAATAACTTGTATTAGTGTCTGCGATGTCGGGGAGCGGCGGATTAGGGGAGTTTAGACTATGGGTTTATGTTAGGGTATTAGGTTTAAATGTAACTCTCTTTTCCCCATAGACATCAATGGGGTTGCGTTACGGCAATTTGCCATTCTGCACTTCAAGTATTATTTTTTTTTTAACACTTTCTCTCCATTGATGTCTATGGGGGAAAGCGTGCATGAGCACTTAAACTCAGCCCTTGGCTTTAGTGCGGTATGAAGCTTAACGCACCATAACGCACAGCAGAAGGAAGCTTTCAGTAACTCCTAATGGCAGCGCTATGGATAGTGCAATAAGGCAATTTTTTGGCATTAGTTTCGCACCCTGTTTAGCACAAAACTCATAATCTAGGTGACTATAAAGTGACATGATTTTTTTATTGCAGTAATGTAGTCATGAAAACATTGCCAAACTAGGAAACCACACTGTTGAGAACATGGTTTGTCTTTGCACAATTTCTTTTAGTGTAAGAAGATGGCAACATATATACAAAAACAACTCTAAACTGTCTTCTGGTCATTTCACAGTATCTTGCATATGTGCAACATGATAGAATTATTCCAAATTGTCTTGAAATATTTGCATATATGTCAAAAAAGGCCACTTCAGGTTTTTATCAAGTGCCTTTAGGTGTCCAATTTATTAGTGTAAATTGGTCTAGGAAACCTATTGAAAAGTATCAGCTCCATTTTACAAATCCTGTCTTGGGCAGGCTCAAGAATTTAACCTCTAGCAATGGCACTTGCTCCCGGGCTACAGGCGTCCCTCTTAATCATGGGTCTGGTTTGCTGCTTGCCTTCCATACACCTAGATTTAGAGTTCTGCGTTAGCCGTCAAAAGCAGCGTTCAGGGGTCCTAATGCTGCTTTTTACCGCCCACTGGTATTTAGAGTCAGGCAGGAAAGGGTCTAACGCTCACTTCCCTACCGCGATTCCAGGCTACCGCAGATCCCCTTACGCCAATTGCGTATCCTATCTTTTCAATGGGATCTGCCTAACGCTGGTATTTGGAGTCTTGGGAGAAGTGAGCGGTAGAGCCTCTAACGACAAGACTCCTAACGACAAAAAATGTCAGTGGTTAAGAGCTTTATGGGCTAACACGGGAATATAAAGCTCTTAACTACTGTGCTCTAAAGTACACTAACACCCATAAACTACCTATGTACCCCTAAACTGAGGCCCCCCCACATCGCCACCACTCTAATAAAATCTTTTAACCCCTAATCTGCCGACTGGACACCGCCGCCACCTACATTATACCTATAAACCCCTAATCTGCTGCCCCTAACATAGCCGACCCCTATATTATATTTATTAACCCCTAATCTGCCCCCCCAACATCACCGCTACCTAACTACACTTATTGACCCCTAATCTGCCGACCGGACCTTGTCGCCACTATAATAAATGTATTAACCCCTAATCTGCCCTCCCTAACATCGCCGCCACCTACCTACAATTATTAACAGCAAATCTCCCGCCCGCATCGTTGCGGCTACTATAATAAAATTATTAACCCCTAAACCTAACCCTAACACCCCCCTAACATAAATATAATTTAAATTAAACCAATAATATTCCTAAAATTAACTAAATTATTCCTATTTAAAGCTAAATACTTACCTATCAAATAAACCCTAATATAGCTACAATATAAATAATAATTACATTGTAGCTATTTTAGGATTTATATTTATTTTACAGGCAACTTTGTATTTATTTTAACTAGGCACAATAGCTATTAAATAGTTAAGAACTATTTAATAGCTACCTAGTTAAAATAAATACAAAATTACATGTAAAATAAATCCTAACCTAAGTTACAATTAAACCTAACACTACACTATCATTAAATTAATTAAATAAATTACCTACAATTGCCTAAAATAAAATACAATAAAATAAACTATTCTATAATACAAACTCCCCCACTAAATTATAAAAAATAAAAAATAATTACAAGCAGTTTAAACTAATTACACCTAATCTAAGCCCCCTAATAAAATAAAAAAGCCCCCCAAAATAAAAAATTCCCTACCCTATTCTAAAATACAAAAGTAATCAGTTCTTTTACCAGCCCTTAAAAGGGCTTTTTGCGGGGCCTTGCCTCAAAGTAATCAGCTCTTTTACCTGAAAATAAAATACAATACCCCCCCAACATTACAACCCACCACCCACATACCCCTACTCTAACCCACCCAAACCCCCCTTAAAAAAAAAACCTATCGCTAACCCCCTGAAGATCATCCTACCTTGAGTCGTCTTCACTCAGCCGAGCCAAATTCTTCATCCAAGGTGCGCAGAGGAGGTCCTTGATCTGGTAGAAGTCTTCATCCAAGTGGGGCAAGAAGAGGTCCTCCATACGGTAGAAGTGTTCATCCAGGCGGCGTCTTCAATCTTCATCCATCCGGAGCGGAGCGGAGCCATCTTCAAAGGAGCCAGTGCGCAGCCATCCTCTTCTACCGACGGACTAACGACGAATGAAAGTTCCTTTAAGGGACATCATCCAAGATGGCGTCCCTTCAATTCCGATTGGCTGATAGAATTCTATCAGCCAATCGGAAATAAGGTAGAAAAAATCTGATTGGCTGATGCAATCAGCCAATAAGATTGAAGTTCAATCCGATTGGCTGATCCAATCAGCCAATCGTATTGAACTCGCATTCTATTGGCTGTTCCGATAAGCCAATAAATTTTATATAAACATTCGAAATTCGATTTGAATGAACGAGTGTATCAAAATTCGTTTTAAATTTTGAATTTTTTTAGAAATATTCGCCCATCCCTAGTCATTAATTATAAGCTTTCTTCTTGCTTGCTGCTTGTGTATTGAGTGTGTTAGCTACCTCTATTCTGGCAATAATTTGGATTTCAGCAAAAGTAGGAGCTTCAGTTACCTGTCAGCAGCATGACAGGCTGCTTGCATTATTGTTTTTTAAAGTACTGCAAGTTCAATTTTCCAATATTCAGCGGAGAAAGTAAGAAACCTGCAAACTCCTTTGCAGTACTAATTTGGCACACATAAGGAAAAGGGATGTGGCACAAGCCCCATAGGAGTCCACAGTAACTGTGGCAGGAGATAGTTGAATGGTTGACTTTACCTGTCACTGTCAGTTGCACATAACATATGAGGGTTATGTAGTCTCTGTAAATGGGCCAGTTTTTTTTTATCAGTTTGACTCTATAACAAGCCTGACACCTATCCCCTGCTTTATTGATCCCAACCTCTATGTACTTCATTTATTTGACAGTGCACATCAACTCTGGCTCTGCGCTGGGCCCCCAAAGCTCAGGGCACGAGGTCAGTGCCCTGCTCTACCCACCAAAAGGGCGACCCTGTCTAAACGTCTCTGGGCTGGCGAGATACATTTAAGAATGTTCGCCAGAGGGTGTCTCGCTAAGGAACATATAACCATTTTTGTATTGAAAGGAGATGAATACATTACAAAAGTGCACAGTAAAAATCTGTATTTTTAAATATTACAAAATTAAAAATGTAACTATTCACACAAAAATATGCAGGAGAAAATGTATTATTAAGGTGCATCAAAAATCCTAACAAAATTCTTCACCAAAAATCCAATTTTAGCAAAAAAAATAAATTTGTATGTACATTACACAGGAATAAATTGTATTAAATATGCACAGCATAAATCATAATTTAAGTACACTGGATGAACAAACAAAAAACAAATTTGTACTTTTAAGTACAAAATACAAAGCGTAATTGTTGTTTTTTCATAAAATGGTCTGAACATGGACATTCCATGGACGTATGAGAAATTGTCTCTCTAATCCTAGCTTAATTCTGTGAAGCTTTTCTTAAAACAGTCAAAATACTTTATAATCCTAAATACATGCATACAAAAATATTATAAAATATAAAATACTATACACAGAAAGCAATGTAATATGATTTATATTGGATGCAGGATTTACTTTTTAAAGTGCACCCCCTGCAAACGTCACTCTTCGGAGCAAAGCATCCCTTTCCATCAAGCTCCATTATTTTCAATAGGAGTCATACCGTCACTACTCCTATTATACTATAATTCCATCAGGGCAGAAATGAAGACTTTGTTTTTTTTTCTGCTATCTGTCTTTTGTCCTGCCTCTGCTAGGTGGTATGATTAATAAAAACCGATTACAAATATTTCTCTTATCAAATAATGTTACTAGTATATACAGGGAGTGCAGAATTGTTAGGCAAGTTGTATTTTTGAGGATTAATTTTATTATTGAACAACAACCATGTTCTCAATGAACCCAAAAAACTCATTAATATCAAAGCTGAATAGTTTTGGAAGTAGTTTTTAGTTTGTTTTTAGTTATAGCTATTTTAGGGGGATATCTGTGTGTGCAGGTGACTATTACTGTGCATAATTATTAGGCAACTTAACAAAAAACAAATATATACCCATTTCAATTATTTATTTTTACCAGTGAAACCAATATAACATCTCAACATTCACAAATATACATTTCTGACATTCAAAAACAAAACAAAAACAAATCAGTGACCAATATAGCCACCTTTCTTTGCAAGGACACTCAAAAGCCTGCCATCCATTGATTCTGTCAGTGTTTTGATCTGTTCACCATCAACATTGCGTGCAGCAGCAACTACAGCCTCCCAGACACTGTTCAGAGAGGTGTACTGTTTTCCCTCCTTGTAAATCTCACATTTGATGATGGACCACAGGTTCTCAATGGGGTTCAGATCAGGTGAACAAGGAGGCCATGTCATTAGATTTTCTTCTTTTATACCCTTTCTTGCCAGCCATGCTGTGGAGTACTTGGACGCGTGTGAGGGAGCATTGTCCTGCATGAAAATCATGTTTTTCTTGAAGGATGCAGACTTCTTCCTGTACCACTGCTTGAAGAAGGTGTCTTCAAGAAACTGGCAGTAGGACTGGGAGTTGAGCTTGACTCCATCCTCAACCCGAAAAGGCCCCACAAGCTCATCTTTGATGATACCAGCCCAAACCAGTACTCCACCTCCACCTTGCTGGCGTCTGAGTCGGACTGGAGCTCTCTGCCCTTTACCAATCCAGCCACGGGCACATCAATCTGGCCCATCAAGACTCACTCTTATTTCATCAGTCCATAAAACCTTAGAAAAATCAGTCTTGAGATATTTCTTGGCCCAGTCTTCATGTTTCAGCTTGTGTGTCTTGTTCAGTGGTGGTCGTCTTTCAGCCTTTCTTACCTTGGCCATGTCTCTGAGTATTGCACACTTTGTGCTTTTGGGCACTCCAGTGATGTTGCAGCTCTGAAATATGGCCAAACTGGTGGCAAGTGGCATCTTGGCAGCTGCACGCTTGACTTTTCTCAGTTCATGGGCAGTTATTTTGCGCCTTGGTTTTTCCACACGCTTCTTGCGACCCTGTTGACTATTTTGAATGAAACGCTTGATTGTTCGATGATCAAGCTTCAGAAGCTTTGCAATTTTAAGAGTGCTGCATCCCTCGGCAAGATATCTCACTATTTTTTACTTTTCTGAGCCTGTCAAGTCCTTCTTTTGACCCATTTTGCCAAAGGAAAGGAAGTTGCCTAATAATTATGCACACCTGCTATAGGGTGTTGATGTCATTAGACCACACCCCTTCTCATTACAGAGATGCACATCACCTAATATGCTTAATTGGTAGTAGGCTTTCGAGCCTATACAGCTTGGAGTAAGACAACATGCATAAAGAGGATGATGTGGTCAAAATACTCATTTGCCTAATAATTCTGCACACAGTGTAAGCTGTTACATGTAGCAATAGCTTCACTTTCCCTTTTGTCTGTCAGTAAAGGAAGTTCTGCTAGCAGTAAATAAAAGATCAGCCCATAAAGGGTTAGCCATTTGGCTAAAGTTCCACAACAAAAGGAATACATTACAAATAATAAGCAGTAAAAAAATAATTAAATCCAATTACAAATTGTAAGGAAGTTTTTCTGCAAAAATCAAATATTATGAAAAAAATATATTTAGATTGAAATTATGTAGGAAAAACATATTCAATGCAAACACAGTAGAAATTGTAAAAAAAACTACACTGCACAAATAAATTTTTTTACTTATAATACCAAATTCAAAGCAAATAGTTTTCCTTTGTGTCGAATGAGTATCCCAACCTCTGCTAATTGGCTAAACAAAGAGGTTCCATGGGTGTAAGTGAAAGATCTCTACCAGGAGTATACAAAAGTAGAGGCAATAGGGGTTGATTCTTTAAGCAGCGGATGCTGCATCAATGTCCCATCGTTTCAGGTTCGCCTGAAACGGAAGGTAAAAAGATTTTAAGTGGCGGACTGAAATCATCCTGTTCCGATACGATCAGGATGATTGACCACCCCTGCTAGCGGCTGATTGGCTGTCAGTGAGCAGGGGCAGCATTGCACAAGCATTTCACCAGAAATGCTTGTGCAATGTTAAATGCTGACAGCGTATGTTGTCAGCATTTAGCAAGGTCGAGCAGACATGATTTGCTACAGCGAATCATGTCCGCTTGACCATTAATAAATCTACCCCCATGTGTAATATACTTTACTCTTAAAGCAAGGTAATCTGATTTGTATTGGCTGCCATACATTTAAATGTGTGCCCCCTTGTTCTTGCTAACTTTCCCTAACAAAGTTTTTCTTTACAGCAAACTTCATTAACTACTATAAAAAATTGCAGGAACAGCCTTTTTATTTGAGAGATTTCCCTTAGGACAACTCAGTGAACCCAGTGTCAGCATCTGGTGAATTTTAGATAATAAGAACCCATTATCCATGAAAAAGCTTGCATGACTAAGAAATAATGTGCTGTAAACAGCCTGGACAGAGAATCACAAAATGGCATAGACTAATACAAAAAGATTCAGTTTAACCTTTAATATAGTTAACTGTGTTGTGGTATTTTGAGCTATTGTGATACAGAGAAATGTTAATTGGATACATTCTTCTTCCTAATAACGATGTGAGGGCCACTTATTGAAGAGAAGCTAACTATCCCCTACATCAGTGGATGGTATTGCCCTGAGATTGTGTTGGATTACTGAGATGGATGTTTATAGGTACAAGGGGTGAGTCAGGATTAATATAGGTGGTGCTACTAGGGAAAGAATGGAAGAGAATGCTAGAGAGCCTCTTCAAGAACAATTATCATAAATTCCTGAGCTTTATTCCATACGCTTTCTCATCTACTATATGAAATTTGGCTACATTCTGCCTTCAGGTATTTTGTTTTATGATATTTATAATTTATCAGCAATGTACATACTCTCAGACTGCAATAGATTGTAGCTACTGGTACGGAAGACTTGCATTCTTTGTTTTCTCATTACTTTTCATTAGCACATGCTGTACAGTTCACTTGTAGCAGGAAACACAGCAAAGGCCTGTTTTGTGTGTCTGAGTAGCTTTGCACACAGTCATCCACCAATCAATTTCCAGTCTCCTGTTTGCTGTCTTTCAAAATAACCTGTGGGGGGTACACTAAATAACACTTAGGTAAGTAGAATTCATTTTCCATAAAGTATAATTATCAATACATATTGGTTTAACAGTTGTGGTCCAAGCAATCAAATTGACTCCTGATCTCTGAATGTTTAGATTTAAGACTTCTGCTAAGTGACATGAAACCAGACATTGAAAAACTAGTATCACTTTATTAAAGCCAATCACATTATTTTGGAATAATAAAGTAGGTACTAAATGTGGTGTAAAAGAGTTTTGCTCAGGGACTATAGACTTTAAAGTTTGATAATACATCTTTAATTAATTAAACAAAAAAAAGTTGAATTTAAAATTTTAATAAATGTTTCATGAATTGTTGCTTTTTTAAATTGAATTGGGTCATTATCTTTATTAGGTGTCATGCTTTGCTGATGGTAATTTATGGAAACCAAGAGAGGCCATAGCCGGTAAAAATTTTGGAACCTCTGCCCTACATCATGTCTAAAATCCATTGGTGACAAAGGTGTGGGATGGTTAGATATTTGGGGTTCTGTAAAAAAAGCAGCAAATGCTGCTATGGAGCCCCTTCCACAATGCATGAAGCAGCGATCATTCAACCACTACTTCTTACTCTCTACAGTCCCTCTGAGTTTACAAAGATATATCACACCAAACAGGTTTGTTCAAGGTGATTGACAGTCCCTGGTTGTGCATAAGCAGGATTGGTGCTGCACAAGCAAGTGCTTGAGTAATAGCTCATATAGGCAGTGGATGTACAGTGTCTTCTGCCCATTCACTTCTAAGCTGGGTGGACAGTCGGGAACCTTGTCTGTCTACAGCTTCATACATGGGGCACTTGATTAGGGTTCACTGAGATAAGACTCCCTTCTAAAATATATGATGTGTATACTCAAATATAATAAGACATTCAGGCCTAGATTTAGAGTTTGGCGATAGCCGTCAAAACCAGCGTTAGAGGCTCCTAACGCTTGTTTTTTACGGACTCCGTTATTTAGAGTTTAGTTACCGACACTCAAAAATCACCCAACGCACAAATCTCTACCGACAGCTCAAACCCAGTAGTTAACATATACCGACAAAATAAACATCCACGAATCACAAAACAAATATTACACAATGTACACTTACACTCATACAAACACTACACTATATTTATTTTTCAGATTTAATAATTTTTCTTCAAAATACAAAGGATCAAAGTTGCGAGATCTCGGGTGTTAGAAAAAAAACAACACAAATCCATTTTGCCATTGACTTACATTGACACACGGGAAAAGACCCTCATATAGCTACATCTAACTAATAAGATTATCACAAACATACACTCATCGATGCATACAAACAATATACACCACATTACATACACAAACAAGTTATTTATTACAAAATGAACAAGATTTAGTTACTTTTTCAC
The DNA here is from genome assembly GCF_027579735.1 of Bombina bombina. Classification (NCBI taxonomy): domain Eukaryota; kingdom Metazoa; phylum Chordata; class Amphibia; order Anura; family Bombinatoridae; genus Bombina; species Bombina bombina. The sequence goes on along the minus strand of NC_069503.1, from coordinate 832,158,844 downwards.
ACAAGCTCACGACGTCACTCACTTTACGAGGAAAACCAGTCTTTGAAAAAAAATTGTCCTAAATTTTGAGCCTCCATTGACTTCTATGGGGAAGACGTGCTTGTGCACGCGACAGACAGATTTCCCTAACGCACGCAAATAGCGTAGACAAAAAAACTCCAAATACCAGCGCTAGAAATAGGAAAAAAATACATGCTTTTCTGCGTTAGACCCACCTATGATAAATAGATCAAGAAATGACTATTTCCCTATGGTGGATTTATGGATTGTACTTATTGAATATTCACAACAGCATTAAATTGTTTCATACTTTTATATTACATCAACTACAAATCAACATCACTAGTAATAAACTTTTTTAACAAAAAAATCACATTTAAACAGACACAAAAATAATTTAAACATTTCAGGATTCACAAACAGTACACAATAGGAAACACCTCTCATTTACCTTTATTATTGCATTCCATTTATTCAACTCATATGCTTGAAGCAACTGCATCTCTACATAGGCTTAACACATGATCAGTCATGGATGCACATACATTACTTTTAGCATTCACTCATACATGTGCATTCAAATGATGGGGGAAAAACACATTACATTCTCTCTAGGAATCACAAAACAGAACATATGGATTTTACTGTACTTTTAACATCATGATTCCATCACAATAAACCATTAGGAATTACGTACAAGAAGAACATCATTACACAAGATTACAGATGTCACTTTATGGAAAGGAACAACAATGCCAGACCGCTATATAGAAGTCAACATATGTGGGACACAATCACAATATATACGTATATGTACATAACACGCATCACCCATCACGCAACCACAAAGCACACATTTAGATTTTATTCAGCACACAATAACAATGTAGCACAATACAACAACACAATGAGGATTTCAGAACTACATAGGCAGGTTAATAATATGATGACGTCATTAGAAGATTCAACCATACACATTACAGATTCACGACTGTACCGCCCCTTTCTGAACTTTAACACTCAATACTACAATACAACATATACATAAATAACAGTTTGGAACAGCATTATTAGGGAGATTTGAATGGGACAATTAATAAATATTGTCAGCTCACAAATCACTTATATATATAATACTACAGATGACAGCCGGAAGTTCTTCAGTATTAGTGCCATTTGAATGGGACGCATACAATATTGACAGCTCGGCAATTACTTATATATACAATACTACAGATGGCAGATGGGAAGTTCGGAATTATTATTGCGATTTGAAAGGGACGCATACAATATTGACAGCTCGGCAATCACTTATATATACAATACTACAGATGACAGCTGGAAGTTATTCAGCATTAGTGCGATTTTAAAGGGACGCATACAATATTGACAGCTCGGCAATCACTTATATATACAATACTACAGATGACAGCCGGAAGTTCAGATTTTTTATTGCGATTTGAAAGGGACGCATACAATATTGACAGCTCGGAAATCACTTATATACACAATACTACAGATGACAGCCGGAAGTTATTCAGTATTATTGAGATTTGAATGGGACGCATACAATATTGTCAGCTCGGCAATCACTTATATATACAATACTACAGATGGCAGACGGGAAGTTCTGAATTATTATTGCGATTTTAAAGGGACGCGTACAATATTGACAGCTCGGCAATCACTTATATATACAATACTACAGATGGCAGACGGGAAGTTCTGAATTATTATTGTGATTTTAAAGGGACGCGTACAATATTGACAGCTCGGCAATCACTTATATATACAATACTACAGATGGCAGATGTTACTTTATCGTTTTCAAACAATGTTGCAGCAACATTGATCGATCACATTCGATGCACATTATACACAACTATGCACTTTCATTCATGTTAGCCTGGACGTGTGCTTGTTACTATAAGATTGCGTTTAAGAAATATTGATTACGCATATGATCAAACATTACAAACATGCACTGTATGTGTGATATTGTACACTTTCACATTGAGATTCATTGTGGGAAAACAACATTTCAGCAAACAACAACAAAACACCCACTGTGAAAGCATTCGCGCCGCTCACATACAAACAAGTGAATACAATCAGCAATCATTACAAACTCACTACCATTGGACTAATTGTACTATAAATCCCCCAAACAACATGGCCAATGCATCACTTGTGATCCACATCAGATCAAGTGAATACCTTGTTACGCTGTTTTGAAAGATGGATGACGATGACATGGTAGACGCTGCTGGTGCTGCTATTGGCGAACTAGCTGTTGATCGAATCAGGCAGCCTCGGCGGCTCAGACTGAGACGAAGGGGTCGTCTGGTTCGAGGTCCTCGTGTCTACAGGGTGAGACCCACCTTGGAAAACATGAGCGACTTTGAGGTTTATGATAAGTATCGGCTCAATCGAGAACAGCTCATTGGCCTTTACGATCTTCTTAAACCTCATTTGGAGCCACGTATAAGAATAAGGACTGCTGTTCCCGCCATGAGTAAGATGCTAAGTTGTCTATACGTCCTGACCTCCGGGAGTTTTCAATCCGGAGAAATGTACATGCATGGCCTGGCTCAAGGTACATTCTCTGTGGTGTTTGATAACTTTCTGGACGCCATGGTATGTATCAGTAAGCAATACATAGGATTCCCACAAAATGATGGTGATTGGAGGCGCCTGAAGCGGGAATTCTTTGCTATTGCTCAATTGCCCAATGTCTTGGGAGCCATAGATTGTACCCACATTGCGCTGTGTGCTCCAATTGATGACTTGCCCTTCAGAAATCGCAAACATTTTCATAGCCTCAACGTGCAGTATGTTTGTGACGCACAGATGAGGATTATGCATGTGTGTGCGAATTTTGGATGTGCTTGTCATGATGCCCGCATCCTCGCTCAGTCGTCCCTGTGGAGACCATTTGAGGAAAGACAAATGCCCCCTGGTTATCTCGCTGGTGAGTATTTGTGCACAACATGGTTAATTAGTTTGACAATTGCCACTGTAGTTTTAAAATGTTAGCGTAATGTTCAGCTATAGGATGCAATTTAACCATTTATTTTTATTTCCGCAAATGTCTAGTTTTAGTTCAATGCAGATATGTAGCATGTCTTACCTTAAATGCTCAGATAGAGAATGCAATGTAACCATTTAGTTTGCATTTTACACAAGGTTTGGTTTAGGAGAAATACACATATGTAGCATGTCTTAGCTGAAATGGGAAGATATTAGCTAATGCAATTTAACCATGTCATTGTCTCTTTCCGCTAATGTCTAGTTTTAGTTCAATGCAGATATGTAGCATGTCTTACCTTAAATGCTCAGATAGAGAATGCAATGTAACCATTTAGTTTGCATTTTACACAAGGTTTGGTTTAGGAGAAATACGCATATGTAGCATGTCTTAGCTGAAATGGGAAGATATTAGCTAATGCAATTTAACCATGTCATTGTCTCTTTCCGCTAATGTCTAGTTTTAGTTCAATGCAGATATGTAGCATGTCTTACCTTAAATGCTCAGATAGAGAATGCAATGTAACCATTTAGTTTGCATTTTACACAAGGTTTGGTTTAGGAGAAATACGCATATGTAGCATGTCTTAGCTGAAATGGGAAGATATTAGCTAATGCAATTTAACCATGTCATTGTCTCTTTCCGCTAATGTCTAGTTTTAGTTCAATGCAGATATGTAGCATGTCTTACCTTAAATGCTCGGATAGAGAATGCAATGTAACCATTTAGTTTGCATTTTACACAAGGTTTGGTTTAGGAGAAATACGCATATGTAGCATGTCTTAGCTGAAATGGGAAGATATTAGCTAATGCAATTTAACCATGTCATTGTCTCTTTCCGCTAATGTCTAGTTTTAGTTCAATGCAGATATATAACATGTCTTACCTTAAATGCTCAGATAGAGAATGCAATGTAACCATTTAGTTTGCATTTTACACAAGTTCTGGTTTAGGAGAAATACGCATATGTAGCATGTCTTAGCTGAAATGGGAAGATAGAGAATAATATTGAACTAGATTATTCTTTTAAAAAATAAACATTTGTTAGTGGATTATCGTGTACAAAAACTTTTATTGGACTCAAAATACTATTTTGAGGATTCAGTTTGAATTATGTTCTGTTCATCATTTATAGGTGATTCTGGGTACATGAGCCGGCCTTGGCCTATTACCCCCTTGCATAGCCCGATTGATGTGTCTGAGGAGCGCTACAATAGGGCTCATAAGAGAACCAGGGTGGTGGTTGAACGAATGTTCGGGCTCCTGAAGATGAGGTTCAGGTGCCTTGACAGGTCGGGAGGAGCTCTCCAGTACAACCCAAAGAAGGTGGCTAAGATCGTTATAGCCTGTAGTGTCATGCATAATATTGCACAGCAGGCTGGGATGCTGCAGGGTGTCCAGGCGCACCGAAACCTCCTCAGAGATGAGGAGGATGATCCTGTTCTAGAGGGGCCATTCTGGGACGAGGGGCTCAATGTCAGAGCAGACATCATCAACCGCCACTTTAGACGGTAAATAATAGAAGTTAGACTGGAGTATTGTCAATAGATGTGAACTCTAGGGAAATGACAAGTAGAGAATTGTGCAAACATGTTAGGATTGTTCATCAAATGGTAAAAATGTGTTTGATTTATTAATATAGGTGATGCTCTGGTCATTGGGTCCTGTAGCGAGTCTTTGCCACCTGGTTTTTAAAGAGGACATCAGCTGGTAAGTATAAATGTATGGACTGTTGCTGGCATGAATTGTACACAAATACATCATATGGCATACATTTTCAAAACTAGTATTTAGTTTACACATTACTTAAAATGTAAATAGTCAGGAAGGGATCCTCTAGCATAACTATCCTCTAGCATGACTATGGTTCAATGTCACACATTAGAGGTTCGTTCTGCTCAATATGACTCATCTTCACACTTGATAGAACATAACACAAGATGCTACACACGCTTAGTAAGCTAGTGACAGAAATATATTCAGAAATGGGGGGTGGGAGAGGGGTACAGAACTGATTCACACACTTGTATTAGTAATTTAAAAAAACAATTTTATGCCATTAGGGAGATGACTTCATGTAAAGACTGAAAGGGAAGAATTCGAAGAATGACAGTGAAGAATTCCCAGACTGACAGTGGAAAAAGACAAGATTGAAATTGAAGAATACCAATGGGATCATGTCTGGCATTATCTTTCAAATCTGCTGACCTTGAAAACCATACAAAGACATGTTCACATGGTAAGTGCCAACTATTTGATAGAATAAGGCTGTGGAGGCATCCTATTGGAGACACTTAGATTATTTTCTAATTTTTTGATGGTATTTCACAGTCCTCTATTTTGGAAATGATGAATAAGACACCTATTGAAGATCAACTGTTTACCCCTGAATTGACTTTCAAAGACCATGCATTATCCAGGTTGGTTTACCAATGCATGCTAGTTAAGAATCACAGGAAGAATGTCGAATATTAGTAGCTTACATACATTAGTCATATTTAGTTCATAATTAGATATTTAGGTATCACAATCAGACACTTAGATGATTTTACTTTTTTAGATGGTATTTTAGTCCTCTATTTTATGAAATGATGAATAAGACACCTATTGAAGATCAACTGTTTACCCCTGAATTGACTTTCAAAGACCATGCATTATCCAGGTTGGTTTACCAATACATGCTAGTTAAGAATCACAGGAAGAATGTCGAATATTAGTAGCTTACATACATTAGTCATATTTAGTTCATAATTAGATATTTAGGTATCACAATCAGACACTTAGATGATTTTACTTTTTTAGATTGGATTTTCAGTCCTCTATTTATGAAATGATGAATAAGACACCTATTGAAGATCAACTGTTTACCCCTGAATTGACTTTCAAAGACCATGCATTATCCAGGTTGGTTTACCAATGCATGCTAGTTAAGAATCACAGGAAGAATGTTGAATATTAGTAGCTTACATACATTAGTCATATTTAGTTCATAATTAGATATTTAGGTATCACAATCAGACACTTAGATGATTTTACTTTTTTAGATGGTATTTCAGTTCTCTGTTTTATAAAATGATGAATAAGACACCTATTGAAGATCAACTGTTTACCCCTGAATTGACTTTCAAAGACCATGCATTATCCAGGTTGGTTTACCAATGCATGCTAGTTAAGAATCACAGGAAGAATGTTGAATATTAGTAGCTTACATACATTAGTCATATTTAGTTCATAATTAGATATTTAGGTATCACAATCAGACACTTAGATGATTTTACTTTTTTAGATGGTATTTCAGTCCTCTATTTTATGAAATGATGAATAAGACACCTATTGAAGGTCAACTGTTTACCCCTGAATTGACTTTCAAAGACCATGCATTATCCAGGTTGGTTTACCAATGCATGCTAGTTAAGAATCACAGGAAGAATGTCGAATATTAGTAGCTTACATACATTAGTCATATTTAGTTCATAATTAGATATTTAGGTATCACAATCAGACACTTAGATGATTTTACTTTTTTAGATGGTATTTCAGTCCTCTATTTTATGAAATGATGAATAAGACACCTATTGAAGATCAACTGTTTACCCCTGAATTGACTTTCAAAGACCATGCATTATCCAGGTTGGTTTACCAATGCATGCTAGTTAAGAATCACAGGAAGAATGTCGAATATTAGTAGCTTACATACATTAGTCATACGTAGTTCATAATTAGATATTTAGGTATCACAATCAGAAAAAGGAATACATATTATAGTTGATATAGAGGTATTTGAATGGACATGAAATATTACATTTATGTTCAGCATACATATATATTTATTATTGAAATGTGATATGCATTATTATGTATAATTAGAAATTCTGATATTTAAATTTAATTTTTATTACACAATATAATGGTGTATGTTTATTTTATTTATTTTTAAATTTAAATCATAAATATCTTGATAAAATGTTGCACAAAGTTAGAGCATAGACACAAGATGATTGTAAATGTATTTTATGAATATTTGACAACATGTGTATTAACTTTGTAAAATTTTGTTTTTTAATTTCAGATTGTCATCTGATGACTTCCAGGAATATTTTTTTGTTTTTGTTTTTGTTTAAAAACTTTTTATTTTTAAAATGGTAATAATCAACATTTTATTATTAAATACCCTCTTTTGAACAGATTATAATAAATATCCATATAATCTGTCAATAAAAAACAATTTGACTCCCATGACTGGTAGTTGTCTATTTGACAAGCATATGCATAAGATCAAATTATGCATTAATTTTAGAAAATCCACTGATTCAGAGAATATTAAATTAAACTATCTTTTTTAAATTAATTGGCGAGTGAGATCCATCGATGCTTTTCTTGTGAAATTCTTAGATGTTAAAATAATTTCGGATATGTAGTCAGAATTTGACCTAAATTTTTTAATTTCACTTTTAAGAAGGGGAAGTGGTTCACTTACATTAAAGTGACAGTGTTGTTGAATGTAAAATTAATTTTATAAGATCTTGTATCTTCCTTAGGTATCTCAAAACATTATTTTATTAAATTTATAAATTTTTCAATTTATAAATGGTAGGTCATTTATCTTCATATTTTTCACAAGCTAGTTATTGGATGCCATGTTAATAGATTTTATTTTCTAGTGGAGTCATTTAAAGGGACATTTAACTATAGTTATTAATATTATGTAGTTTTTAAAATCTTACCTCTTGGGTTAGACATCACATATCTATATATAATTTTCATTCCCCTTTAGTTTCTTTCAACAATGTTAAATCAACATTCCGAATGTTTTTGTCCTTAAAGGGACATTCACAAAGTATATTGTGTATTGATTTTTTAAAAATCATAAAAGAATTTAAACATATTTAGAAAGTACTATAGAATTACATTCAGTCTTTAAAAATACTTCGAAAAATATACATCAATGCACATATCTTAGTCAATTACATAAGGCATCTATGTGCAACCAACAATCAGCATCAAAATAGCCTATGCAGATATGTATTTAATCCAAGAATATATATAATTACAATCTAATGATTGAATACCAAAACATATTAAGTTGTTCAAATATTATAATCTTATCCAAAATGCATAAATAACATATAGCTTAATGTCCCTCTAAGCTGAAGACTGTGAAATACACCCATTACTATATATATTTCAGTCAGTGTGTAAAACAATCCAGAAGTTAATCTAAATATGCTTTACTCATATGTTATACTAATTTAGCAAAAGGAAGGTGCCTAGGTTTATGATTTTTCAAGCATTATTGTGAAATGTCTCTTTAAAGGGACATAAACTCAAAATATACTTAAAGGGAGACAGTTAAAAAATTAATGATTTATACATTCTGAATGAGTATTCTATTTTAAGCAACTTTATAAATTGTCTCATATTATCAATGTTCCTCGTGATGTTGCTATCATTACTTTAAAAATAAGGCATTAAATTGATAATTTATTTGCTTCAGTACTCTGGACAGAACTTGTTTTTTTTGGTTGGATTAATTTATCCAACAATCATCAAGGACAACCCAGGTTTTTTGCAAAAATTGTCCGTAATCTAAAATATCATTATTGATTTGCAAAGAAAGATAACAAGATAATTCTTAACATTTGAGAATCGGATTAAATTATAAAGTTGCTTAACATTTCATGCTCAATCTGAATCACGAATGCTAAATTTGTTTGGACAGTGTCCCTTTAAGAGATTTAAAGAGTGTATTTACTTCTCTTCTTATCTTGACATACTTTGCTTGAAAAGCATATCGAGATAGGCTCAGTAGATGAAGATTGGGGGATGCACAGAGATGCCTTATGTGATTGGCTCAACCATGTGCATTTAAATTTCTTCTGTTGAGGATATCTAAATATAAAGATAAATTGAGTTACATTTTAAAGTCTAAACAATTTTCTATCTCTACAAATCATTTGATACAATTGTTTGTTTGTAATGTCTATTTAAAAATAAAGACACCATTGCACAATAACATATATGAGCAGTTCAGACAAATACAAGCTCAAGGTTTATTTACTAATAACAAACAAACCTGTAGTTTAACATCTATAAACAGATTATCCAAGTTACTGACATTATAACCTGAATTTGAACATTCAGAAATGTTGCGTGGGAAACGGTTCTTGAAACACCAGATTTGCATCTTTAAACATTAGAGTCTAATGTCACGCAATAGCACACAATCAATGTGCATTATAAAATACATTTAATAGAGCAATGTCAATACTTCACAATAAGTCAACATATTGATTTTATGAACAATAAAGACATACAATATTAAATGTGTATTTGTATTAAAGAAACAGACCGTTATTAAACCGAAAAATGTATACAACATTTAATAATGTGACAGTATTAGATTTTAAAGATAATTTAAAAATTAATATTTAACGGATCACGGATATTAAATCTGCGTCACACATATCCGCATGACAGGCCCATGAGTTACAAATAAGTCTACATGAAAAATGAAGTAACAGCACCACCAGGAGGTATGTGTAAGGAAGTTACTAAGATATGAAACATTAAGGAACGACCAATCAGAGTTCATCACACAAACACAACTTAAGTCAGGATGGTCTCACAGACATTCTAACAATATTTCAAACTTTTATCCAATCAGATGTACAGATAACTTGTCCCATGGTGCATCTCATGTTTACTTCACCATATAAAAGTCCATTACACGTTGCCATCTTTGTCAGTTCTCTAATGCCTGCAGGCAGTTTATATTATTATAATATATTTATTGGACAACCCAGCAGGCATGTCATCTCCCAGGTTCACCAAGCAGGAGAGGGCTGCACTGGTTCACGCCGTCAAGGACTTTTATCCCCAGCTGTTTGGGAACAAGAGGAGGTCGACAGATGTGCCTGTTAAGAAGGCCCTCTGGGAGTCTATCACCAATGTGGTTAAATTGGTGTGTGGTGTCCAGAGGAGCCAAGATCAAATCATGAGGAGATTCGGAGATATGAGGTTGCGCTTGACAAAAAAAGTTAACCTCATAAGGGACTGGGTACAAGTCCGTAAAAGAGGGGTCCAAAGAAAGGCCCCGCGGAAACTATACCTACTCCCTTATGAGGTGACTTTATGCGAGCTCCTCATTCTCCGGGTCCCCAAAAGATTTAGATCCTCGCCATCCTCGGCCTCCTCTTCTTCCCTCCCAGCTGCGGGATCTGAAAGTCCTGACGCGGGGGCCAGGGCAGCTGCTTCTCCGTCCGGTGGCCTGGGAGGAGATTAAAGAGAATCTGAACCAGGTAACTATCCAACTTCATATAATATCTTAATATTTGATTAGAATTTTAGAAAATGTGTATATAGTCAGATACTAAACCTATACAGATCTCACAACATACACTACATATGATGTTTAGATATCTGATTTTAGATTAGTGACACATGAAATAGAAATGATGTTTCTTGCGCTCTACAGAATATGCGTCACAGAGCGAAAATTGAATTGCGCATACACGTTAACATGGGTTTGCTGTAAGTGGCTGAATGTTTGGTAGGTTTAGACTGTCTAGCTGGTGGGGAATCTAGCACACCTGAAGTAAACTTTATCCCAAAGTTTAAAGAGTTATAGTTAGTTGTAGTAGGTGGCGCAAAACAAGTTGCTATTCCCAATGTGTCTTACTGTAAATATGTGTGATAATATGTGGGCTCAATATATGTTAATGTTTTGATGAGTCCTAATTTTATATTCTCTTTTGGAAAAAATGGATGTCGAAACTATTTAAGAAATAAATATGATCCTTTATTTGATTATGGTAAATTTACCCAATAGTAGTGATGCTAAAAGTACAGTTAAACAAAAATTATTACAATTCCTTCAAAGTTTAAAAAATGACACCGGTGTCTCTATGTATAAAAATGTACATAATATATAAAAAATAAATTACATTAAAATAATAACGTTGAAATCTTATAATTTATACAGTTTTGGGTTTATCACAAGTTGTAATTTCTAACAGAATGTTTGTAGATACAATTTTATAGTGGATAAAACAATAGTTGCTGTATAGTTCATATAGGATACTTTGTTTCAAGTTCAGCTATGCAATTGAGTTTGAGATCTTATCTTAGGCAACTATATATCAAATGTAGAGGTATGTTGGTGCGATTTTTATCACACTATAATATAAGTATACAAATTAGTACCTTGAAGTGTATCTGTTTGATATAACTTTTGTGAGATAATTGCGGTTAAATAAATGCTGCTATGCCAGTGTTTTGATTAAGTTTCAAGATCAAGCTGGTGGCAGTTCTATATGAGCTGCTGGCGGTTAAATAAATGCCACTTTGGTTTCCTCTTATTAGGTGGGCTTATCTGTTTGCTGCGAGAAAATTCACTTTTATATAAGTGTTTCGGTAGTTGTCGTGGCCACTCAGTTACCTTATCCTTTGTCGGTTAGTGACCGATCGCGCTCTTAAGGGTTTCTTGGTGGGATCTTCGTTGCGGTTAAGTGCTAACCGTTTGCTGATGTTTTTTAAGTATCTCCGGTTTTTCTATTCTGTGGCTTGTCTGTCGGTCAGTGACCTATCACGATGGTATGGTTGTTGGATAACCTCCTGATGTGGAATTTTTGCGTGCCTTTCCGGTCTGTTGTTCCCAGGTTTCTTAGATGTCGGTCAGTGACCGATCTGGGTGCTGAAATGTGGTTGTTGGGATAAGTAGAAAGTTTGTAGGATAAGTAGAAAAAGGATTTCTAGTTATCAATGTGATCTTTGCGGTTAAATATATGCCGCTCAGTGGGAACTTGAATATTTCAACTGGGTATAGCTGGTATTCACTTTGTCTTCTCAAATCCTGTGCAGGTGTGCTCTGGTATCAACATGTTTCGGCTGGACAGCCTTTTTCAAGATACCAGATGTGGGGATTCAAAGGCTATTTAAAGCCTCTCTAATTTAGCAATAAATCACTAATTGATGATATACATAAAATCAAAAAAATCAGGAACAATTATAAAATGCTGTTTTATTATATAACATAGGTATTCTTGGGTCTTAATTATAATATAGTTGGGTGTTTTTATGTAGCGATAAACATTTTATATGATTACTTTTAAAATAGAGAAAGATATTATATATCTTAATGTCAATTACTTTTAGAGTGTATATTTTAGTCACTTTATGAAACCATGGATATTTTTAAAAGGTTTCTGTAATTAGAGCGTAATATTAGAGTGAAATAATTTGTCTATACTTATCGTTGTATGGATATTTTAACCATAAAATATAGTTAAAACGGGGCCAATGGTGAAATTAGAATTTAGTGAAATGAAAGTTAGATGGGCCAAAAGAGAATATAAATTTAAGTGAATCTTTTGACTCTAGTTTGAATGTTTCTATTTGTTATCTGTGGGCTACAATAACCAGATAGTGGGTATTGTAAAAATATAGTAAATAGCTGTTTGATCCAATGAGTGTGTTGTACCAATACTTTTCTAGTTTTTGTGGATATTAGTATTATCGGATGAGAGATTAGCCTTCTTGTATGAATTTTTATAATTATTGTAGGAATTTTAAAATTTCAAGTTGTTTGTCCTTAGACTGTAAAACTAAGTTGTAATTTTCTCAAATATATATATATTTTATTTTAGAATTCTATTGTATTTAATCAACTTGGTTTGTTAGTGTGATGGCTTGGTTTTTATGATCTTAAAAAATGGCCTATGTGTTAGTTTAAATTTCAAGTGGTGTGTCCTTATATAAATATATTTTCTTGAGTAGTTTTATTATGTTTAGTAAATATGTTTTAATGGTGTGTTTGCGTGTTTTCGTGTCTATACTTATCGTTGTATGGATATTTTAACCATAAAATGGGGCCAATTGTGAAATAAAAATTAGTGAAATAAAAATTAGTGAAATAAAAGTTAGATGGGCCTAAAGAGAATATAAATTTAAGTGAATCTTTTGACTCTAGTTTGAATGTTTCCATTTGTTATCTGTGGGCTACAATAACCAGATAGTGGGTATTGTAGCCCACAGATAACAAATAGAAACATTCAAACTAGAGTCAAAAGATTCACTTAAATTTATATTCTCTTTTGGCCCATCTAACTTTTATTTCACTAATTTTTATTTCACTAATTTTTATTTCACAATTGGCCCCATTTTATGGTTAAAATATCCATACAACGATAAGTATAGACACGAAAACACGCAAACACACCATTAAAACATATTTACTAAACATAATAAAACTACTCAAGAAAATATATATATATATATATCATAAATAAATATATAGTTTTACAGTCTAAGGACACACCACTTAAACTAACACATAGGCCATTTTTTAAGATCATAAAAACCAAGCCATCACACTAACAAACCAAGTTGATTAAATACAATAGAATTCTAAAATAAAATATATATATATATTTGACAAAATTACAACTTAGTTTTACAGTCTAAGGACAAACAACTTGAAATTTTAAAATTCCTACAATAATTATAAAAATTCATACAAGAAGGCTAATCTCTCATCCGATAATACTAATATCCACAAAAACTAGAAAAGTATTGGTACAACACACTCATTGGATCAAACAGCTATTTACTACATTTTTACAATACCCACTATCTGGTTATTGTAGCCACAGATAACAAATAGAAACATTCAAACTAGAGTCAAAAGATTCACTTAAATTTATATTCTCTTTTGGCCCATCTAACTTTCATTTCACTAAATTCTAATTTCACCATTGACCCCGTTTCAACTATATTTTATGGTTAAAATATCCATACAACGATAAGTATAGACAAATTATTTTACTCTAATATTACGCTCTAATTACAGAAACCTTTTAAAAATATCCATGGTTTCATAAAGTGACTAAATATACACTCTAAAAGTAATTGACATTAAGATATATAATATCTTTCTCTATTTTAAAAGTAATCATATAAAATGTTTATCGCTACATAAAAACACCCAACTATATTATAATTAAGACCCAAGAATACCTATGTTATATAATAAAACAGCATTTTATAATTGTTCCTGATTTTTTTGATTTTATGTATATCATCAATTAGTGATTTATTGCTAAATTAGAGAGGCTTTAAATAGCCTTTGAATCCCCACATCTGGTATCTTGAAAAAGGCTGTCCAGCCGAAACATGTTGATACCAGAGCACACCTGCACAGGATTTGAGAAGACAAAGTGAATACCAGCTATACCCAGTTGAAATATTAAAGTTCCCACTGAGCGGCATATATTTAACCGCAAAGATCACATTGATAACTAGAAATCCTTTTTTTACTTATCCTACAAACTTTCTACTTATCCCAACAACCACATTTCAGCACACAGATCGGTCACTGACCGACATCTAAAAAACCTGGGAACAACAGACCGGAAAGGCACGCAAAAATTCCACATCAGGAGGTTATCCAACAACCATACCATCGTGATCGGTCACTGACCGACAGACAAGCCACAGAATAGAAAAACCGGAGATACTTAAAAAACATCAGCAAACAGTTAGCACTTAACCGCAACGAAGATCCCACCAAGAAACCCTTAAGAGCGCGATCGGTCACTGACCGACAAAGGATAAGGTAACTCAGCGGCCACGACAACTACCGAAACACTTATATAAAAGTGAATTTTCTCGCAGCAAACAGATAAGCCCACCTAATAAGAGGAAACCAAAGCGGCATTTATTTAACTGCCAGCAGCTCATATAGAACTGCCACCAGCTTGATCTTGAAACTTAATCAAAACACTGGCATAGCGGCGTTTATTTAACCGCAATTATCTCACAAAAGTTATATCAAACAGATACACTTCAAGGTACTAATTTGTATACTTATATTATAGTGTGATAAAAATCGCACCAACATACCTCTACATTTGATATATAGTTGCCTAAGATAAGATCTCAAACTCAATTGCATAGCTGAACTTGAAACAAAGTATCCTATATGAACTATACAGCAACTATTGTTTTATCCACTATAAAATTGTATCTACAAACATTCTGTTAGAAATTACAACTTGTGATAAACCCAAAACTGTATAAATTATAAGATTTCAACGTTATTATTTTAATGTAATTTATTTTTTATATATTATGTACATTTTTATACATAGAGACACCGGTGTCATTTTTTAAACTTTGAAGGAATTGTAATAATTTTTGTTTAACTGTACTTTTAGCATCACTACTATTGGGTAAATTTACCATAATCAAATAAAGGATCATATTTATTTCTTAAATAGTTTCGACATCCATTTTTTCCAAAAGAGAATATAAAATTAGGACTCATCAAAACATTAACATATATTGAGCCCACATATTATCACACATATTTACAGTAAGACACATTGGGAATAGCAACTTGTTTTGCGCCACCTACTACAACTAACTTGCTGTAAGTGGCATTGCTTTATACATGTTGGTCAAATGACGGATGCGTAATTCCGCTTGAAATCATTGCGCAATGATCGCGAAAATTAGAATTGCGCATACACTTTAACATGGGTTTGCTGTAAGTGGCATTGCTTTATACATGTTGGTCAAATGACGGATGCGTAATTCCGCTTGGAATCATTGCGCAATGATCGCGAAAATTAGAATTGCGCATACACGTTAACATGGGTTTGCTGTAAGTGGCATTGCTTTATACATGTTGGTCAAATGACGGATGCGCAATTCCGCTTGGAATTATTGCGCAATGATCGCGAAAATTAGAATTGCGCATACACGTTAACATGGGTTTGCTGTAAGTGGCATTGCTTTATACATGTTGGTCAAATGACGGATGCGTAATTCCGCTTGGAATCATTGCGCAATGATCGCGAAAATTAGAATTGCGCATACACGTTAACATGGGTTTGCTGTAAGTGGCAATGCTTTATACATGTTGGTCAAAATGAAATGTGAATTATTATATATGTAAAGAATACAGTATTCTTATTTTCAATATTATACATAATAAAAAAAAAATAGCAGAATCCAAAAAAATAATAACATATGCCCATCAATTGATGAGAATCAAATAACACACAAAAATAATTAAAGCTACAGTAAACAACAAAACTGATTGAAAATAAGAGTACAGGATATATTTATCATGAATTTAATTGAGGAAACAATTAACTCATGGGACTACCAAAATATTAATAGTTTTTAATTGATTTGCTAATAATGTAAAGATTTGAAACATGGCATGATTTGTATTAATGATATCCAATCCTCATTTAATATATTACAGATCTGGATGTTGGTGCTGGATCCTCAAGCCAGGGCTTGTCACAGTATGGTATGTCTCATTTTAATTGACATTTGTCTTAGAAACATGGACAGAACATTACATACTAAATCCACATTGTTCAATATTTATATGTATCTGCAAAATGGATTAGTAAAATATTTACAAATAAGAATAAAAAACAAACAAACATAGGATTACATTGTAAGACTACTCTGAATTTTTTTCCAATTTAAAATATCCCATCTATTCTGGATATCTTAATTTTAATGTAAGATTCTTTGAATGTCCAATTTATATTCTTCCCTTGTGTATTGCTTAATCTTATTTGTATACATTTTGAAACAATTCACACACTTTTGATTATGATTTGTTTTTAAAAATATAGATTCCATTTTTGAAATTGATCACGTCATTTAAGGGACATGCCAACTAAATTTTACATTGAATGATTTGTAAACATGATTTAATTGTTTTGTTTAAACATTTTATGAGCTACATTGGTTCAGTCTATTGTTTTAGTTCTTCTAAAAACATATTGATTTTGGTTTAGGTTAAACAATGCATTACTGGTATTATCCGGCTGTTTTTTTATGCATAAATTGGCATTGGGTCAAAAGTTAAAATCATGTGTTCAGATAACAGTAGTACATAGTTTCAAAAAGTATACAATTACACATTTAGAGCTTCATGTCCCTTTAATAGATGAAAATTAAATAATTCTTAGGATATCCTTAAATAACATATTAGATTCGAATTGCATGCTCAATCCCATTCATTACATCAACATATGAAGTAGAGAATTCATTAACACCAATCTTGTCAAATCAATATATTTTTATATTAAAGGGACACTGAGCTAAAATTATTAATGTTGTCATTAAAATAGAGCATGCAATATTAAGCAACATTTAAATATAACACTATAATCATATGTGAAATATTCTATTGCTAAATGTATTTAAAAATAAAGAATGTACGTTTATCTGCAGCTCAATTTTGGTTGACCAACCTGGGTTTTTATTGATGATTGGTGGATACCTTCAACAAACAATATTTATTGAATCCAATATTGCTTATCTGCCTTTAAGATTAAAATGTAGCAACATTAAAATTATAATAGGAGTCAATGTTAAATCATTTGGAACAGTTTGAACAGTGAAATCAAAGATTGAAATAAATCATGTCAGTGTCCCTTTAATAAATAATAGATTATTTAATCCTTACAATCTTTGGATTAGACAATATTGATATATAATTCACATATTCACTGTTGGAGTTACTTTATAGATATAAGCATACTCTAACAGCACCATGATTACATATTTGTACTAATCAATTTGGTTTGGTATTGTGATCAATATGTGTTGTGTCCTAAACAAGATTACTGTACATTGCACAAATGGCTCGATGTGCCACATGTCTTTGTTTATATTTGTCAACAGCTGTCATTCAAAATGTGGTTTGTGTGTATTCTTTTAAGAACATTTATCAATGGGTATATTTAGATATGCAATAGCATCGTATGAGATGAGTTTGATGATCTGCCCCCCACAACGTCGCCGACACCTACCTACACTTATTAACCCCTAATCTGCCGAGCGGACCTGAGCGCTACTATAATAAAGTTATTAACCCCTAATCCGCCTCACTAACCCTATCATAAATAGTATTAACCCCTAATCTGCCCTCCCTAACATCGCCGACACCTACCTTCAATTATTAACCCCTAATCTGCCGACCGGAGCTCACCGCTATTCTAATAAATGTATTAACCCCTAAAGCTAAGTCTAACCCTAACACTAACACCCCCTAAGTTAAATATAATTTTTATCTAACGAAATAAATTAACTCTTATTAAATAAATGATTCCTATTTAAAGCTAAATACTTACCTGTAAAATAAATCCTAATATAGCTACAATATAAATTACATTTATATTATAGCTATTTTAGGATTAATATTTATTTTACAGGTAACTTTGTATTTATTTTAACCAGGTACAATAGCTATTAAATAGTTAAGAACTATTTAATAGTTACCTAGTTAAAATAATTACAAATTTACCTGTAAAATAAATCCTAACCTAAGATATAATTAAACCTAACACTACCCTATCAATAAAATAATTAAATAAACTACCTACAATTACCTACAATTAACCTAACACTACACTATCAATAAATTAATTAAACACAATTGCTACAAATAAATACAATTAAATAAACTATCTAAAGTACAAAAAATAAAAAAGAACTAAGTTACAGAAAATAAAAAAATATTTACAAACATAAGAAAAATATTACAACAATTTTAAACTAATTACACCTACTCTAAGCCCCCTAATAAAATAACAAAGCCCCCCAAAATAAAAAATTCCCTACCCTATTCTAAAATACAAAAATTACAAGCTCTTTTACCTTACCAGCCCTGAACAGGGCCCTTTGCGGGGCATGCCCCAAGAAGTTCAGCTCTTTTGCCTGTAAAAAAAAACATACAATACCCCCCCCCAACATTACAACCCACCACCCACATACCCCTAATCTAACCCAAACCCCCTTAAATAAACCTAACACTAATCCCCTGAAGATCTTCCTACCTTGTCTTCACCATCCAGGTATCACCGATCCGTCCTGGCTCCAAGATCTTCATCCAACCCAAGCGGGGGTTGGCGATCCATAATCCGGTGCTCCAAAGTCTTCCTCCTATCCGGCAAGAAGAGGACATCCGGACCGGCAAACATCTTCTCCAAGCGGCATCTTCTATGTTCTTCCATCCGATGACGACCGGCTCCATCTTGAAGACCTCCAGCGCGGATCCATCCTCTTCTTCCGACGACTAGACGACGAATGACGGTTCCTTTAAGGGACGTCATCCAAGATGGCGTCCCTCGAATTCCGATTGGCTGATAGGATTCTATCAGCCAATCGGAATTAAGGTAGGAATTTTCTGATTGGCTGATGGAATCAGCCAATCAGAATCAAGTTCAATCCGATTGGCTGATCCAATCAGCCAATCAGATTGAGCTCGCATTCTATTGGCTGATTGGAACAGCCAATAGAATGCGAGCTCAATCTGATTGGCTGATTGGATCAGCCAATCGGATTGAACTTGATTCTGATTGGCTGATTCCATCAGCCAATCAGAAAATTCCTACCTTAATTCCGATTGGCTGATAGAATCCTATCAGCCAATCGGAATTCGAGGGACGCCATCTTGGATGACGTCCCTTAAAGGAACCGTCATTCGTCGTCTAGTCGTCGGAAGAAGAGGATGGATCCGCGCTGGAGGTCTTCAAGATGGAGCCGGTCGTCATCGGATGGAAGAACATAGAAGATGCCGCTTGGAGAAGATGTTTGCCGGTCCGGATGTCCTCTTCTTGCCGGATAGGAGAAGACTTTGGAGCACCGGATTATGGATCGCCAACCCCCGCTTGGGTTGGATGAAGATCTTGGAGCCAGGACGGATCGGTGATACCTGGATGGTGAAGACAAGGTAGGAAGATCTTCAGGGATTAGTGTTAGGTTTATTTAAGGGGGTTTGGGTTAGATTAGGGGTATGTGGGTGGTGGGTTGTAATGTTGGGGGGGGTATTGTATGTTTTTTTTTACAGGCAAAAGAGCTGAACTTCTTGGGGCATGCCCCGCAAAGGGCCCTGTTCAGGGCTGGTAAGGTAAAAGAGCTTGTAATTTTTGTATTTTAGAATAGGGTAGGGAATTTTTTATTTTGGGGGGCTTTGTTATTTTATTAGGGGGCTTAGAGTAGGTGTAATTAGTTTAAAATTGTTGTAATATTTTTCTTATGTTTGTAAATATTTTTTTATTTTCTGTAACTTAGTTCTTTTTTATTTTTTGTACTTTAGATAGTTTATTTAATTGTATTTATTTGTAGCAATTGTGTTTAATTAATTTATTGATAGTGTAGTGTTAGGTTAATTGTAGGTAATTGTAGGTAGTTTATTTAATTATTTTATTGATAGGGTAGTGTTAGGTTTAATTATATCTTAGGTTAGGATTTATTTTACAGGTAAATTTGTAATTATTTTAACTAGGTAACTATTAAATAGTTCTTAACTATTTAATAGCTATTGTACCTGGTTAAAATAAATACAAAGTTACCTGTAAAATAAATATTAATCCTAAAATAGCTATAATATAAATGTAATTTATATTGTAGCTATATTAGGATTTATTTTACAGGTAAGTATTTAGCTTTAAATAGGAATCATTTATTTAATAAGAGTTAATTTATTTCGTTAGATAAAAATTATATTTAACTTAGGGGGGTGTTAGTGTTAGGGTTAGACTTAGCTTTAGGGGTTAATACATTTATTAGAATAGCGGTGAGCTCCGGTCGGCAGATTAGGGGTTAATAATTGAAGGTAGGTGTCGGCGATGTTAGGGAGGGCAGATTAGGGGTTAATACTATTTATGATAGGGTTAGTGAGGCGGATTAGGGGTTAATAACTTTATTATAGTAGCGCTCAGGTCCGCTCGGCAGATTAGGGGTTAATAAGTGTAGGTAGGTGTCGGCGACGTTGTGGTAATATAGTCAGAAATTAAACATATGTTCAATACATCATTTTTTACAGAATCCCCTTGATTCAATAAAGCATTTTTTTTTATAATGACTGCTCTATTCTTCACATTTTCAAGTTGATTATTCTTATAAATCGATACAGATGTGATTTAGTGCTATCCCAAATGTGTTCACTAATATATATCTATATCATTCATAGAGAGAGTTGGTGTGGGGAGCCCAGAGGAATCCAGCACCGACACAGAGCCGCCTTTGCGGTCTTCTGGTAAGTCCATTGACTCATTTATATGTCATTGAAGGTGTATTGGTAATCAATATTATGAGCATAATTCTGATGAAGCATAACATTTGAAACAAACATATAATTGACTCCTCTGATTATATATTAATTTTATTTGAATATTGAAAGATTAAGAATTAAAACTTTCTTAGTCTACACCTTTGTTATTCAGAAGATGTATAGCATATGTTTGTTTCCAGGTTCATTTTTGACAACAATCATCAAGTGATACACACATGAGAAATCTTAAATGTTCAATGTACTATGCTTTTATGATTTTAAAATTAATACAAACAATAAATAGAAAATCTGAATCATTGAGAATAACAAATCTAATGTCATTTGTATGCACCATCAAAATGATGTAAATCATAACTTTGGGTGTGTATATCTTTAATGCAACATTGATGTGTGTCTTTGAGCAACAGTAACATATGTTATAATATCTGATCTTAACGTGTACACAACATGTTATGTTTTACAGAGATTGATTTAACATGTGGGACGGAGGAGGAAGATGCTCCCTTGAAGTCTGATGGTATGTGAAATATATCTAACATTTTTCCAACATGTTGCTTTATTGGAAATCATTTTATTGAAGACATTCAAAGTCTACAGCTTTTGCACTTTAAAAAAGAATATTATTTGTCTGTTCAAATACACTACTGCCCCCTTTATATATCAGGCAGCATGAAGATATGCTTGGATTTGTTTAAATATTTGGATTTGAAATTCATGCCATCATGATGTCACATGCATATTCTAGGCCAAACCACAATAATAATTTTAGAATTGTACAGACAGTCATTGATTTTCATCTGAGTGCATATATGCATACCATATCCTCATGTCATCATTGTTTAGAAATTCAAACACACTTCTAAGTATATTGCAAACATAATCAAGTTGAAATGCGTTGATTTGATTTCATGATGTATGAGATTTTAATATATTTATTATATTTATTTCAGATGGATCCTCTGCTTCTGGTCATCATTGTTCCTCCCCTGCCCAGTCACCTGCCCAGCCCCCTTCCCAGTCCCCTGTCCAGCCCCCTGCCCAGTCCCCTGCCCAGCCCCCTGCCCAGTCCCCTGCCCAGCACCCTGCCCAGTCCCCTGCCCAGCCCCCTGCCCAGCTCCCTGCCCCTCCCGGCCCTTCCCATTTGTCCTGTCCTATCCCTCCCAAAAAACGCCCCTTCGTCCCCCTTCACCGCTCTCCCCGTCTTTTGGCCCATACAGCTACCCCAGCTGCCCAGCCCCCAACTCACCACTCCCCAGCTGTACGGGCTACCCCAGAGCAGCAGCCCATCCCTCCCCAACCCAATCCCATCCCTCCACAACCCAATCCCATCCCCCCCCCTGTCTCAACCTTCATTGTCCTGGGTGTCGGATTGTCCTTCCCAGGCACAGCTGTAAGTATCATTCAAAATCAACATTATAAGATACTTAAAGGTACACTGAATGAAAATGTTTCAATTGTGATTCAAATAGAGCATGCAATGTTAATCAAATTTATAATTTACTACTCTTATCAATTATTCTTCATTCTCTTGCTATCTTTATTGAAACAAAGAAATGCCTATATTTTTTTTTTATTATAAAAAATATGGACGTCATTTCTTTATTGTTGGATGAATGTATCCATCAATCAGCAGGGACAACCAAAGTTGATAACCAAAAATGGCCTGCCCTATAATTTTACATTCTTGCATTTAAAATATAGCTAGAGAATTCTAACATTTAAAGAATACGAGTAAATTAATAATTCTTTTTAATGTCATGCTCTATCTGAATCAGTAACTAAAATATTTAGGTTTACTGTCCCTTTAATTTGATATCACTACATATACCAATCACCACTATTTGGATCCAACAATGTATGTACAAATGTTCATACATTATCTCTTGTATAACCCAGTGGGAATGTAATTTCTTCTGGTTGCTATGTTTACACAGCTTGTCCTCAACACCAAAATGTTTAAGGATAAGTGTGCCTACCACAGTATAACAAAAATCTTTAAATTGCTAATGTAAGTACAATGTAAATCCTTTTACAAGATTTTAGACACTCAAGCTGTAAAAGTGGATCATCAAAAAACAATTAAAGGGGACAACATGTTGGATTAAAATGTCCATTTAATGGTTTAGGTCTGTCTGAATAACATATTTCATGTGTAAATAATCAATGTCAACAAATTAATTTAAAGAATGATTTGTCTTTATGATGACAATGTATCTTTGCTTTTTATTTTGTCTGTTGTGTAATTATCATTAATATTTGATTTTTTCTTTATTTTAGGCTGTGACTCAACATGGCTCATGCTAGAAGGTCTAGCACGCGTAGAGCAGGCCGTGTTGAGGAACGCAGCTGTCCTGAGAGGGATGGCCGACACCATGCAGGCCCAGCTACAGGTTCAGCATATGACTCTAAGTCAGATGAGGCGGTGGAACTCAATGCTTGAATCTGTAGCTGGACAGGCACAGGACGATGAAGGGGATGACCAGTAAGTGGAGGATCTGGAGATGCTCCAAGGGTGCAGATAAGAATCCTCCGTCCACATGTTGATGTTTGTTTTTATGGTTGCCATTTGGCCTTTTTTTCTGTTTATTGTTGTCCCTGTTGCACTCTTTTACCTTGTCATATGTCTCCAATGGGGCTATGCTGGCCCTTGGCAACTCTCTTCATGGACTGTGATGCACTCTGTTACCTTGTCATATGGCTCCAATGGGGCTATGCTGGCCCTTGGCAACTCTCTTCATGGACTGTGATGCACTCTGTTACCTTGTCATATGGCTCCAATGGGGCTATGCTGGCCCTTGGCAACTCTCTTCATGGACTGTGATGCACTCTGTTACCTTGTCATATGGCTCCAATGGGGCTATGCTGGCCCTTGGCAACTCTCTTCATGGACTGTGATGCACTCTGTTACCTTGTCATATGTCTCCAATGGGGCTATGCTGGCCCTTGGCAACTCTCTTCATGGACTGTGATGCACTCTGTTACCTTGTCATATGGCTCCAATGGGGCTATGCTGGCCCTTGGCAACTCTCTTCATGGACTGTGATGCACTCTGTTACCTTGTCATATGGCTCCAATTTTCCTGATCTTTACCAGATTATTTATAAACGTTGTTGATGTTTTCTGACATACTAATAAAAGACATGTCATTGCACGATTCTTTGTCCTCCTTATTCATGTCATTGATTGAAATCTCTAGTTTATCTGGTTGATCCTTAAAGGGACCTACCAAAAATAATGGTGTTTCCTGAATCATATATGTAATACAATTGTAAATGACTTTAAGATTAACATCTCCAATGTAATTTTATTATTTGTCTTTATATATTTTTCAATGATATAATCCCTGTAAAGTGTTAATTTTATTGAAATAGTATTGTCTCTGTGTATCCTCTTTTAAAAAATAAAAATCATGTCCCTTTAAGTGATGGTGAGCACAATTGTTAATGAATGGATTTCCATTTCTAAAGCGTTTTTGTCCTTTTTACATGAACAAGGACATATAATCTTATTAATAAACAATCTTATTGTAATGTTGACAGCACATGTATTTCATTTTAAATTCTATCTTATTGTAAAAGTGTAACCAAATCAATCTCTGTGTGTAATGCGCATATTTTAGATGAGGAATATGTTTTTCCAAATATTTTTAAAAAATACTTCTCCTCCCATATATGGCTATAGGTAGGCTGACCATATTTCAACTTGAATAAATGACACGTTTGATCAATACATGTGTCATTATTGTTATTCCAAAACAATCTAAACATATCTTAAAACATCAATGGCATATGTATTTCTCATGTGTATCTTTTAAATGTTAAAGATATACACCATAGCTATAGTTAAAGGGACAGTCAAGTCCGAAAAGATGATTCATGATTTCGTGACATTCCTAGATAGCAATATAGACACATACTAGTTACTAAAATATAAATAGGTTTCTTAGTTATATGCCAAGCTGTCAGTTGAGTCCTTGTATTGGCTGCGGTTTTTCAGCGATCTCGGATGCGCCATGTTGCTTAAGATGTCACCTGCCAGGCTGTCCAATGATTCCTTGTATTAACTGACGTTTTTACGCGATCAAGGATGCACCTTTTATTGGATGGCGTTTTTACGCGATCAAGGATGCGCCTTTTTTTGGTTTGCGTTCTTACGTGATCAAGAATGTGCCTTTTATTGGATTGCGTTCTTACGTGATCAAGGAAGCGCCATGTTAATTAAGACGTCACATGCAAAGGTAAAAAAACGTCTGATTGTATCACGTAGTCCCGCAATATTTCAAGTTTAAAAACATGGCGAATATGGATTGTTTGCATTATGTTACATTGTTGACCCATAGCTGATAAAGACCACCACATTCTCTTTTGCTGGATGTCTGGTTGAATAAACGAACGAAAGCAAAATGTTTTCATGCATAAGATATTTCGAGGCAAGTGCAAATCTCTATAGTCCATGTTGTTTAATATGTTTGTCAACAATATGTTCCTTTTTATGAAAAATGAATGTTGTGTTTAATGTTAAAGATATATAATTCATAAATATGCGCTATTGTGTTAGAATAAAGTAATCAATATGCATTTATCTTTATCATATGCTAAATATATGATGCTGACTAAATGTAATTTCGTTGTATATTTTATTAAAGGTTCATTAGACACTCACATTAAAAATCAAAATATTTTATTTGGTCTCTAGTTATATAGTCCATTGTTTAACAAATACACGTCTCATTTTGCTTCTGTTCAAATAAAATTGAAGTAATTTTCAGACTCCTCGCCAAGCCTCAAAGTTTCATGTGAGTACCATCTCCAGCTTTCTCCTGTTTGTGTAAAGGGTCTGTTCATATGTTAATGATGGGGTATTGTCTTGTTTTACGGTTGTAATGGGGGTTCATCTATATTTTCAATAGAGATAACTCGATTTTCTTAGAAAGTGTTTAAAGCTTTGTAAGATTGATATCAGTATATGTTAATCTTGTTGTTTCTAGTAGTGTCTATTACATGCAGTTCTGTTAAAAATATAGTATACTGTCCCTTTAATGCAAATGTTGATTTTTGTATCATGTATGAGTTCCACATTTGTTAATCTCCAAATATATTTTTGTTAGCATATATTCACCCCCCACTCCTAAAAGGACTTTAAACCATATTCATTGTTAAAACAAATGTCTTTATAAAAATAAATTAACACAATTATGTCTCTTTAAGAAAATAGACTTTATTTAACACGTCAATATAAATCTGTTTTCAATATTTATTGTTTGAACAAGTACATGTAGATATACCAACAATCTGCAAATATATGTTAGCATATGTAATTTTGTTAAAGGGACAGTTTAGAAAACAAATAATGTTTTGCATTATTAAAAAAGTCAATTTTGTAATATCAATGATATCAAAGGTTTCTCACCAATTAATCATTTGTCTGTGTTTATTTTAATTTGCTAGCTAAACCTATGAGGTTCGTGTGCTCATTTCTTAGAGCTTGAAGAGTGCATGTAATCATTATGCAATTTGACCACTAGAGGGCCTTTGGATATCATTTGTATATCTAAAACCTTGAGCTCATACAGCATATTTACCATGTATTGATCATTGATGTCTAAAATGTTGTTATGTCAGAACAACAAATAAGTGGTCATTTTTCATAGGCATAGATACAAGGGTAAGCACATAAGTCACACGTATTTCTCCATGTTTTGTTGTTTCCAACTTGATAATGCGTAATACAGTGTTTTCTTTGTAATCAATAATTCTGACTGTCCTTTTAAGCTGTTTTATTGGCATTCAAACAGTAATATGCCATTGTGGATAATTGTAATGGTAATTTTGTTTGCGATTCGGGAAACAGTTTGGACATCACATCACAGAAACCAATCAATATCATGAACAAGGATAGGTATGTGATGTGGTTTTCACACACTTATAACCCACACTCTGCAAACAATCTGCCTCCATGGACCCGGTCCCATAGAAGTAGATTATATACAGAGTGTGGTCCACAAGTGTATGAAAACCACATCATTACATACCTATCCATTACACATTAAATAAAAAAAAACATTAAACATGAAAACAAATACTTACTTCCTCTTCCTTCCTCTCTTCCCACGGGGCTGAGGCTCTGGGAGGGTCAACTGTCGACTCCGACGAGTTCTCATTGGATATGTTGTGGGAAGAGTGGAAGGAAGAGTACTGGGACGACCAAGGTGAGGAGGAGGAGATGGGCCGGCAGGAGGAGATGGGCCAGCAGGAGAAGATGGCCCGGCAGGAGAAGATGGCCCGGCAGGAGAAGATGGCCTGGCAGGAGAAGATGGCCCGGCAGGAGGAGGCCCAGCAGCAGGAGGCCCAGCAGCAGGAGGCCCAGGAGCAGGAGGCCCAGCAGATGGCGGCCCAGGAGCAGGAGGCCCAGCAGATGGCGGCCCAGGAGCAGGAGGCCCAGCAGATGGCAGCCCAGGAGCAGGAGGCCCAGCAGATGGCGGCCCAGGAGCAGGAGGCCCAGCAGATGGCGGCCCAGGAGCAGGAGGCCCAGCAGATGGCGCCCCAGGAGCAGGAGGCCCAGGAGCAGGAGGCAGACCAGCAGATGGCGGACCAGGAGGCAGACCAGCAGGAGGCAGACCAGCATGCGCCTCCCGGAACAAATTAAACATCTCTTGGTGGAGTCTAAAGGTTCTGTTTTGGCCTTCTTCTATTCGAGTAAGGAGGTGTATGATTTGGGTTTGGCCTTCAATGATTTTGTTTTGTCCTTCAATGATTTTGTTTTGTCCTTCAATAATTCTAGTTCTGCCTTCTATATTTTGTATCCGGGAGTTACGCATCTGGTCAATGTAGTCTAGTAGAACCCGCACCTCCGCTATTTCCTCTTGCTGTGCACGGCAGGTTGCCCGTGCACTGCAGCCTGCTCGTGCACGGCGGCCTGCTGGTCCTTGAGGGGCCTCTGCTTCCGTGGCCTCTTCCTCTGCTTCAGGGTCCTCTTCGTCAAAGGGGGCCTCTTCGTCAAGAGGGGCCTCTTCCCTCCGAGGTGGAGATTCATCCCCACCACTCTCATCCCGGGGAAAAGGAGGAGCCTGTATTTGCTGTGCTGCCTCCTCCCCAGACTCTGTATATTTGAAAAAGAAATAAATGTATATATTAGCATATTTCCAAATAAAGCTTTAAATTACTTAGCTTACGATACAATTACAAATGCAGCCTCATTAATCCAATTTTAAATCTAACAATCAATATGATTTCCGCATTTTCTAAACCGTGTTTGTGATATCTCTGGTCAATCTGAATGTTTTAGCGTTTGTTTTCAGTCTGTTTAAATGCACACCTAACCTATAGCCTAGATACTGATGTAACCGCAAAGTAATTGTGAATGCGTGTAAACAACGTAATAGCATTAATCTGATCCTTAAAGGGACATGAAACCCAACGTTTTATCTTTCATGATTTCGAAGCATACAATTATAATCAACTTTCTAATGTACTTTTCTTATCTAATTAGCTTCATTCTCTGGATATTCTTTGCTGAAAAGCATATCTAGATATGCTTAGAAGCTGCTGATTGGTAGCTGCATATAGCTGCCTCCTGTGATTGGTTCACTGTGTGCATGGCTATTTCTTCATTAAAGTATATCTAAGGAATGAAGCAAATTAGGTAATAGAAGTAAATTGGAATGTTGTTTAAAATTGTATTCTCTACCTTAATCATGAAAGTAAAGGTTTGCGTATAGTGTCCCTTGAAATACATTCGTATGTTAATTTATTCTTAAATGAGCTTACCGTCAGATGAGAATGGCAGGTTCCCGGTATCAATTCCTCCGATACCGACTATATCCACCTCGGAGATGCTGGGACGCAACATTTCCTCCCATCGGCAGTAATCGATTTCCAGTGCAGGGCCGCCACCGGTTCCTGCGGCATGTCGGGCCTCCTGGCTTAACTTTTTCTTAAGATCCATCTTGCAGTTCTGGTATCGATGTTTAATAGAGTCCATATCTCTGTTCCGGCCACCCACTGCATTGACTGCATTCCTTATCTCATGCCAGAGCTTCCTCTTCTCAGTCGGGGTGGTCTTCTGATGCTGCAGCCTCCTATACCTGGCCATATAGGCTTCTACGAGGGCCTCCTTCTCCTCCATCAAAAACCTCGCCTCCCTAGTCGCCTTGGCCTTCCCCTGTGACGATGCCCTCTGTTTCCCGGACTGTGAAGCCCTACTCTGTCCGCCACTGTAGTGGCTGGGTCCACCCACCGCTTCCAACCCCGCTTCCTGCCCCCCTTCCTGCCCCCCTTCCTGCCCTGTTCCTCTCCCCCTCCCTCTCCTCCCCCCTCTACCTCTCCCCTGCCTGCCCTCCATCTCTTCCCTAAACTAAACCCCAACTAAGCAAACAAAAAGTGAGTGTGATCAAATGAAAGGGGGTCAAAATAAAGAACTAAAAATACCAAAACAAGTGCTGAAAGTGTGAAAGGGATATAAATAAAAGAGGGTAAGGAGTATTTAAATGAACAAAATGAAGAAGAAGACTAAAAGGAGGATATGTTAACTAAATGTAACTAGGGGATGGTGATGGGATGGGGATGGGGTATGGGATAAGAGTAAATGGGAATGGGACTACAGGGAATGGGGTATGGAGTGTAGTATGAGAGGGTATAGGGTATGGAGTGTATGTAGCGTTATTGATAAGTGTATGTATGTATTGAATGTGTTTGCATGTAAATGTGTTAAGTGTACAGAAAAAGCACTCGCACAACCACCCAAACCAACTGTCGCTCACTAACTCACACTACCACTAACTGACTCTCTCACACTACCACTGACTCTCTAACTCACACTACCACTAACTCTCTAACTCACACTACCACTAACTCTCAATAACTCCCACTACCACTAACTCTCTAACTCCCACTACCACTACCTCTCTAACTCCCACTACCACTACCTCTCTAACTCCCACTACCACTAACTCTGACTACCAGTAACTGACTCACAATAATGCACCAAATCTCTAAGCTCCAATCTCCAAAAACCCACCAGCAACACAGTGAGAGAAGCCATTCTTGTGTGGTGCTTATATACCCTGTGTAAATGTTTAATGATGTACCGGTTTGCATTGTAAATTGTGTTCAGGTGTGCTTTATTCTTACTTATTATTTGTGCAATGTGTATTAGGTGTGGGAATTTGCGCATGTTCATTTGGAGTTAGTATTTGTGGAATGTGTAGAAAGCGATGATGTCATAGTGCTCGTTTTCTATAACATTGTCCAATAGTATTATGTTTAAATGTGAATTTGCGATGGTGTGGTATTAGTGAAGTGTTGTATATGTATGTTTGTCCTAATATATAGTAATATTGAATGCGAGTATTTTGCTAGTGTATTTTTTTTTTCCTCGTTGTTATTTTCCGTATTTTCGCATCTTAAAGTATATGGGTATTCCCTGTATTTTATTTCAATAAAATTCCCCCCGCTTCTGAATGTGTAATGCTTATGTGCTTTGTTTAGTGATTGTTGTTGTGACATTTGCGGCGTGTTATTGTTGTGCATGATGTGGTATGCGTCATATGACCGAGCTGTGCGTATTTCTCGCGAGATCGAGTGTTAAATGAAAAAAGCGTGTTTGTTTGCATTTCCATTGATCTCTATGGGAGACTGCCTAACGCGGGCAGGATTCCGCGTGTGAAATACACGCGTTAGGAGTATCGTTAGAAGGTTTTGTTTGAACTCTAAATACCGGAGTCAAACAATGCCGTGCGTTAGACATAAACCACGCGTAGCGTTAGCACCCCATCTACCGCCAAACTCCAAATCTAGCCGTCAGGCTCTAACACCTAGATTACGAGTTTTGCGGTAACAGGGGTGAAGTGTTAACGCACAGTTTTCCCTCACCGCTCACCTAAAGTAACGCTGGTATTACAGGTTTTTTTTAACCCGGCGTTAGCCGCAAAAAGGTGAGCGTAGAGCAGAATTTAGCTCCACATCTCACCTCAATACCAGCACTGCTTACGGTAGCGGTAAGCTGGCTAAAAGTGCTTGTGCACGATTTCCCCATAGGAATAAATAGGGCAGTTTCATCTGAAAAAAACAAACATCTGCAAAAAAGCAGCGTTCAGCTCTTACGCAGCCCCATTGATTCCTATAGGGAAATGCATATATGTCTACACCTAACACCCTAACATGAACCCCGAGTCTAAACACCCCTAATATTACACTTATTAACCCCTAATCTGCCGCCCCCAACATCGCCGACACCTGCATTATATTATTAACCCCTAATCTGCCGCTCCGGACAAAGCCGCCACCTACATTATCCCTATTTACCCCTAATCTGCTGCCCCCAACATCGCTGACACCTACTTTTTATTTATTAACCCCTACTCTGCCGCCCCCAATGTCGCCGCCGCCTACCTACACTTATTAACCCCTAATCTGCCGCCGCCAATGTTGCCGCCACTATACTAAAGTTATTAACCCCTAAACCTAAGTCTAACCCGAACCCCCTAACTTAAATATAATTTAAATAAATATAAATAAAATTACTGTAATTAACTAAATAATTCCTATTTAAAACTAAATACTTACCTATAAAATAAACCCCAAGCTAGCTACAATATAACTAATAGTTACATTGTAGCTATCTCAGGGTTTATTTTTATTTTACAGGCAACTTTGTATGTATTTTAACTAGGTACAATAGTTATTAAATAGTTATTAACTATTTAATAACTTCCTAGTTAAAATAAATACAAATTTACCTGTAAAATAAACCCTAACCTAAATTACAATTACACCTAACACTACACTATCATTAAATTAATTTACCTACAATGAACTACAATTAAATAAAATAAACTTAAGTACGAAAAAAAAATAAAACACTAAATTACAGAAAATAATAAAATAATTGCAAGAATTTTAAACTAATTACACCAACTCTAATCCCCCTAATAAAATAAAAAGCTCCCCAAAATAATAAAAAATCCCTACCCTATACTAAATTACAAATACCCCTTAAAAGGGCTTTTTGCGGGGCATTGCCCCAAAGTAATCAGCTCTTTTACCTGTAAAAAAAAGACAATCGCCCCAACATTAAAACCCACCACCCACGCACCCAACCCTACTCTAAAACCCACCCAATCCCCCCTTAATAAAACCTAACACTAACCCCTTGAAGATCACCCTACCGTGAGACGTCTTCACCCAGCCGGGCAAAAGTGGTCCTCCAGAGGGGCAGAAGTCTTCATCCGATCCGGGCAGAAGAGGTCCTCCAAACGGACAGAAGTCTTCATCCAGACGGCATCTTCTATATTCATCCATCTGGAGCGGAGCGGGTCCATCTTGAAGCCAGCCGACGCGGAGCATCCATCCAGACCGACGACTACACAACAAATGACGGTTCCTTTAAATGACGTCATCCAAGATGGTGTCCCTTGAATTCCGATTGGCTGATAGGATTCTATCAGCCAATCGGATTTAAGGTAGGAAAAATCCTATTGGCTGATCCAATCAGCCAATAGGATTGAGCTCGCATTCTATTGGCTGATTGGAACAGCCAAGAGAATGCAAGCTCAATCCTACTGGCTGATTGGATAAGCCAATAGGATTGAATTTCAATCCTATTGGCTGATTGCATCAGCCAATAGGATTTTTCCTACCTTAATTCTGATTGGCTGATAGAATCTTATTCCGATCAGCCAATAGAATGCAAGCTCAATCTGATTGGCTGATTGGATCAGCCAATCGGATTGAACTTGAATCTGATTGGCTGATTCAATCAGTTGATCAGATTTTTCCTACGTTAATTCCGATTGGCTGATAGAATCCTATCAGCCAATCGGAATTTGAGGGACGCCATCTTGGATGATGTCATTTAAAGGAAACTTCATTCGGACTTAGGACGTCATTAGAAGAGGATGGATCCGCGTTGGCTGCTTCAAGATGGTCCCGCTCCGCGCCGGATGGAAGAAGATAGAAGATGCCGCCTGGATGAAGATGTCTACCGGTCTGGATGCCCTCTTCTTGCCGGATAGGATGAAGACTTTGGACCCTCTGGAGGAGCTCTTCTGCCCGGATAGGATGAAGACTTCGGACCCTCTTCTGGACGGATCGATGATACCCGGCGTGGTGAAGACAAAGTAGGAAGATCTTCAGGGGCTTTGTGTTAGGTTTTTTAAGGGGGGTTTGGGTTAGATTAGGGGTATGTGGGTGGTGGGTTGTAATGTTGGGGGGGTATTGTATGTTTTTTTACAGGCAAAAGAGCTGTTTTCTTTGGGGCATGCCCCGCAAAAGGCCCTTTTAAGGGCTGGTAAGGTAAAAGAGCTGTAAAATATTTATTTTAGAATAGGGTAGGGCAATTTTTTTTATTTTGGGGGGCTTTGTTAAGTGTAATTAGTTATTTTAATTTTTGTAATTTAGTGTTTGGTTTTTTTTTTGTAATTTAGTGTTTGTTTGTTTTTTGTTATTTAGTTTAGTTGATTTAATTGTAGATAATTGTAGATAGTTTATCTAATTAATTTATTGATAGTGTAGTGTTAGGTTTAATTGTAACTTAGGTTAGGATTTATTTTACAGGTAATTTTGTAATTATTTTAACTAGGTAACTATTAAATAGTTATTAACTATTTAATAGCTATTGTACCTGGTTAAAATAAATACAAAGTTGCCTGTAAAATAAATATTAATCCTAAAATAGCTACAATATAATTATTATTTACAGGTAAGTATTTAGCTTTATATTGGATTAATTTATTTAATAAGATTTATTTTATTTTATTTCATTAGATTTACATTATATTTAACTTAGGGGGGTGTTAGGGTTAGGGTTAGACTTAGCTTTAGGGGTTCATACATTTATTAGAGTAGCGGTGAGGTCCAGTCAGCAGATTAGGGGTTAATAATTGTAGGTAGGTAGCGGCGACGTTGGGGGGGCAGATTAGGGGTTAATAAATATTATGTAGGGGTCGGCGCTGTTAGGGGCAGCAGATTAGGGGTACATAGGGATAATGTAGGTTGCGGCGGTGTGCAGTCGGCAGATTAGGGGTTAAAAAATTTTAATAGAGTGGCGGCGATGTGGGAGGACCTCGGTTTAGGGGTACATAGTTAGTTTATGGGTGTTAGTGTACTTTAGAGCACAGTAGTTAAGAGCTTTATGAACCGGCGTTAGCCCAGAAAGCTCTTAACTCCTGACTTTTGCCTGCGGCTGTAGTCTTGTCATTAGAGTTTTAACGCTCACTTCACCCAAGACTCTAAATACCGGCGTTAGAAAGATCCCATTGAAAAGATAGGATACGCAATTGACGTAAGGGGATCTGAGGTATGGAAAAGTCGTGGCTTGAAAGTGAGCGTTAGACCCTTTCCTGACTGACTCTAAATACCAGCGGTAGGCCAAAACCAGCGTTAGGACCCCCTAACGCTGGTTTTGATGGCTAACGCAGAACTCTAAATCTAGCGGTAAGATAACTACAATATATCTAATTGTTACATTGTAGCTATTTTTGGATTTATTTTTATTTTACAGGCAAGTTTGTATTAATTTTAACTAGGTAGAATAGTTATTAAATAGTTATTAACTATTTAATAACTACCTAGTTAAAATAAAGACAAATTTACCTGAAAATAAAACCTAACCTAAGTTACACTAACACCTAACACTACACTATAATGAAATAAATTAACTAAATTAAATACAATTACCTACATTAAAATAAAATAAATAAAATAAAAGTACAAAAAAAAACAAACACTAAATTACAGAAAATAATATACAAATTACAGAAATTTAAACTAATTACACCTAATCTAATAGCCCTATTAAAATAAAAAAGCCCCCCCCCAATAAAAAAACCCCTAGCTTAAACTAAACTACCAATAGCCCTTAAAAGGATCTTTTGCTGGGCATTTCCCAAAAGTGATCAGCTCTTTTACCTGTAAAAAAAAATACAAACAACCCCCCCAACAGTAAAACCTACCACCCACACAACCAACCCCCCAAATAAAATACTAGCTAAAAAAACCTAAGCTCCCCATTGCCCTGAAAAGGGCATTTGGATGGGCATTTTTACAAGTATTTAGTTTTAAATAGGAATAATTTAGTTAATGATAGTAATATTTATTTAGATTTATTTAAATTATATTTAAATTAGGGGGTGTTAAATTTAGGGTTAGACTTAGGTTTAGGGGTTAATAACTTTAATATAGTGGCGGCGACGTTGGGGGCGGCAGATTAGGGGTTAATAAATGTAGGTAGGTGGCGGCGATTGTTAGGGCCGGCGGATTAGGGGTTAATAATATTTAACTAATGTTTGCGAGGTGGGAGTGCGGCGGTTTAGGGATTAATATG
This sequence comes from Bombina bombina, assembly GCF_027579735.1. Classification (NCBI taxonomy): domain Eukaryota; kingdom Metazoa; phylum Chordata; class Amphibia; order Anura; family Bombinatoridae; genus Bombina; species Bombina bombina. The sequence goes on along the minus strand of NC_069503.1, from coordinate 832,123,391 downwards.
TTTATTATAGTAGTGGCGACGTTGGGGGCGGCAGATTAGGGGTTAATAAGTGTAGGTAGGTGGCGGTGACATTGGGGGTGGCAGATTAGGGGTTAATAAATATAATGTAGGTGTTGGCGATGTTGGGGTCAGCAGATTAGGGGTTCATACATATAATGTAGGTGGCGGCGGTGTCCTGAGCGGCAGATTAGGGGTTACAATTTTTATTTTAATATTTACGATGCGGGAGGGCCTCAGTTTAGGGGTTAATAGGTAGTTTATGGGTGTTAGTGTACTTTTTAGCACTTTAGTTATGAGTTTTATGTTACAGCGTTGTACCATAAAACTCTTAACTACTGACTTTTAAATGCGTTAGGACTCTTGACAGGGTAGGGTGTACCGCTCACTTTTTGGCCTCCCAGGACAGACTCGTAATATCAGTGCTATGGAAGTCCCATAGAAAAAAGACTTTACGAAGTTTACGTAAGTCGTTTTGAGGTAAGGCCAAAGAAGTGTACTGTGACCCTAAACCTTCAAGACTCGTAATACCAGCGGGCGTAAAAAAGCAGCGTTAGGACCTCTTAACGCTACTTTTTTAGCCCTGTATTCCCTTAAAGGGACAGTAAACCTTCGAGAAAAAAAATCAAGCATTCAAACCAACAGATATATACCTTCATATTCATAATATATTGTCTTTTTTTTTTAGTTTTAATAATAAAAAATAGCTATATGTTTTCTCTCATTTGCACTCCCTCCAATTACCTCATTATGCAAACCTATCCACGGATGGCTTTACATATAGCACTTGGGTGCGCGCATCTCCATTTTCAATCCCATGATTCATTTCGTTGTAGCTGATTTCAGTAGGAGGAGTACATTTTTCACTGTCTCTACAGCAGTCACATGATCTTTTCTCTTGGCGCGCCAGTGAGTCATTAGCCCTACAGCGTTACGAAGTTGGGTCCATATCAGTATACGGTTAGTATAAGAATGCTCCCTTGACAACCAAGCAGAATAGCCATTATAATATAATACAAAGGAATACTCTAGCACACCTTTATTTTATTATATGTAATCCTCTGCATTGCGATTTTTCCCAGTTACAGTATTTAATGATTATTATCGAAAAATTAAAAAAATATATACAATATACCAATAACATATTTGTATTAAAAAACTAAATTATGTTAATTTGGTTTTAATCAGTAATATTTAACTTTTCGATTATCTCTGCTTTTGCTCACAGACTCTGTACACTAATTCCTCAGAGTAGATTGCCTTTTTCTAATATATATATAAATTATTTTCCCTTATTTATTATATTTTTTGGTTTTACTTTATATCTTTAAAATAATTAACCACTTATCCTTATTATGGGATATAAATTAGCAGTATTTTTTATAGACTAATGTATTAAACAAGCACTGTACAGCATGTTGCATCGTACATGTTTTTTATTTAATTTAAAACAACCACTGTTTCTACAGATCAATTTGAAAAAAAAAAAAAAATTATATATTTTTTTTTTTCTTTAAACAGTTTTATTGATTCAAAGAAAGATTGTACAATGCATCTCCAATGATATTCTTATCTATGATAGACATACACTATATACATGGCATTGACATTATCAGTTTTGAGCTATCCTTGACCCGGCACTTGTAAATGTCTCAAAGTCCAAAGCTTCACACCGGGGAGTGATAACTGGTCTATGTTAACTTACTCCTAAACTTTGAAAAAGTATTAACCATAATCATAAAAAGGAGAATTGAATCATAACGATAATAACAATTTATGAACAGCTTAAACATATACATAAAATAAAAGGAGAAGAAGAAAAATAAATAAATAAATAAATAAATAAAAGGAAATAGAAGAAAAGAAAAAAGAAAATACCTGTCATCCGCTAAAATGCTTATCTTGAAGAAGTGTGTCTTCAAAAGAGATTTTAAAAGTGTGGTTGAAAACCTGTCCCCTCACTCATCATTCCCTCTAAAAGAAAATTTTGTTGAAGTGTCAGCCTTGTGAGCCTAGAGGCTAAATTTCCGTGAGCGCAGTTGGTATCTCATCCACCACCCTCCCATAGGAATTTTATGTCTGCTAGCATGTGTAATTTCCCCCTCTTAGTGTAGCCATATTCCTCCAAGTTTAGGAGGTCTGTAACTTTATCCGTCCAGTTTGTCAGTGTCGGTGAGTAAGGGGTCTTCCAGTGTAATGCTATGAGCGCTTTGGCTCCTGTCATGCCCATTTGGAGTATGGTCAGTCTTAATTTGCATGGTAATTTCGGCAAGTCATTCAGTAGCGCAGTTCTAGGTGATAGAGAGATGTCGTTCCCCAAAAGTGGTTTGAGATAACTCTCCACTGAGTTCCAAAGAGATTGTACTTTAGGGCAACTCCACCACATATGGAGATAGGTGCCTCTCCCCCCACATCCTCGCCAGCATTTCCCTGAGGTTTCGGGGGAAAATAGATTGTAATCTCACCGGGTGAGGTACCAGAGTGATAAGACTTTGTAGTTAAGTTCTAAAGCTTGGGGGGAGGTTGAGGCTTTCCTTGTTCGCATGAAAATGTATTGCCAGTCCTCTACCTGTAAATCAGTGAGTATGTCTACGTGCCAGTGATGCGTGTACAAAGGAAGTTGTTGTGCATGTTTTCCCTGGATCATTTTTTTTGCCAAAGACAGTGAATGTCTTGCCGTTCCTTTGGTTGTGCAGTGACTCTCGAATGGGGTCAGCTCCCTCAGATAGTCCTGTCTATGGGGTGACGTGTGTACAAAATGAGCTAGTTGGGAATATTTTAACCAACCCAAATAACTGCCTCCCAGCACGTCAATCAACTCCTCTCTCTTTTTGAGCTTCCCATGCGTAACAAATTCATTTAACGGAATAGTGTACCCCCAGCCCGTCAGTCTCCTGTGGCCTTTATCTAATCCTCCTATCAATTCTGCATTTCTCGGGATTGGGAATAGTGGAGAGCGAACTCCTGAGATATGTTTTCTCCTTGTGGTGATTAAATCCCAAGATTCAAATGTTCTACGGTGTATTGCAAGCTCTGTGCACTGGGGTGGTCTGAGTTCTTTAGGGACCCAGCAAAGGGCTCCTACCTCGGGGGCTTTAAGGATGTTTGAGTCTATTGCTACCCAGGCTTTAGTATCAGCCAACCTGTGCCAATCTATTACTCTCTGCAATGTTACGTCATCTAGGTAGTCTAGCATACAAGGTAGGCCCAATCCTCCCCTATCCTGCGCTCTATATAAGTTTTCCCTATTCACCCTCGGCTTAATTTTCCCCCAAATAAATAGATTGATAAGTTTTTGTATATGCACTACATACCACTTAGGGACTGGGATTGGGAGGGTTTGGAATACGTACAAGACCCTGGGCAAGACTGTCATTTTAACACATTGAGTTCTCCCCCACCATGTAATTGGTTTAGATGACCATGTATTGAAGTCTACTTGTAGTTTGCGAGATAGTGTCAGGTAGTTCTCGTCGAAAAGTTGTGCCATGTTTGGGGAGATATTTACCCCCAGATACTTTAAGGATTTTTCCTGTAGTTTTAACGGGCATTTATCACTGATGGAGCAGAAGTTGGACGTGGGGAGTGATATGTTTAAGATTTCTGATTTATGTTTGTTAACTAGGAAGTTGGAGAATTTACCAAAGGTGTCTATTTGTCGCAGCACTTCAGGTATACTGGTAAGGGGATCAGCTAGTGAAAATAGGATGTCGTCTGCGTACATCGCAACTTTAAAGCTATGCAGTCCTATAGGGATTCCTTTGATCTCTTCGTTCTGCCTGATGTTAGCGGCTAGGACCTCCATAGTCAGGATAAACAGTATGGGGGATAGGCGGCAGCCCTGTCTCGTCCCATTTTTTATATCAAAGGGATCCAAAAGCATTCCATTAGCTTTAACTCTAGCTGTAGGTTGGGAATATAAACTAAGTATACGCTGTATCATTTTGGGTCCAAATCCCTGGGAAAGTAAAGTTTCTTTGAGAAAGGTCCAATTAATGCGATCGAATGCCTTTTCGGCATCCGTCCCAAAATATTTATATTTTTAAATTAATAAATCGATATATACAGTATATTGTGATTTTGATATCCCTCACATAAGGATGGAGAGAGAACAAGTCATACAGTGAATTAAGATGCCTTAGCCCTGTGTGCTATATTCCATATTTTATTGTTGTCTACTCCTGTCACTTCTCCATCATTTCCATATCTCAACATGACCTTATTCTTTTGACCTTATACCTATCTATATTCCTAGTGGTTCAGGGAGTGTCCTGTCCTGTCCCATTCCTGTAATACCAGACTCCAAACCACAGATTAGCCCATCATATTGATTATCTGTGCCTGATTTTATTGACAAAACTGTCCTTAAAATGTCTGTCTAGGTATCACATCATTGCTATTATACATCTACTAGTTTACTACACGGCACAAGCTTGTCCTGATAATACAAAGCTACTTGATCACTATGCACTGTTCTATCCTATACTGATAATACAAATATACTCTTTCACCCTGCACTGTTCAAACCTATTCTGATCTAACATTATAAATATGCACTTGTGAATCATAATTTCAACATATACAGATAAAAGATCAGTCGGCATTGCCCAAACCTGTACTGATAATATCCTTTTTTAGATCACTCTACACTGCCCAACCATGTCCTGACAGTATACAGCAAAGTCATATATATTTCCAGTGAAACCTATCACTATTTTTTCAATTACTTTTAATATTCTGTGTGACCAAATATATTCACTATCATTTATCGAAAAAATATACCTGTCCTGATAATATACAATTATCCACCATATATTATCTATAAATGTTCATTAATCTTTAAACTATAATTTAATTTTCAATTTTATTAAAATTACATGTTTTATCTGAATCATGCAAACAAAAATTTATAATTAAAAACCCTCTGAAGCTCAATTTTAATTTTTATCTCTCTCTATGTATTAGCTCTATCTTTGTCTTTATCTCTCTCTCTCTCTCTCTCTCTCTCTCTCTCTCTATATATATATATATATATATATATATATATATATATATATATATATATATATATCAAAATAACAAGAGTATTGCATTGAGCAATGATACTTTTTTATTGGACTAACTATACATTTATAAGTTAACAAGCTTTCGGAAGAGTTCCTTCCTTTATCAAGTCTAAAGGCTTTAGACTTGATAAAGGAAGGAACTCTTCTAAAAGCTTGTCAACTTATAAATGTATAGTTAGTCCAATAAAAAAGTATCATTGCTCAATGCAATACTCTTGTTATTTTGATATCTAAATCTCTGGACTAACAAGGCTACTCCAATCAACGTATATATATACAAGGGGCATTTGATAAAGCCATGAAACTAGATAGACATGAGCTTGTACATAGAAATAAACCACAGATAAAGTCATCAGCCAATAACATAACTAATGAAACACGAGAGAGATACCAAAAGAGAGACAATAGAATAAACTTTGTAATCACATTCAATGAGGATCATTGGAAAATTAAAAACATTCTCCAAAAAAATTGGTCCATATTAAAAAATGACCCAATACTAAAAGATACTATAGGCAACAGACCAAATATCACGTATAAGAAAAACACAAATCTAAAAAATCTCCTGGCACCTAGTTACATACAAACAACCAAGAAAACAAACACTAAAGGTCATGTTATGGACATAAAAGGTTTTTTTAAATGTCAGAGAAAAAATTGTGTCTGTTGTACACATAAACAGGGATAATAGGTTTAATAAGTATATTGAATGTGATAAAAATGGAGAAAAATATCCTATAAAAAGCCTACTGAACTGTAAATCAGATCATGTGGTGTACATGTTAGAATGTACCTGTAGTACCCCCAAGAGATACATTGGTCGCACCACAAGGGGTCTTAAGATACGGTGCTTGGAACACATGATAAACATTGAGGCTGGAACCCTAAAAAAAACCCTAATAAATCATTTTACACAGGTACATGGAAAGAATAAAAACGATTTTTTTATTAAAGCCATAGAACAAGTTCATTTAGGCAAAAGAGGAGGTAGTAAACTTTTGGATCTCCGCAAAAGAGAAACGTTCTGGATACATAAATTGGAAACTCTAGAACCAAATGGGGTTAAACAGGGTTAAACAGGGATATTAATTCTATAAAGATTTATGCTTTTTATTGTTTATATATAAAAAAAAAAAACTATGTATGAAGAAATATTTATTTATTTATTTCCAGCATTTTATATATAAACATTTCTAGGTGCTTTTTTTAAAAGCATGTTTTTAAATATCTGACTGCTATTCAGCAGTTTTAGGATTTCAATTATAATTATTTTCATTTGTATAGTTGTCTCTATCCATAAAAATTCACTTTATTCCTTATCAAGTATTTAGGCATTATACCTCAGCAAAAACATAGAACTTCTGTTACTGTACAATTGGTGTAGGCATAATAATCTCACTAACTGAAACTGCATACATGTTCCTTCTATTTTAATCAAAACATTGCAGCAAGGAAGCAGAAGCAAATAATTTTGGTTTTTATATAAAAAAGATTTTATTGAGATATATACACTTGTTGAACACACACTGAAAGGATGTAAAAGGAAAATAAATATGCAGCTTCCCAGATTGTACATTAACTAAGCCCATATGCTGCTACTGGGGAATGTCTGCTGCCCATAAGTAAGATGGCGTCTAGGGGGCAAGTAGGAGGATAATTAACCTCAGTCTGTGCGCATATATACATCTAGATAGGGGGGCGGCCCACACCTCTGATGAAGCAACCCATTGGTTACGAAACGCGTTAGGCTCCGCCCCCGACAAACGTTAGCACATCACATAGGAGTTTACATGGAGCTGCATAAGGAACAGGCTGCTGCACAATCGAAATCAGTGTAGCGGTCTAGCAAATTTCCTTCAGTGCTCCATTGCTGTTTTATATTTGTGAAGAGCAAATTAGCCGGCACCAGGTTCGTGAGGTCCATACACAGGATCCTGTAACCGGTCCGACTACGGCTCTATAGTCTTTTATGATTGTTGTTTTTTATCATTCTGTTACAAGTGCCTATTCAAGAAATAGGTGTTTTATAGGATCTAACAATAAACCTGGTGTTATTTTATTCCATTGTGTTAGTAGTATTTATATGATAACAAGTGGTATCAGCACACTGGTCTCCCCTATCCCCTCTCACTGAAATACTATCAATTTTGGCACTACAAGTTCCCTATTAACAGGGGAAGTATCCAAGACATCTGTGGATCGTGGAGAACTAGAGGATTAAGAGGAGGAAGACTTTACTAACACAAAGGCTCTTTAAATACCTCATATTGTGAGGATACACCAGGTGAGCGTGGATTTTTCACATTTTATCTATTTTTATTACCTGAACGTATTACACAAAGTGTGCCCTGTGCGCCTGTTTTGTCACCTACTTTTCAGATAAACAAGAGGAACCTCGCCCTGCGGGGGATCACCTTTATTTTCAAATGGCCTGCCATACATTCAAAGCACATGGGAACCTGTACTGTGGATCATAAGGAACTTTTACATATCCATAGACTAACCACCTTTATACACATGAGACTTTACACATGAGACTGTTGGCTACAGAAACTGTATTGGTCTAATATACATATATATTCTGGGTAACGGATGGGACTATATATCTAGACAAACAGACTTCTCGTTCTCATATCCTTCAAGCGCTGATTGCTTATTGTTTGTGTAATATATATATATATATATATATATATATATATATGTATATATATATATATATATATACATATATATATATTTATATATATATATATATATATATATATATATATATACTGTATATCTCCCTCTCTCTCTTAACCTTCTCTCTGTTGGTCTCCTTCTGTGACTATATCACTCTCTCTCTCTCTCACCTGCTCTCTCTCTCTCTCTCTCTTACTCTTCTTTCATATATCAATATTTCTCATTCTCTCTCTATCTCTCAATCTATTTCTTACTGTTTTATCTCTACCTATATCCTTCCCTCTTTATGTCTAGTTTATTCTTTATCTTTCTCTCTCTCTCTCTCTCTCTCTCTAATTATCTTATGATGTTGATATATACATGATTGATTAATATATATATTGAAATATGTTTATCAATATTTATTGATTTATATATAGATATATATTATATATATATATATATATATATATATTTATGTGTTTATATTTATATAGAAACAAATATTTATATATATTATATTTTATAGAGTACTTCCTTTTTCTCATCCAATTGCTCTCTTCATCCTGCTGCAACCACCTACACAATATCTCAAATATGTGTCCGTTTATGAGCGATGAAAATAATAAACAGCTAATCCACTCCCTGGTAATTTACAGACTTGACTACTGTAACAACCTACTAATTGTCCTCCCTCTCTCCCTCCTCTGCCCCTTTCAATACATCATAAATGCCTCTGCCAGGCTAATCAACCTCTCCCATTGCTCTATATCTGTGTCACCTCTCTGTGAGTCCCTTCACTGGCTCCCCATTCATATTAGAGTTAAAATGTAAATTTTAACCCTGACCTACAAAGCCCTAACAAATTCTGCCCCAACCTTATTTTCCTCACTCATAAAGAAATTTAGTTCAGTCTGACCCCTAAGATCCAACAATGACCTGCTCCTTGCCTCCTCTACCACCACCGCATTCCACGCTAGACTACAGGACTACTCTAGTGCAGCATAAACCCTCTTGTAGCACTTCCCCCAAATGCCTTACTTCCCCTAACCTGTTCTCCTTTAAACACTCCCTAAATACCTTTTTATTCATGTAGGCTGATCACCCGAGTGATTAAAAAATTATTTTCACATATCTAACAGTTGCCCTCATTCATCTCCTCTCTAACATTATTCTAACCTTGCATTCCCCACCTCCTGTTTGTCTGTAATTTTTTGTCTTTTATTGTTTTTTTTCTCCATTGTACTTTTAGCTTGTCACTAATGGGAAGCGCTGCGTAATCTGTTGTCGCTTTATAAATAATTAATAAATATATTATTATTATTAATAATAATAATAATAATAATAATAATAATATACAGTATCTCAGTGAGTACACCCGGCACATTTTTGTAATTTTTTTATTATATATCTTCATGTGACAACACTGAAGAAATAACACTTTGCTACAATGTAAAGTAGTGAGTGTACAGTCTGTATAACAGTATAAATTTGCTGTCCCCTCAAAATAACTCAATACACAGTCATTAATGTCTAAACCATTGGTAACAAAAGTGAGTAAACCCCTAAGTGGAAATGTCAAAATTGGGCCCAAAGTGTCAATATTTTGTGTGGCCTACATTATTTTCAAGCACTGCCTTAAACGTCTTGGTATTGAAGTTCACCAGAGCTTCACAGGTTGCCACTGGAGTCCTCTTCAACTCCTCCATGATGACATCACAGAGCTGGTGGATGTTAGAGACCTTGTGCTCCCCCACCTTCCATTTGAGGATGCCCCACAGATGTTTAATAAGGTTTAGGTCTGGAGACATGCTTGGCCAGTTTATCACCTTTACCCTCAGCTTCTTTAGCAAGCTAGTGGTCGTCTTGAAGGTGTGTTTGGGGTCGTTATCATCTTGGAATACTGCCCTGTGGCCCAGTCTCTGATGGGAGGGGATCATGCTCTGCTTCAGTATGTCACAGTACATGTTGGCATTTATGGTTCCCTCAATGAACTGTAGCTCCCCAGTGCCAGCAGCACTCATGCAGGCCCAGACCATTACACTCCATCCACCATGCTTGACTGTAGGCAAGATACACTTATCTTTGTACTCCTCACCTGGTTGCCGTCACACACGCTTAAAACTATCTGAACAAAATACGTTTTTCTTGTTCTCATAAGACTACAGGACATTGTTCCAGTAATCCATGTCCTTAGTCTGCTTGTCTTCTGCAAAAAAAATGTTTAAGGGTTTTCTTGTGCATTATCTTTAGAAGAGGCTTTTTTTTGGGACATCAGCCATGCAGACCAATTTGATTCAGTATGCGGCGCATGGTCTGGGCACTAACAGGCTGACGCCCACCCCTTCAACCTCTGCAGCAATGCTGGCAGGACTATTTCCCAAAGACAACCTCTGGATATGACACTAAGCATGTGCACTCAACTTCTTTGGTTGACCATTGCAAGGCCTGTTCTGAGTAGAACCTGTACTGTGAAACCGCTATATGGTCTTGCCCACCGTGCTGCAGCTCAGTTTCAGGGTCTTGACAATCTTCTTATAGCCTAGACCATATTTATGTAGAGCATCAATTCTTTTTTAAGATCCTCAGAGAATTCTTTGCCATGAGGTGCCATGTTGACCTTCTAGTGACCAGTATGAGAGAGTGTGAGAGCGATAACACCAAATTTAACACCTGCTCCCCATTCACACCTGAGACCTTGTAACACTTGCGAGTCACATGACACCAAGGAGGGAAAATGGCTAATTGGGCCCAATTTGGACATTTCCACTTAGGGGTGTACTCGCTTTTGTTGCCAACAGTTTAGACATTAATGGCTGTATGTCGAGTTATTTTGAGGGGACAGCAAATTTACACTGTTATACAGGCTGTACAGCAACTACTTTACATTGTAGCAAAGTATCATTTCTTATAATAAAATATTTACAAAAATGTGAATGGTGTACTCACTTTTGTGAGATACTGTATATATATATATATATATATATATATATATATATATATATATATATATATATATTTTGAGAAGTGAAGGAAGATATATCTATATTTTTCAATATGTATCTCCTATCTATAACATCTCTATCTCCATATAAACTACTTATTATTTCTAAGATACTATATTTTATGACCTTCATACTATTTTTTTTTTCTATATCTCTCCTTTCTCTTTTAGGTTTTTCTATTTTTTCTATTTTAAATAAAAAAATTTTTTTTAACAATTTTGTTCTTTTCTTTTTTTGATAAGAAATTTTTATTCAAAATGTGGAAATATTTAATATATTGGTGACAAGAAAAAAAAGTTTTAGAATCGGTGAGTATTATTTATTATTGTTATCAGCTATTACATTATTAAATTTAATGATGATTTTTTTTTTATTGTACAGGGAGTGCAGAATTATTAGGCAAGTTGTATTTTTGAGGATTAATTTTATTATTGAACAACAACCATGTTCTCAATGAACCCAAAAAACTCATTAATATCAAAGCTGAATATTTTTGGAAGTAGTTTTTAGTTTGTTTTTAGTTTTAGCTATTTTAGGGGGATATCTGTGTGTGCAGGTGACTATTACTGTGCATAATTATTAGGCAACTTAACAAAAAACAAATATATACCCATTTCAATTATTTATTTTTACCAGTGAAACCAATATAACATCTCAACATTCACAAATATACATTTCTGACATTCAAAAACAAAACAAAAACAAATCAGTGACCAATATAGCCACCTTTCTTTGCAAGGACATTCAAAAGCCTGCCATCCATGGATTCTGTCAGTGTTTTGATCTGTTCACCATCAACATTGCGTGCAGCAGCAACCACAGCCTCCCAGACACTGTTCAGAGAGGTGTACTGTTTTCCCTCCTTGTAAATCTCACATTTGATGATGGACCACAGGTTCTCAATGGGGTTCAGATCAGGTGAACAAGGAGGCCATGTCATTAGATTTTCTTCTTTTATACCCTTTCTTGCCAGCCACGCTGTGGAGTACTTGGACGCGTGTGATGGAGCATTGTCCTGCATGAAAATCATGTTTTTCTTGAAGGATGCAGACTTCTTCCTGTACCACTGCTTGAAGAAGGTGTCTTACAGAAACTGGCAGTAGGACTGGGAGTTGAGTTTCACTCCATCCTCAACCCGAAAAGGCCCCACAAGCTCATCTTTGATGATACCAGCCCAAACCAGTACTCCACCTCCACCTTGCTGGCGTCTGAATCGGACTGGAGCTCTCTGCCCTTTACCAATCCAGCCACGGGCCCATCCATCTGGCCCATCAAGACTCACTCTCATTTCATCAGTCCATAAAAATTTAGAAAAATCAGTCTTGAGATATTTCTTGGCCCAGTCTTGACGTTTCAGCTTGTGTGTCTTGTTCAGTGGTGGTCGTCTTTCAGCCTTTCTTACCTTGGCCATGTCTCTGAGTATTGCACACCTTGTGCTTTTGGGCACTCCAGTGATGTTGCAGCTCTGAAATATGGCCAAACTGATGGCAAGTGGCATCTTGGCAGCTGCACGCTTGACTTTTCTCAGTTCATGGGCAGTTATTTTGCGCCTTGGTTTTTCCACACGCTTCTTGCGACCCTGTTGACTATTTTGAATGAAACGCTTGATTGTTCGATGATCACGCTTCAGAAGCTTTGCAATTTTAAGAGTGCTGCATCCCTCTGCAAGATATCTCACTATTTTTTACTTTTCTGAGCCTGTCAAGTCCTTCTTTTGACCCATTTTGCCAAAGGAAAGGAAGTTGCCTAATAATTATGCACACCTGATATAGGGTGTTGATGTCATTAAACCACACCCCTTCTCATTACAGAGATGCACATCACCTAATATGCTTAATTGGTAGTAGGCTTTCGAGCCTATACAGCTTGGAGTAAGACAACATGCATAAAGAGGATGATGTGGTCAAAATACTCATTTGCCTAATAATTCTGCACTCCCTGTACTTTTATTTTGTTCCAGGGCATACTTTAATCTGAGAAAAAGAAAAATATCTTTGGGACACAAAGGATATGATCAAAGCTCAAACTGACACACATGTCTACTACCGAAGTTCCTACTGTAAAGGTTTAAATAAAAGCCCAAAAACATTTGTATTCTGTATCGCTCATTACATTTCTATCGCCCTTAAAGGGACACTGACAATTTTGTTCTAGAGCATGCAATTTTAAGCAACTTTCTAATTTACTCCTATTATCAATTTTTCTTCGTTCTCATGCTATATTTATTTGAAAAAGAATGAATCAAAGTTTTTTTTTGGTTGAGAACTCTGTGCAGCCCTTTTTTATTGTTGGATTAATTTATCCACCAATCAGCAAGAAAAACCCAGGTTGTTCACCAAAAATGGACCGGCATCTAAACTTACATTCTTGCATTTCAAATAAAGATACCAAGAGAATGAATACAATTTGATAATAGGAGTAAATTAGAATGTTGCTTAAAATTTCATGCTCTATCTAAATCACGAAAGAAAAAATTTGGGTTCAGTGTCCTTTTAATATGTATTTATCTCTTTAAATGGATACTAACCCCACATTTTTTTCTTTCATGATTCAGATAGAGCATGAAATTTTAAGCAACTTTCTAATTTACTCCTATTATCAATTTTTCTTTGTTCTATTGATATCTTTATTTAAATAGCCGGAATGTAAATCTTAGCAGCCAGCGCATTTTAGGTTCAGCAACATGGATAGCGCTTGCTTATTGGTGGCTTACATTTAGCCACCAATAAGGAAGCATAACCCAGGTTATCAACCAAAAATGATCCAGCTCCTATGCATCATATTCCTGCTTTTTAAATAAAGATAGCAAGAGAACGAAGAAAAATTGATAATAGGAGTAAATTAGAAAGTTGCTTAAAATTGCATGCTCTAACTGAATCATGAAATAAAAAATTTGGGTTTAGTGTCCCTTTAAATTTTTACGTGTCAATCGTTTTCTCCAAAGATATCTCTCTGCTCTGGTCTATTTCTATGTATTTATTTGTATTTATATATTGAGGTCTAACTCTCTATTATTCACACAATCTCTCTCTCTCTCTCTCTGTCTATCATTTTCTATATGTTTATCTTTATTTATTTTTATTTTATATTAAATATATATTTTGCTATTCTTTTCACCAATATGGCCCTCGCTCTCCTTCTGTATCTCGCTTTATCCTTCTCTCTATTTTTCTGTACTCTATCTCCATATCTGTATATCTCTTTCCTTCATTCTCTTTCATTCTCCTTTCTTTATCTGTTTTTCAATAACTTTTGCTAACTATTTCTCTCTCTTTCAATCTCCTATTATCTGTACTTCTCTCTTTCTTTCTCTCTCACTCTGTCCTTATCTCTTTCTTTATTCTTGTCTCTTTTCCTTTTTGTCTCATTCTCCTCTCTATATCTATTGTTCTCTATCTTTCTTTCTCTCTCATTTTCTCCCTTTCTCTCTCTATTAATCATTATCATTCTTCTTTTAATCCCTTTCTCCCTCTATAGCTCTCTCTCTCTCTCTTATTTTCTTTCTCTCGCGCTCTCCCTCTATCTCTCTCTTATTCTCTCCTATATATCTCTATCTTTCACTCTTAATCTATCCTTCTCTCTCTCTCTTTCTCTTTTATTCTCTTTCTTTACCACTCACTATCTCAATCCCTTGTTCTATCCATTTCTCTCTCAGTCGCTCCTTCTTTCTCTCTCTTTCTCTCTTATCTCTCTTTCTTTCTTTCTTTCTTTCTTTCTTTCTTTCTTTCATTCTTTCTCTCTCACTCTCTCTATCTTTAATTCTCTCTCTTTCATTTTCACTCTCTCCTTTTCTTTCTCTCTCTTATCCTCTGTATATCTTCATCTCTCACTCTCTCTTTCTCAAATTCTCTATATTTCACTCTCACTCTCTCCTTCTCTATATATATATCTGTCTCTCTTTCTCTCTCACTCTCCTATTCTCTCTCTCTCTTTTATTATCTTTTATTTTCCCTCTCAATCCCTCCTCTCTATATATTATTCTCACGCTTTCTTTCTCTCTCACTCTCTCTTAATCAGTATTTTTTCTATCTCACTCTCTCCTTCTCTCTCTATTTCTTATTCTCTCACTTTCTTTCTCACTCTCTTCTTCTTTACATATATTTCACTAGCTCTCTTTATCTCTCAATCTCTGCTTCACAATCTCTCTTATTATCAGTCTTTGTTTCTCTCTCACTCTCTCATTCTCTCTCTCTCTTTTGTTCTCACTTTTAGTTTCTCTCTCGCTCTCTCTTATTCTCTCTTTTTTCTATCTAACTCTCTACCTCTCTCTTTATTTTCGTTTTTTTTTCTCTCTCACTCTTTTATTTTCACTCTTTTCTCTCTCTCTCTATCTATCTCTCGCTCCCTCGTTCTATCTTATTCTATATTTCTGTCTATCTCACTATCTCCTTATCTCTCTCGCTCTTATTCTCTCCCTTTATTTCCTTCTCACTCTCTCCTTTTCTATATTTAATTTTTTTTCAAAATTTTCAATCTCACTATCTGCTTCTCTCTCTCTCTTAGTATCACTCTTTCTTTCTCTCTCACTCTCTCCTTCTCTCTCTCTTATTCTTTCTCTTTCTTTCTCTCTCACTCTCTCCTTCTCTCTCTCTCTTATTCTTTCTCTTTCTTTCTCTCTAACTCTTTTATTTTCTCTCTCTTATTTTCTATTTTTCTTTCTCTATCTCACTCTCAAATTCTCAGTTTTTCTCTCTATTTCTATCTAAATCTCTCATCTCTGTCTATTTTATATTCTCTCTATTTATCTCTCACTCTCTTGTTATGTATTTAAAAATCTTTATTTTATTATTTTCCACAATTTTTTTTAAACTCTTATTTGCTCTATTTTTCTACCCATGTTTCTCTTGCTTTCTCCCTCTCTTTCATTTTCTCTCCCTCTCTCTAAACTTCTCCCTATAAACCTATCCTTAATTCTCTTAAAAAAATGTTCCCTTCTTTATCTTCACTATTATCAATTTCACTCTACCGCTTTGTCTAGATCTAATCGTTTTCTCACTTTTTCTATCCTTTTTTTTATTTTTGAAATATTCTTTTTTTATCTCAAATTGTATATTTACTTCTCTTTAGTTTTTCTTCTTTTGTTTATTTCTCTCTACTTCAATAGCTTTATATCTACTTATCTTATCTTTATATATTTTTTCTCTCCTTATCTTTATTTGTCTTTATTTTTGTCTATAAATAATTTTCTGTGGATTGAACTTATTGAATATTGATAACATTATTACATATTTTTTTATTATTATTATTTTAAATCTAGATGACAAAATGCATGATACTTGGATGTAAATCAAGACAAGAAAAGGAAAAAAAAGGTGAAGGGACTATTTTCCATTGATTTCTGAAATGTCCTGCAAGAATTTGATTATGGCTAGAATGTACTGGACACATTTTTCCAAATGTTGAAGCCTTTATAAAAAAATATAATGGAAATATGCTCCAAACATTTTAGTCCAGAATGTTATAAAATGGCAGGTTCAAGAAAGTCATTGGTAGATAATTTATTCCCTGCAACTGATGTTCAAATGTATTCCAATAGCTTGGATGACAAAATCGATTCTTTGGGTAGTAATAGTATTGCCGTAACATTTGAATCTTCAAATATAATTGTTAATACTATAGAGATAAATATAGACAATGATACACATGTATAGAAAATACTAATACATGTCATATAGACCACAGTTATGCTGTTCAATGTAAAGATAAACAATATCTAGAAAAATATATTACTGAAACAAATATAGTATTTCAGTCTTAACTAGAAAAATTACTGTACCTTCTACCATGTAAAAACATTGTTCCATGCAATGCTCCAATTGAAAAAAAAAAAAAAAATCCATGTGTGGTACTTGTTTGATTGAGTATGGAGAATGTATTAATGGTCATTACACAAAAAAAAGGAAAAGTCAGCTACATATAGGAAAACACCTGTTGGTAATGCCTTATGTAGTGCCGCTTTGCTCCTCACTGGCAATCATTTTTAAAAAAATGTGTGACTTCTTCGAAATACTTGGAGTCCCATTCATGTCAAAAACATATTTTTATCAATATCAAAAGAAATGTATTATCCCTGCAATAGATCTTTCATGGAAATGTGAGCAAGAAAATGTAATAGAAACCTTCAGGGGGTACGCTATTGGGATAATGGGCGATGGTCAATGTGACAGCCCAGGTTTTTCATCAAAGTATTGTACATATACTTTGATGGAAGATAATACTGGTCAAATTTTAGATTTCAACATAATTAAAGTATCTGAGACATTTTCCTCCGTAGCCATGGAAGCTAAAGCTGTTAGACGTTCTGTTAATAATATATTAAATAAAGGCCTTAAAATGTATTATCCTTGCAATAGATCTTTCATGGAAACGTGAGCAAGAAAATTTAATAGAAACCTTTAGGGGGAAAGCTATTGGGCTAATGGGCGATGGTCAATGTGACAGCCAGGTTTTTCATCAAAGAATTGTACATATAGTTTGATGGAAGATAATACTGGTAAAATTTTAGATTTCAAAATAATTCAAGTATCTGAGTCTTCTTCCGTAGCCATGGAAGCTAAAGATTTTAGACGTTCTGTTAATAATATATTAAATAAAGGCCTTAAAATTATGATGATAGGTACTGATCATCACATTAGCATTCATAAAAAAGATTGCGTGAAGCGTATGCAACAATAGAACACCAGTTTGATATCTGGCACTACGCCAAACGTTTAAGAAAAAAAATAACTAGTATAGCCAGAAGAAAACAAAATAGATCAGTTATGCCATGGATTACTTCCATTATTAACCATTTATGGTACAGTGCCGCATACTGCAAAGGAAACTTGAATTTATTATTTACTGAATTGAGTGAATCCCTATTGTACCATGTGGTGGATTGCTATGAATGGGAAAAGGGTGAATTAATCCATAAATGTCTTCATCAAGATATGACAATAGAGGAAGTAAGAAAAAGACTGTGGATTAGGAAACAATCTCAAGCATATTTTGAACTGACAGCTCTAATCACAGATAAACAACTATGAAAAGATCATAATTTTTAAAAAGAATTTTGTGATACCGGAAAAAAAGAAGTATTCCATAGCATGGCATTGAGGTAAAGGCCAAAACGTGTCCATTTTAAAATGGACATGATGACAGCAAGGACTCAGCTAGCAGTTATGGCACATAATGCAAATACAGATAGAGTACAGGCAACAGTTAAATACCCTAGTTTATCGAGTGGACCATTTAGTAAGCTTCAACATAATTTTTTATGTTCAAAAATGTCCAAGAAATGGCAAATATAACCAATATATGAAGATACATCAATTGAACATGTAAAAAATATAATGGAAGATGTAATTAAAATGATAAATGGAGATCTAGATCACGATTGGCAACCACCAACATTATTTCTGCCACCTAATATAGATTCCACACCACATCCACCAACATCCCAAATGGTAAAAGAACATTGTTCTCGGTTCAGGGCCAAAAACCTATTCCCGGAATAAGTTATAAATATTATTTAAATGGACATAAAAAACAAGTCTTTCATTGATTGAAAGTGGTTGAACAGAAAAATTGTAATGGAAATGGAAACTTTTCTTCATAATTCTAATTTGCATACTTCTCTTATCTAGTATAATTTTTAGAGGAATAGACAATGCACTAATGACTATTTTATGAACACATATGTGAGCCAATGACAATACAGTTATATATGCAGCCAATAAAAGCAGCTATGAATATATTGTATTTGCTGCTCAGGAGCTTTCTTCGCAAAAACATTCAGCATTGTATAACAAGAGACGTAAGCTAATTAAATAATTGAATATATATATATTTTTTTAAAGGGTATGCTCTTTCAAAATTCATGCACGTCAAAAACTGTCTTTAATGTACCTTTGGGGCGCGATCCGATATAGATCGCAGTTTGCGGCGCAAGCGAGGGAACCGGCGTCGCCCGCAGTTTCAGCTCGCAACTCGAGCTATCCTATATAAGTCGCCGTCAGATGCTAACGTGCGGTAAGTCTGACAAACCAGCGATGTCCAGAAATCTGCGCAAGTACAAATTTCTGGCGTCGCCAGTGACTTGCGGCACGTTAGAAACTGCCGGCGCCTATAAAACCTGACTAAAGTCTAAAACACCCGCACTGTCTAACACACCTCCCTAACATAGCCCGACAAGTCTAACACGCCTCCCTAACATAGCCCGACAAGTCTAACCCTCTATCCGCTATCCCCCCCTCACTATCCTAACAATAAAAAAGCTATTAACCCCTAAACCGTCGCTCCCGTACCCCGCCGCCAGCTATATTATATCTATAACCCCCTAAAGTGAGCCCCTAACACTGCCGCCATCTATATTAAAATTATTAACCCCTAATGTAAGCCCCTTACACCGCCGCCATCTCTATTAAAATGATTAACCCCTAATTTAATCTACCTACCCCGCCGCCAGCTATATTATCTATATTAACCCTAAGTATATTATAGTTAATATAGGTATTACATTATATATATTAACTATATTAACCCTAATTATATTAGGGTTAATATAGTTACTATAGTATTTATATTAACTATATTAACTCTATCTAACCCTAACACCCCTAACTAAATTTATATTAAATTAATCTAATTAATTTATAAACTAAAATATTCCTATTTAAATCTAAATACTTACCTATAAAATAAACCCTAAGATAGCTACAATATAATTAATAATTACATTGTAGCTATGTTAGGGTTAATATTTATTTTACAGGTAAATTGTTAATTATTTTAAGTAGGTATAATAGCTATTAAATAGTTATTAACTATTTAATATCTACCTAGTTAAAATAATTACCCAATTACCTGTAAAATAAATCCTAACCTAAGTTACAAATACACCTACACTATCAATAAATTAAATAAACTACAAACATCTATCTAAAAATACAATTAAATTAACTAAACTAAATTACAAAAAAAAACAAACACTAAATTACAAAAAATAAAAAAAGATTACAAGATTTTTAAGCTAATTACACCTATTCTAAGCCCCCTAATAAAATAATAAACCCCCAAAATAAAAAAATTCCCTGCCCTATTCTAAATTAAACAAATTTCAAAGCTCTGTACCTTACCAGCCCTTAAAAGGGCCTTTTGTGGGGCATGCCCCAAAGAATTCAGCTCTTTTGCATACAAATACAATACCCCCCCCCATTACAACCCACCACCCACATACCCCTATTCTAAAACCACCCAACCCCCCCTTAAAAAAGCCTAACACTACCCCCCTGAAGATCTCCCTACCTTGTCTTCACCACACCGGGCCGAACTCCTGATCCGATCCGGGCGATGTCTTCCTCCAAGCGGCAAAGAAGAATTCTTCCTCCGGCGATGTCTTCCTCCAAGCGGCAAAGAAGAATTCTTCCTCCGGCGACGTCTTCCTCCAAGCGGCAGCAAAGTCTTCATTCTTCCGGCGGCATCTTCAATCTTCTTTCTTCGCTCCGCCGCCGCGGAGCATCCATCCCGGACGACTACTGAACTTGGAATGAGGTACCTTTAAATGACGTCATCCAAGATGGCGTCCACCAAATTCCGATTGGCTGATAGGATTCTATCAGCCAATCGGAATTAAGTTAGAAAAATCTGATTGGCTGATTGAATCAGCCAATCAGATTCAAGTTCAATCCGATTGGCTGATCCAATCAGCCAATCAGATTGAGCTCGCATTCTATTGGCTGATCGGAACAGCCAATAGAATGCGAGCTCAATCTGATTGGCTGATTGGATCAGCCAATCAGATTGAACTTGAATCTGATTGGCTGATTCAATCAGCCAATCAGATTTTTCTAACTTAATTAACGTCGCCGGAGGAAGAATTCTTCTTTGCCGCTTGGAGGAAGACATCACCGGAGGAAGAATTCTTCTTTGCCGCTTGGAGGAAGACATCGCCCGGATCGGATCAGGAGTTCGGCCCGGTGTGGTGAAGACAAGGTAAGGAGATCTTCAGGGGGGTAGTGTTAGGCTTTTTTAAGGGGGGGTTGGGTGGTTTTAGAATAGGGGTATGTGGGTGGTGGGTTGTAATGGGGGGGGTATTGTATTTGTATGCAAAAGAGCTGAATTCTTTGGGGCATGCCCCACAAAAGGCCCTTTTAAGGGCTGGTAAGGTAAAGAGCTTTGAAATTTGTTTAATTTAGAATAGGGCAGGGAATTTTTTTATTTTGGGGGTTTATTATTTTATTAGGGGGCTTAGAATAGGTGTAATTAGCTTAAAAATCTTGTAATCTTTTTTTATTTTTTGTAATTTAGTGTTTTTTTTTTTTTGTAATTTAGTTTAGTTAATTTAATTGTATTTTTAGATAGATGTTTGTAGTTTATTTAATTTATTGATAGTGTAGGTGTATTTGTAACTTAGGTTAGGATTTATTTTACAGGTAATTGGGTAATTATGTTAACTAGGTAGATATTAAATAGTTAATAACTATTTAATAGCTTTTATACCTACTTAAAATAATTAACAATTTACCTGTAAAATAAATATTAACCCTAACATAGCTACAATGTAATTATTAATTATATTGTAGCTATCTTAGGGTTTATTTTATAGGTAAGTATTTAGATTTAAATAGGAATATTTTAGTTTATAAATGAATTAGATTAATTTAATATAAATTTAGTTAGGGGTGTTAGGGTTAGATAGAGTTAATATAGTTAATATAAATACTATAGTAACTATATTAACCCTAATATAATTAGGGTTAATATAGTTAATATATATAATGTAATACCTATATTAACTATAATATACTTAGGGTTAATATAGATAATATAGCTGGCGGCGGGGTAGGTAGATTAAATAAGGGGTTAATCATTTTAATAGAGATGGCGGCGGTGTAAGGGGCTTACATTAGGGGTTAATAATATTAATATAGCTGGCGGCGGTATAGGGGGATTAGATTAGGGGTTAATAATTTTTATATAGGTGGCGGCGGTGTAAGGGGTCAGATTAGGGGATAGATAAGGTAGATGACAGCGGTGTAATGGGTTCTAATTAGGGGATAGATAAGGTAGATGGCGGCGGTTTTAGGGGCTCACAGTAGGGGCTTAGTTTATGTAGATGGCGGCGGGGTCCGGGAGCGGCAGTTTAGGGGTTAATAACTTTATTAGGGATTTCTGGGGGGGGGATCGCGGTTGACAGGTAGATAGACATTGCGCATGCGTTAGGTGTTAGGTTTATTTTAGCAGATCGCGGTTGACAGGTAGATAGACATTGCGCATGCATTAGGTGTTAGGTTTATTTTAGCAGATCGCGGTTGACAGGGAGATAGACATTGCGCATGCGTTAGGTGTTAGGTTTATTTTAGCAGCCAGTTTAGGGAGTTACGGGGCTCCAATAGTCAGCGTAAGGCTTCTTAGGGCTGCTTTTTGTGGCGAGGTGAAAATGGAGTAAGTTTTCTCCATTTTTGCCACGTAAGTCCTTACGCTGCATATTGGATACCAAACTGCGCGGGTTTGGTATACCTGCCTATGGCCCAAAAAACTACGGGCGACGGCAGAAATATACGCGCGTAACTTCTAGGTTACGCCGTATATGTGATACCAAACCCGCGCAAATATTGGCGTCGCCGGCTTTTGCGGGCGACGATTTTTATCGGATGGACCCCTTGATCTTTAAATTTCAGAGTAAAAATGTATGTGTAGATGCAAAATCTGTTTTGAAAGAAGTTTATATTCAAAGCGCTATATTCTATTTTTTGAAACATCATTGTTAAAGTTTACATTTATTCATTTTATTTATTTGTATTCAAATTATTTAATGTTTGAAAAAAATAGAGGTAAGTTTTTATATTCTCTTCTCTTTTAACAATTGAAATAATAAAATTTGTATTTGTTTACAAAAAATATATAACAGTTATACCTATTAACCCCTAATCTGCCGCCCCCTATTCCGCCGCCACCTACATAAAGTTATTTACCCCTATCCTGCTGATCCCGGACCCCGCCGCAAATAAATTAATTGTTTAACCCCTAAACCGCCGCACACCCGGAGCCCTCCGCCACCTACATTACATTTATTAACCCCTATCCTGCCCCCCCCCACACCCTACAGTACATTGATTAACCACTAATCTACCCCCTACACCGCCGCCGCCAATATATTAAATGAATTAACCCTTAAACCTAAGTCTAACCCTAACAACCCCCTAACTTAAATATAATTTAAATTAATTTAAATAAATATTCCAATAATTAAA
Source organism: Bombina bombina (assembly GCF_027579735.1). Taxonomy (NCBI): domain Eukaryota; kingdom Metazoa; phylum Chordata; class Amphibia; order Anura; family Bombinatoridae; genus Bombina; species Bombina bombina. Next base: position 832,100,429 of record NC_069503.1, on the reverse strand, counting down.
TAAATTAATCCTATTTAAAACTAAATACTTACCTATAAAATAAACCCTAAGATAGCTACAATATAATTAATAGTTACATTTTAGCTATTTTAGGGTTTATTTTTATTTTACAGACAACTTTGTATTTATTTTAACTAGGTACAATAGTTATTAAATAGTTATTAACTATTTAATAACTACCTAGCTAGTAGTAGGATAGGATGAAGACTTCTGCCCCATCGGATGACCACTGGTGCCCGACTGGGTGAAGACGGCTCAAGGTAGGATGATCTTCAATGGGGTAGTGTTAGGTTTTTTTAAGGGGGGAGCGGGTGGGTTTTAGAGTAGGGGTGTGTGGGTGGTGAATTGTAATGTTGGCTATTTGTAATTTAGTGTAGGGTAGGGCATTCTATTATTTTGGGGGGCTTTTTTATTTTATTAGGGGGCTTAGATTAGGTGTAATTAGTTTAAACTTCTTGTCATTTTTTTTATTTTCTGTAATTTAAAGGTTGTTTGTTTTTGTACTTTAGTTATTTTTAGTTAATTTTATTAAATGTTAGGTAATTGTAGTTAATTAATTTAATTTATTTAATGATAGTGTAGTGTTAGGTGTAATTGTAACTTAGGTTAGGATTTATTTTACAGGTAATTTTGTATTTATTTTAGCTAGGTAGTTATTAAATAGTTAATAACTATTTAATAGCTATTGTACCTAGTTAAAATAAATACAAAGTTGCCTGTAAAATAAAAATAAACCCTAAAATAGCTATAATGTAATTATTATTTAAATTGTAGCTATCTTACGGCTAGATTTAGAGTTTTGTCCGTAAGGACCCGCGTAGCTAACGCCAGCTTTTTTCTGGCCGCACCATAAAAATAACTCTGGTATTGAGAGTCCACATAAAGGCTGCGTTAGGCTCCAAAAAAGGAGCGTAGAGCATATTTAACGCAGCTTCAACTCTCGATACCAGAGTTGCTTACGCAAGCGGTCAGCCTCAAAAACGTGCTTGTGCACGATTCCCCCATAGGAAACAATGGGGCTGTTTGAGCTGAAAAAAAACCTAACACCTGCAAAAAAGCCGCGTTCAGCTCCTAACGCAGCCCCATTGTTTGCTATGGGGAAACACTTCCTACGTCTGCACCTAACACCCTAACATGTACCCCGAGTCTTACACTTATTAACCCCTATTCTGCTGCCCCCGCTATCGCTGACCCCTGCATATAAGTCTGTGTTAGGGGCAGCAGATTAGGGGTACATAAGGATAACGTAGTTGGCGGTCGGCAGATTAGGGGTTAAAAAAATGTAATCGAGTGTCGGCGATGTGGGGGGACCTCGGTTTAGGGGTACATAGGTAGTTTATGGGTGTTAGTGTACTTTAGAGTACAGTAGTTAAGAGCTTTATGAACCGGCGTTAGCCCAGAAAGCTCTTAACTACTGACTTTTTTCCTGCGGCTGGAGTTTTGTCGTTAGAGTTCTAACGCTCACTTCAGCCACGACTCTAAATTCCGGAGTTAGAAAAATCCCATTGAAAAGATAGGATACGCAATTTACGTAAGGGGATCTGCGGTATGGAAAAGTTGCGGCTGAAAAGTGAGCGTTAGACCCTTTTTTGAGTGACTCCAAATACCTGAGTTAGCCTAAAAACAGGGTTAGGAGCCGCTAACGCTGGTTTTCACGGCTAACGCCAAACTCCAAATCTAGGCCTTAGGGTTTATTTTATAGGTAAGTATTTAGTTGTAAATAGGATTAATTTATTTAATTATAGGAATATTTATTTAGATTAATTTAAATAATATTTAAGTTAGGGGGGTTTTAGGGTAAGGGTTAGACTTAGGTTTTGGGGTTAATTCATTTAATATGTTTTCGGCGGTGTAGGGGGGATAGCTTAGGTGTTAATTCATGTACTGTAGGTGGCGGCGGTGTAGGGGGCAGGATAGGGGTTAATAAATGTAATGTAGGTGGCGGAGGGCTCTGGGTGTGGCAGTTTAGGGGTTAAACAATTAATTTATTTGCGGCGGGGTCCGGGACCGGCAGGATAGGGGTTAATAACTTTATGTAGGTGGCGGTGGTATAGGGGGCAGCAGATTAGGGGTTAATAGGTATAATGTAGGTGGCGGTGGGGTCCGGGAGCAGCGGTTTAGGGGTTAATAAGTTTATTATAGTTGCGGAAGGGTCCAGGAGTGGCAGTTTAGGGGTTAATAAGTTTATTTAGGTGCGGGGGGCTCCGGGAGTGGCGGTTTAGGGGGTAAAACTGTATAGTATAGTGTGGGTGCTTAGTGACAGGCTAGCAAGAAAGCTGCAAATAAGCCGATGAGCAGTGAGATCGATGACTGTAAGTTAACAACAGTCCACTGCTCATCGCACCGTACTTGGTGTGTGGCTTTTTGACAGCTTTCTTGATAACTTTGGCAAACGTATTCAGGTCCGCGGCGGCGATGTTAGGCGAGCTTAGGCGAGCGTATTGGGGCCGGCGAATGCAGGTAAGTAGACACATTGATAACTAGAGGCCTATACGTTCATTTAAATCTATGCATAATTAGACAGAAGCAAGTGCACATACAAGTACATAACGATGTGCACATATTTTCAGCAACTGTTGGATGGTGGACAGATGTTGAAGTAGCATGATGATAAAGATAAGAATAAAGATAAACATAAACACATACAAATGCCCAATGACTAAGTGTATATTAACATTAATAAACCATATGCCTAAAGGTTATTGCAATTTTCAATAGGAGTACATGATTAAAACATCTAGTAGGAAACATGTGTACTCTTTCATGTAATATTCAAACAATTGTAATATTGTTGAATTGCAAGAATACATAAGCATATATATAAGGAAAAGAAAGTCAAACATATACATACTACACACTCAATATCAGATATGCATAATATCATCCCTCACTACACGGATAATCATTATATGTCCAATAGGTGGATCTCTTGAAGCCAATGATATTGTAAATTACACATTTGAAGAGAGCCTAAGCGGCATAATCAACCTGGAATGCTGTCATATGTGAGTTTGTATTGGACATAGTATAATGTAGACCACTTTAGACCCCCCGCCTATTTAGTAACTATGCATGTGTTTATGATTAATACGATAAATGTAAATCGTCTTGGACCCTCCACCTACTCAATAGCTATATTATCAGCTATATATTTATACATTACTGCTAAATAGAGAATACACACATTCATCTTTTAGCATACTCGAAACGTACATTAAGATGGTATGCAAATGAATCCATCAGTGTACTCAAATAGTAGCATAATATATAAAGGCAGAAGTGCCAAATCCACTTGTTACAGATAATCCTTGGTCAAAACAGATTAACTCTTTTATCTAAAAGGGGGACTTGGGAACCACACAAATGAAAAATAAGAAGAAGGAAAAAAAGAAAAAGAAAAAGAAAAGAAAAAAAGAAAAGAAAAAGAAAATAGTACTTAGGACAGAGAAACGGGCAACTATCTCTACAAAAAGTTGATTATGTTGAGTCAAACTCTGCAATTTGAAAATCCAATAAGTCTCTTGTCTACAAAGGATTGGAAAGTTGTCGCCCCTCCGTGGTCTTTTAGTCTTCTCTATTGCTTGCCACCTAAAGGTGTTGACATTTTTATGGTGCCTGTGAATAACATGTTTCAAAAGATCAAAACATGCTCATTTTCCAAATATGTAAGACAGGTGCTCACTGATACGTTTCCCCACTTCTCTAGTGGTCCTGCCTATGTATTGTTTTAGGCATGATGAACACTCAACTAGAAACACAACAAATGTGCTCTTACAATTTATACATCCCTTAGTTGGACATTCCTCTCCTGTGATATGTGATTTAAAGGAGGCAGATAAATTAACACAATCACAAGACCTGTATGTCTTTCTACCACATTTGTATGTGCCATTAAAGTGCATCCAGGAACTGGCTGTGCTTTTGTTCTCTTTTAACATACTTGGTGCGAGTATGTTACCAAGTGTGACATTCTTCTTAGGTATATACATGCAGCCTTTCTCTACAATTTCCCTAAATCCTTTGTCACCCATCAGGATGGGTAGATTTATTTTTTCCACCTGACACACTTCTTCATACTGGGTAGAATAAGCAGTGATACATTTTGTTTTTTGTTGATCTTGGGACTTAGCTCTAATGCTTTGATCACCATTGCCCTGTAATAATGTTTCTCTATTAATGTCATGGGTCTAAAAAATGCCTTGTCTATAACCCATTTTGGGTATCCCCAGTTAGTCATCCTTTCTTTTAAATTATTACTCTCTGTTTTGAAGTCACCATCTAATGTACAATTCCGTTTGGCTCTTAGAAATTGTCCCCTAGCTATGCCTTTAAAGACATGTTTGGGATGGCAACTGTGTGCATGTAACAGGGCTTTTGCCCAAAATGGGCTTCCTGTAGAGAGAGGAGATTATTTTTCAACTTCTTGCGTCTCCAAAAAGGGACAGGTCCAAAATGTTAATTCATTCCTTGGGCATTTGTATGTGTTTATGTTTATCTTTATTCTTATCTTTATCATCATGCTACTTCAACATCTGTCCAACATCCAACAGTTGCTAAAAAATTGTGCACTTTGTAATTTACTTGTATGTGCACTTGCTTTGGTCTAATTATGCATAGATTTAAATGAACGTATAGGGTTAAATCCAGGCCAGTTGTTTTTAACCTATCAGGAGGTGATGCACTTTGCTTAAATAGTTGTTTCACATGACACTAATTAGTCTATGATTATGGTCAGTTAGACCGAAACCTGTCAGACTTCTGTTTTGCCATGGAGGATACCTACATATTTCCTGTATGTTTTTAATACTGGAATAAAGCGTTTATTACTTTTTGGGCTTCATTTTGGAACTTTTTTTTCAATGTATCACTTAGTGGATCCTGGGGAATCTACTCCTTTACACGGAGTCTTAGCCCTATGGGAGTTTTTTTTAACAAGTTTATCAAAGTTTTTCACGATCCACCTACAACAGTCCTGAATGTGAGGAGGTTCCGATTGGTGGATCAGCTATCACATGACTGTTTTGAGCGTAGGCGTCATGAAAGTATCAGCAATCTGAAGGAAGGGATTCCTACGCTGACATCACACTGTACGCTACATGCTGGACATCATCAAGTTACACCAAGGAACCCACATTGTACCGGTACCGGGTGAGTGAAGTTTTGGATGCGCATGGACATCACACATGGACATCATTGGACTAACTGGAAATGCACTCTCTACCCCAGGTGATCTCCGAACTACTAACGCCATGATTGGGTGAATGGTATGTTTTCCTTAACATCATATAAAATGGTGTTAGCGGAGGGGTGTATAAGAGTATACATGCAGGATCTATTATAGTTTATACCAGAAGGAACAATCAGTAAGCTATAAGCTGTTTGTTAATCTATCTTCTAGTGCATACTTCTAAGTCTCACCAGGTACAGAGGATACATCTCAAACATTACGACTGTTTTTGCACCCTTAAGTGTTTACATGATATTTAAAAAAAAAAAAAACCTTTCTAGCATTTCATTTGCACTTTTCAAATTAAGCTTTTTATAAGTCGCAGTAAATCTGTATAGATCATACATGTTTTCTCTGTCACATAAACGATTCATATAGGTATGCTCTGTAATGCATGACATCTCTGGTGTTCAAGGTTGTAGACTTTCTTACAACATCTACTTTCTAGTGATGTCGCCAACATAAAAATTTGTGTTCGTTAACGGCGAACGCGAACTTCCGCAAATGTTCGCGAACGGGCGAACCGCCATAGACTTCAATAGGCAGGCGAATTTTAAAACACACAGGGACTCTTTCTGGCCACAATAGTGATGGAAAAGTTGTTTCAAGGGGACTAACAGCTGGACTGTGGCATGCGGGAGGGGGATCCATGGCAAAACTCCCATGGAAAATTACATAGTTGATGCAGAGTCTGGTTTTAATCCATAAAGGGCATAAATCACCTAACATTATAAAATATGAGGAAAAAATGGAAAAAAACACACTTTTTCTAACTTTGACCCCCAAAATCTGTTACACATCTACAACCACCAAAAAACAACCATGCTAAATAGTTTCTAAATTTTGTTCTGAGTTTAGAAATACCCAATGTTAACATGTTCTTTGCTTTTTTTGCAAGTTATAGGGAAATAAATACAAGAAGCACTTTGCTATTTCAAAACCACTTTTTTTCAAAATGAGCGCTAGTTACATTGGAACCCTGATATCTGTCAGGAATACCTGAATATCCCTTGACATGTATATATATTTTTTTTAGAAGACATCCCAAAATATTGATCTAGGCCCATTTTGGTATATTTCATGCCACCATTTCACCGCCAAATGCGATCAAATAAAAAAAAATTGTTCACTTTTTCACAAACTTTAGGTTTCTCACAGAAATTATTTACAAACAACTTATGCAATTATGGTATAAATGGTTGTAAATGCTTCTCTGGGATCCCCTTTGTTCAGAAATAGCAGACTTATATGGCTTTGGCATTGCTTTTTGGTTATTAGAAGGCTGCTAAATGCCACTGTGCACCACACGTGTTTTATGCCCAGCAGTGAAGGGGTTAATTAGGGAGCATGTAGGGAGCTTGTAGAGTTAATTTTAGCTTAAGTGTAGTGTAGTAGACAACCCAAAGTATTGATCTAGACCAATTTTGGTATATTTCATGTGACCATTTCACCGCCAAATGCGATCAAATTTTAAAAAAAATTAAATTTTTTCGCAATTTTAGGTTTCTCACTGAAATTATTTACAAACAGCTTGTGCAATTATGGCACAAATGGTTGTAAATGCTTCTCTGGGATCCCCTTTGTTCAGAAATAGCAGACATATATGACTTTGGTGTTGCTTTCTGGTAATTAGAAGGCCGCTAAAGGCTGCTGCGCATCACACGTGTATTATGGCTAGCAGTGAAGAGGTTAATTAGGTAGTTTGTAGGGAGCTTGCAGGGTTAATTTTAGCTTTGTGTAGAGATCAGCCTCCCACCTGACACATCAGACCCCCTGATCCCTCCCAAACAGCTCCCTTACCTCCCCCACCCCACAATTGTCCCTGCCATCTTAAGTACTGGCAGAAAGTCTGCCAGTACTAAAATAAAAGGTTTTTAATTTTTTTAATTTTTTTAGCATATTTACATATGCTGTGGTGTAGCATCCCCCCTTAGCCCCCAACATCCCTGATCCCCCCCCCAAAACAGCTCTCTAACCCTCCCCATCTGCCTTATTGGCGGCCATCTTGGGTACTGGCAGCTGTCTGCTATTATTTCACAGTCAAAAAAGTTTTGTTTTTTTTAAATGTACACTACTGTTACACCAGATATGAGAGGTGGCACTGGGCAAGTGGGCACAGTATACGCTGTGAGCCTGACACACGCTGGCAGACAGGCAACTGGAATTAGATTACACAGGGGGAAAAAAAAAAGCACACTGATGTTCTAGCCCTAAAAAGGGCTTTTTGGGGTGCTGTCCTTACAGCAGAGATCAGATGAGTCCTTTAGGACTGTAGTGGACACTGAATACACTAGCCTAGCTATCGATTTCCCTATTAAATCAGAAGCAGCTACACTGTCCCTCTTCTCACTAAGAATGCAGCTTCCGAATGAATCTAAAATGGATGCTGTACAGGAGGTAGGAGGGTCTGGGAGGGAGGGTCTGCTGCTGATTGGCTGGAATGTGCCTGCTGACTGTGAGGTACAGGGTCAAAGTTTTACTCAATGATGACGAATAGGGGGCGGATCGAACATTGCATATGTTCGCCCGCCGCGGCGAATGCGAACATGCAAATTCGCCGGCAAACTATTCACGACATCACTACAACTTTCTAAAAAAGTGGGCATAGGTTGACAATTACCAGAAATGCACTAATCTGTATTTTCTACTCTTGCGTCTATTTTACTTGTATTGGAGGCAGCTGAATCATTTAATTGATTGTTTGTAGCGGGTGTAGGAATTGGCTCCCACATATGAGTAAGTAGGGGATCCACGGGTAGAGGACAATTTTGTCTCTTTTTACAAAAATTAAACGCTATAAATAAATCAATTATAAAAAATTAAAATTATATCTAATCAAAATACACACATATTTATATGTAAAAATTAATATATATATGTTTATATCTAACTATATAAACATATATTTATATGTATATATCTATTTATAAATAATAATAAAAAAATAATATATTTCTAAATTATATCTGGACATACAAGACAATCTAGTTCCTCTAATGTATCTTCGTTATTGACACTATGGGGGATATTTATCAAAGCGTCAACTGAAAATAGGCTTGAATCCCACGTTGTATTTGTTGTGAAATTGATCTGCTGTAGTTAACAAAGCATCAAGATCGTCAAATGTTAAAATGTTTGATGAAATATATGCTCCCATGATCTCAATCCGACGCAGATCGATGCTTGCGTTATTACAGATGTTTCAAATTCACATTTTACGCTATTTGACCATTTTCCCAATTTATCAAACATTTTACAGGTACGCTCGAATCTATTCTGACGCAGCATACCTAGTTTTCAATCTGCCACTCTTGAGACCGCTGATGCCACAGAAATCAATGGGAGTCTGAAAACACAGAAAGCTTATGTTCGATTCTGCAAGAGAATTAAGTATATGTAATACAAGTCCCACTCTCCACTTCGCATCAAATTTGACACAACACTTTTCGTACCAATTATGGCGCAAACAACTAAACAACCCACATACTAGTGAATTTTTCAACCACTTTTAATTGGAATATGCATAATCACATGCTTTACTATCACTAACAAATCAAGTTGCTCGATACTTGTGTCATTGATCACTCATAAGAACTTGTATCACTTGTTACATTGTGTATTATACTTTGAAAGTATGTATATGTGAAATTAGTATTAAAGATACACATTGATGCTGACATTAGGACACACAGTAGATATCCAAAAGAAAATGCTGCACTCTCATGTGTGGAAGTGAAAACCCTTTATTAGGTTAAGAGCAACGTTTTGGGGAACCTGCCCCGTTATCAAGCTAAAAATGTAATGCACATACAGACAATATATAGCAGTACTGCTTAAAACAAGGACCAATGGGAACACACATGATAGGCGGGGTTATAAACAATCTCATATGAAAAACTACATCAACAATTTTAACCCTATATTGTTTTATTTTAATGTGTCCCAAAGGACCTAGATTAAAAACAATCTGAAAAGGAAGCAAGAGTTTAACACAGCCACATAAGATATATCACTCCCTTATATACAAATATAATTAAACTATAGACTTAATGTGATAGCTTTGTGTAGTAGCTAAACTAGTATAGATAGAAATATCACAGAATTGGATTAAGGTCAAATTCCCTATTCATGCCTTTAGGGTGTAGTGTGTCTAATATTTATATCCATTTTGCCTCTTTGTAGAGAAGCTCTCTCTGTCTATCACCTCCCTAGGCTTTCTCTTGATTTGGTCTAGCACCATAAAATGTAATTGATTGGCCTGATGACCCATTTGTAAAAAAATGAGCTGGTACAGGGAGGTCCTTAGTCCCTGTATTTCTAATGGGGATGAATAGGCATGAATAGGGAATTTGACCTTAATCCAATTCTGTGATTTTTCTATCTATACTAGTTTAGCTACTACACAAAGCTATTACATTAAGTTTATAGTTTAATTATATTTGTATATAAGGGAGTGATTTATCTTATGTGGCTGTGTCAAACTCTTGCTTCCTTTTCAGATTGTTTTTAATCTAGGTGCTTTGGGACACATTAAAAAAGGCAATATAGGGTTAAAATTGTTTATGTAGTTCTTCATATGAGATTGTTTATAACCCCGCCTATCATGTGTGTTCCCATTGGTCCTTGTTTTAAGCAGTACTGCTATATATTGTCTGTATGTGCATTACATTTTTAGCTTGATAAAGGTGCAGGTGTCCCGAAACGTTGCTGTTCACCTAATAAAGGTTTTTCACTTCCACACATGAGAGTGCAACATTTTCTTTTTGATATCTACTTTTCTGTAGCTTAGGGGATTTGGCTCTATATTTGTTTGCACTCACTTTGCTGTCTAATGGACATTTCAACATTTAAAGGTGTGCTGGTCCTACTACTTTGTTAATTAGGACACACTGTGTAATATTTTAGACAATGATTTTAAAATTCAAATTGATGCGTGATTCAATATAATCTTAAACTGATAACTCAAAGAGTAAGCCCACCTAACATTAAATTGTCATGATTCAGATACAGAAGAAATTAAAATGACCTCTTTACTGTCATGCTATTTTAGTGTATGCCTAACTTCTCTTGAATGTCTTTTTCAGTAAGAAATGTCATCTTATATGTCAGTCCATTTTATAACACCTGTGCAGGGTTTTTAAAACTAGATTGCAATCAGGAGGGGTTACACAGGTGCAGAGAGAAAACTGGACCAGCTCTTAAAATATCCATTGATGCAAATAAATACATATGATACCCTGATTACATGCTAAATTTGCAATTATTCCTGCTCAAAATAATAATAATTGTGTAGTCAAGTACAACGATAGATCCACCCTTGTCAGCAGGGCGGACAATGACCGATCTATCGCTGCCTAGCTCAGTAAGTGCTTTTCGTTCAAGGTTACTAAGATTAGGGTAAGATGTTATATTTGAAACCTCATTGATATTCTGTGTGAGTATTCTTGAATAGCTTCTGATGGAAGAGTTGGTATTAGGTGGTTCAAAAGTGGATTTCTTTTTAAATGGTTCAAGTGAGTAAACCTGTTCCCTAAAGTGATCTCTTAGGTTCAATTGTCGCTGAAATCTGTGGATATCCACTAATCTCTCAAAAGTGTCTACATGTGGGGTCGGGACAAATGATAAGCCATGATTAAATAAAGCTATTTCAGCTTCACTAAGTGGTCTGCTACTAAGATTAAATACTATCGCCTAGATTTAGAGTTTGGCGTTAGCCGTCAAAACCAGCGTTAGAGGCTCCTAACGCTGGTTTTGGGCTACCGCTGGTATTTAGAGTCAGTCAGGAAAGGGTCTAACGCTCACTTTGCAGCCGCGACTTTTCTATACCGCAGATCCCCCTACGCCATTTCCTTATCCTATCTTTTCAATGGGATTTTTCTAACGCCGGTATTTAGAGTCGTGGCTGAAGTGAGCGTTAGAAATCTAACGACAAGACTCCAGCCGCAGAGAAAAGCCAGGAGTTAAGAGCTTTCTGGGCTAACGCCGGTTCAAAAAGCTCTTAACTACTGTGCTCTAAAGTACACTAACACCCATAAACTACCTATGTACCCCTAAACTGAGGTCCCCCCACATCGCCGCCACTCAATTAAATTTTTTTAACCGCTAATCTGCCGACCGCACACCGCCGCCACCTACATTATCCCTATGTACCCCTAATCTGCTGCCCCTAACACCGCCGACCCCTATATTATATTTATTAACCCCTAATCTGCCGCCCACAATGTCGCTGCCACCTACCTACAATTATTAACCCCTAATCTGCCGACCGGACCTCACCGCTACTCTAATAAATGTATTAACCCCTAAAGCTAAGTCTAACCCTAACACCCCCCTAAGTTAAATATAATTTAAATCTAACGAAATAAATTAACTCTTATTAAATAAATTATTCCTATTTAAAGCTAAATACTTACCTCTAAAATAAATCCTAATATAGCTACAATATAAATTATAATTATATTGTAGCTATTTTAGGATTAATATTTATTTTACAGGCAACTTTGTATTTATTTTAACCAGGTACAATAGCTATTAAATAGTTAATAACTATTTAATAGCTACCTAGTTAAAATAATTACAATATTACCTGTAAAATAAATCCTAACCTAAGTTACAATTAAACCTAACACTACACTATCAATAAATTAATTAAATAAAATACCTACAATTATCTACAATTAAACCTAACACTACACTATCAATAAATTAATTAAATACAATGCCTAAAAATAAATACAATTAAATAAACTAAGTTACAAAAAATAAAAAAATATTTACAAACATTAGAAAAATATTACAACAATTTTAAACTAATTACACCTACTCTAATCCCCCTAATAAAATAACAAAGCCCCCCAAAATAAAAAAATGCCCTACCCTATTCTAAAATTAAAATAGCAAAGCTCTTTTACCTTACCAGCCCTTAAAAGGGCCTTTTGCGGGGCATGCCCCAAAGAATTCAGCTCTTTTGCCTGGAAAAAAAAACATACAATACCCCCCCCCAACATTACAACCCACCACCCACATACCCCTAATCTAACCCAAACCGCCCTTAAATAAACCTAACACTAAGCCCCTGAAGATCTTCCTACCTTATCTTCACCACGCTGGGTATCACCGATCGGTCCAGGCTCCGATGTCTTGATCCAAGCCCAAGCGGGGGCTGAAGACGTCCATCCTCGGGCTGAAGTCTTGATCCAAGCCCAAGTGGGGGCTGAAGACGTCCATCCTCCGGCTGAAGTCTTGATCCAAGCGGCGGCTGAAGAAGTCCATCATCGGGCAGAAGTCTTCATCCTATCCGGGCAGAAGAGGAGATCCGGACCTGTAGACATCTTCATCCAAGCGGCATCTTCTATCTTCTTCCATCCGATGACGAGCGGCTTCATCTTCAAGACCTCCAGCGCGGATCCATCCTCTTCTTCCGACGTCCTAAAACAGAATGAAGGTTCTTTTAAGGGACGTCATCCAAGATGGCGTCCCTCGTATTCTAATTGGCTGATAGGATTCTATCAGCCAATCAGAATTAAGGTAGGAAAATTCTGATTGGCTGATGGAATCAGCCAATCAGATTCAAGTTCAATCCAATTGGCTCATCCAATCAGCCAATCAGATTGAGCTTACATTCTATTGGCTGATCGGATTGAACTTGAATCTGATTGGCTGATTCCATCAGCCAATCAGATTTTTCCTACCTTATTTCCGATTGGCTGATAGAATCCTATCAGCCAATTGGAATTTGAGGGACGCCATTTTGGATGACGTCCCTTAAAGGAACCTTCATTCTGTTTTAGGACGTTGGAAGAAGAGGATGGATCTGCACCGGAGGTCTTGAAGATGGAGCCGCTCGTCATCGGATGGAAGAAGAAAGAAGATGCCGCTTGGATGAAGATGTCTACCGGTCCAGATCTCCTCTTCTGTCCGGATAGGATGAAGACTTCTGCCCGATGATGGACTTCTTCAGCTGCCGCTTGGATCAAGACTTCAGCCGGAGGATGGACGTCTTCAGCCCCCGCTTGGGCTTGGATCAAGACATCGGAGCCTGGACCGATCGGTGATACCCGGCGTGGTGAAGATAAGGTAGGAAGATCTTCAGGGGCTTAGTGTTAGGTTTATTTAAGGGGGGTTGGGTTAGATTAGGGGTATGTGGGTGGTGGGTTGTAATGTTGGGGGGGGTATTGTATGTTTTTTTTTCCAGGCAAAAGAGCTGAATTCTTTGGGGCATGCCCCGCAAAAGGCCCTTTTAAGGGCTGGTAAGGTAAAAGAGCTTTGCTATTTTAATTTTAGAATAGGGTAGGGCATTTTTTTATTTTGGGGGGCTTTGTTATTTTATTAGGGGGCTTAGAGTAGGTGTAATTAGTTTAAAATTGTTGTAATATATTTCTAATGTTTGTAAATATTTTTTTATTTTTTGTAACTTAGTTCTTTTTTATTTTTTGTACTTTAGTTAGTTTATTTAATTGTATTTATTTGTAGGTATTGTATTTAATTAATTTATTGATAGTGTAGTGTTAGGTTTAATTGTAGATAATTGTAGGTATTTTATTTAATTAATTTATTGATAGTGTAGTGTTAGGTTTAATTGTAACTTAGGTTAGGATTTATTTTACAGGTAATTTTGTAATTATTTTAACTAGGTAGCTATTAAACAGTTATTAACGATTTAATAGCTATTGTACCTGGTTAAAATAAATACAAAGTTGCCTGTAAAATAAATATTAATCCTAAAATAGCTACAATATAATTATAATTTATATTGCAGCTATATTAGGATTTATTTTACAGGTAAGTATTTAGCTTTAAATAGGAATAATTTATTTAATAAGAGTTCATTTATTTAGTTAGATTTAAATTATATTTAACTTAGGGGGGTGTTAGGGTTAGGGTTAGACTTAGCATTAGGGGTTAATACATTTATTAGAGTAGCGGCGAGGTCCGGTCAGCAGATTAGGGGTTAATAATTGTAGGTAGGTGGAGGCGACGTTGAGGGCGGCAGATTAGGGGTTAATAAATATAATATAGGGGTCGGCGGTGTTAGGGGCAGCAGATTAGGGGTACATAGGTATAATGTAGGTTGCGGCGGTGTACGGAGCGGCAGATTAGGGGTTAAAAAATATGCAGGGGTCAGTGATAGCGGGGGCGGCAGATTAGGGGTTAATAAGTGTAAGGTTAGGGGTGTTTATACTCAGGGTACATGTTAGGGTGTTAGGTGCAGACTTAGGAAGTGTTTTCCCATAGGAAACAATGGGGCTGCGTTAGGAGCTGAATGCTGCTTTTTTGCAGGTGTTAGGTTTTTTTTCAGCTCAAAGTGCCCCATTGTTTCCTATGGGGGAATCACGCACAAGCACGTTTTGGAAGCTGGCCGCGTCCGTAAGCACCGCTGGTATTGAGAGTTGCAGTGGCGGTAAATTATGCTATATGCTCCCTTTTTGGAGCCTAACGCAGCCCTTCTGTGAACTCTAAATACCAGCGGTATTTAAAAGGTGCGGGGAAAAAAAAGCCAGTGTTAGCTACGCGGGTCGTTACCGACAAAACTCTAAATCTAGCCGTATGTTTGCTTCCTCTTTGTTTGTTTCTGATTTAGATTTATGGCCTCCCCTCCATGTCTTGCATCTCTTTGGCCTTTTTTGGCCATATTCTGGATCGGGGGCTTCATGGTGGATATTGTGCTTACCCCTAAAAAAAATTGTGATTGTTGTGTGTTCTCAGTTGATACTGTAACATCTTGAGTTGCTTCAGTCCCAGAGGAATCCCCCCCCCACTGCTATCCACAATACTGAGAGTGTTTTTTGATTTAAGATTTCTGCGGCGTCTGAACGGAATCTCATCTTTGCCATAAAGCCCCTTATACAGCCGCTGTTCCCTGTAGTCATTCTCCACATTGTTTAATTTTTTATTTTTAAACGCGATCAAGTTGCTACAGTATTTACTGACCATGCCATCTAATTTGTTCACCCAATCTTGACTTGTGTCATTTTCCAAAATGTGGAATTTCAACATTTATGTTCGCGACATCACTACCCCTCATATTTTTGTAAATATTTTATTAGATATTTTCATGTGACAACACTGAAGTAATGACAACGAGTGAAAGTGAGTGTACAGCCTGTATAACAGTGTAAATTTTCTGTCCCCTCAAAATATCTCAACACACAGCCATTAATGTCTAAACCGTTGGCAACAAGAGTGAGTACACCCCTAAGTGGAAATGTCCAAATTAGGCCCGAAGTGTCAATATTTTGTGAAGCCACCATTATTTTCCAGCACTGCCTTAACCCTCCTGGGGATGGAGTTCACCAGAGCTTCACAGGTTGCCACTGGAGTCCTCTTCCACACCTCCATAACGACACAGAGCTGGTGGATGTTAGAGACCTTGCGCTCCCCCACCTTCCATTTGAGGATGCCCCACAGGTGCTCAATAGGGTTTTGGACTGGAAACATGTTGGCTAGTCCATCACCTTTACCCTCAGCTTCTTAAGCAAGGCAGTGGTCATCTTGAAGGTGTGTTTGGGTCGTTATCATGTTGGAATACTGCCCTGTGGCCCAGTTTCTGAAGGGAGTGGATCATGCTCTGCTTCAGTATGTCACAATACATTTTGGCATTCATGGTTCCCTCAATGAACTGTAGCTTCCCAGTGCTGGCAGCACTCATGCAGGCCCAGACAATGACACTCACACCACCATGCTTGACTATAGGTAAGACACACTTGTCTTTGTACTCCTCATCTGGTTGCCCCCACACAATCTTGACACCATCTGAACAAAATAAGTTTATTTTGGTTTCATCAGACCACAGGCCATTGTTCCAGTAATCCATGTCCTTCAGCAAACTATTTGCAGGATTTCTTATGCATCATCTTTAGAAGAGGTTTCCATCTGTGACAACAGCCATGCAGACCAATTTGATGCAGTGTGCAGCATATGGTCTGAGCACTGACAGGCTGACCCCCCACCCCTTCAACCTCTGCAGCAATGCTGGCAGTACTCATACATCTATTTCCCAAAGACAAACTCTGGATATGAATCTGAGCATGTGCACTCAACTTCTTTGTTTGACCATGGTGAGGCCTGTTCTGAGTGGAATCTGTCCTGTGAAACCCCTTTATGGTCTTGCTCACCATGCTGCAGCTCAGTTTCAGGGTCTTGGCAATCTTCTTATAGCCTAGGCCATCTTTATGTAGAGCAACAATTCTTTTTTAAGATCCTCAGATAGTTATTTGCCATGAGGTGCCATGTTGAACATCCAGTGACCAGTATGAGAGAGTGTGAGAGTGATAATACCACATTTAACACACCTGCTCCCCATTCACACCTGAGACCTTGTAACACTAACGAGTCACATGACACCGGGGAGGGAACATGGCTAATTGTGCCCAATTTGGACATTTCCACTTAGGGGTTTAGACATTAATGGCTGTGGGTTAAGTTATTTTGAGGGGACAGCAAATTTACACTGTTATACAGGCTGTACAGCCACTACGTTACATTGCAGCAAAGTGTCATTTCATCATTGTTGTCACATGAAAAGATATAATAAAATGTTTACAAAAATACTTATTTTCCACCATAGTTTGCAAATACATTCTTTCCAAATCAGTCAATGTGATTGTCTGGATTTTTTTCCACATTTTGTCTCTCATAGTTGAGGTATACCTATGATGAAAATTACAGGCCTCTCTCATCTTCTTAAGTGGTAGAACTTGCACAATTGGTGGCTGACTAAATACTTTTTTCCCCACTGTATGTATATGTATATATATATATATATATATATATATATATATATATATATATATATATAGTATCTCACAAAAGTGAGTACACTCCTCACATTTTTGTAAATATTTTTTTTTATATATTTTTATATGACAACACTGAAGAAATGACACTTTTCTACAATGTAAAGTAGTGAGTGTACAGCCTGTATAACAGTGTAAATTTGCTGTCCCCTCAAAATAACTCAACACACAGTCATTAATGTATAAACCATTGGCAACAAAAGTGAGTACACCCCTAAGTGGAAATGTTCAAATTGGGCCCAATTAGCCATTTTCCCTCCCCAGGGTCATGTGACTCGTTAGTGTTACATGGTCTCATTTGTGAATGGGGAGCAGGTGTGTTAAATCTGGTGTTATCGCTCTCACACTCTCTCATACTGGTCACTGCAGTTCAACATGGCACCTCATGGCAAAGAACTCTCTGAGGATAAAAAAAAAGAATTGTTGCTCTACATAAAGATGGCCTAGGCAATAAGATTGCCAAGACCCTGAAACTGAGCTGCAGCACAAAGGGCAAGACCATACAGCTATTTCACAGGATAGATTCCACTCAGAACAGGCCTTGCCATGGTCTACCAAAGAAGTTGAGTGCACATGCTCAGCTTCATATCCAGAGGTTGTCTTTGGGAAATAGACGTATGAGTGCTGCCAGCATTGCTGCAGAGTTTGAAGGGGTGGGGGGGTCAGCCGGTCAGTGCTCAGACCATACACCGCACACTGCATCAAATTGGTCTGCATGGCTGTCATCCCAAAAGGAATCCTCTTCTAAAGATGATGCACAAGAAAGTCTGCAAACAGTTTGCTGAAGACAAGCAAACTAAGGACATGGATTACTGGAACTATGTCCTGTGGTCCGATGAGACCAAGATAAACTTATTTAGCTCAGATAGTGTCAAACATGTGTGTAGGCAATCAGGTGAGGAGTACAAAGAAAAGTGTGTCTTTCCTACAGTCAAGCATGGTGGTGGGAGTGTCATGGTCTGGATCTGCATGAGTGCTGCCGGCACTGGGGAGCTACAGTTCATTGAGGGAACCATGAATGCCAACATGTACTGTGACATACTGAAGCAGAGCATGATCCCCTCCCTTCGGAGACTGGGCCGCAGGGCAGTATTCCAACATGATAATGACCCCAAACGCACCTCCAAGATGACCAATGCCTTGCTAAAGAAGCTGGGGGTAAAGGCGATGGACTGGTCAAGCATGTCTCCAAACCTAAACCATATTAAGTATCTGTGGGGCATCCTCAAATGGAAGGTGGGGGAGTGCAAGGTCTCTAACATCCACCAACTCCGTGATGTTGTAATGGAGGAGTGGAAGAGGACTCCAGTGATGACCTGTTGATCTCTGGTGAACTCCATGCCCAAGAGGGTTAAGGCACTGCTGGAAAATAATGGTCAGACAAAATATTGACACTTTGTGCCCAATTTGGACATTTACACTTAGGGGTGTACTCACTTTTGTTGCCAACGGTTTAGACATTAATGGCTGTGTGTTGAGTTATTTTGAGGGGACAGCAAATTTACACTGTTATACAGGCTGTACACTCATTTTCACTCATTGTCATTTCTTCAGTGTTGTCACATGAAAAGATATAATAAAATATTTACAAATATGTGAGGGGTGTACTCACTTTTGTGAGATACTGTATGTATATTAGAATTATTAGGCAAGTTGTATTTTTGAGGATTAATTTTATTATTGAACAACAACCATGTTCTCAATGAACCCAAAAAACTCATTAATATCAAAGCTGAATATTTTTGGAAGTAGTTTTTAGTTTGTTTTTAGTTTTAGCTATTTTAGGGGGATATCTGTGTGTGCAGGTGACTATTACTGTGCATAATTATTAGGCAACTTAACAAAAAACAAATATATACCCATTTCAATTATTTATTTTTACCAGTGAAACCAATATAACATCTCAACATTCACAAATATACATTTCTGACATTCAAAAAC
Organism: Bombina bombina; assembly: GCF_027579735.1. Classification (NCBI taxonomy): domain Eukaryota; kingdom Metazoa; phylum Chordata; class Amphibia; order Anura; family Bombinatoridae; genus Bombina; species Bombina bombina. The sequence continues at coordinate 832,081,466 of NC_069503.1, read as the reverse complement.
AAAACAAAAACAAATCAGTGACCAATATAGCCACCTTTCTTTGCAAGGACACTCAAAAGCCTGCCATCCATGGATTCTGTCAGTGTTTTGATCTGTTCACCATCAACATTGCGTGCAGCAGCAACCACAGTCTCCCAGACACTGTTCAGAGAGGTGTACTGTTTTCCCTCCTTGTAAATCTCACATTTGATGATGGACCACAGGTTCTCAATGGGGTTCAGATCAGGTGAACAAGGAGGCCATGTCATTAGATTTTCTTCTTTTATACCCTTTCTTGCCAGCCACGCTGTGGAGTACTTGGACGCGTGTGATGGAGCATTGTCCTGCATGAAAATCATGTTTTTCTTGAAGGATGCAGACTTCTTCCTGTACCACTGCTTGAAGAAGGTGTCTTCCAGAAACTGGCAGTAGGACTGGGAGTTGAGCTTGACTCCATCCTCAACCCGAAAAGGCCCCACAAGCTCATCTTTGATGATACCAGCCCAAACCAGTACTCCACCTCCACCTTGCTGGCGTCGGAGTCGGACTGGAGCTCTCTGCCCTTTACCAATCCAGCCACGGGCCCATCCATCTGGCCCATCAAGACTCACTCTCATTTCATCAATCCATAAAACCTTAGAAAAATCAGTCTTGAGATATTTCTTGTCCCAGTCTTGACGTTTCAGCTTGTGTGTCTTGTTCAGTGGTGGTCGTCTTTCAGCCTTTCAGCCTTTCTTACCTTGGCCATGTCTCTGAGTATTGCACACCTTGTGCTTTTGGGTACTCCAGTGATGTTGCAGCTCTGAAATATGGCCAAACTGTCGGCAAGTGGCATCTTGGCAGCTGCACGCTTGACTTTTCTCAGTTCATGGGCAGTTATTTTGCGCCTTGGTTTTTCCACACGCTTCTTGCGACCCTGTTGACTATTTTGAATGAAACGCTTGATTGTTCGATGATCATGCTTCAGAAGCTTTGCAATTTTAAGAGTGCTACATCCCTCTGCAAGATAACTATTTTTGACTTTTCTGAGCCTGTCAAGTCCTTCTTTTGACCCATTTTGCCAAAGGAAAGGAAGTTGCCTAATAATTATGCACACCTGATATAGGGTGTTGATGTCATTAAACCACACCCCTTCTCATTACAGAGATGCACATCACCTAATATGCTTAATTGGTAGTAGGCTTTCAAGCCTATACAGCTTGGAGTAAGACAACATGCATAAAGAGGATGATGTGGTCAAAATACTAATTTACCTAATAATTCTGCACTCCCTGTATATATATATATATATATATATATATATATATATATATACCCACATTTATTGATTGCAAGATACAGCACTCTGACTATCCTTTAGTCTACAATATACCAATCAGCCAATAGAATGAGAGCTCAATCCTGTTGTCTGATTGGAACAGCCAATAGTATGAGAGCTCGATCCTATTGGCTGATTGGAATAGCCAATAGGATTTTAGCAGCTCTAATCTCTATTGGCTGATTGAAATCTTTCAGCCAACAGGAATGCAAGGGAAGCCATCTTGGATTGCGTCACTTGCATTAAAGAATCAGTATACGGCGGCAACCGTATGAAAAGGATGCTCCACGCCAAATGTCTTCAGGATGGACCCACTCCGCACCGGCTGGATGAAGATCGAAGAAGCCGCCTGGATGAAGACTTCTTGCCACAAGGATGAGGACTTCGTCGGCTGGATGAAGATCGAAGAGGCTGCCTGGATGAAGAATTCTTACCGCATGGATGATGACTTCACTGGCTTGATGGATCTTTCAAGTGGGACCTTAGCAACTCTAAGATGATAGTTGGGGGTTAGTGTTAGGTTTTTTTAAGGTTTGGTTGTGTTTTTTTTAGATTAGGGTTTGGGCAATGTAAAAGAGCTAAATTTGTGTTTTTTTACAGGTAAAAGAGCTGATAACTTTGGGGCAATGTCCCTCAAAAGAACCTTTTAAGGGCCATTGGAAGTTTATTGTAGGCTAGGTTTTTTTTTATTTTGGGTGGGCTTTTTTATTTTGATAGGGCTCTTAGATTAGGTGTAATTCTTTTTTATTTTGGATGATTTTGTTTTTTATTTTGTTTAATGTATATTTTTAGGGGGTGTTTTATTTTTTTGCAGCAAAACAGCTGTTTAACTTAGGGCAATGCCCTACAAAAGGCTCTTTTAAGGCCCCCCAAAAGGCCTCTTTTAAGGGCCCTTGGTAGTTTGGGGGGGTGGGGGTTTGTATAGTGTTAGGGTGTGTTTGTATTTTTTGGAGCAAAAGAGCTGTTTATCTCAGGGCAATGCCCTACAAAATGCCATTTTAAGGGCCCCCCAAAAGGCCCTTGGTAGTTTATTCTAGATTAGAATTTTTTCTAAACAATGCTGGTATTTAGAGTTCTCTGAAGGGCTGCGTTAGGCTCCAAAAAGGGAGCGTACAGGCATATTTACTGCCACTTCAACTCTCAATACCAGCGTTGCTTATGGTAGCGGCTAGCTGGAAAAATGTGCTTGTGCACGATTCCCCCATAGGAAACAATGGGGCAGTTTGGACTGAAACAAAACCTAACACCTGCAAAAAAAGCAGCGTTCAGCTCCTAACGCAGCCCCATTGTTTCCTATGGGGAAACAGTTTCTAAGTCTGCACCTAACACCCTAACATGAACTCCGAGTCTAAACAACCCTAACCTTAAATTTATTAACCCCTAATCTGCCGCCCCCGCTATCGCTGACACCTGCATTATATTATTAACCCCTAATCTGCCGCTCCGTACACCGCCGCAACCTACATTATACCTATGTACCCCTAATCTGCTGTCCCTAACATCGCCGACACCTACATAATATTTATTAACCCCTAATCTGCCCCCCCAACATCGCTGCTACCTTACCTACACTTATTAACCCCTAATCTGCCGACCGGACCTCGCAGCTACTCTAAAAAAATGTATTAACCCCTAAAGCTAAGTCTAACCCTAACCCTAAAAATATTTATTATAGTGGCGGCGATGTGGGGGGACCTCGGTTTAGGGGTACATAGGTAGTTTATGGGTGTTAGCCCATAAAGCTCTTAACTACTGACTTTTTTCTGCGGCTGGAGTCTTGTCGGTAGAGGGTCTACTGCTCACTTCAGCCAAGACTCTAAATACCGGCGTTAGGAAGATCCCATTGAAAAGATAGGATACGCAATTGGCGTAAGGGGATCTGCGGTATGGAAAAGTTTGTTTGTTTTTGTAATGGTAGGTTTTTGTTTTTTTTGTAATGTTAGGTTTTAGTGTAAGGCAGGTTAGGTTTTATTTCACAGGTAAGTTTGTATTTATTTTAGCTAAGTAGTTAGTAAATAGTTAATAACTATTTACTAACTAGTCTACCTACTTTAAAAAAAATACAAACTTACCTGTGAAATAAAAAAAAAAAAAACCTAAGCTAGCTACAATATAACTATTAATTATATTGTAGCTAGCTTAGGTTTTATTTAACAGGTAAGTATTTAGTTTTAACTAGGTATTAGTTATTATTTGTAAATTTAATTTAGATCTATTTTAATTATTTTAAAGTTAGGGGTTTTTAGGTTTAGGGTTAGGGGTTAATAGTTTAATTTAGGTTGTTGCTATGTGGGGGGTGGCGGTTTAGGGGTTAATAGGTTTATTTAGTTAATAATTGTAAGTTAAATTTAGATCTATTTTAATTATTTTAAAGTTAGGGGGTGTTAGGGTTAGGGTTTACGTTAGGTTTAGGGTTAGGTTTAGGGTTAGGGGTAAATAGTTTAATTTAGGTTGTTGCGATGTGGGGGTTGGCAGTAAAGGGTTAATAGGTGTATTTAGTGGTAGTGATGTGGGAGGCCAGATGTTTAGGAGTTAATAGCTTTATTTAGGTGGCAGCGATATTGGGAGTGGTGGAATAGGGGCTAATAACTTTAATATAGTTGTGGCGATGTTGGGGTGCGGCGGAATAGGGGTTATTAACTTTAGTATAGTGGTGGCGATATCGGGAGCGGCAGATTAGGGGTTAATAACTGTAGGCAGGCATCGGCAATTACAGGGGCAGCAGATTAGGGGTGTTTAGACTTGGGGTTTATGTTAGGGTGTTAGGTTTAAACTGTATTTTCTTTTTCCCCATAGACATCAAAGGGGCTGCGTTATGAAGCTTTTGTTTCCGCGATTGCAGGTGTTAATCTTTTTTTGTCCGGCTCTCCCCATTGATGTCTATAGGGAAGTGTGCACAAGCACGTCAAAACACAGCTGCTTTTGTGTGCGGTATGGAGCTCAACGCAGCCATATTGCCCGCACAAGCCAGGTTTTTTTAAACTTGTTATGGCAGTGCTATAGGGAATTAAATAATGCAAATTTTGTGGCGTTCTTTACTTTCCCTATAGCGTTCAAAACTCGTAATCTAGGTGTATGTTTGCCACCTAATTCTAATCTGTATAAAGAGTAGAAAGCCATTTGAATTTTCCTCTACAATGTGCACCCTCCAAGTTGGCAAATGGGAACTGCTGTTTAAAGCATCATTGTTGAGGAATATGTACATTTCTCTAACATCAGATTGATGAAAAGGATTACTGAGTGTCATTCAACACACAAATTAATCTATATTTTCTATAAGAAACATTGAAGTATATTTTGGTGTGCATATTGATGCAAAGTACAAGGCAAATTGACCCATATATGTCCATGTAAGTTTGTAGTTCAGTGCTCTAAATTTAATGAATATGTAATAACAATACAACAGATAATAACAAAATATCATAATAATAATAATGTGATTTTAAACATGTTCTTAATAACAAAAATCAGATGATCAGCTAGCCCTCCCATTCAGCATCTATTCAACACCTCATAGATCACTGTATACATATATGGTTGTTATTGCTTTAATTTTAATATTTCAAAACTCTGCCTTATATTGTATGACTATGAAGTGAATACAAGATAAAGTTTATCTTATTTCAAAGAAGATCAAATATCACATTTTTCAATTATTAATTATACAATTCATTTTCTGTTAATCTGATTGTTTACCTATTCTGTACAACAGATGTCTTGGTATTCATTGTGTGCTCTCTTTAAGTTCACCACATGGAAACCATATGGGGGTTATTACTGAAAATATTTTAGCATCGCAGTTGTCATACTGCTGTACTTTGAACCTCTGGCATTTCAGAAATTATTTTGTATATCAAAAATATTAAATTACCTATTAAACATTATGCTGCTAATAAATGCTGTTGGGAAAGTGACAGCAAACATATTTTTAACCCTGAAAAATTAATGAATTGCCATGAGTAAATTAGTCTCTACCTCTCTGTCTTCATAAACTGCTGATTCAATCCATCATACTAAGGAAACAGCTGAGTAATTAAAGAATGATGCTTGAAGCTGCAAGAACTTCATTTGCATATTAACAGGCATTTGTCACAATAATTTCTGTCATGGACTAGTAAATGTTAAATATGATTAATTTCACAAGCAATATTGTATAAATTATAAAATGCAAAATCAAAAGATCTTTTTTAGAGACATATGTAATATTTCACAACACAATTCAACATATGGCAAGAGTTAGAAACATTAATTTGCTTAGAAAATATATTTTGAAGATATTTTCATATACTACATTGTATATACATTTTACTGATATTGATATACATTAATATAACATTTAAATGTAATTAGTAGTCTCCTTTATTGTCTCTAAAAACAATCACTGCGAAGCATTTCAATGTTTTATGATGTTTCCAAATTATCACTGCTCCAGGTCCATAAGTTGTGAAAGTATTGACTAAGGTCTTTAAAATTAAATTAAATTCTCATTAGGTTGCAATGCAAATATTCATCCAGACAGAGCAACAACAATTACATTTAGCAAGGTCATATAGCTTTGCTCAGGAGAAGTCTTTTTTCTTTTAAACATTAAGGGCCAGATGGCGCGCTAATGATAGCATTGGATGTGATATCACTGGACCACCCTAACATTAGCACGCAAGACGATTTTACAAGTCCATGGTAAAGTGTGTTTACTAGAGAATGGGTTAGTGCAGCCGACTTCACTCAAAAACAACCTTTACTGTCAATAGATATTGTGAACGTGCTAAATAACGCTGAAATTACAAGGTAAAAGTTGTAGGTTGCACTTGAGCGAAAGCCAAATGTGCTCTAGAAGCATTAGCACAGCCTGAGACCTGAAGTAAAGTGTAAGGCTAAAAGTAAAAGTTTCACAAAACACATCAAATACAACTATTACTCTCACATATATAGACATCCAAACTAATATATATCAACTAGATTATGAGTTTTGAGCGCTATAGGGAAATTAACGAACGCAACAAAAGCTGCATTATTTAATCCCCTATAGCGCTGCCATTACAAGTTTTTCAAAACCCGGCTTGTGCGTGCGATATGGTGCTTTTAAGCTCCATGCTGCAAAAAAAAAACAAGCGCTGTTTTGACGTGCTCGTGCACGCTTTAACCATAGACATCAATGGGGAGAGCGGGTCAGGAATAAGTCTAACACCTACGATCGTGGAAAGAAAAGCTCCGTAACGCAGCCCCATTGATGTCTATGGGGAAAAAGAAAACAACATTTAAACCTAACACCCTAACATAAACCCTATGTCTAAACATCCCTAATCTGCCGTCCCCGACATCGTCAACAACTACCTACAGTTATTAAACCCTAATCTGCCGCTCACAATATTGATGCCACCTAAATAAAGTTATTAACCCTTAATCTGCCGCTCCCGATATCGCCGACCACTATACTAAAGTTATTAACCCCTATTTCGCTGCACCCCAACATCGCTGCAACTAAATAAAGTTATTAACCCCTAAACATCTGGCCTCCCACATCAATACCACTAAATAAACCTATTAACCCCTAAACCTCCAGACCCCCACATCGCAACAACCTAAATTAAACTATTAACCCCTACACCTACCCCTAAACCAAACCCTAACACCCCCTAACTTTAACATAATTAAAATAGATCTAAATTAAATTTACAATTATTAACTAAATAATACCTATTTAAAACTAAATACAAACTTACCTGTAGAATAAAACCTACATTGTAGCTAGCTTATGTTTTATTTTTATTTGAAAGGTAAGTTTGTATTTATTTTAACTAGGTAGACTAGTTAGTAAATAGTTGTTAACTATTTACTAACTACCTAGTTAAAATAAATACAAACTTAACTGTCAAATAAAACCTAAGCTACCTTACACTAAAACCTAACATTCCAAAAAATAAAAAGCACTAAAATCACAAAAAAATAAAAAAAACTATCATTACAAAAAAAACAACGAAATTATCCAAAAAAAAATTATTACTATGATGAATCATCCAAAAGAATGAGAGCTACTTAAATCCTATTGGCTGATTTTAACAGCCAATAGGATTTTAGCAGCTCTAATTCATATTGGCTGATTCAAAATTATGAGCCAATAGTGAGCATTGAAGATTCAGTGTACAGCGGTGACCATTTGCAGAGGATGTTCCGCGTCGGATGTCTTCAGGATGGACCCGCTCAGCGCTGCTGGGATCAAGATAGAAGATGCTGGCTGGATGAAGATTGAAGAGGCCGCCTGGATGAAGACTTCTCACCGCTTGGATGAGGACTTCCCTGCCGGGATGAAGATTGAACAGGCCATCTGGATGAAGACTTCTCACCACTTGGATGAGGACTTCACCTCCGGGATGAAGATTTAAGAGGCCGCCTGGATGAAGACTTCTTGCCGCCTGGATGAAGATTGTTCAAGCGAGACTTCAAAAACTGTAAGTGGATCTTCAGGGGTTAGTGATAGGTTTTATAAGGGTTTTTGTTTTAGTTTAGGGTTTGGGCATGTAAAAGAGCTAAATGCCCTTTTAAGGGCAATGCCCATCCAAATGCCTTTTTCAGGGCAATGGGTAGCTTAGATTTTGTTAGAGTTAGTCTTTTTATTTTGGGGGGTTGGTTGGCTGATTTTTACTGTTGGGGTGATCTTTGTAATTTTTTTTACAGGTAAAAGAGCTGTTTAACTTAGGGGAATGCCCTACAAAAAGCCCTTTTATGGGCTATTGGTAGTTTATTGTAGGCCAGGTTTTTTTTTATTTTGGTTGGGCTTTTTTATTTTGATAGGGCTATCAGATTAGGTGTAATTCTTTATTATTTTTGATAATTTAATTTGTTATTTTTCGTACTTAAGTGTTTGTTATTTTTTGTAATTTAGTCTTTTTTATTTTTTTGTAATTAGATGCTTTGTAGTGTTAGGTTTTTTTTAATGTGTAGTTTAGTTTAATTTAATTGGTAGTTAGTTTAATTTTAGTTTGATAATTATATTAGTTTAATTGTTAGTTTAAACTAAGTTTTTTTTTTAATTTGACACTTAAGTTATAATTTAATTTAAGATAGGGAAATTGTAATTTTAATCTAAAGTTAGGGGGCGTTAGGTTTAGGGGTTACTAGTTTAATTTAGTTTATTGTGATGTGGGGGGCTTTTGGTTTACAGGTTAATAGGTTTATTATAGTGGTGGCGGTATAGGGCTTAATAATTTTAGTATAGTGGGGGCGATGTGGGCGGATGAAAGATTAGGGGTTAATAATATTTAAATAGTGTTTGCGATGCGGATGGGCGGCAGTTTAGGGGTTAATAAGTTTATTATAGTGCTGAAAATGGGGTTAATACATTTTTTAGTGGTGGAGATGTCGGGAGCGGCAGATTAGGGGTTACTAACTTTAATATAGTGTTTGAGATGCGGGAGGACTTCGGCTTAGGGGTTGATAGGTAGTTTATGGGTGTTTAGTGTACTTTGTAACAGTTTAGTTATGAGTTTTTTGTTGCAGACTTGTAGCGTAAAACTCATAACTACTGCTTTTAGATGGCGTTATGGATCTTGTCGTTTCAGGCTGCAACACCGTTTTTTTAGTCAGAACGCAAAACTCGTAATACCAGTGCTATGTGAAAAAACTTAATTCTTAAGAGTGCGGGACTGACAGTCCGTTACAGGCTAAAAGGCCTGCGGTACACCTATACCAACAAGACTCGTAATGGCTGCTTTGCTGTTTTAACGCTGGAAATACCTGCTGTTAGTGTTTTTTTCTTATTAAACATTAACAGCGATTTAAAGGGATATAGTAGATGTTGGACTAAGAAGGGCTAAATATGTATGTGTGTATGTATTTCTATGTGTACATATATATGTGTATGTATATATGTATGTATAAATATGTATATGTACGTATACATTCACACACACACAGATATATATACAGTATATAGAAACATAGAAACATGGATATTGACGGCAGATAAGAGCCATAAGCTCAGCAAGGCTGCCCAATATTTTCGAAAAGTATAACCTTATCTAGTTCTTAGGATATCTTATGATTGTCCCAGGCATTCTTAAAGTCCCCCAATATATATATTCACACACACAAATATATATATATATATATATATATATATATATATATATATATATACAGGTGGCCCTCGGTTTACAACGGTTCAATTTACACCGTTTCAGAATAACAACCTTTTTTTTCAGTCATGTGACTGCTATTGAAAAGCATTGAGAAGCAGTGCATTGATTAAAATAGCCAGTAGGTGGAGCTGTTCGCTTGTGTTGCAGCAAAGATATGCAAGCCAAGCAAGCTGAAATTAATCCGTTTAACCAGACCTGAGCTATCGAGCAGCTTGCAAAGGAACAAGATCTTCCTGTCTATAAATCAGTCCAGATTGGAATGCATAGAAAGAACTGTTTGCAGAAAAATGCAAGTAAAGTCTGTGTTGTGTGATTATTTTATTAGGTTTATAATGCTGTTTAGCAAATGTTTTTGTTCATTTAACTTAGTTTAATTATATATTCTGTGTTTTGTGATTATTTTATTAGGTTTATAATGCTGTTTAGCATTTAAAGTCTTCATTTCAAAGCTTTAAAACTAATGTATTAGGTGTTACTTATGTCAATTTTGAGAGGGGCCTGGAACCTAACTCCCTCACTTCCCATTGACTTACATTATAAACTGGGTTTCAATTTACAACGGTTTCAATTTACAACCATTCCTTCTGGAACCTAACCCCGGCATAAACTGAGGGCTACCTGTATATATATATATATATATATATATATATATATATATATATATATATATATATATATATATATAAACTTATATACATACGTTATAAACCTCTATGTTAATAATTATTAATAATATTTTTTAAACATACTAAAATGTACTAAAAAAAAATGACACCTTAATATAACTTTTATCATCTTTAGCGCACATAAAGAATTGTTTTTACTCTTTACTCTTAAGGTTAGGTTTAGCGCACAAGTAAGTGATAAACGGATGAATAATCTATTTCTTTCTTATAAAATATTGAAACATTTTTTATTTATAATTATTAATAATTATTATTATTATAAAATATAATTAAATATTAGAATAATTTATTAGAATTTTTAAGATCCTCAGTCTTGTTTAGTGCACATGAAGAACGTAAGTGCTTTAAAAGAAATAACTCAGTTCTGAATTACAAACTTAATATAACTCCTTGGAAAAAAGGTTAACACAAAACACTATCGGCTAGATCACGAGTTCTGCGTTACCCTTAAAAAGCGGCATTGAGAGGTCCCAACGCTGCTTTTTAACGGCCGCTGGTATTATGAGTCAGGCAGGTACAGGTGTACCGCTCACTTTTCTTCCGCGACTCGAGGCTACCGCAAATCCCCTTACGTCAATTGCGTATCCTATATTTTCAATGGGATTTGCCTAACGCTGGTATTATGAGTCTTGGAAGAAGTGAGCGGTACACCCTCTCCTGTCAAGACTCCTACCGCATTTGAAAGTCAGTAATTAAGAGTTTTATGGGCTAACGCCGGAACATAAAGCTCTTAACTAAAGTGATAAAAAGTACACTAACACCCATAAACTACCTATTAACCCCTAAACCGAGGCCCCCTCACATAGCAAACACTTAAATATTTTTTTTAACCCCTAATCTGCCGACCGGACATCGCGGCTACTTTGATAAATGTTTTAACCCTTAAACTGCCGCACTCCCGCCTCGCAAACACTAGTTACATTTTATTAACCCCTAATCTGCCGTCCCTAACATCGCCGACACCTACCTACATTTATTAACCCCTAATCTGCTGCACCCAAAGTCGCCGCTACTATACTAAATTTATTTAAATTTAAAAATTGTAATTTATTTTTTATTATCTGTAATTTAGTGTTTTTTTTTCCGTAATTTAGTTTATTTATTTTAATTGTAATTAGTTTCATTTAATTTAGGTAATTTATTTAATTATAGTGTAGTGTATTTGTAACTTAAGTTAGGATTTATTTTACAGGTACATTTGTATTTATTTTAGCTAGGTAGCTATTAAATAGTTAATAACTATTTAATAACTATTCTACCTAGTTAAAATAAATACAAAGTTGCCTGTAAAATAAAAATAAATCCTAAAATAGCTACAATGTAACTATTAGTTATATTGTAGCTATATTAGGGTTTATTTTATAGGTAAGTATTTAGTTTTAAATAGGAATAATTTAGTTAATAATAGTAATTTTCTTTAGATTTATTTAAATTAGATTTAATTTAGGGGGGTTAGGGTTAGGGTTAGACTTAGGTTTAGGGGTTAATAAATTTAGTATAGTGGCGGCGACGTTGGGGGCAGCAGATTAGGGATTAATAATTGTAGGTAGGTGGTGGCGATGTTGGGGGTGGCAGATTAGGGGTTAATAACTATAATGTAGGTGTCGGCGATGTTAGGGGCAGCAGATTAGGGGTTCATAGGTATAATGTAGGTGGCAGCGGTGTTTAGAGCGGCAGATTAGGGGTTAATAGTATAATGCAGGTGGCGACGATGTTGGGGGTGGCAGATTAAGGGTTAATAAGTGTAAGATTAGGGGTGTTTAGACTCTGGGTTCATGTTAGGGTGATAGGTGTATCTAAAACAAATGGGGGAGGGGTGCACTCAAAGAACAGAGCAGTGAGTGGGACTACCTATAAATGCTGAAAATGCTGAAAAAATAGGATCCAATCTATGATTGAATTCTATCACACTGAGTATGTATATTAAAATAAAAATTAAAATAAAGGTGCGATATAATTATATCTGGCGTTGGTGTGGTGTACTAAAGGCTCATTAAATAATGACAAACCTATGATATATGGTGGTGTCCTATTAGATTAGGATTGAAATGACACTATCACGTGTGTTAGGGAGAGTGTGGTGTTTCGTGAATATGTGGCGGTTAATATACTTGTGGGTCCTCAATTTGTAAAGTGCAATATAGAAGCAATGTGCAATTGCAATATAGATGCAATACAAATGTGATACAAATGCAATACAGATGCAATACAAATGTGATCCGTGGATGCAATGTTCAAGGTGTAGAAATTAGAAGGCTGGTGCAAATAATAGATAAAATATTTTACTACGATTGGTTAATAAATTCCTCATGGGAATCTGTTACACAGATATATGTCTATAAGTTGATGCATCCAAGTAGATTAAAGCAAATGCGCAATTCTTATGAAGGTTGACACATAACAATACATAAGCAAATGAAAGTGGGAAAGTGATACACTGTAACGGCAATGATAAAATAGCTGTGTAAGCATAGACAATAAAATCGCTAAAAATAGCTGTAAGATTAAAAGGACACTTTTGTCCGTATGAATAAGTCCTTGATCAAAAATATCACAATTACAGTTCAGCTCCAATATATGTAGCTTGTTATAATCCCGCAATTAAAACTGAGTAGTACAGAGTTATTAGTTGCTCACCCCTACCGGACTACCGATATCCCTTACCTCCTCTTCAAACTTTGTGGGTTATGGGAAGGCTGTATCTGTCCCGGGATGGTCTCTCTGATCGGCGTATTGCCGTGTAAGCCAATGTCAGCTGTGATGGTTTATTTTAGTCGGCGTCTCACCTTTAAATTTTCCCGGTCAATCCTTCCTACCCTGACGTGTACACAGAGGGATCACGTGGTCCTCGGAGGTCCTATCGGATAGCCGGGTCATGGGGGGAGTGGTTCAGTAGCGGTTCTGTCAGGTTTTCTCGCTGGAGCCAAATTGGGTCAGTCTAGATTATCAAAATCTACACGTTTCAGCGCTGAGTATGCGCCTTTATCAAGGTGTAGACATATTTTTTATTTTCTCATAGGAAACAACGGGGCTGCGTTAGAAGCTGAACGCTGCTTTTTTGCAGGTGTTATTTTTTTTTTTTTTGCCAGGTCAGCCCCACTGTTTCCTATGGGGAAATCGTGCACGCGGACGTTTAGCCAACTTACCGCTGACTTAAACAGCGCTGGTATTGAGGTGAGATGTGGAGCTACATTTTGCTCAATGCTCACTTTTCTGAGGCTAACACAGCCATTCAGAAAACTCGTAATACCAACGTTGTTTTAAGTGAGCGGTAAAAAAAAAAGACTTGTTAGCACTGCATGGCTCTACCGAAAAAACTTGTGATTTAGCCGAGTGTAAATAGGGGCGCTATCACTTTAAAATTATGCCATTCTGCACAAGTAAAGACTCAGATGCTAGGTGTGAATAGATACTCAAAGTGTCTATTAAACACAATAAAGTGTAAATAGGGGCACTATCACTTTAAGATTAGCCAATCTGCAATGACCGGGGAAACAAATATTTGGTATAAATTGTTACTCAGAATTGCAATAAGTGATATGTAGATATGTAATGTGTAAATACAAATTACAATAATGCATATATAAAATATAACCTATATAGATATACTTCAAGGTGCAAATATTATAAAAGGAAAAATAAAAAGAATTATATATTTGTTAAATAAAAGTCCAATTAAGTTTAACAGGCTGCTCTCCTCAGGGTAATGGCCGTCCACTTCAAAACAGATCTATAGAAAAGGGAGAAGGCGCCAACATAGCGTGATTCTGCAAATATTTGCTAGATATACAATTTTGAATCAAATACACTCACATGTATTCAAGCACTGTAACGTAGTGCAGACTCAGCAGACCGGATCCTCTGAGTTGTCTCTCCAGGTATATATGACAGGAACAACTGCAAAGGAGTGCGTTTCACTCTGATGTGTGCTCTATAAATATAAGAGACAATCCCCACATAGCATAATACTGTATGAATGAAAATATTTTGCTAATAGGTGGATAAATTACACTCACTTGTGCTCTAACACTGTACTGTAGTGCAGACTTGGCAGGCCAGAGCCTCTGAGCTGTCTGAGCTGTCATCCACAATCAAGTGAAACTAGGTGTATGACCAGGTGTATGGTGTATCTTTCAGCTTGCTTGCAGAGTTCAGGGTGTGGTTAACAACCACAAAATAGTTTGTTATTGTGAATAAAAAAAGTGGATCAAAAATAGCAAGTAACTTTGGAAAACTTAAAAACAAGTGTTTATTAAACACATAGATAAAATACAGCGACACGTTTCACAGTAATGTTACTGTTTCCTCAGGCTGATCATGTCGGGTTAAGCGCAGATAAAGAACTTACACATCTCAAAATAAATACCTTAGATTCACTAAAACCAGCAGGAGTAAAATAATTATTTATCGCCTAGATTTGGAGTTTGGCGGTAGATGGGGTGCGTTAGCTACGCGTGGTTTATGTCTAACGCAAGGAGTTTTTTAACGCGGGTATTTAGAGTTGAAAAAAAAACCTTCTAACGATACTCCTAACGCGTGTATTTCACACGCGGAATCCTGCCCGCGTTAGACAGTCTCCTATAGAGATCAATGGAAAAGCGAACAAACACGCTTTTTTCATCTAACACTCGATCTCGCGAGAAATACGCACAGCTCGGTCATATGACGCATACCACATACTGCACAACAATAACACGCCGCAAAAGTCACAACAACAATCACTAAACAAAGCACATAAGCATTACACATTCAGAAGCGGGGGGAATTTTAATTAAATAAAATACAGGGAATACTCATATTATTTAAGATGCGGAAATACGGAAAATAACAACAAGGAAAACAAAAAACACAATCATACACTAGCAAAATACTCGCATTCAAAATTACTATATATTAGGACAAACATACATATACAACACTTCACTAATACCACACCATCGCAAATTAACATTTAAACATAATACTATTGGAGAATGTTATAGAAAACGAGCACTATGACATCATCGCATTCTACACATTCCACAAATACTAACTCGAAATGAGCATGCGCAAATTCACACACCTAATACACATTGCACAAATACTAATTACTAATAAAGCACACCTGAACACAATTTACAAGGCAAACCGGTACAACATTTACACAGGGTATATAAGCACCACACAAGCATGGCTTCTTTCACTGTGTTGCTGGTGGGTTTTTGGAGATTGGAGCTTAGAGATTTTGTGCATTATTGTGAGTCAGTTAGTGTTATCGTGAGTGAGTTAGTGGTAGTGTGAGTTTGAGTTAGTGGTAGTGTGAGTTAGAGAGTTAGTGGTAGTGTGAGTTAGAGAGTTAGTGGTAGTGTGAGTTAGAGAGTTAGTGGTAGTGTGAGTTAGAGAGTTAGTGGTAGTGTGAGTTAGAGAGTTAGTAGTAGTGTGAGTTAGAGAGTTAGTGGTAGTGTGAGTTAGAGAGTTAGTGGTAGTGTGAGTTAGTGAGTGACAGTTGGTTTGGGTGAGTGTGCGAGTGCTTTTTCTGTACACTTAACACATTTACAAGCAAACACATTCAATACATACATACACTTATCAATAACACTACATACACTCCATACCCCATACCCTCTCATACTGCACTCCATACCCCATTCCCTGTAGTCCCATTCCCTTTCATCCCATTTACTCTTATCCCATACCCCTTCCCCATCCCATCCCCTAGTTACATTTAGTTTACATATCCTCCTTTTAGTCTTCTTCTTCATTTTGTTTATTTAAATACTCCTTACCCTCTTTTATTTATATCCCTTTCACACTTTCAGCACTTTTTTAGTCTTTTTAGTTCTTTATTTTGACCCCCTTTCATTTGATCACACTCACTTTTTGTTTGCTTATTTGGGGTTTAGTTTAGGGAAGAGATGGAGGGCAGGCAGGGGAGAGGTAGAGGGGGAGGAGAGGGAGGGGGAGAGGAACAAGGGCAGGAAGGGGGGCAGGAAGGGGGGCAGGAAGCGGGGGTGGAAGCGGTGGGTGGACCCAGCCACTTGGTTCAAGATGAACAAGTGGCTGGGCCCAGTGGCGGACAGAGTAGGGCTTCACAGTCTGGGAAACAGAGGGCATCATCACAGGGGAAGGCCAAGGCGACTAGGGAGGCAAGGTTTTCTATGGAGGAGAAGGAGGCCCTCGTAGAAGCCTATATGGCCAGGCATAGGAGGCTGCAGCATCAGAAGACCACCCAGATTGAGAAGAGGAAGCTCTGGCAGGAGATAAGGAATGCAGTCAATGCAGTGGGTGGCCGGAACAGAGATATGGACTCTATTAAACATCGCTACCGGGACTGCAAGATGGATCTTAAGAAAAAGTTAAGCCAGGAGTCCCAACATGCCGCAGGAACCGGTGGCGGCCCTGCACTGGAAATCGATTACTGCCGATGGGAGGAAATGTTGCGTCCCAGCATCTCCGAGGTGGATATAGTCGTATCGGAGGAATAGATACCGGGAACCTGCCATTCTCATCTGATGGTAAGCTCATTTAAGAATAAATTAACATACGAATGTATTTCAAGGGACACTATACGCAAACCTTTCCTTTCATGATTAAGGTAGAGAATACAATTTTAAACAACATTCCAATTTACTTATATTAACTAATTGCTTCATTCTTTAGATATACTTTAATGAAGAAATAGCCATGCACACGGTGAACCAATCACAGGAGGCAGCTATATGCAGCTCCCAATCAGCAGCTTCTAAGCATATCTAGATATGCTTTTCAGCAAAGAATATCCACAGAATGAAGCAAATTAGATAAGAAAAGTAAATTAGAAAGTTTATTATAATTGTATGCTTCTAAATCATGAAAGATAAAAAATTGGGTTTCATGTCCCTTTAAGGATCAGATTAATGCTATTACGTTGTTTACACGCATTCACAATTACTTTGCGGTTACATTAGTATCTAGGCTATAGGTTAGGTGTGCATTTAAACATACTGAAAACAAACGCTAAAACATTCAGATTGACCAGAGATATCACAAACACAGTTTAGAAAATGCGGAAATCGTATTGATTGTTAGATTTCAAAGTGGATTAATGAGGCTGCATTTGTAATTGTATCGTAAGCTAAGTAATTTAAAGCTTTATTTGGAAATATGCTAATATATACATTTATTTCTTTTTCAAATATACAGAGTCTGGGGAGGAGGCAGCACAGCAACTACAGGCTCCTCCTTTTCCCCTGGATGAGAGTGGTGGGGATGAATCTCCACCTCGAAGGGAAGAGGCCCCCCTTGACGAAGAGGCCCCCCTTGATGAAGAGGCCCCGGAAGCAGAGGAAGAGGCCGCAGAAGCAGAGGCCCCTCAAGGACCAGCAGGCCGCCGTGCACCAGCAGGCCACCGTGCACGGGCACCCCGCGTGCACAACAAGAGGAAATAAGGGAGGTGCGGGTTCTACTAGACTACATTGACCAGATGCGTAACTCCCGGATCCAAAATATAGAAGGCAGAAATAGAATTATTGAAGGCCAAAACAAAATCATTGAAGGCCAAACCCAAATCATACACCTCCTTACTCGAATAGAAGAAGGCCAAAACAGAACCTTTCAACTCCAACAAGAGATGTTTAATTTATTCCGGGAGGCGCATGCTGGTCTGGATCCTGCTGGTCTGCCTCCTGCTGGGCCTCCTGCTCCTGGGCCGCCATCTGCTGGGCCTCCTGCTCCTGGGCCACCATCTGCTGGGCCTCCTGCTCCTGGGCTGCCATCTGCTGGGCCTCCTGCTCCTGGGCCTCCTGCTCCTGGGCCGCCATCTGCACGGCCTCCTGCTCCTGGGCCTCCTGCTCCTGGGCCTTCTGCTCCTGGGCCGCCATCTGCTGGGCCTCCTGCTCCTGGGCTGCCATCTGCTGGGCCTCCTGCTCCTGGGCTGCCATCTGCTGGGCCTCCTGCTCCTGGGCCGCCATCTGCTGGGCCGCCATCTGCTGGGCCTCCTGCTCCTGGGCCACCATCTGCTGGGCCTCCTGCTCCTGGGCCGCCATCTGCTGGGCCTCCTGCTGCTGGGCCTCCTGCTGATCCATCTGCTCCTGCCGGTCCATCTGCTCCTGCCGGGCCATCTTCTCCTGCCGGGCCATCTTCTCCTGCCGGGCCATCTCCTCCTGCCGGGCCATCTCCTCCTCCTCACCTTGGTCGTCCCAGTACTCTTCCTTCCACTTTTCCCACAACATCTCCAATGAGAACTCGTCGGAGTCGGCAGTTGCCCCTCCCAGAGCCTCAGCCCCGTGGGAAGAGGGGAAGGAAGAGGAAGTAAGTATTTGTTTTCATGTTTAATTATTTTTTATTTAATGTGTAATGGATAGGTATGTGATGATGTGGTTTTCATACACTTGTGGACCACACTCTGTATATAATCTACTTCTATGGGACTGGGTCCATGGAGGCAGATTGTTTGCAGAGTGTGGGTTATAAGTGTGTGAAAACCACATCATCACATACCTATCTGTCAGGTTTTCCTTTGCCCTTCCCCCAATGCCTATAAAGCTTCCTTCTCAGCTGCAGACAAGTGCTTAGTAATTTGTTTGTAGTGAGCACTGTTTCTGAGCCACATCAGGATTTCTACTCCTGTGATCTTTATTCACACTCTAAGAGATAAAATCTTCAAAGTTAAATCAGATTCTCTGAACTGTTATTTTGCTAACGTTACTTATCTGTACGACTGAGATATTAAACTTCAGTGTGGGAGCCTTATATGAAAACATTGTGGCAGTACACACCTCCTTCTGATTTATCTCCTGTCCTGTGTATATATTTCAACTTGTCTCGCTCTGCCTCACAGCCCACAGAGGAATCCTCTCTCTCTACTGCTGCTGCTAACGGAGCAATTTCCCTGTCACATCTAAGCAGCCAGCTGGATCCTAAACTGAAACTACTCACCGGAACAACAGCTGATCCTGTCTGTATCAACGCTGCAGAGAAAAACATCAGCGTCTGGGATCTTCACACACTGAAACCACGGACAAGGCACTGCCTGCAGTAAATCAGCTTGTGTGAATACTTAACACAACTTGTCCTGCATCCTCCTCTTCATTTAGGAGTCTCCAGGTAAATATTCATTACCCTGAATAAGGGATTTGCATACTCATATCTGTATATAAATTGGAGTTACTTACCTTGAACCTGCAACCCTTAAAGGGACACACATGTTAAGAAGCTACTGCTTAAAGGGATATACTATACTTTACAGCATACCTAAGTTGGGACATTACCTAAAGTCTTACAAATCTTACCGCTGCTCATCTGCCTACTACCTAGGAGGTAACTAAAGTACTGCTACATAACCTGTGTTATAATTATCAGAGGAACTTTATCAGTACATTATAAAAAACTTCACTTCTGTCTAATTCTGTAACCCATTCTATTACCAGGATTGCAGCAGACAAAGTGATACAAAACCTTATTTAGGTCTACAGTTGAGTTCCATAGACTGAATTCTTCAATTAAACTGACATATTACTAAGCCTAAAACGCAATGGAGCCAGTAGACCTACCGCAAGTAGTTTATACTCTCTCACAAAGAGTCGACCAATTGGCACAAGGCCTTAAACAGCTACAATTTGAAAACCAAACTTTACATGAACTTTTAAAGGAAACCCTGACCTCTAAGACCTCTGAACCTGACCCTCAGGTGTCCCTACCAGATCCATTCTCTGGCAACCGTAGACTTTATAGACAGTTCAAAAACTCTTGCAGTTTGTTATTTCAACTAAAAGCCAAGACATACAAGACTGACAAGATTAAAGTTTTAGCTACCATTTCCTTCTTGAGAGGGGAACCACGGGCATGGGCAGACACACTATACGAGACAGATGACCCTATTCTTTCATCTCTAGACCGGTTCATACATGCTATGGATGAACTGTACTTGGATTCCAACCTCCAACAGACCGCCGAGACAAACATGAGAAGTCTCAAACAAGGAAAACGGCAAGTGGAGGAATATATAACGGAGTTTAAACAATACTCCACGGACTCCTTATGGAATACAGTAGCGCTTAAGAACCAGTTTAGGATAGGGTTATCAGACGCAATTAAAGATGAACTGGCCCGAATCGACTTACCTGATTCCCTAGAACAACTTATGAGACTTACTACCCAAATTGATAGACGTCTCCGCGAGAGGAGAAGCGAACGGGGTTATCAGGAGAACACACACAGAGCAACCTCCTCACACCGTTTGCCTCCCATACACAAAACAACCCCAGAACCTATGGACATAGGTATAATCCGTGGACCACTCACTTCCGAAGAACGCAACCGCAGAAGGACTCAAATGCTCTGCATGTACTGTGCTAATCCGAACCACACGGTGAAGGACTGTCCAACGCTGATAAAGAATAAGAGAAGTAAGTGCATTACTATTCATACATCTTGTGTTTCACATATGAACTCCACTTACTGTCGTCTCCCATTAACTTTGCAGTGGGACCAAAGCAGACTGAAGACTGAGGCCATCGTGGATTCAGGGGCTTATGGAAATTATTTGGATTTAGATGTTGTTAAAAGAAATAAAATTAAGTTTGTGTGCAAGCAGCAACCTGTTGTTGTTCGTGTAATTGATGGTTCAAACATCCACACAGGTCCTATTACACATGAAACAGTACCTTTGCAGGTACAAACGTCCACAGGACATACTGAATACTTAGTATTTGACATACTTCCTTCACCATTGTTTCCTGTCGTTTTGGGTCTTAGTTGGCTACAAGAACATAATCCTTTTATCGATTGGAAGAATTTAACATTAGGGCTAACTTCTGACTATTGCAAAACCACTTGTTATCCACAGGTACACGTCTTACAGCTATCACATTCCGAAGTCAACCTACCTGAAGTCTACAAGGATTTTGCTGATGTTTTCAGCAAAAGAGAGGCAGAAACTTTACCACCACATCGTAAATACGACTGCCCTATAGAACTTCAACCGGGTGCTGTTGTTCCCCATGGACATCTATATCCTCTCAGCCAGCCAGAGTTAGAACATCTAAAAAATTACCTTGATGAGAACCTCCGAAAGGGCTTCATAAGACCTTCTACTTCCCCAGCAGGGGCAGGAATGTTCTTCGTCAGAAACAAAGATTCCTCACTTAGACCAATCATAGATTACAGAGAACTAAACAGAAGAACTATAAAAAACCGATACCCTCTCCCCCTCATACCAGAACTCATTGAAAGATTAGGAAACGCAAAAATTTTCACAAAACTGGATCTTCGTGGGGCTTATAATCTTGTCAGGATTCGAAAAGGTGATGAGTGGCTTACCGCCTTTAGGACGAGATATGGCCTGTATGAGTACAGGGTAATGCCATTCGGGCTATGTAATGCCCCCGCGACGTTCCAGTACTTCATAAATGATGTATTCAGGGATCTTCTGGATGTCTGTCTAGTCATTTATTTAGACGACATACTCATATATTCCGATGATCTTCCTCAACATATCACACATGTCAGATGGGTACTCTCCAGACTCCGTTCTCATCAGTTGTACGCAAAACCTGAAAAATGTGAATTCCACAAGGATACCATATCCTTTCTTGGGTACCACATCAGTTCAGCTGGGATTCAAATGGAAGAAAATAAAGTTAGTACAGTAAGGAACTGGTGTCAACCAACATCAAAGAAAGAACTTCAACGCTTCCTCGGTTTTGCTAACTACTACCGGAAATTTAAAAAGAATTTCTCTAAGATAGTAAGACCTCTTACTATTCTCACAGGTACATTACCATTTAAATGGAACAACGAAGCTAACCAAGCATTTATAGAGTTAAAACAAAGGTTTACAACTGCACCGATTCTACAGTTTCCTAACCCTCAGCATCAATACGTAATGGAGGTAGATTCCTCGGATTACGCCATCGGGGCCATTCTATCTCAATGGGAGACACCAGCTACACCTCTCCACCCAGTGGCTTTCTTTTCTAAAGTTCTCTCTTCAGCTGAGAGGAACTACTCTATTGGCGATAAAGAACTACTTGCCATAAAACGTTCTCTTGAGCAATGGAGACATCTTTTAGAAGGCACTATCCACCCCATAATTATATACACAGACCATAAGAATTTGGAGTATCTACAGAATAATAAAACCTTGTCTGCTAGACAAGTAAGGTGGAGCTTGTTCTTTACAAGATTCACTTTTACTATTATCTACAGACCTGCTGACAAAAACCGCAAGGCAGATGCCCTATCAAGAAAGGAACCTATTCCTATATTTCATGAGGAGTCCCGAAACATTATACCCAAAGAATGTTTCCTGGGTATCACAACCGACCTACGTATGGAGTTAAAGTCTTCCCTACAAAACGATTTAGAGATTCCACATCATGCTGTAACGCTTAAACCGGATGGCTTTTATTATTTCAAGGATAGGTTGTACATCCCAAGAAATCTTAGAGCACACATTCTCAGACTTTACCATGACACACCATTAGCTGGTCACCAGGGAATAAAACGTACCACTGAGAAGCTCTCAAGGGCATACTGGTGGCCAGGTTTACATACTTCTGTGAAAGAGCATATCCAAACCTGTATCGTGTGTTCCACATGTAAGTCTGATAATCAATCTCCTTTTGGTCTCCTAATGTCCCTCGAAGTTCCAAGCAAGCCATGGCAACAGGTGGGAATGGATTTTATAGTCGAACTCCCTGAATCAGAACATCAGAATACCATATTAGTAGTAGTTGACCACTTCACAAAGATGGCTCACTTCATCCCTTTCCACAAGCTCCCAACCTCCTCTGAGACAGCGGATCTTTTCTTGAAGCACATAGTTAGGCTACATGGTCTCCCAACGATTCTGGTTTCCGACAGGGGAACTCAATTCACATCACATTTCTGGAAACAACTCTGCAAGATCCTAAACATCGAACACCGTTTTTCAACGTCTTATCATCCCCAAACTAACGGACAAGTAGAACGCGTAAATCAGTGGTTGGAACAGTACCTTCGCTGTTACTGCTCACACCATCAAACCACCTGGATGCAGTACTTACCAATGGCCGAATTCTCCTTTAATGATGCCATGAATTCCACCATCAACATGTCTCCATTTTATGCAAATTACGGATTCCACCCACAGATAACCTTTGCTGAAGGAGTTGTTGCTACTTCACCCCTGGTCGATTCCATGACAAATTCCTTAATAGAAACCATCAAGGTACTCCAGGAGAACATCAGAGACGCACAGGCCACTCAAAAAAGATTTTACGACCTACGAAGAAGGGAGCCCCCGAAATATGAAGTGGGACAAAAGGTTTGGCTATCCACAAAAAACCTTAGATTACATATACCCTCTAGGAAGTTATTCACAAAATTCATAGGACCCTTTACCATTAACAAGATCATCAATGTCAATGCAGTTTCATTGGAACTACCATCAAATTTACATGTACATCCGACCTTCCATGTATCCCTATTAAAACCAGCTAGGGACATGAGGGATTCCAATTTGGTACTGCCTCCTACATCGGAGATTGTTCAGCCTGATGAATACGAGGTCCAAACCTTACTGGATTCTAGGTACCACAAGGATCAACTGCAATATCTAATACGGTGGAAGGGCTATTCCAGCCAGGAGGATTCTTGGGAACCCTCCACTAACATTCATGCACCTCGGCTTGTCGCCCTCTTCCACCGCCGCAATCCGGATCGTCCTCGGCCTCAATCTGTGGGACAGCTTGCTTGAAAGGGGGGTCATGTCAGGTTTTCCTTTGCCCTTCCCCCAATGCCTATAAAGCTTCCTTCTCAGCTGCAGACAAGTGCTTAGTAATTTGTTTGTAGTGAGCACTGTTTCTGAGCCACATCAGGATTTCTACTCCTGTGATCTTTATTCACACTCTAAGAGATAAAATCTTCAAAGTTAAATCAGATTCTCTGAACTGTTATTTTGCTAACGTTACTTATCTGTACGACTGAGATATTAAACTTCAGTGTGGGAGCCTTATATGAAAACATTGTGGCAGTACACACCTCCTTCTGATTTATCTCCTGTCCTGTGTATATATTTCAACTTGTCTCACTCTGCCTCACAGCCCACAGAGGAATCCTCTCTCTCTACTGCTGCTGCTAACGGAGCAATTTCCCTGTCACATCTAAGCAGCCAGCTGGATCCTAAACTGAAACTACTCACCGGAACAACAGCTGATCCTGTCTGTATCAACGCTGCAGAGAAAAACATCAGCGTCTGGGATCTTCACACACTGAAACCACGGACAAGGCACTGCCTGCAGTAAATCAGCTTGTGTGAATACTTAACACAACTTGTCCTGCATCCTCCTCTTCATTTAGGAGTCTCCAGGTAAATATTCATTACCCTGAATAAGGGATTTGCATACTCATATCTGTATATAAATTGGAGTTACTTACCTTGAACCTGCAACCCTTAAAGGGACACACATGTTAAGAAGCTACTGCTTAAAGGGATATACTATACTTTACAGCATACCTAAGTTGGGACATTACCTAAAGTCTTACAAATCTTACCGCTGCTCATCTGCCTACTACCTAGGAGGTAACTAAAGTACTGCTACATAACCTGTGTTATAATTATCAGAGGAACTTTATCAGTACATTATAAAAAACTTCACTTCTGTCTAATTCTGTAACCCATTCTATTACCAGGATTGCAGCAGACAAAGTGATACAAAACCTTATTTAGGTCTACAGTTGAGTTCCATAGACTGAATTCTTCAATTAAACTGACACTATCCTTGTTCATGATATTGATTGGTTTCTGTGATGTGATGTCCAAACTGTTTCCCGAATCGCAAACAAAATTACCATTACAATTATCCATGATGGCATATTACTGTTTGAATGCCAATAACACAGCTTAAAGGGACAGTCGGAACATTATTGATTACAAAGAAAACACTGTATTATGCATTATCAAGTTTGAAACAACAAAACATGGAGAAATACGTGTGACTTATGTGCTTACCCTTGTATCTATGCCTATGAAAAATTACCACTTATTTGTTGTTCTGACCTAACAACATTTTAGAAAATCAATGATCAATACATGGTAAATATGCTGTATGAGCTCAAGGTTTTATATATACAGATGCTATCAAAATGCCCTCTAGTGGTCAAATTGCATTCTGATTACATGCACTCTTCAAGCTCTAAGAAATGAGCACACGAACCTCATAGGTTTAGCTAGCAAATAAAAATAAACACAGAAAAATGATTAATTGGTGAGAAACCTTTGATATCATTGATATAACAAAATTGTCTTTTTTAATAATGCAAAACATTATTTGTTTTCTAGACTGTCCCTTTAACAAAATTACATATGCTAACATATAATATTTGGTGATTGTTGGTATATCTACATGTACTTGTTCAAACAAGTAATATTGAAAAAAGATTTATATTGACGTGTTAAATAAAGTCTATTTTCTTAAAGAGACATTATTGTGTTTATTTTTATTTTTTAGAAAGACATTTGTTTTAACAATGAATATGGTTTAAAGTCCTTTTAGGACTGAAAAAAAATAAATATGCTAACAATAATATATTTGGAGATTAACCAATGTGGAACTCATACATGATACAAAAATCAACATTTGGGACAGTATACAATCTTTTTAACAGAACTGCATGTAATAGACACTACTAGAAACAACAAGATTAACATATACTGATATCAAAATCAATATTAAAAAGCTTTAAACACTTTCAAAGAAAATCGGGTTATCTCTATTGAAAAGATAGATGGAAACCCCATTACAACCGTAAAACAAGACAATACCCCATCATTAACATATGAAAAGACCCTTTACACAAACAGGGGAAAGCTGGAGATGGTACTCTCATGAAACTTTGAGGCTTGGCGAGGAGTCTGAAAATTACTTCAATTTTATTTGAACAGAAACAAAAGTAGATGTGTATTTGGTAAACAATGGACTTTATAACTAGAGACAAAATAAAATATTTTGGTTTTTAATGTGAGTGTCTAATGAACCTTTAATAAAATATACGACAAAATTACATTTAGAAGAATTCGGCATCATATATTTAGCATATGATAAAGATAAATGCATATTGATTACTTTATTATAATACAATAGCGCATATTTATGAATTAGATATCTTTAACATTAAACACAACAGTCATTTTTCATAAAAAGGAACATATTGTTGACAAACATATTAAACAACATGGACTATAAAGATTTGCACTTGCCTCGAAATATCTTATGCATGAAAACATTTTGCTTTCATTCGTTTATTCAACCTGACATCCAGCAAAAGAGAATGTGGTGGTCTTTATCAGCTATGGGTCAACAATGTAACATGATGCACACAATCCATATTCGCCATGGTTTTAAACTTGTCTTCTCAATCACAAACGTGTGTAACGTGCACAAACAAATATTGCGGGACTATGTAATACAATCAGACGTTTTTTTACACCTTTGCCTGTGACATCTTAATTAACATGGCGCTTCCTTGATCACGTAAGAATGCAATCCAATAAAAGGCGCATTCTTGATCACGTAAGAACGCAATCCAATAAAAGCCGCATCCTTGATCGCGTAAAAATGCCATCCAATAAAAGGCGCATCCTTGATCGCGTAAAAACCGCAGCCAATACAAGGACTCAGTTGACAGCTTGGCATATCAATAAGAAACGTATTTATATTTTAGTAACTAGTATGTGTCTATATTGCTATCTAGGAATGTCACGATAGATAACGAAATACTGTGATCTATAAAATATAATACATTATCGAAAAGAAGGAGATATTTAATTAGAAGCAGAGGATTTATAACTAAACTATTTAGCAAGCAGCATGTTTTAATTACAAATTAAATCAATATTGGTTACACGAGTATGTACGACATTGCAATTTGAAATATATTGTTACAATAAATGTCAATATTTGGATTTTTGTGTTTCCTGTCCCTTTAAAAGAAAATTAATGCTAGGAGATGCATTAGTAAAATAGGGATGTGTTAGATATTATATGTCAAAGGGACAGTCAACCCCAGAAATCGAATTTTCAAAAATATAGCTAATCCCTTTATTACACATTACTAATTTTTGAACAACAAACACAGTTATATATTAATATACATTTTACTTCTGTTATTATCTTGTATCTAAGCTTCTGATGACTGCCCCATTATTTAGGTTCTTTTGACAGACATGCAGTTTAGCCAATCAATGCTCACTCCTAGGTCACTTTACGTGCATGATCTCAATGTTATCTATATGAAACATGTGAACTAATGCCTTATAGTAGTCAATATTTTTACAACATTAGAGGCAGTCTTCAAGGTCGAAGAACATAGCATATGAACCTCCTCTGTTTACCTTTCAAATAACTATAACAAGAGAACAAAGCTAAATGTTGAATAAAAGCTAATTAGGAAGTTGGGTAAACTCGCATGCCCTATTTAAATCATGAATCATCTTTTCGGACTTGACTGTCCCTTTAACTATAGCTATGGTGTATATCTTTAACATTTAAAAGATACACATGAGAAATACATATGCCATTGATGTTTTAAGATATGTTTAGATTGTTTTGGAATAACAATAATAACACATGTATTGATCAAACATGTCATTTATTCAAGTTGAAATATGGTCAGCCTACCTATAGCCATATATGGGAGGAGAAGTATTTTTTACAAATATTTAGAAAAACATATTCCTCATCTAAAATATGCGCATTACACACAGATATTGATTTGGTTACACTACTACAATAAGATAGAATTGAAAATGAAATACATGTGCTGTCAACATTACAATAAGATTGTTTATTAATAAGATTATATGTCCTTGTTCATGTAAAAAGGACAAAAACGCTTTAGAAATGGAAATCCATTCATTAACAATTGTGCTCAGCATCACTTAAAGGGACATGATTTTGTTTTGTAAAAAGAGGATACACAGAGACAATACTATTTCAATAAAATGAACACTTTACAGGGATTATATAATTGTATCAATCCTCGGATCATTTGTTAAAGGTGCATCAATTCACGCAGAGTTTATAAATACACACATGGATGTGAAATTTGCAATATACATATATATACACAAATAACAATCTATATATACATATATAAAAGAATTACTATGCTAATCATAATCATGCAATGATAAAGCTTTACAAAAAATATATAAAGACAAATAATAAAATTAAATTGGAGATGTTAATCTTAAAGTCATTTACAATTGTATTACATATATGATTCAGGAAACACCATTATTTTTGCAAAGGTCCCTTTAAGGATTAACCAGATAAACTAGAGATTTCAATCAATGACATGAATAAAGAGGACAAAGAATCGTGGAATGACATGTCTTTTATTAGTATGTCAGAAAACATCAACGTTTATAAATAATCTTTTAAATATAAGGAAAATTGGAGCCATATGACAAGGTAACAGAGTGCATCACAGTCCATGAAGAGAGTTGCCAAGGGCCAGCATAGCCCCATTGGAGCCATATGACAAGGTAACAGAGTGCATCACAGTCCATGAAGAGAGTTGCCAAGGGCCAGCATAGCCCCATTGGAGCCATATGACAAGGTAACAGAGTGCATCACAGTCCATGAAGAGAGTTGCCAAGGGCCAGCATAGCCCCATTGGAGCCATATGACAAGGTAACAGAGTGCATCACAGTCCATGAAGAGAGTTGCCAAGGGCCAGCATAGCCCCATTGGAGCCATATGACAAGGTAACAGAGTGCATCACAGTCTATGAAGAGAGTTGCCAAGGGCCAGCATAGCCCCATTGGAGCCATATGACAAGGTAACAGAGTGCATCACAGTCCATGAAGAGAGTAGCCAAGGGCCAGCATAGCCCCATTGGAGCCATATGACAAGGTAACAGAGTGCATCACAGTCCATGAAGAGAGTTGCCAAGGGCCAGCATAGCCCCATTGGAGCCATATGACAAGGTAAGAGAGTGCATCACAGTCCATGAAGAGAGTAGCCAAGGGCCAGCATAGCCCCATTGGAGCCATATGACAAGGTAACAGAGTGCATCACAGTCTATGAAGAGAGTTGCCAAGGGCCAGCATAGCCCCATTGGAGCCATATGACAAGGTAAAAGAGTGCAACAGGCACAACAATAATAAAAAAAGGCCAAATGGCAACCATAAAAAACAACATCAACATGTGGACGGAGGATTCTTATCTGCGCCCTTGGAGCATCTCCAGATCCTCCACTTACTGGTCATCCCCTTCATCGTCCTGTGCCTGTCCAGCTACAGATTCAAGCATTGAATTCCACTGCCTCATCTGACGTAGAGTCATATGCTGAACCTGTAGCTGGGCCTGAAGGGTGTCGCTCATCCCTCTCATGACAGCTGCGTTCCTCAACACGGCCTGCTCTACGCGGGCTAGACCTTCTAGCGTGAGCCATGTTGAGTCACAGCCTAAAATAAAGAAAAAATTAAATATTAATGATAATTACACAACATAACAAAAAATAAGCAAAGATACATTGTCATCATAAAGACAAATCATTCTTTAAATTAATTTGTTGAAATTGATTATTTACACATGAAATATGTTATTCAGACAGACCTAAACCATTAAAGGGACATTTTACTCCAACATGTTTTCCCCTTTAATTGGTTTTTGATGATCCACTTTTACAGCTTGAGTGTCTAAAATCTTGTTAAAGGATTTACATTGTACTTACATTAGCAATTTAAATATTTTATTTATCCTGTGGTAGGCACACCTATCCTTAAACATTTTGGCGTTGAGGACAAGCTGTGTAAACATAGCAACCAGAAGAAATTACATTCCCACTGGCTTATACAAGAGATAATGTATGAACATTTGTACATAAATTGTTGGATCCAAGTAGTGGTGATTGGTATATGTAGTGATATCAAATTAAAGGGACACTAAACCAAAATATTTTAGTTACTGATTCAGACATTAAAAAGAATTATTCATTTACTCCTATTCTTTAAATGTTAGAATTCTCTAGCTATATTTTAAATGCAAGAATGTAAGTTTATAGGGCAGGCCATTTTTGGTTATCAACTTTGGTTGTCCCTGCTGATTGATGGATACATTCATCCAACAATAAAGAAATGATGTCCAGATTTTGTTTTAATAAAAAATAATTAGAGGCATTTCTTTGTTTCAATAAAGATAGCAGGAGAATGAAGAATAATTGATAAGAGTAGTAAATTATAAATTTGATTAACATTGCATGCTCTATTTGAATCACAATAGAAACAATTTGCCTTCAGTGTACCTTTAAGCATCTTATAATGTTGATTTTGAATGATACTTACAGCTGTGCCTGGGAAGGACAATCCGACACCCAGGACAATGAAGGTTGAGACAGGGGGGAGGGATGGTATTGGGTTGGGGAGGGATGGGCTGCTGCTCTGGGGAGAGCGGCGAAGGGGGAGGAAGGGGCGTTTTTTGGGAGGGACAGGATAGGAAAAATGGGAAGGGCCGGGAGGGTCTGTGGTCTGTGGAGGGGCAGGAGGCTTGGCAGGGGACTGGGCAGGGGATTGGGCAGGGGCGGAAAACTGATGACCAGAAGAGGAGGATCCATCTGAAATAAATAATAAAAATATATTAACATCTCATACATCATGAAATCAAATCAACGCATTTCAACTTGATTATGTTTGCAATATACTTAGAAGTGTGTTTGAATTTCTAAACAATGATGACATGAGGATATGGTATGCATATAGGCACTCAGATGAATAGCAATGACTGTCTGTACAATTATAAAATTATTATTGTGGTTTGGCCTAGAATATGCATGTGACATCATGATGGAATGAATTAGAAATCCAAAAATTTTTAAAAATCCAAGCATATTTTCATGCTGCCTGATATATAAAGGGGGCAGTAGTGTATTTGAACAGACAAATAATATTCCTTTTTTAAAGTGCAAAAGCTGTAGACTTTTAATGTCTTCAATAAAATGATTTCCAATAAAGAAACATGTTGGATACATATTAGATATATTTCACATACCATCCGACTTCAAGGGAGCCTCTTCCTCCTCCGTCCCACATGTTAAATCAATCTCTGTAAAACATAACATGTTGTGTACACGTTAAGATCAGATATTATAACATATGTTACTGTTGCTCAAAGACACACATCAATGTTGCATTAAAGATATACACACCCAAAGTTATGATTTACATCATTTTGATGGAGCATACAAATGACATTAGATTTGTTATTCTCAATGATTCAGATTGTTGTCAAAATTGAACATGGAAACAAACATATGCTATACATCTTCGGAATAACAAAGGTGTAGACTAAGAAAATTTTAATTCTTAATCTTTCAATATTAAAATAAAATTAATATATAATCAGAGGAGTAAATTATATGTTTGTTTCAAATGTTATGCTTCATCAGAATCATGCTCATAATATTAATTACCAATACACCTTCAATGACATATAAATGAGTCAATGGACTTACCAGAAGACTGCAAAGGCAGCTCTGTGTCAGAGCTGGATCCTTCTGGGCTTCCCACAACAACTCTCTCTATGAATGATATAGATACATATTAGTGAACACATTTGGGATAGCACTAAATCACATCTGTATCGATTTATAAGAATAATCAACTTGAAAATGTGAAGAATAGAGCAGTCATTAGAATAAAAAATGCTTGATTGAATCAAGGGGAATCTGCAAAAAATGATGTATTTAACATATGTTTAATTTCTGACTATATTAGACATCAAACTCATCTCATACGATGCTATTGCATATCTAACTATACCCATTGATCAATGTTCTTAAAAGAATACACACAAACCACATTTTGAATAACAGCTGTTGACAAATATAAGCAAAGACATGTGGCACATCGAGCCATTTGTGCAATGTACAGTAATCTTGTTTAGGACACAACACATATTGATCACAATACCAAACCATATTGATTTGTACAAATATGTAATCATGGTGCTGTTAGAGTATGCTTATATCTAGAAAGTAACTCAAACAGTGAATATGTGAATTATATATCAATATTGTTTAATCCAAAGAATGTAAGGATTAATGAATCTATTGTTTATCAAAGGGACACTTACATGATTTATTTCAATCAGTGATTTCACTGTTCAAACTGTTCCAAATTATTTAACATTGACTCCTATTATAATTTTAATTTTGTTACATTTTAATCTTAAAGGCAGATAAGCAATATTGGATTCAATAAATATAGTTTGTTGAAGGTATCCACCAATCATCAATAAAAACCCAGGTTGGTCAACCAAAATGGAGCTGCAGATAAACGTACATTCTTGATTTTAAAATACATTTAGCAATAGAATATGTAAAATATTATTATACTATTATATTTAAATGTTGATTAATATTGCATGCTCTATCTGAATGACAACAGTAATAATTTTAGCTCAGTGCCCCTTTAATATAAAAATATATTGATTTGACAATGTTGCTGTTAATGAATTCTCTACTCCATATGTTGATGTAATGAATGGGATGGAGCATGCAATTACAATCTAATATGTTAGTTAAGGATATCCTAAAAATTATTTAATTATCCTCTCTTAAAGGGACATGAAGCTCAAAATGTGTAATTGTATACTTTTTGAAACTATGTACTACTGTTATCTGAACACATGATTTTAACTTTTGACAAAATGCCAATTTATGCATAAAAAAACAGCCGGATAATACCAGTAATGCATTGTTTAACCTAAACCAAAATCAATATGCTTTTAGAAGAACTAAAACAATAGACTGAACCAATTTAGCTCATAAAATGTTTATACAAAACAATAAAATCACGTTTCAAAATCATTCAATGTAAAATTTAGTTGGCATGTCCCTTAAATGACCTGATCAATTTCAAAAATGTAATCTATATTTTTAAAATCAAAACATATGCAAAAGTGTATGAATTTTGTCAAAATGTATCCAAATAAGATTAAGCAATACACAGGGGAAGAATATAAATTGGACATTCAAAGAATCTTACATTAAAATGAAGATATCAAGAATAGATGGGATATCTTAAATTCGATAAAAATTCCGATTAGTATTACAATGTAATCGTATGTTGTTTTTTTTTATTATTCTTATTTGTAAATATTTTACAAATCCATTTTGCGGATACATATAAATATTGAACAATGTGGATTTTGTATGTAATGTTCTGTCCATGTTTCAAAGACAAATGTCAATTAAAATGAGACATACCATACTGTGACAAGCCCTGGCTTGAGGTTCCAGCACCAACATCACGATCTGTAATATATTAAATGAGGATTGGATATCATTAATACAAATCATGCCATGTTTAAAATCTTTACATTATTACCAAATCAATTAAAAACTATTAATCTTTTGGTAGTCCCATGAGTTAATTGTTTCCTCAATTAAATTCATCATAAATATATCCTGTACTCTTATTTTCAATCAGTTGTGTTGTTTACTGTAGCTTTAATTAATTTTTTGTGTTATTTCATTCTCATCAATTGATGGACATATGTTATTATTTATTTTGATTCTGCTAGTCTTTTTTTTATTATGTATAATATTGAAAATAAGAATACTGCATTCTTCACATATATAATAATTCACATTTCATTTTGACCAACATGTGTAAAGCAATGCAACTTACAGCAAACCCATGTTAACATGTATGCGCAATTCTAATTTTCGGGATCATTGCGCAATGATTCCAAGCGGAATTACGCATCCGTCATTTGACCAACATGTGTAAAGCAATGCCACTTACAGCAAATGTTATGTGTATGTGTATCTCAGCGCCGACTAAACCTTATATGCCCGCAGTGGTGGTACCTAGCTGCCACCTAGGGTAAATCTAGTAAGAATGTTGTATCCAGGCGCCAACAATGGAGGCTAAGGTTAAAATATTAATGTTTATTCTAGACAATTCTGGTGTGATTGTAATGTTAAAAATAATTAAAATGTATTAAAACACTTTAAACAACAGATACAGGTTAAAATCTAGTTAGAAACGCAAGGATCCTCGCTAAAATATGTTAAAAACAATAAGGTCAAAAACAATAATCTATAATCTTACACTTTACAATCTTACACTTTCTACAGGGTAATTATATAAACAAATTCCAACAATAATGTTTATGAGTGAGAGCTTGCGCTCCACACTGTGGATATGGACTTCGTCCAAGTGATATAGGTGTGCTTAAAAAATGAGCAAAAAATAAGCAAAAAATAAGCAAAAAATATCTCAGTCTTGTGAAAAATAAAACATCAGTCCTGTGAACAAATTAAATGTCAATCCTGTGAAGAAGAAAATCCTGTGAATGAATAACTGTGAGATGAGAGTCAATCCTGTTGAAAAACTCCACTCCTGTGTAGATAACAATCAATTCTTGTGTGAAAGATATCCAAAACAACGTGATATGAGTTGCAAACAAAAAAATGAAAAAAAATAAGAAAAATATAGGAAAAATGTAAGAAAAAATGCTCTTTAGAGACTGAGCTCTAAGCAAAAATAAAAATGGTGTTCTTTGGGGACTAAGCCCCAAGCAAAAAATGGAGACAGTACACTAAGAGTAACAAACAAATGCTGCCCAACGATAAAAAACCTGTGGAGAAAAAATAATAACAATGTGTAGAAAATTCTTCAAATATACCCTCCTAGTGGAATAGAGCTTACCAGGTCTACGCGTTTCGGCCTTGCCTAGGCCTTTATCAAGACTTTGAGTCTTGATAAAGGCCTAGGCAAGGCCGAAACGCGTAGACCTGGTAAGCTCTATTCCACTAGGAGGGTATATTTGAAGAATTTTCTACACATTGTTATTATTTTTTCTCCACAGGTTTTTTATCGTTGGGCAGCATTTGTTTGTTACTCTTAGTGTACTGTCTCCATTTTTTGCTTGGGGCTTAGTCCCCAAAGAACACCATTTTTATTTTTGCTTAGAGCTCAGTCTCTAAAGAGCATTTTTTCTTACATTTTTCCTATATTTTTCTTATTTTTTTTCATTTTTTTGTTTGCAACACATATCACGTTGTTTTGGATATCTTTCACACAAGAATTGATTGTTATCTACACAGGAGTGGAGTTTTTCAACAGGATTGACTCTCATCTCACAGTTATTCATTCACAGGATTTTCTTCTTCACAGGATTGACATTTAATTTGTTCACAGGACTGATGTTTTATTTTTCACAAGACTGAGATATTTTTTGCTTATTTTTTGCTTATTTTTTGCTCATTTTTTAAGCACACCTATATCACTTGGACGAAGTCCATATCCACAGTGTGGAGCGCAAGCTCTCACTCACAAACATTATTGTTGGAATTTGTTTATATAATTACCCTGTAGAAAGTGTAAGATTGTAAAGTGTAAGATTATAGATTATTGTTTTTGACCTTATTGTTTTTAACATATTTTAGCGAGGATCCTTGCGTTTCTAACTAGATTTTAACCTGTATCTGTTGTTTAAAGTGTTTTAATACATTTTAATTATTTTTAACATTACAATCACACCAGAATTGTCTAGAATAAACATTAATATTTTAACCTTAGCCTCCATTGTTGGCGCCTGGATACAACATTCTTACCACTTACAGCAAACCCATGTTAACGTGTATGCGCAATTCTAATTTTCGGGATCATTGCGCAATGATTCCAAGCGGAATTACGCATTCGTCATTTGACCAACATGTGTAAAGCAATGCCACTTACAGCAAAACCATGTTAACGTGTATGCGCAATTCTAATTTTCGGGATCATTGCGCAATGATTCCAAGCGGAATTACGCATCCGTCATTTGACCAACATGTGTAAAGCAATGCCACTTACAGCAAACCCATGTTAACGTGTATGCGCAATTCTAATTTTCGGGATCATTGCGCAATGATTCCAAGCGGAATTACGCATCCGTCATTTGACCAACATGTGTAAAGCAATGCCACTTACAGCAAACCCATGTTAACGTGTATGCGCAATTCTAATTTTCAGGATCATTGCGCAATGATTCCAAGCGGAATTACGCATCCGTCATTTGACCAACATGTGTAAAGCAATGCCACTTACAGCAAACCCATGTTCACGTGTATGCGCAATTCTAATTTTCGGGATCATTGCGCAATGATTCCAAGCGGAATTACGCATCCGTCATTTGACCAACATGTGTAAAGCAATGCCACTTACAACAAACCCATGTTAACGTGTATGCGCAATTCCATTTTCGCTCTGTGACGCATATTCTGTAGAGCGCAAGAAACATCATTCCTATTTCATGTGTCACTAATCTAAAATCAGATATCTAAACATCATATGTAGCGTATGTTGTGAGATCTATATAGGTTTAGTATCTGACTATATACACATTTCTTAAAAATCTAATCAAATATTAATATATTATATGAAGTTGGATAGTTACCTGATTCAGATTCTCTTTCCGCTCCTCCCAGGCCACCGGACGGAGAAGCAGCTGCCCTGGCCTCCGGGTCAGGACTTTCAGATACAGCAGCTGGGAGGGAAGAAGAGGAGGCCGAGGATGGCGAGGATCTAAATCTTTTGGGGATCCGGAGAGTGAGGAGCTCGCATAAAGTCACCTCATAAGGGAGTAGGTAGAGTTTCCATGGGGCCTTTCTTTGGCCCCCTCTTTTACGGGCTTGTACCCACTCCCTTATGAGGTCGACTTTTTTTATCAAGCGCAACCTCATATCTCTGAATCTCCGCCTGATCTGATCCTGGCTCCTCTGGACGCCACACAACAATTAAACCGCATTGGTGATAGACTCCCAGAGGGCCTTCTTAACAGGAGCATCTGTTGACCTCCTCTTGTTCCCAAACAGCTGGGGATAAAAGTCCTTGACAGCGTGGACCAGTGCAGCGCTCTCCTGCTTGGTAAACCTGGGAGGTTTCATGCCTCCCGAGATGTGTGTATATATATATAGAGAGAGAGAGAATATTATAATAATATACCAGCAGGCATTAGAGAACTGACAAAGATGGCAACGTGTAATGGACTTTTATATGGTGAAGTAAACATGAGATGCACCATGGGACAAGTTATCTGTACATCTGATTGGATAAAAGTTTGAAATATTGTTAGAATGTCTGTGAGACTATCCTGACTCAAGTTGTGTTTGTGTGATGAACTCTGATTGGCCGTTCCTTAATGTTTCATATCTTAGCAACGTCCATACACATACCTCCTGGTGGTGCTGTTACTTCATTTTTCATGTAGACTTATTTGTAACTCATGGGCCTGTCATGCGGATATGTGTGACGCAGATTTAATATCCTTGATCTGTTAAATATTAATGTTTAAATTCTCTTTAAAATCTAATACTGTCACATTATTAAATGTTGTAGACATTTCTCGGTTTAATAACGGTCTGTTTCTTTAATACAAATACGTTGGATTAATACACATTTAATATTGTATGTCTTTATTGTTCATAAAATCAATTTGGTGACTTATTGTGAAGTATTGACATTGCTCTATTAAATGTATTTATAATGCACATTGATTGTGTGCTATTGCGTGACATTAGACTCTAATGTTTAAAGATGCAAATCTGGTGTTTCAAGATACGTTTCCCACGCAACATTTCTGAATGTAACTTGGATAATCTGTTTATAGATGTTAAACTACAGGTTTGTTTGTTATTAGTAAATAAACCTCAAGCTTGTATTTGTCTGAACTGCTCATATGTTATTGTGCAATGGTGTCTTTATTTTTAAATAGACATTACAACCAATCAATTGTATCAAATGATCTGTAGAGATCAAATATGTTTAGACTTTAAAATGCAACTCAATCTATCTTTGTATTTAGATATCCTCAACAGAAGAAATTTAAATGCACATGGTTGAGCCAATCACATAAGGCATTTCTGTGCATCCACCAATCTTCATCTACTGAGCCTATCTCGATATGCTTTTCAAGCAAAGTATGTCAAGATAAGAAGAGAAGTAAATACACTCTTTAAATCTCTTAAAGGGACACTGTCCAAAAAAATTTAGCGTTCGTGATTCAGATTGAGCATGAAATGTTAAGCAACTTTATAATTTAATCCGATTCTCAATTGTTAATAATTATCTTGTTATCTTTCTTTGCAAATCAAAAATGATATTTTATATTACGGAAAATTATTGGCGAAACACCTGGGTTGTCCTTGATGATTGTTGGATAAATTAATCCACCCAAAAAAAAAAAAGTTCTGTCCAGAGTACTGAAGCAAATAAATAATCAATTTAATGCCTTATTTTTAAAGTAATGATAGTAACATCACGAGGAACATTGATAATATGAGTCAATTTATAAAGTTGCTTAACATTGAATACTCGTTCAGAATGTATAAATAATTAATTTTTTTACAGTCTCCCTTTAAGTATATTTTGAGTTCATAAAAAACTACTGACCTAGGTCACCAGAGGGCTCTCAATATTCACCACATATAAGGTTGTATATACAAATTAACAACCCAAATTCGCAACAATAGTCTCTGCTTAGTCAAAACTATATGACACAACAATCATACAAAAATAAATATTGAGAATGGAAAAGGGGAACCTCATTAAATGATGTTTGATTCAATGTCCATATGTGGTTTTTCACAGTTTCTGATGTGAGTTCCTTGAAGTCCTAAAGATCCAGGTCGGTCCCAAGGTTGAATCGCTTGAGGCACTTTCCCACGGCTGCACTCTCCAAAACGATCCCAAGGGGGAAAACGTATTTGCTGAAAAGATGATGAGAAAAAAGAGAGGCGCACAAATGTGTGTATCAATCGATATATATATACCGATTGATACACACATTTGTGCGCCTCTCTTTTTTCTCATTATATTTTGAGTTCATGTCCCTTTAAGGAGACATTTCACAATAATGCTTGAAATATCATAAACCTAGGCACCTTCCTTTGGCAAAATTAGTATAAGATATGAGTAAAGCATATTTATATTAACTTCTGGATTGTTTTACACACTGAATGAAATATATATTGTAATGGATGTATTTCGCAGTCTTCAGCTTAGAGGGACATTAAGCTATATGTTATTTATGCATTTTGGAGAAGATTATAATATTTGAACAACTTAATATGTTTTGTTATTCGATCATTAGATTTTAATTATATATATTCTTGGATTAAATACATATCTACATAGGCTATTTTGATGCTGATTGTTGGTTGCACATAGATGCCTTATGTAATTGTCTAAGATATGTGCATTGATGTA
This sequence comes from Bombina bombina, assembly GCF_027579735.1. Taxonomy (NCBI): domain Eukaryota; kingdom Metazoa; phylum Chordata; class Amphibia; order Anura; family Bombinatoridae; genus Bombina; species Bombina bombina. The sequence goes on along the minus strand of NC_069503.1, from coordinate 832,042,142 downwards.
TCTTTTTCTAAGTATATTTAAAGACTGAATGTAATTCAATAGTACTTTATAAATATGTTAAAAAAAAATTATGATTGTTTAAAATTCAATACACAATATATATTGTGAATGTCCCTTTAAGGACCAAAACATTCGGAATGTTGATTTAACATTGTCAAAAGAAACTAAAGGGGAATAAAAATTTTATATAGATATGTGTTGTCTAACCCAAGAGGTAAGATTTTAAAAATTACATAATATTAATAACTATAGTTAAATGACCCTTTAAATGACTCCACTAGAACATAAAATCAATTAACATGGCACCCAATAACTAGCTTGTGCAAAATATGAAGTTAACTGACCTACCATTTTTAAATTTAAAAAATATAAATTTATTAAAATAATGTTTTTAGATACCTAAGGAAGATACAAGATCTTATAAAAGAAATTTTACATTCAACAACACTGTCACTTTAATGTAAGTGAACCACTTTCCCTTCTTAAAAGTGAAAAAAAGAAAGTTATGTCAAATTCTGACTACATATCCGAAAATATTTTTACAAATTAACATCTAAAAATTACACAATAAAAGCATAGATGGATTTCACTCCCCAATTAATTTAAAAAATATAGTTGACTTTAAAATTCTCTGAATCAGTGGATTTTCTAAAATTAATGCTATACATGATGCATAATTTGATCTTATGCATCTGCTTGTCAAATAGACAACTACCAGTCATGGGAGTCAAATTGTTTTTTATTGACAGATTATATGGATATTTATTATAATCTGTTCAAAAGAGGGTATTTAATAATAAAATGTTGATTATTACCATTTAAAAAAAAAAAAAAAAATTTCTTTTAACAAAAAAAAAAAAAATTCCTGGAAGTCATCAGATGAAAATCTGAAAAAAAATAAAAAATATTTTACAAAGTTAATACACACGTTGTAAAATATTCATAAAATACATTTACAATCATCTTGTGTCTATGCTCTAACTTTTTGCAACATTTTATCAAGATATTTATGACTTAAATTATTGGATTACAAACCAAAAAAAACATACACCATTATATTGTGTAATAAAAATAACATTTAAATATCAGCATTTCTAATTATACATAATAATGTATATCACATTTAAATAATCAAAAATACATATATGTATGCTGAACATAAATGTAATATTTAATGTCCATTCAAATACCTCTATATCAACTATAATATGTATTCCTTTGTCTCATTGTGATACATAAATATCTAATTATGAACAAAGTATGGCTAATGTATGTAAGCTACAAATATTCTACATTCTTCCTGTGATTCTTAACTAGCATGCATTGGTAAACCAACCTGGATAATGCATGGTCTTTGAAAGTCAATTCTGGAGAAAACAGGTGATCTTCAATAGGTGTCTTATTCATCATTTCAAAAATAGAGGACTGTGAAATACCATCTAAAAATTTAAAAATAATATAAGTGTCTGATTGTGATACATAAATATCTAATTATGAACTAAGTATTTCTAATTATACATAATAATGTATATCACATTTAAATAATCAAAAATACATATATGTATGTTGAACATAAATGTAATATTTAATATCCATTCAAATACCTCTATATCAACTATAATATGTATTCCTTTGTCTGATTGTGATACATAAATATCTAATTATGAACAAAGTATGGCTAATGTATGTAAGCTACAAATATTCTACATTCTTCCTGTGATTCTTAACTAGCATGCATTGGTAAACCAACCTGGATAATGCATGGTCTTTGAAAGTCAATTCTGGAGAAAACAGGTGATCTTCAATAGGTGTCTTATTCATCATTTCAAAAATAGAGGACTGTGAAATACCATCTAAAAATTTAAAAATAATCTAAGTGTCTGATTGTGATACATAAATATCTAATTATGAACTAAGTATGACTAATGTATGTAAGCTACAAATATTCTACATTCTTCCTGTGATTCTTAACTAGCATGCATTGGTAAACCAACCTGGATAATGCATGGTCTTTGAAAGTCAATTCTGGAGAAAACAGGTGATCTTCAATAGGTGTCTTATTCATCATTTCAAAAATAGAGGACTGTGAAATACCTTCTAAAAATTTAAAAATAATCTAAGTGTCTGATTGTGATACATAAATATCTAATTATGAACAAAGTATGACTAATGTATGTAAGCTACAAATATTCTACATTCTTTCTGTGATTCTTAACTAGCATGCATTGGTAAACCAACCTGGATAATGCATGGTCTTTGAAAGTCAATTCTGGAGAAAACAGTTGATCTTCAATAGGTGTCTTATTCATCATTTCAAAAATAGAGGACTGTGAAATACCATCTAAAAATTTAAAAATAATCTAAGTGTCTGATTGTGATACATAAATATCTAATTATGAACAAAGTATGACTAATGTATGTAAGCTACAAATATTCTACATTCTTCCTGTGATTCTTAACTAGCATGCATTGGTAAACCAACCTGGATAATGCATGGTCTTTGAAAGTCAATTCTGGAGAAAACAGGTGATCTTTAATAGGTGTCTTATTCATCATTTCAAAAATAGAGGACTGTGAAATACCATCTAAAAATTAAAAAATAATCTAAGTGTCTGATTGTGATACATAAATATCTAATTATGAACAAAGTATGACTAATGTATGTAAGCTACAAATATTCTACATTTTTCCTGTGATTTTTAACTAGCATGCATTGGTAAACCAACCTGGATAATGCATGGTCTTTGAAAGTCAATTCTGGAGAAAACAGTTGATCTTCAATAGGTGTCTTATTCATCATTTCAAAAATAGAGGACTGTGAAATACCATCTAAAAATTTAAAAATAATCTAAGTGTCTGATTGTGATACATAAATATCTAATTATGAACAAAGTATGACTAATGTATGTAAGCTACAAATATTCTACATTCTTCCTGTGATTCGTAACTAGCATGCATTGGTAAACCAACCTGGATAATGCATGGTCTTTGAAAGTCAATTCTGGAGAAAACAGGTGATCTTCAATAGGTGTCTTATTCATCATTTCAAAAATAGAGGACTGTGAAATACCATCTAAAAATTAAAAAATAATCTAAGTGTCTCCAATAGGATGCCTCCACAGCCTTATTCTATCAAATAGTTGGCACTTACCATGTGAACATGTCCTTGTATGGTTTTCAAGGTCAGCAGATTTGAAAGATAATGCCAGACATGATCCCATTGGTATTCTTCAATTTCAATCTTGTCTTTTTCCACTGTCAGTCTGGGAATTCTTCACTGTCATTCTTCGAATTCTTCCCTTTCAGTCTTTACATGAAGTCATCTCCCTAATGGCATAAAAGGTTTTAAAAAATTACTACAAGTGTGTGAATCAGTTCTGTACCCCTCTCCCACCCCCCATTTCTGAATCAATTTCTGTCACTAGCTTAATAAGCGTGTGTAGCATCTTGTGTTATGTTCTATCAATCAAGTGTGAAGATGAGTCATATTGAGCAGAACGAACCTCTAATGTATGACTTTGAACCATAGTCATGCTAGAGGATAGTTATGCTAGAGGATCCCTTTCTGAGTATTTACATTTTAAGTAATGTGTAAACTAAATACTAGTTTTGAAAATGTATGCCATATGATGTATTTGTGTACAATTCATGCCAGCAACAGTCCATACATTTATACTTACCAGCTGATGTTCTTTTTAAAAACCAGGTGGCAAAGACTCGCTACAGGACCCAATGACCAGAGCATCACCTATATTAATAAATTAAACACATATTTAGCATATGATGAACAATCCTAACATGTTTGCACCATTTTCTACTTGTCATTTCCCTAGAGTTCACATCTATTGACAATACTCCAATCTACCTTCTATTATTTACCGTCTAAAGTGGCGGTTGATGTCTTCTCTGACATTGAGCCGCTCGTCCCGGAATGGCCCCTCTAGAACTGGATCATCCTCCTCATCTCTGAGTAGGTTTCAGGGCACCTGGACGGCCTGCAGCATCCCAGCCCGCTGTGCAATATTATGCAGGACACTACAGGCTATAACGATCTTAGCCACCTTCTTTGGGTTGTACTGGAGGGCTCCTCCCGACCTGTCAAGGCACCTGAACCTCATTTTCAGGAGCCCGAACATTCTTTCAACCACAGCCCTGGTTCTCTTATGCGCCGTATTGTAGCGCTCCTGAGCCACATCAGTAGGGCTACGTAAGGGAGTAATAAGCCAAGGCCGGCTCATGTAACCAGAATCACCTATAAATTATGAACAGAACATAATTCAAACTGAATCATCAAAATAGTATTTTGAGTCCAATAAAAGGTTTTGTACACGAAAATCCACTAACAAATGTTTATTTTTTAAAAGAATAATCTAGTTAAATATTATTCTCTATCTTCTCATTTCAGCTAAGACATGCTACATATGCGTATTTCTCCTAAACCAGACCTTGTGTAAAATACCAACTAAATGGTTACATAGCATTCTCAATCTGAGCATTTAAGGTAAGACATGCTACATATCTGCATTGAACTAAAAGTAGACATTAGCGGAAAGAGACAATGACATGGTTAAATTGCATTTGCTGCTATCTTCCCATTTCAGCTAAGACATGCTACATATGCGTATTTCTCCTAAACCAGACCTTGTGTAAATTACCAACTAAATGGTTACATTGCATTCTCTATCTGAGCATTTAAGGTAAGACATGCTACATATCTGCATTGAACTAAAAGTAGACATTTGCGGAAATATAAATAAATGGTTAAATTGCATCCTATAGCTGAATATTACGCTAACATTTTAAGACTACAGTGGCAATTGTCTAACTAATTAACCATGTTGTGCACAAATACTCACCAACGAGATAACCAGGGTTCATTTGTCTTTCCTCAAACTGCCGCCACAGGGTGGACAGAGAGAGGATGCGGGCATCATGACAAGCCCCTCCAAAATTCGCACACACATGCATAATCCTCATCCGTGCATCACAAACATACTGCACATTGAGGCTATGAAAATGTTTGCGATTTCTGAAGCGCAAGCCATCAATTGGAGCACACAGCGCAATGTGGGTACAATCAATGGCTCCCAAGACATTGGGCAATTCAGCAATATCAAAGAATTCCCGCTTCAGGCGCCTCCAATCACCATCATTCTGTGGGAATCCTATGTAATTCTTACTGATACGTACCATGGCGTCCAGAAAGTTATCAAACACCACAGAGAATGTACCTTGAGACAGGCCATGCATGTACATTTCTCCGGATTGAAAACTCCCGGAGGCCAGGACGTATAGACAACTTAGCATCTTACTCATGCCGGGAACAGCAGTCCTTATTCTTATACGTGGCTCCAAATGAGGTTTAAGAAGATCGTAAAGGCCAATGAGCTGTTCGCGATTGAGCCGATACTTATCATAAACCTCAAAGTCGCTCATGTTTTCCAAGGTGGGTCTCACCCTGTAGACACGAGGACCTCGAACCAGACGAGCCCTTCGTCTTACTCAGAGCCGCCGAGGCTGCCTGATTCTATCAACAGCTAGTTTGCCAATAGCAGCACCAGCAGCGTCTACCATGTCATCATCATCCATATTTCCAAACAGCAGAGCAAGGAGTAACAAGGTATGCAAATTGATCTGATGTGGATCACCATGGATGCTTTGGCCATGTTGTTTGGGGGATTTATAGTACAATTAGTCCAATGGTAGTGAGTTTGTAATGATTGCTAATTGTATTCACTTGTTTGTATGTGAGCGGCGCGAATGCTTATAAAGTGGGCGTTTTTTTAGGTGTTTGCTGAAATGTTGTTTTCCCCCAATGAATCTCAATGTGAAAGTGTCAAATATCACACATACAGTGCATGTTTGTAATGTTTGATCATATGCGTAATCAATATTTATTAAACGCGATCTTATAGTAAAAAGCACACGTCCAGGCTAACATGAATGAAAGTGCATAGTTGTGTATAATGTGCATCGAATGCGATCGATCAATGTTGCTGCAATATTGTTTGTAAACGATAAAGTAACATCTGCCATCTGTAGTATTGTATATATAAGTGATTGCCGAGATGTCAATATTGTATGCGTCCCTTTAAAATCGCACTAATACTGAAGAACTTCCGGCTGTCATCTGTAGTATTATATATATAAGTGATTGCCGAGATGTCAATATTGTATGCGTCCCATTAAAATCGCACTAATACTGAATAACTTCCGGCTGTCATCTGTAGTATTGTATATATAAGTGATTGCCGAGATGTCAATATTGTATGCGTCCCATTAAAATCGCACTAATACTGAATAACTTCCGGCTGTCATCTGTAGTATTGTATATATAAGTGATTGCCGAGGTGTCAATATTGTATGTGTCCCATTCAAATCGCACTAATACTGAATAACTTCCGGCTGTCATCTGTAGTATTGTATATATAAGTGATTGCCGAGCTGTCAATATTGTATGCGTCCCATTAAAATGGCACTAATACTGAAGAACTTCCGGCTGTCATCTGTAGTATTGTATATATAAGTGATTGCAGAGATGTAAATATTGTATGCGTCCCATTAAAATGGCACTAATACTGAAGAACTTCCGGCTGTCATCTGTAGTATTATATATATAAGTGACTTGAGAGCTGACAATATTTATTAATTGTCCCATTCAAATCGCCCTAATAATGCTGTTCCAAACTGTTGTTTACGTATATGTAGTATTGTAGAATTGAGTGGTAAATTTCTGAAAGGGGCGGTACAGTCGTGAATCTGTAATGTGTATGGTTGAATCTTCTAATGACGTCATCATATTATTAACCTGCCTATGTAGTTCTGAAATCCTCATTGTGTTGTTGTGTTGTGCTACATTGTTATTGTGTGCTGAATAAAATATAAATGTGTGCTTTGTGGTTGCGTGATGGGTGATGCGTGTTATGTACATATACGTATATATTGTGATTGTGTCCCACATATGCTGACTTCTATATAGCGGTCTGGCATTGTTGTTCCTTCCCATAAAGTGACATCTGTAATCTGGTGTAATGATGTTCTTCTTGTACGTAATTCCTAATGGTTTATTGTGATGGAATCATGATGTTAAAATTACAGTAAAATCCATATGTTCTGTTTTGTGATTCCTAGAGAGAATGTAATGTATTTTCCCCCCATCATTTGAATGCACATGTATGAGTGAATGATAAAAGTAATGTATGTGCATCCATGAAGGATCATGTGTTGAGCCTATGTAGATATGCTGTTGCTGCAAGCATATGAGTTGAATAAATGAAATGCAATAATAAAGGTAAATGAGAGGTGTTTCCCATTGTGTACTGTTTGTGAATCCTGAAATGTTGTAATTATTTTTGTGTCCGTTTAAATGTGATCTTTTTTTAAAAAATGTTTGTTACTAGTGATGTTGATTTGTAGTTGATGTAATGTAAAAGTATGAAACAATTTAATGTTGTTGTGAATATTCAATAAGTAAAATCCATAAGTCCACCATAGGGAAATAGGCATTTCTTGATCTATTTGTCATAGCTGGGTCTAACGCAGAAAAGCATGTTTTTTTTTCCGATTTCTAGCGCTGGTATTTGGAGTTTTTTTGTCTACGCTTTTTGCGTGCGTTAGGGAAATCTGTCTGTCGCGTGCACGTCTTCCCCATAGAAGTCAATGGAGGCTCAAAATTTGTGTGTAAATTAAATCCAAGACTGGTTTTGAGCATAAAGTGAGTGACGTCATGAGCTTGTGTGAAAAAGTAGCTAAATCGTTTTCATTTTGTAATAAATAACTTGTTTGTGTATGTAATGTGGTGTATATTGTTTGTATGCATCGATGAGTGTATGTTTGTGATAATATTATTAGTTATATAAAGCTATATGAGTGTGTTTTCCCGTGTGTCAATGTAAGTCAATGGCAAAATGGATTTGTGTTGTTTTTTTTCTAACACCCGAGATCTCGCAACTTTGATCCTTTCTATTTTGAAGAAAAAATATTAAATCTGAAAAATAAATATAGTGTAGTGTTTGTATGAGTGTAAGTGTACTTTGTGTAATATTTGTTTTGTGATTCGTGGATGTTTATTTTGTCGGTAGATGTTAACTACTGGGTCTGAGCTGTCGGTAGAGATTTGTGCGTTGGGAGATTTTTGAGTGTCGGTAACTAAACTCTAAATACCGGAGGGCGGTAAAACAAGCGTTAGGAGCCTCTAACACTGGTTTTCACGGCTACCGCCAAACTCTAAATCTAGGCATATGTGCGCTAAACATGACAAGTGTTCTATTAGGGTGCATTATGTATTTATTTTATATACAATATAGAAAAATATCATTAATAAAAATAACAAATGACTTTATAGGTTCTCAAAAATTCGAATTAATTGTTCTAATATTTAATTATACTTTTTAATAATTATTATATTTGTTAATAATTATAAATAATATTTTTTTAATATTTTATATAAAATACGTTAATTACACATATTAATATAATTCCTGTTGGGTTTAGCACACATTAAGAATTATTTTACTCCTGTCGTTAGCACACATGAAGATCTTATGTAAGTTCTTCATGTGTGCTAAGCCAACAGAAGTAAAATAATTCTTCAAGTGTGCTAAACTCTACAGGAGTAAAATAATTTCTCCTGTGCACTAAACCCAACAAGAGTAAAATAATTCTTCATGTGTGCTAAACCCACAATGAGTAAAATAATTTTTCATTTGTGCTAAATCCGAAAGCAGTTATTTTTTTTGCTAAAACACAAATACATAGAGCTTAAAGGTGGGAAAATGTTGGAAGTAGCGTGCTAAAATCTTTTCACCTGTGATAGGCTTAAGCATGCAGGGGCACAGAGTTTTAGGAGCTTGGTGAGAAAAGAGATTTCTTGGATTTAGTGGTTGTTTGGAGAATATTTTCAGACCATAATCATATTTCATATTTAGTTATTCATTTATATTTATTTAGGTACATGCATACATATTAATAGTTTAATTAAAAAAAAAAAAACACTGGGGCCGACAATACACACACATAATTTCCCTTTTCCACACTTTACGACTTCCTATTTTGACAGTATTTAGATATGTTTTTTCTTCTTGGTATTGTTCAGTAAAGCAAACAAAAGGGTCTCTCTTCAGTTAACTCACCCATTACCCCTATGTTATATAATGCAGAGCTCCTTGGAGGGACAATGAAACCTCTCCTTTTACGGCGAGTGAATGGGGTGATTCTATACCTTTTTTTAATTAGTAAGTAATAAAAAAATTAAAACACAGCAAAATAATCTGGGGTGAAGTGGACACTTTAGGGAAATATCTATTTGGAGAGCAGTTCAAACTACTCCCCTCCACTGCTTTATTGAATAGGAAAGCTAAAGTACATTTAAAATAAGAGTAAATTCCTGAATTGTCAAAAGTATCCATGCTATTACTAGTAGATTCCTTAGGATCTAGAATTTTTTTCTGCATATATTAAAGGGGCACTAAAGTCAAAATTAAACTTTCATGATTCAGAAAGAGCATGCAATCTTAAAAAAAAGCTACAATTCATTTACATTATACAAATATGCAAAGACTTTTTATATAGACACCTTTTGATGCAACAGATTCTACTGAGCATCTCATAGCATATATATAATAAATGTCTGGATGTTATTGGTTTATTTTAATATTTCAAAACAACTAAAATTTGGAATTTAGAATATGAAGTGAATATAAGAAGAAAGTTGACCTTATCTCAAAGAATTAGACTTGTGTAGTAAGAAATTTTCATTTCGGATAAGATGTTGATTGGCTGCACCATTCGGTATTCATTAAAATACTAAATTTTAGTTAGACATTTACATTTGTTTTCATTAAAACAAATGTAAATGTTCAAACCTACAGGTAAAAAATTGTAGCATTATATACTTACCTTTTGCAAACGGGACAGTGCGCTAATCTTATCCCAGGACCTGCACTAACTTTAAACCTCTCAATCTCCCTATCAGTGCAGCTGGGTTTATGGCAAGATCATTGGGTAAAAGTGCTCTCCAGTGCACAAAAGGTAAGTATTAACTTTGGTATTTATTTATATTTTCATTCATTTTGGATTGTTAATTCATTCAGAGATTAATTTGGTCAAAACTAAACACATTTTCCATTTCAAATTGGTATTTGTAATGAAACAATTACACAACCTGTAAAGCCTGTAGATGTGGAATGAAAAAGAAAAATATTTTGATCCCTGGTACAGATAAAGAATATAATATTAAGGATACCATAAGATGCAGCAGCAAGGGCGTGGTCTATATGTTACAATGTTCTTGCCAGTTATTATACATAGGGGAGACCACTAGGATGCTTAGGGACAGAGTGAGGGAACATTTATGGAATATAGAGAAGGGAAAGTTGGAAACCCATTTATATCAACATTTCAGAGATACTCACAATAATAACATAAAGGATCTCAAGTTTTGGGGTATATGTTTGGTACGTAATGATTGGAGGGGAGGTAATTTTGAAAATAAACTTATAAAGAAGGAAGCAGAATTAATTTATAATTTTAATACCCTCCACCCCAATGGTCTGAATTCAGAACTGGAATTATATACTTTTTCCATGAATTCATAATCTTTATCTAAGATTTTAAAAAATACATTTTAAGACAGATGGTTTTTAATTTTTAAAAAAAGCATTAGTATCCAAACGAGAAGAATAATGTAAATATGTCTAAGATGATGCTTGGAGAATAAAAAAATATGTGCTTTTTTCCCCCCATTGAATACATCGTTTGGAGGAAGTGGTAGTTTAATGAATCACCTGTTACAACAGGGTATTTATGGTGTGCAGGTGCAGGAAATAGTATCTTGACAAAGACCCATAAGGGTTGAAATGTGTAGAAAGGACTTACCTGCTCTTTGGAAGTTACCACAGAAAGGACTCACCTGCTGTTTTAAAGTTAACCACAGATTTGTAACAAAAGATAATACTACACTCTACGTACCTTGGTGTACTAAAGAGCGGAGAAAGACCTGGAGGATTTTTGCCTAAAAAAAGACTTGCGCAAGTCAGAGTCACCACGGGATTCCGGAAACCGGGTGACATCATACAATGGAGATCGAGAGCCGCAGGGAGTTGGCGTATTGAGTGAGACGGCTAACGAACAACGCCTAATACAGAGACACGGGAAGGAGGTAAGACAGCCTCATTGTGTCACTTAGGCATCGAGATAACATTAACCGCACAAACGGACATACATAAAAAGGTGAGAAAGCCCTTTTTTGAAATTACACAGAAATTGTGAACATTGAACAGTGCCAGTGATAAATACTGACGGCTGAAAGCAGCGTATTTTGAAAACACCTTAAGAGACAATCAGCCCCGTTGTAACGGGTTACTGTTGGTAACTATCTTAAAGTCATATACCCACATTTTTAAAAAGGTTATATAACACCGGGGGATTATTATAATCTCTAAACAAGCACGAGATGTCTTTAAACCAAGCATAAAATACTTATGAATTTTTGGAAATTGGATACTATTATTTGTATTAGGAATTTTACACTGTTATTTTCATTGTATAGAATATATGATAGTATGAGTGTTTGAATGAACAACTATAGTTGGAAGTGAATGTGTATTTTATTTTCTTACATTTCAGTTTTTAAAATTGCAGTGTCAAAATAAATTTTGGAATTAATATACACGGCTTTAATTGATTTTGTTAAAGGTTTATACATATAAAATCGGAGAGGAAGTACATTTAAATCTTTTTTTGCACTGTGAAAATAAATGTTGGAATTGTCATACATGGTTACAATAGAATTTGTTAAAGGTTGACACAAATAGAGTTTTATACACATTTACAAATCCTTCCGCTCTAAGCGCCAACTATATATATTATTTATCATATTGGATTTTCATACTATCCAGGAAGAGGGTAGTGAATTTAGTTAGGCTGGGGAGGACAGATTCAGCGCTTCACCCAATAAACTGTTGACAAACCTTACATTTACAAATGTCGAGCGAACTTCTCCGCAACTCTTGCATTCCAGTCTTTTTTTTTAGCTATAAAATACTCGCTCGACATAAATCTCGCACAAAACAGTAATCACTAAAATATCTATTTATACGCTCGTGAATTTTTCCGCACCTACCTTGTGAAAAATCCCTTGCCAGCTTATAGGGGGCAAGCACCATAATAAACAATAGGGTCTACAACATATACGCCTACAACTGATATAAAAGAGGGCCAATACTATTGAATTTTTACTAACTTTTGATCCTGCTAGCCAAGGAGACACTTCTTCAACTGTATATTCTTCGTCTGATGCAAATCAGGGGTAGAAGGCAAATTTGTCAACCTGATGCCATAGCAAATGTGGTTCAAAGAAGGAGATTGCGGGTACATCGGGTATTCCTTCCTCGGGTTCATTTAGATGCCCTTTCCTATAGAGAGGTTATTAAAAGGTTCCGTCTGGATCGATATTCAATATTGACTTTATATGCTCAAATCACACATTTTCTAGAGCCAGTGACGGCACGTTCAAGGGCCATTCCTGGAATCCTCAAGTTTCTTGCTGCCCTGCACTTTTTTGCAACAGGATCATTTCAGGCAGTTTTCAGCGTCATCATTGGTTTCAGTCAGTCTGCCTTTTCGCGTCATCTATCCAAAGTAATCAATGCACTCATGCATATATTCCCTGAATATATTTGTCTACCATCTACCACAGAAGAGTGGCAATCGATAAAGTCGCAATTCTATAGTGTGGCCGGAATGCCAAATGTCCTTGGGGCAATAGACTGTACCCATATTGCCGTTCGACTGCCCCGTTTATGGAAGGAGATTTATTGAAACCAAAAGTCATGCCATTCTCTGAATGTACAGATGGTGTGTGACCCGAAAATGAGTATAATAAGCATGAGATCGAATTACCCTGGCTCCTGTCATGATGCTTATATCCTTCAGCAGACCGGACTGTATCAAAAATTCGAGAATGGAGAGATGCCAGAGGGATGGTTATTAGGTAAGCTTAACTGGCCCCAAAAAAGTTATTAAATATATTGTTGTATGTTCTAAAATGTAACAGATTGAAAATATATTAATGTAATATCGATCAAAACCTTTATAAATAATGAATTATTCTAATTGCTTAATAATCGTTTTTTTAACGAAAATATACATTCTTACTAGAAACTTATACTAATTTGACGCTAGCTTTTAAAATTAATCAAAAAAAACATTGTTCTTTGAAAAATAATTGAATTTCTAAAAATTGACTTTAATATTTTTTTAAAAAAATTACAGGGGATGCTGGTTACCCTTGTTATGAATGGCTTCTGACACCCTATAATAACCCCCAACTCAGGAAACATATTCGGTTTAATGAAGCACACAAGACCACAAGGGGTGTCATTGAAAGGACTTATGGATTATTGAAAATGAGGTTCCGATGTCTGGACAGATCTGGCAGTGCAATGCAGTATTCTACTGAAAAAGTAGCTAGAATCATATTAGTTTGCTGTGTTTTGCATAATATTGCCACAAAAAGAGGATGCCCCATAGTTGAAGATATTCCCATGCCTTTCAATGATTTTCCTGAAGAAATTTGCAGAGAGAACACAAATAGATGTGGCATGGCCACAAGGGACAGGGTTTCTAATCAATATTTTGATAATTGATCTTTATCCAACAATTTAAAGAATTCTTTAGTTATATGCAAAATGTGTGCGGCTATTTTTTTTTTATTTTTTTTTTTTTCAATTAAAATTATTTTGAAAAATCATCATCTTGTTATTTATTTTTATTCTATTTTATAAACAACTGAGTTAACATTATTTGCGTTGATTACACAAAAAAAACATGAAACAGACGTTCCTTTTCTTAACAATAATCTATTAACTATGTATTTAAAGAAAAAAAAGCAACAATAATAAGATTTATAAACATTTTATCCTAATAAAACAAATATAGTTACATAATGAAAATAATAAAAAAAAAAATTGTAAACAGTTACATATTCGATGTACTATTCTACATTTAACTAGTGATTTTGTAACATAGTAATGTGATGAAATATAAATAGTGTTAGCTGTGGTCAACAACCTTGGATCTAGTGATATTTTATAACTAAATTTTCCATGACGATAAGTATTTAACATGTGCTCAGTCATCATGCAAAATTTAGTGTTTGAACAAATGTATATCCAAGATTGTTCATCCAAAAACAAAGTTGTTATATTATATTACAAAATACAAATATGTACATAAAAACTAATATGTAATTGTTGTTAAAAATGGTTAGCTGGATAAACAATATTCTTCATTTTCAAACTATTTAAAAAAACTATAGAATTACCTAAAAATATCACGATATACTAAAAATAGTCATGCGTCAATTTGATTGACAAGTATAGTTGTGACGTCAGATACTAAAATGACGCTACAGGAGCCTTTCACTGCGGGAGAAATAGTCATCCTGGTATATGCTATGGAACATTATTTTCCTCATCGTATGGGAGGAGTTAGATTGGTAAAGAAGGACAGTCGTGATCATATTATATATGAAATGATAAGAAGGATGTACAGAGTATCAAAGATAAAAGGGACAAGACGTCAATGCCTACGAAAGTACAGCGATTTGAGGCATAGGGAGACTAAATATTATAATTCTATTAAACGTCTAATAAGAACCTGTAAGTATAATTATCAAGCGTTATTGATAGTATTCTTAATAACTGTGTCATATTTTACCTTTCTCCCTTGATTGAATTGAAATACAGTCTATTAAACTTAAAGGAACACTGAACACAAAATTTGTCTTTCAATATTCAGATAGAACATTGAATTTTAAGCATCTTTCTAATTTACTCATATTATCATTTTTTCTCCATTCTCTTGATATCTTTGTTTTAAAAATAAGTCTTAAAAAAGTTTTGTGTTTATTCACAACTCTGTACAGCACTTTTTCATTGGTGGATGAATTTATCCACCAATCATCAAGGACAACCCATATTGTTCAACAAAATTGGTCAAGCATCAACTTACATTCTTGATTTTCAAATAAAGATAACAAGAGAATGAAGACAATCTGATAATAGGAGTAAATTATAAAGTGTCTTAAAATTTCATTTTAATTTATTTCAATTTGAATACTGAAAGACATTTTGTGTTCAGTGTTCCTTTAAGTTTAATAGACTGTACATTTATTTTTTATAATCTTGTTTATGATAGCTTATTGTTTTTCTAAATGTATCCACCAATAAGTAAGCAATACACTTGCTGATTAACCTAAAATGGACTGTCTACTAAGCTTTACATTAATTATATTTAAATAAAGATATCACAAGATAAAATATAAATTGATAATAGGATTAAATCCTACAATTGTATTATTATTATTAATCATGAAATAAAATGTTTGTGTTTAGTATACCTTCAACTTGCATATATGAAAAGAAAAATAACATGTATTATTCTATCAAATAATACAATTAAAATTAATTTTTACAAACAGATATGAAAAAATCTAAATCAAAGTAAAAATAAATTCCACATTATTTAAGAGAAATAAGGATTAAAACTCCAAATAGTGCCATATCTTCACCATCCTTTCCTTTGACACTTATGGACATACCTATGACTCCAAAAAAAACAGAGCAGTGAAAAAATTGTCTGTCAACATTCAAAAAGGTACATTACGATAGAAGTGTGTTTACAAGGCTTAGAAATTGAAAATCAAAGAAGTAATAAATCAACAATTGCATCAAAATAATAATAAAAATTTAAAATAATGTAATCTCTTGCAAAACAAAACAGTATCCATTAAACGTCCCAGTGTAGGTAGAAAAAATCAACTTGGTTCCAGTTCCATATATAAAAGGCAAATTTTATTGAAATGATTCAGGATAAAACATGTAGATAACTCTCAGCAAGAGAGACAAGTGGAAAGGTCTGACCGGTTTCGGCCCAGTGTGGCCGTAGTCATAGACAGTGACAGGTATTCAGGGAGAGCACCCTATATACCTGTTGACCACTCCCCAAATGGGAGTGGTAACAATCTAACATGATTTGTTAAAATTAAAAACACCTTGTACCTCATAGCTAGCTGGGATTGGAGTATGTATACAAAGGATACAAAGTATATATATATTTTTGCAAAAGCAATTGAAAACATGTATATATATATATACACACTGTGGGAGTGCTAGAGAAGAATACATAGATATGTTAACAATAGGCATAAACATTCCAATCATTTTTTCTCATCATTTTCTCTACATTTATTCTCACACTATATGTTACCTTTTCGTACCTTCCCTTATCCAAAATTAAAACCACCCGTTAGGTTTAATATTTAATGGATTCCAGGAGGAAAATGGCTACGTGGTAACTAAGGCAAATATAATACATGACAAATTGATTGAATACAAACTCCCGTACAAAGGTGTAAATGTATACAGCACAAAATACAAAGTACACTATTGTTACCAACAGATGAACAGGAACTATAAAATCATAAAGTCAAGTGAACATTTAATTATATTACCTTATACTCTAGCTAGGTTATATATGAAAAGGGGAGGAACAAAGGGGAGTTCATTAGTTATTAGGAGAATAATTTATTTAGAGTGGTTTTTCTTGGGTAGTTTATTGATATAGCCATAGTGATACCATAGTGCCAATAGAGTGGTAGATAACAGAGAGATTATGTTAAAAGGATATATTCTCAAGTATTTGGTACTAGCCAGATCTATCTGTGCCAATAATTTATAATGTCGAATTCTGAGTTGAAACCCTCAGGTACCAGGCTACCGAGCCTATGTATCCAGTAAATCTCTTGCCTGGAAAGGATATGTAATAAATCACCTCCCCTTGGTGGTCTGGATACTGACTCGATAGCCCGCCACCTGAAGGTTCCAACATCCCCCATGTGTACCTCCAAGAAATGTTTGGATAGAGCAGAAACAGCCCTTTCCTGGGAGACATAAGAGAGATGCTCCCTGATTCGCTTACTAACAGGCCTGGTGGTTCTGCCTACGTATTGTTTTTTGCACTGGGTGCATTCAATCAGGTAAATGACATATCTATTGCCACACTTGATGCAACCCCTAGTGTCAAAAACCTCCAACGTTTTGGTTGAGGAAAAGGTCTTTGAAACAACCATGTGATCACATGATTTGCATGTTTTTTTACCACACTTGTATGTTCCCTTGACCTTTAACCATGAGCTACCACTATCCTGCTGGGGCAACATACTGGGAGACAAAATGTTGCCCAGGGTCATGTTACGTTTATAGATGAAGTTACATCCATCGTCCATAACCTGTCTCAAAACTGTGTCGCCTCGAAGTATTGGCAAGTTCCTTTCAATAACTTTACAGACCTTATCAAATTGATTTGAGAAAGCTGTAACCAACGTAGGTTTGATTCTGTTGGAGTTATCATCCTTTAATCTATTATCTCTTGCCCTCCCTTGGTTACAACTCAGGTCCATTGCAGATACTTCCATGAAGGTCTTACTAACCAAATTTTTGGAGTAACCTCTTTCTCTTAATCTCACTTTCAGATCCTCACTCTCTCTCAGGAAATCCTCTCTCCGGGAGCAGTTTCTTTTTATCCGCATGAATTGGCCTTTTACTATTCCTTTGAAAACATGCCTAGGATGACTGCTTTTGGCGTGTAACAATGTATTCCCGGAGATAGGTTTCCTGTAGAGAGAAGAGGAAACCCTTCCAGCATCACCACTGGATGTGAGGGTAACATCCAAGTAATTTATACTGGTCTGGTGCCACTCAAAGGTGAACCGTAGACCAACACTATTGACATTGAGTACATCAACCAAATTATCTAGTTGATCTTTGCTGCCTGACCAAATGACCAGCAGGTCATCAATATAGCGCAGATATTTTACGATATGTTGGGTCTGGTTTCTATTACCCCCAAAGACGTGGAACCGCTCCCACCACCCCATAAACAGGTTGGCGTAGGAGGGGGCAAACTTGGCCCCCATGGCTGTTCCACGTCTCTGGAGGTAAAATTTACTCCTGAACATGAAGAAATTATGCCGGAGTAGAAAATTAACCACTCTCAGTACATATGCTCCATGTTCAGGAGAAAGGTCAGTCTCTTTGTTCAAAAAGAACAAAACAGCTTTCAGACCATGTTCGTGTGGTATGGAGGAGTACAGGGACACCACATCAATGGTTGCCCAACTGTACCCCTCCTCCCAAACGACATCCTTAAGTCTTGAGAGCACATGTGTAGTGTCCTTCACAAAACTGGGCAGTTTACGAACTAGTGGTTGTAGGAATTGGTCCACCCACTTGGACAAAGGTTTCAAAAGGGACCCAATTCCTGCCACTATTGGCCTGCCCTGTACATCCACCAGGCTCTTATGTACCTTAGGAAGGTGGTGGAAGATGGGCATTACTGGATTATCTACCAATAGACAATCATATGTCTGATCGTCAATAATGCCCATCTCCACCCCATCATCCAGAAGGTCTTTTAGGGTAGCCTTATACTCAGGTGTAGGGTCCCGAGACAATTCCATGTATGCCTCAGAGTCCTCGAGTTGCCTCAATGCCTCTTGGATATAGGCACTTGTATCTAGTAGGACAACACTTCCCCCTTTATCCGATTGGCGAATTACCACTTCCTTGTTGTTTTGTAATCTGGCAATAGCCTCTTTTTCCAACCTAGACAAATTGGAGTAATAATCATGTTTTCTGGAGTCATCTAGTTTAGTGAGATCTTCAATAACTCTCTTGTGGAAAACCTCCAGACTTTTACCCCTAGCTTGTAGTGGGTAAAACTTAGACCGGGATTTCAGATTGTGATGTTTTTTGCTTATCATTGAAACTTCTAAACTAGCCTCCTGTGTACCACTCAGGTCCTCTAGATCTACTAAGGCACAGGCATCGTTAAATGGCATATCAGGGTTGTCCCTCCTCCTCACCTGTGTATGTGTTTCTTTAGGTATGCTGTCTGGTGATGCTGAGAAGAATTTCCTTAAAGTAAGGTCCCTAACCATCTTATTAACGTCCAATATGGTCTGGAATAAATCAAAATCCCGGGAAGGGACAAAATTGAGACCATACCCCAGGACTTTTCTCTCAGCATCTGTAAGTTGATGGGTAGAAAGATTAACCACTGTGAAGTCACCTACTGGTATCTGTGCCCCCTGGTGTTCCTGCTTTCCCTTACTGGGTACCTCTGGGACTGAATGGAAGTGTCCTCTTTCATTTGTGTGTAGCCCCTCCCTCCCCCTCTGGGTTGTTTTGGAGCCCACTGAAAAACCTGCATATTGGGTCCCATATTATTAGTGGCTGTTTCTCTAGTATTGCCAGACTGGGAATAGGGTGACCGCCCCCCTCTGCGATGGCCCCTCCCACCCCTCTTAGGTATCGCTCCCATCATTACTCCCTTGGGATCCTTTAGAATACTTCTTGGTCTAGAATTGAATTCTGTATTTACCAATACTTCAGTTGTCTCCCCCTCTGAGCCAGAGCAGCCCTCATCCTCAAAACTAGAGGTAAATCTATCCTCATCTGTCTGCTCAGGCTCAGAGTCAGAGAAAACTACCTGTTTTGTTCCAGACGCTTAATTTGGCTTATTTTTTTCTTTTTCCTCTTTTCCAAGTTTACCTTGTGCAGTGTCCTGACCTGTATGTTGAGCTCTAGACCTATTATTGTGTGTCTGAGACCAAACTCTGCCTCTTTGTTTCTTTCGCCAAATATAGATGGTACCATTGCTATAATCTTTCTGGTCACGTATATACTTAGAGTGTTTAATTTGAATTATAAGTTTCTAGGACTCCTCCATAACACTCTTAAGTATGGCATCATATTCAGGGTAAACATTGCACAATTTATACTTGTTCATATCACTCTGTAAAATTGTTATCTTATCCTTAACCTCTATCAGCAACATATCTTTGTATTCAATCAGGAGAGCTATAAGCTTAAGTGAACAATCCGTTAGTGCCTGATTCCATCTCTCAATAAACCCAGGGTCCTTTACATCATAAGTCGGAAATTTGTTAATCCTAAGACCCCTGGGAATCATCTTCATACTAATATATTTAGAGAGAATCCATTTGTCCCATTTTAGCTTTTGCTCCTTCTTCTTTAAATTCTCCAAATCATAAAAGTAATCTCCTAATAATGTGTTGGGTGTGTCACTTTCAAACACATCTGTTAGTTCCAATATATCCCAGTTTTCTTCATCCATCTCATTGAGAGAGAAGAAAGAGTCTGGCTGTGACATGTTATCCATATGCAGAATTTATCAAAAAAGTGCTATGCAGCTACTTTGCCTATTTGTACTACAGTACTAATAAATTATAAGTCCTTATTTTCTGGAAACCAAATGAAACCCCACCCGTTCATTGCACGGTATTATCAGCATACATGAACTTTGTAGATAAGAATTCGCTGACTTAGTACACAAATAAAGTCCTGAATATTTAGGCAGGGTAAAAATCAAGAAAAAAAAGAGCAACCGTATTGCTCATAACAAAGTTCAGGATAGTATTGTGTGCAAGGAGAGGCTGTCACCCTCGCAACATGTAGTGTTAGGTGTAGAGTGCTAGGATTTACATATATACCGGATAATTCTCAAGAGGCAGGCAAACCAGGTTGCGGTGCAGCGTATTCAAAAAATCTCAATCAGGGCAAACATGTCATGTGACCTTCCTTTTGGTTCTGATAGGGCTTTGTAAACGTACAGTCTTTTAGCGGTTACTTTGAATGCCAGCCAGTATTTCCATAAAAAGGGGGGTTCTGCACAAACAGAAAGTATGCCCACAGAATGGCCCGCTAATATACTTGTAGGAGAAAGTGGTATGACAGATAATCCTGTAAACATATAATTGTAAGAGTAATAATCGCAGCCTGTCAGCTCGAGTACATCAGTAGCGTTAATCAGGCTTACTTTCAACACACTTCAGTTCCATATATCACAGACAAGCCCAAAGTGGCATACTCACGGTAAGGTACCCAGTTGTGATCTAGTTCCCAGCTGTAGCTCAGTCCTCAGCAAACCTCAGCAGTTTAATGCTCACACGCCGTTAACACTACTCAGCCTCTCTCAATGCAACACGCCTTTCTTAGTCAGCTGAAATCATCCAAGTCAGCTGTGATCCGTGCTGGTGAGGACGTAAGAGCGGAAGTGGAGCCCCTGTGCTCCACAGAAAATGCAAAACAAAACAGTATCCATTAAACGTCCCAGTGTAGGTAGAAAAAATCAACTTGGTTCCAGTTCCATATATAAAAGGCAAATTTTATTGAAATGATTCAGGATAAAACATGTAGATAACTCTCAGCAAGAGAGACAAGTGGAACGGTCTGACCGGTTTCTGCCCAGTGTGGCCGTAGTCATAGACAGTGACAGGTATTCAAGGAGAGCACCCTATATACCTGTTGACCACTCCCCACAACAATCTAACATGATTTGTTAAAATTAAAAACACCTTGTACCTCATAGCTAGCTGGGATTGGAGTATGTATACAAAGGATACAAAGTATATATATATATTTTTGCAAAAGCAATTGAAAACATGTATATATATATATATATATATATATATATATATATATACACTGTGGGAGTGCTAGAGAAGAATACATAGATATGTTAACAATAGGCATACATTCCAATCATTTTTTCTCATCATTTTCTCTACATTTATTCTCACACCTTTTCGTACCTTCCCTTATCCAAAATTAAAACCACCCGTTAGGTTTAATATTTAATGGATTCCAGGAGGAAAATGGCTACGTGGTAACTAAGGCAAATATAATACATGACAAATTGATTGAATACAAACTCCCGTACAAAGGTGTAAATGTATACAGCACAAAATACAAAGTACACTATTGTTACCAACAGATGAACAGGAACTATAAAATCATAAAGTCAAGTGAACATTTAATTATATTACCTTATACTCTAGCTAGGTTACATATGAAAAGGGGAGGAACAAAGGGGAGTTCATTAGTTATTAGGAGAATAATTTATTTAGAGTGGTTTTTCTTGGGTAGTTTATTGATATAGCCATAGTGATACCATAGTGCCAATAGAGTGGTAGATAACAGAGAGATTATGTTAAAAGGATATATTCTCAAGTATTTGGTACTAGCCAGATCTATCTGTGCCAATAATTTATAATGTCGAATTCTGAGTTGAAACCCTCAGGTACCAGGCTACCGAGCCTATGTATCCAGTAAATCTCTTGATATCTTTGTTTTAAAAATAAGTCTTAAAAAAGTTTTGTGTTTATTCACAACTCTGTACAGCACTTTTTCATTGGTGGATGAATTTATCCACCAATCATCAAGGCCAACCCATATTGTTCAACAAAATTGGTCAAGCATCAACTTACATTCTTGATTTTCAAATAAAGATAACAAGAGAATGAAGACAATCTGATAATAGGAGTAAATTATAAAGTGTCTTAAAATTTCATTTTAATTTATTTCAATTTGAATACTGAAAGACATTTTGTGTTCAGTGTTCCTTTAAGTTTAATAGACTGTACATTTATTTTTTATAATCTTGTTTATGATAGCTTATTGTTTTTCTAAATGTATCCACCAATAAGTAAGCAATACACTTGCTGATTAACCTAAAATGGACTGTCTACTAAGCTTTAAATTAATTATATTTAAATAAAGATATCACAAGATCAAATATAAATTGATAATAGGATTCAATAAGCGATTAAATCCTACAATTGTATTATTATTATTAATCATGAAATAAAATGTTTGTGTTTAGTATACCTTCAACTTGCATATATGAAAAGAAAAATAACATGTATTATTCTATCAAATAATACAATTAAAATTAATTTTTACAAACAGATATGAAAAAATCTAAATCAAAGTAAAAATAAATTCCACATTATTTAAGAGAAATAAGGATTAAAACTCCAAATAGTGCCATATCTTCACCATCCTTTCCTTTGACACTTATGGACATACCTATGACTCCAAAAAAAACAGAGCAGTGAAAAAATTGTCTGTCAACACTCAAAAAGGTACATTACGATAGAAGTGTGTTTACAAGGCTTAGAAATTGAAAATCAAAGAAGTAATAAATCAATAATTGCATCAAAATAATAATAAAAATTTAAAATAATGTAATCTCTTCTATTTCATAATCTAATGCACATGTAGATATTCCTAGATGTTCTTCTAAAGATAATCCATTGTTTCAAAAACAACAAAATTATTACTTTGATCTTGATGTAGATGACACATGCCAAACGATGATGATACTAATTTTGGAAGAGGTATTTGATATAATTATTATTATTTTTTTTTATGAAACTGAAATATTCCAACAATAATGTAATATTCATTTTCATTTTTTCAAATTTTATAAAAAAGTCAATTGTTTGAGAAAGGTGTACAAGTGGAAATAGAAATGGATGGCATGGCTCACCACAAAGTAATATGATGGAACAAAATCTGGTTCATCCTATAAAAAATATGATAGACAAAGGTATATTATTTATTTCCCATTGTCAAAAATTGAAAATATTTCAAAGCTATTACTGATAAATTAAAAAGTTTATTTTTTTTATATTCCTATAGCCTCTGGTTCAAGCGATGTTTACATATTAGAAGAAAAAATTGTGCAGACAGATAATTATATAGATATCACACCTCAAAAAGAAAAAGAAGGTATATACAGCTATCTATATAAAGTGTATATATTGTTTCTATTTTGTTATGTGATTAATATGTACATTTAACTTAATGAAAAAAAAAATTCTGATTTATTTGAAGGTATGGAATTTTTTGAAGAGAAAAAAGATGAAAGCACACAAACTTTTATGAATGATAATTTCAAAATTAAATTGGCCAAAATAAGGGCAACAATGGGAATGTTGATGGAACAAGTTGTTTTTTGTACAAAAAATATGCCATTTAAAAGCATTTTATTAAAATAATGTTTTAAATTATATTTTATATGTTGCTAAAATGTTTTAGTTTATGAACCTTTAAAAAAAATATATTTTGAAAAAATTCTGTTGAATGTATTTTATAAAAATAAAAATTTGTTTTACAAGAAATAAAAAAGAAGTTTTATTGAAAATAAAGTTTAAAAAATGTTTTAAAAAATAAAAATTTGGATTCCTTGTTTTTTTTCAACTTTATTAAAAAAAAATAAAATTCTCTTTAACCCCTTAATGACCGAGGACGTACACCATACATCCTCAGAAAAAATGCAGTTAACGCCTGAGGACGTATGGCGTACGTCCTCAGTTTGGAAAGCAGCTGGAAGCGATCCTCATCGCTTCCAGCTGCTTTCCAGTTATTGCAGGATGCCTCGATATTGATATACAATTTGTACCCCTCCGGTGCAGAGAGAGCCACTCTGTGGCCCTCTCTACACCGGACATCGATGGCCACAATTGTTGGTGGGTGGGAGCTGCAGTGGGAGGTGGGTGGGCGGCCATCGATGGCTTCAGAGACACAGAGGGGGGCGGGATCGGGGGCGGGAGAGTCGGGGGATCGGCGGGCGGGCGCGTGCACGGGAGGGAGCGGGTGGGAACCGCTTACACTACAGAAATAATCCTGTAATAAGTGGGAGGAAGAGGGGGAATAAATGCCCCCAAAAAGTAATCTAAGGGATCTGGGAGGGGGTAGGGGTAGGGGTTGGTCTTGGGGAAGCTACACTACAGAAAAATGTAAAAACAATAAATAAAAAAGAGAAAAAAATATTGTTAACTGGGTACTGGCAGACAGCTGCCAGTACCCAAGATGGCCCCCAATAAGGCAGGGGGGGGTGGTTAGAGAGCTGTTTTGGGGGGGATCAGGGAGGTTGGGGGCTAAGGGGGGATCTTACAAAGTAGCATATGTAAATATGCTAAAGATGTATTTTTTTTTTAAAACTTTTATTTTAGTACTGGCAGACTTTCTGCCAGTACTTAAGATGGCGGGGACAATTGTGGGGTGGGGGAGGGAAGGGAGCTGTTTGGGAGATATCAGGGGGTCTGATGTGTCAGGTGGGAGGCTGATCTCTACACTAAAGCTAAAATTAACCCTGCAAGCTCCCTACAAACTACCTAATTAACCCCTTGACTGCTAGCCATAATACATGTGTGATGCGCAGCAGCACTTAGCGGCCTTCTAATTACCAAAAAGCAACGCCAAAGTCATATATGTCTGCTATTTCTGAACAAAGGGGATCCCAGAGAAGCATTTACAACTATTTGTGCCATAATTGCACATGCTGTTTGTAAATAATTTCAGTGAGAAACCTAAAATTGTGAAAAATTTAGCGTTTTTTTTAATTTGATTGCATTTGGCGGTGAAATGGTGGCATGAAATATACCAAAATGGGCCTAGATCAATACTTGGGGTTGTCTACTACACTACACTGAAGCTAAAATTAACCCTAGAAGCTCCCTACATGCTCCCTAATTAACCCCTTCACTGCTGGGCATAATACACGTGTGGTGCGCAGTTGCATTTAGCAGCCTTCTAATTAGTAAAAAGCAAAACCAAAGCCATATATGTCTGCTATTTATGAACAAAGGGGATCCCAGAGAAGCATTTACAACCATGTATGCTATAATTGCATACATTTTTTGTAAATAATTTCAGTTAGAAACCTAAAGTTTGTGAAAAAATGAAAAAGTGAACATTTTTTTTTATTTGATCGCATTTGGCGGTGAAATGGTGGCATGAAATATACCAAAATGGGCCTAGATCAATACTTTGGGATGTCTTCTAAAAAAATATATATACATGTCAATGGATATTCAGGGATTCCTGAAAGATATCAGTGTTCTAATGTAACTAGCGCTAATTTTGAAAAAAAGTGGTTTGGAAATAGCAAAGTGCTACTTGTATTTATGGCCCTATAACTTGCAAAAAAAGCAAAGAACATGTAAACATTGGGTATTTCTAAACTCAGGACAAAATTTAAAAACTATTTAGCATGGTTTTTGTTTGGTGGTTGTAGATGTATAACAGATTTTGGGGGTCAAAGTTAGAAAAAGTGTGTTTTTTTCCATTTTTTCCTCATATTTTATAAAAAATTTTATAGTAAATTATAAGATATGATAAAAATAATGGTATATTTTGAAAGTCCATTTAATGGCGAGAAAAACGGTATATAATATGTGTGGGTACATTAAATGAGTAAGGGGAAAATTACAGCTAAACACAAACACCGCAGAAATGTAAAAATAGCCTTGGTCCCAAACGGACAGAAAATGGAAAAGTGCTGTGGTCATTAATGGGTTAAATAAAATTTTTAATTTTTTTTTTATATATTAATGGAACTCAAAAATAACGAATTATATGTAACAAAAATACAAAATGAATAAAAAAGTGCAAAATCACAAAAACAGTGTGAATTAAATGTATAAACATAAAACAAATGTAAGGCTATCAATCATGTTCTGGCCTATTGCGGTTTGAAGGTCCCTCTCTTTCCCTAATAATGGAAAGAAGAGCATTGAGTGTGTGTTCTGCGAGGTGTACCAAATGATTGATCTGTTCATTGCATTCTTCATCCATTCGCCTCTGCCAATCAAACCTCTCTCTGTCTAATTGTAACTGTCTTTCGGCTAACGATGAACTTTGGTCCAGTTGTGTGATTATTACATTTTGTAACTCTCTATGATCCATCCTATATTGTCTAGCAAGAGATATCATTTCATTGAGACACAGATCATCAAGCTGTCCATCTATTTCAGAGTTGATAGGTACCAAAGGTCTTGCCTGATCTTGTTGTGCTGCTGGCTCTACATTTTCGTGCACTGTAGGTTCCTGAACTTCAGATTCCTCAGGAACAGGTTGATGTATTCCAATTGGTTCTGCATCCAACATATCATTCAAATATTCTGGGGTCTCACTACCACAATCCCTGGCTTGCTGTTCCTCTACTTCCGGTAATTCCGGGTCTACAGCAACCATATTTAAAATTACTTCCCTTGATGATTCTTCGGTATCTGTGAAATTATAAGTTATTGTAAATTTAGAAATATTTGGTAAATAAACAAAAAAAATTGAGAGATATATATTTCCCAACATACAAATGAAGAATTAAATATATATATATATATATATATATACTGTATATATATATATTTAAAATAAAAAACAAATATATATATACACACACACAAGCATAATAACCACTGTATATATATATATATATATATATATATATATATATATATATATATATATATATATATATATATATTTAAATAAATAAAATATATATATATATATATATATATTTACATATATATATACAAACAAACATAATAGCACTCCAAAGATATTATGTAAAAATTTTAAGTTTATTAGTTAATGTTTTCGGGTCATAAACAACCCGTCCTCAAGCTTACATGGGCGTCTTTGTAAGTCTGTGGATGGGTAGTTTGTGACACGCAAATATTGAATAATAAAGTTAACACTTACTTGATCAGCACCCAAGGCATTTTTTTACATATTATTCATAGTGCACATTGTCTGGATATATATTTCATTGTCGATATAGATGCCTAACCAAAAAATTTTAAAAAATAAAAACATATTATTCATATCTATTACAAGTACAGTTACTCACCATCAAACAACCGTGGAGGATTTCCCGTCATGGTTCTAAAAAGATGTCCAAGGTCAGCTGTGATTAACATAAAATAAAAATATATTAACATTTTATTTTTTTAGAAATACAAAACATAAGACGGGTGTTATATCAATTTTATCTATATGGCCTACATGAGCTAGCTCATGACAATTTTTAAAAAATAAATAAAAAAGGCGTCCTTTAAGGCATTACAAATTATCATATGAACCTTACTAGGCTTGATTTCCAATAGAATACCAATACCAAAAATAAACAAAGGTAATGTAAGGAAAGTGGGTGCAGTAATTGCTCATATGACACTTGCTTAACCCCTTAATGACCACAGCACTTTTCCATTTTCTGTCCGTTTGGGACCAAGGCTATTTTTACATTTCTGCGGTGTTTGTGTTTAGCTGTAATTTTCCTCTTACTCATTTACTGTACCCACACATATTATATACCGTTTTTCTCACCATTAAATGGACTTTCTAAAGATACCATTATTTTCATCATATCTTATCATTTACTATAAAAAAAAATATAAAATATGAGGAAAAAATTGAAAAAAACACACTTTTTCTAACTATGACCCCCAAAATCTGTTACACATCTACAACTACCAAAAAACACCCATGCTAAATAGTTTCTAAATTTTGTCCTGAGTTTAGAAATACCCAATGTTTACATGTTCTTTGCTTTTTTTGCAAGTTATAGGGCCATAAATACAATTAGCACTTTGCTATTTCCAAACCATTATTTTTCAAAATTAGCGCTAGTTACATTAGAACACTGATATCTTTCAGGAATCTCTGAATATCCATTGACATGTATATATTTTTTTTTAGTAGACATCCCAAAGTATTCATCTAGGCCCATTTTGGTATATTTCATGCCACCATTTCACCGCCAAATGCGATTAAATACAAAAAATCGTTCACTTTTTTACTAATTTTTTCACAAACTTTTGGTTTCTCACTGAAATTATTTACAAACAGCTTGTGTAATTATGGCTTAAATGGTTGTAAATTCTTCTCTGGGATCCCCTTTGTTCAGAAATAGCAGACATATATGGCTTTGGCGTTGCTTTTTAGTAATTAGAAGGCTGCTAAATGCCACTGCGCACTACACGTGTATTATGCCCAGCAGTGAAGGGGTTAATTATGGAGCATGTAGGGAGCCTTTAGGGATAATTTTAGCTTTAGTGTAGTGTAGTAGACAACCCCTAGTATTGATCTAGGCCAATTTTGGTATATTTCATACCACCATTTCACCGCCAAATGCGATCAAATTAAAAAAAACGTTAAATTTTTCACAATTTTAGGTTTCTCACTGAAATCATTTACAAACAGCTTGTGCAATTATGGCACAAATGGTTGTAAATGCTTCTCTGGGATCCCCTTTGTTCAGAAATAGCAGACATATATGGCTTTGGCGTTGCTTTTTGGTAATTAGAAGGCCGCCAAATGCCGCTGCATTTCACACGTGTATTATGGCTAGCAGTGAAGGGGTTAATTATGTAGCTTGTAGGGAGCTTGCAGGGTTAATTTTAGCTTTAGTGTAGAGCTCAGCCTCCCACCTGAAACATGAGACCCCCTGATCCCTCCCAAACAGCTCTCTTCCCTCCCCCACCCCACAATTGCCCCCGCCATCTTAAGTACTGGCAGAAACTCTGCCAGTACTAAAATAAAAGCTATATTTGGGCTTTTTTTGTGTTTTTGTAGCATATTTACATATGCTGCTGTGTAGGATCCCCCCTTAGCTCCCAGCCTCACTGATCCCCCACCAAACAGCTCTCTAACCCTCCCCCTCTGCCTTAATGGGCGCCATCTTGGGTACTGGCAGCTGTCTGCCAGTACCCAGTGTAGTAAAAAAAATGTGCCTTTTTATTTTTTTAAATGATCTTTTCTGTAGTGTAGCTTCCCCCCCCCCCAAGATCAACCCCCCACCCCTTCCAGGTCCCTTAGCTGTTTATTTACAGCTTTAAAAACTTTATTTTTTTTTACTTTTCCCAGTTTATTTTTCTGTAGTGCAGCGGTTCCCTCCCGCTCCCGCCCCGTGCACGCGCCCGCCCGCCGCCCCCCGTGCACGCGCGCGCTCCTGTGCGCGCTCCCGCCCCTCCCGCCCCCGATCCCGCCCCCCTCCACTCCATTCGGCACATCGATGGCCGACCACCCGCCTCCCAGACTTGCTCCCACCCACCAACGATACCAGCCACCGATGTCCGGTGCAGAGAGGGCCACAGAGTGGCTCTCTCTGCATCGGATGGCCAAGGGGGGTTATTGCAGGATGCCTCGATATCGAGGCATCACTGCAATAACCGGAAAGCAGCTGGAAGCGTGCAGGATCGCTTCCAGCTGCTTTCCAGACCAAGGACGTACGCCACACGTCCTCGGTCATTAACTGTCTTTTTTTTGAGGACGTGTGGCGTACGTCCTTGGTCATTAAGGGGTTAAACTTGTGTTGCTTTTAAGAGAGTGTGAGCATAAGACACTTGCACTAACTGGTGTGACTTTGCCTTTAAGAGAGTGTGCCTTTAACAGAGTAAAAGACATTAATTAACTTCAAGTAGATGACACTGAATTTTGCTAAGTCATGCTACAAGTGGTAAACAACCGATGGATGCTGATGATAAGAAGTCAAAACCCAGACAGAACAAGGGTGTAACCTTGGCAGGGGTCACTTACTGACATTAAGGAACACCTTGGTATAGGGGCTAATGCCATGGTAATATTGTTAATTATTATTAAGTGCAATAGGCTAAGTAATATTAATTGCAATAGGCTAAGTAATAAAGCCATTATTGATGTTTAGCTATTAATTATATCTATGGAAAGATTGTTAAACCTATTATTGATGTATTTGACAAAAGTAACTGCATAAGACCACATAATTAATGTTAGGCAGAAAAACATGTTTGTTTGAAACTAAAGATGACGGCATTGCAGTTTAGGAATACGTCAGAGATAGTACCTGGGTATGCCCTGATAAGCTTGGTTGAGGCTAAAGACAGACTGGCCAGATGTCTTGGGCCAGGGCCAATCTCAGAGGGTGCGGTCTCAGGATCTGTGGAGTTGCGCCAAAACTGTTACACAAGTGAACAGTATAAAGAGGGGTACATCTAGGCAATCTGATCACTGTCTGATTGTCATGTATTGATTGTCATGTCTGATGTCTGATGTCTGAGTCAGTCTGAGAGTCTGAGTATTTGTGGTGTGTGTATTTGAGTGTATTTTTGGGACCCATGGATGGACGCATCCTCGGTGTTGTTTTTTTCCCGCTGATTGCCTGTTTTCTCCTGGTCCAAAGATTGCCCAGATGTCCCCTCCCATTGCGCCCCAGAAGCGGCAGGATAGGATGATGCAAACAGAGATCACGGTGATGTATTAATTTGATTGTTTAAAACTAGCTAGACTTGTTTTAGGGGTAATACAACATAAGATTGTTATCAATCGTTGCGCAGGCAACTAAATGTAACTGAAAACTGTATAGATAGTTGTATCTAGAATTGTTTATATAAGCATTGCAATTGCATAGAGTGTTATAAGTATGAATAGTGGTTTGTGGTATTTTGTTTCCATGATTATGTTGCAGAATAAACCATTATTGTTATTATAAGATTGTGAAAACCTGTGTAATGTGTCAGTCATTTCCTTGCTGAAAAGTGATATATATGATAACATCATATCCTGACAAAAAGAATCACATAACATTATTGGCGTAGTCGGTCGGCAGGATGCATAATTGTTTATCACTTGAGCAAAGAAACTGACAGTTTTCTTACTGAATGTGCAGAGCTGATAGACGCAGCTCCGATCGAAAGTGAAACCCCTTTGTAAGATAAAATAAATAAGCCAGAAAAATATATAGCTGTATCTTGCACGGTCAGGAGTATAAATATATATGTTTCTGGATTAGTTAGAATTGAATTGTTAATTCCTCAAATGAGCCATGAAAGCTGTGTAAATAAACAGATATTTCATGGACATAGTCACAATTGTCACCTTGGAATGAAATTAATTGATATTGCACAGGTATATACATATTAACGTATATTGTTACTGTTACTGTGAATTTATTGATTTATGTCAGCAATAATTGAAGGTATTATGAAA
Source organism: Bombina bombina (assembly GCF_027579735.1). NCBI lineage: Eukaryota > Metazoa > Chordata > Amphibia > Anura > Bombinatoridae > Bombina > Bombina bombina. The sequence continues at coordinate 832,010,460 of NC_069503.1, read as the reverse complement.
ATGTTTAGGAAGAAAGTACAAACGGTTCCCCCTTCACGGCCTCAAAATATTGCGGCTTGGGAGGGGACCCCATATCAGGAATTAGCAGGGGAAGTCTTGTCTGGGACTGACCTCCCAGATAACGCTGAATTTTTTGACAAAGCAGAACCTTGTGAAGTGTTGAATAAATTACAGAATGTAAAAGTTAAGACAAATTCAGACACAGAAAGGTTACATAAGAAATTATGGGTGTTATTACAGGCATACAGAAAGACACACGAGCAGTTAGAGGAAGCTGTAGAGCAGACGGTGTGCCTGCAGAGTCAGAATAAATTGCTATTAAAAAAGAGCCAGTGTTATGAAGATGTAGCTCAACAGGCTGTGGTTAAGGTAGCCAGGGCCAAAGTAAAGCGGAAGGGTGGTAGGTTGAGCAAAGGTAAGTTACAATCAGTATTACAAAGCGGGGCTAATTGGGACCCTGAAAGGTGGGACGGTAATATTTGGGATAGTAGTGATCCTGGAGAGGAGTGGGATGATAGGGACCCTCACAGGGTGACAGCTCACCCTGTTACACGGCGTAAGGTTTATCATGGGCCTGAGGGTGCAGAAAGAGTAGACACAGTAGAGGATTACACGCAGCAAGAGGTGTTAGACATAATACGGCAGTATCAACAGAAACCGGGAGAGGACCTCATAACTTGGCTCGTGCGGATGTACGATCAAGGAGGTCATAACATGACATTAGATAGTCAGGATGCCATGAAATTCATACAGATCACTAGCGATCATGCCATACAACAGGTCCTGCGAATTGGACCTGGCCTGGCCGCTGATGGTATGTTGACGCAGGCATCATTGTTGGTTCAGTGTGCATACGGTGCCAGGGACAAATATCCCACAGAAGGGGATTGGCCCACTGAGGATAGGACATGGCATTCCATTAAGGAGGCCATCCAATTATTAAAGGAATTGGCTATGAAGCATGCGATATATAATGGACACCTGTATGCCCCATATCGCGAGCTACTAACCAATGCCATGAGAAACTATTTGATACGTGGGGCTCCCCGAGCATATAAATCAGTAATCATGACGTTACTGATAAATCAGACAGGGAATCCCATTTATGAGGTAATGGATGCAATAAGACAAATAGGGGAGCTAGGGGAATGGGATGCCCCAGTAAAGCCTGATAAAGGCAGCGGGCCGCCCCCTCCTAGAGCCAATGCTCCTCCCCGACTGTCAAGGAAAGAGATGTTCACAGAACTCCTCAAAGCAGGGGTAAAGAAGGAACAAATAGATGGGATAGAAACTAAGGAAATGTGGAAGTTATATCAACAGCATGTGGGCAAAAGGATAAATGTGCAAAAGGGAACCTCATAACAGGTACCGCAGTCGCCCCTTCTGCCCCCACGCTAGATGATATACAAAGGCCTACCACAGGGGAAAGCAAAGAGACCAAGGAGATACTGCAGCTGATATGTGATCAGTTGGAAAGTATAAAAAAGGATAGTAAAGAAGCAGCAACTAAGACCCGGTTATATCCTAGATTGCCTTTGCCTCTGGGATATGGTTACCAGGGAGGGATGAGAGAGAATCAGGTCCCCATGGCCCCGGCTAACACCCCAGAGGCCCAAGGACCTGAGTTGGATGTGCTATCTGTGGGTGATCTGGAAGAATTCTTCCAGAACCCATAGGAATCAGGTCAAACTCCCAGTATCAGGGCCGCCTATTTTGATCATCGCCCCCATGTGGAACTAGAGATCCACTGGAGCAAAAATAATGTACAATGTGAGCGGGCTTTGATTGATACGGGAGCGGAGGCCACACTGATACAGGGAAATCCGCGGGCATTCAAGGGGGAAAAGACAATAATTACTGGGCTTGGAGGGAAAACTATAGAGGCAACAAAAGCATGGGTAGATTTAAAGATAGGGCATCTTCCTAAACGGCGATGTTCTGTTTTAATCGTACCCATCCCAGAGTACATAATTGGCATTGATGTGCTAAAGGGAGAAACATTGCGGTTAGAGGATGGAATGTACAGCTTTGGGGTAAGGCCTTATGTGTCCATCAAAACCGTTACTGTAGGAAAATTGTTGATGCCCCCCATACAGGTCCCAGTGGCCTTGAAGAGGGTATACATTCGACAATACCGAATACCGGGAGGGCATAAAGAGATAGGTGACACCATCAAAGATCTAATAGCTGCAGGGGTGGTGAGACCTATCACCACATCTTGGAATAATCCCGTTTGGCCGGTCAAGAAAAGTGATGGGACCTGGCGTATGACTGTGGATTATAGGGAGTTAAATAGTAATACTCCCCCATTAACGGCAGCAGTACCAGATATGGTTACGCTGATAGAAAATATACAGCGTCACCCTGGAAATATGTATGCGGTCATTGACCTGGCAAATGCCTTCTATACAATACCTATAGAGGAGCAGTGCCAAGAGCAATTCGCATACACCTGGCAGGGACGGCAATTCACGTTCACGCGCCTCCCAATGGGCTATGTCCATAGCCCCACGATCTGCCACAGGATTGTGGCAGAACACATGGAGGAAATTACTCTGCCCCCCAACGTGCAGGTCACACATTATATAGATGATATAATGATACAGGGACCTGATGAGCAAGTAGTGCAACAAGTGTTAGAACAGGTGATAACCCACTTAAAGAAGAAGGGGTGGGAAATCAACCCTGACAAAATACAAGGGCCAGGAACCTCAGTACGATTCCTGGCTATACAGTGGACAAATGGCCGTAGGGAAATAACCCCTAAAGCCAAGCAGAAAATAGTGGAATTCAAATCCCCTAAAACCAAAAAGGAAGCCCAGCGCTTCATTGGGTTATTTGGCTTTTGGCGGCAGCATATACCCCACCTGAGCCAAATACTAGCCCCCATCTACAAGGTTACCAGGAAAAAGTATAGCTTTGAGTGGGGGTCTAAGGAGGAGTTGGCTTTTGAAACTGCAAAACAGGCCATCCAAATGGCGATGGATCTGTGGCCAGTAAAGGAAGGGCCAATAGATTTAAATGTGTCTGTCCACAAAGAACATGCCAATTGGAGCCTTTGGCAGAAACAAGGGAGAGGGAAAGTCCCCCTTGGTTTCTGGACTAGGAAATTGCCTGAGGCAGGTGACCGATACACACCCTTTGAGCGCCAGTTATGTGCTTGCTACTGGGCTTTAGTGGAAACAGAGGAGCTAACGTTAGGGCATGATGTATTCTTGAGGCCTGAGATCCCCATAATGAACTGGGTAATGGGCAGTCCTAAGACCCATAAGATTGGACATGCTCAGGAATCAAGCATCATAAAATGGAAATGGTATATACAGAACAGTGCAAAGACAGGTCCCAAAGGGGTTGCCACACTGCATGAGAAGGTCGCTGAGCAACCCCTCCAGGGGACAGCCCCCATTCAGGAGACACTAACAGAGGAGTCTCTAGTAAAATGGGGTGTGCCATATGATCAACTGTCAGCAGAACAGCAAGCCCATGCTTGGTTCACTGACGGATCAGCAAAATATGTGGGTTCACAGAGGAGTTGGAAAGCAGTAGCCTACAATCCTGTGACCAAACAGATGCTGGTGTCTACAGGGAAAAATGAAAGTAGCCAATATGCCGAGTTAGTTGCTGTCCATCAGGCTATAGCCTGTGAACAGGGCGAATGCCACGTATACACCGACTCATGGTCAGTGGCAAATGGGCTGGCCACCTGGCTCCCCACCTGGGAACGGAAAGACTACCAGATATACTCAAAGGAGGTGTGGGGGAAGCAGATATGGCAGGAACTCAGCAGATTGGTTAGGGAAAAGACAGTGACTATTTACCATGTAGATGCCCATACAAATCAGGATTCACTAGAACGGCTATTCAATTCCATTGCAGATGAGGCAGCCAAAGTCTCCACTGTGGAAAGTGAGGATGTGGATGAGGAGGCTGACAATAAGGGTGTGGCCCAGTGGGCCCACCAGAAAAGTGGACACCTTGGAGAGAGAGCGACTCATAGGTGGGCATTGCAAAGGGGGATCAAGCTATCTATGGAAGTAATAAAAACAGAGATAGCAAATTGTCCTGTATGTCAGCATGTCAGGAAGCGACAGATTCCTGGCATGGTGCAAGGGCATATCAAAAGAGGCAAGCTGCCGGGCCAGATCTGGCAGATAGATTTCATAGGACCTCTTCCCTCCAGCAAGGGCTGCCAGTACGTGTGCACGGCTGTGGACACATACTCAGGCTACCTCACAGCCCACCCATGTAAGCAAGCAACTCAGATAAACACCATTAAGACCCTAGAATTAATCACAAAATTCTATAGCACTCCATTGCAGATACAGAGTGACAATGGTACTCATTTTACAGGACACATGGTACAGGGATATAGTGCAGAAAGGTACATACAATGGATATACCATATACCCTATTATCCCCAAGCAGCAGGATTAATTGAGCGAATGAATGGTTTGCTAAAGCAGCAGTTAAAGAAGCTAGGGGATGGTACCTTGCAGAAGTGGAGGGACCATCTTGAGGAAGCAATTAAAGTTTTAAATAACCGTCCTATTACAGATAGTGAGACCCCACTGTCTAGGATGATAAGCAGACAGGAGTACACTGAGTGTCGAGATCAACATGCTGTGGTAACGTGTTGGGAAACTAGCCCTGGGGGTTTAGCGCCAGATAAATTGCTCCCTCCTAGTGGCGGGATATACTTGACCATCCAGGACCAGGTAACAATATCCCCTGAGAGCTCCCAAACCATATCAACAGGGATAGGGGTCCAAATACCTGACAAGCATGTGGGTTTCATAGTTCCAATGCCCTCTCTCATAGTCAGAGGTATTAGCATAGTGGAGAAAACGCTAGACCCTGGAAAGACTGAGGAAGTGAAGCTCACCCTCCTCAATAGAGGAAAGGAACAGGGAGACATGTCAGCATTAGAAGTAGTGGCAAAGCTTATAGTTACTCCTACCTGCAACAGTGAGATAGCGGAACAGGAAACTGCAGAAACTAGGGGAAGGGTGGGCATAGGGGCTAAGGTCTGGTTGAAACAAGAAAAGGGCCCCCCCGTGCCTGCAGAGGTGATAGCTAAGGGAGATGACAATGTGGTAATTGTGGTAAAGCAAGGGAGCAATGATTGGCTGCATGTGCCTGCGGGCAAGTGCTATTTACGGAATTAATTTGAAGTATGTTTCCTTCCTAGATTCTTGTTGGCATGGCTGTTATTGTAACCGGTGCTCTGTTGGGACTCCTTTTGGCCGCATGCGTAAGCCAAGCACTGATGAGCCAGAGGATGAAACGTGAGGTGTCCGGTGCCAGCTATCACACCTTCTATGAGGGAAGCATGACCGTTCCGTATTGCACAACATGGGCATCCTGCTCCATCCCATTTACCTTTGATGACGACGTAACCTGTTTGACCAAAAATGAATATGGAAGTTGGATGTTCCTTACCAAGCGGGAAAGGGTGGTATTTGAACTATCAGAAGAAGAGACAATTACCTGTGACATCCCTTCCTTCACTGTACATTGTGTAACTAAAGATTTTTGTTCTGCTGCAGTGACCAGGGAAGACTGTAAGGAGTCTAAGGAGGATGAGAGCTGGACAATTGTTTTACCGGATGAGAACTTAATATTTGAATTGCAAGAAGGGGTTGGGTTGATTTGTGAAAATCCCAGTATGCCTTCCACTTCCCCAAAACTAACAGTGGGGATTCAGGAACGCATTTTAGGTTGTAAAACATCCATTGATACACAGGTTCGTGCTGTAATGTTAAACATATCATACACTGATGGGGAACCAGAGGGACTGACATATGTGTGTAAATATACAGGAAAGAGTCATCTGAACCTCTTTTAATGTATATCAGGAGACCTGTAATGGATGGGAAATTATTAAACAACCGACACAAGGGAAAGAGGGACCATGCACGGCGCCATCTAGGCTCCCTGCATGCCTCCTCATGGGAACTTGATAATACCTTTGTAAAAACTGCCAAAGATGTGTTTAATGTGACAAATTTTCAGGGACCATGTTGGGTATGTGGGTTTGTGCCTCACGGGCAGACTAGGGGTTACCCTTATCTAGGTGTACCTTTAACCATGAGTATGCTTGCTGATATGATTGGGAATAAGACTGTGTGGAATTTTACAGGTCTTAACACACCAGGTAGGGATGACTTGCTGGATAAGTTGCATCTAGCTAATAATGTGACTACAGGTGCTATTATGTTTCAGAATCTAGATGGGGAGATATATAGTACTAATAACCTAACCCAGCTACCTGACATGATAATGTTAATGTATAACATAGGACGGCTAGTTAAAAATAGGACAGGGGTATTCAACATTAAACTGAAATTCTATGACTTCTCATATTTGACATATGCCCATGAGAAATGGAAGACTAAGTTTGGTGAGCCCAGAGACCTTATTAAAGACTGGTACCAGCTTAATAGGGAAACACTAGCAGGTAACACACGGACTAAGGATGGGAGGAAGCGATTGAATAGGATATGTCCTCCTTTTGTTAAACTGCCAGTGGGATATTATTGGTTGTGTGGGAGGTGGGCAGTAAAGGTAATACCTTGCACCCATTATGGCCCATGCTTTTTAGGATATATATTCCCTGCATTTAACATAACCACCACGCTTCCACCACCTATATTGCATAGAACACGAAGATACCTTGACCTGGACAAAATACACAATGGAGTTAAAATTAGTGAAGGTATGCGCCTGCTTGCAACATTTGTCCCTCATTATGGGGCTGCTACAGCCCTCACTAGATTAAATACACTAGCTGATTTAGTGGATGAAGCTTTTAATGTAACTAGAGATGCAATAGAGCTCTTAGCATTAGAACAGGAACAAATTAGGATGGTGGCATTGCAGAATAGAATGGCTCTAGACTATCTCCTAGCTGCAGAAGGAGGAGTTTGCCAAAGAATCCACCAGCAATGCTGTGTGTACATAGAAGACAATACAGGTAAAATCAAACATGACCTACACAGACTAGAAGAAGTGCAAAAGCACATACGTGAGGTGCATGATGATTCATTTAGCAAATGGCTTAAAGACTTTGACTGGACTTTTGGACTGGGGGGATGGCTTGGAAGCTTAGGCAAAACTATAGTTAAATGGCTATTAATAAGTCTGGCTTGCTTGTGTGGGATATTCATTATAGTAAAAATGTTTGGATGTTTCTGTAATACATTAGGTAGGATGTGTTTTAAACCAAAAGACAATATTACTTGAGTGTTTTAATTATTAAGGTATGTGTTTAGAAACAAGCAAGGTGTCACATGACCAAGGGGTGGAATGTAAGGAAAGTGGGTGCAGTAATTGCTCATATGACACTTGCTTAAACTTGTGTTGCTTTTAAGAGAGTGTGAGCATAAGACACTTGCACTAACTGGTGTGACTTTGCCTTTAAGAGAGTGTGCCTTTAACAGAGTAAAAGACATTAATTAACTTCAAGTAGATGACACTGAATTTTGCTAAGTCATGCTACAAGTGGTAAACAACCGATGGATGCTGATGATAAGAAGTCAAAACCCAGACAGAACAAGGGTGTAACCTTGGCAGGGGTCACTTACTGACATTAAGGAACACCTTGGTATAGGGGCTAATGCCATGGTAATATTGTTAATTATTATTAAGTGCAATAGGCTAAGTAATATTAATTGCAATAGGCTAAGTAATAAAGCCATTATTGATGTTTAGCTATTAATTATATCTATGGAAAGATTGTTAAACCTATTATTGATGTATTTGACAAAAGTAACTGCATAAGACCACATAATTAATGTTAGGCAGAAAAACATGTTTGTTTGAAACTAAAGATGACGGCATTGCAGTTTAGGAATACGTCAGAGATAGTACCTGGGTATGCCCTGATAAGCTTGGTTGAGGCTAAAGACAGACTGGCCAGATGTCTTGGGCCAGGGCCAATCTCAGAGGGTGCGGTCTCAGGATCTGTGGAGTTGCGCCAAAACTGTTACACAAGTGAACAGTATAAAGAGGGGTACATCTAGGCAATCTGATCACTGTCTGATTGTCATGTATTGATTGTCATGTCTGATGTCTGATGTCTGAGTCAGTCTGAGAGTCTGAGTATTTGTGGTGTGTGTATTTGAGTGTATTTTTGGGACCCATGGATGGACGCATCCTCGGTGTTGTTTTTTTCCCGCTGATCGCCTGTTTTCTCCTGGTCCAAAGATTGCCCAGATGTCCCCTCCCATTGCGCCCCAGAAGCGGCAGGATAGGATGATGCAAACAGAGATCACGGTGATGTATTAATTTGATTGTTTAAAACTAGCTAGACTTGTTTTAGGGGTAATACAACATAAGATTGTTATCAGTCGTTGCGCTGGCAACTAAATGTAACTGAAAACTGTATAGATAGTTGTATCTAGAATTGTTTATATAAGCATTGCAATTGCATAGAGTGTTATAAGTATGAATAGTGGTTTGTGGTATTTTGTTTCCATGATTATGTTGCAGAATAAACCATTATTGTTATTATAAGATTGTGAAAACCTGTGTAATGTGTCAGTCATTTCCTTGCTGAAAAGTGATATATATGATAACATCATATCCTGACAAAAAGAATCATATAACAGGTATTCATATAGTGTCTAGCCAAATAGAGTTAAAACCAAAAATATGTCTATACAGCCTTTATAATAGAGTCAATTTTATGTTCTCTAAAAATAATAAAAATTACAGACATTAATGTGTAGACTATTTCTAAAAAAATAAAGTATGCCCAGTGGAAAAATAAAAAAAATGTGCAATATTTTGAATTCAAAATATTCTGCACAATTGATAATTAATGTTGTACACACCAAAAATTGACATGACGGCTGTGTTTTAAACGTATATAAAACATTTTTTTAGCAAATGAAAAAAAAAAAAAAAATAGAATAATTATTTGTTTTTTACCTGTACCTCTACCAACACTTGTTTCCGTGGTGCTGGTCCTGATATCTGGAAGTGTATGAGCTGATAACAAGGTATGGCTAGATGTAGATGTGCTGCAAATCAATTGTCCAGTAAGGCTACCACCACTTGTCATCGACGTTCCTGAGGAGGTTGACGGAATGGCTGAAGCATGATCATCAAAACCCCTAGCAGTCACCGATTGTGGTTGTGCTGTTCAAAGATAAATGATAATGAAAGTTATACGTAATTCATGTTTCTATAACTCCAAGAATAATACACTATAAATATAAAATGTTCAATATTTCTATTGGTTATTGAAAGGGACAGTGTAGCACACACAAAATTATCCATGTTGAAGAAATTGAATTTAATAGTAAACAAAGGTTAATATATTTATATTAACCTTTGTTTAATAGTAAAGAAAGGTTAATATGTTTATATTTCATCCCCTTTCAATACACATTTTAGTTAAAGAAATTATAACATTTTAAAGACACTCAAGGGTGTTTGTATTGAAAAGATTTTTAAAATCTTGTTGACACATAATTGAATTTATCACCTTATTATGATTAATTGTAAAAGAAAGAGTCGTCTGCTCATGTGCAAATTAAATGACAAGTTAAAAGACTACTTGTTGATACATAATTGAATTTATTCCCTTATTAGGATAAATTGACAAAGAAAGAGTGCTTTCTTCATGTGCTAATGAAATAACAAGTTAAAAGACAGAATTCTATTCACTATAATTCTTTTGTTTTTTAGAAGCTTATTTAACCTCTGGACTATTCTTTTATGTAAGCCGCCAACGTCTAGACGTTATTTTAATACTAGCATTGTAGACAAACAATGATTAATCCACTGTAAAAACAATCCAATGACAAGATTACAATGCATGTATTAAGTCTATACTATATAGTGTGAGGGTGTATCTGCTTGTGTAAGTGTATGCTATGTAGAGTGTGTGTATCTGTATGTATAAGTGTATGCTATGTAGTGTGTGTATCTACATGTTTAAATGAAATATAAGAATTGTGAGTATATGCATGTATAACTGAATATCTGCATGTATTGTGAATATCTGCATGTATAGTGTGTGTGTATATGCATGTATAAAGTCTACACTATGTAGTGTGAGGGTGTATCTGCATGTGTAAGTGTATGCTATGTAGTGTGTGTGTATCTTCATGTATAAGTGTATACGTAGTGTATGTGTAGCCGTGTGTGCAATGTATACTGTAGCGTGTGTGTATCTGCATTTCTAAGTTTATACTATGCAGTGTGTGTGTATATGCATTTTTATAGATTTATAACAAATATATTATTAAATGTCAAATTAGGATACAAATATAGAGTCACTGTATCTTCAAACGTTAATTTAATACAGAGCTCACATAGCTATACTAGTGGTTTGAGCTTGGTTTGAATTGATGCCTAAGTATTAAAGGGACATTAAACACCAAAATATTTTTTCATGAGTCAGATAGAAAATATAATTTTGAATTGAGTGAGCCAATCAGACGGGGCTTCTATGTGCAACCAGCTAGTAAGCATATCTAGATATGCATTTTAGCAAAGGATAGCAAGAGAATGAAGTAAATTAGATAACAGAAGTTAATTAGAAAGCTATAGAAAAATTTAGCTGGGATAGGCCTATATTTTACATAATCAAATTTATCGCCAATAAAAATGTATTTGACAAAATATTTTTAAATATTAACTATTTGGATAAACCGACTCTACTAGATAATTACAATATGATTATCATTCAATTAAAATACTACTAATTAATTATAGTTATTAGATGTTTTACCTCTTAGGTCGCTATCACAATCATCTGTAATACCGACGATTACTTCTGGGCCTAGACGCTGCACCAGTCTCTGCTCGTAATCGGTCAGATCTGCGACATAAGCTGTTCCACCTCTGGTAACACGGGAAGAATTTTTTTTTGCCAATTTGGCTTTGGCAAATCGTTTAATATCATTGTACCATTTCTTTATCTGGTCAACGTCCTTTTTCCCATGTCCCTGAGCACTGACAGCATCGCTGATCCGAGTCCAGATACTTTCTTTTCGGATACTCGTAGTTTGCTTCACACGACAACCAAATAAATAGTCATACGAGTCTAGAACCATATCGACAAGAACCAGGTTCTGCTGGTGTGAGAAGTGTGGATTCTTCGATTTTCTTGTCTGTGAATCCAATCGAGAAGTAGCCATACTTAATTTATCAATAAAAATAAAAGTCATTAAAGCTTCAGGTTCGGAAATTATGTAGTCTGACAAAATCGATAAATTATACTTTATACAGTGCAGCAAAATGTTCCTGCGACAAATGTGATGTTTCTGACACCTACAGTCACGTGGGACAAACATGACTGACAAGTTGTAAGCAAATAATAGTACATTCGCAACTAGCGAGGCGTCATATGTACGAATCATTCGCCTGTGCTCAATGTGGATTAGACACAAGATTTTTTTGTATGTTTTTTAGTACATATGGCGGGCGGGCAACATCTCGCTAGCTGCGAGTTCGAGCGAGTCGAGCTGACACGTTGTCAGCGAGCAAATTGACGCTTTAGTACATGGAGTCCAGAGTCGCTTACAGAAATTCCAGGAAAAAAACACTCTATCAAGGATCAGTCCAATGTGGACAATGTAAAGTCTGCCAACATATGGTAAAAAAAGCAGAAATGACAGATAGATTTCACAAGAAGTGGTCTATTAATGAGTACATCAACTGCAAGAGTAACAATGTAATTTACTGTATTTCTTGCAGCTGCAACATTTTTTATGTTGGCATGACTACTAGATCCCTTGGTAAAAGAATGACTGAGCAAATGAGTATTATCCGGAATGCCAGGTCAGATATAGAGAAAGATAAGAAACTCCACCTTGGACCTTCATCTGGACCTCTGCCTCCGTGCATTGACTGCTCCGCCTCCGAAGGGATGATGAAGATGGCAGTCCCTTGATGGATGAAGATGGAGCCGCCTGGATGAAAATCGTTCAAGTCGGACTTCTGCAACTGTGAGTACCTAAAGAGGGTCTTCTTTAAGGTCTTTTTGGGTGTTTTTTTTTAGATTAGGGTTTGGGCTTGTCTTAAAAGAGCTGATTTCCCTTTTAAGGGCAAGAAAAAGAACTGAATGCCCTTGTAAGGGCAATGCCCATACAAATGCCCTTTTCAGGGCAATGGGTAGATTAGGTTTTTTTTAGTTAGTTTTTTTTTAATTTTGTGGATTTGGGGGGAGGTTGTAATGTTAGGGGTGTTTTTTTTTTTTTTTTTTTTTTTAAAAAAGAGCTGATTTCTTTAGGGCAATGCCCTACAAAAGGCCCTTTTAAAGGTGATTGGTAGTTTATTATAGATTAGGTTTCTTTTATTTTGGTGTGTTTTTCTTTTAAAATGAGGTATTAGAATAGGAATAATTTTTGTTATTTTAAATAATTTGTTATTGTTGTTATTTTGTGGGGGGGGTTTTCTTTTTGGAGTGTTTTTTTTCAGATTAGGCTTTTTATATTTAATGGGCAGCAAAAGAGCTGAATGCCATTTAAAGGGCAATGCCCATGCAAATGCCCTTTTCAGGGCAATGGGTAGATAAGGTTTAACTTTATTTTTATTTTGTGTATTTTGGGGGTGGGGGTTTGTATACTGTTATGTTTTTTTTTTCTTTTGTAGCAAAATGGCTGTTTTCTTTAGGGCAATGCCCTACAAACGGCCCTTTTAAGGTTCTACAAAAGGCCCTTTTAAGGGCCCTTGGTAGTTTATTATAGATTAAAGGATTACTTTCTGTTATAATTTTTAAGCTAAACAACTAACATATTAAAGTTAATAAACATTAATTAAAACCTACTGACCTATATTTTCTCCAAAACAAAGTTTCATAATGTTCTAAAAGTTATATCTTTTATTCACAGATGATGTCACGTTATCCTGCCCACTATTTTTAGCACTGCATGTTCAAAATACTTAAACCAATAACTTTGTGTTTAAAGCGCCATTTTGAAACCTAGGTATTGTAAACGGATTGGTACAGAGCAAAGGATACCCACTGAGTGGGTTTGGAAAACAATTAAATTTGCAGACAAGATTTCTGATATACGGTAGAGATATGTTAATGAAATGCTATTGATAAAAAGCGTATTTGGGGTAGTTAGCTAGTAACAGGCATAGAGAATATTTACTTACAGTGGCCCTTTAAGGTGTTTTTTTGTTTTGTTTTTGTTTTAAACAGGGTATTAGAATAGGAATCATTTTTAATGTTTTGGATCATTTTGTTTGTTATTTTTTGTAATGTTAGTTTTTTTATTTTTGTAATTTTTGTGTTTTTTATTTTTTGTAATGTTAGATTTTAGTGTAAGGCAGCTTAGGTTTTACTTTTATTTCACAGGTAAGTTTATATTTATTTTAACTAGGTAGTTAGTAAATAGTTACTAACTATTTACTAACTAGTCTACCTAGTTAAAATAAATACAAACTTGCCTGTGAAATAAAAATAAAACCTAAGCTAGCTACAATATAACTATTAGTTATATTGTATTGTAGCTAGCTTAGGTTTTATTTTTATTTCACAGGTAATTTTATTTTTAGTTTTAAATAGGTTTTATTTAGTTAATAATTGTAACTTTAATTTAGGTTTATTTTAATTATGTTAAAGTTAGGGGGTGTTAGGTTTAGGGTTAGTTATATGATTAGGTTTAGGGTTAGGGGTTAATATAGTTTAATTTAGGTTGTTGCGATGTGAGGGGCTGGCAGTTTAGGGGTTAATATGTTTATTTAGTGGTAGTGATGTGGGAGTCTAGAGGTTTAGAGGTTAATAACTTTATTTAGTGGTGGCGATGTCGGGGAGTGGCGGAATAGGGGTTAATATCTTTATTATAGTGTGGGTGATGTTGGGGTGCAGGAGAATTGGGGTTAATAACTTTATTATCGTGGTGGCGATATCGGGACTGGCAGATTAGGGGTTAATAGATTTAGTTCAGTGGTGGCAATATCAGGAGCAGCAGATTAGGGGTTAATAATATTATGTAGGTGTCGGCGATGTAGGGGGCAACAGATTAGGGGTGTTTAGACTTGGGGTTTATGTTACAGTGTTTTTCCATATTCAGAGACAGATTCTATCTACAGATTAGGGGAACCGCTACGGGGGAAGCTTATGTCCCCACATATGCGAACATTTATCTTGGCTGGTGGGAGAGGGAATTTGCATTTAATGACATTATGAGTAAGTACACAGACCATCTTGTATTGTGGTTATGCTACATAGATGAAGTTTTGATAGTCTGGCAAGGTAATAAAGACCTATTTTTGGAGTTTATGGAGATCTTGAACACCAATATTCTGAATTTAAAATTAACTTTTGAATTAAACTTTAACACAATCAATTTTCTCGATCTGAAAATCAGTAGGGATAACTTTGGAAATATACTGTCAGACTTGCATAGAAAAGATACAGCTACTAACCCAGTTCTCATCACTATGTCACTAAAAAAACAATATCAATAGGCGAATTCCTAGGGTTAAAGACGAATTGCTCAGATATCGATGTATACAAATTAAGAGCAAAATAACTGAGAAGGAGATTAAGGGAAAGGGGGTATCCACCAAAGATTATACGAAAAGCCTATAAAATGGCACATCATACTAAAAGAGATAACCTTTTGGTTACCAAATCTAAAAATAATTCAGGTCAGGACTTGGTCCGATTTGTGGGTACCTGTAATAAATGCCACAAAGAAATCATTAATATTCTGAATAAGCATGTGGACATTCTAAAATCAGACAAAGAAATAGCCAACATTATTGGTGACATGATCGCTGTTAGTTGGCGCAGGTCCCAAACTCTTTGAGACAAACTGGTTTGAAACAATCTCTCTAGAAAAAAATATTGTGAGGAAGGATGGTTTAAAGGGCACATGTGGAACATGCTCCTTTTCTAAATACATTACAAATGTGTCAGAGTTTGAGGTACACCCACATTGGAAAAGGTACATAACTGACCTTTTTAAATGCAGGTCAAAGAATGTGATTTACTGCATTGAGTGTTCCTGTTCAAAGAGATATGTGGGTATGTTCTCTTGTGAGAACATCTCTGTAACATAAAAAATGCTGCTAAGGAGCAAGAACAAGGTAATAAATTGACTTCTGGGGCCAGATATTTCCTTAGAAAACATCAGGGAAAATCTGAACTCAGGTGTTGGATTCTACAAAAAGTATTTCTTGGAATCAGGAGGGGTGACCACCAAAGAGAATTGTTTTGGGCTGAAAGCAAGTAGATATTCCAGCTTAATATACTGATCCCAAATGGTTTAAATTAACAAATTGTGTATAGTTCATTTCTTTAAATTGTATGATTCACATCAGACCTGTGTTAAAGACATTTGGGACTAAAAAAGATTGATTTGGAATAAGAAAGTAAAATTAGGGAGATGAGGTCATGTGAGTGGTATCAGATATGGGAGTATGAAGTATAGGCATTGAAGGAGTGAAATATAATTATCTGTCTGATATCACTTAACACTTAACAACTTATATGGAGTTATTAATAAGTTGTTAAGTGCTTTTATAAGATCTAGCTTTACTCTTATATAGGTAGGATAAGTACACAATATACGTATCCCTAATTTATATTGAAGGATGATTAGGAACATCTAAATAATGTCTATTCAAAGGAGTATACATCTGCTGTACAGTAGGAATTGGATGTTACCTTAGTGTTTTAGCTATGTAGTTATTACCAGTGTTATATTAATGAAGGAACTTGGACCCAATAGTACTGTGTGTATATTTAGATCTTTTCAACGTTAAATAAATTATCGTTCAGGAGTAGGAGTGAACAGGAAGGATATTAGGCTGCTTGACCTGGTCCTAATGTACTCTTGGGACAATCTGAAAGGCCCATTATAGATCCCTATTATATATAGAAAAGGGTGTGGGGTATTTTTTTGACATTACAGCTGGGGACCTTAAACATCTGGGTTATTGTGTCCACAGTGGCTGAAAGAGATACAATAATATACTGAGGAGTACAGTGGGCACAAATCCAAAAGAGGGCCTATCATGTTTCCACGGGGTAGGAAAATGTCCCCCTGTTTTGTATGTTAATGGAGAAATTATGCTGTTAGCAAGTTATAGGGAAATCCTTACACCCCGTAGGTAACATAGGAATGACTTTGAACTGAGGCCAGGATTGGTTATGAGGGAACAAGCCTCTATCTGTTGACAATGTAAAGTGTTGTTGTGGGGTGGGAATTAATTAATTAATTGTCCTAACCAATCAGAGTCTGTGTCCGACGTGGGGAGCATTGACATGTCAATGACTAGACTGTGGTGATTGGTTGGGATAGATTGAGCCTCTCCATTCACAACATTAGTAAGTGAGAAGGGGTGGAGACATGCATGAAATTGCATAAACATCAAATTGGCAGTTTGTACACAAAGTATTTTTTAAAAGTTTACATTTGAATCATATTAAAGAGCTAATCTTAGTGATCGTCAATGGTATAAAATGACAGTACTTAATAAGATGGGTCTGCAGAATGAATGAAAAACGTCTATGAGGGGTTTACAATGGAACAGCTTTTGATTGGCCAAATATGGTGACGATCTGTAATTGGATGACAGAGCCTATTTAAACTTGGAGAAACATTGCTACTTTGCCTTTGACAAAGCAGGAGTGTGAAACGTACTTCAGTTGTTTTGGGGCATGGACTGGTCCTGGTTGGGGTCCTTGGGGAATCACTTGAACTGGTAATATTGCTTTGAGTTGTTTTGCATTATCAGACTAGTACAGGAACACTCAGCAATTTTTAAGTAATTGCCCTGGAGTCACACGTGAGTATAGCAGATCGCCATCCTATTATGCTCCTTTGGGAGGCTTAAAAGTCACTGATAGACTGTAGATAGGGTTATTTTTGTTTTGTGTGACTTAGGTCAATGGGAATAGTTACTTTGAACTTGTCTGTTATATGGCCTATGTCTAATAGAATTTTGACTTGCTGATATATGCCTTTAATTTTGATTTGGACCACACATGCCTATGTACATGGTACTTTTTAAATTGTTTGTAATTGTTTTTTATTACTATTATTATTATATTATTTTTATTTCTCTTTTTTACTCTTAATATTTAATACAAGTTAAGTTTTACTTTTTTTCCCTGTCTTTGGGGTTGGGACTCCTCCTTTTTGCACTTTGTGTTTACTATTTATGTGTGCTTAGGGGATGCTCCTTTTCTTTTCTTTTTGTATTGATTAAAGGACCATAATACCCAAATGTTTAAACACTTGAAAGTGATGCAGTATAGCTGTAAAATTCTAAATAGAAAATATCACCTGAACATCTCTATGTAAAAAAGAAAGATATTTTACCTCAAAAGTTTCTCAGTAGCCACATGCCATTGTAAAGTAACAAATTAGTATGTCTGTCCCGGGACAGCAGAAGGAGCAAGCTTACGTGCACACTCATCTTATTTCCCTATTCAGTGTAAGGAAGTTTACAATTAAATCTCATGAGAGTTAAGTCAAATCTCATGAGATCACAGTAAAAGAGTTCATGACCTCAGCACTGTTGATGCTGTTAATTTCTTCATTTTTTTTTTGTACCTGTAGCTGGGCTGCAGCTGAGTATAACTTTTTACACAGAATTTACTCTGCTGAGCTGAGGAGATTGTGAGCTAAAATATCTTTCTTTTTTACATAGAGATGCTCAGGTGATATTTTCCTGTCAGCTTTTTACAGTAATACTGCATCAGTTTCAAGTGATTTAGCATATGAGTATGATGTCCCTTTAATTTATTTATCTGAATTAAACATCACCTGTGTGAAGGGAGTCTATATCCCTTTCATACAGGAAGCTTAGTTAAGATTGACTACTCTATTATTTTGTGTCTTTTGGAAATACTTTGCATTCCTCTTTCTGTTATAAGATTACCTATAAGGAGATATTTGACCAAAATAGGCAAGGCTCTACGGACAATATTACATATTTGTGTATTTTGTTTACTATAGGTAGTAGGAGAATGTACAATTAAATTTAGTTTACATAGGCATTATTTCAAGTGTTACTACTCCGAAACCATATAACCAATTTTATTTTAGCAAGCACACCTCTCCACCCTGTGGAAATTGGAGATGAGTGGCCATGTTTTGGACTTTTGCTGATTCCTATTATTTCTTATGGGAGACACATCACCACTCGTCTGGACAGAGATGGTCAGCTAACTTTCTTTGAATATATTACCAAAAAAAGCAATTTCTCATGGATCTGATCTGATGATGTCTTAGTCATCAGAGCCTAAGTAAACTCCATGCTGCCTGTCTACTAATTGACCACATGGTGCCAACTTGCCCTGCGTGTTAGCAAAAGGGACTCAGTTCCTGATGGAGCCATCCACCACCAGACTGTAATGCTTAGAAGGGTTACTCTGACATCTCCCTTTGAGAATTGGCACCACACACCTTGGGCCTGTTTAGCACCTTCAGATCAGACTGTTGCCTTGTGCATTCTGGCCTCAGAAGAGTATTGGCACCCACACATCCTGGCAGTGATGGATATATATTGGAAAAGAGATTAAACTTCTTGCGCTATAAATCCAACAGCAAGGCCCAGCACCACAGATGGATACTAGTTCCCTACAAACTAGCAAAAAGAATATTGATGTGAAAAAACAAGTACTGTGGGCGCCTTAAAGGGCAGGTCAAAAAAATATATGAGTTGATTATGTCCTAATACATATGAAAAAAATCTTTTAACAAATGATAGGTAAATTGTCAGTCTCTCCACCCTTTATTCAGATAAAAGTCTTAATAAGCTTCATTTTCTACTACAACTATTAGAATTTTATATAACAACTTCTTTCTTTTTGAGGATACCTTCCATGAACAATTACAAGAGACAGCTATGTGTTCCAATGTGGCCCCGAATTATGCCAACATATACATGAATGTTTTGAAGAGAACTTAATTTTTGAACACCCTTTATATTTACAATATGGTGCCACTTGGTTGCGCTATATTGATTACATTTTTGGCATTTGGTTTGGCGACAGTTGAACACTTATAGCGTTTGTTGCAGACCTGATTTAAATGACTCAACATATTCAGTTTACACTTACGTGGAATGAGAACAGACTGGTATTTTTCAGACACCACAGTGTTTAAAAATGGGATTGGTTTGACTATTGACCTTTATAGGAAAGACACAGACAGGACCAACCTTTTACACTATACCAGGGCAGATAATACTTTGCTAATTAAATCATTACCTAGGAGTCCGTTTCTACCAGTTATGTGGATTGTAGCAAATGAGGATACTACCAAATTGAGATTTTTTCAGATGGCACAGAAATTTATTGAAAGGGGCTATCCCATGAGCTTAATTTGTGATGATTTTTGATAAAGTGTTTTTAATTTGTGATTTTTATTTGTGTCACAATACTCTGTTTGAAGCAGAAAAAAAATATCTGCAAATTTTGGCATGTGTTGGAAAAATGTAGTCCAAATATTTCTGAATTTAGGAATATTCCTATGCCAGCTTGTAAACATAGCAATAATTTGTGTGATAAACTGAAAAGCTCAGGTTTAGGTTCCCCTAATTTCTGGAAACAGACTTTGATCACTTGGTCTAATAAAGGCTGTTACATATGCCTTCAATGTTCCTGATGTAATTCAATGATAAAGGGTGCTCAGTTTTTACATCCCTTTACTGGGAAAAAAATTAACATCAAAGGGCATTTTACCTGTCTAACGAAATATGCCATCTATATGATTAAGTGTCCATGTGGGCGGGTCTATGTTGGGGAGACCCACAGGATTGTCTGAGATAGGATAGTTTAACACAAAAGTAATATCAGTTGTAAATTTCTGAAATACTGTTAGTCAGTTATGTTTCCAATTAATTGATCACTTAAGGATGCCTAGGAAGGGGGAAGGGGAAATAGAGAGTTATTATTAAAACAAACAGAAATATTTTCGATTTTCTCACTAGATACCCTATCTCCTAAGGATACAGGAACAAGGAGATTGATTGGTCAGTATTCTATTAAACCAATATAACTTAATGTGAGATTTTGATTTATTTAAGATATATATATATATATATATATATATATATATATATATATATATATATATATATATATATAAACACTGTTGTTGTTTTTTTAAATGATGTATGTGATTCTTGCTACTACAATTGTATTGATCATTACCTGTCTATAAATGTTATTGTAATTTACTAGTGTGACCACTGGTTGTTGTGAGTGCTCAGGTTTGTAGAGCACTAAGGGTTAATTATATGCTATTTAAGGTAGACAGGACATAATGCTTGTATGCATGATTAAGGGGCCCAAAATGTTGCTGTTTTTTTACTTGTCTCTCCAATAAACTTTAAAACTTCCTTGGGGTGCTACTGTTTTGTTTGATTAGGATTATACTTAGGAGTTGGCCAGTGGATCCTTACAGCCTGCACTCCTAATATAAACTCTTCTGTTGGACCAATGCTGCTGTAGTCTGAACAGGGCAGTTCCAAGGGTCTGTCTGAAGCTCTGTCAAATGTCAGTCTTGTGAAATGCGTAAGAATTTTAAACAAACTGGTCTCAATGACTTGTCTCGCCAGCTGTATGCAGGTGAAGTTTGCTCAAAATTCAAAATGCACTTATAATACGTACCAGACAGCTAATATATTGGCAAAATGAATATATAATTTTTGCTTTTGCATGTCAAATTTGAATTGTATTCTAATAAAAAACTATAGAGATGCTCAGCCTCACATGTAAGAATCTGAGATTTCTAATCAGAAATGTAGAACATATTAATTTTTAATAACTTATTTTACTAATGATTATTACAGAAATTATATGCCTTTTCTCAATAGGCATGAAATACGTTCAGCTTTAAAGTCCTTTATACTTATAAAGGAAAAGTGTGTTTTTTCCACATGTTTTAAATGCTACTAAATACAATTGCTTTAAAGTAGTATGATCTGTATAGCATGGCAATCTGACCTAAATCCAGACTGTTTGGAAATTCTGTTACTGCATTCAAATAAGGAATATTATGCTTTACTAAATCAGTTTAATAGTTTTGTAGTTCCAAGTAGGGCTTCCAGATAATTATTTTATTTGTATTATTATTATACATTATTTATGAAGCACCAACATATTCCACAGCGCTGTCCATGTGTACAATTCATTTAAATAAAGCAATATTATACAGTATCTCAGAAAAGTGAGTACACCCCTCACATTTTTGTAAATATTTTATTATATATTTTCATGTGACAACACTGAAGAAATGACACTTTGCTACAATGTAAAGTAGTGAGTGTACAGCCTGTATAACAGTGTACATTTGCTGTCCCTTCAAAATAACTCAACACACAGTCATTAATGTCTAAACCGTTGGCAAAAAAAAGTGAGTACACCCCTAAGTGGAAATGTCCAAATTGGGCCCAAAGTGTCAATATTTTGTGTGGCCACCATTATTTTCCATCACTGCCTTAACCCTCTTGGGCATGGAGTTCACCATAGCTTCACTGGTTGCCACTGGAGTCCTCTTCCACTGCTCCATGACGACATCACGGAGCTGGGGGATGTTAGAGACCTTGCACTCCCCCACCTTCCATTTGAGGTTGCCCCACATATGCTCAAAAGGTTTAGGTCTGGAGACATGCTTAGAAAAGTCTATCACCTTTACCCTCAGCTTCTTTAGCAAGGCAGTGGTCATCTTTGAGGGTCATTATCATGTTGGAATACTGCCCTGCGGCCCAGTCTCCGAAGGGAGGGGATCATGCTCTGCTTCAGTATGTCACAGTACATGTTGGCATTCATGGTTCCCTCAATGAACTGTAGCTCCCCAGTGCCGGCAGCAGTCATACAGGCCCAGAACATGACACTCCCACCACCATGCTTGACTGTAGGCAAGACACACTTGTCTTTGTACTCCTCACCTGGTTGCCACCACACAATCTTGACACCATCTGAACCAAATAAGTTTATCTTGGTCTCATTGGACCACATAACATGGTTCCAGTAATCCATGTCCTTAGTCTGCTTGTCTTCAGCAAACTGTTTGTGGGCTTTCTTCTTCATAATCTTTAGAAGAGGCTTCCTTCTGGGATGACAGCCATGCAGACCAATTTGATGCAGTGTACAGCATATGGTCTAAGCACTGACAGTCTGACCCCACCCCTTCAACCTCTGAAGCAATGCTGGCAGCACTCATATGTCTATATCCCAAAGACAACCTCTGGATATGACGCTGAGCATGTGCATTTAACTTCTTTTGTCGACCATGGCAAAGCCTGTTCTGAGTGGAACCTGTCCTGTGAAACTGCTGTATGGTCTTGCCCACCATGCTGCAGTTCAGTTTCAGGGTCTTGGCAATCTTCTTATAGCCTAGGCCATCTTTATGTAGAGCAACAATTCTTTTTTTTTCAGATCCTCAGAGAGTTCTTTACCATGAGGTGCCATCTTGAACTTTCAGTGACCAGTGTGAGAGTGTGTGAGAGCGATAACACCAAATTTAACACACCTGCTCCCCATTCACACCTGAGACCTTGTAACACTAACGAGTTACATGACAACAGGGAGGGAAAATGGCTATTTGGGCCCAATTTGGGAATTTCCACTTAGGGTATAATCACTTTTGTTGCCAACGGTTTAGACATTAATGGCTTTGTGTTGAGTTATTTTGAAGGGATAGCAAATTTGCACAGGCTCTACACTCACTACATTACATTGTAGCAAAGTATAATTTCTTCAGTGTTGTCACATGAAAAGATATAATAAAATATTTACAAAAATGTGAGGGGTGTACTCACTTTTGCGAGATACTGTAAAACAAGACTAAAGACTAAATTTGACAAACACATACAGGAGGGAGGGTCCTATTCCCGTGGGAACTTGCAATCTAGAAGAGTAGGAGAGAGGGCCCTATTCCTGTGGGAACTTCCAATCTAGAAGAGTTGGAGAGATGACCCTATTCTTGTGGGAACTTACAATCTAGAAGGGTTGGAGGTTCAGAAACAAGAGATGAGGACTGCAAGAGTGAGAATGATGTCAAGTTAGATGAATGGAAATTTTAGGTAAGTAAAATTAATTTATTACTGAGTTGGGTGCTAGGCTTCTCTGAACAAAAAATATCTTCAGTGAGCATTTAAAATAAGAAATATTAGAGGAAAGTCTTACAGCACAAGGAAGAGACAGAGCGCCTTGAGACCCTCACAGTGATTAGTTTGCGCTCTATAAGTACCCAATAGATAGATAGATAGATAGATAGATAGATAGATAGATAGACATCCTGCAGTCTAGCATGGAAAGAGGAATAAAGCCATATGGAGATAAACTATTGTTGCTTCTTTGACATCTACAACGTTTAGTGTTGTACATATGAAATTTGTTTTCTTCATTCCCACATCCAACACTAAGCTATTAGACACCAAAACCAAAAAGTATTAAAGTAAGCTTTTATATTGACAGAAGATTATGTTTTTATTCCTCTGAGAAGCCATAGAAAAAGAATTGTATTTATTACAATTATTAATGACCTTTTACAAAACAACTGTATCCTCTTCAACTGCAATGATTGATGCTGTTGTAACAAATTACTGTACAATATTGATGTGGTGTCCTTTCTTAAATCAGTTATATTTCAGGTCTGCCACTGTGGGATATTGAGACTACACTATGTTTTCCTTTCATTCCTTTTGAAGTAAGATTAGTTATAAAATATTAACTTCATAAAATATATATACTGTATATATATATATATATATATATATATATATATATATATATATATATATATATATATATATATATATATAATATATTGAAGTTTGTTAAATCTTTACAAACCTTACACTATTTTCGAGAAAAATGTAAGCTATAACCACATGATCTACAGTTAAAATATATATACATATTTAGAAAAAAAAAAAAAAGTAAGAACCTAACCTAAAATGCAATCTACATTTTATAATAATAATGACAGTAATACATATCGGAATTGGCATTAAACATAATAATAATCTTTTTATAGTAATACTTATATTATATTAACCTGCAAAAAGTAACACATCATGGAATATTTTATATAGTAAACAAATGACCCTGCATGTGAAATATACTAGTTTTCTCCTGTGGTAATACTACCAAGCAAAAGCAATTTGGACAGTTAATATATTTCAGTAAATTGAGTAGGTGGTAAACATGCCCAACAATTTAGCAAATAACTGAAGTAAACCTGTATGGCATTGGTCACAAGACGATGTTTGTTGCCATGACAACAAGTATAGAAAAAGTACTGTATTTGTATCAACATGGTCCCTAAGGACTAATATTGAAGGCAAGCATAGAGTTTTCTTCTTTCCTGTAATATATCTATAATTTAGTACAATACCCTACAGATCTGAATGTGGCAATAGAAAAGGAATTTCATGCCTTGTTTTCTTTAGATTACTATTTCTATCAGTTGTGAAGATTAAACATGCATTCAATTTTCATCTCTAATCAAATATTTTGAAAAACATTTAAAAATTTAGGTTTATATAATCTACTTTATAAGCTGTCACTTACATTAACTTATTAAAAGAAATGGAGGCATGTTGCTGTTTTATATTTAAAACAAATTCACTTGCGTTAAAGATTAAACATAATTGGACCTCCTTTTATACCAAGAGAAGTGACATATATTAAGACACCATGCTAGTGGGTTTTTTTTTGCTTTATTTAGGGCTAGATTATGAGTGGGGCGCTAACTGTTGCGAGCAAGCGATAATGGGTATTTTGCGGCTCTTTGCACGTGTTGGAAATAGAGTGCGAATTATAAGTTGAAAGTAAGTGTCCTGTGTTAGTGCTGGCAGTTACACGACACAAGAAAATTACACAAAACACATAGGCCTAGATTTGGAGTTTGGCGGTAGCCGTGAAAACCAGCGTTAGAGGCTCCGAACGCTGGTTTTAGGCTACCGCCAGTATTTGGAGTCACTCAAAATAGGGTCTAACGCTCACTTTTCAGCCGCGACTTTTCCATACCGCAGATCCCCTTACGTCAATTGCGTATCCTATCTTTTCAATGGGATTTTTCTAACTCCGGTATTTAGAGTCGTTTCTGAAGTGAGCGTTAGACATCTAACGACAAAACTCCAGCCGCAGGAAAAAAGTCAGTAGTTAAGAGCTTTTTGGGCTAACGCCGGTTTCTAAAGCTCTTAACTACTGTACTCTAAAGTACACTAACACCCATAAACTACCTATGTACCCCTAAACCGAGGTCCCCCCACATCGCCGACACTCGAATAAAATTTTTTAACCCCTAATCTGCCGACCGCCACCTAAATTATCCTTATGTACCCCTAATCTGCTCCCCCTAACACCGCCGACCGCTGTATTATATTTATTAACCCCTAATCTGCCCCCCACAACGTCACCTCCACCTGCCTACACTTATTAACCCCTAATCTACCGAGTGGACCGCACCGCTATTATAATAAAGTTATTAACCCCTAATCCGCCTCACTAACCCTATAATAAATAGTATTAACCCCTAATCTGCCCTCCCTAACATCGCCGACACCTAACATCAAGTATTAACCCCTAATCTGCCGACCGGAGCTCACCGCTATTCTAATAAATGGATTAACCCCTAAAGCTAAGTCTAACCCTAACACTAACACCCCCCTAAATTAAATATAATTTACATCTAACGAAATTAATTAACTCTTATTAAATAAATTATTCCTATTTAAAGCTAAATACTTACCTGTAAAATAAACCCTAATATAGCTACAATATAAATTATAATTACATTGTAGCTATTTTAGGATTAATATTTATTTTACAGGCAACTTTGTAATTATTTTAACCAGGTACAATAGCTATTAAATAGTTAAGAACTACTTAATAGCTAAAATAGTTAAAATAATTACAAAATTACCTGTAAAATAAATACTAACCTAAGTTACAATTAAACTATCAATAAAATAATTAAATAAACTACCTACAATTACCTACAATTAACCTAACACTACACTATCAATAAATTAATTAAATACAATTCCTACAAATAAATACAATTAAATAAACTAGCTAAAGTACAAAAAATAAAAAAGAACTAAGTTACAAAAAATAAAACAATATTTACAAACATAAGAAAAATATTACAACAATTTTAAACTAATTACAACTACTCTAAGCCCCCTAATAAAACAACAAAGCCCCCCAAAATAAAAAATGCCCTACCCTATTCTAAATTACTAAAGTTAAAAGCTCTTTTACTTTACCAGCCCTGAACAGGGCCCTTTGCAGGGCATGCCCCAAGAAATTCAGCTCTTTTGCCTGTAAAAAAAAAACATACAATACCCCCCCAACATTACAACCCACCACCCACATACCCCTTATCTAACCCAAACCCCCCTTAAATAAACCTAACACTAAGCCCCTGAAGATCATCCTACCTTGTCTTCACCTCACCAGCTATCACTGATCCGTCCTGGCTCCAAAATCTTCATCCAACCCAAGCGGGGGTTGGCGATCCATCATCCGGTGGCTGAAGAGGTCCAGAAGAGGCTCCAAAGTCTTCATCTTATCCGGGAAGAAGAGGCGATCCGGACCGGCAACCATCTTGATCCAAGCGGCATCTTCTATCTTCATCCGATGAAGACCGGCTCCATCCTGAAGACCTCCACCGCGGACCCATCTTCTTCCGGCGACGTCCAACTGAAGAATGATGGTTCCTTTAAGGGACGTCATCCAAGATGGCGTCCCTCGAATTCCGATTGGCTGATAGGATTCTATCATCCAATCGGAATTAAGGTAGGAATATTCTGATTGGCTGATGGAATCAGCCAATCAGAATCAAGTTCAATCCGATTGGCTGATCCAATCAGCCAATCAGATTGAGCTCGCATTCTATTGGCTGATCGGAACAGCCAATAGAATGCGAGCTCAATCTGATTGGCTGATTGGATCAGCCAATCGGATTGAACTTGATTCTGATTGGCTGATTCCATCAACCAATCAGAATATTCCTACCTTAATTCCGATTGGCTGATAGAATCCTATCAGCCAATCGGAATTCGAGGGATGCCATCTTGGATGACGTCCCTTAAAGGAACCGTCATTCTTCAGTTGGACGTCGCCGGAAGAAGATGGGTCCGCGGTGGAGGTCTTCAGGATGGAGCCGGTTGTCATCGGATGAAGATAGAAGATGCCGCTTGGATCAAGATGGTTGCCGGTCCGGATCGCCTCTTCTTCCCGGATAGGATGAAGACTTTGGAGCCTCTTCTGGACCTCTTCAGCCACCGGATGATGGATCGCCAACCCCCGCTTGGGTTGGATGAAGATTTTGGAGCCAGGACGGATCGGTGATACCTGGTGAGGTGAAGACAAGGTAGGATGATCTTCAGGGGCTTAGTGTTAGGTTTATTTAAGGGGGGTTTGGGTTAGATTAGGGGTATGTGGGTGGTGGGTTGTAATGTTGGGGGGGGTATTGTATGTTTTTTTTTTACACGCAAAAGAGCTGAATTTCTTGGGGCATGCCCCGCAAAGGGCCCTGTTCAGGGCTGGTAAGGTAAAAGAGCTTTTAACTTTAGTAATTTAGAATAGGGTAGGGCATTTTTTATTTTGGGGGGCTTTGTTGTTTTATTAGGGGGCTTAGAGTAGGTGTAATTAGTTTAAAATTGTTGTAATATTTTTCTTATGTTTGTAAATATTGTTTTATTTTTTGTAATTTAGTTATTTTTTATTTTTTGTACTTTAGCTAGTTTATTTAATTGTATTTATTTGTAGGAATTGTATTTAATTAATTTATTGATTGTGTAGTGTTAGGTTGATTGTAGGTAATTGTAGGTAGTTTATTTAATTAATTTATTGATAGTTTAATTGTAACTTAGGTTAGTATTTATTTTACAGGTAATTTTGTAATTATTTTAACTATTTTAGCTATTAAGTAGTTCTTAACTATTTAATAGCTATTGTACCTGGTTAAAATAATTACAAAGTTGCCTGTAAAATAAATATTAATCCTAAAATAGCTACAATGTAATTATAATTTATATTGTAGCTATATTAGGGTTTATTTTACAGGTAAGTATTTAGCTTTAAATAGGAATAATTTATTTAATAAGAGTTAATTAATTTCGTTAGATGTAAATTATATTTAATTTAGGGGGGTGTTAGTGTTAGGGTTAGACTTAGCTTTAGGGGTTAATCCATTTATTAGAATAGCAGTGAGCTCCGGTCGGCAGATTAGGGGTTAATAATTGATGTTAGGTGTCGGCGATGTTAGGGAGGGCAGATTAGGGGTTAATACTATTTATTATAGGGTTAGTGAGGCGGATTAGGGGTTAATAACTTTATTATAATAGCGGTGCGGTCCGCTCGGCAGATTAGGGGTTAATAAGTGTAGGCAGGTGGAGGCGATGTTGTGGGGGGCAGATTAGGGGTTAATAAATATAATATAGTGGTCGGCGATGTTAGGGCAGCAGATTAGGGGTACATAGGGATAATGTAAGTAGCGGCGGTTTACGGAGCGGCAGATTAGGGGTTAAAAATAAAATGCAGGTGTCAGCGATAGCGGGGGCGGCAGAATAGGGGTTAATAAGTGTAAGGTTAGGGTTGTTTAGACTCGGGGTACATGTTAGAGTGTTAGGTGCAGACGTAGGAAGTGTTTCCGCATAGCAAACAATGGGGCTGCGTTAAGAGCTGAACGCGGCTTTTTTGCAGGTGTTAGGTTTTTTTTCAGCTCAAACAGCCCCATTGTTTTCTATGGGGGAATCGTGCACGAGCACGGTTTTGAGGCTGGCCGCGTCCGTAAGCAACTCTGGTATTGAGAGTTGAAGCTGCGTTAAAAATGCTCTACGCTCCTTTTTTGGAGCCTAACGCAGCCTTTATGTGGACTCTCAATACCAGAGTTATTTTTATGGTGCGGCCAGAAAAAAGCCGGCGTTAGTTTTTCGGGTCGTTACCGACAAAACTCCAAATCTAGCCGATATAAAATACATGTAACATTACAGTTACACTCATATTAACACTGTCTGGTAAAAAAATTATTAAATATATTTATATTTATTGCATTTTAAAGTTAAAATGGTTCAAATATATGAGGTCTCAGGTGTAACAAAAAAGACTGCAAAGGGCTTTAACATAGAGATACATAAATATACATGTCTAAATATATATATATATATATATATATATATATATATATATATATATATATATATATACTTATATATTTATTATATGTAAATATGTATTTAAATATTTATGTGTTTTACTGTATATTTATTGTACATATTTAACATTTCAATGTTCTGCACTTAAAGGGATAGGAACGTAAAAATTAAACTTGCATGATTCAGATAGAGCATGTCATTTTAAGACACTTTTAAATTCACTTCTATTTTCAAATGTGCTTCGTTCTTTTAGTATCCCTTGTTAAAAAATTAATACGCACATATCATACACTAGTGGGAGCTGCTGCTAATTGGTGCCTGCACACATTTGTCTCTTGTGATTGGCTAAATAGATATTTGCAGCTTCCTGTCAGTAGTGCAATGCTGTTCCTTCAACAATGGATAACAAGAGAATTAAGAAAATTTGATAATAGAATTAAATTGGAAAGTTGTTTAAAATTGTATGTTCTATCTTAATCATAAAAGAAAATTTTGGGGTTTACTATCCCTTTAAAGTATAATGTCCTTTTTATTGTAAATACATATTTTTATCTATATATCGGTATATACCTATATCTGCATATCTATTCCTATAGATATATAGGTATAGAAATGTATTTTACACAAACAACATCATATATATATATATATATATATATATATATATATAATTATAAATGTAATAATAAAAAGTACATTATTTTTAAAGTGAATAAGATAGGAATGTAAAATATGCATTTTGCTCATCGTGTTTCCCAATTTAGATTTTAACGTCAGGTTAGTTCACATGAAAATTTAGTTATCTTCAGGCACGTTATTGAAGTATTAAATATAAAGAGCCATATTACAAGTGGAGCAGTATTTAACACTCCTGCTCACAAAATAACTCTGTTAGAAGTAAGCTTTTTCCGCACTCGTATTACAAGATGAACGTAAACTGTTTTCGCACGAGCGCTATCTCGCTGTGTGCAAAAAGCTGGACTTTAACATATTCCCACAAAGAAGTCAATGGAGCCAAAAAAGTTGAAAAAACCTAACACCCTACTTGATTGCAAAGTCTCAAACCTGCATTTTCTCAAGATCGCTAACCCAACTTGAAAATATTAATATTGCCCATTCCAATATTCTTCACATAGCAGAAAATGTTCTATTTATTTATAAATACATATTTCTACATATATCTGATGGTATTTTGGTACAATAAATATCAATACCTATATATATACATGTGAATCAAAGATACCAGCACTCTCTATGTCAGGTGTAAAGCCGAGGTGCACTCGAGCATATCCATGTAAGTTATCCAAAGGAGGCACTCGCCGTGATACAATAAATCTTTATTTAAAGACTCTTTAAATAAACTTTCAATGTATCACGGCGAGTGCCTCCTTTGGATTACTTACACGCACACACATATATATATATATATATATATATATATAGCAGAATATTTTTTTGTATTTTTAAATAGATATTCATATATATATATATATATATATATATATATATATAGCAGAATATTTTTTTGTATTTTTAAATAGATATTCATATATATATATATATATATATATATATATATATATATACTATATATATATATATATATACATATACCAATATATATATAAATATATATATATATATATATTTACCAATATATATATATATATATATATATATATATATATATGAATATCTATTTAAAAATACAAAAAATATTCTGCTATGTGCAGTACATAGGATTGTGAAATATTTACAGTAACTACACAGTATAACGCTTTATTAAATATGAATTTTTATAAATAGGATTAACATGTTTTGATCTACTTGACTGCAAAGGGCTTCAATGCATATATATATATGTAGAAGGTGTAGTAGCACTCCAGCTTCAAATAGCTCCATTGAGCTCTCCTTGCCCCAGGTGCACTTCAAGAGTATAGATAAAGCAGCAAAGAGGAGGTCACTCACAGGGTCTTGCAAAAAGATAAAGTATTTATTTTGACGTTTCGGGTGTTGCCCCTTTCTAAAACAACAGTATACTCACCCCCCTTAAATATAATTTTAGCCCTGTCACCCCCCCTGCTTAGTGGGGGGATTTGGTCGATAATGATGTATTTAAGGTTGGTTACCTTGTGTCCTGCTTCCAAGAAATGCCATGCCACCGGCTGATCTGATGTGTCTTTATCCAATGCTACACGAATCGCGGACCGGCGGTTGGCCATTCTGGTCCTTAAGTCATCCACCGTTTTTCCTACATAAAACATCCCGCACACACAATGCAGGAGGTATACAATGAATGTTGTGGTACAGGTTACCCTGTGTCTGATCTTAAACTTTCTGGTGGAATACGGATGGATGAAGAAGCTACCTGTAGAGAGACCTCCACAGGTGGTGCAACCCAGGCACCTAAAACAACCTTTCTTAGTTTTAAGCCAGGTGTCATTGCTGTAACAGTTCCTGGGGTCAGTTTTTATTAGCTGATCCCTCAGTGAGGTAGCTCTGCGGTTCCCAATTCTGGGTGGGGGCATGCATTTGAAAGGTAAGTCTTTATCAGATGATAAGAGTCCCCAGTTTTGCTTAAGGGTATCAGCAATCCCTTCTTTATTCTTTGTATAGGTGGTGGCAAACGTGAGTCTATCCTCAGGTGTGGTAGCATTAGTACCAGCTAGCAGGTCCTTTTGCACTGTGTCCGATACTGACATTATACTGTTTAAGAGATTGTTGTGGTTGTATCCCCTCCGTCTGAATTTAGTCATCATGTCAACCAGTTGTGCTTCTTTCAGCTCCTCAGTGGTATTATTCCTAGCTACCCTCTTGAATTGGTTTAGTGGGAGTGCCTTCTTAAGGCTGGGTGGATGGCAACTGGTTGCATGAAGGATGGAATTCTTGTCCATTGGTTTACTGAAGAGGGTAGTATTTAACTTATCACCATGCTTGAAAATTCTTATAAAACAACAAAAAGTAATGGTGCACATCCAACCACTTAAGTCCACTCTTTCATTGCATATTTGTATATACTTCTGTCTGCCAAATATACTTACATAGCTTCTAATAAGATTGGGATAAACATCTCGCAATAATATTTGCTTGTATTTGAGCTGCAAAAACAAATATACTTCTATTTGCTAAATATACTTGCATACTTCAAATAAAATTGTGATTAACATCTCGCAACAATAATGACATATTTATGCTGCAAAAAAAAAAATTTCTGTAAAAAATGCCTTTAAATGAAATGGGATCTTAGTCACACAATATGCTCATATTCTGCTAAGCCAGTCACCACTTACAAGGTGTCCCATATTAGACTGGTCCTACATTAGCCAGTTTCCACACTGCAGGAAGTCATGTCTACACAGTGTGAAGCTTTCTAGCTTATTAAGTATATTTATCTGGAACACACCTGGGCTGAGTGGCGTGCATTAACCAAAGGGGAGGGATTTGGTCAGCTCCCTATTTAAGAGATTTTAGCAGATAGAAGTATCATATTGTGTGACTAAGATCCCATTTTATTATTTATTATTTTTTTGCAGCATAAATATAAGTCAATATTGTTGCAAAATGTTAATCCCAATTTTATTTGAACTATGTAAGTATATTTAGCAGATAGAAGTATATTTGTTTTTGCAGCTCAAATATAAGCCAATATCATTGCGAGATGTTTATCCCAATCTTATTAGAAGCTATGTAAGTATATTTGGCCGACAGAAGCATATACAAATATGTTATTAAAGAGTGGACTTAAGTGGTTGAATGTGCACCATTACGTTTTGTTGTTTTGTAATTGTTTTGGTCACTTTGGTAGCACTCCCACAATATGTGTGTTAAGATTAAACAGTCCTTTTGTGGTGTTCTTAACCAAAAAAAAACCTTTGTTGTATCTCTTAAATAGGGAGCTGACCAAATCCCTCCCCTTTGGTTAAAACTCGCCACCCAGCCCAGGTGTGTTCCAGATAAATATACTTAATAATCTAGAAAGCTTCACACTGTGTATACATGACTTGCTGCAGTGTGGAAACTGGTTAGTGTAGGACCAGTCTAATATGGGACACCTTGTAAGTGGTGACTGTCTTAGTAGAATATGATTATATTGTGTGACTAAGATCCCATTTCATTTAAAGGCATTTTTTACAGCAAAAACATTTTTGCAGCATAAATATAAGTCAATATTGTTGCGAGATGTTAATCCCAATTTTATTTGAACTATGTAAGTATATTTAGCAGATAGAAGTATATTTGTTTTTGCAGCTCAAATATATATAAGCCAATATTATTGCGAGATGTTTATCCCAATCTTATTAGAAGCTATGTAAGTATATTTGCCAGACAGAAGCATATACAAATATGCCATGAAAGAGTGGACTTAAGTGGTTGGATGTGCACCATTACTTTTAGTTGTTTTGTAATTGTTTTGGTCACTTTGGTAGCACTCCCACAATATAGCCTAGATTTAGAGTTTTGCGGCTGAAGGGGTGCGTTAGCTACACGTCTTTTTTTTTCTAACGCACGTTGTTTTTAACGCTGGTATTTAGAGTTTAAAAAACAACCTTCTAACTCGACTTCTTACGTGTCTATTTTGTACGCGTAATCATGCCCGCATTAGACAGTCTCCCATAGGGATCAATGAGAAATCAAACACGCATTTTTCACCTAAAACTCGATCTCGCGAGAAATACGCACTGCTCGGTCATATGACGTATACCAAATAATGCAAAACAAAACATTACACTAAACGAGTAATACACATATACCTTACGATCCGGAAATACGGAAAAAAAACAACACGGAAAAAAAATGCACACTTATACACAAGCAAAATACTCGCATTCCACATTACAGAATATTAGGACAAACATACATTTACAACACTTCACAAATACGACACCATCAACAATTAACATTTACATATAATACTATTGGACAATGTTATTGAAAACGATCACAATGACATCATAGCATTCTCTACATTCCACAAATATTAACTCAATATGAGCATGCACAAATTCACACAACTAATACACATTGCACATATACTAATTACTAACAAAGCACACCTGAACACAATTTACAAGGCAAACCGGTACATCATTAAACATTTACATAGGCTATATAAGCACGCCACAAGCATGGCTTCTTTGACTGTGTTGCTGGTGGGGTTTTGGAGAAATATAGAGATTTAGTGCCTTATTGTGAGTTAGTGTTAGTGTGAGAGAGTGAGTTAGTGTTATTGTGTGGGTTAGTGGTAGTGTGAGTTAGTGGTAGTGTGAGTTAGTGGTAGTGTGAGTTTGTGGTAGTGTGAGTTAGTGGTAGAGTGAGTTAGTAAGAGAGCGGTAGTGAGCGAGAGTTGGTTTGGGTGAGTTTGTGACAGTGTGAGTGCTTTTTCTGTATACGTAACATATTTACACGCAAACACATTCAATACATACATACACTTATCAATAACACTACATACACTCCATATCCCATTCCCTCTCATATTACACTCCATACCCCATCCCCTTTCATCCCATTCCCTTTCATCCCATTCCCTGTAATCCCATACCCTATTCCCTGTAATACCATACCCCATTCCCTCTAATCCCATCCCTATCCCCCAGTTACATTTAGTTTACATATCCTCCTTTTAGTCTTCTTATACATTTTGGTTTGTTAAACACTCCTTACCCTCTTTTATTTATATCCCTTTCACACTTTGAGCACTTTTTTGTCTTTTTATTTCTTTATTTTGACCCCCTTTCATTTGGGCACAGTCACTTTTTGTTGTAGTAGTTAGGGCTTAGTTTAGGGAAGAGATGGAAGAGGAGGGCAGGCAGGAGATTAGTCAGGGGAGAGGGAGAGGGGGGAGGTGAGGGGGGGGGGAACAGGGGGGGGGAACAGGACAGGAAGGGAGGGAGGAAGCGGTGGGTGGACCCAGCCACTTGCTTCAAGATGAACAAGTGGCTGGGCCCAGTGGCGGACAGATTAGGGCTTCACAGTCTGGGAAACAGAGGGCACTATCACAGGGGAAGGCCAAGCCGACTAGGAAGGCAAGGTATACTATGGAGGAGAAGGAGGCCCTCATAGAGGCGTATATGGACAGGTATAGGAGGCTGCAAGCTCAGAAGGCCATCCCGAGTGACAAGAGGAAGCTCTGGCGGGAGATAATGGATGCAGTTAATGCAGTGGGGGGCCATAACAGAGATATCGACTCAATTAAACATCGCTACCGGGACTGAAAGATGGAGCTGAAAAGAAAAATAACAAGGGAGTACCAACATGCAACAGGAACCGGTGGCGGGCCTCCAATGAACGTGGAGTATTCCCGATGGGAGGAAAGTTGCGTCCCAGGATCTCCGAGGTGGCCATAGTCGGGATCGGAGGAGTCGATACCGGGAATCTGCCACTCTCATCTGACGGTAAGCTCATTTAAGAATCTATTAACATCCAAAATAAAGAATATATTTAAGGATATGGTTAATGCTATTACACTGTTTAACACATTATTACGTAAATGCATTCACAATTACCTTGCGATTACATTAGTATCTAGGCTACAGATTAGGTGTGCATTTAAACAG
This sequence comes from Bombina bombina, assembly GCF_027579735.1. Taxonomy (NCBI): domain Eukaryota; kingdom Metazoa; phylum Chordata; class Amphibia; order Anura; family Bombinatoridae; genus Bombina; species Bombina bombina. The sequence goes on along the minus strand of NC_069503.1, from coordinate 831,974,800 downwards.
ACTGAAAACAAATGCAAAAACATTCAGATTGACCAGATAGATATTACAAACACGGTTTTGAAAATGCGGAAATTGTATTGATTGTTAGATTTCAAAGTGGATTAATGAGGCTGCATTTGTAATTCAATTGTAAGCACAAGCATTTACATTTTTATTTGGAAATATGCTAATATATACATTTCTTTCTTTTTGCAATATACTGAGTCTGGGGAGGAGCCAGCACAGCAACCACAGGCTCCTCCTTTACACAGGTATGAGAGTGGTGGGGATGAATCACCACCTCGGAGAGAAATGGAAGACATTCCTCAATACTCAGAAGAAGAAAGGCCCCCCAGCACAAGAAGAGGCCCCCCCAGCACAAGAAGAGGCCCCCCAGCACAAGAAGAGGCCCCCCCAGCCCCAGCAGGCCGCCGGTCACCAGCAGGCCGCCGTGCACAACAAGTACCTCAGGAGGAGACAGCCGAGGTGCAGGTATTGCTGGATTTCATAGAGCAGATGCGCGTCTCCTGGAGGGAAAATATTCAAACTCGAAGTCAGATGATCGAAGAACTTCGTGCCATTCGAGAAGGACAAAGTGAAATTATACAAGGAATAAACCAGGTTGTGCATATTCTACAAGCTATGTTTCAGTTCCTCCGGGAGGCGCATGCTGGGCCATCTGCTGCTGGGCCATCTGCTGCTGGGCCATCTGATCCTGGTACTCCTCAATCTCCTCTAAGCTTGGTCATCCCAGTACTCCTCCTTCCCCTCTTCCCCCAACATCTCCGATGAGAACTCGTCGGAGGGGGCATTTGCCCCCCCCCCCCAGAGCCTCAGCCTTGTGGGAAGAGGGGAAGGAAGAGGAAGTAAGTATTTTTTTAAATAGATTTTTATTTATTTAATGTGTAATGGATAGGTATGTGATGATGTGGTCTTCTTACACTTGTGGCCCACACTCTATATAATCTGTTTCTATGGGACCGGGTCCATGGAGGCAGATTGTTTGCAGAGTGTGGGTTACAAGTGTGTGGACACCACATCATCACATACCTATCCTTGTTCATGATATTGTTTAGTTTCTGTGATGTGATGTCCAAACTGTTTCCCGAATCTCAAACAAAATGACCATTACAATTATATGTAATGGCATATTACTGTTTGAATGCCAATAACACAGCTTAAAGGGACAGTCAGAAAACACTGTATTACACATTATCAAGTTTGCAAAAAAACATTGAGAAATACACATGTGACTTATGTGATTACCCTTGTATCTATGCCTCGGAAAAATGACCACTTATTTATGTTATTTTGACAGAACAACCTTTTAGCTAATCACTGATCAATCCAGGGTAACTATGCCGTATGAGATCAAGGTTTTCTATATGAAAATGTTATCAAAATGCCCTCTAGTGGTCAAAATGCATTCCTATTCGATGCACTCTACAAGCTCTAAGAAATGAGCACATGAACCTCCTGGGTTTAGATAGCAACTAAGAATAACAAGAGAACTAAGATAAATTCTTGACAAACGTTTGAGATACTTTTTTACAAAAATGCATTTTTTAGAATTAAAATCATTATTGTTTTTCAAGACTGTCCCTTTAAAAAAAGACATATGCTAACATATACTAATCTTTTGTGATTGTTGGTATATCTACATGTACTTGTTCAAACAAGAAATATTGGAATAGGATTTCTATTGACGTGTTAAATAAAGTCTATTTTCTTAAAGAGACATTATTGTGTTTAAATTATTTTAGAAACACATTTTATTTACAAGGAATATGGTTTCAAGTCCATTTATGAGTTAATAAAGAAATATATGCTCACACTAATATATTTGGAGATTAACCAATGTGGAACTCATACATGACACAATACTCAACATTTACATTAAAGGGACAGTATACAATCTTTTTCAGAGAACTGCATGTAATAGACACTACTAGAAACAACAAGATGACCACATACTAATATCAAAATCCATAAGAAAAAGGTTTAAAGACTTTCTTAAAAAAATCGGTTTAGCTATATTGAAAAGATAGCTGGAAAGCCCATTCCATGTGGAAAATAAGACAATACCCCTTCATTTGCATATGAAAAGACCCTTTACACAAACAGGAGCAAGCTGGAGAAGGTAGCTGATGGTACTCACATCAAACTTTGAGGCTTGGTGAGGAGTCAGAAAATCACTGCAATGTTATTTAAACATAAGCAAAACTAGACATTGATTAAGAAACAAAAGGACTATATAAATAGATTGTAAAAACATATATGTGTTTTAAAAATGAGTGTATAATGACCCTTTCATAAAATAATACCACAATATAGCCTCTAGAAGAAGTAGGCATCTCATATATTTAGCATATGATAAAGATAAAGGCATATTGATTACTTGATTCAAATACAATAGCGCATATTTCAGAATTTGATATGTTGAAAATTAAACACAACACAGTCATTATTCATAAAAAGGAACATATTGTTGCCAAATATATTAAACAAGATGGACTATATTCATGGATTTGCACTTGCCTCAAAATATCTTATGCAGGAAAACATTTTGCTTTCATTTGTTTATTCAACGAGACAGCCATCAAAAGAGAATGTTGTGTTCTTTATCAGCTATGGGTCAACAATGTACATGATTCACACAATCCATACTCGACATGATTTTAAACTTGGCTTCTCATTCACAAACGTGGGTTACATGCATATTCAAATATTGCGGGACTACGGAATCCAATCAGACGGTTTTACACCTTGGCATGTGACGTCTTCATTAACATGGCGCATCCTTGATCATGTAAAAACGTCATCCAATAAAAGTCGCATCCTTGATCGCGTAAAAACACCATCCAATAAAAGGCGCATCGTTGATCGCGTAAAAACGCCATCCAATTAAAGGCGCATCCTTGATCGAGTAAAAACGCCATCCAATACAAGGACTCATTGGACAGCCTGGCAGGTGACGTCTTAGGCAACATGGCGCATCCGAGATTGAGTAAAAACGTCAGCCAATACAAGGACTCATTTGATAGCTTGGCATATCAATAAGAAACGTATTTATATTTTAGAAACTAGTATGTGTCTATATTGCTAGCTAGGAATGTCACCCTAGATAACGTAATACTGTGATATATGAAATAGAATCCATTATTGAAAATAAGGAGATATTTCAGTAGAAGCAGAGGATTTTTAACTAAACTATTTAGCAAACAGAATGGTTTAAATAGACATGAAAACAACATTTTAGGTTACATGATTATGTAAGACATTGCAATTTTAAATACATTGTAACAATAAATGCAAATCTTTGGATTATTGTGTTTCATGTCCCTTTAACTGAAAATTAATGCTAGGAGATGCATTCGAAAAATAGGGATGTGTTATATATTATATGTTAAAGGGACAGTCAACACCAGAAATGTTGTTGTTTAAAAAAAAAAAAGATAATCCCTTTATTACTCATTCACCATTTTTGAACAACCAACACAGTTATATATTAATTTACTTTTTACTTATGTTATTATCTTGTATCTAAGCTTCTGCTGACTGCCCCCTTCTTTCAGTTCTTTTGACAGACATGCAGTTTAGCCAATCAGTGCTCACTCCTAGGTCACTTTACATGCATGAGCTCAATGTTATCTATATGAAACATGTGAACTAATGCCTTCTAGTAGTCAAAATGTATTCAGATTAGAGGCAGTCTTCAAGGTCGAAGAAATTAGCATATGAACCTCCTAGTTTTAGCTTTCAACTAAGAATACCAAAAGAACAAAGCAAAATTGTTGATAAAAGTAAATTAGGAAGTTGTTTAAAATCGCATGCCCTATTTAAATCATGAAACATTTTTTGGGACTTGACTGTCCCTTTAACTATAGCTATGGTGTCCATCTTTACCATTTAAAAGGTACATATGATAAATACATATGTCATTGATGTTTTCAGATATGTTTATATTGTTTTGGAATAACAATAATGACACATGTATTGGTCAAATGTGTCACTTATTCAAGTTGAAATATGGTCAGCCTACCTATAGCCATATATTGTAGGATAATTAAAGTGAAAAAATAATAATAGAAAGATATTATTCATCTAAAATATGCGCATTACACACAGTGATTGATTTGGTTATACTACTACAATAAGATATAAGTTAAATTGGAATACATGTGCTGTTAACATTCAAATAAGAGTCTTTTTAAAATAAGATTATATGTCCTTGTTCATGTAAAAAGGACAAAAACGCATTAGAAATGCAGATCCATTCCTTAACAATTGTGGTCAGCATCACTTAAAGGGACATGAAATACGAAAAAATCAGTTTCAGGATTCACAGAGAGGATACTATTTACAGAAAAATACAACTTTACAGAGATGATCTCATTCTATCAATCCTGGGATCATTTGTTAAAGGTGCATCAATTCCCGAATAGTTTACAAATGAACACATGGATGTGAAATTAAAAATATACATATATATATATATATATATATATATATATATATATATATATATATATATATATACAAACAGCAAGATATATATAGAGAGATATAGAAATTCATTCCTATGCTAATCATAATCTTGCAAAGATAAAGCTTTAGGAAAAGTATATCAAGAAAATGAATCTAATTAAATTGGAGATGTAAATATTATAAGTCATTTACTATTGTATTAGATCTATGATTCAGGAAAGACCATTATTTGGTTTCAGGTCCCTTTAAGGATTAACCACATAAACTATAGATTTCAATCAATGACATGAATAAAGAGGACAAAGAATTGTGGAATGACATGTATTTTATTATTATGTCATAAAACATAAACAACATTGACCAAAAACATGTTGAAACATCTGCAAAATTGCAGACATTTGACATGGTAAAAGAGTGCATCACAGTCCTTGGAGGGAGTTGACAAGGGCCAACACAGCCCCATTGGTGCCATTTGACAAGGTAAAAGAGTGCATCACAGTCCTTGGAGGGAGTTGACAAGGGCCAACACAGCCCCATTGGAGCCATTTGACAAGGTAAAAGAGTGCATCACAGTCCTTGGAGGGAGTTGACAAGGGCCAACACAGCCCCATTGGAGCCATTTGACAAGGTAAAAGAGTGCATCACAGTCCTTGGAGGGAGTTGACAAGGGCCAACACAGCCCCATTGGAGCCATTTGACATGGTAAAAGAGTGCATCACAGTCCTTGGAGGGAGTTGACAAGGGCCAACACAGCCCCATTGGAGCCATTTGACAAGGTAAAAGAGTGCATCACAGTCCTTGGAGGGAGTTGACAAGGGCCAACACAGCCCCATTGGAGCCATTTGACAAGGTAAAAGAGTGCATCACAGTCCTTGGAGGGAGTTGACAAGGGCCAACACAGCCCCATTGGAGCCATTTGACAAGGTAAAAGAGTGCATCACAGTCCTTGGAGGGAGTTGACAAGGGCCAACACAGCCCCATTGGAGCCATTTGAAAAAGTAAAAGAGTGCATCACAGTCCTTGGAAGGAGTTGACAAGGGCCAACACAGCCCCATTGGAGACATTTGACAAGGTAAAAGAATGCAACAGGCACAACAAAAAAAAAAACATTAACCAAAGGCCAAATGGCAACAATATTAAACCAAACAGTAACATGTGGATGGAAGAATCTTATATGCGATCTTGGAGAATCTCCAGATCCTCCACTTACTGGGCATCACCTTCATTGTCCTGTTTATGCTCCGCTCCAGATTCAGGCATTGACTCTAAACGCGTTATACGGAGTAGAGTCAAACGCTGAACCTGGAGCAGGGTATGAATGGTGTCATGCATCCTTCCCAGGAACAGCGAGTTCCTCAACACGACCTGCTCTATACGTGCTAGAGCTTCTAGCATGAGCCATGATGAGTCATGACCTAAAAGAAATAAATATAAGAATATTAATGATAATTACACAACATAATATAAATAGATCAAATATACATTGGAATAAGAAAGATAAATCATTTTTTAAATCAAATATTCGATATTGATTATTTACACATGATATATGTTCTTCAGACATAAACCATTAAAGGGACAGTTTACTCAAACATGTTCTCCCCTTTAATTTGTTTATAATGATCCACTTTTCCAGCTTGAGTGTATTAAAATTTTAAAAATTATTTCCATTGTCCATACATTGTAACTTTAAATAGTTTATTTATCCTGTGGTATCCACACCTATCCTTAAAGCTTTTGGCCTTGAGGCCAAGCTGTGTAAACACAGTAAGCAGAAGAAATTACACTCCCAGTTGTATTCTAAATTTGTCTTTGTTTTTATTTTATTTTGTTTTATTTTTTTAATTCAGCTAAGCAATTGTTTGGTTCATTAAATATTGCTTGTTGAAGGTATCCAACAATAAGCAAGAACAACCCAGGTTGGTCACCAAAAATGGACCTGCAGCTAAAATTACATTCTTGCTTTTCAAATTAAGATACCAAGATAATTTCGAAAATATGATTATAGGAGTAAATAATAAAGTTGATTAATATTGCATGCTCTATCTGAATGACAACAGAAATAATATGTGGTCATTGTCCCTTTAATATTTAAATATCTTAATTTTACAATTTTGTTGTTAATGAATTGTCGAGTCCATATGTTGATGTAATGAATGGTATTGAGCATGCAATAACAATCAAATATGTAATTTAAGGATATCATCAAGATTCTTTAATTATCCTCTCTTAAAGGGACATGAAGCTCAAAATGTGTAATTGGATTCATTTTTAAATAAAATCCAGCCTGTGATTTTTAAACATTTGTAAAAATCACGTGTCTAAATCCGTAAATTTAAAAGTTTGTTTTCATGTCCCTTAAATGATAACAACCCAAAAACGTATGTAATCTATATTTTTAAAATAAAAACATATGCAAAAATGTGTGATTGTTGTCAAAAAATATCCAAAAAATGACAAGCACTACACAGGGGCAGAATAGAAATTGGCCATGAAACAAATCTTACAGTAAAATGAAGATATCAAGAATAGAAGGGATATCTTCAATTCATCATAATTTTAGATTTGTACTACAATGTAATCCAAATTTTGATTCGGGATTCTTAATTTAAAATAACAAGAAAAGAGAATTAGAGTTTCCATATAAATATCGATAAATGTGAATGTATTATGTTATGTAATGTTATGTCCATGTTTCTAAGACAAATTGAAATTAAAATGAGACATACCATACTGTGACGAACCCTGGCCTGAGGGTCCAGCACCAACATCCATATCTGTAAGATATTCAATGAGGATTGGATCTCATTAATACAAATGAGGACATGTATATAAAAATTTTAAAAATAAATTTACATTGACAAACTAATAATCTATTTTTATTCACATGAGTTCATTGTTTCCTCAATTAAAGGGACATTAAACCCAAAAGTTTTATTTCATGATTCAGATAGAGAATACAATTTAAAAACAACATTCCAATTAACTTCTATTATCTAATTTGCTTCATTCTTTAGATATCCTTTGTTGAAGAAATAGCAATGCATATGGGTGAGCCAATCACACAAAGCATCTATGTGCAGCCACCAATCAGTAGCTACTGAGCCTATCTAGATATTCTTTTCAGTAAAGGATATAAAGCGAATTAAGCAAATTAGATAATAGAAGTAAATTAGAAAGTTGTTTAAAATTGCATGTTCTTTCTAAATCATGAAAGAAAAAAATTGAGTTTCATGTCCCTTTAATGTCTCAATAAATCGATCCTGTATTCTTATTTTCCAAACTTTATGTTGTTGACTGTAGCTTTAATTCATTTGTTGTCTTGTTGCATTATCATCAATTAATATCTATATTTCATTGTTTATTATTTTGATCTTTCTAGTATATTTTTTATAATGTAGAAGATTGTAAATAAGGATACTGTATTCTTCACATATACACTAATTAACGTATACATTTGACCAACATGTATAAAGTGATGCCAGTTACAGCAAACACATGTTCACGTGTGTGCGCAATTCTATCTTTTGTGATAATTGCTCAATGATTCTATGCGGAATTGCGCATCCGTGAATCAGAATTGATTTGGATATAGTAGTGTGATGAGTATCATTTCATAAAGACTTATGATATATTTTCAATTGGGTGTATTACGAGATTGAAATAGTATATTTGTTAATATTGAACAATAACAAAGAATATTTATAACTGGGTTATGATTCTATAGTCAATGTATGAAATGGCGGATGATAGGGATTTCACGGATGCGCAATTCCATTTTCACTCTGTGACGCATATACTGGAGATCGCAAGAAACATCACTCCTATTTCATGTGTGACAAATCTAAAATCAGATATCTGAACATCATATGTAGTGTATGTTGTGAGATCTATATAGGTTGAATATATGACTATCTAAACATTTCTTAAAAGTCTAATCAAATATTAATATATTATATAAAGTAGGATATTTACCTTGTTCAGTCTCAATTTCAACTCCTCCCAGGACACCAGACAGAGAAGCAGCTGCACTGGCCCCTGGGTCCGGAGTTTGTGATCCAGCAGCTGTGAGGGAAGAAGAAGAGGCCGAGGATGGAGAGGATCAAAATCTGCTGGGGACCTAGAGACTGAGGAGGTCGCATAAAGTGACCTCATATGGGAGTAGGTAGAGTTTCCGTTCTGGATCAACTTTCTTACCATCTCTTTTACGTTCTTGTACCCACTCCCTTATGAGGTCGACTTTTTTGTGCAGACGCAACCTCATATTTCCGAACCTCCGCATGATCTGATTCTGGCTCCTCTGGACGCCCTTCACCAATTGAACCTTATTGGTGATTGACTCCCAGAGGGCCTTCTTAACAATCACATCTGTCAACTTCTTCTTGTTCCCAAACAGATGCGGATAAAACTTCTGGACTGCGTGGACCAGTGCAGCACTCTCCGACTTGGCGAACCTGGGAGGTGTCATGCCTGCTGGGTTGTCAAATAAATATATTATAATAATAATAATATAAACTGCCTGCAGGCATTAGAGAACTGACAAAGATGGCAACGTGTAATGGACTTTTATATGGTGAAGTAAACATGAGATGCACCATGGGACATGTTATCTGTACATCTGATTGGATAAAATTTTGAAATATTGTTATCATGTCTGTGAGAGCATCCTGACTCAAGTTATGTTTGTGTGATGAACTCTGATTGGCCATTCCTTAATGTTTCATATCTTAGTAACTTCCATACACATACCTCCTGGTGGTGCTGTTACTACATTTTTCATGTAGACTTATTTGTAACTCATGGGCCTGTTATGCGGATATGTGTGACTCAGATTTAATATACGTTAAATATTTATGTTTCAATTATCGTAAAAATCTAATACTGTCACATTATTAAATGTTGTAGACATTTCTAGGTTTAATATCGTTCTGTTTGTTTAATAGAAATACGTTCGATTAATACACATTTAACATTGTATGTATTTATTGATCATTAAATCAATTTCGTGACTTATTGTGAAGTATTGATATTGCTCTATTCAATGTATTTATAATGCACATTGAATGTGCGCTATTGCGTGACATTAGACTAGAATTTGTAAAGATGCGAATCTCGTGTTGCAAGATACGTTTCCCACACAACATTTATGAAATGCGCAATTTCTGGTTCAAATGTCCGTAATGTGTGACTTTGAATCTGACTTTGAACCATAGTCTTGTTAGAGGATCTCTTTCTGAGTATACAAAATTTAAGTAATGTGTAAACTAAATACTAGTTTGGAAAATGTATGCCATATGATGTCTTTTTGTGCAAAATTCCTGCCAGCCACAGTCCATACATTATTTATACTTACCAGCTGATGTTGTCTTTAAAAACCAGGTGGCAAAGTCGTTACAGGACCCAAGAGCATCACCTATATTAATAAATGTAAAAATTGGAATCATTTGATGAACAATCCTAACATGTTTGCACAATTCTCTACTTGTCATTTCCCTAGAATTCACATATATTGTCAATACTCCTATCTAACTTCTATTATTTACCATCTGAAGTTGCGGTCGATGATGTGTGCTCTGACATTGAGCCCCTCATCCCGGAATGGCCCCTCTAGAATAGGATTGTCCTCCTCATCTCTGAGGAGGTGTCGGGGCACCTGGACTTGCAATATTATGCAGGACGCTGCAGGCTATAACAATCTTCGCCACCTTCCTAGGGCTGTACTTGAGGGCTCCTCCCGACCTGTCAAGGCATCTGAATCTCATTTTGAGTAGCCCAAACATCCTCTCGACTACAGCCCTAGTCCGCCTGTGCGCCCTATTATAGCGCTCCTGGGCCTCATCAGAGGGGTTACGTATAGGCGTAATGAGCCAAGGCCGACTCATGTAACCAGAATCACCTATAAATTATTAACATAACAAAATGAAAATATTTAAAAAATAAAAAAAAATTATATTAAAAAATATTTTCTTTTGTGTACACGAAAATCCAATAACATAAAATCTTTAATTGAAAAATAATAATATGGTTAAATATAATTCTCTATCTGCCCATTTCAGCTAAGACATGCTACATATCTGTTTTAAACTCAAACTAGACATTTGCGTAAAGAGACAATGACATGGTTAAATTGCATTCTCTATCTGCCCATTTCAGCTAAGACATGCTACCTATGTGTATTTTGCATAAACAGACCTTTGCTAAAATAAAAACAAAATGGTTAAATTGCATTTTCGATCTGGCCATTTAAGCTAGAACATGCTACATATCTGTTTGGAGCTAAAACTAGACATTTGCGGAAAGAGACAATGACATGGTTAAATTGCATTCTCTATCTGCCCATTTCAGCTAAGACATGCTACCTATGCATATTTTGCATAAACCAGACCTTTGCTAAAATAAAAACAAAATGGTTAAATTGCATTTTCGATCTGGCCATTTAAGCGAGAACATGCTACATATCTGTTTGGAGCTAAAACTAGACATTTGTGGAAAGAGACAATGACATGGTTAAATTTCATCCTAGAGCTGCACATTTTGCACATTACCCAAACAACTTTTTTTTGGAAGACTACAGTGGTTATTGTCTAACTAATTAACCATGTTGTGCACAAATACTCACCAATAAAATACCCAGGGGGAAATTGTCTTTACTCAAACTGCCGCCACAGGGACGACAGAGAAAGGATGCGGGCATCATGACAAGCCCCGCCGAAATTCGCACACATCTGCATAATCCACATCCGTGCGTCACAAACATACTGCACGTTGAGGCTATGGAAATGTTTGCGATTTTGGAAGGGCAAGTCATCGGCTGGAGCACGCAGCGCAATGTGGGTGCAATCTATTGCTCCAAGACATTGGGCAATTCAGCTATTACAAAGAATTCCCTCTTCAGGCGCCTCCAATCACTATCATTCTGAGGGAATCCTATGTAATACTTACTGATACGTACCATGGCGTCCAGAAAGTGATCCAACACCACCGAGAATGTACCTTGAGACAGGCCATGCATGTACATCTCCTGATTGAAAACTCCCGGAGGCCAGGACGTATATACAACATCGTAAAGGCCAATGAGCTGTTCGCGATTGAGCCTATACTTGTCATAAACCTCAAAGTCACTCATGTTTTCCAAGGTGGGTCTCCCCCTGTATACATGAGGACCTCTAACCAAACAAGCCCTTCGTCTCTCTTGGAGCCGCTGAGCCCGCCTGATTCTATTAACCGCTGCTTCGGCAACAGCACCACCAGCAGCGTCTATCAGATCGTCATCCATATTTGCGAAGCTTAGCAGCACAAAGCCAAACAGCAGAGCACAACACAAGGAGTAACAAGGTATGCAAAAACACAGAAGCGAATTGATACAATGTCGATCGCAAGGGACGCTTTGGCCATGTTGTTTGGGGGATTTATAGTGTATGACCAATGGTAGTGAGTTCGTAATGATTGCTGATTGTATACACTTGTTTGTACGTGAGCGGCGCGAATGCTTTCAAAGTGGGCGTTATTTTAGGTGTTTGCTGAAATGTTGTTTTCCCCCAATGAATCGCAATGTGAAAGTGTACAATATCACACATACAGTGCATGTTTGTAATGTTTGTTCATATGTGTAATAAATATTTATTAAACGCAATCTTATAGTAAAAAGCACACGTTCACGCTAACATGAATGAAAGTGCATATTTGTGTATAATGTACATAGAATATGATCGATCAATGTTGCGGCAATATTGTTTTGAAATGATAAAGTAACAGCTGCCATCTGTAGTATTGTATATATAAGTGATTTGCGAGATGTCAATATTGTACGCGTCCCTTTAAAATCGCACTAATAATTCCGAACTTCCGGCTGTCATCTGTAGTATTGTATATATAAGTGATTTGCGAGATGTCAATATTGTACGTGTCCCTTTAAAATCGCACTAATAATTCCGAACTTCCGGCTGTCATCTGTAGTATTGTATATATAAGTGATTTGCGAGATGTCAATATTGTACGCGTCCCTTTAAAATCGCAATAATACTGAAGATCTTCCGTCTGCCATCTGTAGTATTGTATATATAAGTGATTGGGGAGATGTCAATATTGTACGCGTCCCTTTAAAATCGCAATAATACTGAATATCTTCCAGCTGTCATCTGTAGTATTGAATATATAAGTGATTTGCGAGATGTCAATATTGTATGCGTCCCTTTCAAATCGCACTAATAATTCCGAACTTCCGGCTGTCATCTGTAGTATTGTATATATAAGTGATTGGCGAGATGTCAATATTGTACGCGTCCCTTTAAAATCGCCATAATAATGATGTACCAAACTGTCGTTTACATATATGTAGTATTGTAGTATTGACTGCTAAAGTTCTGAAAGGGGCGGTACAGTCCTAAAGCTGTAATGTGTATGGTTGAATCTTCTAATGACGTCATCATATTATCAACCTGCCTGTGTAGTTATGAAATCCTCATTGTATTTTACTACATTGTTATTGTGTGCTGATTAAAAAGATAAATGTCGGGGGCGTGTCCGGGCAGCGATCCTGGCTGGTCGCAATATCTGCAGCTGGAAAAGATCTACCACTAATCCGCCGATTATTAGTAGAATCAGGCACTATTTATACTACTAAAGAATATATTCTGTTGCATTATCTCTTGCTGAAGAGATTTATACTAAGCTTGCCTGAATACATGACTTTGCAGCACAGATCCAGATCATTAGGGCTCTGGGCGGTGGCCTGTTTGGAAAGCTCCTAATACCCCCCCCAGGTAACCCGGGTAGTGCAGCTATATCATGGCTGTAATTCAGGAGGAAGTGTTTTTAGCCATACAGACATATATGCAGGAGTTTGACTTTCTAATGAACACTAAGTTTGATCGCCTCACATCTATTGTCGAGTCTACGGCAGCACTGTGTGAACAGCCTGAAGCTAATAGAGGAGGAGGAGAAGACGCCATTTTGAGTACCCATAGAATACATCTAAGTTTGCCTACTGAACTGATCAGCATGAAGGGAGACAACGGGGCTGCTCTGAAAAGTGATTGTGGAGGGCTCTCTCCCTTGTGTCATGTTTCTGGTGGGGGGGATGCGGCCGGCCCTCCTTCTCGGGACAAACAACCTCTGATTACTCAGGGAGCAACCTCTGCCGCGAAGAACATGGGGACTGACTACCAGGTATGCGATCAGCAGACTGGTGCTGTTTCACCTGCAACACTTTTCTTTGACAGGAGACTGGTTACAGACTTTAACTCTCCTCTGGACATCGTTAATTCCCCGCTTGCTTTGGACAGCTCAAAGGAGAGAGGAGCGACTCTGGGTAATGCTGGAGTGTGTCCATCTGAAGTTGCGGTCGATGATGTGTGCTCTGACATTGAGCCCCTCATCCCGGAATGGCCCCTCTAGAATAGGATTGTCCTCCTCATCTCTGAGGAGGTGTCGGGGCACCTGGACTTGCAATATTATGCAGGACGCTGCAGGCTATAACAATCTTCGCCACCTTCCTAGGGCTGTACTTGAGGGCTCCTCCCGACCTGTCAAGGCATCTGAATCTCATTTTGAGTAGCCCAAACATCCTCTCGACTACAGCCCTAGTCCGCCTGTGCGCCCTATTATAGCGCTCCTGGGCCTCATCAGAGGGGTTACGTATAGGCGTAATGAGCCAAGGCCGACTCATGTAACCAGAATCACCTATAAATTATTAACATAACAAAATGAAAATATTTAAAAAATAAAAAAAAATTATATTAAAAAATATTTTCTTTTGTGTACACGAAAATCCAATAACATAAAATCTTTAATTGAAAAATAATAATATGGTTAAATATAATTCTCTATCTGCCCATTTCAGCTAAGACATGCTACATATCTGTTTTAAACTCAAACTAGACATTTGCGTAAAGAGACAATGACATGGTTAAATTGCATTCTCTATCTGCCCATTTCAGCTAAGACATGCTACCTATGTGTATTTTGCATAAACAGACCTTTGCTAAAATAAAAACAAAATGGTTAAATTGCATTTTCGATCTGGCCATTTAAGCTAGAACATGCTACATATCTGTTTGGAGCTAAAACTAGACATTTGCGGAAAGAGACAATGACATGGTTAAATTGCATTCTCTATCTGCCCATTTCAGCTAAGACATGCTACCTATGCATATTTTGCATAAACCAGACCTTTGCTAAAATAAAAACAAAATGGTTAAATTGCATTTTCGATCTGGCCATTTAAGCGAGAACATGCTACATATCTGTTTGGAGCTAAAACTAGACATTTGTGGAAAGAGACAATGACATGGTTAAATTTCATCCTAGAGCTGCACATTTTGCACATTACCCAAACAACTTTTTTTTGGAAGACTACAGTGGTTATTGTCTAACTAATTAACCATGTTGTGCACAAATACTCACCAATAAAATACCCAGGGGGAAATTGTCTTTACTCAAACTGCCGCCACAGGGACGACAGAGAAAGGATGCGGGCATCATGACAAGCCCCGCCGAAATTCGCACACATCTACATAATCCACATCCGTGCGTCACAAACATACTGCACGTTGAGGCTATGGAAATGTTTGCGATTTTGGAAGGGCAAGTCATCGGCTGGAGCACGCAGCGCAATGTGGGTGCAATCTATTGCTCCAAGACATTGGGCAATTCAGCTATTACAAAGAATTCCCTCTTCAGGCGCCTCCAATCACTATCATTCTGAGGGAATCCTATGTAATACTTACTGATACGTACCATGGCGTCCAGAAAGTGATCCAACACCACCGAGAATGTACCTTGAGACAGGCCATGCATGTACATCTCCTGATTGAAAACTCCCGGAGGCCAGGACGTATATACAACATCGTAAAGGCCAATGAGCTGTTCGCGATTGAGCCTATACTTGTCATAAACCTCAAAGTCACTCATGTTTTCCAAGGTGGGTCTCCCCCTGTATACATGAGGACCTCTAACCAAACAAGCCCTTCGTCTCTCTTGGAGCCGCTGAGCCCGCCTGATTCTATTAACCGCTGCTTCGGCAACAGCACCACCAGCAGCGTCTATCAGATCGTCATCCATATTTGCGAAGCTTAGCAGCACAAAGCCAAACAGCAGAGCACAACACAAGGAGTAACAAGGTATGCAAAAACACAGAAGCGAATTGATACAATGTCGATCGCAAGGGACGCTTTGGCCATGTTGTTTGGGGGATTTATAGTGTATGACCAATGGTAGTGAGTTCGTAATGATTGCTGATTGTATACACTTGTTTGTACGTGAGCGGCGCGAATGCTTTCAAAGTGGGCGTTATTTTAGGTGTTTGCTGAAATGTTGTTTTCCCCCAATGAATCGCAATGTGAAAGTGTACAATATCACACATACAGTGCATGTTTGTAATGTTTGTTCATATGTGTAATAAATATTTATTAAACGCAATCTTATAGTAAAAAGCACACGTTCACGCTAACATGAATGAAAGTGCATATTTGTGTATAATGTACATAGAATATGATCGATCAATGTTGCGGCAATATTGTTTTGAAATGATAAAGTAACAGCTGCCATCTGTAGTATTGTATATATAAGTGATTTGCGAGATGTCAATATTGTACGCGTCCCTTTAAAATCGCACTAATAATTCTGAACTTCCGGCTGTCATCTGTAGTATTGTATATATAAGTGATTTGCGAGATGTCAATATTGTACGTGTCCCTTTAAAATCGCACTAATAATTCCGAACTTCCGGCTGTCATCTGTAGTATTGTATATATAAGTGATTTGCGAGATGTCAATATTGTACGCGTCCCTTTAAAATCGCAATAATACTGAAGATCTTCCGTCTGCCATCTGTAGTATTGTATATATAAGTGATTGGGGAGATGTCAATATTGTACGCGTCCCTTTAAAATCGCAATAATACTGAATATCTTCCAGCTGTCATCTGTAGTATTGAATATATAAGTGATTTGCGAGATGTCAATATTGTATGCGTCCCTTTCAAATCGCACTAATAATTCCGAACTTCCGGCTGTCATCTGTAGTATTGTATATATAAGTGATTGGCGAGATGTCAATATTGTACGCGTCCCTTTAAAATCGCCATAATAATGATGTACCAAACTGTCGTTTACATATATGTAGTATTGTAGTATTGACTGCTAAAGTTCTGAAAGGGGCGGTACAGTCCTAAAGCTGTAATGTGTATGGTTGAATCTTCTAATGACGTCATCATATTATCAACCTGCCTGTGTAGTTATGAAATCCTCATTGTATTTTACTACATTGTTATTGTGTGCTGATTAAAAAGATAAATGTCGGGGGCGTGTCCGGGCAGCGATCCTGGCTGGTCGCAATATCTGCAGCTGGAAAAGATCTACCACTAATCCGCCGATTATTAGTAGAATCAGGCACTATTTATACTACTAAAGAATATATTCTGTTGCATTATCTCTTGCTGAAGAGATTTATACTAAGCTTGCCTGAATACATGACTTTGCAGCACAGATCCAGATCATTAGGGCTCTGGGCGGTGGCCTGTTTGGAAAGCTCCTAATACCCCCCCCAGGTAACCCGGGTAGTGCAGCTATATCATGGCTGTAATTCAGGAGGAAGTGTTTTTAGCCATACAGACATATATGCAGGAGTTTGACTTTCTAATGAACACTAAGTTTGATCGCCTCACATCTATTGTCGAGTCTACGGCAGCACTGTGTGAACAGCCTGAAGCTAATAGAGGAGGAGGAGAAGACGCCATTTTGAGTACCCATAGAATACATCTAAGTTTGCCTACTGAACTGATCAGCATGAAGGGAGACAACGGGGCTGCTCTGAAAAGTGATTGTGGAGGGCTCTCTCCCTTGTGTCATGTTTCTGGTGGGGGGGATGCGGCCGGCCCTCCTTCTCGGGACAAACAACCTCTGATTACTCAGGGAGCAACCTCTGCCGCGAAGAACATGGGGACTGACTACCAGGTATGCGATCAGCAGACTGGTGCTGTTTCACCTGCAACACTTTTCTTTGACAGGAGACTGGTTACAGACTTTAACTCTCCTCTGGACATCGTTAATTCCCCGCTTGCTTTGGACAGCTCAAAGGAGAGAGGAGCGACTCTGGGTAATGCTGGAGTGTGTTTTCTGTCTCTGGGGAACATATTTTATGGTCAGCAGTATAGCCCCTTTGAGGGTTTTGACAGCCGTTCATGCTTCAATACTTCATTTAAAGTGAGCATTCGGTCCGGCATCGGATAATTGACTGGGTTCTTTTGTTTGTTCATTTACTTATTTCCTTTATTGGTTTTCCTTTTAGTATTTTTTCCCTCCTTTAAATGTAAATCTTCATATTCCTTTGTTTCTCAGGGAAACTGCTGATTTATGGCGGGTTTGCTTAAAGGTATGGGGAGTGCTCCTTTAAAGTACAGTGTCTTAGTTATTGTAAGCTATGTACATCTTTATAAGCAATAAGGATGCTGATAGAACATTTGTGTTATTAGGGCACTATATGTTTGTTATATAAAATGGCAGAGAATCCAGTGTCCATTGTGCTGATTCCTTCACACATAATTCCATGCCAGAGGAACACTTTTATTAGTGGATGTTCATATGTGAGAGGCAGAAACCCCCTGTTTTCTGTTGCACTTTAGGGGTGTGATTTTGAAGGGCACCATGGTTAAAGACACAGCTTCTTTCATCTTGAGCGTTTAATAGGGGCATGCCCCTCATATTTGCTTGTTAACTTAGTTCTGTTTGCTTCAAATTGGTTAAGAGAACCTTCTTCCTGAACTGTTCACTTACTTTGTTTGGTATATTAATGTAGTAGACACGCGGGCAGCCTGTGTTGCTTAACATCCTAAAATAATTGCCATTATATTGAGGGTATACAAATGAGGTGTGAGCAGGTAGTATAGGGGCCTGAATAATTTAAAACCCTCAGAGTTTAGAAATAACAATAACTGTGGTCCAAGATTGGCCCTTAACTACATAAGATGGTAAAAAGAGATCAATATGATAATGTACAGGTTGCCTGCATCATTCAAAATTCTATAATAATATTATATTTGTTATTTGGCTATATATTGCCCCCTATACCATTTCTTTTGTAATTCTAGAAGGGGTCCAAGAGGGGTCCTGTCAACACTCCCCACAAACTTAACCCCCTGCTTATACTTAACATTTACGGCCCAAGAGTGGCTAAAAATTCTTAAGTGGGGTTTTATATAACTTGTATTTATTTGTTTATTTTAGGGGGCTAATTCAGGGTAAAGAATATAGTATCATTGTATATGGAACTGACCATAGACAGGGATGAGACTGCATATATCAAGCACCATATATCGATTATAGGCTTACGGTATAAAGTTCTGATGTTATTCATGTTCGGTGTCTGTTGAAAATCTAACTATGTAAAATGAGGTGTTATTCATGGCTAAACATTATCCTCTATGGATTGGATATAAGCGGATTATAATACTCTAAAGGCATGCCTGTTGTACAAGATACTTATAATCCGATGTATGTCATATGAGCATGTTGCCATGATATTCTTATGTAATGTACCTTTCTTGTATGTTATACAAAAAAAATATTTAAAAAAAAAAAAAAAAAAAAAGATAAATGTGTGCTTTGTTGTTGTGTGATGCATGTTATGTACATCTATATGTATGTATTGTGATTGTGTCCCACATATGCTGACTTCTATAAAAAAATCTCGCATTGTTGTTCCTCCCCAAAAAGTGACATCTGTAATATTTTATAATGATGTTCTTATTGTACGTAATTCCTAATGGTATATTGTGAGTGAATCGTGATGTTAAAGGGACATTAAAAACCCTATTTTATGTTTTGTGATTCATAGAGAGAATGTAATGTGTTTTCCCCCCATCATATGAATGCACATGTATGAGTGAATGCTAAAAGTAATGCATGTGCATCCATGAATGATCATGTGTTAAGCCTATGTAGATATACTGTTAATGCAAGCATATGAGTTGAATAAATGAAATGCTGTAATAAAGGTAAATGAGAGGTGTTTCCAATAGTCTACTGTTTGTGAATCCTGAAATGTTCCAATTATTTTTCTGTCCGTTTTAATATGATGTAATTGTTCCAAATGTTTGTTACTAGTGATGATGATTTGTAGTTGATGTAATGTGAATGTATCAAACAATTTGATGTTGTTGTGAATTTCACATAAGTAAAATCCATAACTCCATGGGGAAATAGTCGTTTCTTGATCTATTTGTCATAGCGGGGCTAACGCAGAAAAACATGAGTTAGTTTCAGAATTCTAGCGCTGGTATTTAGAGTTTTCTTGTCTACGCTTTTTGCGTGCGTTAGGGAAATCTGTCTGTCTCTTGCACGAGCATGTCTTCCCCATAGAAGTCAATGGAGGCTAAAAATGTGTGTGAAAATAAAATCCAAGACTGGTTTTGAGCGTAAAGTGAGTGATGTTATGGTCTTGTGTGAAAAAGTAGCTAAATCGTATTTATTTCGTAATGAAATTCTTATTTGTGTATGTAATGTGGTGTATATTGTTTGTATGCATCGATGAGTGTATGTATGTGATAATATTATTAGTTAGATGTAGCTATATGAGTGTCTATTCCCGTCTGTCAATGTAAGCCAATGGCAAAATGGATTTGTGTTGGGTTTTTTTCTAACACCCGAGATCTTGTAACTTTGATCCTTTCTATTTTGACGTGAAAATATTAAAAATGAAAAATAAATATAGTGTAGTGTTTGTATGAGTGTAAGTGTACTTTGTGTGATATTTTTTTTGTGATTCGTGGATGTTTATTTTGGCGTTAGATGTTAACTCCTGGGTCTCGGTTGTCGGTAATGATTTCAGCGTTAGAAATATTTTGAGTGTCGGTAAAGAAACTCTGAATACCAGCGGGCGGTTAAAAGCAGCGTTAAGAGCCCTTTATGCTGGTTTTTACGGCAGACGCAAAACTCTAAATCTAGGCGTATGTATGTTAAGATTAAACAGTCCTTTTGTGGTGTGCTTAACCAAAAAACCCCTTTGTTGTATCTCTTAAATAGGGATCTGACCAAATCCCTCCCCTTTGGTTAATGCACGCCACCCAGCCCAGGTGTGTTCCAGATAAATATACTTAATAAGCTAGAAAGCTTCACTCTGTGTAGACATGACTTGCTGCAGTGTGGAAACTGGTTAGTGTAGGACCAGTCTAATATGGGACACCTTGTAAGTGGTGACTGGCTTAGCAGAATATGAGCATATTGTGTGACTAAGATCCCATTTCATTTAAAGGCATTTTTTACAGCAAAATTTTTTTTGCAGCATAAATATAAGTCAATATTGTTGTGAGATGTTAATCCCAATTTTATTTGAACTATGTAAGTATATTTAGCAGATAGAAGTATATTTGTTTTTGCAGCTCAAATATAAGCCAATATTATTGCGAGATGTTTATCCCAATCTTATTAGAAGCTATGTAAGTATATTTGGCAGACAGAAGCATATACAAATATGCCATGAAAGAGTGGACTTAAGTGGTTGGATGTGCACCATTACTTTTTGTTGTTTTGTAATTGTTTTGGTCACTTTGGTAGCACTCCCACAATATGTGTGTTAAGATTAAATAGTCCTTTTGTGGTGTGCTTAACCAAAAAACCCCTTTGTTGTATCTCTTAAATAGGGAGCTGACCAAATCCCTCCCCTTTGGTTAATGCACGCCACCCAGCCCAGGTGTGTTCCAGATAAATATACTTAATAAGCTAGAAAGCTTCACACTGTGTAGACATGACTTGCTGCAGTGTGGAAACTGGTTAGTGTAGGACCAGTCTAATATGGGACACCTTGTAAGTGGTGACTGGCTTAGCAGAATATGAGCATATTGTGTGACTAAGATCCCATTTCATTTAAAGGCATTTTTTACAGCAAACATTTTTTTGCAGCATAAATATAAGTCAATATTGTTGTGAGATGTTAATCCCAATTTTATTTGAACTATGTAAGTATATTTAGCAGATAGAAGTATATTTGTTTTTGCAGCTCAAATATAAGCCAATATTATTGCGAGATGTTTATCCCAATCTTATTAGAAGCTATGTAAGTATATTTGACAGACAGAAGCATATACAAATATGCCATGAAAGAGTGGACTTAATTGGTTGGATGTGCACCATCACTTTTAGTTGTTTTGTAATTGTTTTGGTCACTTTGGTAGCACTCCCACAATATGTGTGTTAAGATTAAACAGTCCTTTTGTGGTGTGCTTAACCAAAAAAAAACTTTGTTGTATATCTTGAAAATTCTTATGTCAAGGAAGTCTATTGCTTGTTTGTCATATGTAAGCTTGAACTTGACTGTCAAATGTACCTTGTTGAGTTCCTCGAACCAGGCTAGTAGTTGATCCTCTGTGTCTGTCCACAGCAGAAACAGGTCATCAATGTACCTCTTGAATATTGGAACTCTGTTGTCTTTGAACAGTTGGGTGCCTTGATCCTCAAACTCCGCCATGAACAGGTTGGCGTATGATGGGGTCATGTTAGACCCCATCGCCGTTCCAGCCACTTGTAGGTAGAACGATCCTTCGAAGCGGAAATAATTGAGTTCTAGACATAGTCTCAGCATTTCACATATGACATCGGGGGGGGGGGCCCAACATACGGATACTTGAGAAGTTGTTGTCTTGTGGCCGCTATGCCCTCCTGATGAGGAATGACCGTGTAAAGACTGGTCACATCCAGTGTGACCAGCAGTGTATTTTCAGTGAGAGGAGGTAAGTCCAGTATTAATTTGAGCATGGATGCTGAATCCAAGAGGAAAGAGGGTACGTTGCGGACAATAGGTTGTGGAATATTATCAATAAAGGTTGCTATTGGTTGTAGAAGAGAGCCGACAGCTGACACAATAGGTCTCCCAGGGGGAGCGTCCAAGATTTTGTGTACTTTAGGTAGCATGTAGAGAACCGGTATTCTAGGGAATTTTACCATCATTTACTCGCTGGTGTTGGTATCAATATAATTGTTCATGAGTAACAGTTGTATCATCTCATCCAATATTGTCTTGAATTGTTTGCTAGGATCACCTCGTAGCGGGCAGTAGGTGTCCTTGTCCTCTAATTGTCGCATTACCTCTTTCTTGTAATCGGTGTAGTCTTGCAGGACTACAGCACCCCCTTTGTCTGCCTCCCTTAGAACTATGCTGTTGTCCTCTTGTAATGTTCTCAAAGCTTCTCTTTCTTTGACGGTTAAATTGTTTGCGCTTTATACAATAGATAGTATTGTTATGAGTATTGTTATGAGTGTAACTGTACTTTGTAATGTAGTTTTAATGTGTTTTGTGCAAGTTTTTTTGTTTCATGAAACAGTTAACCAGAACTCTGAGGACATGGTAATCATTCTAACATAATCCTGTTTACTTTAAACTTGTAATACAAGCGGTAAACCCTATGCTCGCAAACACCACAATAAACTCCTTTTCGCTTGTGTGTAACTGTTAACGTGTCACTCATAATCTGGAACAATATGTTTGAACTATAAGTAAATGTGAAAGTATAGGGCATATAACACAACTACTAAAGTTCATGGAAGGAGCACCCACTAAAGATGTGTTTAGAAAAATAGGTGATGCAATTCTCAATACATTTCAAACATCTCGCTTTTACAAAGGAGGTCCCTCCGCAACCTTGCAAGTGTCTATAAATCTAGCCTAGTATGCATGGCAAGCACTCATTTTATTCTCATATACAGGGCTAGATCACGAGTGGAGTGTTATTTTGCGCTCTTGCTCTCGCATTAACTTTGGTAGACAAAGGCTTTTTGAGCATGTCAGTTTGTGTTTTTATTAAAGGTTGGAAGTAAAACGTTTGGTTGAGAGTAAAACCTGACACATGCAAAAATATAAGCTTTGCAAAGTTGTGATCGTGTTAAAGTATTCCCCCATAAACTTAATACACATACTTGTGTGCTAACCCGATCACATTCATTCAAGTGCATGAAACCTGACATAATTTATGAATATTTCACATTCCAATGTTCTTCACATACAGAACAATGTACTTTTTATTGTAAATACTATTTCTATATATATCTGTATACACTGTACCTATATTCTAGATATACTATAGATATATAGCTATAGATATGTATTTTGCATTAACAGTATCATATAAATATTAATGAGATTTATATAGAAAGACAAATCAAACTATATGTTAATAATTTGAAAAAGCAAGGGATACCAATGAGCACACAGAGCGACTTTATAAAAAACCTTCCAATTTATTGTTCCCATACACATTCAGTGAAATACTGTATTTGGCCAAGTCAGACAACAAAGACCCAAGTTTAAAAATAAATAAATCTAGGTTAGAAAAATAAGGAGTAAACTGCCTAAGCATACGTATGCTAATATTTATCTAAGGCAAATAAAGCACTGAAATAGATAATATTATACAGCACAACTAGCGTATCATCCTGGCACTGTAAACACAAGATAGATCACAAATATCTCATATATGAGTACTGCGCAAATAACATACATTTACAGGAACTGAGATCAGAAACATCAAAGCCATATATCCCATAAATGTAACAAGAACATCAAGTGCTTGCTTGAAATGTCCGTATATACAAATATGTATCACAAGTTCCAAAGCTGTAACAATGTGTCAGAGATATATATCCACATTCAACAAGCATATGTAAACTTAGCTTTTGCGACCAGCAAACTTGTAATGGGTGCACCGCTCATTCGAAGCCAGTGTATTGGCGTCTGACGTCACGGAGAAGGAGTTTCCCAGATGTCACAGGCATCCAATCCGTTTCTGATCCGCAAGAGGGGTGTGTATGTTGTCTCGGCAAGCAGCTGAAGAGGAAAAAGAACCAGGCTTCTCCCAGATTATACAGCACAAGCCGTCTGTACCAAGATGTACCAGTAAAAACACACTTTACACCGCTTGCCTTCACTTGTGCTAGAAATAGCAGATAGATGGACTGACTCAGTGTCCGGTTAGGAAGGGAAAAAAACAGGTCTCCCCCAAACATGGCTTCGGTGAAAACCGCGGCTCTTACCAGGATGTACTGCAACTTGATGCACAAATAGGCAGAGATCTTAGATACTTGGAATTATCTCTTTGGGGAGACCTGGTTTTTTCCCTTCCTAACCGGACACTGAGTCAGTCCATCTATCTGCTATTTCTAGCACAAGTGAAGGCAAGCGGTGTAAAGTGTGTTTTTACTGGTACATCTTGGTACAGACGGCTTGTGCTGTATAATCTGGGAGAAGCCTGGTTCTTTTTCCTCTTCAGCTGCTTGCCGAGACAACATACACACCCCTCTTGCGGATCAGAAACGGATTGGATGCCTGTGACATCTGGGAAACTCCTTCTCCATGACGTCAGACGCCAATACACTGGCTTCGAATGAGCGGTGCACCCGTTACAAGTTTGCTGGTCGCAAAAGCTAAGTTTACATATGCTTGTTGAATGTGGATATATATCTCTGACACATTGTTACAGCTTTGGAACTTGTGATACGTATTCGTATATACGGACATTTCAAGCAAGCACTTGATGTTCTTGTTACATTTATGGGATATATGGCTTTGATGTTTCTGTTCTCAGTTCCTGTAAATGTATGTTATTTGCGCAGTACTCATATATGAGATATTTGCGATCTATCTTGTGTTTACAGTGCCAGGATGATACGCTAGTTGTGCTGTATAATATTATCTATTTCAGTGCTTTATTTGCCTTAGATAAATATTAGCATACGTATGCTTAGGCAGTTTACTCCTTATTTTTCTAACCTAGATTTGTTTCTTTTTAAACTTGGGTCTTTGTTGTCTGACTTGGCCAAATACAGTATTTCACTGAATGTGTATGGGAACAATAAATTGGAAGGTTTTTTATAAAGTCGCTCTGTGTGCTCATTGGTATCCCTTGCTTTTTCAAATTATTAACATATAGTTTGATTTGTCTTTCTATATAAATCTCATTATTATCTTTTTTAAGGGTAGCACCAGATTAGGACATAGACAGCAATATTATCTACTCTCTCAGACTTTTTTTTGTTTATAGTTATCATATAAATATATATATATATATAGAAATATATATTTAATAATAAAAAGTATTTTTTTTTCTATGTGAATAACAAAGGAATGTAAAATATGCATAAAGTGCATAAGGGTTCACAACTTTGGACTAATGCAATCGGGTTTTTTTGAGCCACTCCAATGGATTTAAATATCATTGAATTTGATAACTCTAACACTTCACATATTTTGTTTTATAGTTTGGAATATAAACAAATATGGCATATTAATAAGAAGGCATGAGCATGTGAAGTGATACATACAGTATATACATTTACATATAAACACATGTGTACACTGTGGGTCCGAATTATCAAGCTCAGAATGGAGCTTGATGCCTGTCTCTGCATGAGCCTTTAGGCTCGCCGGAAACAGCAGTTATGAAGCAGCAGTCTAAAGACTGCTGCTCCATAACTTGTCTGCCTGCTCTGAGGCTGAGGACATCAATGACTGACACCCCCTGTTAGCGGCCGATTGGCTGCAAATCTGCAGAGGGCGGCATTGCACAAGAAGTTCAAAAGAACTGCTTGTGCAATGATAAATGCATACAGCAAATGCTGTCTGCATTTATCGATGAGCGGAGGACATGACACGCTGCATCGTATCATGTCCGCTCACACTTTCATAAACATTAAATCAATGTTTGAAGCTGTGATTCTTCAATAAAGACCAGAAGTTTTCTTTTACAGATTTGCGAGGTGAACATCTGAAAGGCTGCAAGATATAGCCTGGAAGTTGTCAGTTCCGCCGTATCCACAAAATGCATCTTAGATCATTTCACCTGAGCGGCAAACTTTTAAATATTAGACCCTTAGTTTAATAGCTATATTAAGGGCTAGATTACAAGTGGAGTGGGAAATTATAACATGCCAGCAAACGGGAATTAAATAATGTCCCCAACTCTCTGTCCTCTAAATTTAAACCTAACCATCATCATTCTTAAAGCTTAAAGTTTAGTATGTTTAAATTGTAGGGTTAAATTTATCTAAATAACATTATTACACATAATATGATCTCCGTATTTCCACCACTAGTCAAATATAGAATGGGTTCTGTGTGTGTGTAAATAGATAGATGATAGATAAATAGATAGATAGATAGATAGATAAATAGATAGATAGATAGATAGATAGATAGATAGATAGATAGATAGATAGATGCTAACTCATTTTAAGCATTATTTGATTTTTGGATTATGCTATGGCAGGATAAATCTGAACCAATGGAAACATTTTTTCACATTCTATCATCTCTGTGAAATGTAATCCTTATGCTGAAAGTTATTATCATAAAAGCTCTAGTTTTTCTGAGTATTCTTATATCAATTATCTACAGATGCTCATACATTAAAGTACATATGAATATTAAGAATATAGAATTATTTTCTTAACACACAAATATCACCATTTTCTATGTAAAAAAATAAAGTACTTCACAGGCAAACTTGGGCCTAAATATACAGATCAATTCATTTCAATGTTCGGGAGATAATTAGCAAAGTTTCTTACAAGTTGGAGTTTACTATAAAAGTACTCAGCTCTTTTAATTTCTCCTTGTTAAAGCCAGCTGTGACTAGCCAATATTAATCCCACAGAACAGTTCCCAATCCTATGGAGATCCGGGGTCATGGGGAATCTGTCAACAAGATTCTTGATTAAGCAAAGAAAAAAAAGTCTCCTGGTTTCTAAGGTCCCTATGATGAATAAACAAACAATAACCTTTAGTAGAGGTAGCAGAAAAACTTTGTGTGACTCACAACTCACCCCAACGTGATTAATGAGACCAATGACTGCTGCATCTTCAGTGTTATATAAGCCTCAAAGCTTTGTGAGGTCAACACAATTAGCAAAAAAGATACCTTTCATTCCAGATAAATGAAATCACAATCGCAACAGCCACTCTTTATCACTCAATACCCATCTGAGTACTTTGAAGTATGTAATATTGTGAAAAAGTATTTCCCTTGCTCTATGGGGATAAGTACCTAAAAAAAAGTGGTAGAGAATGGCAGTAGATGTGTTTACTCTAGAAACTTTACATTAGGTAATTTACTCTCTCCAAGTCCGCTAACCAGTCCTAATTCAGATAGCTCATGGCTAAGAGTAAATGGCACATACAGATGTGGCAACTCACGATGTAGGTCCTGTGAGTGCATGACAGTAGGCAAGGATTTTTATTCCTGTGTAACAGGACAATCATTTGAGACAAAAGGATGTACTGTTCTACCTCATATCTGATATGGTGCACAGCACATCATTTACAGTACGTTGGAATGACAAGCAGAGATGTAAGAACAAGCACCAGGGAACATCTAGGGTATATAATCAATGAGAAAAGGTGTCCAGCTTTGTCCAGACATTTTTTGGACATCCACAATAAAGATACAAGTACCTTTAAATGGCGAGCCATTGAGACAGTAAAAAATCCAAAAAGAGGGGGGAACACACAGATACCCAAAGGGTTCAACTCGGAGTATGATATCATCAACTATTGGGAATAACATCTAAAATTTACTTATCTCATAGATAATTATAATAATGTTATCTACTTTCAAAATGATGTAAACTTCCTGTGTATATTTTACTATACTATGCTACACCAAACAATGGCTAGAATCTGTATCATCTTTTCTTTATTTTTCTATTCTGAACAATCTCTTGAACACTGCATAGTTTGTCAGTTTACAGTTGTTATATAGCAGGAGTTTGTATACCATATATAATTATGTTATCTAGTTTCATGGCCTTTTTAACCCTTCCTACTCCCCCCCCCCCCCTTTACATATTTGGTGCCCTTCAAATTGACCATTATTATGTTATCGATAAGGATGATTTCAGGTTTTAGCTGGAAATGTTGTGAAAGAATATCAAGTACTGAATGAGTGAGTGACCGTATATGTCTCTATACTATTATTTTATCATATGCATGATTTTTTTTTGCATTATAACATCCATATTTGCATTCTTGTATATTTCTGGATTTTTGCACTTTACAATATGTATAGGAATTGTATATTATAGGTCCAAACTATGTACTTTCTTTTATTTAATTAATTATTTATCTTTAAATGCCATTACTATATCTGTATCTGCCCATATCTATTCTTAATTATATATATTTATTTTTTTGTATCAGTATGTTTTAATATGTAAATTAATTAACTTAGGGACAGAGCCTGAAATACTATCTAATGCATTTAGTAATAATAGGGGTAGTTGTACTATAATGAATTTGTATGTAATTAACAATTTTCCAATGGCTGTGCAGCAGTTGGTTTTTTAAAGTGGGTTGACATTTGCTATGTCAGGTCTATGATTACGGCTCCAAGCCGAAATGCGTAAGACCAGTCTGCCTTTTGTCTATCCTGTTTTTAATATAGCAATGGAATAAAGTTTTGCTTTTTATTCTCATCCCTTTTAGTTGATCCAGACTATATTTTTGTTTAAGATTTTTGATTCTCACAGAGTGCATGGTACTCTTCACTACTTTATGGATTGGCATGGGGTTTGTTCTGAATAGAGAGAATGGGTTCTTGCCTTTGAGGTTTATGCTCCTAGGCAGTTGGGACAGCCATCATTAAGATAGTCATGTAAGGGGGTGTAACTTATATATTCCATGGTTACTAGAGCTGCCTGAGCTACTTCAGCTACCTGAGTCTCTATCTGTACCTGTATCTGTATTACAGCCTGCACCTAGGGCCGGCACATTTGTAAGGCATTCTAGGCAACCGCCTTAATGCGCTCAGGCATTGGAAAAGCAGCAAGTGAAAAATTATTTATGTGCACAAAAGGATGTATCAACTGTTCTACCTCATATCTGATATAGTGCACAGCACATCATTTACAGTATGTTGGAATGGCAAGCAGAGATGTAAGAACAAGCATCAGGGAACATCTAGGGTATATAATCAATGAGAAAAGGTGTTCAGCTTTGTCCAGACATTTTTTGGACATCCACAATAAAGATACAAGTACCTTTAAATGGCGAGCCATTGAGACAGTAAAAAATCCAAAAAGAGGGGGGAACACACAGATACCCAAAGGGTTCAACTCGGAATATGATATCATCAACTATTGGGAGTAACATCTAAAATGTATTTATCTCATAGATCATTATAATAATGTTATCTACTTTCAAAATGATGTAAACTTCCTGTGTATATTTTACTATACTATGCTACACCAAACAATGGCTAGAATCTGTATAATCTTTTCTTTATTTTTCTATTCTGAACAATTATTTATGTACACACAGTGAAAGCACACTGACTGTCAGGACACACACAGCTGGCTATTAACACTTATTTTTTCACAAAATACCTCAGCAGAGCTGGATAGTGATGTCGCGAACAGTTCACCGGAGAACAGTTCCCGGCAAACATAGCTTGTTCGCATTCGCAGCGGCGGGCGAACATATGCAATGTTCGATCCGCCCCTATTTGTCATCATTGCCTAAACTTTGACCCTGTATCTAACAGTCAGCAGGCACATTCCAGCCAATCAGCAGCAGACCCTCCCTCCCAGACCCTTACACCTCATGGACAGCAGCCATTTTAGATTTATTTGGAAGCTGCATTGCTAGTGAGAGGAGGGACAGTGTAGCTGCTGCTAATTTAATAGGGAAATCGATAGCTAGGCTAGTGTATTCAGTGTCCACTACAGTCCTGAAGGACTCATCTGATCTCTGCTGTAAGGACAGCATCCCAAAAAGCCCTTTTTAGGGCTACATCGGTCATTTTTTTTCTTTGTAATCTAATAGCAGTTGCCTGCCTGCCACTGCCAGTCTGTGTGTCAGGCTCACAGCATATACTGTGCCTACTTGCTCAGTGCCACCACTCATATCTGGTGTAACATTAGTGTAAATTTAAAAAAAAACACCTTTTACATCAGTCTGCTAGTGTTATCTAATTTCAGTAGCCAGGCCAGCCTGCCACTGCCAGCCTGTGTGTCAGGCTCACAGCATATACTGTGCCTACTTGCTCAGTGCCACCACTCATATCTGGTGTAACATTAGTGTAAATTTAAAAAAAAAAACTTTTACATCAGTCTGCTAGTGTAATCTAATTTCAGTTGCCAGACCAGCCTGCCACTGCCAGGCTGTGTGTCAGGCTCACAGCACATACTGTGTCTACTTGCTCAGTGCCACCACCAGTCATATCTGGTGTAACAGTAGTGTAAATTTAAAAAAAAAAAAACTTTTACATCAGTCTGCTAGTGTAATCTAATTTCAGTTGCCAGGCCAGCCTGCCACTGCCAGCCTGTGTGTCAGGCTCACAGCATATACTGTGCCTACTTGCTCAGTGCCACCACTCATATCTGGCTGGTGTAACAGTAGTGTAAATTAAAAAAAAAAAAACTTTTACATTAGTCTGCTAGTGTAATCTAATAACAATTGCCTGCCTGCCACTGCCAGCCTGTGTGTCAGGCTCACAGCATATACTGCTAGTGTAATCTAATTTCAGTTGCCAGGCCAGCCTGCCACTGCCAGCCTGTGTGTCAGGCTCACAGCATATACTATGCCTACTTGCTCAGTGCCACCACTCATATCTGGTGTAACAGTAGTGTAAATTTAAAAAAAAAAAAACTTTTACATCAGTCTGCTAGTGTAATCTAATTTCAGTTGCCAGGCCAGCCTGCCACTGCCAGCCTTCACAGATACACAGAGTGCTCTGTTCTAATCAGACCCTCGGGCGCCGCAACTGCCTCTGGGAACCTTACCATGGGTCCCAGACTGCCCGTCTTGTAATTCTCTCTCTGGGAAATTATCTATCAAATCTATCTATTTATCTATCAAATCTATCTATTGTATCTATCATCAAATGTATCTATTGCATCTATTGATCTATCTATCTATCTAATCTATGTATCTATCTATCTCGTGGCCGGACCGACCAAGCATCTTTTTCCATCTCCCGGTTCCTAAAATCATCTCCGGGTTTCTAAAATTGATGCCATATACACGTCCCCTGATAGGGCACGTAACAGGGATTAAACTGATAAGAATAGTACTAGTTAACACACCACTCCTATCTGGTGGCACATTAGATTGCACGCGCAGTGCCACAAATTAGAACTTGGAAGTAGGAGGACTGACCAAGCATCTCATCTCTGTGTGATTCCTGTTCTTGTAGGACAGTTAATGGGTCAGTCATGTTGCACAGCTCCTCAATGTGACAAATCTTCCTGGTTAGCTTGTCATTCTCTTTTTCCCAGCTGCTGGATCAGATCAGAGATTGTGAGTAAAACCTGCTCCTGCTGCCGTGTGATCTCACTCAGGACTCGCTTCTCTTGGTCTTCCAGCTGTTTCCTGATGTCCCTAATCAGGGCAGTCAGTCTCTCTGTTACACCAGATGCTTTCTCTTGCACCCCTCTCCTGTGCTTCTGCAGACTCTGGACTATTTTCTCAGTCTCCTCTCTCTTTGTGGTCAGTTTCTGCAGAACATTTCTCAGTTTCTTTTTCTTCTTCTCAGAAGCCTCATTCAGCAGCTCGACCTGGTGTCCCCTGTGCTCTCCGGCCAGGGAGCAGGACACACAGATACAGGCAGCATCCTCAGTGCAGTAATATAATAGGAGCATCTTGTGGGTGGAGCATTTTCTGTTACCCCAGGAAGTGATTGCACACGCAGTGACATCAGTGAGGACAAGGAACGGGACATGGCTAGCTTGGTATCCAACCTTGTGCAAATGGGGAGTTTGCGGTTGTGCAAATGGACTGTTTGCGGTTGTTTGCGGTGCATTAAACGGGGAGTTTGGTCTGTCACTGTGAAGCGGGCGTAACCCTTACACTGCATGAACGATACAACATCATACCTGATGTTTTAAACCACGTTATTCCAAACAATTTAGGAATTTTAGGTGATTTATGCCCTTTATGGATTAAAAACAGACTCTGCATCAACTATGTAATTTTCCATGGGAGTTTTGCCATGGATCCCCCTCCGGCATGCCACAGTCCAGGTGTTTGTCCCCTTGAAACAACTTTTCCATCACTTTGTGGCCAGAAAGAGTCCCTGTGGGTTTTAAAATTCACCTGCCTATTGAAGTCAATGGCGGTTTGCCCGGTTCGCCCGTTCGCAAACTTTTGCGGAAGTTCGCGTTTGCTGTTTGCAAAATTTTAGGTTCGCGACATCACTAGAGCTGGAACGCATGGGTAGCTGATAGCTATTTAACTGTACACAACCTATGCTTAGCTAGCAGCTGAGCAGAGGTGGGACATCAGGCTGTAAAGGCAGTGTATTTAGACAGGAGTCTATAGAGGGGGAGGGGCATCTTTCACCCCAGGCAGCTTGTACTGCAGTGTGGGAAGAACTCGCTGAGATGTGACAGGCAGACAGGTCACAGGAGCCAAGAAGGTTAGTGCTGAACAAGTAGTAAATTACAGTTTCCAGATGTGATAGTGTCTCCTAATAAGATGAAGAAATAGGGTCAAAAAGTTTGTGTGTGTTAGGAATGGGCTCACTCTCCCACCATGACAAAACAAACATTTTGTTTATATGCAAGTTACATTTACTTTCAGGTATTACTAAATAGTAGCTGAAGGGAAATTGTTAATTTCCAGCTTTGCTGATATGTAGGTGTGGGTGTGTATATGTGTATAAGTGTCTGTTTTATTTGCTATGCAACACTACCACTGCCTGATTTGCTATGCATCACTACCACTGTTTGGTTTGCTATACAGCACTACCACTGTTTGATTTGCTATGTAGCAATACCACTTTCTGATTTGCTATGCAGCACTATTACTGTTTGATTTGATTTGCAGCACTACCACTGTTTGATTTGCTATGCAGCACTACCACTGTTTGATTTGCTATGCAGCACTACCACTGTTTGATTTGCTATGCAGCCCTATCACTGTTTGATTTGCTATGCAGCACTATCACTGTTTAATTTGAATGTAGCCACCAATTAGCATGCGCTACCAAGGTTCTGAACCAAAAATGGGCTGGCTCCTAAGCTTACATTCCTGCTTTTCAAGTACAGATACCAAGAGATCGAAGAAAATGGATAATAGGAGTTAATTTGAAAGTTGCTTAAAATGTAATGCTCTATCTGAATCATGATATAAAAATAAGGGTTTCATATCCCTTTAACTAGAAATGGAATGGTATGTAATGGGGGGGGGGGGGTGTTGGCTAAATGTATCCTCGCCTATGTGGCCAAAAATCCTAGCACCGGACCTGTCTGCATTTGAACCTGTGCCTGTATTGCAGCTGGTACTGGTACTTGAATTGTATGTGAATGGTCTCAGGCTTGAGCCTGCACATGTACCTGTGTTGTAGCTGAGCATGTACATGTTTCAGTGTTTTTACCAATTATTGCTGCCTTGCCCATGTACTGTTCCAGTTCCTGAGGTCTTTACCCATTCCTACTGCCTTACCTGAAGCCTAAATCTGTATCACTTGCTTCACTTGTACCTGTGGTTTCACCTGCATCTGAGTGCAGTGCAGTGTCCTTACTTTGATGATCTTGCTGAACTTCCTCACTCTCTACTCTTCTGACCATACAGAACTTCTCATAACCTTACAATATGCATTTTTTTGCTTTCTATGGGCCCCATTTATTAAGCTGCAGACATAGTGGGCCTGAAATTGAAGTTTAGTATCTGCAGTCTTAAAATGATAAACCAGGATGATTGACAAGCCCTGCTCTAGCACAATTGGATGCTTGTGTAAATATAACTATGGGCAGCAGATGATGTCTGCTTGCCACAATATTTGGCATACAAGATTCCCAGTCCTGAATTATTGCAGCAAGGAACACAAATGAAAATGTGTTTATTTAAGGGAATATAAACATTGTTTCATTGTGGTAATTAAAAAAAAATAACTAAGCAGTGAGTTATATATAATATAAATCATTGCAGTGGGTATTATTTGTAATTTTAAAAGTGTTTTACCTTTTTTTCCTTAATATGTGCAGTGCCCATTACTTCCTGTCCCAGTCCTACAAGGGCTCCCTATGGGAAGCAGTTCACAGGTTGCTTGCAACTCAAGGCTCCCTCTGTCCTGGTTTGCCAATCAATTTAGCTCTATTTATTAGCTAATAGATCAGGTTACCAGTGAAGGTTAATGAATCTACGCCGCTGTAAAACATAAAGATAAACTGTGAGTACTTCATGATTTTGTAATTACCAGGTCTGAATAGGTCCTGTTAGGCAGTCACATGGCCGTTATGTGTCTTTATTCTATGTACTTAGATGATTAGTGATCCATATGGGCACAGTGGGTAGTGCCCACCCTAAAAAAATAAGCCATGGTTTGTGCTCCAGAAATAATCTTTTAGCTCTATGCTTACCATATTGTATCAGTCAAAGGTAGTAGCAGCCCTTAAAAACTGGGTTTACTAGCAAAGATTGAAATAAATATTGTCAAAAAGATCCATATTGATGGTGGAGGGTGGTACTAGTGGTTTGTCTGTGGGTTATTATTTATTCTTGCTTATTCCTGCTTTCCTTATTTCAATTTGTCTTTCTCCCATTTACCAGCATAGAACCACTATTGACTTCAGTATATAATAGACAGAGAACTTGAAAGTAAAGTGTAGATTGTTTGTTTTTTCTTAATTATAAAATATGTTTCATGGCATAAAATATTTTATCTTAGAATGTCTCCGTGCTTCTTTTCTACCCTCCCTCTATCCACTCTTTTTTCATCAATATTGCAATTAGCTAGACAAGTTTCCTCCATACATTTTCAAGAAATGCATGTAAAGATAAATATGAATTTAAGTGAAGTATTTGTTATAATAAAAGTTTTGTCTTTAATTATGTGCAAAAATATGAGCTAGTTTGACATTTTGGCCTTTTGCAATCACTAATTAGGTTTCTAAACTGCATATATCATAATGAATTGAACTTCTCTGTTGTTCATTAAACTACAAAATGATGATAATTTGGCATTTGGTATGAGCTTTAAAAACGTATTTATCCCTTACTATGCCTTTTACATTTCATTGACCCATAAACTTGCTTGAAAGTTACTGTAGTAACAATTTAGATGATGTTAATCTGGTAATTGCTACCTTAAATAGATTTAAATTTTGAAATTCCTGTTCATGTTCAATCATTAAAGAAAGATCTTTTTTGTGTTTGCTTCATCTTGTTATACTACAGTTAAAGCATATTGCTGCATATGGATTTCATTCTTTTAATTAAAAAAATGAATTTTGCAATTAAATGTATATAATTGTAAATACAGTGACTAGCTGACAAGCTAAATCAGCGAGTATTCAGATGTAAAATGCTTAGTGTTCCTCTACTCTTTTCTATTACACTTCTTCCCTGGGTAAACTTATCAACAGCTATGGCTTCAGCTATCATCTCTATGCTGATGATACCCAGATCAACCTTTTCACCCCTGCACTCTCTCCTTCTGTCAATTCTCTCATCAGCGACTTCTTATCTGGCATTTCCTCCTGCATGGCCTCTCACCACCTAAAAATAAACATGTCCAAGACCTAACTACTTCTAATTCCCCCCCTAACTCTTCTTCAGTTTCTAATTTTTCTATCACTCTTGGCAGCACCACTATCTCCCCATCACCCCAAGTCTGCTGCATCGGAGTCACGCTTGACTCAAATCTGTCCTTCATTCCCCACATCCAATTGCTCTCTTCATCCTGCCGCAACCACCTATGCAATATCTCCAAAATGCATCCATTTCTAAGTGCTGAAACTACTAAACAGCTAATCCACTTCCTGGTAATTTCCCGACTTGACTACTGTAACAACTTACTAACCGGCCTCCCTCTCTCCCGCCTCTCTCCCTTCCAATCCATCCTAAATGCATCTGTCAGGCTAATCAACCTCTCTTGAAGCTCTGTTTCTGCTGCACCTCTCTTTGAGTCCCTTCACTGGCTCCCCATTCACAACAGAGTTAAATTCAAAATTCTCACCCTGACCTACAAAGCCCTCACCAATGCTGCCCCACCCTACCTGTCCTCACTTATCAACAAATATACTCCTGCCAGTCCCCTAAGATCCAACAATGACCTGCTTCTTGCATCCTCTACCATCACCTCCTCTCATGCAAGACTACAACACTTCTCTTGTGCGGCTCCAACCCTCTGGAATGCACTTCCTTGTGCTTTCAGACTTGCCCCTAACCTCCCCTCCTTTAAACATTCCCTAAAGACCTTTCTGTTCAGGGAAGCTTATCACCGACTTATTAACAAACTAACTTCACTTAACTAACAGTTGCCCTCTATCTCCTCAATAATATCATTCTCACCTTTGCAGTCCCCACCTCCTGTTTCCCATCCTCCTACCCATCTAGATTGTAAGTTCCCACAGGAACAGGGCCCTCAATTCCCCCTGTATTTTGTCTGTAAAATGTTGTGTATTATCGTATTGTTTCTCCATTGTACTGTTATCCCTTTACCCATGGGCAGCGCTGCAGAATCTGTTGACGCTTTATAAATAAAGAATAATAATAATAATAATTAGTGAATAATATGTAGGCTGTGAGAGATCTCTCATGTTCAGCACAATGAATTCCTCTATCCAGTCCAGTCTTTGTAACTATAAGGCTCATTTTACATAGTAAAAATACAGAATGCTATGCAATTTGTTTAAAGACATACAGAAATATATGATGCTACTTTGTTAATGAAATAATCAGACATTTTAAAAATCACAGGCTCAATTACATGGCTACATACAAAACCTACAGGCTTTAAAAGACTATAAAGTACAATGATTAAACGCAATAAATCTTAAAGAAGAAAATCTAAACTCTAAAGTAAAATAAAATTAAAAAAAACACAACAATATTCTCATTTCATGTTGTGCTATATTATAGTGAGCGTGTCTCTCACTTCCAGAAATTCAGGGAACAACTCTAAAGTTCTCTGCTCAAATTAAAATATCTAAAATAGTTCCCCAGTACTGAGAATTCCTTCATGAGATTCTAAAAAGGTAAATTTTGCTATATCTCTCCAAGAGGAGTTCTCTGAATTTCTGGATGTGAAGGAGAGACAAGCAAAGTACAATATAGCATTGCATTACATGAAAGTTCTGTTGCATTTAAAATGTGTGCTTTGTATTTTATATTACTTTAGATATTAGGAGTGAGATTACATATGCGGCGCACGCTTCAGCGTAACTGCTGAAACCTGCACTGCCCGTAATTTCCCCTTGCACATCGGGGCAGTTAATAAAGTGCCGTATGTCGGATAAACTAGCGATGTCCAGAAATGTGCAAAAATACAAATTTCTGGAGTCTCCAGTGACTTATGACACGTTAGAAACTGCCAGCGCCTAAGAAAAAAAAAATCAAATCTCCCGTAAAAGTCTAACACGCCTCCCAAAAATAAACCCGACACATAAAACCCCTATATTCGTACTCCCCCCAAATCACAACTAAGAATAAATGTATTAACCCCTATGCCGTCAACCCCAACATCGCAAACTACCTAATAAATGTATTAACCCCTAAATCCGCCAACCCCAACATCGCAAAGTACCTAATAAATGTGTTAACCCCTAATCCACCATTAACCCACATCACAAAGTACCTATTAAAACTATTAACCCATAGTCTGCCATTAACCCACATTGCAACAAACCTTATAAATCTATTAACCCCTAATCTGCCAAACCCACACAATGCAATAATCCTAACAAAACTATTAACCCTTAAACCGCCAAACCCACACAACGCAATAATACTTATTAACCTAGTAACCCCTAATCCGCCAAACCCCACAACGCAAATAACTAATTTAATTACTTAGCCCCCTAACATAACACCCACTAAATTAACCCCAAATTACATAAAATAATAAAATACTAAATTATAATTAAAATAAAAAAAATCCTAACAGTACTATGAAAAATGAACCTAAGATTAAATTAAAATAAATTAACTTAAACTTACCAAAAATAAAAAAGTCTAAAATTAAAGAAAATAATAAACACAATTATCCAAAATAAAAAATTAAACCTAATCCCTATGAAAATAAAAAAGCCCCCCAAAAATAAAGAAACCCACTAATCTAATGCTATACTACCAATAGCCTTTAAAAGGGCTTTTTGTAGGGCATTGCCCTAAGTTAAACAGCTCTTTTGCATTTAAAAAAATTATAAGCCCCCCAAACAGTAAAACACACCACCCACCAACCTCCCCAAAATAAATAAACCTAACACTAAAGGGGCATTTGTATGGGCATTGCCTTTAAAGGGCATTCAGCTCTTTTACGATTGACCATTAAAACCCTAATCTAAAATCCCCACCCCCAAAAAATAAAAGAAATCCTAACTCTAACCCCCAAATAGGTACTCACCATTCCTGAAGTCCTGCGGAGAAGGTCCTGTTTCAGGCGGTGAAGTCTTCTTCCAAGCGGCCAACATCTTCTTCCAAGCGGGGACCTCTACCTTCTTCATCCAGGACCAAGCCGGCATGGAGCGGAGATGAGCATGGAGCAGGACCGGCGACCTCAGAGCCGTAGAGCGTGGAGGATCTTCTTCATATTATTGCCGCCGTACACTGAATAGTGAATTCAAGGTATGCGTTTAAATATGGGGTACCTTGAATTCCTATTGGCTGAAAAAATTAAATCAGCCAATAGGACGAGAACTACTCAAATCCTATTGGCTGTTCATCAGCTCACATACTCAGCACAAGTCTTGCTGCGCCTGCCTATGTATGGCGTGGTTAAAATGGAATAAAACTTCTCCATTTTCACCGTGTAAGTGTAATGCTCGTGGGATACTCTTCTATCAGGCCAGTGGTCTTGTTATCCTGGGGTCGAGCTGGAATGATAGGGAATATGCCAGAGCAGAGAAAGTTAGTAAGATGAGGAAAGTGGCACTCACCACAGGCAGGATAGTTCCCAGCGGCAACGGCAGAGCAGTCCAAGGACAAACCACTAGAATGGTCAGGAAGGCAGGGTTTGGCAACAGCAAAGCAGTCCAAGGGCACACCACTAGAATGGTCAGGCAGGCAGGACTTGGCAACAGTAAAGCAGTCCAAGGGCACACCACTAGAATGGTCAGGCAGGCAGGGTTCGGCAACAAAGAGGCAATCCAGAACAACAGGGGTTAATAAACAGAGTAGTCAGACAGGCATGGTTCAGCAGCAGTATATCAATCCAGTAGTTTAAGTGGTATAGCAGGCAGGGTAGTCAGACAGGCAGGGTTCAGCATTAGTATATCAATCCAGTAGTTAAGGGTATAGCAGGAAGAGTAGTCTGACAGGCAGGGATCAGCAGCAGTATATCAATCCAGTAGTTAAGGGGTATAGCAGGCAGAGTAGTCAGACAGGCAGGGATCAGCAGCAGTATATCAATCCAGTAGTTAAGGGGAATAGCAGGCAGAGTAGTCAGACAGGCAGGGATCATTCTCAAAATAGGCAAATAAATACAACAATCTGTCACACCCAGGAGCACACAAAGTAGCACCTATACTTGGGCAGTGACAGATCGTTGTAGTCAAACTTACATAGGCACAGGATTTGCTCCACAGAAGTCCGACCGGCATTAGGACCATGCAGCGATGACGTTAGCACTGCACGCATCCGTTCCCGACACAACCCCTGGCAACGAGCATGGAAGGAGAAGGCGTGACAGTAAGTCCTTGCGCTGAACATGTGATACCGATTTGCGACGCGGTTCTATGTTAGCTTATGGGATTAAAAATTGTGAGCAACGGGTGAAATATACGCACTGCATTTATATGCAGCGCCATGTATGTGAGAGCAAATCCGTTTAAAAAACGGCGTTGCCCTAGATTTTAACCTTAAAGTTTTGTTACACTTAAGCTTTACACTTTCTATTTTGTGTTTTAATTTACTATAGTTTTATACAGCGGTGTATTTAGGGTTGTGATTTTGCAAATTTTGATATTACTTTCAATGTTTCGGTGTAAATATATTAAATTAGGATTATACCTTGTATACTTCTGTGTATTTTATTCTAACACCATTTCACCATGTATTTCTTTCTATGGGAAATAAGCCTGACAATTTTTAGAAAGTTATATGGTGAGGGGAGTTCCCTGGGTGTGTCTGACACTTTCTTACAACTCTTTATTCTCATTCTCTAATAGCAAGATTACAAGTTTTGCGGTACGGCTATAATATTTGCCATTTCATGCTGGATATGCAGGTCTCCCGTATTACAAGTTGCGGCGGTACGGCTATAAAGCTAGCATTTTAACCCTTATGCAATTCTCCATTATGCACTCCAAAAATTACTTTTTTACTTTTGAGTGTGGAATTTTGAGGACTCCCATTTAACAGGTTGTGCGATCTGGCTATAACTCTAGCGTTTTAGCTTATACCTCCATGATCCATTCCGCTATCTGAGACCAGTAGTTATGGATTTTGCAAAACAAAAATGTTTCACAAAACCCATAACACAAATGTTACAAAGTACACGGACACCCATACACTATTTATTAACCCCTAATCCGCCATCCCCAGCATCCCAAATACTATATAAAACATATTAACCCCTAATCCGCCGCCCACCCACTTTGCCAACACTAAAATAAAGTATTAACCCCTTAACCGCCGGCCCCCGACATCGCTAATACTATAATAAACCTATTAACCCCTTTGTGTAAAGGGTCTTTTCATATGCAAAGTAAGGGGGAGGGGGGAGTGTCTGTTATTTCTCACTTATAGTGGGTTTTCCAGTAACCTTTTAAACAGAGCTAAACTGGAAGCTTCTAAATAAGTTTTAAACGGTTTTATACTGGATTTTTATATCAGTATCTGTGCATATTATTCTTTATAGTAGTGTCTATTACATGCAGCTATATGAAAATTGGTGTATACTGTCCCTTTAAACTATAAATTAAACTAACATAACTATTTAAAAAAAAAAATTACAATATTAAAAATTCCAACACTACGAAAAAATTTAAAAAAATCTAACATTCCAAAAAAAAACCCACTGAAATTACGAAAAATAAAAAACAGCAATCAGCTCTTTTACCTAAAAAAATTACAAAGTCCCCCTAACTGTAACCCCCCCCACCTAACCAGCCCCCCAAAATAAAAAACACCTAAGTCTAAAAAGAAACTAAGCTACTCATTTGTAGGGCAATCAGCTCTTTTGCGCCTATAAAAAAAAAAAGACTAATCTAAAAAAAAAAAACACACAAAAAAAAACTAACACTAACCCCGGAAGTGCGGAGCGATCTTCGGCAATGAGCGGATCTGGAGCGCTGGTCATCATCTGGAGCGCTGGTCCACCGTACACTCAAGCTTGAATGCAAGGTACCCCTTTTATATTGGGGTACTGTTGCATTCCTATTGGCTGAAATATTCAAATCAGCCAATAGGATGAGAGCTGCTTAAACCCTATTGGCTGTTCAAATCAATAGATAATTATTCAATAGTCATTTAAACATAGGGACCAAAATTCTGATTATTGGACATATTAATAACATACTTAAAAAAGATAGATAGTTGAGTATTATATCATGAAGCACAACATGTTTTTCATAATTCAATTTTAAAAATATTTCTAATTTACTTCTACTATCAAATGTATTTATTTATTTTAATTATTTTATGGAATTATTTGGCAAACAGAATACCTAGGTAGGTGGAATGCACATGTCTGCAGTATTTGGTAGCAGTTTTGCAAAAAAAAAACCTTTGACCACTAAATGGCAAAA
This sequence comes from Bombina bombina, assembly GCF_027579735.1. Classification (NCBI taxonomy): domain Eukaryota; kingdom Metazoa; phylum Chordata; class Amphibia; order Anura; family Bombinatoridae; genus Bombina; species Bombina bombina. Next base: position 831,932,666 of record NC_069503.1, on the reverse strand, counting down.
GTGTTTGCACAATGAATAACATTGATAAAAGCATTCTAGCAAAACTGCTGTCAGACAGTGAGCCACACACATGCACACTTCTGAGCCTACATACTTGCTTTTCCACAAAGGATACAAACCAAGCAAAGTACATCTGATAATAGAAGTATCATTTTTTTACATTGTATACTATATATGAATATTGAAGAAAAAAAATTGAGTTTCCTGTACCTTTGATCCTATTCATATGGCAATAGATTACAGTAAGAGCAAGATCTATAATAAACAACATCAACACAAGGGCACCAATGGCCTAGTACAGTAACCCCTCAAAATAAAAATTTGGCCATTACACTCACATGGTAAATGCACTAAGTGCTGACAATGCAGACTGGAACTTCACAGTTGTCCAGCTAACTGATTCATAGGAGGACAGGATCCTGACTGATTGCAGGCAGCAATCTTGGCATTAGGAACTCCCATGTGATATTAGGATTCAAAGTCTAAGAGCTTGGGGCACTCCACAAAATTCTTCCTGCAAAGTTTATATACTCTTATTTGAAAACCTTTCTATATGCCCAATTAAAAAGCTCTGTCACCATGAAATTTAATTTAAAGTAAACATACACACAGGCACACACACAAATACACAATTTATCTACAAAAATCCCCATATAATTTAATGGTTATTTTTCTGTTGAAAATTATTACATCCATTTTTTCTATACAATTGGGAAAATGTAATAAATTCCCATACTACATTTTGGATATAATAAGCCCACTATCACTAGGACATTTATCAAATACGTGTTGCATAGTTCAATTTTTAAATATTCTAGCAGAGATTATTTCTGAAACTGTGACACTGTATCTGACATTTGTATGTGTAAACCAAAGTGAATATCATTTTGAATATTAATTTGACAACATTTCAAATTAGTATAAGGAAACATATAAACATTCTGTGAACTTGAATTAAGTTTATAAAACAGTATCTGTCTGCAATGATGTGGGACAGCTTCTTTTAACACTTAAAAAATAGCATCAGATAAAGTAATCTTAAATCTGATAGCTACCCTGCACCTATAAAGGTATAAATGCCACATATTATAAACATATTACAAGGTTATTATACCAGTCTGAACAGTTTCAAATTGCAGTAAATCTTTTTCATGAGGGATAGAAAAATACAAGAATGTCACATAATTTGTGAGCAAGCTAAAATCTTGCAGCTGCAGTACATGCATCCCACTAGAGACCAAAGGGATATTTTGAATGTTAAGAAAGTTAGTATTTCTTGTATTTCAAATCAAAAAGTGTATCCCCTTAGACCCAAAGAAAAGAATATTGTAGAAAAATATGATAAGCTTTTCAACTGACTTAAAAGATAATCACCTGGGGGGCGGAGCCAACTGCCATTGTGAGTGGACGTGCATTGAGGGAGCTCCTGGTCTTAATATGTTTTTTTAGGGACATTTATCTATATTTATCTATATTTATATAGAACTTTCGATATTTAACTTGTGTCCCTCTATGAAGAGCTCTTTATCAACGACTTGAAGACCTTAGGAGTACCTATTCAGGACAATCTTTACTATCAACCCTTCAGCGAATCCATGTGGATGCAAAAGGAACGCACCAGTAAGACAATTGCCATCAATATCCATATATTAGTTCTTATCTGGGTCTGTGAAACTAGCTATGTCATTGGCTGCAAGACTCTGTGATATCTTAGATACATGCACGGCCGACTTGTTGAAGCCCATCCGCTCTGCATTTTCTATGCTTGTAGTTGAAAGAGTGACTGCTCATATACAGATAAACCCTGCTCCTACACCTGCAGGGGACGGTGCTTTGGGACCTCAAAGACAGCCAGCTACCTCCTCTTGCAGTGTACCAGTTATCAAGAATGGTGTCTATCCCCTACTGTATAGCACACTTACACATCGGAGTGCCACATGGATAATAGCCAGTAGGAGTGGCGATAGCGCGAAAGCAATGGAGACTGAACGCACTTCCCTGGAAGATAGCAGACGAAGTATGTTTACAACAGGTAGCGAGGTAGCCGGACCTACAGTTATGGATGCCACTGATATGAAACCCCAGTTACTTGAGCTTGTACATGAGGCACACTACTACTGTGATAGACAAAAAATTGGACCAGATATTGATAAGTGCTTGGAGATCCATGCCTTGAGGGGTGGTACATACAGCTGGCCAATATGGTCGGAGAGCCTGGAGGCTGACAGACAGAACATTATTATTATTATTATTATTATCGGTTATTTGTAGAGCGCCAACAGATTCTGCAGCGCTAACATCTGGAATACCAGTGTGGGATAGGAGACTTTGCTTCACATGAAAGGGACTACAACACCTCTTTATCCCGGTGACTGGTCTCACCATTTATTAGCAACAGCCTTCTAATTACGGGAACCCTTTATGAAGACAGAGATGTCAGAAAACATGGACCTGTAACTCTATATGGAACAACTGCCTGATTATAGTTAAATTTCTATTTAGGCATTGGGTAACGTTTTAAATCTTACAATATGTATCTCTATTCTTACAATAGAATAGACTAGTTTGTGTTTTAGTCTATGGTGTTGAAATAGTTAAAAGTAAGTAAATCTGTATTTTACTCCTGCCATGCTACCCTAGTCACAAATTATTGTTTTTTATATGTGTTAATTACCAACTTGGTTTGTTTGAGATGATCTCATCTGTTTACTTGTACCCCCACCCTTACAGCTTTACTTTATTAGACATTATACTTAGTCTGTATTGGTGGTAAGAGATATGCTACTTTATGCTACAATTTATCCTTTAATCTATACGTTTTTCATGGAGGCTGTTAGTTAACTATATGCTTCCTCCAGAGGCGATCTTTACAGCTAAAGTTCTGTAGCCCAGCACACTATATGTATGTAATATCCCCTTTTAAGCAGCTAATTGCCTATTATTTAAATGGACAGAGGCAGATCACTACTGAGACACTCCACAATAGAGTCTTGTATTCAATATAATATGAAGCTTCTATCTTCAAAGTATTACACAGCTATACATACTGTTGGATCCCAGTTACAGTATTTAAAGATATTTTATCTCTTGGTACTAATACTCTCAATCAGATGGGAGTAATTTTACTGGTAGATGAACCTGATAGTGACCTGTCAAACTCATGTGGATACCTGTATTCTAACTAGGAGTCAGGACATGACTACTTGAAAAAATGTAATTTAATAATTTATATGGATAAGGTACCCTGTGTTTCCAGCTATTCTAGATTTATAACCATTAACCGGTAGAGGAATGTTAGGTATGGATATGTATATATACATATGAGGGTATTTGAGTATGTAGGTATCTGTATTTATTTTATCCTGATAATAAGGGAGTTGAAGTGCATATTTAGTTTATACTAAAATTTTCTAAAGGTGAGAAATTTTTATCCTCTGTCCAAGGGTGCTGGGCCCACACCCTCATGACAGACATACCTTACACAAAACTTCTCCTCCCTTATATTATCTTATAAACTAACTGCTTGATTTTACATATGCTTTAAAGTCTGGATTATATAGATATCATATGTTCTTACCCTGGGAAATAAGAGTATATACATTTATATCTCTACCGGTATGGTGGTTAATATTACGAAGGCCACCAGCCAGAATCTATGTTTAGCATGCTTTCTCGCATTTCACATGGTGGGGTTATGATATAAGTGACCGGTCAAGTAGTTACTCCATGGCTATATTACTTATAATAAAAAAATATATATAGAGATATCATAATATGTCCATATAATTTATTATTAGTCCTTTATATGAATTATGCACGGACAGAGAGGTAAATCTAATTGAGTCCAACCCGGATTTACTATTCTGTGTCGCTCTATGAAGCCATAATTGTATACCAACCCAGCCTTAAATTTAAAATTTGAAATTTATATTAATTTATATTTCTTTATTTTAGCCCCCTAGCATAGCCACAACACTTTGAGTTTCTGATGACTCCGCCTCCCCATCACCGTTTATGCTTTCCATTAAGAATTCTCAGACTGAGCTATACTACCTGATATTGCCCAGAATCCCTTACCCCAATTCTGTACACCTTTGAGCTTACTTCGTAAGCAGCGGAAATTATATCCTATAGAAATGTGCCTATATTTTTCAGGTATGTCTGTATTTTCCATTGTCCATTTGTCTTGTAATTCAAGGAAGTTAATTACACGCCTTTAAAGGGACACTGAACCCAAAGTTTTTCTTTTGTGATTCAGATAGAGCATGCAATTTTAAGTAACTTTCTAATTTACTCCTATTATCAAATTTTCTTTGTTCTCTTGCTATGTTTATTTGAAAAAGAAGGAATCTATGTCTTAGTTCAGAACTCCGGACAGCACTTTTTTATTGGTAGATGAATTTATCCACCAATCAGCAAGGACAACCCAGGTTGTTCACCAAAAATGGGCCGGGATCTAAACTTACATTCTTGCATTTCAACTAAAGATACCAAGAGTATAAAGAAAATTTGATAATAGGAGTAAATTTGCTTAAAATTCCATGCTCTATATGAATCACAAAATAAAAGATTTGGGTTCAGTGTCCCTTTAATGGATATGTTATTGAATTATATTGATAATCTGATGTACCATAAGTGAATGTTAAACTATGAATATCCTAGAAACAAGAAAACTGAGGTTTACTATGGGGATCCATGAGTGGTCCCCTAATGTCCATGACAGTCTTCTGTAGCTTTGTTTGTGTTTTGTTTTTATGACACTAAGAGATCCAAAAGTGGCCTCCTATTTCATTTAGAAGACTTATAATTTACTTGGCAAACATGTTGTTTATCATTTAGCCCTAATCAATGCTACATAAATATGCTGCATAAAACCTGTTCAATTAATATTTGAGGTACATGTGGACACAATTTTTATTTGTTTGCATGCTTTGTATTGGAATGCATTGTTTGTATTGCCACTAACTGAACCTTAATTAAACATTATATAAAAAAAAAGATACTCACCTAGATTACGAGTTGTGAGCACTATAGGGAAAGTAAAGAACGTCACAAAAGTAGCGTTATTTAACCCCCTATAGCACTGCCATTACAAGTTTAAAAAAACCTGGCTTGTGCGGGTGTGTTGAGCTCCATACCGCACACAAAAGCAGCAGTGTTTTGATGTGCTCATGCACGCTTTCCCTATAGACATCAATGGGGAGAGCCGGCAAAAAATAATAATAACACTTGCGATTGTGAAAACAAAAGCTCCATAACGCAGCCCCATTGATGTCTATGGGGAAAAAGAAACCCTGAGTCTAATGACCCCTAATCTGCTGCCCCTGACATCGCCGATGCTTGCCTACAGTTATTAATCCCAATATCGCTGCCACCTAAATAAAATTATTCACCCCAAATCTGCCGCCACTATACTAAAGTTATTAACCCCTATTCAGCCGCACCCCAACATCACCGCCACTATATTAAAGTTATTAACCCCTATTCTGCTGCTCCCGATATCGCCGCCACCTAAATAAAGCTACTAACCACTAAACCTCTGGCCTCCCACATCACTACTACTAAATAAACCTATTAACCCCTAAATCGCAATTCCCCCACATCGCAAAAACCTAAATTAAACTATTAACCCCTAACCCTAAACCTAACCCTAACACCACCTAACTTTAAAATAATTAAAATAGATCTAAATTAAATTTACAATTATTAAATAAATAATACCTAGTTAAAACTAAATACATACTTACCTGTAAAATAAAACCTAAGCTAGCTACAATATCACTAATAGTTACATTGTAGCTAGCTTAGGTTTTATTTTTATTTCACAGGTAAGTTTGTATTTTTTTAACTAGGTAGACTAGTTAGTAAATAGTCATTAACTATTTACTAACTACCTAGCTAAAATAAATACAAACGTACCTGTGAAATAAAACCTAACCTGCCTTACACTAAAAACTACCATTACAAAAAATAAAAAAAACCTACCATTACAAAAAAACACACAAAATTAACCAAAAAAATAAAGATTATACCCTTAAAAAAAAAAAAAAAGGATAATCTAGAATAAACTACCAAGGGCCCTTAAAGGGCCTTTTGGGGGGCCTTAAAAGAGCCTTTTGTAGGGCATTGCCCTGAGTTAAACAGCTCTTTTGTTCCAAAAAAATACAAACAACCCCTAACACTATACAAACCCCCACCTCCCAAACTACCAGGGGCCCTTAAAAGGGCCTTTTGGGGGGACCTTAAAAGGGCCTTTTGTAGGGCATTGTCCTAAGTTAAACAGCTCTTTTGCTACAAAAAATAAAACACCCCCTAAAAATATACATTACACAAAATAAAAAATGAAATCATCCAAAATTAAAAAGAATTACACCTAATCTAACAGCCCTATCAAATTAAAAAAAACCCACCCAAAATAAAAAAAAACCTAGCCTACAATAAACTACCAATGGCCCTTAAAGGGGTCTTTTGTGGGGCATTGCCCCAAAGATATCAGCTATTTTACCAGTAAAAAAAAAACACAAAGACCCCCCCAACAGTAAAACCCACCACCCAACCAACCCCCCCCCCAATAAAAAACTATCTAAAATAACCTAAGCTAATCATTGTCCTGAAAAGGCCATGTGTATGGGCATTGCCATTAAAAGGGCATTTAGCTCTTTTACATTGCCCAAACCCTAATCAAAAAAAAAAAACACCCAAAAAAACCTTAAAAAAACCCTAACACTAACCCCCGATTATCCACTTACAGTTGTTGAAGTCTCCCTTGAAGGCTCCATCCAGCCGACGAAGTCATCATCCATGCGGCAAGAAGTCTTCATCCAGACGGCCTCTTCTATCTTCATCCAGCCGGTGAAGTCCTCATCCATGTGGCAAGAAGTCTTCATCCAGGCGGCCTCTTTGATCTTCATCCAGCCAGCGCTGAACGGGTCTATCCTGAAGACATCCGGTGCAGAGCATCCTCTTCATACGGTCGCCACTGTATAGTGATTCTTCAATGCAAGTGACGCAATCCAAGATGGCGTCCCTTGCATTCCTATTGGCTGAAAGATTTAAATCAGTCAATAGGAATTAGAGCTGCTAAAATCCTATTGGCTGCTCCAATCAGCCAATAGGATTGAGCTCTCATTCTATTGGCTGATTGGAACAGTAATAAATAAATAAGTGTTGACCACCTAAATATTCCTCAAAAAGTTAAGGAATTGATTGCCTCAATCTTCAAAGTGATCACATTTTGTCAGAGTAAAACACAGCTGAGTTTGTTAATACACAAAATATGATTTCTATTTTCCCTCAGCAGCAGTCCAAACTGCAGATAATGGATGCTAATCAGTGAAAACTGATATGGGTTAATGGAGTTTACGGAGTTTGTATGTGCTTTTTACAACTGAATAGGGAGCTGTTTATGATAAGTGTTAAACAATCTGAATGCCTTTGGTTTATGGTCATGATCGGTCTACTGGGTATGACGGTCGATCAATGATTCTTTCAAAACAATATTTTAAAAGTATGTTATTAATTAATTTTTATTTCCTTAAAGGCACAGTCTACACTAAAATTGTAATTGATTAAAAAAGATAGATAATGCCTTTAATACCCATTCCTCAGCTTTGCACAACCAACATTGATATATTAATATACTTTATGACATTGAAACCTCTACATTTCTGCCTGTTTCTAAGCCACTACAGACAGCCTCTTATCACATGCTTTTTTATTTGCTTTTTTACAACAGGAGACTGCTAGTTCATGTGGGCCATATTGATAACATTGTGTTCACGCCCAAGGAGTTATTTAAGAGTTAGAACAAAACACAGTACTAGATGCAAGTCAATAGATAATAAATAAAAAGTCATGTAATCAGGGGACTGTCAGAAAATGATTAGATACAAGGTAATCACAGAGGTAAAAAGTATATTAATTTAACTGTGTTGGCTATGCAAAACTGGGGAATGGGTAATAAATGGATTATGTAGCTTTTAAAACAATAACAATTCTATTGTAGACTGTCCCTTTAAGAAGATCTAATTTTCTATTTTGTCAAGAATTAACAGGTAACACACTGTAAATCAGAAAACCATTAAGTGAGGTCTAAATTATTGCTGACAATTCAAAACCACACTGTACAGAAAGAGGTTTGTCTTTGCTAAATACCTAAATACCTGTTACTGTAGGAAGATGGAGAAACAAGGTTCTAGATACTGTAAATTGCAGTTTTTCAAACATGTTTTTTTAAAACAATTATTTAATGTAAAAACATCTGTGAAAGATCTTTGCTGCTAATAAACAAGATATAATGTATTCCAATAACAAATATGTGATTGCAGATAGAAATCCCATTCAAAAATATTAAATTATGGAATGATATAAAAACAAACATTTAAAGATAGTGATTGCTAAACTCCATTTCTAGATGTTGTGGGAGTGTTTTTAATTTTCTTCTGTTTCCTGCAAATCTTGTTAGATGTTCCAGTTATTGCATAAATGTCTTTTAAATATATATATATATATATATATATATATACATACTGTATATACATTTCTGTTCTGTCAGACATCTGCAAAGTTGTAGAAATAGGTCATAAATCGGTAACCAAGAGGGCAGTGAATATCAGATGTGTAAAAATGTGGGTAAAAGGCTAATAATCAGTGTCCAGATATATAATCAGAATTAGAGGAACCACAATGCACTGTAGGAACAGAAAATGAATGCAAAAAGGATCCAGTAAGGACCTGTAAAGCTTTTGACTTTGGTAAACACACAGAAAAACAAAAAAAAAAACAACAACCAGGCTGTGTGTGCTACTGGAATTTATTGGATAGTACTGTGTCCATTTTAGGACATCCTTGCTCCCTCCTCCAATACTCCCTCCTCCCTCCTTTAAAACTCCATGCTCCCTCCTGCAAAACTCCCTCCTTTCTCCTCCCTCCCCAAAAACTCCCTCCTCCATCCTTTAAAACTCCATGCTCCCTCCTGCAAAAGTCCATCCTTTCTCCTCCCTCCCCCAAAACTCCTTCCTCCATCCTTTAAAACTCCATGCTTCCTCCTGCAAAACTCCATTGTACCTCAGTTATCAGACATCAGGTGTCAGGCATCAGGAGTCAGACGACAGGTGTCAGACATCAGGGGCGCGATCCGATATAGATCGCAGTTTGCGGTGCAAGCGAGGGAACCGGCGTCGCCCGCAGTTTCAGCTCGCAACTCGAGCTATCCCATATAAGTCGCCGTCAGATGCTAACGTGCCGTAAGTCTGACAAACCAGCGATGTCCAGAAATCTGCGCAAGTACAAATTTCTGGCGTCGCCAGTGACTTGCGGCACGTTAGAAACTGCCGGCGCCTATAAAACCTGACTAAAGTCTAAAACACCCGCACTGTCTAACACGCCTCCCTAACATAGCCCGACACGTCTAACCCTCTATCCGCTATCCCCCCTAACTAGCCTAACAATAAAAAAGCTATTAACCCCTAAACCGCAACTCCCGTACCCCGCCTCAACCTAATAAAGTTATTAACCCCTAAACCGCCGCTCCCGTACCCCGCCGCCAGCTATATTATATCTATAACCCCCTAAAGTGAGCCCCTTACACCGCCGCCATCTATATTAAAATTATTAACCCCTAATGTAAGCCCCTTACACCGCCGCCATCTCTATTAAAATGATTAACCCCTAATATCTCTATTAAAATGATTAACCCCTAATTTAATCTACCTACCCCGCCGCCAGCTATATTATCTATATTAACCCTAAGTATATTATAGTTAATATAGGTATTACATTATATATATATTAACTATATTAACCCTAATTATATTAGGGTTAATATAGTTAATATAGTTACTATAGTATTTATATTAACTATATTAACTCTATCTAACCCTAACTAAATTTATATTAAATTAATCTAATTCATTTATAAACTAAAATATTCCTATTTAAATCTAAATACTTACCTATAAAATAAACCCTAAGATAGCTACAATATAATTCATAATTACATTGTAGCTATGTTAGGGTTAATATTTATTTTACAGGTAAATTGTTAATTATTTTAACTAGGTATAATAGCTATTAAATAGTTATTAACTATTTAATATCTACCTAGTTAAAATAATTACCCAATTACCTGTAAAATAAATCCTAACCTAAGTTACAAATACACCTACACTATCAATAAATTTAATAAACTACAAACATCTATCTAAAAATACAATTAAATTAACTAAACTAAATTACAAAAAAAAACAAACACTAAATTACAAAAAATAAAAAAAAGATTACAAGATTTTTAAGCTAATTACACCTATTCTAAGCCCCCTAATAAACCCCCAAAATAAAAAAAATTCCCTGCCCTATTCTAAATTAAACAAATTTCAAAGCTCTTTACCTTACCAGCCCTTAAAAGAGCCTTTTAAGAATTCCTTTTAAGAATTCAGCTCTTTTGCATACAAATACAATACCCCCCCCCCATTACAACCCACCACCCACATACCCCTATTCTAAAACCACCCAAACCCCCCTTAAAAAAGCCTAACACTACCCCCCTGAAGATCTCCCTACCTTGTCTTCACCACACCGGGCCGAACTCCTGATCCGATCCGGGTGATGTCTTCCTCCAAGCGGCAAAGAAGAATTCTTCCTCCGGCGATGTCTTCCTCCAAGCGGCAAAGAAGAATTCTTCCTCCGGCGACGTCTTCCTCCAAACAGCAGCAAAGTCTTCATTCTTCCGGCGGCATCTTCAATCTTCTTTCTTCGCTCCGCCGCCGCGGAGCATCCATCCCGGCCGACTGCTGAACTACGAATGAGGTACCTTTAAATGACGTCATCCAAGGTGGCGTCCGCCGAATTCCGATTGGCTGATAGGATTCTATCAGCCAATCGGAATTAAGTTAGAAAAATCTGATTGGCTGATTGAATCAGCCAATCAGATTCAAGTTCAATCCGATTGGCTGATCCAATCAGCCAATCAGATTGAGCTCGCATTCTATTGGCTGTTCCGATCAGCCAATAGAATGCGAGCTCAATCTGATTGGCTGTTCGGATCAGCCAATCAGATTGAACTTGAATCTAATTAGGGTTAATATAGTTAATATATATAATGTAATACCTATATTAACTATAATATACTTAGGGTTAATATAGATAATATAGCTGGCGGCGGGGTAGGTAGATTAAATAAGGGATTAATCATTTTAATAGAGATGGCGGCGGTGTAAGTGGCTTACATTAGGGGTTAATAATATTAATATAGCTGGTGGCGGTATAGGGGGATTAGATTAGGGGTTAATAATTTTTATATAGGTGGCGGCGGTGTAAGGGGTCAGATTAGGGGATAGATAAGGTAGATGACAGCGGTGTAAGGGGTTCTAATTAGGGGATAGATAAGGTAGATGGCGGCGGTTTTAGGGGCTCACAGTAGGGGGTTAGTTTATGTAGATGGCGGCAGGGTCCGGGAGCGGCGGTTTAGGGGTTAATAACTTTATTAGGGATTTCGGGGGGGGGGGGGGATCGCGGTTGACAGGTAGATAGACATTGCGCATGTGTTAGGTGTTAGGTTTATTTTAGCAGATGGCGGTTGACAGGGAGATAGACATTGCGCATGCGTTAGGTGTTAGGTTTATTTTAGCAGCCAGTTTAGGAAGTTACGGGGCTCCAATAGTCAGCGTAAGGCTTCTTACGGCTGCTTTTTGTGGCGAGGTGAAAATGGAGTAAGTTTTCTCCATTTTCGCCACGTAAGTCCTTACGCTGCATATTGGATACCAAACTGCGCGGGTTTGGTATACCTGCCTATAGTAAAACATACATAAGAAAAAAGAACTCAGTAGTGCTGGGAAACAAATACGTGAGTAACCACTTTAGGTCAGCTAATATTAAGGTAGATTCCAAACGGTGTACCAGCTTTAGGAAACTTTCATAAGTGGCTGCAGAGGCAATTTATCAAAATCAATCCCCCACTGTTGCCCAAGCCTGCTTACTCTACCGGAAACTTTGGGATCTGCGATGTACGGGTACCTTGTACCATCTCCAAGTGCTCGTCTCTCCACCGGCTCAGCTGCTTGGCGTCCTCGTGGGTCTGCATATGTACGGCGTCTCTCCTTCTCGATGAGCGCTAGATCCTATTTGCTGGTATAAGTGTCAATCAGCGGTAACCTATCCGTGGTAAGGAACAATGCTGAAAGTTCACCAATGTCTATTAGCTGCAAACACACACCTCCCCACAGCTCAACAATCCAGGATTCACTGGCAAAATAGTGAAGTATAGAAAAGCGGTAGTCCTGGAGAGTATAATTAAAACGTCTTTATTTCAAACTCAGATTAAAAGCAAATGGCAAACACAAGTAAAAGCATAACAGGTGTGGCACTGTTTGGCTTACGCGTTTCGGCTAGGAGCCGTAGTCAAAGCCTATAGTGCTATGTGACACACCTTTCTAAATACCCATACCTAAAATCCCATTGGTTAAAAAATAAAACACACCTGTTAATTACCTACTCTATACATAGTGAAACTAAATTATACAAGACCTCCAAAGCAATTAAGCACTAACAAAAGTGCCAGTTACAGGATTCCATATGACAGGGAAATAGACATAGTGAAGTGAGAAAAATACACACAATAAACTCAATAGAACAATACTGAGTAATGATTAACAAATGAAGACAAAATAATGGTAATGCGATATACAATCAGAAAGACCAAAAAATGCAAAAGCCAAACAATCAAAATTGTGTACCACAGTCATATGTACAAGTGATCAATGCATCAAAAAGTATAAGGGGTCAGAGGGCAAACAAAAACGTGTATTGCACATTAAAAGATATATTTAAAATGGACCCTGACCCTATAGCATGATTATAAGTAAGATAATGATATGGAGTAACGGAGGGTAAAATTTATAATACAATAATGCATGATTGTCCTAAATATTGAAGGATAAGGTATATATGTAAGGTAAGACTACCTAAATAGCACAAATCATTACACAAGTTCTTAGAATGGTATGTGTGACATGCTTGATAGTGGCTCCCAGGGAGCCGGTATAAAGAAATGCCCTAAACAATTACCACAAATTCATGATATCATACTTGGAGTTGAGACCATTTGGAATACGAGTGCCCATTGTAAAAATCCAATGTGCCTCTCTCAACTCCAGTATGCGATCTATGGAGCCACCCCTTTTGGGTCTGTGAACCCTTTCTATAGCACACTAGGAAAAGGAAGAAAGATTCCCTCCATGGTATACCCCAAAATGCTGGACTACAGGGGTACTCGATTTAACTGTAGTGAAAGAGGAAAGGTGTTCCCTAATTCTGGTGTTTACTTCTCTGGAGGTGAGACCTATGTATTGAATTTTACATGAGGAGCAATTAAGTACATAAATCACATTGGTACATGTACAATTTAAGAGTGTTTTGATGTTAAATGTTTTTCCTGTAACATAACTGGTAAATGTGTTTCCCGTGCGTGCAAAATCACACGGTTTGCACTTCCTATGGCCGCATTTGTGCATGCCCTGATGTCTGATCCAAGCACAGGCATCATTAGTCTTAGTGGGCAGCATAGTGGGAGACAGCATAGAGCCCAATGTAGGACCTTTCCTGTATGCACATCTAACACCGCTTCTAACCGTTTCAATTAATTTATCATCAGCCTTAAGGATCTTAAAGTGCTTGCGTATAATAGAACAAATATCATTATATTGTCCACTGTGTGTGGTGACAAAAGTCACTCCATCAAAGGGCTTAGAATCAGTTTTCTGTCTATCTACCAAGAGACTGTCTCTGGTTTTGGAGCTCACCAAGTGTTTGGCCTTACGAATGGCTCTTATTGGATATCTGCGTTGTTGTAACCTGGATTCAAGATCCCTGGCTAGAGTCTTAAAGTCACTGTCATCTGAGCAGTTTCTTTTTAGTCTGATCATCTCCCCTTTAGCAATTGCTTCTGGGACATGTTTTGGATGGCAACTTGTGCCAAACAGGACTGAATTCCCTGAGATGGGTTTCCTATAGGAAACTGTTTTAACTTTTCCATCTGGGAGCCCTATGAGGGTAAGATCTAGGAAATTGGCACTTTTGTCATTAAATTCAAATGTAAATTTAAGATTCATGTCATTCGAATTGAGGGATGAACAGAATTCTATAGCTTGCTGTTGGGTTCCTGTCCATATGAAGATCAAATCGTCTATATATCTCTTGTATGTGGATATATAGACACGGAAAGGGTTACTATCTCCAAAGATGTGGAAGAACTCCCAGAATCCTAGGAACAGATTTGCATACGAGGGGGCAAATTTTGCCCCCATCGCTGTTCCACACCTCTGGAGATAGTATACCCCCTCGAACACAAAAAAATTGTGTGTAAGGAGGAACCCCACAATCTTCACAATGAAACAATTGAAATCATCAGTATAATTGCCAAAGTTGTCTAAGAAAAAACAAATTGCCTTCAAACCTGTGTCATGGGGTATACAAGAGTAGAGTGAGACAGCATCCACAGTCAACCATCTGGATTGTGATGTCCAGACAACATTTTCCATTAACTGCAGAACATGTTTTGTGTCTCGCAAATGCGAGGGTAATGAAGTTACAATTGGCTGTAGGATGCTGTCCACCCACTCAGATAAATTACACAGCAGGGAATCAACCCCACTTACAATTGGGCGACCCTTGACTTCCTGGAGGGACTTGTGGACTTTAGGAAAATGATGGAAGGCAGGAATTTTTGGAAAATCAGGAACCAAATATGCAAAGGTAGTTGGGTCAATAAACCCTGATTCCACACCCTCATCCAAAAGATCCACAAGTTCCCTCCTGAAGATAGAGGTGGGGTCACCTTTAAGGATGGAATATTCATCCCTATTGTTGAGTTGCCTTAATGCTTCAGCCACATAAGCTTCCCTGTCAAGAACAACAGTCATACCGCCTTTATCGGCTTTTCTTATGGTAATGCTGGAGTTATCTTTTAACTCCTTGACTGCTGCTCTTTCCCTGAAACTTAGGTTGTTCTTGGGTCGTTTATTGGACTGTTTAAGAGCAATAAGATCTTGTTCAACCCTGTTGTAAAAAGTTTCTATAACATTACCCCTAACCTGTATAGGGTAAAAGGTGGACTTACCCTTCATAAGGGGGCCTCTACTAAGAGTACCTTGCGAATTGTGAATAGATTCTGACTGTAATTGTTGCAAAGAGACCACATCACATGTTTGTGAGAAGGAGAGAGACTCAGTATAAGTCGAAGTCCCCTGTTGTTCTTTATCACTGACTTCACTAGTAGTGGAAATTTTTTTTTTTAAAGTTATATTCCTGGTAAATGTATTTAGATCCAATAAGGTTTTAAACACATCAAAGTCATTGGTAGGTGAAAAGTTAAGCCCCAGACTAAGTACTTTTAATTGATCAACAGTAAGCAATGTGGATGATAAATTAATGACATTGTTATATGTAGCATTTATTTGTACTTTGAGATTGATTTGGCTTGTCTCAGCTGGTATCTCTGCTGTCCCTGCGAGTTGTGATAAGTCTGTGTCTTGGACTTTCTCCCTCCCCCTTTGTGTGAGATCTGATCCTGGGGAAAAACCTGTTCCATAAGGCCTATGTTTCCTGTTTGTATAGCATTAACATGTAGACCTGACTGGGGTACAGGTATAGGATACATGGAGTAATTAGAATTGTGTTGGGGAGTTATATTGTGAGATGTCTCAGCTAAGTGTAGTAAGGGAGTGGTTACAGACCTATGTACAGGTTGTGAATTGCTTTGTATCTCTCCTACACACTGAGGTTCAGTAGTAGTGGTACTGACAGTTAAACCTGATGTTTGAATATTTGATTTTTCATCACTGCCATCAGTACTATACTCAGTGTCACTTCCAGAAAACGTTACATTTCTATTATTATTTGTCTGTCTTTGTCTGTTCCTGCGTCCCCTTCCTCTCCCCCCAAATCTAGGCTGATTTTGTCTTTGTGTGGACCTTTGTTTTTTACTCCATATATAAACTGTGTTGTTAAGATAATCATTCTTATCTCTCAAAAATTTAGTGTGTTTTCTCTCCATGATTGTTGATCTGCTGGTAGCTAAAATACCTTTAAGGATATTGTCAAATTTAGCAAAATCTGATACTGTGCTACGTAGGTTAAGTTCTGCCTGTAATTCTGCAATTTCTAACTTGATTTTGTCAAGTTGCTTAACTTTATATTGTAACATAAGAAGCATCAAGTTCAGTGAGCAGTTAGATAATACTTTGTTCCATTCTTCCACAAAGTCTTTATCATTACAATCCACATCAAAGGTGGGGAATTTAAAAATTCGTAGACCTCTAGGGATCATTTGTAATGACCAATATTTTTCAATTGTCCAAATGTCCCACTGAATTTTGGACTCCTTAATAAGCAGATCCTCCATCATGTCAAAGAGTGAACTGAGTGCTAGTACACTTTTATCCTCAGAAAAAAATCACTTCACTATTAACAGTCCCTTCTTGTCTTGCTGAATAAGGCATCAAAGAGTAAAATTGCTGTATAGGAGGCTGTATAGAGGTGTGAGCCATTTCGTCCATATTGCTGTGGGGAGCTTAAAACTGTAATTTGTGTGTGTGACAGGCGCTGCTACTGAGTGTTGGTACTGCCAGTAAAGTACCCAAATAATCAAACATACATAATAAAAAAGAACTCAGTAGTGCTGGGAAACAAATACGTGAGTAACCACTTTAGGTCAGCTAATATTAAGGTAGATTCCAAACGGTGTACCAGCTTTAGGAAACTTTCATAAGTGGCTGCAGAGGCAATTTATCAAAATCAATCCCCCACTGTTGCCCAAGCCTGCTTACTCTACCGGAAACTTTGGGATCTGCGATGCACGGGTACCTTGTACCATCTCCAAGTGCTCCGCTCTCCACCGGCTCAGCTGCTTGGCGTCCTCGTGGGTCTGCAGATGTACGGCGTCTCTCCTTCTCGATGAGCGCTAGATCCTATTTGCTGGTATAAGTGTCAATCAGCGGTAACCAATCCGTGGTAAGGAACAATGCTGAAAGTTCACCAATGTCTATTAGCTGCAAACACACACCTCCCCACAGCTCAACAATCCAGGATTCACTGGCAAAATAGTGAAGTATAGAAAAGCGGTAGTCCTGGAGAGTATAATTAAAATGTCTTTATTTCAAACTCAGATTAAAAGCAAATGGCAAACACAAGTAAAAGCATAACAGGTGTGGCACTGTTTGGCTTACGCGTTTCGGCTAGGAGCCGTAGTCATAGCCTATAGTGCTATGTGACACACCTTTCTAAATACCCATACCTAAAATCCCATTGGTTAAAAAATAAAACACACCTGTTAATTACCTACTCTATACATAGTGAAACTAAATTATACAAGACCTCCAAAGCAATTAAGCACTAACAAAAGTGCCAGTTACAGGATTCCATATGACAGGGAAATAGACATAGTGAAGTGAGAAAAATACACACAATAAACTCAATAGAACAATACTGAGTAATGATTAACAAATGAAGACAAAATAATGGTAATGCGATATACAATCAGAAAGACCAAAAAATGCAAAAGCCAAACGATCAAAATTGTGTACCACAGTCATATGTACAAGTGATCAATGCATCAAAAAGTATAAGGGGTCAGAGGGCAAACAAAAACGTGTATTGCACATTAAAAGATATATTTAAAATGGACCCTGACCCTATAGCATGATTATAAGTAAGATAATGATATGGAGTAACGGAGGGTAAAATTTATAATACAATAATGCATGATTGTCCTAAATATTGAAGGATAAGGTATATATGTAAGGTAAGACTACCTAAATAGCACAAATCATTACACAAGTTCATAGAATGGTATGTGTGACATGCTTGATAGTGGCTCCCAGGGAGCCGGTATAAAGAAATGCCCTAAACAATTACCACAAATTCATGATATCATACTTGGAGTTGAGACCATTTGGAATACGAGTGCCCATTGTAAAAATCCAATGTGCCTCTCTCAACTCCAGTATGCGATCTATGGAGCCACCCCTTTTGGGTCTGTGAACCCTTTCTATAGCACACTAGGAAAAGGAAGAAAGATTCCCTCCATGGTATACCCCAAAATGCTGGACTACAGGGGTACTCGATTTAACTGTAGTGAAAGAGGAAAGGTGTTCCCTAATTCTGGTGTTTACTTCTCTGGAGGTGAGACCTATGTATTGAATTTTACATGAGGAGCAATTAAGTACATACATCACATTGGTACATGTACAATTTAAGAGTGTTTTGATGTTAAATGTTTTTCCTGTAACATAACTGGTAAATGTGTTTCCCGTGCGTGCAAAATCACACGGTTTGCACTTCCTATGGCCGCATTTGTGCATGCCCTGATGTCTGATCCAAGCACAGGCATCATTAGTCTTAGTGGGCAGCATAGTGGGAGACAGCATAGAGCCCAATGTAGGACCTTTCCTGTATGCACATCTAACACCGCTTCTAACCGTTTCAATTAATTTATCATCAGCCTTAAGGATCTTAAAGTGCTTGCGTATAATAGAACAAATATCATTATATTGTCCACTGTGTGTGGTGACAAAAGTCACTCCATCAAAGGGCTTAGAATCAGTTTTCTGTCTATCTACCAAGAGACTGTCTCTGGTTTTGGAGCTCACCAAGTGTTTGGCCTTACGAATGGCTCTTATTGGATATCTGCGTTGTTGTAACCTGGATTCAAGATCCCTGGCTAGAGTCTTAAAGTCACTGTCATCTGAGCAGTTTCTTTTTAGTCTGATCATCTCCCCTTTAGCAATTGCTTCTGGGACATGTTTTGGATGGCAACTTGTGCCAAACAGGACTGAATTCCCTGAGATGGGTTTCCTATAGGAAACTGTTTTAACTTTTCCATCTGGGAGCCCTATGAGGGTAAGATCTAGGAAATTGGCACTTTTGTCATTAAATTCAAATGTAAATTTAAGATTCATGTCATTCGAATTGAGGGATGAACAGAATTCTATAGCTTGCTGTTGGGTTCCTGTCCATATGAAGATCAAATCGTCTATATATCTCTTGTATGTGGATATATAGACACGGAAAGGGTTACTATCTCCAAAGATGTGGAAGAACTCCCAGAATCCTAGGAACAGATTTGCATACGAGGGGGCAAATTTTGCCCCCATCGCTGTTCCACACCTCTGGAGATAGTATACCCCCTCGAACACAAAAAAATTGTGTGTAAGGAGGAACCCCACAACCTTCACAATGAAACAATTGAAATCATCAGTATAATTGCCAAAGTTGTCTAAGAAAAAACAAATTGCCTTCAAACCTGTGTCATGGGGTATACAAGAGTAGAGTGAGACAGCATCCACAGTCAACCATCTGGATTGTGATGTCCAGACAACATTTTCCATTAACTGCAGAACATGTTTTGTGTCTCGCAAATGCGAGGGTAATGAAGTTACAATTGGCTGTAGGATGCTGTCCACCCACTCAGATAAATTACACAGCAGGGAATCAACCCCACTCACAGTCTTGATAAATCTGCACGTCATTACCTTTGTATTATCAAGCCTTTTATTAGTGCAATATTATGTTGTTTTATAGTTATTTGCTTTACATAAGCAAAAGGAAAAAAAAAAAAAAACGATTTTTCTTTACCATACAGACATTCAGATTATAAATATATAATCTGATTGTCTGTATGGTAAAGAAAAATCGTTTTTTGTTTTTTTTTTCCTTTTGCTTATGTAAAGCAAATAACTAAAACAACATAATATTGCACTAATAAAAGGCTTGATAATACAAAGGTAATGACGTGCAGATTTATCAAGACTGTGTGTTTAACAAAACAAATATATAATCTTATTTGCTGCATGGAAAGAATACACGTTTTTTTCATTTAAAATTTTAAAAAAAATTGCAAATAAAATTATAATCATATTTCTTACCTGCAAATGCTGTAATTTTCTTTTCTTTTCCAGAAAAGCTTTCAAAATTGTGATCTGGAGTTAATATTATTAATCTGCTATCAATGGAAATATTAAAATCTCTGAGAAAGGGGTGTTACACTAAAACATAACCCTGCCCCTAAAGGTGTGGAAAAGGCACAAAACAGAAATATCTTCTGATATACAGGAGGTAGGAAGGAGTTTATGAGGAGGAAGTACAGCGATTCATTGCATTACTGAGGGAGATTGACAGGAAGGTGGAGAAAACTCCCTACGGTGTCCATTCTCCTCTGAATCTCTGTCAATCAACAACCCATACTCCCTTCTACCTCCTAAAAAAAATTGTCAGACATCCAACAAAACTCCCTCCTCCCTCCTCAGAAACTCCATTGTCTCTCCTAACAAACTCCATCAGTTCTCATGCATCAGACATCATAGCCTAGGCACAGCACAATATCACAACACAATCCATTAACTATCAAAGCCATCTTTGTATATTTTTAACATTTTGTGATATATATCTGTTCAGGAGTTTATATGCTACAAACTAGAATGTATATTTTTGAAATTTAACAAATATATATATATTTTTTTTTGTAAATTGCACAACACAATCCATGAAATATCAAAGCCATCCTTGTATATATTTTAAATCTTGTGGTATATATCTGTTCAGGATTTTATATACTACAAGCTAAAATGTATATTTTTGAAAAATAAAAAAAATATATATTTATTTTTTCCTAAATCTTTACTATAACAAATATAACATAAAAAAGGTATGATTGCACTATATAAGCTTCTGACTGTGGATAGCTAATATTGTATAAAAAATATAATAGGATGGCATTGATAGTTGAAGGATTATATGATTGCCTGATGAAAAAAAAATACATTATGAGCAGATATTTTTTCAAAATTATGTCTGACACCTGATGTTTGTCTCCTGACACCTGATGTCTGATACCTGACGTCTGATACCTGACGTCTGATACCTGATGTCTGATACCTGATGTCTGACACCTGAGTCCTGATGTCTGATACCTGATGTCTGACACCTAAGTCCTGATGTCTGATAACTGACATCTGATACCTGATGTCTGACACCTGAGTCCTGATGTCTGATACCTGATGTATGATACCTGATGTCTGACACCTGACGTCTGATACCTGATATCTGACACCTGATACCTGATGTCTGATACCTAATGTCTGACTCCTGACACCTGATGTCTGAAACCTGAGTCCTGATGTCTGACACCTGATGCCTGACACCTGATGCCTGACTCCTGATGTCTGACACCTGATTAATGACGTCTGACATCTGACGTCTGACTCCTGATGTCTGAAACCTGAGTCCTGATGTCTGATACCTGATGCCTGACACCTGATGCCTGACACCTGATGTCTGATAACGGAGGTACAATGGAGTTTTGCAGGAGGGAGCATGGAGTTTTAAAGGATGGAGGAGGGAGTTTTGGGGGAAGGAGGAGAAAGGATGGAGTTTTGCAGGAGGGAGCATGGAGTTTTAAAGGATGCAGGAGGGAGTTTTGGGGGAGGGAGGAGAAAGGAGGGAATTTTGCAGGAGGGAGCATGGAGTTTTAAAGTAGGGAGGAGGGAGTATTGGAGGAGGGAGCAAGGATGTCCTAAAATGGACACCGTAGGATAGGATCAAATAAAGAGAAATGTGCTGAGATTGTGCAATTTTTCAGGAACTGGATTGGTATAGTAAGTCCTATAAATCTCTAGTTTAACAGCAAAAGAAGTAAAGAATGATCTGATATATCAGGGATCACATATTTTTACATGGGTAAGATAAGGAGAGTTGTGTACAGCCATACCTTGTTTCTTTGACAATAGGTAATAGCTTAAGATAGAGACAAAATGTTCACATACTCTCAAAGGGATCTCTGAAATTATCTGACATAATGGTCATTTTGTTTTTTTAGAAATAATGAAGTCATTTTTCTCTTCAGAAAGGAGACTTACAGAAGGAATAAAGTGATCAATATGGTAAGTATCTCAACCACTATGGTGTTTCTGTTATATCTCTTAGTAGATGAAAGATCCAAAAGGAAAGTCATGGATATACTCAACCAACATATAGAGAAAACAGACAAAGGTTGCAGCTCTCTGGGCTAAATTTGGGGTTTGGGTGAGGGGAGAAATTTTAATTTTTTTAAATGTAAATTTAGTATTACTTTTTGAAAGCTAGGTCAAGGGTTCACATCTCTATGACAAATTTGTTCAAATTTGACAAAAACTATAAAAAAAATTTAGCCTGTTTTCTAGTAGTTGGTGCTAATCATTTTTGAATAGTCTGAACTTTTGAGGATCTTAGAAACTCAACTGTAAATACAGTGGTTTTTTATGTTTAGCCTTTACGTTAGTTTGATTAATATTCTTTTGACATGGCTCTCATAGTTTTATATGTAGGTTATAATGGGAGAATGTCATATACCACCAGCTATGTATCCAGAAGATCTGAAAAATATCATATAGAAAATGCTAAAATATTTCCTGGACATTCAGAAGGACAAAAGGGCATGATTAGGTTTTGTTTGTACTTTATAATGACTTCCATTCATCTCCATGTATTCTTACTAAAAGGTAGACCTCTTGTTAATCTATTTTATTAAAAATGAGAATATCTTTAGTATAGCCAAGAAGTTGTAGAGTCATTGATAAGAGCAGATAACCAAAACACAGAGTTAGGGGGCGATTTATCAAATGTCTGGAAGACATGTACAGGGAGTGCAGAATTATTAGGCAAGTTGTATTTTTGAGGATTAATTTTATTATTGAACAACAACCATGTTCTCAATGAACCCAAAAAACTCATTAATATCAAAGCTGAATAGTTTTGGAAGTAGTTTTTAGTTTGTTTTTAGTTATAGCTATTTTAGGGGGATATCTGTGTGTGCAGGTGACTATTACTGTGCATAATTATTAGGCAACTTAACAAAAAACAAATATATACCCATTTCAATTATTTATTTTTACCAGTGAAACCAATATAACATCTCAACATTCACAAATATACATTTCTGACATTCAAAAACAAAACAAAAACAAATCAGTGACCAATATAGCCACCTTTCTTTGCAAGGATACTCAAAAGCCTGCCATCCATGGATTCTGTCAGTGTTTTGATCTGTTCACCATCAACATTGCGTGCAGCAGCAACCACAGCCTCCCAGACACTGTTCAGAGAGGTGTACTGTTTTCCCTCCTTGTAAATCTCACATTTGATGATGGACCACAGGTTCTCAATGGGGTTCAGATCAGGTGAACAAGGAAGCCATGTCATTAGATTTTCTTCTTTTATACTCTTTCTTGCCAGCCACGCTGTGGAGTACTTGGACGCGTGTGATGGAGCATTGTCCTGCATGAAAATCATGTTTTTCTTGAAGGATGCAGACTTCTTCCTGTACCATTGCTTGAAGAAGGTGTCTTCCAGAAACTGGCAGTAGGACTGGGAGTTGAGCTTGACTCCATCCTCAACCCGAAAAGGCCCCACAAGCTCATCTTTGATGATACCAGCCCAAACCACTACCCCACCTCCACCTTGCTGGCGTCTGAGTCGGACTGGAGCTCTCTGCCCTTTACCAATCCAGCCACGGGCCCATCCATCTGGCCCATCAAGACTCATTCTCATTTCATCAGTCCATAAAACCTTAGAAAAATCAGTCTTGAGATATTTCTTGGCCCAGTCTTGACGTTTCAGCTTGTGTGTCTTGTTCAGTGGTGGTCGTCTTTCAGCCTTTCTTACCTTGGCCATGTCTCTGAGTATTGCACACCTTGTGCTTTTGGGCACTCCAGTGATGTTGCAGCTCTGAAATATGGCCAAACTGGTGGCAAGTGGCATCTTGGCAGCTGCACGCTTGACTTTTCTCAGTTCATGGGCAGTTATTTTGCGCCTTGGTTTTTCCACACGCTTCTTGCGACCCTGTTGACTATTTTGAATGAAACGCTTGATTGTTCGATGATCACGCTTCAGAAGCTTTGCAATTTTAAGAGTGCTGCATCCCTCTGCAAGATATCTCACTATTTTTTACTTTTCTGAGCCTGTCAAGTCCTTCTTTTGACCCATTTTGCCAAAGGAAAGGAAGTTGCCTAATAATTATGCACACCTGATATAGGGTGTTGATGTCATTAGACCACACCCCTTCTCATTACAGAGATGCACATCACCTAATATGCTTAATTGGTAGTAGGCTTTCGAGCTTATACAGCTTGGAGTAAGACAACATGCATAAAGAGGATGATGTGGTCAAAATACTCATCTGCCTAATAATTCTTCACTCCCTGTATACGCTGTCGAAATGTATCATTGCACAAGCATTTCAAAAGAAATGCTTGTGAAATGCTGTCCCCATTTGCGGCCAATTGGCAACTAGCAGGGGGTGTCAATCATCCCGAACTTATCTGATTGGGATAATTGCAGTCTGCCAATTGCAGTCTGACAATTGTCCACCTCAGAGGTGGCGGACAAGTTAAGGAACAGTGGTCTTAAACCACTGCTTCTTATATCCTGTTTCCAGCGAGCCAGAAGGCTCACGGGGAATAAACAGCATCTGCTGCATGATAAATGTACCCCATAGTATTCTCTTCAAATAATATTCTATCGAAATCATAATTGCTTTCAATACAAAAAATACAGCAAGGGTCCACTGGAGATGTTACTGGAAGTATGAGATGTTGCTAGATGAAACAGCACTTCTGAAAGGGACACTGAACCCAAATTTTCTCTTTTGTGATTCATATAGAGCATGCAATTTTAAGCAACTTTCTAATTTACTCCTATTATTAATTTTTCTTCGTTCTCTTGCTATCTTTGTTTGAAAAAGAAGTCATCTAAGCTTTTTTTTGGTTCAGTACTCTCGACAGCACTTTTTTTTATTAGTGGATGAATTTATCCACCAATCAGCAAGAACAACCCAGGTTGTTCACCAAAAATGGGCCAGCATCTAAACTTATATTCTTGCATTTCAAATAAAGATACCAAGAGAATGAAAAAAATTGATAATAGGAGTAAATTAGAAAGTTGCTTAAAATGTCATGCTCTATCTGAATCGTGAAATAAAAAAATTGGGTTCAGTGTCCCTTTAATATTACCATTGATTGCAAAAACGTATGTGGGCCTTCTAAACTCCAGACAATTATTTTTTTTCTAACTTAATCTGCATGGTTCTTCAGGTTCTCAATAAGTGGAGTATGATGTTGACACTTTCTAGGGAGTCTTAACTCAGAATGACATGAATTGATTTTTTTTAGAAGTCTCTAGTGAAGACCCTGCTCATTCTGGATTAAAAGATGAATCATGGTTTCTAAAAAAATGTTCACCAAGTGGTCAATCACATTTTTAAAAGCTTTAATTAGAAATTGCAATCAGCCTAATAGATTGCCTTAAATAACAGAATGAAATTATAGTGCAGAAAGTTTAATACTCAAAAGTGCACTAAAGGAAAAATACTCACTGCAGATTACATAGGGTTGTAACAAACAAAAAAACGTTTTCCTGGCCGGGCCCGCTTCTTCACCAATATCAGGTGGAATACTGTTGTCCAGAATAAAACATGCTGGAATCAATGGCTGAGAGGCCCAACTTACCACAAGCCATTACTGGCACACTGCAAGTTAAACACAGTAACCAAGGATGGATTAGTGGTAAGAGAGCAATGAGACCAAACTTAGAAGCTGAACTCTAATACTTTAATCAGCACCTACAAATTAAAAGAACAAATAAGTAATAGAAAGTGACAGTAAATTGATAATTATAAATACCAAAGGAAAATATTTCCTAGGTAAAAGCTTGGTCTCGCTCTCCAGACGAAGACTAACTTGCACAGGAAACTAAATATAACAAAGTATATTATTAAAACAAGTTAATTCTAGCAGAAAACAAAGTATAATTGATAAAATAAATACCCTTTAACCCCTTAACGACCGACGACGTGCAGGGTATGTCCTCAAAAAAAATACAGTTAATGACCGAGGACGTACCCTGCACGCCGTCGATCTTGGAAAGCGGCCACTTTCCGGTTATTGCAGTGATGCCTCGACATTGAGGCATCCTACATTAACCTTTTTTAGGCAACCGATGCAGAGAGAGCAACTCTGTGGCCCTCTCTGCATCGAACATCGATGGCCGCAATCATTGGTGGGTGGGAGCCAATGTGGGAGATGGGTGGGCGGCCATCGATGGCTTCTATTAGTAAGAGGGGGCGGGATCGGGCGTGCACCGTGAAAAGCGGGCTCGTGCACAGGGAGGGAGTGGGTGGGAACCGCTGCAGTATGGAGAAATTTAGTTGAAATAGTGGGAGAGAGGGGGGAGGGAATGGATAAATATAACATGAAAGTGATCTGGGAGGGGGTGGGTCTTTGGTGGGGGGAAAGCTACACTACGGCAGAAGTAAAATAAAAAAAAATCTATCTTTTGGGAAACTGGGTACTGACAGACAGCTGCCAAGATGGCTCCCAATAAGGTAGAGTGGGAGGGTTAGAGAGCTGTTTGGGAGTGATTAGGGAGGTTGGGGGCTAAGGGGGCATCCTACACATCAGCATATGTAAATATGCTTTTTATATATATATATATATATATATATATATATATATATATATATATAAAAATATATATACCCTTTATTTTAGTACTGGGAGACTTGTGTCAGGTGGGAGGATGATCTCTACACTAAAGCTAAAATTAACCCTGCAAGTTCCCTTCAAGCTCCCTAATTAACCCTTACACTGCTAGACATAATACACGTGTGATGCGCAGCGGCATTTAGTGGCCTTCTAATTACCAAAAAGCAACGCCAAAGCCATATATGTCTGCTATTTCTGAACAAAGGGGATCCCATATAAGCATTTACAACCATTTGTGCCATAATTGCACAAGCTGTTTGTAAATAATTTCAGTGAGAAACCTAAAATTTGTGAAAAAGTTTGTGAAAAAGTGAACAATTTTTTTATTTGATTGCATTTGGTGGTGAAATGGTGGCATGAAATATACCAAAATGGGCCTAGATCAATACTTGGGGTTGTCTACTACACTACCCTGAAGCTAAAATTAACCCTACAAGCTCCCTATATGCTCCCTAATAAACCCCTTCACTGCTGGGCATAATACACATGTGGTGCGCAGCAGCATTTAGTGGCCTTCTAATTACCAAAAAGCAACTCCAAAGCCATATTTGTCTGCTATTTCTGAACAAAGGGGATGCCAGAGAAGCATTTACAACCATTTATGCCATAATTGCACAAGTTGTTTGTAAATAATTTCAGTGAGAAACCTAAAATTGTGAAAAAAGTAATTTTTTTTTTAATTTGATCGCATTTGGCGGTGAAATGGTGGCATGAAATATACCAAGATGGGCCTAGATCAATACTTGGGGTTGTCTACTGCACTAAACTAAAGCTAAAATTAACTTAGAAGCTCCCTACATGCTCCCTAATTAACCCCTTCACTGCTGGGCATAATACACGTGTGGTGCACAGTGGCATTTAGCAGCCTTCTAATTACCAAAAAGCAATGCCAAAGCCATATATATATGCTATTTCTGAACAAAGGGGATCCCAGAGAAGAATTTACAACCATTTATGCCATAATTGCACAAGTTGTTTGTAAATAATTTCAGTGAGAAACCTAAAATTTGTGAAAAAATTTGTGAAAAAGTGAACGATTCTTTTTATTTGATCGCATTTGGCGGTGAAATAATGGCATGAAATATACCAAAATGGGCCTAGATCAATACTTTGGGATGTCTTCTAAAAAATATATATATATACATGTCAAGGGATATTCAGGGATTCCTGAAAGATATCAGTGTTTCAATGTAACTAGCTCTAATTTTGAAAAAAAGTTCTTTGGAAATAACAAAGTGATACTTGTATTTATTGCCCTATAACTTGCAAAAAAAGCAAAGATGATGTAAACATTGGGGGCGCGATCCGATATACGGCGTAGTTTTCGGTGCAAGCGAGGGAACCCGCGACGCCCATAATTTCACCTCGCACATCGGGCTATCCAATATATGGCGCCGTTAGATGCTAAAGTAGCGTAAGTAGGACAAACTGGCGTTGTTCTGAAAAGTGCGCGAATACACATTTTATTCGTCGCAAGTACTTACGCCAGTCTTTTGTTCACGTAAAGTCTCAATAAAGTGTAGTTTTATGTAAATTTGGCTAAGACTCGTAAAAATTACCCGATACTCCATCTAAAACGGCGCAACTTAATTACGCTATTCAAAAGTCATATATAAACCCATGCGCAGCCGCCATTTTCTTTAGTGTGTTTGGATGGTTCATTGAGCTACAGCACACTACAGTGAGTTTAGGATTAGTAAGAGGAGTGAGAGAGGCGCAGCATAATAGTTAGTTAAGTCGGATTGTTGTTTGGGTAAGCTTGTACATTTACTTACACTTATTTTCACATATTGCACACATATTGCATACATACATATACAAAATACACAACACCTTTTTTTCTAACAACTCACACATTTTATTTCAGTTTTACAGTGTGATAGGCTGAGTGTTTGGTTGTGATTGTGTGTGATTGAACTGGGAGTGAGTGTGAGTGTGTGAGTGTGTGTAGTGTGAGGATGGTAGGGAGAGGTAGGGCGGAGGGGAGGAGGGGAGAGGAGTGGCAGGGAGAGGAGTATTGTAGTGGAAAGGAGGAGCAGTGGGGAGAAAGTGGAGTTGGGAGAGGGAGAGCTAGAATGGATGATGGGAGGGGAGATGCCTGAGAGCCCCAGAGACCAGGCACATCAAGGAGAGGGACAGAGGGTGCACATGGGGACAGAAGGGGGAGGAGGGAGAGGATAGGGAGTAACCCACACCAGGGACATCCCAGGGAGGAAGCCAGGTGGCCACAGAGGAGGAGCGCTTGAGATGCCCAAATTTCTCATTTGATGAGAATGTTGCGCTAGTCCAGGCCATCATGGACAACCACAGTGCCCTCTTTGGCCAGGAGAAGGGCAGAGGTGTTGCCCGAAGGCGTAAGGAAGCATGATCAGCGGTAGAGGAGGCTGTAAACAGTGTGGCCCCGCAGAGGACTGTCGAGGGACTTAAAAAAAGGTGGAATGATTGCAAGAGGTGGGTGAAAGAGACGATGTGCTGGGAGGCCATGCACCAGAGGGGAACAGGCGGTGGTCCACCCTTGGAAGCAGAATGCAACGTATGGCAGGAGATGATACGCAACTCTTTGAGTATCACAGCAGTCCGTGGACTTCCAGGGGCTCGTGACTCAGGGGTTGCAACCACAGCACCACATGCTGGTGAGTAACATCCCACACACCAGTATGATATGTATTTGAGAGATATAACATCCTTTAATGTCACACATTCATGTACACAATGAGGAGCATGGTATTTGGCCTACTAACAAAAACATCTACAATTAGATTTGACATTAATGCTACTAAACACAATGCAATTCATGATATGAGGTGGAATAGTGCAATACTAACATGTCTCAGAGTAACACAGGCCACAAGCCACGTGTTGATTTTCCAGTAAATGGACACTATAGCCATCACAATACTTTTAGCTCAGAAAGCAGGTTCTGTGCCTACATCAGGCTAAAGTAAATTGTGTGACCATAGTGTCACTTAAAGAACACATTTTCTCCATCACTGACATCACTGACATGTACACATAACTCTTGTATGAAACACATACCTGTATACTGTGCAGATTAAAATCCCTCATAGAAAGTTTGACATGAGAATGAGTATTGTCCTTAGCATGTATCAATGTATATTGTATGCCCACATGGACATATATATGACTGTACTAATCCCTATCATCATTTGACACCTCCTCAGAACCTCCTGTCACCAGACTGCAAACTAGCATGCCGCCACCTCCACCACCACCACAAGTCACAGCCATGCAGCCACCTCCACCACCAGTCACAGCCATGCAGCCACCTCCACCACCAGTCTTCAGGCAGCAACATGGACATTATGCTCCCAGGCATCAGCAGGGTTGGATTGCCTCCGTTGAGGACCTAGAAGTGATGCCACCACCATTGGCATACGACCCATGGCAAGATACCTGGCCTGAGGAACATCCTTTTGGCTTTGAGGGGGAGCCAAGTCAGCCACGAAGGGTCGATGTCTTTACCCCCCCCCCAACTTAATATCAGGCCAGTCATTGCTTTTCCACACAGGGGATGTCGCAAGGTATGCAAAGTGGACAGGCTGAGTGGTCACACACTAGTCGTCAATGGGACTACCAATCCAGCATGAGAGCTCCACCATCTGCTTCCCTTGGGAGATCTCCACCATCCACTTCCCTTGGGAGAGCTCCACCATCCTCAGATGAGCATATAGCTGAGGTTGTCCCTGAAGCACCAGCAGCTGAGGTTGTCCCTGAAGCACCAGCAGCTGAGGTTGTCCCTGAAGCACCAGCAGCTGAGGTTGTCCCTGAAGCACCAGCAGCTGAGGTTGTCCCTGAAGCACCAGCAGCTGAAGTTATCCATGAAGCACCAGCAGCTGAAGTTATCCATGAAGCAGATGCAGCTGTAGTTGTCCATGATGCACCAGCAGATAGAGCAGAAGCTGCACCTAGAATCACTGTTGCTCAAGAGCCTGTATATCCACTGCATTCTCCCCTGGGAGAGGAATACATTTCCAGAGGAGGCTGTTTTTTATTTGTATGGGGGTCTGGCTTCTTTTTATATTAGACACTTGTGTTAGGTGCGACATTCTCCCGGCGGTTCCATTTTGTTTTGTAATATTGAAGTACTGAGCCGCCCCTTGAGATTTTCATTTTGGTATGCCCACAATAGGCGGGGCATTTTTTCACGTGCTGTGAGCCGCGCAGTGTCTTCCTGGGAGTCGGAAAGATACTTGACTCCGGTACTTGTCTGGACCGCGTTGGTTTTAGAACACCGGCGGTTTAGACACTCTGCTGCTCGGGTACTCGTCTTGTCTCTGGATCATAGGGAGCAGGTAGGCGCCACAGCAGAGCTGTGGCAAGGTGATTGTATTTTATTTTAAAAGTGTGCAGTGGATATTCAACTTTAGTTACTTTTTGGGGATACATAAAACACAACATTTTATCCTCCAAAGCCATGCTTATAAAAGGCTTTTGTACAGCGTACTGAACAAAAGATTTTTTATTTTTTTTAAAGGCACAGCTGCTTTTGTTTTGCATCACATTTTCTTAAAGGTGTATTACATATCTGAATACCATTTTATTGTTCACTATAGATGATCTTAATGGCAGTCCTTGTTCCATGTGTTTAAATGCCAATGTGGAACCCCCACTTACTTTTTGTCCCTCATGCACTGAGAGGGCATTGCAATGTAGAGAGCAAATTTTCTTTAACAAGGATATATCTAAGGATGTTTCTCAGACTGATGAGACTCAGGGTATGCTGCAACTTTCTCCCCAAGCGTCACAGCCTTTAACGCCCACTCAAGCGACGCCATGTTCTTCAACTGCGTCCACTTCATTCACTCTGCAGGAAATGACTGCAGTTATGTCATCCACTCTTACAGAAGTTTTATCTAAGTTGGCGGTTTTACAGGGCAAACGTGGTAGGACAGAGACCCACACGGTCCCTGCGACTTCTGATGCTTTAATGGCTATCTCTGATATACCTTCCCAGGGCTCTGAATTGGGGAGTAGGGAGGCCCTGTCTGAGGGGGAATTGTCTGACTCAGGAAGTGCATTACCCCCGACAGAGTCGGAAGTCATGTCCTTCAGATATAAACTTGAACACCTACGCCTCTTGCTGCAAGAGGTTTTGTTGACTCTGGACGACTGTGACTCTATTGTGGTCCCACCAGAGAAATTAATTAAAATTGACAAATACTTAGAGGTCCCTTCTTATTCAGATGTTTTTCCGGTTCCCAAGAGAATTTTGGAAATTGTTACATGGGAATGGGAAAAACCGGGTATCCCTTTCTGCCCTTCCCCTATTTTTAAGAAGATGTACCCTATAGCTCATACCTTTCGGGACTCTTGGCAAACGATCCCTAAGGTGGAGGGAGTTATCTCTACCCTGGCAAAGCGTACTACTATCCCTATTGAGGACAGTTGTGCTTTCAAAGACCGTATGGATAAAAAGTTGGAGGGTCTTCTAAAAAAACTATATGTTCATCAAGGGTTTCTATTACAACCGACGGCCTGCGCTGTCACAGTCACAACTGTGGCTCCCTTTTGGTTTGACACCCTAGAAGAGTCTCTGAAGACTGAGACTCCTGTAGAAGAAATAATGGATAGAATTAAGGCCCTTAAGTTGGCTAATTCTTTTATTACGGATGCCGCCTTTCAGATCACCAAATTGGCGGCTAAGAATTCAGGATTTTCCATTTTAGCGTGCAGACCCTTATGGTTAAAATCTTGGTCCTCGGATGTGTCCTCTAAATCAAAGCTTTTGGCTATTCCCTTCAAGGGAAAGACCCTATTCGGGCCTGATTTGAAAGAAATCATTTCTGATATTACGGGAGGTAAGGGTCATCTCCTACCTCATTACAAAACATCTAAGCAAAGGGGACGACAGAGTAATTTTCGTTCCTTTCGTAATTTCAAAGGAGTCCCCCCTTCCTCTGCCACTAAACAGTAAGGGAACTTTTCTCAAGCCAAAGCCATCTGGAGACCCAACCAGGCTTGGAACAAGGGTAAACAACCCAAGAAGCCCGCTGCTGCTCCCAAGACAGCATGAAGGGGCGGCCCCTGATCTGGGACCGGATCTAGTAGGGGGCAGACTTTCTCTCTTTGTCCAGGTTTGGATAAGAGATATTCAGGATCCCTGGACACTGCAAATCGTGTCTCAAGGGTATCAGCTGGAGTTCAAAAATTCCTTCCCAAAGGGAAGGTTTCTTCTTTCACGATTGTCTGTAGACCAGATAAAAAGAGAGGCGTTTTTACGTTGTGTAAAAGACCTCTCCACTATGGGAGTAATTTGTCCCGTTCCAATACAAGAACAGGGACAGGGGTTTTACTCAAATCTTTTTGTGGTTCCCAAAAAAGAGGGAACGTTCCGACCCATTTTAGATCTCTAGAGTATAAACAAGTTTCTCAGAGTCCCATCCTTCAAGATGGAGACTATTTGAACAATTCTTCCATTGATCCAGGAGGGTCAATATATGACTACCGTGGACTTAAAGGATGCATATCTTCATATTCCTATCTACAGAGATCATCACCAGTTCCTGAGGTTTGCCTTTCTGGACAAACATTTTCAGTTTGTGGCCCTTCCTTTCGGGTTGGCCATGACACCCAGGATCTTCACAAAGGTTCTAGTTTCTCTGCTGGCGGTTCTCAGGCCTTGGGGCATTGCAGTGGCGCCTTATCTGGACGATATTCTGATCCAGGCGTTGTCTTATCAGCTGACAAAGTCTCATACCGACTTTGTTCTATCCTTTCTAAGGGCTCACGGGTGGAAGGTGAAGAAATAGCCTAAGCACTACTCTGATTGAGTGGGGATGCTCTATTAGGTTTAACTATGGATATACCTTGTGAGCTAGAGTGCTTGTGCAGCAAAACAACTTGTGAACATGGGTTCGAATTGCAAAAGGGATTTAAAGGTTGCACTTATTTAGCACTTATATTCCCCTAAATATTGACAGACATCCAATTGAGCAAAGAAGAACCAAAGGATAGAGTTCACAAACTAAAACATAACTTTTATTAATGCAACCAATTATATAAAATCATTGTGTAAGTGTGTGTAATATTAAAAACACATAGAAACTCGAATCTGAATTAATATTTCATATGAGTAGCATGGGGGTGGCTCCCTGGGGTATGATTTTGGTTTGGCAAATAGGTTTACAAAAATATTAGATTGGTGTAATATAGTGTACTTTATGTTGGAATACACAGTCTTCCTTGTTTTTCGAAACTATAGTTTATTTGCCAAAAGGGCATAAATGTTTCCCAGTGGCTAACAATCCTGAAAATACTATCTCTTTTAGGGTTTCATATTATCATATTGGGGGTCCTTATGACCAGTTAATAGTTTATTCACCTTAGAACAAATACACTATCTTTATAATATGTGTGTTGAATTATAACTGTTAAGTTATTATATGGTCTGTTAGGATATTTGTTCTATAGCAAATAAATTGGAATCTTTAATAAAATGACTTAATTTATAAACAAGCACCTTTATTTGTGTGCTTGTTTTGTCATTGCTAGATATTTATTAACCCCTTAAGGACCACAATGTACCCTGTATGTCACTGGTCATTAAGGGTTTTTTCAGGACATAATAGCACAAGTCTAGAAGAACACACTATTAATGCCCTCCCTCCAGCAGGCTTTGTGGAATAGAGCAGTCTCGACGCTGGTGGCAAGACCACGCTTTAAAACAACCAAGTCCCAAAAAAAGGCCAGTGACATACAGGGTACGTCGCTGGTCCTTAAGGGGTTAAAGGCTTTGGAAACTTTCTTATATGAAAGTATCACCATTTATGTGGTGCCTAGGAGGTTTGGTATCAGGACAGGTTAGCTTGTAACTACTGGGGTAGCTGTTATTCAAATGAATAACTAGTTCCTACATTAAATAAATTGGTCTGTTTATTATACTGGACTTAACATTGTGTCTTCCTTGGGTAAAAGACTGGTGTGAGTTTGAGGTTGCTTGTATTAAACTAGCACTATAATAAAATAGATCTCTAAGCACTAGGTTATTGTATTGTTACATTATAATACCTCTTGTAGTAGTTTATTTCAAAGTATAATAAGATCAGTGGCTTTTAACACGTGTGCAAAGTTTCTTAGTTGGAATTTAAATATTAGAAGGTACTGGGAACAGCTGTAATGACCTTGTATATTATGATGTTCAGACTGTGTGTTAATGTTTTTTGCAACAGTTGGTCTACACTCATACAGCTTTATTATGGCTTTTGTATACTTAGGTATGTAATTCCTAAAATGGAATTTAAATATTTCAAAGTACTATTAGCAATAGTAGTAACCGTAATGGTTACAATTAGCAATTAAGTGTAAACGTTTTTTAACTGTTACTCTGCTTAGTTTTGGCGTGCATACACTTAGGTATATAATAACTTGAGTATAATTTAGATATTTGAAAGTATTGTAAGGTAGCAGTGTTGACCTTAATAATCCCAATTAGTATCTAAGTGTTAGAATTTCTCCACCTTAATGCAGCCTTATTAATGGCCTTGGTATACTTCGGTATGTGACTATTCAACAGAGTTAATGGTTGAATTGCAAGTAGCTGCGGTAACCATATAGCTTGCCATTAACCGCTAAAGTGCTAGAGTTTGTCCTCAAATGTTATCGCCTTATTTTGGCCTCAATGCAATGGTCTGTTAAGTTTGTTGAAGTCCGGTTTCTTAATATATGTTGTTTTTCTAGGACATTACTATGCTTTTAAGTTATATCTTTCGATCGTATTTATAGCGTTTGCCCTTTAAAAGTTAAGTCATATTCTAAGTTGTCCAACAACAACTGGGATACCATTCCCTCTATGCAATAAAGCTCCCATACATTAATTATCTTTGAACACTCGAGTAGCTATGCAATTTAAAAAAAGGAAAGATCTGGGTATTAAACAATACCCTGCCCTAACATGTTTCGCCGGTACTATTACGGCTTTTTCAAAGGCCTTATTGTATAGAGGGAATGGTATCCCAGTTGTTGGGGGACAGCTTAGAATATGACTTAACTGTTAAAGGGCAAACACTATAAATATGATCGAAAGATATAACTTAAAAACATAGTAATGTACTAGAAAAACAACATATATTTAAGATACCGGACTTCAACAAACTTAACAGACCATTGCATTGAGGACAAAATAAGGCGATAACATTTGAGGACAAACTCTAGCACTTTAGCGGTTAATGACAAGCTATATGGTTACCGCAGCTACTTGCAATTCAACCATTAACTCTGTTGAATAGTCACATACCGAAGTATACCAAGGCCATTAATAAGGCTGCATTAAGGTGGAGAAATTCTAACACTTAGATACTAATTGGGATTATTAAGGTCAACACTGCTACGTTACAATACCTTGAAATATCTAAATTATACTCAAGTTATTATATACCTAAGTGTATCCACGCCAAAACTAAGCAGAGTAACAGTTGAAAAATGTTTACACTTAATTGCTAATTGTAACCTTTACGGTTACTACTATTGCTAATAGTACTTTGAAATATTTAAATTCCATTTTAGGAATTACATACCTAAGTATACGAAAGCCATAATAAAGCTGTATGAGTGTAGACAAACTGTTACAAAAAACGTTAACACACAGTCTGAACATCATAATATACAAGGTCATTACAGCTGTTCCCAGTACCTTCTAATATTTAAATTCCAACTAAGAAACTTTGTACACAAGTGTTAAAAGCCACTGAAATTATTATACTTTGAAAGAAGCTACTACAAGAGGTATTATAATGTAACAATACAATAACCTAGTGCTTAGAGATCTATTTTATTATAGTGCTAGTTTAATACAAGCAACCTCAAACTCATACCAGTCTTTTTACCCCAGGAAGACACAATGTTAAGTCCAGTATAATAAACAGACCAATTTATTTAATGTAGCAACTAGTTATTCATTTAAATAACAGCTACCCCAGTAGTTACAAGCTAACCTGTCCTGATACCAAACCTCCTAAGCACCACATAAATGGTGATACTTTCATATAAGAAAGTTTCCAAAGCCTTTAATAAATATCTAGCATTGACAAAACAAGCACACGAATAAAGGTGCTTGTTTATAAATTAAGACATTTTATTAAAGACTCCAATTTATGTGCTATAGAACAAATATCCTAACAGACCATATAAAAACTTAACAGTTATAATTCAACACACATATTATAAAGATAGTGTATTTGTTCTAAGGTGAATAAACTATTAACTGGTCATAAGGACCCCCGCCCCAATATGATAATATGAAACCCTAAAAGAGATAGTATTTTCAGGATTGTTAGCCACTGGGAAACATTTATGCCCTTTTGGCAAATAAACTATAGAGCTACGAAAAACAAGGAAGACTCCAACATAAAGTACACTATATTACACCAATCTAATATTTTTGTAAACCTATTTGCCAAACCAAAATCATACCCCAGGGAGCCACCCCACGCTACTCACCTGCAATATTAATGCAGATTCGAGACTCTAGCACTTTAGCGGTTAATGACAAGCTATATGGTTACCGCAGCTACTTGCAATTCAACCATTAACTCTGTTGAATAGTCACATACCGAAGTATACCAAGGCCATTAATAAGGCTGCATTAAGGTGGAGAAATTCTAACACTTAGATACTAATTGGGATTATTAAGGTCAACACTGCTACGTTACAATACCTTGAAATATCTAAATTATACTCAAGTTATTATATACCTAAGTGTATCCACGCCAAAACTAAGCAGAGTAACAGTTGAAAAATGTTTACACTTAATTGCTAATTGTAACCTTTACGGTTACTACTATTGCTAATAGTACTTTGAAATATTTAAATTCCATTTTAGGAATTACATACCTAAGTATACGAAAGCCATAATAAAGCTGTATGAGTGTAGACAAACTGTTACAAAAAACGTTAACACACAGTCTGAACATCATAATATACAAGGTCATTACAGCTGTTCCCAGTACCTTCTAATATTTAAATTCCAACTAAGAAACTTTGTACACAAGTGTTAAAAGCCACTGAAATTATTATACTTTGAAAGAAGCTACTACAAGAGGTATTATAATGTAACAATACAATAACCTAGTGCTTAGAGATCTATTTTATTATAGTGCTAGTTTAATACAAGCAACCTCAAACTCATACCAGTCTTTTTACCCCAGGAAGACACAATGTTAAGTCCAGTATAATAAACAGACCAATTTATTTAATGTAGCAACTAGTTATTCATTTAAATAACAGCTACCCCAGTAGTTACAAGCTAACCTGTCCTGATACCAAACCTCCTAAGCACCACATAAATGGTGATACTTTCATATAAGAAAGTTTCCAAAGCCTTTAATAAATATCTAGCATTGACAAAACAAGCACACGAATAAAGGTGCTTGTTTATAAATTAAGACATTTTATTAAAGACTCCAATTTATGTGCTATAGAACAAATATCCTAACAGACCATATAAAAACTTAACAGTTATAATTCAACACACATATTATAAAGATAGTGTATTTGTTCTAAGGTGAATAAACTATTAACTGGTCATAAGGACCCCCGCCCCAATATGATAATATGAAACCCTAAAAGAGATAGTATTTTCAGGATTGTTAGCCACTGGGAAACATTTATGCCCTTTTGGCAAATAAACTATAGAGCTACGAAAAACAAGGAAGACTCCAACATAAAGTACACTATATTACACCAATCTAATATTTTTGTAAACCTATTTGCCAAACCAAAATCATACCCCAGGGAGCCACCCCACGCTACTCACCTGCAATATTAATGCAGATTCGAGCTTCTATGTGTTTTTAATATTACACACACTTACACAATGATTTTATATAATTGGTTGCATTAATAAAAGTTATGTTTTAATTTGTGAACTCTATCCTTTAGTTCTTCTTTGCTCAATTGGATGTCTGTCAATATTTAGGGGAATATAAGTGCTAAATAAGTGCAACCTTTGAATCCCAATTCTTCTTGTGATTCGAACCCATGTTCACGAATCTAGAAAAGAGTTAATTAAATCCACAGACAAGGGTTCCTTTCCTGGGAACTCTAATAGACTCTGAATCCATGAAAATCTTTTTGACGGAAGTCAGAAAGTTAAAGATTCTGAGTACATGCCGAGCCCTTCAGTCCAATCCTCGGCCATCAGTGGCTCAGTGCATGGAGGTAATTGGATTGATGGTGGCGGCTATGGACATCATTCCGTTTGCTCGTTTTCATCTCAGACCTCTACAACTGAGCATGCTCAGGCAATGGAATGGATATTATGCAAATTTGTCTCCTCAGATAGATCTGGATCAGGAGACAAGAGGCTCTCTTCTTTGGTGGTTGTCACCGGATCTTCTGTCCCAAGGGATGTGCTTCTGCAGACCTTCATGGGTGATAGTGACAACGGACGCCAGTCTACTAGGTTGGGGTGCAGTCTGAAATTTCCTGAAGGCTCAGGGTGTGTGGACTTGGTCGGAGTCTCTACTTGCAATCAATATTCTGGAATTGAGAGCAATATTCAAAGCGCTTCAGGCTTGGCCTCAGTTGGCTTTGGCCAAATTCATCCGGTTTCAGTTGGACAACATCACGACTGTGGCTTACATCAATCATCAGGGAGGAACAAGGAGTTCCTTAGCGATGACAGAAGTATCCAAGATAATTCGGTGGACGGAGGCTCACTCTTGTTATTTGTCAGCAATCTACATTCCAGGAGTGGACCACTGGGAAGCGGATTTTTTGAGCAGACAGACGTTTCATCTGGGGGAATGGGAACTCCATCCGGAGGTCTTTGCCACCCTGATTCTCAGATGGGGCAGACTGGAGCTGGATCTTATGGCATCTCATCAGAATGCCAAGCTCCCGAGATACGGATCCAGGTCCAGGGATCCTCAGGCTCAACTGATAGATGCCTTGGCAGTGCCTTGGTCGTTCAAGCTAGCTTATGTGTTTCCACCATTTGCTCTCCTTTCCTGGGTGATTGCTCAGATCAAACAGGAGAGGGCTTCAGTGATTCTCCTCGCTCCTGCATGGCCTCGCAGGACTTGGTATGCCGATCTGGTGGACATGTCCTCTCTGCCACCATGGAAGCTTCCATTGAGGCAGGACCTTCTCATTCAGGGACCCTTCCATCATCCAAATCTAGTTTCTTTGCAGCTGACTGCTTGGAGATTGAATGCTTGATTTTATCTAAACAAGGGTTCTCTGATTCGGTCGTTGATACCTTGATTCAGGCACGTAAGCCTGTTACTAGGAATATTTACCATAAGATATGGCATAAATATCTTTATTGGTGCGAATCCAAGGGCTACTCATGGAGTAGGGTTAGGATTCCCAGGATTTTATCTTTTCTCCAAGAAGGATTGGAGAAAGGGTTGTCAGCAAGTTCCTTAAAGGGACAGATTTCTGCTTTTTCTATTTTGCTACACAAACATCTCGCAGATGTTTCAGATGTTCAATCTTTTTGTCAGGCTCTGACTAGAAACAGGCCTGTGTTTAGACCAATTGCTCCTCCTTGGAGTTTGAATTTAGTTTTCAGCTTTACAATTTGATTCTCCTTACCTTATTTTCCATTCTGATAAGGTGGTGTTACGTACCAAGCCTGATTTCCTTCCTAAGGTTGTTTCTAATAAGAATATTAATCAGGAAATTGTTGTTCCTTCCTTTTGTCCTAATCCTTCTTCTAAGAAGGAGCCTCTGTTACATAACTTGGACGTCGTCCGTGCCCTGAAGTTTTACTTGCAGGAGACTAAAGATTTTCGTCAATCATCTTCATTATTTGTTGTTTTTTCTGGAAAACGTAGGGGTCAGAAAGCTACGGCTACCTCTTTTTCTTTTTGGCTGAAGAGTATCATCCGTTTTGCATATGAGACTGCTGGACAGCAGCCTCCTGAAAGAATTACAGCTCATTCTACTAGGGCTGTGGCTTCCTCATGGGTATTTAAAAATTATGCTTCTGTTGAACAGATTTGCAAGGCTGCAACTTGGTCCTCTCTTCACACTTTTTCCAAATTTTCCAAATTTGATACTTTTGCCTCGTCCAAGGCTGTTTTTGGAAGAAAAGTTCTTCAAGCAGTGGTGCCTTTCGTTTAGGTTCCTGTCTTGTCCCTCCCTTTCCCTTGTCCCTGTCCTATAGCTTTGGTATTGTATCCCATAAGTAAGGATGAAAGCCGTGGACTCGTCATATCTTGTCAAAGAAAAGGAAATTTATGCTTACCTGATAAATTTATTTCTTTTACAATATGACGAGTCCACGGCCCACCCTGTCATTTTCTAAGACAGGTCTTTATTTTGGCTAAACTTCAGTCACCTCAACACCTTGGCTTTTCCTTTCTCTTCCTAACTTTGGTCGAATGACTGGAGTGGGAGCGAAGGGAGGAGCTATATATACAGCTCTGCTGTGGTGCTCTTTGCCTCCTCCTGCTGGCCAGGAGGAGATATCCCATAAATAAGGATGAAATCCGTGGACTCATATTGTAAAAGAAATAAAATTATCAGGTAAGCATAAATTTCCTTTTTATTAAAAAAACATATGGCTAGATTACGAGTTTTGCGTTATGAGGGGAGCGGTACTAACTTGCAAGTTATTGTCACCGCTCACTTCCCTACAGTGCTGGTATTACAGGTTTACAAAAACCCGGCATTAACAGGCAAGAAGTGAGCGTAAAGCAAAATTGAGCTCCATACCGCACTCCAATACCAGCGCTGCTGAAAGCTGTGGTGAGCTGGCTTTACGTGCTCGTGCACGATTTCCCCATGGACATCAATGGGGAGAGCTGGCTGAAAAACACCTGCAAAAAAGCAGCATAAAGCTCCGTAATGCAGCCCTATTGATTCCTATGGGGAAACAAAATTTAATTTTACACCTAACACCCTAACATGAACCCCGAGTCTAAACACTTATTTACCTCTAATCTGCCGCCCCCGACATCGCCGACACCTACATTATACTTATTAACCCCTAATCGCTGCCACTATAATAAACATATTAACACCTAAACCGCTACACTCCCGCATCACAAACACTAATTAAATATGATTAACCCCTAATCTGCTGCCCCAACATCGCCGCCACCTACCTACATTTATTAACCCCTAATCTGCCACCCCCAACGTCATCGCCACTATACTAAATTTATTAACCCCTAAACCTAAGTCTAACCCTAACCCTAACACCCCCTAACTTAAATATAATTAAAATAAAATACTGTCATTATCTAAATAATTCCTATTTAAAACTAAATACTTACCTGGAAAAAGAAATCCTAAGCTAGCTACAATATAACTAATAGTTACATTGTAGCTAGCTTAGGGTTTATTTTTATTTTACAGGTAAGTTTGTATTTATATTAACTAGGTAGAATAGTTAGTAAATAGTTATTAACTATTTACTAACTACCTAGCTAAAATAAATACAAATTTACATGTAAAATAAAACCTAACCTGCATTACACTAACACCTAACCTTACACTACAATTAAATAAATTACATTTATTAAATACAATTACCTAAATTACAAAATAAACAAACACTAAATTACACAAAATAAAAAAAGAAATTATCAGATATTTAAACAAATTACACCTAATCTAATAGCCCTATCAAAATAAAAAAGCCCCCCGAAAATAAAAAAAAACCCTAGCCTATACTGAACTACAAATAGCCCTTAAAAGGGCCTTTTTGCGGGGCATTGCCCCAAAGAAATCAGCTCTTTTACCTGTAAAAAAAAATACAAACAACCTCCAACAGAAAAACCCACCACCCACACAACCAACCCAAAATAAAATCCTAACTAAAAAAAACTAAACTCCCCATTGCCCTGAAAAGGGTATTTGAATGGGCATTGCCCTTAAAAGGGCATTTAGCTCTTTTTCAAGTGCCCAAACCCCTAATCTAAAAATAAAACCCACCCAATAAACCCTTAAAAAAGCCTAACACTAACCCCCGAATATCCACTAACAGTTTTTGAAGACCCTACATCCATCCTCAACAAAGCAGCAGAAGTCCTCATTGAAGCTGGCAGAAGTCTTCATCCAAGCGGCCGAAGTCTTTATCCAAGCGGCCGAAGTCTTCATCCAAGCCAGCAGAAGTCTTCATCCAGACGGCATCTTCTATCTTCATCCATCTGGCGTGGAGCGGCTCCATCTTTAAGACATCCGGCACGGAGCATCCTCTTCAATCGACGTCTTCTTGCAGAATGAAGGTTCCTTTAAATTACGTCATCCAAGATGGCATCCCTTGAATTCCAATTGGCTGATAGAATTCTATCAGCCAATCGGGAATAAAGGTGAAAAAATCCTATTCAATCAGCCAATAGGATTGAGCTTCAATCCTATTGACTGATCCAACAAGCCAATAGGATTGAGCTTGCATTCTATTGGCTAATTGGCTGATGATTACATCAGCCAATAGGATTTTTTCACATTTAATTCTGATTGGCTGATTGGCTTTTTTAAGAGTTTATTGGGTGGATTTTATTTTTAGATTAGGGGTTTGGGCACTTGAAAAAGAGCTATGCCCATCCAAATGCCCTTTTCAGGGCAATGGGGAGTTTAGTTTTTTTTAGTTAGGATTTTATTTGGTCGTTGGTTGTGTGGCTGGTGGGTTTTACTGTTTGGGGGTTGTTTGTATTTTTTTTACAGGTAAAAGAGCTGATTTCTTTGGGGCAATGCCCCGCAAAAGGCCCTTTTAAGGGCTATTGGTAGTTTAGTTTAGTTTAGGCTAGGGTTTTTTTTATTTTGGGGGGACTTTTTTATTTTGATAGGGCTATTAGATTAGGTGTAATTAGTTTAAATATCTGATAATTTCTTTTTTTATTTTGTGTAATTTAGTGTTTTTTTTTTTTTGTAATTTAGGTAATTGTATTTAATAAATGTAATTTATTTAATTGTAGTGCAAGGTTAGGTGTTAGTGTAACTCAGGTTAGGTTTTATTTTACAGGTAAATTTGTATTTATTTTAGCTAGGTAGTTAGTAAATAGTTAATAACTATTTACTAACTATTCTACCTAGTTAAAATAAATACAAACTTACCTGTAAAATAAAAATAAACCCTAAGCTAGCTACAATGTAACTATTAGTTATATTGTAGCTAGCTTAGAAGTTATTTTATAGGTAAGTATTTAGTTTTAAATAGGAATTATTTAGGTAATGATAGTAATTTTTAAGTAGATTTATTTAAATTATATTTAGGTTAGGGGGTGTTAGGGTTAGGGTTAGACTTCGGTTTAGGGGTTAATAAATTTAGTATAGTGGCGGTGACGTTAGGGGCGGCAGATTAGGGGTTAATAAATGTAGGTAGGTGGCGGCGATGTTAGGAGCGGCAGATTAGGGGTTAATCATATTTAACTAGTGTTTGTGATGCGGGAGTGCGGTGGTTTAGGGGTTAATATGTTTATTATAGTGGTGGTGATGTCCGGAGTGACAGATTAGGGGTTAATAATTTTATTTTAGTGTTTGTGATGCGGGAGGGTCTTGGTTCAGGGGTTATATAGGTAGTTTATGGATGTTAGTGTACTTTTTAGCACTTTAGTTATGAGTTTTATGCTACAGCTTTGTATCGTAAAACCCATAACTACTGACTTTCAGTTTAGGGTATGGATCTTGGCAGTATAGGCTGTACCGCTCACTTTTTGGCCTCTCAGGCAAACTCGTAATACCTTCGCAATGGAAGTCCCAATGAAAAATGACTTTTTGAAAGCTGTGGTAATTACGTTGCGTTACGGCCAAAAAAGTGTGCGGTACAGATAAACCTGCTGCTTTTTCACTCATACCGCAAAACCCGTAATCTAGCAGATAGATAGCAGCATCTTCATATTTTAATAAAATAACTGCACTAAGCAGCATTTTTTCTGGAGTGGGGTGTTATTAAAAAAACAGCACTGCCTTTAATTGCTTTGCAGTCTATGGGTACTATGTGTTCCCAGTAATTATATATTTATATGCTTATATGCATACAGGTATACCTCACTTAACAGCGCTTCACTTTACAGCGCTTTGTGGAGCTGAAGTTCAACCTCCAAGGATTTTAAAACAGTGCTGTAATCTTCGTGAGATTGCAAGAAAAGTGACTGGCACCATTTTATTATGCTTAGTTCACTCTGTTTACAGCATTACAGTGCAATCTGTGTCTCAGTGCTATACTCTG
Organism: Bombina bombina; assembly: GCF_027579735.1. NCBI lineage: Eukaryota > Metazoa > Chordata > Amphibia > Anura > Bombinatoridae > Bombina > Bombina bombina. Next base: position 831,887,963 of record NC_069503.1, on the reverse strand, counting down.
GCAAATTGTACTAAAGTGATTTTCCCTATTTTAAAGTACAGTATTTATTGAATACTGTGCTGTGCGAGTGTTAAACTATATATAGCGCTATTGCACACCTAATATAAGTTAGTTAAAACATGTTTTAAAGTTTTTAAACACACTGGCAAGTGAAAAGAAAGCTAAAACTGCCTTGTTTCACTTTAAGGTGGTTTTCCCTTTACAGCGGGGCTCCGATCCCTAACCTGCTGTATGAGCGGGGTATACCTGTATGTATTTATGTGTTAATCTGTGTATATACACATATTAACACATAAATATACGGTATATGTATATCAGCATATACATATATTTACAAATACTGCAATCGCTGTGCTACTTACCCCCTTCACTGCGCTTAGGTTCTGATGCCGGCATCAGTATGAGGTTCCCATTGGAGCCTATGGAAGTGCAGTCTCATGAGCGCAATGCTTCCCAGCAATGCAAACACGAGCTTGCGTTAGCGTTGCTGTTAACTTGTAATACCAGCGCATATTAGCATGCGCTGGTATTACACAGCAGAACAAAAATATTGCTTTCTTGATTTCATGAAAGCAATATTTAGCGCTCTACTTGTAATATATATATATATATATATATATATATCACTTGGTAATGCAAATTAGAGATTTCTAATGTCCATCACCAATAGTAAAGGGCCAGATCACTGTGCAAATAACCTTTAATTTTACTAGTTTTAGTCTCTTGATCACTCCAAAAAGACTTTATAAAATGTATCTAAAAAGTTATTACATCATAATCAACAATTTCCCTCAAGCACCTAAGAGAAAGTACATGTCTTGGAATCAGATAAATGCTGTACTGATTAATTTATTGATATTGGCTCCAATTATTGTGACTGCTGTTAAGCTTGGAAAGTCAAACATACGTTGATTAATCTATTTAACTTTCCTTTCCTGCATCAAGGCTATTTTTAATTTGGCTACTATGTTCATTACACTTCTACATGCGTGAAGCTAATTTAAGCTTGACTTTAGAAATAGTGTTTTCATTCTGCACTTTCTTGCCATTGCATAATTGTATGCTGATTGTTTATAGTACTCCCTATTGTTACTGCACACCTACCAACCATGTGTGAGACCTTGAGAACCAGAAAGGAGTCTTAGCACTGCACAATAAGATTGTGTGTTCTATGTGCAGAATGGTAGATGGTCATATGAGTGGGACGTGAATTTTCCCGGGGAAACATTTTTCATAGACTCTGTGATGATTGTGTGCTCTGAATCTTTATATTTTATAAAGTAGTCATTTTATTCACATTTATTATGGGCATTTTAATCTAGTTGCTGGCTTGCTTAGCATCACCTTTTTCCTCTAAGCTTCCCATGATATAAAAAAACCTTCTTATCGTTCTTTTTTTCCCCAGTTGACTTTAGTAAGTCTAGGTCCCTTTAATATCTAGGTGAAGTGAAGACCATTAGTTAGACTATATTTGTTCTTATTCTGTCTCTTGTTTTTTTTTTACTTTTTTTGTCATCTAGTAGACCCTATTGCTTACAGAAGAAAATCTACAATTATTATTTTTGATAAATTAAATATATTTAATTAATTTGCTACATTTACCCAGCTTGTATCAGAATGTAATGCTGGATTCTGTAAAATATTGCAGGCATATTTTACTTTGAAAATACCAAATAAAAAAACTAATAATAATGGCATCATTATAATACAAGCAATTAAAGTTTAACTACTCTTATACAAAGGGTTACAATGCTTGGGTTTGAATTTCATTATGAGCATCTAGATCAGCCAATAACATAATATAACTAAAAAAAAAAATGATCAAGCACTTTATGGAAGAGATTAAACAGAATGGAATAATCAAAGCTTAAACATTTTGTATAAAAATTGAAAAAATATCTCCATAAAATCTTATTTAAACTATTTAAATGCTAAAAATAATTGTGTTGATGCACATAAAACAAACATAATGTTTTCTTAGTAACTATAAGATAAAAATATAAATATATTGATATGCTTATTTGCTAAACATATCTAAATTAAAAAGGAAATTCCTCTAGCAAGTATAAATTTGATATCATTATAACAAAAGATATGGTAATTAGCTCATGCTAATTCTCTAGTACAAATCAACACAACTATCATGTCACAACGTCTGCTAAATATCATTCTATATTTAAACAACATTACATCTAGAAATTAAAAACAACCACTGTTTTGCAGTCTATATTTTCATAGATTATAATAAAGTTTAAAAGTTTCATAGGCCTAAATCAGCAGAATTTTAGAAAGGAGAATGCAATCTTAGTAATAATTTATTTGAAAGGAAAAATAAATAAAACAAACCAAAGAAAAGAAAATGACTTATAGACCCCAAAATTTTTCTCTCTTTATCATCAACCATTTAACCATTATATATGTATCTTCCAGCTTTAATATCAAGGACTAGAAGAAGTTTAACATTTTTCCAAAGTATCATAACTGTAAAATATAAATATTTTTGATAAAATACTAAAATATGAATAACTGTGATTATGCAAGAAACCCAGGGAAAAGACACATTTATTAATCCTTTAAGTCATAAAATAATATGCTTGACAGTAGTAATCTCGGAGGACACTCTGTAATAGATAGTTATTGAGTATATTTATATTTATAACATAGAAGAAGAGGAAATTACAAGAAGGGAGACAAAATAAGTCTAATTTATTCTGTACTATTATGGTTTGTGACAACAAATAGTTTGTGCACAATAACCTAAATAGTATAAACATAAGCTATCAATGAAAGCCAGTCATTTCCCTAAACATTATTTATTTATCTTTGTTATAAATATTTAGTAAGCTCATTTAATATGATAAGCTTCTTTAGAGGAATCCGTATGAACAATGCGCTTTAATTGTCCTCATATTCAATGTTGGTATAATGTTATCAATTATCATAATGCCATAATAATAATGTGCGCCATCTGGGTTTACTATGCACTATTAGCGTCAAGTAAATTTGGTAAATTTCGTATTTTACTATTGTTAATTTTAGCTAGTGTTGATCACATTCATTAATTTAAGGAGCGTTACATCGAGATCTTATAAATAGAGCTGTATGTGTACTTGTTAACTAGCCCTGAGGAAGTCCCGAGTGATACAGGGGATGAAACACGTGTATAGTTATTCACTGTTAATTCAATCTACTCTTATTGATATCAATTTTGAAATTGATTCATGTATGGTAGTTGGTGTATAGTTTGTCTTGTGAGAGAGTGTTTCTATTATGGATTTTTGCAAATTTATATTTGGCATTGCAATAATCTTATAGCTATACAATAAAAGAGTGCTTGATTCCCTGTCTTTTTCATGATAAGTGGACAACACTATCATTTTCTTTCTAATTTTTTAGAATTACACTTAAAATAATACCATCTTATAAAAAATATTCAAGCAAATAAAGCATGCAAAAGTTATAAGGGTTCAAAAATAAAAAGGCAGGCAAAGGGCTTTAACATTGAGATACATACATATACAAGTCTAGAGATGTGCAGAGTGTATATAAAACGTCTACACAACCTGTTAAAATGTCAGGTTTCTGTTATGTAAAAAAATGAGACAAAGATTAATCATTTCAGAACTTTTTCCACCTTTAATGTGACCTAAAAACTGTACAACTCAATTGAAAAACAAACTGAAATCTTTTAGGTAAAGGGAAATAAAAATAAAAAAATAAAATAATATGGTTGCATAAGTGTGAAAACACATAAAAACAAAGGTAGTGTAGGTGCGCTCACAGCAATGGGAACGTATAAAAATATGTATATTACACAAAAATGGAATATAAAGAACGTGAATATTAAAACCTTTTATTAAACTTATAATCTTCAATGTAAAATGCTATGACCGGTCATATATCTAAAATTATGAAAAACAATTATCTATAATTATCCTAAAAACTTAATAAATTTCACTGTACATAAAACAACAAAATAAAGCCAGGTGGACTAAACCAATATTATAGCTTACTATTAAATAGCTGGCATCCGTGGATAAGTATAAATGTGTATTGCACCAAAACCTTTAAGATAAAATGACAGTTTCTATCATTCGCTTACAGTTCATATATTCTTCAATAAAATTATGTGTAAAATATTGCACATATATCTCCAGATGGTGAATAAAATGTCTCAATGTTGTTAGTGCTTTAAACCACTTTCTTTGTAAAAAGTTTAGTGAAAGTTTACAAGTTTCTTCACTTTTCTTTTTTTGTAGTCTGAAACTCATCCTTTTACCTAATTATGTGCCTTATGGTATTATACTGGAGCCATCAATCAAGATTAGCGGTAATAGTAGCTTATTGATATATATACTTATATGTATCGTTCAAACACCATCAACGCGTTTCACCACTTCCTGTGGCTTTTTCAAGATGGTTTTAGTGGACTTGATGTTTGCTATATAGATGTATTGATTGCTCCTGATTTGTCCGGCACTTAAGCCTCTCTTTCAGTTATCATTATGTTAAGGTGGAATTGGTGCACTTGTTTAAGGAGGAAAGTATATGCATTCAACATATGTTAAAAGATGCCACAGATGCTAAATAAACCTAACAGATATTACAGACTTATTGTGAACAAATGGACTGTAATTGTTGTATCAATATTCTGAATGTTTTCTAATTCATAATAAATAATCCACCACTAAGTGTATGATGTAATCCAAATTCTTATATAATCATAATTGATGCCATTAATAAATACCTAAAATTAACTGAATTTCTCCAATTAATTACACATATAAATCGTAATATACTCATTAAAACAATAACTTATAAAAATGTAAGAAAATTATTAAATAGTTAAAAGAGGTGTATATTCCTCCAAATAAGGGTAAATAACAAATGAATAGTAATTTGATTTCTGAATTCATAAAAATGGGAGTTGGAACTTTTGTTTATCTATATTGATTCTAGATTATAATCAAAAAGGCCAAAAATTAGACAACTGTATATAAGTCATTAAATCGATATTGACCTATTGTTAGATCCATATTAATATAGCCCGCTTAAACCCATATATAATACATGTTTAAAAGATACATAGTAAAAACAGATCATAAAAAGTTCATAAAAAAGGGTGTTGGAACGTATTGTTTACCTATATTGAATCTGGATTTTAATAAAAAAGGCCAAAAATTGGACAACTACCAATAAGTCGTTAAATCGATATTGACCTATTGTTTTAATGGATCCATATTAATACTGCCCGCATAAACCCATATATTAATATATATTAAAAAATGTGTAATAGAAACAGATCTTATGTAAGTATACATAAAATCATTAATCTAAAATAAAGGGGTTAAGATCTAACTCAGAGTTTAGACCCTTAGGGTATAGTGTTTGTAGCACGTATATGGTTTCTGCTTATTTACATAATAGCAAACGTTCAAAATTCCCACCTCTCCAGGGTTTCTTTATCTTAGAAATGCCCCAATATATGAGATCTTTAGTCTTATTCTGGTGTTTCAATCTAAAGTGTTCATATAACCTCGAGTTTTGGTTGCCTTTCTCTATTAAGTTAAGGTGCTCCCTGATCCTTGTTCGTATGGTTCTAGTGGTCTCCCCTACATATTGTGTGCCACAGGAGCACTGAATAAGATATATGACCCCTTTATCACTGCATCTGATAGTATCCTTAATGCTATGTTTTTTACCCGTACTTGTGGCTACATATTCTTTGCATTTTGTGCTATGCTTGCAGGCTTTACATCTATAGCAAGGGTAATAGCCTCTTAATTTATTCCCTGTCAGATCTATGGTTCTCATTTTTGGCTGTTGCATTTTTTTTGCTGAAATCACTTGGAGCTAATATGTTTTTAATGTTAGTGGCCTTACAAAAAATGATTTGAGGGTGCTCTGGGATTGTGTCTCCAAGGATCTGGTCAGATTTAACAAGGTGCCAGTGTTTATTTACTATTTTCTTCAGATGATTATGGTGGTAACTAAAGTTTGTCACCAAGGGTACTTTTATGGTATTTTTGGTATCATCTTTATTTTCTGGTGTCCTAGACAGAAGATCTAGTCTCTCTACACTTCTTACTTCCGAGATAGTCTTTTCTAATATTTCTGGCTCATATCCCTTCTCTAGAAACCTACTCTCTAAAATTTTTACTTGTTGATTGTAGTCAGATGTTCTTGAGCAATTTCGTCTAACTCTGAGAAATTGTCCCTTAGGGATATTGTTGATCCAGCGTTTTAAATGGCAGCTGTGTGTGGGAATGTAATTATTAGTGTCTATGGATTTAAAGTGATTTTTTGTGGCTATTTCCCCGTTATCTATATAGATGTCTAGATTTAGTTATAGGTTGTTTACTGATAGTATGTGTGAATTTTAAATTTAGGTCATTTTGGTTCATTTCTTCCAAAAAGGATAATAGACTCTCTTCACTCCCTTTCCATACTATTATGATGTCATCAATGTATAAACATAATAATAATTACATTCCCACACACAGCTGCCATTTTTAAATGCTGGATGAACAATATCCCTAAGGGACAATTTCTCAGAGTTAGACGAAATTGCTCGAGAATATCTGACTACAATCAACAAGTAAAAGTATTAGAGAGTAGGTTTCTAGAGAAGGGATATGAGCCAGAAATATTAGAAAAGACTATCTCGGAAGTAAGAAGTGTAGAGAGACTAGATCTCCTGTCTAGGACACCAAAAATTAAAGATGATACCAAAAATACCATAAAAGTTCCCTTGGTGACAAACTTTAGTTAGCACCATAATCATCTGAAGAAAATAGTAAATAAACACTGGCATCTTGTTAAATCTGACCAGATCCTTGGAGACACAATCCAAGAGCACCCTCACCCTCAAATCATTTTTTGTAAGGCCACTAACATTAAAAACATATTAGCTCCAAGTGATTTCAGCAAAAAAATGCAACAGCCAAAAACGAGAACCATAGATCTGACAGGGATAAAATTAAGAGGCTATTACCCTTGCTATAGCTGTAAAGCCTGCAAGCATAGCACACAATGCAAAGAATATGTAGCCACAAGGGTAAAAAACATAGCATTAAGGATACTATCAGATGCAGCGATAAAGGGGTCATATATCTTATTCAGTGCTCCTGTGGCAAACAGTATGTAGGGGAGACCACTAGAACCCTATGAACAAGGATCAGGGAGCACCTTAACTTAATAGAGAAAGGCGACCAAGACACAAGGTTATATGAACACTTTAGATTGAAACACCAGAATAAGACTAAAGATCTCAGATATTGGGGCATTTCTAAGATAAAGAAACCCTGGAGAGGTGGGGATTTTGAACATTTGCTATTACGTAAAGAAGCAAAAACCATATACAAGCTACAAATACTATACCCTAAGGGTCTAAACTCTGAGTTAGATCTTAACCCCTTTATTTTAGACTAATGATTTTATGTATACTTACATAAGATCTGTTTCTATTACACATTTTTTTAATATATATAAATATATGGGTTTATGCGGGCAGTATTAATATGGATCCATTAAAACAATAGGTCAATATCGATTTAACGACTTATAGGTAGTTGTCCAATTTTTGGCCTTTTTGATTAAAATCCAGATTCAATATAGGTAAACAATATGTTCCAACTCCCTTTTTTATGAACTTTTTATGATCTGTTTTTACTATGTATCTTTTAAACATGTATTATATATGGGTTTAAGCGGGCTATATTAATATGGATCTAACAATAGGTCAATATCGATTTAATGACTTATATGCAGTTGTCTAATTTTTGGCATTTTTGATTATAATCTAGAATCCATATAGATAAACAATAGTTCCAACTCCCATTTTTATGAATTCAGAAATCAAATTACTATTCAGTTGTTATTTACCCTTATTTGGAGGAAAATACACCTCTTTTAACTATTTAATAATTTTCTTACATTTTTATAAGTTATTGTTTTTCAATGTCTTTTAGAATGAGTATATTAGGGTTTATATGTGTAATTAATTGGAGAAATTCAGTTAATTTTAGGTATTTATTAATGGCATCAATTATGATTATATAAGAATTTGGATTACATCATACACTTAGTGGTGGATTACTTATTATGAATTAGAAAACATTCAGAATATTGATACAACAATTACAGTCCATTTGTTCACAATAACTATGTAATATCTGTTATGTTTATTTAGCATCTGTGGCATCTTTTAACATATGTTGAATGCATATACTTTCCTCCTTAAATAAGTGCACCAATTCCACCTTAACATAATGATAACTGAAAAAGAGGCTTAAGTGCCGGACAAATCAGGAGCCATCAATACATCTATATAGCAAACATCAAGTCCACTAAAACCATCTTGAAAAAGCCACAGGAAGTGGTGAAACGCATTGATGGTGTTTGAACAATACATATAAGTATATATATATATATATCAATAAGGATTGAGGATTACGAAAGATTGCATCGGCACTACTTTCTCTTTTGGAAATCACATACTCTGCGCAAAGTCATCTCAGACGGATCTACTTTTTGGAAGAAACGGACGTGCGTGTGACGTCACCGGCTATCCGTGGAGCTGTACAGACACCTGTGCCATCCGGGAAGTTGACAAAAATACCCACATAAATACAGGTAGGCACTTTGAGGTGTATCAGCCCGGTAGTGCGGGAGACCCACATAACTTAAAGTCACACACTTCTCTACTTGGAAAGCGGACACAGTTCGTCATATACACTAAAAGCTGGGACTTTTGTAAAACACCAGGGTGCTAAGTGTTTTAATTACTATTACCGCTAATCTTGATTGATGGCTCCAGTATAATACCATAAGGCACATAATTAGGTAAAAGGACGAGTTTCAGACTACAACAAAAGAAAAGTGAAGAAACTTGTAAACTTTCACTAAACTTTTTACAAAGAAAGTGGTTTAAAGCACTAACAACATTGAGACATTTTATTCACCATCTGGAGATATATGTGCAATATTTTACACATAATTTTGTTGAAGAATATATGAACTGTAAACGAATGATAGAAACTGTTATTTTATCTTAAAGGTTTTGGTGCAATACACATTTATACTTATCCACGGATGCCAGCTATTTAATAGTAAGCTATAAGTATTGGTTTAATCCACCTGGCTTTATTTTGTTGTTTTATGTACAGTGAAACTTATTAAGTGTTTAGGATAATTATAGATAATTGTTTCTCATAATTTTAGATATTTGACCGGTCATAGCATTTTACATTGAAGATTATAAGTTTAATAAAAGGTTTTAATATTCATGTTCTTAATATTCCATTTTTGTGTATTATACATATTTTTATACGTTCCCATTGCTGTGAGCGCACCTACACTACCTTTGTTTTTATGTGTTTTCTCTAAATTGTATCTGTTTTTGGGAGCAGATAAGTGTAAGTGCAGGGGATTTGCAGTTGCGCACCAATAGGACACATATTTTTAATCTGCATAAGTGTGAACACCCTTTTATAACTGGGGATGTAGCTGTTTTCAGAATTAAGCAATCACATCCAAAATCATGTTAAATAGGAGTCAGTTCACACCTGTCATCCTTTAAAGTGCCTCTGATTAACCCCAAATAAAGTTCAGGTGTTCTAGCAGGTCTTTCCTGACATTTTGTTAGTCGCATCCTACAGCAAAAGCTATGTTCCGCAGAGAGCTTCCAAAGCATCAGAGGGATCTCATTGTTAAAAGGTATCAGTCAGGAGAAGGGTACAAAATAATTTTCAAGGCATTAGATATACCATGGAACACAGGGAAGACAGTCATCAACAAGTGAAGAAAATATGGTGCAACAGTGACATTATCAAGAACTGGATGTCCCTCCAAAATTGATGAAAAGACGAGAAGAAAACTGGTCTTGGAGGCTGCCAAGAGGCCTACAGCAACATTAAAGGAGCTGCAGGAATATCTGGCAAGTACTGGCTGTGTGGTACATGTGAAAACAATTTCCCATATTCTTCATATGTCTGGGCTATGGAGTAGAGTGGCAAGACGGAAGCCTTTTCTTACAAAAAAAAAAATCCAAGCCTGGCTAAATTTAGCAAAAACACATCTGAAGTTTCCCAAAAGCATGTTGCAAAATGTGTTCTGGTCTGATGAAAGCAAAGTTAAACTTTTTAGCCATAATTACAAAAGATATGTTTGGCACAAAAACAACACTGAATATCACCAAAAGAACACCATACCCACAGCGAAGCATGGTGGTATCAGCATCATGCTTTGGGGCTGTTTTTCTTCAGCTGGAACTGGGGCCTTAGTTAAGGTAGAGGGAATAATGAACAGATCCAAATACCAGACAATATTGGCACAAAACCTTCAGGCTTCTGCTAGAAAGCTGAACATGAAGAGGAACTTCATCTTTCAGCATGACAACGACCCAAAGCATACATCCAAATCAACAAAGGAATGGCTTCACCAGAAGGAGATTAAAGTTTTGGGATGGCCCGGCCAGAGCCCAGACCTGAATCCAATTCAAAATCTGTGGGGTGATCTGAAGAGGGCTGTGCACAGGAGATGCCCTCACATTCTGACAGATTTAGAATGTTTTTGCAAAGAAGAGTGGGCAAATCTTGCCAAGTCAGGATGTGCCATGCTGAAAAACTCATACTCAAAAAGACTGAGTGCTGTAATAAAATCAAAAGGTGCTTCAATAAAGTATTAGTTTAAGGGTGTTCACACTTATGCAACCATGCTATTTTATTTTTATATTTTTATTTTCCTTTACCTAAAAGATTTCAGTTTGTTTTTCAATTGAGTTGTACAGTTTATAGGTCACATTAAATGTGGAAAAAGTTCTGAAATGATTTATCTTTGTCTCATTTTTTTACATCACAGAAACCTGACATTTTAACAGGGGTATGTAGACTTTTTATATCCACTTGTATATATGTACATACAGATATACAGTATGTCTATACATGTGTTCATATGTATTTATATGTGTATATATGCATTCACTTTGTAGTTAGGTAGAGGAAAACATGTAAAAGCATATTTATGCAATATTCATATTTAATAAAGTGTTATACTGTGTATTTACTGTAAATATGTCACATTTCACTGTTTTGAACATAGCAAAATATGTCTTATGTATTTTTAAATAGATATTTATATATATATATATATATATATATATATATATATATATATATATATATATATATATATATATATATATATATATATATATATCTCCACTCCAAGAACGCAGGCACGCACTGGTCTTTAGAATATAATCCTTTTATTAATCCATTAAGACAATTAAAATACCATGATGTTTCGGTACATCATCATGTACCTTTATCAAATGTGACAAAAATAGATATTAAAAGCTTCATGAATATATATATATATATGAATAAATAGAACATATTTTGCTATGTGCAGATCACTGGAATGTGAAATATTCATATTTTTATGGCGGGTTAGTGCACATGAGGATATGCTATCACGTTTGCATGCGAGTAGGGTGCCCCATTGACTTCTATGGGGGAATAAGTTATCGTGCACGTGATATTGTAAGTTCATCTTTTTGCGTGCATCGGGTTAGCGCAAAATTGATAAGTTTTAACTTTTTACTCGTAATACTAGTGCAACCCAAAGCGCACAAAAAATGTACTTCTAGCACAATTAGCGATCTAAGTCACAGCAAACTCCACAGCCCTGAGCACTGACAGACAGCTGCAAAGTTCCCAGCAACCCAGGCAGTTAACCCTAGAGCAGCCTGGGTGACAGGTCCGCAGGGAAGCATTACAAACATTATCAACACAACACACAGAAAACCCGGCACTCACCAGCAGATTCACGGCAATGTTTAAAAGCAAAACTGGGGGAAGTCAGTTACATTTGGTGCCAAAGGATCAAGCCCAGGACCACGACAAGGTCTCCCCCTTCCTGGGACCCTAAACCAGAACCCACACAATGCATACTTCCAAAGAAACCAACTGGGAACCTCTCAGGGTAACACAGGCTTTTGTAAGCTCTCCTATGTAAATACACATCCTATGCCACAGCAAACTCCACAGCCCTGAACACTGACAGACAGCTGCAAAGTTCCCAGCAACCCAGGTAGTTAACCACAGAGCAGCCTGGGTGACAGGTCCGCAGTCTGTCAGTGTTCTGGGCTGTGGAGTTTGCTGTGGCTTAGGATGTGTGCCCAGTGCATTGCATTGTGTGTATGCATTGTGTGGGTGCTGGTTTAGGGTCCCAAGAAGGGGGAGACCTTTTTGTGGTCCTGGACTTGATCTTTTGGCACCAAATGTAACTGACTTCCCCCAGTTTTGATTTTAAACATTGCTGTGAATCTGCTGGCGAGTGCCAGGTTTCCGGGTGTTGTGTTTATAATGTATGTAATGCTTCCCTGCGGATCTGTCACTCAGGCTGCTCTGGGGTTAACTGCCTGGGTTGCTGGGAACTTTGCAGCTGTCTGTCAGTGTTCAGGGTTGTGGAGTTTGCTGTGGCTTAGGATGCGTACCCAGTCCAGTCTGTGAGTGCGGTCCATTCCTGTGTTATATATATATATATATATATATATATATACAATTTTAACATTTTCTCTTTCAAATGCCAAATAAGCTGATCTTTTTTAAATGCAATATGTTTAGCTCTTGTTTGCTTTTAATGTGATTTATACGTAACATCACTGATCCTGTTATTGGAGGATATTTATTATAGCAGAGAAGAATCCTATGGAAGTAAACCACTCTGGGCCAGATTATAAGTGGAGCACAAATATCGCTTTTGCTAAAGCGATATTTGTGCTCCACTTTGTAATACCAGCACACGCAAATGTTTGCTGGTATTACAGATGAGGTGAGGTGGTTGTGCTCACGAGAGCGTGATTCCATAGGCTCCAATGGGAGCCTCAGTCTCATGCCGCCAGACACGGCATAGGAACTAGCACAGTCAAGGAGGTAAGTTACGTAGCGATGGGCAGCAAATGTAAATATATATGTATATTAATATATACATATATATTTATGTGTTAATATGTGTATATAAACATATAAACACATAAATATATATGTATATAAACGTATACATATATATTTACAGGGGACACACAGTTCCCATGGACCACAATGTGAAGGCACTTTTCAGTGCCATTTTTCTAACACCCAACAGCCACCAATTTCAACCCCCAAAAACTGCTAAGTGCAGTGTTCTTTTGTTTTTTTATAAAAATGCTATATTTAAAAAAAAAAAACCTAACACTTAAGTTTGGGGACAATTGAGGGACATTTAGAAAATTAACCATAGGTCTGACCTCTGGTTAATTTTCCTGAGCACTAACATGTAATGGCTAGTTATTTAGCGCTACACTTGTAATCTAGTCCTCTGTGTTAAATAAACTCAGTTTTCTTCTTGACAAAGAATGCATGAATCATCATATTTATATACTTCTCATTTATTGACATATAACTACTTTTCATTTTTAAATATAAAATATTACTAAAGAACAATTAAATGATGGCTTTTTAATACGCATTAGACTGTTCTTTACATTTAATCTCACAACTGATGTTTTAGGGAGTCATGGGAGTTTATAAGAATAGGTTATTGTAGGCTTTAAAAAAATGAAATTGACCTCATAGATATGTAAAAGATTAAAATACATATTTGCGTAACAGCATTTTAATTGTAAACAAGATGTAAACAATTTTTGAAATGTCAGCATAAGTTACATAATATTAAAATTGCAAAGACATGTTTTATAAATGAAAATGTGTGTCTCTTCTAATAAGATGCTAAATGCTACCCGATTAAACTAAAATATAGTATTTTAATTTGGGTAAAAGTTATTAAAATGATTTAAAGGAAAAGTCTACACCAGAATTTGTATTGTTTAAAAACATAGATAATCCCTTTATTACACATTCCCTAGTTTTGCATAACCAACACAGTTATATAAATACACTTTTTACCTCTGTGATTACCTTGTATCTAAGCCTCTGCCAACTGCCCTTCTTATTTAAGTTCTTTTGACAGACATCTATTTTAGCCAATCAGAGCTGGCTCACTTGAACTCCACGTGTGTGAGCACACTCCACGTGTGTGAGCACATTGTTATCTATATGACACACATGAACTAACAAATATATGGAAGAATGAAAACAGCATCAATCTGCAGGGAGGTGCACGTACCCAGGTCCTGCCAATGACCTCCAATAATGTCCAATTTCACAAAAAGAACAGCACCATCCAAAGATGAGTAAAAGTGTATCTTTATTGGGACATCTCCAAACACAGCACAGAACATGACGTTTCGGTCAGATGACCTTAATCATGACATGATTAAGGTCATCTGACCGAAACGTCATGTTCTGTGCTGTGTTTGGAGATGTCCCAATAAAGATACACTTTTACTCATCTTTGGATGGTGCTGTTCTTTTTGTGAAATTGGACACATGAACTAACACCCTCTAGTGGTAAAAAAAACTGTCAAAATGCCCTGAGAGAAGAGGCGGCCTTCAAGGGCTTAGAAATTAGCATATGAACCTGCTAGGTTTAGCTTTCAACTAAGAATACCAAGAGAACAAAGCAAAATTGGTGATAAAAGTAAATTGGAAAATTGTTTAAAATTACATTCTCTATATGAATCATGAACGTTTTTTTTGGACTATACTGTCCCTTAAAGGATCAATCTGATACCACAATTTGTGCTTTAAATAGTTTTTGCATTATTGCTCCTACCTAAATTTGTAGTCAATTCTATCCTTTCTAATATTTATGTTCAATATTCAAAAAACTGGATCAGACAACACCGACAAGTATAAAATTTCCCATGATATTTGATCTTAATGGTAACAAATAATAATGTCTGTCGATCACTGAATACAGATTGAATACATGAAAAAATTAAATTGATATCCAGACTGTCCAGCCACTCTCACCAACTTATTCTCCACTCATCCTCATTCTTTTAGTACAGCATTTTCTCCTCTTCTGTCATTTTGTCCTGTCTCATATGTCCCCTATTAGTGACTGTTTCCTTTTATTGTGGGTAAATGGAGTTAATATTATGGAATCTATGGGATAGATTACAATTGGCGCATTAACTTGCATGTATTAGAAGTTGAGAGTAAACACGACCGCACAAGCATAAACTAAATTTGCGCTCTTCGGGTTAGTGTAATTGAAGAACTCTCATAAAGGGTTAGAGCTAAATAAAAAGTTGCACCAAACACAACATAAATACATTTAAAATAAAATCATAAACACACTATCTAATAAGAATTATACATATACATATACATATTAATACAAAAAAAAGTTTAAAAGTTAGTTGATATATGACAAGGTGTTTGACTGCAAAGAGCTATAATATGTATATATAGATAGATAGATAGATAGATAGATTTATATATATATGGCAAGCAGGAGACAGCACTCTCTGGTCTTAATAATAAAGAAGATTTATTTAGTGACGTTTTGGGGAATGCTCCCCTTCATACATATCCATGTCTAACTATATACAGTTGTGCTCAAAAGTTTACATACCCTGGCAGAATTTATGATTTCTTGGCAATTTTTCATAGAATATGAATGATAACACAAAATAACACAAAAACTTTTCTTTCACTCATGATTAGTGTTTGGCTGAAGCCATTTATTATCAATCAACTGTGTGGGAAAAAGGTAGGTGCCTTTGTAGCTCACAAATCCCCAAAACATCAGCGATCCACCTCCGTATTTCACAGTAGGAATGGTGTACCTTTCATCATAGGCCTTGTTGACTCCTCTCCAAATGTAGCGTTTATGGTTGTGGCCAAAAAGCTAAATTTTGGTCTCATCACTCCAAATGACTTTGTGCCAGAAGGTTTGAGGCTTGTCTCTGTGCTGTTTGGCATATTGTAAGTGGGACACTTTGTGGCATTTGCGTAGTAATGGCTTTCTTCTGGCGACTCGACCATGCAGCCCATATTTCTTCAAGTGCCTCCTTATTGTGCATCTTGAAACAGCCACACCACATGTCCTGTATTTCACCAGAACTTATTTGTGGGTTTGTCTTTGCATCCTGAACATTTTCCTGGCAGTTGTGGATGAAATTTTAGTTGGTCTACCTGACCGTGGTTTGGTTTCAACAGAACCCCTCATTTTCCACTACTTTATTAGAGTTTGAACACTGCTGATTTGCATTCTCAATTCCTTGGTTATATTTTTATATCCCTTTCCTGTTTTATACAGTTCAACTACCTTTTCCTGCAGATCCTTTGACTATTCTTTCACTTTCCCCATGACTCAGGACCCAGAATCGTCAGTGCAGCACTGGATGAAAGATGCAAGGGTCTGTCAGGAGTCTAGAAACTCATTGACCTTTTATACACACACACTAATTACAAGAAAACAGATCACAGGTGAGGATGGTTACCTTTAATAGCCATTCAAACCCCTTTGTGTCAAGTTGCGTGCATTTTATCAGGCCAAAAACACCAGGGTATGTAAACTTTTGATCATGGTCATTTAGGTAGTTTCTGTTGTCATTATGATTTAAAAAGAGTAAACTCAATTGATTGATAATAAATGGCTTCAGTCAAACACTAACCGTGAGTGAAAGAAAAGTTTTTGTGTTATCATTCATATTCTCTGAAAAATGGCCAATAAATCATAAATTCTGCCAGGGTATGTAAACTTATGAGCACAACTGTCAACTGTGTATATATATATATGTCAAGGTATATGTAAGGTAAATAAATATATATATATTTAATCATATATTTCAAGGTTAATAAATATATATATTTAATCAGATATTTGGCTGGTCAGTAGAAAATTATTCATTTCATTCAGAAGGGCTGACTTCAATCATGTTTAGTTCTCCCCCACTCAGGATGCAAAAGTTAAAAGGGCATACAAGTGAGAACAATAGAGCATTTGGTTTAATTAAAATTTAACAACAATTTCAGGAAACCATATGTGTGATTGCCTGGGAATGTGAGATAAAATCTATTACCCCTCACAATGTGCCTAAGAGTCTGACTCAGGCGACATATCTTGTGAGAAAGTAACTCTGTGCATTTCAAATGCAAATAAACCATGCTATGTGGGTGGGGCAGTGAAGACCTTAGCCAACAAAGACAAATGCTATGGTGTAAACTTAAAATTACTGAGAGCAGTGTAGGTTGAAGAATTAACATTTACAACCCCTGTGTAACACAGATAAAAATAAATACATTTTTGCGAAGGGAACAATACTAGCTTCAGGTATGTTTGAAGTAGTTCAAATAGCCCATGTATGTGTATATGTGTTGAGCTGAGACACATTATATTAGATAGATAGTTGTTGTATTGAATACTAACTACATTAATGGTGTTGCAAATAGACATATAAATGCTTAAATAATTTCTAACAATTGTTTCCATTTCTTTTGCAGGCATCAATTCATATATGCGGAAATTGTAAAATGGGAAACATATGTAAATGCATGTATAACAGATATTAAATGCCACTGGTTTCAAAGTGATTAGCAGTATTAAATTGCTTTGATATAATAATGTTAAGGGCATACTGTATTTCATGTCAAATTGATCAGAATAAAAAAATGTGATATAATACAATACATATAAACATATAACTTAATAATGTAAGGAAATTATGACATTTATTACCCATTTTAAAGAAATATTTTCTGTTAGAAATGTTCAAATTAATCTGTATATATTATCACGCTGCCCCCCGGTGTTGCAATGCGAGAACTACAGCCAGAAGGCTTTTTGGCTGTTTTAAAAATGAAATCTCAAAGTGCCAATCAGAAGGGACAATCAAAAAGGGCGTAAACGAACTAGGTCTTCAATGATTATAAAATAGGAGTAGTGAATGCACAAGGGACAGTTGTTCTGTAACTTGCTGAGACTGGTGATCTAATTTTGGCTGCCATACCTGGGAACATTTCACTAAGCAAGAAGCTGATAACTTTACCTTGATATATGCAATTAACTTTCCTTCGAATGAGATGACCTAAAGACCACTACAAATTTGTTCAGATTGGTGAATTATAATTATCCTAATTTATATATATAAAAGGTTATTGGTATAAACATAATCAATTTGTATTAAATAGATTTAAAGAAGCAGTTTGTATTTCAAGTTAGTATTTCATAAGCCTATGTATTGTTTACATTTGTATCTGGTAGGCTAAGTAACTTATCTGTGCAATTTCTGATGTTTTAAATTAATATTGTATTAGGATAAATTGCAGATAAGTAGCAGAATATATATATTATCCTATTTATTAGATGCACTGTTAATTATATTACTGAATATTAGTAGCTGTCATTTTAAGTCTCATTGTAATATTTTAAATGCAGCTCTGAAGGAAAAACTGGTTTATAAAGGTAAATTTGCATAAGCTTTGCATAGCATATTTTAAATAGTTTTTGTTTTAACACATATAATATTGACTCATATTCTAATTATTACAAATATATATCAACGTGTTCATAGTTATTTACTAATAAAAAATAATTCAGGTATTTATATTAATTGTATTGTCTTAGCAAATGTATATTTGATTGTGGGTTTAGTTTAAAGAAAGATTGTTAAATAGATCAGTTATAACTCTGCTATATACTCACACATTGTTTGGAGAATACTGCTAAGATTTTTATAAATATACTGACATATTATTTGGAGGCATTGCGTGAGATATTATAAATAATTATCATATTGATATAGTATATTTGTGGTAAATAGAAATTATTACGCCTCAGATGAAAGGCACTCTAGCTCCCCAGTAAGATCCAGTGATGTACCAAATAAAGTGTATGACACCCCCGCAATAATTAAATTCCTAAAGAATATAGTACGCCCATTTTCTAAAGGGGGGGCCACTTCCATAATTAACCATTTAGAGCAGTGTTTTTCAACCAGTGTGCCGTGAGAGATCCTCAGGTGTGCCACGGCAGACTGACAACAGTGTGACATATTTTTTAAACTTTGCTTGTTTCTTACTCCCAGTGCAGGGGTAGTTTGTAGGAGGCATGGCATAACAGCACAATACATACAGTATGTGTGTGTTTGTGTGTATGTGTATATATATGCTGTATTAGGCTACAATGTGTGATTTTTTTTTAAATTTTGGGATGGTGGTGTGCCACAGGATTTTTTAATGTAAAAAAGTGTGCCACGGCAAAAAAAAGGTTAAAAATCACTGATTTAGATGCTTTTGAAAATGCTTTATCTATAATGAGTGTTACAAATAAGCAGTTGAAAATTGAATTTCTACCCTGGGTATTTGAAAGTAAACATCACAAATTCTTTGCTTCACTAAAGGATATGAATATTCATTCTTGGAGTGAAACAAAACGACAATGCAGAAAAGAATTCGGACAACATTGCACTAAAACGGCAGCGAGAATAGCTGTATACGGTTTAAAATGTAGTGCGAATCAAAGTCCAATCGAGTTCCTTTCTGTATTGAAGAATGCGTACAGCATGGCTGAAGATGATCCCATATTTGAAGGCTCAGAATTTGTGAATCTATTTTTTGAAGCACTGCCCACACCCATCAAAATTAACTTAGCTAGAGATTTTGACAAGAACCGCTCATTGGAATGGCTGATCAAAGAGAGTACGAAATTATACTCTATTCAGCAGTCCAGTGAACAGGGTGATAAAAGGGAGAAAAAGCCCAATCCTAAAATAGTGGCCGAAACTAGGGTGTCACCTGACCCCCTAAATTTGGAGTCTAAAAAGAAAACCTACGCAGAAGTGGCCAGAGAAAACGGGCCATCTCCACAGAGGTTTAACTCTACCCCTCCCCCAACACGGGATGAGGCGCAGAGAGACTATAGCCAAAGCGGGGGACATTCTCAGGCGAATAATTACGCCCAAAGAGAATACCCACAGATTAATGGATACCCCTGCAAAGGTAGATACAATAGACGGCAAAGGTATTCTCAGGATAACCAGACACCCCAAGTAAATAATGCTCCCCAAAATAATAATACAGAACAAATTGAACCCCAGGGGCAACCACGCCAGGATAGAAATAGCAGCTCTAATTCTGAGGGGAACCAATGGTCCAAGAATCATTATTATGGGGCATCAAGAGATAGGCCCAGGAGTAGGGGTAACTTGTACAATCAAGTAGATCAGCTTAGTACCCAGCTAATTCGGTTGAGCAAACAAGTCGCTAATATGAGTCAAAAACTTACGGCTCAGCAACCGAACAATACTTTTTTAGGGGTACAGCCAGTGGTCAGCAGTGGACCACAGGCACAGTTATAAAACACTGCGGTATCACCTAAGAGGGATTGGAGAGATATACAAAATGTAATAATAAATATCAATGATACTAATCATGTTCTCTCCCCACAGACCGGAAACGGACGATTTAGCTGAGATGACGAGCCACCTCGGCCTAATAGCATTAACCAAGCTTTCCCTTTGCAGTGTCCTCTTAATCTTATTTCCACAGATGCAGTACACAAGAATCCAGCCAACCCTGTCATAGAGGGGACCGGTAGATATGAAATTCCTTCTGCATCGGAACACATGGCGGATTCAGGTAACATGTGGCGAAGCCCACAGTTGTATGCTAATGCCAATTTTATCTGTGAAATGATAGAAACTGCAGGGAGATATTATGTATCAGCTGAACTACAAGATTCAGTCTCCAACCCTATCATGGGATTAGTTGATACTGGGTCTCAGGCAACTATTTTATCCCACAGGTACTACACACAGCTAAATGAGCTAACACACCACAAACCTAAAATAAAAGAATTTGACGGTTCTCTAATAGGAGTTGGGGGTGATTCTCTAAAAGTCTACGGTACGGCCTGCCAACTGATCGTTTAATTATTGGTAGTGATCACCTGAAGCGAGTAAGCACCATAATTGATTGCATAAATAATATAATTTGGTCACAAGTTAAAAGGCCTATCAATTATGAAAAATCTGGTATATCTTGCACCCGACATAGCTGTCACATGGTGGAAGAGAAACCAGATGCTGTGGAGATTCATTTCAGGAATAACTCTGTACCTGAAATCACTATTCTACAAATAGATTATCAGACTCCTTTAAGTGGCTCTGATGGTAATACTTTTAAAATTTCGCCTGGAAAGATAGCGAATATTTCCCTAGATGGCGATGTATTAACCATATCACTCCACAATGGGGATCATAAAATCCCTAAGGGGGGAGGCCACGCTCAATACCTCACAGGGATTGAGAGAGTTAAAGAGGATCTATTTATCCCTATACAAATTCATGACCTTGGTACAACAAAATATGCCAAGTTGAGTTTAAAACAGGAAGCTAGCTATATAAGCAAAGGCTTATTAGCGCATATAGCTGAACCTAAAGTGATTAAATATCTTTCTCCCCAAGACCACTGTGTCCACAACCTATAACAAAAGCTATAACATCACAGCTAAGTGCTTATTATCTATCTCTATAGGTAATAAGTCAGTGAAGCACCTGTTTTTAGTTTTAAATACTCCCCATAATCAAATATACATTGGCAATGATATCTTACATAGATATGCCATCCAAATAGATATGATTAACTCTTGCCTCTGGAGCAGATTATAGGGGGACCCTGAAGTATTTCAGGATGAAAATGCAGCCCTGAAATCAAACCAGCAATTGCCATATGCTGTGAACATGCAGGTGTCTAGCAATGTTATAATTCCTGCCGGGGCTGATAAATTTCTTTTACCCTTACAGGTAAAGAGAGGTCAGAAATTAAAAACTTCGGAAACACTAATTTGCCTTTCCCATAGAATACAAAATATGGGTGTCACAGTAACCTACACTCCTATGGTAAATATTGGAACTGTTCCAATACATATTATTGTGCATAACATGACCCCACGGGATATAACATTATCCAAGGGAACTGCCATAGGATATGCACTGGAATCAAGTTATTATACTTTTGGATTCCAGAATAATGTAATTGGGCTGATCCCTGAAGGATACTTAACTGACGAACAATTAATAGAACAATCCTTTGCATCTATGCCAGAGGGTCTATTTACTATTCAGTCTATTTATCCCTTCAGCTCAGAGGAAGGCATCTGTAAAATTGAAGAAGCCTCTCTAGTATTTGATCAGCCAAACAAACAGCAAGATTACCCCAATTCCCAGGGTCATGGGGGCAATGTAAACTATAATCAAGGGGATCTCACCTCTAGGTTGTAAGAAGCCTATGAAATAGGACAGCCTGAAATCTTTCCAGGATTTCAGCAAATAGTCGTGGAACAAATATCCATAGCTAATGGCTGTTCCAGTGATGATGAACGCCAACTGCTGCGAGAACTCCTGATGGAGTACAAGGATATTTTTGCATAGGATTCTTATGACTGTGGTACTACAGACTTGCACATTGCAAGAATACAAACAGATCCCAATGCACCACCTGTCTTTGTTAAACAATACAGACTTCCTTTAGCCTCATATGATTCTCTTGCAGAAATCATAAGGAACTTGGAATAAAGGGGTACCATACGACAGGTGCACAGCTCTTATAATAATCCTATTTTAGGTGTTCTTAAGCCCAATGGACAATGGCGTTTGTGTGCTGATTTAAGACAGCTAAACAAACGAGTGTACATGTCTGGCTGGCCTGTGCCATATATTGACCAATGCCTAGCACAAATGAAGGAATCCAAAATATTCACTGCCATTGATTGTGCACAGGGATATTGGACCATAAAGGTACATGAAGAGGACCGATATAAGCTGGCATTTTCTTTCCAAAAGGTCCAATATGCATTCCAGAGACTTCCATTTGGATACATAAATTCTGGACATGAATTTGCTGTATTCATGCATAAGGCTATGCCTGATGCACTGGAAAGGGGGACCTTATCTTATGTTGATGATGTTTTAATCAAAAGCACAGACTTTGAAAAACACATTGCAGAGCTTAAACACGTCCTCAGCCAACTTAAAAGGGCAGGTGTCAAATTATCCCTACAGAAAGCTCAATGGTGTCGCACTCGTGTAAACTTCTTGGGACATGAAGTTACTTCTGAAGGGCTAAATCCTCAGAAGAAAAAGGTGGAAGCTATAGTAAATTCTAAAAACCCAACTAACTTAAAGGAATCGAGATCATTCCTGGGTATGACAAATTATTCTCGCAAATTCATCGATAATTATGCAGAGTTAGCTAAACCACTACTACTTCTTCTAAAGAAGGATGTGAAATGGCACTGGAGTGAGTCTCAAAAGACAGCCATCAAAGAGCTGAAGAGAAAACTCACACAAGCACCTTGTTTAGCATACCCTGAAGGTGGTAAACCTTTCTACTTAGAAACAGGGTACACACATGTAAGCATGAGTGCTGTTTTATATCAAAAGCATGATAATTTAAACAAAGCCATTGCTTATGCGAGCACAAATCTATCCCCAGTAGAAATAAAGTTTAGCGATTGCGAAAAAGCCCTTTTATCTACTGTATGGGCTCTACAAAATTTCCGCAGCTATATACAGGGTGACAAAATTATTGTAGAAACGGCCCACCAGCCTTTGCTATATTTGCAAAGTGAGAGAATAAGAGATGGGAATTTGTCAAATAGCCGCATAACAGTGTGGACTCTTTCCTTACAAGGCTGGCCATTAGAAACTCGCTACAAGCAGAATAAAAAGAATCCAGTCGCACAGGGGCTTGCTGAGCTCCACGACTGTACTGCTAGAGATCCTGGGGAAGAATTATCAGAAGATGATTTTCTGGAGGAACAATTGCTTTCCCCATATAAAATGTACGAGGACCATTGTCAAAAATTACCTTGGGTATATGTTGATGGTTGTTATTACCATGCCACTATTGATAATGAGCGCAGATTAGTCACTGGCATTGGTATAACTTGGGCAAATGGATTCCCAAATATATCTATAGGTTTCAACATTGGACCAAGATCCAGTCAAGTTGCAGAACTCACTGCTATTCTAAAAACCGTTGAAATGGCTATTGAACATGGTATTCATGAATTTGTGATCATCACATAATTATGTGCGTGACCGCTTTGTTGAATACCTGCCAACTTGGAAAAGAAATGGCATGCAGAAAAGCAATAACAAGCCAGTCAAGCATGGCAAGTTGTTCTGCGAGATAGATAATCTGGTGGTATCCAATAATTTAACCATACACTGGAAAAAGACCAAGGGTCATTCCAGGGTACTAGGTCCAGATAAGGAAGGCAATGACCTTGCAAATTCATTAGCCAAACAAGGAGCCATAACTGGAGAACTCCTTAATATTGACCACTTAATGGGTGCAATTCAGGTAGAAGCCATTACCAGAAACCAGGCAAAACAACAGAGTGAACCTAACCTGGTACAATGGAGTCAGGATTCTCCTAGTGAGGACCTGATCACTAGTCGAAAAGAAGACCCCATTGTAGGCATCTTCTATAATCACATAGAAGATCCTGAAAACAACCCCATTCCAAAAGATGATTGTATTGGCAAAGAAGATCTTAGAATCTTAATAAAGTCCAGATCACAATTCAAGTTACAGGATGGCTTGTTAATTATAACCTCCAAAACTGGCAGCCAGCAATGGGTAGTACCCACCATGTTCAGAGGTCTAATGCTTCAACATGCCCATGATGCTCCCACATCTGGTCATCGTGGTGCCAAACTCACGTATGAAATATTGCGTGATTACGCCTTTTGGCCACACATGTTGAAAGATGTTCAAACCTACTGTCAAGGGTGACTAATATGTCCACACTTCCAACCCACTGCGCCAACGCATAGAGCGCCATTGCAGAAAAGGGGGATGGTAATACCATGGTCAGATATACAAATTGATTTTGTTGGTCCAGTAACAAGGTCATCAAGATGTAACAAATACATGTTAACAGTGACATGTGCATCAGTGCACCTAACAATAGTGCTGAAACATGCGCAGCATTGCTCATCAACCACGTATTTTCCAGATCTGGTTTGCCCCAAAGAATCGAGTCAGATCGGGGGAACCCACTTCACTAGCGAAGTGATGACAAAAATGTGGAAAATACTAGGGGTTAAAAGAAAGCTCCATATTTCTTATAGAGCTGCCTCAAGTTGTGCTGTAGAGCGTTACAACCAGTCCATTGTTAAAATCCTCAAAAGGTTTGTGAGGGAAACGGGTAAAAATTGGGATGTAAAACTACCTCTAGTCCTAATGGCATTAAGAGCAACTCTAAGTAGTGCTACCAAGATGTCACCTTTTGAACTGATGACTGGTAGAAGAATGGTTCTACCTCAGCATCTGCTGTACCACACATCAGACCAAAATGTTGATAAACGCTGCCAATACACATCAATATGTGGAGAACCTAAGAAAACACCTGCAACATGCCTTTGCATTTGCTCAAAGGAATTTAGAAAGAGCCGCAACTGCCACTAAAACCTATTATGATCTCAAAACGTCCAAAAAGGAATACGAAATAAATGATAAAGTTTATCTTTATAACTTTGGAAGAGATCAGGTTAGGGAGAAGAAATGCATTCCCTCATGGAAAGGTCCTTTTGTCATTACTGACAAAATATCGCCAGTGGCCTATAATACGGATCCCCAAAAATGAAAGTTTCATAGATAAATGGGTCCATATCAATCAATTGCGGGCATGTCATCCCAGGTCCCAACTACAAGTCATAGAGGGAGAATGAAGTGTCATATCCCCAAATGCACTAAAGACATACTGATATGCCTAACTGATAAACATGAAGGCTCAAAAATGACGGACTCTCTGCATGAGAGACTGTATATAATGCCTACAATCAAGATCCTCACCAAATATAATTGACTTTGAGCCAATTTAAATACATGTGTCCTACATCTATTTAAAATTGGAAGGGGGATTTATGTCAAGGTATATGTAAGGTAAATAAATATATATATTTTAATCATATATTTCAAGGTTAATAAATATATATATTTAATCAGATATTTGGCTGGTCAGTAGAAAATGATTAATTTCATTCAGAAGGGCTGACTTCAATCATGTTTAGTTCTCCCCCACTCAGGATGCAAAAGTTAAAAGGTCATACAAGTGAGAACAATAGAGCATTTGGTTTAATTACAATTTAACAACAATTTCAGGAAAGCATATGTGTGATTGCCTGAGAATGTGAGATAAAATCTATTACCCCTCACAATGTGCCTAAGAGTCTGACTCAGGCGACATATCTTGTGAGAAAGTAACTCTGTGCATTTCAAATGCAAATAAACCATGCTATGTGGGTGGGGCAGTGAAGACCTTAGCCAACAAAGACAAATGCTATGGTGTAAACTTAAAATTACTGAGAGCAGTGTGGGTTGAAGAATTAACATTTACAACCCCTGTGTAACACAGATAAAAATAAATACATTTTTGCAAAGGGAACAATACTAGCTTCAGGTATGTTTGAAGTAGTTCAAATAGCCCATGTATGTGTATATGTGTTGAGCTGAGACACATTATGTTAGATAGATAGTTGTTGTATTGAATACTAACTACATTAATGGTGTTGCAAATAGACATATAAATGCTAAAATCATTTCTAACAATTGTTTCCATTTCTTTTGCAGGCATCAATTCATATATGCAGAAATTGTAAAATGGGCAACATGTGTAAATGCATGTATAACAGATATTAAATGCCACTGGTTTCAAAGTGATTAGCAGTATTGAATTGCTTTGATATAATAATGTTAAGGGCATACTGTATTTCATGTCAAATTGATCAGAATAAAAAAATTTGATATAATACAATACATATAAACATATAACTTAATAATGTAAAGAAATTATGACAGTTATTACCCATTTTAAAGAAATATTTTCTGTTAGAAATGTTCAAATGAATCTGTATGTATTATCATGCTGCCCCTCAGTGTTGCAATGTGAGAACTACAGCCAGAAGGCTTTTTGGCTGTTTTAAAAATGAGATCTCAAAGAGCCAATCAGAAGGGACAAGCAAAAAGGGCATAAACGAACTAGGTCTTCAATGATTATAAAATAGGAGTAGTGAGAGGGCGGAGCTAGCCAGCCAAGAAGATGGCTGCGGCTTACTAGAGCTCCTGTGCCCAATCTGGCTGAGAGGAGGCTAAAACTAAGAACAGCGTCAGCAAAGGAGCCACCAGTGCGGGGGTACACTGTACAATAAATACAGCTCAGATATATGCTGATTTGCGAAGCATCGGTGCACCAGAATGATGTAAACATTGCCTGAGGCGCACTTCATCCACGCCAGCCTAACCGTTCCAGAGCACATCTGCGCGGCACATCGGGCCCTGCAAACACCCGCCTGACTGGGTCTGCGGTAAGAAAGTCAGTGAAAGCACTAAATGGGAGACGGCATGCAGGGACTAACATAAAGCAACAGTCACACAGCCCATTCTATCGCTCCTGCAGTATTGTGCAGGGATGCGTTAGGCCGTGCTTACCACAAAGTTCTTTCCCCGGGGCATTCGGGGAGAAGAAAGGGGCATGCATCTTATCTGCAAGCTTGAATTATAAACCCCTATACCCCCCTACCCAGATGTAGAGACAAATTTATTGTTAACGGAGATAAAATGGAATTCGCACAAAATACTCCAATAAATGAATCCACGTGGAGGATTATAGGCCTCAAAAATAAGCTTACTACAGAAAGATGTTGGGGGTTATTTGGCCCAACGAAATTGAGCCCATGACATAATTTAACTGCAAAGACACGACCTTCAGCATCTTACAGTATATAACAAAAATAAGGGGATTGCCACCAGCATAGCGGCCTCTTTTTATTTTTATTTTATTTTTCTCTTTCCTGCACCTGATCTGCTACTTTATCACGCAGGAGACACACCAACAAGCATATGCCTGCAGCTCTTAAAGATTTCACTTAACAACACATAAGCAAGTTCTGAACAGTGTACCTCCGCACACGAGAAATAAACATGTCACCCAAGAAGCTTAGCAAAAAGGGATTAGGCCCCAAGCCATGTGACCACACAACCCCATCTGTTAACAGCTATTTTAAGTCAGTGGAAGCTCAATCTGCTGATACCAGTATTGTAGAAGATCCTGAATCACTTGCAGCATCCTCTTCGTCAGAATCTGACACTGAAACTACAACTGACACTATTACAATACCAAAAGCTTTATTTGAATCCCTCCCATCAAAAAAAGACTTTACCACCTTAATCTCGCAAGTAAAGCAATGCATTAAAGATGAAATCAGTGATCTTAAAAGGGAAATGGTGGAGATTGGTCATAGGGTGGATGCAGTGCGGAGAGAACAGAAGATGCACATGCTTCAGCAATAACAGACCTCCACAACATTATTCTTAAACAGCATGGAGAGATCCAAGACCTGGAAGAAAAAATGGATGACGCAGAGAATAGAGGCAGAAGGCACAACATTCGAATCAGGGGCGTCCCTGAAACTATCCCGGCCTCTGACCTAGACCAATACCTACAAGACCTCTTTAATTTCTTAAAACAAACAGAGTCTCCTGCAAAAATAGACATTGATAGAGCGCATAGGGCACTGAGACCTAGGCCCACGGACTCGCAGCCCCCACGGGATGTGATTGTCCGTATTACAAACTTCAAGGAAAAGGAAGAAATTATGAAGCAGGCCCGTAAGAAACAAACCATAAAGTATGAGAATACAGAGTTACAATTCTATGCGGATCTTTCCCAAAGGACCCTCGCCAAAAGAAAGGAATTTAAACCGCTCACTTTATTGCTTCAAAAGATGAACATCCCATACAGATGGGGATTCCCCTTTCATCTCATAATCTTGCGACAGGGAAAAAGATTCACATGTTCTTCACTGGAAGATATTCCTAAGGTGTGCACAGAGATAGACATCCCTACCCCGGACAGGGTGAAAACGCAAGCTACTCAGGAACAATCAAGCTCAGGAGCCAACGGTGGTCCTCTGCCACAGAGAAAAGAGTGGCAACAAGTTCAGCCAAAAAAAAGCCGTCGACACAGCACACACAGTCAGCTGCAGTTGAAGGAGAAGGGTTGATTGAGACTGTTTAAATAGTATCCTTTTTAATATCTTGAAATGCAAACTTTATATACATTCTTTTTTTTTTTAGGTGCTGTGGGGGGTGGACTTCCCCAAGAATACTTAGATATGTCGCGAGACATAGGTACCACCCAACACACGGGTAGTGGTAATCCTAAGTTCTTACTGTTAGAGTTAAATTCCAGATGCATGTTTTTGGAGTTACAAGGCCATATTTTGACAAAGTTTACTTAGAAGTAATAATATTTTTTCATTTATATGTTCAATCTCACAAAGACCTGATGTTATAGCCATGTTGGGCTCACTGTTAGATCTTGCTGATCTCTCAGCCAGACGGGAGAACTATTCTCCCTTAATGTTGATGTTGCAACCAACACTCCTCATACTAAGAGGTAGTGATTGTAATGTTAATTTGCTATCTGCATTTTTCTTTTTTGTTATTATTGTTTTCATTTTTCTACATAGAGAGAAGTACCCGGGCATACATCTTGGTAAGTGTGGCAGGAAGTCTCATCTCACTAACATATTACCGGTCAAAGAGTACAGGTATAGGTAGGGATAACACTCAGGATGTAATCATCCTCACCCAAAACGTTAAGGGCTTCAATTGCCCAAATAAGCGCAGAATGGCTTTATTAGACCTACACAGGAAAGGGGGGCATATCCTAATGTTACAAGAGACACATTTTAAGTCTGGGCAAGTTCCTAAGTTTTTCTCCTCCAATTACCCCCTGCACTTCCACAGTTCCAACCCATCCAAAAAAATCAATGGTGTTAGCATATTGATACATAGGTCCATTGCCTTTACTAAAACCCACATAGAACATGATAAAGATGGTAGATTCTTATGTATTACAGGTCTTTTATTCGGCAAGCCTGTAACGTTAGTGAATGTTTACGCCCCAAATAGATCCCAAAGCACGTTCATTAATACTACTACTAATTCCATCCTGTCACATATTAAATGATCTTTAATCCTAGCAGGGGATCTTAATGTCCCTCTCAATCCTGAAATAGATTGTACCAATCCAGACACAAGACTCAAAATACCCAAAATGCAAACTATCTGGCAGAATCTCAAATTACTGGGGGTCCATGATGCATGGAGATATATGAACCCGCAGAAAAGAGATTTTACATTCTTCTCAAACCCAAATAGGTGCTACTCTAGGTTAGATTATATACTTATAGACCATTTAGTACTCTCCTACATGAGAGCAGCCAAAATCTCACACACTACCTGGTCAGACCACTCCCTGGTCTCATGTAGAATAACATGGCCCTCAGCTCCTCTCAGAACATTCCAGTGGAGACTGGATGAGTCGTTACTAAAGGAAAAAACACAAATAACTAATTTAGCTAAACATATCAAATCCTATTTCTCTTTGAACGACTCCCCCGAGGTTAATATCACTACCCTTTGGGAGGCCCACAAAAGTACTATCAGGGGGGAACTTATCAAGACCAAAGCGTACGTAACGAAGAAGAGAAGGGAAAAGTTCTCCTCTCTAGCAAAAGACATAGCTGACTTAGACTATCTACCCAAACAACACCCAGACAGCGCGTCAATTTTGGAAAATCTTAATGCCAAAAGAGACCAATTAAATACCCTACTCCAGTTGAACACTCAAAGGCAACTACTGTCCTTCCAACAAACATTTTATAGGGAGGGAAACAAACCAGGTAGATGGTTAGCAAGAGCCTTGAGGAAAAGACAACAACGCACATACATACACTCAATTAAGAGCAAGTCAGGTAGACAGATAGAAGATATCCATAAGATAGCGGAGGAATTGAAGGCGTATTACCATAAACTTTATAATCTTTACCCGAACAGGGACACACAGTCACACTCATATAAATGTAAGCAATACCTGGACCAAATACAAGTCCCGCAGTTAAATACAGAACAGTCTAAAGCTCTAGATCAACCCTTCAATCTCAGGGAAGTGTTAGATGCAATAAAAACCCTAAAGCCTAGCAAAGCACCTGGCCCAGAAGGCTTTTATGGTCTTTATTATAAAACTTTCTCCAAACACCTTGCCCCCTATTTGACTTCTTTATTTAACTATGTGTCAGAAAGCTCTTGTTTCCCGGACACCATGCTCCAGGCTGTGGTGACAGTCCTAGAAAAACCGGGTAAAACACCAGATCATCCAGCCAACTTCAGACCAATCTCGCTACTTAACACAGATCTGAAGCTGTACGCAAAAATCCTAGCCACCCGAATAAATAAATTATTACCCCTACTAATTCACCAAGACCAGGCAGGCTTTGTGCTGTCCCGGGAAGCAAGGGACAACACAGTGAAAGTTCTAAATCTATTAGATTACGTGCAATTGACAGACATCCCAACTTTATTTGTATCCACCGACGCCGAGAAGGCATTTGACAGACTTGACTGGACCTACCTACAGACGACTCTCAGACGGTACAACTTCCCCAACCATTTCATACAAAAAATGATGGCTCTCTACACCACTCCTTCGGCAAAGATCAGGGTTAATGGGACCCTGTCCGAACACTTTGAAATTAGAAATGGATCCAGACAGGGTTGTCCTCTCTCACCTTTACTGTTCATCCTATCCCTAGAACCCCTAGTAATCAAAATCAGATCAAACAGCAATATTCAGGGAATACAGATAGGGACAAGGAACCATAAGCTTGCCATTTACGCTGACGATTTATTACTAACACTGACAGATCCGTTAGAATCTATCTCTCACGATCTATTAGAACTCGCTTCTTTTGGCAAGGTGTCTAATTTCTCGGTCAACATGTCAAAGTCTGAATTCCTACCAGTGAGGGTACCACACCTTGTTTTAGAAGCTATTAAGACACATTGCCCCCTTAAAATGCAGACCAAATGTCTCAAATACCTAGGTATTTATCTTACTCCAGATAGACAATCTTCACGTAAATATAATTATGAGAGATTGATTACTGAATTTCATTCATTAACTTCCTCCTGGCTCTTAAAAAATGTTTGGTGGTTGGGTAGGATTCAGGCAGCGAAAATGGTATTGTTACCCAAAGCACTATACATATTACAAACTGTCCCTATTCAAAACATCTCCAGAGAGATTAATATATTACAAAAAATAATGAATCACTATATTTGGCGACGCAGACCACCGCGTATTAGTAAAAGCACAATTTATAAACTCACGACACAAGGGGGTCTTGGTGTTCCTCACCTTAGCTCATACAATTTAGCTATTTCACTTCAAAGAGTACAGGAGTGGTGCAGGTATGAGATCGATCAATACAAGGGTTGGGTACAGATTGAAACATCTCTAGCAGGCACTGATAACCTAGGCAGTTTGTGCTGGAATCCCTCAGCTATGAAAAGCCCAACAGTTTCCCAATTATATATCACTAACGAGACTTGGAAGGATTGGTTGTCAGTTCTTAAAACCCACCCGAAAATTTCCACTAAATACTCTCCGCTCACGAACCTACTATCAAACCCTGAATTCCCCCAGCATTACAAATAGAGAGAAATACATACACAAACTCCACATTGAATATCCAGATCCAAATACACACACTATTAGATAAAAATAAACTAATGACAAAGCAGCAAATCGACTCTTTATCTCTTCCCTTCTTCACCTCGTGGTTCAACTATCATCAGGCTAGACACTTCATTCTTTCACATAAATACAAAGCAGACTTTACACGCCCACTTACACAGTTTGAACAAGCCTGCTCAAATGGATCGGAACACTTGAGATCAATTTCCTCACTATATAAATTAGTATTAGAAAACAGATTTGACAAACTACCTTCATATACAGTAGGGTGGGATAGAGAACTGGCATTAAACACCCCCCCCAAAGAATGGCTTTCTAGATTCAAAAGATTGTCGCAGTCGGCACATCCTTCTAGAGCAAAAGAAACAAATATCAAAATTTGCATGCGCTGGTACATGACACCATCAAGACTAAGACGAATATATAAAAATAGTACAGGTACTTGTTGGAGGGGGTGTGACCAAGAGGGTAGTATGAAACATATATGGTGGGAATGTAAACCAATTAGACAATTCTGGCTCAAGAATTTTACAGATATAAATAAGGTTCTATCCACTCAATTAATCCCAGATCCGGAGCTGATATTGCTTCAAGGATCTCCCCGAGTAGCGTGTAAGCTACGCAGACAATTTTTCCAAATCATGATAAACACAGCAAAACAAATGATTCCCAGATATTGGAAATCTGCCACAATTCCAAGAGTCAGTGCATGGAGAAAGCTTGTCAGCACAGACCTAACTTTAGAAAGATTCCACTATCTTAGTTCGGATAACCTAGATTTTTTCGATAACATGCTTTTCCTCTGGGAGTCTTTCATACTAGCCCTGCCCAAGTAGGGGAATTAGGTGCGCTTACCCTCTTACTCTTTTACATATTTCAATATTGTACTCCTTACGATTTCAGTCACACGACACTCTGAACATTTATTGGAGTCCTGCCGCGCTTATGCCCGGGTACACTTACACTCAATCTTTTATATTCAACTCTATTATTTAATTCTTGTTTTAGTTGAATTTATTTTATTGTATTTTTTATTATTGTTTCAAATGTTGGTGATTATTAAAAATTTCTGTAAATTGGTCCAGTCGAAACGAGACCTGGCATTGTTCACCACTTTAGAACTTTAAACCTATACATATGTAGAGGAACGCCAGGATCATCTTCTTGGCCCTTATGAAAAGACTAAATATCACCTGGACTAGACTTCCTCTACATCTAAGATCTGTCATCTAATGTTTGTGTATGATTCAAACTTATTTTTTTTCAGTTTCGTTTCTGTTCAAAAGTGTTATCATTTATTGTTATGTGAAATTCTAATAAAAAACAAATATATACAAAAAACAATAGGAGTAGTGAATGCACAAGGGACAGTTGTTCTGTAACTTGCTGAGACTGGTGATCTAATTTTGGCTGCCATACCTGGGAACATTTCACTAAGCAAGAAGCTGATAACTTTACCTTGATATATGCAATTAACTTTCCTTCGAATGAGATGACCTAAAGACCACTACAAATTTGTTCAGATTGGTGAAGTATAATTATCCTAATTTATATATATATATATAAGGCTATTGGTATAAACATAATCAATTTGTATTAAATAGATTTAAAGAAGCAGTTTGTATTTCAAGTTAGTATTTCATAAGCCTATGTATTGTTTACATTTGTATCTGGTAGGCTAAGTAACTTATCTGTGCAATTTCTGATGTTTTAAATTAATATTGTATTAGGATAAATTGCAGTTAAATAGCAGAATATATATATATTATCCTATTGATTATATGCACTGTTAATTATATTACTGAATATTAGTAGCTGTTATTTTAAGTCTCATTGTAATATTTTAAATGCAGCTCTGAAGGAAAAGCTGTTTTTTAAAGGTAAATTTGCATAAGTTTTGCATAGCATATTTTAAATAGTTTTTGTTTTAATGCATATAATATTGACTCATATTCTAATTATTACAAATATATATCAACGTGTTCATAGTTATTTAGTAATAAAAAAGAATTCAGGTATTTATATTAATTTTATTGTCTTAGCAAATGTATATTTGATTGTGGGTTTAGTTTAAAGATAGATTGTTAAATACATCAGTTATAACCCTGCTATATACTTACACATTGTTTGGAGAATACTGCTAATATTTTTATATATATATATATATATATATATATATATATATATATATATATAAATATGTATTCATATTTATTTTTATTTGTATATATCTATATACATACATGAATACACATATAAACACAAACACATATATTTACAATCTTCACATTGGGTTTTACAGGAATTTAACACTGTTATAGTCAAACCTCTACTCTTAATTTTTTCAAGACTTATTATCCTCAGGCATAGAACTCCAGAAGTGCTGTAAAGTTGAGATTTTAAAAAGGGAAGCAGAGCTGATCCAGAAAGCTATAGACTAGTTAATCTGACATCAATACTTGAAGAGATTATAAAGGATTATATTGATGAGTATATTCATGTAAACAGGAATATGAGTTCACATCAGCATGGTTTTATGAGAAATAGATCACGTCAAATTAATCTAATTGGATTCTATGAGGAAGTAAGTAAAAAATGTGGATAAAGGGGAATCAGTTGATGTGATATACTTGGATTTTACAAACGTGTTTGATACAGTGCCACATGAATGATTAATGTACAAAACTAAGGGACTGGGAATAGCTGATAATATTAGCTCATGGATAAATAACTGGATAAACGACAGGGAGCAATGAGTAGTAATAAATTGAACATACACAGATTAGACAAAGGTAATTAGTGGAGTCCTCCAGGGATTAGTACTGTGCCCTGTTCTTTTCAATATTTTTATTAATGACTTGGCGCAAGGATTAAATAGCAACATCTCTATTTTTGCAAATTATACAAAGTTGTGTAAGGTCATTAGGTCAGTAGAGAATGAAATTGCTTTACAAGCGGCTAGATTTAGAGTTTTGTCGGTAACGACCCGCGTAGCTAACGCTGGCTTTTTTCTGGCCGCACCTTTAAAATAACTCTGGTATTGAGAGTCCACAGAATGGCTGCGTTAGGCTCCAAAAAAGGAGCGTAGAGCATATTTAACGCAACTTCAACTCTCGATACCAGAGTTGTTTACGGACGCGGCTAGCTTCAAAAACGTGCTCGTGCACGATTCCCCCATAGAAAACAATGGGGCTGTTTGAGCTGAAAAAAAACCTAACACCTGCAAAAAAGCTGCGTTCAGCTCCTAACGCAGCCCCATTGTTTGCTATGGGGAAACACTTCCTACGTCTGCACCTAACACCCTAACATGTACCCCGAGTCTAAACACCCCTAACCTTACACTTATTAACCCCTAATCTGCTGCCCTCGCTATTGCTGACCCCTGCATATTATTATTAACCCCTAATCTGCCGCTCCGTAAACCGCCGCTACTTACATTATCCCTATGTACCCCTAATCTGCTGCCCTAACATCGCCGACCCCTATATTATATTTATTAACCCCTAATCTGCCCCCCACAACGTCGCCTCCACCTGCCTACACTTATTAACCCCTAATCTGCCGAGCGGACCGCACCGCTATTATAATAAAGTTATTAACCCCTAACCCGCCTCACTAACCCTATAATAAATAGTATTAACCCCTAATCTGCCCTCCCTAACATCGCCGACACCTAACTTCAAACATTAACCCCTAATCTGCCAACTGGAGCTCACAGCTATTCTAATAAATGTATTAACCCCTAAAGCTAAGTCTAACCCTAACACTAACGCCCCCCTAAGTTAAATATAATTTAAATCTAACGAAATTAATTAACTCTTATTAAATAAATTATTCCTATTTAAAGCTAAATACTTACCTGTAAAATAAATCCTAATATAGCTACAATATAAATTTAATTATATTATAGCTATTTTAGGATTTATATTTATTTTACAGGTAACTTTGTATTTATTTTAACCAGGTACAATAGCTATTAAATAGTTAAGAACTATTTAATAGCTAAAATAGTTAAATTAATTACAAAATTACCTGTAAAATAAATCCTAACCTAAGTTACAATTAAACCTAACACTACACTATCAATAAATTAATTAAATACAATACCTACAATTATCTACAATTAAACCTAACACTACACTATCAATAAATTAATTAAATACAATATCTACAAATAAATACAATTAAATAAAGTAACTTAAGTAGAAAAAATAAAAAAAGAACTAAGTTACAAAAAATAAAAAAATATTTACAAACATTAGAAAAATATTACAACAATTTTAAACTAATTACACCTACTCTAAGCCCCCTAATAAAATAACAAAGCCCCCCAAAATAAAAAAATGCCCTACCCTATTCTATGGCTGATCGGAACAGCCAATAGAATGCGAGCTCAATCTGATTGGCTGATCGGATCAGCCAATCGGATTGAACTTGATTCTGATTGGCTGATTCCATCAGCCAATCAGAATTTTCCTACCTTAATTCCGATTGGCTGATAGAATCCTATCAGCCAATCAGATTTCAAGGGACGCCATCTTGGATGACGTCCCTTAAAGGAACCGTCATTCTTCAGTTGGACGTCGCCGGAAGAAGATGGGTCCGCACTGGAGGTCTTCACGATGGAGCCAGTCCTCATCGGATGAAGATAGAAGATGCCGCTTGGAAGAAGATGGTTGCCGGTCCGGATCTACTCTTCTTCCCGGATAGGATGAAGACTTTGGACCCTCTTCTGGACTTCTTCAGCCGTCGGATGATGGATGTCTAGCCCCCGCTTGGGCTTGGATGAAGATTTTGGAGCCAGGACGGATCGGTGTACCCGGTGAGGTGAAGATAAGGTAGGAACATCTTCAGGGGCTTAGTGTTAGGTTTATTTAAGGGGGGTTTGGGTTAGATTAGGGGTATGTGGGTGGTGGGTTGTAATGTTGGGGGGGGTATTGTATATGTTTTTTTTACAGGCAAAAGAGCTGAATTCTTTGGGGCATGCCCCGCAAAGGGCCCTGTTCAGGGCTGGTAAGGTAAAAGAGCTTTGAACTTTTGTAATTTAGAATAGGGTAGGGCATTTTTTTATTTTGGGGGGCTTTGTTATTTTATTAGGGGGCTTAGAGTAGGTGTAATTAGCTTAAAATTGTTGTAATATTTTTCTAATGTTTGTAAATATTTTTTTATTTTTTGTAACTTAGTTCTTTTTTATTTTTTGTACTTTAGTTAGTTTATTTAATTGTATTTATTTGTAGATATTGTATTTAATTAATTTATTGATAGTGTAGTGTTAGGTTTAATTGTAGATAATTGTAGGTATTGTATTTAATTAATTTATTTATAGTGTAGTGTTAGGTTTAATTGTAACTTAGGTTAGGATTTATTTTACAGGTAATTTTGTAATTATTTTAACTATTTTAGCTATTAAATAGTTCTTAACTATTTAATAGCTATTGTACCTGGTTAAAATAAATACAAAGTTACCTGTAAAATAAATATAAATCCTAAAATATCTATAATATAATTATAATTTATATTGTAGCTATATTAGGGTTTATTTTACAGGTAAGTATTTAGCTTTAAATAGGAATAATTTATTTAATAAGAGTTAATTTATTTCGTTAGATTTAAATTAAATTTAATTTAGGGGGGTGTTAGGGTTAGGGTTAGACTTAGCTTTAGGGGTTAATCCATTTATTACAGTAGCAGCGAGATTCGGTCGGCAGATTAGGGGTTAATAATTGAAGATAGGTGTCGGCGATGTTAGGGAGGGCAGATTAGGGGTTAATACTATTTATTATAGGGTTATTGAGGCGGGAGTGAGGCGGATTAGGGGTTAATAACTTTATTATAGTAGCGGTGCGGTCCGCTCGGAAGATTAGGGCTTAATAAGTGTAGGCAGGTGGAGGCGATGTTGAGGGGTGCAGATTAGGGGTTAATAAATATAATATAGGGGTCGGCGGTGTTAGGGGCAGCAGATTAGGGGTACATAAGTATAACGTAGGTGGCGGTCGGCAGATTAGGGGTTAATTATTATAGGTAGCTGGCGGCGACGTTGTGGGGGGCAGGTTAGGGGTTAATAAATATAATATAGGGGTCGGTGGTGTTAGGGGCAGCAGATTAGGGGTACATAAGTATAACGTAGGTGGCGGTTGGCAGATTAGGGGTTAAAAAAATTTAATAGAGTGGCGGCGATGTGGGGGAACCTCGGTTTAGGGGTACATAGGTAGTTTATGGGTGTTAGTGTACTTTAGAGCACAGTAGTTAAGAGCTTTATAAACCGGCGTTAGCCCAGAAAGCTCTTAACTACTGACTTTTTTCTGCGGCTGGAGTTTTGTCGTTAGAATTCTAACGCTCACTTCAGACACGACTCTAAATACCGGAGTTAGAAAGATCCCATTGAAAAGATAGGATACGCAATTGATGTAAGGGGATCTGCGGTATGGAAAAGTCGCGGCTGAAAAGTAAGCGTTAGACCCTTTCCTGACTGACTCCAAATACCGGCGGTAGCCTAAAACCAGCGTTAGGATCCTCTAACGCTGGTTTTCACAGCTACCGCCAAACTCCAAATCTAGGCCAATGTGTTTACAAAAATTAGAAGAATGAGCAGGTAAATGGAAAATTAGATTTGATACTGGAAAATGTAAAATTCTACATTTTGGCAGTAAAAATAAGCAACCAACCTATTATTTAAATGGGATTAGACTTAGAAAAACAGAGGAGAAAAGGGATTTAGGAATACTTATAGATAACTAGCTAAATATGGGTGCACAAAACAGGGCAGCTGCTTCTGAGGCTAATAAGATACTTGTATGTATTAAAAGAGGCTTCGATGCTAGGGAGGAAAGCATAATTCTGTCACTATATAAATCCCTGGTAAGACCCCATCTTGAGTATAGAGTGCTGTTCTGGGAACCAATCTCAAAAAAGACTTGCAGACTTAGAAAAAGTAGCATGTGTGATAGATAATAAGTGTGATTCTAATCACACCACATAGTTACTACATTGATTTAGCTTCTTTTTTTAGTGCCCCGGCACAAAGGGATTTATTTGTGTTTTCACACTTAGTATCTCTCACACTTATTATCTCTCACGCATGCTATTAATTTCTTTGAAAAGTAATCTCAGGGGGAATCTTCTATACCAGTGGCCCATTTTTCTGTAGCTACTACTAGCGCAGTATATCAGATACCCATCTGTTGGTAAACTTAGAAAAAGTTCAGAGAAGGGCCACAAAACTAATAAGGGGAATGGAGAATGTATGCTATGAGGAGAGGTTAGCCAAACTGGGTCTGTTTTCCCTAAAAAAAAAAGGCGCTTGAGAATTGACATAAATACTTTATATAAATATATTCAAGGTCCATATACAGAGAAATGGTGGAATGTTTATTCCAAGAAAATTGTTTCTGACAAGACATCACAATTTAAGGCTGGAGGAAAGAAGATTTAGGGGTAGATTTAATAAGCAGCGGATGCTGCTTTCTATGCCTGTAGTTTCCAGCTCACCGGAAACATAAGTAAAGAAGCAGCGGTTGTAAGACCGCTGCTCCTTAACTTGTCCGCTGCTTTTCTGTTTGGGATGATTGACACCCCCTGTTAGAAGCCGATTGGCCGCGAATGTGCAGGGGCGGCATTGCACAAGCATTTCACAAGAAATGCTTGTGCAATGTTAAATGCTGACAGCGTACGCTGTCAGCATTTAGCAATGTCGGTTGGACATGATTCCCTACAGTGACTGATGTCCAACTGGCTTATGATAAATTGACCACTTAAAGGGACATAATACTCATATGCTAAATCACTTGAAACTGATGCAGTATAACTGTAAAAAGATGACAGGAAAATATCACCTGAGCATCTCTATGTAAAAAAGGAAGATATTTTACCTCACAATTTCCTCAGCTCAGCAGAGTAAGTTCTGTGTATAAAGTTATACTCAGCTGCTCCCAGCTGCAGGTAACAAAAATAAAAAAAATGAAGAAATGAACAGCAGCCAATCAGCATCAGCAGTGCTGAGGTCATGAACTCTTACTGTGATCTCATGAGATTTGACTTAACTCTCATGAGATTTCATAGTAAGCTTCCTTTACCTGATTGGTGAAATAATATGAGAGTGCACGATGCTAGTCCCTTCAGATGTCCCAGGGCAAACACACTAAAATGCTGCTTAGAAATCCTTTACAATGGGAGGTGGCTACTGAGGAACTTTTGAGGTAAAATATCTTTCTTTTTTACATAGAGATGTTCAAGTGATATTTTCTAATCAGCTTTTTACAGCTATGCTGCATCACTTTCAAGTGGTTAAACATTTGGGTATTATGGCCCTTTAATCTCCAGTAACGTAAATGCATTCAATTGTGGAGCTCATTACCCGAGGAGGTAATGAATGGCCATACCTTAGATACATTTAAAAATGGCTAAGATACATTCCTGGCTAGAAACAGAATTCAGGGATAAGACTGCTTGTGTAAAATGGGTCATATTTTTAATGGCATTAAGTTAAGCTCAACTGGAGCTTTTATTGTAAATAAATTAATATTTTGATGGACTTCTGTCTTTTTATAACCTCATCTACTATGTTACTATGTATTTTTAAGTATATTATTTTATATATATATATATATATATATATATATATATATATATATATATATATATATATATATATATATATATATATATATATACAGTATATAACATATATATATATATATATATATATATATATATATAACACACAGAGGAAGTCTAGCACTCACTTGCAAGCACTCAGCTAAGATTAAAAGAAAAAATGGAATAGTTAGTTACCGAATCTGGCCAAATGGGAAAATACCAGGTACTACATTAAGGCCTCTCCCATAACCTGTGTCCTTAATACTGCCAAACAATGCAAGCTCTTAATTAAACAAACTGGGAACAAGTCAAGGGTGCACAGGCTTATGTAGTCACCCTAGACATATAGAAAACATGGAAGGGGACTGCACTCTCAGACTGGACTGGGTCCAGACAGTTAACCCCAGGCAAGTCTGGGTGCAAGGCCCTAATTAAAAAAATTTAAAAAAACTAAAACAACACACATATGAAGTCTAGCACTCACTTTCAAGCACTCAGCTAAGATTAAAAGCAAAATAGAAGAGTTAGTTACCGCATCTGGTCAAATGGGACAAGCCCTTGTACCACATAAAGGTCTCTTCCAAAACCTGGGTCCCTAATACAGTCAAACAATGCAAGCAGTAACAAACTTTTCCATTTTTGCTCTTAATCTTAGCTGAGTGCTTGCAAGTGAGTGCTAGACTTCCACTGTCTGCACCTGGGAGCATAGATGTAGAAAGGCATCAGGCAAAAGAGCTACACTTCAATCTTATTTCTCTAAAATAGTGTTCCCAAAACCCTGTCATCAGGACCCTTAACAGGTCAGATATGCATTACATCTTAATTAGGGCGCAGGTGAAATAATCATCTCACCCATTAGTTAAAATATAATGAATATCTGGCCTGTTAATGGAAACACTGCTCTAAAGCCTGCTTACCTTATCACAGGCCTCATTTGTTTATTTATAAAGATTTTAATCACATACATATTTTGCATGGGTGGTGTTAGCTTTCCTTCTTAATTTATAGTTGTTTTTCCATAGTTGGAACCTTTTCTTTGCATGAACACAAAATACATATGCAGATGTTAAAAGAGGGTGAAGATTTTGAACAGCTGAGATGTTTTCCCTCTTTTATATTGATGTTGAATATTTTTATTTTGCTTCATATGACATTGATATGGGTAATAAGAGGATAAATATGCCACCTTTGAAGTCTAAATAGTACATCTGTTATATATTGCTTCATCCTCATGAGTATTGCCTGTGGAATTGGGTTGTTATGACAACATGTGGTTATAACAACACTTCTATGGTTGTTGTTATTATTATTATTAAAATGATGGGATGCTACTGTGCATTGCCATGGTAATGTCCATACAATGACAAACTACAAATAATTATTGCAATGGAGGATTGTGAAGTTTGAGTAGTTACTGACATTTGTTGTTGGAAGTAATTGTACAGAATATCCCCATACACACACTGAGCTAGATGGAGTAAAATGTACTTCTGTAACATCTGCCAGGCTCATAATAGATCTGGTAGAACCACAGATGTATGTCAGCTAAAAAAACAAAGCATAATTACTGCAGATAATTATATTAAAAGTGCAGCAATAGTTAAATTTTAAGATGTGTTGTGTTCCAAATAGTTTATGCTCAAATGAGCTAAAGGCCCAATTGACATTTTCAACTGATTTGCAAATATTCTAAGATTTTTTTATAATTAAATGTATTTTGCACATTGGCAAAACACACTAGAAAAACAATTACACAATTTTAAATATACAGAAAATATGAATTAAAGGTCTACATTCATTAAGCCTCTCTTCATCTCTCTTGAATTTATTATTAGTGGGCAGTCCTGAAAATTACATATGTAAATGTATTGAGTAGTCTTATATGTGATATCTCCTGCAGCAAAAGAGATCTGCTCTAAACAAACGAAAACAGAAATCCTGGGAGCTACAGCTACCTGTTGGTTAAGTATGTCTATTTCAAACTTACATTTGTGTTATATTAAGCTCTTTTGTGTTTTTAAATGCAATTTTTTTTTTTGGGGGGGGGGGGGGGGCAATCAAATGTAATTCTCTGGTTTTCCTTTATGTTAATTGGGATTCAATATCTTTTAAACAGGTTGTTTTTTTTAACTAGAGTCCAAAGGACAGGGTGAATATTAAGAAATATTGTAGGCCTGTAAATCCTTTACAGTACCACTAAAAAAAAATAGGGTGTTGGTGCAGTGTGAATAATATAGAATATATAATGCATTCTATTAAGGCAATGGCAGATATAAATTACTACAAATAATAAATCCACAATAGGTAAAAATAAATAATCCAAAAACTTAAGATCTGTAGATAGTATCAAAGAATAATACCCCTGTATAATATCCAATGGTAATAGATAATCAAATTGACATGCAGATTATATAAAAATAAAAATTGCAAAAAAACATTAAATAAAACAGATTGATATCTATATAAAATATAGATTTGTTGGAAAAGTCTCTGATTGTGATATGGAGGCAGCTATCTGTGAAGAACCAGGCCGGGATCCAGGAACAGCAATCTATAAGAACAAGAGGAGACAGATGCGCCACATGGCCCACTATTGTTTGATCCAAAACTGAGTGATCGATATGAAAGGAATATACTCACATTTATGAAAGCACCTCAATCAGTGCTGTAGAGACAGTCTGGGATCTATAACAGTCATTGTAGAGTTAGTGACCAAGAAGTCACAAAAAAGAGTACACTTGAAAGCACTCACTCCCTCATCAATTCATAAAGGTGTGGCGTGTTGTGTGTGAAAAAATTGACAGATTAAAAACATAAACAATTTAATAGGATTTATTAAAAACTGGGTATATTTAAAAACACTGGAGAACTGATAGGTAGTATTGTGTAATTCGTCTGAGAATATCTGACAGACCTTGTAATATTTATAGTCAGTCAGTTATTGCGATTATGATTGGCGTCTCACATTAGTAAAGTGAACCAATAAATAAGGAATACTTGTAAGTGAGCACTGAATTGCGTGCTATTGACCCAAAAGAGTTAATTGTATATAGTTAATACAGTGCTGCCACTTATTGTGTGTTTGCTCCTATTTCTATTGGTTACTAGCCGCTGCTCTTAGATCAAATCTAAATCAAATTAAAAAGAGATGAATGTTGAGCATTATAGGTTGTCATGTATAGACATGGGTTACCCATATAGAACGATAATGGTATGTCTATTTAATAATGAGGTTTGGTTATTCTTCAGGGTTGTGATATTCCTATGTTATGCCATAGGGTTGTATTAATCTATATAAGGGGATACCAATATACTTAGGTATATACGATTGTGTGATATAAGAAGAGTTACTTGAAAAGCTTACTC
Organism: Bombina bombina; assembly: GCF_027579735.1. Classification (NCBI taxonomy): domain Eukaryota; kingdom Metazoa; phylum Chordata; class Amphibia; order Anura; family Bombinatoridae; genus Bombina; species Bombina bombina. The sequence goes on along the minus strand of NC_069503.1, from coordinate 831,843,494 downwards.
CTATTAGGACTAATAGTGGTGATAGTAATCACTGTAAGTGGTTGTCAGTATCCATAAGCTGACTTGATCACAGTCCAGAGGTGTTAGTTATCTTATAGTAAGTATATTCCACAAGACTCAATATAATTAAAGGATGTTGCATTAATCAATAATGGTAGTAAGTAATGTGCATAGAAAGCTTAATAACAATATAATAATTATATATGGTATGTAAGCAAATGTATTCTGTGATTTGCTCTGATCCTTATCGTATATTTGATTGAGGATCGTTGCTTGCTTAGCTAAATTGACAATGCTTAGGTCCTATGTAATATGAATCTTGTTTTCCGGTATTGATACCCGCAGTGGCAGTCTATCAAGTAATATAACCACAAAGTGTTGTTTGTCAGTTAGTGATACCGTACAGGATAAATTATATACTATCGAGTGAGATTAGCTATTAGTCTTAGTCACATTTGTACAATACCCAGTCGTCAAATAGTATTGATATAAAGATCCCCAATATAGTATGTTAATAAATTATAACAGTGTGTTTTCAACCTATGACCGCAACAATATTACAGTTGCAACCTATAACGCAACAGTGTTGCTATTCAATAATGATTTCAATGGTAGTTAGACAGACCCAAAAGGGCAGCGGTAGCAGCTGTAACCGCTCTCAGAGACGTCAAGTCTCAATATATGGAGTAATACTCCTGAGATCATTTGGCTAACTGGCTAATCTGAGTATATGTTTGATCGTCAGCTCAGATATCAAATTTACATAACTAACAGTTCATCCAGATTCTAAAATAGAGGGGACCCAATTCCCCCTTCTCCTGACATGTTTCGCCGGGTGAACCGGCTTTTTCGAAGGCGGGGCGCCGCGGTTTTCGCAGTCTTTTCTGTTCTAAGGAAACACGCCTATTTGGACGTAATGGCCAATGGGAGCCTTAGTTGAAACGAATGCAGAGTATAACGTAGCTTCCAATGCCGTATTATATTCCTTTATTGCGAAAGTTATAATTGCATTTATTAGGAAATTGCTTATATTCAATCCAGAATTTACACAATGAAGCCTAGTGTATAGATAGTGGCAATATGTTATTTCTTTATAACAAATTAAAAACTAAAGGTTTGTTTTATGAAATTAAGTTGGTAAATAGCTATTAGTAAGGTATATATCGAACTTATGCTATAGCTTATTCAAAATTTCTGAGCCGAAAATATCTCGTAGACTACAGATATTAAAATCTATGATAGTCTCCATTTTTCATTCCATATTTTATCTTGCTTAGATCTATCATGATTTAATAAATATTATATCAGTGAGATGAGGTTATATACGTGGGATATTATGTTATTGCCCTCACAATTGCGTCCCTTAGGCATTAGTATCTAGGTTGTGATGAGATGTTGTACGTTATTATGTAATTCACTTTTGAATTATGAAGAAGAGTTAAAAGCTATTATATGATTGCATAGAGTAATATTAAGATTTATGTATAGGTTTATTAAAATATTATTTTCGATTATGATTTGCTGTTTTTCATTTTTAAATGTTGTGCTTTTGTGTTACTTAACATTGGATGTTAAGTGACTCTAAGGAACTAGTGAAACTAGTGATTATCTAAAATCGTATATCAAAGTGAATATGTGTTTGTGAATTAATATTTACTAAAGAAGTGATGGGGTGTAGTGGGGGTATTGTAAGGATGCTTGCCCAGTGATTATTATTATTGGGTTATTTAATTTTAATGAAAGAATGGTGTGCTTATTATGGACATTGCCATATGTGCATAAATAAAAATATAAAATAAATAAAATAAATAAGTGTATCATTATAATAGATAATGTGCTTGGGTGATGGATGCATAATTAAAAAAGAACCGGATAATAGAGTAGCCGGTTCTAATTGTAATATCGTGACTTAGTGATGATGTTGAGTAAAGTGAATTTCTTACTAAAACACCTTAAACTATGTATAATTTTATTATACAATTACTTTATTAGATCACATGCTCTTTCAATTTCTACATATGAATATCATATTTTATTTTTCATTTATATTATTTATGCGTATATGATGCTCCTAAACAGGTGTTCTATATTGGTATTGGATTCCAGATTTATGAAGGAAAAAAGAATCTTAGACTTAGAGAATTTGTGACACAAATGCCTTCTTTTGTTAAGGATACAATGGAAGTCCTACACCAACTGGAAAATATCCAACTAACAGAAAATACCATATTGGTAACGGCAGATATTGAGGCCCTTTATACAAGCATTGACCACCAACTAGGCCTTAAAGCAGTACAACACTTTTTAGACTGTTCCTCTGGGGAAGACAAAGAACATGATATTTTTATCATGACTTTACTTAAATTTATTCTATATCACAACTACTTTGACCAACAATTTTACTTACAAATCAGAGGTACCGCGATGGGAACAGCCTGCGCACCAACTTATGCCAACCTCTTTTTAGGTTGGTGGGAGCAGCAGATAGTATTCTCAGACACACTTGCCACCTTTACAAACCATATATCACTCTGGTTGAGGTACATTGACGATGTGCTCTTCCTTTGGGAAGGACCACCAGATATGCTTATGGAATTCCTAAACAGATTAAATAACAACAATCTGAACATAAAATTAACTTATGAATTCAACAATCAAGAAGTGACATTTCTGGATTTAAAAATATCAAAAGGGGAATTGGGAACGATCAGAACTGATCTTTTCCACAAAAAAACAGCAACTAACAACTTGCTCCATGCAACCAGTGGTCATTCTCCAAACACAATAAAAGCTTTACCAATTGGGGAATTTTTAAGAATGAAGCGGAACTGTTCAGACCCAATTACCTATAAACAAAGAGCAGATGAATTACAAGTTTGGCTGCAACAGAGGGGATACAGTAACAGGAGCATCAAAAGACCAAGATACCGAGCAAATCAAACTGAAAGGAAGGATTTACTTAAAAAAAAACATAAAGCCAAAGAACACTAGGCTAATTGTTACTTATTCACCACAAATAAATGAGGTGATAAACATCCTCAATAAACATGTACACATTCTCCAAGCAGATCCCAAGATTAACAACATTGTGGGAAAAAAGATACAGATTGGCTATAGGCGGACCAAAAATCTTAAAGATGTACTAAGCCCTAGCCATTTTGTGAAAAAGAAAGTCAAAGATAACCCAATCTCTATGGGTAACTTCAAATGCAGAAACTGTTCTATATGTAACCATCTGCTACCAGTTAAATCTGTTAGAGACAGATTTGGTCACAAACATACAATTCAATCACATATCAACTGTAACACCGTAAATATTATTTAAGCAATAACATGCAGTTGTGACATGATTTATGTAGGAATGTCCACAAGGAAATTACGAACCAGAATGCTAGAACATCTTAGCAATATCAGAAATGCAGCCAAAGATACTGCTAAACAAAAAAACATCACACGTGTGGCATCTCACTTTCTAGCCCATCACAAAGGTCAAACTACAGCATTTCGCTGCTATGGACTTGAAAAAATCTCTTTAGGAATTAGGGGAGGTAACCTTGAAGATACCTTACTCAAAAGAGAAAGTCGTTGGATTTATCTAATGAATTCTGTCTCCCCCATGGGAATGAATGAACATAATAATTACTTCACCTATTTGTAAAAACTTTAACTTAACAATGAATTCAGAAATACTGTTATAGATAGTGGCACAGCTACACGAGACAATAGAGTACATAAATACAATTACAGTAATAACTATAAATTTACATATCATTACATTCTTTTTCCTTCATAAATCTGGAATCCAATCCCAATATAGAACACCTGTTTAGGAGCATCATATACTCATAAATAATATAAATGAAAATTAAAATATGATATTCATATGTAGAAATTGAAAGAGCATGTGATCTAATAAAGTAATTGTATAATAAAATTATACATAGTTTAAGGTGTTTTAGTAAGAAATTCACTTTACTCAACACCATCACTAAGTCACGATATTACAATTAGAACCGGCTACTCTATTATCTGGTTCTTTTTTAATTATGCATCCATCACCCAAGCACATTATCTATTATAATGATACACTTATTTATTTTATTTATTTTATATTTTTATTTATGCACATATGGCAATGTCCATAATAAGCACACCATTCTTTCATTAAAATTAAATAACCCAATAATAATAATCACTGGGCAAGCATCCTTACAATACCCCCACTACACCCCCTCACTTTTTTAGTAAATATTAATTCACAAACATATATTCACTTTGATATACGATTTTAGATAATCACTATTTTCACTAGTTCCTTAGAGTCACTTAACATCCAATGTTAAGTAACACAAAAGCACAAAATTTAAAAATGAAAAACAGCAAACCATAATCTAAAATAATATTTTAATAAACCTATACACAAATCTTAATATTACTCTATGCAATCATATAATAGCTTATAACTCTTCTTCATAATTCAAAAGTGAATTACATAATAACGTACAACATCTCATCACAACCTAGATACTAATGCCTAAGGGATGCAATTGTGAGGGCAATAACATAATATCCCACGTATATAACCTCATCTCACTGATATAATATTTATTAAATCATGATAGATCTAATCAAGATAAAATATGGAATGAAAAATGGAGACTATCATAGATTTTAATATCTGTAGTCTACGAGATATTTTCGGCACAGAAATTTTGAATAAGCTATAGCATAAGTTCGATATATACCTTACTAATAGCTATTTACCAACTTAATTTCATAAAACAAACCTTTAGTTTTTAATTTGTTATAAAGAAATAACATATTGCCACTATCTATACACTAGGCTTCATTGTGTAAATTCTGGATTGAATATAAGCAATTTCCTAATAAATGCAATTATAACTTTCGCAATAAAGGAATATAATACGGCATTGGAAGCTACGTTATACTCTGCATTCGTTTCAACTAAGGCTCCCATTGGCCATTACGTCCAAATAGGCGTGTTTCCTTAGAACAGAAAAGACCGCGAAAACCGCGGCGCCCCGCCTTCGAAAAAGCCGGTTCACCCGGCGAAACATGTCAGGAGAAGGGGGAATTGGGTCCCCTCTATTTTAGAATTTGGATGAACTGTTAGTTATGTAAATTTGATATCTGAGCTGACGATCAAACGTATACTCAGATTAGCCAGTTAGCCATATGATCTCAGGAGTATTACTCCATATATTGAGACTTGACGTCTCTGAGAGCGGTTACAGCTGCTACCGCTGCCTTTTGGGTCTGTCTAACTACTATTGAAATCATTATTGAATAGCAACACTGTTGCGTTATAGGTTGCAACTGTAATATTATTGCGGTCATAGGTTGAAAACACACTGTTATAATTTATTAACATACTATATTGGGGATCTTTATATCAATACTATTTGACGACTGGGTATTGTACAAATGTGACTAAGACTAATAGCTAATCTCACTCGATAGTATATAATTTATCCTGTACGGTATCACTAACTGACAAACAACACTTTGTGGTTATATTACTTGATAGACTGCCACTGCGGGTATCGATACTGGAAAACAAGATTCATATTACATAGGACCTAAGCATTGTCAATTTAGCTAAGCAAGCAACGATCCTCAATCAAATATACGATAAGGATCAGAGCAAATCACAGAATACATTTGCTTACATACCATATATAATTATTATATTGTTATTAAGCTTTCTATGCACATTACTTACTACTGTTATTGATTAATGCAACATCCTTTAATTATATTGAGTCTTGTGGAATATACTTACTATAAGATAACTAACACCTCTGGACTGTGATCAAGTCAGCTTATGGATACTGACAACCACTTACAGTGATTACTATCACCACTATTAGTCCTAATAGGAGTAAGCTTTTCAAGTAACTCTTCTTATATCACACAATCGTATATACCTAAGTATATTGGTATCCCCTTATATAGATTAATACAACCCTATGGCATAACATAGGAATATCACAACCCTGAAGAATAACCAAACCTCATTATTAAAAAGACATACCATTATCGTTCTATATGGGTAACCTATGTCTATACATGACAACCTATAATGCTCAACATTCATCTCTTTTTAATTTGATTTAGATTTGATCTAAGGCCAGCGGCTAATAACCAATAGAAATAGGAGCAAACACACAATAAGTGGCAGCACTGTATTAACTATATACAATTAACTCTTTTGGGTCAATAGCACGCAATTCAGTGCTGACTTACAAGTATTCCTTATTTATTGGTTCACTTTACTAATGTGAGACGCCAATCATAATCGCAATAACTGACTGACTATAAATATTACAAGGTCTGTCAGATATTCTCAGACGAATTACACAATACTACCTATCAGTTCTCCAGTGTTTTTAAATATACCCAGTTTTTAATAAATCCTATTAAAGTGTTTATGTTTTTAATGTGTCAATTTTTTCACACACAACACGCCACACCTTTATGAATTGATGAGGGAGTGAGTGCTTTCAAGTGTACTCTTTTTTGTGACTTCTTGGTCACTAACTCTACATTGTGTTTAAGTACACAGCACCCATTGGGCATTAAATAATAAATATAAGGCTACTTTTTGACTATTATTAGCCCATCCCTCTTTACTTCAGTAGTGCCATCACACTTTCTTTCCTCCTGAAATCTATAACAGTCACCCAGAAGACCAAACTCCCGAATGAAATGTGATATCTGTATTAAAATGATATAAAAGACACAAGGTGCTTATATGGCCTAGTATTGTTAGGGCAATGATGAATAAAGACCAAAGAAAAGAATGGTACTCACAATAGTTGTAGCATCTCCATTGATGCTAGTAGAGCAGGATGGGGTCAATACAGTCACCCAACAGACTTGGTACAAAGGCACTCAGGATAAAACAGTGGTCCAGAGATCAGACAGCAATCAGGAAATTCCAATAGGACCCCAGCAATAATAACCAGGTCCCAGAAAAAGGCAGCAAGTGTTCAAAGTAAAAAATTACTATATTAAAATCATAGGCAACTCGTTTCTCAGCCAATGGCTGTTTCATCAGGCTTAATAAAACATTTACAGAACACTTGCTATATATGCCATAAGTCTAATTAAAAAATAACTATCACATGGTGAGGGGAAGGTCTATACTAATTGATGGTACTCAAATAGCCAATCAGATTGCTAGTAACAAAGAGGATCTAACATCAACATTATACAAACAAAGTTTCATTGAAAACATATATATCTACAAATGATTGTCAGTATAGTTGATCAGCAAAAATTAATAGCATACACAGATTGGAAACTCTATTCATCTTTTGATCGTAATAACATTGTATCAAAACAGAGCACACAAAATAAAGTTTGAATTGATCAAGTAACAAGACATACCTAATAACATTATGCAGGTCTGATAATTCATAGTGTTTCTCAGATCGTGTTATAGCAGGGTTATATTTAAATGTAGCAATAATAGACTTAGTCTGTGTGGCTAAAATTAGCAACATCGTAACTGGCGTCTTACAAACCCTATTACGCATGTCTGACCACGACTTGTCAATCAAATGTGAATCTATCAAATGATTGGTCAGAATACGATTCATAGTACTATGCAGATGAATATGTGGGTTGTGAAAGGGGTGTGAATAAACAACATATCCGTGATAGAAGCCGATTCGTAACGATGACAGGTCATATAAAATTCTAATCCTGACAGAAGATATTTAGTCGTCATTGTGATGCAGCTCTAACTGTTTAATACAATGCATTGTATAACGGAACTAACACTCGTGAGAGTGAGACTGAACAACTTAAGGCAGCGGAAAAACTAAAGTCCAAAAAATGTTGCTGGTGGACTGTAATACTGTTGAATTCTTTCTAATTATTGTTGGAGAAAATACATTTTAACCATTTTATATTTTAATTTAGGAAAATTGTCCTTAAATCTGATCAACAGATATATATATATATATATATATATATATATATATATATATATATATATATATATATATAAAAAGATAGATTAAAAAGATATTATAGATAGATGATAGATAGATAGCTAATAGATAAATAGATAGATAAATAAATACATAAATAAATATATGATAGATAATCTCACCTTGTCCTATAAAATAATACTAATGTGTATTTAAACTGAAAATATTTTATTATTTCAACTAATTATTTTCCATTTTATTTGTAGCATAAACTGGCCCTTTTTTCCTACACTTTTTTCTTTAATTTTAAAGGTCTCTTTACTTTATTTATTATCAAAGGCTGAGATTTTTTTTTTATAAATCCTTTACATTAACTGTGCAAACGCAGTTTTAACTTTGAATGCAACATGTCATTCTACCTCCTATACATAAAATGTTTCAAGGTAATTTGATAAATCATTATTTGTACAATAAGGTACGTCAATGCATTACACATTTTGTATAAACTCCATCAGAGAAAAAAAAAACACTCTGCAGCATTTAGTGGGTGAGTAGGCCAAGGAAAAACTGTACTATAGGAATGGAACATTTGGAACAAAACATGTTGACAGAGCAATTGAGTCCAACAACAATTTTGTGCACTTGTAGTTTTGCTCTAAAATTTGCATCACTAACCAGTTTGTTTATTTTAGTAACAAACTTTAAAACAAAATTACATTGATTTTATTTTTTATTTGGATTTGTTAATTTAATCAACATTCTACTGTAATTATCTTGAAAAGAAGTCATTGCATTTTTGCAAACAAAAGCCTTTGATACTGGAGCAATCATGAATAAGTATTCTCGTACGGGTACAAAAAATATATTAAAGCTCAATCATTTAAATGTAATTTTACAATACATTTTTTAATTCTAAACTAGCATAATGCTGTAGCAACAAGTGATACAATACATGCTCAACACATTAAAATCACATTTTTTTTTTAAAACAGATCAACTCAAACCATTTATTTGCTACATATAGTGAACAATTTATTTCAGAACCATCAGTGCAAAAAGTCACAGGGTGCAATTCTCAACCTTGCTAGGTTTGATGAGGTCAGAGTTCTGAGACAACTCTGTTAAGTAAATCTCTTATAAAACGGCCTTTAATTGTATGTTTCACTTGGAGATATTTTTTTAGCATATAATTAGTTATTCAGTAGGTGTTGATTGTAAAAATGAGCTCAGCAAATAGTCTCTACAACTTCAGTAAGTTCGTTATATTAAATCCATCTTGACATCTTGAAGAAGCAAAGATGATAAAATGTGTGCATAAATTAACAGTGTGGTAAATTTGAAGTTATACTTTGATATGAAAATTGAGTTTTACATTAAAGAGGTATTGCACTCAAAAGTGTTTTATCCTCTATGTGAAAGGGTAACATTTAAATATGATGACATTTGTATTGCCTAAATAAATATGAAGACTATTAAGCTATTTAATTCTATACTATCATACAATTATTATTTAAGCAATTGCTGTTGGAATAGGGATTGTAAGGTATCAGAATATGGGTTACTCCGGTGCCGACTAACCTTTGTTGTCTAGAGGTTGTTATTACAATATTATTATTATTCTTTATTAATAAAGCGCCAACAGATTCTGCAGCACTGTCCATGGGTACAAAAATAAAAGTACAATATTGATACAATACAATACAATGCAATACACTATAATATAAGACATCCCACACAATTTAACAAACAAATACAGGGAACTTGAGGGTCCTTTTCCTCTGGCAACTTACAATAATGGAAAAGCTTTGTCCTATAAAAATTTCAGTGAGACAGCAGGACAGGCTGTTCCAGTGGGTTACAAACAGATAACTGTACAGCATTATGGTGTAAATGGAATGTAACAACGTTCAGAGAAACCGACCAGAGTTAAACAGGCAGATAGCCTTGTCACAAGAATGAAAGTAATTTTCACAATAGATGTTATTAGATACTTACATCGTAAACTTTGAAAGATGTCCTCCCTTAGTGACTCCCTCTGGGGAGCCATAGAGCAGGAAGTACGATTCATTCAGTGAAACACTGACACAAGAATCCCCCTCCATCCTGCTCCAGAATCGGTCTGACCCAGGAAATACAGGATAATATTGAAAGAAACAATCACCTTATTCTGTTGAGGACGCAAGGCCTTTCCGATTCCTACATCTGAAACTCATAGAGTGAAATTTTCCAGCTTACTGAAAAGGAGTCCTAAGAGAGGGACTAGCCATAGGAGGTTTGCTGCACAACTTAAGACTGTTACCCCAGAAGGGAGTCCCTGAGGGAGTACATATTTCGAAGTTTACGGTATAAGTACCTAATAACACCTATATTGAAAATGACTTTCATACTTGTGACAAAGATTTCCTGTCTCAACACAGGAATCGAGGATTTTGCTCATGCAATTTGCTTTTCTACCTGGAACTGGATTGAATCTGTATATTCTATTGGCCACATTCTGTTCAATTTATGAACTTATTATGAACTCATTATTGACTCATTGGGATACTATTCATCTATGTAGTGGATCTACACATTTTCTTGCTTACAGCTGAAGTCCGGTGTGCAGTAGCACATACCATTGTGTCTTTGTTTTTAGGAATTTTAGTGATTTATTTATTTGTTTTCAATACATGAATTCATGCTTCATTTTTGACCTTTTTAAACCCTGTTTTTAACTTTATTTATTTATTTATTATTTATTTATAAAATATTTTACCATATATATATATATATATATATATATATATATATATATATATGTCCTGGGTCCACAAAACATTGCATTGATACCATAAGGTACAATAAAATACAAAAACAATAATAATACACAATATATGCAAAATTTTACATAGAACTGGTAGGAAATATATAATCAACCATGACAGGTGCATTCTGTTTTGAGATATGTAGAGAGGGATCTCTTAAAGGATTTTAGGCTTGGGGAAGGTTTGAAAGTGTGCGGGAGGTTGTTCCATAATTGTGGTGCTCTGTAGGAAAAGGAGGATTGCGCTGCTTTCTTTTTGTATTAAGGCAAGCTAAATAATGAGCTGGTACTGGATCGGAGGTTTTAGGGGGTGGGAATAGCTGGGGAGAGCATTCTGCTCAGGTAGGGTGGAAGCTTCCCAGAAAAGCTCTTAAACACAAGGCTGGAAATGTGGAGGGTGCATTTGGATTCTAACGACAGCCAGTTTAGTTCTTTTAGCGTCACAATGGTGGGTCCTGTAATTACATTGTAGCACAAAGCAGCAAAACGAGTTATACAAGGTGAGTTTGCGGTGCGGGTACATATACTACATCCCAATAATCAATGATTGGCATCAGCATTTGCTGTACAATCTTTTTCTTTACTGTAGAGCTGAGGCAGGATATGTTTCTGTACAGGGCACCTAGTTTTGGATAAAGTTTAGATGCAAGTTTTTCTATGTAGAGGCCAAAAGATAGATTGGGGTCTAACAACATATCCAAGTATTTGAAAGAGTAAATTGTTTTATTTAGACGCATATATTTGCAATCTCTATTTTCACTCTTCCTATTCTAATCACACCACATAGTTACTACATTGAATTAGCTTCTTTTTTAGTGCCTCGGCACAAAGGGATTTTTTGTGTTTTCAGACAATGGGCTAGATTACGAGTTTGGCGTTAGCCTTAAAAAGCAGCGTTAAGGGGTCCTAATGCTGCTTTGTAACGCACACTGGTATTACAAGTTTGGCAGGTTCAGGTGTACCGCTCATTTTTCTTCCGCGACTTTTCCATACCGTAAATTCCCTTACGTCAATTGTGTATCCTATCTTTTTAATGGGATTTTCCTAACGCTGGTATTACAATTCTTGGAAGAAGTGAGCGGTACAGCCTCTACCTCCAAGACTCCTACCGCATTTAAAAGTCAGTAGTTAAGAGTTTTATGGGCTAACGCCGGAACATAAAGCTCTTAACTAAAGTGCTACAAAGTACACTAACACCCATAAACTACCTATTAACCCCTAAACCGTCCCCACACATCGCAAACACTATAATAAAATTATTTAACCCCTAATCTGCAAACCGGACATTGCCGCCACCTAAATTATACCTATGAACCCCTAATCTGCTGCCCCTAACATCGCCGACACCTACATTATAGTTATTAACCCCTAATCTGCTGCCCCAACGTCCCCGCTACCTAACTACAATTATTGACCCCTAATCTGCCGACTGGACATCGCCGCCATTATAATAAATGTATTAACCCCTAAACCGTAACACTCCCGCCTCGCAAACACTATAAAATCTGTTATTAACCCCTAATCTGCTTTCCCTAACATTGCCGCCACCTACCTACAATAATTAACCCCTAATCTGCCTCCCCCAATGTCGCTGCTACTATATTAAATGTATTAACCCCTAAACCTAAGTCTAACCCTAACACCCCCCTAACTTAAATCTATTTTTAATAAATCTAAATAAAATTACTATAATTAAATAAATTAATCCTATTTAAAACGAAATACTTACCTATAAAATAAACCCTAATATAGCTACAATATAACTAAAAGTTACATTGTAGCTATTTTAGGATTTATTTGTATTTTACAGGCAACTTTGTATTTATTTTAACTAGGCACAATAGTTATTAAATTGTTATTAACTATTTAATAACTACCTAGATAAAATAAATACAAATATGCCTGTAAAATAAACCCTAACCTAAGTTACAATTACACCTAACACTACTCTATAATTAAATTAATTACCTAAACTACCTACAATTAAATACAATTAAATTAAATAAACTAAATTACGGAAAAAAACAAAACACTAAATTACAGAAAATAAAAAAGAAATTACAATATTTTAAACTAATTTCACCTAATCTAATTCCCCTAATAAAATAAAAAAGCCCCCCAAAATACTAAAATTCCCTACCCTACACTAAATTACAAATAGCCCTTAAAACTCCCTGAAGATCACCCTACTTTGAGCCGTCTTCATCCAATCCGGCAAGAAGAGGTCTTCCAGAGGGTCCGAAGTCTTCACCCTATCCGGGCATAAGAGGACATCCAGACCGGAAGAAATCTTCATCCAAGCGGCATCTTCTTTCTTCATCCTTCCGGAGCAGAGCGGCACCATCTTGAAGACCTGACGCGGAACATCCTCCTTGACCAACGACTAGACGACGAATGACGGTTCCTTTAAATTACGTCATCGAAGATGGCGTCCCTCGAATTACGATTGGCTGATAGGATTCTATCAGCCAATCAGAATTAAGGTAGGAAAAATCCGATTGGCTGATCCAATCAGCCAATCGGATTGACCTTGCATTCTACTGGCTGATCGGAACAGCCAATAGAATGCAAGGTCAATCCGATTGGCTGATTGGATCAGCCAATCGGATTGAACTTCAATCCGATTGGCTGATTGAATCAGCCAATCGGATTTTTCCTACCTTAATTCCGATTGGCTGATAGAGTAAGCAACGCTGGTATTACAGTGAGAAATGGCGCTAAATTTGCTCAATGCTCTTCTGAGGCTAACGCAGCCATTCAGAAAACTTGTAATACCAGCGTTGTTTAAAGTGAGCGCTGGAAAAAAAAGGCTCGTTAGCAATGCACGGCTTTACCGACAAAACCCGTAATTTAGCAGTTAGTATCTCTCACACTTATTATCTCTCACACGTGATATTAATTTCTTTGGAAGTAATCTCAGGGGGAATCTCTCTCTCTCTCTCAAACAAGAAAAAAATATTTTTTAAGGACATATATTGTCTCACTATAATGCCGGAGAGAAGAAATGAAGGAGAAGTAATTGAGAGAGAAAAAGTTACATTTCAATCCACCAAAAAAATAATATTGTGCAATTTTTTAATGAACTTTTGCAATTTCTCCCTTAATACGCATCAAGCACTAAGCTATACCAAAATCGTATAAAATAAAAGAATAGGAACCCATCTTCAGCCAATTCTATCTATTGTGTTTTTTGTATACACGGTGTAGATTCATTAAAGTTCTATCTCACCAAACCAGAAAACAGTGCTTTCTTATTCAATAATTGAAAATATAAAAAGAAAATACTTTTGAAAAATTAAAAGTGTCAATATAATAATTGCACAAGCATGCCCAGTATACCCAATATGCTTATATACAATATACAAATGGCACTCATAGTTTTTACCAGTGATCAGGATGGTTTGAATTGCAATAGGTTAATTTCAAAATGTAAATGATTATTTCCCTTACACACTGCATAAATAAGTTAATTAAAAAGAACTGTAATATAACCTTAAACGGTATGCAATTGCCTTTGTATATGTTAGTTTCAGTTTGATTACAGTTTCTATCTTGATAACGAGTACTTAACAACCGGAAACATATTTTCAGAATTTTTTGTATTGAGAACTTGTTTATGGCAGTGGAATTGGTGGTTGAATACATTTGAAAGGTACTCACACAAAAAAACATGCTTCCAATATCAGCCAAAACCATGTTATTGGGCCCAAAATAGGAAAGATTAGAATTGATCTCTTAGTTATAAAATGAAAAATAGTAGTGCACACCAATGAAAGAATGGACTTAATTTTTCAAGACTGGACATCATGTGTAGACATTAACATTTATGTTTGTAAAATCTGTTCTGTTCTTTCATGCACCCACTAAAACTGGGATTGTGGACAGGCTTTTTTATATTTTATTGTAATATGTAAATTTTATTGACTAGCAGTCCACTTGTATGTCCATCAACATTACCTGTAGGGTGTGTGGCAGCACAGGCGCACAGTAAATAAGGTACTCTCCACGCACACATAAATACAGCTGTGCATGACAGTAGGCACTGATGGAGAAGCAGTGTACTACAGTTATTTACTAATGGAACGCCACACAGTAGGGGATGTTTCTGAGGTGGCTGCCAGATATGCTTGTGGGTCATGAGGTTACTGAGGTGCAGACTGCAAAAACATGGGAACTGCAACTGATAAGGTACTTATTTTTAATGCTACATTATTCTAATCTCCACATTTAGCCGCACATTTAATGAGTTCCTTCAATACTTTCAGGCCTGTTAAGTGTATATATAGATTTAGAAGCACAGCTCATATCCTTTATTTATCTTACATACGCATATATATATATAAAGGGTGGTGGATTTATGGAATAAACTTCCAATTGAGGTGGTAAACACAGACTGTGAAGGAATTAAAAAATGCCTGGGACATACGTAAGGTTATCCTAAAAAAAAGGAATATATAATAGATTTGATGGGCCTTTTTGGTTCTTATCTACCGCCAAATTCTATGTTTTTATGTTTCTATTTAAATATTTCTATATACTATATATATATATATATATATATATATATATATATATATATACAAGTATCCAAACAGGTGCACTCACTGTGACACAAGGCATCTGCCGGGGTGCTGCGTAGAAAACATATAGCAATATCCGTTCAACCCCTGAAGGTAGAGAAAACGCTTCACTCTCCGGTCTTGTCAAATATCCTTTATTAGGTATCCAGCTTCAATTAACAATTCCCCCAAACGTTTCAATACCGGCTGGTATCTTTATCAATGGGTAATCAGAACATATCTATCCTAAAAGAACCTTCTTTTGGGATAGATATGTTCTGATTACCCATTGATAAAGATACCAGCCGGTATCGAAACGTTTGGGGGAATTGTTAATTGAAGCTGGATACCTAATAAAGGATATTTGATAAGACCGGAGAGTGAAGCGTTTTCTCTACCTTCAGGGGTTGAACGGATATTGCTATAAAATATATATATATATATTTCTTTTTTTTTAAATGATCCAAAATTACAAAATGTGTTCCTGCCTATAAGTATCAATTTTCTCTGCCAGTGTCTTTGGTTTGTTTGTTTTTTTGTTATAAAATTAAAATAATATCTATATATTTATTAAAACAAAAAATATTGTCTTTACCCCCATACTAGGCACTATGTTCCGCTCAAATTAATACACTGATACCAAATACTGGGATATAAAGGCAGCAGCTTGCTTTATTAAACATATAATAAATCACATTACCATAACTTTATAAAATAATCCATTAAACATTAACATAAAGCCCCATGGTGCTTGTCTGGCCACCAAAGGTGCCCTCCAATATACCTGAGAAGGGCATGCCCCACATGTATAAAATTCTCCCCTGTCAATCAAACAGGAGGTACCAACAATTTCAACTCTGACCAAAGCCACCACATAGGCAAGCACCCCCCGCCAGCTGCGACAAACCAAATCAAACAAAAGGGAGGGAGGGAGTGAGGGAGGGAAGGAGGGAGGGAGGGTGGGAGCTTCTCCTTGCATGTTTTGCTCCAGATGTGAGTTGCACTTCCTTTCCCACCTTTTATTTATGCCCGGTTACCACACCCACTAACCTCAAGATGATCCCTTCACATGGCCTACATAGGGTTCACAAAACCCTTACATCAATTTATTCATTCAGTGTTTCTCTTTCTGATTACAGTACTGTACAATCTTTCTGAACCATAAAAAAGTGTATAGCCAATCACCACATCTAGGCAAGTATCCCCACATGCCATTCCACAGAAGTGCAAATTAGATATACAATAGCTCACAGTTTTTGCTTTCATACTGTGTCTAACCAGAGTACCCCCTTATGGGGTCAGCCACTCTATGGAAGCAAATATTGGGAGATATTGTATATCTAATTTGCATATATTTCCCAGGGTTCTATCCAGGGTATTCCAAAAGAGCTATATCCCTTGCTGAACAAAGGTTACCATCTATGTGTCAACAAATACTATAGCAGCATAGATATGTTTAAAATTTGATTTTGTTTTGAAACACTAGTCTGTGGCACAGTGCATAAAAATCTCACAGCTTTCCCCTAGAAGCTGACATATGATGAAAATTGTAGAGAGCGCCGACACTTTGGTACACTGACAAAAAATACATGTAGATGCTGGCCACAATGTCTGTCTGTCATGGTATAAGATGCAAAAATCCAAAAAACAAAATGCCTTTTTGAGTACAGAAAATATATGGGGGTAGTAGATTTAGCTGATCGGTGCATACAACCATATCTGGTTCACCGCCAGACCAAAACCTTGTACAAAAAATTAGCCATATACTTATAACACAGGTAGCAGTCTATAATTCATATGTGTTGTACAAAAAACTTGTATCAGATATTTTGTTTAGCCAGCCCCTTAATCCTCCCATATTTGAATCAGAGAATGTCCCAAGGCTTTGTGGCAAGCACTTTCCTTGTAGGATTGCCCACCATACCTAGCAAAAAATCATTTAGAAAATGAGTATGTTACAAAAAATGAGTTAGGAGGGATTCTAGCTACTATTGCCGTTCCTGATAATCGCTACCTGGTCTATGTATTACAGACTGTTTCAGAATCTTCCATATAAATGAATACTAAAAAATATATTGGCACAATAATCAGAGTATATTAAGGGAAACATGAAAATAAGGTGCAAACCCCTCTTAAATATTAACACACAAACTAAGAAAAAAAGAGAGGGGCTTATGCACACATCCTTATAAAAAATAGTTAATAAAAGGGAAGATTTGATTGAGAATTAATTAAAAGTCATTAGAAACATAGAGGACATATTAACAAAGGTCTTGCGGACCTGATCCGACAGTACGGATCAGGTCCGCAAGACCTCGCTGAATGCGGAGAGCAATATGCTCTCCGTATTCAGCATTGCACCAGCAGCTCACAAGAGCTGCTGGTGCAACGCCGCCCCCTGCAGACTCGAGGCCAATCGGACGCCAGCAGGGAGGTGTCAATCAACCCAATTGTACTCTATCGAGTTGAATTGTGGTGATTCCTGTCCGCTCATCAGAGCAGGCGGACAGAGTTATGGAGCAACGGTCTTTAGACCGCTGCTTCATAACTTGTGTTTCTGAAGACTCACCAGAAACACAGGCCCTCAAGCTCCATACGGAGCTTGATAAATGGGCCTCATAACATCCTCAAATCCTAGGAATAGTATAACTGACAAATATATACACAGACATATCCTCTGAGGAAGCGTTATGCGGCACTTGCTATGTTAATTCTAATGTTAATTTTGGGTCCCCAGATTGTAAGCGCTTAGTCTACTTTCTTATAAGCAAGTCGCTGCAACATTTGATATTTGGTGATTCACTTTTATTCAATATGGATATTATGATGGCAGGTATAGCTTCGGCTGATTTGTTTTTAATTCTGCCCTACTGTCTCAAAGGCAGTGTAGACCCAGTAAATCAAGGTGTCAAATTTCCATGTATGAAGACTTAAATGGGCAGGCACAATTGTTGGTCTGAAACTTCCAAAAACCTCAAAAAAACTGTAGATGTGAGTATTGAAGCACTCGTGCAAAATCCCTAAACAGAAATATGAGTGTTTTACAGCAGTAAAATATATAATAATGATGGTGTAAGTGCAGTGTTGGTATGAAAAATGCAAAAAAAAATATGACCACTAAATTTGGCCAAGTTTTGTGACTAAGTTTGCTTGTCCCTGGACTTGCAAGGGAGTGGGCACCTGGCATGCTCAGGCACAGTCATGGTATTTTCCTATTAATTTTAAGCCAGTTAAATTTCAAAATGTTTCAGTGAAATCTCATAAGATCACAGCAAAGGCAAATAATTACATCAGCACTGTGAATGCTGATTGGCTATTGTTTTTTTTCCCCACTTGCAGCTGGACAGCAGCTGAAGTGTAACTGTTTACACAGCACTTACTCTGGTGAGCTGAAGAAATTGTGAGGTAAAATATCTTCCTTTTTTACATAAAGATGCTCAGGTGATATTTTCTTGTCAGCTTTTTACAATTATGCTGCATCAATTTCAAGTGATTTAGAATATGAGTAATATGTCCCTTTAAGGGGTCAAAGATGTACAAAACGCCCATTTGTGGACTTATCAAGTGCCCAGAGGTGTTGAATTAGAAAAGGTAAAACTGGACTCAAAAAGATGTTGAAAAGTGACTTAAAAATGGCTTGTGATCAACGTGAACTTTTCGGTAACATATTGAGAATCTGAAAGCATGTTTGTGGGTGTGGGAAACAGGCAAAAAAAATACGCCTAGATTTAGAGTTTGGCATTAGCCGTCAAAGCAGAGTTAAGGGGTCCTAACGCTGCTTTTTACCGCCCACTGGTATTTAGAGTCAGCCAGGAAAGGGTCTACCGCTCACTTCCTTTCCGCGACTCCAGGCTATCGCAGATCCCCTTACGTCAATTGCGTATCCTATCATTTCAATGGGATTTGCCTAACGCTGGTATTTGGAGTCTTGGAACAAGTGAGCGGTAGAGCCTCTACCGACAAGACTCCTACCGCCAAAAAAAGTCAGTAGTTAAGAGCTTTATGGGCTAACGCCGGAATATAAAGCTCCTAACTACTGTGCTATAAAGTACACTAACACCCATAAACTACCTATGTACCCCTAAATCGAGCACCCCCCACATTGCAAACCCTCTAATAACATTTTTAACCCCTAATCTGCCGACCGGACACTGCCGCCACTTACATTATAACTATGAACCCCTAATCTGCTGCCCCTAACATCGCCAACACCTATATGATATTTATTACCCCCTAATCTGCCCCCCCCCAACGTCGCCGCTACCTAACTACACTTATTAACCCCTAATCTGCCGACTGGACCTCGCCACCACTATAATAAATGTATTAACCCCTAAACTGCCGCACTCCCGCCTCGCAAACATTATAATAAATTTTATTAACCCCTAATCTGCCCTCCCTAACATCGCCGCCAGCTACCTACAATTATTAACCCCTAATCTCCCGCCTGCAATGTCGCTGCTACTATAATAAAGTTATTAACCCATAAACCTAACTCTAACCCTAACACCCCCCTAATTTAAATATAATTTTAATAAAACAAAATAATATTCCTATAATTTAAAAAAAAAATTATTCCTATTTAAAACTAAATACTTACCTAGAAAAGAAACCCTAATATAGGTACAATATAACTAATAGTTACATTGTAGCTATTTTAGGATTTATAATTATTTTACAGGCAACTTTGTATTTATTTTAACTAGGTACAATAGCTATTAAATAGTTAATAACTATTTAATAGCTACCTAGTTAAAATAAGTGCAAAATTACCTGTAAAATAAATCCTAACCTAAGTTACAAATACACCTAACACTACACTATCATTAAATTAATTAAATAAATTACCTACAATTAGCTAAACTAAAATACAATTAAATAAACTAATCTATAATACAAAAAACAAACAAACACTAAATTACAAAAATAAAAAAAATATATATTATAAATAAGTTTAAACTAATTACACCTAATCTAAGCCCCCTAATAAAATAAAAAAGCCCCCCAAAATAAAAAAATGCCCTACCCTATTCTAAATTACAAAAGTAACCAGCTCTTTTACCAGCTCTTAAAAGGGCTTTTTTCAGGGCATTGCCCCAAAGTAATCAGCTCTTTTACCTGTAAAAAAAAAATACAACCCCCCCAACATTAAAACCCAACACCCACATACCCCTACTCTAAGCTACCCAAACCCCCCTTAAAAAATGCTACCCCCTGAAGATTTCCCTACCTTGAGTCGTCTTCACCCAACCGGACCGAAATCTTCATCCAAGGTGCGCAGAGGAGGTCCTTCATCTGGTAGAAGTCTTCATCCAGGTGGCGTATTCAATCTTCATCCATACGGAGCGGAGCCATCTTCCAAGGAGCCGACGCGGAGCCATCCTCTTCATCCGGAGTCTTTGTACACAATGACATTACCTTTAAGTGATGTCATCCAAGATGACATCCCTTCAATTCCGATTGGCTGATAGGATTCTATCAGCCAATCGGAATTAAGGTCGGAAAAATCTGATTGGCTGATTCAATCCCTTACTCATTGGAATTACCCTTCTCTACCATTTGGAGAGGGCAAAGAGCCCCAAACTCCAAAATCTCTATAAAACCCCCCCCACCTCAAACATACCTTAGTCCAACATATAGCCAATCAAATGAGGTAAGAAAAAGGAATAAGAACCATAAAAAGTAGCAGGGAAAAAAGATCTACTGAAGGATGGGGTCTCATTGACTCTCACCATCATGAAAGAAATTAATTTATCAGGTAAGTATAAATGATGTTTTCTTTAAAACAGGTGGTCAGAGTCCTTGATCCATTACTCATGGGAACTAATACCCAAAATGTGGAGTCCACAAGTAATAACAGAAAGGGAGGAATTTATAAAAACATATTTTTCACTGAGAAATTAAACCCACAACCTCAAATAAATACATTCTTTCTTATAAAGATTTATATATATATATATATATATATATATATATATATATATATATATATATATATATATATATACCTAAAATAAACAAACAGGCAAAAAAAATCAAACTGAGACCACTACCTGAAGAAACTTCCTAGCAAAGGCTGCTTCAGAAGAAACAAAAACCTCAAAAACCTCAAAATGAAGAATTTAAAAAAAGAAAACAAAGAAGACCAAATAGCTGCCTAACAATTTTAATAAACTGCAGTCTTCTTCTTGAAAGTCGAAGACGTTGCAACTGACCTAGGAGAATAAGCAGAAATCCGCTGCAGCTGAGGCAGACCTGCCTCCAAATAAGCTTTGAAAAACAAAAGTATTAACCAAAAGGCTAAAGAAACAGCAGAAATCTTTTGACCCTTTCTAGGATCAGAAAGAAGAACAAACTAAAAGTTTGTCTACAATCCTTACTAGCATCAATTAAATATTAAAGTTACCAAACAATATCCAGATAATGCAAAGATCTCTCAGAAGCAAACCTAGAATTAGGACACAAAGAAGGAACAACACTTTCTCAGAAGAAACCACGTTATGCAAAAAATCAAAATGAAGTTCGAAAAACATCCTTATCCTGATGAAACATAAGATAAGGAGGATCACAAAAAAAGAGCAGATAAATGTCTAGTCTATGCATAGGTTTAGAAAGAGTAGCCTGCAATATCGTTAACACCAGATTCTATGAAGGAGAAATAGGCTTGATAACAGATTAATATGAACCAGAGCCTGAACAAAACTATGAACATCAGGAAGATTACCAATCTTTCTGTGGAACTAAACTGAAAAAGCTGAAAATCTGCCCATTTAGAGAACTGGCAAATATGCCCTTATGTAGACCATCCTGCAAAAAAAAAGCACAATCCTAGGAATTCTGAAAGAATGCCAGGAAAAACCATGATTACAACACCAAGAAATATAAAGGCCTTCCAGATTTTCTAAGTTACAAGCTTACAAGCCTGAATCAGGGTTTCAATTGCAGAATCAGAGAAACCCCTATGTTGCAGGACTAAGCAATCAATTTTACATGCCATCAAGTTCAGAGACTTGAGATCCGGATGGATAAAACAAACCTTAAAATAAGAGGTCTGACCACAGAGGTAGAGGCCAATGAAGCCTACAAAAAATACAAAGATAAAACTTGTTTTTTCCCCCTTTCAAGAGGGACCATGATTAAAAAAGCTAGAAGAACCATACAAAGTTTGAAAACATAAAACTGGTGACCTTCCTTTTAGAGTACAAACAAATACAAAGTAATCTGCTAAACCAATTGCAGATTATCTCTAACCACTGATCATGCCTAAACAAAAAAAAAGGGTTGCAAATGCAGTGAGATACTGATAAAAAAGAATGTAATATACCTTTAAGCCAGACTTCGCCTCCACAAACAATTGCTACTTAAGCACACTTCATCAACCACTCCTTGCTTGAATATTCTATCACAGTGTAACAATTAGTTTGGATCTACTTTATTCCTGTTTGGATCCCTGTCTTGTACCTGGAGATAGCTCAAGCTCTAAACAACCTTCTCTGCTGTTTTTCCTGTCGCTTACTCAGAACGACTTTTGCCTTCTGTCAGGACTTCACTATTCATTATCCTGTCAACTTACCATGCTCCACCGGACTCACTTCCTGCAACCACGCTGTTTGTCAGTGTCTCCACTCTCATCCTTCTGGGAATCATCAAGCTGTCAGCTCACCATGCTGCACCGGACTCACTTCCTGCAAACATGATGTATCTCAGCATCTTCACTCTCTGCCTGCTGGGACTCATCAAGCTGTCAGCTTACCACACTGCACTGGAATCACTTACTGCAAACACGCTGTTTCTCAGCGTCTCCTCTCACTGCCTGCTGGGACTCATTCAAAACTGCAAGTACATTGCTACTCATATTGTTACTTAGAAAGCTGACACATACTTTCTACATTTGACTTTGAATTTAGTCTTTTTGTCACATTATAACACATCTCTGTCTTGGAAGTTGAACTTAATCTACATCTTGCTGCATAGTTATGTCTGCTACAGTTACTTGGAAATTTACCCTCTCCTTGTCAGATTATTTCTTGCTTTATTCAACAAATCTGCTTCCCTGCTTAAATTAACCAACAACCTTAAATCAGTACTACTGGTTATTACCCTTCTTCTTGCTCTCTCAACAATTTATATTTTTACAGAACATATACTTTGGGTTATTGGCTTATTGTATATGAATGTACCTCATGAGTTAATTGCTAAATTTTTGGCTTACCCATTACATTTTCAGTATATTTTGGTAAATATTTATTTAGCTACAAAACACAAATTCTGTTTAAAGGTATATTAAACGGATCGTGACATAATATTCAAGCCAATAAATTGATATTAAAAATGGATCCTAACGAGATTAATAGCCAATTTTCCACACTCAATAAAAAGATTGATTATCTCACAAGAGGATATTGTAACACCAAACCCTGCACCTATACCAGAGCCACAAATTAATCCCCTGAACCCATTTACAGGCAAAAGATCAGAATTTCAGGACTTTAAGAATGCCTGTCAACTACTATTTTCCATGAAACTGCGCACATACCACTCAGATAGAATAAAAGTGTGCACAATAATTTCATATTTGGCTGGGGAACCCAGAGCCTGAGCAAATGGGTTTTTCGAATCCAACGACCCCATTTTGAATTCCCTTGATGGTTTTTTTGCCACAATGGCTACACTATATGAAGATAGTAATAAACAGATAAACGCTGAAACAAAACTATGAGCTTTAAAACAAGGAAAACATCTCGTAGAGAATTATATAACCAAATTCCAAATGTGGTCATCCGATACTTTATGGAATGAGATAAGGCTGAAAAATCAATTCAGGTTGGCACTGTCAGAAACGTTAAAGGATGAGCTCTCATGAAGAGATGCCAGAAACACTTGATGCCTTTACTAAAAATATCAACCACCTTAGAATGAAGAATGAGAGAACGTCGAGCTGAGAGAATGAACACTGATACTATACACAACTGTATACACCCCTATGGAGATTGGCAAAATAAAGGGCCCTCTGACACAATAGGAAACGAACAGACAACGCATAGCAAATGTATGCTTATATTGCACCAGTAAGGACTACACTGTGTCTATCTGCCCTATACTGAACTGTCAGAAGAAGGGTAAGGAACTTTTTATAAGCACTTTGAATTCTACAAAAAAATCTTCACATTTAACATTTTCTTTATCATTTTAGTGGGACCATCAACAAGTCAAGAGTGAGGTGATAGTAGATTCAGGTGCTTATGGGTTGTTCATGGATGCAGAATTTGCAAAGATTAATAAAATCCCCACATTGTTGAAGTATTCTCTAGTGTTTGTGAAAGTAATTGATGGTACTTTTATGCATTATGGTCCAATCACTCACCAATCTATACCACTCTTACTCACCACTACACAAGGTCACAGAGAATTCGCTATCTTTAACATAATACCCACCTCACTACACCCAGTAATACTTGGTTACCCCTGGTTAAACAAACATAACCCTACCATAAACTGGACACATAACACCATTGATTTTGAATCCAAATA
Source organism: Bombina bombina (assembly GCF_027579735.1). NCBI lineage: Eukaryota > Metazoa > Chordata > Amphibia > Anura > Bombinatoridae > Bombina > Bombina bombina. Next base: position 831,818,640 of record NC_069503.1, on the reverse strand, counting down.
CTGTAGATCCACCTGTTTCCCTCACTATACTATAGCAAGTCTGGAGTTTGCCATGCCACCTCAATATGGGGATTTAAAAAATGTATTCAATATTAAGGAAGCTATCCCCCTCACAGAATTTACGATTGTCCTATTGATATTGCACCTGGTTCACAGATACCCTATGGTAAAATTTTCCATCTGTCACATTACGAGCTTCAGCATATAAGGGAATATATTAAAGAGAATTTAAAAAAAGGTTTTATTGTTCCCTCCACCTCCCCAGCAGTTGCTGGTATATTCTTTGTAAGAAATAAGGACTAAACTCTGAGACCGATAATAGATTACAGAGCCCTTAATTCAGTTACAGTCAAAAATTATTACCCACTTCCACTCATCCCAGAACTTCTAGAACGCCTTAATGGTGCCACCATATATACTAAACTAGATTTAAAAGGCGTATATAACTTAATCCGAATGAAGAAAGGTGATGAGTGGAAAATGGCATTTATAACAAGATACGGATTGTTTGAGTATAGAGTGATGCCTTTTGGGATCTGTAATGCCCCAGCGACTATTCAATATTTCATACATTATATTTTCAGAGACCTAACAGATAATAGTGTTATCATCTATCTAGATGACATTCTGATTTATTGAAAAAATAAGGAAGAACATGTAAAGCATGTTCGATGGGTCCTCACAAGTCTTCGAGATCACAGGTTATTTGCAAAATTAGAAAAATGCCAGATCCACGTAAATAAAATTAAATTCTTAGGTTACATAATCTCCCCAGATGTAATCCAAATGGACCCAGAAAAGGTCTCAGCAATAACTAACTGTCCAAGACCCACTTCTGTTAAATCTTTTCAAATATTTATTAGGTTTCTCAAATTTTTGCAGAATATTCATTTTTAACTTTTCAATTGTCAAACCCCTAACCAACTTAACCAAACAGAACCAAAAATTTATTTGGTCAGCTTCTTCAGAACAATCTTTTAACCAATTAAAAGAACGCTTTACTTCAGCACCAATTCTGCAATTACCAGACCCAACCTGTCGATTTATTGTAGAAGTTGACGCTTCAAACACAGGGATTGGAGCAATCCTATCACAACAAAAAATATTACCTCCAAACAACATCCAGTGACTTTTTTCCCACAAACTTTACAGCCAGCTGAAGTGAATTACTCTATCGGAGACAAGGAATTGTTAGCCATAAAATCTGCCTTAGAGGTTTGGCGACACATTCTGGAGGGTACCTCCGAACCTCTCCTGATATTCACTGATCATAAAAATCTGTAGTATCTAAAAAAGAATAAAACACTCTCCTCACGTCAAGTCAGATGGGCCCTTTTTCTAGACAGATTTAATTTTCAGATCACTTACTGTCCTGGCACACAAAACACAAAAGCTGATGCATTGTCACATATGCACAATTTTTCCCCTGCAGTACAGAATCCCATGTACATAATACCTCCTATCAAAATTATAGGATCCATTACACCTTTTTGAAAAGGATATTTTAAAAGCCCAAAAACTTGAAAAACCAGCAATGACTTCCCATTTGATAAATGGTTCCTCTGGTTTATATTTCAACAAAAATAGTTCATTTGTCCCCCACTCTCTGCGAGATGCTGTGCTAACACATTATCATGATACACCCTTAGCTGGACATCCAGGTGTACATAAAACCATTAAATTGATTAGAAGGAATTTCTGATGGCCTCGTATGAATCAAGCCATCCATGAATATTTAACTAGTTGTGAAACTTGTGCGAGAAACAAGATTGAACATAAAAAACATTCGGGTTTCTAATCCCTATTCCTAAAACCCCATGGTCAATGATATCAATGGATTTCATAGTAGAACTCCCACCTTCCGAAGAACACAATAAATCCTGGTAGTTGATCACTTAACGAAGTTAGCACATTTCATCCCACTTAAAGTGAAGGTCAAGTCTGGCACATTGCTTAACATTTTTCAATTGCTGCCATAAAATAAGTACGATCTTCATTCATCAATTTTTTAAAAAATATTGTTAACCTTTTTAATTTTCACCTTTTAATTCCGCTCCGTTTTCAGCGTATTATCCGCCCGCCATACTCCCATGATTGATTGACATTTCTTGTATCCAATCTATAGTCTACCCCCGTGGCGTCCAGCCCCTTTTCTCTCACGTCACTACAACGTTCTGCGCATGTGTTTAAAAAAAAAAAAAGCGTCACCACGGTCCTGCTCGTTCATGGAACGCGCATGCGTACTCCCTTCTCAGAACCACAAGACAATAACGGAATAGAATATCCTGACCGATCGAGCGAGTGACTATCAGGATTGCGTAGCGTAGCAATGAATGAATCTATTTTTGTATTCAGTGAATACAAAGTATCGTTGGTCATTTGAACGCATGTGCTACTGAGTTGAATATATGCATGCACATTTCCAATTGACTGTTGTGCACGAGCGTAGTCCGCTTGTAGGAACTACAGCTACGTCACAACAGAGAAATAAGGAAGTATGGTAGGGGCAGAGTTAATCGCGATAACGGGGGTAATTTATATATATATTTTAATTGAAAAAGACTATTTTTTTTGACAGTATAAACTCAGCGACTTGTATATATTTATATCAATGTTTACAATGGTGTATTTGTATTATCAAAAATTGACCTTCACTTTAAACATTAACCAACTGCAAAATAAATTGCTAAAGTTTTTCTCTCTCATATTGTAAGACTTCATGGCTTACCTACCTCCATAATCACCGATCGAGGAACACAATTCACCTCCCATTTTCGGAGAGTACTCTGCAAGATATTGAAAATCTACCCACGAGTATCTACCTCTTATCATCCACAAACCAATGGACTCTCGGAAAGGGTTAATCAGATTCTAGAGCAGTATCTCAGATGCTAGTCCTATCAAGTACTGACAGCACATCTCCTGCTGCAACAGATTATACCACACCTACCACTGCAGCCTAATCCTCTCAAAAATATTATTATGACTTAAGACATAGACCAACTCCGGACTATAAGATAGGAGATCTAGTCTGGCTATCAATGAAACAGTTAAAACTTGATCTCCCTTCCAAAAAACTTGCCAAGCAATATATCGGTATATTCCCCATAACACGGATTATTAACCCATATACTGTCATCTTGGGCCTTCCAGATTCCTTCAAAATCCATACATCTTTCCATGTCTCCCTTCTGAAACCGCATGTTACGAATCGTCACCCCATCGAACTAGAGTTCCTCAACCACCAATTCTCCTGGATGGACATGAAGAGTTTGAGGTCGATGACATACTTGATTCTCGTCTCAAATGTCGTAATGTGGAATACCTAATCAGATGGAAAGGATATGGCCCAGAATAAAATTCTTGGGTGTCTCAACTTGATGTTCACACACCCAAGTTGATAAGAGGTTTTCATCTCAGATTCCCAAAAAAGCCGTGTTTGGAATCGTCAAAGAGGATTCCTTGAGATGGGGGATCTGTAATATTCCTTTAAGCCAGACTCCACCTCCACACCACAAACAATTGCTACTTAAGCACACTTCCTCAACCACTCCTTGCTTGAATATTCTATCACAGTGTTACAATTAGTTTGGATCTACTTTATTCCTGTTTGGATCCCTGTCTTGTACCTGGAGTTAGCTCAAGTTCTAAACAACCTTCTCTACTGTTTTTCAAGTCGCTGACTCAGAACTACTTTTGCCTCCTGTCAGGACTTCACTATTCATCATCCTGTCAATTTACCACGCTACACCGGATTCAATTCCTGCAAGCACTCTGTTTCTCAGCGTCTTCACTTTCTGCCTGCTGGGACTCATCAAGCTGTCAGCTTACCACACTGCACTGGAATTACTTCCTGCAAAAACACTGTTTCTCAGCGTCTCCTCTCCCTGCCTGTTGGAACTCATTCAAAACTGCAAGTACATTGTTACTCATATTGTTACTTAGAAAGCTAACAAATACTTTCTACATTTGACTTTGAATTTAGTCTTTTTGTCACATTATAACATATCTCTGTCTTGGAAGTTGAACTTAATGTTCATCTTGCTGCATAGTTATGTCTGCTATAGTTTCTTGGAAATTAACCATCTCCTTGTCAGATTATTTCTTGCTTTATTCAACAAATCTGCTTCCCTGCTTAAATTAACCAACATATAGGGAAAATGCTTTAGAACAAAAATAGTGATATACAGTAATCCACTAAGAAACTTAGCAAAATCAATAAAACCCCAAAAATTGATAATTAACAACACAATTTAGAAACAAATAAGCTTAGTTGCGCCTATAACGATACCTAAAACCAGGTAGACAAAATAGTCTAAAAGTGAATTACTGTGGGACAGTTACTAATAATAAAAGGGGGAAAAAATAAATACAAAACTATATGAATCCTTAAAAATTTAATATATATTATAAAAACAATCAATTCATTTAATTAATACATACAATTAATTCATTAAGTGAAAGAAACTAATTGTTGTAGACTGGCCAGTCTTAGAACTCACAGTATGAATATAAAAGAAAACTTAAAACTTTAAATATGTGTAATATAAAGCACTACTAAACTAAAACGTAAAATATAGCTCAAAAGACCCTGTCTCTAAAAAATACATATAATATTCAAATGTATCAAAGTTTGAGAGTGATATTTACTCAAACCGATGAGGCAAATGATTCCAAAGTTGTAGTGCAAAAAGAAACTGTTCAATCCAAAAGTGTTACTCTGCAAGCAACACTAGTAAGCAAATACCGGTAAATGCAACTTATTTGTAATCCTTCAGAAATAAAAGTTATTCTGATAGAGAGGTGGTCTTTATTACGAAGAACAATAGAGTCTTACTGTGTGTAGTTACGCCTTCATTCCGGTCCGGTAAAAGAGCAGTAAATCTGTTTTGGTATACAGCGTTCCTTCACACGCTACCGGAAATGCTCCACACGCTACCAGAAATGTTTGTTGACCTCGGGAGGGTACTTTCAGTATTGTATCCATCTGTGTTCCAGGAAACCACTTCCCCAAAACTTAGCAGCACCAATCTGTATGATTTGGAACCAATGGATTAACGCTACGCGTTTCAGCTGACCAGGCAGCCTTTCTCAAGCGATATAATTTGCCTCATCTCCAAGGGATACTTATAAACCCTATCAGGACATATTATTGGTTAATTAAATCCTAAATCTGCATTATCAAATAAACGGAAATATTTTGCTTATTCTGCCTACTATGAATGAAAGAATAGGAAAAGATAAACAAGTGAAAAATATTTTTAAAAACTATGGCCTAGATTTAGAGTTTTGCGGCCAAAAGGGTGCGTTAGCTACGCATGTTTGTTTCCCCCCCACCTTTTAAATAACGCTGGTATTTAGAGTTCTCTGAAGGGCTGCGTTAGGCTCCAAAAAGGGAGCGTAGAGGCATATTTACCACCACTTCAACTCTCAATACCAGCGTTGCTTACAGTAGCGGCTAGATGGAAAAACGTGCTCGTGCACGATTCCCCCATAGGAAACAATGGGCCAGTTTGGGATGAAAAAAAACCTAACACCTGCAAAAAAGCAGCGTTAAGCTCCCAACGCAGCCCCATTGTTTCCTATGGGGAAACACTTTCTAAATCTGCACCTAACACCCTAACATGTACCAAGAGTCTAAACACCCCTAATCTTACACTTATTAACCCCTAATCTGCCTCCCCTGCTATAGCTGACCCCTGCCTTTTATTATCAACCCCTAATCTGCCGCTCCGGACACCGCCGTAACCTACATTATACCTATGTACCCCTAATCTGCTGCCCACAACACCGCCGACTCCTATAGTATATTTATTAACCCCTAATCTGCCCCCCCCAATGTCGCCCCTACCTTACATACACTTATTAACCCCTAATCTGCCGACCGGACCTCGCCGCCACTATAATAAATGTATTAACCCCTAATCTGCCCTCCCTAACATCGGCGACACCTAACTTCAAGTATTAACCCCTAATCTGCCGACCGGACCTCGCCGCTACTCTAATAAATGTATTAACCCCTAAAGCTAAGTCTAACCCTAACCCTAACACCCCCCTAAGTTAAATATCATTTTTATCTAACAAAATAAATTAAATATTATTAACTAAAGTCTTCCTATTTAAAACTAAACATTTACCTGTAAAATAAACCCTAATATAGCTACAATATAATGAATAATTATATTGTAGCTATTTTAGGATTTATATTTATTTTACAGGCAACTTTGTATTTATTTTAACTAGGTACAATAGCTATTAAATCGTTATTTACTATTTAATTGCTACCTAGTTAAAATAATTACAAAATTACCTGTAAAATAAATCCTAACCTAAGTTACAATTAAACCTAACACTACACTATTAATAAATAAATTAAATCAATTAACTACAAGTACCTACAATTAAAGAAACTAAACTAAATTACAAAAAAACAAAACACCAAATTACAAACAATGAAAAAAGATTACAAGAATTTTAAGCTAATTACACCTACTCTAAGCCCCCTAATAAAATAACAAAGCCCCCCAAAATAAAAAAATTCCCTACCCTAATCTAAATTAAAATAGTTAACAGCTCTATCACCTTACCAGCCCTTAAAAGGGCTTTTTGCGGGGCATGCCCCAAAGAAATCAGCTCTTTTGCCTGTAAAAAAAACACAATACCACCCCCCAACATTACAACCCACCACCCACATACCCATACTCTAACCCAAACCCCCCTTAAATAAACCTAACACTACCCCCTGAAGATCTCCCTACCTTGAGTCATCTTCACTCAGCCGAGCAGCGATGGACCAAAAGAAGACATCCGGAGCGGCAAAAGTCTTCATCCTATCCGGGCAGCCAATCAGATTCAAGTGCAATCCGATAGAGCTCGCAATAGAATGCGAGCTCAATCTGATTGGCTGATTGGATCAGCCAATCCGATTGAACTTGAATCTGATTGGCTGATTCAATCAGCCAATCAGATTTTTCCTACCTTAATTCCGATTGGCTGATAGAATCCTATCAGCCAATCGGAATTCAAGGGACGCCATCTTGGATGACGTCACTTAAAGAACCTTCATTCATCGTCTAGTCATCGGGAGAAGAGGATGTTCCGCGCTTGAAGATGGAGCCGCTCCGTCGGATGGATGAAGATTGAAGATTCCGCTTGGATGAAGATGTTTGCCGGTTCGGATGTCCTCTTCTGCCCAGGTAGGATGAAGACTTCTGCCGCTCCGGATGTCTTCTTTTGGTCCATCACTGCTTGGCTGAGTGAAGAGTAGACGACTCTAGGTAGGGAGATCTTCAGGGGGGTAGTGTTCGGTTTATTTAAGGGGGGTTTGGATTAGAGTAGGGGTATGTGGGTGGTGGGTTGTAATGTTGGGGAGGTGGTATTGTGTTTTTTTTACAGGCAAAGAGCTGATTTCTTTGGGGCATGCCCCACAAAAAGCCCTTTTAAGGGCTGGTAAGGTAATAGAGCTGTTAACTATTTTAATTTAGAATAGGGTAGGGATTTTTTTATTTTTGGGAGCTTTGTTATTTTATTAGGGGGCTTAGAGTATGTGTAATTAGCTTAAAATTGTAATCTTTTTTTTTTTTTTTTTTTTTTTTTTTTAATTTAGTTTAGTTTATTTAATTGTAGGTACTTGTAGTTAATTGTAATGAATCCACTCACTCAGAACCAACTAAATGGTATAGATGTTGCTCTTTTGTATAGCTATTCCTGCAAACACTGACTTTGTTACACAGGAAAAGAAACAGTGAGCAGTTATTAGCCAGTAAGATTGGTTACACAATAATCTCTGATTATTGTAAATCAGAAACCTTAGTTAGAGCAAAGAACTTAGGAAAGTATTTACTTCATAGGTTGCATAAATCCATAGATTAAGTATTGATAATCCAGTTACCTTCACACACATTCACCCATAAAATATTTACAATCCCAATCACTCTATTTGCTTGAATCAGCCTTGGATCTGATCACAATAGTTTCAGTAACAGCTGAACCGTTATCTATGTTCAGAATAGCTTGCTAATATCTCCAATAGTCTATGTGGCAGTATCGATATCTTTACTACAATAATAGTATAGCAAGGAGGAAGACTGTTTGATATGAGCAAAGTTCAATAGTTGGATATCAGATACGGTTTTACCTGCGTGTGCTGAGAGGAGCTGACTGCAGCTGGAGTGAGAGTCCTTACGGTGAATGCGTGACTCACTTCCGGTTCAGAGATTCAGTGTCGGGTTGCTGCAGCGGTACCTGAGTTCAGTGACTGAGACTGACAGGAGCTGCAGAGGGAGATCCGTAGCGGTGATTAACCAGAGAGGTAAGAATTAAGCAAGACAGCTGCTGATATTAGCGATAAGGTTGGATAGTAGGATCCACTTGATGTTTGCAGGGGAAAATAGGAAATTGTATCAATACTTCCTTCAGCAAATTATGAATGAGACCTGTAAAAGAGCAAGAGAGCAGCCACAAGGCAATATAGCTTCTTAATAATCAGGCAAGGAATGATTGTAGGAGGATCCCTTTTAAAGGATCAGAGAGCATGCAGGAAGATACCTTAAAGGTATATCACATATCCCCCACCTCAAGGGCGGACATCGGGGGTGTGGAGAAAGGGCTTCCCAGGATAACGACGATGGAAGGCGGAGAGCAGATCAGGAGCATGCACATCTTCATAAGACTCCCAGGAGTTACTTTCAGGGCCATAACCCTTCCACTGTATCAGGAACTGTAAGACTCTGCGACGTATCCGAGAGTCAAGAATGGATTCCACTTCGTATTCCAACTGATTCTGGTGATATATCGGCGGAGGCGGATCCGCCTGACGTAGTAAGGGGTTACTACTGTAGGGTTTAATCAAAGAAACATGGAAAGTCGGATGGACTGTAAGATCCTTAGGCAAAGTCAACCGGACTGCATTCGGGTTCACTATTGCCTCAATCGGAAAAGGACCAATAAATTGGTTAGCCAATTTTTTACAGGGTACTCTGAGTTTCAGATACTTTGTGGATAGTAGAACTAAGTCACCTATGCCATAAGTGGGACTGGGGGAGTGATGCAAGTCGTAATACTTCTTTTGATGTTCTTGGGCTTCTTGTAGATGTGTCTTAAGCAACTGCAGTCTGTCCTGTAAGGAGGTAGTGAAATCTATTGCTCCAGGACAGTTTACTGTGGTATGAGATATCGTAATAGTGGTTGGGTGGAAACCATATGTGGCAAAGAATGGTGATACCTTGGTTGAGGAAGATATTGAGTTATTATATGAAAACTCTGCCATCGGGAGGTAGTCAGCCCAGTCATCCTGGAGATGACATAGATAACAACGAAGAAACTGCTCCAATGTTTGATTTAGGCGTTCAGTCAACCCATTTGATTGGGGATGAAAGGCAGTGGTGTATCGTGTATCTATTTGTAAAAGTTTACACAGAGATCTCCAAAAAGCTGAGGTGAACTGAGTACCTTGGTCGGTGATTACAGTGTTTGGTAGCCCATGTAGTTTTACTATATTATCCAAGAAGACCTTTGCAGTGATATTGGCTGTAGGTAAATTTTTTAGAGGGATGAAGTGACCCAGTTTAGTTAAGTGATCTATCACCACTAAAATGGTGGTGTAATGTCGTGAGACTGGTAGATCTACGATAAAATCCATTGATATGGTGGACCATGGCATATCTGTTATTGGCAATGTTGTCAATAAACCTATAGGTTTTTTGTGAGCCACTTTGTTTCTTGCACATGTATCACAAGCTTTTAAGTGGTGTATAACGTCATGTTTTAATTGTGGCCACCAGAAGTATCGTTTGATCAAGTCTGTGGTCTTTTGTACGCCTTTATGTCCAGCCAAAACATTGTCGTGATAGTGGTTTAATATTACATTTCTAAGAGTCTTGGGTACGTATATTCTGTCGTTATGGCACATCAACCCTGATGTAATATCTCTCACACAAGTAGTAGGGTAATCATTTTCTTTTTGTGTTTCGAGAAGTATTTCTTTTTCTAGATTTGAGAGTGAGTTAATAAATTTCTCCTCTGAGATGATGGGATTGAGGGTCTCAGAGGTGTTTGTTGGATCAAACATTCTAGAGAGAGCATCAGCTTTTATGTTAGAGTGTCCTGGCCTGTAAGTAATAAGAAAATTAAAGCGGTCCAAAAACAGAGACCATCTGACCTGACGTGCTGAGAGAGTCTTACTTTTTTTTAAATACTCAAGGTTTTTGTGGTCAGTGTAAATCAAAAAAGGTTCTTTAGACCCTTCTAATAAATGCCTCCAGTGCTCTAGTGAACTCTTTATTGCCAACAGTTCTTTATCACCGATGCTATAATTAAATTCGGCTGGAAGCAAAGTTCTGGAAAAAAATGCCACGGGATGTAATTCATGGTTTTCCTTACTTTTTTGTGATAGCACTGCTCCTATCCCAGTGTTGGAGGCATCAACCTCTAATATGAATTGAGATTGATAATCAGGTAATGTCAAAATTGGAGCAGTGGAAAAACAGTGCTTTAGGTTGTCGAAAGCCTTCTGAGCTTCTTGATTCCAGTGAAACCTATGAGACTTCCTAGTGAGTTGCGTTAAGGGTCTTACAATGGTGGAGAAATCTTTAATGAACTTTCTGTAGAAGTTCGAGAAGCCCAGAAATCTCTGTAGCGCTCGAACAGTACGTGGTATGGTCCATTCCTGGATTGTGTTTATCTTTTCAGGATCCATCTGGATCTTTTTAGGTGATAAAATATATCCAAGGAATTTAATCTGTTTAACATGAAAATTACATTTTTCCAATTTGGCAAAAAGTCTATGTTGCCGAAGGCGGGTGAGAACCCATCTGACATGTTTTTCATGATCTTGTAAATCTTTGGAATAAATGAGAATATCATCTAAGTATATGATAACACATATGTCAGTTAAATCTCTGAATATCTCATTTATAAAGTGTTGAAAAGTTGCCGGTGCGTTACTTAATCCAAACGGCATAACGTTGTACTGGAACAACCCATAACGCGTTCGGAAAGCTGTTTTCCATTCATGTCCTTTCTTGATCCGAATTAAATTATATGCCCCTTTGAGGTCTAGTTTGGTATATATGGTGGCATCAGTAAGTCTTTCCAATAATTCTGGTATCAATGGCAAAGGGTAACGTTTTTTTACTGTAATCGCTTTTAAGGCTCTGTAGTCTATTATAGGTCTTAGACTCAGATCCTTATTTTTAACAAAAAATATACCTGCTGCTGCTGGTGAAGTTGAGTGTGAAATAAAACCTTTTTTAAGGTTTTCGTCTAAGTATGTACGTAAATGGATAAGCTCGTCCTGTGACAAGGGGTAAATCTTGCCATAAGGTATTTGAGAACCTGGTATTAGCTCAATGGGGCAGTCAAATTCTCGATGCGGTGGTAATGATTCAGCCTCTTTCAAATCGAAAACATCTGCCAAATCAGAGTATGCCGCTGGAACACCAGTCACAATAGAGGATATAGAACAATGTGGATAACACGTATTTGTACAATATGTAGATGTTAGGCTAATCTCATCTTTTAACCAATTGATGTTTGGATTATGTGTTTTTAACCAAATATATCCCAAAACAATGGTATGTCTATCAATAGGAATGATATCAAAAGTAAGGTATTCAGTGTGACCTTCTTTTGTTGTTGTGAGTAAGGGTATAGTGTGGTGTGTGATAGGACCCTTCTGAATCAAAGTGCCATCTATTAATTTCACAAACACTGGTTGCTGCTTACACACTGTGGGTATTTTATTTTTCTTAACAAATGTATCATCAATATATATCCCTGAAGCCCCGGAATCTATCAATGCGTCACTCTGGATGTGGAGTTGGTCCCACTGTAGGGAGAGAGAGATAGTGAGTTGGGTAGTAGCAGACAGGTTATATAATGATACTAAAATCTTTGTCTTACCCTTCTTTTGTTTTGTTAGTAGAGGACAGGTTGCAACTGTATGCTCCTTGTGAGCGCAGTAAAGACATAGATTACCTAGTCTTCTCCTAGTTTTCTCCTCTTGAGTCAAAGGACCTTTGATTGCCCCAATCTCCATTGGGGTGCTGAGAGATAAATTTCTTTCTGAGTTGAATGAGGAAGGATAGGTGCGTCTGATTGACGGGTCATACAAGCTTTTTTCTGCTTTTCTTTCCCTCAGACGTCTATCTAAAGTGGTACTTAGTTTGATCAAGCCAGTGAGTGTCTCTGGGAGTTCCAGACGAGAGAGTTCATCTTTTAAAGACTCAGACAAACCTAGGCGGAACTGGTTACGTAGGCTTACCTCATTCCATAGTGAGTCAGAAGCCCACATCTGAAAATCAGTTGTGTATTCTTCTACAGTCCTTTTCCCTTGTTTAAGGGAACGTAGTTTTGTCTCAGCTTGTAATTGGCTGTTTGAGTCTTCATAGAGGTTTGTCATGGCTGAAAAAAAATCAGTTAGTGAATCTAGAATGGGGTTATTTTGTTCAAAGAATCTGTTAGCCCAGGTGCGTGGTTCTCCTAGCAGGTATGAAATTGTGGTACACACTTTAATCCTGTCTGAGTGGTAAGTGCGAGGTTTTAATGAAAATAACAAGTTACAAGCATTTTTGAAATCACGAAACTCAGACCTTTTCCCTGAGAAAGGAGTTGGTGTATGTACTTGTGGTTCTGGTATATCCACTTGTTTCGGTGTTATAAATTCTTTTAACATTGATTTTATGGCTGTATTCTCAGCCTGTACCTCTTGTAAGGCATGGGCTAAATAGTCAAGTTTCTGGTACACATTAGTGAATTCATTTTTTATTTCTGTGGGATCCATGTTTAAATAGTGCAAACAGGATCTAGTAGGCCTGATTATTATGTAATGAATCCACTCACTCAGAACCAACTAAATGGTATAGATGTTGCTCTTTTGTATAGCTATTCCTGCAAACACTGACTTTGTTACAGGAAAAGAAACAGTGAGCAGTTATTAGCCAGTAAGATTGGTTACACAATAATCTCTGATTTTTGTAAATCAGAAACCTTAGTTAGAGCAAAGAACTTAGGAAAGTATTTACTTCATAGGTTGCATAAATCCATAGATTAAGTATTGATAATCCAGTTACCTTCACACACATTCACCCATAAAATATTTACAATCCCAATCACTCTATTTGCTTGAATCAGCCTTGGATCTGATCACAATAGTTTCAGTAACAGCTGAACCGTTATCTATGTTCAGAATAGCTTGCTAATATCTCCAATAGTCTATGTGGCAGTATCGATATCTTTACTACAATAATAGTATAGCAAGGAGGAAGACTGTTTGATATGAGCAAAGTTCAATAGTTGGATATCAGATACGGTTTTACCTGCGTGTGCTGAGAGGAGCTGACTGCAGCTGGAGTGAGAGTCCTTACGGTGAATGCGTGACTCACTTCCGGTTCAGAGATTCAGTGTCGGGTTGCTGCAGCGGTACCTGAGTTCAGTGACTGAGACTGACAGGAGCTGCAGAGGGAGATCCGTAGCGGTGATTAACCAGAGAGGTAAGAATTAAGCAAGACAGCTGCTGATATTAGCGATAAGGTTGGATAGTAGGATCCACTTGATGTTTGCAGGGGAAAATAGGAAATTGTATCAATACTTCCTTCAGCAAATTATGAATGAGACCTGTAAAAGAGCAAGAGAGCAGCCACAAGGCAATATAGCTTCTCAATAATCAGGCAAGGAATGATTGTAGGAGGATCCCTTTTAAAGGATCAGAGAGCATGCAGGGAGATACATTAAAGGTATATCACATTAATTGATTTAATTTATTTATTGATAGTGTAGTGTTAGGTTTAATTGTAACTTAGGTTAGGATTTATTTTACAGGTAATTTTGTAATTATTTTAACTAGGTAGCTATTAAATAGTAAATAACTATTTAATAGCTATTGTACCTAGTTAAAATAAATACAAGGTTGCCTGTAAAATAAATATAAATCCTAAAATAGCTACAATATAATTATTTGTTATATTGTAGCTATATTATTCATTTATTTCACAGGTAAGTATTTAGTTTTAAATAGGAAGACTTTAGTTATTAATCTTTAATTTATTTCGTTAGATAAAAATTATATTTAACTTAGGGGGTGTTAGGGTTAGGGTTAGACTTAGCTTTAGGGGTTCATACATTTATTAGAGTAGCGGCGAGGTCCGGTCAGCAGATTAGGGGTTAATACTTGAAGTTAGGTGTCGCCGATGTTAGGGAGGGCAGATTAGGGGTTAATACTATTTATTATAGGGTTTACGAGGTGGGAGTGCGGCGGTTTAGGGGTTAATACATTTATTATAGTGGCGGCGAGGTCAGGTTGGAAGATTAGGGGTTAATAAGTGTAGGCAAGGTAGCGGCGACGTTGGGGGGGCAGATTAGGGGTTAATAAATATTATGTAGGGGTCGGCGATGTTAGGGGCAGCAGATTAGGGGTACATAGGGATAATGTAGGTGGCGGCGGTGTGCGGTCGGCAGATTAGGGGTTAAAAAAATTATTAGAGTGGCGGCGATGTGGGGGGACCTCGGTTTAGGGGTACATAGATAGTTTATGGGTGTTAGTGTACTTTAGAGCACAGTAGTTAAGAGCCTTATGAACCGGCGTTAGCCCAGAAAGCTCTTAACTCCTGACTTTTTTCTGCGGCTAGAGTCTTGTCGGTAGAGGTGTAACGTTCACTTCAGCCAAGACTCTAAATACCAGCGTTAGGAAGATCCCATTGAAAAGATAGGATACGCAATTGGCATAAGGGGATCTGCGGTATGGAAAAGTCGTGGCTGGAAATTGAGCGTTAGACCTTTCCTGGCTGACTCTAAATACCAGCGGGCGGTAAAAAGCAGCGTTAGGACCCCTTAACGCTGGTTTTGATGGCTAACACAAAACTCTAAATCTTGGCGTATGACAATAATATTGATATAAACATATATTAATGTAAATGTGCAACTTCGTAATTTAATGTGAGAAAAGCCAAAAATTAACAATATACAATATAAATATACTCTAAAGTTGCTATTTTCCATTTCATGAACAAATATCCCCTATATACCCCCAATTATTAATAAATGGACAGATGTTTAAAATGTAGCACCTTGCAAGAATACAGCAAATATATATCTCAATATAAGAATCCCATTATTTCATTAAGAAGTATAAAATTGATTAGCAGCGATGTTTCGGACTACATGTCCTTAATCATGCTATACAAACATCACTTCCCCTTCCGCCTTATATACCCAATAGGGCACACCACTTACAAATAATTAACCCTCTGTATTCCACAACAATACTAACTTTCACCACAGCATATGTAAATATCCTATCTATTTTCATACAAATGTGTTAATACACAATAACATTTTACTCTCTTTTACAAATAAAAGGAGAAAAAGGAAATACACAGTTATTTGGAGAAATCTTTATATAACAAGAAATTACTTTTATTTAATTTTTATACAAAGGGTTATCTTTTATTCAAAAAGCAGCAAATCTTGGATAAAGGATACCCAGGGACATAACTATCATTTATCTTTAAATTTGTATATAGACCTCAATTTGCAAGTACCTTCATTTTTATAAGAATATTGACAGATCATACTCTTTATTCATACCCATTGGTACCAACAAATTTAGATTAAATTTCCAAAATGCCTCTCTTTGTTTGAGATATAACTCTCTATCACCCCCCCCCACCATCTACAGGGGGGAATATGTTCTATTATTTGGAATCTAACTTGGCTGACTCCATGCTGAGCCTCTAAAAAATGGGTAGCTACTGGTGATTTTTCTCTCCTAATGCTTGACTTGTGTTCAGTTATCCTATCCCTTGCTCTACGGGTCGTTTCACCTATATAAATAAACCCACATGGGCATTTAAGCAGATATATAACAAATTCGCTAAGATCAGTAAAAAACTGATATTGATGTACACCTATATAACACTCACATTCCTGTTAGTTTACGTTTGGATAGATAGTTTAAGACAATTCGATGGAGTATAGAACTTTATCAATTAAAATTTAACCTTTAATAGAAAAATTTAAAAATTATATATATACAAAGACACACATTTAAAATCAACGTCTGTTTTATATAAGTCTATCAGATTATATGTAGCGTATAGGAGATAGGGGATTGAGTTTTACTTATAATGATGACCACAGGGTTACCGTAGCTACTGGTAATAAAATGAGATACAGGCCTATATCAAGAGTTACCTTTGCAACATGCAACAATATCGTATTGATTGATAATGGGGTATCAGCCAATGTCACTGGTAATCTCTGCAGACTGCCTATGCCAGTCTGTACCACTAGTTGCATATATAAACTGCAATTCCTACAAGTCTAAGATTCGTGGGTTAACGGCCTAAATCACTTCTTGTGATATCTGCTGTTGTTACAACATAATAATAACTAATGAAATACCGGTCTATAACCTGTGACATTGGCAGGTACCCTATCACCAACTAATACCATACTATTATCATTGGCAATAAATCGAATAGAGCTATACGCATACATGATCAAAGGTATAGACCGGTATTTCATTAGTTATTATTATGTTGTAACAACAGCAGATATCACAAGAAGTGATTTAGGCTGTTAACCCATGAATCTTAGACTTGTAGGAATTGCAGTTTATATATGCAACTAGTGGTACAGACTGGTATAGGCAGTCTGCAGAGATTACCAGTGACATAGGCTGATACCCCATTATCAATCAATACGATATTGTTGCATGTTGCAAAGGTAACTCTTGATATAGACCTGTATCTCATTTTATTACCAGTAGCTACGGTAACCCTGTGGTAATCATTATAAGTAAAACTCAATCCCCTATTTCCTATAGGCTATATATAATCTGATAGACTTATATAAAACAGAACTTGATTTTAAATGTGTGTCTTTGTATATATATCATTTTTAAATTTTTCTATTAAAGGTTACATTTTATTTGATAAAGTTCTATACTCCATTGAATTGTCTTAAACTATCTATCCAAATGTAAACTAACAGGCATGTGAGTGCTATATAGGTGTACATCAATATCATTTTTTTTTCTGATCCTAGCTAGTCTTGATCCCAGTACACAGCACCCCTTTTTAATGACAAAGTCTAAATAATGTCAGCATAAAGATTTAACTGATTTATCAAAAATTATATTCCTGTGGTAATACCTGAGTAGTGCCTTAGTAACTTTTTTTTTGGTCTAAATATAACAAATTCGGTATTACAGGTTAAAAAATCTCTAATCCAAATTTTTTTTACCAGATTGGGGAAGAACAAAATTTGATCCTTTTATCATATTTTTACAATGTGAACATCCCAAACAAGGGTAACAACCCCTATTCTTTTCTGTTATATAGCTTTGCCTATTCTTTTTGGCAGTACCAATATCAGCTTTAACTAAAATATCTCTTAAATTAACCCCTCTTTTATAGGCAGGCATTGGAAAATATTGAAATTCTTGTATATTTGGATTACAATTCTTTAAAATATACCAATGTATATTTGGTGGCACTATATTGATGATGTGTTTGGCATATGGTTGGGTGACATTGGAAGCCTGTTGCAATTTGTGGAATCATTACATTTTGACACCTTAAAAATTAAATTCAAGTTAGTCCATAGTGAGGAGAGTCTAGCTTTTTTGATTAAGGAAGATGGAAGGATTAAGAAAGATTTATACAAAAAAGTACTAATAGAAATGATTTGTTACTGGCAAGCAGTGCTCATCCTCGGTCCTTAAAAGATTCCCTACCCAAGAGTCAATTTATGCGGGTTCGTCGCATTGTGTCAGATGATAAAAGAAGTGAAGAAAGACTCAGGGAGATGGGTAATCTATTTTTGGACAGATGATATGATAGAGAACTTATTGAGAAAGGAATCAGCAATACCTTGGATATCACAAGGGATAATCTATTAAAAGTACAAGTGAAAACTAAGGAGAAAAATAAGGATAGACTGGTGTTTGTTAGCAAGTACAATAAATTGAGTCCCAAAATTCAAAAATTATTCGTAAACATTGGTATATTTTAAAGAATTGTAATCCGAATATACAAGAATTTCAAGATTTTCCAATGCCTGCCTATAGAGAGGGGTTAATTTAAGAGATATTTTAGTTAAAGCTGATATTGGTACTGCCAAAAACAATAGGCAAAGCTATATAACAGAAAAGAATAGGGGTTGTTACCCTTGTTTGGGATGTTCACATTGTAACAATATGATAAAAGGATCAAATTTTGTTCATCCCCAATCTGGTAAAAATTTGGGATTAGAGATTTTTTAACCTGTAATACCGAATTTGTTAAACAACCCGTAGAGCAAGAGATAGGATAACTGAACACAAGTTGAGCATTAGGCGAAAAAATTTAAAGTCACCAGTAGCTACCCATTTTTTAGAGGCTCAGCATGGAGTCAGCCAACTTAGATTCCAAATAATAGAACATATCCCCCCTGTAGATGGGAGGGAGGGGGGGTGATAGAGAGTTATATCTAAAACAAAGGGAGGCATTTTGGATTTTTAATCTAAATTTGTTGGTACCAATGGGTATGAATAAAGAGTATGATCTGTCAGTGTTCTTATAAAAATGAAGGCACTTGCAAATTGAGGTCTATATACAAATTTAAAGATAAGTGATAGTTATGTCCCTGGGTATCCTTTATCCAAGATTTGCTGCTTTTTGAATAAAAGATACCCCTTTGTATAAAAATTAAATAAAAGTAATTACTTGCTATATAAAGATTTCTCCAAATAACTGTGCATTTGCTTTTCTCCTTTTCTTTGTAAAAGATAATAAAATGTTATTGTGTATTTACACATTTGTATGAAAATAGCTAGGATATTTACATATGCTGTGGTGAAAGTTAGTATTGTTGTGGAATACAGAGGGTTAATTATTTGTAAGTGGTGTGCCCTATTGGGTATATAAGGCGGAAGGGGAAGTGATGTATGTATAGCATGATTAAGGACATGTAGTCCGAAATGTCGCTGCTTCAGTTGTGCTTATGCTGCAATAAAAGAACTGGTAATTATTATTCCTGTGGAGTGCTGCTGTTTGCTTTTTACTAACAAATACAGGAAAAACCAATACCATGTCCTTCAGCCCAGGACATAAAAGATAAAAGCAGCCACTTTAACTGGAGCCTCCTATTAAAACAAGTAGCCATACCTGGATTCAAATTTACAACCTTCAGCTTCCACGCTGATAATTCCTGCATCATGGGACTCTTCCCAAAGAGGTTCAGGTTAGCTGATCAATTAGGAGGAATCTGCTTCTACTAAAAAAAAACTCCCAATTGCCTGAAAGACAAAGGAATAAATATGGAAGTCCGGTTTACTTCATATAGAAAAATTCAGAAAAATATGCACTTATTCAAAAAATGATATCAAGTTTATAAAACAAGAATTAGTATACACAATACACCTGCATATAATATACAATAAGTACAAATTGAGTACTAAATGTGGCCTTAGTGTTAGACAAGCACTATATAATTGTATATACCGCAGATAATGATAAAAACCTGTTCAGAAAAGCATAGACTGCATTTACTAAAAAATTTACAAAGAGAAAACTCTTAGGGCCAGATTACAAGTGGAAAGCAAATGTTTGCGCACAAGCGATATCAGGTTTTCACAATCGTTTGTGCGCATGTTAAATTGAAGGACTGTGAGAGGAGTCATAGGAGCTCCTGTGTTTTAATTGCCTTAGTCTTTACTGTAGTCTGTTAATGTTCTAACTGTGATCCGGTATCTGATGCTAAATTATTTTGACTTAGCATTCTGGCCAGGAAATATCTAACTAGAGGGTTAAACTTTATATTGCACACATACTAGGGGAGTCTCCTATGCTTAAACCGCTATTATTCTATTTTATAGAAAATTGTTACTCACGTGCCAACATTGTAGCAAAAGCGTACTTTGTAACACTTATTTGCTTTTTAAGTGTAGATTAGCTATTAACCATAATAGGAGTCAATATGTTACAAATCTAACATTATTTCTACAGCTTTACCTTAAGGGATTTTTGATATCCCTATGCTTACATTGCAGCATCTAGCTACTTTTTACATGTTGTATAAAATCAATTACTGCAAGAGTCAGACTGTTACAACCCTAATACCTTCTCTACACAATCCAGAGTAATGACCTGTATAATCCAACATAACATCTATATGTTGATTGTAGACACTATACTATAAGCGTTTGTCACCCTTATGTTATTTGTTCCACGGGCTATAGGACACCTTTTTTTCTGACACAGCTATCTAAATAATCCTTAATTGGAGTTTCAATAGTCATTATGCTGATCAGAAACTCCACAAATCCACCTATAGGTTTAAACCTTTATATACGTATTTAACCCTTTGGATCGAATAAGATCTTTACTACATTCGCTTCAAGCTATTATCTAGAACTGGGGTCAGCAACATGGCTCTCCTGATGTTTTGGAACTACATTTCCCATGATTCTCAGACAGCCTAAAGAATGTCTTAGCATCATGGGAAATGTAGTTCCAAAACATCTGGAGAGTCAATGTTGCTGACCCTTGATCTAGAACATAACTAGAGTTATAGCTTCCTGTTGGACCATTGTCTTTGTATGCACTATATATGCCAACGGTTCTGTCACAATCAGACGACACACATTGCCTTAGGGTGTTTTTAAATTTTGCAAATTCCTAATTTTAAATTTAATTAAAAGTTAAGTTTTACTCAGGCATGCGCACATTAGAATATGCGATCGGCTATGAACATATGTGACTATCCGATCGGGTATGCACATATGAGAATATGCGATAAGGTTTGCGCGCAAATAGGGTGTTAGGTTTTTTTCCATCGATAGTGCAATATTATAATTGCACTCGAAGTAAGCTTTTTGCAAGAGCTGCTGGTGCAACGCCGCCCCCTGCAGACTCGCAGCCAATCGGGGGTGTCAATCAACCCGATCGTACTCGATCGGGTGGATTTCCGGCGATGTGTGTCCGCCTGCTCAGGGCAGGCGGACAGGTTATGGAGCAGCGGTCTTTGTGACCGCTGCTTCATAACTGCTGTTTCTGGCGAGTCTGAAGACTTGCCAGAAACAGGGGCCATCAAGCTCCTTACGGAGCTTGATAACTAGAGGCCATCATGTTTCTAGAAAGATTTAATACATTTACTCGACTATCAACTATTTATTTGAGCAGTTAAATAATATTCATCAATTACAAATTTGATAAAGACACACAGATATTGTTCAGTCAATGAAAACAAATATTTATTCTTTTTTTTATTAGCTGCATAATGAAACAGAAAATAAAACAGTACATTTAATAATATCATTTTGATAATTGGCTTCTGAATCATATTTTACTTTTGCATCTTCTTTTGTTGTCAGATTGTACTTGGGTAAAGTGATTTGATATTTTTTTTTCATAAATTAATATCTGTCAGTCTTACCTGAACAGACCATTTTACAAAGTTAATTAGCTGCAGAATGAGAGTTAGAAAGAAAGATCTGTTATTTCTTAGCTTCTTTCTTGTGGTAATTTGTAATTGTGACATGCATGTTTCATCTATGATTAATGTTTGTTTTTCATATTTAGTTTAGAAAAATGAAAAAGTTAAATACCCATTAAATTGAAGTGTCATTAAATAATATCCAACTTTATACTAGTCATTTTCAGTGTACATTTATGCTTACTTTAAAAAAAAAAGTATATGCATTTATATAGAGCTTTTAAAATAAATACTTTATCAAACCAAATTATGTTATTAGTCTCATAAAGCTTAAAGCACTTATTTCTAACCACTATATTTTATTTAATATTACATTTTATACATTAAAAAATAATGTAAAATAAAATAAATAGATGTCATAATATATTGTTAAGCAGGTTTATACAAAGTATAGACAGTCAGAAAAATAACACATCACTTTGTTCTTAAACATAGGGGTTACCAAAAAGATTTTTCTACAATAAGCACCATGGGGCATATTTATCAATGTGCGAGCGGATATGATACAAAGTAGCGTATCATGTCCGCCGCACATCGATAAATGCATTTATCATTGTACCAGCAGTTCTTGTGTGGGTTGATTTCTGTCTGCTACACTATATATATATATATATATATATATATATATATATATATATATAGAGAGAGAGAGAGAGAGAGAGAGAGAGAGAGAGAGAGAGAGAGGGATAAAAAAGTCTAAATCAAAAGGAGATGATACAGAGACAGTCAGATAGAGAGTCCAATATCAGGAGGGGCAATGTACCAGATTGCAACACGGCAAATATAAAAAAAAAGAATACAACTATCGACTGGTCTCCTTACTTCCCTTTGCTTCAAAATTATTGGAACGACTGGTCTATAATCGGCTAACTCAATTTCTCACAACTAACTCCATTCTTGATCCACTACAATCTGGTTTCCACCCTAAACACTCAACAGAAATCACTCTTGCTAAATTAACAAATGACCTGTTATCAGCTAAAGCAAAAGGCCACTACTCCTTACTAATTCTTCTTGACCTATCTGCTGCTTTTGACACAGTCGACCATCCTCTCCTCCTAAAAATACTACATTCATTTGGCATCCGAGGCACAGCCCTCTCCTGGTTTGCCTCGTATCTCTCAAACCGCTTGTTTTCAGTTTCCTTTAACAACATATCTTGTGATCCTATGTCTCTCTCAGTTGGAGTACCGCAAACCCTCTGTCTTGGGCCCCTTGCTTTTTCTCTCTATATACATCCCTTGGAAACGTATAGCCTCCTTTGGATTCCAGTACCACTTATATGCTGATGATACCCAAATCTATATTTCCTCTCCTGATATCTCTCCCTCTTTACTCAACCAGATTTCCAACTGCCTTTCTGCAATTTACTCTTGGATGTCTTCACACTACCTCCAACTCAATCTGAATAAAACTGAGCTGCTTCTTATTCCCCCCTCTTCGAGACATCCAATACCTGACATTTCTCTGATGGTTGGAGACTATATTCTCAACACCTCATCCCAGGCCCTGCTGTCTTAAAGTCACATTCAACCAACATATACAAGCACTTACCAAATCCTGTCATTCACACCTACGCAACATTTCTAGAATTCGTCCTTTCCTTACTCAAAAAACTACAATAAAACTTGTAACAGTGTAGAGAGTGGTGTACACAAACGCACACCACACCCTTTAGGGGGCGCCTCCTAATCTATAGAGAAAACAAGTGGCAAGGTAATGCAAATATGATATAGAAATAATAGTGTAATGGATCAATATACTAAATTGATATAAGACATAAAAAATACAGCAACAAAAACAATATATAAAAATCTTAAAACAGTATATAAAAAAGTATATAAAAGTCCATAAAAACCAGTGTAACAAAAATTCCCAAAGGAGAGGTCATCCTGGTAGTCAAAATCTGGGAAAAGAGAAAAACAGAGGTGCCACCATGGCCTAGTACCACCAGAGCAGGTATATGTGAATGCAGGTAGATAAATATACTCACAAACATAAAGCACCCAAAGGTGCTAGTAGGGCAGACTGGAACTTTGCAGTGGTCCAGCTCACTGTTAGCCCTCAGTGGGGATCCAGTCAAAGTTCCTTGGAAGGGCCTATGGTAAGATGCCTGAATGGACAAAAAAGGCAAACCAACATGGCCCAATACGCATGTGCCAGTGTCACTACTTGTTATAGGATCAGTGGTATCTGCATCAGTATAATAACATCAAGTGCTATATAATGACACAGTAGTGACACTGTCACATGGGTATAGCCAGAGGAGGGCTGGTTACAGAATCAGTGGTATCTGCATCAGTATAATAACATCAAGCGCTATATAATGACACAGTAGTGACACTGGCACATGGGTATAGCTAGAGAAGGGCTGGTTATAGGATCAGTGGTATATATATATTGACCCTCTTGTGGCATTAAAGGCATACAAAGTAATGTAGTAAAAATATTTGAAATTAAAATTTTCAAATAATGATAAGGAAAGATTTTTTGAGTAACTTTATTCATATATTTTTTTACAAACATACACTCAGACAGTTTACCTTACTGAAAACAATAAAAACAAACAAAATATAGGAATATGACAAATCAATCCAGAAGAAGCCAAGTTCAATTTAAATGCAGATGCATTTCATAATGCTGTGTATCTGTAGCACCCTTCTCCATTTCTTCTTTCTCACTTCCCAGTACAACCACAGACTATGAATGTTTTTTTTGCACACGATGTCACATAAACACAAGTACACATACTGCCACACACACATACAATATGTCAAATATAAAATGTTTAACACAAAAAAACATACACTGCCACACAAATACTTTATCTAACACAGACACACATTGGCATACAGACACAAACTATCCTACAGGGACACAACACACACATAATATGACAATCTCATCCACACAATTCATGCTATGCTCGTACACATAAGAATGCACTGACAGTTTTACCCAATTACTTCAAGCTGCTTTCAATGTAAACTAAGAAGGTAGGGTGTGAAGTAAGGTGGGAAAAGGAGTCCTGACAGTACAAAGACAGATAATGGAAAAAAAGAGGAGCAAAGTATAAAAAGACAGTAGCAATCTACTAAATGGAGCCCCCCCCCCCCCCCCAAAGGTAACTTAGTAATAAACAATAGTAATAATATACATGCTTCTCTGTTATGCAGGACAGAGGTAGAACAGTACAGGTCAACATAAGAAAATAAAAATAATCCAGTTGATTGCTCACTGCGTACACACACACAACACACTACAATTACAGCTTCCTTTACAATGAAAGCTTTATTCAAATAACCCCATACCCAACAGCACAACCAACCCAATTCCACTCACCTAAAGAATGAGGGTTAGATTACAAGTGGTGTAGTATTTAGAGCTTTCACTTGAGTGTAAACTTCGCTAGAAGTAAGCTTTTTGCACACATTGGGTTTGCACACATAAAACAAGTTGAAAGTAAAAAGTTTGTGAGCAAGCAAAACCCAACGCATGCTAACCAAATATCGTGACCATGTTAACATATTCTCCCCCTAGAAGCTAAAGAAGAGTGAAGAAGAAAAAAAATGCCTATCACTCATTAACTGACCCAACAGGAATTATTCATATTTCTCTTTCCAATGTTTTTTACATACAGAACAATGTCATTTTTATTGTAAATACATATTTCTATTTCTTTATATACCTATATATATATAGATATATAGGCATCTATTTCTATTTTACATTAACATTATTAGATATAAAGAAATATATATTTATTAATAAAAAGTTAAAAAAAATCCATGTGAAGAACATAGGAATGTAAAATATGAATAACCCTCTCTGTGATTTGCACTTTAGGTATATTGCGGTTTAGGGTTAGAGCACATGAAGAATTATTAACTTCAATGTACATTATTAAAATATTAAATATAAGATATTAAAAAAATATTAACAATTATTATTAAAAAATATTATACACACTGTAAAAAAATAATCCATAAAAAAATAATATATATATATATGTATATATGTATACAAGAATGAAGGAATGAATCCAGGCCTCTCCAAGTCCGCTAAAACATGAACGTTTATTTTCAAAAGTTAAAAAAAAGGTAGGTTTGAAAACAGAGCTTTCATATGGTAAAAAAGTTAACACTTTGTCTTACATGTTTCAGCCTCCACGGCCGTAATCATAGACATACTCCCTTGGTGTATGGGAGGTGTTCTTATAGGGCTTTCCTCCGCCCATTAAAATCATACTTATTAACCAATTAATTACCAGCTGTTAATTATTATACAATTGATGCAATACAAATACATATTAAAATTATTAAATTCATTTGGCATTATTGACTATGTTGTTTCATTTCATCAAATAAGGACCATACTAGAATAAAGAAAAGATAAAAATAATAAAAAGAAAAGACATATTCAAAATAAGTTCATACTTAGAATAAACTAAACTGAATTAAGCAGCAGATAAATCTATACAGAGTGCAAGCACCACTACGTTTTAGCTGATATAGCGAAGGCATACTTCATCAAGAATATTGTTACATCAGGGCTTTGCCTATACTATGCATGTACATTCTATTAATCAATTGTTTAGTGATATTACATGTGTATATAAATACATTTTAGTCTGTATCAAACATTCCAAGCCTATTCCTTGTCTATTTTTATTTGTTACTAAATATGGAAGGAATGAAAAGAAAAATAGAAAGACAAAATCAAACTAGGCTTACATATGCACAAAACTCAGTTTATTATGCTTATTTTTATTTTACTTTATTATTTCATTTCATTCTGATTCCTAAAAAGGTTGACAAAGCTGGAGATCTGACCCACAAGCTTACTCCCAGTAATTAATCACATCAAATTGTGAGTTGAATCCTCCTGGGACCAAAGTTCTCAGCTTGTGGATCCAATAGATCTCCTGCCTTTCTAGAATCTTTAGTTTACTGCCACCTCTACGAGGCACACTTATGCTCTCAATGGCATTCCATTTAAAGTGCTGTACTTGCTTATTATGCACTTGGATAAAGTGTCTCAATAGTGCTGAGCACTGTACCACTGTACTTCATTAGATATATAGCCCAGATGTTCTTTTATCCAGGAACGTATATCCCTTGTAGCTAGGCCAATATATTGCTTCTTGTGTTGAGTGCATTCCACTAAATAAATCACATAAGTGGAAGTACAATTAACACAGCCTCTAGTAGAGAAAGTTTCATTCGTAACAAAGGATGTGAAATTATTACCCTGTTTTATATATGTACAGGACTTACAGCATGGTACGCCACATTTGTAGGTCCCTCCAACCTCCAACCAAGAGCTCCGTGCTTCTATGATGGGCAACATGCTTGGTGAAAGCATGTTGCCCATCGTTAAATTCTTGGAGTATACAAAATCACATCCCTGTTGAACAATATTTTTCAAATCGTCATCACCATATAAAATGGGAAGGTACTTTTAATGATGTTGCACACTCCAAAAAATTGGTTGGAAAATTTTGTGACAGATTTTGTGACAAATCTTGTGACAAATCATAGCCATATATATTTAGGTACTCTACATGTGCTATATGGGATACTTCTGTTGACTTATATTTATTACACACTGCTACCTACTGACATTTGATATCCATATTGTTCTTATTGTATACTGCTACAATTAACTACTAAGTATTTTATACTAATACAATGAACATCTTGCTTCCTTACTATCTGTGTTTTACCATTTATGCTAAATGAACATGAATTATTAGACAATTAGAATTAATATACCTCTTTCTTTCTGAATACCTTTGTATCATCCTACTTGCTTACTGTGCTTTTTCATAAATGTAGCTATTACTTCCATATAACAGTATACTGCCCATCTTAGATTTTAAACTGTGCTCACGTATTACTTTGCAAGGATTTCCACAACTCTGCATCCATAGGATTCTTACTCCAGTCCTGAATTATATTGAACAAAAACAGTGAGTGTGCTTTAGTTTCAGTTAAAGAGGAGAATGGATTAAATCACTTTCCTGTAAGGCATCCACTGCCTGGTCTAAGTCCTCCCAAGATTGTATCAAAGGATCTTTATATAGTAACAACGCTGGCCCCTTCACTGGAATAATTTGATATCTTATTTCACTTTAAGGTCCACAAGAGATATATGTGGATATATGTAAATAAAAGATTTAGTGCATATATCCCATGATGTATATAGCTGTACAATATAATATAATATGCATCCAGGTGGATTCTTTTGGCTGCGCGCGCAGCCAACATTCTTTTGGCTGCCTCGCACAGCCAACATTCCGTTGAAGGTGCATGCACAACTGGCCATGGCGATGGACACGTTACAAATGCGATTATAGTATAGATATAACATGCAAATGCCACAAATACAAAGATCAAAGATGTACACAAATGAGATACATATGTAAATAACACATTTGTGATATGATACACATAGGAAAATATTAATAGCATAGGATAACAACATACCTAGATGTTATAATTATTGATGACATGTAGTTTCATATAAATAGGAGATCATTAAGAGCTTTGAAAAGCTCTAACCTTATCAATAGCTCAGAAACTAGATCAATCAATAAAGACAAGAAACTTAAAACATTGATTGATTGTCCTTCAATGGTTGTGAGGGCCACTCTTGGGCC
This sequence comes from Bombina bombina, assembly GCF_027579735.1. Classification (NCBI taxonomy): domain Eukaryota; kingdom Metazoa; phylum Chordata; class Amphibia; order Anura; family Bombinatoridae; genus Bombina; species Bombina bombina. The sequence goes on along the minus strand of NC_069503.1, from coordinate 831,790,505 downwards.
AATGAAGGGAGATTAAACCAAAGAAAGTGGAGGAGTTAGGGGCAGATCTAGGGGACACTTATGGACCCATGTTAAAAAGCAAGCAAAAGGAAAAATGTAATCTGCATTGTAATAAAATATTTAGTCAGAGCTCCACAGCTAGCTAACTGGATAAGGTGTATTATGACTATACTTATGAAAGGCATGAACCGCTATAAGTGTGAGAGGATATACTATTTTCCAACAAGTGGGAAGCTTATGATGAGGTGTAAGAAGAAAAAACAAACATTTATGCAATATGCAGGAACCAAGTTAAATACAATTTGCATGATTTAGTATTAAGTTATAACAGTATTAAATTATAATATTACAAAGGAGGCATGCAGGGAAAGAGAATGCACATACTGTGTTCTATTGCAATCTCCAATTAAGAAAAACCTTTAAGAGTTAAGCTGAGCTGCCAATATTAATAACTAACAGGTATTAAGGAGTACATTTTAGTTTAGAGACCAGTATGGCAGCATATTCAGAGGCTCCAAGAGAAGTTCATCAAACCCGCCGTATATCAGTGATCTTAGGCAGTATCCAATGTTTTATTTATTATTTTATTTCTCCCCAAATGCTGCAGATTTGTATACTGTCTCAATGATTCGTCATCCCTGAGCTGGACCACAAGAATCTCAAGCTGCAGCCTAGTGGAGATTCCGGTACCCCCCTTCCGGTAATCCGGGCATTGCAGGAATGCCTTCATGAGCTCCACGCTAGCTACTGCTCTACACTATGAAGACTGTTTCAGTTACAGTGCATCAACTGAGGTGCCTACTATGGGAATATAAAAACATCTTCACATCAGAACTACAAGATGCTCTTAATCATGATGCCACTGCTCCACCTAATGCAGCTTCCTGCATAGAGCTCACCTCCACTTCTCAGGGGTGGCGGTGCCCAGGGCCCCCGGCATCTGCTGCTCCGTAAGTCAGAAATGCGTTTGACTTGGAGGCTGAGGATCTGACTATACCGACTTAAATAACTCCAGCTAAAACAGACTCCAGCCTATAATACCCAGGAGATAGAATTTAAAACCACTACTACCTTAGAGTAGTCTGAAAGAGGCTGTCATGCAACTGGGCCTATAAATTAATAGGTTGGGACAGTTGGCTTATAGAACCATCAAACTTTTGTGCTAACCTCAGTATTCTTACAATGGCTGCCTGTATCTGGACTTACATGGGACTTGTGTCTTGCTTTCACCACTTTAAAGCTGGCATAGGATGAGCCCCTTCTGAACTGCCTACATTTCCCAGAGACTACTGTCCTTCTATATGTTTAGTTCTCTATTACATCTTAACGCTTACTGTAATCAGCAACACCTATTGTTGACTTATAATAGCCTCACAGCCTGAAATATATAAACGGCTTATTTCTAAGTACTATTGTGTCATATCTCTAGAACTGCAGATAATCACCTATAATGATAGAGGACTATTGTTTTCCTACATATTTCCTTATGTTCTATACTGGTCTCTAAACTAAAATGTACTCCTTAATACCTGTTAGTTATTAATATTGGCAGCTCAGCTTAACTCTTAAAGGTTTTTCTTAATTGGAGATTGCAATAGAACACAGTATGTGCATTCTCTTTCCCTGCATGCCTCCTTTGTAATATTATAATTTAATACTGTTATAACTTAATACTAAATCATGCAAATTGTATTTAACTTGGTTCCTGCATATTGCATAAATGTTTGTTTTTTCTTCTTACACCTCATCATAAGCTTCCCACTTGTTGGAAAATAGTATATCCTCTCACACTTATAGCGGTTCATGTCTTTCATAAGTATAGTCATAATATACCTTATCCAGTTAGCTAGCTGTGGAGCTCTGACTAAATATTTTATTACAATGCAGATTACATTTTTCCTTTTGCTTGCTTTTTAACATGGGTCCATAAGTGTCCCCTAGATTTGCCCCTAACTCCTCCACTTTCTTTGGTTTAATCTCCCTTCATTGGCCCAAGAGTGGCCCTCACAACCATTGAAGGACAATCAATCAATGTTTTAAGTTTCTTGTCTTTATTAATTGATCTAGTTTCTGAGCTATTGATAAGGTTAGAGCTTTTCAAAGCTCTTAATGATCTCCTATTTATATGAAACTACATGTAATCAATAATTATAACATCTAGGTATGTTGTTATCCTAATCTATGCTATTAATATTTTCCTATGTGTATCATATCACAAATGTGTTATTTACATATGTATCTCATTTGTATACTTCTTTGATCTTTGTGTTTGTGTCATTTGCATGTTATATCTATACTATAATCGCATTTGTAACGCATCCGTCGCCAAATGTGCATGCACCTTCAACGGAATGTTGGCTGTGCGAGGCAGCCAAAAGAATGTTGGCTGCGCGCGCAGCCAAAATAATCCACCTGGATGCAGAGTAGACAAACCAGAAGCCCTTAAAAAAAACACGCAACCGCCCGCACAAAATATCTAAAAAACACATAAACGCCCGCAAAAAATAAATAAAAACACGTAAATAACAAAAAAACCTAGTCTAAAAACTGTGTGACCCAAACACTGCCACCTAAAATTAGACAAATTATCCCAAACTAATTTGTAAAAAAGGCTTGTATATAGAGTTACACAAGGTGGCACAAAAAGAATGCTGGTTCAGGTATATTATTACACAATGATCTTTATGTGTTAAAAAATGATTACTGTAATAATAGAGGCTAGATAATACATTCAGATATAAATGGTAAGTATAGTTTAATAGTAAATCCTTAATAAAAATATATAAAAACTCCATTCACAATAGGTACATACTGTAAGTAGTCAATAAAATTAAAATAAAAAAAGGTGTTCCGCTTTGATAAGCGTGAATGAATTGGATTGCCAATCAATCAATCCTAACACTAAATGTTGCAAATTTACTTCTAATATCAATTTTGCTTCATTCTTATGGTATCATTTCTTGAAGGAGAAGCAACCACTGCTACTGGAAGCTATCCTAACAAATCAGTAAGCGAATCACAAGAGGCCTATATGTGAAGCCACCAATCACCAGCTTACTCCTACTGTAGCTTCTGAGCATAACTAGGTATGATTTTCAACAAAGGATACCAAGAGAATGAAGTAAATTAGATAAAAGACGTACATTGGAAAGTTGTTTTCAATTGTATGTTCTATCTGAATCATAAAATAAGAAATGTGCGTTCCATGTCCCTTACATTTTCTACAACTGTATTTCTATTTGTAAGGGATTCAAAGACCAGTCTGATTTTATAAAATTATTGCAATTGCTTTTTCTATATTTTGCTTTACATAATCCAAGTAAATGAGAATGATAAGTATTGTTATGTTGCGCTTTATTAGGAAATAGATTAGCTAATCATAGTCTCAAACTTGTGCATTGTTCTGACATTGCAGAACTTTTTATCCAATGATTAACCAAACCTGCAATTGTTCCTAAAATATTATTATTGTTCACTATTATAATGAAAGCAAATTCTCATTTATAATTCATGTCTTATCCTCATTATATTTTTGGAACACACGCAAATTATTTTTTTTGTTCACTGTTGTTTTGTTTTTTATGCAAATACATGTGTTTTAGGGGCCAAATAAACTTAATATATAAGGTATTTGGATACGTTCAACTCTAATAAGTGGCTGGCATTTTTAGTTCTGTGGTCAAAACACTATCGCCTAGATTACGAGTTGTGCATTAACAGTGGTGCATTGCTAACTTGCAGTTTATTCTCACCGCTCACTTTCCTGCAGCACTGGTATTACAGGTTTTTATCAACCTGGCATTAACAGGCAAGAAGTGAGCGTACAGCAAAATTGCGCTCCAAACTGCACTCCAATACCAGCGCTGCTTAAGTGAGCGATGAGCTGGTTATACATGCTCGTGAACGATTTCCCCATAGACATCAATGGGGAGAGCCGGCTGAGAAAAAGTCTAACACCTGCCAAAAAGCAGCATAAAACTCAGTAACGCAGCCCCATTGATTTCTATGGGGAAACTACATGTATGTTTACACCTAACACCCTAAAACCTAACACCCTGAACCCCGAGTCTAAACACCCCTAATCTTACACTTATTAACCCCTAATCTGCCACCCCCGACATCGCCGATACCTACATTATACTGATTAACCTCTAATCTGCCGCTCCGGACATCGCCGCCACCTACATTATACTGATTAACCCCTAATCTGCCACCCCTGACATCGCCGACACCTACATTATATTTATTAACCCCTAATCTGCTGCCCCTGACATCGCCAATACCTACATTATATGTATTAACCCCTAATCTGCTGCCCGACATCGCCACCACCTACATTATACTAATTAACCCCTAATCTGCCGTCCCCGACATCGCTGACACCTACATTATACTGATTAACCCCTAATCTGCCGCCCCCAACATCGCGGCCACAATAATAAACATATTAACCCCTAAACTGCCGCACTCCCGCCTCGCAAACACTATTTAAATATTATTAACCCCTAACATCGCCGCCACCTACCTACATTTATTAACACCTAATCTGCTGCCCTCAACGTCACTGACACTATATTATATTTATTAACCCCTAAATCTAAGTCTAACCCTAACCCTAACACCCCCTAACTTAAATATAATTTAAATAAATCTAAATACAAATTCCTATCATTAACTAAATAATTCCTATTTAAAACTAAATACTTACCTATAAAATAAATCCTAATATAGCTACAATATAACTAATAGTTACATTGTAGCTAGTTTAGGGTTTATTTTTATTTTACAGGCAAATTTGTATTTATTTTAACTAGGTAGAATAGTTACTAAATAGTTATTAACTATTTAATAACTACCTAGCTAAAATAAATACAAATTGACCTGTAAAATAAAACCTAACCTAAGTTACAATAACACCTAACACTGCACTACAATTAAATAAATTCCCTACAATAAATACAATTAAATAAATTAAATAAAATTAGCTAAATTACCAAAAAAAAAACATTAAATTACAGAAAATTAAAAACAAATTACAAGATCTTTAAACTAATTACACCTAATCTAATAGCCCTATCAAAATAAAAAAAAGCCCACCTAAAATAACAAAAAAACCCTAGCCTAAACTAAACTACCAATAGCCCTTAAAAGGGCCTTTTGTGGGGCATTGCCCCAAAGAAATCAGCTCTTTTATCTGTAAAAAAAAATACAAACAACCCCCCAACAGTAAAACCCACCACCCACACAACCAACCCCCCAAATATACCTAACTTAAAAAACCTAAGCTCCCCATTGCCCTGAAAAGGGCATTTGGATGGGCATTGCCCTTAAAAGTGCATTTAGCTCTACTGCAGCCCAAAGCCCTAACCTAAAATATAAACCCACCCAATACACCCCAATACTAACCCCCGAAGATTCACTTACCGGGAGAAGTCTTCATCCAAGAGGCAAGATGTCCTCAACGAAGCCAGCAGAAGTTGTCCTCCAGACGGGCAGAATTCTTCATGTAGACGGCATCTTCTATCTTCATCCTTCCGATGTGGAGCGGCTCCATCTTCAAGACATTCAGCGTGGAGCATCCTCTTCTTTCTATGGCTAACGACGAATGAATGTTCCTTTAAATGACGTCATCCAAGATGGCGTCCCTTGAATTCTGAATGGCTGATAGAATTCTCTCAGTCAATCGAAATTAAGGTTGAAAAAATCGTATTGGCTGATGCAATCAGCCAATAGGATTGAACTTCAATCCTATTGGCTGATCCAATCAGCCAAAAGGATTGAGCGTACATTCTATTGGCTGTTTCAATCAGCCAATAGAATGCGAGCTCAATCCTATTGGCTGATTGGATCAGCCAATAGGATTTTTTCAACCTTAATTCCAATTGGCTGATAGAATTCTATCAGCAAATCGGAATCTAAGGGACGCCATCTTGGATGACATCATTTAAAGGTACCTTCATTCATCAAGAAGGCGTTGTTGGAAGAGGATGCTCCACGCCGGATGTCTTGAAGATGGAGCCGCTCCACGCCGGATGGATGAAGATAGAAGATGCCGTCTGGATGAAGACTTCTGCCCGTCTGGAGGACCACTTCTGCCCATCTGGAGGACCACTTCTGCCGGCTTCGTTGAGGAAATCTTGCCGCTTGGATGAAGACTTCTTCCGGTAAGTGAATCTTCGAGGGTCAGTGTTAGGATTTTTTAAGTGTGTATTGGGTGGGGTTTTTTTTTAGGTTAGGGCTTTGGGCTGCAAAAGAGCTAAATGCCCTTTTAAGGGAAATGCCCATCCAAATGCCCTTTTCAGGGCAATGGGGAGCTTAGGTTTTTTTAGTTAGGGTTTTATTTGGGGGATTGGTTGTGTGGGTGGTTGGTTTTATTGTTGGGGGGTTATTTGTAATTTTTTTTACAGGGTAAAAGAGCTGATTTCTTTAGGGTAATGCCCCACAAAAGGTCCTTTTAAGGGCTATTGGTAGTTTAGTTTAGGCTAGGATTTTTTTTTATTTTGGGTGGGCTTTTTTATTTTGATAGGGCTATTAGATTAGGTGTAATTAGTTTAAAGATCTTGTAATTTGTTTCCGATGTCCGGAGCGGCAGATTAGCTGTTAATAATTTTATTTTAGTGTTTGCGATGCAGGAGGGCCTTGGTTTAGGGGTTAATAGGTAGTTTATGGGTGTTAGTGTACTTTTTAGCACTTTAGTTATGAGTTTTATGCTACAGCTTTGTAGCGTAAAACTCATATCTACTGATTTAAAATGCATTAGGAATCTTGTCAGTATAGGCTGTACCACTCACTTTTTGACATCCCAGGAAAAACTTGTAATACCGGCACTATGGAAGTCCCATAGAAAAATGGCTTTACGAGATTTACGTAAGTTGATTTGCTTTAAGGCCAAAAAAGTGTGCGGTACACCTATACCTGCAAGACTCGTAATACCAGCGGGCGTAAAAAAGCAGCATTAGGACCTGTTAATGCTGCTTTTTTACCTTAACGCACAACTCATAATTTAGTCGTAAAATTTCATAGTTTTAAACATATGTCTATAAAATTTGAGTTCATCATCTGATTCATCTGAATTATCCAGCACCCACCAATAGAAACTGACATCATCTATAGGTTCATAGTTGACTGGAGAGGCATAAGAAATAATATATAAACTATATTTTAGAATTAAGCCATAGAACAGTTCTAGCAAAAATTAACATTTGGCAGTGAAAGCGCTAAGTATGACACACATTGATTGATTCATTGACTTTGAAGGGAATAAGGACATGGATAAGAACAGGCAAAAATAAATTATAAACTTAAAAAGAACTGGCCAGTGTAACATAAAGGATACCTAACACAGGGCCCAGTAATTTAAAACTCTGCACTGTGGTGAGATCTAAGAAGTTTTGACACTACTGAAAGGTCCCTCAAAAAATGTTAGAACTGCAAATTTTAGCCTTAGATCTGTTTATCTCACTATGCAGGATTCAGGATATGAAAGAGAAATACCTACATTAGAATGTAATAGTCAAACAGAAAGCTTAAATATTTTGTGAGTGATTTCTTTCCATATAGGTGAGTTGATCAACAGGCTCACAGAGAGGTGAAGCACTAGTAATGGCTTTGGTACTTATGAGGAACTTAGACACCATAGACACTAAGGGGGATATTTATCAAGCCGTCAACCACAAATACGCTGGAATTCCGCAGCGTAATTGTGGCGAGCTTGATTCGACCTAGTTATCAAAGCCTACAGACCGGCAAAAGTTGAAATCTGTGACGCAATATACGATCCGTCGGTCTCAATCTGACACAGATCAATGCTTACGTCATTACAGATGTTCTGAATACACATTCTGCACTATTTGACACTTTTTCAAAGTTATCAAATAGTTAACAGATACGCTTGTGGCTATTCCGGCCCAGTGTACCTGGTTTTCAATCCGCCACCCTGGAGACCGCAGATGCCATAGGAATCAATGGGAGTCTGAAAGCAGCAAAATCTTATGTTCGATGCTGCCAGATATCCCACTGATTTCTATGGTTGAAAACCAGTTATGTTTACACCTAACACCCTAACATAAGCCCCGAGTCTAAACACCCCTAATCTGCCGCCCGACATCGCCGCAACCTAAATAAAAGTATTAACCCCTATCCCACCACTCCTGGACCCCGCCTCCACTAATTTAATGTATTAACCCCTATCCCGCTGCTCCCGGACCCGGCCGCCACCTAAATAAAAGTATTAACCCCTAAACCTCTGGCCTCCCACATCACTACCATTAACTAAACCTATTAACCCCTAAACCACCAGGCCCCCACATCACCATAAACTAAATTAATCTATTAACCCCTAACCCTAACAACCCGCTAACTTTACCTTAAAATTACAACATCCCTATCTTATAATAAATTAAAACTTACATGTAAAATTAAAATAAACTATATTAAACTATTAATTAACCTAACCTAACTATTATACTAAAATTACATTAAACTAGCAATTAAATTTACTGCATTACATATTAAAAAACCCTAACCCTACTCAAATTATTTAAATCTACTATTACAAATTACTAAGTTACAAAAGAAATAAACGCTAAGTTACAAAAAAAACAAACACTAATGCCTAGATTTAGAGTTCTGTGTTAGCCGTCAAAACCAGCGTTAGGGGCTCCTAATGCTGGTTTTGGCCGCCAGCTGGTATTTAGAGTCAGTCAGGAAAGGGTCTAAAGCTCACTTTCCAGCCGCGACTTTTCCATACCGCAGATCCCCTTACGTCAATTGCGTATCCTATCTTTTCAATGGGATCTTTCTAACGCCGGTATTTAGAGTCTTGGCTGAAGTGAGCATTAGAAATCTAACGAGGGGGGCGTGGCCAAGCACCACCGGGAGAGGACGCATATTTTATCAGCTCCAGTTAGAGATCTCATAAACCCTGACTTTTTCAGAAAACTAGCTAACAGATATAAGAAAATCTGATTCTATCACTTGCATGAGAAACTACTGATCAGGACAATACCTGGCTTTGTGGATTTTATTGAGAATATAACCTAAATCAGGCCAGTGAGGCCTACATTCAAAAGATCCTCGCCGCCCTCTCCCGGTGTGAAAGATACAACTACTACACAAAAGCTAGCTATCAACTACAGGACTACGATGACTCATATAAAGAGACATCAGGGGACCCTACAGGCTCTACTGCAGGGTTTGATACATCAGGCGGATGATTGCTTCTCAGACCTATCTGACACGCTGGCAGTGGTAATGGCGGGAGTGCCTTGTGAAACATCAGATCGGTCAGTAAAAACCGACTCGCTTCTCCAGACTTTACCTCAGTGTGGCCAAGTCCAACACCACCGGCCCCTGTGGCCCATCTATCCTGACGCTTGCACAGAGGCTGTCACTCAAACCCGGAACGCAGCTATTGCCATTAAAGGGCAGGACGACCTGAAGAAAAAGGAGGCTCCTTCTACGCAGTTGCCGGGGATCCCACAGCCCTCGGCACCACAGGCTCCTGCTACTAATACAGTCTACTTTGGACTATTACTTCGGAGCGACCAAGATCTGAGAGCGGCGGGAGCTTGGATGGCCATAGGGACCAGACTACAACAGCGGAGAGCCATATCAATAGGCGCACATACGCAAATAAAAACCATCGCAGACGGCACAGTGATTCACCGCATGGAAGACGGAGTGCACCAGACCTTGGGCTGTGGTGAAGTTAAGCAGGTCTCTGCTCCACGGCTCTGGGTTTTTTATGACCCAGTGTGGCACTCGGAGCTTGGTGTCGCAGCAGCCACTGGAGTGGGCTAGAAGATGGCCTTCTTGTGAGTTTCTGGCAGCTCAGTTCGGTTATTATGTCTGAAGAGATCAGATTGTATAGACAATACCACCAGCTGCCTTAAGACAATATGTGCACTCAATCTCAATATATGCACACCAACAGACCCTTAATATAGTTTAAATTGGTATCTAGATACGAGTTTTAAAAGAGACATACTGCTATACTTTACATATGGAAAAAAAAAAAAAAATGAACAGCTCTATTAGTCTCTCTTCTTAGTCTAAGTCTACACAGAGTCTGCTTAACTCGGTTCCTAAGAAAGGCATATTTAGATGCGTTTAATCATAGTATAATCCCCCTGTATATCAAGTGTTATGTTTATCTATATGTCATAATATATCTGGGTAAATGCTTTAATATGCATAGATTATGTAGACAAGACACTAGGTGTAAACCACTCCTGATAGGTTACTTGAGAAGACAGATACCCCAAGCAAATGTTTTTAGGATGGCATCAAATGTTTTAATGTCTTGCAAATAATTTTGTATATGTAACCTGATTCAGACGACAGGTTTTTACTGTTGGGGCATTTTGGTGAATAATGACCAGTTTGATAAGAGTGCCCAACATATTGTTCCTCATGCTTGTTTATTAGTATACTTCGGTTTTTATATATTCCTTTAGCTGAATTAAAGTTTTCCTCCCCAGGTCTATTCTAAACTTGCAACAGGCTATAGAACTACTTGATGAAAAGTAATTATACACATGCTGCTGCATTCTCTAATACCCATATTACACTTGAACACTTGTTTATTTGAGTGGACTAGCTAAAATACTGGCTTAGCTTTTATAGAGTAATCAATATGTCATACCCAAGTTTGTTCTTTAGCCTACACTAGCCATATAGGCAGAGGCACTCACCCCCTCTTACTGCTGTTATATATTGACCTGTTTACTATTAAGACTTGTGCCTTATGAGTATAACTTATGTAAAGGCTTATGCGCACTGTCACTTCAGAGCTGTAAAAATGAACTTCATACACAGTCAGCGTAAATCAGAGATAATATACTTCTCATGGGGGAAATTATAGCACTGTTGTTAGATTATTTAAGTTTGATTCAGTTACTGCACTACAGTCATATATTAAATACTAACATGTATTGCCACGTTTGGCACTCCATATTTATACGCTACACTACCACCTTCTATATACTATAGTATTATATGCCACCTTTCAAGGCGATATCTGAGCGGGTTATCATATAGTATAAACAGTCAGTACACAAGCAGTTTATTACATAAAATCCTTAATATGCACTAGCTGCATTATCTAAGACTCCTACTTGCCGCAGCTCTCCCTATAATCCACATTAGACAGGGAATTGGCTGTATATGCAACTATGGTCTGGAGGTGGAGGACTAGGTATTATCCTCTATGGACTTACATTTCACATTGTCTTCCTCACGCCCCTACCTGGAAAACTTTCTACTACATTGTCCCATTTAAGAATAGGAATAGGCCAACTGCTCCTAGGTTCTAACCTGTATCAAATGTGACTCTAGCGTTAATTGTTGTAAGGCAATCCTTCATGATGGTGATTGATTTGTATTTATGTAGGACTGTACTTGCCCATGCCCCTCCAAAGACCGATGTTGGGCTTAACCCTGATACGCTACCCATCAAGTTTATTATTATATATACTCCTTAGTATACTCAGTTTCAGAGTTCTTGCTATTATGATATAGATATGATGTTGATTATTGCATAATTTTGATATTCATTCCTAACGTGCACTTTTATAACCCTACGGCCTACTCTCCACTTTATCCCCCTTTAAGTATAAAATACCCATCTTCCCATAGCCCTCTTTCTCTCTCTCAGCTAATTAAGGAGCTAATACATTATATTTTATTTGTTTGCCAATAGATTACTTAACTTACATGTTTAATATTAAATTGCCCTTTTATATACCCCCATTATGCTCATGCATGACTAATAATACATAGATGGATAACACGGTGTCATAGCCTACCTACTATACTATATGGACAACACTAAGAGTCCTCACCAAGTTCCTAAAGTACTTTCATATTTATAAGGCTTCGCCCTCCACCCTCTCCCTACTACACATAGCGGTGCTTACCCGCTGAATCTCCTTCTCCCCGCCCCACTACATACGTATTCACGCTCCTTTTGAAGCTCTTAAAGAGCTAGACTTCTGGTCATCAGACATCTATTCTTTTCTATATTTTTGGTCCATGGGGCCTAAAATTGGGTTTCTAACTGGCCAGCTATACATGATACACTATTAAAAAATGAGGTCTCATTAACCTTTCACCAATGTATTATATAGAGACCGAATTGTTTCGGTTAATTGTGTTTGTATTACGTTCTTTTGACAAAAAGGTGTTCTGTGTTTTATGTATATTTTATGCAAAAACCTCAATAAAAAATTATTAATAAAAAAGAAATCTAACGACAAGACTCCAGCCACAGAGAAAAGCCAGGAGTTAAGAGCTTTCTGGGATAACGCCGGTTCATAAAGCTCTTAACTACTGTGCTTGTCGCCGCCACCTACCTACAATTATTAACCCCTAATCTGCCGACCGGACCAATAGAATGCAAGCTCAATCTGATTGGCTGATGGAATCAGCCAATCGGATTGAACTTGAATCTGATTGGCTGATTCCATCAGCCAATCAGAATTTTCCTACCTTAATTCCGATTGGCTGATAGAATCCTATCAGCCAATCGGAATTCGAGGTACGCCATCTTGGATTACATCCCTTAAAGGAACCATCATTCGTCGGGAAGTCGTCGGCCAGGATGGATGTTCCGCGTCAGCGGGATGAAGATGGATCCAGAACAAAGAAGATTGAAGATGCCGCTTGGATCAAGACTTCAGCTGGATGATGGATCTCTTCAGCCCCCGCTTGGATCAAGACTTCAGCCGGATGATGGATCTCTTCAGCCCCCGCTTGGATCAAGACTTCAGCCGGATGATGGACCTCTTCAGCCCGATGATGGACCTCTTCAGCCCCCACTTGGGCTTGGATGAAGACTTCGGAGCCTCCTCTGGACGGATCGGTGATACGCGGCGTGGTGAAGACAAGGTAGGAAGATCTTCAGGGGCTTAGTGTTAGATTTATTTAAGGGGGGTTTGGGTTAGATTAGGGGTATGTGGGTGGTGGGTTGTAATGTTGGGGGGGTATTGTATATTTTTTTTTACAGGCAAAAGAGCAGAATTCTTTGGGGCATGCCCCGCAAAAGGCCCTTTTAAGGGCTGGTAAGGTAAAAGAGCTTTTCTATGTTTATTTTAGAATAGGGTAGGGCATTTTTTTATTTTGGGGGGCTTTGTTATTTTATTAGGGGGCTTAGAGTAGGTGTAATTAGCTTAAAATTGTTGTAATCTTTTTATAATGTTTGTAAATTATTTTTTTATTTTTTGTAAATTAGTTCTATTTTTATTTTTTGTACTTTAGTTGGTTTATTTAATTGTATTTATTTGTAGGTATTTGTATTTAATTTATTTATTGATAGTGTAGTGTTAGGTTTAATTGTAACTTAGGTTAGGATTTATTTTACAGGTAATTTTGTAATTATTTTAACTAGGTAGCTATTAAATAGTTATTAACTATTTAATAGCTATTGTACCTGGTTAAAATAAATACAAAGTTACCTGTAAAATAAATATTAATCCTAAAATAGCTACAATATAATTATAATTTATATTGTAGCTATATTAGGGTTTATTTTACAGGTAAGTATTTAGATTTAAATAGGAATAATTTATTTAATAAGAGTTAATTTATTTCGTTAGATAAAAATTATATTTAACTTAGGGGGGTGTTAGGGTTAGGGTTAGAATTAGCTTTAGGGGTTAATAAATTTATTAGAGTAGCGGTGAGGTCCGGTCGGCAGATTAGGTGTCGGTTAGTTAGTTAGTTAGGTGTTGGTGATGTTAGGGAGGGCAGATTAGGGTTAATACTATTTATTATAGGGTTATTGAGGCGGGAGTGAGGCGGATTAGGGGTTAATAACTTTATTATAGTAGCGGTGAGGTTAATAATTGTAGGTAGGTGGCGGTGACGTTGGGGGCGGCAGATTAGGGGTTAATAAATATAATATAGGGGTCGGCGGTGTTAGGGGCAGCAGATTAGGGGTACATAGGGATAATGTAGGTTGCGGCGGTGTACGGAGCGGCAGATTAGGGGTTAATAATAAAATGCAGGGGTCAGCGATAGCGAGGGCGGCAGATTAGGGGTTAATAAGTGTAAGGTTAGGGGTGTTTAGACTCGGGGTACATGCTAGGGTGTTAGGAAGTGTTTCCCCATAGGAAACAATGGGGCTGCTTTTTTACAGGTGTTAGGTGTTTTTTTTCAGCTCAAACGGCCCCATTGTTTCCTATAGGGGAATCGTACACAAGCACGTTTTTCAAGCTGGCCGCGTCTGTAAGCACCGCTGGTATTTAGAGTTGCAGTTGCGGTAAATTATGCTCTACGTTCCCTTTTTGGAGCCTAACGCAGCCCTTCTGTGAACTCTAAATACCAGCATTATTTAAAAGGTGCGGGGGGGAACAAGCACACGTAGCTAACGCACCCCTTTGGCCACAGAACTCGAAATCTAACCGTAAGTTACAAAAAAACAAAACACTGTGTCAAAAATAAAAACGAATTACACCTAATCTAATAGCCATATCAAAATAAAAAAGCCCCCCAAATAAAAAAAAAACCCTAGCCTACAATAAACTACCAATGGCCCTTAAAAGGGCCTTTTGCGGGGCATTGCCCCAAAGAAATTAGCTCATTCACCTTTAAAAAAAAATACAAAAACACCCAATAGTTAAACCCACCACCCACCCAACCAACCCCATCAAATAAAAAGCCTATCTAAAAAACCTAAGCTCCTCATTGCCCTGAAAAGGGCATTTGTATGGGCATTGCCATTAAAAGGGCATTTAGCTCTTTTACTTGCCCAGACCCTACTCTAAAAATATAACCCACCCAAAAAAAATCAAATAAACCTAACACTAACCCCCCGACGATCCATTTACATTTTTTGAAGATCCGCTTGAAGTATCCATCCAGCCGGCAAGAAGTCTTCATCCGGGCGGCAAGAAGTCTTCATCCATGTGGCCTCTTCTGTCTTCATCCATCCGGTGCGGAGCGGGTCCATCCTGAATACATCTGGCGTGGAGCTCCTCTTCAATATGGTCGCCACCTTAAACTGGAACTTGAATGCAAGTGATGTCATCCAAGATGGCGTCCCTTGCATTCCTATTGGCTGAAGGGTTCCAATCAGCCAATAGGATTAGAGCTGCTAAAATCCTGTTGGCTGTTTCAATCAGCCAATAGGATTTGAGCAGCTCTTATCCTATTGGCTGTTCCAATCAGCCAAAAGGATGAGAGCTCAATCCTATTGGCTGATTGAAACAGCCAATAGGATGAGAGATGCTCAAATCCTATTGGCTGATTGGAACATTCAAAAGGATTTTAGCAGCTCTAATCCTATTGGCTAATTGGAACCTTTCAGCTAATGGGAATGCAAGGGATGCCATTTTGAATGATGTCACTTGCATTCAAGTTCTAGTTTATGGTGGCGACCATATTGAAGAGGAGCTCCGTGCCAGATGTCTTCAGGATGGACCAACTCCGAGCCGGATGCATGAAGATAGGAAAGGCCATAAGGATAAAGACTTTGCCGGATGGATGAAGATAGAAGAGGCCGGCCGGATGAAGACTTCTTGCCGGCTGGATGGATCCTTCAAGCGGAACTTCAAAAACTGTAAGTGGATCGTCGGGGGTTAGTGTTAGCTTTATTTAAGGGTTTTTTGGGTGGGTTTTATTTTTAGAGTAGGGTCTGTGGAGGTAAAATAGCTAAATGCCCTTTTAAGGGCAATGCTCATACAAATGCCCTTTTCAGGGCAATGGGGAGCTTAGTTTTTTTAGATAGGCTTTTTATTTGGGGGGGTTGGTTATTTGAAGTGGTTGGTTGGGTGGGTGGTGGGTTTTACTGTTAGGGGTGTTTGTATTTTTTTTGCAGGTAAAACAGCTGATTTGCCCTGCAAAAGGCCCTTTTAAGGGCAATTGGTAGTTTATTGTAGGCTAGGTTTTTTTTTATTTTGGGGGTCTTTTTTATTTTGATAGGGCTATTAGATTAGGTGTAATTTGTTTTTATTTTTGATACTGTGCTTTTTTTTATTTTTTGTAACTTAGTCATTTGTAATAGTAGAATTAAATAATTTGAATAGGGTTAGGGTTTTTTAATATGTAATATTAAAATAATATGTATAGTTAATTTAATTTCTAGTTTAATATAATATAAATAGTTAATTTAATTTCTAGTTTAATGTAATTTTAGTATAATAGTTAGGGTAGGTCAATTAATAGTTTAATATAGTTTATTTTAATTCTAAAGGTAAATTTTAATTTATTACAAGATAGGGATGTTGTAATTTTAAGGTAAAGTTAGCGGGTTGTTAGGTTTAGGGGTTAATAGCTTAATTTAGTTTATGGCGATGTGGGGGGCTGGTGGTTTAGGGGTTAATTGGTTTTGTTAATGGTAGTGATTTGGGAGGCCAGAGGTTTAGGGGTTAATACATTTATTTAGGTGGTGGCTGGGTCCGGGAGTGGCGGGATAGGGGTTAAAAACTTTAGTTAGTTGTGGTGGGGTCCGGGAGGGGCCGGATAGGGGTTAAACATTTTAGTATAGTGGCGGCGTTTAGTGACAGGGTATAAATAAAGTTGGTAAAAAGCTGAATAGCAGAGAGATCAATGACTGTTAGTTAACAACAGTCCAATGCTCATTGCCCCGTACTTTGTGGGTGGCCTTTTGCAGACTTTTTTTTATAAATATGGAGAGCGTATTCAGGTCCCCGGGCGCGATGTTAGGCGAGCGTATTTGTGCCGGTGAATGCAGCATAGTTGAGGCTATGATAAATATCCCCTTAAGGGGTCTATTTATCATGATGCGAGCGGACATAATCCGATATTGCGGATCATGTCCACTGCACATTGATAAATGCCGACAGCATATGCTCTCGGCATTTTTCATTGCACCAGCAGTTCAGATCGGGTTGATTTCCGTCAATGTCTGTCCGCCACCTCAGAGCAGGTGGACAGTTTATGGGGCAGCGGTCTTTAGATGCTGCTTCATAACTTGTGTTTCTGGCGAGCCATACGGAGCTTGATAAATAGGCCCCTAAGCAGTATAATAGCAAAGCAGACAACAACTTGGTACCTTGCACCTTCCAATGAGTGTCATAAAAAGCTGCTATCATTGACTTATAAGAGCATAACTTTTTAGTGTAGAAAGAAAAGGATATGGCTAAGTGAAGTTTAAAGGGACAGTAACCTAGATATTACATAATTCTGCACTGTGTGAAGAATTATGTAACATATTGATAGAAATTCTTTTGAAAAATATTTCCGAAATACCTAATCAACTGACAGATTTACCTAGTGCGAGAGTGCTCTACATGTAGTTAAATGGCGTAATCAGGCTCACTGTGATTAGAAAGTGAGCCTGTGATGTGCAAGTTAAAAAAACTGCTGCGACAAAGAGGATGGCTTCATTTACAAAGCAATATAGGAATTTTGGAGCAAAAAATTCAAAAGAAAGGTTTCCCATATGTTACATAATTCTTCAGATAGTGCAGAATTATTCAACACCTAGGATATTTACTGTCCCTTTAAGCTGAAGGGTAGTATATTTAGGACTAATTTGAGGAAGCACTTCTTTACAGAAAGGGTGATTGATTCACCTCACTACCTGTCCTCTTGACCCTATCCCCTCACAGCTGCTTCCCTCCCTCTCTTCTACCCTTACCCCTATACTCACACACATTTTCAACCTCTCCCTCAGCACCGGTATATTTCCCTCATCTCTGAAAAATGCCCTGGTCACACCTATCCTCAAAAAACCTTACCTTGATCCTACCTCCCCATCCAACTACCGCCCTATTTCCCTACTCCCTCTTGCCTCAAAGCTTCTCGAAAAGCTAGTATATGCAGGCCAATCCAATTTCCTTACAATAAACTCCCTCCTTGACCCACTGCCATCTGGATTTTGTCCCCATCACTCCACAGAGACAGCAATCGTTAAGGTTACCAACGACCTACTTACATCAAAATCAAAAATCATACTGTTGACCCTCCTCTTTTGCTCCAAACCCTCCAATCATTCGGCTTTTGTGACACAGCCCTCTCGTGGTTCTCTTCCTACCTGTCAAACCATACCTTTAGTGTAGCCTTCTCTGGGGCCTCCTCTGCCCCGTCACCACTTTCTGTTGGGGTACCGCAAGGCTCTATCCTCGGTCGAGGTAAGGAAACGTGTCTGTAGCAACTCCTCTTCATACGAAAACAAGGACTCCAATATAAAATCGAAAAATATTTATTAGAAGCGAGTGTAGCATAAAAACAAGACGTGAGCACACAGCTCACACAATCAGGAAAGAATGTCCAGTAGTGCAGAGAACGGCAGACATGTTTTTTGTGGGGCCTCCACACTTGTTCACTGCTATAGACTACACATACTGGACTCATCTTTTAAAGGAACATACTTCAATTTGATTTAACACACATGTAATGTTTAACCTCTTCCTGTCTATCGCCTAGATTTAGAGTTTTGTCAGTAAAAAGCCGCGTAGCTAACGCTGCTTTTTTTCACAACGCACCCTTCCAAAAACGCTGGTATTTAGAGTTGTCTGAGGGGCTGCGTTAGGCTCAAAAAAGGGTGCGTTGAGCCTAATGTAGCGCCACATCAATCCTCAATACCAGCGTTGCTTACGGTAGCCGTAAGCTAGGAAAACGTGCTCATGCACAATATCCCCATAGGAAACAATGGGACAGTTTTGGCTGAAAAAAAACCTAACACCTGCAAAAAAGCAGCGTTCAGCTCCTAACGCAGGCCACTGTTTCCTATGGGGAAGCACTCTCTAAGTCTGCACCTAACACCCTAACATGTACCTCGAGTCTAAACACCCCTAACCTTACACTTATTAACCTCTAATCTGCTGCCCCCGCTATCGCTGACACCTGCATTATATTATTAACCCCTAATCTGCTGCTCCGGACACCGCCGCAACCTACATTATCCCTATGTACCCCTAATCTACTGTCCCTAACACCGCCGGCCACTATATTATATTTATTAACCCCTAATCTGCCCCCCCAATGTCGCCGCTACCGTACCTACACTTATTAACCCCTAATCTGCTGACCGGACCTCGCCTCCACTATAATAAATGTATTAACCCCTAAACCGCCGCACTCCGCCTCGCAAACACTAGAATAAATAGTATTAACCCCTAATCTGCCCTCCCTAACATCGCCGCCACCTACCTACAATTATTAACCCCTAATCTGAGCTCCCTAACATCGCTGCCACCTACCTACAATTATTAACCCCTAATCTCCTGCCCGCACCGTCGCCACTACTATAATAAAGTTATTAACCCTTAAACCTAACTCTAACCCTAACACCCCCCTATCTTAAATATAATTTAAATAAAACAATATAAATTTACTATAATTAAATAAATTATGCCTTTTTAAAACTAAATACTCACCTGTAAAATAAACCCTAATATAGCTACAATATAACTAATAATTACATTGTAGCTATTTTAGGATTTATATTTATTTTACAGGCAACTTTGTATTTATTTTAACTAGGTACAATAGCTATTAAATAGTTATTAACTATTTAATAGCTACCTAGTTAAAATAAATACAAAATTACCTGTAAAATAAATCCTAACCTAAGTTACAATTAAACCTAACACTACACTATCATTAAATTAATTAAATAAATTACCTACAATTACCTAAAATAAAATACAATAAAATAAACTATTCTATAATACAAAAAAAACCCCACTAAATTACAAAAAATAAAAAAGAATTACAAGCAGTTTAAACTAATTACACCTAATCTAAGCCCCCTAATAAAATAAAAAAGCCCCCCAAAATAAAAAATTCCCTACCCTATTCTAAAATACAAAAGTAATCAGCTCTTTTACCAGCCCTTAAAAGGGCTTTTTGCGGGGCCTTGCCCCAAAGTAATCAGCTCTTTTGCCTGAAAATAAAATACAATACCCCCCCAACATTACAACCCACCACCCACATACCCCTACTCTAACCCACCCAAACCCCCCTTAAAAAAACTATCGCTAACCCCCTGAAGATCATCCTACCTTGAGTCGTCTTCATTCAGCCAAGCCGAATTCTTCATCCAAGATGCGCAGAGGAGGTCCATTATCCGGTAGAAGTCTTCATCCAAGCGGGGCAAGAAGAGGTCATTCATCCGGTAGAAGTGTTCATCCAGGCGGCGTCTTTAATCTTCATCCGGAGCGGAGTGGAGCCATGTTCAAAGGAGCCGACGCGGAGCCATCCTCTTCTACCGACGGACTAACGACGAATGAAGGTTCCTTTAAGGGACGTCATCCAAGATGGCGTCCCTTCAATTCTGATTGGCTAATAGAATTCTATCAGACAAACGGAATTAAGGTAGAAAAAATCTGATTGGCTGATGCAATCAGCCAATCAGATTGAAGTTCAATCTGATTGGCTGATCCAATCAGCCAATCGTATTGAACTCGCATTCTATTGGCTGATCGGAACAGCATATAAAATGCGAGTTCAATACGATTGGCTTCTTGCCCCACTTGAATGAAGACTTCTACCGGATGATGGACCTCCTCTGCGCACCTTGGATGAAGAATTCGGCTCGGCTGAGTGAAGACGACTCAAGGTAGGATGATCTTCAGGGGGTTAGCGATAGGTTTTTTTAAGGAGGGTTTGGGTGGGTTAGAGTAGGGGTATGTGGGTGGTGGGTTGTAATGTTGGGGGGTATAGTATTTTATTTTTTAGGCAAAAGAGCTGATTACTTTGGGGCAAGGCCCCGCAAAAAGCCCTTTTAAGGGCTGGTAAAAGAGCTGATTACTTTTGTATTTTAGAATAGGGTAGGGAATTTTTTATTTTGGGGGGCTTTTTTATTTTATTAGGGGGCTTAGATTAGGTGTAATTAGTTTAAACTGCTTGTAATTCTTTTTTATTTTTTGTAATTTAGTGTTTGTTTTTTTTTGTATTATAGAATAGTTTATTTTATTGTATTTTATGTAATTGTAGGTAATTTATTTAATTAATTTAATGATAGTGTAGTGTTAGGTTTAATTGTAACTTAGGTTAGGATTTATTTTACAGGTAATTTTGTATTTATTTTAAGTAGGTAGCTATTAAATAGTTAATAACTATTTAATAGCTATTGTACCTAGTTAAAATAAATACAAAGTTGCCTGTAAAATAAATATAAATCCTAAAATAGCTACAATGTAATTATTAATTATATTGTAGCTATATTAGGCTTTATTTTATAGGTAAGTATTTAATTTTAAATAGGAATAATTTAATTAAATTTAGCAATATTATTTTGTTTAATATAAATTATATTTATGTTAGGGGGGTGTTAGGGTTAGGGTTAGAGTTAGGTTTAGGGGTTAATAACTTTATTATAGTAGCGGCGACGGTGCGGGCGGGAGATTAGGGGTTAATAATCGTAGGTAAGTAGCGGCGACATGGGGGGGCAGATTAGGGGTTAATAAATATAATATAGGAGTCGGCGATGTTAGGAGCAGCAGATTAGGGGTTCATAGCTATAATGTTGGTGGCGGCGGTGTCCGGTCGGCAGATTAGTGGTTAAAAAATATTTTTAAAGTGGCGGCGATGTGGGGGGGGCATCGGTTTATGGGTACATAGGTAGTTTATGGGTGTTAGTGTACTTTATAGCAAAGTAGTTAAGAGCTTTATATTCACGCGTTAGCCCATAAAGCTCTTAACTACTGACTTTTTTTTTTGCGGTTGGAGTCTTGTCGGTAGAGACTCTACCGCTCACTTCTCCCAAGACTCCAAATACCAGCATTAGGTAGATCCCATTGAAAAGATAGGATATGCAATTGGCGTAAGGGGATCTGCGTTAGCCTGGAGTCGCGGTAGGGAAGTGAGCATTAGACCCTTTCCTGCCTGACTCTAAATACCAGCGGGCAGTAAAAAGCAGCGTTAGGACCCCTTAACGCTGCTTTTGATGGCTAATGCTGAACTCTAAATGTAGGTGTATATTAATTAGTTTTATACACGCTATTATGTCATAAAAATAGGCCAATTTAAATAATGATATATTATGTTAGTACTAGGAGGCAAATAATATATACATATGAAATGCAAGTATATACATATTAAATGAACAAGTTAACATCAGCCTCCAAATTTATTCCAAAGGGGTGTCTAGTGCACAAAGTAAATATCCACTGTGCTTCCTTATAACACAATTTGTATTCCCTGTCACCACCTCTCTTGTGTCGAGGGATATGATCTATCACTTGAAAAGATGCCAGTGATGAATCTGCTGCATGCATATTTTTGAAATGCTTAGCTACTGGTGTGAAGACATTGGGATTATCAATATCCCTGATGTGTTCAAGGGCTCTATCTCTGAGCATCCTCTTTTTTTCCCCTACATATTGAATCTGGCACTCCCTACAGGTCAGGAGATAAACTACATATGTAGAATTGCAGTTTAAATGGTACCTAATTTAATAGTTCATGTTGGAAACTGAAGAACTGAATGATTCACCCTCTGTGACATAATTACAGGTCTTGCAAATTTTAGATTTGCACTCGTAAAAACCTATTCTGTGTGGCAACCAGGTATGTATGTTATGCTCAGGCAATTGTGAGGGAGCCACCATATTGCCTATGGTTTTCACATTCCTGGCTACAAACTTACATCCATTATTCACCACCTTCTCTAGAGACGGATCAGTGGTAAGGATTGCTAAGCATTCCCTAATAAGATTACAAATTTTTTGAAATTCAAGGCTATAGGGAGTGCTGAAAATTAACTTGTCCCTGCAGTCAGCACGTTTTGGCAAGGCCATAACATCACGTTTGTACTCCAGAAGGGAATTACATGGGATCTGATCAACCTGTTCCCTAGTAGACTGTAGTAGGTTAGTAGGATAGCCCCGCTGGGATAACCTACTATCCAAAATATCAATTTGTTCCCTATAGACAACATCATTAGAGCATATCCTCTTTGTTCTTATATATTGGCCCTTTGGTATAGCCTTAAGAACATGTTTTGGATGACATGATTTATAATTCAAAATGGTGTTACCACCAGTGGGCTTCCTATATAAACAAGTGTCAATAGTATGTGTAGATATATTCGTGCATTAAGCTCAATGTCAAGGAATTTAGTCTGAGATGAATGTTGTTCAAAGGTAAACTTCAAGTTAGCCTCATTCCTGTTGATATATTCCATGAAGCTTACAACACTATCCTCATCTCCATTCCACACCAGCAGCAGATCATCTATATAGCAGTCAAAGTAAATGATATTGTTTTTGAAGGGGTTGCCACCTCCATAGACGTGAAACAGCTCCCACCATCCCATGAAGAGATTGGCATAGGAGGGGGCAAATTTTGCCCCCATAGCTGTTCCATGCCTCTGGAGGTAACAACAACCCTCAAATAGAAAAAAATTGTGTGTCAATAAAAATTCAATGGCCAATGTAAGAAATTGTTTCACATCTTCTGAATAATTTGAGTGATTGTCTAAAAGAAAAGAAATTGCATCCAATCCCTGCTGGTGTGGAATGGAGGTATAGAGGGACACTACGTCTATGGTGACAAAACAATACATCTGTTCCCACTCAATGTCCTGTACTGTCCTAAGCACTTGGGTAGCATCCCTGATATAGCTCGTAAGGTTAATAACCAAAGGCTGCAGAAGGGAAACAACTAACTCAGAGAGGGGCTCCAAATAGGAGCCTACCCCTGATATAATGGAGCATTCAGGCGGCTTAGATGCATCTTTGTGCAGCTTGGGCAAAAAGTAGAAGATTGGGGTTAGGGGAGTTTTTGGAAGCAATTAATTAAATAGTGAAGACGGTATAATCCATTTTTGTTGACCAAAAATAAGTATATCCTCTGCTAAAGGTTTGTAGATAATGGTGGGATTAAAATTAAATTTTTTTATAAACTTCTGTATCATTTAGTTGTCTATATGATTCATTTACATAATACTCCCTATCCATTATCACCACATTCTCTCCCTTATCTGACTCTTTAATTAACAAGGCTGTGTTTGACCCCAAAGCTGTTAGAGCTTGACGTTGTGCCAGTGTAAGGTTGTGTTTGAACAGATCCATCTTTTTATTGCTAGAATTAATTTCCTCAGACAAAGCAATAAGTTTTTTCTCAAACGTGCGCTGGAAAACGTCAATATTTTTACTCCTACTCTGTACTGGGTAAAAATCACTCTTTTTCATGCTGGATATGGGGGGGGGGGTTAAAAGGTACCCTCAACCTGTTGGATATTTTCATTACAAAGAGCAGTCATATCTAAAACCAAACATTGTTTATCAAATTTAAGACAATCCTTGTTAATCTGTTGGCTACTCGGGACACACTCACTAACGGCCTGTTCGGGACCATCCACACTAACAAAAAAGTGGTTTTTTAGAGTGAGTTTTCTCACAAAAATATTAACATCGTGGATAGTACAGAAAAGGCTGAAATGAGAGGTAGGAGAAAAACCAAGACCCAAACTTAAGACCTCTTTTTCAGTTTTTTTCAGATTTACCTTAGAAAGGTTTACACAATTTTTTAGAGATACTTCCTTGTCTGTGTCCTCGTTTGGTACCTGTTTTGTGTGCTTATGATTGCCACCTCCCCTCCTGCCCCTTCGTGTTTTTTTCTTTTTGGCTTTGCCCCCAAGCGCCACTCGTTTTTTTTGACTCAATGATACTGCTAAAAGAGAGGGGTTAGAGTACTGGCACTAGTTTAGTGTGTACAGGAATATATGGAACTAGTATATGTTCCGGTGCTTACCCACCTAATATATTACAAGTAAGGAGAAAAGAGGTAAGAGAACCTCAATTAAAGCAGGTGGTTTAAGCTAGCACTCATTCCTGTCAAACATAATTAAAAAGTAACCTTTAATAAGTCATTTTAAAATACCGGCCTAAATACCACAGTGTACCAAACATTTAAAACTAAGTCACAATTGTCCCCCTGTTTCCTGGCCGATAGCAGCTCCCTCGGCTTCAGGTGACAGGGACAATGGACTAATAAATTTAAAAGCAACAATCACCAACATGCAAATAAATGCACAAAAAAATATTTAGCAGCAAACTAGTTTCGGCTGTACTATCAGCCTTTCTCAATGCTATGGACAAACCGAGGCCCGGGTTTGGCGTTGAGACCCCTGTCTGAAGTTGTTCCACTTATAAACCTTGTCAAAATCATAATCTCTCTTGTCTCTTGATAGTTTTTGCTTTTTGAAATCCCATAATTCCTTTGTGAATTTAGCCATATTAACTTCAAACTTGTTGTCATATGGTTTGAAATTAATGACAATTTCAAAATCAAGCAAGTCCTTCTGAACTAGTTTTATCTGTGTGACTAAGTCCAATCTCTGTTGTTTCTTGATTTCTACCAATAAGTCCATTAAAGCAAAAGAACAGGTATTTAGTATATTATTCCATTTGCTGATGAACTCAATGTCTGTCACTACAAAAGAGGGAAACTTTCTGATCCTCAGTCCCCTAGGTATTCTCAGTTGTTTCTTATATAACAAAAATGTCTTAATGTCAATATCAAGTTTAATATCCTTGCGTCTCAGTTCATCAATTTGGAAAAATAAGCCGTCTAGAGTATTTGTATTATCTTCCAATATGTCCTCTACCTCCTCATCATATGAATGCAGCGTAGCATCTAAGTCCCGCAGGACAAAGCTATTAGCAGCCTCAGACATAATAAGATGCGTGATGTTACACCACAATGCTACAGATAAAAAGTCAAAAGTCGTGGAGTCTGGTGAGTGCCGTAGATCTGTGTGTTTGCTCTGTCCTCGGTCCCCTTCTCTTCTCAATCTACACGTCATCATTAGGTTCCCTAATAAAGTCCCATGGGTTCCAATATAATTTTATGTTGACAACACCAAAATCTACTTCTCTGCACCAGACCTATCTCCTTCCTTGCTAACCCGTGTCACTAACTGTCTTTCTCACATCTCTTCCTGGATGTCCTCTCACTACCTCAAGCTAAATCTCTCTAAAACTGAGCTCCTTATTTTCCCCCCTTCTTCCAAAATCTCCACCCCAAATCTCTCTATAACTGTCGACAACTCCATCATCACACCTATCCCGCATGCCCAATGTCTTGGGGTCACACTTGACTCAGATCTTTCTTTCACTCCTCACATTCAGTCCTTGGCTAAATCCTGCCACTTCCACCTTAAAAACATCTCTAAAATTAGACATTTCATTACACAAGACACAACTAAGACTTTAATCCACTCTCTCATCCTTTCCCGCCTCGATTACTGCAACTCTTTCCTCTCTGGTCTCCCCAGCTGCCGCCTAGCTCCTATACAATCCATAATGAATGCCTCTGCCAGGCTCATTTTCCTTACATGTTGCTCTTCATCTGCCGCACCTCTCTGCCAATCCCTTTACTGGCTTCCTCTTGCCTCCAGGATTAAACACAAAATTCTCACTCTGACATACAAAGCCCTCAACTGCACTTCTCTCCCCTATATCTCAGACCTTGTCTCCAGATACTCTCCCCCCCCCATCCTCTTCGCTCTGCTCAGGACCTCCTACTCTCCTCCTCTTGTGTTACCTCCTCACACTCCTAAGGATATCCTATGAACTATATACATTTATACTTTTAGGAAATATTGAGCAGACTTGCAGGGACTATGGCTCTTATTTGCCATCAATATCTATGTTTCTATGTTTAAGGGGTAACAAAAAAGAAAAATATTTTTCTCTTGCTTTAATTATTTTCACTTTTACATTGGTGTAAAAATATCTTAAAAATAACTCATAAATATGTATTATTTTTCTGTGTAATAGAGTCTCTTTTAGTAAACTAGGTACCATTCTCCAGTGTTTTGTAACACAGATCAATTACTTTGATGAATGAGCCAACATCAAACCTTGATAACATTCTGTGTGCATGAACAAAGGTTTAAGCAAGAGATCGTTTCCCATCAGAGGTCAGACTCTGCTGTGAATTTAAAATTCTGTAATATTTATGTCTACTTAATTGCAGAAAGTGTCAATATAACATCCTCAGTAAAGAGACATAATTTATAACACATAAAACAGAAGCAAACAAGAGAGATAGTGCACTTACATGTAGTATACTAAAGCTTGTTATATTTATTTACAAAAAAATATCCAACATTCAACTTCAAAACAAAAGTGAAACACTGTTTCTACATAAATCCATAGGCAGGACAGGATTATGTCAAACAGCAGCTAGCAACAAATGAGGCAGGAAAACTCTTGAAACATTGCAGATAGTTCCACGGAATCTAGGTAAAAAGGTTCACGAGGGAGTGTATTGTACAGTACAGGACAGAAGACATTTATAAGACTTATGAATTATTATTTGTTTACATTGTTTCCATTTATATTCTTCAGTGTTATAAAGAAGGATAGATAGATAGATAGATAGATAGATAGATAGATAGATAGATAGATAAAAATCCTGCATCTGTTTTTGTTTAACACATAGTTTAGATACATTTCCTTTTACCAGCTCTCAAAAAAACTTGGTATAGGATAAGATAGGATAAAACTGGACTTTACAACATATTTGTGAGTATTCCAAGACATTTTGAAATAATTCTATTATTTTGCACATATACAATAAACTATGTAATGGCCAAAGGTGCCATTATACAGGGAGTGCAGAATTATTAGGCAAATGAGTATTTTGACCACATCATCCTCTTTATGCATGTTGTCTTACTCCAAGCTGTATAGGCTCAAAAGCCTACTACCAATTAAGCATATTAGGTGATGTGCATCTCTGTAATGAGAAGGGGTGTGGTCTAATGACATCAACACCCTATATCAGGTGTGCATAATTATTAGGCAACTTCCTTTCCTTTGGCAAAATGGGTCAAAAGAAGGACTTGACAAGCTCAGAAAAGTCAAAAATAGTGAGATATCTTGCAGAGGGACGCAGCACTCTTAAAATTGCAAAGCTTCTGAAGCGTGATCATTGAACAATCAAGCGTTTCATTCAAAATAGTAAACAGGGTCGCAAGAAGCGTGTGGAAAAACCAAGGCGCAAAATAACTGCCCATGAACTGAGAAAAGTCAAGCGTGCAGCTGCCAAGATGCCACTTGCCACCAGTTTGGCCATATTTCAGAGCTGCAACATCACTGGAGTGCCCAAAAGCACAAGGTGTGAAATACTCAGAGACATGACCAAGGTAAGAAAGGCTGAAAGACGACCACCACTGAACAAGACACACAAGCTGAAACGTCAAGACTGGGCCAAGAAATATCTCAAGACTGATTTTTCTAAGGTTTTATGGACTGATGAAATGAGAGTGAGTCTTGATGGGCCAGATGGATGGGCCCGTGGCTGGATTGGTAAAGGGAAGAGAGCTCCAGTCCGACTCAGACGCCAGCAAGGTGGAGGTGGAGTACTGGTTTGGGCTGGTATCATCAAAGATGAGCTTGTGGGGCCTTTTCGGGTTGAGGATGGAGTCAAGCTCAACTCCCAGTCCTACTGCCAGTTTCTGGAAGACACCTTCTTCAAGCAGTGGTACAGGAAGAAGTCTGCATCCTTCAAGAAAAACATGATTTTCATGCAGGACAATGCTCCATCACACGCGTCCAAGTACTCCACAGCGTGGCTGGCAAGAAAGGGTATAAAAGAAGAAAATCTAATGACATGGCCTCCTTGTTCACCTGATCTGAACCCCATTGAGAACCTGTGGTCCATCATCAAATGTGAGATTTACAAGGAGGGAAAACAGTACACCTCTCTGAACAGTGTCTGGGAGGCTGTGGTTGCTGCTGCACGCAATGTTGATGGTGAACAGATCAAAACACTGACAGAATCCATGGATGGCAGGCTTTTGAGTGTCCTTGCAAAGAAAGGTGGCTATATTGGTCACTGATTTGTTTTTGTTTTGTTTTTGAATGTCAGAAATGTATATTTGTGAATGTTGAGATGTTATATTGGTTTCACTGGTAAAAATAAATAATTGAAATGGGTATATATTTGTTTTTTGTTAAGTTGCCTAATAATTATGCACAGTAATAGTCACCTGCACACACAGATATCCCCCTAAAATAGCTATAACTAAAAACAAACTAAAAACTACTTCCAAAACTATTCAGCTTTGATATTAATGAGTTTTTTGGGTTCATTGAGAACATGGTTGTTGTTCAATAATAAAATTAATCCTCAAAAATACAACTTGCCTAATAATTCTGCACTCCCTGTAGATGTATATATGAATATATGGTCTAGATTCATTAAACATATATTCATCGCTATTGTATAGTCCTTTAGTATTGGACACAACAGAGCTAACAGGATCTGCAGGAAGGATGAGGAAATGGAAATCATTGCAACACCCACAGACATATTTTGGCCTAGGCAAACAAAGCACTTGCCTAGGGCAGCAGATTTGGAAGGGGGCAGCACTTTTTGTGGCTTTATTTGTAAGAAGCTTACAGTCATTTTATTATATAGGTATATAATGGGAGATTTTGCTTAAAGAGCTTACATTCAAGGGGAGGTAAAATAAGAGATTGATAATGAATCTTACAGTTTAGAGGTGTGTGTGTGTGTGTGTGTGTGTGTGTGTGAACATTTATTTTGGAAATGCTATAAAAAAATTCACATTACTCCCTGACCAAAACATATTATGGGCAGCAGAATTTTGAGCGCCTAGGGCAGCACAAAACCTAAATACGCCACTGGCAACACCTAAGCAATGGTCTTCTTAAAATGTTTATTTTTACTTTTACTCATATTTTTGTGATTGTAAGTTAAAGGATTTTTATTTATTTTTTTTAAATGGGATTTTTAACTTTAATCATGTTGTTGTTGTCTTGATTTAAAATGTTGCTGTTCCATCTCGTTGTTGGTAACCAAGATATTTTGCACAGATTTTAAAATATTAAAAGTAAAAAACAAACAAACAAAAACAAGCATTTGCAGTATATCCACCATGCCCATATACAAATGCAATTCAGACTGTATAAAGGGACACAAAACTCACATATTTTGTTTCATAATTCAGATATATCACTGGTTTTCCAATCTGTCCTCAAGTTTTGAGGATATCTGAATTAATCAGATGATTAGTAAACATGGTTATTTTACCTGCTCACACCCAAGGTCTTAGCACTGCAGAATCTTTTGGCACTCTACAAATAACCGATATTAATAAATAATAATAATACAAGGTAATCCTGAAAATCTGGCCAGTTAGGGAGGCCTGAGGACAGGTTTGAAAACCAGTGAGATAGATCATACAATTTTAAACAACTTCCTATTTTACTTTTATGATCTAATTTACATAATTCTCTTGGTATCCTTTGTTGAAGTAGCAGTAATGTACTCCTAGGATCTAGCTGAAAGCCAATGACAAAAGGCATATATGTGCAGCTACCAAACAGCAGCTCCTGAGCCTACCTAGGTATATTTTTCAACAAAGGATACAAAAAGCAACAACAATTAATAGAACTAAACTAAAAATGTATTCAAATCTGCATGCTCTGTCTGAATCAGGAAATAAAAAAAATTGTGTTTCCCGTCCCTTTAACACTTGATTTTTTGGAATACAAAACAGGAATTTAACACATATAAATGAGTATATTTTCATAGGCACTGTACAAAGCAATCAGTCCAACCACCACAATGCTTAAAATATTTTTGTGCACACCTTGCCCATCTTTGTGCCTTACTGTCTCTTTTTGGGATCAATGATCTAAAGATCTCTGGGCTGATGAGATTATTAAAGAATGCTCAGAATAAAAGAGAGAACAGAGGGGGGCCTCATGTGCAGAACTACCAAAAAAATGTAAAAGCACAGTGGTCTAGACAAGCCAAATGGATACTCACATATCGTTGAAGCACCCTAATGTGCTAGTAGATACAAGCTGATGTACTTAGGGGCGCTGGAAGTGGGAAATAAAGAAAAAGGGCACCACATGTGCAGATCAACCACACAAAATGGCAAGTATATCTGAAGTGCCAAAGGGGTACTCACTTTTAGGACAAGCACACCTATGTGCTGGTAGATAAAAACTGATAGATTTATAGAGGCGTATCAGCTCGCCCAATCCAGGTTCTTGTAATAGTTCCAAAATAAGCACAGGATAACGTAAGAGTCTGAGATCCAATTAAAATCAGGTGGACTCAAACAAGTAAGGTGATTCCACTAAGCTGTAAGGAGGAGGCAGCCATTATCCGATTACCTAACTTGGGAAGAAACTGTGCATCTCTGGGAGAGTGTATTACTCAATTATTGGGACTGCAAACTAAGTATAAATTGTATATGTTAGTATAACATATTTCTGTTTATCAATTTATCCACATATGCACCCCTTTTAGGTTTGCTTTTTCATGTTAAAGAATGCTAACCATTACTTCTGTTTCCCTCTTGCTAACAATTTTACAATTTACTTTTATCACCAATTTTGCTTTGTTCTCTTGGTATTCTTAGTTGAAAGTTAAACCTAGTCGGTTCATATGCAAATTTCTAAGCCCTTGAAGGCCGCCTCTTCTCTCAGGGCATTTTGACAGTTTTTCACCCCTAGAGGGTGTTAGTTCATGTGTGTCATATAGATAACACTGTGCTCACGCACGTGGATTGATTGGCACTGACTGGCTAAACTTCATGTCTGTCAAAAGAACTGAAATAAGGGGGCAGTTTGCAGATGTTTAGATACAAGATAATCACACAGAGGTAAAAAATGTATTTATATAACTGTGTTGGTTATGCAAAACTAGGGAATGGGTAATAAAGGGATTATCTATCTCTTAAAACAATAAAAATTCTGGTGTAGACTGTGCCTTTAAAGTATAGCAACCGTATAGAAGGTAATATTTCATCATTTATTGAGAGCTATACAAACTTTAATGAACAATTTTTAAATTATGGGGAGGTGAAAAGTGAGATTAGAATCCTCAACTATGCACAAAATGTAGAGAGAATAACTCATTGTGTAGCCCTTTAACAAATCTAGACAAATCAGAGGAATTGTTTTTCCCACAGAAAACCTCTAGATACATCATTTCCAATGTAGCAAAGGATTGTGGGTAAGATATGTAAATGAGGCTCACAATGTCTCACCTTTTTACTTCTAATCTTCTTATAAGCAGATTCTCTTTTAGCCATAGCATTGCTTGCTGTATACACAGCTTTTAATCTAAGCTAGGGTTAGAAGTACTGCAGTAGTTTGCCCTCGTGTTTGAGCATTAAAACTGCTAGTAGTATTTATTTTTTTTGCACTTAGAAATTTGCGCTTTTATTAGTTGAAAGTTAAAAGTTAGTCCTCTCGCGTTTGTATCGTCGCAATAACAAATAATCTTTGAGAAGTTGCGAATGCAAAATCAAATTCCACCATAGACTTTAATGGAGCCAAAAAAGTTGAAAAAGACACCCACAAGTCACGCAAACATGATCACGGTTATTTAAAAGTGCAACATAAGAAGATAATATTGCATATTTCATAATCCCATGTTCTGCAGATAGAAGTATATGTTCTATTTATTCTTAAAAAGATATTTAAATATATATCTGATTGATTTTTGCACAAATATATATTTATATCAATCTTTATATATGATTATATATAGTTAAAGATATAAACCTATATATATTGGAATATCTATTTTATATTCTGCTATGTGCAGAATATTTTAATGTGAAATATTTACATTAAATACACAGTATAACATTATATTAAATATGAATATATTGCATAAATATTATTTTTCATGTTTTTATCTACTTGACTGCAAAGGGCTCCAATGCACTTATATATATATATATATATATATATATATATATGTTTATATATGTATACATATGTATTAGACATGTGTAGGGACATGTTTTTAGTTTCAAACCAAATTTACGGTACGAATATTAGAGGAAATTTGTTAACTTGAATTTTCGCTCACTGCACTATTTGGTTTTTGTTTAGATTAAAATGAAACTGAGTGACTAGTTCACCTATAGCTACATACTTACCCTAACGCACTCTGTGGAGCATGCTAGCCTTATCCTCTTCTTGCACGAGCCCTGGTCACGCTAGTAGAAGACTTAGCAGTTCAGCTCCCACGAGTATAAAACCTTAAAATTCAATTTAAAGCAATCAAATAAATACTGACACGAGGGGTCGGAGCTAGCCTTGCAACAGCATGGTCGCACATCTATAGAGCTCTGCAAAGACTTTATTATAAATTGAACAAAAAAAACCTCTTAACTGGCTACCCAACACCTCAAAAACAGGACTAAAGCATGGGGTTATCAGAGCTGACCTGCAACACAGCCCAAACCCAGAAACTAATGAGACAACTAAGCTCCGTGCCTAGTTAGCAGGCCGCCTGGAGTTGGAGTTATATGAAAACAGCCATTTTCTACTACGCATGGCATAACCCACCCGCTTCTTCCAAAATAACTGAGGTACAGCATCCACCCTTACTCTACCCCTCACTAAGACAACTCCACAGACCACACTCGCAGACATGGAGGGATTTGGCTACAAACTAGACGTAGCCTTTACTGACATGAAGCAAGATCTCCTCAACGTAATGGCACTTTATACCTCTCTCCCATGTCTCACTTGTGTACAACAACAGGAGCCAGAAATACAGCCTACTCGTGGCTTGGACAGCTGTGAATCCCAGAACCTGCAAGAGCAGCAGATAAACATACCCAAGCTACGAGAGGATGAGTCACCGGTGGCGCATGAGATCAGGCCCGATCGCAGGTCACGTGAAGCTGCTACAGACCCGCAATTGCCTATCAAGGAGGACGACATCAAGCACGATCCTCTTCCTCCCCGATCAGTGCCTGGGGAGCGAGGAAGTAATGAGGGAGGGTTGCAGGAAAGTGTCTCCGGAGCAGAAGCTGCAGGGGACCCAGAGATAGGCTTCCCCAGGAGCTCTAGCTTAGCCCTAAGCAGACGACAAGCCACGCTATTTAGCTTCCGCAACGCAGCAGCAGAGATCAGCCTGAAGCCTAACAGCTTTGCAGTTGGCGGTGTTTGTGCCACTTTGGGGGGCCCACCAGAGTGGATGTCACTGGAATCTGGGACATTTGCTGAAGATGAGGTAGTTGTAACAGGGGTTGGCTGACTCCCTTTATCTAATGGCCCCACTCCAATTTGTTTAATGAAAAATGCTAGAAACCAAATTGGAACATAGTCCTTCATACTCCAATCTACTTAGCACTGCAAAGATGTACTTAATCTGAGACGCTTATCTGAATGACGCTGTTAGGCTGAAACATAGGATAAAAACTCCCTCTTATGGCTATCTTATTGTTGGCACATAACATTATATGCATAAAAATATACAATTGTTACTTTAATTTTATTAGAAAATTGAGATACGTTACTTTGGTGTTACTGAACCTCCAGATTTGCACTTAAATGTTTTAGATGTGTATCAGGCATATGTGTGTGCACGAGTATAAAAGTACACGCATCTAGCACTCTAAGAAAAGACCGTCAGCCATAACACCTCTTGGCAAACAATAATGTAGGCTGGCGCATTAATACTGGAACTTTAGCTTAGTTATCACACCACGACACAGCCTACACAGTTACAGACAAATGTTTGTGCATATATTCCCTGCCTTTCATAAATGTAAATGACGGTCTAAATTAGATAACGCACTGTAATTTAGTACTAGGAACTGTATGAAAATTGTTGTAATAGTTCTCATGCTTGTGTGTGAAAAGTTTTAAGTATCAGCGACACTAATACTGCAAGATGTTGCACTTAATTATAGCATCCATTGGCGAATAACAATATGTGATACACTTGATGACTTGGCTTGTATGCAATGCTTAGACCCCCATATTATTTGTCTGTTATATTATAGAAAAGAAGAACAAATTAACTCATTATAACTCCGCCCCCTCACATAATGGGTCCTTTACCCACTTTCCCCCAATTCAAGCGGCTCTAGCCCGCTGCAATCTTTCATCTCTTTCACAGTATCTTTTTTTTAGCTATATCCCCCCATGGCCACAGATCTCATATATAACCAAATAGTCTCTTAGCTCTACTGTCATGCTGTAACTACTCCAGTTTGCAAAGAGTGGTCTACTTAATCCACCTATATACCAAACAGAGATATAGCTACAATAACCAATAACTTATACCTATACTACTCCTCATAATATATTAAAGAGACCCTATATTCACCTATGTGAAACCCCACCTCTATACCTATCTGAAAACGCAAAATTACGTATGCGTTAACTGAAAGATAATAATCATCACATCTATGCTTAAGATTTATTGTTTACTCTTAAACTGTAACTTTTAACTGCATACCCATGTGGGCTTGTACTGTACTGTATTGTACCAGCTTTTTCTCTGGTTTGTCTCAATAAAAATGTTTAAATAAAAAAAAAAAAAAAAATACTGACACATTTCATCTGTATTTTTTTTGTTTCCTTTAAATTTTGTTGGTGCGTTCATTTGGAAATCCGAAAACAAATGCGCATGTATAATATGTATCTATGTGTTTATATGTGTATACATTCCTGTACATACATGTATTTTTGATGTGTTTAGTGACATTTATTGTTGAGCATAACAGTTAACCAAAGCTCTGAGGTTGCATTAATCATTGTAGCGTAAATTGTGATTGCGCTCACACGTTCGCATTTACTTTCAACTTGTAATATAAGCGGGATTTAACTTTGGTGCAAACAGCAGCGAAAGCCCAATATCACTTGAGCGCAAACGATATTGCTTCCCTAGCCCCACAATGAGTTATTTATTCTCTTTACATTTTGTGCATAGTGGAGGATTTTAATGTCACTTTTCAGCTCCTCATAATTTTAAAAGTTGTTGTTTTTCGATAGAAATCAACTTCACTCAGAGCAGTGATTCAACCTACACCCAGCTGATGAGCGGCAAAAACACGAAACACTTATATTGGGATGATTCTGAATCACTGTATTAACCCTAGCTAAGCTTAAAAGCTGTGTACACAGCCACGCTTTGGCTATAAGGGAATCTGCCTATAAGTGAAACATTGTGACTCTCATTTGCATATCTTACCCAGAATACTTTGCTGCATTGGAAACAATGTATCTTAATGCATTCAGTGGGAAAAACAATTCCTCTGACTTAAAATGTGTACACTGCCTGGGGTGTGGACAATGAAAGGAAAGCACATGATGAGTGTGGATAATATTAGAAGAGAGCCTGGACATTTGCATACAAGTGGGAAGAGCATGTGTGCCTAGTGATAGGAGATCTCTGAGTATGTGTGAAGAGTACCTAGCAGGGTGTGTGTGAGAGTATGATAGTGCCAGGGGTTTCTATTGGGGCAAGTGATCATAATTTTTAAATATGATCAGCTACATCCAAGCAGGACAAGGGACCTATTATTTGAAAGAGTGGAGTCTGTTCTTTCAAATGACAGGTCACTTGTCCGTCTATACCAAACAGGGAAAACGCACTATTTTAGAGCTCTCTTCCCCCAAGGTAAAAAAAAAACCTTTAAATTATGCTATTTACAACAATTAACTGCATCGTACTGGGACAAATGACCCTTCATTTGAAAAGGGAAGCATATTGACTGAATGCTGACAGCAGATTTGCGCAGGGGGTGTCAATCAAAAAGATTGTATACGATTGTGCAGATTGATGTCCGCAGCCTCAGAGGAGGCGTAAGAGTTAAGGAGCAGTGGTCTAACGACTGAAGGCTCGCGTGGAAACAGGGGTATTTGTCCCCATTCAGGCCATGACGAATCGGCCCCAATTAATCATCATGCACATCAAAGGGACTAATGAGATATTAAAAATCCATTTTTTTTATATTTATGAACTCATAGCCTATAATGCTGGTTAAGCGCCATATTTAAAAATCCTTATGTTAAAAAATAGTTTTAAATAGGGTAGAGTACATAGTACAAGTTGAAAGTAAAAGGTTTGCGTGCAAGCGGTGTCGGGTTAGGGCACATAAAGAATTAGGTATCTTGTAGAAATATTACATATAAAATATTTGAAAATATTAATAATAATTATTTAAAAATATTACAGATACTGTAATATATACAGTATATTTGTATATATAATATATATATTATTATTATCATTGATTATTTGTAGCGCGCCAACAGATTCCGCAGCGCTAGATTTTTTTACAGTATCTATAATGATTTTTAATAATAATAAAAATATGTTGATTACTATAAATTTGTAAAAAAAAAAATTAGTTCACGTTTATTTATGTCTCCTTTCACTTCCATAACCCAATCTTAATCCAGCAGTCAATTGATTTTTTGTCTTCAATTTTTAAACATATTGATAATACATTTGGAATGAATTAGACATTATTATGAATATTCAATGGTACTAGGTATGTCCATAAATTACACTTGAGGGTTAGACATTGACTGTTTCTTGAGGATAACCCACTATAAAACAAAAGTGTGTCAGTAAGTGGCTTAAGTACCTATCATAGGCAGGGATATTAAAAAAATGTTCTACCATTGGCCCTCCTGGATAAATGTTGGGCAGCCCTGCTATAAACAAATTTGACAATTAGCTGGTTAATCTAGCCAAGTACAGCTTAATGATTTATAGAAATAAGTGCTAATTAACATTCACTAATATGATAAAACTACACTATTTATTGATTGTATTGAACAGGAAAAATCTTTATATCAACGTGAATGTCATTATATTGTAGCTATTTTATTATTGTTAATAATACAATATGCTTAAGACACAAAACTGCATTACAGCTTTACCTTTTAAGAAAAAATAAGCTACATTTCTAAAGTTCATATGTGTATGATTTGGCTAATTTAAATATAGGTTTCAAAGTAATGAGCAGCATATTTAGACATTGAAATAGTAGGCTAATTAGACTCTACTAAGTTTTTTCATGCTGTGTATTGATTTCAAAACAGCAATTAAAAGCTTTACTTGAACATAACAGAACATTTATTAGAGCACAGTGTTCATTGATTGTGTAATACTTTTATTTTTGTTGAATTTTGTGAAAAAATCAGAATACATCACATTAAAGGGACAGTAAAGTCAAAGTTAAGCTTTCATGATTCAGATATAGCACTGGTTTTCAAACCTGTCCTCAGGCCTCCTTAACAGGCTAGATTTTGAGGATATCTGGAGTACAGGTGAAATAATCAGCTGATTAGTAATCATGTTTTTTTTACCTGCTCTCATCCAAGGTAATTCTGAGGGCAGGTTTGAAAACTAGTGAGATAGAGTGTGCAAATTTTAAATAACTTTTCCGATTACTTATATTATCAACATTGCTTGGTATACTTTGTTGAAAAGAATACCTAGGTATGATCAGGAACAACAATGCACTAATGGGAGCTACCTGTTGATTGGTGGCTGCACATATATGCCTCTTTTTCTTTAGCTCATAATAGTGCATTGCTGCTCCTTCAATTAAGGAATTCTAGGAGACTGAAGAAAATGTTATAATAGAATTAAATTTAAAAAGTTGTTTAAATTCTATCCTCTATCCGAATCATGAAATAGTGTTGGGGGGTTTCATGTCTCTTTTAAAGAAAAAATGCAAATTAACAGATCTCAAATTAAAAATAATACCAGGTATGAAAAAAGATGAAATAATTGGCTAAATATAACTAAGAAGCATGAGAATGTTATTAATTTTGTTATTGTTTGGTTTCATTTTCAAACATTAATACTCATTTGTAGGACAGGACAAATTCACTATATTTCACAAATTAGAAAAAGTCTAATAAGATGGAAGTAGACTTACTTGGCTAAGCTAAAGGGACAGTCTTCTTCAGAATTTTTATTGTTTAAAAAGATAGATAATCCTTTATTGAAAAGGAGATAGAGAGGGCGCCACATAGTGTGATATTGTTTCATATAAGGTGATACAAATGTGTAGAGGTAATGTGCTTACCAGAAGCTGTGGTACTGTGCTATGACCAGTACAATCTCGCCTGCTAGCACTTAAATCAGTGGCTAGTACACTGCCAAACAGGATCCTTCCTGGTGCTCTCCCTTCTTGCTATGGGTAACGGCTCCAAAGGTACCTTCAGTATTGGCTGTTAAAAACTCTTCGTTTTGCAAATATCTTGCTCAGTATTGTTGCATAAATGAATGTGAACAACTTCCAGAATTAAAAGATTTAAAAGGCTTTATTATGACGTGTTTCTCAACCCCCAACGGTCATTTTGGCAGTGTACTAGCCACTGATTTAAGTGCTAGCAGGCGAGATTGTACTGGTCATAGCACAGTACCACAGCTTCTGGTAAGCACATTACCTCTCCACATTTGTATCACCTTATATGAAACAATATCACACTATGTGGCGCCCTCTCTATCTCCTTTTCTAACAGCTATATCTCCACTCTCTGGGAACAAGAGGAGCTGCCTTCACAAAGCACCGATCAAAAAGATCATCCAAAACAGACAAACTATTTTGGCTTTTCAGCCATCAGCTGAGTAAGACATACTCGATAAAGAACAAAGCAATACTTGTTAAAACCTTTTTTTACCAAGTTTATTATTCAATATACACTATTCATTATTTATTGTACATTTTTTCTTTTGCCCACAACAGCGCACATTTGTATCCCCCTCTGGGATACTACACAGATAATCCTTTATTACCCATTCCCCAATTTTGGATAACCAACGCGGTTTTATTATTATTATTATACTTTATTTATGAAGCGCCAACATATTCCGCAGCGCAGTCCATGGGTACAA
Organism: Bombina bombina; assembly: GCF_027579735.1. NCBI lineage: Eukaryota > Metazoa > Chordata > Amphibia > Anura > Bombinatoridae > Bombina > Bombina bombina. The sequence goes on along the minus strand of NC_069503.1, from coordinate 831,750,923 downwards.
TTCATTTAAATAAAACAATGATATAAAACTTGTAAGAGACAAGACAACATTTGACAAATACATACAGGAGGAATTGATTGCCCTATTCCCATGGGAACTAACAATCTAGAAGGGTAGGAGGTTAAGAAACAGGAGGTGAGGACTGCAAGATTGAGAAAGATGTTAATGCAGAGTTAGATGAGGGAAATGTTAGATAATTGAAATTAATTTATTACTGAGTTGGGTGGTAGGCTTCTCTAAACAAAAAAGTCTTCAGGGAACATTTAAAGGAAGAAAGATCAGGGCAAACCCTTACAGCATAAGGGAGAGTGTTCCAGAGGGTAGGCGCTGCCTGACAGAAGTCCTGCAGTCTAGCATGGGAAGAGGTGATAGTCAAAGATGCAAGGAGCAGGTCATTGTTGGATCTTAGTGGATGGGCTGGAGTATACTTGTTGATTAGAGAGGATAGGTAGTGGGGAGCAGCGTTGGTGAGAGCTTTGTATGTAAGGGTGAGGATTTTCAATTTAATTCTGCTGTGAATGGGGAGCCAATGAAGGGACTCGCAGAGAGGTGCAGCAGATATTGAGCGACTGGAAAGGTGGACTAGCCTGGCAGAGGCATTTAAGATGGATTGAAGGGGGAGAGGTGGGAAAGAGGAAGGCCAGTAAGTAGGTTATTGCAGTAGGCAAGTAGGGAAATTACAAGGGAGTGGATTATTTGCTTTGTGCTGTTAGCGCTTAGAAAAGGGTGAATCATGGAAATATTGCGTAGGCGGTTGCAGCAGGATGAAGAAAGCGATTGGATGTGGGGGACAAAAAGATAGATTTGAGTTAAGTATAACTCTGAGGCAGCAGACTTGGGGCAATGGGGAGAAAGTCAAAAGTCAGCATCTTGAGGGTGGATTAGAAGGAGTTCAGTCTTGGACATGTTAATCTTTAGGTAGTGAGCTGCAATCCAGGAAGAAATACCAGTTAAGTAGCTGACATGAGAAAGGACAGAGGGAGAGAGAACAGGGGTGGAGAGGTAGATCTGCATGTTATCAGCATAGAGGTGATACCAGTGAAGAAGTATAAATGGAAAAGAGTAGAGGACCCAGAACAGATCCTTGAGGAACTCTAACAGACAGAGGCATTGGAGAGGAGTTGCCAGCAAACGACACAGAAATAGACTTGTGAGAAAGATAAGAGTGAATCCAAGAAAGAGCAGTGTCACAGAGGCCAAAAGAGATAAAGGTCTGTAGAAGGAGGGGTTGGTCACCTGTGTTGAAGGCAGCAGAGAGGTAAAGTAAGATAAGTTATATTAATATACTAATAGTTATATTAATATACTTTTTACCTCTCTGATTATATCTGTCTCTGCAGATTGCCCCTTTATTTCAGTCATTTTGACAGACTTGCATTTTCCAGATCAGTGCTGACTCCTAGGTAACTCAACAGGAGTAAGCACAATGTTATATATGGCACACATGAACTAGCACTGTCTAGCTGTAAAAAAACATGTCAAGACTCAAAATGCATTGCGATAAGAGTCAGCCTTCAAAGGCTTAGAAATTAGCATAAGAGACAAAAGCAAATTTCATGATAAAAGTAAATTGTTGTTGTTGTTGTTGTTTAAAATGACATTCCCTACCTGAATCTTGAAAGTTTAATTTTGACTGTCCCTGTAAACAAATCTGCCTACAATTTCAGTTTCAGAAAGTACAAAATATAATTGACTGCGCCCGGATTAAGCAAACAAGCTCACTATTAATGGATCTTCTAACAAAGATCCTAACTTGAAACAAACAGATAAACGGACACAAATAGGAGCGCCAAAGGCTGAAGTAAGCTGTTAGGGATAGATAATGTGTGATGGGTGGCCACTATTGGCTATGTACAGACCATATAAAATATGTACTAAATGATCTTATGTAACAAACAACTTGGAAGTTAATCTAAAAACAGATAATTTAATACAGATAAACTGTTGACAAGAATAAAACAATCAGAGTGGATAAAGTAGAGGAAGCGTTTTTTTCTTGGATAAAAATGTTCCTTTAGTAAAATATCAAAGTTAAAAAATCTGAAAAGTCTGCAGTACAGGCTCAGAGTGCAAACGAGGATGAAGCACTAAGTGGTTGACATGTTTCGGCCGTGGGCCATAATCATAACCTAAAGTGCTACACCTTACAGGTGAATAAAAAGGGAGAAAGACTCATTTTAATTGGTTAAAAAATTATTAATTGCAAGAACACCCTCAGATGCTAGGCAGTAAAGAGATTAACCCTATATGCTGCATAAGCGGTAGTATGTGATAAAGAGAAAACACATAAAGACTGTTGCATGAAGTATACCAACCATTATAGACAGATCGTTATATACAAATAGCATGTAACAAGTTAGCATATACAAAAATTCAAAAATACATGGTACAAATTGGAAATAATAAAAGAATACAATACAATACAATATGAAGCACAATAATGCTAAGGACAATATGTCCATTATAATGTATGAAAGTACCTAAATTGAGGCAAATTGTGCTAAAGAGCATATTATAATACTGACAGATCATATAATTGTTTGGCTGCAAAAGACAGTAGGAGATGATAGGAAGTGTGTAGGGTAATTGAACCATATAAATGAACGACAAAGTGTAAAATATAGATGTATGTAATGGTGCACATACCAACCTAATATCCATCTCTATACATGATGTGTCACAGACAAGCACAAAATACTGTCATCATAAATCTAAATGTGGGTGAATGATGAACCACTTGTCCAAGAAAATCCAGAATACACACCACGTACAAGATGAAGAAATAGGATATCATATAAATGTTAATGTAGAATGCCCACAATTCAGATGGGAATTCAATCCATGATAGAATGTGGGGAAATAAAGAGTAGTACCCTAACCTAACTACCTATACAATTGGAGGAAAAATACATGTTGTGTATAACAATTATAGGAAAACATATGGCTGTACTATCTTCAAAGATGTGGCACAATTACCATTTGTCAAGATAAAGATTTGCGTAGGAGGGGGCACATTTTGCCCCCATGGCAGTGCCACATCTCTGGAAATAGTATCTACTCTCAAATTGAAAAAAATTGTGAGTCAGGAGAAAAGAAAGTATATGGATAATAAAGGCTTGAAATTCAATAGTGTAGTTAGTATGAGTACTCAAAAAATGTGCTATAGCCTCTATGCCCTTGGTATGCGGTATAGAGGAATATAGCGAGACCACATCCATCGTTACCCAGATGAAGGACTTATCCCATTTCACAATTTTAACATGGTTTAAAATGTGTTTGGAATCCCTTGTATATGATGAAAGGGAAATTACTATAGGTTGAAAAATGGAATTGAGCCATTGAGAAAGCCTTTCTAAAAGTGAGTCAACTCCACTGACTATAGGCCGTCTCTTGACATCAGTCAGGGATTTGTGTACTTTGGGAAGTAAGTGGAACATCGATATTTTGGGAAATTTAACATCCAAATAAGCAGCTGTCAGTTCATCAATGTACCCACACTCCAAACCATCATCCAAAATTTGTGTGAGAGCAATTTTATAACCATGAGTGGGATTTGTATCCAAAACCTGATTATAACACTGCTCACTTGTATTTGCTCTGAGCTTTGTTGCCCTTCAGTTGGTACCTTTCTTGTGTTGCTTGGGTACTTGGTACGATCTCCCCCACTCCCTGTGGATCTATGCCCATGTTTGAATTGATATTGGTGTTAGTCTGCACTAATACATCATGATTCTCTTCACCAGTTGACTGCTTTTCATCAGACGACCAATCAGTATCACTATCAGAGAAACTTACAGATTTAGACTGTCTATATCTGTGTCAACGATAGCCTCTTTTGTTTTTATTTTTATTTTTATTTCTGCTGTTGTTATTTTTGGGCTGTGGTTGTCTGTGCCTATAGTTATAGCGCTGCTTTCTATTCCAAATATATACAGAATTCTTTAGATAGTCAGTTTTATCTCTAATAAACTTAACATGTTTATTTTCCATTATTTGCTGTTTACCTCTAGCTAAATAATTCTGTAATATTTTGTCAAATTTAATAAAAAGGCTATCGGCTACATTACGAGTTTTGGGGTAAGCTGAAAAAGCAGCGTTAACAGGTCCTAACGCTGTTTTCCCTACCGCTGGTATTACGAGTCTTGCAGGTTTAGGGGCACCACACACTTTTTTGGCCTTACCGCAAACCGACTTACGTAAACTTCGTAAAACCTTTTTTCTATGGGACTTCCATAGCACCGGTATTACGAGTCTGTCCTGGGAGGCCAAAAAGTGAGTGGTACACCCTCTACCTCCAAGATTAATAACGCATTCTAAAGCGAGTAGTTATGAGTTTTACACTACAACGCCGTAGCATAAAACTCATAACTAAAGTGCTAAAAAGTACACTAACACCCATAAATTACCTGTTAACCCCAAAACCGAGGCCCTCCCGCATTGCAAACACTATAATACAATTTTTAACCCCTAATCTACTGCTCCGGATATCGCCTCCACTAGAATAAACATATTAACAGCTAAACCGCCGCACTCCCACCTCGCAAACACTAGTTAAATATTAGTAACCCCAAATCTGCCCCCCTAACATCGCTGCCACCTACATTATACTTATTAACCCCTAATCTGCCGCCCCTAACATCGCTGCCACCTACATTATACTTATTAACCCCTAATCTGCCGCCCCTAACATCGTCGCAACCTACATTATATTTATTAACCCCTAATCTGCTGCCCCAACATCGCTGCCACCTACCTACATTTATTAACCCCTAATCTGCCGCCCCCAACGTCACTGCCACCTACATTATACTTATTAACCCCTAATCTGCCGCCCCTAACATCGTCGCAACCTACATTATATTTATTAACCCCTAATCTGCTGCCCCAACATCGCTGCCACCTACCTACATTTATTAACCCCTAATCTGCCGCCCCCAACGTCACCGCCACTATATTAAATGTATTAACTCCTAAATCGAAGTCTAACCCTAACCCTAACATCCCCTAATTTAAATATAATTTAAATAAATCTAAATAAAATTACTATAATTAACTAAAGTATTCCTATTTAAAACTAAATACTTACCTATAAAATAAACCCTAAGGCCTAGATTTGGAGTTCGGCGGTAAAAGGGCTGTTAACGCTCCGCGGGCTTTTTTCTGGCCGCACCATAAATTTAACTCTGGTATCGAGAGTTAAAACAAATGCTGCGTTAGGCTCCAAAAAAGGAGCGTAGAGCATTTTTACCGCAAAAGCAACTCTCGATACCAGAGTTGCTTACGGACGCGGCCGGCCAATCAGAATCAAGTTCAATCCGATTGGCCGATCCCATCAGCCAATCAGATTGAGCTCGCATTCTATTGGCTGATCGGAACAGCCAATAGAATGCGAGCTCAATCTGATTGGCTGATTGGATCAGCCAATCGGATTGAACTTGATTCTGATTGGCTGATTCCATCAGCCAATCAGAAAATTCCTACCTTAATTCCGATTGGCTGATAGAATCCTATCAGCCAATCGGAATTCGAGGGACGCCATCTTGGATGACGTCCATTAAAGGAACCGTCATTAGTCGGGAGACATCGGAAGAAGAGGATGGATCCGTGTCGCCTGCTTCAAGATGGACCCGCTCCGCACCGGATGGAAGAAGATCGAAGATGCCGCTTGGAGAAGATGTTTGCCGGTCCGGATGTCCTCTTCTTGCCGGATAGGAGGAAGACTTTGGAGCCTCTTCTGGACCGGATTATGGATCGCCAACCCCCGCTTGGGTTGGATGAAGATCTTGGAGCCAGGACGGATCGGTGATACCTGGATGGTGAAGACAAGGTAGGAAGATCTTCAGGGGCTTAGTGTTAGGTTTATTTAAGGGGGGTTTGGGTTAGATTAGGGGTATGTGGGTGGTGGGTTGTAATGTTGGGGGGGGGGGTATTGTATTTATTCTTTTACAGGCAAAAGAGCTGAAATTCTTGGGGCATGCCCCGCAAAGGGCCCTGTTCAGGGCTGGTAAGGTAAAAGAGCTTGTAACTTTTTTAATTTAGAATAGGGTAGGGAATTTTTTATTTTGGGGGGCTTTGTTATTTTATTAGGGGGCTTAGAGTAGGTGTAATTAGTTTAAAATTGTTGTAATATTTTTCTTATGTTTGTAAATATTTTTTTATTTTCTGTAACTTAGTTCTTTTTTATTTTTTGTACTTTAGCTAGTTTATTTAATTGTATTTATTTGTAGCAATTGTGTTTAATTTATTTATTGATAGTGTAGTGTTAGGTTAATTGTAGGTAATTGTAGGTAGTTTATTTAATTATTTTATTGATAGGGTAGTGTTAGGTTTAATTATAACTTAGGTTAGGATTTATTTTACAGGTAAATTTGTTATTATTTTAACTAGGTAACTATTAAATAGTTCTTAACTATTTAATAGCTATTGTACCTGGTTAGAATAATTACAAAGTTGCCTGTAAAATAAATATTAATCCTAAAATAGCTATAATATAATTATAATTTATATTGTAGCTATATTAGGATTTATTTTACAGGTAAGTATTTAGCTTTAAATAGGAATAATTTATTTAATAAGAGTTAATTAATTTCATTAGATAAAAATTATATTTAACTTAGGGGGGTGTTAGTGTTAGGGTTAGACTTAGCTTTAGGGGTTAATCCATTTATTAGAATAGCGGTGAGCTCCGATCGGAAGTTTAGGGGTTAATAATTGAAGGTAGGTGTCAGCGATGTTAGGGAGGGCAGATTAGGGGTTAATACTATTTATGATCGGGTTAGTGAGGCGGATTAGGGGTTAATAACTTTATTATAGTAGCGCTCAGGTCCGCTCGGCAGATTAGGGGTTAATAAGTGTAGGCAGGTGTCGGCGACGTTGAGGGGGGCAGATTAGGGGTTAATAAATATAATATAGGGGTCGGCGGTGTTAGGGGCAGCAGATTAGGGGTACATAGGGATAACGTAGGTGGCGGCGATTTGCGGTCGGAAGATTAGGGGTTAATTATTGTAAGTAGCTGGCGGCGACGTTGTGGGGGGCAGGTTAGGGGTGAATAAATATAATACAGGGGTCGGCGGGGTTAGGGGCAGCAGATTAGGGGTACATAAGTATAACGTAGGTGGCGGTCGGCAGATTAGGGGTTAAAAATTTTAATCGAGTGGCGGCGGTGTGGGGGGAGCTCGGTTTAGGGGTACATAGGTAGTTTATGGGTGTTAGTGTACTTTAGGGTACAGTAGTTAAGAGCTTTATAAACCGGCGTTAGCCAGAAAGCTCTTAACTCCTGCTATTTTCAGGCGGCTGGAATCTTGTCGTTAGAGCTCTAACGCTCACTGCAGAAACGACTCTAAATACCAGCGTTAGAAAGATCCCATTGAAAAGATAGGCTACGCAAATGGCGTAGGGGGATCTGCGGTATGGAAAAGTCGCGGCTGAAAAGTGAGCGTTAGACCCTTTAATCACTGACTCCAAATACCAGCGGGCGCCCAAAACCAGCGTTAGGAGCCTCTAACGCTGGTTTTGACGGCTACCGCCGAACTCTAAATCTAGGCCTAAGTTAGCTACAATATAACTAATAGTTACATTGTAGCTAGCTTAGGGTTTATTTTCATTTTACAGGCAAGTTTGTATTTATTTTAACTAGGTAGGATAGTTACTAAATAGGTATTAACTATTTAATAACTACCTAGCTAAAATAAATACAAATTTACCTGTACAATAAAACCTAACCTAAGTTACACTAACACCTAACACTACACTACAATTAAATAAATTACCTACATTAAATACAATTAAATAAATTAAATTAAATTAGCCAAATCACAAAAAAACACTAAATTACAGAAAATAAAAAACAAATTACAGATCTTTAAACTAATTACACCTAATCTAAGCCCTATCAAAATAAAAAAGCCCCCCCAAAATAAAAAAAACCCTAGCCTAAACTAAACTATCAATATCCCTTAAAAGGGCCTTTTGCGGGGCATTGCCCCAAAGTAATCAGCTCTTTTACCTGTAAAAATAATACAAACAACCCCCCCAACAGTAAAACCCACCACACACACAACCAACCCCCCAAATAAAAGATTAACTAAAAAAAACTAAGCTACCCATTGCCCTCTTTGCAAGCCCAAAGCCCAAAGCCCTAACCAAAAAAATAAACCCACCCAATACACCCTTAAAAAAATCCTAACACTAACCCCCGAAGATTCACTTACCATGAGAAGTCTTCATCCAAGTGGCAAGATGTCCTCAAGGAAGCCAGCAGAAGTGGTCCTCCAGACGGGCAGAAGTGGTCCTCCAGACGGGCAGAAGTCTTCATCCATCTATCTTCATCCTTCCAACCCAGAGTAGCTCCATCTTCAAGACATCCGGCACGGAGCATCCTCTTCAAACGACGGCTTCTTCAGAATGAATATCACTTTAAGTGAAGTCATCCAAGATGGTGTCCCTTAGATCCGATTGGCTGATAGAATTCTATCAGCCAATCAGAATTAAGGTTGAAAAAATCATATTGGCTGATGCAATCATCCAATAGGATTGATCTGGCATTCTATTGGCTGTTCCAATCAGATTGGATCAGCCAATAGGATTGAAGTTCAATCCTATTGGCTGATTGCATCAGCCAATAGGATTTTTTCAACCTTAATTCCGATTGGCTGATAGAATTCTATCAGCAAATCGGAATCTAAGGGACGCCATCTTGGATGACGTCACTTAAAGTGATATTCATTCCGAAGAAGTCGTTGTTTGAAGAGGATGCTCTGCGCCGGATGTCTTGAAGATGGAGCTGCTCTGCATCGGAAGGATGAAGATAGAAGATGCCATCTGGATGAAGACTTCTGCCCGTCTGGAGGACCACTTCTGCTGGCTTCCTTGAGGACATCTTGATTCTTGGATGAAGATTTCTCACGGTAAGTGAATCTTTGGGAGTTAGTGTTAGGATTTTTTTAAGGGTGTATTGGGTGGGTTTATTTTTTAGGTTAGGGCTTTGGGCCTGCAATACAGTAGAGCTAAATACCCTTTTAAGGGCAATGCCCATCCAAATGCCCTTTTCAGGGCAATGGGGAGCTTAGGTTTTTTTAGTTAGGCTTTTATTTGGGGGGTTGGTTGTGTGGGTGGTGGGTTTTACTGTTGGGGGGATTGATTGTATTTTTTTTTACAGGTAAAAGAGATGATTACTTTGGGGCAATTCCCTGCAAAAGGCCCTTTTAAGGGATATTGATAGTTTAGTTTAGGCTAGGGTTTTTGTTATTTTGGGGGGCCTTTTTATTTTGATAGGGCTATTAGAGGTGTAATTAGTTTAAAGATCTGTAATTAGTTTTTTATTTTCTGTAATTTAGTATTTTTTTGTGATTTAGCTCATTTAATTTAATTTATTTAATTGTATTTAATGTAGGTAATTTATTTATTTGTAGTGTAGTGTTAGGTGTCTTTATTTTAGCTAGGTAGTTATTAAATAGTTAATAACTATTTAGTAACTATTCTACCTAGTTAAAATAAATACAAACTTGCCTGTAAAATAAAAATAAACCCTAAATTAGCTACAATGTAACTTTTAGTTATATTGTAGCTAGCTTAGGGTTTATTTTATAGGTAAGTATTTAGTTTTAAATAGGAATAATTTAGTTAATTATAGTAATTTTATTTAGATTTATTTAAATTATATTTAGGTTAGGGGTGTTAGGGTTAGACTTAGATTTAGGGGTTAATACATTTAATATAGTGGCGGCGACATTGGGGGCGGCAAATTAGGGGTTAATAAATATAATGTAAGTGTCGGCGATGTTGGGGCAGCAGATTAGGGGTTAATAAGTATAATGTAGGTGGCGGCGGTGTCCGGAGTGACATATTAGGGGTTAATAAGAATAATGTAGGTGTCAGCGATGTCAGGGGCAGAAGATTAGAGGTTAATAAGTGTAAGATTAGGGGTGTTTAGACTCAGGGTTCATGTTAGGGTGTTAGGTGTAAACATAACTTTTATTTCCCCATAGGAATCAATGGGGCTGCGTTACTGAGATTTACGCTGCTTTTTGGCAGGTGTTAGACTTTTTCTCAGCCTGCTCTCCCCATTGATGTCTATGGGGAAATCGTGCACGAGCATGTACGACCAGCTCACCGCTGACTTAAGCAGGCACTTCTTGCCTTTTAACGCTGGGATTGTAAATACCCGTAATACCAGCACTGCAGGTAAGTGAGAGGTGAGAAAAAACTGCACGTTAGCACCGCACAGCTCCTAACGCAAAGCTCGCAATCTCACCATATGTTTGTTCAGCTCCAACTGAAGAGCATCTATCTCAGTTTTTATATTAGTCAGATAATTTGTCTTATATTGTATGAGTAATGTCATTAATTGCATAGAGCATTCAGATAAAGCATTGTTTCAAGAGACAATAAATTCTACATCATTCATCACTGAGAGACAAAGTTCCTTTATCATCAAAAAAGATTTTTGTACAGTCTTGTCCAGAATGTAAATGTGCTGCAGCACGCATAAGGGAAAACAACTTTGACACTGAGCCCTCCATAATAGGAGACATGAACTGCAGATATATTAGTATAGAGTTCAAAAAATCCTCTTGAAGCAGTCCAGCAATGTATGTGGAGGATATAAGATATCACCAGCAGATATCCATATAATTAAAGTGGGGAGAAGAGCAGAATCCCACAACATACAGTATTGGAACCAGAGATAAAAACAGTGAGTGTCCAGTAATTTGTATACATATACATATACACATGTTAGGTGTCCGGGTCTTAGTATAGCCTACTCACCCCTGAAGTATTCAAAGTCTAAACGTATCCACGCCAGGAAAAACAACAAGCTGTGGCTCTCCCATCCTGCAGCTGAGGCCAGCCGTCAGAGGGAACAGGAAAACGGGGTGCCCAGGAAACCATATGCCTTATGGAGCTGAGAATTTACTCAGCAAAACCTCCACTTCTGCCCTTCGGTTTCAGCCTCTGTCTGAGATTCAGCATTCTGGGATTCTCCTCTTCTTCCCACTTTAAGAATAAAACAATGACAGAAGTAAAACATTAAAAATTAGAAATACAATGATATAAGTAGATAAATCATGAACCTAAACATATATATGAGTGCACTGGGTGATCACAGCCTCAATGTGCAATAGAGCAAAATAGTTAAAAAAATAAAGAAAAAGTTGATCTCAATGATCTGGGTTAGTTTTCTATCCCTCCTGGGATCAAATAATAATAATGAGACACTGTGTCTAAGTGTACAAAAATACTGTGTCCAAGTGTACAAAAATAATCAAGTGAATGAGGTACTCCTAGAAACAGTCCTGAAGAGTTAATCCTAGTGAGGGGATCCTTAAAGTGTATCCTTGGATATGCCTCAACAGCCTGGGTGATAAAGAGTGACTGAGCCTGAGGTCATGTGGTAAGATCTGGAATCAATCTGCCTAAAAAATAAAACAAAACCACAAATGCAAAAAAACCATAAAAAAGTGAGTTATATAAGAAATTAACTCACCAGGGAAGAATGCAAGCCTCCTTATGTTATCTACGCATTTCAGCACAGAAAGGACCTTTCTCAAGACATAAAGAGGAGTGTAAAACTATGCCCATATAAACATACCACCAACCAATCAAATTTGGACAACTGGGGGAGGATTGCTGCCAAAATGTTTGCCGTTTGCTAGTGTACCTTGTGTGTGACGCTGTGGTCATTTCCAGTTATGGACTTCTGGTTTTAAGTATGTGTGCTGCTTCAGGTTTTGGACAGGCAGTGGACTCCATCTTTGTTAAGGGCAAGATTGTCCTCATATTAACAGCGAACTTTGTGGAATATATTATATGTAACTAGAAAAAGCTTATATAGTAAAAGATGTTCCCCTATCAAATCATCATCTTTCAATAAATGCCAGTGTATTTTAATAATATTTTCTATAATGCACCTGTTCTCATTATATTGGGTTATAAATGGTATATCTAGTTCACTATTTTGTATTTTAGTTCTCTTTGTTTTGTACCTTATCATGGACTTTCTATCCATATCACCAACTTCTTTAATGGTCTTATCTATTGATTGTCCATTATATCCTCGTTCTAAAAATCTCTCCTTGAGACAAAGGGATTGTAAGGCCCAGGTTTTTTCATTTGAACAATTCTTTCTAACTCGCATGAGTTGTCTCTTAGGAATGTTCGTGATCCATCTGTGACAGCTTGTATGATTGACATAATTATTACAATCGACATATTTAAGGTGTGTCGCTGTCTCAATATCTTTTGTATAGGACCAGGTCCGTGGTAGCCGGGCAGGAATCCCAAAAAATGGATGCCCATTTACCCAAGTACAAATTTGTGTAGCTTAGTGTGAACCTGGTCCCAATGACTGTGCCACACATTTGTCTGTAGAATTTGCCTTCACTGTTAAAATAATTATGGTTTAGAATATACTCTATGCCATTCAAGATAAAATATTTTTCTGTTCTTGTGGCATGTCTAAATCTTTGTCTAAATAGTACTCTACTGAGTTCAGGCCCTCTGTGTGGGGAATACATTTATATAGTGACATTACGTCACACGTCACCCATGTATAATTTTCTTCCCACTCAATATCATTGAGGATATTTAGAACTTCAGTAGAGTCATGTAAATAAGAAGGCAAATATTTATCAAATTTCTGTAAGTTTTTGTCAATGTATTCTGACAGATTGCTGGACAGGTAACCGATACCGGAAATGATGGGTCTTCCGGGTGGATTTATTAAGGTTCTATGAATTTTCGGCAAGTAATAGAAAACTGGTATCTTGGAGTATTTGTTGGATATATAGTTAAACTCTTTATTATTAATGATTCCCAAGTTGTTAGTTTCAGTAAGCATAGAGTCTATGGTTCTTTTATAGTTTTCTGTAGGAATAGAGCTTAATATCTCATATGTATCTGTGTGCCCTAGGATTCTGTTACATTCTTTTGAATAGTCGGTCTTGTTAAGGATTACTATTCCATCACCTTTGTCGGCAGACTTTATTATAATTTCTTTGTCGTTTTCTAATTTTCTAACTGTAGCTAGTTGACTCTTTGTAACATTTTTTCGAAATTTGTGCTGTGGTTTCAACTTTTTGATGTCATTGCATACCATAGTTGATGTAATTTCATACTAACCCTTGGGGTTAGTAAGGAAAAAACGGGATTTGGGTCTTAAGTCTGTATGTATATACCAGTCTCTATTAGATATAGCTCCAGTATCAGAATAGTTATGTTCTCAGGGATTTTCATAAAATACCTCTGAAAGGTGAGTTTCCTCACAAATTTCTTTGTATTCAAATACGTTTGGAATTTATCAAAACCTTGTGAGGGCGCATATGTTAGGCCCAAACTCAGTATCTGCTTTTCTTCTGTTGACAGTGTGGTGTTGCTCAAATTGTATATATCTGTGATGCTATTAGATGTGCTTACATTAATACTGTTTACTGACAGGATACTGGTGTTGTTTAGGCTGATAGCAGTATCATTAGATGTTAGTCTGTTCTTATTTTGTATCCCTGCTCTTTTGTCCTCTATGTATCTTCTTTTTGTTGGTGTGTCTGTGTCCTCTAACATTACTTGTTTCCTTTTGCCAGAGTTTGAGTCTCCCTGTGGTGCATTGTGCTGTCCCATCCCTAAAAAAAGAGGAAGAGGAAACTTGGACAGGGCCACCACCATTGTTTGGCATTATATTAGATGCTCCATAGTCATTACATAGGGATTTTGCATTAGGTCAAACCTATTATTCTCATGTCTATAAAAATCCCTCCAATTCTTAATGTAATTGGGGGAAAAATCCCATCAATGGTTTCTTTGATATTGATGGTTATATATATTATAGTCTGTGTGATGTGTCTGTCACCTCGAATCATTATCATACAAATTGCCTCTATGGTTTTGAAATGATTTGGGTCCTCTATTTTGGCTATATTGGTGGAATCTTCTCTGTGGCCATAATAGTATTGTGGGTATTCACCACATCTACGGTCTTCTTTAGACCTCATAATAGATTACTCATTATTGTACTGGTGTCTGTGGTTATGGCTAGGTAGGGCAAGTTCTCTACTTTCCCTCCTGTCTACATGTTGGTCATTAGTAACATAATATTATTATATTATTAGTTCCTATTAGTCATAACGGGTTCGTAGGTGTAGTGGGGTGTGTGAGTCATATTCTGTCTGTACTGTTTATTATCACCCCCTCTCCCCATATGTCTCTTATAGTGGTTGAATCTCACATTAGATGTGATCCATTCAACTCTATTAGGTTTACTATTGCCCAAATCTGTCTAAGGTGTTATGTATAAGGTGTTCCCTCTTGTATCTAATGATCTGCTATCAGCCTAAATAAAACCAGTATCCCATCAGTAAACAGTATTAATGTAAGCACATCTGATAGCATCAAAGGTATATACAATTTGAGCAACAACACACTGTCAACAGAAGAGAAGCAGATACTGAGTTTGGGCCTAACATATGCGCCCTCAGAAGGTTTTGATAAATTCCAAACATGTTTGAATACAAAGGAATTTGTGAGGAAACTCACCCTTAAGAGGTATTTTATGAAAACCCCCATAGAATGTAACTATTCTGATACTGGAGCTATATCTAACAGAGACCGGTATATACATACAGACTTAAGACCCAAATACCGTTTTTTCCCCACTAACCACAAGGGTCTAGCAATAGAATCTTTTGATAATATGGTATGCAATGACATCAAAAAGTGTAAACCACAGCACAAAGTTTGAAAAATTTGACAAAGAATCAACTGGATACAGTTAGAAAATTAGACCTAGATTTGGAGTTTGGCGTTAGCCGTGAAAACCAGCGTTAGAGGCTCCTAACGCTGGTTTTAGGCTACCGCCGGTATTTGGAGTCACTCAAAATAGGATCTAACGCTCACTTTTCAGCCGCGACTTTTCCATACCGCAGATCCCCTTACGTCAATTGCGTATCCTATCTTTTCAATGGGATTTTTATAACTCCGGCATTTAGAGTCGTTTCTGAAGTGAGCGTTAGACATCTAACGACAAAACTCAAGCCGCAGGAAAAAAGTCAGTAGTTAAGAGCTTTCTGGGCTAACGCCGGTTTCTAAAGCTCTTAACTACTGTACTCTAAAGTACCCTAACACCCATAAACTACCTATGTACCCCTAAACCGAGGTCCCCCCACATCGCCGACACTCGAATAAAATTTTTTAACCCCTAATCTGCCGACCGCCACCAACGTTATCCTTATGTACCCCTAATCTGCTCCCCCTAACACCGCCGACCCCTGTATTATATTTATTAACCCAAAATCTGCCCCCCTCAACGTCGCCTCCATCTGCCTACACTTATTAACCCCTAATCTGCGGACCGCAAAGCGCCGCCACCTACGTTATCCTTATGTACCCCTAATCTGCTGCCCCTAACACCGCCGACCCCTATATTATATTTATTAACCCCTAATCTGCCCCCCACAACGTCGCCTCCACCTGCCTACACTTATTAACCCCTAATCTGCCGAGCGGACCTGAGCGCTACTATAATAAAGTTATTAACCCCTAATCCGCATCACTAACCCTATAATAAATAGTATTAACCCCTAATCTGCCCTCCCTAACATCGCCGACACCTAACTTCAATTATTAACCCCTAATCTGCCGACTGGAGCTCACCGCTACTCTAATAAATGTATTAACCCCTAAAGCTAAGTCTAACCCTAACACTAACACCCCCCTAAGTTAAATATAA
The DNA here is from genome assembly GCF_027579735.1 of Bombina bombina. Lineage (NCBI taxonomy): Eukaryota > Metazoa > Chordata > Amphibia > Anura > Bombinatoridae > Bombina > Bombina bombina. Next base: position 831,735,205 of record NC_069503.1, on the reverse strand, counting down.
TTTACATCTAACGAAATTAATTAACTCTTATTAAATAAATTATTCCTATTTAAAGATAAATACTTACCTGTAAAATAAATCCTAATATAGCTACAATATAAATTATAATTATATTATAGCTATTTTAGGATTAATATTTATTTTACAGGTAACTTTGTATTTATTTTAACCAGGTACAATAGCTATTAAATAGTTAAGAACTATTTAATAGCTAAAATAGTTAAAATAATTACAAAATTACCTGTAAAATAAATACTAACCTAAGTTACAATTAAACCTAACACTACACTATCAATAAATTAATTAAATAAACTACCTACAATTACCTACAATTAACCTAACACTACACTATCAATAAATTAATTAAATACAATTCCTACAAATAAATACAATTAAATAAACTAGCTAAAGTACAAAAAATAAAAAAGAACTAAGTTACAAAAAATAAAAAAATATTTACAAACTTAAGAAAAATATTACAACAATTTTAAACTAATTACACCTACTCTAAGCCCCCTAATAAAACAACAAAGCCCCCCAAAATAAAAAATGCCCTACCCTATTCTAAATTACTAAAGTTAAAAGCTCTTTTACCTTACCAGCCCTGAACAGGGCCCTTTGCGGGGCATGCCCCAAGAAGTTCAGCTCTTTTGCCTGTAAAAAAAAACATACAATACCCCCCCAACATTACAACCCACCACCCACATACCCCTAATCTAACCCAAACCCCCCTTAAATAAACCTAACACTAAGCCCCTGAAGATCATCCTACCTTGTCTTCACCTCACCGGGTATCACCGATCCGTCCTGGCTCCGATATCTTCATCCAACCCAAGCGGGGGCTAGACATCCACTGAAGAAGTCCAGAAGAAGGTCCAAAGTCTTCATCCTATCCGGGAAGAAGAGGCGATCCGGACCGGCAACCATCTTGATCCAAGCGGCATCTTCTATCTTCATCCGATGACGACCGGCTCCATCCTGAAGACCTCCACCGCGGACCTATCTTCTTCCGGCGACGTCCAACAGAAGAATGACGGTTCCTTTAAGGGACGTCATCCAAGATGGCGTCCCTCGAATTCCGATTGGCTGATAGGATTCTATCAGCCAATCGGAATTAAGGTAGGAATATCAGATTGAGCTCGCATTCTATTGGCTGATCGGAACAGCCAATAGAATGCGAGCTCAATCTGATTGGCTGATTGGATCAGCCAATCGGATTGAACTTGATTCTGATTGGCAGATTCCATCAGCCAATCAGAATATTCCTACCTTAATTCCGATTGGCTGATAGAATCCTATCAGCCAATCGGAATTCGAGGGACGCCATCTTGGATGACGTCCCTTAAAGGAACCGTCATTCTTCAGTTGGACGTCGCCGGAAGAAGATGGGTCCGCGGTGGAGGTCTTCAGGATGGAGCCGGTCGTCATCGGATGAAGATAGAAGATGCCGCTTGGATCAAGATGGTTGCCGGTCCGGATCGCCTCTTCTTCCCGGATAGGATGAAGACTTTGGAGCCTCTTCTGGACCTCTTCAGCCACTGGATGATGGATCGCCAACCCCCGCTTGGGTTGGATGAAGATTTTGGAGCCAGGACGGATCGGTGATACCTGGTGAGTTGAAGACAAGGTAGGATGATCTTCAGGGGCTTAGTGTTAGGTTTATTTAAGGGGGGTTTGGGTTAGATTAGGGGTATGTGGGTGGTGGGTTGTAATGTTGGGGGGGGGGTATTGTATGTTTTTTTTTACAGGCAAAAGAGCTGAACTTCTTGGGGCATGCCCCGCAAAGGGCACTGTTCAGGGCTGGTAAGGTAAAAGAGCTTTTAACTTTAGTAATTTAGAATAGGGTAGGGCATTTTTTATTTTGGGGGGCTTTGTTGTTTTATTAGGGGGCTTAGAGTAGGTGTAATTAGTTTAAAATTGTTGTAATATTTTTCTTATGTTTGTAAATATTTTTTTATTTTTTGTAACTTAGTTCTTTTTTATTTTTTGTACTTTAGCTAGTTTATTTAATTGTATTTATTTGTAGGAATTGTATTTAATTAATTTATTGATAGTGTAGTGTTAGGTTAATTGCAGGTAATTGTAGGTAGTTTATTTAATTAATTTATTGATAGTGTAGTGTTAGGTTTAATTGTAACTTAGGTTAGTATTTATTTTACAGGTAATTTTGTAATTATTTTAACTATTTTAGCTATTAAATAGTTCTTAACTATTTAATAGCTATTGTACCTGGTTAAAATAAATACAAAGTTACCTGTAAAATAAATATTAATCCTAAAATAGCTATAATATAATTATAATTTATATTGTAGCTATATTAGGATTTATTTTACAGGTAAGTATTTATCTTTAAATAGGAATAATTTATTTAATACGAGTTAATTAATTTCGTTAGATGTAAATTATATTTAACTTAGGGGGGTATTAGTGTTAGGGTTAGACTTAGCTTTAGGGGTTAATACATTTATTAGAATAGCGGTGAGCTCCGGTCGGCAGATTAGGGGTTAATAAGTGTAGGCAGGTGGAGGCGACGTTGTGGGGGGCAGATTAGGGGTTAATAAATATAATACAGGGGTCGGCGGTGTTAGGGGCAGAAGATTAGGTGTACATAAGGATAACGTAGGTGGCGGCGCTTTGCGGTCGTCAGATTAGGGGTTAATTATTGTAGGTAGCTGGCTGCGACGTTGTGGGGGGCAGATTAGGGGTTAATAAATATAATATAGGGGTCGGCGGTGTTAGGGGCAGCAGATTAGGGGTACATAGGGATAATTTAAGTAGCGGCGGTTTACGGAGCGGCAGATTAGGGGTTAAAAATAAAATGCAGGTGTCAGCGATAGCGGGGGCGGCAGATTAGGGGTTAATAAGTGTAAGGTTAGGGGTGTTTAGACTCGGGGTACATGTTAGAGTGTTAGGTGCAGACGTAGGAAGTGTTTCCCCATAGCAAACAGTGGGGCTGCGTTAAGAGCTGAACGCGGCTTTTTTGCAGGTGTTAGTTTTTTTTTCAGCTCAAACAGCCCCATTGTTTCCTATGGGGGAATTGTGCACGAGCACGTTTTTGAGGCTGGCCGTGTCCGTAAGCAACTCTGGTATTGAGAGTTGAAGCTGCGTTAAAAATGCTCTACGCTCCTTTTTTGGAGCCTAACGCAGCCTTTATGTGGACTCTCAATACCAGAGTTATTTTTATGGTGCGGCCAGAAAAAAGCCGGCGTTAGTTTTTCGGGTCGTTACCGACAAAACTCCAAATCTAGCCGTTAGAAAACATCAAATAAATTATAATAAAGTCTGCCGACAAAGGTGGTGGAATAGTAATCCTTAACAAGACCAATTATTCAAAACAATGTAATAGAATCCTAGGGGACACAGATACATCTGAGATATTAAGCTGTAAACCTACAGACAACTATAAAAGAGCCCTATACTCTAAGCTTACTGAAGCTAACAACTTGGGAATCATAAATAATAAAGAGTTTAACTATTTATCCAACAAATACCCCAAGATACCAGTTTTCTATTACTTGCCAAAAATTCATAGAACCTTAATAAATCCCCCCAGAAGACCCATAATTTCTGGTATCGGTTCCCTGTCCAGCAATCTGTTAGAATACATTGACAAAAACTTACAAGGATTCCTGCACTGCTAGCATGGACCTGGTCCTATACAAAAGATATATTGATGATCATATTTTAATGATTTGGAGGGGGAGTTTAGAAGATCTTACCCACACCTTAGAGGTTATGAACCAAAATCAGGCTAATTTGAAGTTCACCTACCTAATAATTAAAGATCGCATTAACTTCCTAGATCTTGATATTCAAGTGAAAGATCGGATTATTGAGACAGCGACATACTTTAAAGATTTCGACTGTAATAATTATATCCATCATACAAGCTGTCACCCTAACAGATGGATCACGTACATCCCTAAGGGACAACTCATGCAAGTTAGAAAGTGTCAGTGTATACCAGGGTTATAATACAATTTATTAATTAGTATTCTTTGAAATAACCTCCAATAAAAATGTATGTACAAAACAATTGAAATTAATATTTATTCCTAAATTCTTTAAGATTAGTTATATTTATAGAAACCAGACTATGAATCAATAAAGATATACTATGATCATAAAGATATACCTTTAAAATTAAGTTTACTCACAATGAATCACATTAAAATACCACAATAAAATACCAGAGGTTGTATATATTATTAATGCAAACAACCAATGTATATGCCAATATGTCTGACCTGAAATAACCTCTTATTTAGCTACAATAAAACAAATTCTAAAATATATATATAGCTGCAAATAACTTAATACACACCAGAGATAATTACTTTCAATAATAAGCCTGACTTAGAGATATGAAATACAAAGGACCCTTACCTAGCAAATTAATTACTTAGCACTAAATATGACTAGTTTTAGACTACACAGTATTATAAACATAAGCTTAAAATACAAAGTGCCCTTTTAAAATTACCAGCTTCAATTAAACTGTAGCAACAATGAATGTATTTGCTTTAAAATATTAAATTATAGTCATTGCCAAACACTACCACATAACCAAATGAGTGTTCCACTTCTAGAATTTCTTGTTGGTCATCTAAGAAGGATTTATCCACTATGCGCAAGGGTACAGGCCTCTAAAACTGTTATCTCCCTTTGTTCAAGAAAGTGTCCCAAAATCGCAGAGAATATACTTGGCACAAAGCCTGTGTATTTTCCTTTCAAAAACTTTATGCTTCTTTGAGTCTGTCTGTCCTTTGTCTACTGTGTGTGTGTGGGTCTTTATCCAAAACAATAAAGAATCCCTCCTCCTTTTATTTAATCATTCCCACAAGTTTAGATAGGCCCTTACCAATGATTGTCCCTGATTGGTTATTTGGGAGACGCCTCCCTGATTGGCTTATTTGGATTTGCATATGTTCTAATAGTCAATTCGTTTGGCTGTCATACAATTTTTTAACTATTTGGTGGCAGCAGATAACCAGAAATGCAGTCTCACTATCAATACGGCTACAACATAATATATCACCTTAAAATGTTTATTCAATAAACTATAATTTCCAGTATTAACAAACCACATGGTCCATGTGTATTGGATTATGTCATACTATTTACCCTGAGTATTTCAAGATTAAACATAAATATACTCTACTTATCTTAAAAATGCGTTTAAAAATCATATTTTCTATGAAAATATTTAAAAGGACTATAATAACTTCATCATGGACTCAATTACTTTCTCAGTTATCATCTTAATATTACATACATACCTTGAGATTAGCAATCAGATATCATTTCACATAATTATATCTATACTGGACTAGGACTATTATCCCATATTAATATAAATATTGCATATCTGTACATCTCTTGCTGAATGTATAAAAACATATGATACCATCCACAGCACCAATTACATATACACCTATTAGATGCTTGAAAAATATAAGAATATGCTATTCATTTTGAAACAAGTTGATTAAACATTTTATATTTAAGTTATCAAATATTTATCTAATATGTTACTGTTAGGCCTTTCTTCTTAGATCCACAAATACACATTTATACAATTTACTTGGATAGTCTGAGGTATACATTAATTTATCTAAGAACTATGTAGATAATTTGTTATCGAAAGTACATAGGTTAAGATATTTTGAAATCTTGATTCTTAGGCCTTCAACTTCCCATATGTTAGCTGTAACATGAGTTCAGATTCTTTGTGTATCTAAAACTCAGCATGGCACAATTTAACACTTAGACGGTAAGGGCCATTTCCCCTGAGTATGTTTGTGTATTTCATTATCAGTTCAGACTGAGCGACTGTTCTCTACAGGGGTTCCTGTGATCTAAATAATGAATTTCTTAGGCTAACTTAATTTAGAGATTTCAACCTGGGAAGGCTATCCAACAATATTTCATTAGAAATTACCTTTGGGACCAATGTTTGTTTTTCTTTAGAAGTCCTGTCTATTTATTTTGTTCTACACGTCTGTAGTTGAGAACAAAAGGGAGGGGTTGATATCACCCATTCCAGTGTTTGTTCGCAATTCAGCTAAATCAATTCATAGTAGATATTAGCTAAATGAGATATTAAATTATGTAATATCCAATGCCACTCAGCCATACCCTGACATAAAATCCACCTTCCAATTTTAAATATATGTAGGACACATGTATTTGAATTGGCTTAAAGTCAGTGTACTTGGTGAGTGTATTGACAGTATGCATAATAGACAGTCTTCTATGAAGAGAGTCTGTTACTTTTGAGCCCTCATGCTTGCTAGCTAGGCATCTTTAAACTACAATATTTTTTTAGTGCATTTGGGGATATGACACTTCATTCTCCCTCTATGACTTGTAGTTGGGATATAGGATGGCATGCTCGCAACTGAATAATATGGACCCATTTATCCATAAAAGTTTCATTTTTAGGTATCCTAATTTTATAGGCAACTAGAGATATTTTGTCAGAAATGACAAAAGGACCCTTCCATGATGGAAGAAATTTCTTCTCCTTAAACTGATCTCTTTCAAAGTTATAAAGATAAAGTTTATCATTTATTTCATATTCCTTTTTGGACGTCTTGAGATCATAATAGGTTTTAGTGGCAGTTGCGGACTTTTCTATGTCCCTCTGAGCAAATGCAAAGGCATATTGCAGGTGCTTCCTTAAGTTCTCCACATATTGATGTGTATTGGCAGAATTTATCAAGTTCTGGTCTGATGTAGGGTACAGTAGATGTTGAGGTAAAACCATTCTTCTACCAGTCATCAATTAACGGTGACATTTTAGTAGCACTACTTGGAGTTGCTGTTAATACCATTAGTACTAGAGGTAATTTTACATCCCAAGTTCAAATGAATGTATATCTATCAGCGCCACAATAATACCATACAAGCTATATCTGATATAGGCGGAGTCTCCCAACCAGACTCCAAAAGTTAAGAGTAAAAAGAAATGCCAAGATACAGCGCTACACTACCCTCAGATGAGGGTTGGGTTGCTAAAGATGGTGTCCACGACTAGGAATGTGTATACATAAAGGTTAATATATAATATTGTGTTACACAAAGAATATATATAAAACCATGTGAAAAAGTACTTAAAAGGTAAAAGATTAAAAACAAAAAATATATATATAGGATGTGATATTAAAATGTATTAAACAAACATTTTATTAACATAAACTGACAGTTAAAAATACAGTTAAAAATAGATTCAACAATCTAATGGATTGCCCCATACAATGTCCAAGAAGTTATGTCCTATGTAACATACAAGTGTTTAAGTCCCATACCAAAATGTCCAAAGCAAATGTTCAAGGTTAATATCCAAAAAAAATAAAAATAAAAATGATAATATGTCCAAAGTTGGTGTAAAAATCAAAAAGGTGAAAAAATGTAAAAAATATAAAAAATATATTAAATATTTTATGAAAAGATGAAAAAATGAATAAAAATATATAAAAAATATATGAGTTGTGATCAGCAACCCATATGGAAGGAATATAATATATGTGATAGTGAATAATTCTCGTGAGGTGTACACCTAAAAAGTGTGTATAAAAATGTGTGTATATAAAAGGGTGTGGTAAAAAATGTGTCATAAAAAATGTGTCTTAAAAAAGGATTCAAAATCCTGGTGAAATAAATAAAGTCCAAATTGCTCCAAGAAAATGTGTATATAATTCCAAGTATTCCAAATTTGAGTGTAGAAAGTGCTGGGTTGATGTTCCTCTTCTTAAAAGGTTATCAAATGTAATGGGATATCCTCCTGTACCTAAAAAAGTGTACAGAAAATAGACATAGTGCAATAAAATCACTTTAGAATGACAACAACAGTATTCTACTCACCAGATATATTCTGAGCTGCAATACCAGTGTATAGCCAACGCGTTTCGGTCCTCAGAGACCTTTCTCAAGACTGGTAGCAGCTGTCTGGCTTCTACACCTTAAGTGTGTTTTGATAGCCAATGGGATGGTTTGTGGAAATTGCGCCTAAAATTCGCGCCAAAAATTCGCTCAAAATTTTTTTATTTTTTTTTATTTTTTTTCTCATTGAACATACATTTCCAGAAATTGATAATTATATTGTCCCCCATTTCTATTATCCGAAAGGGGAAAGAATATATATCATGTGTATTTGCCGGTGGAAGTGCCAACTCATTTTGGCATATTGGGGTTATAGTATATTGACTTGGCAAAATGCAAAGTTGCCTATATGAGTGTAAATATATGTAATGGCATTGTTCCTTGTAGTTGTGTCATTACATAAAAAACAATCTCTATGTGAATAAGTTTAATTATATAAAAAGATAAAATGATAAAAAATAATAAAAAATATATGACATATGAATAAAAATTGGGATTGGTATTGGAAGCTCAGAATGTCTGGTATAGAATAAAAATACAAATATCTGGTATAAAAATAAAAATGCAAATACAATATATAAAAAATTGTAAGATACAAATAAGGGCATATGGATATCCATATGTTGTGGGTACAAAATTATAAAACCGTTATGTTGGAGTTATATATTTATTACCTAACATTACGTAAACAGGGGTAGACATTACTTAAAACAGGAGTTGGTATTATATTGCATAGTAGTGTGTTTGGAACCTATTACTGTCAATAATATTTCTATCCTGAGGATCTCAATGTCCTATATAGTTTCAGGAGTCTGCCAATAGGTTTGGGGGTAGCTTATAAGTACAAATATATAAATATCTAAAAAATATAGAAAATTTGTGTAAAAATATTATTATAAAAATATTATGTAAAAAATATATTATGTAAAAAATATATATATACATCCCAGTCTTTACCAGTTTCGCTTACAAATTTTTTGAGGATTTTCACAATGGACTGGTTTTAATGCTCTACACCACCACTATAGGCAGCTCTATATGCAATATGGAGCTTTCTTTTGACCCCTAGTATTTTCCACATCTTGGTCAACACTTCGCTAGTGAAGTAGGTCTCCCGATTGGATTTGATTCGCTGGGGTAAACCAAATCTGGAAAACACGTGGTTGATGAGCAATGCTGGGCATGTTTCAGCACTATTGTTAGGTGCACTGGTGCACTCCCATTTGGTGAACAGGCATGTCACTGTTAACATGTATTTTTTTACCTCTAGATAACCTAGTCACTGGACCAATAAAATCATTTTGCATATCTGACCATGGCATTACCATCCCCCTTTTCTGCAATGGAGCTATATGCGTTGGTGCAGTGGGTTGGAATTGTGGACAGGTTAAACAACCTTGACAGTAGGTTTGAACATCCTTCAACATATGTGGCCAAAAGGCGTAGTCACGCAATATTTCATATGTTAGTTTGGCACCATGATGGCCAGATGTGGGAGCATCATGGTCATGTTGAAGCAGTAGGTACCACCTATTGGTGGATGCCAGTTTTGGAGGTTCTAACTAACAAACCATCCTGTAACTTGAATTGTGATCTGGATTTCATTAAGATTCTAAGATCTTCCTTACCAATACAATCATCTTTTGCGATGGGGTGGCTTTCAGGATCTTCTATGTGTTTATAGAAGATGCCTACAATGGGGTCTCCTTTTTGACTAGTGATTAGGTCCTCACTAAGAGAATCCTGACTCAATTGTACCAGGTTAGGCTCACTCTATTGTTTAGCCTGGTTTCTGGTAATGGCTTCTACCTGAATTGCACCCATTAAGTGGTCGATATTAAGGAGTTCTCCAGTTATGGCTCCTTGTTTGGCTAATGAATCTGCAAGATCATTGCCTTCCTTATCAGGACCTAGAATCCTGGGATGACCCTTGGTCTTTTTCCAGTGTATGGTTAACCCATTGGACACCACTAGGTTATCAATCTCGCAGAACAACTTGCCATGTTTGACGGGTTTGTTGTTAGTTTTCTGCATGCCATTTCTTTTCCAAGTTGGCAGGTATTTAACAAAACTGTCATGCACATAATTTGAGTCAGTAATGATCACAAATCCATTAATACCTTGTTCAATAGCCATTTCAATGGTTTTTAGAAGAGCAATTAGTTCTGCAAATTGACTGGATCTTTGTCCAATGTTGAAAAATACAAAACTATTTAGGAATCCACTTGCCCAAGTTATACCAATGCCGGCAACTAATCTGCTCTCATTATTAATAGTGGCATGGTAAAAACAACCATCAACATATACCCAAGGTAATGTTTGACACTGGTCCTCATTGTATATTTTATATGGGGAAAGCAATTGTTCCTCCAGAAAATCATCTATTAATAACTCTTCCCCATGATCCTTAGCAGTACAGTCTGGGAGCTCAGCAAGCCCCTGTGCAACTGGATTTGTTTTATTTTGCTTGTAGTGAATTTCTAAAGGCCAGCCTTGTAAGGAAAGCGGTTATGTGGCTGTTAGACAAATTATCCTCTCACTTTTCAGATATAGCAAGGGCTGGTGGGCCATTTCTATAATAATTTTCTCACCCTGTATATAGCTGCAGACATTTTGTAGAGCCCATACAGTAGATAAGAGGGCTTTTTTTTCACAATCACTAAATTTTATTTCTACTGGGGATAAAGGTTTACTCGCATAAGCGATGACTTTGTTTAAATTATCATGCTTTTGGTATAAAACAGCACTCATGCTTATATCTGTGTAACCTGTTTCTAAGTAGAAACATTTACCACATTCAGGGTATGCTAAGCAAGGTGCTTCAGTGAGTTTCCTCTTCAGCTCTCTGATGGCTGTCTCTTGAGTCTCACTCCAGTGCCATTTCACATCCTTCTTTAGAAGTAGCAGTGGTTTAGCTAATTCAGCATAATTATCAATACATTTGCAAGAATAATTTGTCATACCCAGGAATGATCTCAATTCCTTTAAGTTAGTTGGGTTTTTAGAATTTATTATAGCTTTCACCCTTTTATTCTGGGGATTTAACCCTTCAGAAGTAACTTCATGTCCTAAGAAGTTTACATGAGAGCGGCACCATTGAGCTTTTTGTAGGGATAATTTGACACCTGTCCTTTTAAGTTGGCTGAGGACATGTTTAAGCTCATGCATACTGGTCCTTTTGGAATGAGAACGCAAGCTTATACTGGTCCTCCTCATGTACCTTTATGGTTCAATATCCCTGTGCACAATCAATGGCAGTAAATATTTTGGATCCCTGCATCTGTGCTAGGCACTGGTCAATATATGGCACAAGCCAGCCAGACATGTACACTTGCTTGTTTAGCTGTCTTAAGTCAGCACACAAATGCCATTGTCCATTGGGCTTAAGGACACCTAGAATAGGATTGTTATAAGAGCTCTTTCTTCCAAGTTCCTTATGATTTCTGCAAGAGAATCATATGAGGCTAAAGGAAGTCTGTATTGTTTAACAAAGACAGGTGGTGCATTGGGATCGGTTTGGATTCTTGCAATGTGCAAGTCTGTAGTCCCGCAGTCATAAGAATCCCTAGCAAAAATATCCCTGTACTCCATCAGGATTTCTCATAGTTGTTGGCGTTCATCATCATTGGAAAAGCCATTAGCTAAGGAGATTTGTTCTTCAACTATTTGCTGAAATCCTGGAAAGATTTCCGGCTGTCCTATCTGATAAGCTTCTTCCAACCTAGAGGTGAGATCCCCTTGATTATAAGTTACATTGCCCCCATGACTCTGGGTATTGAGGTATTCTTGCTCTTTGATCTGCTGATCAAATAATAGGGAGGCTTCTTGAATTTTACAGATGCCTTCCTCTGAGCTGAAAGGATAAATAGACTGAATTGTAAATAGTCCCTCTGGCATAGATGCAAAGGTTTGTTCTATTAATTGTTCTTCAGTTAATTATCCTTCAGGTATTAGCTCAATTACATTATTCTGGAATCCAAAAGTGTAATAACTTGATTACAGCACATATCCTATCATAGTTCCATTGGATAAGGTTACATCCTGTGGGGTCATGTTATGTACAATAACATGTATTGGAATATTTCCAATATTTACCATAGGAGTATGGGTCATTGTTATACCCAGACTTTTGTGACCTCTTTTTACCTGTAAGGATAAGAGGAATTTATCAGCCCCAGCAGGGATTACAACATCGTTATACACCTGCATATTCACAGTGTATGGTAATTGCTGGTTTGATTTCAGGGCCGCATTTTCATCCTGAAATTCTTCAGGGTCCCCCTTTAACCTGCTCCAGAGGCAAAGGTTAATCAAATCTATTTGTATGGCATATCTATGTAAGAGATCATTGCCAATGTATATTTGATTATGGGGAGTATTTAGAACTAAAATCAAGTGCTTCGCTGATTTATTACCCATGGAGATAGCTAATAAACACTTAGCTGTGATGTTATAGCATTCACACTTGTCATTCAGGCCATGGACCAAGAGATCTTGGGGAGAAAGATATTTAATCACTTTAGGTTCAGCTATCTGCGCTAATAAGCCTTCTCTTATATAGCTAGCTTCCTGTTTTAAACTCAATTTGGCATACTTGGTTTAATAAATAGATCATGCTTAACCTTCTCAATTTCTGCAAGGAATTGCGATTGATCTTCCCCTTTAGGGGATTTAGGGCCCCCCTTGTGGAGGTGAATGGTTAATACATTGCCGTCTAAAAAAATATTTGCTATCTTTCCAGGTGAAATTTTAAAAGTATTACCTTCAGAGCTGCTTAAAGGAGTCTGATCATCTATTTGTAGGATAGTGATTTTAGGTATAGAGTCCTTCCTGAATTGAATCTCCACAGCATCTGACTTCTCTTCCACTATGTGACAGTTATGTCGGGTGCGAGATATACCGGACCACTCATAATTAATAGGCCTTTCTACTTGACCAAATTACATTATTTATGCAATCAATTATGTTGCTTAATCGCTTCAGGAGATCACTACCAATAATAAACGATCATTTGGCAGATCCACTATAATGACAGGGTGTCTTATTACCCTGTTCCCCAGCCTTAGTTTTAACCATGCCATACCGTAGACTTTGAGAGAGTCCCCCACAACACCTATTAATAAACCATCAAATTATTTTATTTTACATTTGTGGGGTGTTAGCTCATTTAGCTGTGTGTAGTACCTGTGGGATAAAATAGTTGCCTGAGGTCTAGTATCAATTAATCCCATTATAGGGTTAGCAACTGAATCCTGGAGCTCAGCTAATACATAATATCTCCCTGCAGTTTCTGCCATTTCACACATAAAATTAGCATGATTACATATCTGTGGGCTTCGCCACATTTTACCTGTATTCGCCACGTTATCTGATGCAGAATAAACTTCATTCTTACCAGTCCTTTCCTCTGTAATAGGGTTGACAGGGTTCCTGTGTACTGCATCTGTGGGAATAAGGTTAGGAGAAAACTGCAAAGGAAAAGGTTAGTTAGAGCTTCCAGGCTGAGGTTGCTCATCATCACAGCTTAATCGTCCGTTTCTGGACTGCAAGGAGAGAACATGATTAGTACCATTATTGACATCTATCATTTTATTTGGTATATCTCTCCCCTCTCTCTCAGGTAATACCGCAGTATTTATGACTGTGCCTGTGGCCCACTGCTGGCCACTGGCTGTACCCCTAAAACAAGATTATTAGGGTGCTGACCCGTCAAAGCTTGACTCATATTAGTAAATAGTTTACATAATTGACTTACTTGCGTACTGAGTTGGCCCACTTGAATGGACAAGCTAATTTTACCCATGGACCATTTTTTTTATAATCCAGGGTATTGTTTCCTGGATCCTTGGGATCCCTCAGAATCATAGCTATTGTTCCTATTTTGACGTGGTTGTCTTTGGGGTTCAACCTGTTCAGCGTTAATGTCTTGGGGAGCACTATTTACTTGGGGTGTCTGGTTACGAGAGTATTTTCGCCACTTTTGGTATTTATTTTTATGGGGGTACCGATTACCTTGTGGGTATTAATCTATTTGCCCCCCCATTTTGAGTATATTCTCTCTGCACCTCAGCCCATGTTGGGGGAGGGGCAGAGTTAAAACTTTGCGGGGAAGGCCTGTTTTCTCAGACCACCTCCGCATAGGTTTTCTTTTAAGATTACAAATTGAGGGGGCTAGGTGACACCCTAGTTTCTGCCACAATTTTGGGGCTGGGCCTTGGTTCCTTTTTAACCCCCTGTTCACCGGACTGCTGAATAGAGTATAACTTGGTACTCTATTTGATCAGCCAGTCCAATGGGCAGTTCTCATCAAAATCTCTAGCCAGATTCATTTTGATGTGTGAGGGCAGTGCTTCAAAAATAAATTAAAAATTCTGAGCTTTCAAATATGGGGTAGTCTTCGGTCATACTGTACGCACTTTTTAGTACAGAAAGGAATTCTATAGGGCTTTAATTGGCACTACATTTTAAACTGTGCAGATATTTTTGCAGCGGTTTTAGTGAGATATTGTCCAAACTCCTTTTTGCACTGATTTCTTGTTTCACTCCAGGAATGAATATTCATATCCTTTAGTGAAGCAAAGAATTTGTGATGTTTACCCTCAAATACCCAGGGCAGAAATTTTTGACTGCTCAGTAGTAACATTCATTATGGATAAAGCATTTTCATAGTTCTCTAAGTGGTCAATTATTGAAGTGGTTCCGTTTTTGGAAAATTTAAGTACTGCATCCTTTAAGAAATTAATTATCTTGGGCTTACCTAGGGACCTTATTTTTGGGACTGGAGTGCCCCCTATATTTACTATAGGGAGACCCCCTACGTACATTAGTACTATGTGGGCTATTTGGGTAGCTGGCTCCGCCCTCTAACTCACTACTAGAGCTCCCCCCTCATCTGAAGTATAGCAGTTCCCTGAATTTATAACATGAGGTGACTGTCTATTTGGGAAGTGTATTTCTGACCCAATTAAAATTATCTGCATTATCCTCTTTCCTAATAGGGTTTTTTTTATTATGATGATACAGCCTTTTAAAACCACTTAACTCTCTTTGGCTTTGTGCGAGTTGTTTATGCAAATCTTCTATTTGAGCTATTAAACTCTGGTAATATTTTTGTAAGGTGGCCACGTTTTGGACAAACTCATCAATTTTATCCTGGACTGGTTCTGTCTCTTCCTCATCTAACCTTAAAGAATAACTTTCACCCCTCAGTTGCTCCAATTGGAGTTTTGTACTTCAATCTTATTGTACATTTCATTGTTCACATAGAGGAGCAGACTCCAAGTTTTGAAAATTATTTAATCTCACACAAATTTTAACAGCCCTTAAAATATTTCACTTTCGCCACACCATATATTATATGCAATATTTTTGTCCTTAGTCTTAAGCATCTTAATGTAAGCATCTAATTCTCCCTTAAATACTTAATCTATTTTCAAGGTGAGTATTGGCTTCAGGATTAAGTGTTTCTGCCTGACTAACGGGCGATTTTGGGGAACATATTTCAATACTATGTATAGATTCATTGGATTCACTTCTAGTAACAGACATTATTATTTTGGATTAGTATTGGTTAAATTAAAACGCTAATATAATTTTGACCAACAAGAAAAAAAAATATGAAAATTAATTTTGAAATATTAATGCAAAAATTAAATAACTCTTCCATTTTATATAATCTCTATTTACTACAAATATATTATATCAATGTGATAAATATAATAATCTCTTGCAGTGCCTCCAGATAATATGTCAGTGTATACCAGGGTTATAATACAATATATTAATTATTATTCTTTGAAATAACCTCCAATAAAAATGTATATATGAAACAATTGAAGTTAATATTTATTCCTACATTCTTTAAGATAAGTTAAATTTATAAACACATTGAATTATATTTATAGAAACCAGACTATGAATCAACTATACACGCTTATGCTGTTATAATATTCTTTACAGAGATCATAAAAGATATACTTTTAAAATTAATTTTAGTCACAATGAATCGCATTAAAATGCCACAATAAAATACCAGAGGTTGAATATATTATTAATGCAACCAGCCAATGTATATGCCAATATGTCTGACCTGAAATAACCTCTTATTTAGCTACAATAAGAAAAATTCTAAAATATATATAGCTGCCAATAACTTAATACACACCAGAGAGATTTACTTACAATAATAAGCCTGACTTAGAGATATGAAATACTAAAGACCTTTATCTAGCAAATGAATTACTTAGCACTAAATATGACCAGTTTAGACTACACAGGATTATGAACATAAGCTTAAAATACAAAGTGCCCTTTTAAAATTACCAGCTTCAATTAAACTGTAACAACAATGAATGTATTTGCTTTAAAATATTTAATTATAGTCACTGCCATACATTACCACATAACCAAATGAGTGTTCCGCTTCTAGAATTTCTTGTGGGTCATCTAAGAAGGATTTATCCAGTATTTGCAAGGGTACAGGCCTCAAAACTGTTATCTCCCTTTGTTCAAGAAAGTGTCCAAAAATTGCAGAGAATATACTTGGCATAAAGTCTGTGTATTTTCCTCTCCAAAACTTTATGCTTCTTTAACTCCTTTGTCTACTGTGTGTGTGGGTCTTTATAAAAAAAAAAAGAATCCCTCCTTATTTTCTTTAATCATTCACACAAGAATTGGATAGGCCCTTTCCAATGCTTGTCCCTGATTGGTAATTTGGGAGACGCCTCCCTGATTGGCTTATTTAGATTTGCATATGTTCTAATAGTCAATTTTTTTGGCTGTCATACCATTTCTGAAATATTGGTGGCAGCATATAAATTAAATTAAAACGCTAATATAATTTTGACCAACAAGAAAAAAAAATATGAATATTAATTTTGAAATAGTAATGCAAAAATTAAATAACTCTTCCATTTTATATAATCTCTATTTACTACAAATATATTATATCAATGTGATAAATATAATAATCTCTTGCAGTGCCTCCAGATAATATGTCAGTGTATACCAGGGTTATAATACAATTTATTAATTATTATTCTTTGAAATAACCTCCAATAAAAATGTATATATGAAACAATTGAAGTTAATATTTATTCCTACATTCTTTAAGATAAGTTAAATTTATAAACACATTGAATTATATTTATAGAAACCAGACTATGAATCAACTATACACGCTTATGCTGTGTAATGAATGTATTTGCTTTAAAATACCAGACTATGAATCAACTATACACGCTTATGCTGTGTAATGAATGTATTTGCTTTAAAATATTTAATTATAGTCACTGCCATACATTACCACATAACCAAATGAGTGTTCCGCTTCTAGAATTTCTTGTGGGTCATCTAAGAAGGATTTATCCAGTATTTGCAAGGGTACAGGCCTCAAAACTGTTATCTCCCTTTGTTCAAGAAAGTGTCCAAAAATTGCAGAGAATATACTTGGCACAAAGTCTGTGTATTTTCCTCTCCAAAACTTTATGCTTCTTTAACTCCCTTGTCTACTGTGTGTGTGGGTCTTTATAAAAAAAAGAATCCCTCCTTATTTTCTTTAATCATTCCCACAAGAATTGGATAGGCCCTTACCAATGCTTGTCCCTGATTGGTAATTTGGGAGACGCCTCCCTGATTGGCTTATTTAGATTTGCATATGTTCTAATAGTCAATTTGTTTGGCTGTCATTCCATTTCTGAACTATTGGTGGCAGCATATAACCAGAAATGCAGTCTCACTATAAATACTGCTACAGCTTAATTTCTCACCTTAAAATGTTTATTCAATATACTATAATTTCCAGTATTAACAAACCACATGTTCCATGTGTATCGGATTACGTCATACTATTTACCCTGAGTATTTAAAGATTAAACATGAATATACTCCACTTATAATATCTTAAAAATGAGTTAAGAAATCATATCTTCTATGAAAAGATTTAAAAGGACTATAACACCTACATCATGGATATTACTTTCTCAGTTATCATCTTAAAATTACATACATACCTTGAGATCAGCAATCAGATGTAATTATATTTATACTGGACTATTATCCCATATTAATATAAATATTGCATATCTGTACATATCTTGCTGAGTTTATAAAAACATATGATACCATCCACAGCACCAATTACATATACACCTATTAGATGCCTGAAAAATATAAGAATACGCTATCCATTTCGAAACAAGTTCATTAAACATTTTATATTTAAGTTATCAAATATGTATCTAATATGTTACTGTTAGGCCTTTCTTCTTAGATCCACAAATACACATTTATGCAATTTACTTGGACAGGCTGAGGTATACATTAATTTATCTAAGAACTGTGTAGATAATTTGTTATCAAAAGTACATAGGTTAAGATATTTTGAAATCTTGATTCTTAGGCCTGCAACTTCCCATATGTTAGCTGTAACATGAGTTCAGATTCTTTGTGTATCTAAAACTCAGCATGGCATAATTTAACACCTAGATGATAAGGGCTATTTCCCCTGAGTATGTTTGTGTATTTTATTATCAGTTCAGACTGAGCGACTGTTCTCTACAGGGGTTCCTGTGATCTAAGTAATTCATTTCTTAGGCTAAATTAATTTAGAGATTTCAATCTGGGAAGGCAATCCAACAATATTTCATTAGAAGTTACCTCTCCTCTGAGACCGTGATCAAAGGCTCTTTAGATGTGACATTGTCTCTTATAGTTTGGGACCAATGTTTGTTTTTCCTTAGAAGTCCTGTCTATTTCTTTTGTTCTACAAGTCTGTAGTTGAGAACAAAAGGGAGGGGTTGATATCACCCATTCCAGTGTTTGTTCGCAATGCAGCTAAATCAATTCATAGTAGATATTAGCTAAATGAGATATTAAATTATGTAATATCCAATGCCACTTAGCCATACCCTGACATAAAATAATTGTTTGAATGAAAAAACTTGGGCCTTACAATCCCTTAGTCTCAAGAAGTGATTTTTAGACAGAGGATATAATGGAGAATCAATAGATAAGACCATTAAAGAAGTTGGTGATATGGATAGAAAGTCCATGCTGAGGTACAAAACAAAGAGAACTAAAATACAAAATAGTGAACTAGATATACCGTTTATAACCCAATATAATGAGAACAGTGACATTATAGAAAATATTATTAAAAGACACTTTATTGAAAAATGATGCTGTGATAGGGGAACATCTTATTGAGAAACCCCAATGTATCTATTGCAAAGCCAGAAATCTCAAAACGATTCTAGCCCCAAGTATACCAACCAAAAAGACATGAATGACCGAGACATAATGGGTAATAGCCTCAGGGGCTTTTCTCCATGTCATTTCTGTAAGGCCTGTAAACACGGAAAGAAAACTGACACTTTTAAATCTAACATCAACCCAGAGACATTTAAAGTCAAAAACACTATTTTAGGACAAACCACACGACAATTAAAGGACAGAATTAGGGAACATCTCCTCTAAATTAAATGGTGAAACACTTCAAAGACAAACATCAAGGCAGTGATGCCAGTCTTAAATATATAGGTACATTATTTGTAAAGTGTCGAAAGACTGGAGAGAGGGTGATATTGAGCAAAAAATGCTCAGGATATAATCCAAATTGATTTTTCATCTAGGCTGCATTTACCCCAAAGGTCTGAACGCCAACGTTGAAGTAGTACATATATTCTAACTAGTGGAATGGTTGACATCTATTATAATTGGTGATATTTCCACTATAAATGTCCAGACCACTATCTTTGATCTGTAAAAATCCTCAAATTCTCTCCAAGTGAATCACATCTCTTCAGGACCTATATTTAGCTCTAAGGTCATATTTGACTCAGGGTAGAGTTCCAGACAACTCAGTATCATACACACACTTCGGGTGGGACACAATATCAGGACGAGATTCACTTAAAATTACTATACATACACGTTTTTTATATATAAATGGGTAAAATATACTACATGTATGTATGTTCATACTAGCTTGTATTATCTTTGGTGCCCTGTATATATAGTAAGTCTGGGTCCAATCCCATATGCAGCGTGTAATAGTATGCAATAGGCCACTCAGTATGTGATGTACAGCCCTACTTCCTTTTATAATCCACACTGTGATTCCCTTTATAATCCACACAACCTTTTGTAGAGTCCTCAACATGGAATCTTTGCAACGATTATGTTACTATATGTAAATAGACATAACATTGTGTTTTGCATTATTTAATTAATGATATTGGATCTAACCTTGAGTAAGATCTAATTTACAATGATAATAGATCATGCCACTGCTTTTTTGTATCTATCCAATTAGTCTGGGCTAAGTCCTATATGATATTAATGTATTTTCATCATGTAACTAGGCCATGTATCATGTTATTTATTACAATATGCTGTACAATAAGTCACATATCGATGTCTGCACCCAATATTGGGCACTGTTCCACTGGCGGTCTTATTATGTTAACAGGTCAATAACTATTTCTGAGCCATCTCTAGCTGTGTAATTTTGATACAACTCTTATTTAGAACTGATATAGACATTTATATTTGCAATTCAATGTAATTGGAAAGAATATAAGCCCCCACATCCTTTTGCTATTGCTTTTGTATCTATGCGGTATCTAGGTAGACCTATTCCACTTTTTAATTCCCACTTCATTTTTAGAAATGTTTCCTCTATACCTCATATATTATGTGAAGTTTTGACGATTCTATGTAAATTAATGGTCAAGCCAATTTTACAAGTTTTTTTACTATATAAGCTTTTTCTACTAACATATAATATATTCCACAAAGTGCGCTGTTAATATGAGGGCAATCTTGCCCTTAACAAAGATGGAGTACTCTGCCTGTCTGAAACCGGAAGCAGCACAAATATTTAAAACCGGAAGTCCGTAACTGAAACACTTACGCCTAGATTTAGAGTTCTGCGTTAGCCATCAAAACCAGCGTTAAGGGGTCCTAACGCTGCTTTTTACCGCCCGCTGGTATTTAGAGTCAGTCAGGAAAGGGTCTAACGCTCACTTCCATGCCGCGACTTTTCCATACCACAGATACCCTTACGCCAATTGCGTATCCTATCTTTTCAATGGGATCTTCCTAACGCTGGTATTTAGAGTCTTGGCTGAAGTGAGCGGTAGACCCTCTACCGACAAAACTCCAGCCGCAGAAAAAAGTCAGTAGTTAAGAGCTTTCTGGGTTAACGCCGGTTTATAAAGCTCTTAACTACTGTGCTCTAAAGTACACTAACACCCATAAACTACCTATGTACCCCTAAACCGAGGTCCCCCCACATTGCCGCCACTCTAATAAAAAATTTTAACCCCTAATCTGCCGACCGGACACCGCCGCCACTATAATAAATGTATTAACCCCTAAACCGTCTCACTCCCGCCTCGCAAACCCTATAATAAATTTTATTAACCCCTAATCTGCCCTCCCTAACATCTGCAACACCTAACTTCAAGTATTAACCCTTAATCTGACGACCGGACCTCGCCGCTACTCTAATAAATGTATTAACCCCTAAAGCTAAGTCTAACCCTAACCCTAACACCCCCCTAAGTTAAATATAATTTTATTCTAACTACATAAATTATTTCTTATTAAAAAAATTAATCCTATTTAAAGCTAAATACTTACCTGTAAAATAAACCCTAATATAGCTACAATATAAATAATAATTACATTGTAGCTATTTTAGGATTTATATTTATTTTACAGGCAACTTTATATTTATTTTAACCAGGTACAATAGCTATTAAATAGTTATTTACTATTTAATAGCTACCTAGTTAAAATAATTACAAAATTACCTGTAAAATAAATCCTAACCTAAGTTACAATTAAACCTAACACTACACTATCAATAAATTAATTAACTAAACTACCAACAAAAGATTACAAGAATTTTAAACTAATTACATCTACTCTAAGCCCCCTAAAAAATAACAAATCCCACCAAATAAAAAAATGCCCTACCCTATTCTAAAATAAAAAGTTAACAGCTCTATTACATTACCAGCCCTTAAAAGGGCTTTTTGCGGGGCATGCCCCACAAATTCAGATTTTCCTACCTTAATTCAGAATATTCCTACCTTAATTCCGATTGGCTGATAGAATCCTATCAGCCAATCGGAATTCAAGGGACGCCATCTTGGATGACGTCATTTAAAGGAACCTTCATTCGCTGTTAGGACGTCGTTAGAGGAGGATGGATCCACGCCGGCTGCTTCAAGATGGACCCGCTCCGCTCCGATGGAAGAAGATAGAAGATGCCGTCTGGATGAAGACTTCCGACCCTCTGGAGGACCTCTTCCGGCCGGATAGGATGAAGACTTCGGACCCTCTGGAGGACCTCTTCTGGCCGGATAGGATGAAGACTTCGGACCCTCTTCTGGACGGATTGGATGGTACCCGGCTGGGTGAAGACAAGGTAGGAAGATCTTCAGGGGCTTAGTGTTAGGTTTTTTAAGGGGGGTTTGGGTGGGTTAGATTAGGGGTATGTGGGTGGTGGGTTGTAATGTTGGGGGGTATTGTATGTTTTTTTTACAGGCAAAAGAGCTGATATCTTTGGGGCATGCCCCGCAAAAAGCCCTTTTAAGGGCTGGTAAGGTAATAGAGCTGTTAAGTTTTTATTTTAGAATAGGGTAGGGCATTTTTTTATTTTGGGGGCTTTGTTATTTTTTTAGGGGGCTTAGAGTAGGTGTAATTAGTTTAAAATTCTTTTAATCTTTTGTTATTTTTTGTAATTTAGTGTTTGTTTTTTTGTAATTTAGTTTAGTTGATTTAATTGTAGGTAATTGTAGGTAGTTTAGTTAATTAATTTATTGATAGCGTATGTTAGGTTTAATTGTAACTTAGGTTAGGATTTATTTTACAGGTAATTTTGTAATTATTTTAACTAGGTAGCTATTAAATAGTAAATAACTATTTAATAGCTATTGTACCTGGTTAAAATAAATACAAAGTTGCCTATAAAATAAATATAAATCCTAAAATAGCTACAATGTATTTATTATTTATATTGTAGCTATATTAGGGTTTATTTTACAGGTAAATATTTAGCTTTAAATAGGATTAATTTTCTTAGTAAGAAATAATTTATTTAATTAGAATAAAATTATATTTTAATTAGGGGGGTGTTAGGGTTAGGGTTAGACTTAGCTTTAGGGGTTAATACATTTATTAGAGTAGCGGCGAGGTCCGGTCGGCAGATAAGTGGTTAATACTTGAAGTTAGGTGTCGCAGATGTTAGGGAGGGCAGATTAGGGGTTAATAAAATTTATTATAGGGTTTGCGAGGCAGGAGTGATTCGGTTTAGGGGTTAATATATTTATTAGAGTAGCAGCGAGGTCCGGTCAGCAGATTAGGGGTTAATAAGTGTAGGTAGGTAGCGGCGACGTTGGGGGGGACAG
This sequence comes from Bombina bombina, assembly GCF_027579735.1. Lineage (NCBI taxonomy): Eukaryota > Metazoa > Chordata > Amphibia > Anura > Bombinatoridae > Bombina > Bombina bombina. The sequence continues at coordinate 831,711,902 of NC_069503.1, read as the reverse complement.
ATTAGGGGTTAATAAATATTATTTAGGTGTCGGCGGTGTAAAGGGCAGCAGATTAGGGGTACATAGGGATAATGTAGGTTGCGGCGGTGTCCGGAGCGGCAGATTAGGGGTTAATAATAATATGCAGGTGTCAGCGATAGCAGGGTCGGCAGATTAGAGGTTAATAAGTGTAAAATTAGGGGTGTTTAGACTCGGGGTTCATGTTAGGGTGTTAGGTGCAGACTTAGAAAGTGTTTCCCCATACGAAAGAATTGGGCTGCGTTAGGAGCTGAACGCTGCTTTTTTGCAGGTGTTAGGTTTTTTTTCAGCCCAAACTGCCCCATTGTTTCCTATGGGGACACGTTTTTCAAACTAGCCGCTACCGTAAGCAACGCTGGTATTGAGAGTTGAAGTGGCAGTAAATATGCCTGTATGCTCCCTTTTTGGAGCCTAACGCAGCCCTTCAGAGAACTCTAAATACCAGCGTTAATTAAAAGTTGCGGGGGAAAAAAACACGCGTAGCTAACGCACCCCTTTGGCCGCAAAACTCTAAATCTAGCCGTTATAAAACATAAGGAGGCTTGTATTCTTCCCTGGTGAGTTCATTTCTTATATAACTCACTTTTTATATGTTTTTTTGCATTTGTGGTTTTGTTTTCTTTTAGGCAGATTGATTCCGGGTCTTACCACGTGACCTCAGGCTCAGTCACTCTTTATCAGCCAGGCATATCCAAGGATACACTTTAAGGATCCCCGCACCAGAATGAACTCTTCAGGACTGTTTCTAGGAATACCCCGTTTTTTATACATGGACACAATATTTTTGTACACTTAGACACAGTGTCTCATTATTATTATTATTATTATTATTATTATTATTATTATTATTATTATTTTTATCCCAGGAGGGATAGAACACTAACCCAGATCATTGAGATCAACTTTTTCTTTATTTTTTCACTATTTTGCTCTATTGCACTTTGAGGCGGTGATCACCAAGTGCACTCATATACTGTATATGTTTATGTTCATGATTTATCTGCTTATATTATTGTATTTCTAATTTTTAATTTTTAATGTTTTACTTCTGTCATTGTTTTATTCTTGTCAACAGTTTATCTGTATTACATTATCTGTTTTTAGATTAACTTCCAAGTTGTTTGTTACATAAGATCATTTAGCACATATTTTATATGGTCTGTACATAGCCAATAGTGGCCACCCATCACACATTATCTATCCCTAATTGCTTATTTCAGCCTTTGGCGCTCCTATTTGTGTCCGTTTACAATTTCAGTTTTAATAGGTCTGTCACAGTTTAGAAACAAAAAAAAACATAATTTATGTAAGAATTTACCTGATAAAATCATTTCTTTCATATTGGCAAGAGTCCATGAGCTAGTGACGTATGGGATATACATTCCTACCAGGAGGGGCAAAGTTTCCCAAACCTCGAAATGCCTATAAATACACCCCCCCACCACACCCACAATTCAGTTTAACGAATAGCCAAGAAGTGGGGTGAAAAGAAAGAGTGAAAGCATCAACAAGGAATTGGAATAATTGTGCTTTATACAAAAGAATCATAACCACCACAAAAAAGGTGGGCCTCATGGACTCTTGCCAATATGAAAGAAATGAATTTATCAGGTAAATTGTTACATAAATTATGTTTTCTTTCATGTAATTGGAATGAGTCCATGAGCTGGTGACGTATGGGATAGCAAATACCCAAGATGTGGAACTCCACACAAGAGTCACTAGAGAGGGAGGGATAAAAATAAAGACAGCCAATTCAGCTGAAAAAAGAATCCACAACCCAAATCAAAAGTTTTAATCTTATAATGAAAAAAACTGAAATTATAAGCAGAAGAATCAAACTGAAACAGCTGCCTGAAGTACTTTTCTACCAAAAACTGCTTCTGAAGAAGAGAAAACATCAAAATGGTAGAATTTAGTAAAAGTATGCAAAGAAGACCAAGTTGCTGCTTTGCAAATCTGATCAACAGAAGCTTCATTCTTAAAAGCCCAGGAAGTAGAAACTGACCTAGTAAAATGAGCTGTAATCCTCTGAGGCGGGGATTTACCCAACTCCAAATAAGCATGATGAATCAAAAGCTTTAACCAAGACGCAAAAGAAATGGCAGAAGCCTTCTGACCTTTCCTAGAACCAGAAAAGATAACAAATAGTCTAGAAGTTTTTCTGAAATCTTTAGTAGCTTCAACATAATATTTCAAAGCTCTTACCACATCCAAAGAATGTAAAGATCTTTTCAAAGAATTCTTAGGATTAGGACACAAAGAAGGGACAACAATTTATCTACTAATGTTGTTGGAATTCACAACTTTAGGTAAAAATTTAAATGAAGTCCGCAAAACCGCCTTATCCTGATGAAAAATCAGAAAAGGAGACTCACAAGAAAGAGCAGATAATTCAGAAACTCTTCTAGCAGAAGAGATGGCCAAAAGGAACAATACTTTCCAAGAAAGTAATTTAATGTCCAAAGAATGCATAGGCTCAAATGGAGGAGCCTGTAAAGCCCTCAAAACCAAATTAAGACTCCAAGGAGGAGAAATTGGCTTAATGACAGGCTTGATATGAACCAAAGCCTGTACAAAACAATGAATATCAGGAAGATTAGCAATTTTTCTGTGAAACAGAACAGAAAGAGCAGAGATTTGTCCTTTCAAGAAACTTGCAGACAAACCCTTATCCAAACCATCCTGAAGAAACTGTAAAATTCTAGGAATTCTAAAAGAATGCCAAGAACATTTTTGAGAAGAACACCATGAAATGTAAGTCATCCTAACTCGGTAATAAATCTTTCTAGACACAGATTTGTGAGCCTGCAACATAGTATTAATCACTGAGTCAGAGAAACCTCTATGACTAAGCACTAGGTGTTTAGTCTCCATACCTTCAAATTTAATGATTTTAGATGCTGATGGAAAAATGGACCTTGAGATAGAAGGTCTGGCCTTAACGGAAGTGGCCAAGGTTGGCAACTGGACATCCGAACAAGATCTGCATACCAAACCTGTGTGGCCATGCTGGAGCCACCAGCAGTACAAATGAATGCTCCATTATGATTTTGGAAATCACTCTTGGAAGAAGAACTAGAGGCGGAAAGACATAAGCAGGTTGATAATTCCAAGGAAGTGACAACGCATCCACTGCTTCCGCCTGAGGATCCCTGGACCTGGACAGATACCTGGGAAGTTTCCTGTTTAGATGAGAAGCCATCGGATCTATTTCTGGAAGCCCCCACCTCTGAACAATCTGAAGAAACACATCTGGGTGAAGAGACCATTCTCCCGGATGTAAAGTCTGGCGACTGAGATAATCCACTTCCCAATTGTCTATACCTGGGATATGGACCGCAGAGATTAGACAGGAGCTGGATTCCGCCCATGCAAGTATCCAAGATACTTCTTTCATAGTTTGAGGACTGCGAGTCCCACCTTGATGATTGACATATGCCACGGTTGTGACATTGTCTGTCTGAAAACAAATAAACGGTTCTCTCTTCAGGAGAGGCCAAAACTGAAGAGCTCTGAAAATCACACGGAGTTCCAAAATATTGATTGGTAATCTCGCATCTTGAGATTTCCAAACCCCCTGCACTGTCAGAGATCCCCAGACAGCTCCCCAACCTGAAAGACTTGCATCTGTTGTAATCACAGTCCAGGTTGGATGAACAAAAGAGGCCCCCTGAACTAAACAATGGTGATCTAACCACCAAGTCAGAGATAGTCGAACATTGTGATTTAAGGTTATTAATTGTGATATCTTTGTATAATCCCTGCACCATTGGCTCAGCATACAAAGCTGAAGAGGACTCATGTGAAAACGAGCAAAGGGGATTGCGTCCGATGCTGCAGTCATGAGATCTAAAACCTACTTGCACATAGCTACTGAAGGGAATGACTGAGACTGAAGGTTCCGACAAGCTGAAACAAATTTCAGACGTCTTTTGTCTGTTAAAGACAAAGTCATGGATACTGAATCTATTTGGAATCCTAAAAAGATTACCCTTGTCTGAGGAATCGAGGAACTTTTTGGTAAATTGATCCTCCAACTATGTCTTTGAAGAAACAACACTAGTTGATTTGTTTGAGAGTCTGCAGAATGTAAAGACTGAGCAAGTACCAAGATATCGTCCAAATAAGGAAACACCGCAATACCCCGCTCTCTGATCACAGAAAGTAGGGCACCGAGAACCTTTGAAAAGATCCTTGGAGCTGTTGCTAGGCCAAAAGGAAGAGCAACAAATTGGTAATGCTTGTCTAGAAAAGAGAATCTCAGGAACTGATAGTGATCTGGATGAATCGGAATAGGAAGATATGCATCCTGTAAGTCTTTTGTGGACATATAATGCCCTTGCTGAACAAAAGGCAGAATAGTCTTTATAGTCACCATTTTGAATGTTGGTATTCTTACATAACGATTCAGAATTTTTAGATCAAGAACTGGTCTGAAGGAATTCTCTTTCTTCGGAACAATGAACAGATTAGAATAAAACCCCAGACCCCGTTCCGGAAAGGGAACTGGCACAATTACCCCGGATAACTCCAGGTCTGAAACACACTTCAGGAAAGCCTGAGCCTTTACTGGGTTCACTGGAATGCATGAGAGAAAGAAACTTCTCACAGGCGGTCTTATCTTGAAACCTATTCTGTACCCTTGAGAAACAATGTTCTGGATCCAATGATTTTGGATTGAATTGATCCACACATCTTTGAAAAATCTTAGTCTGCCCCCTACCAGATGTGCTAGAATGAGGGCCGCACCTTCATGCGGACTTGGGGGCTGATTTTGATTTCCTAAAAGGCTTGGATTTATTCCAGACTGGAGAAGGCTTCCAATTGGAAACCGTTCCTTTAGGGGAAGGGTCAGATTTCTGTTCCTTATTCTGATGAAAGTAACGAAAACGGTTAGCAGCCCTAAATTTACCCTTAGATTTTTTATCCTGAGGCAAGAAGGCTCCCTTCCCCCCAGTGACAGTTGAAATAATAAAATCCAACTGAGAACCAAATAATTTATTACCTTGGAAAGAAAGAGATAGCAATGTTGATTTAGAAGTCATATCCACATTCCAAGATTTAAGCCATAAAGCTCTTCTAGCTAAAATAGCTAAAGACATATACCTGACATTAATTCTAATGATATCAAAAATGGCATCAAAAATGACATTATTAGCATGTTGAATTAGCTTAACAATACTATACACATTAGGATCTGGTACTTGTTGCGCTAAAGTTTCCAACCAAAAAGTTGAAGCCGCAGCAACATCAGCCAAAGAAATAGCAGGCCTAAGAAGATGACCTGAACATAAATAAGCCTTCCTTAGATAAGATTCAAGCTTCCTATCTAAAGGATCTTTAAAAGAAGTACTATCTGCCGTAGGAATAGTAGTACGCTTTGCAAGAGTAGAGATAGCCCCATCAACTTTGGGGATCTTTTCCAAAAACTCCAAACTATCAGTCGGCAAAGGGTACAGTTTCTTAAACCTTGAAGAAGGAGTAAATGAAGTACCCAGACTATTCCATTCCATAGAAATTACATCTGAAATAGCATCAGGAACTGGAAAAACCTCTGGAATAACTACATGAGGTTTAAAAAACGAATTTAAACGTTTACTGGTTTTAATATCAAGAGGACTAGTCTCCTCCATATCTAATGCAATCAACACCTATTTTAATAAAGAACGAATATACTCCATTTTAAATAAGTATGAAGATTTGTCAGTGTCAATATCTGAGGCAGAATCTTCTGAACCAGATAGATCCTCATCAGAGATAGATCAATCAGAATGCTGTCGGTCATTTAAAAATTCATTGAATTTATGAGAAGTTTTAAAAGACCTTTACGTTTATTAGAAGGTGGTATAACAGATAGGGCCTTCTGAATAGAATTAGAAACAAATTATCTCACATTAACAGGAATATCCTGAACATTAGATGGTGAAGGAACAACAACAGGTAATGGATTACTACTAATGGAAATATTGTCTGCTTTTGAAAGTTTATCATGACAACTAACACAAACTACAGCCGGAGGAACAGTTACCACAAGTTTACAACAAATGCACTTAGCTTTGGTAGAACCAACATCAGGCATCAGGATTCCAGAAGTAGATTCTGAAACAGGATCAGCTTGAGACATCTTGCAATATGTAATAGAAAAAACAACATATAAAGCAAAATTATAAATTTCCTTATATGACAGTTTCAGGAATGGGAAAAAATGCAAACAGAATAAGCCTCTGGAAACCAGAATCAAAAAGAAATAATGACTTAAGTAATGTCAAAATATTTTTTGGAGCCAAAAACGTCTGCAACAAACACGAGCATCATAGATGACGCAACGATGTGAAAACTCTCGGCGCCAACTAAGACGCCGGAAATGACGTCATTACGTCAACTAATGTAATTCTCGCGCCAAAAAAGTCTTGCGCCAAAAATGACGCAATAAATTATAGCATTTTACGCTCCCACAAGTATAACAGCCCGCAATTTAGTAAAGAAAGTCAATTTGAAAAATTTTCAGGTAAGAAATAATTTCTTCATATGCATTTTCCAAATGAAATTGACAGTCTGTAAGAAGGAAATATACTGATTAACCTGAATCATGGCAAATATAAGTATAAAACATATATTTAGAACTTTACATATAAAGTGTCAAACCATAGATGAGAGTGTCATAAGTAAAAGAAAACATACTTACCAAAAGACACTCATCTACATAAAGTAGACAGCCAAACCAATACTGAAACAGTTATCAGTAGAGGTAATGGTAAATTGAGAGTATATCATCGATCTGAAAAGCGAGGTAGGAGATGAATCTCTACGACCGATAACAGAGAACCTATGAAATAGATCCCCGTTAGGATGACCATTGCATTCAATAGGTAATACTCCCTTCACATCCCTCTGTCATTCACTGCACTCTGAGAGGAACCGGGCTTCAGCATGCTGAGAAGTGCATATCAACGTAGAAATCTAGCACAAACTTACTTCACCACCTACATAGGAGGCAACGTTTGTAAAACTGAATTGTGGGTGTGGTGGGGAGTGTATTTATAGGCATTTTGAGGTTTGGGAAACTTTGCCCCTCCTGGTAGGATTGTATATCCCATACGTCACTAGCTCATGGACTCTTGCCAATTACATGAAAGAAACTAAAGCTCACTTAGGGTCAGATTTTCTTACATTATATTGTCTCTTTAATCTCTCCAAGATATGTAATTGTGTAGATAAATGTGGCAATTTATTTACTTATTTATGTTATAGTAAAAAAAAATAATAGTTTACAGTAGGAATCCGTGTAACAAATTAAATAAAACCCACATTCTCATTGCAAACTTCATTACAATTAATGTTCTGTGTAGGCAAAATCACTTTATAAGCTGGTTTATGCAATATATATGAAAGCTAATTTAAATAGTTAAAATTACATATGCAGCTTTTACTAAGTAAAATATGGCCTAGATTCAATAAAGTCCATTGGTTAAACTAATATCTATAGAACAAAAAAAAAGATTCAAAAGAAAAATAGGGCCCTAACTCTTAAATACCAAAAATGTTATTTTTAAAAAAAGATAGATAATCCCTTTATTTACCAGTCCCAGTTTGCATAACCAACACTGTTATATAAATATATTTGTTATTATTATTATTTATGAAGCGCCAACATATTCTGCAGCGCTGTCCATGGATACAATTCATTTAAATAAAACAATTATATAAAACTTGTAAAAGACAGGACAAAATTTACAAACACATACGGGAGGAATTGAGGGCCATAATCCCGTGGGATCTTCCAATCTAGAAGGGTAGGAGGTTGAGAAACAGGAGGTGAGTACTGCAAGATTGAGAAAGATGTTAATGCAGAGCTAGATGAAGGAAATGTTAGGTAAGTGAAATTAATTTATTATTAAGTTGGGTGATAGGCTTACCTGAACAGAAAAGTCTTCAGGGAGAATTTAATAAAAGAAAGATTAGGGTAAAGCCTGAGAGCAATAGGGAGAGTGTTACAGAGGGTAGGTACTGCACGACAGAAGTCCTGCAGTCTAGCATGAGAAGAGGTGATAGTGGCAGTTGCAAGGAGCAGGTCATTGTTGGATCTTAGTGGGCGGGCTGGAGTATACTTGTTTATTTGAGAGGATAGGTAGAGGGGAGCGGCGTTGGTGAGAGCTTTGTATGTAAGGGTGAGAATTTTGAATGTAATTCTGCTGTGAATGGGGAGCCAATGAAAGGAAGAGAGGTGCAGCAGATACAGAGTGACAGGAAAGGTGGATCAGCCTGGCAGAGACATTTAGGATGGATTGAAGGGGGAGAGGCGGGAAAGAGGAAGGCCAGTAAGTAGGTTATTGCAGTAGTCAAGTCGGGAAATAACAAGGGAGTGGATTATTTGCTTTGTAGTGTTAGCACTCAGAAAAGGGTGAATCTTGGAAATATTGCGTAGATGGTTTCGGCAGGATTTAGCAAGTGATTGGTCATGAGGGACGAAGGATATATTTGAGTCAAGTGTAATTCAGAGGCAGCGGACTTGGGGCAATAGGGAAATGGTGATGCCGTCAACAGGGATAAAGAAGTCAGATGTCAGCGTAGAGCTTAATGGGGGATAAAAAGGAGCTCAGTCTTGGACATGTTAATCTTTAGGTGGTGGGAGGCCATCCAGTAAGAAATACCAGATAAGCAGTCGATGACATGAGAAAGAACAGAGGGAGAGGTAGTTCTGGGTGTCATCAGCATAGAGGTGATATTTGAAGCCATACCTGTTGATAAGTTTACCCAGTGAAGAAGTATAAATGGAGAAGAGTAGAGGACCCAGAACAGATCCTTGAAGTATTCAAACAGACAAGGTACTCCAATTACTTTGTATCTAAGCTTCTGCTGACTGCCTACTTATCTCAGATCTTTTGACAGACTTGCATTTCAGCCAATAAGTGCTGACTCTTAAATAACACCACATGCATGAGCACAATGCTATTTATATGAAAAACATAAACATCTAGTTGTGAAAAACCAAGAGAACAAAGCAAATTTGATTATACAAGTCAATTAGAAAGTTGTTTAAAATTAGAAGCGCTATCTGAATCATGAAAGTTTATTTTGGACTTTACTATCCCTTTAATCTTTCACTATTTGGTGTATTGAATTATTTTAACTGAGAAAGATATAATATGGACAAAAATACATTCAGAACAAACAAATGTAGAAATCTTCCTCTATTAAAAGTCTACTTTAACATGTGCAAAAAAACAACAACTTTGTGAACAGTAATACAGAAATAAACTAAAAATGCACATCCTCGTCAGCATTGAAATAGTGAGATCAGATTCTTCATAGGGACAATAGGGTAATTAAAATTTCTGCATACTGTGCTCAGGTGTAGGTTATAATTCATGACTATGATACTTAAACCTACAGAATACCCCCGCCCTCTGGAGTCACTTTTCATTTTATTCAGTTAGACTATTTGGTGTGCATGGAAGACACTATTAGAAGGGCAGTGCAAGCGGCGATGCGTGAGGCTGGCATGCAGGCTCCTCCTGGGTTCAGTGAGCACGCCCAGGGGGGGTTCAGCCAGGAGGCTGTTATTAGAAGGGCTGTTGCAAGCGCTCTGGGGATGAATATAGGGGAGGAACAAAGGGGGGTGAGGGCAGGGGCATCAGTTGGGGACCTACCTGCAAACCAGACTTCTCCCCAAGTTATTTTGTCTCCACAGGTGAGAGTGGCAGCGGATGCAGCTGCGGCGGCAGGACCTTCTAGTGCGCTGGTGGTAGCAGGGCCCAGCAGGGAGCAACAGAGAGAGACTGATCCAGTACCACAGACGCTGGCGGAAGCAGAGAGGCCTGCAAGTGGTGAGTTTAATGCACCAAACACTACACACGCTTACACTGACACTTCATCTAGCGATTCAGGTTCAGAGGTTCATCTAGCGATTCAGGTTCAGTGGGGAGGACCTAGGGCTAGTTGGTAAGGGGCAGCGTAGGATGTTTAGATAGATAAAAAAAATGGCAGCTGAGCAGGTGAAGAGGAGGTCTGGGGTTACTGGGTCGGCAGAAGGGCAAGCTGGGACAGCAGGTCAAGGGGGCAATATGCCCCTGGAAGGCCCAGTTCCGCGCAAGGTGGCGGCACAGGGGGATACATACCCTTGCCTAGTCCACTAACTTTATGGCCATCTCAAAATGAAGGTTATTAAAAAGATTCAGGAAGGGCGTTACGTCAACATATTCGAGCTCTCACTGGATGCGTTTAGGGCCAAAGAGCGGGCCACGGACAGTTCAGGCCCTAAGAGAGTGCATAGGCTGGAGACTTATGAAGAATGGTTAAAATGCTTCAGGGTCTTGGTGGCCTGCTATGTGGATAGATGGCCCTTGCAAGGACACAACTTTTTCAAATACCAGGATACCATTGAGGATATCCATGCTAGGTTTAAGGAAGGTGCATGGTGGGAGTACGACATGGCCTTCCAAAGGAAAATGGTTGGTAATCCCCTGCTGCACTTTGGGACACAGGGCATGCACCTGTGGTCCAAATTGGGCTTGGAAGGGGCCTCTCTCTCCCCCGCTCCTGCGTGTCAAGGGGCAGGGCGACAGGGCCAGAGGCCGGGTAGATGGGGCAGAGAGTGCTGGAAATTCCAGGACAAATTGTGTGACAGGGGGAGCAATTGTTCCTTTCGTCACATGTGCAAGTACTGTGGAGGACCTCACCCGGGATCGGAGTGTGGGAAAACGAAGGAGCATGGACAGGCCAGACCGGCTTTTAAGCCGGAAACTGGAGTCAAGGGCACCAACACCGCTTAAGTAGTCAGCCATGATGCCATGGCTGACACATTACCCTGATCAGGAGGCAGCAGAGCTGCTCTGAAACGGGTTGGGGGAGGGGATCAGGATCCCAGTGCAGGGCAATGTTCTGGGGTCAGGGGTCCATAGAAATCTGAAAACAGCGTACAAATTCCCTCAGGTGGTCTGGGAAAAATTGGCAAAGGAGGTTGCGTTGGGGCGGGTATCCAGCCCTTTCGTGGCTATGCCAATAGCGGATCTCGTGGTCTCCCCATTAGGAGTTGTTCCTAAAAAGGAGGCTGGAAGTTCAGGTTGATACATCACCTGTCATTCCCAAAGGGGCTTCGGTGAACGACGCAATTGACCCGGAGCTTAGCACCGTGCATTATCAATCTTTTGATGAGGCACTCGCGTTAGTTCGGGCGTCGGACCCCGGAGTTTTGTTGGCAAAGCTGGACATTGAGTCAGTTTTTAGGCTGCTGCCATTGCACCCATCCGCCTTTAGGCTGATGGGGATGAAATTCGAAGGAGCATTTTATGTGGACAGGTGTTTACCAATGGGGTGTTCACTGTCCACTGGGTGGTTCAGAAGGCATTGGGGGGTGGGTCGGTGGCCCACTATCTTGATGACTTTCTGTTGGTAGGGAGAGCAGGTTGCACGGAATGTGTGCATCTCATGGATGTTATGAAGGATATGACAGAGAGGTTTGGGGTACCGATTGCCGCAGACGATTGCCGCAGACAAGACAGAGGGCCCGTGCACGTGCCTGGCATTCTTGGGTATAGAGATTGAAACCGTTAGGTCGCTATGCCGCCTACCAGATTACAAGGTGGAGCGCATGCTGCACATGGTGCAGCAGGTGCAGGGGCAGGATAGAGTTCCCCGGAGGGAGGTTCAGTCCCTACTAGGCCTGCTGAATTTTGTGGGCAGGGCCATTCCAATGGGCAGGGTCTTTAACCGGCATTTGGAAGGACAACTGAAGGGACCAGAGGGGCTTGCAAAGTGGGTCAGAATCACGTCCAAGGTAAAGGAGGATCTGGGTGTGTGGGCAAGGTTTTTGTCACACTTTAATGGGGTTTGTCTTTGGAGACACCCTGCAGTATCCAATCAGGTATTGCACCTGTTTACCGATGCAGCCGGTGGTTTCGGGTATGGGGCATACCTGGATGGGGAATGGAGTGTAGCGCCATGGCCCGGTGATTGGATTGAGGAAGGCTGGGTCAAGAACTTGACTTTGCTGGAGCTGTTCCCCATAGTAGTAGCAGTGGAGATTTGGGGTAGGCAGCTGGCAAATAGATCAGTAGTATTCTGGACGGACAATTTGAGTGTGGTGTACACCATTAACAAACTGTCCGCATCCTCCCCAGGGGTGGTGTGCTACTTGAGGCATCTGGTGTTGCGCTGCTTGGAGCTCAACATCAGTTTCACTGCCAAACACATCTCGGGGGTGGAGAACGTGATCGCTGATGCACTCTCTCGATTTAACTGGGGGCAGTTTAGGAAAGCAGCGCCCAGGGCTACGAAGGAGGGTCTAATATGCCCGTCTTTTCTTTGGCAGCTGATCCAGGTTGGGAGGGCATCCTCCCCTTAATCAGGCCGTCGCTGGCACCAAAGACTTGGGCTGCATATGTGAGTCACTGGAACAAATGGGAGGCATTCTGCCAACAGATGGGAGTGCAGGTAGAGGATGCTCCAAGGGTTCAGGTACTGGAATGGTTGGCACAGTTAAGACTAGGAGGGGTTAGCAGAATGGGATCAGGAGGCAGGTTGGCTGCGCTGACATTCTTTAACAAGGCATTGGGGTATGTTTACCACTCCAGGTCATTTTTGGTTAGGCAAGTGCTTAAAGGCTGGGGTAGAATTTTCCCCCGTCCGAAGGATCGGAGGGAGCCTATAACGACAGGTTGGTTAAGACAATTGGCGGGTGGAGTTGCAATCGGTGTGTGCATCAGAGTATGAAAAGCTCCTATTCAGAGCTGCGTTTGCTTTGGCATTTGCAGGGGCGCTACGGGTTGGTGAGTTGGTGGCATCATCCAAACAAAAAGGAACGGGGGGCATCCAAGCGGAGCATGTACGTTCCTCTGACGAGGGACTCCTCTTGTTCATACCCAGGTCCAAGACGAACCAGGAGGGTAAGGGGGCATGGCGGGCCTCTCGCGAAGCATGAATTCGAGGAGTGTTGTCCAGTGCGGTGTGTTGAGGAGTTTGGAAAGGTGAGACCTCATGGCAGTAGGCAGTTCTTAGTGCCTGAGGATGGTAGCGCGTTGTCATTGTTTCAGTTCTGCAGGGTACTCACTAAAACAGGGGAAAAAGCAGGGCTGGATCCGAAAAAGATAGCGCCACACTCCTTTAGAATTGGTGCGGCTACCAGTGCGGCAGCGGCTGGTACCTCATCAGCAGAGATTAAACGCATGGGTAGATGGAAGTCAACCCGATACAAAGGGTACATTAGACCCACTTAAAAAAAAAAAAAAGAGGGGGAGGGCTGCGCATAGGAGCATGTAACCCTTGGGGGTGCGGGTGCTAGGACAGCTCTAGAGTGGGTTTATGGTCAGCATAGATGTTGCTAGTTGTGGGTACGGGCATGAAGGGTAATGTGGTTTGCTCTGTTTTTGCCAGGTGTGCGAGGTAGAAATTCCCCTCCTGTTTGAGTATGCATTGTAGGACATTTGTACATCCATTGGGCGTCCATCAGGGTGCTGCGGTCAGTGGAAGGGCAGCAACTTGGATTTGCAACATCCAGGGCGAACTTCCGGTGGTTAGGGTACAGGGGCCTTACGTGGGCAGATTGGCCAGCATTATTGCAGGAGGTGCACAGGAGGTGGGGGCAGCCTAATGTAATAGTGCTGCACCTCGGGGGGAATGACTTGGGGTCAGTTCCCACGCTGGACCTAATTAAGAGGATGGCAGCGGATTTAAAGTGGGTTCACACATGGCTTAAAGATGTTAAGTTGGGTTGGTCCAATGTGGTCGCACGGCTGCAGTGGAAATATATTGTGACCCAGAAGGATACTTACAATGTAAGAAAAAGGTAAATCGGGAGATGGGGAAGACTTTGTGATCCGACATGAGGTCATAATGGCTGACTGGAAGGACTTATTTCGCCCTGATGGTGTCCACCTGACGGATATTAGGTTGGATATTTTCCTAAAGGACATCAGGAGCGCTCTATTGGGGGTAATATAAGGAAAAAAATAAAAAAAGTTTAGGGATAGTTATGTGTAAGTTAATAGTTGATTGGTTTGTTATAAGTGCCTGTTGGCTTTGGTTGGCGGGAAGAGGATGCCTGTCTCTTGTGGCGGGTGGTCAAGGCCCTGGGGAGCGGGCACAGAGAGAGAAGAGTGACGGTCTAAAAAGGGGAGGGGTTACGCCCTCTAGGCCCCGGCCTAGGGGGCCCCCTCCCTTGGGGATGCAGGCTGAAAATCTCTAAATATCACAGCTCTCTCTTTGTGCCATTGGGCGTGAACAGCCGGGTGTCACGCTGCAAACACCAAAAGGGGCCTTGGCCATCTGCTGGTAGGGGTTAGGTTAGGGTGAGATGCCGCCAACGTATTATTGTGACGAACTTGTTGCTAAGTTTGGAAGTTAATTTATTTTGCATGCCTACAATGGTAATAAATATCATTTAGGCATGAGTTAATCATTTATGTTAATAAACGTGACCATGACTGTTCTTTTTCTCCCAACCGTGTGTCTGGTCTTATTATTATATATAAGGTTATATGGCAAGTCGTAGGACGGAGTAGGTGGTTTAGACCTTATGAGAGTGGAGGGCCCTCTAGTGGGACAATGTACTGTACATTGTTTTTCCCTTAATATGTTTCCAATTGCTTTTTATACAACTAATACACTCCAGCAGGTAAAATTGATCAATAGGAACAAATTAAAGGGGAGAACATTTTTGGGTACACTGTCCCTTTACACTCTCAGCTTTCAATGATGCTGAGGTTTGTCCTCTTTCCAGAATACCAAACCAATATTACGTGCACAGCGGAAAAATTTGTTTAGTTTCAGACCGATTCAGATTTTTTTCTAATTTCTATTTCGATTCGAATTCGGATAAATTTGAATGTATTAATTTCGGCTTCATTTGGCTTCAAATAAATTTGGAAGTATTCAGATGCATTTGTTTCAGATTCGATTCGTAAATTCTGAAGTTCGGTATGTGTTATGTTGATTCAGATCGAAATTCGAATGAATTCACCAAATTTGGAGATTTGAATTGATTCAAATTTCTAAATTTGGTGAATTCTTTCGAATTTCGATTCGGAATGAAGGGAAACGCACATGTCTATTTATTGGATCATTATGAAATTTACTAATATGATTAAGAACTAAGATACCATATCAGTGAAGCTATTCCTTGAATTAAAACTCTGAGCTATATAAGTTTCTTTCATGTAATTAACAAGAGTCCATGAGCTAGTGACGTATGGGATATACATTCCCACCAGGAGGGGCAAAGTTTCCCAAACCTTAAAATGCCTATAAATACACCCCTCACCACACCCACAAATCAGTTTTACAAACTTTGCCTCCAAGGGAGGTGGTGAAGTAAGTTTGTGCTAGATTCTACGTTGATATGCGCTCCGCAGCAAGTTGGAGCCCGGTTTTCCTCTCAGCGTGCAGTGAATGTCAGAGGGATGTGAGGAGAGTATTGCCTATTGAATACAGTGATCTCCTTCTACGGGGTCTATTTCATAAGGTTCTCTGTTATCGGTCGTAGAGATTCATCTCTTACCTCCCTTTTCAGATCGACGATATACTCTTATATTTACCATTTCCTCTACTGATTCTCGTTTCAGTACTGGTTTGGCTTTCTACAAACATGTAGATGAGTGTCCTGGGGTAAGTAAGTCTTATTTTCTGTGACACTCTAAGCTATGGTTGGGCACTTTATTTATAAAGTTCTAAATATATGTATTCAAACATTTATTTGCCTTGACTCAGAATGTTCAACTTTCCTTATTTCCAGACAGTCAGTTTCATATTTGGGATTATGCTTTAAATTATCATATTTTGTCTTACCTCAAAAATTTGACTTTTTTCCCTGTGGGCTGTTAGGCTCGCGGGGGCTGAAAATGCTTCATTTTATTGCGTCATTTTTGGCGCGGATTTTTTTGGCGCAAAAATTCATTTCCGTTTCCGGCGTCATACGTGTCGCCGGAAGTTGCGTCATTTTTTGACGTTATTTTGCGCCAAAAATGTCGGCGTTCCGGATGTGGCGTCATTTTTGGCGCCAAAAGCATTTAGGCGCCAAATAATGTGGGCGTCTTATTTGGCGCCAAAAAATATGGGCGTCGCTTTTGTCTCCACATTATTTCAGTCTCATTTTCATTTGCTTCTGGTTGCTAGAAGCTTGATGTTTGGCATTTTTTTCCCATTCCTGAAACTGTCTTATAAGGAATTTGATTTATTTTGCTTTATATGTTGTTTTTTCTCTTACATATTGCAAGATGTCTCACGTTGCATCTGAGCCAGAAGATACTACAGGAAAACCACTGCCTGCTGGATCTACCAAAGCTAAGTGTATCTGCTGTAAACTTTTGGTAGCTATTTCTCCAGCTGTTGTTTGTATTAATTGTCATGACAAACTTGTTAAAGCAGATAATATTTCCTTTAGTGATGTACCATTGCCTGTTGCAGTTCCCTCAACATCTAAGGTGCAGAATGTTCCTGATAACATAAGAGATTTTGTTTCTGAATCCATAAAGAAGGCTTTGTCTGTTATTTCTCCTTCTAGTAAACGTAAAAAGTCTTTTAAATCTTCTCTCTCTACAGATGAATTTTTAAATGAACACCATCATTCTGATTCTTTGGACTCTTCTAGTTCAGAGGATTCTGTCTCAGAGATTGATGCTGATAAATCTTCATATTTATTTAAGATGGAATTTATTCGCTCTTTACTTAAAGAAGTACTAATTGCTTTAGAAATAGAGGATTCTAGTCCTCTTGATACTAATTCTATACGTTTGGATAAGGTTTTTAAAGCTCCTGCGGTTATTCCAGAAGTCTTTCCTGTTCCTAATGCTATTTCTGCAGTAATTGCTAAGGAATGGGATAAATTGGGTAATTCATTTACTCCTTCTAAACGTTTTAAGCAATTATATCCTGTTCCGCCTGACAGGTTAGAATTTTGGGACAAAATCCCTAAAGTTGATGGGGCTATTTCTACCCTTGCTAAACGTACTACCATTCCTACGTCAGATGGTACCTCGTTTAAGGATCCTTTAGATAGAAAAATTGAATCTTTTCTAAGAAAAGCTTATCTATGTTCAGGTAATCTTCTTAGACCTGCTATATCATTGGCTGATGTTGCTGCAGCTTCAACTTTTTGGTTGGAAACTCTAGCGCAACAAGTAACAAATCGTGATTCTCATGATATTATTATTCTTCTCCAGCATGCTAATAATTTCATCTGTGATGCCATTTTTGATATTATTAGAGTTGATGTTAGATTTATGTCTCTGGCTATCTTAGCCAGAAGAGCTTTATGGCTTAAGACTTGGAATGCTGATATGGCTTCTAAATCAACTCTACTTTCCATTTCTTTCCAGGGAAACAAATTATTTGGTTCTCAGTTGGATTCTATTATTTCAACTGTTACTGGTGGGAAAGGAACTTTTTTACCACAGGATAAAAAAATCTAAAGGTAAAAAACAGGGCTAACAATCGTTTTCGTTCCTTTCGTTTCAACAAAGAACAAAAGCCTGATCCTTCGTCCTCAGGAGCAGTTTCAGTTTGGAAACCATCTCCAGTCTGGAATAAATCCAAGCCTGCTAGAAAGGCAAAGCCTGCTTCTAAGTTCACATGAAGGTACGGCCCTCATTCCAGTTCAGCTGGTAGGGGGCAGGTTACGTTTTTTCAAAGAAATTTGGATCAAATCTGTTCACAATCTTTGGATTCAGAACATTGTTTCAGAAGGGTACAGAATTGGTTTCAAGATGAGACCTCCTGCAAAGAGATTTTTTCTTTCCCATGTCCCAGTAAATCCAGTGAAAGCTCAAGCATTTCTGAATTGTGTTTCAGATCTAGAGTTGGCTGGAGTAATTATGCCAGTTCCAGTTCCGGAACAGGGGATGGGGTTTTATTCAAATCTCTTCATTGTACCAAAGAAGGAGAATTCCTTCAGACCAGTTCTGGATCTAAAATTATTGAATCGTTATGTAAGGATACCAACGTTCAAGATGGTAACTGTAAGGACTATATTGCCTTTTGTTCAGCAAGGGAATTATATGTCCACAATAGATTTACAGGATGCATATCTGCATATTCCGATTCATCCAGATCATTATCAGTTCCTGAGATTCTCTTTTCTAGACAAGCATTACCAATTTGTGGCTCTACCGTTTGGCCTTGCTACAGCTCTAAGAATTTTCACAAAGATTCTCGGTGCCCTTCTGTCTGTAATCAGAGAACAGGGTATTGTGGTATTTCCTTATTTGGACGATATCTTGGTACTTGCTCCGTCTTTACATTTAGCAGAGTCTCATACGAATCGACTTGTGTTGTTTCTTCAAGATCATGGTTGGAGGATCAATTTACCAAAAAGTTCTTTGATTCCTCAAACAAGGGTAACCTTTCTGGGTTTCCAGATAGATTCAGTGTCCATGACTCTATCTTTGACAGACAAGAGACGTCTAAAATTGATATCAGCTTGTCAAAACCTTCAATCACAATCATTCCCTTCAGTAGCCTTATGCATGGAAATTCTAGGTCTTATGACTGCTGCATCGGACGCGATCCCCTTTGCTCGTTTTCACATGCGACCTCTTCAGCTCTGTATGCTGAACCAATGGTGCAGGGATTACACGAAGATATCTCAATTAATATCTTTAAAACCGATTGTTCGACACTCTCTAACGTGGTGGACAAATCACCATCGTTTAATTCAGGGGGCTTCTTTTGTTCTTCCGACCTGGACTGTAATTTCAACAGATGCAAGTCTCACAGGTTGGGGAGCTGTGTGGGGATCTCTGACGGCACAAGGAGTTTGGGAATCTCAGGAGGTGAGATTACCAATCAATATTTTGGAACTCCGTGCAATTTTCAGAGCTCTTCAGTTTTGGCCTCTTCTGAAGAGAGAATCGTTCATTTGTTTTCAGACAGACAATGTCACAACTGTGGCATACATCAATCATCAAGGAGGGACTCACAGTCCTCTGGCTATGAAAGAAGTATCTCGAATTTTGGTTTGGGCGGAATCCAGCTCCTGTCTAATCTCTGCGGTTCATATCCCAGGTGTAGACAATTGGGAAGCGGATTATCTCAGTCGCCAAACGTTGCATCCGGGCGAATGGTCTCTTCACCCAGAGGTATTTCTTCAGATTGTTCAATTGTGGGGGCTCCCAGAGATAGATCTGATGGCCTCTCATCTAAACAAGAAACTTCCCAGGTATCTGTCCAGATCCCGGGATCCTCAGGCGGAGGCAGTGGATGCATTATCACTTCCTTGGAAGTATCATCCTGCCTATATCTTTCCGCCTCTAGTTCTTCTTCCAAGAGTAATCTCCAAGATTCTGAGGGAATGCTCGTTTGTTCTGCTAATAGCTCCGGCATGGCCTCACAGGTTTTGGTATGCGGATCTTGTCCGGATGGCATCTTGCCAGCCATGGACTCTTCCGTTAAGACCAGACCTTCTGTCACAAGGTCCTTTTTTCCATCCGGATCTGAAATCCTTAAATTTAAAGGTATGGAGATTGAACGCTTGATTCTTGGTCATAGAGGTTTCTCTGACTCCGTGATTAATACTATGTTACAGGCTCGTAAATCTGTATCTCGAGAGATATATTATAGAGTCTGGAAGACTTATATTTCATGGTGTCTTTCTCATCATTTTTCTTGGCATTCTTTTAGAATACCGAGAATTTTACAATTTCTTCAGGATGGTTTGGATAAGGGTTTGTCCGCAAGTTCTTTGAAAGGACAAATCTCTGCTCTTTCTGTTCTTTTTCACAGAAAGATTGCTATTCTTCCTGATATTCATTGTTTTGTACAAGCTTTGGTACGTATAAAACCTGTCATTAAGTCAATTTCTCCTCCTTGGAGTTTGAATTTGGTTCTGGGAGCTCTTCAAGCTCCTCCGTTTGAACCTATGCATTCATTGGACATTAAATTACTTTCTTGGAAAGTTTTGTTCCTTTTGGCCATCTCTTCTGCTAGAAGAGTTTCTGAATTATCTGCTCTTTCGTGTGAGTCTCCTTTTCTGATTTTTCATCAGGATAAGGCGGTGTTGCGAACTTCTTTTGAATTTTTACCTAAAGTTGTGAATTCCAACAACATTAGTAGAGAAATTGTGGTTCCTTCATTATGTCCTAATCCTAAGAATTCTAAGGAGAAATCATTGCATTCTTTGGATGTTGTTAGAGCTTTGAAATATTATGTTGAAGCTACGAAATCTTTCCGTAAGACTTCTAGTCTATTTGTTATCTTTTCCGGTTCTAGGAAAGGCCAGAAAGCTTCTGCCATTTCTTTGGCATCTTGGTTGAAATCTTTAATTCATCTTGCCTATGTTGAGTCGGGTAAAACTCCGCCTCAAAGAATTACAGCTCATTCTACTAGGTCAGTATCTACTTCCTGGGCGTTTAGGAATGAAGCTTCGGTTGACCAGATCTGCAAAGCAGCAACTTGGTCTTCTTTGCATACTTTTACTAAATTCTACCATTTTGATGTATTTTCTTCTTCTGAAGCAGTTTTTGGTAGAAAAGTTCTTCAGGCAGCGGTTTCAGTTTGAATCTTCTGCTTATGTTTTTTGTTAAACTTTATTTTGGGTGTGGATTATTTTCAGCAGGAATTGGCTGTCTTTATTTTATCCCTCCCTCTCTAGTGACTCTTGTGTGGAAAGATCCACATCTTGGGTAGTCATTATCCCATACGTCACTAGCTCATGGACTCTTGTTAATTACATGAAAGAAAACATAATTTATGTAAGAACTTACCTGATAAATTCATTTCTTTCATATTAACAAGAGTCCATGAGGCCCACCCTTTTTTGTGGTGGTTATGATTTTTTTGTATAAAGCACAATTATTCCAATTCCTTATTTTATATGCTTCGCACTTTTTCTTATCACCCCACTTCTTGGCTATTCGTTAAACTGATTTGTGGGTGTGGTGAGGGGTGTATTTATAGGCATTTTAAGGTTTGGGAAACTTTGCCCCTCCTGGTGGGAATGTATATCCCATACGTCACTAGCTCATGGACTCTTGTTAATATGAAAGAAATGAATTTATCAGGTAAGTTCTTACATAAATTATGTTTTTTCGCATCCATTCCCTTTCAAGGGGCCCAGTTATTTTAATAAACTAGCTCAACCTTTTTTTCTATCCTTTTAAGTAAATGTTTTATTGCAAATATGTAGAAACATTAACCTAGATTACGAGTTTTGCGGTAACAGGGGAGTGGTGTTAATGAGCAGTTTTCCCTCACCGCTCACCTGCAGACAACGCTGGTATTACAGGCTTTTTTAAACCCGGCGTTAGCCACAAAAAAGTGAGCGGAGAGCAAAATTTAGCTTCACTTCTCACCTCAATACCAGCGTTACTTACGGTAGCGGTGAGCTGGCTAAACGTGCTCATGCGCGATTTCCCCATAGGAATCAACGGGTCTGATTCAGCTGAAAAAAACCTAACACCTGCAAAAAAAGCAGCGTTCAGCTCCTAATGCAGCCCCATTGATTCCTATGGGAAAAAACTTTTTATGTCTACACCTAACACCCTAACATGAACCCCGAGTCTAAACACCCCTAATCTTACACTTATTAACCCCTAATCTGCCGCCCCTGACATCGCCGACACCTGCATTTTATTATTAACCCCTAATCTTCCGCTCTGGACACTGCCGCCACCTACATTATAGGTATTAACCCCTAATCTGCCGCCTCCAACATCACCGACACCTACTTTTTATTTATTAACCCCTACTCTGCCTCCCCCAATGTCACGCCACCTACCTACACTTATTAACCCCTAATATGCCATCGCCAAAGTTGCTGCCACTATAATAAAGTTATTAACACCTAAATCTAAGTCTACCCCTAACCCTAACACCCCCCTAACTTAAATATAATTAAATACATCTAAATAAAATTATCACAATTAACTAAATGATTCCTATTTAAAACTAAATACTTACCTATAAAATAAACCCTAAGATAGCTACAATATAAATAATAGTTACATTGTAGCCATCTTAGGATTTATTTTTATTTTACAGGCAACTTTGAATTTATTTTAACTAGGTACAATAGTTATTAAATAGTTATTAACTATTTAATAACTTCCTAGTTAAAATAATTACAAATTTACCTGTAAAATAAACCCTAGCCTATGTTACAATTACACCTAACACTACACTATAATTAAATTAATTACCTAAACTAGCTACAATTAATGACAATTAAATTAAATAAACTAAAGTACGAAAAAAAACCCATTAAATTACAGAAAATAATAAAATAATTACAATTTATTAAGCTAATTACACCTAATCTAATCCCCCTAATAAAATAAAAAAGCCCCCCAAGATAATAAAAATCCCTACCCTATACTAAATTACAAATAGCCCTTAAAAGGGCCTTTTGCGGGGCATTGCCCCAAAGTAATCAGCTCTATTACCTGTAAAAAAAAAGACAATCCCCCCAACATTACAACCCACCACCCATACACCCAACCCTACTCTAAAACCCACCCAATCCCCCCTTAATAAAACCTAACACTACTCTGTATGAAAATAGTGCACAAGGTACTAAGTATCAAGCTCCTTACAGAAAAAATAGATCCTTCAATCTATCAGTGTATTGGAAAAAAGTGTGGGATGTTTCTTGATAAAGCTCTAGGAGAGAGCGAAACACGTAGAATTGTGGGATTGTGTACCTTCTATACAAGTGTTATTGTTTAACACTAGATTTCATTTCAACCCGGGTTGCTATAATATTCCCCACAGATTTTTTCACTAAAGAACCTGCGTGCATAAGCACTAAGGGCAGGTGAAGTCTACACAAAATACCTATCGTTAACTTGTACACTAAGAAGTGGAACTTAAATATATTCTTCGCTAATATATCCCTTTGGTGTGCTGGCCTGGAAGTCGGATCCGATTGGCAGGCCTGAGATGAGCCCATGGATTGCTGATTGGCAGGCTTGAGATGAGCCCCTGGAGTGGCGGGTGTGACGTAAGACGCCCAAGACACGAGGATCACATCAACGGATATCCAGACTGTGGGATGCACAAGATACTCCACTATCTCAAGATAACAAGTTTAAAGGTACGATTACAAACAAAATATCCCCCAATTTCATAGAAGGATTCTGAACACCGCCAACGGCTATATGCTGAAGAATTTGTAACATTCCTTAGCTTTACTACTTACACCCAACTTGGGATAATATTATCCTTTTATTTCTTAAACAAAGCTGGAATCAACAGACTTTCTGGCATATCCCATTGTGAACACTTTTAGTGCCTTTACTCAGCGCTGTTTTTGTGTATATTGTTATACAGTTAAGTTTTAATACCAGACCCCATAATATATGTTGGATTACAAAATATAGAATACAGAAAAAGTGTTGTACATATTAATGTGACCTTGAATTCGGACTTGTTTGTCATCTTTCAGGCACTTTTGTGAATTCACATGAGGTACAACTTTCGTCTGTAATCTGCAGAGCTAAATTTTATATTTCAGCTTATATTGGCTTTCCAAATATTGGTTTCCTAATCGCATGTTGATATTTTAATTTTTTTTTTATATTTAGAGACGTCTCTAGAGGTGTAACATATATTTTGATGTTTTAATAAATTGCATACTTTTTATTTTGGTTTATAGATTTTTATTATATAATCCACATAACCTCCACATATTTATGTGACACAGTTAATAATTAGTATCTTTAGCTGAGAGCGCCCTTACATCCCACACTTTTTTCCACTACCCCTGTGAAGATCACCCTACCTTGAGACGTCTTCACCCAACCGGGCAGAAGTGGTCCTCCAGACAGCCAGAAGTCTTCATCCGATCCGGGCAGAAGAGGACCTCCAAACGGGCAGAAGTTTTCATCCAGGCGGCATCTTCTATTGTAACACTCTCATGTAAATAATTATGAATAAATGTGTTTTGTTGCTCTATTGTATCAATGACTCAGAATCTATGAACTGAAACAGAGTGCAGATACTGTGAGCTAATTTATAAGAGTAGTTAAACAGAAAGTGAATTGAGAACTCAGAATAATATAATACAACTGAGTGATTCAATTCAGCAAAAAGAATCAGATCAGATAATGCAGCTTGGCAGGAATTATGATACAGAGATTGGATCAGGAACGCTACTGAGTAAATACACAGTTTATGTTGTTTGTCTGAATAAAGTTTATTAAACTTACCGCCAAACAGGTTGAGCACAGCTTTCCTTAGAATGCAAAAATAGAAAGCGCAGCTATGCTTCTTACCTGAGCGGAATGTTCGATTCAGACGTGGAGGGCTGTGTGAGCGTGACTTACTTCCGGGTCTCGGTAGAGGTTCCGTCACAGCTGAGAATCACTGGAGGTGAGAGCGGTTACACAGGGAGTGTAAAAGGAGGACTTGGTTTCCGATATTTCCTGCAAACAATTGAAAGGTGAAGGCAAAGTATTTGTTCTTAATCTGTGAACACAGAATAAAGGATTAGGTAGATTTGACCTGAATAATCCAAATAAAGTATATACTACTCTTGACTTGAGCCGAAGGTTAGTTTACTTCAATTAACAGGCAGTTTGTGACTGTGGAAAGAGCGCTTAAATAGAGAAGGATGTAGATGGGAGGGTTCCTCCTTAATGGTATATTACATCTATCTTCATCCAACCGGAGCGGAGCAGGTCCATCTTCAAGCCATCCGACGCGGAACATCTTCTTACTTCCGATGACTAACACTAAATGACGGTACCTTTAAGTGACGTCTTCCAAGATGGCGTCCCTTCAATTCCGATTGGCTGATAGAATTCTATCAGCCAATCGGAATTAAGGTAAAAAAAATACTATTGGCTGATCCAATCGGCCAATAGGATTGAGCTTGCATATTATTGGCTGATCCAATCAGCTAATAGAATGCAAGCTCAATCCTATTGGCTGATTGGATCAGCCAATAGGACTGAAGTTCAGCCAATAGGATTTTTTCCACCTTAATTCCGATAGGCTGATAGAATTCTGGCCCATCTGGAGGACCTCTTCTGCCTGGATAGGATGAAGACTTCGGACCCTCTGGATGACCACTTCTGCCCGATTGGGTGAAGACGTCTCAAAGTAGGGTGATCTTCAAGGGGGTAGTGTTAGGTTTAGAGTAGGGTTGGGTGTGTGGGTGGTGGGTTGTAATGTTGGAGGGGTATTGTCTTTTTTTTTACAGGTAATAGAGCTGATTACTTTGGGGCAATGCCCCACAAAAGGCCCTTTCAAGGGCTATTTGTAATTTAGTGTAGGGTAGGGATTTTTATTATTTTGGGGGGCTTTTTTATTTTATTAGGGGGATTAGATTAGGTGTAATTAGTTTTAAAAAAATTGTAATTATTTTATTATTTTCTGTAATTCAGTGTTTGTTTTTTTCGTACTTTAGTTTATTTAATTTAATTGTAATTAATTGTAGTTAGTTTAGGTAATTAATTTAATTATAGTGTAGTATTAGGTGTAATTGTAACTTAGGTTAGGGTTTATTTTACAGATAAATTTGTAATTATTTTAACTAGGAAGTTATTAAATAGTTAATAACTTTTTAATAACTATTGTACCTAGTTAAAATAAATACAAACTTGCCTGTAAAATAAAAATAAATCCTAAGATGGCTACAATGTAACTATTAGTTATATTGTAGTTATTTTAGGGTTTATTTTATAGATAAGTATTTAGTTTTAAATAGGAATAATTTATTTAATTGTAGTAATTTAATTTCGATTTATTTAAATTATATTTAAATTAGGGGTGTGTGAGGGTTAGACTTAGATTTAGGGGTTAATAACTTTATTATAGTGGCGGCGACGTTGGGGGCGGCAGATTAGGTGTTAATAAGTGTAGGTAGGTGTCGGCGATGTTAGGGACGGCAGATTAGGGGTTAATAAAATTTAACTAATGTTTGCAAGGCGGGAGTGCGGCGGTTTAGGGGGAAATATATGCATTGAAGTGGTGGCGATGTCCGGTCGGCAGATTAGGGGTTCATTTTTTTTTAAGTGATTGCGATGTGGGGGGGCTCAGTTTAGAGGTTAATAGGTAGTTTATGGGTGTTTGTGTACTTTTTATCACTTTAGTTAAGAGTTTTATGTTACGACTTTAACTACTGACTTTTAAATGCGGTAGGAGTCTTGACAGGAGAGGCTGTACCGCTCACTTTTTCCAAGACTCGTAATACCTGTGGTATGCAAGTCCCATTAAAAAGATAGGATATGCAATTGACATAAGTGGATTTGCGGTATGCTCGAGTCGCAGAAAAAAAAGTGAGCGGTACACCTGTACCTGCCAGACTCGTAACACCAGCGGGCGTTAAGAAGCAGCGTTGGGACCTCTCAATGCTGCTTTTTAAGGCTAACGCAAGACTCGTAATCTAGCAGATTATTTTCCAAACTTTACACATAGATGGTGAGTAATTAGAAACTAAAACAATCTACGATAAGAAGCACTCAAAAAGAACAATAGAGTACTAGAGGATTAAATGTAAAAGATAATTTATTCAACAATGTATAAAAATAATAATAATAAGTGTAGAAATCACTTACATATATCAGTATTAGATGGTGTCAGAGAGAAAAAACTTTTTAAAAATGTGGACGTCTCCCCAATAAAAATGAAGATATGAATATCTAGCTCATAAAAACCAACAAATAATGATATCACTGAGATCTGAAAATTTTCAAGTGTATAATATTAAAGTGCAAAAAGTCAAAAGTGCAGGTATCTGAGGTACATAAGATCTTTTGATAAAGCCCTGCTATGGGGCGAAACGCATCAACTATCTACCACAGTACGGATTTCAGCACTTACACCTTCTCTTATCAACCTTAGGAGTCTGGATATACAGACGGAGGTTTGAAATAATTTAAAGACTTTGAACTGCCGTTCAGGATTTCTATTGCATAAGTGCATCTCTGATGCTTTTAGCGTGCAACAGGATCTCTCATTGACTGACAGCAGAGTTTTACGCCATAGCTCCACCTCTGCTAACGGAAGACTGGGAAGTGTGATCTGAGCAAGGATGCCATGGTAAGCCACGAATGTGGCCAAGGCTCTGTAAGTAAATTAAGCCAGATTTGCCAAGTCATAATTTTGTGGGTCTACACCGTTTGAGATGATACTAAAGAGTACTGGTCACAGAGGGATTTCTTGGCAAAGCCATGAGTGCTACTTAAAGACCCTCTCAAATTCTCTACAGATACAAGCAGGGAAGCTTGTCACATTTCTGTTTTTGTTAGACCACATAATCCACTTTTTCTACTCTGAGGTCAGTCTGTTCTACCAAAATTGTGGAAGCGGCCGCTCAAACTCACCACAGGGCGCTCCTATCCGGCTCTCTTTGGTGACATCAGATGCCACAGATTCAGGGCAAAAAAATAAGAACGTGCATATGGGCTGGGTGCAATGCTGTGTGTATAGCAGCACACCTACTGCAGTGAAACGTACCCAGAAAAATGAAAAGTCCAGCAGCACAGCAGAATAAGTTTAAAAGAAACCTTTATTTCTTCATCAAAAAGTATGTTCAGGTTATGGAAAAAGCATCTGACATGTTTCGCGCCCTCTAGTGGCGCTTCATCATAGACTAAGGATGTTACACAGAAGTCTACCTTTTATAATGGTCACAATCAGTTATCAGGTTTACACCTGATATCTTAATACACACATACCATAAAAATAAATAAACATCATAGATTATACAAGTTCCTATATTATGCTGAAAATTCAGGGAAACAAATAATAAATTAAAAAATTAATTAATTAATAAAGACTAAGCAAAAAATTAATTGATACAAAATTAGCAAAAATCAATATAAATATGAATGGATTATGTCTCTTATTTAATGGAATCTGTAACGTTGTTACTAGTGACCCTGTGAGTAAATTCACTCACACATAAATACCAATTCATAAATATAGTCACAATTATGCCACTTAGCTCAATTCCAACTTTAACTCATTCATGGTGTTATGCTTAGAAATTTATCTTGTAGTCTCAAGTATTCATAAACATCCCAAATCTTTTTTTATAAAATTTATCTGATGATATAGAGATTAAATAATTCATTATCTCTGGAAAAAATATGCATAAAAGAGAAATCACACTTTCATGAGATATGGATCACAAAACTCAATCCCAGCCAGGGAGCTAACCATTATTTAAATAAAATCAATTAAATACATATGAACGTAAATATTAAATCATAACCAATGTGTAAATATATAAATATATAAATAAATATGAATGAGATACCAGGGTATACAAATATATCAATATACTACTTGCTAACTTTTATGCATATTTATTCCAGAGATAATTAATTATTTAATCTCTATATCATCAGATACATTTTTATAAAAAAGATTTGGGATGTTTATGCATGCTTGAGACTACAAGATAAATGTCTAAGCATAACACCATGAATGAGTTAAAGGAAAAGTTGGAATTGAGCTAAGTGACATAACTGTGACTATTATTATTATTATTATTATTATTATTATTATTATTATCAGATATTTGTAGAGCGCCAACAGATTCCGCAGCGCTGTAAACATAGTCGGTGTACAGGATAGCTTTTGTAGGGGTCAAGTGGGTAGAGGGCCCTGCCGAGAGTTTCACTGTTGTAGTCGGCTCTTATGAAGCGATCTGTAAACAGCTGGGCCTATAGGCTTACAATCTAAGGGGTTCAAGGGGAAAGCAATGGCGTTAGGAAAGGTTAGTATTGGTTGTATGCATCCCTGAATAGTAGAGTTTTTAGGGAGTGCTTGAAGCTGTTAAAACTTGGGGAGAGTCTTATGGAGCGTGGCAGGGAATTCCACAAGATGGGGGCCAGTCTGGAGAAGTCCTGTAAATGTGAATGTGAGGAAGTAACAAGAGAGGAGGAGAGGAGGAGATCATGAGCTGATCGAAAGGGACGGGAGGGAGAATATCTAGAGACAAGTTCTGAGATGTAGGGGGGAGCAGCGCATTTGAGAGCTTTATCTGTCAGGGTGAGGATTTTATGTTTAATCCTAGAGGCAAGAGGAAGCCAGTGAAGGGATTGGCAGAGAGGTGCAGCAGATGAAGAGCAACAAGTAAGGAAGATGAGCCTAGCAGAGGCATTCATAATGGATTGTAAAGGACTATATTTATGAATAGGTATTTATGTGTGAGTGAATTTACTCACAGGGTCACTAGTAACAATGTTACAGATTCCTTTAAATAAGAGACATAATCCATTCATATTTATATTGATTTTTGCATCAATTCATTTTTTTGCTTAGTCTTTATTAATTAATTAATTAATTAATTAATGTATTATTTGTTTCCCTGAATTTTCAACATAATATAGGAACTTGTATTATCTAGTATGTTTATTGATTTTAATGGTATGTATGTATTAAGTTCTCAGGTGTAAACCTAATTACTGATTGTGACCGTTATAAAAGGTAGACTTCTGTGTAACATCCTTAGTCTATGATGAAGCGCCACCAGAGGGCGCAAAATATGTCAGACCCTTTCTCCATAACCTGCGCAATCTTTTTGATGAAGAAATAAAGGTTTCTTTTAAACTTATTCTGCTGTGCTGCTGGACTTTTCATTGTTCTGGGTCAGTCTGTTCTACCCCCTTGTGATCTGCGGATATAATCAGTCTGTTTTACTCCCTTGTGAACTGTGGATAAATTATTTTAAACATTCTGCACAAGCCGCATTTTTGGCGTTGAAATTTATAATCAGAGACGGTTCATTATTAGACACGTTGTATTCACCTGTATTCACCTAGCTTCTATATTGTATTTTAAATGTTTTATTTTTGAGAGTTAGGAATAACTTATTACTTTATTTGACCACACCACACTGGCACTATACTTTACATCTATTTCATATGTATTAATCATGTATTAATTGGGTTTTATTTTCTATCCTGGTACTTGGATACTATACATGAATTATGTAACTCAGATATCTGCACTTTTGACTTTTTGCACATTAATATTATACATTTGACATTTTTCAGATCTCAGTGATATCATTATTTGTTAGTTTTTATGAGCTAGATATTTATATTTTCATTTTTATTTGGGAGACGTCCCCTTTTTTAAAAAGTTTTTTTTTTCTCTGAAGGCTTCTAATACAGATATATGTATGTGCTTTCTACACTTATTATTATTTTTAAACATTATTGAATAAATTATCTTTTAAATATAATCCTCTAGTACTCTATTGCTCTTTTTGATTGCTTCTTATCATAGATTATTTTACTTTTTTATACTTACGTTAATTACACCTAGGGAAGGGTTAGTTTTGATAAGGGGCTTATAGAGGACATTACTTTGCGCCCTGTTTTTCCGTTTTTTATTTTGAGTAATTAAAAAGGCCTAATTTAAGAAATGTGAACTTCCTAATTCTTTGGCAGCAATAGACACATTCAGATTATAATAGATGACAACATTCATTTCCTAAATGTATATATGGCCTTTTTCGGGCAGCACCCATGGTGCCTACGTACTTATAACTGGTCTCCTGCTCAGAAATTTGAGAGTACACATTTTTCAAAATGCTGACTGGTTGGTAAGTAATCTTTTAACTTTGTGAATATTAACTTTACTCAAAAGGACAATTTTGTGTACTTTTTCAAACGTCCATACAAAAGAGCAGCAATTATACTTCTAATGATTTTGAAGAAAAATAGAAAGGATTAGTGAAATCATTTCACATTTAAATTGCAATTTCCTGAAAATGTATGTTAAGTAGCTAGAATGTAGCAATTTTACATCGCTGTTAAACTCCAATTTTTGGGTTGGAATCAACAAAAACACACTCTTATTGTTTTCTAAGATAAATATAAAAATTCATATAACAACAATCAAAACTAGGAACAAACTGTTAAAGAAATAGGAAAGTAAAAATTAAACTTGCATGATTCATATAGAGCATTCAATTTTAAGACATGTTTAAATTCACTTCTATTTTCAAATATGCTTTGTTCTCTTGGTATCCTTTTTGAAAAATAATACACACATATCCTACACTAGTTGTAGCTAGCTGCTCATTGGTGCCTGCAAGCATTTGTCTCTTGTGATTGTCACAGCAATGGATAACAATAGAATGAAGCACATTTGATAAAAGAAGTAAATTGAAAAGTTGTTTGAAATGTGATGTTTTATCCGAATCATGAAAGAATATTTTTGGGTTTCATGTCACTTTAAATTTAAAATATTATTCATAGATCATTAGTTAAAGACTAAAATTCAGTTACATTACATCTTATCCTATTATAACATGCTGGTATGTGTTTCTTGTATTTTTAGTTATTCCTTTAAAAGAAGAATGCTTTATTTTATTTTAAATCCAGCTCCAGAGCAGCCATACTCTTCAGAGGAGAACTTAGATGGGGATTGGTCGCTATACACATATGATACAATTGATTGGCTTAGAGCAGGGTTTTTAAAGCAATGTTTACTAATCAGCTGATTATTTCACCTGTGCTCTAGTTCAGATATTCTGAAAATCTGGCCTATTATGGAGGCCTATTGACAGGTTTTAAAACCCCTTGCTTAGAGTCTATATTCAGCTCAGGACCAGTAGTGTATTGTTGGTTTGGAGCAAACATTATCAATGTGTTTAACCATTTGGGGGGACTCAACACAATTTACTTTCTATGCATTTATGCTCTGGAACATTGTTAATGCTTTTTTTGTCTCACTTTAAATTCATAACTTAAATTTGATGAATTGGAAATTAATTTGTATTGTTATAACATTTTTAGAGGTCCTGGCTGTTCTGAATACAGTATGTAGCTGTATTTTTTATATGGATTTGGTATATATTATATGTAGAAAAAAGAATTTAACAATTTAATACAAATATAAAAATGTCAAATTAAAAAAAAACCTTCCTTATAAAGCTTTCCTTAATCTTATGGTTTATAACTGTCATACTAGAATACTGGTCAGACATTAATTGTGGAGCAAATTTTTTTCTTCATATTTATTTCAAGTTGATGATGTTATCTTAGCAAAACATCTCTTACCTCTCTTAATTAGACAATATCTTGTAATAACAGTATTATCTAGTCAAAAAAGTATGAACTATTGTCAAGATTGTATTTGAAAGGAGGACTTGCGCAGCCTAATTTATTTTTTACAAAAGCATTCAGATATCTAAATGCAATTTATGTTTTAGGACTAGGTATTATTCTTCTGTATTGTAATTTTCGATTGATTAATTCTGACCTGTTTAAATGAGCTTTAGTGTTTTATATATTTTAAACTAATTCTGGATTAATTTCATTTTTCATTACAGCAAAATGTTGCTGTATAATTATCAACACCAAACTTCCTGAAGGTCAGATATATTGTATTTCTTAATTCTGCCTCACAAAGAAATAGTTACAGACACACCACTCATCTGAAAACTAATTACCTTTTGGATAACAGTCAATGAATTCTAGAACATGTCATTTAACAGCCTTTGGGGACTCTAAAACAGTTTTTATCACACTGTCTCTTCTTAACATGAAGTTAGATTTTGTCTGCAAAAGGTCAGAGTCTATCACTAGAAATGATGGCAGAGAAAGACAAAAGATACAACAAAACAGAAATTCCCCAAAGCACACTTCTAATTTAAAGTAATGGTTTATAGTTTACACCTGTGTTAAAAAAATATAGCACATTTTCTAAATTTAATTTAATCATTGCAATAACTGAGTGATAGATAGATAGATAGAGAGAGAGAGAGAGAGAGAGAGACCGACATACAGACATATACTGGCTTATACCCGCTCCATTAGACTGTCTCCAACCTTGTATAGCTTAAGACGATCCTTGAAAACCCATTTATTCAGAGAGGCTTACCATCTCTCCTCCATCCTGCATCCAAACCAAACTAATACATATACATGAACTGCCTGACCCACTGCTGCAAATACAACCGATGTAACAAGCTACCCCAACCTTATGTCTCTGCACCCTAAACCTATAGACTGTGAGCTCTCCGGAGCAGGGCCCTCTTACTCCTGTGCTAGATTTGCTTAGTTTTGTATTTTATCACAAATCTTTGTCATTGTATACCCCTATCATTGTACCCAGCGCTACGGAATTTGGCGGCGCTATACAAATAAATGATAATAATAATAATAATAATCTAGATAAACCTCATGTACCTGTATGTTGCTTTTTTGAGATCTACCAGGTTTGTGAGTGAGTTGCCTTGAAGAATGCAAAACAAATAAATAATGCTATTTACATTCACCTAGATTACAAGTTTTGCGTTGCGGCTTGTAATGCTGAAAATATGGCATTTTCTGCGTTAAAACAGCACCACAGCAATTACAAGTCTTGTCGGTATAGGTGTACCGCACACCTTTTAGCCTGAGACGCAACGTCAGTCAAGCACTCATAAAAATGAAGTTTTTTCATGGGATTCCCATAGCACCGGTATTACGAGTTTTAAGATCCGTACCTCCATCTAAAGTCAGTAGTTATAAATTTTAAAACTCATAACTAAAGTGTTACAAAGTACACTAACACCCACTCCCCGACATTGCTGCCACTATAATAAACTTATTAACCCCTAAACTGCCACCCTCCCACATCGCAAACACTATTTAAATATTAATAACCCCTAATATGCCATCCGCCCACACCGCCTATATAATAAACCTTTTAACCCATAAACCGAAAGCCCCCCACAAGAAAATAAACTAATTTGAACTAGTAACCCCTAACGCCCTAACTTTATATTAAAAGTACAATTTCCCTAGCTTAAATTAAATTAAAATGTACCTGTCAAATTAAAAAAAAATTAAACTAACAATTAAACTATTATAATTATTAAACTAAAATTAAACTAACTACCAATTAAATAAAACTAAACTACCAATAAAAAAAATCCTAACACTAACACAAAAAGTATCTCATTATAAAAAATAAAAAATAACTAAATTTCAAAAACAAACACTAAATTACGAAAGATAACAAATTATTAAAAATAAAAAAGAATTACACCTAATCTAATAGCCCTAACAAAATAAAAAAGTCCCCCCAAAATAAACCCACCCTAGCCTACAAAAAACTACCAATGGCCCTTATTAATTTTAATTAGCCAATAGAATGAGAGCTGCTTAAATCCTATTGGGTGATTTGAACAGCCAATAGAATTTTAGCAGCCCTAATTCCTATTGGCTGATTCAAATTTGTCAGCCAATAAGAATGCAAGGGACGCCATCTTGAATCGCGTCCCTTGCATTGAAGATTCAGTGTACGGCGGCAACCGTATGAAGAGGATGATCCACTGGAGGAAGATAGAAGCGGCCGTCTGGATGAAGACTTCGCTGGGATGAAGATCGTTCAAGTGGGACTTCAAAAACTGTAAGTGGATCATCAGGGGGTTAGTGTTAGGCTTTTTTAAGGGTTTATCGGGTGGGTTTAATTTTTTAGTTTAGGGTCTGGGCAGTAAAAGAGCTAAATGCCCTTTTAAGGGCAATCCCCATACAAATGCCCTTTTCAGGGCATTGAATAGCTTTGGTTTTTTATATAGTTTTTTTTGTGGGTATGGGAGGTGGGGGTTTGTAATGTTAGTGGGTCTTTGTAATATTTTTTCAATAAAAGAGCTGATATCCATTGGTATTTTATTCTAGATTAGTTTTTTTTTTAGTTTTTTTTTAGCAAAAGAGCTGTTTATCTCAGGGCAATGCCCTACAAAAGGCCCTTGGTAGTTTGGGGGTGAGGGTTTGTATAGTGTTATGGGGTGTTACGGGGTGTTTATCTTTTTTTTGGACCAAGAGAGCTGTTTATCTCAGGGCAATGCCCTACAAAAGGACCTTTTAAGGGCCCTTGGTAGTTTGGGGGGTGGGGGTTTGTATAGTGTTAGGGGGGTTGTCTTTTTTTGGAGCAAAAGAGCTGTTTATCTCAGGGCAGTGGCCTACAGAAGGCCATTTTAAGGGCCACCTAAAGGGCCCTTGGTAGTTTATTCTAGATTAGGCTTTTTTATTTTGGGGTGTTTTTTTTTTAAAGGGTATTAGAATAGGAATAATCTTATTTTTTTTGGATAATTTCGGGGGGGGGGGGGGGTATGGTAGGTTTTTTATTTTTTGTAATGGTATTTTTTTTATTTTTTGTGATTTAAGGGTTTTATTTCACAGGTAAATTTGTATTTATTTTAACTAGGTAGTTATTAAATAGTTAATAACTATTTACTAACTAGTCTACCTAGTTAAAATAAATACAAACTTACCTGTAAAATAAAAATAAAACCTAAGCTAGCTACAATATAACTATTAGTTACATTGTAGATAGCTTAGGTTTTATTTTACAAGTAAGTATTTAGTTTTAAATAGGTATTATTTAGTTAATAATAGTAACTTTAATTTAGATCTAATTTCATTATGTTAAAGTTAGGGGGTGTTAGGGTTAGGTTTAGGGTTATGTTAGGGTTAGGTTTTGGGGCTAATATAGTTTAATTTAGGTTGTTGCGATGTGGGGGCTGGTGGTTTAGGGGTTAAAAGGTATTATTTAGGTAATAATTGTAAGTTTAATTTAGATCTAGTTTAATTATTTTAAAGTTAGGGGGTGTTAGGTGTTAGGGTTACGTTAGGGTTAGGTTTAGGGGTTAATATAGTTTAATTTAGGTTTTTGCGATGTGAGGGGCTGGTGGATTAAAGGTTAATAGGTATTATTTAGTCAATAATTGTAAGTTTAATTTAGATCTAATTTAATTATGTTAAAGTTACGGTTACGGGGTGTTGGGGTTAATAGTTTAATTTAGGTTGTTGTGATGTGGGGGGCTGGTGGTTTAGGGATTAATAGGTATTATTTAGTTAATAATTGTAAGTTTAATTTAGATCTATTTTAATTATGTTAAAGTTAGGGGGTGTTAGGGTTATGTTAGGGTTAGAGTTACGTTAGGGTTAGGGGTTAATAGTTTAATTTAGGTTGTTGCAATGTGGGGGCTGGTGGTTTAGGGGTTAATAGTTTTATTTAGTGGTAGTGATGTGGGAGGCCAGAGGTTTAGGGGTTAATAGTTTATTTAGGTGGCGGCGATATCGGGAGCGGCAGATTAGGGGTTAATAACTTTAGGCAGGCGTTGGTGATATTTGGGGCAGCAGATTAGGGGTGTTTTGACTCAGGGTTTATGTTAGGGTGTTAAGTTTAAACTGTATTTTATCTTCCCCATAGACATCAATGGGGCTGCGTTATAGAGCTTTTGTTTCCACGATCGCAGGTGTTGGACTTTTTTATTTGCCGGATCTCCACATTGATGTATATGGGGAAAGCATGCAAAAGCACGGCAAACACAGCGCTTGTTTTGGGAACGGTATGGAGTTTAAAATATCCATATCGCCGGCACAAGCAGTGTTTTTTTAAACTTGTAATAGCAGCGCTATAGGGAATTAAATAACACCACTTTTGTGGCATTTTTTACTTTCCCTATAGCGCTCAAAACTCGTAATCTAGGTGAATGATATTCCCTCTATTTCTCAATGTATGTAGTAAACAATAAAATGTAGCTTTTATTTATATATATTTTTTATTTTTATTAAATCACATATTTTTATTGTGTGCTGTTTGGAATGGTTCTTGCAGTGCTGTGAAGTAGGCATGTATGAACGTTTTTTAGCAAGTTTGAGAGGAATGGGAAAAAAACTAGTGCAGTTAGCGCAATCAAATATTATAAGAGTTTTTATTATAAAGTTATTTATGAAGTAGGATACATTTGTTTATATATGTATTTATTCATAAAATCATTGCGTAAGCTTCCACAATAAAGGTCAATATTAACGATAAGAAATATAAAAAGGATGCAAGGTCCATATTTTTCTAGGGAATGTAGACTCATCATCACAAAGTTCAGACCTATTTAAAAAAATTTCCAGTTACTACTGGCACAATCAAGCGACGCGTTTCTCAGCAACAAGCGGTTTCATCAGGCTTATCAATAAGCCTGATGAAACAGCTTGTTGCTGAGAAACGTGTTGCTTGTTTTTATATATTTTAATAAAGTAAAGTTGATAAAAAAAATTCCAAAAACACTTGCTGTACTATTTTTTGGACCTACTATTTTGGCCCACTGGACATCCTGGAGTTTTTGGTCTTTGCTGCTTGCCTTATATAAGTCTGTTGGGTGACTATATTGATCCCTTCCTGCTTTATTGGCATCACTGGAGATGCTACAACATATGTGAGTATATATCATACCACCTATATTACTTGCTCCATGGTTTAAACTGTACTAGGCCATATAGGCACCTTTGTGTCTTTTTGTATTTCACATCACAGATTAACCATCCCCTCCAAGAGGTCGGTTTGCTGGGTGACTGTTATAGATCCCAGACTGCTCCCACTGCACTATTTGGAGTGCTCTAATACACGTGAGTGTAACTTAACATACCACTATTATATACATCCTTGGAACAGACAATATTGGGCCATGTGGCGCATCTGTCTCTTCTTCTAATTTTGGATCTCAATTTTGCCAGAAAGGAAATCAAAGGTGGCAGGAGAGCTAGAATTTTGTATGGGGGTGAACTTTGTGGAATTGTCAACATAAATTACAATCGCGCCTCCTCTCTTTGTTCTGTCAATTCTATCCTCTCTTTGTTCTGTCAATTCTATGGCATGAATACCCATATATTGCAATGGCAGAGTCAGGTATTTTTGCAGTTAGCCATGATTCAGAGATCACAATGGTTATTTTTTATAACTCTCCACCAGCACTCAGCAGATAAATTACGGCAACAGAGCAGGCCATGGTGTATGATAATTTGTTTTCCAGTTTGAGGTGGGTGCTAATTGCGGTAATGACGTGAACACAATTGGAGTGAGAAAAGGGTTGTCACGAATATCAGTATGGTCATATTTTGATACATGTTAGTGCTATGAGGTGTGTAGATGAAAATAAAACAAAAAATAGTACAATATAAAAAAGAAATATATATGTACATATATATATATATATATATATATATATATATATATATACACACACACTATCGATGTGGGATATATAGCTATATGTAGGGAGAGAGGGTATGTATTCTAAAGGGTTAAGTGAATGGAAGGATGTGCTGATCAGTGTTTGCAGCTGTCAGTTTAGGAGAATTAAAGTTGTGTGGGAGACTATCTATAAATGGGGGAATGAACCTGTGGGTGGGTGGGTGGGGTTAGGGGCAGGGTGGGAGGGTAACTATCTTCCAAAGGCTACCTTTAGCAGAGGGCTGTGTCAGCTGAGGTGGGTCTGTGAATGTTCTTTAAAGACTGTTGCAAATATACTTTAAAATTCAGCTGGGGAGAGAGATATACTATTGTTAGATTGGCCTGCAAAAAAAGTTAAGGGAGGGGGTATCTATGGACATTTGAGCTAGGGGTCATTCAACCAAAAAACACAGGCGGCTAGATTTAGAGTTTTGTCGGTAAGGACCCGCGTAGCTAACGCTGGCTTTTTTCTGGCCGCACCTTTAAAATAACTCTGGTATTGAGAGTCCACAGAATGGCTGCGTTAGGCTCCAAAAAAGGAGCGTAGAGCATATTTAACGCCACTGCAACTCTCGATACCAGAGTTGCTTACGGACGCGGCCAGCCTCAAAAACGTGCTCGTGCACGATTCCCCCATAGGAAACAATGGGGCTGTTTGAGCTGAAAAAAAACCTAACACCTGCAAAAAAGCCGCGTTCAGCTCCTAACGCAGCCCCATTGTTTGCTATTGGGAAACACTTCCTACATCTGCACCTAACACTCTAACATGAACCCCGAGTCTAAACACCCCTAACCTTACACTTATTAACCCCTAATCTACCGCCCCCGCTATCGCTGACCCCTGCATATTATTATTAACCCCTAATCTTCCGCTCCGTTAACCGCCGCTACTTACATTATCCCTATGTGCCCCTAACACCGCCGACACCTATATTATATTTATTAACCCCTAATCTGCCCCCCACAATGTTGCCTCCACCTGCTACACTTATTAACCCCTAATCTGCCGACCGGACCTGAGCGCTACTATAATAAAGTTATTAACCCCTAATCCGCCTCACTAACCCTATAATAAATAGTATTAACCCCTAATCTGCCCTCCCTAACATAGCCGACACCTAACTTCAATTATTAACCCCTAATCTGCCGACTGGAGCTCACCGCTATTCTAATAAATGTATTAACCCCTAAAGCTAAATCTAACCCTAACACTAACACGCCCCTAAATTAAATATAATTTTAATCTAACTAAATTAATTATCTCTTATTAAATAAATTATTCCTATTTAAAGCTAAATACTTACCTGTAAAATAAATCCTAATATAGCTACACTATAAATTATAATTATATTATAGCTATTTTAGGATTAATATTTATTTTACAGGTAACTTTGTAATTATTTTAACAAGGTACAATAGCTATTAAATAGTCAATAACTATTTAATAGTTACCTAGTTAAAATAATAACAAAATTAACTGTAAAATAAATCCTAACCTAAGTTACAATTAAACCTAACACTACACTATCATTAAATGAATTAAATAAAATATCTACAATTACCTACAATTAAACCTAACACTACACTATCAATACATTAATTAAATACAATATCTACAAATAACTACAATGAAATAAACTAACTAAAGTACAAAAAATAAAAAAGAACTAAGTTACAAAAAATAAAAAAATATTTACAAACATAAGGAAAATCTTACAACAATTTTAAACTAATTACACCTACTCTAAGCCCCCTAATAAAATAACAAAGCCCCCCAAAATAAAAAATGCCCTACCCTATTCTAAATTACTATAGTTCAAAGCTCTTTTACCTTACCAGCCCTGAACAGGGCCCTTTGCGGGGCATGCCCCAAAGAATTCAGCTCTTTTGCCTGTAAAAAAAAACATACAATACAGAATCAAGATCAATCCGATTGGCTGATCCAATCAGCCAATCAGATTGAGCTCGCATTCTATTGGCTGATCGGAACAGCCAATAGAATGCAAGCTCAATCTGATTGGCTGATTGGATCAGCCAATCGGATTGAACTTGATTCTGATTGGCTGATTCCATCAGCCAATCAGAATATTCCTACCTTAATTCCGATTGGCTGATAGAATCCTGTAAGATTTTTCTTATGTTTGTAAATATTTTTTTATTTTTTGTAACTTAGTTCTTTTTTATTTTTTGTACTTTAGTTAGTTTATTTCATTGTAGTTATTTGTAGGTATTGTATTTAATTAATGTATTGATAGTGTAGTGTTAGGTTTAATTGTAGGTAATTGTAGGTATTTTATTTAATTAATTTAATGATAGTATAGTGTTAGGTTTAATTGTAACTTAGGTTAGGATTTATTTTACAGGTAATTTTGTAATTATTTTAACTCTTTTAGCTATTAAATAGTTCTTAACTATTTAATAGTTATTGTACCTGGTGAAAATAAATACAAAGTTACCTGTAAAATAAATATTAATCCTAAAATAGCTATAATATAATTATAATTTATATTGTAGCTATATTAGGATTTATTTTACAGGTAAGTATTTAGCTTTAAATAGGAATAATTTATTTAATAAGAGTTAATTTATTTAGTTAGATTTAAATTATATTTAAGTTAGGGGGGGTGTTAGTGTTAGGGTTAGACTTAGCTTTAGGGGTTAATACATTTATTAGAATAGCGGTGAGCTCCAGTCGGCAGATTAGGGGTTAATGTTTGAAGTTAGGTGTCGGCGATGTTAGGGAGGGCAGATTAGGGGTTAATACTATTTATTATAGGGTTAGTGAAGCGGATTAGGGGTTAATAACTTTATTATGATAGCGGTGCGGTCCGCTCGGCAGATTAGGGGTCAATAAGTGTAGGCAGGTGGAGGCGACATTGTGGGGGGCAGATTAGGGGTAAATAAATATAATATAGGGGTTGGCGGTGTTAGGGGCAGCAGATTAGGGGTACATAGCTATAATGTAGGTGGCGGCTCTTTGTGGTCGGCAGATTAGGGGTTAATTATTGTAGGTAGCTGGCTGCGACGTTGTGGGGAGCAGGTTAGGGGTTAATAAATATAATATAGGGGTCGGCGGTGTTAGGGGCAGCAGATTAGGGGTACATAAGGATAACGTAGGTGGCGGTCGGCAGATTAGGGGTTAAAAAAATTAAAATCGAGTGGCGGCGATGTGGGGGGGCCTCGGTTTAGGGGTACATAGGTAGTTTATGGGTGTTAGTGTACTTTAGAGTACAGTAGTTAAGAGCTTTATGAACCGGCGTCAGCCCAGAAAGCTCTTAACTACTGACTTTTTTCTGCGGCTGGAGTTTTGTCGTTAGATTTCTAACGCTCACTTCAGACACGACTCTAAATACCGGAGTTAGAAAGATCCCATTGAAAAGATAGTATACGCAAATGACGTAAGGGGATCTGCGGTATGGAAAAGTCGCGGCTGAAAAGTGAGCGTTAGACCCTTTTTTGAGTGACTCCAAATACCGGAGGTAGCCTAAAACCAGCGTTAGGAGCCTCTAACGCTGGTTTTCACGGCTACCGCCAAACTCCAAATCTAGGCCAGGGAAAGTTCACAAATTAAAGAGATAAGAGAGGCATACATTGACGAAAATAAAACAATTAAACAAGCAAGATATATTGTCCATCAATGTGCTCCAATATGCATTTAAAATAAAGAATAAAAAGAATAGCCAATACATATTACAACACACACATTAGTAATAACAGGAAAGAAATATAATGAGATAACTATCTTCCAAAGGCTACCTTTAGCAGAGGGCTGTGTCAGCTGAGGTGGGTCTGTGAATGTTCTTTAAAGATTGTTTCA
Organism: Bombina bombina; assembly: GCF_027579735.1. NCBI lineage: Eukaryota > Metazoa > Chordata > Amphibia > Anura > Bombinatoridae > Bombina > Bombina bombina. The sequence goes on along the minus strand of NC_069503.1, from coordinate 831,670,174 downwards.
AATTTACTTTAAAATTCAGCTTTAGCAGAGGGCTGGGTCAGCTGAGATGGGTCCATGAATGTTCTTTAAAGACTGTTGCAAATATACTTTAAAATTCAGCTTTAGCAGAGGGCTGTGTCAGAAAAAAGCATGCATAGCTAACGCACCCCTTTGGCCGCAAAACTCTAAATCTAGGCGTAATACTCTAGCACACCCTAATTTTAAATGTGTGTGTGTGTGTATATATATATATATATATATATACTGTATATCATAAACATGTAAAAATATAGCTCTATATATATATATATATATATATATATATATAGTAAAGAAAGAAAGAGCACTCCACTGGACTTTTGAATTAACAAATACACTTTATGGTAAACGTTTTTGGACCTAAAGTCCGTCCTCAGACCAGCATATGAAACAAAATAGACTTACCCTCCACCATAAGTACACTACAAGAACACTGCCGCCACTCTCTTCCGGGTTGGCCTGCCCAGGCAATGTGTGTACAGCCCACTAGTGAAAAAAGAAAGATTAAATACATTGACATAATTGACAAAAGCATTGGGCATAATATCCTAGCAATAGTTAAAGAGCTAAACGCATTACAATACTCAAAGAATACAAATTTGAGGGTACTAAATGAAACCCATAATTACATGTTTGTCATGGTAACATAATAAGCATGTACAAATCTATAGGCTCCTATAACAAGCTATCCACAATTATATAATATATAATGGTATGCTAACTAGAGTTAATACAATAAACTTAGGCTCTACCAAATATCTACAATAATGTATGGTCCTCCCCCGCAGCATAGAGCCGTTGTCAAGACAACGCAAACAGCATCTATATCTAACAGAAGGGACACAAAACTGCTGCGGTGGAGGACCATACATTATTGTAGATATTTGGTAGAGCCTAAATTTATTGTATTAACTCTTACAGTTAGCATACCATTATATATTATATAATTATGGATAGATTTGTACATGCTTATTATGTTACCATGACAATCATGTAATTATGGGTTACATTTAGTACCCTCGAATTTGTATTCTTTGAGTGTTGTAATGCGTTTATCTTGTTCACTATTGCTAGGACATTATGCCCAATGCTTTTGTCAATTATGTAAATGTATTTAATTTTTCTTTTTTCACTAGTGGGCTGTACACACGTTGAACAGGGTGGTGTTGTCACGAGAGGGGCGGGCCAACCCGGGAGAGTGTGGCGGCAGTGTTCTTGTAGTGTTTTTATGGTGGAGGGTAAGTCTTGTTTGTTTCATATGCTGGTCTGAGGATGGACTATAGGTCCGAAAACATTTACCATAAAGTTTATTTGTTCATTCAAAAGTCCCGTGGAGTCCTCTTTCTTTCTTATACTTTATATATTTTTGGTGCACCCAAGGCATTTTCTACATAGTCAGGAGTGCGGTCTGAGCTTTGTTTATATATATATATATATATATATATATATATATATATATATATATATATATATACATTCACACACAAAACCACTGAATTAGGTGGCACTCAGACATTTGTCAACTCAGACATTTGTCATGTGATAAATTGATTGTTGTAAATGTCAGCATTGTAAAGGTACCTGTCTTTTGTGCCTAAGGTATACTAAGCTGCTCCAGTGAAGTATATTCATTTTGAGAAGGATTAAATAACAAATGGGTGTCACATATAATATTCAATTCGGATATAAAACAAAATAAAATAAAGGGAATATTAATAAGAATGGAACCATATTAATGTTCACTTGCAATGGAAACTTCCTAAGAAAAATAATTCATATCAGATTTTAATATCTCATAATTAATTTTTCTGTATTTGTGGTATCAAAGTCATCAACACCAAATCCATCAACATCATTTTAATTAAAGTTATATTATCAAGCTGTGTAGATGCTTGCATCATTTTGTTCATTAAGTCTGTTAAGGCAATTTTGCTTTCAACATTGATAATATACTTGGACAACAAGAGTACTAATTAAAGAATGACTGTCATTTAAGAAAATATAATAAACCTGAAAGGAATGTAATGGAAACATTTAACTTTTTGAAAAGAATATTTTAAAAAAATATTGTGCAGATACCGTAAATCCCTATTATATGAGTAAATCCTGTTAAAATCCATATGTTGATATAATATTATTACATTTTAAGAAAATTCAGAGAATTTAAATATGTAATCTAATCAAAAATCATTGTGGTAAGTTAAAGGGACACTGAACCCAATTTTTTTATTTTGTGATGCAGATAGAGCATACAATTTTAATCAACTTTCTAATTTACTCCTATTATCAAATTTTCTTCATTCTCTTGGTATCTTTATTTGAAAAGCAAGAATGTAGTTTAGATGCCCATTTTTGGTGAACAACCTGGGTTGATCTTGCTGATTGGTGGATAAATTCACTAACCAATAAACAAGTGCTGTCCAGTATACTAAACAAAAAAAAATGGCTGGCTTCTTAGCTTAGATTCCTTCTTTTTCAAATAAATATAGCAAGAGAAAGAAGAAAAATTGATAATAGGAGTAAATTAGAAAGTTACTTAAAATTGCATGCTCCATTGGAAATAAATAAATTTGGGTTCAGTCCCTTTAAGCATATGGGGCCGATTTATCAATGCTTCAACTGATAATACGCTGGAATTCCTTGTCAAATTTGATGCAAAGTTAATCCCCTGTAGTTAACAAAGCATCAAGATCTTCAAATGTTGAAATGTGGGACATAATATATGATCTCGCAATATCAATTAGACGCAAATTAATGTTTGTGATATTTGAGTGGAATACTGATCATCCACCATCACATTCAACTCTATTTGATCCTCTTGCCAATTTATCAAACATTCAACAGGTATGCTTGCGTCTATTTTGACCCTTGGGGCCGCAAATGTCATAGAAATCAATGGGAGTCTGAAATCACATAAAGTTTATGTTTGATGCTGCAAGACAATGAAACATATTAGATAATAAAAGTAAATTAGAAACTATATTAAAATTGTATACTCTTTCTAAAAACATAAGACAATATAATGGGTTTCATGTCCTTTTAAGTTGATTTTATTTAGCCCTTATTACTAAATAAAATCAAGTAGGGAGATGTTACCCTACTTATGGATTATGTTACATCTTTGTCTCTCATTACTACAAGTAAGGGGACAATATTATTGTTTCAAATTTGGTGCAAAGTATTGCTTCAAATTTGGTGCACTAGTAGGTATTGGGATAAAAATTAAATAAATGCATTACATAATATAGCTAACGTCCATTTTTTTTAATAAATCTATTTGCACCATGTATAACTCATGTCATTTTTCTTTTCTCTCTCCTTCTTGAATTACTACTCAATTTTTTTTTTTTTTTTTTTTAAAAGAACAGGAGCACTGCACTTGAGCTAAGAGCACTTTGGTTGGAACCCCCCCCCCCTTTTTTTTTTTCCTTTCTCTCTCCTTCTTGAATTTTCACTCAAATTTTTTCTTAAAAAACACAGGAGCACTGCACCTGAGTTAAGAGCACTTTGGTTGGAACCCCACCCCCCCTTTTTTTTTTTTTTTTTCTTAATAAAAATAAAGTAGCACTATTTGGAGTTTTGATCACTGTGGTTGTCAGGGTTTTTTTTTTTTTTTTCTCTTTTTTGTGCCCTACGGGATATAGAATAGGGGTAGGGGGAGTAATAAAAAAAATAAAAAAATAATACAGTAGTTTAAAACTAGGTGTAAGTAAAATAACTTTATATTGTAAAGCGCTAAAAGAGCATAGGTCATAGAATGTATATTTATTATAAATTTTATCTTTTCTAAATGGTTGCCATAGGAGGAATTCCGTCTTTTTTGGATTTATTTCCCCTATTTTTGATTAATAAATGCTGGTTATATGTAGTGTGGTCCCTCTTGTCGTGTTGTGTGTGGTTTTTTTTTGTGTTTTTTTTTGTTTTTCCCCTCCTCTCTCTCTCGTCCCCTCTCCGCCTCAGGTTACACTCACTATGCAATATACAATGCATTTGGAAATAGAAGTTAATGTCTAAGAGAACTATACGTTTAATATCTCAGAACGTAAACAGTCAACAGAAAAGAAGCCTGGCATTAAATAGTTTCCATAAAGAGAAGGGAGATATCATATTTATCCAAGAATCTCATTTCTCTAGCAATAACACGCCAAATTTTACAAATAGGTATTACCCAAATATATATCAGAGCACTAATCAGAGGAAGAGAAACGGGGTAGGTATAGTGATACAAAAAGACATACCCTTTCAACTTATTCAAGAGGAAAAAGATGAGGAGGGCAGATTTGTTTGTTTAGTGGGGTTGCTATACAATAGACCAGTAACCTTAGTGAATATCTATGTACCAAACAGAGGTCAGAAGTTATTTTTTTTAAAAAATATGTAATCAAATATTAGACCTACAAAAAGGTTCGCTAATCTTAGGTGGTGATTTTAATATCCCATTAGAACCCAAAGTAGACTGTTCGAAATCTAGAAGTAATATTTCGAAATATATTATAAAAACAACTAAAGCTAACCTTTTATCTTTATCTTTGCTAGACGTTTGGAGGACTCTCCATCCATCTTTAAGAGATTTCACTTTTTATTCAGCACCTCAAAAATCCTACACACGGATTGACTATTTTTTAATAGATCAAAATAGTTATATATTAGTTAAAAACGCCAAAATCCACAACATTACCTGGTCGGACCATTCAATGTTATGAATGGATCTGGGGTGGCCAGATAAACCAATAACATCGTATCAGTGGAGATTAGATGATAATCTTTTAAAGGACACTCAAATAAAACCAGCTATTGAAAACAACATTGAAACATACTTTAATATAAATAGCCCCGCAGATACCTCTTTAAGTACCTGGTGGGAGGCGCATAAGGCTGTAATAAGGGGGGAATTTATAAAACAGAAAGCGAGAATAAATAAGAACTCGAGAGAGCATTATAATAATCTCTTGGACTCTCTTTCTAAGATAGAGTATAAACATAAAAAAGACCCTTATAACAGCCAGTTAACTGAATCCCTTAAAGAGGCTAGAGAAAAATTAAATAACTATTTGATAAAAGGGGCTCAACGTAGAGTGATACAACTTAAAAAAGTATTTTTTAACGGAGGTAATAAAGCGGGGAAACTTCTGGCAAGGGCAATTAAAAAAAGGTCATTACAAACATATATCCTCAAAATAAAAGACAAACAGGGTAATTATAAGGTAGGTAGCCAAGACATCGCTAAAGAATTCCAGACATACTACCAACAGTTATATAATTTGGATAACCAAAAGAAACCTGAAAGCTTTTTAAAGGATAAAATAAACTATATAGAAGAGGTAAAAACTCCTGTATTAACAGAAACTCAAAAAAAAAATGTTAGATAAGCCTTTTTCCCTACAGGAGATAAAGCAGATAATTCAAAACCTGGTTATAGGGAAAAGCCCCGGGCCGGACGGTTTCAGTGCAAGTTATTATAAAACATTTTCTGACCTATTAGCCCCTAAACTTTGGGAATTGTTTAACTCTCTTAGTCAGGAATCGGCATTCTCAAGTGAAATGCTAGAAGCAAGGATAATAGTATTACCCAAACCGGATAAAGATCCTAGTGAACCTGCAAATTACAGACCGATCTCATTGTTGAATAACGATGTGAAAATTTATGCTAAATTAATATCAAATAGAATAAATAAGTTGCTACCGGAGATTATAAATAGAGATCAGGTCGGGTTTGTGCCAAGAAGAGAAGCTAGGGATAATACTATTAAAGCATTGCATTTAATAAAATATGCTAAATTACATAAAATACCTTCAGTAATATTATCTTTAGATGCCGAGAAGGCATTCGACCGGCTAGATTGGTCTTTTTTGCAGTTTACACTTAAAAATATCAGACAATGCATTTCTTATTTATATAAATTTCCTTCTGCCAAAGTGAAAATTAATGGTATACTCTCGGAACCAATTGAAATCTCCAATGGCACGAGACAGGGGTGCCCTCTGTCACCCCTGCTATTTGTTCTATCCATGGAAATATTAGCAATAAAAATCCGCATGGATAGAAATATTAAAGGCATTAAAATAAGGGATCAAGAATACAAAGTAACATTATATGCAGATGATGTGTTATTAACATTAACCGAGCCGGAGAGGTCTATTATAAAATTAGAACACCTACTTCAAGAGTATGGGATGTACTCAAATTTTTCAATTAATAAAAACAAATCAGAAGCAATTAAGATTTCGTTATCAGAGAGGGCTTACCAAGAATGTAAAACACAGCGCATATATCTGAAAAGAAACCTCACTAAAATACTTAGGAGTCTATTTAACAACTAGCGATAGCAAGCTCTTTTCTGAGAATTACTCTAAATTACTAACAAACCTACAAACAGATTTAAAAAATTGGGCTACAAAGACTCTGTCATGGGTAGGCCGTATACATACGGTAAAAATGAATATTCTTCCTCGCATCTTATATTTATTTCAGACAATTCCTATAAACATCCCATATACATACTGCATTAATCTTCAAAAAACAATAAATTAATTTATCTGGAAACAAACAAAGCCGAGAATTAAAAGATCTATTTTATACAAGGGTAGGAAACTAGGTGGTATGGGGGTACCATTCAAAATTATTATAGAGCAATAACACTGCAAAGAATTTTAGATTGGCATATCAACGATAATAATAAAGCATGGATATTGCTAGAAAATAACTTGGTATCCCAACAGCCACGGAAAATTTTTATTTGGACCACAGTAGAAGGTAAACCAATAGGTATTAAACAATTAATCATACCTTTAATAACTGGGTTAAAATAATAAAAGACTCTGTTAACATATCAACAATCCCTTCCCCCTTAATACCAATAACAACGAATACAGAATTTCAAGGGGGACATATTCCTAGGTATCAGAACCAACAAAAGCAACAAGATCTTATACCTTTAATCCAATTTATGGAAAATGGTAGACTTAAGCCCCAAGGGGAAATAATGAATTTAGCTAAAAGCAGTTATGGTAACTGGTTTAAATATTTACAATTGCATAACTTTTTGGAACAACATCCAGAAAGAGCAAAATTAACTCGACAACTAACTAATTTTGAAAAAATTTGCCTCATAGAGTCTCCTATTAAAAGTACTATCTCATTTAGTTATAAACTACTTATGGCTTCAGAGGAGAGTATCAAACACGGATATGTACTAAAATGGTAAATGGAAACAGGGATTCAATTAGAAGAAACAGAATGGTTAAAAATATATAAAAACACAGCTAGCTCTTCTTCATCTTCTAACATACAAGAACTAAATCATAAAATCCTTACTAGATGGTATTTAACCCCGGCTAGATTACATAGTATCTACCCAAACGCTTTCAACCAATGCTGGAGGGGTTGTGGGAGGGTAGGTAGTATGCAACACATTTGATGGGACTGTCCCCTGGTTAGAAATATGTGGGAAGAAATGTTGTGGTGTATCCAAAGGATAAGCAGGATAAATAAGTTTCAATTAGATATCTATACAGCCTTACTAAATAAACCTATCAAAGGTACTTGCAGAATAAGAGCTAAATTAATAATTTATATATTAAATGGTATAAAATCTATAATAGCCAGAAATTGGAAAAAAACTTATGTGCCTGAGAAAAAAATAGTTTTTGATAGAATTAATGAACTTTTGATACTAGAAGAATATGAATATTTAAAAACTAAAAAGGAACATATATTTCAGATGATTCGTTTTTACTGGGAAGAATTTATGAATAGGCCAGAAGATGGGTAAAGGAGTGGGGCTTGGGGGGTGGGGAGGGGGGGGGGGAGAGAGAGGTGAGGAGCTGGTTGTTTTTTTTTTTTTTTTCTTCTCGAGGGACACACACTGGTATATATATAAGAGGAACAAATTAACTATATATCATGATTACGAGTACATATTAAGTTTGTTCAAAGTTCATGTGTAAATGTTGTATGTTATTGTAATTGACTGTTGTGTATAATAAAAAATTAAATAAATGCATTACATAATATAGCTAACGTCCATTTTTTTAATAAATCTATTTGCACCATGTACAACTCATGTAATACAAAAATCCCACTCTCCACTTCGCACCAAAAGTGACGCAACACTTTTCATCCAAATTTGACGCAATACTCAAGCTCCTAAACAACCCACAAACTAGTAAAGTTTTCCTCAACTTCTTATTGGTAAATGCATAATCACGTGATTAATGAAATCAGCCAATCTGTTTGAAATTTACATTTTCTACTATCACTAATGAATCAAAGTGCTCTATACTTGAGTCATTGATCACTCATCAGAACTTGTAAGTGCCATTTTTTACATTGTGTATTATACTTTGAAAGTATGTATATGTGAAATTAGTATTAAAGATAAACATTGATAATGACATTAGGCCACACAGTGTAATATTTTTGACAATGATTATAATAATCAAATGATGTCTGATTCAATACAATCTTAAACTGATAGTCTACCTAACATTAAACTGTCATGAAACATATACAGCAGAAATTAAAATCACCTCTTTACTGTCATGCTATTTCCAGTGTTTTTCTTCCTTCTCTTGAATTTTATTTTCATTAATAAATGTCATCTTATATGCCAGACCATTTTTTAACACCTGTGTAGGGGTGGTGTTTAAAACTAAACTGCAATCAGGAAGGGTTGCAAAGGTGCAGAGAGAAAACTGGGCCATCTCTTAAAATAGCCATTGATTGCAAATAACTACATATGATACCCTGATTACATGTTATATTTGCAATAATTCTTGCTCAGAATAATAATATATTTACACTATATACAGTACATAAAGTGGTATAAATAAACATGGATATAAGAAAGACAACATTGCATTGTTTAGAACAAAAAAAGGAATTTAGGGACATGTAAATATATTTGCAAAAGATTTTTGACATAAGAGACACATATATATATATATATATATATATATATATATATATATATATATATATACATATATATAATATATATATATATATATATATACATACATACATATATATATATATATATATATATATATATATATATATATATATATATATATGTGTGTGTGTGCAAAGATACTGCATATGTACAAATTCTAGCTTTAATAATTATTTAAAAAAAGAAAAAACATGAGATAGGCATATCATGATTTATAGAAATACAAATACACATTCATTTATCCGAAAAAATCATATATCAGATTTTTTGTATAGCATATAAATAGAAAAATAACTTTCTATGAGATATTATTGTTTGTTCAGGTATAAATCGAGTTATTTCTTGGACATTAACAGATGAAAAATAAAAGATTAGCTTTAGAGAAATGTGCTTGTTCATGGACAGTAATGAAATGGTATAAATAAAGTTGGAAAAAACAGAATATCCGCGACATCAATGACTCTTATTTATCAACAGTCCTATGCTCATCGCGCCGTACTTGTCGTGCGTGTTTTTGACAGGATTTTTAATAAATAAAGCTGTTGTATGTAGATTTGCATCAGCGATGTCTGGCAAGCATATTTACTCCAGCGAATGTGCCGAGATTGACACTTTGATAAATCGGCCCCTTTGTGTTCATTAATTAATAGATTCATCAGAGCGCTATATTCAGTGTTCTTCACAACACAAAGGTTTTTTTTGGTTCATACTCTTGGTCTTTATTAGTGGTTGTGTTAAAAAAAAAAGAATATTTCTACTGTTTGAATTAGTTAAACCACCTCAATTTCATATAAAACAGGCAAAGGGGCCTATTTATCATATGTCTGTTGGACCTGATCCAACAGTGTGGATCAGGTCCAACAGACATCGCTGAATGCGGAGAGTAATACGCTCTCCGTATTCAGCATTGCACCAGCAGCTCACAAGAGCTGCTGGTGTAATGCCGCCCCCTGCAGACTCGTGGCCAATCGGCTGCCAGCATTGAGGTGTCAATCAACCCGATCATACTCAATCGGGTTGATTTCCGGCGATTCCTGTCCGCCTCATCAGAGCAGGTGGACAGGGTTATGGAGCAGCGGTCTTTAGACCGCTGCTTCATAACTGGTGTTTCTGGCGAGTCTGAAGACTCGTCAGAAACACGGGCCCACAAGCTACTTACGGAGCTTGATAAATGGGCCTCATAGACACTTAGGTTGAGCAAACATAGGAAAATATATTAAAGGGACAGTCTACACCAGAATTTTTATTGTTTTAAAAGATAGATAATCCCTTTATTACCCATTTCCCAGTTTTGCATAACCAACACAATTATAATAATATACTTTTAACCTCTGTGATTATCGTGTATCTAAGCCTCTGCAAACTGCCCCTTTTTTCAGTTCTTTTGACAGACTTGCAGTCTAGCCAATCAATGCCTGCTCCCAGATTACTTCACGTGCACGAGCACAGTGTTATCTATATGAAATATGTGAAGTAACACCCTCTAGTGGTGAAAAACTGTTAAATGCAATCTGAAAGAGGTGGGCTTCAAGGTCTAAGAAATTAGCATATGAACCTCCTAGGTAAAGCTTTCAACTAAGAATACCAAGAGAACAAAGCAAAATTGGTGATAAAAGTAAATTGGAAAATTGTTTAAAATTACACGCTCTATCTGAATCATGAAAGTTTATTTTGGCCTAGACTGTCCCTTTAAACGGCAATTCTCAAGCTTTTTGCTTGTGTTTTTAAAAGACATTTCTGTCCAGTTAAACAAAACAAAATGCATGCAGCAAATATTATTTATGACTTTCGAATGTGTTTGAATGCATGCTATTTTCGCTCATATAAATATATGATTAACAATGCATTGTCTTTTTGAAATAATTTTATAATTAATGTTTTAAATATCAAACACTTATTTGTTATTAAAATTTAAATTAATAGTAAGAGGATTGTATTAAAGTTGTGTAGAAACTTCATGATATAAAAAAATGATTCATCTATATTTTTAATTTGTTTTAAACAAGAAAAAAATAGTGTGTGTTAACATGAGGCTAAGAGATCACAAATCTTTACCATTAAAAAACCCAGCAAAATAGAGTGATACGTTATATGAAAGCGGGCAAGAGGCTAAATCTGTTGTAAAAGAAATTTAAGAACTCATGTAAAAAACTAGTGAAAAACTGCTTAATAAAGTATTTTCACCTTTCATGTACTACTGTGAAATTCTTGGAAAGACATGCAATATAAATTAAATGGTCTCAGATTTGAAAACCTCATGAAAACCTATACATAGCACTTCACACTCAGCTCATTCAATGAATTATAGCAGACCACTTCACATTTGCTTGGCAGCTTGTTAATAGAGACAATAAAAAAAATAAAAAAAATATATATATATATATATCATTCTCAAGTCTTAAAAAGCTGAGTGTTCATGCTTCATCAGTAAATTTAATAAGATGAAAATCTATCACATTAGAAAAGAAGGTTTTATTTTTGCAAATGTGCATACAATTGCAAAATCTTTTTGTGTGGTGTGGTAGATGAGGTTGAAAAAAGTCCAACCTATACAGATATTCCTGATTTACAATAAAAAAGCTGTCAACTGAACTTATGCTAAAACAACTAGAAGCAGACCTATTTAAAACAAGCAGTCCTTTTTGTTAATCAGAAATGTACTGTATATAAGCCATTTTTAAATTTAACAAAGGTAGTGGCATTCTCTACCTCATTAGGCAAGGAGTTCCATGACTAGATTGCTTTTAAAATGTAAACAAATTTGTGTTGCCAAATATTACATTGTCTTTCCTTTACCTTTAACCCCTTTCCACCTGGACGTATTTGTCTACATCAGAACAAAGTAAAAAAAATAAGTTAAAAAGTGAAATCACGCAACCGTTTATGATGGGATTGTGTCTGGGGAGATTGCCTATGATGCTAGGCACATCTTTCAGCTCACAATCCCATTCAAGAAGCGTCTTTTGCTTCAGTACAGCCAAACAACTATGAAGTTCTATGCCGTCCTATGGGCGTTAAAGCCCAGTGCAGTTAGGGCAGCATAGAACGTCCTAAGGGCAGGAAGGGGAAAATGGAATAAACAAGACTTCCGCCAGCTTTGTATATGGGCCTTTAACCCCTTAACGACTGAGGACGTGCAGGGTACGTCCTCAGAAAAAAGGCAGTTAATGCCTGAGAACGTACCCTGAACGTCCTCAGTGTGGAAAGCAGCTGGAAGCGATCCTGCTCGCTTCCAGCTGCTTTCCGGTTATTGCAGTCATGCCTCGATATGGAGGAATCCTGCAATAACCTTTTTAAGTAATCCGGTGCAGAGAGAGCCACTCTGTGGCCCTCTCTGCACCGGAGATCGGTTGCTCCCTGTGTTGGTGGGTGGGAGCCGGACCGGGAGGCGGGTGGCGGCCATCGATGGCCCTGTGGATGTGAAGGGGGGCGGGATCGTGGGCGGGGGTGGCTGGGGGCGTGCACGGGCACGCACGCGTGCACGGGAGGGTGGGGGCGGGCGCGTGCACGGGGAGGGAGCGGGTGGGAACCGCTACACTGCAGAAAATGTGCAAATAAAAAAGATAAAAAAATTGAAAATTAAAATAATCAGCAAGGTGGTGGGGGTTTGTCTGTGGGGGGTGGGGGGGGGGGAAGCTACACTACAGAAAAAGAAAAAAAAAGAAAAAAAAAGCACTTTTTATTGTAAACTGGGTACTGGCAGACAGCTGCCAGTACCCAAGATGGCCCCCAATAAGGCAGAGGGGAGGGTAAGAGAGCGGTTTTGGGGGGGATCAGGGAGGTTGGGGGCTAAGGGGGGGATCCTACACAGTAGCATATGTAAATATGCTAAAAAAAAATTCATTTTTTTTTTAAAACCCTTTTATTTTAGTACTGGCAGACTTTCTGCCAGTACTTAAGATGGCGGGGACAATTGTGGGGTGGGGGAGGGAAGGGAGCTGTTTGGGAGGGATCAGGGGGTGGGATGTGTCAGATGGGAGGCTGATCTCTACACTAAAGCTAAAATTAACCCTGCAAGCTCACTACAAACTCCCTAATTAACCCTTTCACTGCTAGCCATAATACACGTGTGAGGCGCAACAGGATTTAGTGGCCTTCTAATTACCAGAAAGCAACGCCAAAGTCATATATGTCTGCTATTTCTGAACAAAGGGGATCCCAGACAAGCATTTACAACCATTTGTGCCATAATTGCACAAGCTGTTTGTAAATGATTTCAGTGAGAAACCTAAAATTGTGAAAAATTTTACGTTTTTTTTAATTTGATCGCATTTTGCGGTGAAATGGTGGCATGAAATATACCAAAATGTGCCTAGATCAATACTTGGGGTTGTCTACTACACTACACTAAAGCTAAAATTAACCCTACAAGCTCCCTAAAAGCTCCCTAATTAACCCCTTAACTGCTGGGCATGATACACTTGTGGTGCGCAGTGGCATTTAGAGGCCTTCTAATTACCAAAAAGCAACGCCAAAGCCATATATGTGTGCTATTTCTGAACAAAGGGGATCCCAGAGAAGAATTTACAACCATTTATGCCATAATTGCACAAGTTGTTTGTAAATAATTTCAGTGAGAAACCTAAAGTTTGTGAAAAAATTTGTGAAAAAGTGAACAATTTTTTGTATTTGATCGCATTTGGCGGAGAAATGGTGGTATGAAATATACCAAAATTGGCCTAGATCAATACTTTGGGATGTCTACTAAAAAAAAATATATAAATGTCAAGGGATATTCAGGTATTCCTGAAAGATATCAGTGTTCTAATGTAACTAGCGCTAATTTTGGAAAAAAATGGTTTGGAAATAGCAAAGTGCTACTTGTATTTATGGCCCTATAACTTGCAAAAAAAGCAAAGAACATGTAAACATTGGGTATTTCTAAACTCAGGACAAAATTTAGAAACTATTTAGCATGGGTGTTTTTTGGTTGTTTTAGATATGTAACAGATTTTGGGGGTCAAAGTTAGAAAAAGTGTGTTTTTTTCCATTTTTCCTCATATTTTATCATTTTTTTTATAGTAAATTATAAGATATGATGAAAATAATGGTATCTTTAGAAAGTCCATTTAATGGCGAGAAAAACGGTATATAATATGTGTGGGTACAGTAAATGAGTAAGAAGAAAATTACAGCTAAACACAAACACCGCAAAAATGTAAAAATAGCCTTGGTCCCAAACGGACAGAAAATGGAAAAGTGCTCTGGTCACTAAGGGGTTAATATATATATATTTAAAAATAAAAATAATATTTTTTCTATGTTAATAATATAGGAATTTAAAGTACTCCTAAGTCATTTTGGGTTTAGCGCAGTTGGTCTAATGTGGTGTCGGGTTAGCACATAAACAATAACTGTAAGGATTATTTTTTTTGCAGCGCACCCCATAGAAGTCTATGGTGAGAAGAAATTAGCACAATTGCAGTGTCCAAAGTCTTAAAGTTAGCAAACAATGGTCTTTTGCTCGCACACTAACTTTTTACTTTCAACTTGTAATACCCACGCTTACCAGACAGAGATACATTTTTACTCTGAGTGGAGTCAGAAGACGAGCAAAAAAGTAATTTAGTTTGCCACTCGTAATAAGGCACTTGGACACAATATATCAACCAGCGCTCAGTATATTAACATTAAAAAATTATGGAATTAATTTCAATCTGTTAGAATGCATGCTGCATATTATGCCATTTTCAAATTCAAAGCCATTTCTAATTAATCTGAAAAGCCTGTTTTGAATGGTTTTCAAATCACTTTGCATTGTACAAATGCTTAAAATACTCCTGCAATGCCTCTCCAATGTCATTGTATGCTGGGTCAGTCTACACATGATTTCTTGAAATATTCAATTCAAAACCTTCTTGAAAACTATTTTCAAATAGTATATCTAGGATATTTTGTGCTTATATTTTTTATTTGCAAATGATAGTTCAAGATATATGTTTATTCACTACATTCTGAGGATAACAGACATAACAGTATACTTAAGGCCCATAGTAGCTCACAAACAGTACATTCATTTTTAGGACATTTTTAGGACATTACCTAAAGATTAATTGTAGACAGTTTGTAAACTTTAGATGGGTCTATAAAGCACTTTTAATCATATAGCTTTATTATGGTTATTCACTGCAGAAATAAATGTAAAAAAGATAATATAAAATACTTTAAATTAGTAACATTCATTAAATCTAGTAGATAGTAATTTTACCAGTTAAAATTATGTCATTATATCTTTTGCTTTTAAGGGGTATGTCACTGGACTGCAAACCAATGATTTTTTAAAATTGAAATACTTTTAAAATGTATTATTATTTTAAACATTTACGGCTAGAGTACGAGTTTTGCGGTAAGCTGAAAAAAATCAGCATTAACAGGTCCTAATGCTGCTTTTTCACTACCGCTGGTATTACAAGTCTTGCAGGTTTGGGGACACCGTACACTTTTTTGGCCTTACCGCAAACCGACTTACGTAAAGTTTGTAAAGCCTTTTTTCTATGGGACTTCCATAGATCCGGTATTACGAGTTTGTCCTGGGAGGCCAAACTCGTAAGTCAGTAGTTATGAGTTTTACACTACAAAGCTGTAGCATAAAACTCATAACTAAAGTGCTAAAAAGTACACTAACACCCATAAACTACCTATTAACCCCTAAACCGAGGCCCTCCCACATTGCAAACACTAAAATAACATTTTTAACCCCTAATCTGCCTCTCCGGACATCGCCACCACTAGAATAAACATAGTAACCCCTAACTGCCGCACTTCCGCCTTGCAAACACTAGTTAAATATTATTAACCCCTTATATGCCACTCCTAACATCACCGCAACTTACATTATATTTATTAACCCCTAATCTGCCATCCCCAACATCGCCGACACCTACATTATATTTATTAAACCCTAATCTCCCTCCCCCAATGTCGCTGCAACCTTCCTACATTTATTAACCCCTAATCTGCTGCCCCCAACGTCGCCGCCACTATATTAAATGTATTAACCCCTAAATCTAAGTCTAACCCTAACACCTCCTAACGTAAATATAATTTAAATAAATCTAAATAAAATACTATCATTAACTAAATTATTCCTATTTAAAACTAAATACTTACCTATAAAATAAACCCTAAGCTAGCTACAATATTACTAATAGTTACATTGTATCTAGCTTAGGGTTTAGTTTAATTTTACAGCCAAGTTTGTATTTATTTTAACTAGGTAGAATAGTTATTAAATAGTTATTAACTATTTAATAACTACCTAGCTAAAAAAAAATACAAATTTACCTGTAAAATAAAACCAAACCTAAGTTACACTAACACTACACTACAATTAAATCAATTCCCTAAATTAAATACAATTAAATAAATTAAATTAGCTACATCACAAAACAACCCCACTAAATTACAGGAAAAACAAAAAACAAATTACAAGATCTTTAAACTAATTACTCCTAATCCAAGAGCCCAATCAAAATAAAAAAGCCCTCCAAAATAAAAAAAACCCTAGCCTAAACTAAACTACCAATAGCCCTTAAAAGGGCCTTTTGTGGGGCATTGCCCCAAAGAAATCAGCTCTTTTACCTGTAAAAAAAAAAAATACAAACAAACCCCCAACAGTAAAACCCACCACCCATACAACCAACTCCCCAAAAAATCCTAACTAAAAAAAACTAAGCTCCCCATTGCCCTGAAAAGGGCATTTGGATGGGCATTGCCCTTAAAAAGGCATTAAGCTCTATTGCAGCCCAAAGCCCTAATCTAAAAATAAAACCCACCCAATGCACCCTTAAAAAATCCTAACACTAACCCCCGAAGATTCACTTACCGGGAGAAGTCTTCATCCAAGCAGCAAGATGTCCTCAATGAAGCCAGCAGAAGTGGTCCTCCAGACGGGCAGAAGTCTTCATCCAGATGGCATCTTCTATCTTCATCCTTCCGACACGGAGCAGCTTCATCTTCAAGACATCCGGCGTGGAGCATCCTCTTCAAATGACGTCTTCTTTGGAATGAATATCTCTTTAAGTGAAGTCATTCAAGATGGCATCCCTTAGATTCCGATTGGCTGATAGAATTCTATCAGCCAATCGGAATTAAAGTAGAAACAATCCTATTGACTGATGCAATCAGCCAATAGGATTGAACTTCAATCGTATTGGCTGATCCAATCAGCCAATAGGATTGAGCTCACATTCTATTGTCTTATTGGAACAGCCAATAGAATCCCAGCTCAATCCTATTGGCTGATTGCATCAAAATATATTCTACCTTAATTCCGATTGGCTGATAGAGGATGCTCCGTGCCGGATGTCTTGAAGATGGAGCCGCTCCGCGTTGGAAGGATGAAGATAGAAGATGCTGTATGAATGAAGACTTATGCCCATCTGGAGGACCACTTCTGCCGGCTTCGTTGAGGACATCTTGTCGCTTGGATGAAGACTTCTCCCGGTAAGTGAATCTTCGGGGGTTAGTGTTAGGATTTTTTAAGGG
Source organism: Bombina bombina (assembly GCF_027579735.1). Lineage (NCBI taxonomy): Eukaryota > Metazoa > Chordata > Amphibia > Anura > Bombinatoridae > Bombina > Bombina bombina. The sequence goes on along the minus strand of NC_069503.1, from coordinate 831,652,715 downwards.
TGTATTGGGTGGGTTTATTTTTTAGGTTAGGGCTTTGGGCTGCAATAGAGCTAAATTCCCTTTTAAAGGCAATGCCCATCCAAATGCCCTTTTCAGGATGGGGGGGGGGTTATGTTGATAGGGCTCTTAGATTAGGTGTAATTAGTTTAAAGATCTTGTAATTTGTTTTTTATTTTCAGTAATTTAGTGTTTGTTTGTTTTTGTGATTTAGCTAATTTAATTTAATTCATTTAGGGAATTGATTTAATTGTAGTGTAGTGTTAGGTGTTAGTGTAACTTAGGTTAGGTTACGAGTCTTGAAGGTTTAGGGTCACTGCACACTTCTTTGGCCTTACCGCAAAACGGCATGTAAACTTTGTAAAGTCTTTTTTCTTTGGGACTTCCATAGCGCTTGTATTACAAGTCTAAATTAAGGGGGGAAATTGTTAGTGGCGCCTCAGGCTGACTGCGTCGAAGATCAAATATATGCAAACATATTATGTTAAGCCAAAATTCCAGAGACTCGCAAGACAGTGCGACTAATAACGTGGATAACTCAATCTATTGCTGTTACCAATTGTGTGCCTATCTAAATGGATTCTAAAGGGATTCTTACAATAACTCTATAAATGTGGTTCTAACAAATGGATCACGAGATGAAACTGATTATATCATAAAGAGGATATTTAATACATGACAATGAATGTGAAGCAAATTAAAACATATGAAATACCTAGATAAAAATAATAATAAGAATGTCTTGGTACATTTAAAATTTTAAAAAACAATGACAACGGTGTTTCAACAATGATACAAAGCTTATGACAATGTGTAAAACTTGATATTCTAACAATACTCTCTACCTAACACAACTAAGCAGGTGTTGATGGCTGATAATGATGTACCAATACAAAACAGTAGAGTGTGGCTGGTATAGCTGATATAATGAAATGCTGCTATAGTACTGCTACCGTGAGGAAATAAAAGATATATTTCACAAAGAGTTCCTTGGTGTGGTTATAGCATCGAAAGGATATTCTTTACTAGGAATGAAAGTTCCAATATGACCAGGTTTGAACACTGATACAAAGGTGTAGGGTTATACGTATGTTTCCAATAGGGTCAAATTTCTCATATTTGAATATGGTAATACCAGGTTATATGGTGATACAAAGTAATTGCTCTCAGTGGTAACAAAGTTCTAATGTCTCCAATGATAGTTATAATAAAGCGGACACTATAAATACTTAGGCCTAGATTTGGAGTTTGGCGGTAGCTGTGAAAACCAGCGTTAGAGGCTCCTAACGCTGGTTTTAGGCTACCGCCGGTATTTGGAGTAATTAAAAAAAAGGTCTAACGCTCACTTTTCAGCCGCGACTTTTCCATACCGCAGATCCCCTTACGTCAATTGCGTATCCTATCTTTTCAATGGGATCTTTCTAACTCCGGTATTTAAAGTCGTGTCTGAAGTGAGCGTTAGAAATCTAACGACAAAACTCCAGCCGCAGAAAAAAGTCAGGAGTTAAGAGCTTTCTGGGCTAACGCCGGTTCATAAAGCTCTTAACTACTGTGCCCTAAAGTACACTAACACCCATAAACTACCTATGTACCCCTAAACCGAGGTCCCCCCACATCGCCGCCACTCAATTAAATTTTTTAACCCCTAATCTGCCGACCGCCACCTACGTTATACTTATGTACCCCTAATCTGCTGCCCCTAACACCGCCGACCCCTATATTATATTTATTAACCCCTAACCTGCCCCCCACAACGTCGCAGCCAGCTACCTACAATAATTAACCCCTAATCTGCCGACCGGAGCTCATAGCTATTCTAATAAATTTTTTAACCCCTAAAGCTAATTCTAACCCTAACCCTAACACCCCCCTAAGTTAAATATAATTTTATTCTAACAAAATAAATTAACTCTTATTAAATAACTTATTCCTATTTAAAGCTAAATACTTACCTGTAAAATAAATCCTAAGGCCTAGATTTAGAGTTTGGCGTTAGCCGTCAAAACCAGCGTTAGAGGCTCCTAACGCTTGTTTTTTACGGACTCCGGTATTTAGAGTTTAGTTACCGACACTCAAAAATCTCCCAACGCACAAATCTCTACCGACAGCTCAGACCCAGTAGTTAACATCTACCGACAAAATAAACATCCACGAATCACAAAACAAATATTACACAAAGTACACTTACACTCATACAAACACTACACTATCTTTATTTTTAATATTTAATAATTTTTCATCAAAATACAAAGGATCAAAAGTTGCGAGATCTCGGGTGTTAGAAAAAAACCCAACACAAATCCATTTTGCCATTGACTTACATTGACACACGGGAAAAGACCCTCATATAGCTACATCTAACTAATAAGATTATCACTAACATACACTCATCGATGCATACAAACAATATACACCACATGACATACACAAAAAAGTTATTTATTACAAAATGAACATGATTTAGTTAATTTTTCACACAAGCTCATGACGTCACTCACTTTACGAGGAAAACCAGTCTTTGAAAAAAAAATTACCAAAATTTAGAGCCTCCATTGACTTCTATGGGGAAGACGTGCTCGTGCACGCGAAACACAGATTTCCCTAACGCACGCAAATAGCGTAGACCTAAAAACTCCAAATACCAGCGCTAGAAATAGGAAAAAAATGCATGCTTTTCTGCGTTAGACCCAGCTATGATAAATAGATCAATAAATGACTATTTCCCTATGGTGGACTTATGGATTGTACTTATTGAATATTCACAACAGCATTAAATTGTTTCATACTTTTATATTACATCAACTACAAATCAACATCACTAGTAACAAACATTTTAAAAAAATAAATCACATTTAAACAGACCCAAAGATAATTCAAAAATTTCAGGATTCACAAACAGTACACAATGGGAAACACCTCTCGTTTACCTTTATTATTGCATTTCATTTATTCAACTCATATGCTTGCAGCAACTGCATATCTACATAGGCTTAACACATGATCAGTCATGGATGCACATACATTACTTTTAGCATTCACTCATACATGTGCATTCAAATAATGGGGGAAAAACACATTACATTCTCTCTAGGAATCACAAAACAGAACATATGGATTTTACTGTACTTTTAACATCATGATTCCATCACAAGAAACCATTAGGAATTACGTACAAGAAGAACATCATTACACCAGATTACAGATGTCACTTTATGGGAAGGAACAACAATGCCAGACCGCTATATAGAAGTCAGCATATGTGGGACACAATCACAATATATACGTACATGTACATAACACGCATCACCCATCACGCAACCACAAAGCACACATTTAGATTTTATTCAGCACACAATAACAATGTAGTCAAATACAACAACACAATGAGGATTTCAGCACTACATGGGCAGGTTAATAATATCATGACGTCATTCGAAGATTCAACCATACACATTACAGATTCACGACTGTACCGCCCCTTTCTGAACTTTAACACTCAATACTACAATACAACATATACGTAAATAACAGTTTGGAACAGCATTATTAGGGAGATTTGAATGGGACAATTAATAAATATTGTCAGATCGCAAATCACTTATATATATAATACTAAAGATGACAGCCGGAAGTTATTCAGTATTAGTGCCATTTGAATGGGACGCATACAATATTGACAGCTCGCCAATCACTTATATATACAATACTACAGATGGCAGACGGGAAGTTCGGAATTATTATTGCGATTTTAAAGGGACGAATACAATATTGACAGCTCGGCAATCACTTATATATACAATACTACAGATGACAGCCGGAAGTTATTCAGTATTAGTGCCATTTGAATGGGACGCATACAATATTGACAGCTCGCCAATCACTTATATATACAATACTACAGATGGCAGACGGGAAGTTCGGAATTATTATTGCGATTTTAAAGGGACGCATACAATATTGACAGCTCGGCAATCACTTATACATACAATACTACAGATGACAGCCGGAAGTTATTCAGTATTAGTGCCATTTGAATGGGACGCATACAATATTGACAGCTCGGCAATCACTTATATATACAATACTACAGATGGCAGACGGGAAGTTCGGAATTATTATTGCGATTTTAAAGGGACGCATACAATATTGACAGCTCGGCAATCACTTATATATACAATACTACAGATGGCAGACGGGAAGTTCGGAATTATTATTGCGATTTTAAAGGGACGCATACAATATTGACAGCTCGGCAATCACTTATATATACAGTACTACAGATGACAGCCAGAAGTTATTCAGTATTAGGGCCATTTGAATGGGACGCATACAATATTGACAGCTCGGCAATCACTTATATATACAATACTACAGATGGCAGATGGGAAGTTCGGAATTATTATTGCGATTTTAAAGGGACGCATACAATATTGACAGCTCGGCAATCACTTATATATACAATACTACAGATGGCAGACGGGAAGTTCTGAATTATTATTGCGATTTTAAAGGGACGCATACAATATTGACAGCTCGGCAATCACTTAAATATACAATACTACAGATGACAGCCGGAAGTTATTCAGTATTATTGAGATTTGAATGGGACACATACAATATTGACATCTCACCAATCACTTATATATACAATACTACAGATGGCAGATGTTACTTTATCGTTTACAAACAATGTTGCAGCAACATTGATCGATCACATTCGATGCACATTATACACAACTATGCACTTTCATTCATGTTAGCCTGGACGTGTGTTTGTTACTATAAGATCGCGTTTAAGAAATATTGATTACACATATGATCAAACATTACAAACATGCACTGTATGTGTGATATTGTACACTTTCACATTGAGATTCATTGTGGGAAAACAACATTTCAGCAAACAACAAAAAAACGCCCACTGTGAAAGCATTCGCGCCGCTCACATACAAACAAGTGAATACAATCAGCAATCATTACAAACTCAATACCATTGGACTAATTGTACTATAAATCCCCCAAACAACATGGCCAATGCATCACTTGTGATCCACATCAGATCAAGTGCATACCTTGTTACGCTGTTTTGAAAGATGGATGACGATGACATGGTAGACGCTGCTGGTGGTGCTATTGGCGAACTAGCTGTTGGTCGAATCAGGCAGCCTCGGCGGCTCAGACTGAGATGAAGGGGTCGTCTGGTTCGAGGTCCTTGTGTCTACAGGGTGAGACCCACCTTGGAAAACATGAGCGACTTTGAGGTTTATGATAAGTATCGGCTCAATCGCGAACAGCTCATTGGCCTTTATGATCTTCTTAAACCTCATTTGGAGCCACGTATAAGAATAAGGACTGCTGTTCCCGCCATGAGTAAGATGCTAAGTTGTCTATACGTCCTGGCCTCCGGGAGTTTTCAATCCGGAGAAATGTACATGCATGGCCTGGCTCAAGGTACATTCTCTGTGGTGTTTGATAACTTTCTGGACGCCATGGTACATATCAGTAAGCAATACATAGGATTCCCACAGAATGATGGTGATTGGAGGCGCCTGAAGCGGGAATTCTTTGATATTGCTCAATTGCCCAATGTCTTGGGAGCCATAGATTGTACCCACATTGCTCTGCGTGCTCCAATTGATGACTTGCCCTTCAGAAATCGCAAACATTTTCATAGCCTCAACGTGCAGTATGTTTGTGATGCACAGATGAGGATTATGCATGTGTGTGCGAATTTTGGAGGAACTTGTCATGATGCCCGCATCCTCGCTCAGTCGTCCCTGTGGAGACCGTTTGAGGAAAGACAAATGCCCCCTGGTTATCTCGTTGGTGAGTATTTGTGCACAACATGGTTAATTAGTTTGACAATTGCCACTGTAGTTTTAAAATGTTAGCGTCATGTTCAGCTATAGGATGCAATTTAACAATTTATTTTTATCTCCGCAAATGTCTAGTTTTAGTTCAATGCAGATATGTAGCATGTCTTACCTTAAATGCTCAGATAGAGAATGCAATGTAACCATTTAGTTTTTATTTCACACAAGGTTTGGTTTAGGAGAAATATGCATATGTAGCATGTCTTAGCTGAAATGGGAAGATATTAGCTAATGCAATTTAACCATGTCATTGTCTCTTTCCGCTAATGTCTAGTTTTAGTTCAATGCAGATATGTAGCATGTCTTACCTTAAATGCTCAGATAGAGAATGCAATGTAACCATTTAGTTTTTATTTTACACAAGGTTTGGTTTAGGAGAAATACGCATATGTAGCATGTCTTAGCTGAAATGGGAAGATATTAGCTAATGCAATTTAACCATGTCATTGTCTCTTTCCGCTAATGTCTAGTTTTAGTTCAATGCAGATATGTAGCATGTCTTACCTTAAATGCTCAGATAGAGAATGCAATGTAACCATTTAGTTTTTATTTTACACAAGGTTTGGTTTAGGAGAAATACGCATATGTAGCATGTCTTAGCTGAAATGGGAAGATATTAGCTAATGCAATTTAACCATGTCATTGTCTCTTTCCGCTAATGTCTAGTTTTAGTTCAATGCAGATATGTAGCATGTCTTACCTTAAATGCTCAGATAGAGAATGCAATGTAACCATTTAGTTTTTATTTTACACAAGGTTTGGTTTAGGAGAAATATGCATATGTAGCATGTCTTAGCTGATATGGGAAGATATTAGCTAATGCAATTTAACCATGTCATTGTCTCTTTCCGCTAATGTCTAGTTTTAGTTCAATGCAGATATGTAGCATGTCTTACCTTAAATGCTCAGATAGAGAATGCAATGTAACCATTTAGTTTTTATTTTACACAAGGTTTGGTTTAGGAGAAATACGCATATGTAGCATGTCTTAGCTGAAATGGGAAGATATTAGCTAATGCAATTTAACCATGTCATTTTCTCTTTCCGCTAATGTCTAGTTTTAGTTCAATGCAGATATGTAGCATGTCTTACCTTAAATGCTCAGAGAATAAAATGTAACCATTTATTTGCCATTTTACACAAGGTTTGGTTTAGGAGAAATACGCATATGTAGCATGTCTTGGCTGAAATGGGAAGATAGATAATAATATTGAACTAGATTATTCTTGTAAAAATAAAACATTTGTTAGTGGATTATCGTGTACACAAACTTTTTTTGGACTCAAAATACTATTTTGAGGATTCATTTTGAATTATGTTCTGTTCATCATTTATAGGTGATTCTGGGTACATGAGCCGGCCTTGGCTTATTACCCCCTTGCGTAGCCCGACTGATGTGTCTGAGGAGCGCTACAATAGGGCTCATAAGAGAACCAAGGCGGTGGTTGAACGAATGTTCGGGCTCCTGAAGATGAGGTTCAGGTGCCTGGACAGGTCGGGAGGAGCCCTCCAGTACAACCCAAAGAAGGTGGCTAAGATCGTTATAGCCTGTAGTGTCCTGCATAATATTGCACAGCGGGGTGGGATGCTGCAGGGCGTCCAGGCGCACCGAAACCTCCTCAGAGATGAGGAGGATGATCCTGTTCTAGAGGGGCCATTCCGGGACGAGGGGCTCAATGTCAGAGCAGACATCATCAACCGCCACTTTAGACGGTAAATAATAGAAGTTAGACTGGAGTATTGTCAATAGATGTGAACTCTAGGGAAATGACAAGTAGAGAATTGTGCAAACATGTTAGGATTGTTCATCAAATGCTAAAAATGTGTTTCATTTATTAATATAGGTGATGCTCTGGTCATTGGGTCCTGTAGCGAGTCTTTGCCACCTGGTTTTTAAAGAGGACATCAGCTGGTAAGTATAGATGTATGGACTGTTGCTGGCATGAATTGTACACAAATACATCATATGGCATACATTTTCGAAAATAGTATTTAGTTTACACATTACTTAAAATGTAAATACTCAGCAAGGGATCCTCTAGCATAACTATCCTCTAGCATGACTATGGTTCAATGTCACACATTAGAGGTTAGTTATGCTCAATATGACTCATCTTCACACTTCATAGAACATAACACAAGATGCTACACACGCTTAGTAAGCTAGTGACAGAAATTGATTCAGAAATGGAGGGTGGGAGAGGGGTACAGAACTGATTCACACACTTGTAGTAGTAATTTTAATCAAAAAGAATTATGCCATTAGGGAGATGACTTCATGTAAAGACTGAAAGGGGAAGAATTTGAAGAATGACAGTGAAGAATTCCCAGACTGACAGTGGAAAAAGACAAGATTGAAATTGAAGAATACCAATGGGATCATGTCTGGCATTATCTTTCAAATCTGCTGACCTTGAAAACCATACAAATACATGTTCACATGGTAAGTGCCAACTATTTGATAGAATAAGGCTGTGGAGGCATCCTATTGGAGACACTTAGATGATTTTCTAATTTCTAGATTGGTATTTCAGTCCTCTATTTATGAAATGATGAATAAGACACCTATTGAAGATTAACTGTTGACCCCTGAATTGACTTTCAAAGACCATGCATTATCCAGGTTGGTTTACCAATGCACGCTAGTAAAGAATCACAGGAAGAATGTAGAATATTAGTAGCTTACATACATTAGTCATACTTAGTTCATAATTAGATATTTAGGTATCACAATCAGACACTTAGATGATTTTCTAATTTCTAGATTGGTATTTCAGTCCTCTATTTATGAAATGATGAATAAGACACCTATTGAAGATCAACTGTTGACCCCTGAATTGACTTTCAAAGACCATGCATTATCCAGGTTGGTTTACCAATGCATGCTAGTTAAGAATCACAGGAAGAATGTAGAATATTAGTAGCTTACATACATTAGTCATACTTAGTTCATAATTAGATATTTAGGTATCACAATCTTAAAAAGGAATACATATTATAGTTGATATAGAGGTATTTGAATGGACATGAAATATTACATTTATGTTCAGCATACATATATATTTATTATTGAAATATGATATACATTATTATGTATAATTAGAAATTCTGATATTTTAATTTTTGTATTATTACACAATATAATGGTGTATGTTTGTTTTATAAATTTTAAATTTTAAATCAGAAATATCTTGATAAAATTATGCACAAAGTTAGAGCATAGACACAAGATTATTGTAAATGTATTTTATGAATATTTTACAACGTGTGTATTAACTTTGTTAAATTTTGTTTTTTAATTTCAGATTGTCATCTGATGACTTCCAGGAATATTTTGTTGGTTTTGTTTAAAAAACACTTTATTTTTAAATGGTAATAATCAACATTTTATTATTAAATACCCTCTTTTGAACATATTATAATAAATATCCATATAATCTGTCAATAAAAAACAATTTGACTCCCATGACTGGTAGTTGTCTATTTGACAAGCACATACATAAGATCAAATTATGCATTAATTTTTGAAAATCCACTGATTCAGAGAATATTAAATTAAACTATCTTTTTTAAATTAATTGGGGAGTGAGATCCATCAATGCTTTTCTTGTGAAAATCTTAGATGTTAAAATAATGTCGGATATGTAGTCAGAATTTGACCTATATTTATTTTTTTCACTTTTAAGAAGGGGAAGTGGTTCACTTACATTAAAGTGACAGTGTTGTTGAATGTAAAATTAATTTTAAGATCTTGTATCTCAAAACATTATTTTATAAAATTTATAAATTGTTAAATTTATAAATGGTAGGTCATTTAACTTCATATTTAGCACAAGCTAGTTATTGGATGCCATGTTAATAGATTTTATTTTCTAGTGGAGTCATTTAAAGGGACATTTAACTATAGTTATTAATATGATGTAGTTTTTAAAATCTTACGTCTTGGGTTAGACATCACATATCTATATATAATTTTCATTCCCCTTTAGTTTCTTTCGACAATGTTAAATCAACATTCCAAATATTGTGTATTTATTTTTAAAAAATCATAAAAGAATTTAAACATATTTAGAAAGTACTATAGAATTACATTCAGTCTTTAAATATACTTTGAAAAATATTCATCAATGCACATATCTTATTCAATTACATAAGGCATCTATGTGCAACCAACAATCAGCATCAAACTAGCCTATGTAGATATGTATTTAATCCAAGAATATATATAATTACAATGGAATGATTGAATACCCAAACATATTAAGTTGTTCAAATATTATAATCCAAAATGCATAAATAACATATAGCTTAATGTCCCTCTAAGCTGAAGACTGCGAAATACATCCATTACAATATATATTTCAGTCAGTGTGTAAAACAATCCAGAAGTTAATCTAAATATGCTTTACTCATATGTTATACTAATTTAGCAAAAGGAAGGTGCCTAGGTTTCTGATTTTTCAAGCATTATTGTGAAATGTCTCTTTAAAGGGACATGAACTCAAAATATACTTAAAGGGAGGCAGTTAAAAAAGTAATGATTTATACATTCAGAATGAGTATTCTATTTTAAGCAACTTTATAAATTGTCTCATATTATCAATGTTCCTCGTGATGTTGCTATCATTACTTTAAAAATAAGGCATTAAATTGATTATTTATTTGCTTCAGTACTCTGGACAGAACTTTTTCTTTTGGGTTGGATTAATTTCTCAAACAATCATCAAGGACAACCCAGGTTTTTTTCAAAAATTGTCCGTAATCTAAAATATCATTATTGATTTGCTAAGAAAGATAACAAGATAATTCTTAACATTTGAGAATCGGATTAAATTATAAAGTTGCTTAACATTTCATGCTCAATCTGAATCACGAACGCTAAATTTGTTTGGACAGTGTCCCTTTAAGAGATTTAAAGAGTGTATTTACTTCTCTTCTTATCTTGACATACTTTGCTTGAAAAGCATATCGAGATAGGCTCAGTAGATGAAGATTGGTGGATGCACAGAGATGCCTTATGTGATTGGCTCAACCATGTGCATTTAAATTTCTTCTGTTGAGGATATCTAAATACAAAGATAAATTGAGTTAAATTTTAAAGTCTAAACAATTTTCTATCTCTACAGATCATTTGATACAATTGTTTGTTTGTAATGTCTATTTAAAAATAAAGACGCCATTGCACAATAACATATATGAGCAGTTCAGACAAATACAAGCTCGAGGTTTATTTACTAATAACAAAAAAAAAACAGTTTAACATCTATAAACAGATTATCAAAGTTACTGACATCATAACCTGAATTTGAACATTCAGAAATGTTGCGTGGGAAACGGATCTTGAAACACCAGATTTGCATCTTTAAACATTAGAGTCTAATGTCACGCAATAGCACACAATCAATGTGCATTATAAATACATTTAATCGAGCAATGTCAATACTTCACAATAAGTCAAAAAATTGATTTTATGAACAATAAAGACATACAATATTAAATGTGTATTTGTATTAAAGAAACAGACCGTTATTCAACCGAAAAATGTATACAACATTTAATAATGTGACAGTATTAGATTTTAAAGTTAATTTAAACATTAAGATTTAATGGATCACGGATATTAAATCTGCGTCACACATATCCGCATGACAGGCCCATGAGTTACAAATAAGTCTACATGAAAAATGAAGTAACAGCACCACCAGGAGGTATGTGTATGGAAGTTGCTAAGATATGAAACATTAAGGAACGGCCAATCAGAGTTCATCACACAAACACAACTTGAGTCAGGATGGTCTCACAGACATTCTAACAATATTTCAAACTTTTATCCAATCACATGTACAGATAACTTGTCCCATGGTGCATCTCATGTTTACTTCACCATATAAAAGTCCATTACACGTTGCCATCTTTGTCAGTTCTCTAATGCCTGCAGGTAGTATATTTTATATCCCTACATATATTCTACAACCCAGCAGGCATGTCATCTCCCAGGTTCACCAAGCAGGAGAGCGCTGCACTGGTCCACACCGTCAAGGACTTTTATCCCCAGCTGTTTGGGAACAAGAGGAGGTAGACAGATGCGCCTGTTAAGAAGGCCCTCTGGGAGTCTATCTCCAATGTGGTTAAATTGGTGTGTGGCGTCCAGAGGAGCCAGGATCAAATCATGAGGAGATTCGGAGATATGTGGTTGCGCTTGTCAAAAAAAGTCAACCTCATAAGGGACTGGGTACAAGCCCATAAAAGAGGGGGCCAAAGAAAGGCCCCCGTGGAAACTCTACCTACTCCCTTATGAGGTGACTTTATGCGAGCTCCTCACTCTCCGGGTCCCCAAAAGATTTAGATCCTCACCATCCTCGGCCTCCTCTTCTTCCCTCCCAGCTGCGGGATCTGAAAGTCCTGACGCGGGGGCCAGGGCAACTGCTTCTCCGTCCGGTGGCCTGGGAGGAGATGAAAGAGAATCTGAACCAGGTAACTATCCAACTTCATATAATATCTTAATATTTGATTAGAATTTTAGAAAATGTGTATATAGTCAGATACTAAACCTATACAGATCTCACAACATACACTACATATGATGTTTAGATATATGATTTTAGATTAGTGACACATGAAATAGGAATGATGTTTCTTGCGCTCTACAGAATATGCGTCACAGAGCAAAAATTGAATAGCGCATACACGTTAACATGGGTTTGCTGTAAGTGGCATTGCTTTATACATGTTGGTCAAATGACGGATGCGTAATTCCGCTTGGAATCATTGTGCAATGATCGCGAAAATGGAATTGCGCATACACGTTAACATGGGTTTGCTGTAAGTGGCATTGCTTTATACATGTTGGTCAAAATGAAATGTGAATTATTATATATGTGAAGAATACAGTATTCTTATTTTCAATATTATACATAATAAAAACAAAATAGCAGAATACAAAAAAATAATAACATATGCCCATCAATTGATGAGAATTAAATAACACTAAAAAAAATAATTAAAGCTACAGTAAACAACATAAATGATTGAAAATAAGAGTACAGGATATATTTATCATGAATTTAATTGAGGAAACAATTAACTCATGGGACTACCAAAAGATTAATAGTTTAAAATTGATTTGCTAATAATGTAAAGATTTTAAACATGGCATGATTTGTATTAATGATATCCAATCCTCATTTAATATATTACAGATCTGGATGTTGGTGCTGGATCCTCAAGCCAGGGCTTGTCACAGTATGGTATGTCTCATTTTAATTGACATTTGTCTTAAAAACATGGACAGAACATTACATACTAAATCCACATTGTTCAATATTTATATGTATCTGCAAAATGGATTATTAAAATCTTTACAAATAAGAATAAACAAAAAAAACAAACCATAGGATTACATTGTAAGACTACTCTGATTTTTTTTCGAATTTAAGATATCCCATCTATTCTGGATAACTTAATTTTAATGTAAGATTCTTTGAATGTCCAATTTATATTCTTCCCTTGTGTATTGCTTAATCTTATTTGTATACATTTTGAAAAAAATCACACACTTTTGCATATGATTTGATATTAAAATTATAGATTCCATTATTGAAATTGATCACATCATTTAAGGGACATGCCAACTAAATTTTACATTGAATGATTTTTAAACGTGATTTTATTGTTTTGTATAAACATTTTATGAGCTACATTGGTTCAGTCTATTGTTTTAGTTCTTCTAAAAACATATTGATTTTGGTTTAGGTTAAACAATGCATTACTGCATATCCTGCTTTTTTTATGCATAAATTGGCATTGGGTCAAAAGTTAAAATCATGTGTTCAGATAACAGTAGTACATAGTTTCAAAAAGTATACAATTACACTTTTAAAGCTTCATGTCCCTTTAATAGATGAAAATTAAATAATTCCTGGGATATCCTTAAATAACATATTTGATTGGAATTGCATGCTCAATCCCATTCATTACATCAACATATGGAGTAGAGAATTCATTAACACCAACATTGTCAAATCAATATATTTTTATATTAAAGGGACACTGATCTAAAATGATTAATGTTGTCATTCAGATAGAGCATGCAATATTAAGCAATATTTAAATATAATACTATAATCATATGTGAAATATTATATTGCTAAATGTATTTTAAAATCAAGAATGTACGTTTATCTGCAGCTCAATTTTGGTTGACAAACCTGGGTTTTTATTGATGATTGGTGGATACCTTCAACAAACAATATTTATTGAATCCAATATTGCTTATCTGCCTTTAAGATTAAAATGTAGCAACATTAAAATTATAATAGGAGTCAATGTTAAATCATTTGGAACAGTTTGAACAGTGAAATCAATGATTGAAATAAATCATGTCAGTGTCCCTTTAATAAACAATAGATTCATTAATCCTTACATTCTTTGGATTAGACAATATTGATATCTAATTCACATATTCACTGTTGGAGTTACTTTATAGATATAAGCATACTCTAACAGCACCATGATTACATATTTGTACTAATCAATTTGGTTTGGTATTGTGATCAATATGTGTTGTGTCCTAAACAAGATTACTGTGCATTGCACAAATGGCTTGATGTGCCACATGTCTTTGTTTATATTTGTCAACAGCTGTTATTCAAAATGTGGTTTGTGTGTATTCTTTTAAGAACATTGATCAATGGGTATATTTAGATATGCAATAGCATCGTATGAGATGAGTTTGATGTCTAATATAGTCAGAAATTAAACATATGTTCAATACATCTTTTTTTACAGAATCCCCTTGATTCAATCAAGCATTTTTTTTTAGAATGACTGCTCTATTCTTCACATTTTCAAGTTGATTATTCTTATAAATCGATACAGATGTGATTTAGTGATATCCCAAATGTGTTCACTAATATATATCTATATCATTCATAGAGAGAGTTGATGTGGGGAGCCCAGAGGAATCCAGCACCGATGCAGAGATGCCCTTGCGGTCTTCTGGTAAGTCCATTGACTCATTTATATGTCATTGAAGTTGCATTGTTAATCAATATTATGAACATGATTCTGATGAAGCATACTATTTTAAACAAACATATAATTTACTCCTCTGATTATATATTCATTTTATTTGAATATTGAAAGATTAATAATTAAAACTTTCTTAGTCTACACCTTTGTTATTCAGAAGATGTATAGCATATGTTTGTTTCCATGTTCATTTTTGACAACAATCATCAAGTGATACACACATGAGAAATCTTAAATGTTCAATGTACTATGCTTTTATGATTTAAAAATTAATACAAACAATAAATTAAAAATCTGAATCATTGAGAATAACAAATCTAATGTCATTTGTATGCTCCATCAAAATGATGTAAATCATAACTTTGGGTGTGTATATCTTTAATGCAACATTGATGTGTATCTTTGAGCAACAGTAACATATGTTATAATATATGATCTTAACGTGTACACAACATGTTATGTTTTACAGAGATTGATTTAACATGTGGGACGGAGGAGGAAGAGACTCCCTTGAAGTCTGATGGTATGTGAAATATATCTAACATGTTTCCAACATGTTGCTTTATTCTAAATCATTTTATTGAAGACATTCTAAGTCTACAGCTTTTGCACTTTAAAAAGGAATATTATTTGTCTGTTCAAATACACTACTGCCCCCTTTATATATCAGGCATCATGAAGATATGCTTGGATTTGTTTAAATATTTGGAATTGAAATTCATGCCATCATGATGTCACATGCATATTCTAGGCCAAACCACAATAATATTTTTTTAATTGTACAGACAGTCATTGCTATTCATCTGAGTGCCTATATGCATACCATATCCTCATGTCATCATTGTTTAGAAATTCAAACACACTTCTAAGTATATTGCAAACAAAATCAAGTTGAAATGAGTTGATTTGATTTCATTATGTATGAGATGTTAATATATTTATTATATTTATTTCAGATGGATCCTCCGCTTCTGGACATCATTGTTCCTCCCCTGCCCAGTCCCCTGGCCAGCCCCCTGCCCAGCCCCCTGCCCAGTCTTCTGGCCAGCCCCCTGTCCAGTCCCCTGCCCAGCCCCCTGCCAAGCCCCCTGCCCAGCCCGGCCCTTCCCATTTGTCCTGTTCTATACCTCCCAAAAAATGCCCCTTCGTCCCCCTTTGCCGCTCTCCCCGTCTTTTGGCCCGTACAGCTAGCCCAGCTGCCCAGCCCCCAACTCACCACTCCCCAGCTGTACGGGCTACCCCAGAGCACCAGCCCATCCCTCCCCAACCCAATCCCATCCCACCCCAACCCAATCACATCCCTCCGCAACCCAATCCCATCCCTCCACAACCCAATCCCATCCCTCCCCCCTGTCTCAACCTTCATTGTCCTGGGTGTCGGATTGTCCTTCCCAGGCACAGCTGTAAGTATCATTCAAAATCAATATTATAAGATACTTAAAGGTACACTGAATGAAAAAATTTAAATTGTGATTCAAACAGAGCATGCAATGTTAATCAAATTTATAATTTACTACTCTTATCAATTATTCTTCATTCTCTTGCTATCTTTATTGAAACAAAGAAATGCCTATAATTTTTTTTATTCAAATAAAATATTGACATATTTCTTTATTGTTGGATGAATGTATCCATCAATCAGCAGGGACAACCAAAGTTGATAACCAAAAATGGCCTGCCCTATAAACTTACATTCTTGCATTTAAAATATAGCTAGAGAATTCTAACATTTAAAGAATACGAGTAAATTAATAATTTCTTTTAATGTCATGCTCTATCTGAATCAGTAATTAAAATATTTAGGTTTACTGTCCCTTTAATTTGATATCACTACATATACCAATCACCACTATTTGGATCCAACAATGTATGTACAAATGTGCATACATTATCTCTTGTATAACCCAGTGGGAATGTAATTTCTTCTGGTTGCTATGTTTACACAGCTTGTCCTCAACGCCAAAATGTTTAAGGATAGGTGTGCCTACCACAGTATAACAAAAATCTTTAAATTGCTAATGTAAGTACAATGTAAATCCTTTAACAAGATTTTAGACACTCAAGCTGTAAAAGTGGATCATCAAAAACCAATTAAAGGGGACAACATGTTGGATTAAAATGTCCATTTAATGGTTTAGGTCTGTCTGAAGAACATATTTCATGTGTAAATAATCAATGTCAACAAATTAATTTAAAGAATGATTTGTCTTTATGATGGCAATATATCTTTGCTTTTTATTTTGTCTGTTGTTTAATTATCATTAATATTTGTTTTTTTCTTTATTTTAGGCTGTGACTCAACATGGCTCATGCTAGAAGGTATAGCACGTGTAGAGCAGGCCGTGTTGAGGAACGCAGCTGTCCTGAGAGGGATGGCCGACACCATGCAGGCCCAGCTAAAGGTTCAGCATATGACTCTACGTCAGATGAGGCGGTGGAACTCAATGCTTGAATCTGTAGCTGGACAGGCACAGGACGATGAAGGGGATGACCAGTAAGTGGAGGATCTGGAGATACTCCAAGGGCGCTGATAAGAATCCTCCGTCCACATGTTGATGTTTGTTTTTATGGTTGCCATTTGGCTTTTTTTTCTGTTTATTGTTGTGCCTGTTGCACTCTTTTACCTTGTCATATGTCTCCAATGGGGCTATGCTGGCCCTTGGCAACTCTCTTCATGGACTGTGATGCACTCTGTTACCTTGTCAAATGGCTCCAATGGGGCTATGCTGGCCTTTGGCAACTCTCTTCATGGACTGTGATGCACTCTGTTACCTTGTCATATGGCTCCAATGGGGCTATGCTGGCCCTTGGCAACTCTCTTCATGGACTGTGATGCACTCTGTTACCTTGTCATATGGCTCCAATGGGGCTATGCTGGCCCTTGGCAACTCTCTTCATGGACTGTGATGCACTCTGTTACCTTGTCATATGTCTCCAATGGGGCTATGCTGGCCCTTGGCAACTCTCTTCATGGACTGTGATGCACTCTGTTACCTTGTCATATGGCTCCAATGGGGATATGCTGGCCCTTGGCAAGTCTCTTCATGGACTGTGATGCACTCTGTTACCTTGTCATATGTCTCCAATGGGGCTATGCTGGCCCTTGGCAACTCTCTTCATGGACTGTGATGCACTCTGTTACCTTGTCATATGGCTCCAATGGGGCTATGCTGGCCCTTGGCAACTCTCTTCATGGACTGTGATGCACTCTGTTACCTTGTCATATGTCTCCAATGGGGCTATGCTGGCCCTTGGCAAGTCTCTTCATGGACTGTGATGCACTCTGTTACCTTGTCATATGGCTCCAATGGGGCTATGCTGGCCCTTGGCAACTCTCTTCATGGACTGTGATGCACTCTGTTACCTTGTCATATGGCTCCAATGGGGCTATGCTGGCCCTTGGCAAGTCTCTTCATGGACTGTGATGCACTCTGTTACCTTGTCATATGGCTCCAATGGGGCTATGCTGGCCCTTGGCAACTCTCTTCATGGACTGTGATGCACTCTGTTACCTTGTCATATGGCTCCAATGGGGCTATGCTGGCCCTTGGCAACTCTCTTCATGGACTGTGATGCACTCTGTTACCTTGTCATATGGCTCCAATGGGGCTATGCTGGCCCTTGGCAACTCTCATCATGGACTGTGATGCACTCTGTTACCTTGTCATATGGCTCCAATGGGGCTATGCTGGCCCTTGGCAACTCTCTTCATGGACTGTGATGCACTCTGTTACCTTGTCATATGGCTCCAATTTTCCTGATCTTTACCAGATTATTTATAAACGTTGTTGATGTTTTCTGACATACTAATAAAAGACAAGTCATTGCACAATTCTTTGTCCTCCTTATTCATGTCATTGATTGAAATCTCTAGTTTATCTTGTTGATCCTTAAAGGGACCTACCAAAAATAATGGTGTTTCCTGAATCATATATGTAATACAATTGTAAATGACTTTAAGATTAACATCTCCAATGTAATTTTTATTTTTGTCTTTATATATTTTTCTAAACGCTTTATCATTGCATGGTTATGATTATTATAGTAATTATTTTATATATGTATATATAGATTGTTATATATGTATATTTCAAATTTCACATCCATGTGTGTATTTATAAACTCTGCATGAATTGATGCACCTTTAACAAATGATCTGAGGATTGATCCAATTATATAATCCCTGTAAAGTGTTCATTTTATTGAAATAGTATTGTCTCTGTGTATCCTCTTTTTAAAAATAAAAATCATGTCCCTTTAAGTGATGGTGAGCACAATTGTTAATGAATGTATTTCCATTTCTAAAGCGTTTTTGTCCTTTTTACATGAACAAGGACATATAATCTTATTAATAAACAATCTTATTGTAATGTTGACAGCACATGTATTTCATTTTCAATTCTATCTTATTGTAAAAGTGTAACCAAATCAATCTCTGTGTGTAATGCGCATATTTTAGATGAGGAATATGTTTTTCAAAATATTGTTAAAAAATACTTCTCCTCCCATATATGGCTATAGGTAGTCTGACCATATTTCAACTTGAATAAATGACACGTTTGATCAATACATGTGTCATTATTGTTATTCCAAAACAATCTAAACATATCTTAAAACATCAATGGCATATGTATTTCTCATGTGTATATTTTTAATGTTAAAGATATACACCATAGCTATAGTTAAAGGGACAGTCAAGTCAGAAAAGATGATTCATGATTTCGTGACATTCCTAGATAGCAATCTAGACACATACTAGTTACAAAAATATAAATACGTTTCTTATTGATATGCCAAGCTGTCAATTGAGTCCTTGTATTGGCTGCGTTTTTTCAGCGATCTCGGATGCGCCATGTTGCTTAAGACGTCACCTGCCAGGCTGTCCAATGATTCCTTGTATTGACTGACGTTTTTACGCGATCAAGGATGCACCTTTTATTGGATGGCGTTTTTACGCGATCAAGGATGCGCCTTTTTTTTGTTTGCATTCTTACATGATCAAGAATGTGCCTTTTATTGGATTGCGTTCTTACGTGATCAAGAATGTGCCTTTTATTGGATTGCGTTCTTACGTGATCAAGGAAGCGCCATGTTAATTAAGACGTCACATGCAAAGGTAAAAAAACGTCTGATTGTATTAAGTAGTCCCGCAATATTTGTTTGTGCACGTTAAACACGTTTGTGAATGAAGCCAAGTTTAAAAACATGGCGAATATGGATTGTTTGCATCATGTTACATTGTTGACCTATAGCTGATAAAGACCACCACATTCTCTTTTGCTGGATGTCTGGTTGAATAAACGAACGGAAGCAAAATGTTTTCATGCATATGATATTTCGAGGCAAGTGCAAATCTCTATAGTCCATGTTGTTTAATATGTTTGTCAACAATATGTTTCTTTTTATGAAAAATGACTGTTGTGTTTAATGTTAAAGATATCTAATTCATAAATATGCGCTATTGTGTTAGAATAAAGTAATCAATATGCATTTATCTTTATCATATGCTAAATATATGATGCCGACTTCTAAATGTAATTTCGTCGTATATTTTATTAAAGGTTCATTAGACACTCACATTATAAATCAAAATATTTGTCTCTAGTTAGATAGTCCATTGTTTAACAAATACACGTCTCATTTTTCTTCTGTTCAAATAAAATGTTAGTAATTTTCAGACTCCTCGCCAAGCCTCTAAGTTTCATGTGAGTACCATCTCCAGCTTTCTCCTGTTTGTGTAAAGGGTCTTTTCATATGTTAATGATGGGGTATTGTCTTGTTTTACGGTTGTAATGGGGGTTCATCTATATTTTCAATAGAGCTAACCCGATTTTCTTTGAAAGTGTTTAAAGCTTTGTAATATTGATATCAGTATATGTTAATCTTGTTGTTTCTAGTAGTGTCTATTACATACAGTTCTGTTAAAAATATAGTATACTGTCCCTTTAATGCAAATGTTTATTTTTGTATCAAGTATGAGTTCCACATTGGTTAATCTCCAAATATATTATTGTTAGCATATTTTCACCCCCCACTCCTAAAAGGACTTTAAACCATATTCATTGTTAAAACAAATGTCTTTATAAAAATAAATTAACACAATAATGTCTCTTTAAGAAAATAGACTTTATTTAACACGTCAATATAAATCTGTTTTCAATATTTATTGTTTGAACAAGTACATGTAGATATACCAACAATCTGAAAATATTATATGTTAGCATATGTAATTGTGTTAAAGGGACAGTTTAGAAAACAAATCATGTTTTGCATTATTATAAAATTCAATTTTGTAATATCAATGATATCAAAGGTTTCTCACCAATTAATCATTTGTCTGTGTTTATTTTAATTTGCTAGCTAAACCTATGAGGTTCATGTGCTCATTTCTTAGAGCTTGAAGAGTGCATGTAATCATTATGCAATTTGACCACTAGAGGGCATTTGGATAGCATTTGTATATCTAAAACCTTGTGCTCATACAGCATATTTACCATGTATTGATCATTGATGTCTAAAATGTTGTTATGTCAGAACAACAAATAAGTGGTCTTTTTTCATAGGCATAGATACAAGGGTAAGCACATAAGTCACACATATTTCTCCATGTTTTGTTGTTTCCAACTTGATAATGCGTAATACAGTGTTTTCTTTGTAATCAATCATTTTCTGACTGTCCCTTTAAGCTGTGTATTGGCATTCAAACAGTAATATGCCATCATGGATAATTGTAATGGTAATTTTGTTTGCGATTTGGGAAACAGTTTGGACATCACATCACAGAAACCAATCAATATTATGAACAAGGATAGGTTTTTTGATGTGGTTTTCACACACTTATAACCCACACTCTGCAAACAAACTGCCTCCATGGACCCGGTCCCATAGAAGTAGATTATATACAGAGTGTGGTCCACAAGTGTATGAAAACCACATCATTACATACCTATCCATTACACATTAAATAAAAATAACATTAAACATGAAAACAAATACTTCCTTCCTCTTCCTTCCCCTCTTCCCACGGGGCTGAGGCTCTGGGAGGGTCAACTGCCGACTCCGACGAGTTCTCATTGGATATGTTGTGGGAAGAGTGGAAGGAAGACTACTGGGACGACCAAGGTGAGGAGGAGGAGATGGCCCGGCAGGAGGAGATGGCCCGGCAGGAGAAGATGGCCCGCAGGAGAAGATGGCCCGGCAGGAGAAGATGGGCCGGCAGGAGAAGATGGCCCGGCAGGAGAAGATGGCCCGGCAGGAGAAGATGGCCCGGCAGGAGAAGATGGCCCAGCAGCAGGAGGCCCAGCAGCAGGAGGCGGACCAGGAGGCAGACCAGCATGCGCCTCCCGGAAGAAATTAAACATCTCTTGGTGGAGATTAAAGTTTCTGTTTTGGCCTTCTTCTATTCGAGTAAGGATGTTTATTATTTGGTTTTGGCCTTCAATGATTTTGTTTTGTCCTTCAAGAATTCTAGTTCGGCCTTCTATATTTTGTATCCGGGAGTTACGCATCTGGTCAATGTAGTCTAGTAGAACCCGCACCTCCGCTATTTCCTCTTGTTGTGCTTGGCGGGGTGCCCGTGCACGGCGGGGTGCCCGTGCACGGCGGGGTGCGGGTCCTTGAGGGGCCTCTGGTTCCGCGGCCTCTTCCTCTGGTTCCGGGGCCTCTTCCTCTGCTTCCGTGGCCTCTTCGTCACGGGGGGCCTCTTCCCTCCGAGGTGGAAATTCATCCCCACCACTCTCATCCCGGGGAAAAGGAGGAGCCTGTATTTGCTGTGCTGCCTCCTCCCCAGACTCTGTATATTTGAAAAAGAAAGAAATGTATATATTAGCATATTTCCAAATAAAGCTTTAAATTACTTAGCTTACGATACAATTACAAATGTAGCCTCATTAATCCACTTTGAAATCTAACAATCAATACGATTTCCGCATTTTCTAAACCGTGTTTGTGATATCTCTGTTCAATCTGAATGTTTTAGCGTTTGTTTTCAGTCTGTTTAAATGCACACCTAACCTATAGCCTAGATACTGATGTAACCGCAAAGTAATTGTGAATGCGTGTAAACAACGTTATAGCATTAATCTGAGCCTTAAAGGGACATGAAACCCAATGTTTTATCTTTCA
Organism: Bombina bombina; assembly: GCF_027579735.1. NCBI lineage: Eukaryota > Metazoa > Chordata > Amphibia > Anura > Bombinatoridae > Bombina > Bombina bombina. Next base: position 831,629,691 of record NC_069503.1, on the reverse strand, counting down.
TGATTTAGAAGCATACAATTATAATCAACTTTCTAATGTACTTTTCTTATCTAATTAGCTTCATTCTCTGGATATTCTTTGCTGAAAAGCATATCTAAATATGCTTAGAAGATGCTGATTGGTAGCTGAATATAGCTGCCTCCTGTGATTGGTTCACCGTGTGCATGGCTATTTCTTCATTAAAGTATATCTAAAGAATGAATCAAATTAGGTAATATAAGTAAATTTGAATGTTTTGTCAAATTGTATTCTCTACCTCAATCATGAAAGTAAAGGTTTGCGTATAGTGTCCCTTGAAATACATTCGTATGTGAATTTATTCTTAAATGAGCTTACCATCAGATGAGAATGGCAGGTTCCCGGTATCAATTCCTTCGATACCGACTACATCCACCTCGGAGATGCTGGGATTCAACATTTCCTCCCATCGGCAGTAATCGATTTCCAGTGCAGGGCCGCCACCGGTTCCTGCGGCATGTCAGGCCTCCAGGCTTAACTTTTTCTTAAGATACATCTTGCAGTCCCGGTATCGATGTTTTATAGAGTCCATATCTCTATTCCATCCACCGACTGCATTGACTGCATTCCTTATCTAATGCCAGAGCTTCCTCTTCTCAGTCGGGGTGGTCTTCTGATGCTGCAGCCTCCTATACCTGGCCATATAGGCTTCTACGAGGGCCTCCTTCTCCTCCATCGAAAACCTCGCCTCCCTAGTCGCCTTGGCCTTCCCCTGTGACGATGCCCTCTGTTTCCCGGACTGTGAAGCCCTACTCTGTCCGCCACTGGGCCCAGCCACTTGTTTATCTTGAACCAAGTGGCTGGGTCCACCCACCGCTTCCACCCCCGCTTCCTGCCCCCCTTCCTGCCCCCCTTCCTGCCCTGTTCCTCTCCCCCTCCCTCTCCTCCCCCCTCTACCTCTCCCCTGGCTGCCCTCCATCTGTTCCCTAAACTAAACCCCAACTAAGCAAACAAAAAGTGAGTGTGATCAAATGAAAGGGGGTCAAAATAAAGAACTAAAAAGACCAAAAAAAGTGATGAAAGTGTGAAAGGGATATAAATAAAAGAGGGTAAGGAGTATTTAAATGAACAAAATGAAGAAGAAGACTAAAAGGAGGATATGTAAACTAAATGTAACTATGGGATGGGTATGGGATGGGGTATGGGATAACAGTAAATGGGATGAAAGGGAATGGGACTACAGGGAATGGGGTATGGAGTGTAGTATGAGAGGGTATGGGGTATGGAGTGTATGTAGTGTTATTGATAAGTGTATGTATGTATTGAATGTGTTTGCGTGTAAATGTGTTAAGTGTACAGAAAAAGCACTCGCTCGCTAACTCACACTACTACTAATTCTCACTAACTCACACTACTACTAATTCTCACTAACTCACACTACCACTAACTCTCACTAACTCCCACTATCACTAACTCTCACTAACTCACACTACCACTAACTCACGCTTCCACTAACTGACTCTATCACACTACCACTAACTCTCACTAACTCCCACTACCACTAACTCACTCACGCTCCCACTAACTGACTCTCTCCCACCCCCACTAACTCCCACTTCCACTAACTCACTCACGATAACACTAACAACTGACTCTCTCACACTAACACTAACTCACTCATAATAATGCTCAAACTCTCTAATCTTAAACCTCCAATCTCCAAAGACCCACCAGCAACACAGTCAAAGACGCCATGCTTGTGTGGTGCTTATATACTCTGTGTAAATGTTTAATGATGTACCGATTTGCATTGTAAATTGTGTTCAGGTGTGCTTTATTAGTAATTATTATTTGTGCAAGGTGTATTAGGTGTGTGAATTTGCGCATGCTCATTTTGAGTTAGTATTTGTGGAATGTGTAGAATGCGATGATGTCATAGTGCTCGTTTTCTATAACATTGACCAATAGTATTATGTTTAAATGTGAATTTGCGATGGTGTGGTATTAGTGAAGTGTTGTATATGTATGTTTGTCCTAATATATAGTGATATTGAATGCGATTATTTTGCTAGTGTATGTATTTTTTTTTTCCTTGTTGTTATTTTGCGTATTTCCGCATCTTAAAGTATATGCGTATTCCCTGTATTTTATTTAATAAAAATTCCCCTCGCTTGTGAATGTGTAATGCTTATGTGCTTTGTTTAGTGATTGTTGTTGTGACATTTGCGGCGTGTTATTGTTGTGCATGATGTGGTATGCGTCATATGACCGAGCTGTGTGTGTTTCTCGCGAGATCGAGTGTTAGGTGAAAAAAGCGTGTTTGTTTGCTTTTCCATTGATCTCTATGGGAGACTGTCAAATATATATATATATATATATATATATATATATATATATATATATATATATTTCATAGTGTGGTTCTATCTTATATTACATTACAGAGATACCTTACTACATAATTGTCTATACCAGTGATGATTGAAGAGTTACAAAATTTTGGTGTTATTTCAGAATAAAGTTGAGATCTAGTTCACTGTTCAGACCTGTGGGGGCAAATGTACCAAAATTATAGATTAGCTCAGCTTCTTGTCTTAATCATTTCTCTTCCAAGTTCCCTCGTCTACCATCTAATTCTATCTTCTTTCTCCCCCAATATTTGAAATCCTCTGTTTTCCCTTGATGTACTTCTGTGAAGTGTCTATATAAATTTGTATCTCTCCTATTATGTTCAATTCCCAATAGATGTTCTCTTATATGGTCTCTCAACTTCCTACTGGTTTGGCCAAAGTATGTTAAATTGCAGCTACATTGTACTAGATATATTATATTAGTTTCTGAACATCTAATTATTCCATTTATTTTTAGATGTTTGCCTGTTTTATCTGATTTTTCAAAGTTATCTGTTCAATTTTTCTTAACTCTAAGATGGCCTTTGGGTATATTATTTTTCCATGTTTTGTGATGGCAACTTTTCGAATCAACATAGTTATTGGAGTCCACTTTCTTGAAATATGTTCTAGTCTTTATTTCCTCATTTATAATTTTAACTTCAATATCTAGAAAATTGATTTTCTTATTACTTGATTCATGGGTAAATGATAGGCCAAGTTCATTGGTGTTCAAATCCTCTATGAACAAATCAAGCAATTCTATATCCCCTCTCCAATTTATAAACACATCATCTATATAGCGTCTATAGAGCACAAGATTCGCACCCCATGGGCCACTTTCAAAGAAATCTTTCTCAAAGTAGCCCATGAATAAATTGGCATAACTGGGTGCGAATCTTGTGCCCATAGCTGTTCTCTGTATCTGTAAAAAATATTTTTCATCAAATTTAAAATAATTTTTATTGAGAATGAACTCTATGCAATCTAACAAAAATTTGAGTTATATAGTTGACATTTCAGGATCAAGCTGTAAATAGTGTTCAACTGCTAATATGCCCAAGTTATGTTGTATGTTGTTATGTTGTATAATGCACTGGCATCACAAGTTACAAGGATATAATCCTTTTCCCACTTGACAGTGTTCAGTATATTTAAGAATTAGGTAGAATCTGCTAGATTTGATGGTAAATCTTTGACATATTTCTGAAGGAAGTGGTCTATATAATGAGATAAATTAAAGGTTATTGAGTCTATACCTGAAATTATTGGGCGTCCTGGTGGACACTGCAAGTTTTTATGAATTTTCGGTATAAAGTAAAAAATAGGTTTTCTAAAATTCTTTAACACAAAATTATACTCTGCATCATTGAGTAATCCACTGGAATGTGCTCTTCCAAGAAGATCTTGTTTTCAAATTAAATACAATGTTTAAACAAGAGTGGTATGATATTTTGGAAAAAAACACCACTAGACTTAATAGGGGTTATTAATAAAGCGAGAACTTTGGCATTAGATACTCTAGATGAAGATATTCTTAAACATAAAAATATCCTTGAAACAAAAAATAAAGATATGATGTATACAAACAAACAAAAAGAATTAATTTCTAAATTAGAAGAATTTCAAAGTGAAATTCTAAAGATAAAATGGAATACATTTGAAAGAGATCAGGAAGATTACAATATAGAAATCTTAATGGGGCAAGAACAAGATGTGACTTTCAAAAAAAGTGTAACTCTTTTCAGTAAATAGAAATAAATCCATATGAAGGATAGTAATGAACAAGATTAAAATTTTGCACAACATATGTCAAAAGGAGATAAGCCACAATTAAATTACAATACAAATAAAAATAGTAAGACAGGATACAGAAAGGAAAAAAATCACCATAGGTATAAACAGACAAAGAGTCAACAACACAAAATGGTAACATATACAATTGGAGAAATCATAATGGATCCAATAGAGGAACATATAGAAATAACTTTAATCATTAGAATCCTGATCAAAACTATAGATTTCTAAGAAATCATAATCCAAGATTCGAGTCTTATAGATACAGAGAGTCAAATTATCCACAACATAGAGAATACAGAAATTATGAACATAGATATTATGAGTATAGGGAACCATATTATTACAGGCCGAACACCATCCATTTTAATACTAGACAAAATGAGTCTAGTTCCAATAGACAAGGGACACATAGAGAAAGAATGAACTACTATCACAATGACAATGGAAATCATAATTATACAGACAACAGGAGACATAGGGCTCCATGTACTAAGCAGTCAGCGAGCAACCCGCAACAAATCTCGCGTCAAAACTCGCAAACTGATACAAAGCCGTCAATTATGTTAAAACTTGCATCTTTAAAATTGCGAGCGTACTTATCCGCCAAACCTCGCTACCTCTCCATTTTTCACTGTAATTAGACACATTTGACCACCAACTCGCCAAAAACGAATGTACTAAAAAATCTATTTGTCCGCTCGCGTTAATCTCCGCCCCCACCTCATTATTTTTGCCTCGCCACCTTTTAGGTGGCGGGCAAGGTACAAAACAATAGGAAAGTCACTCTAGACGCCAGTCTAGACATATATAAAAGGCAGTAATATCAGCATTGTACTTACATTGTTCATTTCAGCAGCTATGGAGAGAATTCTGTATTTGTTTATTCTCTGTGTGATGCAAATCCGGGCTAGAAGACAGAATACTGGAAATGTTGCTAATCGTATGGTTAGAAGAAGGAGAGTTTGTGTCCCCCGTGTATTCCTTCCACGGGTTGGTTTGCACGGCCTTTCTGACCGAGAGATCATACAAAGATTCCGGCTTGATCGTGAATCGATATTACACCTGTATCGAGAGATTGAAGATCATTTGGAGCCAATGACGGCTCGTTCACAAGCTATTCCGGGACTTCTGAAACTATTAGCTGCATTGCATTTTTTTGCAACACGCTACCTCTCCATTTTTCACTGTAATTAGACACATTTGACCACCAACTCGCCAAAAACGAATGTACTAAAAAATATATTTGTTCGCTCGCGTCAATCTCCGCCCCCACCTCATTATTTTTGCCTCGCCACCTTTTAGGTGGCGGGCAAGGTACAAAACAATAGGAAAGTCACTCTAGACGCCAGTCTAGACATATATAAAAGGCAGTAATATCAGCATTGTACTTACATTGTTCATTTCAGCAGCTATGGAGAGAATTCTGTATTTGTTTATTCTCCGTGTGATGCAAATCCGGGCTAGAAGACAGAATACTGGAAATGTTGCTAATCGTATGGTTAGAAGAAGGAGAGTTCGTGTCCCCCGTGTATTCCTTCCACGGGTTGGTTTGCACTGCCTTTCTGACCGAGAGATCATACAAAGATTCCGGCTTGATCGTGAATCGATATTACACCTGTATCGAGAGATTGAAGATCATTTGGAGCCAATGACGGCTCGTTCACAAGCTATTCCGGGACTTCTGAAACTATTAGCTGCATTGCATTTTTTTGCAACAGGCTCCTTTCAGGCAGTTTCTAGCGTCATTATTGGAATGAGTCAATCTGCTTTTTCACACCACTTATCCAAAGTAATAGGGGCTATGATGGTTATTTTTCATTGATATGTTTGTTTGCCATCTACCCCTGAAGAATGGCAATCTATCAAGTCAAATTTCTATAGGATGGCTGGGATGCCCAATGTCCTAGGTGCCATAGACTGTACCCATGTTGCTGTAAGACCACTTCAAGCTCGTGAGGAGATCTATAGGAATAGAAAGCATTTCCATTCCTTGAATGTCCAGATGGTCTGTGACCCCAACATGAGGATTATCAGTGTCCGTTCTAACTTTCCTGGCTCCTGTCATGATTCTTACATCTTAAGGCAAACTGGGTTATACCGGAAGTTCGAGGACGGAAATATGCCTGAAGGATGGCTTCTAGGTAAGCATAACTGGCGTCTAATTTGTCTCTCATTTCAAAGTACAAAAATTGCGCCCAATTTGTCGACTGTAATCTGTATACTTTAAATTTGTATTGTATAGTTCTCAATCTTTATAATTATTCTTATATTAATATTTATATTTATTATATCTTCTATTAGGAGATGGAGGGTACTCATGTACAGAATGTTGACTCCCTATAACAACCCACAGACCAGAAGTCAAGTACGTTTCAATGAAGCTCACCGATCTACCAGGGGGGTTATTGAGAGGACTTTCGGTCTTTTGAAAATGTGGTTTCGATGTCTTGATCGTTCTGGTGGTGCTATGCAGTATGCACCAGAGAAAGTTGCAAAAATTATATTGGTTTGCTGCATACTGCACAATATAGCAATTAAAAGAGGCTGTCCATTAGAAGATGAAGATCCAATAGATGCTGATGATTTACCTGAAGAAATATGTGTAGACCAAGCTAATAGGCGTGGTATGGCAACAAGGGACATGGTTTCAGAACAATATTTTGAAGATTAAAAAGTTTCGGTTGATCAATAAAAAACCTTCTTTATTAACTTGTCTTCTCCTTTTTTTATAAGAATTACGGTTATTAAAAATCACTCATGATAAACAGTTAAATACATAACAGTTGTTGCTCTTCAATTATCAAAGGTTTCAAATCAATAAAGTTTATGATCAAAGTTGTTAGAGACAATATATTATAGGTAATACATTGTCTTTGTGACATCACACTAGTGTCTACAGCTGCTCTCACTCTTTTACATTATGTGATTAGTGTAATGTAATCCCTCCATTGCTGATCCAGATGAAGCCATATCGAATTTGTAAATAAAGATCACAAAAAAGAGCGCTCTGTAATTACTCTCCAAAAAATTTGGAACAATAATAAAGTTCTTTAGAAAAGTTGTACATTTATAGGAGCAAAATTCTATTCCCGCGACTACTATGACGTTCATGACACCTTGCATGTCACGTGTTAACAATTGGCCAGACAAGTACATCAGCTTAGTCGCGGAGAGCGAGGCGTCAAATTTATCAATATTCCGCCACTGCTCACAGCGGGCTAGACATGTCTATTTATTGTGGGATTATTAGTACATAGCAACAGCGGACACCATTTCGCCCGCGTCGAGTAACGGCGAGTTTAGCCGCATCTAAAATGACGGATGAATTGACGGCTTAGGACATGGCTTAGTACATGGAGCCCATAATCAGACTGATGAAAGTTCTAAATATAGAGATAGAATGATAGAACAGACATAGAATACAAAGGTCCAATAAAGAACAGATATAAATCGTTAGAAGAGGAGGATAATCACATGAATATGGTGAATGAAGAACCAAGTACTTCAAGCGATTTTTTAGAATTAGGCAGTGCAAATACACACGATCTCCCAAAGGGGAAAAGAAGAAGAGAGGTAATAGAGGTAGAGGAAAGGGACATCTGTCTGTAACATATGAACAACATAATAGTAAAACAATTAAGAAAAAAAAGAAAATAAAAAGAATGTGACACAAAGTATATTTAATATAAGTGGAATTAGTCTGACAGAACAGCAAGAAAACATACTGGGTAAAGGATTATCATTTGCCCCATCTACTAAACTCAATAAATTTGAACATCTAATTAATATCAATCAGTTTGTAAGAAAATGAACCCTCAAAAAATATTTTATAAAAAACCCGATTTTAAAAAATTAGAGTCAAGAAAAACAATACTTTAAACCAGTGGAAAAATTTACACATACTAATTTTAAACAAAAATCCACATTTTTCCCAAGCAATGAAAAAGGAAGTTTTATCGAATTGTTTGAAAAATTAGTCAAACAAGATATAGATAGTATTGATCAGTCTAAAGCAAGTAACAAAAGTTTGAACTGGAATCTCTCATTGAAAGAAAAATACATTCTAAAAGATCTACAAAGAAGGGATGACCTAGTGATTAAACAGGCGGATAAGGGTGGAGGGATAGTGATAATGAACAAAAATAACTATTTAGAGGAAGCCCATAGAATACTGGAAGATTCTAAAACTTATAAGAAATTAAAAAATGATCCAGGTGACATACTTTTCACAAATACAAGATCTTCTTGGAAGAGCACATTCCAGTGGATTACTCAATGATGCAGAGTATAATTTTGTGTTAATAAAGAATTTTAGAACACCTATTTTTTACTTTATACCGAAAATTCATAAAAACTTGCAGTGTCCACCAGGACGCCCAATAATTTCAGGTATAGACCCCATAACCTCTAATTTATCTCATTATATAGACTACTTCCTTCAGAAATATGTCAAAGATTTACCATCATATCTAGCAGATTCTACCCAATTCTTAAATATACTGAACACTATCAAGTGGGAAAAGGATTATATCCTAGCAACTTGTGATGTCAGTGCATTATACACCAACATACAACATAACTTGGGCATATTAGCAGTTGAACACTATTTACAGCTTGATCCTGAAATGTCAACTATGCAACTCAAATTTGTATTAGATTGCATAGAGTTCATTCTCAATAAAAATTTAAATTTGTTGAAAAATATTTTTTACAGATACAGGGAACAGCTATGGGCACAAGATTTGCACCCAGTTATGCCAATTTATTCATGGGCTACTTTGAGAACGATTTCTTTGAAAGTGGCCCATGGGGTGCGAATCTTGTGCTCTATAGACGCTATATAGATGACGTGTTTATAATTTGGAGAGGGGATATATAATTGCTTGATTCGTTCATTAAGGATTTGAACACCAATGAACTTGGCCTATCATGTACCCATGAATCAAGTAATAAGAAAATCAATGTTCTAGATATTGAAGTTGAAATTATAAATGAGGAAATAAAGACTAGAACATATATCAGAGTTAAGAAAAATTGTACAGATAACTTGAACAACAGTCGAAAATTTTAATAGATAGATTCAAACAAAAGGGTTATAAAGGGGAGACAATTGAACAAATGGCTGAAAATATTAAGGAGGTAGACAGGAGTACTTTGTTAAACAAAGTACAAAAAGTTAACATAAAAGGAAATTATGAACAAATATTTGAAAGACAGATAATTGCCACATATTCAGAACAACATAAAGCATTTGAAAAGATAGTTAAAAAACATTGGTCCTTATTACTAAAAGATCCAATTATTGGACACACACTAGGGAAGACTCCAAAATGTATCTATAAAAATGCAAAAAAAAATAAAAATATGCTAGCTCCCAGTGAGTATAGAAAGAACAAAATATCTTTTAACAAATATGTTAAAGATCTTTAAGGAAACATAATAGAAGGTTTCTTTCCCTGCCAGCAATGTAAGTCTTGCATAGTTAGTACTAAGTTAAAAAGTATAAAATCAGATAAAACAGGCAAACATCTAAAAATAAATGGAATAATTAGATGTTCAGAAACTAATATAATATATATAGTACAATGTAGCTGCAATTTAAAATACTTTGGCCAAACCAGTAGGAAGTTGAGAGACCGTATAAGAGAACATCTATTGGGAATTGAACATAATAGGAGAGATACAAATTTATATAGACACTTCACAGAAGTACATCAAGGGAAAACAGAGGATTTCAAATATTGGGGGATAAAGAAGATAGAATTAGATGGTAGACGAGGGAACTTGGAAGAGAAATGATTAAGACAAGAAGCTGAGCTAATCTATAATTTTGTACATAGATATATTAGGTTAGCCATTTTATTAAGCTAAGTAATATTTTTTTCATTTAAAGTAAGCGGCTAGTATAAAGAATTTATAAATGAAGTTATAAATAAAATTAGAATACTGGTACAAAATACTGAGTGTGAACAAAATAATACTATCAAAAATGTAAGCTTAGCGAAAATGTATAGTTGGTATATAAACAATCTGATTAACCAATAGGAATATAATGAAAATAAACATCCATGGAATGATGAAAGGGTTAAATAAGCATATAAAATGGAGGAGCGGTAGGATAGGAACATCTTGATAAAGGCTCTGAGCTGCTGAAATGCGTAGACGTTCTACTACACAGCTCCTGACTTGGACACAACACAAAGAACAACTCCCATAACCAGTTCTTTCAATGTGCTATCAAGTGCACATACTGAAGCAGTAGGAGTTCAGAGATAATCACAGCAGTTTACAGCTTTTTGAATAAATGCACGCATTTTCAGCATTTGCCACTGATTGGATCTAACACACCGGCAGCTCTCACGGTTCAAGTGATTCATTCGGGCGAAGACGCAGAAGAAAGAGTGAGTACACTTAACACGCTAAATCCTAGGCCTAGATTTAGAGTTTGGCGGTAGCCGTGAAAACCAGCGTTAGAGGCTCCTAACGCTTGTTTTTACCGCCCTCCGGTATTTAGAGTTTAGTTACCGACACTCAAAAATCTCCCAACGCACAAATCTCTACCGACAGCTCAGACCCAGTAGTTAACATCTACCGACAAAATAAACATCCAAGAATCACAAAACAAATATTACACAAAGTACACTTACACTCATACAAACACTACACTATATTTATTTTTCAGATTTAATATTTTTTCTTCAAAATAGAAAGGATCAAAGTTGCGAGATCTCGGGTGTTAGAAAAAAAACAACACAAATCCATTTTGCCATTGACTTACATTGACACACGGGAAAACACACTCATATAGCTTCATATAACTAATAATATTATCACAAACATACACTCATCGATGCATACAAACAATATACACCACATTACATACACAAACAAGTTATTTATTACAAAATGAACACGATTTAGCTACTTTTTCACACAAGCTCATGACGTCACTCACTTTACGCTCAAAACCAGTCTTGGATTTTATTTACACACAAATTTTGAGCCTCCATTGACTTCTATGGGGAAGACGTGCTCGTGCACGCGACAGACAGATTTCCCTAACGCACGCAAAAAGCGTAGACAAAAAAACTCCAAATACCAGCGCTAGAAATCGGGAAAAAAAAACATGCTTTTCTGCGTTAGACCCAGCTATGACAAATAGATCAAGAAATGCCTATTTCCCTATGGTGGACTTATGGATTTTACTTATTGAATATTCACAACAGCATTAAATTGTTTGATACTTTTACATTACATCAACTACAAATCAACATCACTAGTAACAAACATTTTGAAAAAAAACATCACATTTAAATGGACACAAAAATAATTACAACATTTCAGGATTCACAAACAGTACACAATGGGAAACACCTCTCATTTACCTTTATTATTGCATTTCATTTATTCAACTCATATGCTTGCAGCAACAGCATATCTACATAGGCTTAACACATGATCCTTCATGGATGCACATACATTACTTTTATCATTCACTCATACATGTGCATTCAAATGATGGGGGAAAAACACATTACATTCTCTCTAGGAATCACAAAACAGAACATATGGATTTTACTGTACTTTTAACATCATGATTCCATCACAATAAACCATTAGGAATTACGTACAAGAAGAACATCATTACACCAGATTACAGATGTCACTTTATGGGAAGGAACAACAATGCCAGACCGCTATATAGAAGTCAGCATATGTGGGACACAATCACAATATATACGTATATGTACATAACACGCATCACCCATCACGCAACCACAAAGCACACATTTATATTTTATTCAGCACACAATAACAATGAAGCACAATACAACAACACAATGAGGATTTCAGAACTACATTGGCAGGTTAATAATATGATGACGTCATTAGAAGATTCAACCATACACATTACAGATTCACAACTGTACCGTCCCTTTCAGAAATTTACCACTCAATACTACAATACTACATATACGTAAACAACAGTTTGGAACAGCATTATTAGGGCGATTTGAATGGGACAATTAATAAATATTGTCAGCTCGCAAATCACTTATATATATATTACTACAGATGACAGCCGGAAGTTCTTCAGTATTAGTGCCATTTTAATGGGACACATACAATATTTACATCTCGGCAATCACTTATATATACAATACTACAGATGACAGCTGGAAGTTATTCAGTATTAGTGCCATTTTAATGGGACGCATACAATATTTACATCTCGGCAATCACTTATATATACAATACTATAGATGACAGCCGGAAGTTCTTCAGTATTAGTGCCATTTTAATGGGACGCATACAATATTGACATCTCGGCAATCACTTATATATACAATACTACAGATGACAGCCAGAAGTTATTCCGTATTAGTGCCATTTGAATGGGACGCATACAATATTGACATCTCGGCAATCACTTATATATACAATACTACAGATGACAGCCGGAAGTTATTCAGTATTAGTGCGATTTGAATGGGACGCATACAATATTGACATGTCGGCAATCACTTATATATACAATACTACAGATGACAGCCGGAAGTTCTTCAGTATTAGTGCGATTTGAATGGGACGCATACAATATTGACATCTCGGCAATCACTTATATATACAATACTACAGATGACAGCCGGAAGTTCAGAATTATTATGCAGATTTTAATGGGACGCATACAATATCGACAGCTCGGCAATCACTTATATATACAATACTACAGATGACAGCCGGAAGTTCTTCAGTATTAGTGCCATTTTAATGGGACGCATACAATATTGACATCTGGGCAATCACTTATATACACAATACTACAGATGACAGCCGGAAGTTCAGAATTATTATGCAGATTTTAATGGGACGCGTACAATATTGACATCTTGGCAATCACTTATATATACAATACTACAGATGGCAGATGTTACTTTATCGTTTACAAACAATATTGCAGCAACATTGATCGATCAAAATCGATGCACATTATACACAACTATGCACTTTCATTCATGTTAGCCTGGACGTGTGCTTTTTACTATAAGATCGCGTTTAATAAATATTGATTACGCATATGATCAAACATTACAAACATGCACTGTATGTGTGATATTTGACACTTTCACATTGAGATTCATTGGGGGAAAACAACATTTCAGCAAACACCTAAAAAAACGCCCACTTTGAAAGCATTCGCGCCGCTCACATACAAACAAGTGAATACAATTAGCAATCATTATAAACTCACTACCATTGGACTAATTGTACTATAAATCCCCCAAACAACATGGCCAAAGCATCCATGGTGATCCACATCATATCAATTCGCATACCCTGTTACTCCTTGCTCTGATGTTTGGAAATATGGATGATGATGACATGGTAGACGCTGCTGGTGCTGCTATTGGCGAACTAGCTGTTGATAGAATCAGGCAGCCTCGGCGGCTCAGACTGAGACGAAGGGGTCGTCTGGTTCGAGGTCCTCATGTCTACAGGGTGAGACCCACCTTGGAAAACATGAGCGACTTTGAGGTTTATGATAAGTATCGGCTCAATCACGAACAGCTCATTGGCCTTTACGATCTTCTTAAACCTCATTTGGAGCCTCGTATAAGAATAAGGACTGCTGTTCCCGGCATGAGTAAGATGCTAAGTTGTCTATACGTCCTGGCCTCCGGGAGTTTTCAATCCGGAGAAATGTACATGCATGGCCTGTCTCAAGGTACATTCTCTGTGGTGTTTGATAACTTTCTGGACGCCATGGTACGTATCAGTAAGCATTACATAGGATTCCCACAGAATGATGGTGATTGGAGGCGCCTGAAGCAGGAATTCTTTGATATTGCTGAATTGCCCAATGTCTTGGGAGCCATTAATTGTACCCCCATTGCGCTGCGTGCTCCAATTGATGACTTGCCCTTCAGAAATCGCAAACATTTTCATAGCCTCAACGTGCAGTATGTTTGTGATGCATGGATGAGGATTATGCATGTGTGTGCGAATTTTGGAGGGGCTTGTCATGATGCCCGTATCCTCTCTCTGTCCACCCTGTGGCGGCAGTTTGAGGAAAGACAAATGCCCCCTGGTTATCTCGTTGGTGAGTATTTGTGCACAACATGGTTAATTAGTTAGACAATTGCCACTGTAGTCTTAAAATGTTAGCGTAATGTTCATTTATAGGATGCAATTTAACCATTTATTTATATTTCCGCAAATGTCTACTTTTAGTTCAATGCAGATATGTAGCATGTCTTACCTTAAATGCTCAGATAGAGAATGCAATGTAACCATTTAGTTGGTATTTTACACAAGGTCTGGTTTAGGAGAAATACGCATATGTAGCATGTCTTAGCTGAAATGGGAAGATAGCAGCAATTGCAATTTAACCATGTCATTGTCTCTTTCCGCTAATGTCTACTTTTAGTTCAATGCAGATATGTAGCATGTCTTACCTTAAATGCTCAGATAGAGAATGCAATGTAACCATTTAGTTGGTATTTTACACAAGGTCTGGTTTAGGAGAAATACGCATATGTAGCATGTCTTAGCTGAAATGGGAAGATAGAGAATAATATTGAACTAGATTATTCTTTTAAAAAATAAACATTTGTTAGTGGATTATCGTGTACACAAACATTTTTGGGAATCAAAATACAATTTTGAGGATTCAGTTTGAATTATGTTCTGTTAATAATTTATAGGTGATTCTGGTTACATGAGCCGGCCTTGGCTTATTACTCCCTTACGTAGCCCTACTGATGTGGCTCAGGAGCGCTACAATAGGGCGCATAAGAGAACCAGGGCTGTGGTTGAAAGAATGTTCGGGCTCCTGAAAATGAGATTCAGGTGCCTTGACAGGTTGGGAGGAGCCCTCCAGTACAACCCAAAGAAGGTGGCTAAGATCGTTATAGCCTGTAGTGTCCTGCATAATATTGCACAGCGGGCTGGGATGCTGCAGGCCGTCCAGGCGCCCCGAAACCTACTCAGAGATGAGGAGGATGATCCAGTTCTAGAGGGGCCATTCCGGGACGAGGGGCTCAATGTCAGAGCAGACATCATCAACCGCCACTTTAGACGGTAAATAATAGAAGTTAGATTGGAGTATTTTCAATAGATGTGAACTCTAGGGAAATGACAAGTAGAGAATTGTGCAAACATATTAGGATTGTTCATCAAATGCTAAATATGTGTTTCATTTATTAATATAGGTGATGCTCTGGTCATTGGGTCCTGTAGCGAGTCTTTGCCACCTGGTTTTTAAAGAGAACATCAGCTGGTAAGTATAAATGTATGGACTGTTGCTGGCATGAATTGTACACAAATACATCATATGGCATACATTTTCAAAACTAGTATTTAGTTTACACATTACTTAAAATGTAAATACTCAGAAAGGGATCCTCTAGCATAACTATCCTCTAGCATGACTATGGTTCAAAGTCACACATTAGAGGTTCGCTCTGCTCAATATGACTCATCTTCACACTTGATTGATAGAACATAACACAAGATGCTACACACGCTTATTAAGCTAGTGACAGAAATTGATTCAGAAATGGGGGGTGGGAGAGGGGTACAGAACTGATTCACACACTTGTAGTAATAATTTTTATAAAACCTTTTATGCCATTAGGGAGATGACTTCATGTAAAGACTGAAAGGGAAGAATTCAAAGAATGACAGTGAAGAATTCCCAGACTGACAGTGGAAAAAGACAAGATTGAAATTGAAGAGTACCAATGGGATCATGTCTGGCATTATCTTTCAAATCTGCTGACCTTGAAAACCATACAAAGACATGTTCACATGGTAAATGCCAACTATTTGATAGAATAAGGCTGTGGAGGCATCCTATTGGAGACACTTAGATTATTTTCTAATTTTTAGATGGTATTTCACAGTCCTCTTTTTTTGAAATGATGAATAAGACACCTATTGAAGATCACCTGTTTTCTCCAGAATTGACTTTCAAAGAC
Organism: Bombina bombina; assembly: GCF_027579735.1. Lineage (NCBI taxonomy): Eukaryota > Metazoa > Chordata > Amphibia > Anura > Bombinatoridae > Bombina > Bombina bombina. The sequence goes on along the minus strand of NC_069503.1, from coordinate 831,613,562 downwards.
CATGCATTATCCAGGTTGGTTTACCAATGCAAGCTAGTTAAGAATCACAGGAAGAATGTAGAATATTTGTAGCTTACATACATTAGTCATACTTTGTTCATAATTAGATATTTATGTATCACAATCAGACACTTAGATTATTTTTAAATTTTTAGATGGTATTTCACAGTCCTCTATTTTTGAAATGATGATTAAGACACCTATTGAAGATCAACTGTTTTCTCCAGAATTGAGTTTCAAAGACCATGCATTATCCAGGTTGGTTTACCAATGCATGCTAGTTAAGAATCACAGGAAGAATGTAGAATATTTGTAGCTTACATACATTAGTCATACTTTGTTCATAATTAGATATTTATGTATCACAATCAGACACTTAGATTATTTTTAAAATTTTAGATGGTATTTCACAGTCCTCTATTTTTGAAATGATGAATGACACCTTTTGAAGATCACCTGTTTTCTCCAGAATTGACTTTCAAAGACCATGCATTATCCAGGTTGGTTTACCAATGCATGCTAGTTAAGAATCACAGGAAGAATGTAGAATATTTGTAGCTTACATACATTAGTCATACTTTGTTCATAATTAGATATTTATGTATCACAATCAGACACTTAGATTATTTTTAAAATTTTAGATGGTATTTCACAGTCCTCTATTTTTGAAATGATGAATAAGACACCTTTTGAAGATCACCTGTTTTCTCCAGAATTGACTTTCAAAGACCATGCATTATCCAGGTTGGTTTACCAATGCATGCTAGTTAAGAATCACAGGAAGAATGTAGAATATTTGTAGCTTACATACATTAGTCATACTTTGTTCATAATTAGATATTTATGTATCACAATCAGACACTTAGATAATTTTTTAATTTTTAGATGGTATTTCACAGTCCTCTATTTTTGAAATGATGAATAAGACACCTATTGAAGATCAACTGTTTTCTCCAGAATTGACTTTCAAAGACCATGCATTATCCAGGTTGGTTTACCAATGCATGCTAGTTAAGAATCACAGAAAGAATGTAGAATATTTGTAGCTTACATACATTAGTCATACTTTGTTCATAATTAGATATGTATGTATCACAATCAGACACTTAGATTATTTTTAAATTTTTAGATGGTATTTCACAGTCGTCTATTTTTGAAATGATGAATAAGACACCTATTGAAGATCAACTGTTTTCTCCAGAATTGACTTTCAAAGACCATGCATTATCCAGGTTGGTTTACCAATGCATGCTAGTTAAGAATCACAGGAAGACTGTAGAATATTTGTAGTTTACATAAATTAGCCATACTTTGTTCATAATTAGATATTTATGTATCACAATCAGACAAAGGAATACATATTATAGTTGATATAGAGGTATTTGAATGGACATTAAATATTACCTTTATGTTCAGCATACATATATGTATTTTTGATTATTTAAATGTGATATACATTATTATGTATAATTAGAAATGCTGATATTTAAATGTAATTTTTATTACACAATATAATGGTGGTTTTTTTTTTTTTTGGTTTTTAATCCAATAATTTAAGTCATACATATCTTGATAAAATGTTGCACAAAGTTAGAGCATGGACACAAGATGATTGTAAATGTATTTTATGAATATTTTACAACGTGTGTATTAACTTTGTAAAATATTTTTTTTTTTTTCAGATTTTCATCTGATGACTTCCAGGAAATTTTTTTTTTTTGTTAAAAGAATTTTTTTTTTTAAATGGTAATAATCAACATTTTATTATTAAATACCCTCTTTTGAACAGATTATAATAAATATCCATATAATCTGTCAATAAAAAACAATTTGACTCCCATGACTGGTAGATGTCTATTTGACAAGCACATGCATAAGATCAAATTAGGCATCATGTATAGCATTAATTTTAGAAAATCCACTGATTCAGAGAATATTAAAGTCAACTATCTTTTTTAAGTTAATTGGGGAGTGAAATCCATCAATGCTTTTATTGTGTAATTTTTAGATGTTAATTTTTTAAAATATTTTCAGATATGTAGTCGGAATTTGACATAAATTTATTTTTTTCACTTTTAAGAAGGGGAAGTGGTTCACTTACATTAAAGTGACAGTGTTGTTGAATGTAAAGTTTCTTTTATGAGATCTTGTATCTTCCTTAGGTATCTAAAAACATTATTTTAATATTTTTTTTTTCAAAGAGCTTTATTAGTTAAATCAAAGGTTTACAATAAACACAACGAAACATACATTATTGCAAAAGTCGTTACATAGATGTGCAATCCTGCTTCTGTCGTGTTATAATGTTCTCTTTTTCTTTTGCAAAATATACAAGATTTAACTGTGTTATCCATATAATGTCCATTTTTCGAGATCCATTGCGAACAAGAATATATTAATGAATATTAACAACAATATTAACTTGACTACATTCTCCGTCAGTATATTCCAGAAAAGCCATTAGAAGAGAGTAAAGGAAATTTAGAAGTTTAAGAAGAGGTTAGTGAATTGTGAGTTGGGAGGGGAAGAGAAGAGGTAAAAGGGGAATGAAAAAAAAAAAATTATAAGGGAAGGGGGAGAAGGGGAGGAGAGGGGAATTCTATATAGTTCTGTTCCACATTGCCAAGATCATTTCGTGTACATCTAATTTGTCTATTTTTAGGTAATGATATCTTTCTAGAGTGAGAAGGTCCATAACCTCATTCCTCCATTCCTCCAGTGTAGGGACTGTTTGAGTTTTCCATCTCTTAGGTATCAATTTTTTAGCTCCTGTAATCATAATCAACAGTAGAGCTAGCTTAGCCGGATCTTTGACTCTGGGCAGGGAGCAAAACATGATGCTCTCTATTGAGTTGGGAAGATGAATATTCAGTAAGTTGGATATATTAGAAAAAATATTCGCCCAGTAGGAGCCCAATTTGGGGCATGACCACCAAATGTGGTGGACAGAACCCTCTTCCCCGCAACCCCTCCAACAAGTGTTACTTATTGTAGGAAATATTTTGTGGAGCCTAACAGGGGTGAGGTACCACCTGCTCAAAAGTTTAAAGTGCATCTCTTGGATGTTTGCTGAAACAGAGGAGTGTTTTGTAAGTGCAAAGGCTTTTTTCCATAATTCTGGTTCTATATCTTGGGCTAATTCTTTGTTCCAAGCTATAGTATATGATGGTAGTGTTGTCTCACTCTCAGAGGAAATAATCTTATATAGCAAGGATATGAGATGTCTTGGTAAGTTTGGGCGAATACATAGTTCCTCAAAAGGCGTGAGTTTACGACCCATTTCCAACAGTTTTTTATGATGAGAAATGTAATGAAGTAATTGGTTAAAGTTGAGCCAGGGGGTGAATATTTCCCTGTGGGTCTCGGCTAGTTGAGCTTGTGCTTTAAAGGTATCATTGTCTCTGAGGAACTGCATCAACCCCTCTCTAAGGCCATAATGGGGAGAGTTATGAAAACTTAATTTCCAATATGGAAGGCTAGGGTTTTCAATTATTGGTGTAAGGGGCGTGGTTCTAGACGAAATATGAATACTAGTAGCCAACGTCTTGTCCCATTCTGATAGTGTTTCCGCGTTGATTATATACTTGTGCAAATGTTTTGGTCTAAGCGCTAGTGGTATCCATGCTAGAGTGCCTATATTGTTTGTTGTAAATATTTGCCTGTCTAAGCCTATCCAAGCTTTGTCTTTACTGTTGTGTGACCATTCAACTATTCTCTGTAGGAAAATCGATCTTCTATATACTGCCAAGTTTGGCAACCCCAACCCTCCTCTGTCTCTTGACATATACATTGTTTTCTTCGGAACCCTAGGTCTAGTGTTTGCCCATATGTAGTGTTCTATTATAGATTGCAATTGTTTGATATATCCTCCCTGCAGGGGAATAGGTAATGCTTGAAGGGTGTAGAGGATTCTAGGGAGGATATTCATTTTGAAAACTCCGATCCTCCCTAGCCATGAAAGTGGCTTGGTCTTCCAACTAGATAGATCCCTAACAATGTCATTTTTTAAGGGGATGTAATTATGTTTGAAGAGGTCTTGGACGTTAGGTGTTAGATATATCCCTAAATATTTGAGTTTTTGATGAGCTAACTGTATATTGTGTTTCTCGTGTAGAGAAGTTATATGGTGTGGGAGGGTATTAATGTTCATTAGTTCGGATTTATTCAAGTTAAGATGAAAGTTAGATACTATCCCATATGACTTAAGTTCATTGTAATAGTTCTGGTACAGATGTTTCAGCATCGGTGAGTGTAAAAAGCACGTCATCTGCGTATAAGGCCTGCTTATTCTCCTGATTGCCCACCTTTATACCTCTAATTCTGTCATTTAACCGCACTTTCTGAGCTAGAACCTCGATAGATATAGCAAACAGTAGGGGTGATAGTGGGCATCCCTGCCTCGTCCCGTTGCTGATATAAAACGTATCTGAAAGTGTCCCATTAACCCGAACCCTCGCGTTAGGGGCCGAGTATAGCGCCATTGTCATGTTTAGAAAGGCTTGGGGGATGCCCATTTCGCTCATAGCCTTCTGCAAAAAAGGCCATCCCACCCTATCGAAGGCCTTCTCCACGTCTGTTGCAAACAAGACCATGGGAGTGCCCGTAACCTTCACGTGATTGATTAGTTGGATGACTTTAGTAATGTTGTCTCTCGCTTCTCTACCGGGGATAAACCCAACTTGGTCTTTATCTATCAGAACTGGTAAAATTTTATTCAGTCTGTTGGCTAAAATCTTTGCCAGTATTTTCATATCTGTGTTGATTAGTGAAATAGACCTATAATTGCTTGGGCTTGTGGTTTGTCTGCCTGGTTTAGCTAAAACTGTTATGTGCGCTTCTAGTAGAGTTCTTGTCAATGTAGGGTCATCTCTAAGTTTGTTAAATAACTGGAGCATGTGTGGTGCTAAAGAATCCCTGCATTTCTTAAAGTAAGCCGAAGTAAGCCCGTCTGGGCCAGGGCTTTTTCCAGAAGGGATATCTTTTATGGCTTGTTGGAGTTCCTCTATTGTTATATTAGCTGACAGGGAGTCTGCTGTTTGTTTATCTACTGTTGGGAGTTGTAGGTTATGGAAATACTGGTCTAGGTTATTTTCAAATGTTGAATTGCCCTGTGGGGCCTGATGTCCTAGGTTATAGAGCTTATCATAATAATTTCGGAAGGTATCCGCTATCTTAGGGCTATCTTTCACTGTTTTACCGTCTGACGTCTCTAGGGAGTGATTTATGAGCTTCCCATTCTATTTGTCTAGAGGAAGATGATTGGGCGTTTAGGGAGAAATAGTCATTTATTTCCTTTTGGATTTGACCTAGAAATATTGTGTCATTTAATAAGGAATCCTCTAGTCTCCACACTTTATGGGAGACTGGGATATCAGGACAGAGTATTTTACAAGTCACTGGGGCGTGGTCCGACCATGTGATCGGGCCAATGCTGCAATCCCCCGTGATGGAGAGGCCCTGTGAATCAGTGTATATGTGGTCAATCCGTGTATAACATTTGTGGGGGTTGGAGTAGAAAGTGTAGTCCCTCTCTAAAGGGTGCAGAGTCCTCCATATGTCATGGAGTGTGGGGTCATGTAAGATTTTTTTTATAGCTTTCAGTTTTCTAGCTGCTAAGCTAGAGGTCCCTCTAGATGAATCTACATGTGGCTCCATTGTGAGATTAAAATCACCTGCTAGAAAAACCATGCCTTGCGCGTGGTCCAGAATCAAATTAGCTATCTTTTTAAAGAATCCAATTTGTGTTTGGTTTGGAGTGTATATGTTAATAATTGTAATTGGATGGCTATAAAGAAGGCCCTTCAATAAAATGTATCTGCCTGTGGGGTCCCTTTCGACATGGAGAATTTGAATGGGCAAGGTTCTATGGAATAGAATGCCTACACCGGCTTTCTTGTTGGAGCTGGAAGCGAAATAAGCGGAGGGGTATTGTTTATTAAACCATTTAGGTTCTCTACTTTTTTGGAAATGTGTTTCTTGGATCATAAGAATATGGCTATTAATTTTGTTCAGGTCTCGGAAGGCTATAGATTGTTTCCCTGGGTTATTTAGACCCTTAGCATTAATTGTGGTTAGCTGTAGTGTGTGGTCTTGGAATTTGCTGATCTTGGGTTGAATCTTGGAATGTGGGGGGATAGAAGGGAGGTGGAGAGAGAGAAAAAAAAAGGGGGGGGGAAGAGGTTAAGGGTTTACAGGAACGAGAAAAAGAGCAAGAGAAGAGTAAGATATGCTTTAGAAGTGAAGAGTAGTAGAATATAAGCAGTAGATCTAGACTTTTACTCTCTGGACAGGGCCAGACAAGTTTTGTCTTGAAAACTCTGGATGGCTTATTTAGATAATTCCACAGCTTTCGGAGAAATATAGTCTGGGGGAGAAAGTAGTATCTTCACTATAACCAGTATAACGAATATACTAACTTATAACAGTGATGTTAGTGAAAAGGGGTATTTCGTCCATGCACAGCAAACAATAACCATTAATAATTTTTGAAATTGACAAGCACAAACCCTCCTAGGAGTATTCCCCAAAGGGAAGCCGAGGAAGAGCGTAAAAAAGGTCTGCCGGGAAGGGAAAGGCGAGGGGAAGAGTTAATTGAAGAGCCTTATAGGGGGAAGGGGAAGGAAGTAATAAGAGATTTGGAATGTGGGGAGAGAGAAGAGGGAAGGCAGGATAATATGCCGGCAAAAAAAAGGGGTAATTCCTTAAGAGATACAAGCTGAGTAACATATTGCCACGTAGCAGCACGGCTTATACAGTATCCCATTTCCCCTGTCTGTTTTAAATATTGACTAGTGTAACCATGTTGGGAAGGGAAAGGGAGGGAAGGGTAAACAGGAAGGAGGAAAAGAAGGGGAGGGGGGAGGGAGGTAGAAAAAGGGGAAAGGAAAGGGGAGAAGCAGGTATAGGGGGAAGAGGGGGGGAGGGATAAAGAAGAGAGATGGGAAAAAGGGGAGGAGGAATGGGTGCAGAGGGAGAAAGAGGAGAGACAGGGGTACATTTTTAAGTGGTGAGGCTTTACATTACATATGAGTGGTAAGGAGCTATCTAAATCATAGAAAACTTATTGAAACTCAAAAAACAACAGTGTTTCTACATGCGCTGGTTAACTATGAGTTATCTCCACTAGTGTGTTGATAATTTTCCATACCGTTTGTCTGTCAACCTGCGGGGAAACATACCCACTGGCACCCATGCGTGGAATAATACAACAAGGCAGGCATTACCTAGTATTGGGCGTCTTTCCCATTACCCGGCGACAGGTATAAAGCACTTTTACTCCCTATAAGTGGAGATGATGAAGGGAAGGGGAAGGAGAACTGGGGAGAAGGGAAGTAGGGGGGTAAGGGAAGAGTGGGGAGGGGGGGAAGGGGAAAGGAAAACGGGGAAGAGAGTAAAAGGGGAGGAGAGGGGGAGGGGAAATGGAAATGGGGAAGGGCATGGGAAAAGGGGGAGAAGGAAGGGGCAAAGGGGGAGGGAGGGGAGAGACAGGAGGGTACTCTTAAACTTCAAGGCATTGACATTTTTTAAAAGTGGGTGGGGGTAGTAACATTAATGTAAACGTATGAAATTGCATATTCAACTCATTCTTATTATAAATTAGGCATTGGTGATACGCCTCCACTACTATGTTGAAAAATTAACAGTCAATTTGTCTATCATACCTCGGTGATATATGAACCATAGTAGTCCTGCTTAAATTAAGACAACAGGTTATACATTGATTAGAGGTGTGTTTATGTTATATTTCCTGACAACAAACATAGTTCATATCTACTCATCTGATTTAGCATTGTCCTTTGATGACCCTGATCTGGATGACTCTCCTCTTGGTGACTGTTGAGGAGCCATGTCGGCATTCTTTGTTAGATCCAATTCTTTGTAGAAGAGTTGAGGGTTAGTGCCAGGTCTGTAGATTACTGCCTTATTATTGTGAGTCACTATAATAGAGACTAGAAATCCCCAGCGGTACTGTATCTTATTCTTGCATAGGTATGATGTTATATGGGAAAGTTCTCGGCGTTTCTGTAAGGTAACAGGGGACAGATCTGTGAAAATCTGTATTTCTTCTCCCACATGTAGAATAGGATGCTTTGCCCTTGCGCTTTTAATTATGTCTTCTTTATCCTTGAAACTCAGAAACTTTACTATGATGTCTCTAGGAGGGGCTTTAGGGGGAGGCTTCGGTCTAAGAGCCCTGTGGGCCCTTTCAATTGGTATCTCAGTAGCAGAAGGATCCTCCTTAATTACCCTAAAGAGGGCCTGTAGATAGCCCTCTATTGCAGGGGGGTGGACAGTTTCAGAAACCCCTCGAAACCTGAGGTTGTTGCGTCTGCAACGATTGTCCAAGTCCTCCATTTTGTCTGTCAGGTAGAAAATTTGTTCGGATTGACTCCGTAGTTCTGCAGTATGGTGTTTGATGTTTTCAGTGACTGCGTTATGTTGTTCCTCAATCTTCAAAACCCTGTGGTCCAGGGCACTGATATCTTTTCTTAGGTCCCCAAAAAGAGATCTCATTTCTTTTAGCACTCCTTGTATATCTTCTTTTGAAGACAGGTGCTGCAAATCATCTTTTGTGATGTAGGATGTCTGAGATATATCATCTTGGGTGTTTTGCACAGGAGAGGTGTCTTGTTTATTTGCCATATCTTCTTTACTGTTGTCTGTTTTGGGTTCAACAGGTTTTAAGAAGTGGCTAAGAGAGTTATTAGCCTTTAGTTTTCCTGTTCTGAGTTGTTTCTTGCAAGGCATCACATAGAGTTAAAGTACTATGGGAGGGCTCAAAGGTGCGTGTAAATTATTTGCTGCTACTAATTTCAAGTATATCCAAAGATAAAGATAAGATGGGTCAAGTGAGTCCTTCACAAAAGGCACTTAAGTTTCAGAATATAGCGTTGTGCAGGATCAGGACCGTTAGATAGGCAGTGCTCAGAGGGCTGTGGTAGCTGAATGGTGATATAGGCCCGCGTGTGCTGCTTCCTGCGTAATGAACAGTTTATTTCAAACTCCTATATCTCGGGCCTGCCGTTTATACCCAGTCCTTGCTTGTGTATGATTGAAAACTTTAGGGTGATTGTTGCTTTAGCTCCTAACTGTTTTGCCCCTTCCTAGCCTGTTAGCCCCTGTCCTCTCTGTGATAGTACTTTGTGGAGATGGGCAAGCCCCATGTGGTGAGACAGTGATTACCTTGTCTGTGTCTCGTCGGCATCCGCTATGTGGTCCGCTCCCTATTAGTATCGCCCGGTCTGGTGCTCTATTCTCGTCAGTCTCCTCTCCGGTATACAGCGGTGACAGCCCTGCAGCGGGCCCCAGCCGAGCACAGGCAGGGTATGTTGGTTTCGGGTAGCGTGGTGAACTTAACGCCGCTTGCGGCCTGCAGCGCCCCAGGAGTTAAAAGCTCTCTTCTGATCTGGCGATCAAATCTGGGAATCGATGTCGGATGGTGCGCTCTGCTTTATTCTTTGCTCGGCTCTGGTTTAGTACAAGTAAAAATGAGGGTTTGCACTATATTTAGCGGTTTTGCTGGCAATAGTGATGGGAGCCCTTTCAGTGTGGGGCCATTTCCCAGCTCGGCCCAGCTCCGCCCCCATAAATTTATATTTTTTACATTTAAAAATGGTAGGTCAGTTAACTTCATATTTTGCACAAGCTAGTTATTGTATGCCATGTTAATTGATTTTATGTTCTAGTGGAGTCATTTAAAGGGTCATTTAACTATAGTTATTAATATTATGTAATTTTTAAAATCTTACCTCTTGGGTTAGACATCACATATCTATATATAATTTTCATTCCCCTTTAGTTTCTTTCGACAATGTTAAATCAACATTCCGAATGTTTTGGTCCTTAAAGGGACATTCAGAAAATATATTGTGTATTGAATTTTAAACAATCATAAAAGAATTTTAACATATTTATAAAGTACTATTGAATTACATTCAGTCTTTAAATATACTTAGAAAAAGATACATCAATGCACATATCTTAGACAATTACATAAGGCATCTATGTGCAACCAACAATCAGCATCAAAATAGCCTATGTAGATATGTATTTAATCCAAGAATATATATAATTAAAATCTAATGATCGAATAACAAAACATATTAAGTTGTTCAAATATTATAATCTTCTCCAAAATGCATAAATAACATATAGCTTAATGTCCCTCTAAGCTGAGGACTGCGAAATACATCCATTACAATATATATTTCATTCAGTGTGTAAAACAATCCAGAAGTTAATATAAATATGCTTTACTCATATGTTATACTAATTTTGCCAAAGGAAGGTGCCTAGGTTTATGATATTTCAAGCATTATTGTGAAATGTCTCCTTAAAGGGACATGAACTCAAAATATACTTAAAGGGAGACTGTAAAAAAATTAATTATTTATACATTCTGAACGAGTATTCAATTTTAAGCAACTTTATAAATTGACTCATTATCAATGTTCCTCGTGATGTTGCTATCATTACTTTAAAAATAAGGCATTAAATTGATAATTTATTTGCTTCAGTACTCTGGACAGAACTTTTTTTTTTGGGTGGATTAATTTATCCAACAATCATCAAGGACAACCCAGGTTTTTCGCAAATAATTGTCCGTAATATAAAATATCATTTTTGATTTGCAAAGAAAGATAACAAGATAATTATTAACATTTGAGAATCCGATTAAATTTTAAAGTTGCTTAACATTTCATGCTCAATCTGAATCACGAACGCTAAATTTTTTTGGACAGTGTCCCTTTAAGAGATTTAAAGAGTGTATTTACTTCTCTTCTTATCTTGACATACTTTGCTTGAAAAGCATATCGAGATAGGCTCAGTAGATGAAGATTGGTGGAAGCACAGAGATGCCTTATGTGATTGGCTCAACCATGTGCATTTAAATTTCTTCTGTTGAGGATATCTAAATACAAAGATAAATTGAGTTACATTTTAAAGTCTAAACATTTTTGATCTCTACAGATCATTTGATACAATTGTTTGGTTGTAATGGCTATTTAAAAATAAAGACGCCATTGCACCATAACATATGAGCAGTTCAGACAAATACAAGCTCGAGGTTTATTTACTAATAACAAACAAACCTGTAGTTTAACATCTATAAACAGATTATCCAAGTTACTGACATTATAACCTGAATTTTAACATTCAGAAATGTTGCGTGGGAAACGTATCTTGAAACACCAGATTTGCATCTTTAAACATTAGAGTCTAATGTCACGCAATAGCACACAATCAATGTGCATTATAAATACATTTAATAGAGCAATGTCAATACTTCACAATAAGTCACCAAATTGATTTTATGAACAATAAAGACATACAATATTAAATGTGTATTAGTCAAACATATTTGTATTAAAGAAACAGACCGTTATTAAACTGAGAAATGTCTACAACATTTAATAATGTGACAGTATTAGATTTTAAAGAGAATTTAAACATTAATATTTAACTGATCACGGATATTAAATCTGCGTCACACATATCCGCATGACAGGCCCATGAGTTACAAATAAGTCTACATGAAAAGTTGCTAAGATATGAAACATTAAGGAACGGCCAATCAGAGTTCATCACACAAACACAACTTGAGTCAGGATGGTCTCACAGACATTCTAACAATATTTCAAACTTTTATCCAATCAGATGTACAGATAACTTGTCCCATGGTGCATCTCATGTTTACTTCACCATATAAAAGTCCATTACACGTTGCCATCTTTGTCAGTTCTCTAATGCCTGCTGGTAATATTATTATAATATTCTCTCTCTATATATATATACACACATCTCGGCAGGCATGAAACCTCCCAGGTTTACCAAGCAGGAGAGCGCTGCACTGGTCCACGCCGTCAAGGACTTTTATCCCCAGCTGTTTGGGAACAAGAGGAGGTCGACAGATGCGCCTGTTAAGAAGGCCCTCTGGGAGTCTATCACCAATGCGGTTCAATTGGTGTGTGGCGTCCAGAGGAGCCAGGATCAGATCATGTGGAGATTCGGAGATATGAGGTTGCGCTTGACAAAAAAAGTCGACCTTATAAGGGAGTGGGTACAAGCCCGTAAAAGAGGGGGCCAAAGAAAATCCCCGCGCAAACTCTACCTACTCCCTTATGAGGTGACTTTATGCGAGCTCCTCACTATCCGGGTCCCCAAAAGATTTAGATCCTCGCCATCCTCGGCCTCCTCTTCTTCCCTCCCAGCTGCTGGATCTGAAAGTCCTGACCCGGGGGCCAGGGCAGCTGCTTCTCCGTCCGGTGGCCTGGGAGGAGCGGAAAGAGAATCTGAACCAGGTAACTATCCAACTTCATATAATATATTAATATTTGATTAGATTTTTAAGAAATGTGTATATAGTCAGATACTAAACCTATATAGATCTCCCAACATACGCTACATATGATGTTTAGATATCTGATTTTAGATTAGTGACACATGAAATAGGAATGATGTTTCTTGCGCTATACAGAATATGCGTCACAGAGCGAAAATGGAATTGCGCAAACACGTTAACATGGGTTTGCTGTAAGTGGCATTGCTTTACACATGTTGGTCAAATGACGGATGCGTAATTACGCTTGGAATCATTGCGCAATGATCCCGAAAATTAGAATTGCACATACACGTTAACATGGGTTTGCTGTAAGTGGCATTGCTTTACACATGTTGGTCAAATGACGGATGCGTAATTCCGCTTGGAATTATTGCGCAATGATCCCGAAAATTAGAATTGCGCATACACGTTAACATGGGTTTGCTGTAAGTGGCATTGCTTTACACATGTTGGTCAAATGACGGATGCGTAATTACGCTTGGAATCATTGCACAATGATACCGAAAATTAGAATTGTGCATACACGTTAACATGGGTTTGCTGTAAGTGGCATTGCTTTACACATGTTGGTCAAAATTAAATGTGAATTATTATATATGTGAAGAATACAGTATTCTTATTTTCAATATTATACATAATAAAAAAAAGACTAGCAGAATCAAAATAAATAATAACATATGTCCATCAATTGATGAGAATGAAATAACACTAAAAATGAATTAAAGCTACAGTAAACAACACAACTGATTGAAAATAAGAGTACAGGATATATTTATCATTAATTTAATTGAGGAAACAATTAACTCATGGGACTACCAAAAGATTAATAGTTTTTAATTGATTTGGTAATAATGTAAAGATTTTAAACATGGCATGATTTGTATTAATGATATCCAATCCTCATTTAATATATTACAGATCGTGATGTTGGAGCTGGAACCTCAAGCCAGGGCTTGTCACATTATGGTATGTCTCATTTTAATTGACATTTGTCTTAGAAACATGGACAGAACATTACATAGAAAATCCACATTGTTCAATATTTATATGTATCCGCAAAATGGATTTGTAAAATATTTACAAATAAGAATAAAAAACAAACAAACATACGATTACATTGTAATACTAATCTGAATTTTTATCAAATTTAAGATATCCCATCTATTCTTGATATCTTCATTTTAATGTAAGATTCTTTGAATGTCCAATTTATATTCTTCCCCTGTGTATTGCTTAATCTTATTTGGATACATTTTGACAAAATTCACACACTTTTGCATATGTTTTGATTTTAAAAATATAGATTACATTTTTTAAATTGATCACGTCATTTAAGGGACATGCCAACTAAATTTTACATTGAATGATTTTGAAACATGATTTTATTGTTTTGTATAAACATTTTATGAGCTAAATTGGTTCAGTCTATTGTTTTAGTTCTTCTAAAAACATATTGATTTTGGTTTAGGTTAAACAATGCATTACTGGTATTATCCAGCTGTTTTTTTATGCATAAATTGGCATTTTGTCAAAAGTTAAAATCATGTGTTCAGATAACAGTAGTACATAGTTTCAAAAAGTATACAATTACACATTTTGAGCTTCATGTCCCTTTAAGAGAGGATAATTAAATAATTTTTAGGATATCCTTAACTAACATATTAGATTGTAATTGCATGCTCCATCCCATTCATTACATCAACATATGGAGTAGAGAATTCATTAACAGCAACATTGTCAAATCAATATATTTTTATATTAAAGGGACACTGAGCTAAAATTATTACTGTTGTCATTCAGATAGAACATGCAATATTAATCAACATTTAAATATAATACTATAATCATATGTGAAATATTCTATTGCTAAATGTATTTTAAAATCAAGAATGTACGTTTATCTGCAGCTCCATTTTGATTGACCAACCTGGGTTTTTATTGATGATTGGTGGATACCTTCAACAAACAATTTATATAGAATCCAATATTGCTTATCTGCCTTTAAGATTAAAATGTAGCAAAATTAAAATTATAATAGGAGTCAATGTTAAATAATTTGGAACAGTTTGAACAGTGAAATCACTGATTGAAATAAATCATGTTAGTGTCCCTTTGATAAACAATAGATTCATTAATCCTTACATTCTTTGGATTAAACAATATTGATATATAATTCACATATTCACTGTTTGAGTTACTTTCTAGATATAAGCATACTCTAACAGCACCATGATTACATATTTGTACAAATCAATTTGGTTTGGTATTGTGATCAATATGTGTTGTGTCCTAAACAAGATTACTGTACATTGCACAAATGGCTCAATGTGCCACATGTCTTTGTTTATATTTGTCAACAGCTGTTATTCAAAATGTGGTTTGTGTGTATTCTTTTAAGAGCATTGATCAATGGGTATATTTAGATATGCAATAGCATCATATGAGATGAGTTTGATGTCTAATATAGTCAGAAATTAAACATATGTTAAATACATCATTTTTTACAGAATCCCCTTGATTCAATCAAGTATTTTTTATTCTAATGACTGCTCTATTCTTCACATTTTCAAGTTGATTATTCTTATAAATCGATACAGATGTGATTTAGTGCTATCCCAAATGTGTTCACTAATATATATCTATATCATTCATAGAGAGAGTTGTTGTGGGGAGCCCAGAGGTATCCAGCACCGACACAGAGCTGCCTTTGCAGTCTTCTGGTAAGTCCATTGACTCATTTATATGTCATTGAAGGTGTATTGGTAATCAATATTATGAGCATGATTCTGATGAAGCATAACATTTGAAACAAACATATAATTTACTCCTCTGATTATATATTAATTTTATTTTAATATTGAAATAATTTCTTAGTCCACACCTTTGTTATTCCGAAGATGTATAGCATATGTTTGTTTCCATGTTCAATTTTGACAACAATCATCAAGTGATACACACATGAGAAATCTTAAATGTTCAATGTACTATGCTTTTATGATTTTTAAATTAATACAAACAATAAATCGAAAATCTGAATCATTGAGAATAACAAATCTAATGTCATTTGTATGCTCCATCAAAATGATGTAGATCATAACTTTGGGTGTGTATATCTTTAATGCAACATTGATGTGTGTATTTGAGCAACAGTAACATATGTTATAATATCTGATCTTAACGTGTACACAACATGTTATGTTTTACAGAGATTGATTTAACATGTGGGACGCAGGAGGAAGAGGCTCCCTTGAAGTCTGATGGTATGTGAAATATATCTAACATGTATCCAACATGTTTCTTTATTGGAAATCATTTTATTGAAGACATTCAAAGTCTACAGCTTTTGCACTTTAAAAAGGAATATTATTTGTCTGTTCAAATACACTACTGCCCCCTTTATAAATCAGGCAGCATGAAAATATGCTTGGGTTTTTTAAACTTTTTGGATTTCTAATTCATGCCATCATGATGTCACATGCATATTCCAGGCCAAACCACAATAATAATTTTATAATTGTACAGACAGTCATTGCTATTCATCTGAGTGCCTATATGCATTCCATATCCTCATGTCATCATTGTTTAGAAATTCAAACACACTTCTAAGTATATTGCAAACATAGTCAAGTTGAAATGCGTTGATTTGATTTCATGATGTATGAGATGTTAATATATTTTTATTATTTATTTCAGATGGATCCTCCTCTTCTGGTCATCAGTTTTCCACCCCTGCCCAGGCCCAGGCCCCTGCCCAGACCCCTGCCCAGACCACAGACCCTCCCAGCCCTTCCCATTTTTTCCTATCCTGTCCCTCCCAAAAACACCCCTTCGCCCCCCTTCGCCGCTCTCCACGTCTTTTGGCCCATACAGCTATCCCAGCTGCCCAGCCCCCAACTCACCACTCCCCAGCTGTACGGGCTATCCCAGAGAAGCAGCCCATCCCTCCCCAACCCAATCCCATCCCTCCCCAACCCAATCCCATCCCACCCCCCTGTCTTAATCTGCATTGTCCTGGGTGTCGGATTGTCCTTCCCAGGCACAGCTGTAAGTATCATTCAAAATCAACATTATAAGATACTTAAAGGTACACTGAAGGCAAATTGTTTCTATTGTGTTTCAAATAGAGCATGCAATGTTAATCAAATTTATAATTTACTACTCTTATCAATTATTCTTCATTCTCTTGCTATCTTTATTGAAACAAAGAAATGCCTCTAATTATTTTTTATTAAAACAAAATCTGGACATCATTTCTTTATTGTTGGATGAATGTATCCATCAATCAGCAGGGACAACCAAAGTTGATAACCAAAAATGGCCTGCCCTATAAACTTACATTTTTGCATTTAAAATATAGCTAGACAATTCTAACATTTAAAGAATAGGAGTAAATGAATAATTATTTTTAATGTCATGCTCTATCTGAATCAGTAACTAAAATATTTTGGTTTAGTGTCCCTTTAATTTGATATCACTACATATACCAATCACCACTACTTGGATCCAACAATTTATGTACAAATGTTCATACATTATCTCTTGTATAAGCCAGTGGGAATGTAATTTCTTCTGGTTGCTATGTTTACACAGCTTGTCTTCAACGCCAAAATGTTTAAGGATAGGTGTGCCTACCACAGTATAACTAAAATATTTAAATTGCTAATGTAAGTGCAATGTAAATCCTTTTACAAGATTTTAGACACTCAAGCTGTAAAAGTGGATCATCAAAAACCAATTAAAGGGGACAACAAGTTGAAGTAAAATGTACCTTTAATGGTTTAGGTCTGTCTGAATAACGTATTTCATGTGTAAATAATCAATTTCAACAAATTAATTTAAAGAATGATTTGTCTTTATGATGACAATGTATCTTTGCTTATTTTTTGTTCTGTTGTGTAATTATCATTAATATTTAATTTTTTCTTTATTTTAGGCTATGACTCAACATGGCTCACGCTAGAAGGTCTAGCCCGCATAGAGCAGGCTGTGTTGAGGAACGCAGCTGTCCTGAGAGTGATGAGCGACACCATGCAGGCCCAGCTACAGGTTCAGCATTTGACTCTACGTCAGATGAGGCAGTGGAATTCAATGCTTGAATCTGTAGCTGTACAGGCACAGGACGATGAAGGGGGTGACCAGTAAGTGGAGGATCTGGAGATGCTCCAAGGGCGCAGATAAGAATCCTCCATCCACATGTTGATGTTGTTTTTTATGGTTGCCATTTGGCCTTTTTTTATTATTGTTGTGCCTGTTGCACTCTTTTACCTTGTCATATGGCTCCAATGGGGCTATGCTGGCCCTTGGCAACTCTCTTCATGGACTGTGATGCACTCTGTTACCTTGTCATATGGCTCCAATGGGGCTATGCTGGCCCTTGGCAACTCTCTTCATGGACTGTGATGCACTCTGTTACCTTGTCATATGGCTCCAATGGGGCTATGCTGGCCCTTGGCAACTCTCTTCATGGACTGTGATGCACTCTGTTACCTTGTCATATGGCTCCAATGGGGCTATGCTGGCCCTTGGCAACTCTCTTCATGGACTGTGATGCACTCTGTTACCTTGTCATATGGCTCCAATGGGGCTATGCTGGCCCTTGGCTACTCTCTTCATGGACTGTGATGCACTCTGTTACCTTGTCATATGGCTCCAATGGGTCTATGCTGGCCCTTGGCAACTCTCTTCATGGACTGTGATGCAATCTGTTACCTTGTCATATGGCTCCAAAGGGGCTATGCTGGCCCTTGGCTACTCTCTTCATGGACTGTGGTGCACTCTGTTACCTTGTCATATGGCTCCAATGGGGCTATGCTGGCCCTTGGCAACTCTCTTCATGGACTGTGATGCAATCTGTTACCTTGTCATATGGCTCCAATGGGGCTATGCTGGCCCTTGGCTACTCTCTTCATGGACTGTGATGCACTCTGTTACCTTGTCATATGGCTCCAATGGGGCTATGCTTGCCCTTGGCAACTCTCTTCATGGACTGTGATGCACTCTGTTACCTTGTCATATGGCTCGAATGGGGCTATGCTGGCCCTTGGCTACTCTCTTCATGGACTGTGATGCACTCTGTTACCTTGTCATATGGCTCCAATGGGGCTATGCTGGCCCTTGGCAACTCTCTTCATGGACTGTGATGCACTCTTTTACCTTGTCATATGGCTCCAATGGGGCTATGCTGGCCCTTGGCTACTCTCTTCATGGACTGTGATGCACTCTGTTACCTTGACATATGGCTCCAATGGGGCTATGCTGGCCCTTGGCAACTCTCTTCATGGACTGTGATGCACTCTGTTACCTTGTCATATGGCTCCAATGGGGCTATGCTGGCCCTTGGCAACTCTCTTCATGGACTGTGATGCACTCTGTTACCTTGTCATATGGCTCCAATGGGGCTATGCTGGCCCTTGGCTACTATCTTCATGGACTGTGATGCACTCTGTTACCTTGTCATATGGCTCCAATGGGGCTATGCTGGCCCTTGGCAACTCTCTTCATGGACTGTGATGCACTCTGTTACCTTGTCATATGGCTCCAATTTTCCTTATCTTTAAAAGATTATTTATAAACGTTGTTGATGTTTTCTGACATACTAATAAAAGACATGTCATTCCACGATTCTTTGTCCTCTTTATTCATGTCATTGATTGAAATCTCTAGTTTATCTGGTTAATCCTTAAAGGGACCTTAGCAAAAATAATGGTGTTTCCTGAATCATATATGTAATACAATTGTAAATGACTTTAAGATTAACATCTCCAATTTAATTTTATTATTTGTCTTTATATATTTTTCGTAAAGCTTTATCATTGCATGATTATGATTAGCATAGTAATTCTTTTATATATGTACAGTGGGGCAAAAAAGTATTAGTCAGCCACCAATTGTGCAAGTTCTCCCACTTAAGAAGATGAGAGTGGCCTGTAATTTTCATCATAGGTATACCTCAACTATGAGAGACAAAATGTGGAAACAAATCCAGACAATCACATTGTCTGATATGGAAAGAATTTATTTGCATATTATGGTGGAAAATAAGTATTTGGTCACCTACAAACAAGCAAGATTTCTGGCTCTCACAGACCTGTATCTTCTTCTTTAAGAGGCTCCTCTGTCCTCCACTCATTACCTGTATTAATGGCACCTGTTTTAACTTGTTATCAGTATAAAAGACACCTGTCCACAACCTCAAACAGTCACACTCCAAACTCCACTATGGTGAAGACCAAAGAGCTGTCGAAGGACACCAGAAACAAAATTGTAGACCTGCACCAGGCTGGGAAGACTAAATCTGCAATAGTCAAGCAGCTTGGTGTGAAGAAATCAACTGTGGGAGCAATAATTAGAAAATGGAAGACATACAAATCCACTGATAGTCTCCCTTGATCTGGGGCTCCATGCAAGATCTCACACTGTGGGGTGAAAATGATCACAAGAACGGTGAGCAAACATCCCAGAACCACACGGGGGGACCTAGTGAATGACCAGCAGAGAGCTCGGACCAATGTAACAAAGGCTACCATCAGTAACACACTACGCCGCCAGGGACTCAAATCCTGCAGTGCCAGATGTGTCCCCCTGCTTAAGCCAGTATATGTCCGGGCCTGTCTGAAGTATGCTAGAGAGCATTTGGATAATCCAGAAGCGGATTGGGAGAAAGTCATATGGTCAGATGAAACCAAAGTAGAACTGTTTGGTAGAAACACAACTTGTCGTGTTTGGAGGAGAGAAAATGCTGAGTTGAAACCAAAGAACACCATACCTTCTGTGAAGCATGGGGGTGGCACCATCATGCTTTGGGGCTGTTTCTCTGCAAAGGGAACAGGATGACTGATCCGTGTACATGAAAGAATGAATGGGGCCATGTATCATAAGATTTTGAGTGCAAACCACCTTCCATCAGTATTAGCATGACAATGATCCCAAACACACCGCCCGGGCAACGAAGGAGTGGCTTCGTAAGAAGCATTTAAAGCTCCTGGAGTGGCCTAGCTAGTGTTCAGATCTTAACCCCATAGAAAACCTTTGGAGGAAGTTGAAAGTCTGTGTTGCCCAGCGACAGCCCCAAAACATCACTGCTCTAGAGGAGATCTGCATGCAGGAATGGACCAACATACCAGCAACAGTGTGTGACAACCTTGTGAAGACCTACAGAAAACGTTTGACCTCTGTCATTGCCAACAAAGGATATATAACAAAGTATTGAGATTAATTTTTGATATTGACCAAATACTTATTTTCCACCATAATATGCAAATAAATTATTTTCAAATCAGTCAATGTGATTGTCTGGATTTGTTTCCACATTTTGTCCCTCATAGTTGATGTATACCTATGATGAAAATTACAGGCCTCTCTCATCTTCTTAAGTGGGAGAACTTGCACAATTGGAGGCTGACTAAATACTTTTTTGCCCCACTGTATATATAGATTGTTATTTGTGTATATATATATGTATATTGCAAATTTCACATCCATGTGTGTATTTATAAACTCTGCATGAATTGATGCACCTTTAACAAATGATCCGAGGATTGATACAATTATATAATCCATGTAAAGTGTTCATTTTATTGAAATAGTATTGTCTCTGTGTATCCTCTTTTTACAAAACAAAATCATGTCCCTTTAAGTGATGCTGAGCACAATTGTTAATGAATGGATTTCCATTTCTAAAGCGTTTTTGTCCTTTTTACATGAACAAGGACATATAATCTTATTAATAAACAATCTTATTGTAATGTTGACAGCACATGTATTTCATTTTCAATTCTATCTTATTGTAGTAGTGTAACCAAATCAATATCTGTGTGTAATGCGCATATTTTAGATGAGGAATATGTTTTTCTAAATATTTGTAAAAAATACTTCTCCTCCCATATATGGCTATAGGTAGGCTGACCATATTTCAACTTGAATAAATGACACGTTTGATCAATACATGTGTCATTATTGTTATTCCAAAACAATCTAAACATATCTTAAAACATCAATGGCATATGTATTTCTCATGTGTATCTTTTAAATGTTAAAGATATACACCATAGCTATAGTTAAAGGGACAGTCAAGTCCGAAAAGATGATTCATGATTTATATAGGGCATGCGAGTTTACCCAACTTCCTAATTAGCTTTTATTCAACATTTAGCTTTGTTTTCTTGTTATAGTTATTTGAAAGGTAAACAGAGGAGGTTCATATGCTAAGTTCTTCGACCTTGAAGACTGCCTCTAATGTTGAAAAAATATTGACTACTATAAGGCATTAGTTCACATGTTTCATATAGATAACATTGAGATCATGCACGTAAAGTGACCTAGGAGTAAGCATTGATTGGCTAAACTGCATGTCTGTCAAAAGAACCTAAATAATGGGGCAGTCATCAGAAGCTTAGATACAAGATAATAACAGAAGTAAAATGTATATTAATATATAACTGTGTTTGTTGTTCAAAAATGAGTAATGTG
The DNA here is from genome assembly GCF_027579735.1 of Bombina bombina. Lineage (NCBI taxonomy): Eukaryota > Metazoa > Chordata > Amphibia > Anura > Bombinatoridae > Bombina > Bombina bombina. The sequence continues at coordinate 831,591,751 of NC_069503.1, read as the reverse complement.
TAATAAAGGGATTAGCTATATTTTTTAAAATTCAATTTCTGGGGTTGATTGTCCCTTTAACATATAATATCTAACACATCCCTATTTTACTAATGCATCTCCTAGCATTAATTTTCTTTTAAAGGGACAGGAAACACAAAAATCCAAATATTTACATTTATTGTAACAATATATTTCAAATTGCAATGTCGTACATAATCGTGTAACCAATATTGATTTAATTTGTAATTAAAACATGCTGCTTGCTAAATAGTTTAGTTATAAATCCTCTGCTTCTAATTAAATATCTCCTTATTTTCGATAATGTATTATATTTTATAGATCACAGTATTTTGTTATCTATCGTGACATTCCTAGATAGCAACATAGACACATACTAGTTACTAAAATATAAATACGTTTCTTATTGATATGCCAAGCTGTCAACTGAGTCCTTGTATTGGCTGCGGTTTTTCAGCGATCTCGGATGCGCCATGTTGCTTAAGACATCACCTGCCAGGCTGTCCAATGATTCCTTGTATTGACTGACGTTTTTACGCAATCAAGGATGCGCCTTTTATTGGATGGCGTTTTTACGCGATCAAGGATGCACCTTTTATTGGATTGCGTTCTTACGTGATCAAGAATGCGCCTTTTATTGGATTGCGTTCTTACGTGATCAAGGAAGCGCCATGTTAATTAAGACGTCACATGCAAAGGTGTAAAAAAAACGTCTGATTGTATTAAGTAGTCCCGCAATATTTGTTTGTGCACGTTACACACGTTTGTGAATGAGAAGACAAGTTTAAAACCATGGCGAATATGGATTGTGTGCATCATGTTACATTGTTGACCCATAGCTGATAAAGACCACCACATTCTCTTTTGCTGGATGTCTGGTTGAATAAACGAATGAAAGCAAAATGTTTTCATGCATAAGATATTTCGAGGCAAGTGCAAATCTCTAAAGTCCATGTTGTTTAATATGTTTGTCAACAATATGTTCCTTTTTATGAAAAATGACTGTTTAATGTTAAAGATATCTAATACATAAATATGCGCTATTGTATTAGAATAAAGTAATCAATATGCATTTATCTTTATCATATGCTAAATATATGATGCCGACTTCTTCTAAATGTAATTTCGTCGTATATTTTATTAAAGGTTTATTAGACACTCACATTAAAAACCAAAATATTTTATTTTGTCTCTAGTTATATAGTCCATTGTTTACCAAATACACGTCTACTTTTGCTTCTGTTCAAATAAAATTGAAGTAATTTTCAGACTCCTCGCCAAGCCTCAAAGTTTCATGTGAGTACCATCTCCAGCTTTCTCCTGTTTGTGTAAAGGGTCTTTTCATATGTTAATGATGGGGTATTGTCTTGTTTTACGGTTGTAATGGGGTTTCCATCTATCTTTTCAATAGAGATAACCTGATTTTCTTTGAAAGTTTTTAAAGCTTTTTAATATTGATTTTGATATCAGTATATGTTAATCTTGTTGTTTCTAGTAATGTCTATTACATGCAGTTCTGTTAAAAAGATTGTATAGTGTCCCTTTAATGCAAATGTTGATTTTTGTATCATGTATGAGTTCCACATTGGTTAATCTCCAAATATATTATTGTTAGCATATTTATTTAAACCATATTCATTGTTAAAACAAATGTCTTTGTAAAAAAAAAATAAACACAATAATGTATCTTTATGAAAATAGACTTTATTTAACACGTCAATATAAATCTTTTTTCAATATTTCTTGTTTGAACAAGTACATGTAGATATACCAACAATCACCAAATATTATATGTTAGCATATGTAATTTTGTTAAAGGGACAGTCTAGAAAACAAATAATGTTTTGCATTATTAAAAAAGACAATTTTGTAATATCAATGATATCAAAGCTTTCTCACCAATTAATCATTTTTCTGTGTTTATTTTTATTTGCTAGCTAAACCTATGAGGTTCGTGTGCTCATTTCTTAGAGCTTGAAGAGTGCATGTAATCAGAATGCAATTTGACCACTAGAGGGCATTTTGATAGCATTTGTATATATAAAACCTTGAGCTCAAACAGCATATTTACCATGTATTGATCATTGATTGTCTAAAATGTTGTTAGGTCAGAACAACAAATAAGTGGTCATTTTTCATAGTCATAGATACAAGGGTAAGCACATAAGTCACACGTATTTCTCCATATTTTGTTGTTTCAAACTTGATAATGCGTAATACAGTGTTTTCTTTGTAATCAATAATGTTCTGACTGTCCCTTTAAGCTGTGTTATTGGCATTCAAACAGTAATATGCCATCATGGATAATTGTAATGGTAATTTTATTTGCTATTCGGGAAACAGTTTTGACATCACATCACAGAAACCAATCAATATCATGAACAAGGATAGGTATGTGATGATGTGGTTTTCACACACTTATAACCCACACTCTGCAAACAATCTGCCTCCATGGACCCGGTCCCATAGAAGTAGATTATATACAGAGTGTGGTCCACAAGTGTATGAAAACCACATCATCACATACCTATCCATTACACATTAAATAAAAAATAATTAAACATGAAAACAAATACTTACTTCCTCTTCCTTCCCCTCTTACCACGGGGCTGAGGCTCTGGGAGGGGCAACTGCCGACTCTGACGAATTCTCATTGGAGATGTTGTGGGAAGAGTGGAAGGAAGAGTACTGGGACGACCAAGGTGAGGAGGAGGAGATGGCCCAGCAGGAGGAGATGGCCCGGCAGGAGAAGATGGCCCGACAGGAGAAGATGGCCCAGCAGGAATAGATGACCCGGCAGGAGCAGATGGCCCGGCAGGAGCAGATGGACCGGCAGGAGCAGATGGACTGGCAGGAGGTCCAGCAGCAGGAGGCCCAGCAGATGGCGGCCCAGGAGCAGGAGGCCCAGCAGATGGCATCCCAGGAGCAGGAGGCCCAGCAGATGGTGGCCCAGGAGCAGGAGGCCCAGCAGATGGCGGCCCAGGAGCAGGAGGCCCAGCAGATGGCAGCCCAGGAGCAGGAGGCCCAGCAGATGGCGGCCCAGGAGCAAGAGGCCCAGCAGATGGCGGCCCAGGAGCAGGAGGCCCAGCAGATGGCGGCCCAAGAGTAGGAGGCCCAGCAGATGGAGGCCCAGGAGCAGGAGGCCCAGCAGATGGCGGCCCAGGAGCAGGAGGCCCAGCAGATGGCAGCCCAGGAGCAGGAGGCCCAGCAGATGGTGGCCCAGGAGCAGGAGGCCCAGCAGATGGAGGCCCAGGAGCAGGAGGCCCAGCAGATGGCGGCCCAGGAGCAGGAGGCCCAGCAGATGGCGGCCCAGGAGCAGGAGACCCAGCAGGAGGCAGACCAGCAGGAGGCAGACCAGCATGTGCCTCCCGGAAGAAATTAAACATCTCTTGTTGGAGTCGAAAGGTTCTGTTTTGGCCTTCTTCTATTCGAGTAAGGAGGTGTATGATTTGGGTTTGGCCTTCAATGATTTTGTTTTGGCCTTCAATAATTCTATTTCTGCCTTCTATATTTTGGATCTGGGAGTTACGCATCTGGTCAATGTAGTCTAGTAGAACCCGCACCTCCGCTATTTCCTCTTGTTGTGCACGGTGGGGTGCCTGTGCACGGCGGCCTGCTGGTGCACGGCGGCCTGCTGGTGCACGGCGGCCTGCTGGTCCTTGAGGGGCCTCTGCTTCTGCGGCCTCTTCATCTGCTTCCGGGGCCTCTTCGTCAAGGGGGGCCTCTTCGTCAAGGGGGGCCTCTTCCCTCCGAGGTGGAGATTCATCCCCACCACTCTCATCTAGGGGAAAAGAAGGAGCCTGTAGTTGCTGTGCTGCCTCCTCCCCAGACTCTGTATATTTGAAAAAGTAATAAATGTATACATTAGCATATTTCCAAATAAAGCTTTAAATTACTTAGCTTACGATACAATTACAAATGCAGCCTCATTAATCCACTTTGAAATCTAACAATCAATACGATTTCCGCATTTTCTAAACCGTGTTTGTGATATCTCTGGTCAATCTGAATGTTTTAGCGTTTGTTTTCAGTCTGTTTAAATGCACACCTAACCTATAGCCTAGATACTAATGTAACCGCAAAGTAATTGTGAATGCGTGTAAACAACGTAATAGCATTAATCTGATCCTTAAAGGGACATGAAACCCAATGTTTTATCTTTCATGATTTAGAAGCATACAATTATAATCAACTTTCTAATTTACTTTTCTTGTCTAATTTGCTTCATTCTCTGGATATTCTTTGCAGAAAAGCATATCTAGATATGCTTAGAAGCTGCTAATTGGTAGCTGCATATAGCTGCCTCCTGTGATTGGTTCACTGTGTGCATGGCTATTTCTTCATTAAAGTATATCTAAAGAATGAAGCAAATTAGGTAATATAAGTAAATTGGAATGTTGTTTAAAATTGTATTCTCTACCTTAATCATGAAAGGAAAGGTTTGCGTATAGTGTCCCTTGAAATACATTCATATGTTAATTTATTCTTAAATGAGCTTACCGTCAGATGAGAATGGCAGGTTCCCGGTATCAATTCCTCCGATACCAACTATATCCACCTCGGAGATGCTGGGACGCAACATTTCCTCCCATCGGCAGTAATTGATTTCCAGTGCAGGGCCGCCACCGGTTCCTGCGGCATGTTGGGACTCCCGGCTTAACTTTTTCTTAAGGTCCATCTTGCAGTCCCGGTAGCAATGTTTAATAGAGTCCATATCTCTGTTCCGGCCACCCACTGCATTGACTGCATTCCTTATCTCCTGCCAGAGCCTCCTCTTCTCAGTCGGGGTGGTCTTCTGATGCTGCAGCCTCCTATACCTGGCCATATAGGCTTCTACGAGGGCCTCCTTCTCCTCCATAGAAAACCTCGCCTCCCTAGTCGCCTTGGCCTTCCCCTGTGACGATGCCCTCTGTTTCCCGGACTGTGAAGCCCTACTCTGTCCGCCACTGGGCCCAGCCACTTGTTCATCTTGAACCAAGTGGCTGGGTCTACCCACCGCTTCCACCCCCGCTTCCTGCCCCCCTTCCTGCCCCCCTTCCTGCCCTGTTCCTCTCCCCCTCCCTCTCCTCCCCCCTCTACCTCTCCCCTGCCTGCCCTCCATCTCTTCCCTAAACTAAACCCCAAATAAGCAAACAAAAAGTGAGTGTGATCAAATGAAAGGGGGTCAAAATAAAGAACTAAAAAGACGAAAAAAGTGCTGAAAGTGTGAAAGGGATATAAATAAAAGAGGGTAAGGAGTATTTAAATAAACAAAATGAAGAAGAAGACTAAAAGGAGGATATGTAAACTAAATGTAACTAGGGGATGGGATGGGGATGGGGTATGGGATAAGAGTAAATGGGATGAAAGGGAATGGGACTACAGGGAATGGGGTATGGAGTGTAGTATGAGAGGGTATGGGGTATGGAGTGTATGTAGTGTTATTGATAAGTGTATGTATGTATTGAATGTGTTTGCGTGTAAATGTGTTAAGTGTACAGAAAAAGCACTCGCTCACTCACCCAAACCAACTGTCGCTCACTAACTCACACTACCACTAACTGACTCTCTCACACTACCACTAACAAAATAACTCACACTACCACTAACTCTCTAACTCACACTACCACTAACTCTCTAACTCACACTACCACTAACTCTCTAACTCACACTACCACTAGCTCTCTAACTCACACTACCACTAACTCTCTAACTCACACTACCACTAACTCTCAATAACTCACACTACCACTAACTCACTCACGATAACACTAACTGACTCCCAATAATGCACAAAATCTCTAAGCTCCAATCTCCAAAAACCCACCAGCAACACAGTCAAAGAAGCCATGCTTGTGTGGTGTTTATATACCCTGTGTAAATGTTTAATGATGTACCGGTTTGCGTTGTAAATTGTGTTCAGGTGTGCTTTAATAGTAATTATTATTTGTGCAATGTGTATTAGGTGTGTGAATTTGCGCATGCTCATTTCGAGTTAGTATTTGTGGAATGTGTAGAATGCGATGATGTCATAGTGCTCATTTTCTATAACATTCTCCAATAGTATTATGTTTAAATGTTAATTTGCGATCGTGTGGTATTAGTGAAGTGTTGTATATGTATGTTTGTCCTAATATATAGTAATTTTGAATGCGAGTATTTTGCTAGTGTATGATTGTGTTTTGTGTTTTCCTTGTTGTTATTTTCCGTATTTCCGCATCTTAAATAATATGCGTATTCCCTGTATTTTATTTTATTAAAATTCCCCCCGCTTCTGAATGTGTAATGCTTATGTGCTTTGTTTAGTGATTGTTGTTGTGACATTTACGGCGTGTTATTGTTGTGCATTGTGTGGTATGCGTCATATGACCGAGCTGTGCGTATTTCTCGCGAGATCGAGTGTTAGGTGCAAAAAGTGTGTTTGTTTGCTTTTCCATTGATCTCTATGGGAGACTGTCTAACGCGGGCAGGATTCCGCGTGTGAAATACACGCGTTAGGAGTATCGTTAGAAGGTTTTTGTTCAACTCTAAATACCCGCGTTAAAAATCTCTGTGCGTTAGACATAAACCACGCGTAGCTAACGCACCCCATCTATCGCCAAACTCCAAATCTAGGCGCTAGTGTTTATAGTGTCCGCTTTATTATAACTATTGTTGGAGACATAAGAACTTTGTTACCACTGAGAGCAATAACTTTGTATCACCATATAGGGCGCCATGTACTAAGGCGTCAACATTTTCGCACAGACCATATCAAATTAACCCGCTGGCATTCGCACCATGCATATAGAACTTTGTTACATGAATGTACTAAAAACAAAGCCGTAAAATTTCGCGTCTAATCTGTGTCGAAGACAATCGGATTATTGATAACTTTGAAGCTTCACTCGGCGTGAAAGAACAAAGTTACTATGTAGTCTACGACCTAATTGGTTTAATTCTTCACCCACGTGACCATCTAAGTGTCATAATCGTCATACAAGCAGCAAGGTTTAGCTGATGACATGTATAAGAATGTGCATTTCTCAGAAATCCTGACTGCAACATGTGTGCAATCGATGGCTCCAAGGACATTGGGCATTCCGGAAATTCTATAAAAGTTAGACTTCACAGATTGCCAATCTTCAGGAGTAGATGGAAGGCACACGTACCTTGGAAAGATGACCATCAATGCATCAACTTTGGTTAGGTGCCTCAAAAAGCAGACTGGCTGATGCCAATTATAACGCTAGACACAGCTTGGAATGAACCGGTGGCAAAAAAGTGTAAGGCTGCTAACAGTTTTAATAGTCCAGGTATGGCTTGTGAACATGCTGTCATAGGCTCCAGGTATTCTGCTATTTCATTATAAAGTTCCATAATAGCTTCTCTGTCCAAACGGAATCTCTGGATAATCTCCCGATCAGAAATGCCTTCCAAACACATACGTGGAAGGAAAACTCTAGGGACTCTGATTCTTCTACCTCTACTTCTTTGTAATCCATTGTTTTCAACCAGTGCCTGTATAGCCCTTCTTCCTCGTAATTGAATCAATCTGAATAGAAACATATGTAAAAGTGTCTCCATCTTCATTCAGTGATCCAAAAACCAATAATGAAACTATTGTAGTCTAGTCTTTTCACTTAAGTACTTCAACCTGGCATCAGGTTGATACCCCCTATAGTTCTCTATTGTATTTGCTACCAAAATGGTCGCAAAGCAAATCACGTGAAGTTAGAGTGAACGTTGGAGCGGGCAGATTGCTTGTAACATTCATAATTTCCGATTAAAGCGAATTTACATGCGATCGAACATGTAGTAAGTGGAAAAAGGGTTAGGAGCGATCAGTTGCGTAAAATTACGATAGCTGATTAAAAATAGTGTTTTTTCTATTTGATCACAGATTGATAAATACAAGATGCAGATCGTGAGCGAATTTTGTTGCGGAAATACAGACGAAGGGTCACTTCAATGCTTAGTACATGGCGCCCATAACCTGGTATCACCAGATTCAAATATGAGAAATTCGACCCTATTGGAAAAATATGTATAACCCTACACCTTTGTATCAGTGTTCAAACCTGGTCATATTGGAACTTTCATTCCTAGTAAAGAATATCCTTTCAATGCTATAACCACACCGAGGAACTCTTTGTGAAATATATCTTGTATTTCCTCACGGTAGCAGTACTATAGCAGCATTAAATTATACCAGTTTTACCAGCCACACTCTACTGTTTTGTATCGGTACATCATTATCAGCCGTCAACACCTGCTTAGTTGTGTTAGGTAGAGAGTATTGTTTAGAATATCAAGTTTTACACATTGTCATAAGCTTTGTATCATTGTTGAGACACCGGTGTCATTGTTTTTTAAAATTTTAAATGTACCAAGACATTCTTATTATTATTTTTATCTAGGTATTTCCTAAGTTTTAATTTGTATCACATTCATTGCCATGTAATAAATATTTTCTTTGTGATATAATCACTTTCATCTCGTCATCTATTTGTTAGAACCACATTTATAGAGTTATTATAAAAATCCCTTTAGATAGGCACACAATTGGTAACAGCAATATATGGAGTTATCCACGCTATTAGTCGCACTGTCTTGCAAGTCTCTGGAATTTTGGCTTAACATAATATGTTTGCATATATGTGATCTTCCACGCAGTCAGCCTGAGGCGCCACTAACAATCTTCACCCTTAATTTTGTTTCTTAGTTTGCACCGGTGAGAAGTGCGAACAGTTAGTTGGCCAGCACTGCATTTCTGGAGTTCAGTGTACACTCTGTTATCATGGTATTATGAGTCTGTCCTGGGAGGCTAAGAAGTTAGCAGTAAACCCTACCCCTGTCAACAGTCCCAACGCATTTAAAAGTCGAAAGTTAAGAGTTTTATGGTACAACGCAGTAGCATAAAACTCATAACTAAAGTGCTAAAAAGTAAACTAATACCCATAAACTACCTATCAACCCCTAAACCAAGGCCCTCCCGCATCGCAAACACTATAATAACATTTTTAACCCCTAATCTGCCGCTCCGGACACCGCCGCCACCTACATTATACCCTAACACCCCTTAACTTAAAGGGACACTGTACCCAAATTTTTTCTTTTGTAATTCAGAAAGAGCATGCAATTTTAAGCAACTTTCTAATTTACCCCTACTATAAATTTTTCTTCGTTCTCTTGCTATCATTATTTGAAAAAGAAGGCATCTAAGCTTTTTTTTGGTTTCAGTACTCTGGACAGCACTTTTTTTATTGGTGGATGAATTTATCCACCAATCAGCAAGGACAACCCAGGTTGTTCACCAAAAATGGGCCGGCATGTAAATTTACATTCTTGCATTTCAAATAAAGATACCAAGAGAATGAAGAAAATTTGATAATAGGAGTAAATTAGAAAGTTGCTTAAAATTTCATGCTCAATCTGAATCACGAAATAAATTTTTTGGGTACAGTGTCCCTTTAAATATAATTTAAATAAGTCTAAATAAAAATTACTATCATTAACTAAATTATTCCTATTTAAAAATAAATACTTACCTATAAAAATAAACCCTAAGCTAGCTACAATATAACTAATAGTGACTTTGTATCTAGCTATGAATTATTATTATTTTTACAGGCAAGTTTGTATTTATTTTAACTAGGTACAATAGTTATTAAATAGTTATTAACTATTTAATAACTACCTAGCTAAAATAAATACAAAAGTACCTGTAAAATAAAACCTAACCTAAGTTACAATAACACCTAACACTACACTATAATTAAATAAATTAACTAAATTAACAATAATTAAATCAATTAAATACAATTAGCTAAAGTACAAACCCCCCACTAAATTAGAGAAAATAATAAACAAATTACAAGATATTTAAACTAATTACACCTAATCTAATAGCCGTATCAAAATAAAAAAGCCCCCACAAAATAAAAAAAAAACCTAGCCTAAACTAAACTACCAATAGCTCTTAAAAGGGCCTTTTGCAGGGCATTGCCCCAAAGTAATCAGCTCTTTTACCTGGAAAAAAAATACAAACAACCTGGAAAAAAATACAAACACCCCCCCAACAGTAAAACCCACCACCCACACAACCAACCCCCCAAATGAAATACTATCTAAAAAAAAAAACTAAGCTCCCCATTGCCCAAAGTCCCTAACCTAAAAATAAAACCCACCCAATACACCCTTAAAAAACCTAACACTAACACCCTGAAGATCGACTTACCTGGAGAAGTCTTCATCCAAGCCGGGCGAAGTGGTCCTCCAGACGGGCAGAAGTCTTTATCCAGACGGCATCTTCTATCTTCATCAATCCGAGGCGGAGCGGGTCTATCTTCAAGATATCCGGCACGGAGCATCCTCTTCAATCGACGTCTTCTTACTAAATGACGGTTTCTTTAAGTGACGTCATCCAAGATGGTGTCCCTTAGATTCTGATTGGCTGATAGAATTCTACCAGCCAACCGGAATTAAGGTAGAAAAACTCCTATTGGCTGATGCAATCAGCCAATAGGATTGAGCTTGCATTCTATTGGCTGTTCCAATGGTGTGTTTTACTGTTGGGGGGTTGTTTGTATTTTTTTTTACAGGTAAAAGAGCTGATTACTTTGGGGCAATGTCCCACAAAAGGCCCTTTTAAGGGCTATTAGTAGTTTAGTTTAGGCTAGGGTTTTTTTATTTTGGGGGGGCTTTTTTTATTTTGATAGGGCTCTTAGATTAGGTGTAATTAGTTTAACGATCTGTAATTTGTTTATTATTTTCTGTAATTTAGTGGGGGGGGTTGTACTTTAGCTAATTTAATTTAATTGATTTAATTGTTGTTAATTTAGTTAATTTATTTAATTATAGTGTAGTGTTATGTGTTAGTGTAACTTAGGTTAGGTTTTATTTTACAGGTATTTTTGTATTTATTTTAGCTAGGTAGTTATTAAATAGTTAATAACTATTTAATAACTATTGTACCTAGTTAAAATAAATACAAACTTGACTGTAAAATAAAAATAAAGCCTAAGCTAGCTACAATGTAACTATTAGTTATAGTGTAGCTATCTTAGGGTTTATTTTACAGGTAAGTATTTCGTTTTAAATAGGAATAATTTAGTTAATGATAGGAATTTTATTTAGACTTATTTAAATTATATTTAAGTTAGGGGGTGTTAGGGTTAGATTTAGGGGTTAATAACTGTAATATAGTGGCGGCGGTGTTGGGGGCGGCAGATTAGGGGTAAATAAGTGTAGGTAGGTGTCGGCAACATTGGGGGCGGCAGATTAGGGGTTAATAAATATAATGTAGGTGGCGGCGATGTTGGGGGCAGCAGATCAGGGGTTCATAAGTAAAATGTAGGTGGCAGCGGTGTCCGGAGCGGCAGATTAGGGGTTAATAAAAATAATGTAGGTGTCGGCGATGTCGGGGGCGACAGATTAGGGGTTAATAAGTGTAAGATTTGGGGTGTTTAGACTCGGTGTTTATGTTAGGGTGTTAGGTGTAGACATAATTTTCCCCATAGGAATCAATGAGGCTGTGTTAGTGAGTTTTGCGCTACTTTTTTACAGGTGTTATACTTTTTTTTATCTGGCTCTCCCCGTTGATTCCTATGGGGAAATCATGCACGAGCATGTACGACCAGCTCACCGCTGACTTAAAGGGACAGTCTACACGAGGATTTTTATTGTTTAAAATTATAGATAATCCCTTTATTACCCCTTCCCTAGTTTTGCATAACCAACACAGTTATATTAATATATGTTTTACCGCTCAGATTATCTTGTATCTAAGCCTCTGCGGACTGCCCCCTAATCTCAGTGCTTTTGATGGACATGCAGTTAAGCCAATCAGTGCAGACTCCTAAATAACTTTACGGGAGTGAGCACAATGTTATCTATATGACAAACATGAACTAGTACTGTCTAACTGTGTTAAACTTTCAAAATGCTCTGAGCTAAACGGCGGTTGTCAATGGTTTAGAAATCAGTTTGAGCCTAGCTAGGTTTAGCTTTTCAAAAATACCACCAAGGGAACAAAGCAGATTTAATGATAAAAGTAAATTGGATAGTTGTTTAAAATTGAATGCCCTATCTGAATCATGAAAGTTTAATTTTGACTAGACTGTCCCTTTAAGCAGTGCTGGTATTGGAGTGCGGTAATGAGCAAAATTTTACTCAACGCTCACTTCTTGCCTTTTAACGACGGGTTTCTGAAAACTCGTAATACCAGCGCTGCAGATAAGTGAGCGGTGTGAGAAAACTGCTCGTTAGCACCGCATAGCCTCTAACGCAAAACTCGTAATCTAGGTGTATGATAGCTACAATGTAACTATTAGTTATATTGTAGCTAGCTTAGGGTTTATTTTATAGGTAAGTATTTAGTTTTAAATAGGAATAATTTAGTTAATGATATTGATTTTATTTAGATTTATTTAAACTATATTTAAGTTAGGGAGTGTTAGGGCTAGGGTTAGACTTAGGTTTAGGGATTAATAAATTTAGAATAGTGGCGGCGACGTTGGGGGTGGCAGATTAGGGGTTAATAAATGTAGTTAAAGCAACATTCATACACATATTTCACATAATTGCAATTCTGGCGCTGTATAATAAATAATTGCTCTTGAGTCCTTTACATTAATATGCAGTAATACTGTTGAGACACATTCTGGGTTAGCTATATCGGAGGTCCTTTTGTATATAATAATATAAAACTGTATAATAGGCTGTGCAGATATGTTAGTAGAAGGAGACCACCTTGCTAAACCCAGTCCTGTATATCGGATGTCCATAGTATAGATGTAAGAAAAGTCACATAGTATCAGAAGTTAACAATCAAAGTGTTGCCTTGGTGTCTGGATATCTGATGCTGCTCCCACTCACCGGTTTTGCAAATTGATGTTGCCGGTCCCACACTCCGCGGGAAGGAGCAAATAAATGGTGACTCACCTTACGACACTCTATAGGTTTTACTCGCAAGTATCAAAAGCTGGTTCCGCAAATGAATAGATCCAGTCCCATACACCCCGGGGGGAAGGAAACAAAGCCGGTACGTGACTCTTCAATCAATGTTACTGACAGCTGCTGAAAGTCTTATAATAAACATGCAAAAGGTTTCAGTTTAAACAAACATATATGTAAAATCCAAAAATTTATTCAGGCATGATTAAAACAAAAGGAAAAATATGTCTTTCCAAAAAGCACATACAAGCAATTGCATACAACCTCAGCACACAGGTGCTGCCTCCGACGCGTTTCCTGCTTAGAACAAGCACTTCATCAGGGATAAACAGCTGATCTCCCTGTGAAAATTTAAACCTCTGAATCTTAACCCCTTCATAGTCAGAAGGAGTGACCTAGTAAATATATCTATATACACTTTGATATACTATATAGTAATAAATACATATAACATCTATACACAAGTTAAAAACTTTCAAGATTACTTAGTATTTCAATTAATGGAAAATATACCTGTTCTCAAGATATTAGAGGAATGTATAGAGCATTTCATAGTACAATACAATCATTATACTGATCTAGACCTATTTGTAGTGATTACAGACTAGATGTAAAAAGCACTATTAAATTGTCATTTTACACCTTTCAAAAGAATAGACAATTATTACAATTATGATACTGTCATAAATATATAGGCTTACATTTAATTATAAAGCACATATGACTGCTTCAGTCTATTAGGATAAAAAAGAATAATAAAGAGAACTTGTTTTACACAAGTTAGTTTTAGTGATATATATTGAATAACCTATCATTGGGATTTTGCAGCCTGAATAAGTGTACAATTTATCATCAAAATCTATTCACAATCTTTAATTTTTTTAAAATAATCTATTGATTTTTTTCTTACTATGATAGATCTGTGATATAGTCTATTTCAAAAGTTGTATGAAATTACTAGGCCCCTATAAATAACTTGAGATCCCATATTTTATTAATACCTTTTGGAAAACCTGTTTGAAGTTTATGTATCCATAATGCTTCCTTTCTATTTAAAATAGCTAGTCTGTCTCCTCCTGTAATTCGTTTAGTAACACAGTCAATGGCCTGAAATTCAAATAGAGACAGGACATATGTCAATGCATCATCATTGAATATGTAACCTGGTCTATGCCTAGCAAAGTGTTCTGCCACAGGGGTTTTGGGATCAAATGACTCCAGGGAAAGTAAGTGTTCCTGGATACGATCCTTTAGGGATCTAGTCGTCCTACCTGAATACTGGAAACCACATAATTTACAAGAGTTAAGATAAACTACGTAATTTGATGTACATGTCAAATGGTAGTAAATCCTATATTCGTTTTTTGTCACATTAGAAAGAAAAATATCTCCCACCTTGACATGATGACAGCATTTACAGGGTCTAGCACCAGATTTAAAGGTCCCATTCTTAATGCTAAGCCAATTTCTCGTAGTAGATGGCTTAGCACTTGAGAAATTTCTTTTTACAAAATTGCCTATAGTTTTTGCTCGTCTTGATACAAATTTCACTCCCTGTGTAGATACACTAGTTAGGGAGGGTTCTTTGTTCAAAATGGGCAAATATCTTTCCACAATATTGCAAATTTTATGATACTGATTACTATATTTTGTAAAAAACACAAGTTTCTTGTCACTTATATTATCTTTAGATCTATCAATTAGAAGGTTTTCTCTATTCATTGATCTTACTTGTTTAAGGGATTCTGTGAGGGTACTCTCCCTATAGCCTCTTTCAATTAAACGATTTTTTAAATCTTTTGCATGTTTATCAAAATCCTTAAGGTTGCTACAGTTTCTACGTAGCCTCATAAATTGTCCCTTTGGAATGGCTTTCTTCAGATGATTAGGATGATGAGAGTCTGATCTAAGGATAGTATTACCTGCAATATCCTTTCTATAGGCTTCTGTAAGTAGAACATGGTTATGGTTAGAAGTGTCTATCTTAATCTTAAGATCTAAAAAAGTAATACTATCCTTAGCTCAAGTGTATGTAAATTTAAGATTCATGCTGTTATCATTTAATTTCTTAATGAAATTTTCCAGCTGCTTAATGTCACCCTGCCACACCATCAAGACATCATCGATAAATATAGTATAGAACATGATGTTGTCCTTGAAGTCATTGAGTTCACCAAATATTTTAAAGATTTCAAAATAACCAAGATAAATATTTGCATATGAGGGGGCAAATTGTGCCCCCATTGCAGTTCCTCTATTCTGCAAATATATCTTGTTTTCAAAAATAAAATAGTTGTGGGTCAGTAAAAACTTGACCAAATCAACCAAGTAACTAGCAAAGACAACATCATATCCGTATATAGCTTTATAATCTCTTCCAGAGCCAAGAGACCCTGACTATGAGGTATGCACGAATAGAGGGACACCACATCAATAGTTAATAATGAAAATGTATCATTCCAAGGGAAATTCTCCAATTTCCTTAACAATTGCTTGGTGTCCCTCAAATATCCAGGCATACTTTTTACAATTGGTTGAAGAAATCCATCTATCCATTCCCCTAGTCTTTCACCCAATGTTCCTATAGTAGAAATTATTGGTCTTCCAAGGGGATTAATGGGATCTTTGTGTATTTTGGGTAAGTGTTTGAATGTAGAAATAGTAGGGAACTTTATTAACAAAAAGTCAACAATTTTTTCATCAAATATTCCTAACCTTTTACCTTCTAAAATAATTTTTCTAAGTCATTGACAAATTTTAAAGTTGGATTAAATGTTAAATCTTTATAAGTGCTACTATCACTAAGCTGTTTATAAGCCTCATTTACATAAGTATCTCTATCTAACACTACTACCGTGCCTCCTTTATCTGAGTTGGAAATGACTATATCCTCATTTTTTTGGAGTTTCCTAAGTGCCTTCCATTCTGTATTTGTTAGATTACTAGACTTTCTAGCCTTTTCTGTTTCAAGAATATTCAATTTAGTTATCTCTTGCTCTACTATAGTACGAAAAAAGGTCTATAGTATCACCCCTAGATTGTGAGGGATAAAAATATGTATTAGTGTTATTTATATTACCTTTTGGAATATACATATTATCTTCATTGTGTGTAAGGCTTTCTCTATTTAGGAAGGCCATATTAGTTAAATCACACAATTCCTTGAAATCAAGGTTTTCTATATCTGTAAATGTAGTGTTATTAGGAATAGGTTAATAAATGTAGGTAGGTTGCGGCGACATTGGGGAAGGGAGATTGGGGGTTAATAAATATAATGTAGGTGTCAGCGATGTTGGGGGCAGCAGATTAGGGGTTAATAAATATAATGTAGATGGTGGCGATGTCCGGAGCAGCAGATTAGGGGTTAATAAGTATAATGTAGGTGTCAGCGATGTCGGGGGCGGCAGATTAGGAGTTAATAAATTAGCACCGCACAGCTCATAATGCAAAACTCGTAATCTGGTCGTTACCTTTTTTGTAAATAATTTGCAATGCAGTGCTTTATTACTGATAAATACTATGTTTATTTATTTTTTATTTTTTTTAATTTTTACTTTATGATATCATGCCTAGGATATCCATTTATATTTCTTATTATGCTTCCAAGAAACTAAATAAACTGCTTTGAAGTAATAGCAAGGATTTTCTCATGACCTTTCACCACTTTTAAAATAATCTATAAGAATTTGAAGTTATACATAAAGAATAATATTAGTGTCTTGCAATTTCAGCATTTTGAATACCATATGCTGTGGTTTAGAAGTAAAAAGTTAATTATTAATAGGTCATTTTACAAGGAAATCCATCGTTGAAAACTACAAAAGGCCATATATAGTATAGTAGCTTTTCAAAAGTGATAAGAGTGAAAAGCTGACAAGGGATGAACACTTACCCTGAACCTTTCATAATAATAATTCACATTCTGAGCTTTATGCCATTATCTACCTCAGAAATATCTAGGTCTATGATATTATTATATTTCAGAACAGGAGCTGTTACAACATATTCTTTTATATGGCATTTCTCTTTATGACACTGCACCCTGCTAGATGAAACATTGTCAGTATACTATATTGCTAACATTAGCACCATATTTTTAAATGTGTATGTATGTGTGTATATGTGTGCATCTATAAATATATCCATACACAAAGAAGTATTAATAAACAAAATATTACTAATAATACAGCTCACACAAGATAGTAATATTGCTGTTTCTTGCAAAAAATATTGTGCAAATTGATATTACAAGATCATGGTAAAATAGATTTCCCAGAGAGGGTTTAGCAGGGCCAACATCGCTCTAGCGCACCTTATGCTTAAATACTAAGGCCTAGATTTAGAGTTTGGCGGTAGCCGTGAAAACCAGCGTTAGAGGCTCCTAACGCTGGTTTTAGGCTACCGCTGGTATTTTGAGTCAGTCAGGAAAGGGTCTAACGCTCACTTTCCAGCCGCGACTTTTCCATACCGCAGATCCCCTTACGTCATTTGCGTATCCTATCTTTTCAATGGGATCTTTCTAACTCCGGTATTTAGAGTCGTGGCTGAAGTGAGCGTTAGAAATCTAACGACAAAACTCCAGCCGCAGAAAAAAGTCAGTAGTTAAGAGCTTTCTGGGCTAACGCCGGTTCATAAAGCTCTTAACTACTGTGCTCTAAAGTACACTAACACCCATAAACTACCTATGTACCCCTAAACTGAGGTCCCCCCACATCGCCGCCACTCGATTAAATTTTTTTTAACCCCTAATCTGCCGACCGCCTTCTACGTTATACTTATGTACCCCTAATCTGCTGCCCCTAACACCGCCGACCCCTATATTATATTTATTAACCACTAATCTGCCCCCCACAACGTCGTCGCCAGCTACCTACAATAATTAACCCCTAATCTGCCGACCGCAAAGCGCCGGCACCTACATTATAGCTATGTACCCCTAATCTGCTGCCCCTAACACCGCCGACCCCTATATTATATTTATTAACCCCTAATCTGCCCCCCTCAATGTCGCCTCCACCTGCCTACACTTATTAACCCCTAATCTGCCGAGCAGATCTCACCACTACTATAATAAAGTTATTAACCCCTAATCCGCCTCACTCCCGCCTCAATAACCCTATAATAAATAGTATTAACCCCTAATCTGCCCTCCCTAACATCGCCGACACCTAACTTCAATTATTAACCCCTAATCTGCCGACCGAATCTCGCCGCTATTCTAATAAATGTATTAACCCCTAAAGCTAAGTCTAACACTAACACTAACACCCCCCTAAATTAAATATAATTTACATCTAACAAAATAAATTAACTCTTATTAAATAAAGTATTCCTATTTAAAGCTAAATACTTACCTGTAAAATAAATCCTAATATAGCTACAATATAAATTATAATTATATTATAGCTATTTTAGGATTTATATTTATTTTACAGGCAACTTTGTATTTATTTTAACCAGGTACAATAGCTATTAAATAGTTAAGAACTATTTAATAGCTAAAATAGTTAAAATAATTACAAAATTACCTGTAAAATAAATCCTAACCTAAGTTACAATTAAACCTAACACTACACTATCAATAAATTAATTAAATAAAATACCTACAATTATCTACAATTAAACCTAACTCTACACTATCAATAAATTAATTAAATAAAATACCTACAATTATCTACAATTAAACCTAACACTACACTATCAATAAATAAATTAAATACAATTCCTACAAATAAATACAATTAAATAAACTAACTAAAGTACAAAAAATAAAAAAGAACTAAGTTACAAAAAATAAAAAAATATTTACAAACATTAGAAATAAATTACAATTTTAAACTAATTACACCTACTCTAAGCCCCCTAATAAAATAACAAAGACCCCTAAAATAAAAAATGCCCTACCCTATTCTAAATTACAAAAGTTCAAAGCTTTTTTACCTTACCAGCCCTTAAAAGGGCCCTTTGCGGGGCATGCCCCAAAGAATTCAGCTCTTTTGCCTGTAAAAAAAAAACATACAATACCCCCCCCAACATTACAACCCACCACCCACATACCCCTAATCTAACCCAAACCCCCCTTAAATAAACCTAACACTAAGCCCCTGAAGATCTTCCTACCTTGTGTTCACCTCGCCGGGTTCACCGATCGGTCCAGAAGAGGGTCCGAAGTTTTGATCCAAGCCCAAGCGGGGGCTGAAGAGTGACGTCCATCCTCGGGCTGAAGTCTGGATCCAAGTGGTGGCTGAAGAAATCCATCATCGGGATGAAGTCGGAAGCCCATCATCGGGATGAAGTCTTCTATCAAGCCGCATCTTCAATCTTCTTTCTTCCGGAGCGGAGCCATCTTCTTCCCAGCGGACGAGGATCCAACCTTTTCAAGCGACGCCTACTAGCCGAATGACGGTTCCTTTAAGGGACGTCATCCAAGATGGTGTCCCTCGAATTCCGATTGGCTGATAGGATTCTATCAGCCAATCGGAATTAAGGTAGGAAAATTCTGATTGGCTGATGGAATCAGCCAATCAGAATCAAGTTCAATCCGATTGGCTGATCCAATCAGCCAATCAGATTGAGCTCGCATTCTATTGGCTGATTGGAACAAGATAGCAATATTGCACCAAATGCGTTCAATGAATATGGCAAACTTACTTACAATTGCTGACATTTCAAGATAAAAGTTATGGGTTGCGCTCAAGCAAATAAAACAAAAAGAGCTATAAGAATCAGTGCAACCTGAAAAGTTTCACATAAACACATGTAAAAGATATTAATATAAAGTATTACTCTCATATATACACATTTTTAATAAAACATTACATTTATATTGATTTTGTTTAAAAAAGGTTAAAAATGGATATGGTATGGTATAGATGTTTGACTGAGAAGGTCTATAAGTATATGTATATATATATATATATATATATATATATATATATATATATATATATATATACACTGGTATATACTATATATATATATATATATATATAAATCACATAAGCAAAAAATGTAGACCAAACTGTTCTATACAACTTACCTAGATAGTGTCTCATCCTTCAATCATTCAAAATTTGAGGAGTTTGCTGTCTTCTTTGCCAACAAAGAGCCAGATTACGAGTGGAGCGCAAATGTTTGTGCACAAGAGATAAGGGGTTTGCGATCATGGGACTTACCGCTCGTTACGAGTTGAAAGTAAATGCGATCACTTGAGTACAATCGCGATTTACACTAGAATGAGTACGGCAACTTATGTTCTAACATCCAATCATCAATTAAAATTCTCAAAGGACTTAGACAAAAAACTCTCAAAGGACCCAAAACAATTACCCATCAAACTGGACAAACTTTTATTACATTGAATAAAACCACATCATATAAACAATTAATAAGATGTGTGCCACAACCTGTAATCTGGATACTGGTCCAACACATATTTTAATAGGATGCATGGACTTCAGTACACCGGTCTTAATATAATTATTCAGTGCTCTCTGCAGACAGTCACCATTCCAATATTATTAAAGCAAGCAGTTCTTCGTTCATCACCTAAAAAAAAAAACATTGGATCCTGAGAAAGTTGTTGCAACCCAACTAGAAGTATGGCTATCAACAAACAATATTAATGACTCATTGCAGTCAGATTTCAGGACAAGGCATAGTTCTGAAACTGCACTGGTACAGGTACTAAGTGATCTCCTGAAAAGGGTGAGTGCTGAATACTAATTCTGCTTGACCCCTCTGCTGCATTTGACACCATGGACAATGGCATTTTACTAACCCGCTTGCAGGTTGTCTGTGTGGCACAGTTCTAAGATGGTTCAAATAATTTCTATCTGACAGAACCCAGAGAGTGTCAACCCGAATTTGCACCTCTGCACTTGTCCCCTTGGCATGTGGAGTCCCACAGGGTTTCCTCTTATGTCCCATGTTATTTACAGTGTA
The DNA here is from genome assembly GCF_027579735.1 of Bombina bombina. Taxonomy (NCBI): domain Eukaryota; kingdom Metazoa; phylum Chordata; class Amphibia; order Anura; family Bombinatoridae; genus Bombina; species Bombina bombina. The sequence goes on along the minus strand of NC_069503.1, from coordinate 831,570,892 downwards.
TATTCTTCCAATGGGAGATATCATAAGGCAGCATTGCCTCAGCTACCACTTTTATGCAGATGACACACAAATATGCATCTCCTTCAACCCAAACTCAAAAGTTCCAATAGAAAAAGTGAATACATGTCTTGCTGATCTCTTGGAATGGATGAGTGCTAGTTGGTTTAAATTAAACTCAGACAAAACAGAAGTACTTTTGATGGGTAGAGACAGTATGATAACAACTAATCTGCAGCAAGATCAACAAATTGGTTTAGAATGTGGAGGATCAAAACTACAAACCTCAAATCTAGTAAGAAATGTTGGTGTTATGCTTATCAGTGAATTTTCTCTGAAACATCATATATGAGCTACAGTACAAGCCTCATTCTTTCATTTAAAGAATAAAGCCAGGATCAAGCACCTGATCCCTACTGAAAATCTTCCCGTGATCATCCATGCATTGGTGACATCACATTTGTACTACAGCAATGCTTTTTATTATGGTCTCCCAGAAAAAAACTACTCCAATGCCTTCAGTTGGTACAAAATGCTGCAGCAAGACTTCAAACTAGCCAGCCAAAATCTTGCCATGTAAGATAAAAATTCCCAATGTTATCTCCTTTTTTCTACAAATTCAAATTGTACTATGATGTAAAATCAGTACCACGAATAAAAAAGCCTTTTCTTAAGTGCTGAGACCTTTTTAAATAAATCAATTATGTGAAGTTTAGACTCATACCAAGAGGCAGAAGGGAAAAAAAGTAAAATAATATATTTTCCATTTTATTCCTCCTTGACCTTATATCAGGTTGAGTTCTAACGTTTGCCAAATTACACAAAAAAATTATATATATATATATATATATATATATATATATATATATAATTAAAAGGCACTCGCCAGGATTTTCAAAGTTACCATTTAATGTAACGTTTCGGGGTGTTACACATGGCAGCAACTCAATGCATTTAGGCATCTAAACATGAAGACGACTTTCTGAATTTTAAACCGAGCATTTAATGGATTTAAATGACTTTGAACTTGGAGTGGTTTTTGGTGCCAGACGGGCTGGTCTAAGTATTTAAAAAACTGCTGATCTACTGGGATTTTCAGGCACAACCATCTTTAGGGTTTACAGAAAATGGTCTGAAAAAGAGAAAAATTTCCAGTGAGCGGCAGCTGAGTGGACACCAATTCCTTGTTGATGTCAGAGGAGAATGGGCAGACTGGTTCGAGATGATAGAAAGGCAACAGTAACTCAAATAACCACTCATTACAACCAAGGTATGCAGAATACCAACTCTGAACGCACAACACGTCAAACCTTGAAGCAGATGGGCTACAGCAGAAGAAGACCACACTGGGTGCAACTCCTGTCAGCTAAGAACAGGAAATTGAGGCTACAAATCACACAGCTCACCAAAATTGGAAAAACATTGCCTGGTCTGATGAGTCTCGATCTCAGCTGGGACATTCAGATGGTAGGGTCAGAATTTGGCGTAAACAACATGAAAGCATGGATCCATACTGCCTTGTATCAGCAGTTCAGGCTGGTGGTGGAAGTGTAATGGTTCGGGGAATATTTTCTTGACACACTTTGGGCCCCTTAGTACCAATTAAGCATTGTTTAAACACCACGGCCTACTTGAGTATTGTTGCTGACCATGTCCATCCCTTTATGAATACAGTATACCTATCTTCTAAAGGCTACTTCCAGCAGGATAATGCACCCTGTCACAAAGCTCAAATCATCTCAAACTGGTTTCTTTGACATAACAATGATAAGATAAGGGATGAATGTTTTTAATGTATTTTAACCATTTTTATTAGTACCTCAATTTACCCATTAAAATGCCTATGCCTATGAATATTCACTTGTGCTCTGCGCTTTCCACTAGCAAAAGGGAAGCCTGATGACAAGAGATCATGTGGTTCCTCATTTCTCATACTATGGGCTGTCTGGATTTGGATTACTACCACTATGAAGTGGCGGACTGATGGCACATCTCACTTTCAGTTGGGATCATGGTTTTGAAAGTGACCCTGAACATGTTTAAATCTGACTAGGAATGACAAAAATAATTGGCTATAGGACTCACATCTGAGCACCCGACAGTAGCAACATGGATGAGGCTTGACAAGCTGTGAGTCATTGGTGTCCTATGCTAATTAGCCATATGGGCAGTGCAAACAATAACATGGATAGGTCGGCCATGACCATGACATTACGCAATAGTATCTTAAGAGAAGAGAACACAGAGGCACCAATATGGCCTAGTAATGTCTGTACATAAAATAATCAATGTGGGAATAAGATAGGTACTCACAAGGTGAAGCACCCAATGGTGCTAATGGGGCAGACTGGAACTTTAGCAGTGGTCCAGCTCACTGTGTGCCAGCGAATCTAGCAGTCAGTCAGAAGGTGAATAAACAGAGCATTCATTCCTGTGAGTAAGAGAACAGAGCTACCATAGCCTAACATAGTTTGAACAGGAAGATATGATACTTAATGGTTACACTTATAGTGTGTAGCGCACCTCCAGGTGCAGTAGTAGCAATCTGAGACCTCTCAGCCACCCAGTAGACTGTATTTCCACGTCAGCAGGATCCACTCTGAACCATAAAAAAGTTCCAAAACAGCAGCAAGTGTATCATAAAAACAGTATTTTATTAAAACAAAACAACACGTTTTTTAACAATTGTGATTGACCCCATAGATTAATGAGTCCTTCCTCTCGTATTAAGGTCAGATTTATTTTAAGCAATATATTCCACCTAAGAGAGCTCATTATGGCATAAATCAGTACAAGCTTCGGGAACTGTAGAAGAGCTCTTGTCTAAAGACCTAAAGATTGTAGGACCACCATGGCAAGCATTGTCCTCACTCCCTAAGTACCAGTGAAAACATAGTGTGGCACTTATCACATTATTTAATAAAGATTACCACATTAAGGGCTATTTTACAAGTGCAGTTATGCGCTACCTTCATTAGATGGAGGCTTTCTGCGCACATCGGGTTGCGCTCGTATTACAAGTTAAAAGTGTAAAGTTAGTGTGTGAGCGAAAACCCAACACACACAAAAAGTTGATCTTTGAATATCACAACCGCATTAACCTATTCTCCCAAAGACTTTAAAAGAGTGTGAAAACTGAAAGAAAAAAAACTAACAACCATACTCTCGTGCAAACCTGACCGCGTTTATTCAAGAGGGCTAAACCCAAAATGGATTATGAATATTTTACATGTATATATATATATATATATATATATATATATATATAATTTTTGATCAAATATATATCTATATACAGTATATAGATGATTATATATATATACACAGTACTGTGCAAATGTCTTTAGCCACCATTAGATGTTGTTTTAGCAAAGTTTTTATGGCCATCCATATTTATTTGTCAGTCTCTTTATTAAGATACAAACAGAAAATAGAGGAAATATGTACACAAAATATAATATACACAATTTTCAGAACAAAAGGGCTTCTTCAGGTAAAAGTCAGTATTTAGTGTGACCTTCCTTTGGCACTAAGCACATCTTTAACTTTTTTGGTGGGGACTGTCCTGAAGTTTTGTGAAGTAATCTTCTGGTATATTATACCAGGCTTCTTTCAGCACTTTTGTCAGAGTTCTTTTTTAGATTAAGGTTGTCTTTTATTTATTTATCATTCCAGGTTATATCATACTGCCTTTAAAATATTTAGATCTGGACTCTGGGGAGGCCAGTCCATGACTGTCAGTGTTTTATCCTCTATTTTTCTCTCCAAATATTATTTTACTGCAGTAGCAGTGTGCTTGGGATCATTATCATGCTGAAAATTAAAACCATTCCCAATCAAGCACTTTCCAGAAGGAACTGCTTGATGAATTAAAACCTGTCTGTACTTTTCAGCATTCATGATTTCATCAATACGGTAAATATCGCCAACACCACTGGCAGAAATGCAGCTCTAAACCAGGACAGACCCTCCACCATGTTTCACTGAAGGCAACAAGCACTAATTCTTCAATCTCTCTCCAACTCTTCATCTCACATATTGTTGATGTTTGGACCCAAAAAATTTAAACTTGGATTTGTCATTCCAAAATATTTTTTTCCACTAATCATTATTCCAATCTTTGTGAGCTTTAGCATATCTTAGCTTTTTCACCCTTTTCCCCTTCTGAAAATGTGTTTTCTTGGCTGCTACCCTTCAACAAAGATCATTCCTGATCAAGCTTCTTAGGACTGTAGAAGGGTCAACTTGGTATCCCGATGAAGCTGCCAGATGCTAAGCCAGGTCCTTGCTGGACTTCTTCCGGTATCTCAAAAGAAGAAACTCTGAGAAACTTCTATTCAGATTTTGAAAGTCCTTTTTTTTGTCCTTGACCTCTACTGATTCTTCAAATTTCTTTATAACAACTTGAAATATCACATCTTGAGTATCCAGTTTGTTTTCTGATTTCCCTTTGAGAGTGGCCTTGCTAATGCAAAAGTATGATTTTATGTCTGTCAAATTCTGTGATCTTTGCATTTTGAATGGAATGATGTGATTTAAAGTTGGTCATATTAGCAAGCTTCAGATGAATTACATTGTTTCCAATGCAGCAAAGGATTATGGGTAAATGTTGTTGTATTTCACCCAGAAATCAACTTCACCCAGCAGTGATTCAAACCTACTCACAGCTGATAAATGGCAAACACCAAGAAACAGGCTGTCCTGGGATGGCTCTGAATCAGTGGTGTAATGTACAAAGCACCTAAATGAAAGGCCGAGGTGATAATGAATGAGATCGTGCCTAGTGAGATGCATATTAAAAGTTTTAATCCTAACAAAGACACATACAAACATACAATAAAAACAGTGGTAATAAAATCATACAATAAAAATAGAAATTAGCATGGATCCATGTCACCTGTGCAATAATTACAAATGACAGGTAAAATACAATAATTACATATGAAAGGTAAAATAATTATAAATGACATGTGCAATAATTACAAGTGACAGGTGGAATACATTAATTACTAATGACAGAAAAAAATGGTGTAAATACCAAATATTATAGTAAAGATGAAACAAAGTGGATGAGCAACAAAAAAATAGCAAAAATAATGGGGTATATGGTGTGAAAGAAAAGTCCAGCAAAAAATTAATGAAATGAAAAATGTCCAAAAGTCAATCGTGTCAATTTATGAAAGTGGAAAAAATCCAAAAAAGTAAAAATAAGAAAAAAAGTGAAATTTGAAATGTGGGGATAAAAAATGAAACCAAATACAATAAATGAATGTGATGCAGTAATCCTCAATGAGAAAACCAAATGTGGGGTACTATATACTTCTTGTATTTCCTATACAGTTCTGCAAGTCCCTGTAAAAAAAAAAAAATAATAATAATAGTGTAGATGGTGCAGGTCTATTGAATAATATTGAAATAGTTCTTACCAGTTGTCAACGTGTTTCAGCCTATATAAGGCCTTTTTCAAGACAGTCCTTGCTAATGCAAAACTATGATTTTATGTCTGTCAAATTATATGATCTTTGCATTTTGAATGGAATGATGTGATTTAAAGATGGTCATATTCGCAAGCTTCCAATGAATTACATTGTTTCCAATGCAGCAAAGGATTATGGGTAAATGTTGTTGTATTTCGCCCAGAAATCAACTTCACCCAGCAGTGATTCAAACCTACTCACAGCTGATAAATGGCAAACAGCACAAAACAGGCTGTCCTGGGATGGTTCTGAATCACTGTACTAACCCTAGCTAAGCTTATAAGCTGTGTGAACAGCAATGTTATGGCGTAAAGGGAGTCTGCGTAAAAGCAGACTTGAAGTAAAAAAGTGAGTCAATGTGAACCTCATTTGCATATCTTACCCAGAGTCCTTTTCTGCATTGGAAACAATGAAATTTTTCTGTGGGAAAAACAAGCCTTCTGGTTTGTCTAAATTTGTTAATGAACAACACAATGAGTTATTTTCGCTATATTTTGTGTGTAGTGGAGGATTTTAAATTCACTTTTCACCTCCCCATAATTTTAAATGTTGTTGTACTTCACCCAGAAATCAACTTCACCAAGCAGTGATTCAAACCTACTCCCAGCTGATGAGTGGCAAACAGCACGAAACAGGCTGTCCTTGTATATTTATGAATAACTGTATTAACCCTAGCAAAGCTTAAAGGCTGTGTGAACAGCGATGCTATGGTGTAAAGGGAGTTTTCTTAAAAGCAGACTTGAAGTAAAAAATAAATCATAGTGAACCTCATTTGCATGTCTTACCCAGAATCCTTTGCTGTGTTGGAAACAATGTAATTCAGAGGTTTCTGTGGGAAAAACAAGCCTTCTGGTTTGTCTAGATTTGTTAATGAACTACACAATAAGTTATTTTCTCTAGATTTTGTGCTTAGTGGAGGATTTTAAACTCACTTTTTGCCTCTAATTCTAATGTTGTGTATATATATATATATATATATATAAATATTATACATATACATACTTACATGCACATATGAATGTATATGTAGGGCATGCAATTTTTTCCCCTTTATTTATTTATATCCAACAATGCAGACATAAATCACATATGTTATCAGGCCACAGGGCATAGAGAAAAAATTGGTACATTACATAAAATACAATTTAAGATATTTTAGGTTACAATACAGCTGTGTTCATATAGCAAACATGTAGAATTTAAGTTTACATTTATGCCCTGTTAAGTATCTTAAATATCTACATTGTTTGGGTTTTTATATTTTTCACTTTCCCTTCTTCTCACCTTTCCCTTCCTTCTTCCCCTTTCCCTTACATCTCTTACAACTTTCCAATTTACTTTTATCATAAAATGTGCATCTTTCTCTTAGTATTCTTTATTAAAAGCTAAAGCTGAACCTAAGTAGGCTCATATGCTCATTTCTCATCCATTGAAGGCAGCCTCTTTCACATTTTTCACAGCTAGACAATGCTAGTGCATGTCTGCAAATTGAAAACACTGTGCTCTCTCCTGTGGAGTTATTTATGAGTCATAACTAATTGGCTAAAATGCAAGTCTGTCAAAAGAATTCAAATAAGAGGGCAGTCTTCAAAAGCTTAACTACAAGGTAATCACAGAGGTAAAAAGTATATTAATATAACCATGTTGGTTATGCAGTACTGGGGAATGGTTAATAAAGGGATTGTCCCTTTAATAATTTTTATCAGACAGTGTCTATATGAGTTTAACTGTGCTTTTACATGTATTTATGTGTTTTATTATTTTTTTTTTTCTTCCCCTGTACTTTATGAAAACTCTGAAGTAATGCTAACCCGAAAATCGTAAATCACAATTGCGTTCTCACGTTCGCATTTACTTTCAACGTGTGATACAAGCGCTATTTCTGATGCACACAAAAACAATGTACATACCTTAATTTAAAAATACTTTATTGCTAAAAAATGCTAAGCATCATCTGAGCCTTCAGTGAGTTGTGATCTCTTTGCTGGTGGTGTGTATATATAGTTGTGTACATATATTTATTCATATGTGTTTATATGTGTATATATGTTGTAAAAATAGGGCTGATAGACACAGGGTTGCCACAATCCTTTAATTTGTAAAAAGAAAAATATCTTCAAAGCGCAATAAAGTGAAGCACAATAAAATGAGGTATACCTGTATATATATATATATATTATATAAATATATATATATATATATATATATATATATATATAAATATATATATATATATATATATATATATATATATATACAGTTATGGCCAAAAATATTAGCACCACTGCATTTCTGTCAGATAATGTACCGCTTCGGATCATCACATAAGAAGTAAGCATTCCGTCTTTGTAAAAAATTAAACTTGTCTTTAAAAATCCATAAGGAAGGTACAATGATTCAAGAAGAAGGTGGTGTAGTGAGAACTGGCTTACGCATTTTGGCTGTAAGCCGTAGTCATAGCCTGTAAAATTAGCAGTAACATAATTCTGATTGGCTGTACAATTAAAACAAGATTACACACCTCCTTTGAGTTTAAAGCTATATGCCAGATAGTATCATGCTGGAGACTTAAATAATACAGTGAATAATACATGTTAATGCAACTCTGAATATAATATATTTCAAATAGATCAATGCACTCACATAAATAAGAAAACTCCAAATAATTATGATAAATATACATAGGGGGGTAGTTATCAAGCCGTCTACTTTTCTGGCTTCACCGGCCCAATACGCCCGCCTAAGCTCGCCTACCTTCGCTGCCGTGGACCTGAAAAAATACGCCTAAGTTATCAAATAAAGCTGTCAAAAAGCTGCGGGGCGATGAGCAGCGGACTGTGACAGTTATCACTCATCCAATCTCGCTGCTCTTCGGCTTTTTCCCAGCTTTATTGCTAGCCTGTCACTAAGCACTCACACTAAACTACACTGTTCTATCCCTATACCGGTGCCCCTGGGGCCCCCTGCAACTCAATAAAGTTACTAACCCCTATACCGCCGCTCCTAGACCCCGCCGCAACTCTTATAAATGTATTAACCCCTAAACTGCCGCTCCTAGACCCTGCCGCAACTCTTATAAATGTATTAACCCCTAAACCGCCGCTCCCGGACACCGCTGCCACCTACAGTATACCTAGTAACCCCTATCCTGTCCCCCCTACACCGTCGCCCTCTATTATAAAGTTATTAACCCCTATCCTGCTGATCCCGCACCTCTCCACAACTAAATAAATAGTTTAACCCCTAAACCGCCGCTCCTGAACCCGCCGCAACCTATATTAAACCTATTAACCCCTATCCTGCCCCCCCTACACCGTCGTCACCTATAATAAATGTATTAACCCCTAATCTGCCTCCCCTACACCGTCGCCCCCTATAATAAATTTATTAACCCCTATCCTGCCCCCCACTACGCCGCCGCCACTGTAATAAAATTATTAACCCATAAACCTAAGTCTAACCCTAACCCTAACGCCCCCCTAACTTAAATATTAATTAAATAAATCTAAATAATATTTTTATTATTAACTAAATGAATCCTATTTAAAACTAAATACTTACCTATAAAATAAACCCTAATATAGCTACAATATAAATAATAATTATATTCTAGCTATCTTAGGATTTATTTTTATTTTACAGGTACCTTTCAATTTATTTTAACTAGGTACAATAGCTATTAAATAGTTATTAATTATTTAATAGCTTACCTAGCTAAAATAAACTGAAATTTACCTGTAAAATAAATCCTAACCTAAGTTACAATTACACCTAACACTACACTATACTTTAATAAATTATTCCTATTTAAAAATAAATACTTACCTGTAAAATAAACCCTAAGATAGCAACAATATAATTAATAATTATATTGTAGCTATCTTTGGATTTATATTTATTTTACAGGTAACTTTGTATTTATTTTAGCTAGTTAGAATAGTTATTAAATAGTTATTAACTATTTAATAACTACCTAGCTAAAAGAAATACAAAATTACCTGTAAAATAAATCCTAACCTAAGTTACAATTAAACCTAATACTACACTATCATTAAATTAATTAAATAAACTACCTACAAATAACTACAATTAAATACAATTACATAAACTAACTAAAGTACAAAAAATAAAAAAAGCTAAGTTACAAAAAGTAAAAAAATAAGTTACAAACATGTTAAAAATATTACAACAATTTTAAGCTACTTACACCTAATCTAAGCCCCCTAATAAAATAACAAATCCCCAATATAAAAAATGCCCTACCCTATTCTACATTAAATAAAGTTCAAAGCTCTTTTTCCTTACCAGCCCTTAAAAGGGCCATTTGTGGGGGCATGCCCCAAAGAAAACAGCTCTTTTGCCTGTAAAAGAAAAATACAACCCCCCCAACATTAAAACCCACCACCCACATACCCCTAATCTAACCCAAACCCCCCTTACAAAAACCTAACACTAATCCCCTGAAGATCATCCTACCTTGTCTTCACTCAGCCGAGCAGTGATGGAACCGAAGTGGAGCAGAAGAAGTTAATCCTCCAAGCGGCGCTGAAGAAATTTTCCATCCGATGAAGTCATCATCCAGGCGGCGCTGAAGAAAAGTCTTCGATCCGGCCGATGTCATCTTCAAAGAGGCGCTGAAGAGGTCTTCTATCCGGGCGATGTCATCTTCCAAGCCGGGTCTTGAATCTTCCTTCCGCCGACGCGGAACCTCCTTCTTCACCGACGGACTACGACAAATGAAGGCTCCTTTAAGGGACGTCATCCAAGATGGCGTCCCCTCAATTCTATCTAGGATTCTATCAGCCAATCGGAATTAAGGTAGGAAAATTCTGATTGGCTGATGGAATCAGCCAATCAGATTCAAGTTCAATCCGATTGGCTGATCCAATCAGCCAATCAGATTGAGCTTCCATTCTATTGGCTGATAGGAACAGCGAGCTCAATCTGATTGGCTGATTCAATCAGCCAATCAGATTTTTCCTACCTTAATTGAGGGGACGCCATCTTGGATGACGTCCCTTAAAGGAGCCTTCATTCGTCGTAGTCCGTCGGTGAAGAAGGAGGTTCCGCGTCGGCGGAAGGAAGATTCAAGACCCGGCTTGGAAGATGACATCGCCCGGATAGAAGACCTCTTCAGCGCCTCTTTGAAGATAACATCGGCCGGATCGAAGACTTTTCTTCAGCGCCGCCTGGATGATGACTTCATCGGATGGAAGATTTCTTCAGCGCCGCTTGGAGGATTAACTTCTTCCGCTCCGGATGTCCACTTCGGTTCCATCGCTGCTCAGCTGAGTGAAGACAAGGTAGGATGATCTTCAGGGGATTAGTGTTAGGTTTTTGTAAGGGGGGTTTGGGTTAGATTAGGGGTATGTGGGTGGTGGGTTTTAATGTTGGGGGGGTTGTATTTTTCTTTTACAGGCAAAAGAGCTGCATGCCCCCACAAATGGCCCTTTTAAGGGCTGGTTAGGTAAAAGAGCTTTGAACTTTATTTAATGTAGAATAGGGTAGGGCATTTTTTTATTTTGGGGGGGTTTGTTATTTTATTAGGGGGCTTAGATTAGGTGTAAGTAGCTTAAAATTGTTGTAATATTTTTAACATGTTTGTAACTTATTTTTTTATTTTTTGTAACTTAGCTTTTTTTATTTTTTGTACTTTAGTTAGTTTATGTAATTGTATTTAATTGTAGTTATTTGTAGGTAGTTTATTTAATTAATTTAATGATAGTGTAGTATTAGGTTTAATTGTAACTTAGGTTAGGATTTATTTTACAGGTAATTTTGTATTTCTTTTAGCTAGGTAGTTATTAAATAGTTAATAACTATTTAATAACTATTCTAACTAGCTAAAATAAATACAAAGTTACCTGTAAAATAAATATAAATCCTAAGATAGCTACAATATAATTATTAATTATATTGTAGCTATCTTAGGGTTTATTTTACAGGTAAGTATTTATTTTTATATTTTTATATTTTTATTGAGGGTACAATTTTTTTTTTTTAACAAGCAGTGGTTGCAAATTACAATCAACATTACTTATGTACATTGCATATTCAAAGACATGAGATGCGCCCAAAGTAAAATAACCTTTCCCCTCATTTTTCTCCCTTAACCTAGATTCAGTGGATCACTCTTGGATCCTTAGTATGACAAAATTATTTTTAGGGGTTTAAAAGAAAAGAACAAAAAACAAACAACAAACAAAAAATGCATCTCTAAAGTAATAATGCTGTAAAGACTTTCCTGTCCTAAAATAACAACTAAAATGATGCAAAAACCTTAATTGGGAGCTCTCATATTCATTTTAAGCTTTAACATATATAGGATTGAAACCAGGCCCTAAATATTGGGAGACAATAGTTAAGAAAAGGTAAAACTTCCAGATCTACCTCCTTCCTCTCTCGGATAGCAGTTTGTGTCAATTCAATTTTGAGAAAACATAATGAGTTGCGGTGCCCCACAAATACAATGCTTTATAAGATTGCGTGTTGGATTTTGTTTTTTGCCAAGAACAATGTAGTAATGAATTATCATATATATGGGATAACACAATGAAGAAAAACTCTCATTCTGAATGCCAGTAATCAGTGCTACAATTTAAAAAAAAACACAGGACCCCATTTGTGTGGTATATTGTAGGATACTTCCCTAGGGGCCCCCCTCGTAACCCCCGGGAAACATACATATATAAATAAGGGCAATACAGGAGCAATGTTGCGTCCTGAGCAATATTAGGAGAGAACAGACAACCATCACATTATTCATAAGTGGTTAGTAGACATAGAAAACAGTGCAACAAAAATGAACTTATTAGACTAACCGCAGAGATCAAACCCTCTTAGATTCAAGCCTTTTGCAAACAAGTATGTCCCCCTCCCCGGCTCCGGCTGTAAGCCGCAGGAAATAAGCTATGTAAATAATAAGTGAAGGCCTCATTGGCGCCCTTCCGGCTTGGCAATATAATTAACAATAATGAGATATGTGGAAACACTAAAACTGCGTCATTACAAGATAAATTATATACTCAAGTGCACCCCAACAATGGACAACATTTAGAACAAAAACAGTTTGGAGTTAGTTGGAACTCTCCCTTAACATGTAGTGAACCATGTACACCCGGCAAGAGTCTGCACTAAGTTCCAGCTTCTGCTGTCCACACATAGTCCTTAGGAGAAAACAGCGTCCCAACACCCCAAACCTGACCTCCTGGGTTGCAGATATAATATCGATTTGAGTTAGCTAATTTAAAGTTGTTCACATTTAAGTTCACAGAAAGGGATACCTCAGCAGAGCCTAGCTGGTTATACGAAAGTCCCAAATTAACAGGCTTGGTAATGCATGCTGAAGCTGGGATCAGTCCGGTGCCTAAGGCAGCCCGGAAGTATGCCCCGAGCCCTCTCACCGGCTCTGCCCTTGTCAAGGTTCCGTTTAACGCTCGGGGCTTTGTAGCTATATCACCTGCCTTCTTTTCTGATATGGTTACGCTGTTGGTTGCAGGCATCTTTTTGAGTGAAGACTCGACATCGACAGCATCCTCCGATTTAGCCTTCTCATAGGCTCCCGCCACATGGTCTGTTGGTTGTGAAGTAAGGTGTAAAGGTCCCCTTGCACACATAAGTGTCAACGGAGGTCCGGTAGTTTTAAGTGTCTCTAGGTTGGGGTTGGGTTCTTTCTCCGCAGATATAGGAGCTTGCTTGTGCTGTTTCTGCTGTTGATAAACCTGCATGAAATAGTCCCAAGGAGCCTTTGCAAGTAAAGTCTGGAAGCAACGTTCCAATCTTTCCATGTGGTAATCAAAGCGTGCTTGCAGGCCTATTTCCTGTGTGGTAGCCATTTTTTCAGTGCAGGGATGAGGAATAGGTAAAGATATCTTCCTGTTTTCAGGAGCTTTTTTGCTGGTAGAGTTTTGCATAGGATTGTGTAACTCTAACGAGATTTGTAGAGCCCCAATTAAGGCAAAAAAACCCTCGGTACACCGAGGGGGGTGGCGCTGCCTATGTATGAGCCGCCGCTCTAGGCCTTCTACGTCCGATGCTAAGCTCCAACTTCACGAATACAGCGCAAATTTCCCAATAAATTCAGATGCTGACAGGCAGACTTGTTCATGTACACGGATGTTGAAAAACTTTTGCTGTAAATATCCGTTTTATCGGCGGATATCAGGATTTCTGTAAGAGCTCAGGGAAAATGCGACTGTTTGTAGCCGCAGTTCGGACACGCCCCCCAAGTATTTATTTTTAAATAGGAATAATTTATTAAAGTATAGTGTAGTGTTAGGTGTAATTGTAACTTAGGTTAGGATTTATTTTACAGGTAAATTTCAGTTTATTTTAGCTAGGTAAGCTATTAAATAGTTAATAACTATTTAATAGCTATTGTACCTAGTTAAAGGTACCTGTAAAATAAAAATAAATCCTAAGATAGCTAGAATATAATTATTATTTATATTGTAGCTATATTAGGGTTTATTTTAAAGGTAAGTATTTAGTTTTAAATAGGATTCATTTAGTTAATAAGAGTTAATTTATTTAGATTTATTTAATTAATATTTAAGTTAGGGGGGCGTTAGGGTTAGGGTTAGACTTAGGTTTAGGGGTTAATAATTTTATTACAGTGGCGGCGGCGTAGTTTGGGGCAGGATAGGGGTTAATAAATTTATTATAGGTGGCGACGGTGTGGGGGGGGCAGATTAGGGGTTAATAAATTTATTATAGGTGGCGACAGTGTAGCGGGGGCAGGATAGGGGTTAATACATTTAATATAGGTTGCGTCGGGTTCAGGGAGCGGCGGTTTAGGGGTTAATACATATATTATAGTTGCGGTGGGCTCCGGGAGCGGCGGTTTAGGGGTTAATACATATATTATAGTTGCGGTGGGCTCCGGGAGCGGCGGTTTAGGGGTTAATATGTATAGAGTAGCTTGCGGTGGGCTCCGGGAGTGGCGGTTTAGGGGGTAATAACTTTATTTAGTTGCGGCAGTGTAGGGGGGGACAGATTAGTGGTGTTTAGACTCGGGGTACATGTTAGGGTGTTAGGTGCAGACATCTCCCATAGGAATGAATGGGATGTCTGTCAGCAGCGAACTTGTACTTTCGCTATGGTCAGACTCCCATTGATTCCTATGGGATCCGCCGCCTCCAGGGTGGCGGATTGAAAACCAGGTACGCTGGGCCGTAAAAGTGCCGAGCGTACCTGCTAGTCATTTGATAACTAGCAAAAGTAGTGAGTGACGTAAGAATCGATCTGTGTCGGACTGAGTCCGGCGGATCGAAGCTGACGTCACAAAATTCTACTTTTGCCGGTCTCGAGCCTTTGATAACTAAGGCGTATCAGCCTCGCCACAAATACGCTGCGGAATTCCAGCGTATTTGAGGTTGACGGCTTGATAACTAGGCCCCATAGTTCCCTTGATACAGCATTAAATATTTTATGTGTCTAAAAAAACATAATTTATGTAAGAACTTACCTGATAAATTCATTTCTTTCATATTGGCAAGAGTCCATGAGCTAGTGACGTATGGGATATACAATCCTTCCAGGAGGGGCAAAGTTTCCCAAACCTCAAAATGCCTATAAATACACCCCTCACCACACCCACAATTCAGTTTAACGAATAGCCAAGCAGTGGGGTGATAAAGAAAGGAGTAGAAAGCGTCAACAAAGGAAATTTGGAAATAATTGTGCTTTATACAAAAATCATAACCACCATAAAAAGGGTGGGCTGCATGGACTCTTGCCAATATGAAATAAATGAATTTATCAGGTAAGTTCTTACATAAATTATGTTTTCTTTCATGTAATTGGCAAGAGTCCATGAGATAGTGACGTATGGGATAGCAATACCCAAGATGTGGATCTCCACTCAAGAGTCACTAGAGAGGGAGGGAATAAAATAAAAACAGCCATTTTCCGCTGAAAAAAATAATCCAAAACCCAAAAAATAAGTTCATTTCATAATTGAAAGAAAAAACTTAAATCAAAAGCAGAAGAATCAAACTGAAACAGCTGCCTGAAGAACTTTTCTACCAAAAACTGCTTCCGAAGAAGCAAATACATCAAAACGGTAGAATTTAGTAAATGTATGCAAAGAGGACCAAGTTGCCGCTTTGCAAATCTGATCAACTGAAGCTTCATTCTTAAAAGCCCACAAAGTGGAGACTGTTCTAGTAGAATTAGCTGTAATTCTCTGAGGCGGGGCCTGACCCGAATCCAAATAAGCTTGATTAATCAAAAGTTTCAACCAAGAAGCAAAGGAAATAGCAGAAGCCTTCTGACCTTTCCTAGGACCAGAAAATAAAACAAATAGACTGGAAGTCTTCCTGAAATCTTTAGTAGCTTCCACATAATATTTCAAAGCTCTTACCACATCCAAAGAATGTAAGGATCTTTCCAAAGGATTCTTAGGATTAGGACACAAGGAAGGGACAACAATTTCTCTACTAATGTTGTTAGAATTCACAACCTTAGGTAAAAATTAAAAAGAAGTCCACAAAACTGCCTTATCCTGATGAAAAATCAGAAAAGAAGACTCACAAGAAAGAGCAGATAGCTCAGAAACTCTTCTAGCAGAAGAGATGGCCAACACTTTCCAAGAAAGTAGTTTAATGTCCAAAGAATGCATAGGTTCAAATGAAGAAGCCTGTAAAGCTTCCAGAACCAAATTAAGACTCCAAGGAGGAGAAATTGATTTAATAACAGGCTTAATACGAACTAAAGCCTGTACAAAACAGTGTATATCAGGAAGTATAGCAATCTTCCTGTGAAATAAAACAGAAAGAGCGGATATTTTTCCTTTCAAGGAACTTGCAGACAAACCCTTATCCAAACCATCCTGAAGAAACTGTAAAATTCTAGGAATTCTAAAAGAATGCCAGGAGAATTTATGAGAAGAACACCATGAAATGTAAGTCTTCCAAACTAATAGACAGATTTACGAGCTTGTAGCATAGTATTAATCACTAAGTCAGAGAAACTTAGCACTAAGCGTTCAATTTCCATACCTTCAAATTTAATGATTTGAGATCCTGATGGAAAAACGGACCTTAAGATAGTAGGTCTGGCCGTAACAGAAGTGGCCAAGGCGGGCAACTGTACATCCGAACCAGATCCGCATACCAAAACCTGTGTGGCCATGCTGGAGCCACCAGCAGCACAAATGATTGTTCATTGATGATTTGGAGATCACTCTTGGAAGGAGAACTAGAGGTGGGAAAATGTAAGCAGGATGATAACATCAAGGAAGTGTCAGTGCATCCACTGCGTCTGCCTGTACATCCCTGGACCTGGACAGGTATCTGGGAAGTTTCTTGTTTAGATGAGAGGCCATGAGATCTATCTCTGGAAGACCCCACATCTGAACAATCTGAGAAAATACATCTGGATGGAGAGACCACTCCCCTGGATATAAAGTCTGCGGCTGAGATAATCTGCCTCCCAATTGTCTACACCTGGGATATGTACCGCAGAGATTAGACAGGAGCTGGATACTGCCCAAGCAAGTATCCGAGATACTTCTTTCATAGCTTGGGGACTGTGAGTCCCATCCTGATGATTGACATATGCCACTGTTGTGATATTGTCTGTCTGAAAACAAATGAACGGTTCTCTCTTTAACAGAGGCCAGAATTGAAGAGCTCTGAGAATTGCACGGAGTTCTAAGATATTTATTGGTAATCTTGCCTCTTGAGATTTCCAAACCCCTTGTGCTGTCAGAGATCCCCAAACAGCTCCCCAACCTGAAAGACTCGCATCTGTTGTGATCACAGTCCAGGTTGGCCAAACAAAAGAAGCCCCTTGAACTAAACGATGGTGATCTATCCACCATGTCAGAGAGTGTCGTACATTGGGATTTAAGGATATTAATTGTGATATCTTGTATAATCCCTGCACCATTGGTTCAGCATACAAAGCTGTAGAGGTCTCATGTGAAAACGAGCAAAGGGGATTGCGTCCAATGCTGCAGTCATGAGACCTAAAACTTCCATGCACATAGCCACTGAAGGGAATGACTGAGACTGAAGGAGCCAGCAGGCTGCAACCAATTTTAAACGTCTCTTGTCTGTTAGAGACATAGTCATGGAAACTGAATCTATCTGGAAGCCTAAAAAGGTGACCCTTGTCTGAGGAATCAAGAAACTTTTTGGTAAATTGATCCTCCAACCATGTTTTTGAAGAAACAACACTAGTTGATTCGTGTGAGATTCTGCAGTACATAAAGACTGAGCTAGTACCAATATCGTCCAAATAAGGAAACACTGCAATACCCTGTTCTCTGATTACAGAGAGTAGGGCACCCAGAACCTTTGAGAAGATTCTTGGAGCTGTTGCTAGGCCAAATGGAAGAACAACAAATTGGTAATGCTTGTTTAGAAAAGAGAATCTCAGAAACTGATAATGTTCTGGATGAATCGGAATATGAAGGTATGCATTGTGGACATATAATGTCCTTGCTGAACAAAAGGCAGAATAGTCCTTATAGTCACCATCTTGAAAGTTGGTACTCTTACATAACGATTCAAAATTTTCAGATCCAGAACTGGTCTGAATAAATTTTCCTTTTTTGGGACAATGAATAGATTTGAATAAAACCCCAAACCTTGTTCCTGAAGAGGAACTGGCATGATTACCCCTGAAGACTCCAGGTCTGAAACACACTTCAGGAAAGCCTGAGCTTTTACTGGATTTGCTGGGATACATGAGAAAAAAAATCTTCTCACAGGAGGTCTTACTCTGAATCCTATTCGATACCCTTGAGAGATAATGCTCTGAAGCCATTGATTTTGGACAGATTTTATCCAAATATCCTTGAAAAACCTTAATCTGCCCAATACCAGCTGAGCTGGAATGAGGGCCGCACCTTCATGCGGACTTAGGGGCTGACTTTGGTTTCCTAAATGGCTTGTATTTATTCCAATTTGAGGAAGGCTTCCAATTGGAAGCAGATTCCTTGGGGGGAGGATTGAGTTTTTGTTCCTTATTCTGACGAAAGGAACAAAAACGGTTAGAAGCCTTAGATTTACCCTTAGGTTTTTTATCCTGAGGCAGAAAAACTCCCTTTCCCCCAGTGACAGTTGAAATAATATAATCCAACTGAGAACCAAATAAATTATTACCTTGGAAAGAAAGAGATAGTAATATAGATTTAGATGTCATATCAGCATTCCAAGATTTAAGCCACAAAGCTCTTCTAGCTAATATAGCTAAAGACATGGATCTAACATCAATTTTGATAATATCAAAAATGGCATAACAAATAAAATAATTAGCATATTGCAGAAAGTGAATGATGCTGGATAAGTCAGAATCCAATTCCTGTTGCGCTAAATTCTCCAACCAGAAAGTTGATGGAGCCGCAACATCAGCCAAAGAAATTGCAGGTCTAAGAAGATGACCTGAATATAAATAGGCCTTCCTTAGATAAGATTCAGACTTCCTTTCTAAAGGATCCTTAAATGAAGTACTATCTTCCATAGGAATAGTGGTACATTTAGCAAGAGTAGAAATAGCCCCATCAACTTTGGGAATTTTTTCCCAAAACTATATAGATTTTGCTGGTAAAGGATACAATTTTTTAAACCTTGAAGAAGGAATAAAAGAAGTACCTGGCTTATTCCATTCCTTAGAAATCATATCAGAAATAGCCTCAAGAATAGGAAAAACCCCTGGAGAAACTACAGGAGGTTTAAAAAACAGCATTTAAACGTTTATTAGACTGAACGTCAAGAGGACTGGTTACCTCAATATCCAAAGTAATTAGCACTTTTTTTAATAAAGAACGCATATACTCTATTTTAAATAAATAAGTAGATTTGTCAGTGTCAATGTCTGAGGAAGGATCTTCTTTATCAGATAGATCCTCATCAGAAGAGGATAAATTATTATGTTGTTGGTCATTTGAAATTTCATCATCTAAATGAGAAGTTTTAAAAGACCTTTTACGTTTATTAGAAGGTGGAAATGCAGACAAAGCCTTCAAGATAGAATCAGAAACAAATTCTTTAAAATTTACAGATATATCATGCACATTAGAAGTTGAAGCAACTGCAACTGGCAATGTACTATTACTGATGGATACACTATCTGCATGTAAAAGTTTATCATGACAACTATTACAAATGACATTCGGCGAAATAATTTCAACAATTTACAACAAATGCACTTAGCTTTGGTAGAACCAATGTCAGGCAGCAATGTTCCAGCAGAAACTTCTGAGGCAGGATCAAATTGAGACATCTTGCAAAATGTAAGAGAAAAAACAACATATAAAGCAAAATTATCTATTTCCTTATATGACAGTTTCAGGAATGGTAAAAAATGCAAATAGCATAGGCCTCTGATAGAGAAAAAAAGCAAGAGGCAAACATCAATGGGGTATTGAAATAATGAAAAAATTTGACGCACAAATGTAACGTAAACTTTTTGGCGCCAAAAATAACTGGAAATGACACACTCGCGTCAATAATGACGCAACCGTGTGAAAGGTCTTGGCGTCAAGTATGACGCATGAAATGACGAAGTTGCATCATAGATGTATTTTTCTGTGCCAAAAATATTTTCGAGCCAAGAATGACGCAATAAAGTTTAGCATTTGATGCACCCGCGGGCCTAATGCCGCCCGCAATTTGCAAGAAGTAGTCAATTGAAAAAAGACTAAACCCCAGGTAAGAAAAAAATTTCTTTAAAAGATGTTTATATTTCCCAAATATGAAACTGACAGTCTGCAGAAGGAAATACATGAACCTGACTCATGGCAAATATAAGTACAATGCATATATTTAGAACTTTATATAAATGCATAAAGTGCCAAACCATAGCTGAGGTGTCTTAAGAAATAAAAACATACTTACCCAAAGACACCCATCCAAATATAGCAGATAGCCAAACTAGTACTGAAACAGTTATCAGTAGAGGTAATGGTAAATTGAGAGTATATCGTCGATCTGAAAAGGGAGGTAGGAGATGAATCTCTACGACCGATAACAGAACCTATGAAATAGACCCCCGTTAGGGAAATCATCATATTCAATAAGGGATACTGCCTTCACGTCCCTCTGACATTCGCTGTACTCTGAGAGGAATTGGGCTTCAACAATGCTGAGAAGCGCATATCAACGTAGAAATCTTAGCACAAACTTACTTCAGCACATCCATAGGAGGCAAAGTTTGTAAAACTGAATTGTGGGTGTGGTGAGGGTGTATTTATAGGCATTTTGAGGTTTGGGAAATTTTGCCCCTCCTGGTAGGATTGTATATCCCATACGTCACTAGCTCATGGACTCTTGCCAATTACATGAAAGAAATATTAATACATTGTGTCAATACCTCTTCATGGTCTATTACATGTTACGACTATTTCTGTAAGATATAATGCACATATATGTCATTGTGTCAAGCATTAAAACAAATAGGTGTATAGAACTAAATAAAATGCAAGCACTGTAGAGATTGAATGAAACAATATTATATACCTCTAGGAACTCATAGTGTACATAATTAGTGAAATAGATCCATTTGGAATAGTAATATATATCAGATAGAATTACTATATAACCAATAAGGTTATATATATATATATATATATATATATATATATATATATATATATATATAAATATATATATATATATATATATATATATATATATATATATATATATATATATATAATTGTACACATATAGAGATGTACCACTTCGCACAGAAAATTGTTGCAATTACAAATGTTTAGGCATTCCACTGTCTTTGAGAAAGCACTATAAGGAAATTAAAAATGTTTGTGTTTTTGTGTTCTTGGACAGACTATACTGTCTGTCGCACATGCATTCTGTCCGAGAAACTTTAAAAGAATGTTGTGGGACCCATAGTTAGGTTCCCAGAGCTGGTCGCGGCACCCGAGGCTCTGATTAGAACAGAACTCTCTGGAGTGTATCTGCCCTCAGCCGATAATGCATGATCTGATTGGTCCGTGTGTATGTGGGTCACTGGATGCACAACCAATCAGATAAGATCATGCATTAACGGCCGAGGGCACATAGGCTCCAGAGAGTTCTGTTCTAATCAGAGCCTCGGGCATCACTTCCACCTCTGGGAACCTAACCATGGGTCCCAACCCCCACTACATGCTTTAAAAGGTTCTCGGACAGATGTGTGCAAAAGATAATAATATGACAGACAAATGTCCGTCTGATAACAGTCCGCTCTGTCTATATGACAGACAAATGTCCATCTGATAACAGTCCGGTCTGTCTGAGAACCTTTAAAAGCACATTGTGGGGGGTGGGACCCATGGTTAGGTTCCCAGAGGTGGTTGCAGTGCTCGAGGCTCTGATTAGAACAGAACTATCTGATTGGTTGTGCATCCAATGTCCTCACAGAGACATGGACCAATCAGATCATGAATTAACAGCCGAGGGCAGATACACTCCAGAGAGTTCTGTTCTAATCAGAGCCTTGGGCATGGCAACCACCTCTGGGAACCTAACCATGGGGCCCACCCCCCACAACGTGCTTTTAAAGTTTCTCTGAAAGAATGCACGTGCGACAGATAGTCCCGTCTGTCCAAAAACACACATTTTAATTTCCTTTTGACATAAAAAAACATGGATTGGAAACATATGAAAAATAAAACATAATAATTTTTAAAAATAAAAATGATTAATTTTGAAAAATAAAAATGATTCATGAATAAAAATGTTTCATATTGTTGTAAAAATGTTTAATTTCCTGTTGTTGTAACAAAACATGGTACAAAACATATGAAAATTACACATATGAAATATAAAATACTTAATTTCCTGTTGTAACAAAAACATTGTACATTAAGCGTGTTAAAGTGATCATATAAAGCAATAGTCCAATATAAACCAGTGATGTGCTGGTTTACACGCAAAAACAAAGTAGATACAGTTTGTGGGGATATCCGTGCATGAAAGAGGATAGATGTGCTATAAGGGTCCCCTATAGGTAATCTACTTACAATCAGAAACCTCAGTCGTATGAGGTAAGTTGCGTGCACGAATAAGGCTAGTCTTCCTGAAGGCGTCCCTGCTGACGTCTCCTGAAGGCGCCCCTGCTGACGTCAATATCCTTCCAAATCTGGATTATCTCATTAAGTCGGGCACGGGGCGATAGGCCATTCAGTGTATAGTGAAGAGAAAATATATACACAATAATAGTGCAACTCCGTTTATGAAAATGATAAAAAGGTAAGTAAAATACACACTTACAGTGGTTAAACTCAATGATATAAGGTAATGATTACGCCTGTCATAAAAGGTCAGTGTAGTAAAACATCAGAGAACTGACAGTTGTGGTCGCACTAGCAGGTGCAGCTCACCTTGGATGTTTTACTACACTGAACAAAGGAATAGATTTATTAGAAGCAATATATTCCTCCTAAGAGAGCTCATAATGGCATAAATCAGTACAAGCTTCGGGAACTGTATAAGAGCTCTCGTCTATAGCTTTACAGATTTTAGAATTACCATGGCAAGCATTGTCCTCACTCCCTAAGTACCAGTGAAAACATAGTGTGGAACTTATCACATTATTTAATAAAGATTACCACATTAAAGGGAAATTACAGGGAGTGCAGAATTATTAGGCAAGTTGTATTTTTGAGGACTAATTTTATTATTGAACAACAACCATGTTCTCAATGAACCCAAAAAACTCATTAATATCAAAGCTGAATAGTTTTGGAAGTAGTTTTTAGTTTGTTTTTAGTTATAGCTATTTTAGGGGGATATCTGTGTGTGCAGGTGACTATTACTGTGCATAATTATTAGGCAACTTACAAAACAAATATATACCCATTTCAATTATTTATTTTTACCAGTGAAACCAATATAACATCTCAACATTCACAAATATACATTTCTGACATTCAAAAACAAATCACTGACCAATATAGCCACCTTTCTTTGCAAGGACACTCAAAAGCCTGCCATCCATGGATTCTGTCAGTGTTTTGATATGTTCACCATCAACATTGCGTGCAGCAGCAACCACAGCCTCCCAGACACTGTTCAGAGCGGTGTACTGTTTTCCCTCCTTGTAAATCTCACATTTGATGATGGACCACAGGTTCTCAATGGGGTTCAGATCAGGTGAACAAGGAGGCCATGTCATTAGATTTTCTTCTTTTATACCCTTTCTTGCCAGCCACGCTGTGGAGTACTTGGACGCGTGTGATGGAGCATTGTCCTGCATGAAAATCATGTTTTTCTTAAAGGATGCAGACTTCTTCCTGTACCACTGCTTGAAGAAGGTGTCTTCCAGAAACTGGCAGTAGGACTGGGAGTTGAGCTTGACTCCATCCTCAACCCAAAAAGGCCCCACAAGCTCATCTTTGATGATACCAGCCCAATCCAGTACTCAACCTCCACCTTGCTGGCGTCTGAGTCGGACTGGAGCTCTATGCCCTTTACCAATCCAGCCACGGGCCAATCCATCTGGCACATCAAGACTCATTGTCATTTCATCAGTCCATAAAACCTTAGAAAAATCAGTCTTGAGATATTTCTTGGCCCAGTCTCGACGTTTCAGCTTGTGTGTCTTGTTCAGTGGTGGTCGTCTTTCAGCCTTTCTTACCTTGGCCATGTCTCTGAGTATTGCACACCTTGTGCTTTTGGGCACTCCAGTGATGTTGCAGCTCTGAAATATGGCCAAACTGGTGGCAAGTGGCATCTTGGCAGCTGCACGCTTGACTTTTCTCAGTTCATGGGCAGTTATTTTGCACCTTGGTTTTTCCACACGCTTCTTGCGACCCTGTTGACTATTTTGAATGAAACGCTTGATTGTTCGATGATCACGCTTCAGAAGCTTTGCAATTTTAAGAGTGCTGCATCCCTCTGCAAGATATCTCACTATTTTTGACTTTTCTGAGCCTGTCAATCCTTCTTTTGACCCATTTTGCCAAAGGAAAGGAAGTTGCCTAATAATTATGCACACCTGATATAGGGTGTTGATGTCATTAGACCACACCCCTTCTCATTACAGAGATGCACATCACCTAATATGCTTAATTGGTAGTAGGCTTTCGAGCCTATACAGCTTGGAGTAAGACAACATGCATAAAGAGGATGATGTGGTCAAAATACTCATTTGCCTAATAATTCTGCACTCCCTGTAAACTGAATTTTTTTATTTTATGATTCAGATAGAGAATACCATTTTTAACAACTTTCCAATTTACTTCTTTTATCTAATTTGCTTCATTCTCTTGATATTCTTTCCTGAATAGCATATCTAGATAGGCTCAGTAGCTTCTGATAGGTGGCTGCACAGAGATGACTCATGTGATTAGCTCACTAATGTGCATTGATGTTTCTTTAACAAACAATATCTAAAGATTGCAGCAAATTAGGTAATAGAAGTAAATTGGAATGTTGCTTAAAATTGTATTCTCTATCTGAATCATGAAAGAAAATTTTGGGGTTTAATGGCCCTTTAAGAGCTATATTACAAGTGGAGTTGTGCGTTATCTTCATTCGATGGAGGCTTTCTGGGCACTTAGGGTTGCGCTCATATTACAAATTAAAAGTATGAAATTAGTGTGTGAGCAAAAATCCAACACACACAAAAAGTTGAACTTTGAATATCAAAACCACATTAACTTATTCCCCAATAGACTTCAATGGAGTGTGAAAACTGGAAAACGATAGTTAGAGCCCAGCACCATAAATTTCAATAGTGGCTTCCAGCCTGTGTGCCCGTTACTGTGGAGTATCAGCCACACTCCAGAAAATACAGTCCATATATACAAAGTGTATAAAAAAAAAATTCACCTTTAAAGAAGCAAGACTGTGCTGTGGTGCTGTTACACTTTGTATATATGGACTATATATATATATATATTATCTATGGAAGAAGAGCACAAGCGCAACACAGATTCAAGGCAGTATAAAACAATTTATTATGCAACATGCGCATATATATGCACTTACAAGATTCTGGTTAAAATGAGCATGTCAATATAAATCCCGACTTGGCTTAGTCACTGCAAATTTCAAGATCCAATTGAGCCCTCTGTGTTAAAATGTTTGTCAGTTAGAACATAGTTTGATTTGAATCTTTAAACAAAGTAAAACAACTCCTCGGACAAAGTGTAACAACACATCAGACTCTATGCATTTTGTCTGCCGTCTGAGAAGACTTTATCAAGAGATTTTGTGAAGAGCATGTATCCTATAACACATCAAACCTAGTTTAAATGTCCTATCTGTTAAACACACCCACATGCTAATTGGATGACATGTGTGAGATAACAGCCAATCCTAATCAATTTACTTTCCTTTGTTTATCACGTGGGGTGTTTTTCGCCGTCATTAGGAGATGGAATGTGGCATCGGCTAAGATCGTTTCGTAATATATAAATTCAATGACCAGTCTAGTCTCCCTACAATCCGCTTGCCATAAGAGCTTAGCGTGACAGGTTAAATGTTTTCAACAATAATGTAGATGTACAGACACTATCGCCTAGATTACAAGTTTTGCGTTAACAGGGGTGTGGTGCTAACGAGCAGTTTATGCTCACCGCTCACTTACAGACAGCGCTGGTATTGCGGGTTTTTACAAACCCAGCGTTAACCGCAAAAAAGTGAGCGTAGAGCAAAATTTTGCTCCATATCTCACTTCAATACCAGCGCTGCTAACGTAAGCGGTGAGCTGGTAAAACGTGCTCGTGCACAATTTCCCCATAGGAATCAACAGGAGAGCCAGCTGAAAAAAAACCTAACACCTGCAAAAAAGCAGCGTAAAACTCCTAACGCAGCCCCCTTGATTGCTATGGGGAAACTACATTTATGTCTAAACCTAACACCCTAACATGAACCCCGAGTCTAAATACCCCTAATCTTACACTTATTAACCCCTAATCTGCCGCCCCGACATCGCCGACACCTACATTATATTATTAACCCCTAATCTGCCGCTCCGGACACCGCCGCCACCTACATTATACTTATGAACCCCTAATCTACTGCCCCCAACATTGCCGACATCTGCATTATATTATTAACCCCTAATCTGCCGCTCTGGACACCGTCACCACCTACATTATACTTATGAACCCCTAATCTGCTGCCCCCCAACATCGCCAACACCTACATTATATTATTAAACCCCAATCTGCCACTCCTGACACCGCCGCCACCTACATTATACTTATGAACCCCTAATCTTCTGCCCCCAACATTTCCGAAATCCTACATTATATTTATTAACCCCTTATCTGCCGATGCCAATGTCGCTGCAACCTAACTACATTTATTAATCCCTAATCTGCCGCCCCAACGTCGCCACCACTATAATAAACATATTAACCCCTAAACCTAAGTTTAACCCTAACCTCTCCTAACTTAAATATAATTTAAAATAAATCTAAATAAAATTACTACAATTAACTAAATAATTCCTATTTAAAACTAAATACTTACCTATAAAATAAACCATAAGATAGCTACAATATAACTAATAGTTACATTGTAGCTATCTTAGGGTTTATTTTTATTTTACAAGCAACTTTGTATTTATTTTAACTAGGTACAATAGTTATTAAATAGTTATTAACTATTTAATTACTACCTAGTTAAAATAAAGACAAATTTACCTGTAAACTAAAACCTAACCTAAGTTACAATTACACCTAACACTACACTACAATTAAATTAATTACCTAAATTAAATACAATTAATTACAATTAAATAAAATTATCTAAAGTACAAAAAAACAAACACTAAATTACAGAAAATAATAAAAAAAACAAGATTTTTAAACTAATTACACTTAATCTAATCCCCCTAACAAAATAAAAAGCCCCCCAAAATAAAAAACCCTACCCTACACTAAATTACAAATAGCCCTTAAAAGGACCTTTTGCGGGGCATTGCCCCAAAGTAATTAGCTCTTTTACCTGAAAAAAAATTACAATCCCCCCCCCAACATTAAAACCCACCATCCACACAACCAACAATATTCTAAAACCCACCCAATCCCCCCTTAAAAAAACCTAACACTAACCCCCTGAAGATCACCTTACCGGGAGACGTCTTCACCCAACTGGGCCGAAGTCCTCAACGAAGCCGAGAGAAGTCTTCATCCAAGCCGAGCGAAGTGGTCCTCCAGACGGGCAGAAGTCTTCATCCAGACGGCATCTTCTATCTTCATCCATCCGGCGCGGAGCGGCTCCATCTTCAAGACATCCGACGCAGAGCATCCTCTTCTTCCAACGGCTAAACACAGAATGAAGGTTCCTTTAAATGATGTCATCCAAGATGGCATTCCTTCAATTCCGATTGGCTGATAGAATTCTATCAGCCAATAAGAATTAAGGTAGAAAAAATCCTATTGGCTGATTGGAACAGCCAATAGAATGCCAGCTCAATCCTATTGGCTGATTGGATCAGCCAATAGGATTGAACTTCAATCCTATTGGCTGATTACATTAATTTTTAATTTTATAGGAGTAATATCCCATGATTTGTTCCACTGTTCCATAACTTGTCAACATATCTGAAACAATAAAAAATTGATTACTGTACATAATAATTCAATTGAGAGAGTATGACAAAATGCCATTAATTTCACATATTAGGCTAAAAATGAATTAAACTGCAATCACCTTCATGCCGTATCTCGCTACAATACTTAAAATCATTTAATCCATAAAAGCTTTAAGATCTAGATCTATGTTAAGACTCTTGTGGAAAAAGGCTCCCTAATTTTTCAATCCATGTCATCTCACATTTACCGTAGATTCAATAGTCTTTGCATATTATTTTTCATGAATGGTATAGTTTCATTCATCATCACCCTCGATGTGTCTGGTTTCATGCTGTGAAATCTGCGAAAATGTTCAGACACACTATGTATTTTTTAAATCCTTTTGTCAATGTTAGTAATATGTTCCTAGATCTGTTTTTTTTAATTTTTTATTTTCGTCCTATTTACATAATCTAAATTACAACTGCAGGTAAGCAAGTATACTACAAAGGTGGTATTACAAGTGGGTACGGTTTGTCACTTCAAAAGTCTATGATCCGTCCCAATTGTAAATTTGGCTGCCAGATTTGATTATTGAACATAGACAGCAGTTAAGTCTTCTACATTTGAATAGGCCATTACTTAAGCATAACCACTCCACCAATGAGAAAATAAACAGTCTATAGACAAACTGGTTAAATTGGTCCAAGGTATTTTATTCCAAGTGAAAAACTAAAGGTACACACCACTCCTCGCACCACAGCTAACATCCAACGTGTTCCTTGCTGCTAAAAGGCACTTCATGCTGATACATGATGTTATACATACATACCTGAAGACAGAGGTGCAATAGTATGGAATACCGACCAATGATTTATAAATGTTACATTGTGTGTATGGGAACAATCCAGCTGAACGCATATACCTTAAACACTACATGTTACTATTTCTATTTTGATACATGGGTGTTAACAGCTGAGGAACTTCTATTTTGATTTTGCTTCCTGAGTTGATACCCGCCAAACA
This sequence comes from Bombina bombina, assembly GCF_027579735.1. Classification (NCBI taxonomy): domain Eukaryota; kingdom Metazoa; phylum Chordata; class Amphibia; order Anura; family Bombinatoridae; genus Bombina; species Bombina bombina. The sequence goes on along the minus strand of NC_069503.1, from coordinate 831,541,909 downwards.
GACTGATTATCACGGTAGAGATACCTATATAAATTATATCAATAAGTAAGTTTGTTACAAAACTAGTAGTATTGGCTAAGGTAAAGGATAATATTACTTGCGCCCTAACTTTACAGGTCGCTAAAGTGTGAATATAAGTTTGTACTTAAGCATAACCACCCTGATAGGTCCCTAAGACTCTAGCTGGTCCTCTAGGTTTTAATTTTAAGGGTGCTAAAATATTTTTTTAAATTTTGATTTTTTTCTAAAAACTATACTAGATCTCTCTAGTAGGTTTTTGCCTACAATGGAATCCAATTTTAGAATATCCCAATGTTTATTTAACATTGATTTGATGTTATGGACTCCTACACTATATTTGGTAATGAACTTGATATCCTCATGTTTGTTTCTGCCAGTATGTGTTTTTAACAGGGCCTATTTGGGTGTATAATCCGATCTTTCCCTAGCAGTCCTAATCAAATCATGATTAAAACCCTTTTATTTGAAATTAAACTCTAGTACATCTGCCTCCTTTGTGAAGTCACTATGTATGGTGCAGTTTCTGCGTATTTGCTGAAACTGCCCATAGGGAATGTTCCAAATAGGTAAATGGCTGCTTTTAGCATTAAGGAAGCCATTACTATCAATGGGGCTTCCTGTAGTTTTTTACTGCTATTTTATTGGTAATACAATCCCTAAAAAAAGTGAGATCTAAAAAATGAATATGTTTCACTATCTATTTTATGGGTGAAAGATAAATTATAAGTATGTTTTATTAATGTGGCTACAGAACTGCTCTGCCAAAGAAGTGTCCCCTCTCCAAATAATAATGATTTATCCTCGATAGGTTATTATATTATCTTGAAATGGGTTATTATTCCATATATACTGATACTCAAAAGATGCAATATAAATATTGGCATAGGATGGGGCCATTGTGGTCCCCATCGCTGTGCCTTGTGTTTGTTTATAAAATAAATTGTTGAAATTAAAATAATTGTGATAAAGTATAAAATGAATACTATCAACCAAAAACTTGATCTGAGAAGGGAGGAGATCACTCCTTGAGCGATGTTCATGGATTGATTTAACACAAGCTTCATGAGGGATGCTGATGTACAAAGACGCCACATCACAAGTTATCCACTTGTATTTTTTGTCCCATTCTATCCCTTCAAAACGCTGTTATAGCATGTATAGCTTGTATCTTTAAGATAGGATTTGACATTTTCAACTATTGGTTGTAAGAACCAGTCTATATGGGGCGACAGATTTCTATTTAAGGAGTTAATCCCGAAAACAATAGGTCTACCTGGTGGGTTAACCCTATCTTTGTGTAGTTTCGGGGAGATGATAAAATGTGGGAATTCTTGGGCAGGGTATATAAATATAATTAAATTGATCATCTCTAGCTGGTCTAATTAATTCATATAATTCTTGATTAAATAAAAGAGTAGGGTCTTCCTTTAATTTGACGTAAGTTTTACCCTCATTTAATAGTCTATTCGCCTCTTGTACATACATGTCCCTAAAGCTGCTAAACTCAAAAGAGACATGGAGGATTAAAAAACGAGATAATAGTATACTAAGAAAAATAGTACAGGTAACAAAACTAAAGTATAAAATAAATATAAAATTATCGCACAACAATTATTATTATTGATCAGATCTACACGGAGCTAACAGACATCCTCCACTGTCAATATAGAGTCATAATGAGACAGTAGAGGAGAGAGAGAGAAAGAGAGAGGGGGGGGCAACAACATTCTTATTGGAGGGTAGGACATCACTAATATCGGTAAATGTAGAAAAGAATAAGGTTTATTCAACCCTCAAATTACTACTAATAGATTTGCACCATTAGCATCAGATCATGCCCAGACAAACCCAAGGAGACCTATCAGGGGTGGTAACAGACACCACCACAGATATCCCAACAGAGATTATAGGGGACCTAACAATCTCATTTTTTAGCCCCCTGTCAGTCCTCCACAAGGAAGATTACGATGAGAAACAAGAAGATCAGAAATGGGGACGTCAATAAAAAATGTATAAAGAATATCCGGGGAGACCTACCAAAGAAACAAAAAAAGTGGGAACTAAGTGAGGAGTTAAGGGACGCAGAAGGGGTTAGACAGGTAAAGACCCAGATGGGTTATTAGAGGAAGGTAGAGAAAGATATATACAATCTGTCTAGCAAATCTTTCAATGACAATGAGTACAGACTTCTCAGTAAGGGACTTACATTTCTCCCCCTATGAAACTACCTAACAAATTTGAGACTTTTATTGACCTCAGAAATATATGCATAAGCTAACACTCAACACGATATTTTCTTAAAGATAATGCTAACACGGTCCACAGGAAAAGAAGGAGAATAGAGGACTGAATCAGAAATTATATCCAGTCAAGTTTCTTCTATCTCAATAGAAAATCTTCTTAATCTCAGTTTACATAATGAAAGACCTCAATTTCAACATAGCAATTTGAAAAGACTGACTTCTGTTTACCCCACATATGCACAAGGAGAGCATTTACCAGTTTTTAATAAACTAGTCATGGAAGAATTAAACAAGTATTTTGACAAAATTGATGTCTACTATCAACAAGTATAACGGACAATCTCACCACCCAAGAGAAGGCCGCCTTGAGAGATCTCCAAAGAGACTCTAATATTGTGATAAGACAGGCTGGCAAGAATGGTGGGATTGTCATTCAAGATAGGGGATACGATTGTACAAGAGACAAATAGAATATTAAATGAGGGTAAAACTTACATCAAATTAAAGGAAGACCCCACTTTTTCATTTAATCAAGAATTATATGAATTAATTAGTACAGCTAGAGAGGAGGGTATCCTCACACAGGATGAATTTAATTATTCATACACCCTGCCCAAGAATTCCCACATTTTATCATCTCCCGAAACTACACAAAGATAGGGCAACCCACCAGGTAGACCTATCGTTTCCAGGATTAACTCATTAACTAGCAATCTGTCGGCCTATATAGACTGGTTTTTACAACAATAGTTAAAAATGTAAAATCCTGTCTTAAAGATACAAGCGATGCTATACAGCTGCACCATAGATAGTGACTTCACAAATGAGGCAGATATACTAGAGTGTAAGTTCAAACAAAAAGGTTTTAATCATGATTTGATTAGGACTGCTAGGGAAAAATTGGCTAATACACCCAGAGAGACCCTGTTAAAAACACATACTGGCAGAAACAAATATGAATAGATCAAGTCCATTACCACCTAATATGTAGGAGCCCATAAAATCAAATCAGTGTTAAATAAACATTGGGGTATCCTAAAATTGGATCCAATTTTAGGCAAAAACCTACTAGAGAGAACTAGTAAAGTTTTTAGAAAAAAAACAAAATTTTAAAAATATTTTAGCACCCTCGAAATTAAAACCGAGAGAACCATCTAGAGTCTTAGGGACTCTATCAGGGTGGTTATGCTTAAGTAATGGCCTATTCAAATGTAGAAGACTTAACTGTTGTCTATGTCCAATAATCAAATCTGGGAACCAATTTTACAATTGGGACGGATCACAGACTTTTCAAGTGAAAAACCGTACTACTTGTAATACCACCTTTGTAGTATACTTGCTTACCTGCAGTTGTAATTTAGTTTATGTAGGTAGGAGGGAAAAGAAAAAGAAAAAAATGGATCTATGAACATATTACTAACATTAAAAAAGGATTTAAAAATCTAACACCTAGATTTAGAGTTTTGCGGCCAAAGGTGTGCGTTAGCTACGCATGTTTTTTTCCCCCCCCGCACCTATTAAATAACGCTGGTATTGAGAGTTCTCTGAAGGGCTGCGTTAGGCTCCAAAAAGGGAGCGTAGAGGCATATTTACAGCCACTTCAAGTCTCAATACCAGCGTTGCTTACGGTAGCGGCTAGCTTGAAAAACGTGCTCGTGCACGATTCCCCCATAGGAAACAATGGGGCAGTTTGGGCTGAAAAAAACCCTAACACCTGCAAAAAAACAGCGTTAAGCTCCTAACCACTGCCCCATTGTTTCTTATGGGTAAACACTCTCTAAGTCTGCACCTAACACCCTAACATGTACCCCGAGTCTAAACACCCCTAACCTTACACTTATTAACCCCTAATCTGCCGCCCCTGCTATCGCTGACCCCTTCATTTTATTATTAACCCCCGCAACCTACTTATCACTATGTACCCCTAATCTGCTGCCCACAACATTGTCGACCCCTATATTATATTTATTAACCCCTAATCTGCCGCCCCAACATCGCCACTACCTTACCTACACTTATTAACCCCTAATCTGCCGACCGGACACCTCGCCGCCAGTATAATAAATGTATTAACCCCTAAACCGCTTATTATTTCTTATTAAAAAAATGAATCCTATTTAAAGCTAAATACTTACCTGTAAAATAAACCCTAATATAGCTACAATATAAATAATAATTACATTGTAGCTATTTTAGGATTTATATTTATTTTACAGGCAACTTTGTATTTATTTTAACTAGGTACAATAGCTATTAATAGTTATTTACTATTTAATAGCTACCTAGTTAAAATAATTACAAAATTACCTGTAAAATAAATCCTAACCTAAGTTACAATTAAACCTAACACTACACTATCAATAAATGAATTAACTAAACTACCTACAATTACCTACAATTAAATCAACTAAAACTAAATTACAAAAAACAAACAAACTCTAAATTACAAAAAAATTAAGATTACAAGAAATTTAAACTAATTACATCTACTCTAAGCCCCCTAAAAAAATAACAAAGCCCCCCAAAATAAAAAAATACCCTACCCTATTCTAAAATAAAAAGTTAACAGCTCTATTACCTTACCAGCCCTTTAAATGGTTTTTTGCGGGGCATGCCCCAAAGAAATCAGCTCTTTTGCCTGTAAAAAAACAACATACAATACCCCCCAACAATACAACACATTACCCACATACCCCTAATCTAACCCACCCAAACCCCCTTAAAAAACCTAACACTAAGCCCCTGAAGATCTTCCTACCTTGTCTTCACCCAGCCGGGTACCATCCGATCCGTCCAGAAGAGGGTCTGAAGTCTTCATCCTATCCAGCCAGAAGAGGTCCTCCAGAGGGTCTGAAGTCTTCATCCAGGCAGCATCTTCTATCTTCTTCCATCCAGAGCGGAGCGGGTCCATCTAGAAGCAGCTGGCGTGGATCCATCCTCTTCTTCCGACGTCCTAACACCGAATGAAGGTTCCTTTAAATGACGTCATCCAAGATGGCGTCCCTCGAATTCCGATTGGCTGATAGGATTCTATCAGCCAATCGGAATTAAGGTAGGAAAAATCTGATTGGCTGATTGAATCAGCCAATCAGATTCAAGTTCAATCGAATTGGTTTATTTTACAGGTAAGTATTTAGCTTTAAATAGGAATAATTGATTTAATAAGAGTTAATTTATTTCGTTAGATTTAAATTATATTTAACTTAGGGGGGTGTTAGTGTTAGGGTTAGACTTAGCTTAGTAGGGGTTAATACATTTATTCAGGTAGCGGAGTGGGTCCGGTCTGGCAGATTAGGGGTTAATAAGTGTGAGGTAGGTGTCGGCGACATTGAGGGGCAGATTAGGGGTTAATAAATATAATATAGGGGTCGGCGGATGTTAGGGGCAGCAGATTAGGGGTACTAAGTATAACGTAGGTGGCGGCGGTGTGGCGGTCGGCAGATTAGGGGCTAAAAAAATGTATTATAGTGGCGGCGATATGGGGGGGGACCTTGGTTTAGGGGTACATAGGTAGTTTATCGGGTGTTCGTGTACTTTAGAGCACAGTAGTTAAGAGCTTTATGAACCGGTGGTTACGCCAAAAAGGCTCTTAACTCCTGTTTTTTTTCTGCGGCTGGAGTTTTGTTGTTAGACTTTCTAAAACGCTCACTTCAGCCATGACTCTAAATACCGGCGTTAGAAAGATCCCATTGAAAAGAGATAGGATACGCAATTGGCGTAGGGGGATCTGCGGTATGGAAAAGTCGCGGCTGCAAAGTGAGCGTTAGACCCTTTCCTGCTGACAAATACCAGCGGGCGGTAAAAACCAGCGTTAGGACCCCCTAACGCTGGTTTTTGACGGCTACCGCCAAACTCTAAATCTAGCCATAAGGTTTATTAGAACTAAGGAGGTTAGAGACCTATTGGATTTATACACAAAAATAGTTTACACCCAGCAGGCTGAATATTGAAATAGATGTGGCGGCACATATATGAATATTATTCTTTAATCTAGTATACTGTTTGTATGTTCAATTTATTTTTATGGAAATTTTACTTGTGCTTTTGAAATTCTTGGTAATGGAACGATAATACATTTTTTGACATTTTAGGATTTATTAAGGATTTTATATTGTGTGCATTTGAAGTTTTTTTTAGTGTATTCGTTATGTAATATACTATAGAATTGCTGAGAGTGAAGATAAGCTATTAATTTTAACATTCTAGTAAATATTGTTAGGGATCTGCAGTTTACATGTAGCAAGTTTAGCAACATGAGATGAAATGTTACTCTGTGCACGTAATGGCATCTATATATGAAAGCGTCGACTTTCTTTCATTCGACGGCACCAATACGCTCTCCTAAGATCGCCTAACATCGCTGCTGCGGACCTGAATACGTTCTCCATTAATTATCAAAAAAGCTGTAAAAAAGCTGCGCACCAAGTACGGTGCGATGTTAACTAACAGTCATCGATCTCGCTGCTCTTCGGATTTTTTTCAGCTTTCTTGGTACCCTGTCACTAAACACCCACACTATACTATACTGTTTACCCCCTATACCGCTGCTCACGGACCCCGCCGCAAATAAATAAACTTATTAACCCCTAAACCGCCGCTCCTGGAGCCCACCGCAACTCTAATAAATTTATTAACCCCTAAACCGCCGCTCCCGGACCCCGCCGCAATTCTAATAAATATATTAACCCCTAAACCGCCACTCCCGGACCCCGCCGCAACTAAATACAATTATTAACCCCTAAACCGCTGGCTCACAGATCCCACCACAACTAAATACAATTATTAACCCCTAAACCGCTGTCGCCCGGAGCCCACTAGCCACCCTACATTATACTTAAATAACCCCGAATACTGCCCCCTCTACACCGCCGGCCCATCGTACCTACATTTATTAACCCTCTAATCTGCCACCCCCAACCGTGCCGCCGACACTATATTAAATTTATTAACCACTAAAACTAAGTTTAACCATAACTCTAACACCCGCCCTAACTTAAAATATAATTTAAATAAATCTAAATAAAATATTGCCTATCATTAACTAAATAAATCCTATTTAAAACTAAATACTTACCTGTAACAATAAAACCCTAAGATTAGCTACAATATACTAATAGTTACATTGTATCTATCTCAAGGTTATTTTTATTTTACAGGCAACTTTGGGTATTGATTTTAACTAGGTACAATAGTTATTAAATAGTTATTAACTTTTTAATAACTACCTAGTTAAAATAAAGACAAATTAAACTGTAAAATAAACCCTAACCTAAGTTACAATTAAACCTAACACTACACTATAATTAAATAAATTCCCTAAACTAAATACAGGTAGCCCTCAGTTTACGCCGGGGTTAGGTTCCAGAAGCAATGGTTGTAAATCAAAACCGTTGTAAATTGAAACCCAGTTTATAATGTAAGTCAATGGGAAGTGAGGGAGTTAGGTTCCAGGCCCCTCTCAAAATTGACATAAGTTACACCTAATACATTATTTTTAAAGCTTTGAAATGAAGACTTTAAATGCAAAACAGCATTATAAACCTAATACAATAGATTGTATCATCATCAAACTAAGTTTAATAAACAAAAACATTTGCTAAACCTCCACTAATAAAATTATCACACAAACACAGACTGTATCATCATGAATCTTAGTTTAATGAACACAAGCAAAATAATCACACAACAGACTGTATCATCATCAAACTAAGTTTAATGTAGAAAAACATTTTTTTTACTTACATTTTTCTGCAGCTAAGGGAAGTGGCTACTAGATCTTGTTCCTTTAGAAAACGGATCCATTGCTCAGGTCTGGGTTATACACTGATTAGCTGCCTGTGTTTAATCACAAGGACAGGACTGTATCATCATCAAACTAAGTTTAATGAACAAAAACGTTTTTTACTTGCGTTTTTCTGCAAACAGTTCTCTGCATTGAGTCTGCAGCTAAGGGAAGTGGCTGCTAGATCCTTGTTCCTTTGAAAGCTGATCCATGTGATCGATGTCTGGCTTGCTTTCTTTGCATGTGTGTTTGCAGCAAACACAAGCGGACAGCTCCACCTACTGGCTATTTTAATGTATGCATGTGCTAATGCTTTCAATAGCAGTCAATGCTTTTCAATAGCAAAAAAAAGGGCGCTTATTCTGAAACGGCGCAAATTAAACCGTTTGGTAGAACCGAGGCCACCTGTACAATTAAATACAATTAAAAAAAATAATCTAAAGTGCAAAAATAAAAAAACAGCTAAGAATTGTACAGAAAATAAAAAAATAATTACAATTTTAAACTAAATACACCTAATCTAATCCCCTAACAAAAATAAAAAAGCGGCCCAAAATAAAATAACCCTACCCTACACAAAATTACAACTAGCCCTTAAAAGGGCTTTTTGTGCGGGCATTGCCCCAAAGTAATCAGTTTCTTTTACCTGAAAAAAGTTACAAATACCCCCTCCCCAACATTAAAACCCACCACCTACACACCCGTACCCTTCTCTAAATCCGACCCAATCCCCCCTTAATAAAACCTAACACTAACCCCTGAAGATCACCCTACCTTGAAAAGTCTGTCACCCAACCTGGGCTGAAGTCCTCAACAAAGCGGGAGAAGTGGTCCTCCAGACGGGCAGAAGTCTTCATCCAGCTGGGTAAGAAGAGGTCCTCCAGACGGCGCAGAAGTCTTTATTCCAGACGGCATCTCTATCTTCATCCATCTGGTGCGGAGCGGCTCCATCTTCAAGACTCTGACGCGGAGCATCCTCTTCAAACGACGTCCGACTGAAGAAATGAAGTTCCTTTAAATGATCGTCATGCAAGATGGCGTCCCTTCTAATTCCGATTGGCTGATAGAATTCTATCAGCCAATCGGAATTAAGGTAGGACAAATCCTATTGGCTGATGCAATCAGCCAATAGGAATTGAAGTTCAATCCTATGGCTGATCCAATCAGCCAATAGGATTGAGCTTGCATTCTATTGGCTGATTGGGATCTTTTTTTTTTTACCCACACACACACACACAAACACACACACACACACACACTATATAGTATTAATATATATAATATATATATATATATATAATAAACTTCAAAGAAAGAAGAGGCACTAACAGGACTTAATGAACCATTTTTTTTTTTTTTTAGTAATTTATCAACAAAGTTTTCAGTCAACATTCCCTCCTCACAGGGACCTTTGGCAAGACGTTCGTTCGTAATTACATTATTGATTACAAAACAGTCTTGAAAAAGGTACCTGTGAGGGACCGAAATGTTGACTGAACCTTTGTTGATGAATTACTAAAAGCAATACAAAAATTATGTTCATTAAGTCCTGTGAGTGCCTACTCTTTCTTTGAAGTTTCTACCTATTCACCATAGAGAGCCCAATTCACGAGTACGGTGAGTGCTTGGAACCCAGAACTATACGATGGGAAAAAAAAGTATTTAGTCAGCTACCAGTTGTGCAAGTTATCCCACTTAAGAAGATGAGAGAAGCCTGTAATTTTCATCATAGGTATACCTCAACTATGAGAGACAAAATGTGGAAACAAATACAGACAATCACATTGTCTGATTTGGAAAGAATTTATTTGCAAATTATGGTGGAAAATAAGTATTTGGTCAATATCAAAAGTGCATCTCAATACTTTGTTATATATATTTTGTTGGCAATGACAGAGGTCAAACGTTTTCTGTAAGTCTTCATAAGGTTGTCACACACTGTTGCTGGTATGTTGGCCCATTCCTGCATGCAGATCTCCTCTAGAGCAGTGATGTTTTGAGGCTGTCACTGGGGCAAGCATAGGACTTGTCAATTCCCTTCCAAAGGTTTTCTGTGGGGTTGAGATCTGGAGGACTGGCTAGGACACTCCAGGATCTTGAAATGCTTCTTACGAAGCCACTCCTTCATTGCCCGGGTGGTGTATTGGGATCATTGGTCATGCTGAAAGATCCGAGCCACGTTTTCATCTTCAATGCCCTTGCTTATGGAAGGAGGTTTGCAGCTCAAAATCTCACGATACATGGCCCCCATTCATTCTTTCATGTACACGGATCAGTCATCCTGTTCCCTTTGCATAGAAACAGCCCCAAAGCATGATGTTGCCACCCCCATGCTTCAAAGTAGTTATGGTGTGTCTCTGTCCTCCAAACACGACAAGTTGTGTTTCTAACCAAACAGTTCTACTTGTGACCATATGACATTCTCCCAATCCGCTTCTGATCATCAAATGCTATCTAGCATACTGTCAGACAGGCCCGGACATGTACTGGCTTAAGCAGGGGGACAACACGTCTGGCACTGCAGGATCTGTGTCCCTGGGCAGCGTAGTGTGTTACTGATGGTAGCCTTTTTTATGTTGGTCCCAGCTCTCTGCAGGTCATTCACTAGGTCCCCCCGTGTGGTCTGGGGTTTTTGCTCACCGTTCTTGTGATCATTTTGACCCCACGGGGTGAGATCTTGCGTGGAGCCCCAGATCGAGGGAGATTATCAGTGGTCTTGTATGTCTTCCATTTTCTAATTATTGCTCTTACAGTTGATTTCTTCACACCAATCTGCTTGCCTAATTGCAGATTCAGTCTTCCCAGCCTAGTGCAGGTCTACAATTTTGTTTCTGGTGTCCTTCGACAGCTCTTTGGTCTTCACCATAGTGGAGTTTGGAGTGTGACTGTTTGAGGTTGTGGACAGGTGTCTTTTATACTGATAACAAGTTCAAACAGGTGCCATTAATACAGGTAATGAGTGGAGGACAGAGGAGCCTCTTAAAGAAGAAGATACAGGTCTGTGAGAGCCAGAAATCTTGCTTGTTTGTAGTTGACCAAATACTTATTTTTCCACCATAATTTGCAAATAAATTCTTTCCAAATCAGACAATGTGATTGTCTGGATTTGTTTCCACATTTTGTCTCTCATAGTTGAGGTAAACCTATGATGAAAATTACAGGGCTCTCTCATCTTCTTAAGTAGGAGAAACTTGCACAATTGTTGGCTGACTAAATCATTTTCCCCCCCACTGTATATATATATATAATTGAGATAAGATATATAAATGAAATGTCATTATTTTTATATATGTGAAAACTTTCTCTACCTGATGAAAAATAATTATCAATATAAACAAAACCAAATAACACTGCAAGCACAAAGAATAGAAATTTGAAAAAACTGAAAATGAGTATATACTGTAGATAGATTGTAGATAGATTTGATTAAACTAGGTCTGGGGTTTTTTTCTTTTCTTTTTTTGGTGTTCAGAAAATTTATTTTTTGGCAATATTGTTTAAAACTACCCTTTGCTCAATCATTTTATAAATCAAATGAAATAGATTAAAATGATTTGCTATAGATTAATTAATTGAATAAAAATAACTATCACTCTCCTAGATCATTTGAAGTAAAAAAATCTTGTAGCTTGAATTTGTTGCTGTTTTTTTTTTTTTTTAAACGTCTTGCCCTCCGCAGAGAATTTATTTATATTTTAATAAACAGAAATAGGAAACATAAGATTTTTAGACATTAGGAATAGGATTTTTTTTGTCTTTAAATGAAAACGTGGGTGTAACCAATCAATTTCTGGGTTAAAATGTAGATTCTGATAGACATTCCAGAATGAATTGTCTAATTCTTTATTGGATGGTGCTCAGAATCAAATTTAACCTTCCTCTAATATGTCTTTGTTTCTGACAACAAGTTTGGTGCAGCTATTCATGTCAGATGTTGAGAGGTGTCATTCCCTAGCAACCAGAAAAAATGCTAATTCACAACTTTGATTAAATTGTCTGGAACAAGCAAGGCCAGAGAACTGCCTTTTTATGTGCTGGATTTATTTCTCATTTACAATGCAAAGCAAAGGGATATTGCTGAAGATCACTGAGAATAAAACAAAGCTCCTTCATTTTGGAGTCGACGCCCCCCCCCCCCCCGCAAACCAAAAAATATAGCGGTGTTATATTGTGCTTTAAGAAAAACAGCAAAATAAAAATATGTCGCTAAACTCATCATAAATATATTAACTTTTACATTTCCTTTTAAACTTGAAAGCACATTTTAAAACACATACATATTTACATATATTTATGTACAGTATATATTAAAAAAATTAAATTTAAATCTTCTTCAAAAGGTGAGAATGTGAATCAAAATACAGTTTCATGTAATTCTCCAGTTTTTTTTCTTTTTGTCAATCAGTGAGATTTGATATTTGACAAAATAATTTATGGTTACAAGATATAATAGTGTTATTTGAAAAATGCAGCCCAACCGTATATATGGGCTTCAATTTACAATTTATTTTAGCTAGACATTTAATATAATTTCATATTTAATAGAATATATTTACCTTCAGTCTTTTTCTAAACACAGAATGTAAGAACTGAATTTTAGTTCGGTTCTACATTGTCAAGAAAGGTGTTTTGATTACTGCAGAATGCATATAAGGGAAATTAGAGATTAACACCATCACATAAATTTGGAGGACATATTAATGTTGACACAGGTTAGTTGCAGGAGTACGTAAAATGTAAGCACATTTATGTGTCAGTCATCAAGTTCCAGTAGAAAGAAACACAGAGATTTATTTTTTGTATTTTCCTTTTCTGTGTATACATTTGAATTCCACTGCATGTAGGTGGATTTTATTGCATATGTCCCTTTCCTTCTGGCTATCTGAACAAACTATCGGCTAGATTAAAGAATATTTGTTCGGTAATGGTGTGCGGTGCTAAGCTCCTTTTTTTCTCACCGCTCACTTAAGGACAGAGCGCTGGTATTACGAGTTTTCTGCAAGCTGGCGTTAGCCTCAGAAAAGTTAGGCGTTGAGCAAAATTTAGCTCCACATCTCACTGTAAATTACCAGTCGTTGCTTACGGGTAGCGTAGCGGCTGAACGTGCTTGTTGCAACGATTTCCTCCCATAGTAAACACATTGGGGCTGAGCTGGCTGAAAAAAAAACCTAACACCTGCAAAAAAGCAGCGTTTCAGCTCCTAACCGAGCAGCCCCATTTTTTTCCTATGGGGAAATAAAAGTTATGTCTACACCTAACACCCTAACATGAACCCGAGTCTAAACACCGACGCCTACCTACATTATACTAATGAAACCCCTAATCTACTGCCGCCAAATATCGCCGGAACCCTACATTATATTTATTAACCCCTAATCTGCCCCAGCCAACCGTCGCCAAAAACTATATTAAATTTATTTAACCTCTAATCTGCCAGCTGCGCAACGTCGCCGCCGCACCATGGTCGCCGCCACTATAATACATTTATTACCCCTAAAACTAAGTTATTAAACCCTATCACCCCTCCCTAACTTAGAATATAATTTAAATACATCGAAATAAATTTTCCTCTATTTAAAACTAAATACTTACCTGGTAAAAGAAACCCTAAGATAGTTACAATATAACTAATAATTACATTGTAGCTATCTCAGGATTTATTTTTATTTTACAGGCAAGTTTGTATTTATTTTAACTAGGGTACAATAGTTATTACATAGTTATTAACCATTTAATAACTACCCTAACTAAAATAAGTACAAATTTACCTGAAACATAAACCCTAACCTAAGTTACAAGTACACCTAACACTACACTATCATTAAATTAATTATATAAAATACCTACAATTAATTACAATTAAATTAAATAAACTAAATTACGAAAAAACAACAAACACTAAATTACAGAAAATAGAAAAAGAAATTACAGATATTTTAAACTAATTATACCTAATCTAATCCCCCTAACAAAATAAAAAAGCACCCCCAAAATAAAAAAAAAAAATCCCTACCCTATACTAAATTACATACAGCCCTTAAAAGGGCCTTTTGCAGGGCATTGCCCCAAAGTAATCAGCTCTTTTAGCTGTAAAAAAAATACAATACCCCCCAACATTAAAACCCACCACCCACACACACAACCCTACTCTAAAACCCACCCAATCCCCCCTTAATAAAACCTAACACTAACCCCTGAAGATCACCCTACCTTGAGACATCTTCACCCAGTTGGGCACAAGTGGACCTCCAGAGGGGCAGAAGTCTTCATCCGATCCGGCCAGAAGAGGACATCCAGACTGGCAGAAGTCTTCATCCAGGCGGCATCTTCTATCTTCTTCCATCCGGAGCAGAGCGGGTCCATCTTGAAGACATCCGACGCGGAGCATCCGACGTCGACTGAAGAATGAAGGTTCCTTTAAGTGACCGTCATCCAAGATGGCGTCCCTTCAATTCCGATTGGCTGAGAGAATCCTATCAACCGGAATTAAGGTAGGAAAAATCCTATTGGCTGATGCGAATCAGCCAATAGAATTGAAGTTCAATCCTTTTGGCTGACATCCTTTTGGCTCACATTCTATTGGCTGTCTCAATGTAGGGTGATCTTCAGGGGTTAGTGTTAGGTTTTATTAAGGGGGGATGGGTGGGTTTTAGAGGTAGGGTTGGGGTGTGTGGTGGTGGGTTTTAATGTTTGGGGGGGTAAAAGGTAAAAGAGCTGATTACTTTGGGGCAATGCCCCGCAAAAGGCCCTTTTAAGGGCTATTTGTAATTTAGTATAGGGTAGGGATTTTTATTATTTTGGGGGCTTTTTATTTTATTAGGGGGGATTAGATTAGGTGTAATTATTTTAAAAATGTGTAATTTATTTTTATTTTCTGTAATTTAGTGTTTGTTATTTTCGCAATTTAGTTTATTTAATTTAATTGTAATTAATTGTAGGTATTTTATGTAATTAATTTATTGATATGTAGTGTTAGTGTAATTGTAACTTAGGTTAGGGTTTATTTTACAGGTAAATTTTTACTTATTTTAGCTAGGTCATTATTAAATAGTTAATAACTATTTAATAACTATTGTACCTAGTTAAAATAAATACAAACTCGCCTGTAAAATAAAAATAAACCCTGAGATGGCTACAATGTAACTATTAGTTAGGTAAGTATTTAGTTTTAAATAGTAATAATTTATTTAGATGTATTTAAATTATAGTTTAAGTTAGGGGGGGTTAGTGGTTTAGGTTTAGACTTAGGTTTAGGGGTTAATACATTTAATATAGTAGCGGCACACGTTGGGGTGGCACATTAGGGGTTAATAAATGTAGTTAGGTGTCGGCGATGTTAGGGACAGCAGATTAGGGGGTTATAAAATGTAACTAGTGTTTGCGAGGCAGGAGTGGCAGCGGTTTTAGCTCCAGTTCGACTCAGACGCCAGCAAGGTGGAGGTGGAGTACTGTTTGGCTGGTATCATCAAAGATGAGCTTGTGGGCCTTTTCGGGTTGAGGATGGAGTCAACTCAACTCCCAGTCCTACTGCCAGTTTTCTGGAAGAGCACCTTCTTCAAGCAGTGGGTACAGGAAGAAGTCTGCATCCTTCAAGAAAAACATGATTTTCATGCAGGACAATGCTCCATCACACACGTCCAAGTACTCCACAGCGTGGCTGGCAAGAAAGGGTATAAAAGAAGAAAATCTAATGACATGGCCTCCTTGTTCACACTGATCTGAACCCCATTGAGAACCTGTGGTCCATCATCAAATGTGAGATTTACAAGGAGGGGAAAACAGTACACCTCTCTGAACAGTGTCTGGGAGGCTGTGGTTGCTGCTGCACGCAATGTTGATGGTGAACAGATCAAAACACTGACAGAATCCATGGATGGCAGGCTTTTTGAGTGTCCTTGCAAAGAAAGGTGGCTATATTGGTCACTGATTTGTTTTTGTTTTGTTTTTGAATGTCAGAAATGTATATTTGTGAATGTTGAGATGTTATATTGGTTTCACTGGTAAAAATAGAATAATTGAAATGGGTATATATTTGTTTTTTGTTAAGTTGCCTAATAATTATGCACAGTAATAGTCACCTGCACACACAGATATCCCCCTAAAATAGCTAAAACTAAAAACAAACTAAAAACTACTTCCAAAACTATTCAGCTTTGATATTAATGAGTTTTTTGGGTTCATTGAGAACATGGTTGTTGTTCAATAATAAAATTAATCCTCAAAAATACAACTTGCCTAATAATTCTGCACTCCCTGTATTGTGAACTTTCTCCTAGTGTTTTTGTGAAACCGAACCTTTTTGTGATCAATTTGGAGAGTACCTAAGGAGTTTCAAAACTTTATGTACCCCCATTTCTGTACCTGCATGTTTTTCTATGTATTTTAACTTGTGGATATTCCTTAACCCCTTTGCTACCACGAATTTTAGAACAAAAATAAAGAACAAGAGAATTTTTTATCATTTTTGCTATCACTCTAGTTAAACAGAAATAGAGGCCTGTGATTTTTTAATTTACCTATAAAAACAAAATAGTGTTTTAAAGAAGACAACCCAATGAATTGATCTAGGCTCACTTTAGTATATTCCATGGCACTATTTGACTACTAAATACAATCAAATTAAAAAAATATGAATTTCTTTTGCAAATTGAGATTCTCCCTGAAATTATTTACACAGTGCTACT
This sequence comes from Bombina bombina, assembly GCF_027579735.1. NCBI lineage: Eukaryota > Metazoa > Chordata > Amphibia > Anura > Bombinatoridae > Bombina > Bombina bombina. Next base: position 831,525,179 of record NC_069503.1, on the reverse strand, counting down.
GCAGTCATAAGACAAATAGATGTAAAAGCTTCTTTGGGATCTCCAGAAATAGCAGACATGAATACATTTGCAATTGTTTTTGGCAATTAGATGTGTTATGCACATTGAAAAAATGTTGCAGTATACTTTCATTATTTTTTACTTTTCATAAAATTTAGTTATAAAAACATTAAGGGCTTGATGATCTAAACTTTCCCAGATCAGACATGGTTTTCAATTAGGGTTTTAAGTATTTTGAGTGTTTTGAGAAAAGCTCACATACAAAAAAAATTTTTTTATTTTTTTTTAAATATATTTTTATTGAGGTTATGAGAAACATTACATATAGTATTCTTCCAATGACAATGAAAACATAAGAGTAAGACATATATTAATTACTCAAAAATATAGGAAATAAAGGAAGTAGAGAGTATAACAGCTTTGGGCATGGTTTCTGAGCAGCTCAGGAGGAACATAAATACAATGACTATGGAATATACAGCTATATCTGACTTTCACATCACCCGTATTATAGCTAAGGAAATTTGCAAGTATCTAGTAGGTGAATGGTAATATTTAAAAGACAAGCGAATCTAGTAAATTAGTGAATTGTAATGGAACCTCATTTTTATTTTATATACATAGCGAGTATGATCCCCACCTTGCCATAAGGAACAAGCACAAAGTTATTTATTCTAGGAAAATTCGGGACAAGTGTGGATTAGATTTAGTTTAGGACCAAATTAGCGGGGTGGGGGGGAAAGGAAGTTCAGCGGGCAAGAGCCGCTCTAAGTGAAGTGGGGGAAGGAATGGGGAGCGGAGCCATATAGGATACAAGGATAGTAACATGCTGTAGGTAAGACCATTAATGTACTTGTTTCTAGTCATTATGTTTACAAGTTACAGGGTGGGAAAAGGAGATGTGTAGGCTAAAGATAACAAATATATGTATATAATATCACCCTATAGAAATATGGCTATAATTCTGAAATGTGTCTTTTAAAAAGGGCTATTATTGGCTATAAACGTATCTGGGTCAGGTAGAATATTAGTTTTAATATTTAAATTAACTCTTAATTGTGCTTTGCCCCACCTTTGTTGAAAAAAAATATTAATGCCAAATCCGCTGATCCGGCCGCAACCATCAGAACAGGCTTAGGTGAACATATAGAGCCATGAGGGCTTTGTCACATAGAATACCCACCGCTCACAGCAGGCGATGTACAATACTGTTTCCTCTATAAGAGTTCAGGGGGGACCCAAGAGCTACTGAAATCTAGAGTTGCCCCAATAAAAAGCACAGCAATATACCTATCTTTTAAAACACATAATATTCAGAGGGAATAAGATACTGATCTTTTATAAGGAACAAAGTGTATAAGTTCTAAAATATCTATAAAACGGGGTGATGAAAAATACATTGCTATGAGCTTTTCCACACATCCTCAAAATCCATTAATATTTAGCTATCTAACCACTAAGTGTTGCAAATAGGGAAGGAAGGATATATAGAGGCTTAATAGGGATACATATACTAAGGGTGATATTTAACGTTTGCATAATGTGATATTAAACACATAAACAATGGGACAATACTTTACATTACATTAGAGGCTACTATAAAACAGTAATAGCTCGCAAGGTAAGTATATAAGTTATGACTAAAAGAAATGTTGTTAACAAATGATCACAGCACATATTGAACAGCCTCATTACCAGATAAGTAAAATGGTCAGTGCCGTTGTTGGTAGTATAACATCCTAATAGCAATAGTCCCCAAACCATAGCCTTGAATCATAAAACTGTATATGGGGAAATCTTGTTTCAGGATATCTCTATTTAAACCTTCTAGTGACTCTAGAAGTCAATAAAGCTCTAAAGAAGGTGAAATACACTGATGCTCAACTAATAACTATATAATAACGTTGCACGTAACCAAACTAAATGCAAACAATAAATGGGATAGGAGAGCTAAAACATGAGGTGCTGTGAGCTATGCAAGGTGGGTAGAATACATAACCAAACCATTGACAATGATCTACATGTGGTGGACAAAGATAGTTAGGTGTTCCTGGACTCATGTATGTTAAGAGACTCCCCTATGTAAGTTGAATGTGGGCTATGAGCTTGGCATATAGTGGTAACTTGGTAACAGAGGGTAGGCGCAGTAGAAAGTAATAACTAGCTAACTATATATGAATGAGCAAATGTATCTCAATAAGACTGCAGGACAATTCTCAGCCATTGTGTGACTGTATAGTAAGGTGAAGAAGAATGAACTGGCACTTGGTTTTGGTTGCAGTTAGTACAGTGCCTGGATTAGTAATGTCACCCATCACATCAGTTATAGGTTGTCTACAATATAGGTATTATAGCTCATCTGCGAAATAACCAACTAAACTAAGCTACACTGTTTTTCTAGTTGCAGCACAGAAATGCCAAGGGAGCGTGAATTAACTTATTCAGTAAATACCAAGACAGAATTTACAATAATACCTAAATTACTAAAGAGACTTTGGCACATGACACGATAATTGTCCTCTATGCAGGATTAATTCTAGGAGGCATAAAGATATTGGAGCTCTTCAAGGGGTGCCTCCAATCAAACAATGTGCAAATAATATTACAAAAATTTAAAAGTAGGCAGTTATGAAACAAAAAAAAGGAAAAACACAAAGCGGAGCATATGTAAAGTTAGGAGATCCTGAATGCAGAGTCTCAATCATAAGTAGATTAGCAACTGTCAAGCTATTAAAATATCAGAAAATCTCAAAGAACCAAACAGCAAAAACAAAACGTGGTATGTGGAAAATAAAGTACTTCAGTATAATGGGTACTAAAGTCTTTCAGTTACTGTATTGCGTCCCTCAACTTCATCCGATTCCCACCAAGTTGCAAGGGGAGTAAAGCACATATCCAGTCTGCAGCTGCTCAAGCGGTGATGACAGTCTGACTGCAAGATGAAAACCACCCGCAACCTTCCCAGGCGTCACAGTCAAAAAAGCCTGCAAGCTACAAACTAAGCCTCAGTGAGTCGCTTTGTCTCAGCCCGAGAACTGTCTGCGAAGGGATCAAGCTCCGGTGTCAAAACTCTTACAAGATCTTACCCAGGCCTAGCTGATAAGGCTGGTAGGCCACCACCAGTGTGAAATATCGCTGAGAGCAGCAGAGACCCAGGTTCCCAATGCTTAGTAAAAGTTCCATCTGCTTTAGCGGTAGAGGGCTGCAGGGGGCTTGGCTGATTATATAGATCCATTGATTCCTCTATATGGGACTCAGGACGTTGTATGTCCCTGTGCGCTTTCTCTGGGTATTGAAAAAAATCGCATCTCACATGTGGTGCATCCGATACTTCTTCACCAGTATTTTCCATAGGTCCACTTGCTATTGGCACATCTTGGGTCCAGTTCATAGCGGCTTCAAGCACCACAATTAGTCCGGAATGACGGGCATCCAGTTTGAACAACAAGTTGTGTAGCATAGATATCACCTGCCTCTCCATAGCGTGACACACGGCTAAGTCTCCGGTAGAAAAAACAGTGCGTAGTTGTTCTTAAAATGGTGGTTTACCTTGTACTACTATCATAGCAGGCCAAGAAAATTTTAGTGCCAATGTAGTGTCTATCACCGTGCTTTCAATGTTTTTGATACATTAACCTTTCACTCCAGGGCTTAGTGAGATATAAAAACTTAGTATAAAGATTACTTAACTTGCTCGATATAATAAGATATTTAATTAAACACCAGGAGCTCTAAGAAGATGTGTCCTGCTGCTTCGGCAGTTGGCTCCTAAAGAATACCATTTTTTCCTGTGTATTTTGTGTGAATGGTTCAATTATTCATTTTGTAAGATTTTTATAATATGATTTTCTTTTTGCACTTTTGTAATGCATCTCCTCCCCATATGAAAATGCTGTATATGCCCCTTAGCGAGACACCCTGTTTTCATGGTAAAAAGTGGCTTTAGTTCATTCCACCAGGGAAATACAAGTACTGGGGAGCATTTCTCCAATCTCGCTATCCTAGAAACCTTTAGATCATCATGCCCTAAGTCTTTACTTGTATTTACAAGGTGTTTAATTATTTTGAAGGTTAACTTTTACACATTATAGTGACATGAAGCTCAAAAATTTTCGTTCATGATTCAGATAGAGCATGCACTTTTAAACAATTTTCCAATTTACTTTTATTCTCTAATTTGCTTTGTTCTCTTAGTACCATTTATTGGATGCACCACTGGGCAGATAGCTGATGATTTGTGACTGCACATATATGCCTCTTCTTACTGGTTGTCTGATGTGTTCACCTAGCTCCTAGAAGTGCATTGCTGTTCCTTCAGAAAAGGATACCAAGAGAAGGAAGCAAATTTTATAACAATATTACAATGGAAACTTATTTTTTACTTGTGTGCTCTATCTGAATCATGAAAGAAAAAAATTATGGTTATATGTCCTTTTAGCCCCTTAACGACCAATGACATATGGTGTACGTCCTGCAAAAAACGTCCTGCAAAAAAATACAGTTAACGACTGAGGATGTACCCCGTACGTTGTAGGCAAAACTGAGTGCTGGAAGCAATTGAGATCGTTCCCAGACGCTCTAACAGTATTGCAGCAATGCCTCAATGTCAAGGCATCCTGCAAAACTGTTCCAGACTGCCACAACCGGATTGATCACTCCACCACGAGTGATCACTTCTGGTTTCGCTCCACGTGGAGCCCGGCAGTCTAGCAGAGCATCGGAAATAATAATAATAAAAAAAGTTTTTTAATATATAAAAAAGCCCCATATAGCCCCCTCCCCAACCCCCATGAAGGCTTCCAAGATGGCGATGCCTAGTGCATCATGGGGCCTCTGGGGGGCAAGTTAAGGTCATCCAATCTGAGCCTTCCACACAAAAAAAATTATAATAAAATATCCCATTTGTCTGATCATGTCAATATTTGTAAATATTGACACTGATCAGTATGGATCTCCCTCCCTCTCCTCACTTGCATTTTTGTTGGAGAGAGAGAGGGACCTGTGTTTAGGAGAGATGGATTTATTTAATTTATTTGTTAAAAATTGAAAGACCCAAAGGCTCTTTTCAGAGCCATTAACCCCTAGCTTGCCAGTGATCACTATAAATCACTGGCAGTAGCATAGCTGTACTTTTTTGCATTTTTTAGGGGTTCATTTTTTTGTTGTAATTTTTTGAGAAACCCAAAGGCTCCTTTCAGAGCCATTTAGATAATTTAACTTTCAGAGCCATTAACTCCTAGTTTGCCAGTGATCACTATAAATCACTGGCAGTAACATAGCTGTACTTTTTTGCATTTTTTTAGGGGTTAATTTTTTTGTTGTAATTTTTTTGAGAGACCCAAAGACTCTTTTCAGAGCCATTTAGTTAATTATGTTAATTTAAATTAAAACATGTTTTATTTTTTTTTCTGTGACAGATACAATAATGTCACAGAAAACATATAGAGGCTCATTTATCAAGCTCCGAATGGAGCTTGTGGGCCCGTGTTTCTGGCGAGTCTTCAGACTTGCCAGAAACACAAGTTATGGAGCAGCGGTCTAAAGACTGCTGCTCTATAACCCTGTCCGCCTACTCTGATGAGGCGGACAGGAATCGCCGGAAATCAACTCGATCGAGTACAATCGGGTTGATTGACACCCCCCTGCTGGTGGCCCATTGGCCATGAGTCTGCAGGGGGCAGCGTTGCACCAGCAGCTCTTGTGAGCTGTTGGTACAATGCTGAATATGGAGAGCGTATTGCTCTCCGCATTCAGCGAGGTCTTGTGGACCTGATCCACACTGTCGGTTCATTCAACAACAACAGCCTGTGCCCCCCTAGGGAGCATCCCCAATTTGACAGGCTGTATAAAATCCGCCCCTGATTACTCACTTTTCTGCCAGGTTTGCAGAGGCTTATACACATGGAAGGAATATATGTGTTGATAAATCCCTGATGAAGTTTAAGGGAAGGCAGGGATTCTAGCAGTATACAGGGAGTGCAGAATTATTAGGCAAGTTGTATTTTTGAGGATTAATTTTATTATTGAACAACAACCATGTTCTCAATGAACCCAAAAAAACTCATTAATATCAAAGCTGAATAGTTTTGGAAGTAGTTTTTAGTTTGTTTTTAGTTATAGCTATTTTAGGGGGATATCTGTGTGTGCAGGTGACTATTACTGTGCATAATTATTAGGCAACTTAACAAAAAACAAATATATACCCATTTCAATTATTTATTTTTACCAGTGAAACCAATATAACATCTCAACATTCACAAATATACATTTCTGACATTCAAAAACAAAACAAAAACAAATCAGTGACCAATATAGCCACCTTTCTTTGCAAGGACACTCAAAAGCCTGCCATCCATGGATTCTGTCAGTGTTTTGATCTGTTCACCATCAACATTGCGTGCAGCAGCAACCACAGCCTCCCAGACACTGTTCAGAGAGGTGTACTGTTTTCCCTCCTTGTAAATCTCACATTTGATGATGGACTACAGGTTCTCAATGGGGTTCAGATCAGGTGAACAAGGAGGCCATGTCATTAGATTTTCTTCTTTTATACCCTTTCTTGCCAGCCACGCTGTGGAGTACTTGGACGCGTGTGATGGAGCATTGTCCTGCATGAAAATCATGTTTTTCTTGAAGTATGCAGACTTCTTCCTGTACCACTGCTTGAAGAAGGTGTCTTCCAGAAACTGGCAGTAGGACTGGGAGTTGAGCTTGACTCCATCCTCAACCCGAAAAGGCCCCACAAGCTCATCTTTGATGATACCAGCCCAAACCAGTACTCCACCTCCACCTTGCTGGCGTCTGAGTCGGACTGGAGCTCTCTGCCCTTTACCAATCCAGCCACGGGCCCATCCATCTGGCCCATCAAGACTCACTCTCATTTCATCAGTCCATAAAACCTTAGAAAAATCAGTCTTGAGATATTTCTTGGCCCAGTCTTGACGTTTCAGCTTGTGTGTCTTGTTCAGTGGTGGTCGTCTTTCAGCCTTTCTTACCTTGGCCATGTCTCTGAGTATTGCACACCTTGTGCTTTTGGGCACTCCAGTGATGTTGCAGCTCTGAAATATGGCCAAACTGGTGGCAAGTGGCATATTGGCAGCTGCACGCTTGACTTTTCTCAGTTCATGGGCAGTTATTTTGCGCCTTGGTTTTTCCACACGCTTCTTGCGACCCTGTTGACTATTTTGAATGAAACGCTTGATTGTTCGATGATCACGCTTCAGAAGCTTTGCAATTTTAAGAGTGCTGCATCCCTCTGCAAGATATCTCACTATTTTTTACTTTTCTGAGCCTGTCAAGTCCTTCTTTTGACCCATTTTGCCAAAGGAAAGGAAGTTGCCTAATAATTATGCACACCTGATATAGGGTGTTGATGTCATTAGACCACACCCCTTCTCATTACAGAGATGCACATCACCTAATATGCTTAATTGGTAGTAGGCTTTGGAGCCTATACAACTTGGAGTAAGACAACATGCATAAAGAGGATGATGTGGTCAAAATACTTATTTGCCTAATAATTCTGCACACAGTGTATTCCTTCCAAGCACTCCAGGTAAGGTGTAAAGGTGTATAAGCTCTGTGAGAGCGAGACTGGGTATACTAAGGCCTTCCGTGTGTATGAGAGAAAGGATATCCACCTTGACTCTCCAGGTGTCTCAGAACATATGGGAACCACTGGCAAGATTGTCTGGGACCTGATATTACCCCTAATGAACAAAGGGTATCACTTGTACTTAGACAATTTTTATACAAGTGTCCTTTTGTTCAAGCAACTGTATTGCTTTGATACAGTAGCTTGCGGTACAATTAAAAAGAACTGCACAGGTTTCCCAGGAGAACTTGCACGCACCCGGCTATGAAGGGGGGAGACCTCAGCTCTGCGCTAAGAGGAGCTGTTGGCACTTAAGTACAGAGACAAGAAGGATTTATACCTTCTTACCACCATCCACACAGAGAGGACGGTGGCGGTCTCTGTACGTGGCAGAGCTGAGATCATAAGAAAGCCAGTGTGCCTCAAGTCTTATAATCGGCATATGGGTGGGTTTGATCTGGCAGATCAGCTGCTGCAGCCCTACCTAATTATGCAGAAGACAAGGACTGGTACCAAAAGGTTGCAATTTACCTAATGCAGATTGCAACCCACAATGCTTTTTTGTTGTTCAAAAAGCCAACTCCGGAATGAAACAGACGTTTTTAGTTTCAGCTCCAGATCATTTCGGGGATTTTGTACCAAGATGCACCTGTTCCCCGGGCGGTGATGGGAGAGAGCTTAGTTGGGGCTACCCATTTTATTTTTAAAATCCCCCCTACTGCCGCAAAGCAGAAAACACCAAAAAATGCAGAGTCTGTACCAAGAGGGGGCTGAGAAGGGACACCGTATATCACTGTCCTGGACAGCTTGGACTCTGCATTGGGGACTGCTTCAAGCGGTACCATACAATGGTCCATTTTTAAAAAATAAATACATTTGCTGTTATTCTTTTTTTGGTTATGTTTACAGTTAGATTTTTTTTTTTTTTTTTTTTTTTTTTTTTTAATTTTACTTTGCCAGATTTTTACATTTCACTACTCTATTTTTTATAAGTTCTAAAATTGGGGCTGTTTTTTTTTATTTTTATTTTTTTACCAAAACCCCTGTCAAACCTATGCATGGGGGGCATAGGTGTACTCAGAGTGCCTTGCAGAAAACAACCTGGAGTGTTTTTTTTTTTTTTTTGCAATAACTTACAACAGTATGTGTATAAAAATGAAAATTGAAAAATTACCACAATACACTTTCTCCAATTTTTTTGGCTAAAATGATTGCTTCAATGGCATCAAAGCACACAATATATAAAATGACTACCCAAATGTTTGACAAAGACTGGTGGTATAATTAGTGCATGGAAAGTGTTAAAATACCAGCATTTGAAATATCCTAGGGTGCCTACTTTATAAAAATATATGGTTTGAGGGGGATAAATTACATTGGCCGGCTACAGAAATGACCTAAATAGGACATGGGTGCATGATGACAAATATGAAAATTCCAAGTTGGAAAACTGGAATGTGCCCCCTAAAAAATAAGGCATTTTAGCCCCCTAAAAACCCAACAAACCTATTGTATAAAAGGGATAAAGTATTTATAAAGTATAAAAACCCAACAAACCTATTGTATAAAAGGGATAAAGTATTTTATACAGGAATTATTCATATGCCCAAAACCAGAGTATTTAAGATATGGGGATGAACCTGCATAAATACGTAAATTCCCAGATATATTGATGTGCAGTAAGCAAATATAAAGGTAGCTGTGTCTACTGAAATGCGTAGAAATTTGCATACTACACATCTATATATCTGGGAATTTTTAAATATTTATGCAGGTTCATCTCCATTTCTTAAATACTCTGGTTTTGGGCATATGAATAATTCCTGTATAAAAATACTTTATCCTTTTTATAGCACAATCCAGGTTCATTGTTTGTTTGTCTTTTATACACTGTTGAACAAACTGTATGTATAATTCCTGGTGTGCTTCATATCTAGGCTGACAATCGACTTTGAAGGAATCAATAGAAACTAATTTGCTACAATTGAGAAAACACAGTTTCCCTTCAGCCTCAATTGGATCATCAATCACATAGATACTTTGTTCAAACTTCCAACAAAGTAATTTCTAATACGGAATCATCAGTGGTGAAAGACTCTGGTCACATGCTCTGACATCATCACGTCCATTTGAGCGTCTAACGGAACCTGAAACAGTCCAACATTACCACGAACAGTGAGTTATTAAGCTGTGCACAGCTGAAGATTGATACTTATTTTTCATAGTGTCTCATCATCAAGGATACAATCGTTATCTCATGTATCTTTGCCATAGCGTTAAATCCTCTAAGCCATAACGATAAAATAATCCTTGTTTTGTGGACATTGAATCTATATTTCACGCTTCCATATTTTGTATATAGCATAAATCTTGCTATATAATCTATTGTACATTGTTTTCTGTATATAGGTATTGTTCAACTATTCTATCACTTGCTACTAGCGTTTATTATAGTAATTGTTTTATTATGTTATTCATTTTATATTAATGATTTTTAACTGATGCCAGCATCAACCTTGTTTACAATTTGTATTTTAGCTGTTATAAATTAAAATCAATGTCATATCCAATATATGTTCTTTTTTATGAGATGTAATATATAGAAATAATTTGTTATAAAACACATTCTATCACCCATTTATGTTGAACTCATTGGTTAGCTCTAATCGATGAGCGCTTTTTGTCCTGACCCTTCTGTTTTTTTCTACTATATAGATTACTGTTTGAGGAAATAGTAATCAGACAGGGACAGTTAGCATTACCCCATTTAGGAAGCACTCACACCACATTTTATTTTGTACGTTTTTTTTCAGTAACACATAACAGAAACTATGAAACCATGCCTAAAGTACGTGTGTGAAAAATAACACAAAATAATGATTGACCAAAAGTTTGACAAAGACTATTGGTTGAATTAGTGCATGGAAAGTGTTAAAATACCAACATTTGAAATACCCTAGGGTATCTACTTTTCAAAAATATATGTTTTGATGGGGGTAAATTATATTGTCCGGCTTCAGAAATGACCCAAATAGGACATGGGTGCATGATGACAGATATGACATTTCCAAGTTGGAAAATTGGAATACGCCCCTTAAAAATAAGGCATTTTAGCCCCCTCAAAACCCAACAAACCTATTCATAAGTGGTATAACTGTACTCAGGAGATGTTGTTGAACACATATTGAGGTGGTATTTTGCAGTAACACATAACAGGAACTAATAATCCATGACTAAAGTGCAATGTGTGTGAAAAATAACACAAAATAATGACTACCCAAAAGTTTGACAAAAACTGGTGGTTAAATTAGTGCATGGAAAGTGTTAAAATACTAACATTTGAAATACCCTAGGGTGTCTACTTTTCAAAAATATATGGTTTGATGGGGGTAAATTACATTGACCGGCTTCAGAAATGACCTAAATAGGACATGGGTGCATGATGACAAATGTGAAAATTCCAAATTGGACAACTGGAATGCGCCCCCTAAAAATATGGCATTTTAGCCCCCTAAGAACCCAACAAATCTATTCATGGGTGGTATCATTGTACTCAGGAGATGTTGTTGAACACATATTAAGGCATTTTGTTTTTAATGACACAATGGGGCCTATTTATCAAAGGTCTTGCGGACCTGATTCGACAGTGCGGATCAGGTCCGCAAGACCTCGCTGAATGCGGAGAGCAATACGATCTCTGTATTCAGCATTGCACCAGCAGCGCACAAGAGCTGCTGGTGCAACTCCACCCCCTGTAGACTCTCGGCCAATTGGCCGCCAGCAGGTGGGTGTCAATCAACCTGATCATACTCGATCGGGTTGATTTCCGGGGATTCCTGTCCACCTCATCAGAGCAGGAGGACAGGGTTATGGAGCAGTGGTCTTTAGACCGCTGTTTCATAACTGCTGTTTCTGGCGAGTCTGAAGACTCAACAGAAACATGGGCCCACAAGCTCCATTCAGAGCTTGATAAATGGGCCCCAATGAGTCCATGTATCATCTTAATTACTAATGGGATATTTACCCCAAACTGGAATGTGCCCCCTACATTAATAACTGTAATGTAGGTGGCGGCGATGTTAGGGACGGCAGATTAGGGGTGTTTAGATGTGTTTTTTATGTTAGGGTGTTAGGTTTAAACATAACTTTTTCTTTCCCCATAGACATCAATGGGGCTGCATTACGGAGCTTTTGTTTCCGTGATCACAGGTGTTAGGCTTTTTGTTTGCCGACTCTCCCCATTGATATCTATAGGGAAATCGTGCATGAGCACGTCAAAGCACTGCTTGTATTTGGGGGAGGTATGGAGCTCAACGCAACCATATTGCCCGTGCAAGCCACGCAAAGGGATAATATGATAGTACATTGTGTGCATTGGTGCATGGAAATATTGTACACTGTGCTGAAAAATAGTATAATGCTTTATATGAATGCTTCATTTTTCACCACAACTGGTATAGCAGCATGCACGTTTGTAAAACTTTAGCCCATTGTACCAAAAAGTTGGACAGTGCTATTATAAGAAATAAGTTATAGTAAGTGACTGCATGTATCTAAAATATTATCAACAACAAGAAAAGTTTACATCAGTATTTTTAAAATATAGATGACCTATATTTTTCCATTAGTGTCAGTCTAACAACCAGTTAATATTTCAAGCTTCAACATTGTGGGCCGATTTATCATAGTGCGAGCGGACATGACCAGTCGGCATTTATCATTGCACAAGCATTTCTAGTGAAATGCTTGTGCAATGCCGCCCCCTGCACATTCGCGGCCAATAGGACGCTAGCAGGGGGTGTTAATCAACCCGATCATATCTGATCGGGTGGATTGCTGTCTGCCGCTTCAGAGGTGGCGGACAAGTTAAAGAGCAACGGTCTTAAGACCTCTGGTTCTTACCTCCTGTTTCTGGCGAGCCTGCAGGCCCGCACAGGAACAGATGCATATGGGTCATGATAAATCGTCCCATTAGCAGATTCTCTTGGCTACATTTAAAATCCTAGAATTAAGGGACTGCAATAGATTGTAATATTGTCATGATACAGCCTAGAATTGAACCTGGGACCTGTTTTTATTTCTGCTGCTGTTCTTTCCCAGCCTGTTGTCTTACCTCTTTGCCACCAGATGGCTTGATCACAGGCTAAGAATATTGGGTTTTTCTGTTTGCTGCAACTTTGGCTCTCTGGCTACACCTGCTTACCAGCTGAAACAAATCATATCATCAGCAGCCTGCTATATTTGGGAGGTTTGCTTGCAGTTTTGGGCCTTGACATTGAGTGTTATACTCTGACAGACCCTCTGGTTCTGTTTCCTGAGTGAAATACAGATTTGTTGGATTTCCTGGTGCCTGATTTCTGCTACATTTACAGTCTGCTCTTCTTGATTTTCCCTTGGCACTGTGTTCCATTTCTGGACTGATTTCCTGGCAATTTATCTTGGCTAATCCCCTGATATTTCCAAAGGACTGCTTCAGGTACATTTGCTTTCTCGTTATCTGTTACTGCAGAGATCCAGTTTGCAGTCTATGCAAGTTTCCTGTCTGTTACTACAGTGTTCCAGTCTACAGCATATGCAGGTATCCTGCCTGTTATTACAAAGATCTGCATTTCCTGTCTGTTACTACAGTGTTCCAGTCTACAGCATATGCAAGTATCCTGCTGGTTATTACAAAGATCTGCATTCCTGTCTGTTACTATAGAGTTCCAGTCTACAGCATATGCAAGTATCCCGCCTGTTATTACAAAGATCTGCATTCCTGTCTGTTACTACAGAGTTCCAGTCTACAGCATATGCAAGTATCATGCCTGTTATTACAAATATCTGTATTCCTGCCTGTTACTAGAGAGTTCCAGTCTATAGCCTATAGACTTTGCCTTATCTAGTTTGCATATCTCTGCATTGCTAATTATCCTATCAATAAAACCATCACCTTTATTTCCTAAAACCTTGTACCTGTTTAATTATGCCAAAAAGGAAAGACTCAGGCAGACAAAACACAACTTTAACCCCAGAACCTGACACCACTGCACAACAGCTCCCAACTCCTGAACCTGCTCCCTTGCAGAGTATGACAAATATCTATAACTGAGGTATAAAAACACATTAACTTAAAAAAAAAAGAATTAATAAAGAAAGATTTTTATTTTTATAACAGTTACTGCTAAAAACATAATTTATGTAAGAACTTACCTGATAAATTAATTTCTTTCATATTGGCAAGAGTCCATGAGCTAGTGATGTATGGGATATACAATCCTACCAGGTGGGGCAAAGTTTCCCAAACCTCAAAATGCCTACAAATACACCCCTCGCCGCCCACTCCAATTCAGTTTAACGAATAGCCAAGTAGTGGGGTGATAAAGAAAGGAGTAAAAAGCATCAACAAAGGAATTTGGAAATAATTGTGCTTTATACAAAAAAATCATAACCCCCATAAAAAGGGTGGGCCTCATGGACTCTTGCCAATATGAAAGAAATTAATTTATCAGGTAAGTTCTTACATAAATTATGTTTTCTTTCATGTAATTAGCAAGAGTCCATGAGCTAATGACATATGGGATATACCCAAGATGTGGAACTCCACACAAGAGTCACTAGAGAGGGAGGGATAAAAATAAAACCAGCCCTTTTCCACTGAAAAAATTAATCCACAACCCAAAAAATAAGTTTATTCTCATAAATGAAAGAAAAAACTTAAATCAAAAGCAGAAGAATCAAACTGAAACAGCTGCCTGAAGAACTTTTCTACCAAAAACTGCTTCTGAATAATTAAATCAAAAGCAGAAGAATACAACTGAAACAGCTGCCTGAAGAACTTTTCTACCAAAAACTGCTTCTGAAGAATGGTAGAATTTAGTAAATGTATGCAAAGAAGACCAAGTTGCTGCTTTGCAAATCTGATCAACTGAAGCTTCATTCTTAAAAACCCACAAAGTAAAGACTGATCTAGTAGAATGAGCTGTAATTCTCTGAGGCAGGGCTTGACCCGACTGCAAATAAGCTTGATGAATCAAAAACTTTAACCACGAAGCCAAGGAAACAGCAGACGCCTTCTGACCTTTCCTAGAACCAGAAAAGATAACAAATAGACTGGAAGTCTTCCTGAAATCTTTAGTAGCTTCAACATAATATTTCAAAGCTTTTATCACATCCAAAGAATGTAAGGATCTCGCCAAAGAATTCTTAGGATTAGGACACAAGGAAGGAACAACCATTTCTCTATTAATGTTGTTTGAATTCATAACCTTAGGTAAGAATTTAAATGAAGTCCACAAAACCGCTTCTCCTGATGAAAAATCAGAAAAGGAGAGTTACAAGATAGAGCGGATAATTCAGAAACTCTTCTAGCAGAAGAGATGGCCAAAAAAAAAACAACACTTTCCAAGAAAGTAGTTTAATGTCCAAAGAATGCATAGGCTCAAACAGAGGAGCCTATAAAGCCTTCAAAACCAAATTAAGACTGCAGGGAGGAGAGATTGATTTAATGACAGGCTTGATACGAACCAAAGTCTGCACAAAACAATGAATATCAGGAAGTTTAACAATCTTTCTGTGAAATAAAACAGAAAGATCAGAGATTTGTCCTTTCAAGGAACTTGCAAACAAACCTTTATCCAAACCATCCGGAATAAACTGTAAAATTCTAGGAATTCTAAAAGAATGCCAAGAGAATTTATGAGAACACCATGAAATGTAAGTCATCCAAACTCGATAATAAATCTTTCTAGAAACAGATTTACGAGTCTGTAACATAGTATTAATCACTGAGTCAGAGAAACCTCTATGACTAAGCAAATTGATCCTCCAACTATGTCTTCGAAGAAACAAAACTAGTTGATTCGTGTGAGAATCTGCAGAATGTAAAGACTGAGGGAGTACCAAGATATCGTCCAAATAAGGAAACACTGCAATACCCCGCTCTCTGATTACAGAAAGTAGGGCACCTAGAACCTTTGAAAAGATTCTTGGAGCTGTTGCTAGGCCAAAAGGAAGAGCAACAAATTGGTAATGCTTGTCTAGAAAAGAGATTCTCAGGAACGGATAATGATCTGGATGAATCGGAATATGAAGATATGCATCCTGTAAGTCTATTGTGGACATATAATGCCTTTGCTGAACAAAAGGCAGATTAGCCCTTATAGTCACCATTTTGAAAGTTGGTACTCTTACATATCAATTCAAAATCTTTAGATCCAAAACTGGTCTGAATCAATTCTATTTCTTTGGAATAATAAATAGATTTGAATTAAACCCCAGACCCTGTTCCTGAAACGGAACTGGCATGATTACCCCTGATAACTCCAGGTCTGAAACACACTTCAGAAAAGCCTGAGCCTTTACTGAGTTTACCGGAATGCATGAGAGAAAAAATATTCTCGCAGGTGGTCTTACTCTGAATCATATTCTGTACCCCTGAGATACAATACTCTGAATCCAATGATTTTGGACCAAATTGATCCAAACATCTTTGAAAAATTTTAATCTACCCCCTACCAGCTGAGCTGGAATGAGGGCCGCGGGTTTTGATATCTTAAATGGCTTGGATTTATTCCAATTTGAAGAAGGTTTCCAATTGGAAGCAGATTTCTTGGGGGAAGGATTAGGTTTATGTTCCTTATTTTTACAAAAGGAACGAAAACGGTTAAGAGCTTTAGATTTACCCTTAGGTTTTTTTAATCCTGAGGCAAACAAACTCCCTTCCCCCCAGTAACAGATGAAATTATGGAATCCAACTGAGAACCAAATAATTTATTACCTTGGAAAGAAAGAGATAGCAATCTGGATATAGAAGTCATATCAGCATTCCAAGATTTGAGCCACAAAGTTCTTCTAGCTAAAATAGCTAAAGACATAGATAATATCAGAAATGGCATCACAAATGAAATTATTAGCATGTTGAATCAACTTAACAATGCTAGACAAATCATGATCTGATACTTGTTGCGCTAAATTATCCAACCAAAAAGTTGAAGCAGCTGTAACATCAGTCAAAGAAATTGAAGACCGAAGAAGATGACCTGAATATAAATAAGCTTTCCTTAGATAAGATTCAAGTTTCCTATCTATAGGATCTTTAAAAGAAGTACTATCTTCCGTAGGAATAGTAGTACGTTTAGCAAGAGTAGAGATAGCCCCATCAACTTTGAGGATCTTTTCCCAAAACTCCAATCTAACTTCTGGTAAAGGATACAATTTTTTAAACCTTGAAAAAGGAATAAAAGATGTACCAGCTTATTCCATTCCTTAGAAATCATATCAGAAATAGCATCAGGAACTGGAAAAACCTCTGGAATAACCACAGGAGGTTTATAAACAGAATTTAAATGTTTACTAGTTTTAATATCAAGAGGACTAGTTTCCTCCATATCCAATGTAATCAACACTTATTTTAACAAAGAATGAATATACTCCAATTTAAATAAATAAGAGGATTTATCAGTGTCAATATCTAAGGCAGGATTTTCTGAATCAGATAGATCCTCATCAGAGAAGGATAATTCAGTATGTTGCTGGTCATTTGAAAATTCATCAACCTTATGAGAAGTTTAAAAAGACATTTTACGTTTATTAGAAGGTGGAATGGTAGACAAAGCCTTATGAATAGAATCAGAAATATATTCTATTAAATTTACAGGTATATCTTGTGTATTAGATGTTGAGGGAACAGCAACAGGTAATGAACTACTACTGATGGATACATTATCTGCATGTAAAATTTTATCATGACAACTATTACAAACCACAGCTGGAGGTAATGGGGGGTAGTTATCAACGTGTCAACTTTCCTGCCTTCGCCGGCCCAATACGCATGCCTAAGCTCGCCTCACATCGCCGCCACGGACCTGAAAATTTTCGCCTAAGTTATCAATAAATCTGTCAAAAAGCCGCGCACCAAGTACGGGGCGATGAGCAGCGGACTGTGAGAGTTATCACTCATCCGATCTCGCTGCTCTTCGGCTTTTTCCCAGCTTTATTGCTAGCCTGTCACTAAGCACCCACACTAACTACACTGTTCTACCCCCTATACCGGCACCCCCGGAGCCTCCCGCAACTAAATAAAGTTACTAACCCCTAAACCGCCGCTCCTAGACCCTGCCGCAACTCTGATAAATGTATTAACCCCTAAACCGCCGCTCCCGGACACCGCTGCCACCTACATTATACCTATTAACCCCTATCCTGCCGCCCCCTACACCGTCGCCCTCTATAATAAAGTTATTAACCCCTATCCTGCTGATCCCGCACCTCACCGCAACTAAATAAATAGTTTAACCCCTAAACCGCCGCTCCCAGACCCTGCCGCAACCTATATTAAATTTATTAACCCCTAATCTGCCCCCCAACACCATCGCCACCTATAATACATTTATTAACCCCTATCCTGCCCCCCACTACACCGCCGCCACTGTAATAAAATTATTAAACCTTAAACCTAAGTCTAACACTAACCCTAACACCCCTAACTTAAATATTAATTAAATAAATCTAAATAATATTTCTATTATGAACTAAATTAATCCTATTTAAAACTAGATACTTGTAGCTATCTTAGGATTTATTTTTATTTTACAGGCAACTTTCAATTTATTTTAACTAGGTACAATAGCTATTAAATAGTTATTAACTATTTAATAGCTTACCTAGCTAAAATAAAGAGAAATGTACCTGTAAAATAAAAACTAACCTAAGTTACAATTACACCTAACACTACACTATACTTTAATAAATTAATCCTATTTAAAACTCAATACTTACCTGTAAAATAAACCCTAAGATAGCTACACTATAATTAATAATTATATTGTAGCTATTTTAGGAATTATATTTATTTTACAGGTAACTTTGTATTTATTTTAGCTAGTTAGAATAGTTATTAAATAGTTATTAACTATTTAATAACTACCTAGCTAAAAGAAATACAAAATTACTTGTAAAATAAATCCTAACCTAAGTTACAATTAAACTTAACACTACACTATCATTAAATAAATTAAATAAATTAACTACAAATAACTACAATTAAATGCAATTACATAAACTAACTAAAGTACAAAAAAAAAACTAAGTTACAAAAAATAAAAAAATAGGTTACAAACATTTAAAAAATATTACAACAATTTTAAGCTACGTACAATTAATCTAAGCCCCCTAATAAAATAACAACCCCCCCCAAAATAAAAAAATGCCCTACCCTATTCTAAATTAAAAAAGTTCAAAGCTCTTTTACCTTACCAGCCCTTAAAAAGGCCTTTTGTGGGGGCATGCCCCAAAGAATTCAGCTCTTTTGCCTGTAAAAGAAAAATACAACCCTCCCAACATTAAAACCCACCACCCACATACCCCTAATCTAACCCAAACCCCCCTTAAAAAAACCTAACACTAATCCCCTGAAGATCATCCTACCTTTAGTCGTCTTCACTCAGCCGAGCAGCGATGGAACTGAAGAGGAGACCCAGAGCGGCAGAAGTTATCATCCAAGGGGCGCTGAAGAAATCTTCCATCCGATGAAGTGATCCTCCAAGCGGCGCTGAAGAATTCTTCCATCCGGGCGATGTCATCTTCCAAGCGGCACTGAAGAAGCCTTCTATCCGGGCGATGTCATCTTCCAAGCGGGGTCTTCAATCTTCAATCTTCATCCCGCCGACGTGGAACATCCTTCTTTACCGACGGACTACCGACGAATGCAGGCTCCTTTAAGGGACATCATCCAAGATGGCGTCCCTTCAATTCCGATTGGCTGATAGGATTCTATCAGCCAATCAGAATTAAGGTAGGAAAAATCTGATTGGCTGATGGAATCAGCCAATCAGATTCAAGTTCAATCTTGAGCTGTTCCGATCAGCCAATAGAATGCGAGCTCAATCTGATTGGCTGATTGAATCAGCCAATCGGATTGAACTTGAATCTGATTGGCTGATTCCATCAGCCAATCAGATTTTTCCTACCTTAATTTCGATTGGCTGATAGAATCCTATCAGCCAATCGGAATTGAAGGGACGCCATCTTGGATGACGTCCCTTAAAGGAGCCTGCATTCGTCGGTAGTCCGTCGGTAAAGAAGGATGTTCCGCGTCGGCGGGATTAAGATTGAAGATTGAAGACCCCGCTTGGAAGATGACATCGCCCGGATAGAAGGCTTCTTCAGTGCCGCTTGGAAGATGACATCGCCCGGATGGAAGAATTCTTCAGCGCCGCTTGGAGGATCACTTCATCGGATGGAAGATTTCTTCAGCATCCCTTGGATGATAACTTCTGCCGCTCCGGGTCTCCTCTTCAGTTCCATCGCTGCTTGGCTGAGTGAAGACGACTAAAGGAAGGATGATCTTCAGGGGATTAGTGTTAGTTTTTTTTAAG
Organism: Bombina bombina; assembly: GCF_027579735.1. Classification (NCBI taxonomy): domain Eukaryota; kingdom Metazoa; phylum Chordata; class Amphibia; order Anura; family Bombinatoridae; genus Bombina; species Bombina bombina. Next base: position 831,505,229 of record NC_069503.1, on the reverse strand, counting down.
GGGGGTTTGGGTTAGATTAGGGGTATGTGGGTGGTGGGTTTTAATGTTGGGGGGTTGTATTTTTCTTTTACAGGCAAGAGAGCTGAATTCTTTGGGGCATGCCCCCACAAAAGGCCCTTTTAAGGGCTGGTAAGGTAAAAGAGCTTTGAACTTTTTTAATTTAGAATAGGGTAGGGCATTTTTTTTATTTTGGGGGGGTTTGTTATTTTATTAGGGGGCTTAGATTACGTGTAAGTAGCTTAAAATTGTTGTAATATTTTTTAAATGTTTGTAACCTATTTTTTTTATTTTTTGTAACAGCTTTTTTTTTGTACTTTAGTTAGTTTATGTAATTGTATTTAATTGTAGTTATTTGTAGTTAATTTATTTAATTTATTTAATGATAATGTAGTGTTAGGTTTAATTGTAACTTAGGTTAGGATTTATTTTACAGGTAATTTTGTATTTCTTTTAGCTAGGTAGTTATTAAATAGTTAATAACTATTTAATAACTATTCTAACTAGCTAAAATAAATACAAAGTTACCTGTAAAATAAATATAATTCCTAAAATAGCTACAATATAATTATTAATTACATTGTAGCTATCTTAGGGTTTATTTTACAGGTAAGTATTTAGTTTTAAATAGGAATAATTTATTAAAGTATAGTGTAGTGTTAGGTGTAATTGTAACTTAGGTTAGTTTTTATTTTACAGGTACATTTCTCTTTATTTTAGCTAGGTAAGCTATTAAATAGTTAATAACTAATAGCTATTGTACCTAGTTAAAATAAATTGAAAGATGCCTGTAAAATAAAAATAAATCCTAAGATAGCTACAATATAAGTATTATTTATATTGTAGCTATATTAGGGTTTATTTTATAGGTAAGTATTTAGTTTTAAATAGGATTAATTTAGTTCATAATAGAAATATTATTTAGATTTATTTAATTAATATTTAAGTTAGGGGGTGTTAGGGTTAGTGTTAGACTTAGGTTTAGGGGTTAATAATTTTATTACAGAGGCGGCGGTGTAGTGGGGGGCAGGATAGGGGTTAATAAATTTATTATAGGTGGCGACGGTGTAGGGGGGCAGATTAGGGGTTAATAAATTTAATATAGGTTGCGGCAGGGTCAGGGAGCGGTGGTTTAGGGGTTAAACTATTTATTTAGTTGTGGCGAGGTGCAGGATCGGCAGGATAGGGGTTAATAACTTTATTACAGAGGGCGGCGGTATAGGGGGGGCAGGATAGGGGTTACTAGGTATAATGTAGGTGGCGGTGGGCTCCGGGAGTGGCAGTTTAGGGGTTAATACATATATTATAGTTGCGGCAGGGTCAGGGAGCGGCGGTTTAGGGGTTAATATGTATAGAGTAGCTTGCGGCGGGCTCCGGGAGCGGCGGTTTAGGGGGTAATAACTTTATTTAGTTGCAGCGGTGTAGGGGGGACAGATTAGTGGTGTTTAGACTCGGGGTACATGTTAGGGTGTTAGGTGTAGACAGCTCCCATTGATTTCAGACTCCCATTGATTTCTATGGGATCCGCCGCCTCCAGGGTGGCGGTTTGAAAACCAGGTACGCTGGGCCGGAAAAGTGCTGAGCGTACCTGCTAGTATTTTGATAACTAGCAAAAGTAGTCAGATTGTGTCGCACTTGTGTGCGGAACATCTGGAGTGACGTAAGAATCGATCTGTGTCGGACTGAGTCCGGCGGATCGAAGTTTACGTCACAAAATTCTACTTTTGCCGGTCTCTAGCCTTTGATAACTAAGGCGAATCAGCCTCGCCACAAATACGCTGCAGAATTCCAGCGTATTTGAGGATGACGGCTTGATAACTAGGCCCCTTAATCTCCACAAGTTTACAACAAATGCACTTAGCTTTGGTAGAACTGTTATCAGGCAACAGGGATCCAGCAGTGAATTCTGAGACAGGAACAGATTGAGACATCTTGCAAATGTAAGAGAAAAAAACAACATATAAAGCAAAATAATCAATTTCCTTATATGGCAGTTCCAGGAATGGGAAAAAATGCAAACAGAAAAGCCCTCTGACATAGAAAAAGTCAAGAGGCAAATAGGAATGGGGTCTAAAATAATGAAAATATTTGGCGCCAAGTATGACGCACAACAAGCAGAAAAATATTTTTTGACGCCAAAAACGCCCGGAAACAACCCACCTTGTGAAAGGAACCGGCGTCAACTAAGACACCGGAAATGACAAATTTGCGTCAACGAACATAACTTCGCGCCAAAAAAATCTCATGCCAAGAATGAGGCAATAAACTTTAGCATTTTGCGCCCTCGCGAGCCTAATTCTGCCCGCAATTTAGAAAAATTACAGTCTATTGAAAAAAGACTACACCCCAGGTAAGAAATAAATTTCTAAAAAAATGCATTTCCCAGATATGAAACTGACAGTCTACAAATGAAAATATACTGAAACCCGAATCATGGCAATATAAGTACAATACATATATTTAAAACTTTATATAAATACATAAAGTGCCAAACCATAGCTGAGAGTGTCTTAAGTAATGAAAATATACTTACCTGAAGACACCCATCCACATATAGCAGATAGCCAAACCAGTACTGAAACAGTTATCAGTAGAGGTAATGGAATATGAGAGTATATCGTCGATCTGAAAAGGGAGGTAGGAGATGAATCTCTACGACCGACAACAGAGAACCTATGAAATAGATCCCCATGAGGAAAACCATTGCATTCAATAGGAGATACTCCCTTCACATCTCTCTGACATTCACTGTACTCTGAGAGGAAACGGGCTTCAAAAAAGCTGAAAAGTGCATATCAACGTAGAAATCTTAGCACAAACTTACTTCACAACCTCCATAGGAGGCAAAGGCCTAGATTTGGAGTTTTGTCGGTAACGACCCAAAAAACTAACGCCGGCTTTTTTCTGGCCGCACCATAAAAATAACTCTGGTATCGAGAGTCCACATAAAGGCTGCGTTAGGCTCCAAAAAAGGAGCGTAGAGCATATTTAACACAGCTTCAACTCTCGATACCAGAGTTGCTTACGGACGCGGCCAGCCTCAAAAACGTGCTCGTGCACGATTCCCTCATAGGAAACAATGGGGCTGTTTGAGCTGAAAAAAAACCAAACACCTGCAAAAAAGCCGCGTTCAGCTCCTAACGCAGCCCCATTGTTTGCTATGCGGTAACCCTTCCTACGTCTGCACTTAACACTCTAACATGTACCCCGAGTATAAACACCCCTAACCTTACACTTATTAACCCCTAATCTGCCGCCCCCGCTATTGCTGACCCCTGCATATTATTATTAACCCCTAATCTGCCCCCCACAACGTCGCCTCCACCTGCCTACACTTATTAACCCCTAATCTGCCGCCCGGACCTGAGCGCTACTATAATAAAGTTATTAACCCCTAATCCTCCTCACTAACCCTATCATAAATAGTATTAACCCCTAATCTGCCCTCCCTAACATCGCCGACACCTAACTTCAATTATTAACCACTAATCTGCCGACCGAATCTCGCCGCTATTCTAATAAATGTATTAACCCCTAAAGCTAAGTCTAACCCTAATACTAACACCCCCCTAAGTTAAATATAATTTAAATCTAACGAAATTAATTAACTCTTATTAAATAAATTATTCCTATTTAAAGCTAAATACTTACCTGTAAAATAAATCCTAATATAGCTACAATATAAATTATAATTATATTATAGCTATTTTTGGATTTATATTTATTTTACAGGTAACTTTGTATTTATTTTAACCAGGTACAATAGCTATTAAATAGTTAAGAACTATTTAATAGCTAAAATAGTTAAAATAATTACAAATTTACCTGTAAAAGAAATCCTAACCTAAGTTACAAATAAACCTAACACTAGACTATCAATAAATTAATTAAATAAACTACCTACAATTACCTACAATTAACCTAACACTACACTATCAATAAATTAATTAAATACAATTGCTACAAATAAATACAATTAAATAAACTAGCTAAAGTACAAAAAATAAAAAAGAACTAAGTTACAAAAAATAAAAAAATATTTACAAACATAAGAAAAATATTACAACAATTTTAAACTAATTACACCTACTCTAAGCCCCCTATTCTAAATTACTAAAGTTCAAAGCTCTTTTACCTTACCAGCCCTGAACAGGGCCCTTTGCGGGGCATGCCCCAAGAAATACAGCTCTTTTGCCTGTAAAAAAAAACATACAATACCCAAGCCCCCCAACATTACAATCCACCACCCACATACCCCTAATCTAACCCAAACCCCCCTTAAATAAACCTAACACTAAGCCCCTGAAGATCATCCTACCTTGTCTTCACCATACCAGGTTCACCGATCGGTCCAGAAGAGCTCCTCCGATGTCCTGATCCAAGCCCAAGCGGGGGGCTGAAGAGGTCCATGATCCGGCTGAAGTCTTAATCCAAGCAGGCCAGAAGAGGTCTTCCATCCGATTGAAGTCTTCATCCAAGCGGCATCCATCCGGAGCGAAGCGGCAGCATCCTGAAGACCTCCACCGCGGAACATCCATCCTGGCCGACGACTGAACGACGAATGCCGGTTCCTTTAAATGACGTCATCCAAGATGGCGTCCCACGAATTCCGATTGGCTGATAGGATTCTATCAGCCAATCGGAATTAAGGTAGGAATATTCTGATTGGCTGATGGAATCAGCCAATCAGAATCAAGTTCAATCCGATTGGCTGATCCAATCAGCCAATCAGATTGAGCTTGCATTCTATTGGCTGATCGGAACAGCCAATAGAATGCGAGCTCAATCTGATTGAGTTTAAAATTAGTTTAAAATTGTTGTAATATTTTTCTTATGTTTGTAAATATTTTTTTATTTTTTGTAACTTAGTTCTTTTTTTATTTTTTGTACTTTAGCTAGTTTATTTAATTGTATTTATTTGTAGCAATTGTATTTAATTAATTTATTGATAGTGTAGTGTTAGGTTAATTGTAGGTAATTGTAGGTAGTTTATTTAATTAATTTATTGATAGTCTAGTGTTAGGTTTATTTGTAACTTAGGTTAGGATTTCTTTTACAGGTAAATTTGTAATTATTTTAACTATTTTAGCTATTAAATAGTTCTTAACTATTTAATAGCTATTGTACCTGGTTAAAATAAATACAAAGTTACCTGTAAAATAGCTATAATATAATTATAATTTATATTGTAGCTATATTAGGATTTATTTTACAGGTAAGTATTTAGCTTTAAATTGGAATAATTTATTTAATAAGAGTTAATTAATTTCATTAGATTTAAATTATATTTAATTTAGGGGGGTGTTAGTATTAGGGTTAGACTTAGCTTTAGGGGTTAATACATTTATTAGAATAGCGGCGAGATTCGGTCAGCAGATTAGGGGTTAATAATTGAAGTTAGGTGTCGGCGATGTTAGGGAGGGCAGATTAGGGGTTAATACTATTTATGATAGGGTTAGTGAGGTGGATTAGGGGTTAATAACTTTATTATAGTAGCGCTCAGGTCCGGTCGGCAGATTAGGGGTTAATAAGTGTAGGCAGGTGGAGGCGACGTTGTGGGGGGCATATTAGGGGTTAATATATATCATATAGGGGTCGGCGGTGTTAGGGGCAGCAGATTAGGGGTACATAAGGATAACGTAGGTGGCGGCGCTTTGCGGTTGGCAGATTAGGGGTTAATAAGTGTAGGCAGGTGGAGGCGACGTTGAGGGGGGCAGATTAGGGGTTAATAAATATAATACAGGGGTCGGCGGTGTTAGGGGCAGCAGATTAGGGGTACATAAGGATAACGTAGGTGGCGGTCGGCAGATTAGGAGTTAAAAAAAAAATTCGAGTGTCGGCGATGTGGGGGGACCTCGGTTTAGGGGTACATAGGTAGTTTATGGGTGTTAGTGTACTTTAGAGTACAGTAGTTAAGAGCTTTATAAACCGGCGTTAGCCCAGAAAGCTCTTAACTACTGACTTTTTTCCTGCGGCTGGAGTTTTGTCGTTAGATGTCTAACACTCACTTCAGACATGACTCTAAATACCGGAGTTAGAAAAATCCCATTGAAAAGATAGGATACGCAATTTACGTAAGGGGATCTGCGGTATGGAAAAGTCGCGGCTGGAAAGTGAGCGTTAGACCCTATTTTGAGTGACTCCAAATACCGGCGGTAGCCTAAAACCAGCGTTAGGAGCCTCTAACGCTGGTTTTCACGGCTACCGCCAAACTCTAAATCTAGGCCAAAGTTTGTAAAACTAAATTGTGGGTGTGGTGAGGGGTGTATTTGTAGGCATTTTGAGGTTTGGGAAACTTTGCCCCTCCTGGTAGGATTTTATATCCCATACGTCACTAGCTCATGGACTCTTGCCAATTACATGAAAGAAATTGCTATTTTACAGCAAATAGTGAAACAATAAAATGTGATAATATTCGGTATATCAACTGCAGAGTAAATAAATAATATAAAGAATCTCTAATAATTTCCAGGCAAAAAGTTGCTGTTATTAAGGTAGACATTTAATTTCTTCTATATAACGGAGAATGTTTTCAAATTGAATATTTAAATGCAAAGAGAATAGCAGATTATTGTAAACCAGTAATGGAACTATTCCAATGTGCCAAACCTAATAAAATATTGTGTTTAAATGTGTTCAAGATAATAAAAATATATTAACGGATCACTGCATGAGGATAAAAAGATATCTTTGAGTCACATTTATTTAATTGGCCATGAAAGGAAAAAAGTTTTCACTTTTTTTTTTTTTTTTTGCTTTGTCGTTAGTCATCCATGTGTTTTTTTAACAAAGATATTATCATACATTCTCTTTTTCAACCATGATATGTAATTACAATATTTATTAGAATGCAAATGATTGATGTTTTCATATACCAGCAGTCTTTATTTTGATCTCTGATTTTACAGTTCTTTAAATCAATTATTGTTTAAGGGCCTGAAATGTGATATTTTATGTAATTGCAATTGGGAATTTGCGATCCTTTAAGACTGCCTCTGAAATAATGCTGTTATATTTCCTTTGAGAAGTGCCTTCAGTTTTCCTATATCTTATTTAATATACAACGCAATAGAGGGAATTTGAATGTTTTATAAAATGGTTAGACCTGATGAATGAAACATATTAGTTTGGTATGATTTAAAAGAAGTGCCTGTTTTACTGAATATTTTGTTTATGCTTGTAATTGTTACATTGGATCAGGTGAATTAATTTATTTGAAAATTGGCTGTTTTGTTTCAACATAATAAACACAGCACACACATGCAATTCTAAATAGAAAAACCATTAAAGATAATTCAAGTATCCAAGCATGTTTGTTAGGTTTAAGTCGTCTCATTGGCTCTTATTTCTAGACCTGCATAGCAGCTTTGGGGTCATTTTAGTAAAGGTTCACTCATAAAATCCTGCAACCAAAAGTTGCTGCTTCTTAACATGTCAAACAACCAGGACTGGAATTACTGAAAAACCCTGCTGTCTCGCATGTCACATAAAGCTTTACTCATGCAAATTTTGACTACGGATGCTGTATGAGAGGCAAAGAAAGCATCAGGACAGGTTCCTTGCCTGAGAACATTGTCTCCATGTACCTTAATAAATTGTATGTATATTTATAGATATATTTAGACAAATCATCTACAGTCATGTGAAAAAGAAAGTACAGCCTCATTGAATTATATGGTTTTACATATCAGGACATAATAAAAATCATCTGGTCCTTAGCAGATCTTAAAATTAGGTAAATAAAACCTCAGATGAACAATAACATATGACATATTACACTGTGTCATGATTTATTTAACAAAAATAAAGCAAGAATGGAGAAGTCATGTGTGAATAACTAAGTATACCCTTACTGCTTCCATAGGAATTAAGTGCTGCTAATCAAATGTCCTTGATTAATTGATCATCAGCAATTGTGACCACCTCTATAAAAGCCAAAGTTTTAGCAGTTTGCTTGTCTGGAGCATTCAGGTGTGTGTTAATACAATGCCAAGGAGAAAGACATCAACACTGACCTTAGAGAAGCAATAGTTACTGCCCTTCAATCTGGGAAGGGTTATAAAGCCATTTCCAAACAATTTAAAGTCCATTATTATAAGTGAAAAACATTCAAGACAGTTGCCAATCTTCCCAGGAGTGGACATTCCGGGAAATTCACCCCAAAGTCAGACTGTGCAATGCTCAGAGAAATTGCAAAAAAAAAAACAAGAGTTATATATCAGACTCTACAGGACTCAGTTAGCATGTTAAATGTTAAAGTTCATGACAGTACAATTAGAAAAAGACTGAACAACTATGCTTTGTATGGAAAGGTTGCCAGGAGAAATCTTCTCTCTAAAAATAACTTGGCAGCATGTTTAGTTTGCAAAGTTGCATCTGAAAAAAACCACAAGACTTCTGGAGCAATGTGCTTTGGACAGACGAGACTAAAGTTGAGATGTTTGACCAAATTGCACAGCGCCATGTTTGGTGAAAACCAAGCCCAGCATATAAGCACAAACACCTCATACCAACTGTCAAGCACGGTGGTGGAGGGAGATGATTTGGGCTTGTTTTGCAGCCACAGGACCTGGGCACCTTGCAGTCATTGAGTTGACAATAAACTCCTCTGTATACCAAAGTATTCTAGAGTAAAATGTGAGCCCATCTGTCAGACAGCTAAAAATCGGAATATGCAACAGGACAATGATCCCCAGCACACCAGCAAATCTACAATAGAATGGCTAAAAAAGAAAAGAATCAAGTTGTTGTAACGGCTCAGTCAAAGTCCAGACCTCAACCCGATTGAAATGCTGCGGCAGGACCTTAAGAGCGCTGTGAATAAACAAATGCCACAAACCTCAATGAACTGAGGCAATGTTGTAAAGAAGAGTGGGACAACATTCCTCCACAATGATGTAAGAGACTGATGAAGTCATAGTTTTTTCTTACCTAGGGTTCAGTCTTTTTTCTAATTTGACTTGTTTTTTAATTTTTTTGCGGGCAAATCTAGGCTTGCAAGGACGCAAAATGCTGTTTTTTATTGAGTCGTTCTTGGCGCAAATTTTTTTTGCTGTGAAATTTTGTCATTGACTGTGTCTTTGTTGATGCTAGTTTTTTTGTCGTGTAATCGCGTTTGTTAAGACACGAGTTGTGTCATTTTCTGGTGTTGGTTTTGCGCCAAAATATTTGAACTTCCTTTTGCGTAATGCGACATTATTGGTGCCAAAATTTAGTTATTTTACCCCTCTCCCTCTATTGTTCACTGTTTTCATGAATTTTAAAAGCTATTATGCCTGCTTTTTTATTTTATTTTTTGTTTAAAAAAAAATTAAAAATACTATCTTTGTTTTTCTATCTACTGAAACTGTTACATTGTGGAAACTGAATGTTTTGCCTAATGTTATTTTTCTTTTTCTGTTACATTTTGCGAGATGTCTCATTCTGATGTTACTGTAGAAACAATGATGACCTGAGACACAATTCTCCACAGCTAAGTGTGTTCTTTTCATTATTAAGCTGTCATTATTTCTTAAGCTCAATTATGTGGCATTTATTTTATACTAGTAATGTTTCTACATGTACAATGACATTTACTGTTTTTACTTACTCAGTTCATGTGCTTGATTTCATCTGCAAACATCACATGTTTTTGCTTATATCATAAAAGGTTATGACTGCTATTATGCCTTTAAGTAAACTTACGAGGTCTTTTCAAAATTGTTAAGATTGAATTAATTGTGTTCTGACCGACAGCATACTTAAGTTTATTTTACTGATGAAGGTTTCTTTGGCTCAAAGGATTCTGTATCAGACAGTTTGTTAAAAATGATCCTTATTTTTCATTTAAATTTTTTTTGTTATTTGTTAATGAAATGTTTGACTAGATTACGAGTTGTGCGTTAGGGTAAAAAAGCAGTGTTAAGAGGTCCTAACGCTGCTTTTTAACGCCCGCTGGTATTACGAGTCTTGAAGGTTTAGGGTCACCGTACAATTCTTTGGTCTTACCACAAAACGACTTACATAAACTTTGTAAAGTCTTTTTTCTATGGGACTTCCATAGCGCCTGTATTACGAGTCTGTCCTGGGAGGCCAAAAAGTGAGCGGTACACCTTACCCTGTCAAGAGTCCTAACACATTTAAAAGTCAGTAGTTATGAGTTTTATGGTACAACACCGTAACATAAAACTCATAACTAAAGTGCTAAAAAGTACACTAACACCCATAAATTACCTATTAACCCCTAAACCGAGGCCCTCCCGCATCGCAAGCACTATAATAAAAAATTTAACCCCTAATCTGCCGCTCCAGACACCGCCGCCACTTACATTATATTTATGAACCCCTAATCTGCTGTCCCCAACATCGCCGACACCTACATACTATTTATTAACCCCTAATCTGCCGCCCCCAATGTCGCTGCAACCTACCTACATTGATTAACCCCTAATCTGCCGCCCCCAATGTCGCCGCCACTATATTAACGTTATTAGCCCTAAACCTAAGTCTAACCCTAACACCCCCTAACTTAAATATAATTACAATAAATATAAATAAATATTAATATCATTAACTAAATTATTCATATTTAAAACTAAATACTTACCTATAAAATAAACCCTAAACTAGCTACAATATAACTAATAGTTACATTGTAGCTATCTTAGGATTTATTTTTATTTTACAGGCAAATTTGTATTTATTTTAACTAGGTAGAATAGTTATTAAATAGTTATTAACTATTTAATAACTACCTACCTAAAATAAATACAAATTTACCTGTAAAATAAAACCTAACCTATGTTACGCTAACACTACACTATAATTAAATAAATTAACTAAATTAAATACAATTACCTAAATTAAATTAAATTAGCTAAAGTACAAAAAAAACCCCACTAAATTACAGAAAATAATAAACAAATTACAGATATTTAAACTAATTAAACCTAATCTAATAGCCCTATTAAAATAAAAAAGCCCCCCAAAATAAAAGAAACCCTAGCCTAAACTAAACTACCCATAGCCCTTAAAAGGGCCTTTTGTGGGGCATTTCCCCTAAGTAATCAGCTCTTTTACCTGTAAAAAAATACAAACAACCCCCCCCAACAGTAAAACCCACCACCCACACAACCAACCCCCCAAATAAAATACTATCTAAAAAAAACCTAAGCTCCCCATTGCCCTGAAAAGGGCATTTGGATGGGCATTGCCCTTAAAAGGGCAGTTAGCTCTTTTGCAGGCCCAAAGTCCCTAACCTAAAAATAAAACCCACCCAATATACCCTTAAAAAAACCTAACACTAACCCCCTGAATATCGACTTACTGGGAGACGTCTTCATCCAAGCAGGGCGAAGTAGGTAGGGTTAGACTTTGGTTTAGGGGCTAATAATTTTAATATAGTGGCGGCGACGTTGGGGGCAGCAGATTAGGGGTTAATAAATGTAGGTAGGTTGCGACGACATTGGAGGCAGCAGATTAGGGGTTAATAAATAGTATGTAGGTTTTGGCGATGTTGGGGGCAGCAGATTAGGGGTTAATACATATAATGTAGCTGGCAGCGGTGTCTGGAGCGGAAGATTAGGGGTTAATAATTATAATGTAGGTGTTGGAGATGTCAGGGGTGGCAGATTAGGGTTAATAAATGTAAGATTAGGGGTGTTTAGACTCGGGGGTTCATGTTAGGGTGTTAGGTATAGATATAACTTTTGTTTCCCCATAGGAATCAAAACTCGTAATATCGGTGCTTTCGGAAATCCATGAAAAACGTCATTTTTACATGTGCGGGACTGACGTTGCGCTACAGGCTAAAAGGTGTGCAGTACAGCTATACCGACAAGACTTGGAATAGCTGCGGTGCTGGGTTTTTTGTTTTTTTTTTAAATAATTTTTATTGAGGTAAATGCATAGACATTGCTACAATCATGAGAGAGAGTATGCTTCAAGCAAAAATTGCATATTTTCCAGAGTCATACATTTTCAATATACATCAGACATGAAATCAGAGTGTCAAAGTATCAACATTCCAGTATAAACTCCTTGGAATCTCAAACACAATATACAGTATTCAATACCAGGCTTGAATAAACCTAACAAGTGAGATATGCTATAACATACCACGTTTCAGCAGAACCCTCTAAAAAACAATGCAGGGCTGGAGCCCTTGAAATATAAGTAGCAATGCCTATCATACACACAGGAAAACATATAAAATATTACCCCAGTTTTTTCTATTTCAACCATTTTAATCTGACGTGCATCCTCCACAAAGTACGAAGTCACTTATGGACTTCCATTCACTTTAAAGAGTATTCAGTCGGATGAAGACTCCATAGGCCCTTACATGACCTTCAATGAAATAGGTCGCAAACATATACACTCCACAGGTAGGCAGCGCCAGAGAGAGAGTAATAAGTATGAGCTTCAGGGGGAGGCGCCTTTTAATAGGCTGGAAAGCTCTATAGGAAATCTTGTGCTCGCCCCCTGTGGAACATTTACAGGTCTATGATAAAAACTACATAAGTGGGCCATTTCTAAACATAGTAACAATAAGGATGGGCAGAGACTTCCTAGATCTGCCCGAGATTGTGGAGGGTGACAAGTCACCTCCATCCCCTACAAGTAAAATTAGTAGGTGGGGGCGGAATCTAATATAGTATGTGGCCTGCTCCGTCTATATAGATATATTCTCTGTGTATAATATAACAGATATAAAACGTTATATATAAAATCAAATACAAGGAGTATAAATAACCAGGTATAAGTCAACCATAGGGTGCAAAAAGTCTGAATATCAGAGTTAGATACATACACAAGTAGAGGGAAATACACTGACACCTCCCCACAGGCCCCACTAACCTCACTATTAACAATAGATATAAGCATACAGGGACCAAAGCATTGCTCACATTTAATGTCTAATATAACTTTATACTTCTTGAAACCCCTACACCCTGGTTAGGGCAAACATAGGAGGCAGTGCGCAAAGTTTAGTAGTCACTTGCTCTAGAGAAGTTGATTATGTAATTCTCCTCATTAGCCCAGAAGGCAAACATTGAATTACAAGCTACTTATAGATACAGCACATGCCATCTGCAATATATTATCAAAAGGGTTAGACTAGGCATCCTCTGCAACTCCATAATCCCGGCCGCAGATGACAGAGAGACAATTGTATATACAAGATATTGTAAGAAAATAGCTGCTGCTTATTACCTTAGCCCTATGAAGTACATAAGTTAGACCCAGTGTCAAACAAATAGCAGAGAATATGTATTTAACAGGGTAGACCCCATAGTTTATGAAAGGCTAATCCTGAAAATATATCTGTCTAAAACCCACCCTGATGCTGCAAAACAATTGGTCAGATAAATGGCAAGTGTAAAAAAAATAATAAAAAAAAATAAAAAAAAATATGTGAGTATACACAATGCATTTCTTAAGGGAAAAGCAGGCCACCTTCAAAAGTCACAAAACAGGTATATCAAGCTCTCAATGATAAGTCACATCAATGGGGGGATGTTTACCCTATGCCATATCTATAGGTGCAGATCCACTGTAGATTGAGGGCAAGCAGTGCTCATTCGTAATAGTCCCCGTACTGTGTTTCATGCACACCAATTTATCATATTAGCCCAGTGGACACTACATGTGGGGATAGGGGAAAAACATGAATGAGTCTCTAAGAATAAAAAAATATTAATAGGAGCAGGGCCCATGTTCAGTCCTTACAAAAGTTACCGGTTGTTTAGTACAGCACCATGGGATAGTCCTGAAGAGCCTCCTGCTCCACTAGAGTATGGCCCAAGTTTCAGCCGACACCAACTTTGCATGTCTGCACCGGCCTCAGCGCAACACATCCAGCTGATAAGACCCCCATAGAGGTCCGTGGGGACCCCATCCAGAGAAATGAGTACAGCCAGGGCTCTAAAGGATCAATCACTCTCCTCCAACTCTCGGTCGCATCTCTGCAAGCCGTTATATTATCCATGTTCGCCCAGGGAGAGGGCATCCTCTACAGTTCTGACTCAGAGACGATGGGAAAATAACCACACTCCCCTGTTTCCCCCACGGCTTTCAAAACAAGTAGAGGCCAAATCGGCATCCGCACTGAGGAGCACCCGGGGTAAGTAGTGTTGTCAGTTTGGTCCCTTGGCACAGCACCCACCTGTGTGCTGCTCTCGGAAGCTACCGATTGGCCATGTGGAGAGGGAGTCAGGTCGCCATATTTAATAGCCGGAGAGATGAGGAAGTTATCAATGCGGTGATCTACCCATACATTCAGAGCGGTAAAGTGTTCCTCCAGAAGTGCAAGCACCCTCTCATCTGAAATATATTCCATATCTGCCGTAGAAGTAGATATTACCGTGAGGGACTTATGTTGTTAGAGTTGTGATGCTCCACTTGAGAATAAAGATGGTCGCTTCCCAGCCGCTTTAGGTTGTTGAGTTCCACTTGAAAGGGGGTTAATTCAATTTCAGAGGTGGCCCCTGGATGCAACTTTCAATCCCCAAGGATTTCGCCTCACTTTTGCAATAAAGTTTGGTCAGCCCAGCAGTCACTTAGTTATAAAATCAAAAATATATGCTATGATAGTGTGCGACCGCTCGGTTCCAAGGCTTGCTCCGCCCCCCTGCGGTGCTGTTTTAACGCTGAAAATGTAATATTTTCAGAGTTACAAGCCACAACGCAAAATTTGTAATCTTCGTGTATGTTCGTAATCCTTTTCAAATCTGGATTTTAAAATTTTTGCTCTTGAGGTCTTTTCCTATTCAATATATTATCTGTATTATATTCTAGAGAATGGTTATCCTGATCCCCTCTTGGGATTGTACCGCTATTTCTATGGAAATTTTGACTTATTTTCAGGATTCTTTAGAATTTGAATATAACCTTAGTAGAGCATATTCACGTACTGTTTAATTTTTTAGCTCAGCTTTATCTGTGGCTGACATTATTACTCTCTCAACCTTTGTTGAACAGTTAGCATAAGCAGTTTCAGATTCTCAACTATATAACTCTGTTTATTTGCTTTAGATGTATTCATTTTATTATGTTTTCTATAACTATTATTATGGTTTCAAATATATTTTATTATCTCTATTTTGTTAGGGTAATAATTTGTTTGATTTCTATTATCTCCATTATTTCTGGAGGTTTAAAGTTTTTTCTGCCCTAATTTTAGTCCAGTGATGTAGATCAGTTGGTGAAAGTTCTGACTACAAACACTTGTTTTATTCAAGGGTCACAGATTCATATCTTGGTACGGTTAATACAGCCCTTCGGCCTTTTGAGATCAATTTATTGTGTACCATTTATTTGGGTAATAATAACAACTGTTTTTATCAGCTGCTAATTTGGTTAACTCCGAGTGTAAGCACTGAAAAAGCGTTTTTTTTGTATCTTTCCGGGAGAAAAATGCTATATAATTACTAGTTATTAGATTGCATGAAGGTGCAGTTCTCAAACCAGTCCTTCTGGTGTGGGGGGGGGGGGGGGGCAGATTAAATTGTTTTTGGATGAATTCAGTCCAAAAATCTATATTATTCTTAGGGGTTGAATAGATTTTTAGAATAAAACCTTCAATGGGAAGATTCTTTCTCAGTACATTCTGTGAATTTTTTCAGGACTGATTTTACCAGTTCTTTAGCAGGAACAGGAATTGGGTTTCTATTCAATTCTATTCTTTGTCCCAAAGAAGAAAGGTTTATTCAGTCCAATCTTGGATCTGAAGACTTATATTGTTTTGTTAGAGTCTCAACTTTCAAGTTGGCGATTATAAGGACAACTATGCCTTTTTGTTCAGCAAGGTCATTTCATATCCACTCCTTTTTACAGGATGTTTATCCTCATATTTTATTTCATTCAGACCACTTGTGGTTTCTGAGATTCTCTTTTTAGATAAACGTTACCAATTTGTCGCTTTTACATTTGGTTTAGTGACAGCTTTATTAATCTTTTCAAAGGTTCTGGGTGCCCTTCTTTCTGTAATAAGACAATAGGGTATTGTGGTGTTTCCTTATTTGAATGGTATATTGGTATTAGCTTAATCTTTTCTTTTATTGGAATCTCTCATGAATCAACTAGTTTTGTTTCTTCAAGACATGGTTAGAGGATTAATTTACCTAATAGTTTTGTGATTCCTCAGACAAGGGTCAACTCTTTTTGGGTTTCTAAATGGATTCAGTGTTCATGACTTTGTCTTTATCGGCCAAGAGTCGATTGTAATTGGCATAAGCCTGTCTAAACTTACAGTCTAGAACATTCCTTTCAGTGGCTATGTGCATGGAAGTTTTAGGTCTCATAACTGCAGCATCGGGCGTGGTTCCCTTTGCTCGTTTTTCCTCTGAGACCTCTTTTGCTTTGCATACTAAATCAATGGTGCAGGCATTGTTTTCAGATATCACAGTTGATATTCTTAAATCCCAAAACTCAACTCTCTCTGATTTAGTGTTTAGACTATCATCATTTCATTCAGGGGGCTGCCTTTTGTTTGTATTTCCCGGACTGTAATTCTTAATGGATGCAAGTCTTACAGGTTGGAGAACTGTCTGAGGGTCCCTGACAGCACAAGGGGTTTGGAATCTTTAAGAGGAGAGGTTTCCAATCAATATTTTGGAACTTTGTGCTATTTTCATAGCTCTTTCCGGCTTGGCCTCTTTTAGGAGAGAACTTTTCTTTTTGCTTTCAAACAGACAAACTGTGGCATATGTCAATCATCAAATAGGGACTCGCAGTTACTTAGCAATTATAAAGTATCTTGAATATGTTCTTAGGTGGAATTCATCTCCTGTCTAATTTCTATGATTTATATCTCAGGTTTAGACATTTGAGAGGTGGATTATCTCAGCCGTCAGTCTTTACATCCAGAAGAGTGGTATCTCTATACAGATGTGTTCTCTCAAATTTCCCAGGTACCTTTTCAGGTACAGGGATCCTTAGGCGTAAATGGTGGATGCATTAGCAGTGTATTGGTTTTGCAACCTGGCTACATCTTTCCGCCTCTGTTTATTTCTTCCAAAGGTGATCACCAAGATCATATTGGAACAGTCTCATGTGTTTCTGATAGCATCAGCATGGCCTCACAGGTTTGGTATGTAGATCTTGTTCATATGTCCAGTTGCCATCCTTGGCCACTTTCTCTTTGGCCAGCCCTCTTGTTTTAGGGGCTATTTTTCCATCGGGATTTCAAATTACTAATTTGAAGGTATGGAAATTGTTTAGTGTTTTGTCATAGAGGTTTCTCTGACTCAGTTTGTATCACTTATGTTGCAAGCTTATAAGTCTGTTTCAAGGAACATGTATTATCAGGTTTGGAAAGCCTATATTTTTTGGTGTTCTCATAAACTCTCTTGGCATTATTTTAGAATTCCTAGAATTTTACAGTTTCATCAGGATGGTTTGGATAAAGGTTTATCTGCATGTACTTTGAAGGGACTATTCTCTGCTCTTTTTGTTTTATTTCATAAGAAAGATTGCTAATATTCCTGACATTCACTGTTTTGTTCAGGCTTTGGTTCATATAGAGCCTGTTATTAAATTAATTTCTCCTCCTTGGAATCTTAATTTGGTTTTAAATATTTTGCAGGCTCCTCCATTTGAGCCTATGCATTCTTTGGATATTAAACTACTTTCTTGGAAACTATTGTTCCTTTTGGCTATCTCTTCAGCTAGAAGAGTTTCTGAATTTTCTGCTCTCTTTTGTGAGTCTCCTTTTCTTATTTTCCATCAGGATAAAGCTGTTTTACGGACTTCGTTTAAATTTCTTCCTAAGGTTGTGAATTCTAACAAAAGTAGTAGGGAAATTGTTGTTCCTTCTTTGTGTTCTAATCCTAAGAATACTCTTAAAAGATCTTTACATTCTTTGGATGTTGTAGAAGCTTTGAAATATTATGTTGAAGCTACTAAAGATTTCAGAAAGACTTCTAGTCCATTTGTTGTTTTTTCTGGTCCTAGGAAAGGTCAGAATGCCTCTGCCATTTCTTTGGCATCTTGGTTAAAGCTTTTGATTCACGAGGCTTATTTGGAGGCGGAACTGTCTCCGCCTCAGATAATTACAGCTCATTTTACTAGATCAGTCGCCATTTCTTGGGCTTTTAAGAATGAAGCTTCGGTTGATCAGATTCGCAAAGCATCAACTTGGTCTTCTTTGCAGACATTTGCAAAATTTTACCATTGTAATGTATTTGCTTCTTCTGAAGCAGTCTTTGGTAGTAAAGTTATTCAGGCAGAATATAAGGTAAGTGCTTACATAAATTATGTTTTTCCTAATTTTAAGACCTGCTAGGTACCAGAAAATTGTTATTATGTCCTGATACGTAAAACCATAGAATACTGTGCACTTTCTTTTTCACATGACTGTATACATAAGTATATTGTAAATCAATTTGCCAAAAATTAAAACTTTTATTAAGCTAACATACAGCTAGATTACGAGTTTTGATCGCTATAGGGAAAATTAACGAGTTCCACAAAAGCATTGTTATTTCACCTCCCTATAGCGCTGCTATTACACGTTTTAAAAAAGCAGGCTTGTGCAGGCGATATGGTTGTATTGAGCTCCATACCGCACCAAAATACAAGCGCTGCTTTGACGTGCTTGTGCACGATTTCCCCATAGACATCAATGGGGAGAGCAGGCAAAAAAAACTCTAACTCCGGTGATCGCAGAATGAAAAGCTCCGTAACGCACCCCTTTTGATGTCTTCGGTGAAAGAAAAAGTTATGTTTAAACCTAACACCCTAACATAAAAACCACGTCTAAACACCCCTAATCTGCCGCCCCTAAAATCCCCACCACCTACATTACACTTATTAACCCCTAATCTGCCACCCCCAATGTCGCCGCCACTATACTTAATTTATTAAGCCCTAAACCTCTGGCCTCCCACATCACTAACACTAAATAAATATATTAACCCCTAAAACTAACCCTAACGTAACCCTAACCCTAAGCATAACCCTAACACCCCCTAACTTAAATATAATTAAAATCTAAATTACAAAAAAACACTAAATTACACAAAATAAAAAACAAAAATATCAAAAATAAAAATGAATTACACCTAATCTAATAGCCCTATCAAAATAAAAAGCCCACCCAAAATAAAAAATAAAAAACCTAGCCTACACTAAATTGCCAATGGCCATTAAAAGGGTCTTTTGCGGGGCATTGCCCCAAAGAAATCAGCTCTTTTACCTGTAAAAAAAAATACAATCAACCCCCAACAGTAAAATCCATCACCCACACAACCAAACCCCCATATAAAAACCTATCTAAATAAACCTAAGCTAAACATTGCCCTGAAAAGGGTATTTGGATGGGCATTGCCCTTAAAAGGGCATTTAGCTCTTTTACATTGCCCAAAACCCTAATCTAAAAATAAAACCCACCCAATAAACCCTTAAAAAAACTAACACTAACCCCCGACGATCCACTAACAGTTTTCGAAGACAGGACATCCATCCTCATCCAGGCGGCAGAAGGCTTCATCCAAGCGGGCAGAAGTCCTCCTCAAAGCTGGCAGAAGCCTTCATCCAAGCGGGCAGAAGTCCTTCTCGAAGCCGGCAGAATTCTTTATCCAAGCGGGCAGAAGTCTTCATTCAGGCGGCATCTTCTATCTTCATACATCTGGCGCGGAGCAGGTCCATCTTCAAGACATCCGGCGCGGAGCATCCTCTTCTTACGAAATCCACTGGAAAATGTAGTTTCCCTTTAAGTGATGTGTCCCTTACATTCCAATTGGCTTATAGAATTCTATCAGCCAATAGGAATTAAAGGGGAAAAAATCCTATTTGCTTTTGCAATCAGCCAATAGGATTGAGCTTTCATTATATTGGCTTATCCAATCAGCCAATAGGATTGAGCTTGCATTCTATTGGTTGAAATTGGGACTCGTTGGGGCTCATTTCCATTAAGCGGAAAATATGGAGCAGTAAGCTACCAAAGTTGCTGTCAGCTAAAAATAGTTTACAGCTCCATTTTAGTAGCAGATTTTAATTAAAATATTTAGCGCAGTGGGTGCAGTCACTCTTTTCATGTAAGTTAATGTTTTGTTAACGCTTCCATCCAACTTTAGATTTCTCGAATCATTGCTATGGTAAACCAACTTTACACTATAAAATATACGCTTAACGTCTGTGCTACTAACTTGTGATCACCTCTAAAGAGAAACAAATACAAAGATACACTTATTTCTAAAACATATTTTTAAACTATAAGCAAATACTATTTTTTTTATTATAATTAAATGTTTTTTTTTTTTTTTTTTTTTGTTTTTTTATTGAGGTATATTCAAACGTTACAAAGTACCATTCACATTCGGTAAATAACAGAAATAATCTAATGCATGTGTTCAGACCATTACATAAAGAGCTATGTCCACTCTATACACCTGTAATGTACTCAAAACCTATAATGACTCATTGTCAATGGAGCGCAATATATAGTGAAACACTTACATTAACAAAATAATACAACCTCAAATATTTTTCCTAATCATACCTAATTCAAGTATCATTTTTGTCAAGAATTCTAAGAAGCATGCTCTTTCTGTTCAAGATTCCAAAATATCTTACTATAGTAGATGAGCATGAGATCCCCTATTTGTTCAGTATGATAGGGGGAAGGGAAATATTCTGAAAATAACAGATGAAGCATATGTCCAATGCTATATAAGTCTAATAGGTGCTATAAAGATATATAATACTATAAGTTTAGCCAGGTGAAATTGCATAATACCCAAGGGTATCATCATATATATTAGATAAGGGGCAAAAACTAGAGTAAATTAACAGATAATAATACAGGTGCAGATATTATGCCCATGAGTAGTGTGTTATCTGCCCAGAAAACAGTCTTCTATGCACCCATCAAAAATCTCATATCGCTTAAACTACTTGTAAGAAACACAAGCTTAGTAGCATTTAGACAATTATTAGGATTTCAGGGGGAAAAAAACGATGGAATCTATGTTCCTGTGCTTATCCAGTAAGCAAATATAGCTATAGCTATGGGGGGGCGGATCTAATTTTAGAGAGTAACCTTTAAAAAAGAATATCTTTTTTATCAGGAGGCTGATCCACACACAAAAATAAAAATATACATGTCAAGATCTACACCGTAAAAAATATGCATACACATGGGCCAGTAGTGAACAGACCTCAGTGAGACTTTCTCTACATCTAGGTGATTAGAATGTTTCAGCAGAAGTGAGACCAAGACATTTTACAGAGGGAATTTCTGGTTCTAATATGCCAGGAGCAGGTATGTTATTACACATTTAATAAAGCATAATACAAGACAATAGGGCTATAACATATCATAGTCTAAACATATAATGCCATCCTAATAGCACAAGGTTTGGGATTTGAAGGTATCAGGAGTTGATCTGTAGACAGCAAATCTGAAGATTGAGCTTAAACCTATGCTAGGTATGCAAATGAAAAGATATATTAATCTCAGTGCTTATCTACTATTATTTTCCTTCTCTTCATTGTTATAAAAAAAAACAAGCACCAACAGCGCAAGTGTTATAAGGAATCTGCTGCCTCGGCCGCCGGCAGCTTAATATGTAACAGTATATAGTCACCCTTACTATAACATTATTATGTAGGTAGGTTAAGCGCTGGGTTTTTATCTAATAGCATAAAGAAGAAAGTAGCTTGTGTAGATGTTCTATACCTTAAATACAGAGTATAGTATAATATAAAATATTATCATGCTGTCTTCAGGTCTATATTAAAAAATTTCTAGCTTTAAGTATTACAAGTGAAGTCATACATCTCAGAACAGTATCTATAGCCAAGAGAAAAACTAAGCAAACTATTTTGTTAAGACTAACTAAAGGTCTAGTCCCTAAATATAAATCTTTTGTCCTGGCTAGCTAATAAAACATGAGACTGGTAACTACCATACATAGCAGTATAAATACGCTTGAAATAGAAATACATATAAATGGGTATTCAGAGGTGCATATCTCTTACTGAAGGGATAATATATATATGCTAAATAAACGTTATGCAAATCCCTTGTACCTAAATAAATAGCATATTTTAAGGAACAAGCAAAATAATGTGTACAACTCTAGTTAAAAGAGGACTAGTTGTGTGCTGCTCACGTAAATCAGTATGTCAACCTTACCTAGACCCTAATGTGGATATATATCTAAACTAATCAGCCTGTGAGCATATTTAACAAAATAAATATTTTAACAGTAAGCTGAAAACATAGGCCAACGTATATACATAATAAACAGCAAAAGAAGTTGAACCATAAGAACTGTCCCAACGTCTCTAGGTCACTTCACCCCTTACCAATCTGGGTATGAAATCTTTCAATTTTTATATAAGGCCCAGCTCCCAAGTGGGGGCAAACTAAGATAGATAAGAGTCTCTGAGCGATTATCGCCATAATCCCAAGTTTACTGCTTTCAGACAATAATGTTGAGATCACGTTTTGAACATGAAGTTAAAGAACTACTTTTTGCAAATAAACAATTTTTGTATAAGATCAAGAGGTCTCACATTCAATTGCGTCCCGTTTATCAGTGGACTGTGAAACTAAGTCCGCCATGCAAGAAGACAGCCTATTCCCCACTTGTTGAAATTATATGCAGAAGAGCTACTAGGTATGCAGGTGACAAACTAAGTGCATACCTACTGACTGCAAAGGCCTGGAATGTTCAAGTCCATATAGAGTAGCATAACAGATGCGTTGTAGAGTGTGGGATAAAGCTACTGCATTTGAAGTGAGCATCAAACTGGTATTCAGTGTCACAATCAGTTCCATATGTGGAGAGGGCAATCTCTCCCGATATATAGAGGCTCCCCATATCTGTCCAGTATGTTTGGCCTTCTGTACAACCCATTCAGCTTGCCTCTTCCCCCTCAGGCCCTTCTCTATAAGTGCCAATGCCTCCTGCTGTTGAGCCTGGAAGTCCCTCTTTTCTCTCGTGATAAGGTTGGCTTGGTATGCCGGGTGAGCGTAAACTGGTAGTGTGAGGGAGCGGTCGGCGTGACCTGTTCGTTCCACTGCAGCGACCTGTATTCTCTCAGGGTCTTCCCACATCGCACTACCTGTCTGTTGGGGGCTGTTTGCACGATCTGAGTCATGTGATATCGGGTCCGGTAAAGGCACACTTCGCACCGAGGCCGTGGCTCGTTCATCCGCCTCTCCAGCTCTGTCTGTAACATCAAGGGGAGGTGAGCCGGTCACTACCAGAGTCTGGTGAAGCAGTTTCAGCATTGTAGCCAAATGGAGATGTAGGGCATCGTGCATTCTAACCTCCCATGCATCGACTCTGGCCACGTACTCCATATAGGCTGGCATATTTCAGGGGTTATATGGGCTATGTAGTTACCCTGAGTAGATCTTCACACGAACAACAGCCACGTGGCCTAGCTTCAGAACCTGGGTAGGCTAATTAAATTGGAAATCAACTGTTAAACCATGATATCTTGGTTAGTAAAGCTTCTTGAAAGTGCAGAAGGGTAAAGAATATAGCTGTCCCTCCTAAAATTAACAGAATAATTCAAATAATTCAGAGTGGATCCAGGAGCTCTTCAAAAACACGACCTGCTGCTTTGGCTGTAAGCTCCTCCCCCCTATAATTAAATGTTTTAATATTTTTTATATTTATTGCTGCCCTAGGCATAGGTCTAGTTTAAATTTTGTAGATATGTGCTTGCATATATTTTTATATGTAAATACATATTGATATTTCCATAACAACATAAGTGCAATGATTCCTACACAAGGGACAACAATAAATACTAAACACGTTTTTCTACATTGTACTGGGTGTAATTTTTTCACGACAGTGTATTAACGTTTGCACTTTCACTGGAAACCTGCTGTAAATTAGCATTTAAAGGGACATCTATTCAAAATTAAAAGTTCATCATTTAGATAAAGCATGCAATTTTAAACAACTTTCAAATTTAATTTCTCTTGTAAGGTGTATCCAGTCCACGGATCATCCATTACTTGTGGGATATTCTCATTCCCAACAGGAAGTTGCAAGAGGACACCCACAGCAGAGCTGTCTATATAGCTCCTCCCCTAACTGCCATATCCAGTCATTCTCTTGCAACTCTCAACAAGCATGGAGGTAGTAAGAGAGAAGTGGAAAAATTTTGTTTGATTTACTGCCTTTTTTCACTGTTTTTCAAATTCTCACAAAATTTGTTTCTCTTAAAGGCACAGTACCGTTTCTTATATTTGCTTGTTAACTTGATTTAAAGTGTTTTCCAAGCTTGCTAGTCTCTTCCATTCCTCGCCCTTCGGTGGCTCAGTGCATGGAAGTAATCGGCTTAATGGTAGCGGCAATGGACATAGTGCCGTTTGCACGCCTACATCTCAGACCGCTGCAACTCTGCATGCTCAGTCAGTGGAATGGGGATTACATAGATTTGTCCCCTCTACTAAATCTGGATCAAGAGACCAGGGATTCTCTTCTCTGGTGGCTATCTCGGGTCCATCTGTCCAAAGGTATGACCTTTCGCAGGCCAGATTGGACAATTGTAACGACAGATGCCAGCCTTCTAGGTTGGGGTGCAGTCTGGAACTCCTTGAAGGCTCAGGGATCGTGGACTCAGGAGGAGTCACTCCTTCCAATAAATATTCTGGAACTGAGAGCGATATTCAATGCTCTTCAGGCTTGGCCTCAATTAGCAACTCTGAGGTTCATCAGATTTCAGTCGGACAACATCACAACAGTGGCTTACATCAACCATCAAGGGGGAACAAGGAGTTCCCTAGCGATGTTAGAAGTTTCAAAGATAATTCGCTGGGCAGAGATTCACTCTTGCCACCTATCGGCTATCCATATCCCGGGTGTAGAGAACTGGGAGGCGGATTTTCTAAGTCGTCAGCCTTTTAATCCGGGGGAGTGGGAACTCCATCCGGAGGTGTTTGCACAATTGATTCATCGTTGGGGCAAACCAGAACTGGATCTCATGGCATCTCGACAGAAAGCCAAGCTTCCTTGTTACGGATCCAGGTCCAGGGATCCCAAGGTGACGCTGATAGATGCAGCGCCCTGGTCTTTCAACCTGTCTTATGTGTTTCCACCGTTTCCTCTGCTCCCTCGTCTGATTGCCAAGATCAAGCAGGAGAGAGCATCAGTGATCTTTATAGCACCTGCGTGGCCACGCAGGACCTGGTATGCAGATCTACTGGACATGTCATCCTTTCCACCTTGGGCTCTGCCGTTAAGACAAGACCTTCTACTACAAGGTCCTTTCAATCATCCAAATCTAATTTCTCTGAGACTGACTGCCTGGAGATTGAATGCTTGATGTTATCAAAGCGTGGCTTCTCTGAGTCAGTCATTGATACCTTAATACAGGCACGAAAGCCTGTCACCAGGAAAATTTACCATAAGATATGGCGTAAATATCTTTATTGGTGTGAATCCAAGGGTTACTCATGGAGTTAGGTCAGGATTCTCAGGATATTATACTTTCTCCAAGAAGGTTTGGAAAAAGGATTGTCAGCTAGTTCCTTAAAGGGACAGATTTCTGCCCTGTCTATTCTTTTGCACAAGCGTCTGGCAGATGTTCCAGACGTTCAGGCATTTTGTCAGGCTTTAGTTAGAATCAAGCCTGTGTTTAAACCTGTTGCTCTGCCATGGTGCTTAAATCTGGTTCTTAAGGTTCTTCAAGGAGTTCCCTTTGAACCTCTTTATTCCATAGATATCAAACTTTTATCTTGGAAAGTTTTGTTTTAGGTAGCTATTTCCTCGGCTCGTAGAGTCTCCGAGTTATCTGCTTTACAATGTGATTCTCCTTATCTGATCTTCCATGCGGATAAGGTAGTCCTGCGTACCAAACCTGGGTTTTTACCTAAGATGGTATCTAACAAGAATATCAATCAAGAGATTGTTGTTCCATCTTTGTGTCCTAATCCTTCTTCAAAGAAGGAATGTCTATTACACAATCTGGACGTGGTTCGTGCTTTAAAGTTTTACTTACAAGCTACTAAAGATTTTCGTCAAACATCTGCTTTGTTTGTTGTCTACTTTGGACAGATGAGAGGTCAAAAGGCTTCGGCAACCTCTCTTTCTTTTTGGCTAAGAAGCATAATCCGCTTATCTTATGAGACTGCTGGCCAGCAGCCTCCAGAAAGGATTACAGCTCATTCTACTAGAGCTGTGGCTTCTACATGGGCTTCTGTTGAACAGATTTGCAAGGCGGCGACTTGGTCTTTGCTTCATACTTTTTCAAAATTCTACAAATTTGATACTTTTGCTTCTTCGGAAGCTATTTTTGGGAGAAAGGTTTTACAGGCAGTGGTTCCTTCCGTTTAAGTACCTGCCTTGTCCCTCCCTTCATCCGTGTACTTTAGCTTTGGTATTGGTATCCCACAAGTAATGGATGATCCGTGGACTGGATACACCTTACAAGAGAAAACATAATTTATGCTTACCTGATAAATTTATTTCTCTTGTGGTGTATCCAGTCCAAGGCCCACCCTGTCATTTTAAGGCAGGTATTTTTTAACTTTAAACTACAGTCACCACTGCACCCTATGGCTTCTCCTTTCTCTGCTTGTTTTCGGTCGAATGACTGGATATGGCAGTTAGTGGAGGAGCTATATAGACAGCTCTGCTGTGGGTGTCCTCTTGCAACTTCCTGTTGGGAATGAGAATATCCCACAAGTAATGGATGATCCGTGGACTGGATACACCACAAGAGAAATAAATTTATCAGGTAAGCATAAATTATGTTTTTTCCACCAAATTTTCTTTTCTTTCTTAGTATACTTTGTTAAAAGATAAACCTAGGTAGGCTCATATGCTAATTTCTAAACCCTTGAATACCGCCTCTTATCTCAATGATTTTGACAGTTTTTCACAGCTAGACAGCGCTCGTTCATGTGTGCAATATAAATAACATTGTGCTAACACCCGTGAAGTTATTTAAAAGTCAGCACCGATTGGCTAAAATTCTAGTCTGTCAAAACAACTGAAATAAGGGGGCAGTCTGCAGAGGCTTAAATACAAGGTAATCACAAGGGTATATAAATATAACAGTGTTGGTTATGCAAAACTGGGGAATGGGGAATAAATGGATTATCTATATTTTCAAACAATACAAATTCTGGAGTAGACTGTCCCTTTAACGGCTTTTAATCCTTTCTCTGGGGCGCTAAATATTCCCCCACCTGCCAATATTGTGGTATAATACACAAACCTCGCACAACCAAAATTAAGGGGCCGAATTATCAAGCTCCGAATTGTTTTTAACAGTAGTTTTATTGCTTGTGAAAAAGCATAATTTTAAAACAAGATAGAGACTACAGGTTTCTATCAAAAGAACTTTATATCTTCTTATACTGAATTTTAAAAGTACTGAAACTGTAAAATGTGAACTAACTCCCTTGAAACATTTTAATTACATAGGATTCAAAGAAAATTAAGATCAAATGTGATAAATTGGAAAATCGTTTAAATATGGTTAAATATAGCTTACAAAGTAACACATTACTCGCTTTTTGATGCTGTTAATTCTATTTTAGCGTCTACAAATTAGTTTTAGTATTAAAATAACTAATATGACTCATGAATTTCACATAATGTTTCCATTCTGGGCTGCAGAAAAGACGGCACTCTGAGTTTTTACATAGAATTAAAAATGAGTTAAAAATTAGTTAGTCAAGGAACAGCTATAAAATTTCCTCTGCATAGAATACAATTCAAAAGTTACTAAAATATAAACATGTAAAATATTTGCTAAATATCACAAAGAAACACATTTATAAATAAACACGTTTTTAATGAAAATAAAGTGTTTCATTTTAACACCAATGTCAAAATGAAAACACTTTTTCACACCAGCTACACATATTTTTTTCGAAATGGACAGTAAAGTCAAAATTAAACTTTTGTGAGGAAAGAGGACTTCCGGTGGGGGCGGAGCTGTTGGACACGCTGTGGCTGCACAGCTCGGGTGCTCTGGTGAACAGGAGCAAGAAAAATCTCTCCCAGCATTTACCCGCCTGCGTGACCCAGAATCGCTGGGGTCCGGTGCAGGCTAACAGGCGGCGTCTACGCCTATGCAGAGGAAGTTCCGGTACTGGCGGTAAAGCCCGGCGGTGGATACCGCAAATACCTTAGAGGAGCCTTGCAGAGCGGAAAAGAGGGGCGGCAAAGTCGGGTAAGCTGGATTTGTACCCGTGAAGCGGTCGGACTCACGGTTTGGAATAGCCGCTTGTAGGAGGGGGTAGTTTGTCTGTCGAGAGATCGGCGGACAGCACTCCCTCCTCGCGGTGAAGAGTGTGTCACCTGGTTGACTGAAAAGTGAGGAGACGCCGACCTACCCCTCTGCGGTTCTTCTTAGGCGGACTGCCAAAAAGTTTTAATAGCAGCTGGTAAGACATACCGAGCCTACGGGCATATATTCCCCCTACACTGCTGTATCTTATGCCTGGGTGGTTGAGACTTGCATTTAAGCTGAGGCACTGTACCTCTGCCAGAGGGGTCTTGTTTTGACCTGAAGCGAGACAATGATAAGAGGCCCTCATTGATTATCTATATAGCATTGGCTACCTTAGGCCTATTCCTACCTGAGTTGTTGGGTGATATCTGGGGGAAGTGCGGTATTCTGGTACCTGATACTACAGCAGGATGGAGTTGGTTATATCTATCACTGTCCTTATTAACGCATGAAAGTGAATCCTGAGATATAAGGAGAAACAGCATTCTACTTGACTTTTGCTTTGATTATGCTAATTTTATTTTACTAGTTCTCGTCTGAGTCATTTGGAGGCCTTTTTGTACAGCGTACTGGTTGCAGGACTCTGGAATTATCTGACCCTCTGCTCCCCACCCTATATGTTCTATGGATTGTTTGTTTATTGCAGACCAAGAGAAAGAAGAAGAAAGAGGAGTGGAGAGGCTGGAGAGGAAAGGGAGAGGAGGGGAAAAGAAAAAAAAAAAAAAAGGGATTTAATGTTTATCATGGGACTGCTTAATGCTGACTAATGTAAATGGATGTCTGCTTGTCTTTTTTTTTTCTTTTTTTTCTCCAATATAGATTTTCTTAGGGGTCTTTACTGCCCTCCTTGTCTAGGTTAGTGTCTAGCTTGAGAGATAATATATTACACTGTCAAAAATATTTTGGTAAATTTTTTTACTGAGAAAGGGGTTTACTCTATACTAACATTTATCTATATACTATAATTATTTAATTACACAGGTGCTCCCCTCCTATAATAATAATTGCTAAAGCCAACAGGCCCTAATATCACTGCTAACCTATTTTCTACACATAGTTTAAAAAGCTACATAAAAAGAAAAAAAAAAAAAAAAAAGAAAAAAAGAAAAAAACACCTTCACACCTGAAATTGTATTTTCCTTTTTTGCTCATTATTATGGCTCCCACTTAAAGAGACACTAATCCTCCCTGGATTGGAACACTTAGAAATTACACAGAGTTTGATTTTTTCTTTTTCTTTTTTCTCTCTTTTGGATTTATTGCACGTGTTATTCTTTTTTCTCTCGCTGCATTTGCAGCTCGGTAAATATTGTTTGTAATCACAGGGTATATGGAAAGATTTGTTATACATACGAAACAGAGTTCCCCTATAATGCCGCCAAAAAGTAAGGACAGAAAGGTTAGGAGTGCAGACACCTCATTGGACCCCTATGTGGAGGGGGGTATGGCTCATTTAGACACAGGTAATCTAGTATTACAATTAACCAACATATTCACTCCACAGTTTGATATTATCAAGAAAGAGCTTAGCATTATATCTACAGATATTGTTTCATTGTCAAATGAGGTTAAGCAATTTGCCACAAGGATAGAGGAGGCAGAAAATAGGATCTCTGACTTGGAGGACCGGGTTAATAGTCAAGATAAAATTGTACAAGACCATGAAGCTAAAATCTCAAGTTTACAATTCCGTCTGGAGGATCTGGAGGATCGCTCCAGGCGGAATAACATTAGAATTATCGGTCTCCCCGAATCCCCCGAGTATGAGGATCTTATTAAAGTCACCTCCTTATTACTCCCCAAGGCATTAGGTTTCCCGGAACAACAACTCCCTCTGGCAGTCGAAAGAGCCCATAGAGTTGGATATAGTAGAACAAATACATCTATGGGTAATAGAAGTAGAATGTCTATTTTCAAACTTCTCAGATATCAGGATAAGGTAGACTTATTAAAAGCATATAGAAAGATAGGGGAATTTGTATTTGAGGGAAACAAGCTGTTGATGTTTCAAGATTTCTCAATAGAAACATCCACCAAAAGGAAACAAATGATTCCGTTATGCACTAAGATTATTGATAAAGGGTTTAAAGCTTGGGTGGTATACCCTGCAAAGATTGTAATGGAAGAGAATGGTGCTAGGCGAGTCTTCAATAATCCACAAGAGGCCCTCGAATTTATCAGCACCCTATAGTATCTAGGAGAATTAATTCTTACCAGAAGGTAAATTTGTTTTGAACAAGATCGATGTGTTACTTGACTGGTTATACTGTTTTAGTTATATCTTGCTTGGATACACTGTTTATTAATATTTTTAAAAGTGGAAAAAAACTTTTTTGGGAACTGAATGTTTTTTATTCTAAGTTAAACCACCTTTTAGGTTTAAGTGTGTTGGTTCAGGATGGCAGATTTCTCTTTTTCCTTTTTTTTTTTTTTTTTTTTTTTTTTTTTTTTTTTTTTTCTTCTCTCTCTTCCTCTTCTCTTCTCTCCTCTCTCCCCTCCTCCCGTCCTTGGTTATACGGCCAGTCTAAAATGCCACGGAACATTGTCTTATGTTGAGGATTGATGGCTTCCAAGATTAATATACTTTCTTGGAATGTGGGGGGCATTACGTCTCCTAGAAAACGTAAGTTAATTATCAAATATCTTTCTAAATTTAATCCTGATCTTGTGATGCTACAGGAAACACACCTTAGTATGGTTGAAGCAGCTAAACTGAAATGTAAATGGGTAGGCGAATGCGTAGCAGCGTCAGGTGTTAAAAGAAAATCAGGAGTAGCAATATTGCTACACAAAAATTTAGTTTATAATATTATAAAAACGGAGGCTGATCCAGAGGGAAGATTCTTGATTCTGCATATCCAGATTAATAACTGCAACTTTGTTTTATGTAATCTCTATGGCCCCAACTCCTTTTCTCCTGCTTTTTGGGACAATATTAGAAGTAAACTATTTTTATTCTCAGCAGCTAATTTAATTTTAGGGGGAGATTTCAATATGGCACTGTGCCCTATGTTGGATAGATTATCGGCAAAAAATTCTCGTGAAAATGCTAAACTAGCAAAATATTTCAAACTCTTCTGTCATGAATTAAGACTGATTGATATATGGAGATTTAAAAATCCAGAACAACGTAGTTTCACCTGTGAGTCTAAATCCCATATGACATTTTCTAGAATTGATCTATTCTTAATTTCTAAGTCACTTGCTCTTTGTAGGTCCGATGCCAATATCTATGATATTGTCATTTCTGACCATGCAGTAATCTCTTTCACATTGATGGCTATTTCCCCCCCCAAGATTCCGAATACATCTTTTTTTTTTCCGCGGTATTTGGCTGACAGCCCTAGGTTTTGCAACTGGTTAAAGCAAAAGTGGAAGGATTATGTTACGTTCAATGTGGGGCAATCTAGTAAACCAGAGATTTTTTGGGAAGCAGCAAAAGCTGTTCTGAGGGGGGAAATTAAACTTTATTTAGCTACGTGGAGGAAGAAAACTTTGGAGCAGGAATTACAGTTAGCTGCTCAAGTCAGAAATGCGATCGGGAAATTCTATAACGACAAGACAAAGGATAATTGGGATAGATACTGCAAATTAAAAAGGGAAAGAGACATCTATTTAAAACAAAGGTCCCAAGAAGAAGAATTAAAAATAAATTATCAATTTAGAGGTCATTATGGGAACTCCGCTAAATTTTTGGCTAGTGTAGTGCAAGTTAGGAAAAGCAAGAATTTGATCTCGGCTATAAAATTTAACAATGTAAAATATTCTAATACGGAGGATATTAGTCAGGCTTTTTTCAAGGTATTTGAAAAGCTGTACTCAGAATCAGAGGTAAATCTGGATAATGCATCAAATTTTTGGGCCGATGTGAAACTCCCGGGTGTCGCGGAAGAGAATTTGTTAGATCTTAACAGACCTATTTCAGAGGAGGAAGTTGTGGTGGCTATACAATCTGCTAATATCAATAAATCTCCCGGACCAGACTCGATCCCGGTAGAGTTTTACAAAATTTTGAAGGAAGAAATCAAATTACCTCTAGTTAACTTATTTAATTATTACTTTTCCTCCGGTAAGCCAATGTCTAATTATTTTTCTGCAGCACGTATATCTCTGATTCCTAAGAAAGGTAAGGATCGGGAGGATCCTGGGTCGTATAGACCTATATCTGTACTCAATGCGGATTATAAATTGTTGACGGCTATTGTCGCGACAAGGTTGGCTAAATTATTAGATGGGATCATACACCCAGATCAAACCGGATTTATGAAAGACAGGAACTCTCTTAAGAATATCCGTAAAGTTTCTACATTTCTTGACTATGCCTGGAACTTAGATCCTAAAAATGAAGAATTTAAGAAGATCAGGGAAGCAGCTATTCTGACAGTAGATGCCGAGAAAGCCTTTGATGCAGTGAATTGGAATTACTTGTTTACGGCTTTAGAGCATTTTGGATTTAAGAATCAGTTTTTAGAATTTATTAAAAATCTATATAAAAATCCGATCTCCTTTCTCTGCATCAATGGTCACTCTTCTCCGTATATATCACTCAAAAGAGGAACCAGGCAAGGGTGCCCTCTGTCCCCCTTGCTCTTTAACTTGGCGTTGGAACCATTTGCTACTTTATTACGGGATAGATTGCCAGGAATCCCACTGGGCCCTACTAGATTAAAAACGCTCTTGTATGCCGATGATCTGTTAATATTTCTGGATAAGGCTCAACACTATATTCCTATAGTGTTACAATTATTTAAGGCTTTCTCCTCCTTTTCAGGATATAAAATTAATTTTGATAAGAGCGAACTCCTATGGATATATAAGAACAGTCTCAATTGGGGAGATCATCCTTTTAAAGTAGTTGAGTCTTTTCGGTATTTAGGTATCATCCTTCATAGGAATCCAGCAAATTGGTACAAATTAAATTTCCCACCAGTCTTGTCGAAAATTAAAAATGATCTAGAAAATTGGTCCTCTCTACCAATTTCATTATCCGCAAGAGTCAATTTGATTAAAACTATTATGTTCCCTCGAGTTTTATATCTTCTTCAGAATCTCCCATTACTAATGACTAATAAAGATATTAGTGATGTACAGTCCTGGCAATCTAAATTTATATGGGGCAATAAAAAGCCTAGGATTAGTCTGAACAGGTTAATGCAGAAACGTCCTCAGGCAGGGCTGGCATTGCCAGATTTCAGGTTATATAATTGGTCCTGTCTAGTTAAATTGGCCTTTGATTGGATTACAGAGATAGATAAATTTGTCTCGGTAGATATGGAAACATTTATGATTACTCCCTTCTCTCTAAAAGCTATTCTCCACTGCCCGGTAAAAAAATTGCCCTCGAATCTCAATAAATTGATCTCTTTCAAAAATGTTATTATAGCCTGGCATAAAATGTGCCGAGTATTAAAAATTTCTCCATTATTTTCTGAATTTCTCCCGATAATAGGTAATCCCGAATTTATTTCGGGTTTAAAGCAGAGAGTGTTTAGATTGTGGGCGGAGGCAGGACTGATATATGTCTACCAGTTATTTGATTCTAATCAGCTATTTTCTTCAGAATTATTATTCCATAAGTTTAATTTACCCCATTCAAATTTATTTGCGTATTTCCAGTTACGTCATTATATATTCTCGCAAAAGTGGAATACAGAGGTGTTTGTGGATTGGATGGATATTAAGAATATAATTCGTCAATTTTCCTTGGGTCGTTCCACAATATCTTTAATTTATGATATTCTCTTGGCTAAACAGGGAGAACTCAATATGAATAAACTATACAATTACTGGAAGAGATACTTTCCACAATTGGAGGAGAATAGGATAGAGCGAAGCTTCTTAGAGTCAGTAAAATTACAAATTTCTATATCATGGAGAGAAACACATTTAAAACTAGTTAATAATTACTATCTTTCTCCCAATAAGATGGCTAGATTCTTTCCCACCCAAAAGTATGCTTGTTCACGTTGTTCTTTGGATAGGGCTGATATTTTTCATATATTCTGGTCTTGTCCTAAGATTCAACAATTTTGGCAAAAGATAAGATATTGGTATAGTAAACACTATAAAGATATGATTCCGTTGGCTGCGGAGGAGATATTTTTTTTAACTAATGCTGATTTACGCCCTAAACGTGTGATAAAAATATTAAATACTATTATCTTTACTGCAAGACAGTTAATTGTCAAGGGCTGGAAAGACCATACAGCCCCCAGGGTCTCAGAGTTCCTTAAAGAAATTCAGTTTCAAATCCTATTTGAATCTTTCCATACTAAATCTCTGACGGACAGCAGAATAGAAGTTTTTCTTATGGATTGGCTTCCGTTAATTACATCTTATCCGCTTCAGGTTCAGAGGCGTATTTTACAGCCTTTTTTAAATACGATAGCTTTTTTGGAATTGGTTATATTAGGACTGTTTCCCCCATTATGGGTATCTGGTTATGGGGAGATTACTACATGAGAGAAGATTTAAGGAATACTTCGGAGAGAAGGGGAGGGGGAGAGAAAGGGAGTGGGAGGGGGAGAAGGACAGCGAAAGAAAATAAGATCAAGGGAAATAGCACGGGAAAGGACCGAGACAAGAGAAGGAAAGAAGTAAAGGAAGGAAGAAGGGAGTTAAGGTAGAG
Source organism: Bombina bombina (assembly GCF_027579735.1). NCBI lineage: Eukaryota > Metazoa > Chordata > Amphibia > Anura > Bombinatoridae > Bombina > Bombina bombina. The sequence continues at coordinate 831,470,407 of NC_069503.1, read as the reverse complement.
ACAAGACAATAAATATTAAGCCTGATGGTTACATGTAATAATGCTCGGAGGCGGAGGAGGGGGGATAGGATAAGATAAGAAAGGAAAAACATATTTTCTTTTTATTGTTATTTTTTTTTTTTTTTTTTTTTTTTTTTTTTTTTTTCTTCCTTCTCTCTCTTTTCTTTCTTTCGTTTTTTTTTTCTTTGTTCTTGTTTTTTTTTTCCTCTGTTTGATTGATAGTTTGAATGGATCCACCGTTTATTGTATGTGAAAAATTTCCAACAGCATATGCAAATGAATGACAGGAGAATATATTGTTAACCCTCGTTTTTCTTTTGTTTTTTCTACAAAATGCTGTATTTAAGGAGAGATCTTTTTATTTAAATCTTATGTTATCTCCTTATGTTCTTTCTTTTACACCTGACCCTGCGTGGTGCATAATAGGTGTAAACGTATATAATTATGTTTGCTGTTGGATATATAAATAAAGAATTAAAAAAAAAAATTAAACTTTTGTGTTTCAGATAGAATGTACAATTTTAAACAACTTTTAAATGTACTTTTATTACCAAATTGTCTTGGTTTCTTGATATCCTTTGTTGAAGAGTACATTTAGGTAGGCTGGTAGGAGCTCAAGAGTGCAGAATGTTGCAGTCAACATTTAAATAATCAGTGGTCACTAGATTGCTGCTTCTTAACCTATACGCCAACTCTTAAAGGGTCATGAAACCCAAATTTTTTCTGTCATGATTTAGAAAGAGCATGCAATTGTAAACAACTTTCTAATTTACTTCTATTATCTAATTTGCTTCATTTTCTTGATATTCTTTGCTGAAAAGCATATCTAGATATGCTCAGTAGCTGCTGATTGGTAGATGAACATAGATGCCTTGTGTGATTGGCTCACCCATGTGCATTGCTATTTCTTTAAAAAAGCATATCTAAAGAATGAAGCAAATTAGATAATAGAAGTAAATTGGAATGTTATTTAAAATTGTATTCTCTTCCTGAATCATGAAAGAAAATGTTTGGGTTTAGTGTCCATTTAACTAGCATTTTTTATTCCAACTAGGGTGATTGACAGCTTGTGCAATGGTAAATGTGGGCAGTGTATTGCTGCCCACTAGAAGTGATGTCAGGCAGACAAAGTGGTGATGTTCACCCTTGTCCATCCTGCTATTGATAAATTAACACTTTTGTCTACATTCAAGCCCCCTGAGCAATATAGGAGAACAAATATTTGATGTTATCATGGTAAACTAGTAAAAACTTTATTGTACCCATATTAGAGGTTTAACTAATTTATTAAATATGTAATCTGAAATATGAAATACAATGTATTTATCATTAAAACCAAAATTTTAATTACATTTTGAAATGTATCAAGATTTAATGGCAAACTAAAATTAAATATCTTATCAAAAGCTAAAATAATTAAATAGATATTCTTCATAAATATTGAAGTGATTCATGTTCAAACTGTCAAGGATTTAAATTAATAAAAAAATAACAGAATGGCTCAATAACCAAAAAAACGCTTCTTCTTATTAAAAGGTCTATTGCAAAAGCAAATAAATAGTGAAACTTCAAAAGTAATTCAAGAAACATAAACTGTAGGCATATACAAGCATGTGTTGATAAAAGACAGTAATAGAAAAAATATTTGAAAGGTCACATTCTACTCCCTGTTTTCCAAAAATAGCTTGTTAAAAATGTCGCCCAAAATTTATAATCTTAAGTCTTATCAGTCTTATCAGCCCACAAATCCATTTAATTACTAGTGGGAATTCAACTCCTGGCCACCAGGTGGAAGCAAAGAACACCCTAGCAAATCTTCAAATATCCTCCCAATACCCACAATCCCCAGTCATTCTTTTCCTGTGAAATATTGTAGGTGATGTGCGCAGAAGGTGTCTGAAGAAATCAAATTGTTAATCCTTTAATGGGTACTTTTCCCTACAAGCAAGGATTGGGGTTATGCTGTGTCCATGTAATTCTCTTTAGTAAGAGTAATGGTGGCTTTTAGCCGTTGGAAGACAGTGAGGAGGTCTTTGCTTACCTTCCAACATTTTTGCTAACCCTATATAGAAAACCAGGGTTGGTTACTCTGTTTTTTCTTTATCTACAGGTCTATGTCAGTGAGGATTCTGTCACACCTGTTTGCTCTGCAATCACAATAGATACAGCACCTCACCACTTTTTTGTGCACGTAGGAAAGGGTTACTGCAGATACCCCAAGGTATAACAAATTCCAAAGTATTCCACAGCACCAAAATTGTGAATAAAGCAGCATATATTTACAAACATTATTCAACCTTCTTAATACATCATTACAAAAACACTGACATATCTTTTTCTTTGTTAAGACCTTTAGGGATCATGGTGTCCAATTTACTTATCCAAAATACTTCCCTTTGTTTGAATAAGTTTACATAGGTGAAACGACACATAAGGTACGTGATCGGATAAACGAACACCAGTCAAACAAAAGATGTAAAAATAGGGATGCCCCGATATCATCTCATTTTTTGGAGGCTGGTCATGCAATTAGCCAGCTGCGATGGCAGATTATTGATAGTGATAAAAAACCTAGGAGGGGTGTCAATTGGGAATTGTTATTAAAACAAAGGGAAGTATTTTGGTACTTTACCTAGTTCTGGTAAAAGAAAGAGGAAATCTAAGAACATTTCTATTTGTTCTGATTCTGCCAAAACTGATTTGGTTAGTCTTTCTCAGTTTTCTAGTGAGGATCATTCCTCTGCAGCTTCTGAGAGCAAGATCTCTGATTCAGAATATGCAGTTCCTAATACAGTAGACTCTGAGGAGGTTAATCTTAGATTTAAACTGGTGCATCTCCGTTTTACCTTTGAAGGAGGTTTTAGCTACTATGGATGAATCTAAAACAGTTGCAGAGGTTCCTAAAAAGGCTAATAAACTGAATAGAGTTTTTGATTTCAAACCTAAATCTGTAGAGGTTTTTCCTGTTCCAGATCGCATGTCTGACATAAGGGGGCATATGTATGAAGGTCTGGCAGACCTGATCTGATGCCGCCCCCTGCAGACTCCCCCCTGCAGATTGGACTGCCAGCAGGGGGTGTCAATCAACCTGATCATACTCCATCGGGTTGATTTCTGGCAATGTCTGTCCGCCTGCTCAGAGCAGGCAGACAGGTTATGGAGCAGTGGTCTTTATGACCGCTGCTTCATAACTGCTGTTTCTGGCGAGCCTGCAGGCTCACCAGAAACACGGGACATCAAGCTCCATACGGAGCTTGATACATATGCCCCTATATCTCAAGAATGGGAGAAGTCGGTGTTCCTTTTAACCCGTCTCCTGTGTTTAAAAAGATGTTTCCTGTATTCGGTGCAAGATCTGTGGCTCACTGTTCCTAAGGTAGAAGGCACTATATTTACCTTAAACAAGAGAACTACTATTCCTCTTGATGATAGTTCCTCTTTTAAAGACCCTATGGATAAGAAACTGGAGTTTTTTTTTTAAGAAAGATGTTTCTTGTCAGGGTTTGCAGTGGCAACCAGTTGCCAGTATTGCAACAGTTGCTGGTGCAGTTCCTTATTGGTGTAACTCATTGTCTGATCTAATTTCAGAGGAGACTACTATAGAGGAAATCAAGGATAGAATCAAGGCTCTAAAGCTGGCTAATACTTTTATCTGTGATGTCAGTATGCAAGTTGTTAGGCTGGGAGCCTAGATTTCTAGTTTTGCGATACTAGCCCGCAGAGCCCTTTGGTTAAAGTCTTGGTCTGTGGATATGACTTCTAAATTCAAGCTTCTATCTCCTTTTAAGGGTAAGAATTTATTTGGTCCTTGTCTGGCATAGATCATTTCTATGGTTACTGGTGGAGAGGTAGGTTTTTTTTACCGCAGGATAAGAAGAATAGACCCAAGGGTCATCAAACTTCTAATTTTCATTCCTTTTGTAACTTCAAGGGACAGAGATCTTCCTCATCTTCTAAATTTGAGCAAGCCAAGACTTTTTGGAGAGCTAGCCATACCTGGAATAAGGGTAAGCAATCCAGAAAGCCTTCCCCTGAGGCTGTTAGAATGAAAGGGCCGCCCCGATCCAGTTCTGGATCAAGAAGGCACAGGCTTTCCTTTTTTTCAGCAGGCTTGAATTCATGATGTTCCAGAACATTGGGCAGTGGATGTAGTCTCCCAGGGATACAGGATAGGAATCAAGTATTGTCCCCCCCAGGGACAAATTTCTATTATCGAGATTATCTGTAAACCAGATAAAGAGAGAGAGGACTTCTTAGACTGTGTAAGGGATTTATCATCTCTGAGAGTGATTACTCCAGTTCCTTTAGCAGAACAGGGTCAGGGATTTTATTAAAATCTTTTTGTGCTTCCCAAGAAGGAGGGGATATTTTGACCCATTTTAGACCTCAAGTCTCTCAACAAGTTTCTCAAAGTCCCATCCTTCAAAATGAAGACTACACGTTCTATTCTCCCTCTAGTTCAGGAGGGTCAGTTTATGACCACCATAGACTTAAAGGATGCATATCTTCATGTGCCTATCCACAAGGAACATTTCAGGTTCCATAGGTTCGCTTTTTTTATTAACATTTTCAATTTTCAGCCCTGCCTTTTGGCCTCGCCGCTGCTCCTTGAACCTTTATGATGGTAAAGGCACCATACTGTCAGTTAGCAAGATCCCATACAGACTCTCTATTAGTTATTCTTCGCTCTCATGGGTGGAAGGTAAATCTAGGGAAGAGTGCCTTGGTGCCAAGTATGTTTTCTGGGGACAATAATAGACTCTATGAAGATTTTTTTGATGGAGGTCAGAAAATTCAAATTTCTGGAGGCCTGTTGTTCTCTTCAGCCCTCTGTTTGTCAATCAGTGGCTGTATACATGGAAGTAATTGGTCTCATGGTGGCATCCATGGACATTATTCCATTTGTTTGCTTCCATTTGAGACCTCTACAGTTATGTATGCTCAATCAATGGAACGGAAACCACTTGGATCTCTCTCAGAGGATAGTTTTAGACTCAAAGACAAGGATTCCTCTGTCTTGGTGGATCTCCCAGGACCATTTGTCTCAGGGCACTTGTTTCCTGAGACCTTATTGGGAGATTGTGACCATGGATGCCAGCCTGTTAGGCTTGGGAGCAGTTTGGGGGTCCCTTAGAGCTCAGGGACTTTAAACTCAGGAGGAGTCTGCCCTCCCTATAAATATTCTAGAAAAGAGAGAAATTCTCAATGTTCTAACAGCTTAGCTTCAACTGAGTTCAGTCTGGTTTATCAGATTTCAATTTGACAACATCACTTTGGTGGCATATATTAACCACCAAGGAGGAACTTGGAGCTTGTTAGCTATCGAGGAGGTGACTCGCATTCTTCAGTGGGCAGAGTCTCACAATTGTCATCTCTCTGCCATTCATATCCCAGGGGTGGACAACAGGGAAGCAAATTATCTAAGCAGGCAGCTGTTTCATCCAAGGGAATGGGCTCTTTATCCAGAAGTTTTCTTGATGTTAACCCTCAAATGGGGAGTCCCAGAGCTGGATCTGAGGGCATCTCATCTAAAAACCAAGCTTCCAAGATACGATGCAAGATCAAGAGATCCTCAAGCAGCTCTGGTAGACGCCCTGGTAGTGCCATGGGATTTCGGTCTAATTTATCTGTTTTCTCCGGTTGCCCTCCTTCCTCGGGTGATAGCTCGTATCAAATTGGAGCAGGCTTCAGTGATCCTGATAGCTCCAGCTTGGCCTCACAGAACTTGGTGTCATCATTTCCCCCATGGAAATTTCCTCTGAGGAAGGATCTTCTACTTCAGGGTCCCTTCCTCTATCCGAACTTAGTCTCTCTGAAGTAGACTGCTTGAAGATTGAACGCTTAGTCTTGTCCAGATGAGGTTTTTCTATGAAGGTTTTTGAGACTATGATTCAGGCACCTTCATTGGTGTGGATCTAGGGATTTTTCTTGGAGTCAGGTGAGAATTACCCTTATTTTATCCTTTCTTCAGGAGGGCCTGGAGAAGGGTTCATCAGTCAGTATCCTAAAGGGTTAGATTTTGATTCTTCTGCAGAAGCATCTAGCAATTTTGCCAGATGTTCAATCGTTTGTCCAGGCTATGGTTAGAATCAGGCCTGTGTTTAGGTCCATTGCTCTCCCTTGGAGTCTTAATCTGGTTCTTAAAGTTCTGCAGCTGGCTCCATTTGAGCCTATGCATTCTGTTGATAAGAAGTTATTGTCCTGGATGGTTTCATTTCTGCTGGCAATTTCCTCTGCCCATAGAGTTTCTGAGCTTTTGGCTCTACAGTGTGATTCTCCTTATTCTATTCTTCTTGTGGATAAGGCAGTTCTCTTTACTAAATTAGGATTTCTACCTAAGGTGGTTTCGGAATGCAATATTAACCAATAAATTGTTGTTCCTTCATTTTGTCCTAATCCTTCCTCTAAGAAGAAGCAGTTTTTGCACAACCTGGATGTTGTGCATACTTTAAAGTTCTATTAACAGGCTACGAAAGATTTCTGTCAATCTTCTGCACTTTTTGTTATCTTTTCTGGTAAACGGAGGGGTCAGAAGGCCACTTCTTCTACTCTCTCCTTCTGGTTGAGAAGTGATATTCGATTGGCTTATAAGACAACAGGACAGCAGCCTGAATGACTGGGGATGGTGGGTAATGGGAGGATATTTGAAGCTTTGCTGGAGTGTTCTTGGCCTTAACCTGGTGGCCAGAAATTGAATTCCCACTAGTAATTGAATGAATTTGTGGACTCTACATGCAAAGAAAGAAAATAATTTATCAGGTAAGTATAAATTATGTTTTTTAACCTACAAATTAATAGATGTGATTTCTCATCTTTATACATTTTCATGAATCCTTTGAATTTTGTGAAACAAAATTAATAAATTAAAATTGCAGAAAGGTAGTTATAATAATTAATGAAACCAACAGAAACCATTTTATAATATAGAGATCAATGTTTATCCAGTTGAGAAACTGGAAATATGATTTATTTATAGTAATGTAGCGAATAGTTCACCGGCAAATAGTTCTCTACAATAAAGCTAAAATTAACCCTGCAAGCTCCCTACAAACTACCTAATTAACCCCTTCACTGCTAGCCATAATACACGTGTGATGAGCAGCAGCATTTAGCGGCCTTCTAATTACCAGAAAGCAACGCCAAAGTCATATACAGGGAGTGCAGAATTATTAGGCAAGTTGTATTTTTGAGGATTAATTTTATTATTGAACAACAACCATGTTCTCAATGAACCCAAAAAAACTCATTAATATCAAAGCTGAATCGTTTTGGAAGTAGTTTTTAGTTTGTTTTTAGTTATAGCTATTTTAGGGGGATATCTGTGTGTGCAGGTGACTATTACTGTGCATAATTATAAGGCAACTTAACAAAAAACAAATATATACCCATTTCAATTATTTATTTTTACCAGTGAAACCAATATAACATCTCAACATTCACAAATATACATTTCTGACATTCAAAAACAAAACAAAAACAAATCAGTGACCAATATAGCCACCTTTCTTTGCAAGGACACTCAAAAGCCTGCCATCCATGGATTCTGTCAGTGTTTTGATCTGTTCACCATCAACATTGCGTGCAGCAGCAACCACAGCCTCCCAGACACTGTTCAGAGAGGTGTACTGTTTTCCCTCCTTGTAAATCTCACATTTGATGATGGACCACAGGTTCTCAATGGGGTTCAGATCAGGTGAACAAGGAGGCCATGTCATTAGTTTTTCTTCTTTTATACCCTTTCTTGCCAGCCACGCTGTGGAGTACTTGGACCCGTGTGATGGAGCATTGTACTGCATGAAAATCTGCCCTTTACCAATCCAGCCACGGGCCTATCCATCTGGCCCATCAAGACTCACTCTCATTTCATCAGTCCATAAAACCTTAGAAAAATCAGTCTTGAGATATTTCTTGGCCCAGTCTTGACGTTTCAGCTTGTGTGTCTTGTTCAGTGGTGGTCATCTTTCAGCCTTTCTTACCTTGGCCATGTCTCTGAGTATTGCACACCTTGTGCTTTTGGGCACTCCAGTGATGTTGCAGCTCTGAAATATGGCCAAACTGGTGGCAAGTGGCATCTTGGCAGCTGCACGCTTGACTTTTCTCAGTTCATGGGCAGTTATTTTGCGCCTTGGTTTTTCCACACGCTTCTTGCGACCCTGTTGACTATTTTGAATGAAACGCTTGATTGTTCGATGATCACGCTTCAGAAGCTTTGCAATTTTAAGAGTGCTGCATCCCTCTGCAAGATATCTCACTATTTTTTTACTTTTCTGAGCTTGTCAAGTCCATCTTTTGACCCATTTTGCCAAAGGAAAGGAAGTTGCCTAATAATTATGCACACCTGACATAGGGTGTTGATGTCATTAGTCCACACCCCTTCTCATTACAGAGATGCACATCACCTAATATGCTTAATTGGTAGTAGGCTTTCGAGCCTATACAGCTTGGAGTAAGACAACATGCATAAAGAGGATGATGTGGTCAAAATACTCATTTGCCTAATAATTCTGCACTCCCTGTATGTCTGCTATTTCTGAACAAAGGGGATCCCAGAGAAGCATTTACAACCATTTGTGCCATAATTGCACAAGCTGTTTGTAAATAATTTCAGTGAGAAACCTAAAATTGCAAAAAAAATTAATTTTTTTTAAATTTGATCGCATTTGGCGGTGAAATGGTGGCATGAAATATACCAAAATGGGACTAGATCAATACTTTAGGTTGTCTACTACACTTAAGCTAAAATTAACTCTACAAGCTGCCTACATGCTCCCTAATTAACCCCTTCACTGCTGGGCATAAAACACGTGTGGTGCGCAGTGGCATTTAGCAGCCTTCTAATTACCAAAAATCAAAGCCAAAGCCATATAAGTCTGCTATAATGGCATGTCTGGCACACAGTGTTGGGGCAAGGGTCCATCTGACCACTGATACCTGGTCTGCAAAGCATGGTCAGGGCAGTTATATCACCTACACTGCGCACTGTGAAGCGGGCGTAACCATGACACGTAACCCTTACACTACCTGATCGATACAACATCATACCTGATGTTTTAAAGCACGTTATTCCAAACAATTTAGGAATGTTAGGTGATTTATGACCTTTATGGATTAAAACCAGACTCTGCATCAGCTATGTAATTTTCCATGGAAGTTTGCCATGGATCCCCCTCCGGCATGCCACAGTCCAGGTGTTAGTGCCCTTGAAACAACTTTTCCATCACTATTGTGGCCAGAAAGAGTCCCTGTGGGTTTTAAAATTCGCCTGCCTATTGAAGTCTATGGAGGTTCACCCGGTTCGCCCGTTCGTGAACTTTTGCGGAAGTTTGCGTCCGCCATTCGCGAACCCAAATTTTTAGGTTTGCGACATCACTATTTATTTACACAAATAAGAGTTTTGTAGAAGAAAGACTTTATTAAGCTTTTTCACATAAAATACAATATATAGTAGACATTGGTTTAAATTTTAATTATTGCAGTTTTCCATGTTTAATTTACATTATTAACCTTTACTCCAATTACCTATTAACAGTTAACCTCCTCAATATGATGGATGGTGTAAAATTCTTTGAATATATTTATTAATTGTCACTATTAACATGTAATTATTCAATAGCTAATACAATTATCAACCAGCAACCTACTTACTCATTTTAAGAAGAGATAATAACTCATTTAAACTGTACTTTGAGGGAAAATGGTCAGATAAAGGAATATTCAAAAGGATGTGTACCTATCAAACAATTTGAAATACTCATAGAGATCTTTTAATCTACTATATCAGCCTAATTTTAAATGAAGATAAAATACAGAAGGCTAGATTATGAGTGGAGTGATTTTTAGTGTTCCTGATCGCGCATTAACTTTGAGAGATGGAGGTTTACACACACACACAAATATATACAGGGAGTGCAGAATTATTAGGCAAATGAGTATTTTGACCACATCATCCTCTTTATGCATGTTGTCTTACTCCAAGCTGTATAGGCTCGAAAGCCTACTACCAATTAAGCATATTA